>NW_027507718.1:223539647-225971873 GCF_037356315.1 Lithobates pipiens | reverse complement strand
TTCCCTTCGTAAGAGATGCAGCACGAACGTTATGTGGCCGGGGCTTTTTAAAATAGCCACCAAGGTCCCGAACGTCCACGCTCGCCGCGCGACCCAGAACCGGTAGTGGATTGCCGGAAGTCCTCTATCCTCTTGCGTTCCACAGGCCGGAACTCGATGCCTGTGCCCACCCCCCACCTGACTTCGCGCCCAATTTTGAACCCATTGTCAGGCGGGGAAACGACAGCCCTCCCTGGGCTTCAGAAGGAGAACGCCGGTTCGTAGCTGCTGTCAACCCGACCGGAGGACTTCAGATGTCTGTTACCAACACAGGTACCCAGCACTCCCTTCCCCGTCTCTTATGGGCTATCCCACCGTCAGGGGAAGGAGAGCTCCTGATCCAGCCTCCTCCTCCGGTGGAGGAAACACAAAGACTGAAGGGGAAGGACGGAGACCGCCCTTTAAAGATATGGTTTGTGTTTTCCTGCCTCTGGAGGTGGAGCCTATCTCTCTAGTGCTGTCCTGGACAGATGACTAGAGAAAAGATTGTATCCATCCTGAAATGCTTGTACCAAATTGATTCGTTCAAGATCTTAAAGTTCAGAAGAAATCAATACTTCCCTGAAGCTTCTTTACCAGGAATATATGAGAGAGTAGAAGCCCCTGCCTTCCTGACTTTTTGGGACCTGGATGATCACTTCTTGTTGAATCAGATCCTACACTAGGCTCATCATTGCAGAAGCTTTTTTCCCGATCTCTTGGTAGGGCTGTAACACAAAATCTGCTCTGGGGTGGCACTGAAAATTCCAGCCTGTATCCCCGAGTTATGCTTTTCACAAAGACTTGGAGAGGTCATGTTCCACTGTAGGTGAAAAGCTGACAATCTGCCCCCTACCGGGGTGAGTGTCACTTTTGGAGGACTGGTCTGGGGAGATCTGAAAAGAAATACACTTCCCTTACCCCTTTGGGAGCCCCAATAGCTCTTACTGTCCTGTTCTTTACTTTTATGGGGCTGTTGAACAGCACGGAAATTCTTTTTATCAGCTGTTTCTTAGCAGGGAAAGCATTTTTCTTGTCGGCCATCCTATCCAAGACTGTTTCAAGGTCTGGACCAAAAAGCAGATCACCCATAAAAGGTATGTTTTAAGACAGTCATATGGTTTGCACAATGAGTTAAGAATTAAGACTTCTCCCAGTTGATTTTTTTTTTTACTGCTATCTGAAGCCCCCTTAGAGAAAATTTCCCCACACTTACGGTCACCCAAACAAAAATAGGTACAGAAATCCATCTTGAACAAAGCACCAAACACTTAAAACCACACCAGGCATTCTAGATCCTCTCTCACTATACAAGGGGAAACATCCGAAAACATTACCATTCGTGCTGCTGACTGCAATTACATGGACACAGGTGCTTCTGGGAATATCTTAAAAAGATAAAACCCACTAACAGGTTCCTGCAAATATTGTTACAGGAGTGTCTAAAAGTCTATGCCAAGCTGGCAAAAAGAAACCACAAAATTGAACTGGAATCAATGTCACCCTGTCACGAAGGGAACCCTCTAGTAAAATTTCAGGAAGAGGATTTTATGAAGCAGTATTAAACCCAATAAACATACCATATTGCGGTTTACCAGTTCTTAATGTGGCAGGTGCATTTGTTTTCTTTTATCTGGCGATTTAGCCAGCAAGTCTTTTACGTTTTTTTCAACAGAACAAGCTGTCCTGCAGATATTAGCAGTGGGTTGAGATAAACCATTTAACACTGACAGGGGCACTTACAATGATCAGCTTTTATTTCTATAAAAACCTTAATCCCATAAGAGAAAACACACACACACACCTAAAGTTTGGCTTCAGTTTGCTAGAGTATCTAAATTTGGCTAGTGCACCTAACATTCCACCAACCCCCCAGTTTCACCAATGCTGCTATCCAAAGTGTCTGTTGTTCCTTCATCCAGAGCATAGGTGTAGTGTCATATTTTGCTCCCCATCACAGAATGCTCCGAAAGTGACGTTGCAGCCAGAAATTTAGCACTGCGCATGCGCCATGCGTTCCAAATGATTTGCAACAATGCAGACCAGTGAAAGTCAGATAATGTCAGAGAAGTGAGGGGAGGTAATCCCCTCTCTGAGAGACAGTTACCTGCTCCCTCTCCGCCGCTTTCTGCTCTGTCTAAAGTTAATGTCACGATTACCTCCCCTCACTCCCGTGACATTATCTAACGGTTTCACTGAACTACATTGTCGGAAACCCTCTGGAACTCATGGTGCAAGTATTTGGAACGCATCGCGCATGCGCAGTGCTAAATTTCTGGCCGCAACGTCACTTCCGGAGCATTCTGCGATGGGGAGCAAAATATGACACTACAGAGGCACCGTAATACAATAGGGTGCCTTACTGGCCAGATCACAAAGTTAACACAGGGAGAAATATAAACAAGAGTTAACCTAACCTAGAGCCCAGGCCAAGCAATAATATGCAAGTTTACCCCCCTCCTCAAGCATAAAGTTCCCTTCCTCCCAGTGCAAGTCTGTCCCCCCTTCCAAAATCCCCCCCCCCAGCATAAAGTTCCCTTCCTCCCAGTGCAAGTCTGTCCCCCCTTCCAAAATCCCCCCCCCCCAGCATAAAGTTCCCTTCCTCCCAGTGCAAGTCTGTCCCCCCTTCCAAAATCCCCCCCCCCCCCCAGCACAAATCTTTGTCGCGCCGCCCCCCTCCCCCCCAAAAAAAAACCCCACAAACCACCCACACCACTCCCACAAAATGTATACACATTTCTGTAACTAGACCACCCTAAATTCCTCCTTCCAACACAAATCTCCTCCCCCCACCTCGTTGTGCCCCTCCACTCACACGATACCAAGCACCCAGGGCATCCTGCCCACCCCTTGTCCCAGCCCTAAATAAGAAGGCTAAGTATAGTAAGGAATGCAGCCACTGCATCTCAGGATTTATTCATTACAATATATTACATTTTTGTAATATCAGCAAAAGTATGCAGGCATAGGACACACCCCTTAGGGAAGAATTGTACACACACTAAAATATCTATCCATCGGGGGTTGGGTAAATTCCTTTATATTGGCTTTTGGAATTTCAAGTCAGACGAAAGGTTTAACGCTGGAAAATACTTGATAAAAAGTGCATTTTATATGCAGCTATATAGATCAGACCAAAATCAGGGACAAATGAGGAATGAGGGACATTCCCTCAAAATCAGGGACAGTTGGGAGTTATGAATACTGCTTTAGGAGGAGGTAGCTTCCCCCTTATATGCCTGTTGGACAGGGGCAGAACAAACCCCACCTCATTTCTGTGTTGCGCCCATGCAGCACAGGATGGAGGAGACAAAGCGTTGCTCAGGTCAAAGTTATTGCAACCTTATATTAAGAGCCCTTTTACACTGCACCATCCCGGACGTCGGCGGAACAAAACGCCGCTTTTTTTAGCGGTGCTTTACCGCCGTTTTTTTGCAGCGCTATTCGGCTGCTAGTGGGGCGCTTTTAGCCAAAAGGGTTAAAACCACCCACAAATCGCTGCTGCAGCGGCGCTTTGCCGGCGGTCCAGCAGCGCTGCCCATTGATTTCAATGGGCAGGGCACTTTAGGAGCAGTAAGTTCACTGCTCCAAAGAAGCTGCTGGTAGGACTTTTCCTGGCACCCTACCAGCGCATCGCTCCAGTGTGAAAGCCCTCAGGGCGCTTTGCAGGCGCTGTTTTTAATGCTATAGCACCTGCAAAGCTCCTCAGTGTGAATGGGGTCTTAGGCTAAATCTGCACTGCATCTTACAGATCAAGAAGCCATATGGGATCAAACATAGATCAGCCAGGATACACCGGGTGATAAACATGTGATATAGAACGTGTTGCTTAATACACAGATCATCTATAAAGATACAAAAAGGAGATACACACATACGTGTGTTGCTTCAGACTATAAAACGCCATACTTATAACCTCTTACTAACTGACTGGCCCCTAAAAATGTAGCTAATTAGGAAAAAAAAAAAAAAATGTACTATTTATCAAGCATCGTGCTCCTTCCATTGCTTTCACAAACACAAGACCTTTACAACCATGGACACCTGTTTTCATCTTTGAAGTTGTTTTCATCAAAATTAGTTATAAAGGAAGACAGATTTACTGCAGACTATTAAAAAACACAAAAAAATGAAAATTGTCCTACCATTCCTTCACCTCCCAACCATAAATCATCTGCTCCCTGAAAGAGCACAGCCTCAAGAATTTCCTTTGCCTGCTTTATCAATTTAGGTCATTTAAATAACAAATTCCCTGCACATGAATCTCTTTCAATTAAAGGTACAGGGGCATTTTTCAGGTTCTGTTTATTTAGGAGCGACAAGACTGCTTATGGATCTTGTGTATTTGGTGTGTATGCACATGTAATATTTCTGCAATGTTTTCAAACAAAAAACAGACCCGTCAATTATGGAAAATATGACCGCACACAAGCACAGAATGTTTATTCATTTCCACTGTGCAAAAACTTCCCAGATTGACAACCATCATCTGTGTCAAAAGAGATCAAGGTAAGCTGTGTAATAACACATTATCGGTAGCAACAAAATAGCCCTGCGCATTGCTTAACACATTTTATCTTGCTTATCTTATCTTAGTAACCATTTTTTTTTGTATTATTAATTTACAAAAAGAACTTTTAAAATGTATTTTCAATCAAAACTTCTTTTTATTCCCCTTCTTTTTTTTTGGATATGGGTTTGGATTGGGGAAGGGTGGGAACCCCTGTCAAGTTTTACATAACCACCCAACATTCTGAAATGATAAAAAGGGACACCTTTTAGGCCCCTTTAGGCCACACTGGGGCCCCAGCCGCGTTAGCGCTAAAAGCGCTGCTTGTTTTATTGCTGTTTAATCAGTGATTTTCGACCTTAAAGTGGAAGTAAACCCATCGATTGAAACAGTTAAAAAAAAAAGGCATGCCGGGAATGCTAACTGTACATTGGTTGTGCTCTCAGCCAAACTATCAAACCATCCAATGGCTGGTGTCATAACGAATCACATGTGCAGCACCATAGCAGTTGAAGATTAAACAGAGGCAAAGATGGCAGCTTCCTTGGCTGAAAACGATAGGGGAGTTTACTTCCACTTTAAGCGGGGAGCTTAACCCCAAAGATAGAGTTTAAAACTCCGGTGTTGCGACACTTCCAAAGCGATTTTCTGAGCTTCGGGAAGCTCTGCCCATTCATTCCCATGGGCAGGCCATTTTGGGAGTGCTAAACCAAACCGTCTCCAAAGATGCTGCTTGCAGGACTTTTCGGAACGTCCCGCAAGTGCACCGCCACAGAGTGAAAAGTCACCCTTGAATGAATGGGAGGCGGTTTTCCGGTGCTTAGCAGAGGATATTTCCAGCACTAAAGCGCCTGAAAACCAGCCCGGTGTGAAAGGGGTCTATGTAGTGGCGTAACTAGAACCTTCAGGGCCCCAGTGAAAGAAACAATTGGGAGTCCCTCTGTCCCCCCCGGGCTGGGGCCCTTCCTTCCGAGCCCATTGGCGTAACACCAGGGTCCATTTGCAACTGTGACCTTTGTGATCCTGGTAGTTCCACCACTGGTGTCAGTAGTTTTATATTTTTGCTATTTTATTTTTTATTTATTATTTACAAAATTTGGGTTTTATTTACAAAATATGTTTTAGGAACCCCGTTGGGGGGGGCTTTGGTGAGATACCAGGGGTCTAAACAGAACTCTGATGTTCCATCTTTGAGACGGAGAAAGGAGATTGAGGACACAGCCCCCCAATCTTCATCTCCCAGAATGAATGGACAGGAATAGCTCTGTACAGAGCTTCACGTTCATTAACAAACTGCAACATAGTAAACACAGTTTACTATGCTTCAGTTATGAATGGACAGAGTCAGTGATTGGTATGGATCACTGACTATTCATTCAGAAAGAAGGGGCGATAAATTACACATTTACTGGCCTCTTTCCTGCTCTCTATCCTGACACATCCCCACAGCAGCTGGCGGGAGAGGGGAGGGGGAAACCCGGCAGAGCTGCGGAGGGACAAGAGGGGCACGGAGAGAGCACAGGGGGCAGCAGAAACAAGCTAAATATGGGGAGTGGTGGGGGCAGCTGCATATAGAGGAACCAGTCTCTTCATTTGCCCCCCACCGCTCCTCCAATCCAGGTGTACAGGGGGTTAGGTGGAACATGGGGCCGGGTCGCAATTGCGATTCCTGCGACCACTGTAGGTACACCCCTACTTTTTAGCAAACAATATTTAGGCACTAAGGATGAGCTCAGGCGTGTTCGCACACTCCACGTGCAGAGCCCGCCAGGAAGTCGGTGCAGTGCTAATCACAGGCAGTGAGACATTGCCCCGATGCGTGGCTACTGAGATCAGGAAATGTCTCACTGCCTGTGATTAGCGCAGCGCTGCGCCAACTGCGCTGGAGCTCATCCCTATTAGGCACACCCATGCCACGGCCCCAGTTACCAAAAAGATACAATAGGCAGAAGATTGGCTAATATTCTCATATTGGGCTCAATTCACTAAACAAAATTGCATGTGATATTTGGGTCACGTGACACATTTTTCGCAAATATCACATGCGATATTGAAAATGTCAGTTCACTATCCCTTTTTGCGGTATTTACCTCAAATAGCAAAAACGCTCTGTAAATACCGCATGAAACAGTTTTAAAGTCAGTTCACTAAAGTAAATAAATGAATGCATGCGTTAGATAAGTAGTGATGATCCAGGCTTGCATTATTTAAGGAATGTATGAAATTGGTTTGGTAAGGAGGTGCCATACCTCAATAGGCAGGGCATGGAAGTGTTTAACCCATGATTAAACACTGGTTAAACCACGGTTTTACTGCCCCCTAAAAAGCAAAAAAACAAATGAAACGAAAACAAACAACATTTTTGTCAGTGCACATTCATGTTCATAGACAGGTGTGTAAATGGCTTAGAGAGAAAATCTATGGTCGCTGAGACCTTACCAATGTATGTTGTTTTTTTGCATATGTGCAGCGAAGGCTCATGATTTTTTATTTTTTTTTGCTGATCCTTCATTCAGCAGTGGATCAAATCCCTTACGTTCAGCATGCAGTACAGTATGCTCCCTCCATGCCTGGATCTGGTAGGACTAGAGAACATGGTTCCAGCCATCTACCAATGGAAAGAGAGTAGAAGTAGAAAAATCTACTTTGCAAGTCAATAATTTGAAAACTAACTTAGGAGGTTCCCTCATCTTATATTCTTGTATTTATGGTGTTCTTCCACCAGGAAGGATTTGGAGTGGATGTGGGCATGTGCCCAGTGGAGTGAACAGCCTTGTATGGTGCACGGGGATGGGGCAGATCTCCCTGCATGGGCTTTACTTGCATATCTGCTGTCTTCAGCTTTATATATTCTTTAGAAAGATTTTCTCTTTGACCCCTTTCACACTGGGTCATTTTGCAGGTACTATTGCGCTAAAAATAGTGCCTGCAAACTGACCTGAAACAGCCGCTGCTGTGTCTCCAGTACACTGGAGTGGTGCGCTAGCAGGACGGTAAAAAAAGTCCTGCTAGCGGCATCTTTGGAGTGGTGAAGGAGCAGAGTATAAATGAAATCAATGGGGCAACGCGGCTATACCGCCGGCAAAGGTTTAAACCCTTTCTCTGCCACTAGCCGAATACCGCTGCTAAAATGACGGTAAAGCTGCGCTAAAAATAGCACTGTTTTACCGCCGACGCTGCTCACTCCCCAGTGTGAAAGGGGCCTTCCCGTTCAGCACTGGAAGTGTAGTCTGGACATACAGCCAAGACAGGAGGAAAGGCATACACCCCATCTTCTCCATAGGTAGAGAATTTCAGAGCTGTTCTTGAATAGTTCAGCCCTCTGCTACTCAATTCATAGCATCCTCTCCAAACACAAAACTCCAGCTGCTTTTATCTCAGTTGACAAAGAACTTGTCAGAAACTCTATCTATCTATCAGGATGATAACAGAAGAATGGAGCAGGAGACTGCTACGGGACTTAGTGCTTTGAAGAGAGATGATAAAACACTGCAGATATACATGCCCAGCTCGAATTTCACGAATCAGATTTACATTCACTTTCACATCGTATTTGAATATGTAAAGTTCTATTGATTGCATCACTGAGCCCCTTAATTGGGGTTGTGTGGTCACTAATCTTTCCTAGGGTTTTGGCTTCATACAGCAGTATAAAACATGTATGACTGGTGGTTTAAACAGACATTTTGCTGCAGATGCAGACAGATCCTTCTTGTGATGCGTTCCTTGCAGCAGTAATGGGCAGTAGAGATGGTCTTGCAGTTCGCCCGGCGGTCGGTTCGCGGCAAATTTTGCTCGTTCGCGATTTGCCAAACCAGCGGACTTCTGCCGCTGTTCGCGCGGCGGAGGTATGCGTTTACATTGTGAAGAACTTTGACCCATGATGGGGTACAGGACAGCCAATTGAGACATTTCAGCATATGGACAATTGGACATACCCCCTACCTTTTAAATAGACCTGATCTGGCGGCCATTTTACATTCTGTCTTTTGTCAGTGTAGGGAAAGGATGCTGTGTGGAGCAGGGACAGTCAGTTTAATCACTAGCTATTACTATTAGGTCCACAAAAGTCCTTTTAAGGACTGGTATAGGTGTACAGTATATAGGGTTGTAATACACTTAGAATATACTTTCTTTCAAGTATATTATGGTGCACTGCTGACTGCTGTGCTGCTGAGTGCTTGCTGACCGATTCTGCAGCTGTCTTTTATCAGTGTAGGGAGGGACAGTTTGGAGCAGGGACAGTCTGCAAATCACTAGCTACTAGGTCCACAAAGGTCCTTTTAAGGACTGGTATACAGGTGTACAGTATATAGGGTTGTACACGTATAATATACTTTCTTTCAAATATAGAAAGCATATTATACTTGACTGCTGTGCTGCTGAGCTGAGTGCTGACCGATTCTGCAGCTGTCTTTTATCAGTGTAGGGACTGAGGGACAGTTTGGTGTTTGGAACAGGGACAGTTTGCAAATCACTAGCTACTAAGTCCACAAAGGTCCTTTTAAGGACTGGTATAGGTGTACAGTATATAGGGTTGTACATGTATAATATACTTTCTTACAAATATAGAAAGCATATTATACTTGACTGCTGAGCTGATTGCTGCCCGATTCTGCTGCTGTCTTTTATCAGTGTAGGGACTGAGGGACAGTTTGGTGTTTGGAGCAGGGACATTCTGCAAATCACTAGCTACTAGGCCCACAAAAGTTCTTTTATAGGTGTACAGTATATAGGGTTGTACATGTATAATATACTTTCTTTCAAATATAGAAGGCATATTATATATCACTGTGCTGGTGTCAGTGCTCTCTATCACGGTGCTGGTATCAGTGCTCTCTATCATGGTGCTGGTGTGGTGTCAGTGCTCTCTATCTCGGTGCTGGTGTCAGTGCTCTCTATCACGGTGCTGGTGTCAGTGCTCTCTATCACGGTGCTGGTGTGGTGTCAGTGCTCTCTATCTCGGTGCTGTGTCAGTGCTCTGTCACGGTGCTGATCTCAGTGCTCTCTATCTCGGTGCTGGTGTGGTGTCAGTGCTCTCTATCTCGGTGCTGGTGTCAGTGCTCTCTATCTCGGTGCTGGTGTCAGTGCTCTCTATCTCGGTGCTGGTGTCAGTGCTCTCTATCTCGGTGCTGGTGCTAGTGCTCAGTCTCTATCACGGTGCTGGTGTCAGTGCTCTCTATCTCGGTGCTGGTGTCAGTGCTCTCTATCTCGGTGCTGGTGTCAGTGCTCTCTATCACGGTGCTGGTGTCAGTGCTCTCTATCTCGGTGCTGGTGCTAGTGCTCAGTCTCTATCACGGTGCTGGTGTCAGTGCTCTCTATCTCGGTGCTGGTGTTAGTGCTCTCTATCTCGGTGCTGGTGTCAGTGCTCAGTCTCTATCACGGTGCTGGTGTCAGTATTCTATCTCAGTGCTGGTGTCAGTGAGGGAGATAGCAGCGGAGAAGCCAATCAGTAGGCAGTGCCAGCACCATGGCTGAGGATCAGCACAGGACTGGCACCTCTGGACCACCGCAGTGGAGCCCCGCATAGGTGGGGGTAAGAGCCGGGCAGAGGGAGGGGCTCAAGCACAGGTTGGCACACTGGGACACTGGCACAGGACTGCGCTGCCCTGACTGTGGCACTGATCATCTCCTGCACCCCCTTCATAGCCTGCCCTGACCTTGCCTCCCCTCCATGGCCTTCATGCGCTCCTGAGTCCTGAATTGTCAAAATTTCACGGATAAAAAAAAAGAATGCTTGTCGTTGTTCGATCCCAGAATCACTTAATACTTTTGCTATGTTAGTGTCCATGTTGTGGGACTATGTGTGCACAGCTAGTAAGTATTTTGTGGCTGAAAATATGACCTGAACATTTTTAAGGTTCGCCTGCCATTACAGTCAATGGGGTCCACAGTGAACTTTGCGGTTCGTGAACTTTTGGCCGCATTCGAGTTCACGAAACGTCCCGTCGGAAGTTTGTCCATCACTAATGGGCAGGAATATGGCCTGTAGATGTGGGTTCACATCTTGCTATATCCCTGACACCTATACCTGACTGGGTATGTTTAGGTTCAGTACTCTGTAGATGTTAAAAACATCATTGCATATTTTATATAGCCTTCCTATCAGTACAGCTGTAGCAAGTCAAAGTAAATGTTCTGTTACTACTACAGGCTCAATCTTCTGGAGTGGTGATCTGCATAACTTACCACCAGCATCACAATGGGGGTTATTTACTAAATGCAACTCCATCTTCCATCGGGGACTCTAGTTCTGGGGATCTGGGGATCCCCAAGTAATCTTTCAGTTCTGGTGACCTGGGGGTCCCCAGGTAATTTTTTCATTTGCAGGGATTTCCTCTCACTTCCTGGTTGGCTATGTAATGGGACACAGATGGCAAAAAACAATCTGACAGGTGTTATTACCCCCTCTTGCACTATCCAAAATGAAAAAAAGAAAAAAATTGCCTTTAGTTCTACTTAAAGTGGTAGTCAATTGAAGAACTCCTAAAAATGCTGACAGGCAGGGTTTTTATAACAGAAGAGGAATCCTAGAGGACTCTTTTGACATAAATGTCCCCCCTTCCTGTCAGCAGGCAATGTGTTCTGAGCCACACATGCGCAGCTAAGACCACATTTATGGTCCGCTCTGCGTCGTGGCAATGCGACTCGCACGCGCACACGCTGGAGTGACATTACCCCAGCCCACCCACTCAAGCAGCCGAAGATACGAAAACCCAGAAGGAAGAATGGGTGGAGATGGAAGTGGTGGGGAAGCCGCATCAGCGCTGCTCTGGAGGGCTCTGTTTACAGGTAAGTCTGTCAAGATGTACTAGTATGCAGTGCTCACTAGTACATTATGACTTAAACCTGCAGTGGGGGCCCAATATTTTATATTGTAACAAAGACTTTACTACAGTTTTTAAGTTGAACACTACAGAATAATTTAAGTGGAATATGACCAACTACTACCAGCTCTAACATGACCTGGATAAGTGAAAACTATCACAGACATATGCAAAAAAAATTAACTACTATCTTCTTTGGTCAGTGTTAAGAGGTCACATTATTATAATTTTTTTACCCAAGAATCACGCAACTTTGAGACAAAATTTGTCAATTTTTTAAACATTACTTAATTAGCAAAATGAGTGAATCTTGTGTGAAAACAATCATACGTAGAACCCTAAAGCCCCATACACACTATCATTTTTTCTGCTAATTTTTGTCTTCAGATTTACCAAAACCATGTAGTAGAAGGGCCTGCCTGATTGCATACAAATTGAAACTCCTAAGGTTTGACCTCATATTATATGGTTTTGGTAAATCTGAATGAAAAAATCTGCAGAAAATCTGATAGTGTATATGGGGCTTTAGTGTAGTCTAAGGTCTATTTTTTTTCTAAATGATTTTATATCTTACCGAGATTGTGGGACATCAAACTGTGAGTTTTCCAGCCTACTCTAATATATAGAAATATCATGAAGTAGCAATAAATACCTGCAGACAAATTTCATTGAGGGTCAGTTCCTACTGAATCTTTGTTCTACCAAAGATCTTTGGACATTGCTGAAAGAAACCTAAAATGACTAATAAAGTAGGAGCTACTGTGATGGTCCTTAACAGCTAAGATGAACGACTAGACCTGAAGAGTGATACAAAAAGTACCAGCATCCTAAAGTGAGGACCATTGACCTAACATCTTAAACAAAACCAGCTCTTTATATATCTTTCAACAGACTGTAAAAGGATAAGTGATAGCTTATATCACATTCACACATTCACAAAATGTAACAAAGGCTTAAAAGGAAAACTGTGAAAAGAGAAATATGTAGGCTGCTATTGCTGACCTCTTCTCTGGCTGTCATGCTGACCCAGAACAGGTATTCAATTTAGGAGGACTGCTTTTACTTGCATGGTTGCCCCGGCTAAGTGATACAAATAGCACTGAATTCAATAGATAAGTATGACAGCTGACTAAAGGCATTTTTATAACAAGGTCAGCTATGGGTGCCTACATATTTATGTCAGTATTGCTATAAGCCACTGGCCATGCACGAATATGCAGATTGGTATTCTGATTAAGGCTAGGTTCACATCTATGTGTATTTTTTTGTGCTAAAGCACAGAAACGCACTACAGTTCTTTTTTTTTTTTCATTTTACAGAAGGAATGTTTATTGAAAAAATTACAGCATAGTACGCATGTAAATTAAAACAGCAGTACGGATAATATAATCTTGAATAAATACGTACAAGCAAAAAAAGTACAAGAAAGAAATGAGGGTCTTTCCCAGGTAATCAGGTAAAAGTTATCTCCACCATACACCCTCCACAATATTTCATTTTATTTTTTAAATCAGAGAGAGTTTATTAAATAACAAAACATACAAGTATAATTTACAGCTTACATCCCAAGCATAGATTCTGGTCACAACATAGAAGCTTATTCAACCCTGCAAGAGGAATATTCAAGCATTGTTTAACATCTCCCCATACCAAATCGTCCCAACCACAGTAGATGTTGACACTGTATATACTGGCTGTGCTTTAGTTCACCCATTCAGAATTACGTACGGTAGGTGTCTTACATTTAGTGCCCCTCCCCCAGTTCAAACCTCCCTTCCCCTTCTTTTATCTCAGCATTCTGTCCATGACCAGATCAACCGGAGAGAGGCCGGGGGTATCCAACCAGGGTGCCCATAGTTTGTCAAACTTTTCCGGTCCCCCATTTGGGCAATCCACTCCCCCAGCGCCGGAGGCTCAGTCGCCTTCCAATGCCGAAGAATCAGCTTACATGCTTGGAACAGGGCCCTGGCCACGGCCTGTCTAATATTGTCCCCCATGGGAATGTGTTTCTAGAATCCCGAGTAGGCATGGTTTTGGGTCTGTGGGAATGGTAGTCTGATACACTCTGTTACTGGTGGCCAGTACCCCTGTCCAAAATAAGTGCAGTTTAGGGTACCTCCATAACAGATGGATTAAGTCCCCATGATCTTTCACACACTTGGGACAACCGGAGTCCTGTCTCACCCCCATCCTAAACAGTCTGTCTGAACAATTCCTCCAGACTGGCTCTACCAATCAACATCCGCCTGGAAGAAAATCACCTGGCTTTTAGGAAAAAACTCAAGACCTTCCTCTTGTGCGCTATACAAGTTTTTCATTCATTCATTCATTCACTAATTGGGGAGTCCAGGAGGGCTCGGTGAGAATCAGACAGTTCAGGCAGCTCAATTCAGTCAGAGTAAAACCTCACCAATTCCGCCATAACATAACATGAGTTTGAGTGTTTACTAGCCTCCCCCCCTCAGTGCGTAACGCTCCAATAGACGGAGACGTTTGGGAGACCTTAACTATTTTGGCCAAAAGGCAGGCCGTTTGCTCTCCCTCCTCATAAAAGGCCTGCCTGTTGAAGAATCTTTTCCTGTCAGCTGCCTCCCCTGTGATCCGGGTAACCGCCTCCTGTGCAGCAAGCCACGCTTCCGTAGCCGCATCGGAGGGGTCGGCAATATATTCTGCCTCTAGTCGGCTTACCAGCCGTTCTGTCTGTTCCCTAATAGCATGTGTTTTAGACTCCACAATATTTAAAAGCACATCAAAATATACAGATGTAGGGTAGCCCAATCACTATTCCTCTCCATTATCACCCCAGAAGTAATGGAAGGGGAAGAGAGGGGGATAGGTCTCCACATCCTTAAAAGCGGGGGGGGGGGGGGACCAGGACAGCTTGAGGTAAGGGACCATATTTAATATTACTATACAGTATAAAAGAAGTTCTTGTCAGTTATCTCACACTGTAGCCTGTATCCATTATGACCATTTTTTTGTCAAACTTCTTTGGGCAGTTACGCCTCATACACAGTGCCTTGAAAAGGTATTCAACAGCCCCATACACACTATTGCCGCGTACACACGACTGGACTTTTCGACAGACTTGGTCCGGCGGACAATCCGACGGACTTTGCAGTTGAGGTCCGCCGGACTTTAAAACTAACGGACTTGGCCACACACGATCACTCCAAAAGTCCGCCGGATTCGAGCGTGATGACGTAGAATAAGGAAGTTCATAGCCAGTAGCCATTAGCTGCCCTGGCGTCAGTTTTAGTCTGCCGGACTAGCACACAGACGACCGGATTTTTAGACCGGACTTCAGTCAGTCGGAAAAATTTGAAGCAAGTTTTATTTCTAGGTCCGCTGAACTTTTGGGAAGAAAAAGTCAGCTGGAGCCCACACACGATCGAATTGTCTGACGGATTCCAGTCCGCCGATCCAAGTCCATCAAAAAGTCTGGTCGCGTGTACGCGGCATTTCAGTTTTTCCTTCAGATTTACCAAAAACATGTAATATGAGGTCAAACCTTATGAATTTCAATTTGTATGCAATCAGGCAGTCCCTTGCACTACATGGTTTTGGTAAACCTGAAGGAAAAACTCAGCAGAAAAACTGATGGTGTGTATGAGGCTATACCCATTGAGATTTTTCACGTTTTGTCATGTTACAACCAAAATCGTAAATGTATTTTATTGAGATGATAGACCAACACAAAGTGGCACATAATTGTGAAGTGGAAGGAAAATGATAAATGGTTTTCACATTTTTTTTCAAATAAATATCTCAAAAGTGTGCCCTTTACTCTGATACCCCTAACTAAAATCTAGTGGAACCAATTGCCTTCAGGAGTCACCTAAACAGTAAATAGAGTCCTGTGTGTAATTTAATCTCAGTATAAATGCAGCTGTTCTGTGAAGCCCTCAGAGGTTTGTTAGATGAACTTAGTGGGAAAAAACTGCATCACGAAGGCCAAGGAACACACCAGACAGGTCAGGGATAAAGTTGTGGAGAAGTTTAAAGCAGGGTTAGGTTATAAAAAATATCCCATGCTTTGAACATCTCACAGAGCACTGTTCAATCCATCATCCAGAAATGAAAAGAGTATGGCACAACTGCAAACCTACCAAGACATGGCCGTTCATCTAAACTGACAGGCCGGGCAAGGAGAGTTTTAATCAGAGAAGCAGCAAAGAGGCCCATGGTAACTCTGGAGGAGCTGCAGAGATCCACAGCTCAGGTGGGAGAATCTGTCCACAGGACAACTATTAGTTGTGTACTCCACAAATCTGACCTTTATGGAAGAGTAGCAAGAAGAAAGCCATTGTTGAAAAAGTCATAAGAAGTTACACTTGCAGTTTGTGAGAAGCCGTGTGGGGGGACAAAGCAAACACGTGGAAGAAGGTGCTCTGGTCAGATGAGACCAAAATTGAACTTTTTGCCCTAAATGCAAAACTATGTGTGGTGAAAAACAAACACTGCACATCACCCTGAACCCACCATCCCCACTGTGAAACATGGTGGTGGCAGCATTATGTTGTGGGGTTGCTTTTCTTCAGCAGGGACAGGGAAGCTGGTCAGAATTGATGGGAAGATGGGTGGAGCCAAATACAGGGCAATCTTAGAATAAAACCTGTAATACACATGATCGGAATTTACAAATGGAAATGTTCAATGTGAGCTTGCTGACGGAAAGTCTGACAGTGTGTATGCTCCATCGGACATTTGCTGTCGGAATTTCCACACACAAATGTTTGAGAGCAGGTTGTCAAATTTTGCAACAACAAAGGAAAATCCGATCGTGTGTACAAAAGTCTGATGCACAAAAGTCCATGCATGCTCGGAATCAAGTAGAAAGGGCTGCACTGGCTATTTTACTTCCTTTTTATAGAAGTTGTACGCGTTGTACGTCACTGCGTTCTCGACGTTCGGAATTTCCGACAACATTTGTGTGACCATGTGTATGCAAAACAAGTTTGAGCCAACATCCTTCGGAAAAATATCCACGGTTTTGTTGAAAATCCGATCGTGTGTACGGGGCATTAGAGTCTGCAAATGACTTGAGACTGGGGAGGAGGTTCACATTTCAGCAGGACGACAACCCTAAACATACAACCAGAGCTACAATGGCATGGTTTAGATTAATGTGTTAGAATGGCCAAGTCAAAGTCCAGACCTAAATCCAATTGAGAATCTGTGGCAGGACTTGAAAATTGCTGCTCACAGATGCTCTCCATACAATTGAGCTGTTTTGCAAAGAAGAATAAGCAAAACTTTCACTCTTTGGATGTGCAAAGCTGGTAAAAACATACCCATAAAGACTTGCAGCTGTAATTACGGCGAAAGGTGGTTCTACAGAGCATTGACTCGGGGCTGAATAAAAATGCATGCCACACATTTCACAATTACGTGCTACTTTGTGATGATTTATTACATAAAATCCCAATAAAATAAGTTTTTATGTTTTTGGTTGTAAGATGACAAAATATGGAAGATTTCAAGGGGTGTGAATACTTTTTGAAGGCACTGTAGGTCAGCTTGTAGAGAGGCAACGTATTTTTCATAGATCTCCACATTGAAATCAAAGGAGGGTCTGGCAGCTTCCATGTGGACAAGATGACTTCCCTAGCATAATATACCGTATTAAATATAAACAGTTTTGTGTGCTTATTAGGCTGTATTCACACCTATGGCATTTTTAGTGCTTTTTGCATTTTGCAGATTTGTACTACAGAACGTGTTCCATAGGAAACCATGATAAATGGACTGTAGTGCAAATCTGTAAATTCAAAAAGCACAAAAAATGCATAGGTGTGAATCCAGCCTAATTACATGCAAGATGATGCATTTTTTTTCCTGCATAGACTTCAATAGAAGCATTAAAAATGCTTGTACATGTGGTTTTGATAGAGTTTAACAACCAGTCTTCTCCTTGTACAAACAAATGCATCAATAACAAACAAATGTGTGAAAAACGCACAACACAAAAAAATCAACCGCATATGCACAGATGTGAACCTAGCCTTAAAGCTGAGGTCCATACAAAAGGGAAAGCTCCTCTTGTCTGCTTCCTTCCCCACTCTGTTGCCACATTTAGCACCTTTAAGGGGAGGGGGCGTGGGTACCTGGCCACGGCAAACTGAGCCAAAAGTTCGGCCACCCTCCTTCCCCCAAAGCTTTCTGGGACACTTCACCCTGAAAACTGTGGCCGATGCACAAAGAGCAGCGCACTTTGCCATGTGCAGTAGGAAGCCGGCTGCGAAGCCTCAAGGCTTTACTGCCAGTTCCCCTTAGTCAAGATGGTGGCGCTGGTGTGGTCAGAACCTATGTTTGGGCAAATTTTAGCTTGTTTAGAGATTAAGCACACTGCCAAATTAATTGTGTGTTTGGCTGAGCCCAACTTCCACCTGCACAAGAAGAGAAACATTTAGTTATGGGAATACCATTGCTGACAGCTTCCTGCTCATGCTGGTTTTTAAAGACTGCTGGTATCTTGACACCAGTGCCCTATCCCCTTCAGTCCATTCAGCTGTCACCTGAGGATTCCTAACTGACAGGTGGTTGCAAACATGGGGGCACGAAAATCCAAAAAATATATTTCTATAATTAATTTTTAAGGGGGACCCATAAAAAGAATAACAAAACAAAAATTAGATATGTCTATATTTGGTCAACAATGTCACCTTGGAAACACTAGGGATCAATCTGTTTGACAGGTGTTTTCTTTCAGCGGGTGACGTTCATCGTGTTTGTCAAGGTTCTGCATCAATGGATTTACATTATGGTTTTTTATTAAGTACTCGTCAAAAAGTGTCAATGTGTTTATTTAGTGTTTTTCTTCTTTTTCAATGAGTTGGTGCCGTTCATCATGTTCAGCAAGGTTATGCATGACTGGATGGCCTGATTGACGATGGATTTACATGGTGGTTTTTAATAAAGGACTTTTCAAAAATTGTCAGTGTGTTTTTTTACTGTTTACTTTTGTTCTGAAGAAGTTGGTATACTCAGTCACATATTCATATGGGGGAGGGAGAGTATCTAGGTGCACCCTTATTTTTAAAGGGGGTTTCCAGTTTTCAGCCCACAGATCCCAACAACCCCAAGGCCAGTGTTGTAGTGAAAGGCTCTTGTGTTCATCAATATGTAGGCCAAGATGTTATGCCAGGGGGGTCCCCCCTGGCAAGGTACCCTCCCTATGTTGATGGCATGTTACCTGTTCAGAAGGGTGGGGTGCAATTTTATTACCACCATTTCCAAGCTGCACACTCAAAAGAGGGTCTTGTATGGATTTTGTGGAGCCTCAAATTTTTTTTTTTTATTATTTGTGATAAATCCATACCAGACCTGAATGGTCTTTTTTTTTTTTTTTTACACTGACATTGTATTTTACAATTGCAAATTCCATTCTATCAGTACTAGAGGGGAGTGGCAAATTGGGGACCTCTCAGAACTAAATTGCTGATTTCACATACCACACAATTTTGACAAAAGTTTCCTTTTGGTTTCTTTTATACCTATATGTGCACTGTCACACCTTCTACATACCACTCTTGCCCATACTGCCTGCCATGATTATCTAGTTAATCGTCTCCTGCACGTTATGCCTGTCATGATACTTTCATTAGTCCTCTCCTGCACATACTACCCACTAGACATGTGCAATTAGTTTCAGTATAAATACAAATTCTGACAAATTTTTGGTTATTGAAATAGTAACGAATGTAGATGAAATTTGTTAAAGTTTATTTTGTTTATGCCTTTTCTAACGAATTTCAAATTTTCTAAACAATTCAAATTCAGATAGGTCGAAAAATTATCAACCAATTATCTGCCATATAGCGTCCGGCAATCTAGAAGTGTTCACCCCGTACTGCGCAGGCGCAGCGCTTGTGTAGTACGGAGCAGAAGGAGATTCGGAAAATCTCAGAAGATGAACGGCGCCTGCGCCCGTGAGTGGAGATGCAAGCCCCACCATCCAAGTGGACATAGGGCTGCACATATTAGAGGGCCCCTCGCGGGCTCGCTTCGCTCGCCACGCTTCAGGCCTGGCCTTACTGCGCTCGGCTCTTTTTATTCTAACTCTATGTCCACTTGGATGGTGGGGCTAGAACCTGGACTCATGGCGCAGGCGCCGTTCATTTTCGGCTATTTTCAGAATATGTGTGCGGACACTATCCAATGGGGGACATTATGTGATAGTACACCGGCAATAGAAAATTCCTCAAAAAAAAGCAGCGTTGGGTCGCCCCAATCCAATGTTGATGAGGACAAGGGTCTCTTTCCCACCATCTCCTGGGTGGTGGTTGTGGGATTCTGCAGGAAGGGGCTTGTCAGAATCTGGAAGTCCCCTTTAACAAGGGGGCCCCCAGATCCCGCCCCCCCATCTGAATACATTGTACTCCTACTCATTTACCAAAAAAAACTGTCAAAAATAAAAACACTAGACAAGCTTTTGACAAGTTCTTTATTAAAAAAAATAACAATGTTCCCAGATTTATTCATTGTCAATCATGATGCCCATTGCACAGACCTGCAAAAAAAAAAAAGTTCCATCCACGATGAAGGTTGACTGTCGAATGCCTTTTCCGCTGGGTGACAGTTCTTAAACAAGTAAAGGGCGGAGGTCACCTGGTGACATCACCTGCTTGCCCCACCCCTTGTGATATCACCAACCAGTGCATGCTGGGTCAGTGACATCACAAGGGGTAGAGCCACCAGGTGATGCCACCAGGTGGCCCTGCCCCTTACCTATTTAAAAACTGTCACCAAGCGGAGGAGGCATTCAGTGGTCAGACGTCAGAGTGTCGAGCATTTATTTTATTTTTTTCAGGTGCGGTGGGCTTTGTGATTGCCAATGGATCTACATTGAGGGACATTGTTTTTTCATATTTTTTTTTTAACCACATCAGCCCTGGAAGGATTTACCCCCTTAATGATCAGGCCATTTTTTGCGATACGGCACTGCGTTACTTTAACTATCAATTGCGCCGGCGTTCGACGCTGTGCCCAAATAACATTTATGTCCTTTTTTTCCCACAAACAGAGCTTTCTTTTGGTGGTATTTGATCACCTCTGTGGTTTTATTTTTTGTACTATAAACAAAAGAAGACAAATTTGATGAAAAGATGTTTGTAAAGACTGCTTAGTAAGGCCACATGCCTAAAATTAAGAAAAAATAAAACACGCATTAGAACATCATAGACTACCTGCAGTACATTCAAAGTGGATAGTCTTTCCCTTTCCTTCCTTTTCTCTATCCACTTTGTATATACTGCAGATAATGTGTGTTTTATTTTTTAGAAGATATTTACCAAGATTGTTTAAACGTACCCTGAAGAAGGAGCATATAGGACTCCAAAACATGTTGGTGTTCGGTTTATACATATATTTGATCATTATTTATTGATTGGTGCCATTTTGTGCCTTGCAGCCCTTTTCTATTCAGTTCTATGTACCATTGTTGTATGTAGCATATATATATTTTATGAATACTTTTTAACTTTTGATACTTATAAATATTTAGAAATTATATTTTGTTCAGCCTGTGTCTGTACACTTCTTGAGCCTTAAAAGTCCCGCCTGTTCATAGGGGAGTTTTCTTTCTATCTAAGCAAAAGAAGACTGCCAAAAAATATTTTGTATTTTCTGCTATAATACATATCCCCAAAAAAACAAAAAAAACAAAACAAATTTCTTGATCCGTTTAGGCCAATATGTATTCTGCTACATATTTTTGGTAAAAGAAATCCCAATAAGCATATATTGATTGGTTTGCGCGAAAGTTATAGCGTCTACAAACTTTGGGATAAATTTATTAACTTTTAATTTTCTTTGTTTTTACTGGAAATGGTGGCGATCATCGATTTTTATCGTGGCTGCGACATTGCGGCGGACAAATCTGACTCTAACTGACTCTTTTTGGGGGCCAGTGACACCAATCTAGGCTCTCCTCACTTAATGGCCGAGTTCCGTTCCAGCGAACAGGTGGTTAAATTAATTGGTCCCTAAATGAGAATATTTTAAGCATTCTTAACTACTGTACTGTATTGTATTCTGAAAAAAAGGTCTAAACACAAAGCTCCAAATCAATAACATTATTTTATTTTGTATAAGTACAGAACACAAAAAATAACCAACAAAAATCCTGTACTGTACTGTACAATGATGTACAGTGCCCAAAGAGCTGGTTTTAAGTCTGATGTCGCGCACACACGATCGGACTATCCGGCGGACTTGGTCCGGCAGCTGTGTGGGCTCCGACGGACTTAGAAAGAAGTCTTCACTCAAAATTGTCCGCTAGACTCGGCAGTCCGCCGGGCAATCTGCCCGTCTGTGTGCTAGTCCGCCGGACTTTTAAAATGAACGGACTTGCCCACACATGGAGAAAAGTCTGTTCATTTTGAACGTGACTCCAGGTAGACGGGACTAGCAAAGGAAATGAATGTCGCCACCTCCATCGGTGAGATTGACACCTCGCTAGCCCCGTCGCCTGGTATGAATTTAACCACTTCAGCCCCGGACCATTTTGCTGGTCAAAGACCGGACCACTTTTTGCGATTGGGCACTGCGTCGCTAACTGACAATTGCGCGGTCATGCGACGTGGCTCCCAAACAAAATTGACGTCCTTTTTTTCCCACAAATAGAGCTTTCTTTTGGTGGTATTTGATCACCTCTGCGGTTTTTATTTTTTGCGCTATAAACAAAGATAGAGCGACAATTTTGAAAAAAACGCATTATTTTTTACTTTTTGTTATAATAAATATCCCCCAAAAATATATAAAAAAAAAATTTCCCTCAGTTTATTCTTCTACATATTTTTGGTAAAAAAAATCGCAATAAGTGATTATTGATTGGTCTGCGCAAAAGTTATAGCGTTTACAAAATAGGGGATAGTTTTATGCCATTTTTATTAATAATTTTTTTTTTAGTAATGGTGGCGATCAGCGATTTTTAATTGTGACTGCGACATTATGGCAGACACATCGGACATTTTTGACACATTTTTGGGACCATTGTCATTTATATATAAATGCAGTGATTCCTGTGTAAATGACACTGGCAGTGAAGGGGTTAACCAGGGGGTGGCAGTGTAGGGGTTAAGTGTTCCTAGGGGTGTGTTACTAACTGTGGGGGGCTGGGCTTTCATTTAGTGAACACTGATCTCTGCTGCAATCACATGGAGCAGAGATCAGCGTCACTAGTTGCTAGGCAGAATGGGGAAATGCTGTTTACAACGTAATTTCTCCGTTCAGCCGCCCCATGAGACGATCGCGGGTACGCTCCGCGGCGATCGAGTCCGCGGGACCCGCGACCGGACTCACGGGGGTCCCGACCGGCACGCGAGCATGCTGCCGGCGGCGTGCTCACGATGGCAGGGCGGCATTGAAGATTGGACATACCTGTATGCCAATATGCCTGCCCGTTCCATTCTGCCGACTTACATCGTCGTGTGCCGGTCAGGAACCGGTTAAAGGGGAACCCCTACTCCGAAAAAACGGCATCCATACCAGACCCTTATCCGAGCATGCAGCCTGGCCGGTCGGGAAAAGGGGAGGGGATGAGCGAGCATCCCCCCTCCTGAACCATACCAGGCCGCATGCCCTCAACATGGGGGGTGCTTTGGGGAAGGGGAGTCCTGCGCCCCCCCCCACCCCAAAGCACCTTGTCCCCATGTTGATGAGGACAAGGATCGGGGGCTTATCGGAATCCAGGAGCCCCCTTTAATAAGGGGGCCCCCAGATCCCGACCCACCACCCTATGTGTATAAGTAGGGGGTACGATGTACCCCTACCCATTCACCTAGGGAAAAAGTGTAAATAAAAAACACACAATACAGGTTTTTAAAGTACTTTATTAGTCAGCTCCGGGGGTCTTCTTGCCGGGATCGTCCATTATCTTCTGCTCTTTTACTAGCTCTTTTACTAGCGAAGGAGCCTGGCTTTCTCCTTCGTCGCCGCCACCATCCGGGGGTCTTCTTCTGACTTCGGCGGTCTTGTCCCACTCTTTGCTTCTTCTGCCGGGCCTCCGCTTTCTTCTTCCAGCTCTTTAACTAGCGTTGGCCCGGTCTTGTCGCTGTCGTCACCTTCTTTTTCTTCTTCCTTCTTCTCTTCTTCCGATGTTGACACAACGCTCTCTCTGGCCGTTATGGCAGGGACACGTTGCGTGGCGACTTATATAGGCATAAGGGGCGGGGTCACTGGGTGATGTCACATGGTGACCCCGCCCCTTATGATGTCACAGTCCCGGGGGATGCTGGGACTGTGACCTCCGATCGTGTGTGGGCATGTGTGTACAAGTCCGCTCATTCGGAAAGTCCGGCGGATCTCCGCTGCAAAGTCCGCCGGATAGTCTGATCGCGTGTACATGGCATGAGCGGTCATTAAATGAGTAAGTCATTAAATGAGAGTCTGTACAGTGATTGGTGCTAAAAAAAAATGCTCTGCCACTGTATAAATGACACTGGCAGGGAAGGGGTTAACATTATGGGCGATGAAAGGGTTAAATGTGTTCCCTCAGTGTGTTTCTAACTGTGTGGGGGAAGTGCTGACAGGAACAACACAGATATCGCTGTTCCTAATTACTAGTAACAGACGATCTCCATGTTCTCCCCTGTCAAAATGGGGATCTGCCTTGTTTACATAGGCAGATCCTCGTTCTGTCTCTCTGTGAAGCGATCGTGGATGGTGGATATCGGGTCCGCCAGAAATGCACATCGGCTCCTCCTCAGTGAAGCGTGGCACGCGTGCACACACACTGCCTATTGCATGAAACAGACAGAATATATGTGGTGGGTGGTCCTTAAGTAGTTAAAGGACTTGTCAAGAACATGTCTAGTGAATTTATTCATTTTTGACAGTTTTTTGGTGAAGGAGCAGGGGTTGTTGGGAAGAGGCCCTTGTACCCATCACCTTGGGTCAAGGTGCTTTGGGGCAGGGGCAGAGCCCCTCCTGCCCCAAAGCACCCACCCCCATGTTGAGGGCATGTGGCCTGGTATGGTTCAGGAAGGGGAGCTGCTCGCAAGGATTTGGTATAGATTTTGGGGTGGACCGCACACCGTTTTTTTCATTTTGGCATGGGGAGGACTGCACGCCTTTTTGCAACCGTAAGTCAATTTAAATGTTATTTGACAATTTTTTTTTCTTTAGAAATTTCATTTTTGCTACAGCAGGCTCTATACATGGTACAGATGAGCCACTTTTTTGCTGCAGCAGGTTCTATACATAGTATAGATGCGCCACTTTACAGGAAGACTAAGGGGACCCCCGGCACTATATTTAAAGGAATTTTTCCTTTTTATAGTTTCACTCAAGTAAGTTCTCATTTGCCAAAAAAACTTTTAAAAATAAATTAAAAAATAGACACGTTTTTGACAAGTCCTTTTTAAAAAAAAAAAATAACAATGTCTCCTAATGTAGATCCATCATCAATCATGACACCTGCTGCACCACCAGACCACTATGCCGCGTGACAGTTCTTAAATAGGTAAAGGGCTGGGCCAAGCAATGACGTCACTTGGGGGTCCCGTCCCCTTGTGATGTCCCCGCCCCAGGATGCATCAGTCGGTGACCTCACAAGGGGGCAGGGCCACCAGGCGACATCACCGACTGGCCCCACCCCTTACCTATTTAAGAACTGTCACCCGGCGGAGAAGGCATTCGGCGGTCAGCCTTCGTTGTGGCTTTTTTTCTGGTCTGACGGTGTGGCAGGCATCATGATTGATGATGGATCTACATTGGGAGACATTGTTTTTTGTTTTGTTTTTGTTAAAATAATTGGATCCTTGATCATATCCTCTTCAAAAGAGATATGAAAAAAAAAGCCCACCCACTTGCCTACCCATAACCAAAACTCAATTTGTGCAAAACATTATTCAAAGTATAATTAAGAAAGGGGCTGTACAGCTCCCTATTACGTGTGTTAAACAACCAACAATACAAATAAAATCATCACAATAAAAGAAATTAAAAAAATATAGAAATTAAAAAAAATTATATATATATATATTTAAAAAGGTGTATAATTTCAAATTTACTATATTCGTGTCCTATTATGTTTAATGTTTTAATTCAATATAATCACACTCTACTATTTCATTTTTATACCTCGTCTTATTTCAGTCTACCCTTCTTTATGTGATTCCATTATGTGTTGCCCATCCCTAATTTACTATTATAATCCTTTTCCTTTAATGACATCAATCATCTCTCTACTGTGCCTCCCAGAGGAGGAGAAAAGAAACAACACAAAAAACAACACAAAAAAACAAAACAAAAAAAACCCACCAGGTTGGTACTAAACTGTCCATTCTCCTTTCTCAGTATTTCATAGAGGCAAATCAGTCATATTGTCAGAAAAGCTAATTTTTATAAGTTCAGTTATCTGTAATCACTTGTTTAGCTGCCCTGAACCATGGACAATTGTCTGCCTCTGTAACAAAAGCTGTTTGCCTTTTACAGATGTTTGGAAAATGTTCTGCTCATTTAAAGAAAATTATATTGTTTCTATATACACTTTGCTAATTCTAGTGTTTTAGCACTTATTTTTCCCTTTTCTTGTCTAGTGGGCATACTGTGCAACCATGTGGCATTAATTCTTACTATGTAACTTCCAATAATGCTTCTGTGTTTAACTAGTAGATTCTCATTGTAAATAACTATTGCAGACTAACTAAAGTAGTAATTTGTGCTGTTTAAAATACGCTAAATTTTATTGTAACGTAAACTTGTGCTTTTATTAAACTAAAGAAAACGCCCAAAAGTAACTTTTGTGAAACTAGCCTAGATCAAAAGAAATACATGCAATAATTATGTGTTTTGAGATCCTGTTGCTTCTCAGTTTCAGAACTCATTTGACCTGTGTAAACATGCCCATATGTGGCTTTCTCGGTGCAATACCAATTAATGCAATAAATTCAGACACATGCTTTGCTGCCATCTAGTGTTTCTTTACATCTACAAAATAAACATAGTACTTTTCTTAGTTAAATGATACAGTATGGAAATTGTCATTGCTGATTTGTATAGAGCTGAGAGCTTAAGAGTCCACTCATACAGGGGCAACTTTGGATCCGACTTGAAGTCGTCCCAAGTTGCCTCAAGTCACGCAACATGATAAAATCAATGTAAGTGAATGAGAGCTGTCTTAATGTACACTACTGAAGTCGCTCGGACTTCAGAAAAGGTTCCTGTACTACTTCAATCCGACCTCTAGGTGACTTGTACCCATTGATTTCAATGGAAGTTGCCTCCAAGTCTGATCCCCTGTCTTAACTGAAGCAACTTTCCAGGAGGTAAAAATAGTTTTCTAGGCAAACCCCTCCATCCCACAGAGCTGATTATTATGTGATTGGCCACTGGCAAAGTCCCCTGTCCTGGAGGCAACTTCAAGTTGCCTTGTAAGTTGGCTCAAGTCGTGCTGTGATTCATACTCAAGTCGTGTCCAAGTTGCCTCCCAAAGTCTCGCTGGAAGTCGTGTTACCCCTGTGTGAATGGACTCTCAGAATCATGATCAAGAATGACCCTATTGACTGTGGTTTAAACTCTTAACACTTAGAAAAGACTAAAGCCTCGTACACACGATCTGATTGTTGGCCAACAGAGCGTCAGACTTTTGATCTGAAGGCCATGTGCTGGGAACTTGTCTTGTATACTACAAACGGTACACAATTGTCAGCCAACAAACAGGAACGTAGTGACGTACTACGAGCCGATAAAGAGGAAGTTCAATTGTAATGCGCCACCCTTTGGGCTCCTTCTGCTAATTTCGTCTTAGTAGAAGTTTAAGTGTTGATTCACGCTTTTCAGTTCAAATGGCCATTCGTCAACCAGCCATGTTGTGGAATCGGAGGAGAGAACATGCTATTATTGGCCTTGGAGTTATTGCTTTGACCCAGGAATAGGAGGAGGAGGAGTTATTGGAGCAAAAATAGGTTGCTTAATCGTGATCAATTATGTCATATGCCTTTGTTGCGGGAGCTTCAGGAGAATAATCCAGATTATTTTCGGAATTATTTCCGGATGATGGACCCCTGCTTTCACCAACTCTTGGAATTGGTGACCCCCTATATTAAGAAGCAGGACACATGCATGAGGCTTGCCATCACTCAAGAGCAAAGGCTCATAGCCACCTTGCATTACTTGGCAACAGAGAGAAGTCTCCAGGACCTCAAGTTTACCACTGGGATATCCCCCAAGGCTCCAGGACTCATTATTCCAGACGCCTGCTCAGCCATTATTCAAGTACTGCAGAAGGATTATATTCGGGTAAGTTTTTCACTTTAAGATCACATTCTATGTATTAATATTTGCTAATGTATTGTCTTAATTTAGTTGAATACATAATTTTCAGTATTGTAATATGCTGTGAATGTCATCTCTGTCCTCATGCATGCTGTAAGCTTTATCTGCTCCTTTGTTGGCCTACATGCATATTTTCTATAACTAACCTCCGCAGCGTGCTATAGCGGGCCCATACACACCTAGCCTAGTAACTTCACAGTGTTTTTTGTCAACTAAATTTTGGGGCTTACCCTAAACAACCCCTAAAGTGTGTACAAATGTTATTGTTGTCCTCAAATTCAGGCAGAGTGCAAGAGACCGTTTTTTGGGCACAAACTCATTTGGAACCTCTCCCCCCCCCCCAAGAATGAAACAAATACTCTATCTGCTGACTTTGCCAAACCCATACACACTATCCCTCTTTTGTGTTTACATTTCTGTATAAATTCACCCAACCATGTAGTGCAAGAGCCTGCCTGATTACCTACAAATTGTAACGTAGACAGTTTTTGTCTACTATTATATTGATAGGTATTTTCAGAATGTCAGAGCTTCTCCAATCGCACCTTTAGCGTTTCTTACAACTCTACTTCCTCCTCTCCTCTTTCTTTCTCGGTTGGGGTCCCCCAAGGTTCTGTTCTTGGACCTCTCCTATTTTCAATCTACACCACATCCCTGGGTCAGCTGACAACGACCAATACGACCTCTATGATGACGACACCCAAATCTATTTCTCTACCCCTCAGCTCACTCCCTCTGTCTCCTCATGTATCACTAATTTACTATCAGATATATCAGTCTGGATATCACACCACTTCCTCAAACTCAATCTATCCAAAACTGAACTTATAATTTTTTCTCCTTCATATGCCCCTTCCCCTGATCTCTCTGTCAAAATCGATGGCACAACTATAAGCCCATCCCCACATGCCAAAGTTCTAGGTGTAGTCCTGGACTCTGAACTCTCCTTTAGGCACCACCTCCAATCACTGTCCAAATCATTACCTCTACATAGTCTATCACCACTTCAATCCATCATGAATGCTGATGCCATACTCATCCACCTTACCAATCGCTCTGTCTCTGCTACCCTTCTCTGTCAATCCCTCCAATGGCTTCCGCTCGGCCAAAGAATTTAATTCGAAATACTAACAACTACGTACAAAGCCATCCACAATTTAGCCCCCAGCTACAACTCTAGCCTAGTCTGTAAATACCAACCTACTCGTTCTCTTCGTTCCTTTCTAGACCTTCTGCTCTCTAGCTTCCTCATCACCTCCTCCCATGTTCGCCACCAGGAATTTTACAAAACCTCTCCAATCCTATGGAATGCCCTGCCCCAATCTGTCTGCTTATCTCCTACTCTATAGCTTTTAGATGATCCCTGAAAACCTTTCTCTTCAGAGAAGCCTACCCTACCCACACCTAACAACTGTTTTTTCATTTTCTCCATCAGCTCACAGTTATTACATTTTTGTTTCCACTTGACCCTCCCTTCTCAATCGTAAGCTCTAATGAGCAGGGCCCTCTGATTCCTCCTGTATTGATGTGTCTCATAAGTGTACTGTCTGCCCTCATGTTGTAAAGTGCTGTGCAAACTGTTGGCCTATATAAATCCTGTATTATAATAATAATAATAATGTGGTGCAATTTGGACGGTGTGGATCCATATTTTTAGATAATGACACTTCTTACCTGTCCACTGGGCTGCCAATAGTTTAAGTAAGGAGGGGATGGCTAAAGTATCCCAGATTATTTATGCAAACAGCTCTCATGGAAGTGGAGAGGGTTACCTGTCCAAAACATCTACCCATTCCCCCCCCCCCCCTAATTTTTGCTAATGGGCTTCCAGATGTGGGGGATGAATCAGATAAGTTGACCTTACCCTTTGGTCTTTAAATACTAAATTAAGTTTTCTCCTTATGTTGGCTAAGCATGTTTGTGTCAAATCTGCTTGCAATGTTATGTGCAGAAGTAGTCATTTTTTTTCTTTTTTTTAATCCACATTTACCTTCAAACCCACAGAAATGGCAGGACGTTGTAGCCCAGTTTCACCATCAGTGGGATTTTCTCAACTGTGGTGGTGCTATTAATGTTAAGGATGTCCGGATTGTTCCATCACCCACTCTGGCTCATATTATTTTAATTATGAGGGCTTTTGCAGCATAGTCATGCTAGCTGTAGTGTCTGTCAACTATGGAGTTTTTGTGTCTGGATGTTGGGAAGAACAGCCACAACTCTGGAGGAGTGATTATGCAGACAGAGTTCTACAAGCAGCTCCAGAATGGCACCTTATACTTGCCACCTGCTGAGGAGAATGCTGAGGGCCTCTATTTTGTTTTATGTTGCAGATGAGGTCTTTGCTCTGGGGGAACATCTGATGAAGCTGTTTCCTACTAGGAACCTCACCCCAGAGCAGAGAATATTCAATTACAGGCTCTTGTGGTTACCGAACCTATGTCCTTTACATGAAATTACAGTATACACCTTCTGCATTCCATTGATGCCTTGGTTCGTTGATATTGATAAAAAGTTTTGGATCCAGGACCAGCTGTACCCATTGGGTTTATTCATCAACAAGCCTTTCACGACTTGGGGGGGGGTATATGCCTCTTCAAGTCAGTGATATCTGGTAAGCCTCTTCCTATCAATGATGGTGTTTTTGGTTATTTTTCCATCCTAAAGGGTCACACCAGTGGTTGAATTCTTCTGTTCAGTTTTTTGGACATTTTTATGCTTTGGACTTTTCAATAGCTGTTTATACTCACGATTGTTATTAACACTTCTGATTGGTATAGGCATAACACCGACACAGTGAGATTCACTGTATTCACATATGGTGGAAGTAATACAACTGTTTTGAATAACCGGTTTTATTATTTATATATTGTGCAAATACAATTATTTAATAATTTAACTTATACATACAATTAGCACTGCACTTTTCCATATATACAAATGAGACATTCGTTTTCCAAGACTGTGTGGATATTGCCTTCCTCATATAGGGTGATCTCACCCGTTCAAAACCCAAAATTTGAAGCCACGTACACGTAGAGGCATAGAAATTAAATTACCCTTATGATCTCATGCCGCAAATGTGTGTAGTAACAAACAACTTTTTTCCTAATGGGAAAAAGAGGAAGGGGTACATGCCGGCAGGCCCGGCCTGTAAAGAAGTTACTATTGGCAACAATAAATATTAAATTGATTATTTTGAACAGTATATTTTATTAAATTAAAAAAAAGTAATAATTATAATATAAATAATTAATTGAAACTAAGTGCAATTCATAAAAACTTTTTTCCTAAACCCACAAAAACACACAGTGTGTCAACATGTGCTAGCTCCCATCACGGGGTATCAATGGATGTGTTTCGGGGTGCAACACCTTCCTCTGAGCTTATATAGTTATGCACCCCCAAAATGCGTCCATTAATACCCTGTGATGGTAGATAGCACATGTTGACACACTGTGTGTTTTGTGGCTATTGGCAAACTAGATGTATGGAAATACACACATTTTAGGCATTGTAGGCACAATTTGGGAGCACCTTCAAATTTTGGGTTTTATATTCTTAAACTAAAAAATTACAATTCACATAGTTAGGGCAGAATTTCCCAACTCTCCTTGTCAAGATGCAAATCTAGGTCATGTTTTCTATTCTTGTAGAATTTGGCACAGGTGATGTTGTCATGTTCACTGTTAGTAATTCGCACAGTCATTTTTTGACTGAGGAAAATACAGAAAACATGACCTGGTGGTGCACCTAGAAGAGTGGAGTGGAGAAACACTGAGTTCTGTCCCTAAACTTTCAAATTTCCAAGTCCAAAAAACATGTTAATTCAGAAAAGGGCAAACAGGAGCCAACAAGTGGAATAAAAAACTTCAGAACAGGCAAAAGGAAATTTAAATTTGGCAAGCATGTCCACAAAATCTCTGATTCTTCGCTCTAAAGCAGTGGCAGCCTCCTTCATTTTCTCCAGATCGTTCAAATAATGCAACATATCTGCCATTATTCTGCCAATAGTGCATCGTGGAAGATCATGACCTAGAGTAAAAAGTATTAAGGTAATGATGGTCAAGTGGCTGAGGTCCTACATAGTGAGTTATGGTTAAATTCAGTAAATACTTATCTACCCAGTCTATTGTTGCTTGCAACTTGCTTGCCCTTCAGACACCTTCACTACTAGGAATGTACACACTGCAACTACTTTTTAATCTTGACCCTGATGCCTGAGTCTCCAAAACTCGGGTACCTACCAACACTGCCAGCTTCTTCCACCTCTTCCTTCTCCATGCTAATGTTAATGCACTACATACTTTGCTAATGTGTTGAGTGGGTGTTTGGCTTCAAATGTGTATACATGTTGAGGGTTTGGATGTCCAAACAGGAGTCCAACAATACTTACTTGCACAAACAAGAGGTTCCCGACTATTTTCTTCCTCTTCTGGGTCGCTTTGGCCCTCAGTGTGACTTGCGTCAGGGTCAACATCCTGGGTGAGCTCACCACATGTCCTATAAAAATAAACAAACAATACACCATTTATTAAGCCACCCCAAGTCCCATCTGTTTCTAGCATCCATTTTGCTACATTAGTTGACCAACTTTGCACTTGGTCTGATGTCAATGTTTGCGCCTGACTTGTTGACTCCACCATGCTGCACTCTGGTTGTTTTCCTGTGAAAAAATGCATAGAAAAGGATGGTGATGTAATTTTACAGAGGGCAAACACTGGACAAGTGCCAACATTTAAAAAGTCCAGCAGTTGCCCCCCCCCCCCCCCCCACCCCTCTTGCCTCCTATGGGAAAGGGGATATATGATGATCATCCTGGCAGGAGTGACTCTGTGTGACTGATTCCCAGGGCCTCTGACCTAAGCCCACGGCCTTTGGTCCACCTAAAAGCACCCCTGTCGGTGGCTAAATGAGTGTGTTTTAAGTTGTCACTTATGTTTTTGGGAGGAAGATGACCCCGTTGCCTCCCCTGTTGGGGCCCAAGCGAGGGCAGCCTCCCTTAGTGCATTGTGGTGGCTTAACTGGTGCCTCCTTTTTCTGGTGCCTCCCTGTTGAAAGAAGATTAAAAAATGTGTTCCAAAAATAAAGAAATGTCCAAAAACATGACCAAATAAGAATGTTCATATCTGCTTTATATTTACCTTCATCTTTCGAATACCAAGTCATACAAAGATTTTAGATAACCTTATATATAATTCTCTAGAGCTACTTGCTGAAAACATATACAGACAACTAATTTACACATATACATATTGGTTAGATACAAATCTTGCTTACTTTTTTTTATGATCTGAGGTATGTACTCCATTTGGTCTTGCTTATGGTGTTTGAGATCAGAGTATAGTTTCCCGATTTGGTCCTTTGATCGTTCCACCGCAAAAATCACTGTGCAAAATGGTGATGACCTCCTACAAAATGCTCTCCTTTCGGCTGTTGGGCCTTTTGTAATTGCGCAGTTTTCAGTCGTAGTCGTGCTTCTCTAGGATGTGCAAGATCTCCATCATCTCATCCTTGCTCATGGGGGTTGCTTTATCTGTCCTATGAGCTCCACCCCCGCGGGGCTGCCTGAAATCCTGCCGAATCCGTCATGTTGTCCCTCCCAAATGTTCCGCTGTGTGTGTCGCATGCAGAAAGAGATGGTCACGCCCCAGCATCATGATGCACTGAGAGCGGAGTTTCACACATGCACAGTGTATATAAAGCCATAACGCACAGTCAATGGACTGGCCATAAGAGCAATTTGGGAGTGGAGGATGAACCATCGCCAACACACGAAAGGAGACAGAAAATTAAGGGACAATTGGAAATTAGGGCATAGATGGTTAGTGGCCTATACTGCTTAGATTGAGGCCTAGATTGGGAGCAGCTTATGAGTTAAGCCGACATTATGTTTTGTCTTGTGTTCTGTCTTGCAGGTATCATATCATTTATCATGTCGGATAAATTTACTGCGCCAGATTTTTTGCCCAAATTCATTGACCTGTACCGGGTGCTGCCCTTTCTCTGGAAGGTCAAGAGTCAAGACTACTCAAATAAAATCTTTAGGAAGGCAGCGCTGGAGAAACTGCTTGAGATGGTGAAGCCAGTGTACCCCAGGGCAAACATCAACTATGTCAAGACAAAAATATCAAACCTGAGGAGTAGAGATGGCCTTGCGGTTCGCCCCACGGTTGGTTTCGCGGCAAACTTTGAGCGTTTGCTATTCGCCAAACCGGCGGACATATGGCACTGTTCGCGGCTGCCATATTCTTTTACATTGTGAAGAACTTTGACCCATCCATCATGTGATACAGGACAGCCAATTGAGACATTTCAGCATATGTACATACCCCCTACCTTATAAATAGACCTGATCTGGCTGTCATTTTACATTCTGTCTTTTGTCAGTGTAGGGAGAGGTTCCTTTGTGGAGCAGGGACAGTCTGTAATCACTAGCTATTAGGTCCACAAAAGTCCTTTTTAAGGACTGGTATAGGTGTACTATTGTTTGGTGTGCAGTATATAGGGGTGTAATACACTTATAATATACTTTCATATATATAGAAAGCATATTATAGTGCATTTCTACTGTGCAGCATTGTGACTGCTGAGCGGTTCTTCAGCTCTTTTGTCAGTGTAGGGAGAGGTTGCTGTGTGTCGCAGGGACAGACCGTAGCGACACAAATCGCTAACGAATATAGGTCCACAAAAGTTCTTTGAAGGACTAGTATAGGTATACTATTTGGTGTGCAGTATATAGGGGTGTAATACACGTATAAAATACTTTCAAATATAGAAAGCATATTATAGTACATTTCTATTGTGCAGCATTGTGACTGCTGAGCGGTTCTGCAGCTATACTACAAAGAGTGACAAAAATGACAGATTGAAGCGGGGTGTTATATACCTTCTTCCACATATACTGCACTTCTCTAGAGACTTTTGTCACAGGGTCATTTAAAAAATGACAGGCAGAAGAAGAGGCAGGCCCTTCCACAGGGGTGGTAGGGGTAGGGTAGGAACACCAGGCTTGAGCCAAAGTGGGAAGTTGCAGAAGGTGCGTTCGATTAGGTCCAAGGATGCACCAGACTTGGTTGAGTGGCTCACTCAGCCTTACTCTTCTGCACCCTCCTCATCCTCTCTATCTGCACCTTCTTCACTCTCTGCTGTGTGCACCCCCAAAGACACAACCACCAACACCACCACCACCCTTCGCTTGAGTCACAGGAATTATTTTCCGATCCATCACAAGACATTTCCGATGCGCAGCCATTGACATTGGATAAGAAAGAGGAGGTAGCAACAACCACCACTCAGCAGTCTGACGACAGTACCCAGATCAGCCCAAGGAGGTTGTTCCCCACTGTTGCTGCCTACTCCAAGATTTCCAATTATAGTGGTGGGTAAGGTGACGTCGATGATGTCTAGGGACGTCACATGGGTGCACACAAGAGAGGAAGAGGAGGGGAGTTCAGAGGGAGAGATGGACCAGCAGATAGGGAGGAGAAGCAGGCGGAACTTACATTGCACAGGAGGGACAAACCAGACTGCTAATGTATCAGGAGCAAGCCATCAACCATGTACGGTCACATCTGGCGTTCCCAGGACGCCAGCACATAGCTCTGCAGTGTGGGCTTTTTTTTAACCTGTCCGCTCCTGACAATAGTGTTGCCATCTGCAGCCTTTGCAGTCAACGCATAAGTCGCGGTAAGCCCAACACTCACCTAGGGATGACCACCTTAAGAAGGCACATGGACTCCCATCACCAAGCCCAGTGGGAGCAACGCCGTCACACTCCAGGCTCTCACCATCCAGCCTCTTCTACTTCTCCTCTCTCCTCACAATTGTCCTCCACTGCACCTTCCATCATGCCGTCCTCACGTTTTTCTGGAAAAAGGCAGGCTTCCATGGGCCAAATGTTCGAGCGTAAAAAAAATTATGATGCCAGATAAGCCTCTTGCCCAACGGTTGACCACTGGCTTGTCAGAACTGATAGCCCGCCAACTACTGCCATATAAACTGGTGGACTCGTAGGCCTTTCGAAAATTTGTGGCCATTGGAACACCACAATGTAAGGTCCCAGGAAGGAAATATTTCACAAAGAAGGGCATCCTTGATAGGCTGCTCCAGCAGAAACGTTAACAACTACCTGTACTACCTGTACGAACTCTGCGGCAGAACAGGTTCTGGGGAGCTTGTTTTTTTTTCCACCGTGCCAGGGGCTGCTCATGTGCAACGTGTGCAGTCTTCTGCGGCCATTTGATAAGATCACCAAACTGGTCAGTCGCAGCCATGGCGCCATCAGTGACATCGTACCTTACGCCTTCTTTATGGAGCGTGCATTGCGTCGTGTCATAGATAAAGCAGTCGAGGAGCAGGAAGATGAGGAAGTCGCAATGCTGGATGAATTCCTGGGGGGGGCTACTCTATCTCGAGGGGATACACTCCTCCGGGTACAGGTCCCCGGGTATTCACGCCCAGAACAGTGGCGTCTTCCCCTTTTGTATCCAAACAATTAGAAGACCCGAGCCAACTATTGCTCAGGTCATCCCTAAATTTGGGATACCTGCTACAATAACTTATTAAAAAAAATAATAAATGATGGCAACTTTTCCAATAGCAGGATCAGCTACTGCACCCCCTTCATAGCCTGGCCTGGCCATGCCTCTCCTCCATGGCCTTCATGCACTCCTGAATTGATGAAATTTCACAGATAAAAAAAAGAATGCTTGTCGTTGTCAATCGCAGATTTGCTTAATACTTCTGGTATGTTAGTGTCCATGTTGTGGGACTATGTGTGCACAGCTAGTAAGTATTTTGTGGCTGCAAATATGACCTGTAGGTTTTTAATGTTCACCTGCCATTAAAATGAATGGGACCCGCCAACATTTGTGCGCATTTGCGCGATCGCATTAACGAACCATCCCGTTAGATGTTCGTCCATCACTACTGAGGAGTACTTTTAAAAGGGCGCTCAACAAGGTGTTGGACTCACAGAGATCTGGAGCATCAGCAGATAACATATATGTGCCCAGGCTGTGGTATTACAACAGCCTGCGGTTTTTGTCTGACCAGACAGAATCCAGGCCATAGCTCTCTACGTTCCCTTCGACATCTGCTGAAGCCACAGCTCCAGAAGTCAACACAGGTCCTGCTGCACAGGATGAAGATGTGGAGGAGCCCAGCTTGACCCAGGTATAGCAATGTTGAACATATTTTATTCAAAAATACAATGAGGATAACTAGACGTTATTGTTAAAATATTTCTGCCTTCAAAATGGTTTCCATACCAATAGACAGTAGTGACCAAAAATTATTTCTACAAGAATAAAAAATGCTGGAATCAGAATGATAGTCTTTTCTATTTGTCCACATTCAATTTGCAACAGTGAGATCAAAACTGTGTGATTCATGACCAAACCCTAAAAAAAGATTCTAATTATGTCCCATTTTCATACACAGGAAAGTGTCAGTAATGCTGCTTACACACGATCAAACTTTCCGGCAGACTTAGTCCGGCGGACAATCCGCCGGACTTTGCAGCGGAGGTCCACCGGACTTTCCAAACGAGCGGACTTACACACACACGAATGGTCTTTCCGGCGGACTAGGTCTGACAGACTTGCCCACACATGGACTAAAGTCTGTTAATTTTGAACGTGACTCCAGGTACGACAGGACTAGAGAAGGAAGTCTGCTGCTTTCATCGGCGAGATTGTCACCTTGCGAGCCCCGTTGCTCTGCCCCTTATGATGTCACAGTCCCCGGGCATGCTGGGACTGTGATGTCATAATGGGGTGGGGTCACCGGGTGACATCACCCGTGACCCCGCCCCTTATGCCTATATAAGTCGCCGTGCACCGTGTCCATGGCATTACAGCGGGAGAGAGCATCGTGTCAACATCAGAAGAAGAAGACAGCGCCGATGAAGGAGAAAGCCGGGCTCCTCCGGTAGCAAAAGTGCGGCAAAAGAGCAGAAGATAGGGGAGGAGCCCGGCTAGAAGAACCTGAAAGCGCAGGGGAAGTCGGAAAAGACCCCTGAAGTTGGAAGAAGACCCCCGGAGCTGACTAATAAATTACTTTAAAAACCTGTTTAGTGTACTTTTTTATTAACACTTTTTCCCCCAGGGGAATGTATAGGGGTACGATGTACCCCATACTCATTCACATAGGGTGGGGGGCCGGGATTCCGATAAGCCCCCCGCCCACAGACCCCAACAACCAACAGCCAGGGTTGTCGGGAAGAGGCCCTTGTCCTCATCAACATGGGGACAAGGTGCTTTGGGGTGGGGGGGCCGCAGGGAGCCCCCCTTCCCCAAAGGACCGACCCCCCCATGTTGAGGGCATGCGGCCTGGTACGGTTCAGGAGGGGGGCGTTTGCTCATCCCAACCCCCCTTCCTAACTGGCTGGGCTACGTGCTCGGATAAGGGTCTGGTATGGACTTTCCATTCCAGAGTGTGTCTACACTTCTGAACCCTGCACTCTGTACATCTGGCTGGAGGCTGCAGTGGCAACTGACACACTGCATCTGGCAGCAGCCCTGATGTAAGGATGGGCTCTCTGGGGACCCTGGTGTAAGGAGGGGCTCTCTGAACCCTGATGTAAGTAGGGACTCTCTGGGGACCCTGCTGTAAATAGGGGCTCTCTGGGGACCCTGGTGTAAGGGTGGGGGTGTTCTCTGCGGACCCAGATGTATGTAGGGAGGCTCTCTGGGGACCCAAATCTCATTAGCAGAAATGTAAAAATCTAAAGTGAGATATATTGTATAAATTTTGTTTAACTTGATAGATATCGCGATCTAAATATAGATATATACCGTATTTATCGGCGTATAACACGCACTTTTTTCCCCTTAAAATCAGGGGAAAATCGCAGGTGCGTGTTATATGCCAATCCTCCGCAATTTTGTGCAATTTTTGAGCCCTGGGCGGCTTTCGGCCGTTCTCGGCGGCTTTCGGCCAGCCTTTGGCCGTTCTCAGCGACCGAAAACCGCCAGAAAGGCCAAGAGAATGGCCAAAAGCTGACGAGAACGGCCGAAAGCCGCCGAGAACTGCTGAAGGCCGGCCGAAAGCCGGCAAGAACGGCCGAAGGCGGGCGAAAACCACGAGAAGGCCCGAAGGCGGGCGGGCGAGTGCCATTTTTAAAATCTGAAATGAACAATGACAAGGGAACAATGATGTACAAGGCTGCATTACAAGGCTGCAATAATAGACAGGCTGCATGACAAGGCTGCAATGATGGACAGGCTGCATGACAAGGCTGCAATGATGGACAGGCTGCATGACAAGGCTGCAATGACGGACAGGCTGCATGGCAAGGCTGCAATGATGGACAGGCTGCAATGAAGGACAGGCTGCAAATGACACTGATAAGGCTGCATTGATGGGCATTTAAATGTAAGTTTTTTTTCCTTAAATTTCCCTCCTAAAAGTTTTTTCCCTTAAAATTCCCTCCTAAACTTGGGGTGCGTGTTATACGCCGGCACGTGTTATACGCCGATAAATATGGTAGATATGTCTATATATAGATATCTAAATATCTATATATAGACATGTATAACAATATTATATATATATATATATATATATATATATATATATATATATATACACATACATACACACATGTATATTATATACATATGTATGCCCGCCAAAGCGTATGACTTTCTTTACTTCGCTGCTATGGGCTCTAGCCCCAGATCTTTTGTGGACCTAGCAACGCCCCTGGTTTAAGGGGCTGGCCGGTGAACAGAGTAGAAGGTGTGAGGAGCTCATCCTGCAAATCCTCAACAGAGGGGTGAAGGACGAGATCTATGCAACCACCCACCTGTGTGACTTTGTGGGCCCACATACACAACCTCCGCAGCCAACCCACCCACCACAGCAACCCCACCCACCACAGCAGAATGGCAATACCAGCCCCAAGGCCTCCAACAAGGCTGCTGGTCTGGGGATTTTCACCCCTTCCACACTTTAGAATTATTTTCTTTTTTGTTTGAATAAATGTTTGATTTATTATATTTTCTATATTTTTGGATGCATAGAACGCACTTTTTGGTAAAGTTCTATTGGCAGATAGCATGTCTAATTTTATTTGCTTTCTTTTTTTAAGTTACAATAATAAAAAAAATAATAATCGGTAGAATAATATTTGGCTATGTGTTTTACTTCAAATGACAGTTTGGGAGTAGGCCAAGACTTTTTCAAAATTACAATGTAAAATTAACAAGGGACACAAACATAGTTGTATCTTTGATATTAAAAACTATGGGATAATAGTGTTGTGGTAACTTGGCCCAAAAAAAAAAAATACAAGCATAATAATAATATTCTTGATATCACTAGAAAAATAAAGCCTTTGAAAATACGTTTGACAGAACTCCATCAGTATCACCAGCAAAGCAGCTTCATTATTATCCCATTAAAGAAGAGAATGTGCGCTGCATTTCTAGATTTCATAATTTGCCGGGCCACGAATGTTAATTCTCCATTGCAAACACTAGTTTACAAGACCCACTGCTTCCAAGTCGTCCTTGCTTCTGGCAGGTGTGTTTGTACTTTGGACTTGTGTGACGGACTTGCGTACAGACGAGACAAAAATCTGACAATGGACCGTTGCCCACCAAAAATTTACTAGCCTGCCATCCAACATATGTTGGCGGAAAGTTGGACAACAATTGTCTGATGGAGCGTACTAATGGTCGGATTTTAGGCAGTCTGTCATTACACAATTTCCTGGCGAAAATCTGATCATCTGTATGAGGCTTTAAAGTTGATATAAACCTGAAAAAAAAAGTTTTAATAAAGACGTCTACCTGGTGCAGTAGAGGGTGTCATGTCATCTGTTCCCAGTCATGCCACGAAAAGTTAATCCAGCTCTTAACAATACTCTTGTCTTTTTTTAGTAAGCTAGAACGTGACACGCAGATAAGTTTGTGTCGCCACATCCCCCACTGCTATGACTGACATCTGATTTTCTTTATCTCATCAAGGAGCAGAGAGAGAGTGTTACGATTCCAGCTTCACATCCTTCCTTCTTTCTTCTCTAGCTCTCCCAGGATTGGCTTCTCCACACCTCAGCCTGATTAGGCATGCTGAAGTCATGTGGTGCCTTTCCTGAGTTTTGACTGGATATTACTCATCATGGGGAGTGATCCTCAAGATCATCAGAGGATCAGTGTGACTGAGGAGGATATTCATGGTGCAGTCAGCTCCCAGAGCCAGCAGAAAGAGTAGGAGAGTGTAGAGATGGGCTGGGAGTCTTTTAAATTAACAACTGCGCCCACTGAGCTGTGGCAAAGAAGCCCACTGATTGCAGAGTTTTGCAAAGCTCCTACTGCTGAAGGGGTGACATTTGCAAGGTAGGGATACATGCAGGAGGCTTGCATGTGTATATATTCCCATTAGGGATGAGTCGAACAAATCCCGGTTCGGTTCGCACTAGAACTTTCGAATAGACCTAAAATTCGTGCGAACTTTAGAACCCCATTGAAGTCTATGGGACTCAAACGTTTGAAATAAAAAGTGCTAATTTGAATAGCTAATATGCAAGATATTGTCCTAAAAATGGTTTGGGGACCAGGCTCCTTCCCTAGGGGACATGGGTCAATGCCTAAAATGTTTTTAAAAACCGACGTTTTTTTCGGGAGCACTGATTTTAATGACAATTAAAGTTAAAAAAAAATGAATTATTCCTTTAAATATCGTGCCTGGGGGGGTGTCTATAGTATGCCTGTGAAGTGTCACGTCCCTGCACAAAATGAAATTTAACGGAAAAAAAGTCATTTAAAACTGCCTGCGGTTTTAATGTAATATCTGGTTCCGGCAATACGGATGAAAATCATTGAGAAAAATGGCATGGGTAGCCCCCCCTGCCCATTACCAGCCCCTTTGGGTCTTGTACGGATATTAAGGGGAACCCCGTACCCAAATAAAAAAAGGAAAGGCGTGGGGCCCCCAGGCCCTATATACTCAGAACAGCAGTATACAGGCGGTGAAAACAAGACAGGGACTGTGTAGGTTTGTTGTGTTAAGTAGAATCTGTTTGTAATTTTGAACTGCTACATTTTTAAAGTGTAGCTCCAGTCAAAAAAATCTATTTTTAAGCTTTTTGGAAAACATAGGGTTATCACCCCTGTATAATTTTTTTGGCCGTCTGTCTTTTTCCATCTCACTTCCTGTTGTCTCCTTCCATTTGCAAGTAGGAGACGTTTGTAAGTTGGATGTTTGAAAGTAGGGGCCTGACCTATATGCTCTGCAGAAATGGGGGCCTAAGGTGTTGGTGTTGCCACAACACTGTAAGCCCTCAAAGTGACTCTTGGTGGGTGCTGGAGCGCCCTGCTGTGAACAATTATATCAAGAATTGTAATTACATGCCATTGTTGAACAGTGGTAGAAAAATTGGGCCTTTGGTGGTTGTGGTGGTAGTGGTGCTGAAGTCCTCACAGTTACTCTGGGTGGGCACAGGAATGGGCCCTGCTGTGAAATATTATATCAAGAATTGTAATTACATGCCTCTGTTAAACAGGGGCTGAAAAAAATGGGCCTTAGGCACTGCTTGCTGGTGCCACAGCACTGCAACCTCTCTCAGATACTCTAGTTGGAGTGCAGGAATGAGCCCTGCTGCAAAGCATTGCATCATAAATTGTATTACATACCCCTGTTAAACAAGGGCTGAAAATTTGGACCTATACACTGCAACCTCTCCCAGATACTCTAGTTGGAGTGCAGGAATGAGCCCTGCTGCAAAGCATTGCATCAAAAATTTTAATTACACACCCCTGTTGAACAGGGGCTAAAAAATTGGGCTGGTGGCACTGGTGCTGGTGCCATGACACTGCAACCTCTCCCATATACTCTATTTGGAATGCACGAATGAGCCCTGCTGCAAAGCATTGCATCAAAAATTGTAATTACATGCCCCTGTTAAACAGGGGCTGAAAAATTGGGCTGGTGGCATCCCCCAGAACCAAAATTTTCTTCCAAGATATCAGCGGGATCATTGAGGAGGAACAGGATAGTCAGTCAACATAACAGGACAGTCACTCAGCATCAGCATAGGCAGTCTTGAAGGGATGTGACATTTCCAAAAAAATTATTTGGTTACATCAGCTTCAGGTGCTTGATAGCTGGTGGTGATCCAAGACTGCTTCATCTTTATGAAGGTCAGTCGATCAACCGAGTCAGTGGATAGGTGCACCCTGTGATCGGTTACAAAGCCACCAGCAGCACTGAAGGTGCGTTCTGAAAGAACGCTGGATGCAGGACAGGCCAGTAGCTTAATTGCATACTGTGCAAGCGCTGGCCATTGATCCATCCTCAAGACCCAGTAAGCCAGAGGATTTTCGGTGGGAAAGGTGTCCAAGTCTGACCTTGCCCCTAGGTATTCCTGCACCATGTAAATCAAACGCTGGCGATGGTTGCTGGAACCGATCATACCTTGGGGCTGCGGACTAAAAAATTGCCTGAATGCATCAGTCAGGCGGCCACCTTCTCCACCGCTCCTTCTGTGACTGACCGAAGCCTCAGTAACACGTTGTCCAGGACCAGGAGTTTGTAACCTCCCAGTCTCTGGGAACACGTTGCACAGACCTTTCTGTAAGGCCTCCCGGAGATGTCTCATCCTCTGCTCCCTCTGCGATGGCAAGATAAGGTCGGCAACCTTACCCTTGTACCGTGGATCAAGGAGAGTGGCCAGCCAGTAATGGTCCCTCTCCTTGATCCGAAGAATACGAGGATCCTTCCGCAGGATTAGGGAGGATCAGGGAGGCCATGCAGCGTAGGTTAGCTAAGGCATTCGGTCTGGAGTCCTCTGGGTCACAAAGGACAACATGATCCGCAGCCACCTCCTTCCAGCGACGTACAAGTCCACGTGTTTCTTGGGACTGTAAATCATCCCTAAAAGACTGCTGATGCTGAGTGCAAGGCTCCACCTCCATGCTGACACAAGCCTCCTCCTCCTCTTCCTGTGTGATGGGTGGGACAGCAGGAACACTGTCTGGATAAAAGGGGCCTTGAGAGGTAAGGAAGACCTCCTCTTCCTGCCTCTGTTCTGCCTCAAGTGCCCTGTCCATTATTCCACGCAGCATATGCTCCAACAGGTGGACAAGAGGTACAGTGTCACCGATGCATGCACTGTCACTGCTCCCCATCCTTGTGGCCTCCTCAAATGGTGACAGGACAGTGCATGCATCCCTGATCATGTCCCACTGGCGTGGTGAGAAAAAAAAACGAGCTCCCCTGACCCTGTCCTGGTGCCGTAGTCGCACAGGTACTCATTGATGGCCCTCTGCTGCGTGTGCAGCCGCTGCAGCATGGCCAACATTGAGTCACATATAAGGCTGTTCTTGGGCAGTTTCAACTCCTTTTGGAGCTCAGCCAGCTGAGCACTGGCATTAAATGATCATCGGAAATGCACACAGACTTTCCTGCTGTACCTCAGGACATCCTGTAAGCCCAGGTACCTGCCCAAGAACCGCTGCACCACCAGTTTAAGGACGTGAGCCACACAGGGCACATGGGTCAGTTGTCCCTGTCGGAGGGCGGAGAGGAGGTTAGTGCCATTGTTGCAAACCACCATTCCTGGCTTAAGCTGGCGTGGCATCAACCACCTCTCGGCCTGCCCCTGCCGAGCTGACAAAATATCTGCCCCAGTGTGGCTCCTGTCCCCCAAACAAACCAGCACGGCATGGCATATTTTTGCCTGCGTACTTGCGTAGCCCCTTGAACGCCTAAGGAGCACCGCTAGTTCCGAGGACAGAGCACTGGAAGAGGCCATGCGGTGGATGAGAGAGGTGTGTCACAACCAGTAGTAGCATTTTGGAGGCGTGGTGGTGGAACAACCTCCAACACTACTGCACCTTGTCCTGCATCCTTCCTACCTGCCAGAAGAGTGACCCAATGGGCCATGAAAGATAGGTAACGTCCCTGTCCATGCCTGCTGGACCATGAGTCAGTGGTAATATGCACCTTACCACTGACCACCCTGTCCAGCGAGGCAAGGACATTGCCTTCCACATGCCGGTAGAGAGCCGGAATCGCTTCCGTGAGAAAAGGTGGCATTTGTGGACCTGCCACTGAGGAACCACACATTGCACAAACTCACGGAAGGGGGCCGAGTCTACCAACTGAAAAGGCAGCAGTTGAAGTGCTAGCAATTTAGCCAAGCTAGCATTCAACCGCTGGGCATGTGGATGGCTGGGAGTGAACTTCTTTCAATGATCCAGAAGCTGGCAGGAAAATTTGCCTGCTACAATCGGACGTGGGTGTACTGCCAGCAGAGTGCCCGCAAGTACTTGGCTGTGACACACCTAATTCTACACCTTCATTCCTCTCAGTGCAGGTTTCAGAGAGGACTGAAGGTCTAGTGGGGTTGGAGATCCCAGCTGATGAGGAGCAAGGAGATGTCCGCTTTGTTCTTTGGTGTGGGTCTTTAAGGTACGCTTGCCAACGAGCTGCATGGCAGGTCAACATATGTCTGGTCAAGCATGTGGTGCCCAGGGCCGGATTAAGAGCATCATGTGCTTGGTGCTGAGGATTTTGGTGGGCCTTCTACTGGGCACCCTTCTGCTTTCCAAGAGCCTGTGCTTGTATGCGCCCAAACTCAACAGTGCGCAGCCACACAGGCATAAAACTAGGGAAGCCTGGCATTTGATTTGCCAAGTTTCTGTAAGGGCCGTGCATTGCATACATATTCGTCGAACGTGCAAACAGCCAATGTTCGAGTCGAACATATGTTCGACTCCAACACCAAGCTCATCCATAATTCCCATTAATACTGTGCCATGTAGTTTATACTAGGAGTGATGGGTTTACATCCACTTTAATGTTTTTGGCAATAAGCGGCTGCTTTTTTGTGTGCAATAACGCCAACAGTGCTGTGCTAAGAGCGTGGGCCTTGCGTGCTCCTGGCACAGTGACCGGCAGTCCACAGAAAGTTCCCAGTCGCCATTTGCGATTGGGACTTTTCCAATCATGTGACCGCTGTGATGTGACAGCCAATCACAGCAGTCACGTGGCCATAAGCCTAGCCCTGCCTCCCGGCATAGCAAAACCTCTAAAGGGCCGGTGGCAGCCAGCACCAAGGGGTTAAAGTACAACGTGTAAGACAAAGAAATCCCTTTAAACACTAGGATCGGCATTGTGGTGTGTATTGATAAAAAAAAGCTGTCATGATTTATCCCCATAATGTGTTTAAGATGTTTATTTTCCTATGATGGTCAACTTCATTTAGTGGCCATAATTTCAGTATTTTCCTGAAATATCTCAATTGGGAAAGTACCGTAGATGGAGCTGACAAAAAGAGGAAATAAACATACTGAGGCTGATTTGCAATGATTGAGCAAATGCTGTGGCAGTTTTCTAATGAATAAATAGGAAACTCTGGCCTAAATTAGTGCTGTGACATCGCCCCTTATATACAGTAACAAGAAAATACCCTTTGGGATTGGGACTATGTGGGCACTATCCAAGAAGCATCAGGTAATGATTTAAAAATTTGAAGTTAGGCTGCTTTCACACTGGGGCGGTATTCAGGCGTTACAGCGCTAAAAATAGCGCCTGTGTAGCACCTGAAAAAAACCGGCCCCTTTCACTCCAGTGTGAAAGCCGGAGGGCTTTCACACTGGAGCGGTGCGCTGGCAGGACAGTGAAAAAAGTCCTGCCAGCCGCATCTTTGGAGCGGTGAAGGAGCGGTGTATTCACCGCTCCTAAACCGCTCCTACCCATTGAAATCAATGGGACAGCGCGGCAATATCGCCGGCAAAGCGCCGCTGCAGCGGCACTTTGAGGGCGGGTTTAACCCTTTTTCGGCCGCTAGCGGGGGTTAAAACCACCCCGCTAGCGCCCGCAGACCGCCGCTAAAACGACGGTAAAGCGCCGCTAAATATAGCGGCACTTTACCGCCGACGCCGCTCCCGCCCCAGTGTGAAAGCAGCCTTAATGTTTATTGATACAAACAGAATAAAAACATCTCACTGAACATACACATATTGCAGCATACGGAATACAAAAAGATAAGTATTAGTATGGGCAACTATAGTGCATGACAACTATAGTGCATGATACCTAATGCATTTCGTGAACTCTACTTCAGAGGTGTCATAAGATGGCATGAATTTCTGTCTGCAATAAAAGTACAGGTATAAGTACAAATAATTTCATATAAGTCATATTAATAAGAAGTTTACAGGTTATCAAAGATTAATAATATTATACTGACCATTTACGCCTACACACAATGGAATTTAAGTAATACCAATGCCATTGACATAAAAAAACTGTAAAATATATGGCGGTGGTTCCAACCATATTTGCCAAGAGGCCAGACCAGGAGAGATCACACCAGTGATGGGCTACTGAGAGCTCCCTAGAGGAGCACAGGGCTGCATCAGCAGGCCTCTTGTGAGAAAAGTTGACAAAGCTGCCGTGATAACAGGGGGCTGAAAGTGCATAAAAAAGTATATACACTTGTTTAGTGTTGATCCTGCAATATACACACACACACACACACACACACACACACACACACACACACACACAGTATATAAGGGGCAATGGCACAGCACTAATTTAGGCCAGAGTTTCCTATTTATTCATTAGAAAATTGCCACTGCATCAGCATTTGCTCAGTCATTGGGGTGCTGTGTGTACATTAATGAGGAGAAAAAATTAATTTAAATGATTTTAGAAAATGGCTGCACTATAACAAAGAGTGAAAAATTTCAGGGGGGTCTGAATACTTTCCATCCCCACTGTATATACCCAAGCAGAATTTATGATTTCTTGGCCATTTTTCAGAGAATATGAATGATAACACAAAAACTTCTTGTGTTTGGCTGAAGCCATTTATTATCGATCAACTGTGTTACATAGTTACATAGTTGGTCAGGTTTAAAAAAAGACACAAGTCAATCCAGTTCAACCATAAAAATAAATAAATAAAAAATAACGTTTACTTATAATAAATAAATTAAATAAAAGTAATACATGAAAATGTTTACTGTTTTTAAATCATAATCACAACAGAAACTACCCAAAGGACCCTGATCAAAAGTTTACAGTTTACCCCAGTTCTTAATATTGTGTATTGCTCCCTTTAACATCAATGACAGCTTGAAGTCTTTTGTGGTATTTGTGGATGAGGCTCTTTATCTTCTCAGATGGTAAAGCTGCCCATTCCTCTTGGCAAAAAGCCTCCAGGTCCTGTAAATGCTTGGGCTGTCTTGCATGAACTGCACGTTTTAAGATCTCCCCAGAGTGGCTCAATAATATTGAGGTCAGGAGACTGAGATGGCCACTCCTGAACCTTCACTTTATTCTGCTGTAGTCAATGACAGGTCGACTTGGCCTTGTGTTTTGGATCATTGTCATGTTGGAATTTCCAAGTATGTCCCATGGGCAGCTTCCTGGCTGATGAATGCAAATGTTCCTCCAGTATTTGTTGATAACATGCTGCATTCATCTTGCCATCAATTTTAACCAAACTTCCTGTGCCTTTGTAGCTCACACATCCCCAAAACATCAGCAATCCACCTCCGTGTTTCACAGTAGGATTGGTGTACCTTTAGTCAGAAGGCCCTGTAGACTCTTTTCCAAATGTAGTGTTTATGGTTGTGGCCAAAAAGCTCAATTTGATCTCATAGCTCCAAATGACTTTGTGCCAGAAGTTTTGAGGCTTGTCTGTGTGCTGTTTGGCGTATTGTGAGCGGGATACTTTGTGACATTTGCTTAGTAATGGCTTTCTTCTGGCGACTCAACCATGCAGCCCATCTTTCTTCAAGTGCCTCCTTATTGTACATCTTGAAACAGCCACACCACATGTTTTCAGAGAATCCTGTTTTTCGCCTGAAGTTACTTGTGGGTTTTTCTTTGCATCCCAAACATTTTTCCTGGCAGCTGTGGCTGGAATTTTAGTTGGTCTACCTGACCGTGGTTTGGTTTCAACAGAACCCCTCATTTTCCACTTCTTGATTCGAGTTTGAACACTGCTGATTGGCATCCTCAATTCCTTGGATATCTTTTTTTATATCCCTTTCCTGTTTTTATACATTTGAACTACCTTTTTTCCCCACAGATCCTTTGACAAGTCTTTTGCTTTCCCCATGACTCAGAATACAGAAACGTTAGTTGAAACGTCTGGATGAAAGATGCAAGGGTCTGTCAGGAGTCCAGAAATGCATTGACCTTTTATATTATATTATATATATACACACACACACACACACACACTAATTACAAGCAAACAGATCACAGGTGAGTATGGTTACCTCCTTTAATAGCCATTCAAACCCCTTTGTGTCAACTTGTGTGCATGTTATCAGGCTAAAATCACCAGGGTATGTAAACTTTTGATCAGGGTAATTTGGGTAGTTTCTGTTGTGATTATGATTTAAAAAGAGTGAACACAGTTGATCGATAACAAATGGGTTCAGCCAAACACGAACCATGAGTGAAAGAAATGTTTTTGTGTTTTTCATTCATATTCTTTGAAAAATGGCCAAAAAAAAATCAGGGTACGTAAACTTATAAGCACAACTGTGTGTGTGTGTGTGTGTGTGTGTGTGTGTGTGTGTGTGTGTGTGTGTGTGTATATATACACACAAATTTCTTACATCTTTTGGAAGAGATCAAAAAATATCAAGGTAGCTATAGATGACAAACTGATGTGCATTTCCCTGCATTCCAGGTAAATTTCTATGCAAGGAAAAGGTGCCTCTAGAAGTGGTTTGCAGGATTAGCTATAAAGCATAATAGTAAGAAAGGAGGTCCGGAAATTAAGAAATCATATTGACGGAGCATGATAGGAAATTCTGCAATACAGCAAGTAAGTATAAGTCTAATGGTGGATAATTACCTTTACTCCACATGCAGGAAGCATACATGGTGTCTGGAAACACCAGTGTTTATTTCTGGAGGGTGGGCAGCTATAAACACCCAGTGGACTTAAGAATTGGCAAATCACACAAGAAGGTTTAATGGTTAGCCAATTAGCGGCTAATGCGGAGTGCCTGCGTCACTGATGGTAGTATCATCTACTCAGTGCTGCATGGAGATCTCCTGACCCCAGAACCCCTAAGAATTTGTCGGTATGCTCTGCACCAGAACTCATTTGGTTTTATCTATATAGAAACAATTATAGCCTCAAATCAACATATAAACAAAGCGTTTGGTTCTACAGGTAAATGCTTTGCTTTAAATTGCACCGTTAGGTAGCACAGGGTTTTGATCCGTGTTGGAAGGCAACATGGGTTAATATCATATATTTCTGGAGTTTTACTGCCTGGTTGAAACAGCCATTTGGCCTATGTTGGAGATTGCTGTCTTGGAATGCCAGTACAGAAATTTTATCCAGCATGGTGTTTGTGACAAGGAGTAATAAATGGGAATTTATATCCTAACAGGATGTTTTCGCATAGGCCTCCTGATGTGATGCATGGGAGTAGAGGAGCACCAGATAAGACCCCCAGGGGAGGTTACAACAATATCAAAGACCAGCTGTTACTGAAATATGACCCAGGTCAAAAACAGTGATTCATGGACTAATGGTGCCCCTAGTGGAGACTACAGCATGCTTCTTGGCCCTTTGAGTCTGGTATGAATATTAAGGGGAACCCCCAAACCAAAATTGAAACCAAAAAATACCCTTCAGATCTGGTATGGATATTAAGGGAACCCCCGTGAGAATTTTTTTTTTTAAATGCCATGGGGGTCCCCCTCAAAATCCATACCAGACCTGAGGGTTTTAAGGGGAACCTCGCGCAAAATAAAATAAAAAATCCATACCAGACCCTTATGCGAGCACGCAACCTAGCAGGCTGCAGGAGAAGAAGGGGGTGAGAGAGCGCCCCCCTCCTGAACCGTACCAGGCCACATGCCCTCAACATAGGGAGAGTGCTTTGGGGTAGCCCCCCAAAGCACCTTGTCCCCATGTTGATGGGGACAAGGGCCTCATCCCCACAACCCTTGCCCAGTGGTTGTGGGGGTCTGTGGGCGGGGGGGCTTATCGGAATCTGGAAGCCCCCTTTAACAAGGGAACCCCTAGATCCCAGCCTTCCTGAAGGGTCTGGTATGGATTTTGAGGGGGGGGGGCCCACGCCATTTTTTTTTTTGACATTTTGGTGTGGGGGTTCCCCTTAATATCCATACCATACCAGACCTGAAAGACCTGGTATGGAATTTGGGGGGACCCCCATGCAATTGTTTTGTTTAAATTTTGGCGTTTTTTTCAATGACTTTTATGTGTATAGCTGGGACCGACAATTCCTTATAGCCGCGAGTACTTTTAAATGACTTTTTTTCCTTTAGAAATTAAATTTTGTGCAGGGATTGTTGTAAACATGGGAAACATGCGCCAATTTTCAGGCATACTATAGACACCCCCCAGGTACGAAATTTAAAGGAAAATTTCACTTTTATTGTTTCATTTTAAGCATTATTAAAATCACTGCTTCCGAAAAAAATTAGGTTTTTAAAACTTTTTTTTGCATTGATACATGTCCCCTGGGGCAGGACTTTAAGCCCTTGTACACACGGTTGGACATTTTGTCCGATGGATTTTGTCCGAAACTGTTGCATACACACAGTCGGGCAAAGTTGTCAGAAAATCCGATCGTACTTAACGTGATGACGTTATTTCGTTAGGACGGGACTACGTTCAGGCTAGTAGCCAATAGCTTTGGTCTAGGAATTTGATCTGAGCATGCGTGGCACTTTGTCCGATCGGAATTCTCTACACATGATTGGACAAAGTCCGATCGGATAATGTTGTCAGAAAATTTTATAGCCCAGCTGGAAAGCTTGGTCCGTCGGATACTCCGACAGAAACAGTCCGATGGAGCCCACACACTGTCGGATTATCCGACAACACGGTCCTATCGGACATTGTTCATCGGAATGTCCGACCGTGTGTACAAGGGCTTATGGCGTTTGCGTGTTTGAATGAATTTTTTGCCTGTTCGCATGTTCTGCTGCGAACCGAACCTGGGGTTGTTCGGCTCATCCCTACTGATTAGGAAGGATGACCACTTGAAGATTCTTATTGGATACAGATGGATAGACAGGTGGACAGTGGGTGTTTGTGTGGATGGTGTCTGAGTGGGCTTTAAATGTAATGATCAGTTAAAATGAGTGTACAGCTTGTATAACTGTGTACATTTTCTGTCTCCTCAAAATAACTCCACACACAGCCATTAATGTCTAAACCGCTGGCAGCAAAAGTGAGTACACCCCTAAGTGAAAATGTCCAAATTGGGCCCAATTAGCCATTCCCCCCCCCCCCCCCCCCCGATGTCATGTGACTCCTTAGTATTACAAGGTCTCATGTTTGAATGGGGAGCAGGTGTGTTACATTTGGTGTTATTGTTCTCACTCTTTCATACTGGTCACTGGAAGTTCAACATGACCCCTCATGGCAAAGAACTCTGAAGATCTGAAAAAAAAAGAATTGTTACTCTACATAAAGATGGCCTAGGCTATTAGAAGATTGCCAAGACCCTGAAACTGGGCTGCAGTATGGTGGACAAGACCATACAGCAGTTTAACAAGACAGGTTCCACTCAGAACAGGCCTCTCTATGGTCGACCAAAGAAGTTGAGTGCACGTGCTCAGCATCATATCCAGAGGTTGTCTTTGGGAAATAGACGTATGACAGTGTTATCAATCTACCAGATTGAAATTTACTGGCATAGCCAAGTTTTTAATGGCATGTCACAAAAGTTATAAAATTACAGTTTTAACCACTTCAATACACGGCCATAGTCGTACGACGGCCACAGATGGGATCTCCCATCCTGGGTGGACATCATATGACGGCCTCTGTACTTTCACCGCTCCTGCGGGCCCCCAGGGGCCCGCAGCGTGGCGATATGTAAACAAACCGCGGTAACGAGATGTAACCGGGTTCTCCTCCTCACACACTGATCGTGTGTGAGGAAGAGATTGCACACAAAGTACATGTCACCACCCATCACAGCCCATCTGAGTACCCGAGTACCTGTCAGCACATCTGTCAGCCCATCTGAGTACCCGAGTACATGTCCCAGCCCATCTGAGTACCCGAGTACCTGTCCCAGCCCATCTGAGTACCCGAATACCTGTCCCAGCCCATCTGAGTACCCGAGTACCTATCCCTGCCCATCTGAGCACCTGAGTACCTGTCAGCCCATCTGAGTAGCCGATTACCTCTCACAGTCCATCTGAGTATCCGAGTACCTGAGCACTAGGGATGAGCTTCGAGTTCGAGTCGAACTCATGTTCTACTCGAACATTGCCTGTTCGCCTGTTCAGCGAACAGTGAACAATTTGGGCTGTTTGCAGCAAATTCGAAAAGCCGGAACACCCTATACAAGTCTATGGGAGAAATCTAAAGTGCTCATTTTAAAGGGTAATATGCAGGTTACTGTCCTAAAAAGTGTTTGGGGACCCGGGTCCTGCCCCAGGGGACATGGATCAATGCAAAAAAAAGTTTTTAAAACGGCCGTTTTTTCAGGAGCAGTGATTTTAATAATGATTAAAGTGAAACAATAAAAGTGTAATATTCCTTTAAATTTCGTAGCTGGGGGGTATCTATAGTATGCCTGTGAAGGGGCGCATGTTTCTGCTGCTTAGAACTGTCCCTGCACAAAGTGTCATTTGTGCAGGAAAAAAAGTCTTTTAAAATCACTTGCGGCTATATTGTCGGCTCCCCGTAATACAGAGAACACTCAATGAGTGTTCTCTGTATTAGCCGACAATTCTAGGTTCCCCTAAATTCAATTACCAGGCCCTTCAGGTCTGACATGGATATTAAGGGGAACCCCGTGTCAAATTAAAAAAAAATTGACGTGGGGGTCCCCCTAAATATCCATACCAGACCCTTCAGGTCTGATAGGGATATTAAGGGGAACCCCGCATCAAATTTTAAAAAAAATTGACGTGGGGGTCCCCCTAAAAATCCATACCAGACCCTTTATCCGAGCACGCAACCTGGCAGGCCGCAGAAAAAGAGGGGGGGACGAGAGAGCGCCCCCCCCCTCCCTCTTGAACCGTACCAGGCCACATACCCTCAACATTGGGAGGATGCTTTGGGGGTCTGTGACCCCTCAAAGCACCTTGTCCCCATGTTGATGAGGACAAGGGCCTCATCCTCACAACCCTGGCCGGTGGTTGTGAGGGTCTGCGGGCGGGGGGCTTATCAGAATCTGGAAGCCCCCTTTAACAAGGGGACCCCCAGATCCCGCCCCCCCTGTTTGAAATGGTAAGGGGGTACAAAAGTACCCCTACCATTTCACAAAGAAAGTGTCAAAATGGTTAAATAAGAAAAACACACTTTTGAAAAATTCCTTTATTAAAAATAAAAAAAATTAAAAAAAGATTCCAGCGGTGCTAATCCACTCTTGCTATCCAGCGACGGATCTCCGGGGTCCAGCGATGGATGATCATATCCAGCGACGGGGGATCTCTGAGTCCAGCGCTGTCCATACATCCTTCTTCTGTCTCCACTGCGGAGACTGCGGAGATCCCAGCGCTGACGTTTCTTATATTAGGAGGGCGGGGCCACCGGTCACCTGACCCCGCCCCTCTGACGCTGGAGAGGGAAGCCAGGGGTTCCCCAGTGACGTGGGGGTGACCCCGCCCCCTCTGATGTAATGCAGGTTTCCGTTACATCAGAGGAGGCGGGGTCACCCATACGTCACTGGGGAACCCCTGGCTCCCTTCACCAGCGTCAGAGGGGGTGGGGTCAGGTGACGAGTGGCCCCGCCCTCCTAATATAAGAAACGTCAGCGCTGGGATCTCCGCAGTCTCCGCAGTGGAGACAGAAGAAGGATGTATAGACAGCGCTGGACTCAGAGATCCCCCGTCGCTGGATATGATCATCCATCGCTGGACCCCGGAGATTCGTCGCTGGATAGCAAGAGTGGATTAGCACCGCTGGAATCTTTTTTTTATTTTTTTATTTTTAATAAAGGAATTTTTCAAAAGTGTGTTTGTCTTATTTAACCATTTTGACACTTTCTTTGTGAAATGGTAGGGGTACTTTTGTACCCCCTTACCATTTTAAACAGGGGGGGGCCGGGATCTGGGGGTCCCCTTGTTAAAGGGGGCTTCCAGATTCTGATAAGCCCCCCGCCCGCAGACCCTCACAACCACCGGCCAGGGTTGTGAGGATGAGGCCCTTGTCCTCATCAACATGGGGACAAGGTGCTTTGAGGGGTCACAGACCCCCAAAGCATCCTCCCAATGTTGAGGGTATGTGGCCTGGTACGGTTCAGGAGGGAGGGGGGCCGCTCTCTCGTCCCCCCCTCTTTTCCTGCGGCCTGCCAGGTTGCGCACTCGGATAAAGGGTCTGGTATGGATTTTTAGGGGGACCCCCACGTCAATTTTTTTAAAATTTGATGCGGGGTTCCCCTTAATATCCATATCAGACCTGAAGGGTCTGGTATGGATATTTAGGGGGGCCCCCACGTCAAATTTTTTTTTAATTTGACACGGGGTTCCCCTTAATATCCATGTCAGACCTGAAGGGCCTGGTAATTGAATTTAGGGGAACCCCCACGCTTTTTTTTTTTTTTTTATCAATGAATGAATGAATTGTCGGCTAATACAGAGAACACTCATTGAGTGTTCTCTGTATTACGGGGAGCCAACAATTTAGCCGCAAGTGATTTTAAAAGACTTTTTTTCCTGCACAAATGACACTTTGTGCAGGGACAGTTCTAAGCAGCAGAAACATGCGCCCCTTCACAGGCATACTATAGATACCCCCCAGCTACGAAATTTAAAGGAATATTACACTTTTATTGTTTCACTTTAATCATTATTAAAATCACGGCTCCTGAAAAAACGGCCGTTTTTAAAGCTTTTTTTTGCATTGATCCATGTCCCCTGGGGCAGGACCCAGGTCCCCAAACACTTTTTAGGACAGTAACTTGCATATTACCCTTTAAAATGAGCACTTTAGATTGTGAACGTTCGAGTACCATAGACTTTAATAGGGTTCTAAAGTTCACACGAAGTTTAGGTCTGTTCGCAGGTTCTCGTGCGAACCGAACAGGGGGGTGTTCGGCTCATCCCTACTGAGCACCTGTCAGCCCATCTGAGTACCCGAGTACCTATCCCAGCCCATCTGAGTACCCGAGTACCTGTGTCAGCCCATCTGAGTACCCGAGTACCCGTCACAGCCCATCCGAGTACCCGAGTACCTGTCACAACCCATCCGAGTACCTGTCACAACCCATCCGAGTACCTGTCACAGCCCATCCGTGTACCTGTCACTGTCCATCTGAGTACCTGTCACAGTCCATCTGAGTACCCGAGTACCCGAGTAACTGAGTACCTGTCCCAGCCCATCTGAGTACCTCAGTACCTGTCCCAGCCCATCTGAGTACCCGAGTACCTGTCACAGCCCATCTGAGTACCCAAGTACCTGAGTACCTTTCACAGCCCATCTGAGTACCCGAGTACCTGTCACAACCCATCTGAGTATCCGAGTACCTGAGTACCTGTCACAGTCCATCTGAGTACCTATCACAGTCCATCTGAGTACCTGAGTATATGTCACAGCCCATCTGAGTACCCGAGTACCTGAGTAGCTTTCACAGCCCATCTGAGTACCTGAGTACCTGTCACAGTTCCTCTGAGTACCCGAATGCCTGTCATCAGCCCATCGGAGTACCCGAGTACTTGTCACCAGCCCGTCGGAGTGCCTGTCACCAGCCCGCCGGAGTACCCGAGTACCTGTCACCAGCCCGTCGGAGTAACGGAGTACCTGTCACCAGCCCGTCAGAGTAAAGGAGTACCTGTCACCAGCCCATCAGAGTACCCAAGTACCTATTTGCAGCCCATGCCTCATAGAATACACATTGGGGTGTTTGCTTTCCAAAATGGGGTCATTTTGTGGGTAATTCCATTGTTCTGGTGCTCCAGGTCCTTCAAAAGTGTGATAGGTAGGAACGAAATGAGATGTGTCATTTATGCTCCTAGAACGCCTGAAGGTACCACTTCCATGTTGGACCGCTGTATAAAAGTCTCACACATGTGGTATCACAATACTCAGTAGGAGTAGCAGAATGTGTTTTGGGGTGTAATTTTTGCTATATACATGCTATGTGTTAGAAATATCTTATAAATGGACAACTTTGTGTAAAAAAAAGAAAAAAAAAAAGATTTTTATTTTCTTTCCACGTTTTCTGAAGACTTGTGTAAAAAAATTAACCATTCAAAAGACTCATAATGCTTCATAGAATATACTTTGGGGTGTTTGTTTTCCAAAATGGGGTCATTTCTTGGGCAATTCTATTGTCCTGGTGCTCCAGGGCCTTCCCAAATGTAATAGGTCATTAGGAAATTAGAGGAGTCATTTATGCTCCTAGAACACCTGACGGCGCTCCCTGCATGTTGGGCCTCTGTATGTGGACACGCTGTGTAAAAGTCACACACATGTGGTATTGCCATACTCAAGATGAGTAGCAAAATCTATTTTGGGGTGTCATTTTTGCTATGTACATGCTTTGAGTTAGAAATATCTTATAAACTGACCACTTTGTGTAAAAAAAAATATGTTTTAATTTTCTTTCCACGTTTTCTGAAGACTTGTGGAAAAAAATTAACTGTTCAAAAGACTCATTGTGCCTCATAGAATATACGTTGGGGTGTCTGCTTTCCAAAATGGGGTCATTTTGTGGGTAATTCTACTGTCATGGTGCTCCAGGGCCTTCACAAATGTAATAGGTCGTTAGGAAATTAGAGGTGTCATTTATGCTCCCAGAACCCCTTACGGTGCTCCCTGCACTTTGGACCTCTCTGTGTGGCCAGCCTGTGTAAAAGACCACACATGTGGTATCGCCATACTTGGGAAGAGTTGCATAATGTATTTTGGGGTGTAATTAGAAGTATGTATATGCTGTGTATGAGAAATAACTTGTTAATATGATCATTTTGTAAAAACAAAAAAAAAAACATTCTTCTTTTTCCCAAGAATTGTGGGAAAAAATTACAACTTCAAAAAACTTACCATGCCTCTTACTAAATACCTTGGACTGTCTACTTTTCAAAAAGGGGTCATTTGGTGGGTATTTGTACTTTTCTGACATTTCAGAGCCTCAAGAAATGAGATGGGCCATCAGTACATCAGGTGTGATCAGATGTGATCAATTTTCAATGATTTGCACCATAGCTTGTAGACTCTATAACTTTCAAAGAGACTAAATAATATCCACTAATTTGGTTTATTTTTACCAAAGAGATTTAGCCGTATACATTTTGGCCCAAATTTATGAACAAAAATGAATTTTATCATAGAAACAAAAAAAAGTGGGTTTTTTTTTCAAGATTTTCGCTCTTTTTTCACTTATGTCGCAAAAAAAAAAAAAAAAACCCAGTGGTGATTAAATACCACCAAAAGAAAGCTCTATTTGTATGAAAAAAATGATTTGAGAGCGCTGAAAGCTAAAAATTGGTCTGGTAAGGAAGGTGTATAAATGCCCTGTATTGAAGTGGTTGAGTGCAAATTATAGTATTTAGGCTACAAACAAATACAATATGCAATTAGCAATATGACTTAAGGTAGATGATAAGGCAAAAAACATATTTCTTATTTTAATTTCGATATAGTAAGTAAGTAGCTCAGGGACAGGACCTAGGAGGGCAAGAAATTAGAATGGGTGGCACACACATATAATTGACTCTCCCAGTGACACTGACAGCAGTGTGCAGCAGCATAGATGATGATGAGACCTCACAGACATGACATGTCCCCTCCTGAGTCACAGTAACAGTCTCTCTCCAAGCCAAGTGGTCCCTCCAGTCCACTCTAGTCCAAACAGCACTGACGGTCCCGGTCCCAGCCTGCCTTGCTTCCATACCGTAGACTGGCACACGAGGCTCTGGCCACTCTGCTTGGCACCATTGCACCATGATATCACACGGCATGCTCAGGCACCGCCTCTGCCAGAGCTGCCCAATCACACTGTAGCAGGCACGTGGATGGTCTCAGCTGCCTCCGGACCAAGCCAAGCATCACAACCATATTTTTTATTTGGCAACCTTTTACTTTTACTGGCAGGAGAAAATTACCTGTTTTTTACTGGCTGCCAGTAAAAATACTGATGGTTGGCAACACTGACATATGAGTGCTGCCAGCATTGCTGCAGAGGTTGAAGGGGTAGAGGGTCAGCCTGTCAGTGCTCAGACCATACACCGCACACTGCATCAAAATGGCTGTCATCCCAGAAGGAAGCCTCTTCTAAAGATGATGCACAAGAAAGCCCGCAAACAGTTTGCTGAAGACAAGCAGACTAAGGACATGGATTACTGGAACCATGTCCTGTGGTCTGATGAGACCAAGATAAACTTATTTGGTTCAGATGGTGTCAAGCGTGTGTGGTGGCAACCAGGTGAGGAGTACAAAGACAAGTGTGTCTTGCCTACAGTCAAGCATGGTGGTGGAGTATCATGGTCTGGGGCTGCATGAGTGCTGCCGGCACTGGGGAGCTAAAGTTCATTGAGGGAACCACGAATGCCAACATGTACTGTGACATACTGAAGCATAGCATGATCCCCTCTCTTCAGAGACTGGTCCATAGGGCAGTATTCCAACATGATAACGACCCCAAACACACATCCAAGACGACCACCGCCTTGCTAAAGAAGCTGAAGGTAAAGGTTATGGACTGGCCAAGCATGTCTCTAGACCTAAACCCTTTTGAGCATCTGTGGTGCATCCGCAAACGCAGAGGTGGCTGGTGCTCAAATTTTTTAGGGGGATGGGGGAGTGCAAGCAAACTGAAAAAAAATTGAAAACAAAAACATAAATTACAGCCATTGTGCCATCAAACGCAGCCACTGTGTCATCAAACGCAGCCACTGTGCCATCAAACACTGCCAGTGTGCCCATCAAACACTGCCTGTGTGCCCATTAAATGCTGCCATTGTGCCCAACTGCCCATCATATGCTGCCAGGGTGCCCATCTAATGCAGCCAGTGTGCTCAACTGCCCATCATTTGCTGCCAGTGTGCCATCAAACGCTGCCAATGTGCCATCAAACGCAGCCACTGTGCCAAACGCCGCCACTGTGCCATCAAACGTAGCTACTGTGCCAAATGCTGCCATGGTGCCCATAAAACGCTGCCACTGTGCAATAAAATTTAGCTACTGTGCCAAACGCTGCCATTGTGCCCATAAAGCGCTGCCACTGGGCCATCAAATGCTGCCACTGTGCCATCAAACGCAGCCACTGTGCCATCAAACACAGCCACTGTGCCCATGAAACGCTGCCACTGTGCCATCAAACGCTACCACTGTGCCATCAAACGCAGCCCCTGTGCCATCAAACACAGCCACTGTGCCATCAAACGCTGCCACTGTGCCATCAAACACAGCCACTGTGCCCATGAAACGCAGCCACTGTGCCATGAAACGCAGCCACTGTGCCAAATGCTGCCACTGTGCCATCAAGCACAGCCACTGTGCCATCAAACGCTGCCACTGTGCCATCAAACGCTGCCAGTGTGCCCATCAAACACTGCCAGTGTGCCCGTCAAATGCTGTCAGTGTGCCCATCATATACTGCCTGTGTGCCCATCAAATGCTGCCATTGTGCCCAACTGCCCATCATATGCTAACAGGGTGCCCATCAAATGCTGCCAGTGTGCCCAACTGCCCATCATATGCTGCCAGTGTGCCCATCAAATGCAGCCACTGTGCCATCAAATGCTGCCGATGTGCCATCAAACACAGCCACTATGCCAAATGTTGCCACTGTGCCATCAAACGTAGCTACTGTGCCAAACGCTGCCACGGTGCCCATCAAACGCTGCTACTGTGCCAAACGCTGCCATTGTGCCCATCAAACGTTGCCACTGTGCCATCAAATGCTGCCAGTGTGCCCATCAAACGCTGCCAGTGTGCCCATCAAATGCTGCCAGTGTGCCCATTATATGCTACCAGTGTGCCCATCAAATGCTGCCAGTGTGCCCAAAAAATGCTGCCAGTGTGCCAACTGCCCATCATATGCTGCCAGTGTGCCCATCAAATGCTGCCAGTGTGCCGAACTGTCCATCATATGCTGCCAGTGTGCCCATCAAATGCTGCCAGTGTGCCCATTAAATGCTGCCAGTGTGCCCCCGCCCGCTCGCCGTCTGCCCGGCACTTACTCTGTGTCTGTGGGGTATGGAGTGACTGCGACGAACGGAGACCTTCGTGTGTCTCCTCCCCTGCCTCATCTCTCGGGCCGTGCGTTCCATGGAGTTTCAGATGCCACTTCCGGTTTCTCTCCCTTTTTTTACTGCTGGGGGGGCGCCGCCCTTGCACCTCCTATGGACGCTGAAACAGAAGCTGGAGGAGCGCAAGGTCTCTAACATCCACCAGCTCTGTGATGTCGTCATGGAGGAGTGGAAGAGGACTCCAGTGGCAACCTGTGACGATCTGGTGAACTCCACGCCCAAGACGGTTAAGGAAGTGCTGGAAAATAATGGTGACCACACAAAATATTGACACTTTTGGCCCCATTTTCACTTAGGGGTGTATTCACGTTTATTGCCAGCGGTTTAGACATTCATTGCTTCAGCCAATCAGGGCTTTCAATGAACTGTGCGGCAAAGTTCATTGTGGTCGTTCGGTGGGCCGAACACCCTTTTAATTTTGTTTTTTCAGAGAACTTCAGGCCAAATGTTCAAGCCAGACTCATGCTTGGTCCTAACCGTTCACCCATCTTTATTGTTTGGGGACTTTAAAGCCTTGTTGCATCAGTTTTGGGGACTTTTAAACCCATTTTTACACATTTTCTGCCTCCCTAAACTATTGGCCAAAGGTGTGAATATTTAAAGGCACACCTTTCTCCTTGACATTTTAGCCTTCAAAGCATTGTTGCACCCCCAAAGTGTGCAAAAAAAAAAAATCGAGGTCCAATTTACCCATGAAAATTACTCAAAGACCCAGGACATTTTTCTTCCCTTCCAAATCCTATCCCATAGCCAAGCAGGAAGTTAGAGGAAATCCCTGCAAATTAAGGGCATTCCTTGGGGGACCCCCCAGTCACCAGAACTAGTGTCCCCATAGGAAGATTTCCCCTCTATTACTTTTCTGGGGACAACCCAACATTTTGGATTTTCTTTTACTTTCACTGATAATGGTAAACAGGATAAATAGAGAGGGTTAATCTCCTTAATGCAACTTTCACACTAGGGCGGGCAGGCCCCGGCGGTAAAGCGGCGCTAATTTTAGTGTCGCTTTACCGCTGTGTTAGCAGCGCTATGCGGCCACTAGCGGGAGGTGTTAACCAAGGGTGTCTTAGACAGGTTTAAAAAGAAAAAGGGTTAAAACCGCCCGCAAAGCACTGATGCAACTGGTGCTTTGCCGGCGGCTTGGTGGCGCTGCCTCGTTGTTTTCAATGGGCAGGGGCGCTTTAGGAACAGTGAATACACCACTTCTACAACGCTGCAAAGATGCGGCTTGCAGGACTTTTTTGACCGTCCTGCAAGTGCACCGCTCCAGTGTGAAAGCACTCGGGCTTTCACACTGGAGAGACATGAGAGGCTCTTAACAGGCGCTGTGCAGGCGCTATTTTTAGCTCTGTAGCGCCTGCAATGGCGCCTCAGTGTGAAAGTAGCCTAACAGGTGCACAGACAGAATTAAAACTAACAGGTGTATTTTATCCCTCTCCACTCTATCCAAAACAAAAAAAAAGGCTTTGCCTTTAGTTATACTTTAAAGAAAACGTGGCAACTTTATTCACACTACAACGCACGTTAAAAAGAAAGTAAACTCCTCTATTTTGTTTTTACCTATAGGTAAACCTATAATAAGGCTTACCTATAGTTACTGTAAATATCTCCTAAACTTGCACTGTTTAGGAGATATTTACTGTATACGCTGGCTATTACGTCATCAGTGCATGCATTCTGAAGAAACGTCCGCCCGTGCTGTCTCTTTGTGGTCCCTGCTGTGACTGGCAGCTCCCGCGCACATGCGCAGGAGTGACGTCATCTCAGCTCTGGCCGATCACAGCGCCAGAGCCCGTGAACCTGGAAGAAAAACCTTTGAAAGATGTCAGCTGTGTCAGCGGTATGCGGGCGCCGCTGCAGGGCTTCATTCTAAGGTAAGTATTTCATAATGAGCTAGTATGCGATGTATACATACTGGCCCGGCAAGAAGAACCGGAGAGGGTGACAAGACCCCCGAAGTCAGAAGAAGAGGGCGGCAGCGAAGCCGGGCTCCTCCGCTAGTAAAAGAGCTAGCAGAAGATAGCGGAGGAGTCCGGTGACAAGACCCCCGGAGCTGTGCAATAAACTATTTTAACCCTTGTGTGTTGTGTTTTTTTTGTAAATTTTTTTCACAGGTGAATGGGTAGGGGTACAGTGTACCCCATACTCATTCACATAGGGTGGGGGGCCGGGATCCGGGGGCCCCCTTATTAAAGGGGGCTCACGGATTCCGATAAGCCCCCCGCCCGCAGACCCCGACAACCAACGGCCAGGGTTGTCGGGAAGAGGCCCTTGTCCTCGTCAACATGGGGACAAGGTGCTTTGGGGTGGGGGTGCCGCGCTGTCCCCCCTTCCCCAAGGCACCCCCCCATGTTGAGGGCACGCGGTCTGGTACGGCTCAGGAGGGGGGGGCGCTCGCTCTTCCCCACCCCCTTTCCTGGCCGGCCGGGTAGCATGCTCGGATAAGGGTCTGATATGGACCTAGGGGGGACCCCATGCCATTTTTTTCGGCGTAGGGATTCCCCTTTAAGTCCATACCAGGTGACGAGGCCAGCGACGCTTCCTTCGCTGGTCCCAGCTACCTGGAGCCGCGCTCAAAATGAGCGGACTTTTCTCCTGGCGGGAAAAGTCAGTTCATTTCAAAAGTACGGCGGACTAGCACACACACGGCCGTACTGTCCGCCAAAATGCAAGTCCGGCGGACAGATTGATGTGCAAAACTCCAATCTTAGTCTGCCGGACTTTTGGGTAAAAAAAGTCCGCCGGAGCCTACACACGGGCGGATTGCCCGGCGGACTTGGGTCCGCTGGACGTTTCCACCTGATTGTTTGATCGTGTGTATGGGGCATTATCTGCATTTAATTAGCCTCAGAACCTGTGTAATTCATATGTGTTCGGGTTTAAAGGGATGAGGTGGTAACCCTAGCACCGCTAAAGCTATCGCTAACACTGGCACTGCCCCAGTGTGAAAGGGGGTCTAATGCATAGAAACACATAAAATGTATGTAGCACTAACCCCCGAAGGCGCGGACTAATTTTTCTGGGCTTACCGATTACCTCCACCAGCTCGTCACTCGTTATTCTTCTGTAGGGGTTCCCAGGGTTGATGACCCAGTAACTGTAGAGACCGACACTTGTGTTCCTTTTTAGGATTTTTATTTTGCATAAAACAGTTGAAAAAACTCAGTCTCTTTGTTGGGAATAGAGGGTATAAGGATAAAGTTTAGCGCAGGTGCTTGGAACTGCTAACTTCAATAAAAGTCTCTTTGTATACAATCCAGGGAATAGCCATTCACAACTGTATTCTTTAACTGGTGGATAAATCCTTGACCTTTCATCTAGCAGCCAACAAGTAATTCTAGCCTTGCAAAGTCTCTCACAGACTTGGTTGAAAACTTAGTTGCAAACGGAAGGATAGAGGTAGGAACTTTTCTTACTGTACCAGAATCTTGCAGCCGGTCTAGCGATACTGTAAGAAATGTGGATTCAATCAATGGCCATGGCAGCTCAGCTGCCAGGCTCTTACCAGGCAGCCAGCCTCGTACGTGGCTCTCTAAGCCCTTGTACACATGGTCAGAAATTCTGACGGAAACTGTCCGATCGGATTATATTGTCGGAAAATCCAATTGTGTGTGGGCTCTATTGGATTTTTTCCATCGGAAATTCCGACTGGAAAAATTTGAGAGCAGGATCTCAAACTATCTCAGGATCGTTTGTAGAGAATTCCGATCAGACAAAGTGCCACGCATGCTCAGATCAATGTACGAGAGCAAAGCTATTGGCTACTTGTCGGATTTCCCGACAACTTTGTCCGACCATGTGTATGCAACACCAGTTTTGGACAAAATCCGTCTGAAAAAATCAGACGGATTTTGTGGTCAGAATTTCCGACCGTGTACAAGGGCTTACTGAAGAGTCCTCCCCTGGTTGCATGTAGAGTTTGCTGGGCCTCTCCAAACCTGAGACGGCACCGGAACACCTTAGAATCCTCTTTCCAGTTACTGCTCCTCGAACTAGCCAGTTCCGAGGCTCGGGCATCTGAGGGCCTCTGGCGGCTGGTCAGGAGGACCAGGACCACGGAGTCAGCAACAACTTCTGGACCGGAACCCAGAACCACGTGACTTCAGCACCTTAAGTACCCTCTCCTGGAATACACAGCAAGACAAACACGCCCACTGATTGGCTCCGAGAGAGAGATTGATACCCAATGTGTCTGTAGCGGCGGGCTCCTGAAGAGCACGCGCTATGTGTTTTCAAAATTTAACTTTACCCAAACTACATTTTGGTTTGGGTCTATTTGCCTAAATTTGAATTTTGTGTCAGTCTGACTGGGCTGTGAGATGTTCAGCCTAGCCACAGGGGGGCGCTGTCTCTGGTGGCAGGCGTGGAACTATGGTCTGGTTGGGTGTTTAATTTACTCTGTCTCAGAGTCAGGTCAGTGGGAGTGGCCCTCTCGCTGTGCTCTCTGGGAGAGGGTATTTAAGATGCGTACGTCACATGGTTTGGGGTTCCGGTCCAGTATGCTGTGCTGATTACATGGTCCTGGTCCTCCTGACCAGCCCCCAGGAAGGCTATGGCCTGGGGTGTGGATCCACCCAACTTTAATGCCTCGAGGCTGGCTAGCCCAAGGCAAGGGAACTAAGGAAGGATTTCAAGGTGGACGAGTGCTGTCTCTGGGTTCGGGGGAGACTCATTGAACTTCAAGCATTACAGGGGAGGACTCTTTAGAAGAACACCACGTACGGGTTGGTTTTCTTAACAAGAGCCTGAAAGGGCTGAAGTAACTGAGAGAATACGGTCTTGTGGATATCGCCAAGCAGGCTAAAAGATCCAGGTATTCTATAAGTGTTCTACAGTTTCGTTTCCTATGTGTTCTGCAACGTCGGTGATAAAGACTTAGTTCCTGAGTAAACACCTGGTTGGCTGCTAGGCCTTGTGAGAGAGGGATTGTCCAATCTGAGTGTTCATCCAGCTGCAAATGGCTATTCTCTGGATGCAGTCAAAGTAAGCAAATTCTTTAACGTTTTTGGACTTTGACATTGAGAGTACCTGAACCTTCCTTTCCAACCCTCTGATCCCAAGTTGAAAGACTGTTCAATGGTTTGAATTTTTTCAAATAAAATCCATTCAAGTGGATCTATTGTAAGTCTCAAGTTACTGGGCCATCTACCACAGGACATTCCCTAGACGTGAAACAAGGAGAACGAAAGGTAACATTAAAGCAGGGTTCCACCCTAAAGTGGAACTTCCGCTCATTGGAACCCTCCACCCTCCAGTGTCATATTTGGCACCTTTCAGGGGGGAGGGAGTGCAGATACCTGTCTAAGACAGGTATTTGCACCCACTTCCGATCATAGACTCCCACGGGAGTCCTGTCCCGCCGCGCTGTCTGCTGGGACACAAACGGGTCCCAGAGACAGCGCAGACCATTCCTAGTGCTATGCGTGACTCGCACATGCGCAGTAGGGAACCAGAAAGTGAAGCCGCAACGCTTCACTTCCTGATTCCCTCACCTAGAATGGCGGTGGCAGCAGGTCTCGGCTGCCGACATCGCTGGACCCTGCGACAGGTGAGTGTCTATTTATTAAAAGTCAGCAGCTGTAGTATTTATAGCTGCTGGCTTTTAATATTTATTTTTTTGTAGGTGGAATCCCTCTTTAAGCCCAAAAATAACCAGCAGCTCCTTCGGGGCTTAGTGCTACACTTCCAACCAGACTGCGTTCTAATACCTCTCATAGGTGCGAACCCCACCTATGACCAGGCAGAACCTTAAGACAGCCCAGCCAAACTAATGTCAAAGCATAATTTAGAACAATTAACCCCAAACGTAACTGTAGTTTGGGGCAAAAAACTAAATTTACAGTGCGTACTCATCACGTACACAAATGCTTGCCACTGCATATCCATGTGTATGACCCGAAAACGTTTGTTACAGTAAATAAAAAGTGCTCAAGGTCACATACAGCTAGAACTATTGCATAATATGCCCCCACCAAACACGGCCGCTGAGGATTCATCAGCAAAATGTCTGTGGCTGCCTGGACATTGGTGGGAAGGCTCTGACGTCACCGCTGTGCGCCGGAAGCAGCGTGCTTGACCGGGTCGGAGAGAAGCTGACAGCATGACTGGTTATCAGCGGCTATGGAGCTGCAGCCGGTGGCTGGGACAATGCCGGAACGGATTAATGGGAGCGGTACCGGAGACTGCGTGGAGCCCGAACATACGAGGCAGGCTTTACTCCGCTGTCAGCTCTTCCTATTACACTCGTGTTGCATCAGCCAGGACCCAGCTGATCCGCTGTCTCAGTGCTACCTTTTCTTCCCATGTCCCTCAGCTGCATACCGTGCACAGGCGATCTGTGCATGACTTCGGGAGTAGGGGCAGCGGGGCTTTCTCTGGAGAGGACGGAGCACAGTCCGGGGAAGGAGGAGATGAGAGCAGCAGTGGGGAGGATGGTGGAGGGGCAGAAGAAGCAGCTTATAGCGCTCCCATAGTGACTGCTCTCACCCCTCTCATTGTTCCAGAGGTGTTCCCCAATGTGCCTGTCATCGCAGTGTCCAGGAACCCCGTCTTCCCCAGGTTCGTCAAGATCATCGAGGTAAGGGCTGGCATACACACTGGACTAGCTGTGTGGGGGGATCTAGGGAGAGAACAGGCTTAGGTGGAAGAAAAGCCCAACCATAGTATGTGTAGCCACTTCAAGACTTGGCTTTTTTCTGCCACTTTTTGTTTACAAGTTGAAATTTAGTTTTTTTTTTTTTTGCTAAAAAGTTTCTTATAAGCCCAAACATTTGTATGTGTGTGTATATATATATATATATATATATATATATATATATACACACGTTTATTTTTTTAGCAGAGACCCTGGGTAATAAAATGGCGATTGTTGCTTTTTTTTTTTTTTTTTTTATATATATTTTGTGCAGCGATTTTTGCAAACGCAAAAAAAAAACACTTTAATGAATAAAAAAAAAATATATATATATATATATTTACCCCAATTTTTTTCTATACTATGTAAGATGATGTTAGACCAAGTAAATAGCTAACATGTCACACTTTAAAATTGTGGACGCTTGTGGAATTAGCGACAAACTACGGATCTTATAAATCTCTATAGGCGACGCTTTAACCACTTCCCACCCGGCCAATGCACATATATAGCCGGGTGGGAGCCGTCTACTTCTGATCGGACGTTCAGGAACGTCCATCAGAAGGAGCGGGATCGCACGCGCGTGTGCCCGCGCAGCGGCGCGATCCCGATGCGCCCGTGTCACCCGGACACAGCGCATCTCAGATCGGCAGGAGGGCTCTCTGATTGGCCCTCCTGATCACATGACGCCGTGTCCAATCACGGCCGTCATGTGATGTAAACAAACAGCCGGTTGCTAGGCAATCGGCTCCTCCTCTCCTCACACAGAAGTCATCGCTGAGGAGAGGAGAGCAGATCGCTGCAGCCAGCTGATGATCAGTGAGTATGAGCTGTTTTTTATAGCTTTTTAATCACTGATCACCAGTCTAGTGTAAACACACAACATACCATACAGTATAAACACAGTCCCCACATATGTCCCCAAAACATGCATGTCCTCAAATAATAAAAACACATGTCCCTAATAATAAAAACATGTCCCCCACATATGTCCCACTAAAATCACATGTCCCAATGATTATCTGCACACATATATACGTGATCAACTGCACACATATGTACATGATCATTTGCGTACATATGTCCGTGATCACACAAACCAATTATTATACACTTAACGGAATTTTTTTTACCAAAAACATGTAGCAGAATACATTTTGGCTTAAATTTATGACAAAATTAGATTTTATTGGATTTCTTTTAAAATAGAAAAAAGAAAATATAGTTTTTTTCAAAATTTCCGCTTTTTTGCGCTTATATCGCAAAAAATAAAAAACGGAGTCGTGAATAAATACCACCAAAATAAAGCTCTATTTGTGCGAACAAAATGATAAAAATTGAATTTGGGTACAGTGTAGCATGACCGCGCAATTGTCACTGAAAGCGCTAGAGCGATGAAAGCTGAAAATTGGGCTGGGAAGGAAGGGGGCGAAAGTGCCCTGTATTGAAGCGGTTAAGCACCTTTTTTTACAGGTTACATGTTTAGAGCTCCAGAGGAGGTCTAGTGCTAGAATTATTTCTCTCGCACGAACGTTTGCGGAAATAACTCACGTGTAGTTCTAATACCGTTTACATATGCGTGTGCTTTTGCACACAAGCACAGACTGATGGGGACGCTTTAATAGTATTATTATTTTACTTTTTTTTTTTTTTATTACACTGTCCCTTTAACTGATTCAGCCCCAGAAGATTTTACCCCCTTCCTGACCAGAGCACTTTTTGTGATTTGGCACTGCGTCGCTTTAACAATTGCGCAGTCGTGCGATGTTGAACCCAAACAAAATTGAAGTCCTTTTTTTTCCCACAAATGGAGATTTCTTTTAGTGGTATTTAATCGCCTCTGCGGTTTTTATTTTTTGCACTATAAACAAAAAAATAACAACAATTTTGAAAAAAACACATTATTTTTTGCTATAATAAATATCCCCAAAAATCTATATAAAAAAAAAATTCTTCAGTTTAGGCCCGTATGCATTCTACATATTTTTGGTTAAAAAAAAACAAATTACAATAAAGCCCCATACACACTATCAGATTTGCATATAAATTGAAACTCCTAAGGTTTGACCTCATATTATATGGTTTTGGTAAATCTGAAGGAAAAAATCAGCAGAAAATCTGATAGTGTGTATGGGGCTTAAGCGTATATTGATTGGTTTGCGCAAAAGTTATAGCGTTTACAAAATAGGGGATAGTTTTATGACATTTTTATTGATAATGATTTTTTTTTTTTTAACTAGTAATGGCAGCTATGAGCGATTTTTTTTTTTTATTGTGACTGCGACATTATGGCAGACACATTGGACAATTTTGACAGATTTTTGGTACCATTGGCATTAATACAGCGATCAGTGCTAAAAAATTGCATTGATTACTATAAAAATGTCACTGGCAGTGTAGGGGTTAGGTGTGTCCTAGGGAGTGATTTTAACAGGGATTGAGGGGCTGTGTGTGACACGTCACTGATCATCGCTCCTGATTATAGGGAGAGCTGATCAGTGACAGTGTCTCGCTCTAACATTCACGACAATAACTCACATGTGTAGTTATAATACCATTTACATATGGATGTGCTTCTGCACACAAGCACGGAGGGATGGGGCGCTTACATTTATTTTATTTTTTTTAAACACTGTCCCTTTAAATTATTATTTAGCACTTTTATTCCTATTACAAGAAATGTAAACAGCCCTTGCAATAAAATAAGGATGACAGGTCATTCTTTATGGTGGAAATGTCCCCTCATAAGCTGACCGCCTGAAGAAAAGAAACGGTATGGGTTATGGCTGCTATCTTTAGTTATAACCCCAGAAAACCCCATGCAAACTGTAATCTTGCGTCTATTGACGTCGTCCTGTGCCCAAGTGGCCTGCGTGCCCCCTACAGGGCACGCTCTGTGATCAGCGGATCTGAGACCTGGCCCCTTACCATGTGATCAGCTGTCAACCAATGACAGCTGATCATGTGATGTAAACAAAGCCGGTAATCGGCTATTTTTTTTTTTCTCCTCACGCTGACAGTTCATCTGTGCCCACCTGTGCTACCTGCCAATGCCACCTAGCATTACACAACAGTGCTGTCCATGAGTGCCCACAGTGCCACCTATCAGTGCCTCATCAACAGTGATGCCCATCAGTGTCACCTACCAGTGCCACTCATCAGTGCTGCCTTAACTGTGCCTATCAGTGCCCACCAGTGCCGCCTTATCAGCCCATATCAGTGAAGGAAAAAAATTACTTTTTTTTTTTTTTTCCACGCGCATATGTGAGTCCTGTGTGTTAAAGCCCACCCTTTTGCCGACGCATATGTGTTACTACCAGTTTAGGCCACAGTCCACAGATATGTGTTTAGGGCTGATTTCCATCACAATCTCCCCATTCAGTGTGCAGCTCCACATGCTCGATTACATGATGCATTTGTTGTGCATTATTTATGATTTTTTTTTAATTAATTTAATTTTTTTAATCCAGTTCCATTCACATACCGTATATACTCGAGTATAGGCCGACCCGAATATAAGCCGAGGTCCCCAATTTACCCCCAAAAAACTGGAAAAAATTATTGACTCGTGTATAAGCCGAGGGTGAGACATGCCTGTCCATCCCTGTGTGTCGTCCATCCCTGTGTGTGTCCATGCATCCGTGTGTGTGTGTGTCCATGCATCCGTGTGTGTGTGTGTGTGTCCATGCATCCGTGTGTGTGTGTGTGTGTCCATGCATCCGTGTGTGTGTGTGTGTCCATCCATCCCTGTGTGTGTGCATGCATCCGTGTGTGTGTGTGTGTGTGTGTGTGTGTGTGTCCATGCATCCGTGTGTGTCCATCCATCCCTGTGTGTGCATGCATCCGTGTGTGTGTGTGTGTGTGTGTGTGTGTGTCCGTGCAGCCTACCTGTGTCCAGCCTGCCTGTGTCCGTCCAGCCTGTGTCCGTCCAGCCTGTGTCCGTCCAGCCTGCGTCCCGTCCCGGCCTGCGTCCCGTCCCGGCCTGCGTCCCGTCCCGGCCTGCGTCCCGGCCTGCGTCCCGGCCTGCGTCCCGGCCTGCGTCCCGGCCCGTCCCGCAGCTCTTCGTCGGTGGCCATTCTAGGATTCAAAAGCCGCGCCTCCGTCGGTGATAGGCGGAACACTCAATTTCCCACTGACTGCTGGGAAATTGAGTGTTCCGCCTATCGGATGTCCGTGATAGGCGGAACACTCAATTTCCCAGCAGTCAGTGGTCCGCCTATCATGGACGTCCGCTCATCCTCATACTACGGACGAGGATGAGAGGACGTCCGTGATAGGCGGAACACAGACTGCTGGGAAATTCAGTGTTCCGCCTATCACAGGCGAAGGCGGAGACGGAGGCGCGGCCTTTGAATCCTAGAATGGCCGCTGTCTGTCTGCTCGACACGCTGATCGGGCAGACAGACAGCGATGACTCGAGTATAAGCCGAGGGGGGCACTTTCAGCCTCAAAAAAGAGGCTGAAAATCTCGGCTTATACTCGAGTATATACGGTACATCTGCAGGGCATTCCAGTAATTTTATATATAAAAAAAAAAATGCAGCATGCTATATATTTTTAACATACATGAAATATCTGCATTTGGGTAAACTAGGCTATTTTAAATATATTCTTTTTCTTGCATATGTGTTCATACTGCATTTATAAGTGCATTTGACTGCATCTGGTGTAAGGGCTCATTTTATGAACGCATATAAAAGAAAAATGAATGTACAGTGCCTTGAAAAAGTATTCACACCCCTTTAAATTTTCCAAATTTCTTCATGTTACAACCAAAAACATAAATTTATTTTATTGGGATTTTATGTGATAGACCAACACAAAGTGGCACATAATTGTGTAGTGAAAGGAAAATGATAAATGGTTTGCAAAATTTTTCGCAAATACATTTCTGAAAAGTGTTTGTATTCGGCCCCCTTTACTCTGATACCCCTAATTAAAATCTAGTGGAAATGCCATCAGAAATCACCTAATAACGTGTATTAAATAGTCTACCTGTGTGTAATTTATTCTCTGTATAAATACAGCTCTTCTGTGAAGCCCTCAGAGGTTTTATAGAACGTTAGTGAACAAACAGCATCATGAAGGCCAAGGAATACAGAGACAGTTTAGGGATAACGTTGTGGAGAAGTTTAAAGCAGGGTTAGGTTATAAAAAATAAAATATCCCAAGCTTTAAACATCTCACGGAGCACTGTTCAATCCACCATCCGAAAATGGAAAGCGCATGGCACAACTGCAAACCTACCAAGACATGGCCATCCACCTAAACTGACAGGCCGGGCAAGGAGAGCATTAATCAGAGAAGCAGCTGAGGGCTTTCACACTAGAGTGAATGGAGAGGCTCTTTCAGGGTGCTTTTCAGACGCTATTTGTAGCGCCTGCAAAGCGCCCCAGTGTGAAAGGGGTCTAACACTGCAACTTACATGAACCACCCATAGTGATTACATGAGTCTTTTTTCCTCCATCACAAGAAAAATTGGAACAGACACTGATGTTCCACATGTGATATGTTTGCATTATGATCCAATTAGTCTTCGATCCTCTGCTGAGATGGAATGGAGGGCCTGAGAGCAACGTCTTTCTTCCTCCTCACACGGAAGATTGATCGCAGCGGGAGCCATTGGTTCCTGCTGCTATTAATCAAATCCTGTGATGAGGGAGTATGGGACAGGGCCAAGCCGCCCTGTATGTGTGAATAGATGTAGATATCACAGCTCGGGATCGACACCTCAGGTGCACCACTTAGGAAGTGCATCCCTGTGGTGGCACACCGAGTAGAAGAGGAAGAGCCAGGAGCATCGTCGGTGGACCCCAGATGAAGAGGGTCGGGGCTGCTCTGGGCAAAACCATTAAAAGGGCCTTACACTGACAGAAATAAACTGTTTACAGACTACCACAGACTAAAATTATGCAGTGCAAATAGTCTATAATGCTGTCCAACATAAACTATGCAACTTTCTCCCTCAAGAACCATAAACAAACAAAATACTATGGTACAACATGCCCATAAAATACTAAAACCACTCTAATATTGGCCAGCCCAGAAGACTGCAAAATTGTATGGACTTCTGAAATTCCACGGAAGAAACAATATACATGATCAAAAAGAATCTAAACTGACTCCAAGAATATTATATTTGGGCCTAAATTCCCATGAGTCAGTCCAGAATAGTATGTTATATACTGTGAAGTTCTTACGTTTTTATACTCTGGCTCCAAAATGCATCTCGCATGAATGTATATAAGGAACATGAAACGGCATTCCACAAAAATTTATTCTCAGAGCTTTTAGACCCCATACACATTATACAACTTTTGTCTGATTTTGCCAAAATCATGTAGTGCTTGCCTGATTGCATACAAATTGAAGTTCTTACCCTAGGTTTCCACTATTGCGACCTGAAAGTCACACAATTTTGCCGCAAATTTTTACCACGATTTTCCCAGCGATTCTGATGTAACTTGAAACTATGCCTGTGTATTCTTGGTCTATGGATCTCAAGTCGCATCAAAGTCGGGTCAAAGTAGTGCAGGGAAGTCGCACAGACATTAACTATAATTTACTGATTGGAAATCATGGAGTACAACTTGTCATTCAACTTTGCAGTCCCATTTAGCAGGACAAGTTGCACAAGTGAAACCGGAGCCTTAAGGTTTGATCTCATATTATATGGTTGTGGCAAATCTGAAGGAAAAAAATCTACAGAAAATCTTCGAATATGGTAATGTCTTGATATGCATCAGTCAGTAAAATATCTTTCAGATTGATCTTGAGCAGGCTGGCAGTATGCTCCATTGTATAAATCCATCAGCATATGCAAAGAATGAAGGCCAAGTCCACCCATGTCAATAAACAAACATTTGCAAATAAAAATGTGCATTTAGGTCAGGGTGGATTTGATTTAAATCGCACTGTGGTCACTTTATGGTGATTAGGGCACTTGTGTTACATTGATATCTACAAGGTCATCTGCTGTGATGGCAGATGGGACTTGTAGTTCATTCATTCAAGGCTCTGTGACTGATAGGGTAGAGCCCCCCCACAACTGCACAAAATTAAAAAGCGACAGGGAGAAGAACTCCCACATGCTGTCAGCTTGGGAAGTCTGATTGCAACCAATCGGGGGTGAAGTCCAATTGCAACCATGTTCTATGTCACACCCTTAATATGGGTGTAGCATGTTATATAGTCTAAAAGGTGGAGTTAGCCTTTAATGTTCTCTGGAAGGTATAGTTCCCAATGATGGTACCCGATTCATCAGAAAGTTAGTAGTCATTGCAAATGTTAAACCCAGAAAAAAAGAACATTCATTTTATATTCACCTTTTTGGATGAATTGCTAATCTATTCCATGTTCAGCTGTTGCTCTACCACTTCTGTGTTTCTCCATGGCCTATAACAGTGATGGCGAACCTTGGCACCCCAGATGTTTTGGAACTACATTTCCCATGATGCTCACTTACACTACAGAGTGCAAGAGCGTCATGGGAAATGTAGTTCAAAAACATCTGGGGTGCCAAGGTTCGCCATCACTGGCCTATAATAAGCTTGTATACTGTCTCTTCTCCTAATGAAATATGGTTTGCACTGTTTCCTCAGTTCTATGATCAGGTTACACTTCCCATTATAATTTCTGAAGACCTGGTACACTTGCCCAAACAATGTGTTCAACAGAACTATTGTGGGATGGGTCTGTAATAAATACCAGTGTGTTACATTGTGTATTTAGTAAACATACATTTTGAGTCGTTATTGCAGTATGTGTGGTAAAGCAACTTTTATGAGACTTACAGATTTTTGCATGCTTGCTATATCCTGTTGTGATAAATTAGCTTTGTAAATTAGCCCTATTGAGAGCTGTCAGTGGCCCAGTACAAATACCCTGCCTCCCTTTCCTAAAGCATTATCTTTATTGCTAATTTACAAGTGGTCAAGTTCAACACTGTAATTATCCATATCTTATATCTGGTGGGACTGGGAAACCACTGTAATAACCTATGTTGCATACAGTTGAGCATGATATTCCAGGTCCTGCTTGAGTGGCTTCCCCTCTGCACACTTGCTCAGCACCACCATGTATTTTTTTATTTTTATATTGAACACAAGGCATTCTCTGGACAACGTGGAAAGGATGGGAGGATGAGATCATGATGTAACCTGATCAGAGAATGCCTTGGATTTATAGGGAAAAATACTAAGCGTCCTCTGAATGGTGGCACTGCAGATCAAGCAACCCCCTGTGATCAGTGTGCAGAGGGAAAGCCACTTAGGCCCCTGTCGCACTTGTGCATCTTTTCCTGAGACTTTGGACATCAGTCGCATGACAAGTCATACACCCCATGATTCCCAATGCTAACCATTCATATCTGTGCAACTTCAAAATAGTCCCTGTACTACTTTGGTCTGACTTTGATGTGAGTTGAGGTCCATAGATCTCAGGTTTACACAGGCATTCCTTGAAATTGCTTCAAAATCATGCTTTTCGAGTCACAGCAGTGTGATAGGGACCTGAAGCAGAACCTGGAAGATGGCAGTTGTATATCGCATAGGCTACTACAGTGGTTTCCAGCCTCCCCAACTGCCCTCCAGAAATAAGAAATGGATAATTACACCACGCCAAGCTGGACCATGGTGAGTTGACAATAAAGATAATTCCTTGAGTTACACTTGACCAGCTGTTGAACTACTATTTCAAACACATATGAAAGGGACAAGATCTGTAGAGCTTTTAATCATTGAGGGTTCAGTGAACTCTAAGGTCTATTGGGAAATTCCGTCAATGAAAGTTGGGATGTATGTCTGTGATCCAAAATGAAAAAGAAGTTGGGCCACGCACAAAGCCTGATTTATATTTCCGGAGAGAATGCACTACAAAAAAAATGAAATTAAATAATGGGCACTTAAGTTTGTGTAAAAAAAAAAAAAAAAAAAAAAAAACCTTTTCAGTATAGGTGAATCCCATTACCAAAAAATGCCTTTTCCAAAAGAAGACGCCTGTACAGATCGGAGAACGTTTAGCTTTCTTATATATTTTTAAAGTATAAAAAAAATGGGTACACTGGCAGCGTAATATTCTACTTCTTCAACCACTTTAGCAAAAAGACATGTTTGCAGAGTGGCTTATATCGTAAAATGTTTACAATACCCTGTAATATACAACACTTAAAACAGGAAAAAAAAACTTGTGTAAAAAATTTTTTTTACTTGTTTTAATGTAACCTAATGCCCTAATATGCGCCCAGCTGACACATAGGGAGTTATTTACTAAAGGAAAATCCACTTTGCACTGCAAGTGCACTTGGAAGTAAAGTCGCTGTAGATCTGAGGGGGACATGCAAGGAAAATAAATAAAAAAACAGCATTTTTAGCTTGCACGTGATTGGATGATAAAATCAGCAGAGCTTCCACTCATTTCAGATCTACCCCTCAGATTTAGAGTGACTGCACTTCCAAGTGTACTTGCAGTGCAAAGTGGATTTGCCTTTCGTAAATAACCCCCATAGTCATGTTGATTTTTACGTCGATCATTGGGTACTGACAATTAAATGCAGTTTAGCTATTTCCCATCATACCCTCAAGTTCCAAGACCATCCTGCTCAGGCAAGATATCTGCCCATCTATGGCCTCCTTCAGATGATGGTTGAGCCCTAGGAGGTATTGCCAGACAATTTTAAGGTTTTTTTTTTTTTGTTTTGGTTTTTAAGGAAAAAAGGGTTTCTGAACCCCTCCCACAGTAAACTCCACTCTGTTTTTTTTTTTTTTTTTTTTATTTGCAAATGCTTTTCAGTTAACTGACCTTGCAGGCATCACTTTTTGACATGTACAGCCTTGGTGTGATGACCATGGAATTTTAACAACCGGCTTTTGAAATGTCACTTGCAGATATGGAATAATAATGTAATAGTCCACTGTACATCCAGAGTTGCTGGATTAAACTACAGATACAGCCATTATTTCCCAAACTGCATGCAGCAGTTTCAGGCCAGTTGTCTGTAAAAGCAGTGTATATAACCATGACCTTTTATGGGGTAGGGCTTATGGACCAACACAAATCACAGACAAATGATTGTAAAATGGGTTAAAGGGGACTACCCCCACCACCACTGCCTTCAAGAAAACAAAATGTAATTTCCAGCTTCCAGGCCTTTGTATGTGCAAACACAGTTTCAGACTGAATACAGTGTATATATTAAGACTGCTTGATATTTCTATATGTAGATTAACAAAGCTAAACTATTATAATTTAAATTAATGTTGTTATATTTTATTTATATACTAATGTATTTTTTATTCTCAACTGAAGGTCAAAAACCCAAATCTTATGGCTCTTCTGAGGCGTAAAGTAAGGCTTGCCCAACCATATGCTGGAGTTTTTCTCAAGAGAGATGACAAGTAAGTATGAAATAGCTTTGTAGAACAGGGGTGGGAAAATTTTGATAGAATTCACAACCAGCTATTACATTTATCTAATTTTAAAATCAATAGTAAAGGACCACATTAATTAGGTACCAGCTACAGATTAGAAAGTGGCATTCTCTTCATCTAGATCAGTGGTTCTCAACTCCTGTCCTCGGGATCCACTAACAGGCCAAATTTTAAGTATTTCCTTGGGGAGATACAGACTAGAATACTGCAATCGCTGAGCAGCAATTCATTTCACCTGTGATGTATTTCAGTTCTCTTGAAAACCTGGCCTGTTAGTGGGTCCTGAGCACAGGAGTTGAGAACCACTGATCTAGATTGTCATAAGATGTTAGCATTGGTATTATGTGTACATACAAATATATATATTTCAGAAATTACTGTCTGAATTTTTGTTTACCTTTTAAAGCGGAGTTCCACCCAAAAATGGAACTTCCTCTTTAAGTACTCGTGACCTCCTGACATGCCACATTTGGCATGTCATTTTTTTGGGGGAGGGGGGAGTGGGTACCTAGTTTCACAGGTACCCAGCTCCCACTTCCTTTCCTAGTGCCAGAAGGAAGTTCACCCCCCCCCCCTGCAATCTTCTGAGACACGTCACAAGTCCCAGAAGATTGCCTGGCCATTCAGAACACATGGCTCGCGCATGCGCAATTTGTGCCCGGCTCTGCCCCACACTTGTAATGCCAGTGCCGCAGAGGGGGGAGAGAAGCGAGGCTTCGGGTAGCCGGATTACTGGATCGCGGGACAGGTGAGGGTCTGTTTATTAAAAGTCAGCAGCTACACTTTTTGTAACTGCTGACTTTTGGGTGGAACTCCACTTTAAAGTAGTTCTAAAATAAATTTCTATACCCGTTGTAAATAATATAGAGGATCAACATTAAAAATGACTTACAAGGACTTGCAGTGTCAAATGACACAAAACCTATATGAAGAAATGGGCATGTAACTGTACAAGTAAAAAAACAGTGTGTGCAATTCAGTCTGGCCCACAGGAAGGGCAGGGGGATCCAGCCTAGACAGTACTGAGGTCCCAAATGCGCTGTAGAGATATAAGAAATCATTCAAAAGACAAAAAAAAAGGAAGAGACCAAAATGTACCTGTAGCTGGACTAATAACATTCATGATTGTTTAGGTTAAATGTTTGTGCGTAGAGTTGACAAGTGGTGCTGGTGCTAGCCTTATTTTAGTAATATGCAAAGTCACCAGCACTCCAAATAGCAGCGTCTTATTGTAAAGACAGCATTGCATAAGACATAAGAAACCAACATGTCGGTGCCTTGCAGGGTCCATTTCTGAAGGCAACATAGCAACAAAATTATATAAATAAATATGTATTGTTTGTTTTTTGTTTTGTTTTTTGTTTTTTCCATCAGTCAGTAAAACCTTCTTTTTTTTTTTTTTTTTGCTGGCGAATAATAGTAATGAGTCCGATTTGGTTGGAAGCCTGGATGAAATCTACCACACTGGTACGTTTGTTCAGATCCATGAGATGCAGGACATGGAAGACAAGCTGCGAATGATTGTCATGGGTCATAGGAGGTATGTGTTTCAATGCAGATATTGATACTACTGTTTAATCATCCACAAAGAACTTGATCCTTATAGAAGAAGCACATATTAAATCATAAAACCTTTTTAGGAAGCATTATTGTTTCATTTTTTAAGTGTTTTGTATGATGGTTGATGCAAACCAGTGTTAATTTATCTGTTAGCAGGGTCTGGTGGGCTAAGGTGTTCTCTGCATTCATATAGATCAGTGATTCTCAACTCCTGTCTTCAGGACACACTAACAGGCCAGATTTAAAAAAAATGGGTAGAATACTGCAATCACTGAGCAGCAAATTGTATCACTTGTGATGTATTTCAATTATCTTGCAAACCTGGCCTGTCAATGGGTCCTGATTTCCTTGTCCTAATTTCCAACTTTTTTCATGTATACCTGGGTGAGAATCTGTCTCATTTAGGCTGCCTGGGATTCCAGATTCAAGGGGTGATAAACAGAAAAGGTTATACTTTGTTAAATGAGAAGCAACTCGAGTTAAAAATAATTGGTAAATGTCCAACTGTGTAATAATTTAATGCCATGAAACCCTACATAGCTGAAGGAATATGAAATATGAGTAAAATTTCTACTCTGGGATCTAGCCATGTATTGTGACTATATTCATTCTTTCTGAGCCCTTTGCTCCTGGCATCACCTGTGAGGATTTGGCTATGTACTTCAGTTTTGGATTTGGCACAATCAGAATCTTTCACAAAGCAATCTGCTTTCGGCCTCTTAAAGGCCAGTGTCAATGTGCTTTTGTACGCATCGAGCAGGTTTTGGATCCTTATACACGTCTATGAGAATGCAAAGCCCTTCTGGAGCAGGTCAAATGCACTTTTTACTTCTGAATGAACTCAGAAGTGTCAAAAATGGATGTCAAACGGATGCCATTGCCACAAACCAAAAGCCTATTGACACAGGCCCTAATACAAGCCACTATTCTTGAGTCGCATACTGAAGGCAAGACCACATAGCTTTACTGTAAGTGAACATACAGTATAGTGTCCATGAATCCACTTGTTACAGGCTGGTGAATGCAATTGGTCAGTTTAAAGAATTTCAGTTTTCATGATTATACAGATGTTCAACTAGCTGAGTCTGCTGGAGACTTTACTATATTTGGAATAAAACCAAAAATGTTCAGATTGTGCTTTGAAAATATATTAAAAAAATCTAATGTGAATAAAAGAATTGAATCGTTACTTCTAATATGCAGGATCCACATCAATAAGCAGCTAGATATTGAAGCTGACGATCAAAAGCCTGATGAGAAAGCAGATGGGAAAAAGAGACGAAGAAGTTCAGCAACCAGGAACACAAATGAGGTTGACAAGAGAGAGCAAGTAGTTGTGGATCCAAACTCCCCGCCAGGAGTCCTTATGGTCGAGGTAGACAATGTGGCACATGAGGAATTCCAGATCAATGAGGAAGTGAAAGTAAGAACATGATCATTTACGTTGTGTGTGTTTTTTTTAAAAAATTTTTATGCATATATTGTAGTCTTAAGATGGCTGCTGATGGACAACGCACTCACGGTTACATGATCGTTCATGCTTTTGGGGGTTTTATTTGAGATGTGCAAAGAGAGATCACACAAACTCTTAAATATGTATAACATTTAATTAAGTAATGACCGATACAGGTAACAAATGTTAATAGTACTGAGAAATGTAATAAGAATACTTGGCTATAGATTCCTTTTTGCCAAGGATCCCCCATCTTACGGCTTGACAAAGATTATCCAAACTAGGCACGTACATTTATTTACTCAGCCCTGGGACAGCACTATTTATTCCAAGTTTTGGCTGTGGTATATACACGACTAGCTGGCAACATCTGACCCAACCCCTCCTTGAAAGCAACATTACCTTTTGGCTGGGTTCACACTGATACTACACAACAGTCATACCACTGTCCACCTACTTAGCTCTGCTACATCAGTCCTACTTCGCTCCTACATGCATCCGACTTGAATGAACAGGATACTACTTTGATCCGACTTTGATAGTACAACTTGTCCTTTGACCAATCAAAACAATCTCGGTGTGACATACATTCCTTTTACTGCTGCTGTAAGCGCCATGTTATATGTCACAAGTCGGATGGTTAGGGCAAGGATCCTCCTTTTATCCGACTTCAATGATATTCAGCGGGTTGAAGTAGGACCAAATTAGTGCAGGGAGCATTTTCAAAATCAGACCGACTTGTGTCAGACCAATTAAGATGGATCTCATAGGGAAACATTGATTTTTCACACGTCCTGCAACATGAGCTCCCAATGTCAGAGTGTTTGTTGTACAAGTGTGAACCCAGCCTTTAAGGACTTGGTCAGTTGGTAATGACATTCCTTTGGTATGAAGTCAGCTAATGTAACCAGGCTTAAAAAAGTTTCTTATATATGTAAGCCAATATCAAGGAAATATTAATTTCTCCATAAAAAACCTCTATCTGTTTTGTCTCCACAACCATCTGGCACAAACCAGTGTGAATGGTCCTTTTACAAGTACATAGCAATAGAAATGGTACATATCCATAGCAGAGGATTAATAGGCTATAAAGTGGACCTTTTACTTTGGCCTGAGTTGGGAAAGCGAGATGTTCATTTTAAAGTTAGTCTGTCTCATTTTTTTTATATCTAGAAGTCTTAGCAAACACCCTGCAATTACTAAGAAAAGCCTTAGTTGTTGTGGCCCTCTCATTTTGTTTAGCCTTGTAACTGGAACCTGACTTAAAAAAAAGTTCTGCCAACAACCTTTTAGGCATTTTGAACTGCATCCAATTCGCATGACTTGTGAACCAAAGTGGCTTTTTATGGAGCCGGTTCATATGTATGTGGTGCTGCGGCATTGAAAATTCTATGTGTTTTCTAAGCACGACTGTGCGGTTCAGATGTGAATTCCAGGCTCCTTGCCTTCTATGGGAACACATTACACATTCATTTTTGACACAAATTCAGTTCAGTAAGAAAACAGCCCTAGGTCTGGTATGGATTTTGAGGGAAACCCCTCACCAACATCTTTAAGAAAATGTTGTGGGTGTCCTTCCTAAAATCCATACCAGACTGTTATCCTGGCAGGCCAGGAGAGGAGGGGACGAGCGATACCACATGTGTAAGACTTTTCCATAGACTGGCCACATACAGAGGCCCAACATGCAGGTAGCACCGTCAGTGTTCTCGGAGCACATTAAATTACACACTTAGTGCCCGTTCACACAGGGGCGACGCTACTTGCAGCGCGACTCAGACGCGACCTGCACACGACTTCAGCGGTGACTTGAAAAATGACTTCTGTATAGAAGTCAATGCAAGTCGCCTGAAGTCGCCCCAAAAATAGTACAGGAACCTTTTTCTAAGTCGGAGCGACTTGAGTCGCTCCTATTAGAACGGTTCCATAGTACAGAACAGAGCGCGACTTGTCAGGCGGCTAAGTCGCCTGACAAGTCGCGGTAGTGTGAACGGGCACTAAGTTTTCTGACTGCCTAACACATTTTTGAAGGCCCGGAATCACCAGGACAGTGGAATTACCCACAAAATGACCCAATTTTGGAAAGCAAACACCCCAATGTATGTTCTATGAGGCATAATGAGTCTCTAGAAGGTGTTCTTTTTTTTTTTCCACAAGTTTATGGAAAATGTGAAAAGAAAATTTAAAATGTATTTTTTTTTTTTACAAAGTTGTCAAATTATAAGGTATTTCTCAAACTTAGCATGTACATAGCAAAAATTACAACCCAAAATACATTCTGCTACTCCTCCTGCCACATGTGAGACTTTTCCACAGCCTGGCTGCATGCAGAGGCCCAACATTCATGAAGCGCCATCAAGCATTCTAAAGGCATAATTTACACATTTCATTTCCTGACTACCTATCACATTTTTGAAGCCTCCTGAGCCTCTTTGTTAGGATTCTATCACCCTCAGTTTCCTACTGGCTCAAACTCTCTATCCGAGTCTGAAGGAGAGAGTTCCCCGCTACTCTTGTCTGACCTACTATGGAGTATATGGAAAGCCTCTTTGCTACTGCATAATTTTTTTAGCCTTGTTGACAGATTACTGGGGCAAATGTGTGAGAGATGTTGATCACTGGGGCAGATTTGCGCCAGATGATCACTCGGACCGATGTTCACTGGGACCGATGTGTGACAGTTGTTTTTCACTGTGTGGGGACACTAGCTGGGTGATCAGTGTGTAAAAAGCTGTAAAAAAAAAACAGCTCATATACACTGATCTCTGGATTGCAGCACCGATCCGCTCTCCTCCTCCCTGACAGGCTCTGTGTGAGGAGAAGGAAAGCCAATTGCCTCATGTCACAAAGGGGCAATGGGGTAGGGCCCTGCCCCTACTATTTGAGGAGTTAGATGGCCTCTGTTTTATTGCTTTTCAACACTTTTTTTGGTGAATGAGTTAGGGGTACAATGTACCCCATACTTGGTCACGTAGAGGGGGGCCGGGATCTTGTTACAGGGGGCTTCCAGATTCTAATGAGCTCTCTGCCTGCAGACCCCCACAATTACCAGTCAGGGTTGTGGGGAGGAGGCCCTTGTCCCCATCAACAAAGTGCGCACCCCCCCACCCATATGTTGAGTGCATGTGGCTTGGTATGGTTCAGGAGAAGGAAGGGCGGGTGCTCATTCGTCCCAACATGTTTCCTGACTGCATGTTCGGATAAGGGTCCGATATGGATTTTGGGGGTGGACCGCCAAGCTTTTTTTTGGCATTTTTCTCTTTTCTTCCACTCTGCCAATACTTTGGTTTACATTCAGCTATCAGCAGGGAACCCGCTGGCAGCTGATGAGTCATCGGTTGTTAAGGATGTGGCGGCCAGCTTCCCGCCCCGATCCTTTACCAATTAGCTATTGTTGAAGACACCGCTGGCTCTGAAAATTCCCATCTGAACCATATCTTGTGTTGGCTCTTGGGCAGATAGTCCACATACAATGTAGTAGTTAAGAACCTTTTTAAGATGACAGCCACTTTTAAACCCAAGGTTAAGGGATAAATGCACTTCATCCTAAACCAATCTTAATTTTCCTCTAGTTCGCACAATGTTCATAACCTGTAATGCTCATATCGGCCCTGAGAATCTTACACAGTTGTAAGGTTCCAGACATAAATATTTGCTTGGAACATGTGCTAAAGGGAAGATGGAGACTGTGTAAATTGGCCATTATTCAGTATAACTTTTAGCTGTACTCGGCACCAGGCGTGCCCTTGATTAATAAAGATGGGAAAATGCAGGCCTTGATAAATACTACAATCCTACTCAGGCCAGATGGTGAAAATGTGCATTTCTAAAGGACCGAAATATTAAATAGACTTTTATACAGAGATGTGGAGGTCATTTGTTTTAAGTGGAAGTAATCTTTGATTTACAGGACAAAGTGGTTTTATGTATTTAATGGCCTTTTGTCTTTCTTAGGCTCTCACTGCTGAAATAGTGAAAACTATCCGTGATATAATTGCTTTGAATCCACTATACAGGTATGAATTAGAGCTTATGCTGTGTTTTAACTGTTGCCTTACTTAAAGTGGAACTTTAGACAGAAAATGTATTAGTTATGCTAGATCACTTCAGGCTGGCACCATTTGCAGGTGTAGCTATGTAAACATTTAAAAATAATTGCCTATACTGTTTAAAAACTAGTAATGCACTGCACGTGCATTACTTTATTTTTTAGGCACTGCCGAGTATACGCTGCTATGTATATTATTTGGTCTTTTGCCTAGGTTCACACTGAGTGAGCGAATGAAATGGTGCAGCTTAACTCTCACCACTTCATTCCCACATTTCACTCCAATTCCGGCGGCGATTTGAGAGACATCCTGTGCGGGTTTCTGCACAGATGTGAATGGAAATCGCACCCCAAAATCCCAAAAAGTAGTACAGAAACTACTTTTTAAAATCGGTGCACGATTTTTCACAGCCTAGCCACATACAGAGGCCCAACATGCAGGGAGCACTGTCAGGTGTTCTAGGGATCTCTAGGAGCACAAATTACACATATAATTTCATGACGACGTATCACACTTTTGAAGGTCCTGGAGCATCAGGAAAATGGAAACGCTCACACACTCCAACGTATATTCTATGAGGCATTTTGCGTAAGCTGCAAGGCCTCTTCACGGGACCCTGCATATTGCTTGTAGTCTACTGAACTTATAAACATCACCACAATGGTAGCACATGCATTAAATGTATAGATGAGGGGCAGGTGGGCCTGGAGGCAGCCCAATCCCCCTTAAAGGAACAGGAGTTCACTGGACACCCAACGGATTGGGAGGGACACTGGGGACAATTCTAGCTGGTATCCATTTGAAATCCTCTTTTGCTGCATACGCAACATCTTTTTTTGGTGTCTTTGGCCTGCTTCAGATGGTGGAATGTTGTCCAGGAAGTGGTGATCATGAAGTTGGCAAACGCCATCACAGCAAAGGTTTTCTTGGGGTGGGGGATCGGCTTTCCGTGGATTTGGTGTAGCTTATGTATGCATTATAAATGGCCAAAAGGATGAGATATTTTGATATTATGATACTGCAGCGCTGGCACTGGGCCTGGGCATTTATTGCAGAGGGCCTATCACTGGCGGCAGCGCTGTTACGGGACCTGGGAATTTGTTCTCGAGGCCTATTGCTGGCGGCAACGCTGGTACTGGGCCTGGGAACTTTATTCTGGTTACTGGCAGCTGCCTGGTTTCCAGAGCGCCGTGCACTTTTATGAAGGACCCATTCTTCCTCCGATTCATATGCCAATCCGCTGCTATCAATCAGTTCAAATGCTGAATTTGATTCCGAATCAGAATTTGCATTGGAATCTGATGAGACCTCACCGCTGCTCTAATCAGTCATTGAGATGGGTGGCAGGTGACGGTGGCTGGTGACGTTCACCGATGGGCCGTGCGGCGGGTGACGTTCACCGATGGGCCGACTGGCGACGATCACTGAGGGGTGACGGGTGCACCACTGACGGTCATTGACAGTCTCTAATGTCACGGGTGCACTCTATGGGCACTGATGTGAATGTTGGGTGACAGGTGCAATGGGGGAGGGGTTGAGGTGATGTGACAGGTTCTCTGTGTTATGCAGTACACTAATGCCGGGTACACACAATCGGAAATTCGGCCAGAAAAAGACAGATGAGTTTTCGGTCGGAAAATGTGACCGTGTATATGCACCATCAGACTTTTTTGCTGGCCGAATTTCAGCCAGCAAAAGACTGAGAGCAGGTTCTCAACTTTTCAGTCAGAAAAAAGTTCCGATCGGAAAAGCCAATCGTCTGTAGCAGTTCCGACACCCAAAATTTCGACACATGCTCGGAATCATTTAAACGTAATTTTCTCGGCACATCGTAGTGTTGTATGACTTAACTTTCAAAATTTCGGAGAACTTTTATGTGACCGTGCGTATGCAAGCCAAGCTTGAGCGTAACTCCGTCGGAAAAACCATCTAAGATTTTTCTGACAGAAAATCTGCTCGTATGTACGTGGGATAAGACCCCTTTCACACTGGGGTGCATTTCAGGCATTTTAGCGCTAAAAATAGCACCTGTACAGTACTTCTCAAGCCATCCAAGTGTGAAAGTCCCAGTGCTTTCACACTGGGGTAGTGCGCTTGCAGGACGGGAAAAAAAGTCCTGCAAGCAGCATCTTTGGGGCGGTGCGGGACCTTTAGCGGAGCTTTAACGCTAATGCTGGCACCACCCCAGTGTGAAAGGGGTCTAAAAAAAACAGATTGGTAACTCGCTGCTCCTGGCTCGTCTCATCTCACACTGGAAATGGTGTGTGAGGAGGCAAGAGGCGGTAACAGCCAGTTACCGGTCTTTGTTTACATTTTGTGATCGGCTGTGAATGGATCACAGCTGGTTACGTGGTAAATGGCCAATGGCTGTTTACCAGTGTTGCTGACAAGCAGTGTTCCCGGGAGCACGCCACCAACAACTTCCCCATGCAGCGCGCTCCCTACCGCACGCATTTGCCATGTTCACGGGGGGGTTTAAGTACCCCTTGTGATCACCCATTGTATCACTGCCAATCATGTAGTAAACAGCCATTGGCTGTTAACACCCATCGGTGACTAGCTGTGCCTTGGGGACACCCCCACTGACAGTGCAGGGCTGCGCGCACCCAATCTTGTGCATGCCCTGTTTGAATGGCCCGACGTCATATGATGTCCGGCCAGTATGAGCCGCTCCGGCATTTGAGGGTGGGCGGGCAGCAACTGGTTAAATAGAAGCAGTGTCCTTGGCTGTAAAGGATAGGAGGGTTTAATTCTGCTTTAAGGCTGTTAGCAAATTGGCCTCTACAAACTCGTCGGTGCCTAAAAATGCCTAAAATGGGAGCAACTGAGCATGTGCAGAGCAGGGTGAGGCAGTATATTACTGGCTTTTAAACAGTATAGGTACTATATTTTTAATATTTTACATTACTTTACTCTACCTGCAAAATTGGCCAGTCTGAAGTGATCTAGGAGGACTTAGTCAGAAAATTAAGGTTCCACTTTAATGTTCCTTGCTAAAGCACATTATTTTCTAGCAAGTTGTAATGGGTAAAGTTCCACTTTAACCCTTTTGCTGCCAGTCCATATGGACCTGACAGGGTGGGGGGGGGGGGGGGGGATTGGTTGTAGCCACTGGGATTGTGTGTGAAACTGATACACGCCCCCCCCAGTACTGGTGCACGCCATGCCATGTTTTCCAGGATTCACTTGCCCATCTGCGGGCTCGGGCAGATCTAACATCTGCTAGTGTTTTGGGGCACCTAAGAAGATGGGACAAAGTACTATATGTACTTTGTCATATAAGGAACTAAATTTAAAAAAAAATTGTGATATTTCTTCTTTAAGGTTTCTACAGACTCTGAATATCAAACACATGCTGAATGATCTTTCTTAGATTATTGCACAAACATTCTTGGTTTTTGTCGGGTAAATGTGCAAATTGTTTGCTTTGGAGGAGGAAGTGGGAGTACTGTGCAGACATAAGTACTAGCCTCCTAGGTAAAGGATTGCTCCATTTTTAGATTTATGGTGCAACATTTTTCCTCAGACATATACTTTAAGGTGCCCACAGTCATAAGAAACTGTACCTAAATTCAGACCTTTTTTTTTTTTTAAGATTGGATACAGTGGTGAGGGGCTAGAACCACTATTAAGTGTTTATTGCAGTCTCCACTTGTGAGATTCACTCTCTAATGGTGTTGTTCACCAATGAAATAAAAAAAATCTTTTTCAGATTGTTGTGGGTAGATGGGTTTCCTAAAAATATGCAAAAAAACAATGTATTTTTATAGTAATGCTTGTGAATTCAATACATTGAGCTTCTGTCTCGCCAGCAGTGGATTTTTATTTAAATTTGCTGTTACTTTACATTTACATTACTTTGTGACCATTGCGAGAGACGGCCACAGTTGTTGCTAGCTTTAATTGCTGAGTTCAATCCGTGATCTTGGCTTTCGTTCATAGTTCAGCTGAGTGAAGCACAATCCCGCTACAGCTAAACCACGTACATGGGCAGCAGCTTAGAGCATTGTATGTGTTGTACTTTTACAGTAAAGCATATGATATGTATAATGATATGCATTGTTGAAATATGCGGTTTTCTTTCCTGTTATCTATGTAAGGGAATCTGTAATGCAGATGATGCAAGCTGGACAGAGAGTGGTGGACAATCCTATTTACCTAAGTGACATGGGAGCAGCACTGACTGGGGCCGATTCCCACGAATTGCAGGATGTGTTAGAAGAAACCAATGTAAGTAGAGGTGATAAAACCTTGATTAAATGCACACGGTGATCAATTAAAAGCATTTTTATATTGGTAAACAAAAATTAAGTGATGTTCTTTTAGCCTTTGCATGACACTTCTTTGGGTATTTCTATCACATAAGCAATCCTTAAAGTTTGTGGGCTTTTTTTCCTTCTACAGATCCCAAAACGCCTGTACAAATCTCTTTCATTGTTAAAGAAAGAATTTGAACTAAGCAAGCTACAACAGCGTCTGGGCCGAGAGGTAATTAAAGTATTTTTTTTTTTTTCTTTAGTGATTGCATGGCCAGCAAGACCTTATTGTGTCTCCTCAGATATTTAGATCTAAATGTAAAATGTTACTTCAAAGGCCATATGTGGCATAGATTATCCATTTAGAAAGGGTCAATGTGGTACGATAAGTAACCTGTTATATTACAGTGCTATACTGCAATACCAAATAATTTGTAATTTAAAAAAAAAACGCTCACATTGTTTAATATGAAATATTTAAAAGTGCTTTAAAAAAATCCTTTAAAATAATGGCAGTTCATTTTGAACATATGAAAAATTAGCATAGGTATAAAAAAAATAATAATAATCAAAGCAGACACAAAGGCAGCTAAAAGTATAAGCAAGCTTGAATTCTCCTATAAACCCCAAGCTTGGTCTTGCAACTTCCTAAATGTCTGTCATTGTACATTAAAGTTTGAGTTTATCCTAAATTGCAAATACAAAAATCAGCACAGGGGACAGAACTTACTGTTTTTGGTTTAGGAGAAATGTTAGTCCGGTCTTGTGACAAGCTTGTTGTTTCTGGTGCCGTGTAGGTTGAAGAGAAGATCAAACAAACGCACAGAAAGTATCTCCTACAAGAACAGCTAAAGATTATCAAGAAAGAGCTTGGCCTGGAAAAAGAAGACAAGGATGCTATTGAGGAAAAGTTTAGAGAGCGTTTAAAAGACCTCACAGTTCCTAAGCATGTCATGGAGGTCATTGATGAAGAGCTTAGCAAATTGGGACTACTTGACAACCATTCCTCTGAATTCAAGTGAGAAACAGATACTGTCTCCTACTTAAGGATAGACCAAGGCTCAAAATGTAAACTCCTGAGCTACTTGCCAGGCCTCGGAAGTTATTCAACACCAGTTGCACTCCACAAATCTAAAGTTTTCTTTTTTTTTTTTTTTCCCCCCCCCCCAGAGTGTGCGGTATGCCAAAGATACACAACTGGTTAAATATTAGTGATCTTTTAACGTTTGGGGTTTTTTTTGTTTGTTTTTTTTGCTAAAATTTTAAGGAAGGGAAGGTGAATGTCTTGTCCATAAGAAAAGATTGGGCTTTAGCTATAATTTCTTCAGTGCAGATAAAACTAAAAGCAGACACCCGAATAATTCTGAGCAACATCAGCTTTTCCTTTGTACTTATTAAAATGTTGGGTTTGTCAGTATCATTTTAGTAGTGTCTAGTCTAGAGACTGATTTTGGTTTTCTAAATGTTTTGGTGCATTTTGTTTGCTTTAGCAATTATCTGTGTTTTGCAATGCTTTGATCTAATACCATTATCTAATATGGTATTTATTCACAAATTTAGTGTCACAAGAAACTACCTTGACTGGCTAACTTCCATTCCTTGGGGAAAGTACAGTCAGGAGAACTTGGATTTGCGTAGAGCAGGGGAAGTTTTGGAGGAAGATCACTATGGAATGGAAGATGTCAAAAAGAGAATACTTGTGAGTATGTTGGGGATATAGCCTTATAGTTAACCACTTATAGGCCTTACAACGTAGAGCCATGATCCTGATGTCAAAATTTTCAGCTGTCACTGAGCTTTACTATAAAAGTGATCTGAGATGTATGTGGACTATAGATCTTGGGAAGTAAAAACTTTCATTTTGCTACAGCTTCTTTATATTTTTTTTATGATGGTTTATAATGTATACAGTTATTAACAACATAAAAGGTTTTGTAATATGCAAGGAACAAAAATGTTTCTATCTTTGTCAAAAGGCCCCTTGTAACCGCTTGCCATCTGCCTTATTGCAGTTTTACTGTTTACAGGGTGGCAGCTGTGTGGCGGATATATACGCCTGATCTGACACGTCCGAGTAGGGGGCTCACGTGTGCTGCCGGTGGCTAATTTCTGCTGGGATTACACACAGCGGAAGCCCATTGGCAGGTGCAGAGGGTACTCGATATAAACTGGAACCCGGCGATCGTCAGGCAGAGACACAGAATCTGCCTATGTAAACAAAGTTGATCTCCGTTCTGATGGGGGAAGGGATGGAGTTTGTGTGCCTGCAAAGCGGGAAATAAATTCCATCTCTTCCCCTAGTAAAAGCACCCAACACAGTTCACATAAACACTGGTTAGACACCTGGGTAACCCATTGATGGCCCCTGAATTTAACCCCTTCCCATCCAGTGTCATTAGTACAGTAAGAGTGCATATTTTTTAGCACTGACACTTTTTGGGACTGATACAGTGTCAAAATGTCCGCCGCAATATCAAAGTCCTGCTATAAGTCACTAATTGCTGCCCTTGCTAGTAGAAAATAAAAACATCCCTTAGTTTGTAGATGCTATTACTTTTGCACAAATCAATCAATTCACGCTTATTGGGATTAAAAAAAAAAAATATGTAGCAGAATACATATTGACCTAAATTTATGAAGAAATTAGATTTATTTTTGTTTTATAGCAGAAAGTGAAAATATTTTTTTGTTTTTTTTGTTTGTTTTTTTTTTCAATATTGTCTACTTTTTGCTTTTATAGCACACAAATTTAAACCTAGAGGTGATCAAATGGCACCAAAAGAAAGTTCTATTTGTGCGGAAAAAAAGATAACATTTATTTGGGTACAGCGTGCATGACCATGTAATTGTACTTTAAAGTAACGCAGTGCCGTGTTGTGAAAATTGGCCTGGTCATGAAGGGGGGTAAATATTTTCCGGAGGTAAAGTGGTTAATTTACATGTAACAATCAGTGTTTTTTAAATTTCTTCGAACCCCCAAATATTTTTTATTTTTTTTTAAAGCTGAGGCCCTAGAGAATAAATTGGTGTTTTTTGTTTTTTTTATGTCTCGCGGTATTTGCACAGTGGTTTTTCAAATGCAAAGTTTTTGGAAAAAATACTGTATTATTAATGCAAAAAACATAAATAGCCGTTTTTTTGGTAAAATAGAAAAGATGAGGTTATCCCGAGTAAATGGATACCAAATCTATCATGCTATTAAATGTGCGCAGCCGTGCAACTCCAACAAACGGCGGGTACGTCGCTAGTTGGCAAATGGTTAAGCTGTGTATGGTGGCCCCCTTTCTATTTCCATTAACAAAAATGACAGACAAATTTCCTCCCTCCACCATTCCCAAAAAAAAAAAAAATCCCTTTCCCTCTTCTGGGCAAGACTTTGTAAGTAGTGAAGAGGCAGTGGCCAATCGGACTACAATTTTTTTAGTTGCAGCGTCATAGGGGACTAAAAGACCTAAAGTCACTTTAAGTCTAGGGTAAGATGGTTAGTTGAAACACAATCCTTTTAATAAGTAGCTACGATGTGACCATTCTGTTTTAATATTTTACAGGAGTTTATAGCTGTAAGTCAATTGCGTGGAAGTACCCAGGGGAAGATTCTTTGTTTTTATGGGCCACCTGGAGTGGGTAAAACTAGCATTGCCCGTTCCATTGCACGTGCATTGAACAGGGAGTACTTTCGCTTTAGCGTTGGAGGAATGACTGACGTAGCTGAGATTAAGGGTCATAGGTAAGAGATTGTATGTCTCAAGGAATTTCTTAAGTGAATAATGCTATATCCTATGAAAATGATTTCTGTACTGTGGTGTAAAGAACTCCTTTATGCAGCTGATGCAATTGTAGCAAACATTAGATAGAATCCTCCAGGAAAATGAATAAAATACACCCTTGTGGTGGACCCCCACCCCCCCTACGCTGCAAGGATTAAATGCTCATTATGTGTGTAGGGCAGAGATGAAGACCTCCCTTACCATACACCCTGCTCCAGCCAGCTCTGGTGCTTTCCTCCTGCTTCCAAAGCTCCAGGTTTTTAGATGAATTCTTGGGGTCCTCATGCGCAAATCAGGGACTTTAACCCGGTATGTTATGCTGAGGAGACTGAAGTGTGATCAGTGTCCGTCACAGATCAGTTCCAGGGGACCATTCACAGCACTGAAGGGAGCTTGCTGGAGCAAAAGGAGTAAGTTAAGCATTTACTCCATTGACCTCTTTTCATGTTGGATTGACCTCCATCACTGCGGCATGCCATCATCACCTGCTGTCACCGTTGTCGGCCGGGCTGTCAGTAATAATTTTGATCGAACGAAAAAAATGAACGCTTAATCTAGGAATTAATCGTTAATTTCCACAGCCCTAATATATATATATCAGTGTTCTGCAAAATGCATTAGCCCTGACTCAAGCTGAAATCTGGGCTCTCACTTGACAATTTTTTTTTTTTTCTATTTGCACCACTTTGCTTAACAAATCCAAAATGATGCCACATTTATCAGGTTATAGAAAAGCGAAGTGTCTTGCCTATTGAAGGCTAGCCTGTGCAAGATTTTTCAGTAGACACCAGCTCTTTTTCCATATTGTTATTAAAAAGTATAAATTAAGTTTTATAATGTATACAAAGAACTTGTAAGGGCCGGTTCACACTGCGGGCGATGCGAGGCAACACGACTTGCCTCGCCGCGATCTGACAAGTCGCCCCCGTTCTGTACAATGGAACCATTCTGAGAGGAGCGACTCGAGTCGCTCTGACTCAGAAAAAAGGTTCCTGTACTACTTTTGGGCGACCTCGGGGCGACTTGCATTGACTTCTATACAGAAGTCATTTGCAAGTCGCCGCTGAGGTCGCGGCGAGGCAAGTCGGTGTCGCCTCGCATCGCCTGCAGTGTGAACCGGCCCTAACTGTTTAAAGGATAAGTTCATCTTTGGGAACATGTTATTTGTTCCACTTGTTTTTAGAGTGGCACATATAATATGTTCTCACTGCTTCAGCTGACCCCCGATCCCCTCTCTCCCTATGACAGCAGTACAGGGAGAAGTTCCCCGTACCAGGTGTCGCTTTGAATAAAGTGCAGCCGTGCGGGGCTCCACTCACACAGCCGCGTCATTCATTCGCAGAGTTTTGTAAATTAATGAACTACAAGTATCTACATCCTTTGGAGATGTCGACTTCTAGTTCTCAATGGACTACCATTGTGCTGTTGAGAGCTATGGTTGTTCATAGATTCTTCTTGCCAGTGTGAAGCTTACACTGACAGTCTGTATGGAGCTCATGATATGCTGATAGCTGGTCCAATGCTTTACAGGCTCCTACAAAAGAAAAATTAGTACGTATACTGCCTCTTCTTTTTTTTTTTTTTTTTTAAGGTGAACTTATCCTTTAAGGGAAACCTGCGATTTTTTTTTTTTTTTTTTTTTTTTTTTTTTTTTTTTTTTTATGCAAGGAATTAGAAGCAGATTCACTTAACATACTTTTATGCCCTCTCACAGGAGGACTTATGTTGGAGCTATGCCAGGGAAAAGCATACAGTGCCTGAAAAAGACAAAGACTGAAAATCCTCTTATTCTTATTGATGAGGTAAGCTGCAAAAAATGAATACTGTATGCCTGAGTTGTAATGCAGTGGCAAATTTTGTTGGTATGCATTTGTGAATCTCCAGATCTATTGTTTTATATTGGACTTTTCTCTTGCTGTTAAAGAGAAATTTACCTTTTTTTTTATTTTTATTTTTTAAACAAAAAGTCACCACGAGGAAGAGCAGAAAAGCTGTTTCCCATGCAGTGTACAGTTTGGCTCTATTTTCAGCTTGCTGAGAAAAGGGCTAGATGCTGGAGACAATATAAATCCAGCTTGCATGTGCAAGAGTTAGATCATCATTGGCTGACCAATGATGGCGGATCACTGCAGGACCCAGAATAATTGGTTACAGAGATGGTGGTAGCAAGAAATGCAGCAGTGACAGGATATTGGATCAGTCATTGTCACAGAAGGAGGAGTAGCTCAGTGCCACCTTTTGCAAGTATACAGTGCATACTTGTAGATTATGGAACAAGCTCACGCCCACAAACACGTTTACATCTGATTTAAGGAACACAGTACACTTCTGGGGTTATTGCCCACATTTCCTAATTGTTGGGCACGTATTAAAATGGGTTCTCCAGTCCCACATCCACCCAGCTTCCTCTGTAGCATAGACGCCATCATTGGTAACTTCATATGGTAACATAAAAAAACCTTGGATTAAATAAACTACTACCATGGACCCCCCCCCGACACAGATATCTCCCACAGAATCCCTGCCACTTTTGGTCTCGTATACACTACATGTCTGGGTCTATTGCCTGCAGGGGTGTCTGTCTACAAGGCTTATTCCCCTGGTATTTTTGTTCGGTGACCTTGCATTTCCCTCGACTCTGCAACCCTTCCACTTCCTATCATGGGCCAAGACTTCTAGAGCATCTGTCTCGGATCATTATCTCTTTCCAGCCTCCTGCCACACTGTCATAATCCTACGACTGTTTGGCTTGAATACTCGCAGCTCCGTTTTCGAATGATGCCCTTTTCTGTCATACGGACGTTCAATCCTTCTCCAATCTGAAACACCTGTACGCGGTACACAAACATTTCCTGAATGAGACACATCCATCAAACCCACGCCTTTTCTCTAAGTGGCAAGAGGACCTTGCTCTTACTGAGTATAACAGACTGGGATAAAATACTACTGTTTACTCACAAAGCTTCCATAGCTACCAGAGCTCAGGAGCCTAATTATAAGATTTTATCCAGATGGTATTGATGCCCTTATGTCCTGCATAACATTGACTTCTCTATATAAAACATCTGCTGGAGGTGCATGCATGCCCCAGGTATTATGGTACATATAAGGGGGATCTGCTCATTCATCACCCGATTCTGGGATAAAATCCTTCAACTGTACCATAAACTGGTCGGAACTGGGTTTCCTAATGATCCTCTGATTACACTGTTATCGGTGATGCCTGGGTCCTATAAGCAAAATAAGAAAGGCTTACTCCGCCATTTTTTAACCGCAGCACTTACTGTTCTATCCAGAAACTGGAGTAAATCGCGAACCCTCCCCTCTGGTTGTCTGGGCCCGTGAGATGGACTCCTTAAAGCCTTGTACACATGATCGGATTTTCCGCAGACAAAACCTCTGACTTTTGTCCAAAGGCGAATGCCAGGAATTGTCAGCCAACAAACACAAACTTAGTGACGTACTACATGGGTTTTCTGTTCTTTAGCGCCCTCATTTGGGCTCCTTCTGCTAATTTCTTGCTTAGTATAAGTTTAGTGAGTGTTGATTTGCGCTTTTCATTTAGTTTCTAAATGGCTGTTCATCAACCAGACATGTTGTGGAATCGGAGATGTCTTATTTATTATTGGCCTTGGAGTTATTACTTTGACCCAAGTCCAGTCCAGGAACAGGAGGAGGAGTTCATGGACCAAAAATTTTTTTCTTTATTAAACGTGACCAATTATGTTTTATGCCTTTGTAGCGGGAGCTCCAGGAGAATAATACAGATGATTTTCGGAACTATCTGCGGATGATGGACCCCTGCTTTTCACCAACTCTTGGCATTGTTGACCCCCTATATTAAGAAGCAGGGCATATGCATGAGGCTCTTATTTTATTTTTTGGTTGAATAATAATGATTTGATTTGTTTAATTTTCTATATTTTTGGAGGCATAGAATGTACTTTTTGGTTAAGTTCTATTGGCAGATAGCATGTCTAATTGTATTTGTTTTCTTTCTTTAATGCACAATAAAAAAATTGTGGGAAATATTTGGCTATTTGGAAAAGTAGGCAGTTAGATTTAAAAAAAAAAATGCAATATAAAATTGACAAGGGACACCAACATAGTTGTATCTTTGATCGTAAAAACTGTGGGATAATGGTGTTGTGGTAACTTGCCCAAAAAAAAAAAAAGCATAGTATTATCATTATTGATATCGCTAGACAAAAAAAAAGTGAACTTTTTTTTGCAATAACTCCATCAGTATCGCCAGCAAAGCAGCTTCATTATTATCGCATTAAGAGGCAAATGTGCGCTGCATTTTGAGAATTCATAATTTGCCACGTTACAAATGTCAATTCTCCATTACGAATGCTAGTTTAGAAGGCCGACCCCTTCTGGCTTTTCCTTGCTTCTGAGCATGAGTGTTTGTACTTTTGTCCAACGGACTTGTGTACACACACGCGGCTTTAGTCACATGGAACAGATGGTCTCCTGGAAAAATTATAATTGGACAGGAACAGTATTTTGTGGAATTACTTTAGATATTCCCCAGAATTCGCCACATACTTCTCTATTCTACTTATTGGGAAATTAAGCTGAGTGTCTGAGAGTCACAAGCACTGCACCCCTCGAAGTTGTGGAAAATAGGCAAATTTTAAGAAAATTGGGTTTTTGAGGTGCTACACACAAATAATTTAGAATAAAAAAGTTTCAATATTTAAAGATAGACTGTAAAAAGAAAATCATTTTACATGTCCTATGCAGTTAATTCAATTCACTCAACATGTTTCGCTATAATTTAGCTTCCTCAGGAGATAGTTGTGGATGCTGCACATGTAAACACTATGAAAGAATATATACTTAATAATTGAAAAGAAAACAAGTTGAGCTTAACATACAAAAAAAAATACAGATCTTCCTTTAAACTATACATTAACCCAGTGATTCTCAACCAGGGTTCCGTGGAACCCTAGGGTTCCTCCAGAGGTTGCTAGAGGTTCCTTCAGCATTAGGCAATTTCTGCCGACCAGATAAGTTCCCACTGACACCATTCATCTTTTTAGCTATCTGTAAGGAGGTAATTCTTCCCAATGATCACAAGTGTAAGGAACATTCCTCTCACTGACCATCAAATTAATGTATCATGAGTTGTAGAGTTCTAATTTTTAGCAGGGGTTCCTCGAGACCGGAGAACTATTTCAAGGGTTCCACTGTGTTGAAAAGGTTGAGAGACTGCATTAACCAATTGCCGACCACCCATCGCAGTTATACTGCGGCAAGGTGGCTCGGCTGCCCAAATTGCCATAGGTGTACGTCAGCTCATGAACTCTTTTGTGGGCGTGCGGGGGAGCCAATCGATGGCCACCTGCGATCGTTCCCTGCAGTGACAGAATGGGGATCTGCCTGTGTAAACAAGGCAAATCTTTGTTCTGATAGGGAAGATCACCCAGATCCTGTATTTCTGCTATGCAGGAAAATTAATCTGTGTGTTGTCCCAGTGAGGCCTTCCCCCATACAGTTAGAACACAGCGTGAGGGAAACAAGCTGATCGCCCGGTTAACCCCTTCCATGCCAGTGTCATTAGTACAATAGTGCATATTTTTAGCACCGATTTACTGTAGTAATGTCACTGGTTTCCAAACAGTGTCAAAAATGTCCATTGGGTGTCCAATCTGCCCGCCGCAATGTCGCGGTCCCGCTAAAAATCACGGATTTTTTTTTTTTAGAAATGTTTTATAGCAGAAATTTTTTAATTTTTGGTTTTATAGTGCAAAAAATAAAAACCGCAGAGATGATCAAATGCCACCAAAAGAAAGCTCTATTTGTGGGAATAAAAGGACATCAATTTTGTTTGAGTACAGCGTCGCACAACCCCGCAATTGTCAATTAAAGCGAATGCAGTGCCGTATCGCAAAAAATGGCCTGGTCAAGAAGTGGGTAAAGCCTTCTAGGGGCTGAAATAGTTAATGATACTTGCAGTGGTAGGTCCTCTGGAAAGAATACTAGTCCTGTATAAATACATCAGATAGTGTAATATAGTTTTACTGTTGATTTTTACCTTTGTATAAAGTTTGAATATTTTTTTTTTTTAATCCAAATTCTCTTTTGTGTGTAGCACCTCTGTACAAAGGGTACCACCACAGCAGAATCTGTTTTGCCTGAAACCTTAAACAAAATGTTTCAAAAAGATTGGTTCCAAAGACTGAAAGGCCACTTGCTCCAGTACAGCTTCTGTTCTAGTGTTTTTTTTGGGATGGGCTAATATCCTAAAATATCATTGACCTTCAGTGCAGCAGATCCGACTAGTCAGAAACCCATGGTGAAAGCACTCCTCATCCTGCTGTTTGACATGAAGGTACAGCACCATACTTCTGAGATCATTCCTCTGCTTGCTGTCTACACTTGCCAGCATGTTCTCGGCAGTACATGTGCATGCAGCAGAACCTGCCTGGATCCTAGTGCTGACCCTTCCTCTACCAGGCCGCGTGCTGCCATACAGGGCTTTACACGAAGCTTAAATCAAGAGCGTCTTACACAAGTTGCAGTTAAAATGCATGTTTAAGTAACTGCATAACTGCAAGTTATGTTTTTATATCCATTTTGGATTTGTTTTAAAGCCTCCAAATTGTTCAGAATAAAATTAAAGGGTAACTTCACTTTTGTGGGTGGGGAAAAAATGGGCAAGAAAAAATAATATAGTGTATACAATTGTGACACAAGTCATTTTGTAATCGAATGTTAATTAAAAATTACTTTTCCTTTTCAATCTGCAGCCGCTGTAATTTTCTGAAAATGCAATGTAATATGGCTATATGGAGTTCTGTACACAATGTGTATTGACCACCCCCCAGAAACATAATTTCCTGCTTGTGTGATTGACTCACAGATTTTCCCAGAAGTCTCCCTAAGATACAAGTCAGATTTCTGGCATCCTCTGTAGCAAAAATTAAATTTTTGGTGAGGTACTCCCAATAGGAACACGTGTAAAGGGATGCAGGGCCAGCAGATTGCCTCATTTGTGCTCTGCACTTGTACAACTTTTTGATAATTGGGAAATCACTCCCATTAGACCCACTCAGCACAGAGGAACAAACAGTGATTTCTTCAGAATAACAAAAGGTAGGAATCGGCAACTAAGGTTGTTATAATCTATGCAATGTACATCGATCACCCAGAGGGGAATGTGTTGTTTTTTGCAACAAAAGTGGAGTTTCGCTTCAAAGATCAGTCTAATAGAACTCTTGGAAAGTCTTGGGGTGGAGAGGCCAAAAGCCATTCCACAACTACAAAAGTATGGGACTGTGATCCTTTTAATTACAAAATGGGTATGCTTTCCAATCGGTTGCTTCATTGGAGAAAGGGTATATAGGTTGTTGTCTCTTCATGAGGGTCATCATGTTTATCTCAGGTGTGTTTTCTTGGAGATGACCAGGAAAGCATGACATTTGGCTGGTAAAATATTGAACGTTGTAGACAGTGCTTTCTGTGACCCATTTTTTTATGATGCTTGTAAACACTGCTCTTTTTATATATTTGGTGAGACTTCAGCTCTTTCATCCTGTGAAAGTCTTACTTTTATCTCTTGAGAGAAAATCTTATGTTTTATTTCTTCCACAGGTGGATAAACTTGGCCGTGGGTACCAAGGCGATCCATCCTCTGCCCTCCTTGAACTTTTGGATCCAGAGCAGAATGCAAACTTTCTGGATCATTACTTGGATGTTCCTGTTGACTTGTCTAAGGTAACTTGACTACAATTTTTTTTAAAAGCACATAAATATATAGCTTACATTTGTTACATGCTAACACTCCCTCCTGTTTTTTTTTATATCAGATCTCCATATCTAGGGTGTTGCTGCTCTTTTTGTCTTACTTGAATTGTAAGCAGTAAGTTTTATGTTCTCATAATGAGTTCTATATGAACATTTCCCAGGTCCTTTTCATCTGCACAGCCAATGTTACAGAAACGATTCCAGAGCCTCTGAGAGATCGTATGGAGATGATCAATATATCTGGATATGTGGCCCAGGAGAAATTGGCCATAGCAGAGGTAAGCTATCCCCTGTATTTTAATATGCATGTACTGTGGGTGTGTGCCTGTGTACACACAACAAATCCTCCGTTTTAAATGCAGAAATGTTACAGCAAATCCAAACAAAAAAGCAAGCGAATTTGCCGGTCTGAGCTACTAGCTCAGGTCATTTCCTGGCTGACAGGCTGTCTCCTACTGGGTTCCCAAAAACGGGCAGCACAGCTATATTTTTGTGTTCTGTCGTTATTCAAACTTTTAACTGGCAGGCTCCCACAGCAGAGAGAGAAACCTAAGCATTAGTTTAGTTGGCTTGCATATACAAAGACCCGTTTACAGCTCAGACAAATGAGTTTTGGCTGCCAGATAAGATATGGACATAGGGACGTAGAAATGGAGGATTTGTTTCACCCAAAGCTGTAAAAAGCCTCATCTGGACTTCAGAACAGCGCTTATTAGGATCTAAGAAAAGAAAAGGTTTTCTCTGCCTCACTATAAACCCTTGACAAGACTGCTACCAGGCCAACATCAGTGTGTGTGTATATATGTGTATATCTGACTCTACTGTTTTGTTTTCAGAGGTATCTAGTGCCACAGGCACTTAATTTGTGTGGGCTGGGTGAAGGAAAAGCTAAAATCACATCTGAGGCACTTACTGTATTGATCCGGCAGTATTGCAGGGAGAGTGGAGTACGGAATTTACAGAAACAAGTAGAAAAGGTGGGTGAAATTTTTAACTACATTTTTTTTAATATACGCTATGTTAACTTGTGAGAGGAGCACTGGAGATGAGCGTTCTTGTAATTGGCTCTTTTTTTACTTAGGTACTTCGGAAGGCTGCCTATAAGATTGTAAATGGGGAGGCTCAGTCTGTGGACGTAACTTCATCCAACCTTCAGGATTTTGTTGGAAAGCCAATCTTCACTGTAGACAGAATGTATGAGGTCACTCCACCTGGGGTTGTGATGGGCCTAGCATGGACTGCTATGGGTGAGAATCAAAAATCTATTGCAGTACTACTTGTGTTAATAGTTCCATTCAGGTTTGTAATATTGGGTGGTGAAACTGTAAATGCTTACGTTTTCACAAGCAGTTACTTTGACATCCATTGTTTTACCTGCTCAAACCTTTGCCTCTGTGTAGAGCTGTCCTTGGGGAATGAGATAATATATAGAGCATTTGTACATGTATGGTGGGGTACTCTGCATTAGTGACTAACACACACACACACACACTCTCACACACACACTCTCACACACACACTCTCACACACACACTCTCACACACACACTCTCACACACACACTCTCACACACACACTCTCACACACACACTCTCACACACACACTCTCACACACACACTCTCACACACACACTCTCACACACACACTCTCACACACACACTCTCACACACACACTCTCACACACACACTCTCACACACACACTCTCACACACACACACACACACACACACTCGCACACTATGAAGGTCATGTTAATGAAGATGTGCTGCTAGTAATGGAATTAACAAAAAAGCATCTTAAAGTGGATAAAAACCCGATTCATGAAATTTGACCTGGGAACATATCTGTAATGTTTACTTATCTCTCTCCAGAGCGATAAGTCCTGTGTCTTTCTGCTGTTTTGTCCCTCTGTTATCAGCATGATACTTCTGACAAGTTCTCTGACAACCAAGATAAAACTAGCCTGAAATTTGTGTCAGGGTGGGTGCTATATATTGGCAGAGAGCTTGTCTTGTGGAGGGGAGCGGGTTTTCTTTTTACCTTTCTTCCAATCAGCTGTCACACATTGAATGCCAAGACTATATTCCTACTGCTGAATGAGGAAGTAAAAATTCAAACACAATGTTAGAATTCTAAAGACTATAGAAAGCTGAAGGCAGCAGAGATGCATGTAAACCGTAGGTAGAGAGATTTCTTTCATCTCTGTGTATCATCTGAGGCTGGTCACTTCACTGGGTATAGGAGAGGGTGTACATCCACTTTAATGAAATTACTTGAATGGCACCAAAACGTAAAATATTGAAAACTGATTTATCCTATACACTACCAACAGAAAACTTGGGCATCTGTCATTGACCTAAAGAAAACTACTTAACTACTTAACCACTTGAGGTCCACGCTATAGCCGAATGAGCCTATAGCCATCATAGGACGTCCTTCCCTTTTGCGCGCGCGCCCCCTGCAGGGCACATGCTGTGATCACCGATCCGAGTAAGGTTTTGATCCCGGCCCCTCACACGTGATCATCTGTCAGCCAATGACAGATTTCGTGTGGTGCATGACACTGGTGTGGTGCGGTGCATTGATACTGATTTCGTGTGGTGCATGTATTAAGGTGATTATAGGAATTGTTTGTATCGCCATTTAGGTTAATAATGAATAATAGATTTTTTTGGTTTTATAAAAAAAATTTTGTGCCACATATCTTTATTTTAGGTTGGGTATACCCACTCACAAACTAGATTATCTGCTTTTTAGCAACAGCAGTCGCATATCTCTTGATCAATTACAGAAAAAAAAGGAAAATGTTGAAATATGGAGGTCTTGTTACAGATGAGAGCTTACCTGCAGCCTGCCCTGCACATTCCATCTATTTGCATGTAACCAAAGACCCGTTACTGCTTTTTTTTTGGGTATAGAAATCGAAATATAAAGCCCCTTTTTTCAGAAATAAAAGGCTGCTTGGTCTGAATTTGTCCAATCTTGGTAAAGTCTCGATTATAAACTAAAGCCATACATTAAAGACCAAATAAAGTCTTCCTCTTCAGTCGTACCTACAGGTAAGCCTATAATAAGGCTTACCTATAGATACTGTAAATATTTCCTAAGCTTGCACCGTTTAGGAGATATTTACTATATACTTTGCTGCCGACATCATCGGCGCACGCGTACTGAAGGAGCGGCTGTTTCTTCAGGGCCCTTGCCGTAATCACTGCTCCGGCCAATCACAGCGATTTTACAACCTCTTTAATTGTGGGCTTGGTTTATGCAAATTTTGCGATAACACTGTTCACCATTTGTTAATTTCAGGTGGTTCTACCCTGTTTATCGAGACTTCTCTTCGACGTCCATTGGACAAAGAAAAAAAAGATGGTTCCCTTGAAGTAACAGGACAGCTTGGGGATGTTATGAAGGAAAGTGCCAAGATTGCATATACATTTGCTCGTGCCTTCCTGATGAAGAAACAACCAGATAATGACTTTTTGGTTACCTCACACATTCATTTGCATGTTCCAGAGGTAAGATTTACTTTTGAAAGTGCATGTGTTAGCTATGAAAATTATCATTATTAAATCATATTTTGATGTTGCAGTAATAAAAACGCTAGTAACAATTAATAGAGCCCTGTGGCCAAACCTGTGGTCTGAGGCAATGTGTGTCCGTTTGATAATGGGTGCCTGGCCTTTTCTGGACCTCAGAAGAGAAAGCAGGAATGAGAGCATTGAGTTGTAAAGGGGCCATAATGGCAGTGATAATCCCTGTTAGCAGCTTAGAAAAGCAGCTGTGCATTAAGCTGTTTGGTCACTGTGTATATGTTCTGTTGGCATGAGAGCTTCTCAGTGACCAATTATGGAAAGTAGTTCAAAAGATAATCTTATGCTCGGTCCAACATTTTAAATGAGATTTTATATTCTAACACGATTTTTACTGTCAAAAGTGAAACCCATGTGCATAATTAACCACTTGACCTCCAGAAGATTTACCCCCCTTCATGATCAGCAGATTTTTGCAATACGGCACTTTTATTTTAATGGACAATTGTGCGGTCGTGTAACGTCGAACACAAATAATAAAATAATTACAAATAAAATTTGTAATTTTTTTTACCACAAATAGAGCTTTCTTTGGTGGTATTTGATCACCTCTGCGTTTTTTTTTTTTTTTTTTTTTTGTTTTTTTTTTTTGTTTTTTTGCGCTATAAACAAAAAAGACAGACAAATTTGAAAAAAACACAACATTTTTTTATACATTCTGCAATAAAACATCCAATAAAAATGTCTTCATAAATTTAGGCCAATATGCATTCTGCTACAAGTTTTGGCTAAAAAAATAAAATACAAAAACACAATAAGCGATCATTATAGCGCTTACAAACTATAGCGCTTACAAACTATAGTATAGCTTTATGGAATTATTTTAGTCATTTATTTTTTATCTTTTATACTAGTAATGGCAGCACTCAGTGACTTATAGCGGGACATCGATATTGCGGCAAACAATCAGACAACGGACATTTTTTTTGGGGACCAGCGACACTAATACGGTGATCAGTGCTAAAAATATACACTCACTGTAATATGGCACTGGCTGGGAAGGGGGTTAAACATCTAGGGCAATCAAAGGGCTAACTGTGTGCATAGCCAGTGTTTTTGTGTACTGTTGGGTGCTTTATGGGAAGAGATGGATTGAACACAAAATAAATCCTATGCCCTGCACCCGCAGATCGGTTTCTGCTGTGAATAATCACAGCAGTAGTGGGCTGCCGGCATCATGCGTGTGCCCTCTGCAGGCGGAAGTGCAGAATCGCGTTATATGTATGCAATCCTGCACAGTAGAGCCGCCCTATAGCAGTAAATCTGCTTTGGGGCGGACAGAAAGTGGTTAAAACCATATCACATCACAAAAATGAAATGTAATGCATGTGGTACCTGCATATTTTTTCCCTTTTATTTTTACCTGGTGATTCTGCCACTACCACACTTTGTCCTACGATGCCAACACTCCCTCACCATACTGTATTGGGACAGGAGAAGGATAGGACTACTGGGATCTCCCTGTCTCCTCTTGTCTGTAACAGATGGACAGGGTCCTGTAATAGCATAGCACCCAGCATAGTATCCACAGGATGGCAAAAAAAATAAACCTTTATAAAAAAAAATGTTCCAATTTGTCCCAATGGGGAAAAAAATATTCTAGTTCCTCTAAAGCACTCAAATAATAATGTTAATATACAGTTATATGCTATTTATTTTAGCAATACATCCAACTTTGTTTAAAAAAATAAATAAAAAATTCATATGTCCAGAGCTTGTTCCTGATGTAGCCCATTCCCCATGTTAACAGCTCTTACATTGAAGGAGTTCTTCTATATACATGGTTAAAGTTTAGTTTTCTTTGTGGTCACTCTTCCTTTTTATATTCAATTTTATTTTATTTTTTATATATTATATATCTCCCACAAGTGAGTACACCCCTCAAATTTTTGTAAATATTTTATTCTCTTTTCATGTGACAACACTGAAGAAATGACACTTTGCTACAATGTAAAGTAGTGAGTGTACAGTTTGTATAACAGTGTACATTTGCTGTCCCCTCAAAATAACTCGGCACACAGCCATTAATGTCTAAACTGCCATTTTCCCTCTCCGGTGTCATGTGACTCATTCGTGGTACAAGGTCTCGAGTGTGAATGGGGAGAAGGTGTGTTTAAATTTGGTATTATCGCTCACTCTCTCTCATACTGGTCACTGGAAGTTCAACATGGCACCTCATGGCAAAGAACTCTCTGAGGATCTGAAAAAAAGAATTGTTCTACATAAAGTTGGCCTAGGCCAGTGATGGCGAACCTTGGCACCCCAGATGTTTTGGAACTACAGTTTACATGATACTCGTGCACTCTGCAGTGTAATTGAGCATCATGTGAAATGTAGTTCCAAAACATCTGGGGTGCCAAGGTTTGCCATCACTGACATAGGCTATAAGAAGATTGCCAAGACCCTGAAACTGAGCAGCAGCATGGTGGCCAGGACCATACAGCAGTTTAACAGGACAGGTTCCACTCAGAACAGGCATCGCCATGGTCAACCAAAGAAGTTGAGTGCACATGCTCACCGTCATATCCAGAGGTTGCCCCTGGAAGATAGACGTATGAGTGCTGCCAGTATTGCTGCAGAGGTTGGAGGGGGGGGGGGGGTCAGCCTGTCCAAGCTCAGACTATACATTGCATCATATTGGTCTGAATGGCTGTCGTCCCAGAAGGAAGTCTGTTCTAAAGATGATGACTCCAGACCTAAACCCTATTAAGCATCTGTGGGGCATTTTCAAACGGAAGGTGGAGGAGCACAATGTCTCTAATAACCACCACCTCCGTGATGTCATCAAGGAGGAAGACTCCAGTGGCAACCTGTGAAGCTCTGGTGAACTCCATGCCCAAGAGGGTTAAGGCAGTGCTGGAAAATAATGGTGGCCACATACAAAATGTCCAAATTGGGCCTAATTTGGCCCAATTTTCACTTAAAATATTTAGAAAAATGTGAGGGGGGTGTACTCACTTTTGATGAACCTTACGCAACAATTTTTTTTTTCATTTACAACAAGTGATATACAGTATTGCTCTTTTTAGGGTGCTACACCAAAGGATGGCCCTAGTGCAGGCTGCACTATTGTTACTGCTTTTCTTTCCTTGGCTTTGGGACATCCTGCTCGCCAAAATGTGGCAATGACTGGAGAGGTGTCTTTGACAGGAAAAATCCTACCTGTAGGCGGTATCAAAGAAAAAACTATAGCCGTGAGTATGAGATAAAGTACCTCAAATCCCCATGCTTACTCTCTGCTTGTATCACTGTGACAGTATAAACATTCTGAAGATCAGCTAATGTCTTGTGAACCTTAATGTGTCTAGTAATACATTTTACAGTAGGAATGCAGTGTTAGAACAGCCAAGCAGATAAAAGATGAGAGGACTATGCTCCAGATATAGTAAAAAGTCAACCATACATACACACGTGTACACACACACACGCTTGTTCTTTTTATATTGTATTATGCTGTATACTGGTTTTAAAGTGTTTTTCTACTTAAAAAATGTATTTAAAGTGGTTCTAAAGGCTCAAGGTTTTTCAACTTAAAATTGATATTAAAGCCTTGTGTTTTTTTTTGTATATACTTCCTCTGTGCAGTGGTTTTGCACAGAGCAGCCCAGATCCTCCTCTTCTCGGGGCCCTCGCCAGAGCTGCTGGACCCTTTCTCCTGCTCTGTGTGTCCATTTAGACATGGAGCCATGGCCCTTCCCCATCTCTCTCCTCATTGGCTCACTAACTTTGAGTGACAGCTGTGGAAGCTAATGGTGCCCGCTGCTGTCTCAGCCAATTAGGAGGTAGAGTCCAGGACAACCAAGGTTCTTGTGCAACATCGCTGGACTGAGATGAGGCTCAGGTAAGTATTGGGGTGCTGCTGCACACAGGTTTTTTTTTTTTTTATCTCAGTGCATAAAATGCATTACGATAAACCTTCTGCCTTTAGAACCCCTTTAATGCATTCTAATTATTAAGGTATAAAGTCTTCTGAGTGCAGCCCCCCATATACTTACCTGAGCCCCATCTTGTTTCAGCAATGTGCATGAGAGCAGTGCCTCTCCCGGTTCTCTCTTCTCATTGGCTCACACAGTGCTGTCAATGAGGAGAGAGCAGGGGCAGGGTGAATGGACCACAAAGCTTAGCCCGGGAGCCTCATAGCAAGAGGCTTGCTTTTGGCATTACTCAGCAGGGGGTGGAGCCAGGAGCGCCGACAGGGGACCCCAAAAAAAAAAAAAAGAGGATCAGGGCTGCTCTGTGCAAAACCATTGTAGAGAGCAGGTAAGTATAACATGTTTTTTTTAACTCTTTCCTTCAGAATCACTTTAAGTTGTGGCTATGTGCTGGCAGGCTGCATTATTCGTGATTGTTTATTGTACATGATCTCCTACCACACCTCTACCCTCCGTTGAAATAAATTGTCTCTACCTCTGCTGTTATTCTTTGTAATGTAAAAATCTGGCATTGGCAATTAAATAGCTCATAAATGGCTTCACCATAGACCTTGGACATCATAACAAAAAAAAAGTATATTCCCAGAATTCAGGTGTAGATTATATAGATATAGATATATATATATATATATATATATATATATATATATATATATATAGAGGGAGAGAGAGAGAGAAATGCTATATATATATATATATATATATATATAGTGTGTGTGTATATATGTATTGGCTGCCCAGCAGCAGTCAGCCTTTTTATATGGTGATATCTAGTACTTTATAATCACAGAGATGCAGCATAACATCCAATGGCAGAATCTTTCACATTCCTGGTTGGGGAGGGTTAACGTAATTAAAATGAACGTATTGCCCAGAGTCTTATTCCTCTTCCAAATGATTCCCCTGGGGGTACCTATAGGTTTTTTTGCAATTTTACAGACCATGATCTCCCGCTATGTCTGGAGGAACAGTCATCCCAGAGTGTCTAGGGACGTCTTATATCGTGCCAAAGATGCTGGGGGTCTGGCCCTTCCAAACTTTAGGTTGTATTATTATGCAGCAGTACTTTCCAGGGTGGCAGACTGGAAGTACGCTGCTAACACCAAGCTGTGGGTGTCCATGGAGCGCTTTTTGTGTGGGGCAGACCTCACGGTTGCACCGTGGATCCCTCGAATACACAGACGCCTTGGCAATGACACCTCTTCCCTTACTTCCTCCACCTTGGCTATATGGGACAACCTTCACAGACAGTGCTCCTGGTCTTACAACTCCCCTCTAATGCCCCTTCTTCACTATCAGTACTTTCTACCGGGTCTGCTAGATCCAGGCTTCCGGGCCTGGTCCTCGGATGGGCATCTGATGATACACCAAGTCCTCCGGAACTCTACCATTAAGTCTTTGTCGGATATACTCGGTGCTAAACCAGCTACACTCCTTGACAGGTGGCGATATGCTCAGTTACGCTGCTTCCTGAGGGCCTTGCCCCAACCACTGAGAGGTTCCGAGACTTTGAATGAAATTGAGGTAGTGTTCTACCCCAAAGACCCCCCCCCCTACGCTGCATTTCACTGCTCTATAAGGCCCTCATCAGACTCCTTCACAACTCATTCCCGCCCTATCTGGCCAAATGGGAGGATGATTTAAATATCCGCCTCACAGATTTACAAAAAAGGAAGGTACTACAACTATGTCATGTTTCATCCATTGCTACTCAAATTGCCGAAGTTAATTATAAATTGCTCACCAGATGGCACTACACCCCTGTGAAATTACACCAGATGTTCCCTGAAAATTCCCCGTTGTGCTGGAGGAACTGTGGATTTAGGGCCACTCATGCACACATCTGGTGGTCATGCCCCCTTATTCAGCAGTTTTGGTCTGACATCATCCAGATTACACAACGTATCACTGGCATCCTCCTCCCTAATGATCCCTGGACCATTCTCTTCCATGCTACTACAGATCCGGTGGGCCGGTACAAACGCTCCATCATCCCCCACTTGCTGAACGCAGCTAAGGCACTTATTCCTGCCTTCTGGGGTCAACCCAAGATCCCGTCACTGAAAACCTGGATGCATAAAATAGCGGCAGTTTACCTCATGGAGGACTTTACTCATACTAATAAGAATACCTCTCAAAAAACCCTCTTGACTTGGTCTTGTTGGAGGGAATTTACCTCAACTACATTCTACAAGGATATCTTAACGCAACCCCACTGAGCCGTGTATGCTGAATGTTACCACGCAGGCCACCGCTCCCCCCATCCTTCCCTTCCCCTCCCTGACTCGTTTCTGTTCTTCCTGCCCCCCCTTTTTCTTTACACTCTCTTGCCTTTATCTGTTCTTTAATTACACTTCTCAGTTTCTATGATAGACAACATGATGCCCGGTCCTTTTATAGGTGCTGCGCACCTTGTTCATAACCTCCAGAATGTTTGTTCCTTTGGCACTTCCGTTATTATTGTTTTACTGTACTGATTCCAAGCTGCTCTAGTGCTAATTGATCATCCTGCCCCCTGGTTTGTGGGATTGGGCATTGATTGTATGTTTGATTGTATGTTTGATTGTATGTTTGTTTGTGAATTCTACAGTACATGTTTGTTGTTTATCTCCAATAAACATTTATTAAACAAAAAAAAACATCCAATGGCACCACATCCCAATACTACATGTATACAAAAAGAAAGGAGGCAACAAAGGCTAAGGATTTTAAAGGCGCCAAAGAAAATCCAGTACTTTTAATCCACTCCCTGTAGACTGGTCTCCATTTAGCGTGCATGCACTGGGTCCAGTCATAGAAAAAAAAAAATGCTCATTAGGCATGTCATTTTATAATTTATTGGGAAAGACTAGGGGAAATTAGTTATGGGTTAGGGTTATGGTTTCAGTCCGTCTTTTAATGCCTTTTAACTAGAAGAATAGCATGTTTATAATAACATATATCTCTTTGCAGGCTAAAAGAGCAGGTGTCACCTGTATCATCCTACCATCAGAAAATAAGAAAGATTACTATGACCTGGCCGAGTTCATCACTGAAGGACTAGAGGTGCATTTTGTTGAGCACTATAAAGAGATTTATGACATTGTGTTTCCAGCTCCCTGATGCCATCCCTATCCAGGATCATTCATTTCGGTGTAAACCACTGGAATAACGTGCTTGATATTGCTGCTGCGCAGCCCACATTTATTATGGCTTAATTTACTCTTTGCCTTAGTATATATGATATTCAATTAGTAAAGTAATTATTAAAACATTTTAACTACAACTTTGTACTGAAGTAATGGCCATTCTGTTTCTCTCGATCACTGTGTGGTAAATGAAGAAAAGTAGGACCAAGATTGTGCTATTTGTGAACCAGCATCTTAATAAATATATTTGTTTAGCCATTTTTCAGACTGTGGTAATCCTTCCTCATTCTAAAGTTTTATACATTTCTTCTGCAATACCTGTTAATTGGATAAAAAAAGTATTTAACACTCACAATGTTTAGTTTACTGGGAAAGCGTGATTATGGGCATGGTACAAGAGATGGACAGAGATTGCAGATATGATACAGGAGAAGGTCGGAGACTGGTATCATAATACAAGAGATGGCCAAAAACTGTGGACCTGGTACAGGAGATCTTCAGAGACTGTACACAAGATGCAAGATATGGTCTGAGACTGTAGACCTTTGTACAGCAGATGCTCATAGACTGAAGACAAAGTACAAGAGATGTTTAGAGACTGCAGACATGAAAAAGGAGCTGTTCAGAAAATGCAAACCCAATGCAAGTGATGGTCAAGACTTGGGGGGGGGCATGCTACAGGAGGCTGTCTGACTGTGAGCAATGATATAGGAGTTGTTGGAAACTGAAGACATGCTTCAAGACATATTACATGAGATTTCTAGAAATCACTGCTATAACAAGCCAATAGGGAAACTCTGATTAGTATCTGCAGGGGCCCCTAGGGCTGCACAAAATGTGCCAAAGATCCACAGGTTGGACACCATGGGCTTGATTTACTAAAATGAGAGCAAAAATTTTTTTTCTTATTTTTTATTTTTACACCGTTCTTTAAAAAAAAAAGTGTCACTTTTATTCCTATTGCAAGGAATGTAAATAAAAAAAGCATGACAGGACCTCTTAAATATGAGATATAGCGTCAAAAAGACCTCAGATCTCATATTTACACTGAAATGCAATAAACATTTTTTTTTTTAATTACCCTTTAAGAGCTATGGGCGGAAGTGACATTTTGAAGTCGCTTCCGCCCTGCATTGTTATGGAGATGGGTGGGGGCCATCTTCCCCTCAATTGTCTCCATACCCAGCAAGGGATAACGTCCAATCGCCGCTGCCGACAGCTCCGGTAAGTGTTGGAGAGCACCGGAGCCCCTCTCCCGCCGCCGATAAAAGGGATCTTGCGGCGAATCCGCCACAGAGACCACTCTTATCGGAAAGCGGACCGCTGGCCAAAGAGGAGGATAGTAGCTAGCTGCTGCCATAAACGATATTCCTCTTCAAAGTTAGGACGTATATCAGAGTGCAGCGGTCCGTAAGTGGTTAACTTACCCTGCATTATCCACCCTCCCATTCCCAGGTGCATGTTTTTCTTTTCATACATCAGGGGACACAGAGCCATAGTAGTTACTATGTGAGTTAATAGGCCACCAATAGGTGATGGACACTGGCATGCCCTAAGACCAGAAGTGCACTCCCTATATAACCCCTCCTATTATCAGGAGTACCTCATTTTTTTCGCCAGTGTCTAAGGTGTTGGTAACGAGTAGAGATGTGCTGAGCTCCACTGGAGCAATCCTTGCTGGGGCTAGCCATGCTGACCAGATCCGTTCAGTGTGTCCTTTAAATGGGCCTAAGGAATGGTACCCGGGCCTCGCGTCCGAAGAAACAAGGTTTTACTTGCGAATGCTTCTCTTTTTAGAGAGCTGGACCCTGGGATCCAGTACTTTTTGGTAGTAAGGCCATAAAGTTTTTACTGGCAGGGTGCTGTTGCAGGTCCAAGATTCTAGGTAACCTCTAGGTTCCCCTGTTCCGTGAAGGGTGAAGATTCGGTTTATCTCAGATAACCTTGCGGTGGGAAGGTAAGTGGCGTTTTCTAAGAAATATCTTTCGATTTTCATATGAATTTCTCCTTTTAAGTATATAATGTTATGCCTATTGAGCACTCACCGCCTTATGCTGGAAAAAGCGTTATGTCGGGAGCCATCATTTCCTCCTCCTCCTCTGGCCAAAGCAGCAGATTGTCTGGAAAGAAAAGGGGGTACTGGTCTCCTACTGCGCCCCCCCCCCATGTTGAAATTACCCCCTTCGGGGGAATTGTGTGCCGAAATCATTCTTTAAAAAAAATAAAGAACCGTGCAACCGCTCGTCAGGGACCCCCCCGCCACCATGTCAGCTGTTCACTGGGCGCCTATAGTCCACCGCTCACGCGGGAAAGCTGTTTTTTTTAAAAACAGGGGTGTAAACAGCGCGAGGGGGTGGGGCTAATGGCATCAGACACCAGCTACACACGTAGGAAGTTTTTAAGAGAAGCACTGTGTGTGTTGCTGCTGCTGGCTGTGGAGGGACACATGAGCAGAGGTGGCTTACTTCAGGTTTGGTGGCACAGGCATTTCCTTTTGACACATTGTTACTTTACCAGGTTAGGCATTAATAGCAGCTTTGTAGCGCTGGACTATAACCTAGCAGTGTACATTCTTTTTGGTAGTGCCTCTGCTTTGTGCTTCAGGCTGTGAGTGGAAGAGGGACCAGGAACTCCTCAAAGGGTTCTAAGGGCTCAATGGTTTCACAACAAACTAAATTTCCAAAAGAATGTCATCCTCCTCTGAGAGTGATGCGGCCGGTCAGGGGAGAGTTGTTGCAGCTGCGCTGGACACTTCAGTCCCTATATATATATCACACAGGAGGTTTTCTCTTCTACCATTTCTAATTTGGAAAAGAAGATTGATGCTATGATCACTCTCCATAGTGGGTTTAAACGTAGCAGATCCCCATCTAGTGCTTAGGACCCTCATATTGAGGTGCAAGGGGCAGGGGATCAGGAAGATCTTCCAAGAGATTTGAAAGATACTAATATATGCTCTTCTGAGGATCTTAATATAGAGGGAGTAGCATCACAAGACAGGTTGCTTGTACACTCTTACTAAATTGGCTCATTCAAACTTTTTGCTGCCTGCAGCGCAGGCTCTTGATGACCCCACCTCTGGTTTGGGATCACTAAAACCTCCCCCATCTGGGGATGCCTTTCCTATTCATTCATGGCTAAAAAAGCTTATATATTCTGAATGGGAACATCCAAATAAACAGTATTCTCCTCCCAAAAAAATTTCTACACTATATCCTATGGAGGAGGATTTCTATAAGAAATGGGGGGTTCCAGCAATTGATGCTGCAATCGCCTCAGTGAACAAGAGTCTCACATGTCCGCTGGATAATGCGCTGATGTTAAAGGATCCAACAGATAAAAAGTTGGAACTTCTTTCTAAAAGCAATATGTCTTTAGCAAGTTCAGTAGCGCAGACGGTTCTTGCGGCAATTGGTGTTTCTCAGTCCATTTAGGAACAGTTTGTGGCGATACTTAAGATTCTTAAGATTCTGCCTGAGCATCAGGCCCAGCAATGGGCTGGTGTATCAGATGCTCTGTTTCACAGTAGATGCTATGAACGATTGTCATCCAACCCTCACGGCTTATGCTAGGACTAATGCATTCTCAGAGTTCTGTGGCTGAAAAATTGGTCAGCTGAAACACCGTGTAAGAAACTCTTGGCCAGTTTCCCCTTTCATGGTGAACGGCAATTTGAGGACGATCTGGATAAATACAAAAGGATCTCTAATGGAAAAAGCTATAAAGAAGAAGTTTATACATTTCTCCTTTAAGCGTGCTTCCTCACTGTGCCAGATTAAGGGCTCAGGGCATAACGGTCTTAGCCTATTTAGACTATCTACTTTTAATAGATCATTCAGTCTCTGGTCTAAACCAAAGTCTAGTCACTACCAGGAATCTCTGGGTTGGATACTCAAGCTAGAAAAATCCTCCTTAAAACCATCAAGGAGATTACAGTACTTGGGGCTGGTTATAGATACCGTACAGAAAAAGATATGCTTACCCCAGGCAAGAATCAGTATAGGACTAATTCAACTTGTCAAGGAAAATAAGTCCTTCCTTCAGGCTGTGCATGAGATTGTTGGGGAAAATGGTGGCCTCCTTTGAGGCTGTCCCTTACATGCAGTTTCACTCAAGACTGGTACAAAACACAATCCTGTCGGTCTGGAACAAGAAGGTTCAGGCTTTGGATTTTCCAATACGCTTATACCCCGACGTACGTCGGAGCCTAAATTGGTGGTTGATATCCAGCAACCTCCAAAAGGGGAAATCCTTTCTGCCAGTATCCTCGAAAGTGGTGACAACAGATGCCAGCCTTCTAGGCTGGGGGGAGCAGTCCTGGAAGAAGATTCTGTCCAGGGGAGATGGTCCAAGTCAAAAAGGACCTTGCCTATCAAAATTTTGGAGATTCGGGCAGTACATCTGGCCCTAGAATCCTGGACGCTCAGGCTACTGTCAGGATTCAATCCAACAATACCACGGCTGTGGCTTACATCAATCACCAAGGGGGCACGAGAAGTCGTGCAGCCCAAAAAGAGGTGAATCATGTTCTAGCTTGGGCAGAAAACATTCCTTGCCTATCAGCGATTTTCATTCCAGGAATAAAAAATTGTCAAGCAGACTACTTGAGTCGCCAACAGTTATTTCCAGGGGAATGGTCTCTTCACCAATCTTCCTAGCGATATGTCAGAGATGGGGTATTTCGGACGTGGACCTGTTCGCGTCCAGATTCAACAACAAAGTCAACAACTTTGTGTCGAGAATGAGTGATCCGCTAGCATGCGGAACAGATGCATTAGTCTTCCCATGGGATCAGTTTTCACTGATCTATGCGTTTCCTCCAGTTCTGCTACTTCCGCGCCTTCTCTGCAGGATCAAGCAGCATCTTCTGGCCCCAGTGTGGATGATAAAGATGGTGGTAGACCTTTATGGCCAGACCTTCTCGCACAAGGTCCGGTATTCCATCCTACCTTACGGACGCTAAATTTAACAGTTTTGGCTATTAAAACCCACATTCTAAAGGACCGTGGGTTATCTCCTTCAGTAGTGTCTATTTTGGTTAATGCCAGGAAGCCGGCTTCTAGAAACATTTACTATAGAGTCTGGAAGGCATATGTTTCTTGGTGTGGATCCATGGGTTGGCGCCCCAGGAAGTATGTCATAGGTAGGATCCTTGATTTCCTGCAAATGGGATTAGAAATGAAGCTAGCCTTGAGTACTATCAAGGGCCAGATCTTGGCTTTGTCAATAGTGATGGCCGAACGGTTCGCCCGGCGGTCGTTTCGCGGCGAATTTCCGACTTTCGCCGTCCGCGGGTTCGAACGCCTTTTTCCGTCGTTCGCCCCGGCGGACTTACGTGTTTAATGTATACAAGAACTTTAACCTTTCGTGACACGTTTATCATGTGTTACAGGACAACCAATTGAGACATGACAGCTCATGGACACTTGGACATTCCCCCTAACCTATAAATACACCCGATCCGGTGGCCATTTTACATTCTTTCTTCTGTCACTGTAGGGAAAGGATCCTGTGTGGAGTAGGGACAGAGAAAACGCTAGCTATTTGGTACACAAAAGTTCTTTTCAGGACTGGTATAGGTGTTAGGTCAGCAGCCTGAGTTTCTTTTGTCAGTTTAGATAAAGGGACAGAGCGCTGTATGCTGCTATTTTAGGGACAGCTCAGCCAGATTAGTCTTTCTTCATCATCATCATCATCATCATCATTAGCTGTTACTATCAGGTCCACAAAAGAGCTGTTCCAGCTAATCGTTCCAGCCTACTCTTTTTTGCCAATTTGTATAGGGACAGGCAGGAAGCAGTGTGTCAGGCAGTGAGGATAATTTTAAAGACTTGCTGTTACTATTAGTTCCACAAAGGTTCTTTTCAGGACTGGTATCAGTGGTACGGTAATAGGCTTGTACACGTATAATATTCTTTCTTCCAAATATAGAAAGAATATTATACTTGACTGCTGCCCTTCTGCTGCAGTCTGCTAAACATTCACAACTCACTTGTTCCACAAAGCTCTTTATCAGGACTGGTAACTTGGTCTGTCTAGGGTGCTACGGTACATAGGCTTGGGTGCGGTACAGTCTGCTGTTCTGTAAGGACCGCTATCGGTCCACAATACATAGGGTTGCCGTGCACTACTGCTGACCGCTGCCCTATACTGCAGCAGTCCTTCATTGGTATAGGGACTGACGTACAGTCTGCTAATCACTAACACACAACCTGCTTGGTCCACAAAAGTTCTTATAAGGACTGGTAACTTGGTATAGGGTGCTACGGTACATAGGCCTGAGTGCGTTACAGTCTGCTGTTCTGTAAGGACCGCTATCGGTCCACAATACATAGGGTTGCCGTGCACTACTGCTGACCGCTGCCCTATACTGCAGCAGTCCTTCAGCGGTATAGGGACTGACGCACAGTCTGCTAAACACTAACACACAACCTGCTTGGTCCACAAAAGTTTTTATAAGGACTGGTAACTTGGTATAGGGTGCTACGGTACATAGGCCTGAGTGCAGTACAGTCTGCTGTTCTGTAAGGACCGCTATCGGTCCACAATACATAGGGTTGCCGTGCACTACTGCTGACCGCTGCCCTATACTGCAGCAGTCCTTCATTGGTATAGGGACTGACGTACAGTCTGCTAATCACTAACACACAACCTGCTTGGTCCACAAAAGTTCTTATAAGGACTGGTAACTTGGTATAGGGTGCTACGGTACATAGGCCTGAGTGCGTTACAGTCTGCTGTTCTGTAAGGACCGCTATCGGTCCACAATACATAGGGTTGCCGTGCACTACTGCTGACCGCTGCCCTATACTGCAGCAGTCCTTCATTGGTATAGGGACTGACGTACAGTCTGCTAATCACTAACACACAACCTGCTTGTTCCACAAAAGTTCTTATAAGGACTGGTAACTTGGTATAGGGTGCTACGGTACATAGGCTTGAGTGCGGTACAGTCTGCTGTTCTGTAAGGACCGCTATCGGTCCACAATAGATAGGGTTGACGTGCACCACTGCTGACCGCTGCCCTATACTGCAGCAGTCCTTCAGCGGTATAGGGACTGACGTACAGTCTGCTAAACACTAATACACAACCTGCTTGGTCCACAAAAGTTCTTATAAGGACTGGTAACTTGGTATAGGGTGCTACGGTACATAGGCTTGAGTGCGGTACAGTCTGCTGTTCTGTAAGGACCGCTATCGGTCCACAATAGATAGGGTTGACGTGCACCACTGCTGACCGCTGCCCTATACTGCAGCAGTCCTTCAGCGGTATAGGGACTGACGCACAGTCTGCTAAACACTAACACACAACCTGCTTGGTCCACAAAAGTTTTTATAAGGACTGGTAACTTGGTATAGGGTGCTACGGTACATAGGCCTGAGTGCGTTACAGTCTGCTGTTCTGTAAGGACCGCTATCGGTCCACAATACATAGGGTTGCCGTGCACTACTGCTGACCGCTGCCCTATACTGCAGCAGTCCTTCATTGGTATAGGGACTGACGTACAGTCTGCTAATCACTAACACACAACCTGCTTGGTCCACAAAAGTTCTTATAAGGACTGGTAACTTGGTATAGGGTGCTACGGTACATAGGCCTGAGTGCGTTACAGTCTGCTGTTCTGTAAGGACCGCTATCGGTCCACAATACATAGGGTTGCCGTGCACTACTGCTGACCGCTGCCCTATACTGCAGCAGTCCTTCAGCGGTATAGGGACTGACGCACAGTCTGCTAAACACTAACACACAACCTGCTTGGTCCACAAAAGTTCTTATAAGGACTGGTAACTTGGTATAGGGTGCTACGGTACATAGGCCTGAGTGCAGTACAGTCTGCTGTTCTGTAAGGACCGCTATCGGTCCACAATACATAGGGTTGCCGTGCACTACTGCTGACCGCTGCCCTATACTGCAGCAGTCCTTCATTGGTATAGGGACTGACGTACAGTCTGCTAATCACTAACACACAACCTGCTTGTTCCACAAAAGTTCTTATAAGGACTGGTAACTTGGTATAGGGTGCTACGGTACATAGGCTTGAGTGCGGTACAGTCTGCTGTTCTGTAAGGACCGCTATCGGTCCACAATAGATAGGGTTGACGTGCACCACTGCTGACCGCTGCCCTATACTGCAGCAGTCCTTCAGCGGTATAGGGACTGACGTACAGTCTGCTAAACACTAATACACAACCTGCTTGGTCCACAAAAGTTCTTATAAGGACTGGTAACTTGGTATAGGGTGCTACGGTACATAGGCTTGAGTGCGGTACAGTCTGCTGTTCTGTAAGGACCGCTATCGGTCCACAATAGATAGGGTTGACGTGCACCACTGCTGACCGCTGCCCTATACTGCAGCAGTCCTTCAGCGGTATAGGGACTGACGCACAGTCTGCTAAACACTAACACACAACCTGCTTGGTCCACAAAAGTTTTTATAAGGACTGGTAACTTGGTATAGGGTGCTACGGTACATAGGCCTGAGTGCGTTACAGTCTGCTGTTCTGTAAGGACCGCTATCGGTCCACAATACATAGGGTTGCCGTGCACTACTGCTGACCGCTGCCCTATACTGCAGCAGTCCTTCATTGGTATAGGGACTGACGTACAGTCTGCTAATCACTAACACACAACCTGCTTGGTCCACAAAAGTTCTTATAAGGACTGGTAACTTGGTATAGGGTGCTACGGTACATAGGCCTGAGTGCGTTACAGTCTGCTGTTCTGTAAGGACCGCTATCGGTCCACAATACATAGGGTTGCCGTGCACTACTGCTGACCGCTGCCCTATACTGCAGCAGTCCTTCAGCGGTATAGGGACTGACGCACAGTCTGCTAAACACTAACACACAACCTGCTTGGTCCACAAAAGTTCTTATAAGGACTGGTAACTTGGTATAGGGTGCTACGGTACATAGGCCTGAGTGCAGTACAGTCTGCTGTTCTGTAAGGACCGCTATCGGTCCACAATACATAGGGTTGCCGTGCACTACTGCTGACCGCTGCCCTATACTGCAGCAGTCCTTCATTGGTATAGGGACTGACGTACAGTCTGCTAATCACTAACACACAACCTGCTTGTTCCACAAAAGTTCTTATAAGGACTGGTAACTTGGTATAGGGTGCTACGGTACATAGGCTTGAGTGCGGTACAGTCTGCTGTTCTGTAAGGACCGCTATCGGTCCACAATAGATAGGGTTGACGTGCACCACTGCTGACCGCTGCCCTATACTGCAGCAGTCCTTCAGCGGTATAGGGACTGACGTACAGTCTGCTAAACACTAATACACAACCTGCTTGGTCCACAAAAGTTCTTATAAGGACTGGTAACTTGGTATAGGGTGCTACGGTACATAGGCTTGAGTGCGGTACAGTCTGCTGTTCTGTAAGGACCGCTATCGGTCCACAATAGATAGGGTTGACGTGCACCACTGCTGACCGCTGCCCTATACTGCAGCAGTCCTTCAGCGGTATAGGGACTGACGCACAGTCTGCTAAACACTAACACACAACCTGCTTGGTCCACAAAAGTTTTTATAAGGACTGGTAACTTGGTATAGGGTGCTACGGTACATAGGCCTGAGTGCGTTACAGTCTGCTGTTCTGTAAGGACCGCTATCGGTCCACAATACATAGGGTTGCCGTGCACTACTGCTGACCGCTGCCCTATACTGCAGCAGTCCTTCATTGGTATAGGGACTGACGTACAGTCTGCTAATCACTAACACACAACCTGCTTGGTCCACAAAAGTTCTTATAAGGACTGGTAACTTGGTATAGGGTGCTACGGTACATAGGCCTGAGTGCGTTACAGTCTGCTGTTCTGTAAGGACCGCTATCGGTCCACAATACATAGGGTTGCCGTGCACTACTGCTGACCGCTGCCCTATACTGCAGCAGTCCTTCAGCGGTATAGGGACTGACGCACAGTCTGCTAAACACTAACACACAACCTGCTTGGTCCACAAAAGTTCTTATAAGGACTGGTAACTTGGTATAGGGTGCTACGGTACATAGGCCTGAGTGCAGTACAGTCTGCTGTTCTGTAAGGACCGCTATCGGTCCACAATACATAGGGTTGCCGTGCACTACTGCTGACCGCTGCCCTATACTGCAGCAGTCCTTCATTGGTATAGGGACTGACGTACAGTCTGCTAATCACTAACACACAACCTGCTTGTTCCACAAAAGTTCTTATAAGGACTGGTAACTTGGTATAGGGTGCTACGGTACATAGGCTTGAGTGCGGTACAGTCTGCTGTTCTGTAAGGACCGCTATCGGTCCACAATAGATAGGGTTGACGTGCACCACTGCTGACCGCTGCCCTATACTGCAGCAGTCCTTCAGCGGTATAGGGACTGACGTACAGTCTGCTAAACACTAATACACAACCTGCTTGGTCCACAAAAGTTCTTATAAGGACTGGTAACTTGGTATAGGGTGCTACGGTACATAGGCTTGAGTGCGGTACAGTCTGCTGTTCTGTAAGGACCGCTATCGGTCCACAATAGATAGGGTTGACGTGCACCACTGCTGACCGCTGCCCTATACTGCAGCAGTCCTTCAGCGGTATAGGGACTGACGTACAGTCTGCTAAACACTAATACACAACCTGCTTGGTCCACAAAAGTTCTTATAAGGACTGGTAACTTGGTATAGGGTGCTACGGTACATAGGCTTGAGTGCGGTACAGTCTGCTGTTCTGTAAGGACCGCTATAGGTCCACAATAGATAGGGTTGACGTGCACCACTGCTGACCGCTCACCTATACTGCAGCAGTCCTTCAGCGGTATAGGGACTAAGAGTTTTGTCACAGGGTCATTTAAAAAATGACATGCAGAGGAAGAGGCAGGCCCTTCCGCAGGGGTGGTAGGGGTAGGGCAGGAGCAACAGGCTTGAGCCAAAGTGGGAAGTTGCAGAAGGTGCGTTCAATTACTTTAAAGGATGCACCAGACTTGGTTGAGTGGCTCGCTCAGCCTTACTCTTCTGCACCCTCCTCATCCTCTCGATCTGCACCCTCTTCTTCACTCTCTGCTATGTGCACCCCCAAAGACACTACCACCAACAACACGACCACCACCACCACCACCACATACCTTCCGCTTGAGTCACTGGAATTATTTTCCGATCCATATCAAGAGGACATTTCTGATGCGCAGCCACTCTTGGTATTGGATCAGGAAGAGGAGGTAGCAACAAGCGCTACTCAGCAGTCTGACGCCAGTACCCAGATCAGCCCAAGGAGGAGGTTGGTCCCCGGTGTTGCTGCCTACTCTACTTATAGCGGTGGGGAAGGTGACGTTGATGATGACGTGTCTAGTGATGTCACGTGGGTGCCCACAAGAGAGGAAGAGGAGGGGAGTTCAGAGGGAGATATGGACCAGCAGATAGGGAGGAGAAGCAGCAATGACTTACATTGCACAGCAGGGACAAAGCAGACTGCAAATGTATCAGGAGCGAGTCATCGACCATGTACGGTCACATCTGGCGCTCCCAGGACACCGGCACATGGCTCCGCAGTGTGGGCTTTTTTTAACGTGTCCGCTGCTGACAATAGCGTTGCCATCTGCAATCTTTGCAGTCAACGCGTTAGTCGCGGTAAGCCCAATACTCACCTAGGGACGACCGCCTTAAGAAGGCACATGAGCAGCCATCACCGAGCCCAGTGGGAGCAACGGAACACACAAAGCCACACTGCAGGCTCTCACCGTCCAGCCTCGTCTTCTACTTCTCCTTCTCCTCTCTCCTCACAATTGTCCTCCACTCCACCTTCCATCACGCCAAGCTCACATTTTTCTGCAAAAAGGCAGGCTTCCGTGGGCCTAATGTTTGAGCGTAAAAAAATGATGACGCCGGATAACCCTCTTGCCCAACGGTTGGCGGCTGGCTTGTCAGAACTCATAGCCCGCCAACTACTGCCATATAAACTGGTGGACTCGGAGGCCTTTCGCAAATTTGTGGCCATTGGAACACCACAATGGAAGGTCCCAGGAAGGAAGTATTTCTCAGAGAAGGGCATCCCAGAGCTATATGGCCATGTTCAGCGGCAAGTGAATGTATCTCTGGCACACAGTGTCGGTGCCAAGATACATCTGACCACAGACACGTGGTCTAGCAAACACGGGCAGGGAAGGTATATCAGTTTTACTGCCCACTGGGTGAACCTTCTGACGGCCGTCAAGCATGTAACCCGTGGCACCCGTGTAGATTTGGTTTTACCGCCACGGATTGCATGCAGGCCTGACTCTTCTTCTCCTCCTCCTACTCCATCCTCCTCCCTCTCCTCCTCAGCTGCCTCCTCCTTTTCCGCTGCTAGCGTCTCTTCCACTGCACCGCCCAAGCTCCCCAGAACCTATTCCACATGCCAGGTGAGACGTTGCCATGCCGTGCTGCGTCTGTTGTGCCTGGAAGCAAAGAGCCACACTGGCCCGGCACTCCTTTCAGCTTTGCGTTCACAGGCAGATGAGTGGCTAACACCGCTCAATTTGACAGTTGGTAAAGTGGTGTGTGACAACGGTGCCAATCTGCTTAGCGCATTGAAACAGGGCAAAATCACGCACGTGCCGTGCATGGCACACGTCTTAAACTTGGTCGTGCAGCGATTCCTTGTCAAATACCCTGGGGTCCAGGACATCTTGCGGCAGGCAAGGAAAATCTCGGCCCATTTCAGAAGATCTTACACGGCCATGGCTCGCCTTGCTGACATTCAGCGGCGACACCATCTGCCGGTCAGACGTCTTATTTGCGATTGCCCGACGCGATGGAACTCAACCTTCTATATGCTTGATAGGCTGCTCCAGCAGAAACGTGCAGTTAACGTCTACCTGTATGAACTCTGCGAAAGAAACGGTTCTGGGGAGCTGGGTTTTTTTTCACCGCGCCAGTGGCTGCTCATGCGCGACACATGCAGACTTCTGCGGCCATTTGAGGAGATCACCAAACTGGTCAGTCGCAGCCATGGCGCCATCAGTGACATGGTACCTTATGCCTTCTTTCTGGAGCGTGCATTGCGTCGTGTCATTGATCAGGCTGTGGAGGAGCAGGAGCGGGAAGATGAGGAAGTCGCAATGCTGGATGAATTCCCAGGGGGGGCTACTCTATCTGAGACAAGTCAACAACAGGAGTCTGATGAGGAGTCAGAGGAGGATGGTGCCGGGGCGGATGAGCAGGAGCAAGAAGAGCATGCTTTAAACCTTTCTGGGATCCCTGTTGTGCGAGGATGGGGAGAGGAGAATGAAGAGGACGACATTATCCTGGATGATGAGCAGGAGCCAGGCCACCACACCGCTTCCACTTTAGTGCAAATGGGGGCCTTCATGCTCCAGTGTTTTAATAGGGACCCCCGTATAAAAAGCATGAGGGTCAAGGACCAGTACTGGGTGGCAACGTACTTAGACCCCCGGTACAAACACAAAATGGCGGAAATGTTACCGCCGTCGCAGAGGGCTGTCAGAATGCAGCACTTCCAGGCCTTGCTTCGAGAAATGCTGCATTCTGCTTTTGCGTGCGCTGGCAGAGGAGCAATTCCCACTCCCAGAGAAGGATTTGCGGGTACCAATCCAACAGCGCCTGCAAGAAGAGGCCGGTTTGAAGATGTGTTGGTGACTTCGGATATGAGGTCATTCTTTCAGCCGACCCATCGACAGGTGTCATCCGGATCCAGCATCAGGGAACGCCTAGACCGTCAGGTGTCCGACTACATTGGGTTAACGGCCGATGTGGACGCTCTGAGGAGTGATGAACCCCTAGACTACTGGGTGGGCAGGCTTGACCTCTGGCCAGAGCTTGCCCAATTTGCAATCGAACTGTTGGCTTGCCCCTCATCCAGTGTCCTGTCCGAAAGGACGTTCAGCGCAGCAGGGGGGATTGTGACCGATAAGCGTACTCGCCTAGCTCACCACAGTGTTAACTACCTCACATTTCTAAAAATGAATGAGGCATGGATCTCGGAGGAATTCAACACATGTGATCAGTAGACCATGTATATGTCTATAAACAATTTTTGGAATCAAGCACACAGACCTTCTTAATTCATTTGGCTCACTTCCCTGACCCAAAAAAGCACACCGTACTATATGCCCCTACCCTCCTCTTTGAAGAGGTTGAGCGGTGTCATATTTCTACTGGGGCTGCTTATTATGAGGGGTTCCCACCATCCCTGTGCTGTGCTGACTTCCTCCTGGGTGTTCTTATTATGAGGGGCTCCCACCATCCCTGTGCTGTGCTGACTTCCTCCTGGGGGTTCTTATTATGAGGGGATCACACCATCCCTGTGCTGTGCTGACTTCCTCCTGGGGCTGCTTACGGTGCTGCTGTCAGCGCTGTATGTCACGGAGCTGCTGTCAGCGCTGTATGTCACGGAGCTGCTGTCAGCGCTGTATGTCACGGAGCTGCTGTCAGCGCTGTATGTCACGGAGCTGCTGTCAGCGCTGTATGTCACGGAGCTGCTGTCAGCGCTGTATGTCACGGAGCTGCTGTCAGCGCTGTATGTCACGGAGCTGCTGTCAGCGCTGTATGTCACGGAGCTGCTGTCAGCGCTGTATGTCACGGAGCTGCTGTCAGCGCTGTATGTCACGGAGCTGCTGTCAGCGCTGTATGTCACGGTGCTGCTGTCAGCGCTGTATGTCACGGAGCTGCTGTCAGCGCTGTATGTCACGGAGCTGCTGTCAGTGCTGTATGTCACGGAGCTGCTGTCAGCGCTGTATGTCACGGAGCTGCTGTCAGCGCTGTATGTCACGGAGCTGCTGTCAGCGCTGTATGTCACGGTGCTGCTGTCAGCGCTGTATGTCACGGAGCTGCTGTCAGCGCTGTATGTCACGGAGCTGCTGTCAGCGCTGTATGTCACGGAGCTGCTGTCAGCGCTGTATGTCACGGAGCTGCTGTCAGCGCTGTATGTCACGGAGCTGCTGTCAGCGCTGTATGTCACGGAGCTGCTGTCAGCGCTGTATGTCACGGTGCTGCTGTCAGCGCTGTATGTCACGGAGCTGCTGTCAGCGCTGTATGTCACGGAGCTGCTGTCAGCGCTGTATGTCACGGAGCTGCTGTCAGCGCTGTATGTCACGGAGCTGCTGTCAGCGCTGTATGTCACGGTGCTGCTGTCAGCGCTGTATGTCACGGAGCTGCTGTCAGCGCTGTATGTCACGGAGCTGCTGTCAGTGCTGTATGTCACGGAGCTGCTGTCAGCGCTGTATGTCACGGAGCTGCTGTCAGCGCTGTATGTCACGGAGCTGCTGTCAGCGCTGTATGTCACGGTGCTGCTGTCAGCGCTGTATGTCACGGAGCTGCTGTCAGCGCTGTATGTCACGGAGCTGCTGTCAGCGCTGTATGTCACGGAGCTGCTGTCAGCGCTGTATGTCACGGAGCTGCTGTCAGCGCTGTATGTCACGGAGCTGCTGTCAGCGCTGTATGTCACGGTGCTGATGTCAGTGCTCTGTATTACGGTGCTGCTGTCAGTGCTCTGTATCTCCTGCACCCTCTTGTTTGCCTACCCTGGTCCCTGACCTTCCCTCTCCTCCATTGCCTTCATTAGCTCCATAGTCCTGAATTGTCAGAACAATTTCCCAAATAAAAAAAAAATGCTTGTAGTTATCGATCCCAAATTCACCTCATACATGTATTATGCTATTGTCCAGGTGGTGGGACTACGTGCTACCCCCTAATAATTACCCCGTGGCCGCAAATTCGACCTAAAGGTTTGCGAAATTCGCCTCCCATTGAAGTCAATGGAGCCCGCGGCGAACGGTCGTTTTCGCGAACGTTTGTGTCCGTTCGCGTTTCGCGTTCGCGAAACGTCCCGTCGGAAGTTCGTCCATCACTATTTGTCAATGTTTTTACAATGGCCTCTTGCTTCCCACTCTCTGGTGCGTAGCTTTCATCAGGGGGTAACGTGGATTAATCCCCCTATCAAGGCACCTCTAAATCCTTGGGATTTAAATTTGGTCTTATCGGCTTTGCAGAATCGGTGTTTTGAGCCTTTACAGGAAATTCCCTTGGTTCTTTTGAAAAGAAAGATCATCTTTTTGGTTGCCATTTCTTCTGCTAGAAAAGTATCGGAACTAGCGGCTCTGTCTCTTGTAAAGAGCCATATTTGATCATGCATAAGGATAAGGTGGTTTTGCGTCCTCATCCTGAATTCCTACCAAAAGTGGTGACAGGTTTTCATTTAAACCAGGATATTATTCTTCCTTCTTTCTTCCCAGAGCCTCAATCTAGGGAAGAGAAGGCACTACATTCCCTTGATGCTGTAAGAGCGATCAGAGTATTTAAAGGCGACCACTCAGGTTCGCAAAACAGATGTTTTGTTTGTACTGCCAGAAGGTCCACAAAGGGGACAGGCAGCATCAAAAACTACTATTTCCAAATGGATTTGTCAAGTGATTATTCAAGCTTACGGCTCAAAGAAGAAAATTCCTCCTTTTCACGTTAAAGCACACCCAACCAGGGTGGTTTGTGCCTCCTGGGCGGTGCATCATCGGGCCTCTATAGCTCAGATCTGTAAGGCCGCAACTTGGTCTTCAGTTCATACATTTACCAGATTTTATCATATCGATGTTAAAGGTCATGAGGATATTGCCTTTGGGTGCAGAAGTCCTCTAGCCTCTTTTTGCCCTACTTTTTTGTTGTCTCCCTCCCTTCAGTTGCCATTGCTATGGGACATCCCACATAGTAACTACTATGGCTCTGCGTCCCCTGATGTATGAAAAGGAAAACAGGATTTTTAAAACCGCTTACCTGTAAAATCCTTTTCTTTGATGTACATCAGGGGACACAGAGGTCCCTCCCTTCTTGGTATACACTTGTATTGCTTGGATACAAAACTGAGGTACTCCCGATAATGGGAGGGGTTATATAGGGAGTGCACTTCTGGTCTTAGGGCGTGCCAGTGTCCATCACCTATTGGTGGCCTATAGACCCATGTAACCAGACCCAGTAACTACTATGGCTCTGTGTCCCCTGATGTACACCAAAGAAAGGGATTTTACAGGTAAGCTGTTTTAAAAATCCTGTTTTTTTTTTTTTTTATGAAATGCAATCAATGATCACCCTTCTCACTAAATACACAATCAGATTGTATAGTATATGTTTATACACCTATAATTACTCATTGTGCTTTTAGTGCCATTAATTGTTTACGGCACACCAAACGCAGAAGCAAACACATTTTGCCATGTGAAAAAACAAGGGGCAAATGCTGAAAAACGCACATTAAAAAACGCGCAACCCACAAAACCCCAAAATGTCCCATTAATCGCATATAGAGCAGTCAATTGAAATCAACGGGCTGCCCTATGCACGTGTCACAGAAAAAGCGAGACATAGAATGTGCGCTCCCACTATCCTAGATGTGAATGTGGCCTGAAAGTGAAATTGGTGCGATAAAACAATAACGTTGAGGCTCCATTCACATCTTTTCTTTTCTTTGCATTTCAGAAATGCGCTGAAAATCACAGTAAAAAACGATTCAAGCTCCGAAGCTTCTTTGGGGCAATTGCTGTGTGTAGGGCACCATTCAGGTGGATGGGCTGCCCTATGTGTGCCTCCCCCCTCGCTTTAAAAAAAAAAAAAAATGCTTATGGGAATGTGAGTTCCCGCTATGCAGAGTTATGAACGGGGCTTGACAGCTGGAGTGTTTCTTTCCACTCCCTTCTATGTACTTGTATAAAGATGGCCATACACTATGCAATCTGATTGTGTATTTAGTGAGAAGGGTGATCACTGATTGTATCTCACTTCTCAACTCCTTCCTGTGTCATGATCTCTAGGATGTAAGGAAGAAAGACATTACTAATGGAAACGCCTGGATTTAGACAAGAAAAGTGACTGTAGATTTAATGGAAAATGTTGATATCTTTGCAAAAAAAAGTACATGTATGCTATATTGGTGTATAGGGGAGCTGAAATTTAGAAAAAAATTTACAAAGGTGAACTAGAATGATGTAATACAGTCGTGTCCAAAGTCCAGGCCGCAGTCCGGTTTTATACGGCCCTCACTTTCCTCCAGCTTTTCTCACTGTTGTGGCCCACCTGGCTCTGCACATTGCCTGTTGCTGAGTTTTAATCCCCCGAGCACCTCACTGACAAGCTGGGACTGGGACGTGTGCAGCAGCTGCAGAGCCTGTGATTCCGGCGGGGATTGGCTGCGAGTGCCTCTCACCCCCGCCTCTCACTGACAAGCTGGGGCATGTGCGGCAGCTGCAGAGCCTGTGATTGGCGGCAGTGGTGATTGGCTGCGAGTGCCTCTCACCGACAAGCAGGAGCTGGGGGTGTTCCAAAGCCTCGGGGAAGCTGACAGCACACGTCGCCAATCGCAGACACTGAGTTATGTCCCTGCAGCAGCTGCAGATCTCTCAGTGCCTGTGATTGGCTGCGGCGCCGTGCGCTGTCAGCGTCCTGATCCCTGAAGTGAGAGGCGCTTGGGGAGAAAGATGAGAAAGAAAGATAAGTCAGCAGTACACAAACATTATTTATTATATATATATATATATATATATATATATATATATCAGAAAACAAGCTCATCCTTGCCCTGATCTGAGCCCTGGGGTAAGATTACAAGTGGGGGCCAGAAAGAATATAAAAAAATAGCTCATCCTTGCCCTGATCGGAAGTCTCTGGGATTTGTTGGGGGCCAAACAGCAGATATATATAAATAAATATAGAGAGAGCGAGAATACTTGCTGGGCAGTGTATTAGTGTACCGGACAAACACGCTTAGACCAAAACCTCTGATACTGCGCTCACGTGATCCCTTCCCCTTCTGGTCAATTTCTAAAATGGCGACTGTAAACAAGAGAAGGAAAGTTGACAGTGCGGGCCGCCGCTTCCAGGACAAGTGGAAAGTGGAATATTTCTTCACTGAAATATGGAATCACTGTGTTTGTCTGATATGCCAAGAGACTGTGGCTGTTTATAAGGAATTTAATGTTGCAACAGCAATTTTTCACAAGAGCCCGTGAGTCAAATGAAAATGCCACAAAGGCAAGCTATGAGGTGGCAACATTAATTGCTAAAAATTGCAAATCTTTTGCTGAGGGTGACTTCATCAAAGAATGCGTTATGAAAATGGAGAATATCTGTCCCGAGAAGAAGCAAGAGTTTGCCAACATTTGTCTGGCTGGTAACACTGTAGCACAGAGAATTGAAGAGATTTCATAGGATATTAAGAGACAGTTGACATCCAAAGGAGTGGATTTTGGCTTCTTTTCAATAGCCTGTGATGAAAGCAAGGACCTATCTGACACGGCTCAGTTGCTGATTTTTATGAGAGGGGTGGACGATGAAATGTGACTAAAGAACTACTTGACCTCCAGAGCCTTACGGACCAAACAAGAGGAAAGGATTTATTGTTTCTGTTAGTTCCACCATAGATGACCTGAAACTGCCTTGGAACAAAGTTACTGGGATTATTACTGATGGGGCACCTGCCATGGCTGGTGAGCGAAGTGAATTAGCAACCCTAATCTGTAACAAGGTGATTGAAGGAGGCAAAGCTATTAAACTCCATTGTATCATTCATCAACAAGTTATCTGTGCTAAACATCTCAAATATGACCATGTTATGAAACCGGTGGTAAAGACTATTAATTTTATTCGCTATAAAGCCCTGTGCCACCGCCAGTTTAAACAGTTTCTACTGGACATCCAGGCTGAATACGAAGATGTTTTATATCACAACAATGTAGGATGGCTCAGTCAGGGGTCTGCACTGCAGCATTTCTACTCTCTCAAAAAGGAAATCTGAGAATTCTTGGAAACAAAGGGCCAACCGATGCGAGAACTATCTGATCCGATTTGGCTGGCTGATTTGGGGTTTCTAGTTGACATAACCAAGCATCTGAATGTACTGAACACGAGTCTTCAGGGCAAAGATGCAGCGGTGAACCAGCTTTATTCACACCTCAAAGCCTTTGGAACAAAACTGCAACTTTTCATAAGGCAGTTGTCGCAAACAGAACCCAATCTTATACACTTTTCAGCATTGCAGGAAATAATGACCAGTTTTCCACAGGACAATATCAGTGCACAAATGACTTTGGTTAAAAATGTAATTTGCATTTAATTTCAACGGTTCAAAAAAAGTCAGGCAAAATGGTCGGACCTCATGCATGTTTACTTCATGAAATCTGGCCCTCTTTGAAAAAAGTTTGGACACCCCTGATGTAGTGGATACTCTCAAGTTTCCAGGCAGAAAGAACAATATATATATATAATATAAAATTGCATGCAGGGCACTGGACAAAGCACTGGGGACAAAAGGGCTGTGAAATAATTTCATACTGTAATGTAATCTGTATGTATTATGAATTTTCCATTTTTTGAATTTGCCACCAGGCTCTGCCCCCATGTGTCGCGATGCTCGTAGGGAACGGAGCCCGACACAGAGAGGCATTGGACAGAGGACAGAGCCCAGGGACACAGCGGGGGGACAGCGCAGGATCCTGGGGACAAGGTAAGTACACTGCAACAGGATCCTGCAATGCAATCCTGAGTGTGGCTCGGGGTTACCGCTAATGGTACTGAAATTTAACCCTGAGCCACACTCTGGAAAACCGTCAGGGAGGTTATGAACCTTTTGTATATTATTTTATGAGGAAAATATTTTTGGTGAAATATAGAATTTGCCTAATTTCAGCCTTCACAAGTTTTTGTGTGTCCCTTTTACAGAAGAAAATGTTGGGCTTGGCAATAATTGTGGTGCAACCACAAAAAATACCAGAATTTCCACTAATGACTAGTCAGGATAACAAACTTGCTTCTTTTTGGCATTTAAACCAATGTGCTGGAAAAGGCAGAGTTTCAATGTAGACAATGGCAGACTTACAGGCTGATAACAGACAGAAGTCCATGTTGTCTCAGGAGGAACGTCACGGATCGTAGCAATAGTTACACTGCCATATTTGGTTTTGTCAGGGCACAGTATGTGTAGTAAGTGAGAGATATGGTTGTGGTGTGATCAATGAACTCTTGCTATCCTGTGACTTAAAAAGAATTGTTTAACCATTAAAATGAAATGCAATGCAGTTTTTAATTTTTCAATAAAATTCTACGTTTAAAACCCACAAAAATATTTTGTTTTCGTTTTGATTTTGTTTATAGGTACAAACACTGGATTTACCATTTATACTGCTTACTACATAAGATACAAATTAGAGCCACCAATTTGCCTGTATTAGCAGAGATGTTCCTATTTGCAGAGAGAACCTACGTACTTGTAGTAGTCTTTTCAAACAGTCACCTGAAAAATGGTTGGTTCCTCAATCTACTGAAAACCCAATCAGAAACGTAAAAGACCCTACCAACATCTCACCCTTCAATTTTCGCCCAATAGATGGAACCACCAAGTAAGAGAGAGAAACGAATTTAATCCCAATAGTAAAAACTATGAGTGGGATATAGGAATGCTGTCCTGGAAGGTTACTGGAAATACTGCTAATAATACTTGACGGTAAGTTTCATTAATGCAGGCAATCGCTTTAAAATGAAAGTACTATTCATACCCTTGTTTCAATACTTTTTTTTTTTTTTCTCTCTTTCGTTCATTGACGGACACAGCTCCAGTAATCTTGACTGTAGGGTTATTACACCACCTTCAGCAGAGGACTTGGCAGAACATGTAATACGTGTGAAAACCAAAATAACTTTACAATTACGCTCAGGGGGCTGTCTCTCTGGTAATAACCCCTCAGCCTGCTTCCTACAGCTCAGTTTTTTTTTCTGCCTAGTGAAGGAGAAGGACCTAGGCTCCCTGCCAGGACCAACGGTCCTGGGGATTTTTTTCTGTTTTTGAGCAAGATTTTAAGATCCTATGATCTGCTTTCAACAGCCGGCTGGGTGGCAGGCTGGATAATATAGATCCTTGTAGTCTCCCTAGCCTGGCCATCGAGCGTGTGCAGACCCTAGCTACGTTCTGGGTCGGCCACGACATGCCCCTTAGGCTCCAGGGGCGGCCGGTGACCACAGTGCTCCGGAGCACACATATGACCGGACTACAGATGTCTTTGTCACAGTGTGCCGTGGCCAGCAGCCACCCTGTACTGCTCGAGTGTGGGTCTGTGATGGGATGTCCCCAGCTTGTCCGGAAGGTAAGTAAAGCTCTTCCTGCCTCGGTGGAAAGAGCAGCTGGGCATTCCCTGGGAGGTCGATTAAGGGGTCCCTCTCCTCCCTTTCTTCTCTCCCTGTCCCTATTTTACCCCCACCCCCATGGGGGATGCTGCTGAATGGTGTGTGTACCTGAGCCAGGGGTTCCCCCGGGGGCTCTGTTCCTTGTCTGGGGGCTGCGCTGGCTGTCTGTGTCCTTGAACTGTCTGTGATCTCCTGAATGTGCTGCCGCTATAGCGCTGTCATTATCTGTGTACAGTTACTTGTCAGCCATTTTATGTGAGTCTCTGTGGGAAGCATGGTCAGCGGTCATTTTCCCTGTGATTTTTCTCTATACAGAAATATATGTTTGTAGCCTCAGTGCGGTTTTTCTTCTCAGCGCTGGTTCCTGTACCTCAGGGTCGTGAGTCCTGCGGTGGGGACCCCTCAGTCTGCAGCAGCTAGGAGGGTGGGATTGAGCACCTTGTCCTAAGTCCCCAAGGGTGGCAGACAGGGGGTCACCATTGCATCAGAAACTGGTGTTCTTGCAATTGCAACCGGCTTGTCTGCAAACATTGCAGTGCCTTTGAACGCTTTGGCGGCGGTCCTTGAAACATTCGTTGCCAGGGTGGAGGTGGTGTGTGGGTGCAAAGGTGGTAAAAAACTACCCCTGCCCCCCCCCCCCATCCTCCGGGGAGAGTTCTGACTCAGACTCAGGCACCACATTGACTGGCGGCCCCTGCTCTGATGTGTCAGAGGACGCTAACCAGGACCGATCAGACAGTGAGGATGATTCCACGTCCGGGTCCGTGCAAGACACAGCTCTAGTTGGAGCACTTATCACAGCTGTGCGTGATACCCTGAAAATTCAGGATACAGCAGGATCCTCTGCTGAAGTAGCGGTCCCTTTTGGGTCCCGTAAGCCAGCCCGTACACCTAAGGCGTTTCCGTATCTGATTTATTTTGATAAGTTCATATACAAGGAATGGGGAAGCCCACAATGGACCTTTTCGGTCCCAAAAAGAATGGCGGTGCGTTACCCCTTTGAGCAGAGCCTTCTTAAGAAATGGTCGGCTCGGCTCCCCCGGTTTTGGACCGCCCAGTATCCAGGTTAAATAAAGTAACCACGATCCCGGTAGAAGGGACTCCTGCATTTAAGGACCCTACCGACAGGAAGGCCGAGGCAGTGGCCCGCTCCCTATTTACGGTAGTGGGGTCAGCAATGCAACGAGTACTGGCCACAGCATTAGTGTCGCAGACACTTACTGAGTGGGCAAAACTATTGCACCGTGAACTGGAGAAGCAGCAGTCCTCTCCTGTCTACATGGAACTAACAGACCAGTTAGTGCACGGCCTTAAGTACGTTTGTGATGCGGCCTTGGATACGCTTCCCTTGCTCTCCAGGGCATCAGTTTCAGCAGTGGTGCTGCGGCGCCTGATTTGGCTGAAATGCTGGTCTGCGGACCAGGCATCTAAAAAAAAGCCTTTACGGATCTACCCTTCCTTGGTGAGTGGCTATTTGGAGCCTCGGATGACATTTTTAAGAATGTCACTGGTGGGAAGTGCACCTTGCTTCCACAGTCCAGGAAGAGTAAGGAGCCACGCCGCAGGCATGGGCCTTAGTTTTCCACTCAAAAGAGGCTTTTTTGTCCGCCTGGGACTTCAGCAAAACGCTCCCAGTCCGACAGGGCGACTACTGAGGGACAGAATGTCCCTGGATTCACAAGTCAGCGAGAAAAAGTGCTACTGCATGAAGGTTTGCCACCGCCCGTCACTTGGGTGGGGGGTCGCTTCGGGAGTTTGCAGCCCAGTAGGCCTCTCGGCTGTCCGTCTATTGGGTCTGCGAACTGATTTCATTGGGCTACAAGATAGAGTTCTTCTCTTGGCCACCAAACAGATTTTTCCCCTCCAGCATACCCTTACTCCCGGCTCGCTGGGAGGCCCTGTTTGGGACAGTAAGGGACCTGCTAAGCTGCGGGGTAATAGTGCCTGTTCCAGAAAGGGAAAGGTTTCAGGGGTTCTATTCCAATCTGTTTGTAGTCCCCAAAAAGGAAGAAGTACGTTCAATCTTGGACCTGGAAGCCCTCAATTTCTTTGTGAAAGTACAGAGGTTCAAAATGGAATTAGTTTGCTCCGTAGTCGCTGCACTCTATCAGGGGGGACTCCCTGGCATCTTTGGACATCCAGGACACGTACTACCCATACCCATATGCCTCAGGCATCAGAGGTTTGTGCGATTTGCAGTGGGGGGATACCAGTTTGTGGCTCTCCCCTTTGGCTTCAGCACCCTGAGTCTTTACCAAGGTATTGGCTCCAATTTTGGCGTTGTTGCCACAACGTTTGATCGCAATCGTGGGTTACCAAGACAATCTCCTTCTGAGAGCAGCTTTCGCCTCAGAATTAAGGGAGGATTTGGCGATCACCATGCAAACCTTGCAGGAATTTGGGTGGGTGAGTGTTGAACCTAAAAAAGTTGGCTCTTGTGCCGACTCAACGCCTGGAGTACCTATGCTTACTGCTGGACTCCGTAGAAGCGAGAGTGTTTGTTTCTCCCTTCAGACAAACTGCAGACTCTCAGAGCCGCGGTGAAGCTGTTGATGAACCGCAAGTGGTCGTAGCTGCGCTGCATGCGAGTCCTGGGCCTCATGGTGGCCTCCTTCGAGGCGGTACCGTACGCCCAATTTCACACCAGAGTCAAAATGGGACAAATCTCAGTTTATCACTGGATCGACAGATTCAGATGAGCCAGTTAATCAGGGATTCTCTTCTCTTCTCTGGTGGCTGAGATCTCCAGCCCTTCGGTCCGGGAAATCGTTCCTACCTCTTCATTGGACAGTGATCACAATGGACCTAGTATGCCTGGTGGTGGACGCTCCTTGGCGGTTACCGATGCGAGAAGACCTTCTGTCACAAGGCCCAATTCTCCATCCTGCTTTTCCGTCGCTGGTTTTAACGGCATGGCTGTTAAAAGTGAGGTGCTAAGGAACCGAGGTCTGTCTGACTCGTGATTTCCACTATGTTAAGGGCACGGAAATCTTCTTCTCAGACGATATACCATCGTACGTGGAAGGCTTTTATCTCCATGTGTGAGGAGATGGGGTGGTGTCCGCACACCTATTGTATTTCCAGGATCCTGCTGTTCCTACAGCGAGGAGTGGACCGGAAACTGGCCTTAAGCACCATCAAGGGACAGATATTAGCCTTGGCTGTCCTTTTCCAATGACCCCTGGTGTCTCACTCTCTAGTGACCACCTTTGTAAGAGGGGTCCGGCATGTAGTCCCCCCGGTACGTCCACCCATACCTCCATGGGATCTGAACCTGGTGTTGTTGGCGCTTTAGAAACTGCCGTTTGAGAACATAAGGGAAATCCCTTTGTTAACACTCTGTCAGAGAGTGGTCTTCCTAGTGGCCATCACATTGTCCAGGAGGGTTTCGGAACTACAAGGATAAGGTGGTGTTGCGTCTGCAAACCTCCTTTCTACCAAAGGTGGTTTCGGCTTTTCACCTCAATAAAGACATTGTGTTACCATCTGTGTCCTAAACCGACACACCCTAAGGAGGTGGCCCTCCATTCCCTGGACGTGACCCGGGCTCTAAGGGTATATCTGTCTGCCATGGCTCCCTTCCGGAAGTTAGACTATCTGTTCGTTTTCGGGTAGCTGGTCCAAGAAAAAAAGAAAGGTGGTCTTGTCCACCATTTACAGGTAGATCAGACAGATCGTGGTCCAGGCTTATGACTTGAAGAGACAGGTCACCCCCTTTCCTGTCACGGCCCACTCCACTAGGGCAATTGGGACCTCTTGGGCCTTCCGATATCATGCGTCAGTCGCTCAAGTGTGTAAGGCGGCGACTTGGTCATCTGTTCACACTTTTACAAAATTCTACAAACTGGATGTAAGCGCATCTTCTGATGCCTGTTTTGGCCATAAAGTTTTTCAGGCGGCCGTGTAATGTTGCAGTTTTGCACTCTTGTTTCTGTTAAGAGAAAGTTGCCTTTGTTGAATGTTAATGCACTCTGATGCATATGTTGACCGCAAGTTCTGGTGCGGTTGGTTTAGATGGTGAATCAATCCCCCATTAGGGAGCACCTCAGGTTGTGGGTGAAGTTATGTTGCTGTTCCCACCCCTTGTTATGACACTGCGGTTAAGATTACTGGAGCTGTGTCCGTCAATGAACGAAAGAGAAAATAGGATTTTTGGACTCACCGTAAAATCCTTTTCTCTGAAGTTCATTGACAGACACAGCACCCTCCCCTCCTATTGGTTTACGTTATACTGCTTGTTGACATACTGAGCTGCAGGAAGCAGGGTGAGGGGTTATTACCAGAGGGACCACCCCCTTGGCGGAACTGTAAAGTTCTGTTTTTCCCAAGTGTTACATGTTCTGCCTAGTCCTCTCCTGAAGGTGGCGTAATAACCCTAGGGTCAAGATTACTGGAGCTGTGTCCGTCAATGAACTTCAGAGAAAAGGATTTTATAGTGAGTACAAAAATCCTATTTTTTCAGGGAGTGGGTACCTTTTTGTGACAGGTACCCCCTCCCACTTCTACAATAATCACCTAAGTGAAAATCACATCAGCTTGGTCTGTTTTCCCCTTCTAATAAACTCCTGGGACATTGCCTTTCACATGCACAGGGGGAGCCAGCAGGAAAAACTTCAGCCAGCCCCCATATCCAAGATGGCAGCACCTGAGAGCCAAAGCCCAGTAAAGAATTGGCTCTGAGGAAAACAGCCAAGGGCACCACTGGATGTAAGTGTCTAGTTATTAAAAGTCTCATTCTTTTTAAAAACAGTAAAGTTCCTCTTTAGTCATCTTCCAAGACAGCACCCTAAGCAATAGGCTTACCTCAGAAAGGGACCACCGCCTGTAACACCTTACAGCTTAGATAGATCTTTGCATATACACTGATAAGCCAGAACTTTATGAGCTTTGGTAGGTTAAAGCTGAACTTTACCCATAATAGTTTGATTATGACAATAGTAACATTAAAGTAAGTAAGAAACCTGACAGAAAATTGTAGTTTGCTTACTAGGTATCTCAGTTACCAGATTGCTAATCCACATGATTAGAGAAGCAATCCCACTCCTACTAATATAAACAGTGCTGACATAGCCAGTAGGACAAACATGACTTACCTCTCTGGGGCGTTATATCCGACGGTCCCTGAAAAGCCTTCTCCACGCTTCTCTGACACTTCTTCGAAGTCCACAATCCTTAGGTGTCCATCTTCACCGATCAGGATGCTCTCCTTCTTTATATCCCTATAGATAAAAATTAATTATCTTTCATTTTATTTTATTTTATTCACAAAAAGGCCGTCCTTTATGAAAGCAAGTGTGTTGATGCATATACATTATGTCGCAGGTTACAGTGCAAAATCACTTTTCATATATTTGCAAAGGCTTCCAATTCACAACAGAACTTAAATTGGACTTGCACCATTTTTGTCAACAGGCCACATACTATTATTATTATTATTATTATACAGGTTTTATATAGCACCAACAGTTTGCACAGCGCTTTACAACATGAGGGCAGACATAAGTTACATTACAATTTGGTACAAGTGGATTTATGAAAAAAAAAAAAAAAAAAAAAAAAAGTGGGTTTATGAAAAAAAGATAATCAGAACTCATACCATCACTAAAACAAACTGAATGGTCGTAATTTATGCCCCTATTATGTCTCTCCTCCACTTACAGGAAGATATCCCCGTAGCCAGAAGCAGCATACAAAAAAGGTTACCTTTCAAGCATGGTCAAGAATTAACCATACCCAAAAAGAAAAAGACAGCTACTATGGCTGTAGTTGACAAATATAGGGTAATACTAATTAGTTCATACTTTTTATTGATTGGCAAAAAAAGGACCACATAAATATATAATCACATTGCCCTATGACTAAAATACGACCCTGCTGGGCCTCAGATAGTGACACACCTAAAAAGTTCAATACTTGCACCGTTAGTGCGTCCTACAACCTATGGTCAAGATACATTTAAACAAAAAGACTCACATATAACACAGACAAAACAGACAAGGTGCCACTCAGATCACTCACACATTGAGTTCTCTTATGGGAGAAATCGCCCTTATTACCAAAAATCAATAATTTATACTATAACAGAGAACTCAGTGTGTGAGTGGTTCCCTAGAATTACAATCTAAAGAAATCAAACTTTTTTTCTATAACGTGGTTGACGGAGCAACCGATTCAATGAGGAGGGAGTTGCAATAGTCGAGGGGAGAGATGACCAAGGAGTGAATTAGAAGCTTGGTGGTGTCATTAGTTAAAAAAGGGTCGTATTCTGGAAATGTTACGGAGGCTAAGGCGGCATGATTTGGGCAGAGATTGTATGTGGGCCTGAAAGGACAGTTCTGAGTCTAAGGTTACCCCTAGCACCCTGGCATGTGGGGATGGACTGATAGATGTGCCATTGATCTTGGCAGAGAAGTCAGGGGAAGGGGCACGTGGGGGAGGAAATATTAAGAGCTCGGTTTTACTTAGATTAAGTTTGAGGAAGTGGTTTGACATTCAGGCTTATATGTCTGTTAGTAGATCAGCGATGCGTGAGGAGATTGATGGGGTGAGCTGAGGGGCAGAGAGATAGATTTGGGTGTCATCAGCATATAAATGGTAGTGAAAGCCATGGGAGGCTATCAGCTGACCCAGGGAGGACGGGTAGATCGGGAATATTAGAGGTCCAAGGACAGAACCTTGGGGGACCCCAATGGAAAGGGGTGTTGGAGAAGAGGAAGTGGAATTGTAAGTGACGCTGAAGGTGCGATGAGATAGGTAAGATTCGAGCCAACGGTTAGTGCAGCCATGGATACCAAGCAAATTGAGTTTTTTGAGGAGGAGGGGGTGGTCAACTGTATCAAAGGCAGCAGAAAGGTCCAAGAGTAAGAGTGGAATAATGACTGTTGGTTTTGGCTGTTAGTAAGTCGTTTGTGAGTTTTAGGAGGGCAGTTTCTGTAGTGTGCTGTGGGCGAAATCCAGACTGAAGGGGATCAAGAAGGTTATTCTCAATGAGGTGGTCGCTCAGTCGGTTGTAGACTAAAAGTTGAAGGAGTTTGGAGGCAAAAGGGAGTAAAGAGATGGGACTCAAGTTGTTAAGATTGGTAGGGTCTGATACTACCCCGCATAGTGGTGCGCTGCAATGCATTGATGTTGCAGGAGCATTGCCATGAACATGAATTGGCCATGCATTAATGTGTGTATGCTCCTTTACAATCAATTTCATGTCCAATACACAGATTTATTTTAGGCTGGTTTCATGCTGTTGTGAAATGTGCACAGTAACATACTTTATGCCTCAAGTTACCATACATCGCATCGATAGGCAGCGATTTATTGAAATGGGCTGCCTAAACATTTTGTTTCAGATGATGTTTTACAATAATGACATTTACAAACCACTTTGTAGCTGGAGGGCCTTCTGCATTGGATAGAAATGTAATCCATCGTTTAGGTGGTCCTTGCACTACAGTTGTTGGTAAATCTTGTTGATTAAAGCCTAACTCCGTGTTTAACCACTTCCCGCCTGCCCTATGCCGAATGAAAGTGGTTCAGTTATCTTGACTGGGGGCATCATATGACATCCAGCAGGATAACAAGGCAGCGTGTGCCCACGGGGGGGTGTGCAGTGCGGCGATCAGTGGTGTGGTGTGTCAGCCTGCCACACTGCATCTCTAATCTTGGTATAGAGCCTCTGACATAGGCTCTTTACCACTTAATTAGCCTTGTCCAATCGCAGCTGTTCACAGTGTAAATAGGAAGAGCCATTTATTGGCTTTTCCTCCACTCGCACTGACAGACGCGAGTAGAGGAGAGCCAATCAACTGCTCTCCTGACAATTCTCTCTAACATTCGCTTTTCAATTCCTCACAGTCTTTACAGCTAATTGTCTGGAGTTCTCATGATAAACATCCTCACTAGAATGTCGCTAGGCTCTGTGTTGATCTTTAGTAAAGCAAATGAAGGAGCATCAATAATGTTGGTAGTGCAGTTACCCTAAGGCTGGCCATACATTATACAATTTTCTTACATAGATTTCCTTTAGATTTGCCAAAATCATATAATATGAGGTCAAATCTGAACACTTTCAGTTTGTGTGCAATCAGGCAGGCCCTTGTACTACACAGTTGAAGGTAAACCTAAAGGAAATTGAATAAGAAAATTGTATGGTGTATGGCCAGCTTAAGAAATCAATCAGATTTTATCTTTCACCAGCTGTGAGTGCAATGTTTAGGATGACTGCAGATTGGTTGCAGATTCTTACACTGTCCACTTCGCTCAACATGTTAGACACCAATAGATATTGTGGGAAAAAAGTAACCAATGCATTACTATTATAATTGGTATACATTACAGTGCTGAACATGTGGGTTAGGAGGGCCCTGCTCATGCAAGCTTACAATCTCAGCAGAAGGGACAAGTGACACCGAAGGTAATAACTGTGAGGAGTAGGTCAGTTCTTAGTTGAGGTGGAATAGGCTTCCTTGAAGAAATTAGTTTTCAGGCATCACCTAAATGTGGACAAAGTAGGAGACAGCCACAAATAGATTGGGTTAGAGAGCTCCAGAGGATGGGAGAGGCTCTGGAGAAGTCCTGCAGGCAAGCAAAGGACAGGGTGACAAGGGAGCTACAGAACAGGAGGTCTTGGGAAGAGCAAAAATGTGATGTCGCTGGGGGCAGATTTATGAATGGATTTGTTTGTTGTTTTTAAAAAAATTTAAATTTTATTTGTTGGGTTACCAGAAACCAGTGGAGGGATCACTAGAGAACAGGTGGCAGACAACCACTGTTTTTTACATTTTTTTATTTGGCGGTAGAAAGCCGTGCGCTATCCAGGCTCTCCAGCTCTGTACTCCACCCTTTGCTATGAGTGAGCAGGTCTTTGTGATGGGCAGCACAGAAGCTGAAAACTGTGCAGTAGGCTGATATATGTGCCAGTGCGTACTTTCTTGGCATGGCTGCCATTCAGAACATGCTTTGCATTTTCTTTATGAATGGAAAGCATTCTCTGATTGGACAAGGTGAAAAGGCATGGCAGTAATGGCACAATCCTCACCTCATCATGTCCAATCAGAAAATGCTTTGCATTTATTAAGAAAAGGCAAAGTGTTCTTTCATTGGTGCGCATCCTGAGTGAGCAACCTTCTGTGTTCAGGACCAGGACCTGGAAGCTAGCGGCAAACAGTATAGTATCAGTGATTACCAGCTTCCATAGGGATAAGCCATGTATGACACATATATATATATCATGTAACTGTATAATCTTCAGATTTAATAAAATTGCATTGTTTTCGTCCACTTCTTTTTTCTTCTTTTTTTATAGTTAACCAACTCAAAACAGGAGTTCAACTGCATAGTCACCAAACATAGAAACATGAATGGGACTGTATATTAGCCATATTACACTAGGTGGCGCACTACTGTTGTATAAGAAGCTGAAATGTAAAACGTTGCAGATTTTAAGTGTATCATCCATTAAGGTGTGTGTTTTTATACTGTGTGTGTGTGTGTGTGTGTGTGTGTGTGTTTATATACTGTATGTATGTGTGTTTCTATACCGTGTGTGTGTGTGTTCATTTGTGTTTCTATACTTTGTGTGTGTGTTTATATACTGTGGGTGTATATACTGTAGGTATGTGTGCGTGTGTGTGTTTATATAATGTATGTATGTGTGTTTCTATACTGTGTGTGTGTGTGTTTCTATACTTTGTGTGTGTTTGTTTCTATACTTTGTGTGTGTGTTTATATACTGTGTGTTTATATACTGTAGGTGTGTGTGTGTGTGTGTGTGTGTGTGTTTATATAATGTATGTATGTGTGTTTCTATACTGTGTGTGTGTGTGTGTGTGTGTTTCTATACTTTGTGTGTGTGTTTATATACTGTGTGTTTATATACTGTATGTGTGTGGCATAATAGTAGAATAAATAGGAGAATCCTTGAATGGCTGTGACATAGTTCTCCCAGGTTATTTTTGGACTCATATAATAGAACTGTGTAGAGATTAGGACCCCAGAGCTGACTATCTGTCTGTGTTTTGGTGTCGACTTGCATCGTAACTTAAACAGGGTGTCATTCCCCCCTTCTTTCCCCAAGGGCACTGTGTATACGCATTGTGATTGGCCGCTCAGACCCGAAACAGGTAATGAAGGCTTCATCAGTCCAGGGCAGTGGTTTGGGGGGGTCATGCCTGCAAGTATACATACCTCAAGGGGAGGGGTGGGGGGGTCCCTATGTGCAGACACTGTAACTTTGTCTAGAATATACTGTACATATGTCTGCTTCCCTATATATATATATATATATATATATATATTATTAACAATACATAGACACACAGCTTTTATAAACAGATTTTATTTCAATTGTATTTAAAACGCATTGGAAAAAACTATAAAAGCTATTTAAATGAAAATCTTCTAAACGTATTTAATATTTATAAAAAAAATAGTAGCCTATAGCAGCCAGTGAGCAGTGTTCTTTGTGCTCTGGTGTAATTAGACAGCTTGTATACCAATCAGAAAGCAGTCATATGGACACCAGAATGGCAGATGAGTCAGTATTCACTCCATGGACATGATAATTACTCTGCTGTGCTTTGTGTCTTTTGTTTTTTGTTTTTTATATATAGGAAAAGTTTTAACCAAGTGATTCCCTAAGCAAAAAAGAATGCATCTAAAAACACGCATGTTATGTGTTTCAGCTCTCCCTTCAGTCTTGCACAGTTGTATAGGCTTCTCTCATATTGAAATTGTTTACTGTGATCGCACTGCACACTGTGAGATTCTCACAATGTGCAGTAGAACCTGCCTCATTTCCTGGCTGGAGAACTTTCAACATTATCTAGCCCATGGGTGCTCAACCTGTGGCCCTGCAGCTGTAGCAAAACTACAAGCCCCATGAGACATTGCAAAGCTGACAAGCATGACTCCCAAAGGCAGAGGCATGATAGGACTTGTAGTTCTGCAACAGCTGGAGGGATGCAGGTTGAGCACCCATGATCTAATCCTTTCTACCCCAGCCTTACTGTCCCTGGCCCACCCCTTTCATGTATTAAATTTAAATTGTGGAGGTTTAGCATAACATGAAAAGGACAGAGCCTTCTTTGTCCAGGCATCATCCAGGATCAGCACTTACTTCCTGGACAGAGATGCTGGCTCAGAGAATACACAACCATATAACTAGCGCTGCCTGTGTGTACAATCGTTTCTGGCTGTGTTCATAAATGTTTGACACAGATCAGCCCCTGCCGCAGCCTCTCACCTTATAACCTGCTAAAGAGTTACAGGCATACCCCACTTTTAAGTACATGTAGCACTGACCCCCGAAGGAGCGACTGATTTTATTGGGCTTACTGCTACCTTCTTCACTTCATACACATCTAGGGATCCCAAAGTAGATGACCCAAAAACTGCAGAAACTGACGCCGGATCCACTTGAAGGGATTTTTATTTGCGAAAAAAAATTGTTAACAACAGAGTCACTCAATATAGGGTTTAGGTAGGAAAATCCAGGTACTCTTATCTATAACTTCAATGGAAAGAAAATCTCTCACCAGTAGAAAATCCAGAGAATAGCCATTCACAACTGTATTCTCACCCTTATTGGATAGTCCTTCTATCACCAGGCCTAGCAGCCAACAGGATGTTTAAATCAGGAACAAGTCTCTGCCACAGACTTTGCTATAGGACACGTTAGTGAAACTGAAAGTTTGTAGAACCCTCGTATGGTACCAGTATCTTGCAGCCGGTCGGGTGCTACCACATGAGATTGGAGTCACTTGGGTCTTTCAGCTTTTCCAGGCTCTTGATGAGAAGCCAACCCTTCCGTGGCCTTCTCCCAAAGAGTCCTCCCCTGAATAACTTCACAGTTGCTGGGCCTCTCCACTAACTGAGACGGCACCGGACCACCTCCGAATCCTTCCTTCAGTTTCCTCGCCTCGGGCCAGCCCACCCCGAGACGTATGATTGGGTGGATCTGCACTCCAGGCCATGAGAGTCCTAGGGGCTGGTCAGGAGGACCAGGACCAAACAGTCAGAACATACTTCTGGACCTGAACCCCAAAACACGTGACATCCGCACCTTAAGTACCCTCTCCGAGAAAGCACAGCAAGAGTGACACTCCCACTGGGCTGGTTCCAAGAGAGAATAACCTTAATGCACCCAGCTAGACTGCGTTCTGCACCCTGCCATGATGATAGCGCCACCGATGTTCAGGCAGAACACCCGGCACTCCAGCTAGAATGGTACTGAGGTCTAAATTTAGGATAATTAAACCCAAAACCAAACTGCGGTTTAAAGGTAAAGTTAAATGACAAAAACACATAGCGCGTGCTCTTTAGGAGCCGGTGCTACATACTTCCCCTGGCAATTTAGACAATGTCCTCATCGTCTGGGAAAGAAAGAAAAACCCCAGAGAACAAAAACCTAGTCCCATCAAAAAAATGAGTACCTGAACTTTAGGATTGGAATGGGGAAAGGGAAGGAAAAACAACAAACTTTAAACATTAGAAACAGTAATTAGCAACATAGATTCATCCTTACAAATATCACATATAATGCAGCTCAAGACCTATCTACCTAATCCACCCTCTCTCTGTGGCTGGATAGATGTTCTCCTGCAAGTAAAACATAAAACAATAAACCATATTTGGGGAGGCAAGTCCTCATCATAAGCCAATGAGTGCTTCTCTTCCAACTAAACTGACAAAAGCCTAAAAGCTCAGTGTTCAAAGTATACCCTTGCAAACTCGCACCACCTAGTGGCGAACGTCATAAGTGCTAGTCCAAAAAAATAAATGTTCTTGTGCTGTGCAAGCTTGACCCATAGTCTCTTCAAAACTAGATACCCACAGTCCTTTAACTCACGCAAAAAGTAAAGTAGGGGAGCAAAGAGTTTTTAGCAAAAAAAAACAGTTCTGGCAATCATCTTCACCAATAGAACCTGGGATCTGGCAAGGTTACAGACTTTCCTTGAGCATCTATTGTAGTAATAAAATAGACAACATTGTCTCTCCCTGGTCTACAGATTACCACTTTGTCCGTGTAGACGTGCCTTTTATAACTCCACTGCTGGAGACACCCTGTGAACCTCTCGTACATATCCAGTGAAAAGATCTTTTTCCGGAGCGGCTTCGGGACCTTTAGATAGTTCCACATATCCTCCGCATACCATTCCTCACAGTATTGCTCAATAATGTTCATCACATTTCTAGACACATAAGGGAACTCAAACCCATATTCTGATGCCCGCCGTTTGTTTAACAGTCTCTGAGATCTTGTGAGCTTTGGTAGAGTTCTGGCATTCCCATCTCCCAAGAGTACACAGGAGTCAGGGGCCTTGCGCACCAGAGTATCTGAACTAGTTTTAAACATGGGCAAAGTTACAGGTTTAGGCAAAGCTAGGTCTATGGTTGTCGGGGTTTCCGCACGTGGCGTTCCACTCCCCAAATTCAGGGCCAGCCATCCAGAGATGCTGAAAGTTGTGGCAACATCGTCCGAATTAGCCCAGAGCATTTCTTGTGATAAAGTTTCAAAGAGGTCGTCATCTCCAGCGTCAGAGAGAGAGTCCAACTCTGCATCTCTCAGTTCCTCCGCTGGGAGATAGTTCCTCGCGGTCCCACCCAACACAATGGCCCCAGATCTCTCACCATCAGTGTTGGCCGACCTCTCCGAAGGGACTTCCTTCCTCCGGTTAGGTTTGATGGAGCTCATAAAATGTCTTCGACCGTGGCCGCTAGAAGAGTTGGATCGCCCCACCTTCTCCAAGGCAGGCATAGTTGTGGCAGTCACAGTGGATGATGCTGTATCCATTACCTCTGGAGTAGTTCCTCCGACGATGGCAGCAGTAGTAGTGGTTATGGTGGCAGTGGTCACCTCTCCGTCCTGAGTACTGACCGCCACAGGCATCACGGCTGTGGTAGGCCTCATGACAGGAGTATGGACAGCAAACTTCTCCGAGACCATGCCCATGGCCCAGTCCACACAGAGAGCCCTCAGCCGCACGACAGGCTGTTTCACACGGAATAGGTACTCCCCACACTCCGTACAGCGGGCGAATTGCCGGGGACTTGTGGCCAATGCTGCACACTTCCGCACAGCATCCCGAGGGCCTCAATGTCTGCCGAGGTGTACAACAGGAAATGCCCTTGAGGTGCCAGGCGAATCCCTGTGTCCATAATCAAAGTTCCTAGGAGCCTCACATGCGCTTGGATACCCGCAGCTGGCACCCTAGGTCCTATGGCAGGTGATGCTCTTGGAATGCCAAACATTCTCTTTAGTTTTGTTGTCAGCACTGTACACAAGCCTCCTCTCTCTTCCGCGACACTCTCACGCGGTGCCATGTGCAGGAAAAAGGCAAGACTCCTCCCACTGGCTCCTCCGGTCACTCAACTCGCGGGCTTTTTCCAACTTCACCCAGAGTTTTCACACCAACAGTGAATGTCAATAATTTTGGTGTTTCCAATATGGCGTAGTCCAAAAATTTAACCCTCTACCCGATAATAGTCAAACACACAGTTCTTTAGTTGCGAGGGGTAACGGCAAATCCCAGACATGCCCCCACATGTAGCACTGACCCCCGAAGGAGCGACTGATTTTATTGGGCTTACCGCTACCTTTTTCACTTCATACACATCTAGGGGTTCCCAAGGTAGATGACCCAAAAACTGCAGAGACTGACGCCAGATTCACTTGAAGGGATTTTTATCTGCGAAAAAAAAATTGTTAACACAGTCTCTCAATATAGGATTAGAGGGTTTAGGTAGGAAAATCCAGGTACTCTTATCTATAACTCCAATGGAAAGAAAATCTCTCACCAGTAGAAAATCCAGAGAATAGCCATTCACAACTGGATTTTCACCCTTATTGGATAGTCCTTCTATCACCAGGCCTAGCAGCCAACAGGATGTTTAAATCAGGAACAAGTCTCTGCCACAGACTTTGCTATAGGACACTTTAGTGAAACTGAAAGTTTGTAGAACCCTCGTATGGTACCAGTATCTTGCAGCCGGTCCGGTGCTACCACATGAGATTGGAGTCACTTGGGTCTTTCAGCTTTTCCAGGCTCTTGATGAGAAGCCAACCCTTCTGTGGCCTTCTCCCGAAGAGTCCTCCCCTGAATAACTTCACAGTTACTGGGCCTCTCCACTAACTGAGACGGCACCGGACCACCTCCGAATCCTTCCTTCAGTTTCCTCGCCTCGGACCAGCCAACCCCGAGACGTATGATTGGGTGGATCCGCACTCCAGGCCATGAGAGTCCTAGGGGCTGGTCAGGAGGACCAGGACCAAACAGTCAGAACATACTTCTGGACCTGAACCCCAAAACACGTGACATCCGCACCTTAAGTACCCTCTCCCAGAAAGCACAGCAAGAGTGACACTCCCACTGGGCTGGTTCCAAGAGAGAATAACCTTAATGCACCCAGCTAGACTGCGTTCTGCACCCTGCCATGATGATAGCGCCACTGATGGTCAGGCAGAACATCCGGCAGTCCAGCTAGACTGGTACTGAGGTCTAAATTTAGGATAATTAAACCCAAAACCAAACTGCGGTTTAAAGGTAAAGTTAAATGACAAAAACACATAGCGCAAGCTTCAGGAGCCGGCACTACATACACAATGGGGTTTATTTACTAAAGCTGAAATGGCAAAATCAGGCTCCCTTCTGCATAGAAACCAATGAGCTTCCAGGTTTTATTACCAAAGCTTAATTGAACAAGCTGGGGTTAGAAGCTCATTGGTTCTATGAAGAAGGGAGCCTGATTTTGCACTTTTCAGCTTTAGTAAATAAGCCCCATTGTGTACTTGAAAGTGGGGTATGCCTGTATAAAGTTGCAGTCTGATTACTGGGCAAGAGGAGACTAATGCCGTGTACACACAATCAGACTATCCGATTTTTTTTTTTTCATGTAGCTCTAGTTTATATAAGCAACATATTACAAATTACATTTCTGTAAAAGGAATCTGTGGTTGTTAAATAAGGTCAGCGTACATAATGTGTTCTCTGGGTTATCTTCACCATTTCCTATCGTTTTCTATTTTTTATCCCTGTAAATGTTCTCAGGTGAATGATCTTAGAAAAAGGGAAATGTTATTCTTATTGTATGAATGGCAAGCAGGTAAAGGAGGAATAAAATGTAAAGGTAATTTAAAAAACAATGAAAATAACAATCATGTTATACCCACCTGCTCTGTGCACTGGTATTGCACAGAGCAGCCTGAATCTCCTCTTCTGGAGCCCCCGCTGGCTCTGTCCGCTCCTCCTCATCTGTGTCTGTTCCCATAGTAAGCCTATTACAAAAGGTATTACAAGGCATTTTGTGCGCACAACGTCAATTTAAATCCTATGTGGCTATTGAGAAATCTATTTGATTGAAAGTTTTTGTATCTGCGTTCCGCTTTAAATGTTTAAAAAAAAAAAACAACCGGCTCACTGTAAGGCCAGAAGAAGAAAAAAAAGAAAAATACATGAATAATCACCATAAACTTGAATAGTGGCTTTGTGTGTTTTATTTATTTTGAAAGCGCAAATTTTAATTATTGTTTCTTTTTTATTATACAGTATAATCAAATGAAAGGTTAGCTTTCACAATTCAGTTTTAATTATATAATATATATTAGAGAAGGGGTAGGAAACCTTAAAGAGGTGGAGATCTACCTGAACAACATGGGAGAAGCGAAAGATCATCGGCACAGTGTCGCCTCCTCATACCTTTTTAAACCTCTAATTGCCGTACTATTGGGTCGCAATCAAATGCATTGCAGGGCAATCATGGCTCTAAATAAGGTCCTGCTGCACTTGTGAATGAGCCCTTAGTTGAATTTGGCAGCAGCATCCTTAGGGCTAGTTCACACATAAAGATGGGGGGTGGTAAAACCCTGCGGTTGAGTTGTGATTTTACCCGTCCCAATCCCTACCTCCTTTAGCCACTTGACTTGTGAATTCCCGGGAGGCCGTCATATGCCTCCCCTGTGCACGCTCCCTGCGATCACCGGCTCATCTTAAAGGGACATTGGTCTCGAAACGGAATAGGCAATTATGCCTCATATATGCCACCTATCAATGACCACCAGTGGTGCCAATCAGTGTAACCGATCAGTGCCCATCACTGCCACCCATCAGTGCCCATCACTGCCACCTATCGGTGTCCATCAGTGCCGCCTCATCAGCATACATAAATGACGGACAAAAATTACCCCTTTTAAAATTTTATAACAAAATAAAAAATATATTTTTTTTAAAAACAAAAAATAAAAATCGCACAGGTGATCAAATACCACCAAAAGAAAGCTCTATTTTGGGGGGGGGGGGGAATGATAAGAATTTCATTTGGGTACAGTGTTGTATGACCGCGCAATTGTCATTCAAAGTGCATCAGCGCTGAAAGCTGAAAATTGGTCTGGATAGGAGGGGGGGGGGGGGGGGGGTTTAAGTGCCCAGTAAGCAAGTGGTTAGCTGCTGTAGCAGGCATTAATCCCCCTATTGCTTTTGGTGGGTGCTACTGCCTGCCAATCGGGACCCATTCAAGTAAATGGGGCCACTCTACAAGTTCCCCACAACTGTATGCTTCTGCAGGGTCCAAGGGGTTAAAGCAGGTGGTGGGAAAGCAACACAATGCTGCCTACTTTAACCCCTTGTTTGCAGTACTACACAAAGTTGCATGGGACTTGCAGAGTGGCCTCATTCATTAGAATAGCTCATGCTTGGCAGGTGCTACAACCACCAACCATGACAGGGTACGTAACTCCTGCTGAAGTTGCAAGGTGTACACTCCTTGCCACTTCAGCTAATGGGGGTACGGTTGGGGAGGGGTGGTAAAAATACATCTTAACCATGGGGTTTTACCACCCACAAATGTAAATGAACCTTTACTGATCTGAGCCCCCTATAAGGCTGTTTTCACACTGAGGTGCTTCAGTTTACCTGCACCGCAGGTGTAGCGCAGTGCATCTGTGACTTTCCTGAGTTTTGCCATAGACTTCTTTTATATCCCGCAGGTGTGGTGCACTTTCTAAAAGCAAACCAAAACTCCTGCATTCAGAAAGTGCACCAAACCCACAGCATATATTAGAAGTGTATAGCTAAGTGCAGCTAAGCCGCAGGACAGCTGCAGGCACACAGCACTGCACCCGGGGTGTGGGTAAATCACAGAGCATCAGTGTGAAAGCAGCCCTATACTATTATGCCCGGTGTATTGCTTCACACTGACCTGAAGATCTTTTCTGCTGCTGACACCACTCTGGAGACCACTAGCTGGCATAAGAGATGGAGTGCAGTTGGTATCACTCCGCGGGGGCCAGGAGCCGGCACTACAGAGAGGCATCAGCCTATGCGGCCCTTGCTCCCTACTACAGCTCCAACTTTACAAGTAGTCCCTCTGCATTGCATTCTGTTTGATGATCTGGAATGGCGGGTCAGTAAGCCCAGACCGCGATCTACCAGTCACTTGGCTGAGATCTACTGGTATATCGCAATCTATTGGTTGCTGCCCCCGTATTAGAGTTTTATAATATATTAGAGTTTTCTCATTGGCCGTAATGCTTAGTCAGACACTTGCTTCCTTTTTTCTGACCTGCAGTGGAAATGGCAGGTAGAATCTCTCACTGATTCCCTTTGAAAAGTTTTCCCATGTGAGGACCTACAGTATATACTGCCTGATATTATGTTTACTCAATAACCTTTCTTTATTGCCTTTTCTGTACATGTATCTAAAGCACGAGGCAGAGAAGGTATTACAAGAGGCTATCAAGGAACTTACTGGAACAGCAGAAGAACCGCGTCACGTGATTGCTAATGCGGAGCTGGCTCTGACTCATGGCGATGTGGAACAAGCATTATCCATGCTTCCAAATGTCTCTTTATTTTTGCATCTATTTCTGGGGTAGATTTACTGTCAATTTCACTTCTACTCACAAAAGAATATGAACAAAAAAATGATTTTAATAGGAATGATGCAGTATCTACTGGCTTTAACCACTTGACCTTCAGTAAAGATTTACCCCCCCCCCCCCACCTCACCTCACCTCATGACCAGGCCATTTTTTGCTATACGGTACTGCATTACTTTAACTGACAATTGCGCGGTCGTGCAATGCTGTACACAAATAAAATGTATGTCCTTTTCTCCCACAAATAAAGCTTTCTTTTATTTGTTCTTGAACACCACTGGGTTTTTTTATTTTCTATCCTATAAACAAAAAAAAACAGCCAATTTTGAAAAAAAAGATTGTTTTTATATTCTGCTATAAATCATGCCCAATAAAAATTTTAAAAAATTAAAATTCTTCAAAAATGTAAGGCCAATATGTATTCTGCTACATATTTTTGTTAAAAAATCCTAATAAGTATATATTGATTGGCAAAAGTTATAGCATCTACAAACCATGTGATATATATTTGGAATTTTTATTTATCTGTGTTTTTTTATACTAATAATGGCAGTGATCGACAACTTATAGCAGGACTGTGATATTGCGGCGGCCATTCTGAGACTAACTGACACTTTGTGGGAACCAATGACACTAATACAGCAATAAGTGCTAAAAATATGCACTGTCACTGTACTAATGACATGGCTGGGAAGGGGCTAAAAATAGAGCGTTCAAAGGGTTATATGTGTGCCTAAGCAGTGTTTGTGCGCACTATGTGTGGTGCTTTTACTAAAAGTGATGGATTTTCTTTCCCTGCTTTGCATCCATCGCTTCCCCCAGTCAGGACCGAGCTCTGCCTTGTTTACATAGGCAGAGCTCAGTGCTGAATCTCTCCTTGGTGATCAGCGGGTGTTAGCAGACATTCATTGACTGGCACTTGCTGATCGCCTACTGCTGTTACAAATCTTCTGAGATATTGTGATGTGATATACCAGGAGGCTGTGAGCCCTGAAGACTATGCCTAGGAAAAAAATAAGAAGTGGGTGAAAGTACCTTGAACATAGGAACTTGCTTTACGCCTTGGCTGTATTAACCACATAAGCCCCGGACACATTTTCAGCCAAAGGACAGGGGCCCCTTTTTGTGATTCGGCACTGGGTCGCTTTAACTGACAATTGCGCGGTCGTGCGACGTGGCTCCCAAACAAAGTTGGCGTCCTTTTTTTCCCACAAATAGAGCTTTCTTTTGGTGGTATTTGGTGGTATTTGTTCAAAAATAGAGCTACAATTTTGAAAAAAAGTAATATTTTTTACTTTTTGCTATAATAAATATCCCCAAAAAATATATAAAAAAAACGTTTTTTTCCTCAGTTTACGTATTCTTCTACATATTTTTGGCAAAAAAAAAAATCGCAATTAGCAATTATTGATTGGTTTGCGCAAAAGTTATAGCGTTTACAAAATAGGGGATAGTTTTATAGCATTTTTATTAATATTTTTTTTTTACTAGTAATGGTCAGGGATTTTTATTGTGACTGCGACATTATGGCGGACACATCAGACATTTTTGACACATTTTTGGGACCATTGTCATTTATACAGCAATCAGTGCTATTTAAATGCACTGATTCCTGTGTAAATGACACTGGCAGTGAAGGAGTTAACCACTAGGGGGCGAGGAGGGGTTATGTGTGACATTATGTGTTTTTTTTATTGTAGGGGGCGTGGCCTGGCATGTGATGTCACTGATCGTCTTTCCCTATAACAGGGAACAGACGATCGGTGACAGCCACAGTAGGAAGCACGGGGAGAGGTTTGTTTACACGGACCTCTCCTCGTTCTTCAGCTCTGTGACCCGATCGCGGGACACCAGCAGCGATGGGGTCCGCTGGTCCTGCGGCCACCGTCACGGAAGTCAAAGCCCGGGTCGGGAGCGTGCCACCGGCGGCGCGTTCCCGACCCACGGCTGGGCACTTAAAGAGCAACGTACCGGTACATGCTTGCGCCCAGCCATGCCATTCTGCCGACGTATATGTGCAGGAGGCGGTCCTTAAGCAGTTAAAGGAGAAAGCCATGGTTATCATCCAGGATGCTCTCCTAATTTGGACTTCAAATAGGTCTTTCCCTGTTCATCTTCATTATATGCGGATAAGAAAGTTAGTTTACAGAAGGCAGCTGGGAAAGCAATTCCATATATATTATATTAGATTATATGTTATAGTTCAGCTCACATGAAATAGCATTCCTGGCAAGAGCAGCAGATTTTTCTTGTACTTGTTCAAAATGTTCTTAGCCTGAAAAATGAAAACTAAGGCCTCGTTCCCACCATGTGCAGAGATGTGCATTTTTCTGCACCTGTCTTTGCAAGGGCACAAAAATAACAACTGTTTTCTATGTGTGATGTTCACACCACATCACTGGTGTCATGTGCATATTTTTTCTTTCCAGAAATATGCAAAATGTATGCAATTTTCAGAAAAAATCACGCAACATCAATCTTATGGTGTGAACAGGACATAATGCAGTCACCACATCTAAGGACTTGCGATCTGTACTTATCAGCGTATAACACGCGCCGGCGTTTATCACAAGCACCCCAAGTTTAGGAGGGAGTTTTAAGGAAAAAAACTTTTAGGAGGGAAGTTTAAGGGGAAAAAAACGTTTAAATGCCCATCAATGCAGCCTTGTTCATTGTCCATCTGCAGTCTTGTCAGTGTCATTGCAGCCATGTCAGTGTAGCCTTGCTTCAGTGTCATTTGCAGCCTTGTCAGTGTAGCCTTCCAGTTTAAAAATGTCGCCGTGGCTCTTGGCTCCTCTCATCGGCTCTCCTCGCAGTCCCGCCCAGTCCCACCCTATGATGGACATAACACAAGTCCAATGGCGGGACTGGGCATGACTGTGAGCTGAGCCGAGACTAGCCGAGTACACTCGGCTATGTATGTATATCGACGCCACTCGTTACTCCGCTCACAATCAGCAGGGGATTGGCGTATAAAATGCACCCATAATTTTCCCCTGATTTTAAGGGGAAAGTAGCCTGACTGTGATCTCCTGACAGATAGATGGACTTTTAAATTTAAGACGTCACGTGCATTCCTGTGCCTTTAAGGAAGGGTGGACTCCCTCCAGGCATACCTGCCCTTTATCTAGCTATTCTTATATATGCTCCTTCTATGGAAGCTCTGAACATTTATAGAGTAAAGCCTCGTACACACGATCGAATTTTGCGCAAAGCGTCAGCCATTTGTCCGTAGGGCGTTGGCCAAAAGCTTGTCTTGCATACAAACGGCACACAATTGTCGGTCAACAAACACGAACGTAGTCATGTACTATGTGGATTTTCAGCTCTTGAGCGCCTCCCTCCCTTTGGGCACCTTCTGCTAAGTTCATGCATGATGAGCATTAATTCCGAGCATGCGTGTTTTTACTTTGGACTTTTGTCCGACGGACTTGTGCACACACGCTCAGAAGATCTGACAACAGACCATTATATAAATATAGACGTTACGGCGAGTAAATGGATACCAAACATGTTACACTTTAAAATTGCGCGTGCCCGTGCAATGGTGACAAAGACTTAAATGTTACTATCCTTAGGCAACACTTTTACAAGCCTTTACAGGTTACCACTTTAGACCCCGGATTCCTCCTCTGCCCTTACAAGCATTTGATCCACCAAGATCGGTGTGATGCTTTTCATTTTTAAAAATTGTGCCGTTTACATCTGGGAAAAATGGAAGTGATGTAAGGTCATCCCTTCTATCATAGAGATGAAAAAAGCGGTTCCGGTCTTTGTCTCTATGATTTGCCTGCAAAAGTTTAACTGCCCTCTTCCTTTCCCTACAGGGCATATCCCACAAGAGTTAGGTTGAAGACAGATGCAGCTCAGCCGCAGCTCATCTCAGCTCAGAGCACTTGGAAACAACTACTGTAGGTTGCCAAACTTACATTGGCCAGGTTAGAGATTTTCAGGTAGTCATGCATTGCTATCAAAACTGAAGACTGCATATTGATGCATGCATCAACCTGCATGCAGCAATGTGGGTGTCAATGGAGGTACAATACATTTTTTATTGTTATATATAATTTTTTCCGTTTACAGCCTGCCGAAGATGATGTCCTCTTTTGAAGTGTCGTCAGTGCGTTGAAACATCACTACGTTCGTGTTTGTTGCCTAAAAAGTCAGATCGTGTGTATGCAATACAAACTTACGGCCAACGCCCTTTGTACAAAAGTCCACGGGAAAGTTTGCACAGAGTCTGATCGTGTGTATGAGGCTTTAGCCAGGTAAGTGTCTACGCTTTTCAAATGTGTTGTCCTTTTTCTGTTAAAATGCCTTTGTAATGCTCCAGATGTAATGCAGGCGTAGAAGAGAAGATTTCTCTCTGAAATAATAGGCTATGGCTGGCGATCCTAGACATGTATGGCAACCCTTTTCCTAAATGCAATACTTGCAGTGTGTCTCTGGGACTTTGTGCCTATTCATTCAAAAGAGCATTTGTGAGGTCAGGTAATGTTGTTGGATGAGAAGACCTGCCTTACATTCAGCGTTCCAGTTCTTGCCAACATTTCTTAATAGGGTTGAGGTCAGAGTTTTGTGCTTCTCCATACCAATCTTATCAAGCCATGTCTTTGCGGAGCTGGCTTTGCACAGGGGCACAACCATGCTGGAACAGAACAAATGGTTTCCACAAAGTTGACAGCACAAAATTGTCTAAAATGTCTCTTCTGTATGTATTAACATTAACAGCATCCTTCACTGGAAGCCACTGAAATCAATCATTCGAAGGGGTGTCCACATTTTTTTGGCCATATAGTGCATCAAGAAATCTGACCTCCCAAACATAAAGCGATCTCAATATTATGCTTTAGTAAAAGGGCAGTAATGAGTCCACAGTTGGGAAAATCTTTTACAGATGATGACGGTGAAAGATCTTTCATGATGTAGCACCCTGAAGTTTAGGCAGGGTTGCTATCAAATTTAGTTGCCAGGCGATAGTTGCCTTGGCCAATTGTTAGGAGATCAATAGATTTCCCCCTGATTCTGGAATTGCTGCACTTCTCTCCTCTGGCACTAGGTGGCATGGTAGCTAGCGACATTCGGTAAGACAAGGGCATAGCAAGGACAGATTATGAAGGAATGGGGTGTCTCAGCCAATTGCCAGGGGTTTCTTTAAGCCCCTTGTCCTACTGGGAGAGCCTATTTATTTGGGTGGAGTCAGGTGATCGCGGTTCTGTGCCCCTGGAGGACTGGGTGAACGTATTTTGTACTACTAGGCCAAAAGCCTGAGGCCTATCCCTGGGAGCATCTGGCTGCTAGGCTGTCTGAGGCCTATCCAGAAGCAGGAGAGCAGCATAGGGTTGGAACTGCTGGCCTGTAGTCCAACTGAAAGTAGCGGTTCAGCAAAACGGGGAACCAGCTGTGGTCAAGGGTGGAAGGGGAAGCCTTCACCACTAAGAGATCATCCACCTTGTTACCGGAGGCCACTGTGAATAATCTTAAGTCATTAACTGAGCAGTCTTCTCATCAGACGGGGACGGTGAAGAAGTGGGAAACCTTCAGTGAGTGCCAAGCCAAGGACCCAGCAGGACAGCAGAGGTGACGCTTGAAGAGTATCTGTGAGTGCCAAGCCAGGGACCCAGCAGGGAAGCAGGGATGACGCTTGGGGAAGATACTGAGTGCTAACAGTGTAAGAGTTCAGGGGATCCAGTGGCTATTGGATCTGAAGTCTAGCGAAAGACTGGGAGTTTATTGAGGGAAGATCCAAAGCGAATGATTGTGTAATAAACATAGAACTGTCTGTGTGGTCAATAGTAGAAAATACTTGGTGGACATGTTCTAAACTGCAACCTTTCTGGAAAAAGGTTCACCAACTTACAAACCAGATAACCACTTACACTCTTGACTTCTCACCAGTGCAATTTTTGTTACATCATTCCTTGATCCCAAAAAGTGTCTACCTTCGCTCATTTGCCATGCATATGGTGAATGCGGCGAAGATGTGCATCCCTGCGAAATGGCGTTCCCCAGAACCACCATCTGTAGCAGACTGGCTTAGCGGTATACAAAAAAAATGCAGAAATGGAGGAACTAGTCAATCAAGCAAAAGACACCCCATCTAAATTTAGCAAACTATGGTCTTGCTGGTTACACTTCGTCACGACGGATGAATACAAACAGGCTATAACCTGAAATGGCCTAGGGAGTTGTGGTAGAGAAATTAAGTAGGTAACTCTCTGGAACCCCCCCCCCTCCCCCGCTCCTCAGTATACTACTGGAAGACAACTAGTTACCCCTTAGTCACCCCCCTTGTCAAGGCAAAGCCCCCCCGGTATACCCCCACTCTTATTTCTCTATCCCCACATCTCCGATAGGGATGAGCCGAACACCCACCCCGGTTCGGTTCACACCAGAACTTTCGAACGGACCGAAAATTTGTGCGAACTTTAGAATCCCATTGAAGTCTATGGGACTCGAACGTTTGAAATAAAAAGTGCTAATTTTAATGGCTAATATGCAAGATATTGTCCTAAAAAGGGTTTGGGGACCTGGCTCCTGCCCCAGGGGACATGGGTCAATGCCTAAAATGTTTTGAAAAACTGCAGTTTTTTCGGGAGCACTGATTTTAATGACAATTAAAGTGAAAAAAATAAAGTGAAATATTCCTTTAAATATCGTGCCTGGGGGGTGTCTATAGTATGCCTGTGAAGTGGCATGTGTTTCCCGTGTTTAGAACAGTCCCTGCACAAAATTACATTTAACGGAAAAAAAGTAATTTAAAACTGCTTGCGGTTTTAATGTAATATCTGGTTCCGGCAATATGGATGAAAATCATTGAGAAAAATGGCATCGGTAGCCCCCCCTGCCCATTACTAGCCCCTTTGGGTCTTGTATGGATATTATTGGGAACCCTGTACCCACATTAAAAAAAGGAAAGGCGTGGGGCCCCCAGACCCTATATACTCAAAACAGGAGTATACAAGCGGTGTAAACAAGACAGGGACTGTGTAGGTTTGTTGTGTTAAGTAGAATCTGTTTGTAATTTTGAACTGGCACATTTTTAAAGTGTAGCACCATTCAAAAAATCTATTTTTTCAGCTTTTTGGAAAACATAGGGAAGGGTTATCACCCCTGTATAATTTGTTTTGCCGTCCGTCTTTTTTCATCTCACTTCCTGTTGTCTCCTTCCGTTTGCAAGTAGGAGACGTTTGTAAGTTGGATGTTTGAAAGTAGGGGCCTGCCCTATATGCTCGGCAGAAATGGCGGAATAAGGTGTTGGTGTTGCCACAACACTGTAAGCCCTTTAAAGTGACTCTTGGTGGGCGCTGGAGCACCCTGCTGTGAACGATTATATCAAGAATTGTAATTATATGCCATTGTTGAACAGTGGTAGAAAAATTGGGCCTTTGGTGGTTGTGGTGGTGGTAGTGGTGCTGGTGCCACAACACTGTAAGTCCTCACAGTTACTCTCGGTGGGCGCAGGAACGGGCTCTGCTGTGAAATATTATATCAGGAATTGTAATTACATGCCCATGTTAAAGAGGGGCTGAAAAATTGGGCCTTAGGCACTGCTTGCTGGTGCCACAACACTGCAATCTCTCCCAGATACTCTAGTTGGAGTGCAGGAATGAGCCCTGCTGCAAAGCATTGCATCAAACATTGTAATTACATGCCCCTGTTAAACAGGGGCTGAAAAATTGGGCCTTAGGCACTGGTGCTGGTGCCATGACACTGCAACCTCTCCCATATAGTCTATTTGTAGTGCAAGAATGAGCCCTGCTGCAAAGCATTGCATCAAAAATTGTAATTAAACGCACCTGTTAAACAGGGGCTGAAAAATTGGGCTGGTGGCATCACCCAGAACCAAAAATGTTCTTCCAAGATATCAGCGGAGGAGGAAGAGGATAGACAGTCAACATAACAGGACAGTCAGGCCGCGTACACACGCGGGGACTGTTCGCCCAACTTTGTCCGCTGAACAGTGTTTCGGCAAACAGTCCGCTCGTGTGTGGGCTTTCAGCGGACAGTTTCAGCGAACAGTCCGCTGAACAAGGTTTTTCGGAAATTCCGAAAAACTGTCCGCTGAAACAAAGTTTCAGCGAACAGTCCCCTCGTGTGTAGGCTTGTTCGTCAAACTAAGTTCCGCGCATGCTCAGAAAGGATTTACACGCCGAAAGTTATAATGCAGTGTATAGGACGTCGTATTTTTCGTCCCGTCGTACGTGCCGTTCACGTCATCGCGCACGGTTTCAGCAAACTGTTCGTTCGTCGTGTGTGGCCATGTCCGTCCATGCTAATTTTGAGCGGACTGTTTGCCGAAACTGTTTGACGGACAAAGTTGGGCGAACAGTCCCCGCGTGTGTACGCGGCCTCACTCAGCATCAGCATAGGCAATCTTGAAGGAATGTGATATTTCCCAAAAAAATTATTCGGTTACATCAGCTTCAGGTGCTTGGTAGCTGGTGGTGATCCAAGACTGATTCATCTTTATGAAGGTCAGTCGATCAACCGAGTCGGTGGACAGGCGAACCCTGTGATTGGTTACAAAGCCACCAGCAGCACTGAAGGTGCGTTTCGAAAGAATGCTGGATGCAGGACAGGCCAGTAGCTCAAATGCATACTGTGCAAGCTCTGGCCAGTGATCCATCCTCAAGACCCAGTAAGCCAGAGGATTTTCGGTGGGAACGGTGTCCAAGTCTGACCTTGCCCCTAGGTATTCCTGCACCATGTAAATCAGACGCTGTCGATGGTTGTTGGAACCGATCATACCTTGGGGCTGCGGACTAAAAAAATTGTCTGAACGCATCGGTCAGACGGCCACCTTCTTCACCGCTCCTTCTGACTGATGCCTCAGCAACACGTTGTCCAGGACCAGGAGTTTGTAACCTCCCAGTCTCTGGGAACGCATTGCACAGACCTTTCTGCAAGGCCTCCCGGAGATGTCTCATCCTCTGCTCCCTCTGCGACGGCAAGATAAGGTCTGCAACCTTACCCTTGTACCGTGGATCGAGGAGAGTAGCCAGCCATTAATGGTCCCTCTCCTTGATCCAAAGAATACAAGGATCCTTCCGCAGGCTTTGCAGGATCAGGGAGGCCATGTAGCGTAGGTTAGCTGTGGCATTCGGTCTGGAGTCCTCTGGGTCACTAAGGACAACATGATCCGCAGCTACCTCCTCCCATCCATGTACAAGTCCACGGGTTTCTTGGGACTGTAAATCATCCCTACAATACTGCTGCTGAGTGCCAAGCTCCACCTCTATGCTGACACAATCATCCTCCTCCTCCTCCTCCTTGTCCTCTTCCTGTGTGATGAGTGGGACAGCAGGAACACTGTCTGGATAAAGGGAGCCTTGAGAGGCAAGGAAGTCCACGCAGCGTATGCTCCAACAGGTGGACAAGAGGTACAGTGTCACTGATGCATGCACTGTCACTGCTCACCATCCTTGTGGCCTCCTCAAACGGTGACAGGACAGTGCATGCATCCCTGATCATGCCCCACTGGTGTGGTGAGAAAAACCCAAGCTCCCCTGACCCTGTCCTGGTGCCGTAGTCACACAGGTACTCATTGATGGCCCTCTGCTGCGCGTGCAGCCGCTGCAGCATGGCTAACGTTGAGTTCCACCTGGTGGGCATGTCACATATAAGGCGGTTCTTGGGGAGGTTCAACTCCTTTTGGAGCTCAGCCAGCCGAGCACAGGCATTAAATGATCTGTGGAAATGCACACAGACTTTCCTGGCCTACTTCAGGACATCCTGTAAGCCCGGGTACCTGCCCAAGAACCGCTACACCACCAGGTTAAGGACGTGAGCCACACAGGGCACATGGGTCAGTTGTCCCTGTCGGAGGACGGAGAGGAGGTTGGTGCCATTGTTGCAAACCACCAATCCTGGCTTAAGCTGGCGTGGCGTCAACCACCTCTCGGCCTGCCCCTACAGAGCTTACAAAATATCTGCCCCAGTGTGGCTCCTGTCCCCCAAACAAACCAGAACAAGCACGGCATGGCATTGTTTTGCCTGCGTACTTGCGTAGCCCCTTGAACGCCTACGGAGCACCGCTGGTTCAGAGGACAGAGCACTGGAAGAGGCCATGGAGGAAGAAAAAGATGAGGGGGTGGAGGAGAGAGGTGTGTCACAACCAGTAGTAGCATTTTGGAGGCGTGGTGGCGGAACAACTTCCAATACTACTGCACCTTGTCCTGCATCCTTCCCAGCTGCCAGAAGAGTGACTCAATGGACCGTGAAAGACAGGTAACGTCCCTGTCCATGCCTGCTGGACCATGAGTCAGCGGTAATATGCACCTTACCGCTGACCGCCCTGTCCAGCGAGGCAAGGATAATGCCTTCCACATGCCGGTAGAGAGCTGGAATCACCTTCCGTGAGAAAAAGTGGCGTTTGGGGACCTGCCACTGAGGAACCGCACAAACTCACGGAAGGGGGCCAAGTCTACCAACTGAAATGGTACCCAAATACCTGTCACAACCCATCTGAGTACCCGAGTACCGGTCACTGCCCATCTGAGTACCTGTCACAGTCCATCTGACTATCCGAGTACCTGAGTACCTGTCACAGTCCATCTGACTATCCGAGTACCTGAGTACCTGTCACAGTTCATCTGAGTATCTGAGTAGCTGTCACAGTCTATCTGAGTACCTGTCACAGTTCATCTGAGTACCCAAGTACCTGTCACCAGCCCGTCGCAGTAACGGAGTACCTGTCACCAGCCCGTCGCAGTAATGGAGTACCTGTCACCAGCCCGTCGCAGTAACGGAGTACCTGTCACCAGCCCGTCGGAGTATCGGAGTACCTGTCACCAGCCCGTCAGAGTACCCGAGTACCTATTTACAGACCATGCCTCATAGAATACACGTTGAGGTGTTTGCTTTCCAAAATGGGGTCATTTTGTGGGTAATCCCCCCCCCCCGCTCTCCTGTGTGTCTCATCTTTCTCCGCCCGTGTGTGTCTCATCTCTGTTCACCCCCCCCTCCTGTGTGTGTCTCATCTCTGTTCACCTCACCCCTCCTGCGTGTGTCTCATCTCTGTTCACCCCCCCTCCCCTCCTGTGTGTGTCTCACCTCTGTTCACCCCCCTCCCCTCCTGTGTGTGTCTCACCTCTGTTCACCCTCCTCCCCTCCTGTGTGTGTCTCATCTCTGTTCACCCCCCCAATCCTCTTGTGTGTGTCTCCTCTCTGTTCACCCTCCCCCCCCCCCCCCCCCAAGCCTCCTGTGTGTGTCTAATTTCTGTTCACCCTCCCCCCAATCCTCCCGTGTGTGTCTCATCTCTGTTCACCCTCCCAATCCTCCTGTGTGTGTCTCAGCTCTGTTCACCCACCCCCAATCCTTCCGTGTGTGTCTCATCTCTGTTCACCCCCGCCCCCCCAATCCTCCTGTGTGTGTATCATCTCTGTTCACCCCCCCCAATCCTCTTGTGTGTGTCTCCTCTCTGTTCACCCTCCCCCCCCCCCCCAAGCCTCCTGTGTGTGTCTAATTTCTGTTCACCCTCCCCCCAATCCTCCCGTGTGTGTCTCATCTCTGTTCACCCTCCCAATCCTCCTGTGTGTGTCTCAGCTCTGTTCACCCACCCCCAATCCTTCCGTGTGTGTCTCATCTCTGTTCACCCCCGCCCCCCCAATCCTCCTGTGTGTGTCTCATCTCTGTTCACCCCCGCCCCCCCAATCCTCCTGTGTGTGTATCATCTCTGTTCATCCCCCCAGTCCTCCTGTGTGTGTCTCATCTCTGTTCACCCCCCTCTCCTGTGTGTGTCTCATCTCTGTTCAACCCCGCCCCCCTCCTGTGTGTCTCATCTTTCTCCCCCGTGTGTGTCTCATCTCTGTTCACCCCCCAATCCTCCTGTGTGTGTCTCATCTCTGTTCACCCCCCCCCAATCCTCCTGTGTGTGTCTCATCTCTGTTCACCCCCCCCCCCCCCCCCCACAATCCTCCTGTGTGTGTCTCATCTCTGTTCACCCACCCAATCCTCCTGTGTGTGTCTCATCTCTGTTCACCCCCCTCTCCTGTGTGTGTTTCATCTCTGTTCACCCCCCCTCCTGCGTGTGTCTCATCTCTGTTCACTCCCCCCTCCTGCGTGTGTCTCATCTCTGTTCACCCCCCTTCTGCGTGTGTCTCATCTCTGTTCACCCCCCTTCTGCGTGTGTCTCATCTCTGTTCACACACCTCTCCTGCGTGTGTCTCATCTCTGTTCACCCCCCATCCTGCCTGTGTCTCATCTCTGTTCACCCCCCTCTCCTGTGTGTCTCATCTTTCTCCCCCTGTGTGTGTCTCATCTCTGTTCACCCCCCAATCCTCCTGTGTGTGTCTCATCTCTGTTCACCCCCCTCCTGTGTGTGTCTCATCTCTGTTCACCCCCCCCCCCCACTCTCCTGTGTGTGTCTCATCTCTGTTCACCCCCCTCCTGTGTGTGTCTCATCTCTGTTCACCCCCCCCCCCTCCTCTCCTGTGTGTGTCTCATCTCTGTTCACCCCCCACTATCCTGTGTGTGTCTCATCTCTGTTCACTCCCCCCCCCCCCCTCCTGTGTGTGTGTCTCATCTCTGTTCACCCCCCTCCTCTCCTGTGTGTGTCTCATCTCTGTTCACCCCTCTCCTCTCCTGTGTGTGTCTCATCTCTGTTCACCCCCCTCCTGTGTGCGTCTCATCTCTGTTCACCCCCCCCCCCCCCACTCTCCTGTGTGTGTCTCATCTCTGTTCACCCCCCACACTCTCCTGTGTGTGTCTCATCTCTGTTCACCCCCCTCTCCTGTGTGTGTCTCATCTCTGTTCACCCCCTGCGTGTGTCTCATCTCTGTTCACCCCCCCTCCTGTGTGTGTCTCATCTCTGTTCACCTACCAATCCTCCTGTGTGTGTCTCATCTCTGCTCACCCTCCCCCCAATCCTCCTGTGTGTGTCTCATCTCTGTTCACCCCACCCCTCCTGCGTGTGTCTAATCTCTATTCACCCCCCCCTCCCCTCCTGTGTGTGTCTCACCTCTGTTCACCCTCCACCCCTCCTGTGTGTGTCTCATCTCTGTTCACCCCCCCAATCCTCTTGTGTGTGTCTCCTCTCTGTTCACCCTCCCCCCCAAGCCTCCTGTGTGTGTCTAATTTCTGTTCACCCTCCCCCCAATCCTCCCGTGTGTGTCTCATCTCTGTTTACCCCCCCAATCCTCCTGTGTCTCATCTCTGTTCACCCACCCCCCAATCCTTCCGTGTGTGTCTCATCTCTGTTCACCCCCCCCCCCCCCCCCAATCCTCCTGTGTGTGTATCATCTCTGTTCATCCCCCCAGTCCTCCTGTGTGTGTCTCATCTCTGTTCACCCCCCTCTCCTGTGTGTGTCTCATCTCTGTTCACCCCCCCCCCCTCCTGTGTGTCTCATCTTTCTCCCCCGTGTGTGTCTCATCTCTGTTCACCCCCCAATCCTCCTGTGTGTGTCTCATCTCTGTTCACCCCCCCCCCCCAATCCTCCTGTGTGTGTGTCTCATCTCTGTTCACCCCCCCCCCCCAATCCTCCTGTGTGTGTCTCATCTCTGTTCACCCACCCAATCCTCCTGTGTGTGTCTCATCTCTGTTCACCCCCCTCTCCTGTGTGTGTCTCATCTCTGTTCACCCCCTCTCCTGCGTGTGTCTCATCTCTGTTCACTCCCCCCTCCTGCGTGTTTCTCATCTCTGTTCACCCCCCTTCTGCGTGTGTCTCATCTCTGTTCACACCCCTCTCCTGCGTGTGTCTCATCTCTGTTCACCCCCCATCCTGCGTGTGTCTCATCTCTGTTCACCCCCCTCTCCTGTGTGTCTCATCTTTCTCCACCTGTGTGTGTATCATCTCTGTTCACCCCCCAATCCTCCTGTGTGTGTCTCATCTCTGTTCACCCCCCTCCTGTGTGTGTCTCATCTCTGTTCACCCCCCCCCCCCCCACTCTCCTGTGTGTGTCTCATCTCTATTCACCCCCCTCCTGTGTGTGTCTCATCTCTGTTCACCCCCCCCCCCTCCTCTCCTGTGTGTGTCTCATCTCTGTTCACCCCCCACTCTCCTGTGTGTGTCTCATCTCTGTTCACTCCCCCCCCCCCCTCCTGTGTGTGTGTCTCATCTCTGTTCACCCCCCTCCTCTCCTGTGTGTTTCTCATCTCTGTTCACCCCCCTCCTGTGTGTGTCTCATCTCTGTTCACCCCCCTCCTGTGTGTGTCTCATCTCTGTTCACCCCCCCCCCCACTCTCCTGTGTGTGTCTCATCTCTGTTCACCCCCCCCCCCCACTCTCCTGTGTGTGTCTCATCTCTGTTCACCCCCCACACTCTCCTGTGTGTGTCTCATCTCTGTTCACCCCCCTCTCCTGTGTGTGTCTCATCTCTGTTCACCCCCCGCGTGTGTCTCATCTCTGTTCACCCCCCCCCCCTCCTGTGTGTGTCTCACCTCTGTTCACCTCCCAATCCTCCTGTGTGTGTCTCATCTCTGTTCACCCTCCCCCCAATCCTCCTGTGTGTGTCTCATCTCTGTTCACCCTCCCCCCAATCCTCCTGTGTGTGTCTCATCTCTGTTCACCCCCCGATCCTCCTGTGTGTGTCTCATCTCTGCTCACCCACCCCGCAATCCTCCTGTGTGTGTCTCATCTCTGTTCACCCCCCCCCCCCAATCCTCCTGTGTGTGTCTCATCTCTGTTCACCCCCCCCTCTCCTGTATGTGTCTCATCTCTGTTCACCCCCTCTCCTGTGTGTGTCTCATCTCTGTTCACTCCCCCTCTCCTGCGTGTGTCTCATCTCTGTTCACTCCCCCTCTCCTGCGTGTGTCTCATCTCTGTTCACCCCCCTCCTGCGTGTGTCTCATCTCTGTTCACCCCCCCTCTCCTGCGTGTCTCATCTCTGTTCACCCCCCTCTCCTGTGTGTCTCATCTTTCTCGCCCATGTGTGTCTCATCTCTGTTCACCCCCCCCCCCCCCTCCTGTGTGTGTCTCATCTCTGTTCACCCCCCCGTGTGTGTCTCATCTCTGTTCACCCCCGTGTGTGTGTCCCTCTCCTGTGAGTGTCTCATCTCTGTTCACCCACCCCCCTCTCTTGTGTGTGTCTCATCTCTGTTCACCCCCCCTCCTCCTGTCTGTGTCTCATCTCTGTTCACCCCCCTCCTCCTGTGTGTTTCTCATCTCTGTTCACCCCCCCTCCTGTGTGTGTCTCATCTCTGTTCACCCCCCCTCATGTGTGTGTCTCATCTCTGTTCACCCCCCTCCTGTGTGTGTCTCATCTCTGTTCACCCCCCTCCTGTGTGTGTCTCATCTTTGTTTACCCCCCCCCCACTCTCCTGTGTGTGTCTCATCTCTATTCACCCCCCTCCTGTGTGTGTCTCATCTCTGTTCACCCCCCCCCCTCCTCTCCTGTGTGTGTCTCATCTCTGTTCACCCCCCACTCTCCTGTGTGTGTCTCATCTCTGTTCACTCCCCCCCCCCCCCCTCCTGTGTGTGTGTCTCATCTCTGTTCACCCCCCTCCTCTCCTGTGTGTTTCTCATCTCTGTTCACCCCCCTCCTGTGTGTGTCTCATCTCTGTTCACCCCCCTCCTGTGTGTGTCTCATCTCTGTTCACCCCCCCCCCCCCACTCTCCTGTGTGTGTCTCATCTCTGTTCACCCCCCACACTCTCCTGTGTGTGTCTCATCTCTGTTCACCCCCCGCGTGTGTCTCATCTCTGTTCACCCCCCCCCTCCTGTGTGTGTCTCACCTCTGTTCACCTCCCAATCCTCCTGTGTGTGTCTCATCTCTGTTCACCCTCCCCCCAATCCTCCTGTGTGTGTCTCATCTCTGTTCACCCTCCCCCCAATCCTCCTGTGTGTGTCTCATCTCTGTTCACCCCCCGATCCTCCTGTGTGTGTCTCATCTCTGCTCACCCACCCCGCAATCCTCCTGTGTGTGTCTCATCTCTGTTCACCCCCCCCCCCCCCCAATCCTCCTGTGTGTGTCTCATCTCTGTTCACCCCCCCCTCTCCTGTATGTGTCTCATCTCTGTTCACCCCCTCTCCTGTGTGTGTCTCATCTCTGTTCACTCCCCCTCTCCTGCGTGTGTCTCATCTCTGTTCACTCCCCCTCTCCTGCGTGTGTCTCATCTCTGTTCACCCCCCTCCTGCGTGTGTCTCATCTCTGTTCACCCCCCCTCTCCTGCGTGTCTCATCTCTGTTCACCCCCCTCTCCTGTGTGTCTCATCTTTCTCGCCCATGTGTGTCTCATCTCTGTTCACCCCCCCCCCCCCCTCCTGTGTGTGTCTCATCTCTGTTCACCCCCCCGTGTGTGTCTCATCTCTGTTCACCCCCGTGTGTGTGTCCCTCTCCTGTGAGTGTCTCATCTCTGTTCACCCACCCCCCTCTCTTGTGTGTGTCTCATCTCTGTTCACCCCCCCTCCTCCTGTCTGTGTCTCATCTCTGTTCACCCCCCTCCTCCTGTGTGTTTCTCATCTCTGTTCACCCCCCCTCCTGTGTGTGTCTCATCTCTGTTCACCCCCCCCTCATGTGTGTGTCTCATCTCTGTTCACCCCCCTCCTGTGTGTGTCTCATCTCTGTTCACCCCCCTCCTGTGTGTGTCTCATCTTTGTTTACCCCCCCCCCCCTCCTGTGTGTGTCTCATCTCTGTTCACTGCCCTCCTTTCCTCCTGTGTGTGTCTCATCTCTGTTCACCCCCCCCCCCTCCTTCTGTGTGTGTCTCATCTCTGTTCACCCCCCCTCTCCCTGTGTGTGTCTGATCTCTGTTTACCCCCCCTCCTGTGTGTGTGTGTGTCTGATCTCTGTTTACCCCCCCTCTCCTGTGTGTGTGTGTGTGTGTGTGTCTGATCTCTGTTCACCCCCCCCCCTCCTGTGTGTGTCTCATCTATTTTTACCCCCCCCCGTGTGTGTCTCATCTGTTTACCCCCCCCCCCTTTTTCCTGTGTGTGTGTCTCATCAGTGTCCCCCCCTCCTGTGTGTGTCTCATCTCTGTTTACCCCCCCACCCCCCATATGTATGTACATCCAATGCTTCACCCCTCTTACCTCCATTTGTCAGTAATAACCCCCTCTCCCTCACCCCCCTGTGTTTCATCTCCCAGTACTGTGGGGTTTCTGGTTGGCTGACATTGCCTGTGTTCAGGCTTTGGATTGGTTGTGAAGTGGACTCCTCATCAGTAGTGGCTCCTCATTCTCATTCTTATCTGCATTCTCAGAAGTTTATAATGCGGCCTCCATCAGAGGCTTCACACACATGTTCAGTGACAGCACAGACTCCTATGGCTCTTCCATCCATCCTCTGTTCCCTTGTTGCTGTCATTTAAGAAAAAGTGATTGTAAATCTTGTTTGCTTAAAAAAAAAATGTTCTGTGTAATGGTTTTGCATAGAGCATCCCCAGTCCTCTTCTTCTGGGTTCCCCCACCAGCTCTCCAGGCTCCTCCTCCTTCATCGGGTGACCCCACGGAAAGCCACTTTCCATGGGGGCACCTGTACGGGCTCGCTCCCGAATTCCACTGCTGCGTTGATTGACACAGACATGGGCTCCTGGAGCTATCAATCTGTCCAATGAGGAGAGAGACAGCAGCTGGAGCCGCCATGCTCGTGCACATCACCTTTTGGGGATCAGTGACATTATTACAGTGATCAATGCTAAGAAATGCAGTTACTGTACTAATGACACTAATGTACTAATGCAGTTACTGTACAATGGCAGGAAAGGGTTTATCAGGGGCGACCAAAGGGTTAAGTGTGTTCCTAGGGGTGCCTTCTGTGTTTTCCCCATTTTCCTGTATGGCAGACCAGTGATCTGCCTTGTTTACATAGGCAGAGTGCTGTTCTGCCTCTCCCCCGAACAATTGGCCGGTCCTGGCAGACATTGTATCCAATGAACCCACTGATTGGCTACCGCTGTTCCTGGGTAGGCATGGCTGAACTGTTCGCCCAGCGGTCGTTTCGCGGCAAATTTTGCGTGTTCGCGATTCGCCCGATCGGCGGACTATTGCCACTGTTCGCCCGGCGGACATATGTGTTTACAGTGTGAAAGAACTTTGACCCATGATGACACATCCATCATGGGGTACAGGACAGCCAATTGAGACATTTCAGCACATTATAAATAGACCTGATCTGGCGGCCATTATACATTCTGTCTTATTTCAGTGTAGGGACAGGACACTGTGTGGAGCAGGGAGAGACTGTAGTGACACAAATCGCTAGCTATTAGGTCCACAAAAGTCCTTTTAAGGACTGGTATGGTATAGGTGTAGTACAGTATATAGGGTTGAGTGCACTGCTGTGCTGGCGATTGCAGCAGCCTGTCTTTTGTCAGTGCAGGGAGGGACAGGACACTGTGTGCAGCAGTGACAGTCAGTTTATTCACTAGCTATTACTATTAGGTCCACAAAGGTCCTTTTAAGGACAGGTATAGGTGTACAGTATATAGGGTTGTACACGTATAATATACTTTCTTCCAAATATAGAAAGAATATTATACTTGACTGCTGCCCTATTCTGCAGCAGTCCTTTATCAGTGTAGGGACTGAGGTACAGTCTGCAAATCACTAGCTACTTGGTCCACAAAGGTCCTTGTAAGGACTGGTATAGGTGTACAATATATAGGGTTGTGGTGCACTGCTGCAGATTGCTGCCCTATTCACGTTGCTGGTGTCAGTGCACTCTATCACGGTGCTGGTGTCAGTGCTCTATATCACGGTGCTGGTGTCAGTGCACTCTATCACAGTGCTGGTGTCAGTGCTCTATATCACGGTGCTGGTGATCATCTCCTGCACCCTCGTCATAGCCTACCCTGACCTTTCCTCTCCTCCATTGCCTTCATGCGCTCCTGAGTCCTGAGACATAAAACCATCCGCCGGCCGCTACAGCTAGTTGTGGAGAGTGTGCGTCCTATGGCCATGCCCTACGCGTTTTGTCACCACGACGTCATCTGGATCTCCAGATGATGTTGTGGTGACGAAACGCGTAGGGTGTGGCCATAGGACGCACACTCTCCACAACTAGCTGTAGCGGCCGGCGGATGGTTTTATGTATTGGCGTTTTTACTTTTATGCAAATGTGAGTACAATATTTTTAATCTAATAAAATCCTTTTGGAAACGGTTCACACTATGGATATTCCTCTTTTCCATTGAGAGCTCAAGTGACATTTTCCCAGCGGATGACAAACGAACCCCCCAGAGAATCTTCAAAACAGCGACACAGGGGCTTACACTGTGCAGGGGCAGGGTATCTGGTGAGGGCAATATCAATATTTGTCACACGCACCTTCTGCAGAGTTTACTTCTATATTCTTTGGGACTTTTTGAACTTCTATCAGCGTTTTCTTGCATTTATATAATCGCATGTTTACTGGCGATTTATTGGTTGACTTTACCCTCTTCCAATATATGTATTTCTGTTACAAGCACTTATGTATAAGATTTTTTGCAGTGTGATTTCAAAGGGTATTTATTTATATACACGTATATTAATTTTATAGATATACACTTCTTCTTTTTTTTTTTCTCTCATATGTGGTAATATCACATTCAAATTAACCCCAATTTAGGGGATTTGCGATTATTGAGATTTTCTATTTGTATTGTGCATTTTCACTTCTCACCTTTTTCTTTATTTTAATTTATTATTTTTTATTTTTCATTTTAAAATATTATATAAGTTAAATTGTAAGGAGCACAACACCACTTATTTTTACCACTGTTTATGTCTTAGAGGCATAGCGCCAGGTCTACTTTTCCTTCTTTCACTAGTTTATTTTCACCCGTTGGGTGGTAATATTAGGTAGAGGCAGCTCATACAAATAGTATATTTGCCTTTTCCATAGCGCAATCTCCCTCTCTACTTTTTCATTAGAAATGGGAACATGTTACATGGGTTACACTAAATACAGGAGGAACAGGTAACATCTTCCAATGGTGAACTTATTCTTTAACCACTTCAATACCGGGCCATAGTCAAATGACGCCCACAGATGGGATCTCCCATCCTGGGTGGGCGTCATATGACGTCCTCAGTATTTCGCCGCTCCTGCGGGCCCCGGGTGTGTCCCTCGGACACAGCCCATCCCTGATCTGTGGGATTTCCATCCCCATCCACCCCTCCCCCCCCCCCCCGATACACGTGACCTGCCGTGTCCAATCACAGCCGGTCACATGTACTGTGCATTCACAGTGCTCGTGCACGCGCCTAGGGCCCGTGCAGAGCGGCGATTCGGGATGCGGCTTGTCACCCTGACACAGCCCAACCCCGATCGCAGTAAAGAGCCAGTGAAATTGGCTCTTTACCACGTGACCGGCTGTGTCCAATCACAACCGGTCACAGAATGTAAACAAACCGCCGTAACGAGATGTTACCGGGTTCTCCTCCTCACACACTGATCGTGTGTGAGGAGGAGATTGTGGTAACATCTCGTTACCGCCTAATGTACACACACTGATAATCCCCCCCCCTCCCAATAAAGAGGACTTGTCACCAGCCATCAAAGTACCTGTCATCACCCATCACAGCTGAGCACCTGTCCCAGGCCATCTGAGTATCTGAGTACCCGAGTACCTGTCAGCCCATCTGAGTACCCGTCAGCCCATCTGGGTACCTGAGTACCTGTCAGCCCATGTGAGTACCCAAGTACCTGTCACAGTCCATCTGAGTATCCGAGTACCTGAGCACCTGTCAGCCCATCTGAGTACCCGAGTTCCTGTCACAGCCCATCTGAGTACCCGAGTACCTGACTACCTGTCAGCCCATCCAAGTACCCGAGTACCTGTCAGCCCATCTGAGTACCCGAGTACCTGACTACCTGACTACCTGTCAGCCCATCTGAGTACCCGAATACCTTTCCCAGCCATCTGAGTACCCGAGTACCTGTTCCAGCCAATCTGAGTACCCGAGTACCTGTCACAGTCCATCTGAGTACCTGAGTACCTGTCACAGTCCATCTGAGTACCTGAGTACCTGTCACAGTCCATCTGAGTACCTGTCACAGTCCATCTGAGTACCCGAGTACCTGTCACAGCCCATCTGACTACCCGAGTGTCTGTCACACCACATCTGAGTACCTGTCACAGCCTACCTGAGTACCCATCACAGTTCATCTGAGTACCCAAGTACCTGTCACAGTTCATCTGAGTACCCAAATACCTGTCACCAGCCCATCGGAGTACCTGAGTACCTGTCATCAGCCCGTCGGAGTACCCGAGTACCTGTTATCAGCCCGTCGGAGTAACGGAGTACCTGTCCCAGCCCATCTGAGTACCCGTTCCAGCCCATCTGAGTACCCGAGTACCTGTGCCAGCCCATCAGAGTACCTAGGTACCTGTCCCAGCCCATCAGAGTACCTAGGTACCTGTCCCAGCCCATCAGAGTACCCAGGTATCTGTCCCAGCCCATCTGAGTACCTGTCACAGCCCTTCTGAGTACCCGAGTACCTGTCACAACCCATCTGAGTACCCGAGTACCTGTCACCAGCCCGTCAGAGTACCCGAGTACCTGTCACCAGCCGTCGGAGTAACGGAGTACCTGTCACCAGCCTGTCAGAGTAATGGAGTACCTGTCAGCAGACCGTCAGGGTACCCAAGTACCTATTTGCAGACCATGCCTCATAGAATACACATTTCATAGTTTCATAGTTAGTAAGGTTGAATAAAGACATCAGTCCATCCAGTTCAACCTCACATTGGTCCCTACCCTCAAGGAGCCCACAATCCAAGGTCCTCATTCATATACTAGGGCCAATTTTGGACAGAAGCCAATTAACCTACCTGCATGTCTTTGGAAATGGGAGGAAACCGGAGTACCCGGAGGAAACACACACAGGCACAGGGAGAACATGCAAACTCCAGGCAGGTAGTGTCGTGGTTGGGGTTTGAACCAGCGACCCTTCTTACTGCTAGGTGAGAGTACTAACCACTACACCACTGTGTCACGTTGAGGTGTTTGCTTTCCAAAATGGGGTAATTTTGTGGGTAATTCCATTTTCCTGGTGCTCCAGGACCTTCAAAAGTGTGATAGGTAGGAACAAAATGAGATGTGTAATTTATGCTCCTATTACGCCTGAAGGTACTACTTCAATGTTGGACCTCTGTATATGGCCAGGCTGTGTAAAAGTCTCACACATGTGGTATCGCAATACTCAGGAGGAGTAGTAGAATGTGTTTTGGGGTATAATTTTTGCTATATAAATGCTATGTGTTAGAAATATCTTATAAATGGACAACTTTGTGTAAAAAAAAAAAAAAAAAAAAAATTTCATTTTCTTTCCACGTTTTCCGAAGACTTGTGGAAAAAAATGATCTGTTCAAAAGACTCATTATGCCTCATAGAATATATGTTGGGGTGTTTGCTTTCCAAAATGGGGTAATTTTGTTGGTAATTCTACTGTCCTGGTGCTCCAGGGCCTTCGCAAATGTAATAGGTCGTTAGGAAATGAGAGGTGTCATTTATGCTTCTAGAACCCCTTACGGTGCTCCCTGCATGTTGGACCTCTCTGTGTGCCTAGCCTGTGTAAAAGTCCCACACCATGGTATCGCCTTACTCAGGAAGAGTTGCAGAATGTATTTTGGGGTGTAATTGGAAGTATGCATATGCTGTGTATGAGAAATAACTTGTTATTTTGACAATTTTGTAAAAAACAAAACAAAAAAAAACATTCTTCTTTTTCCGAAGAATTGTGGGGAAAAATTACAACTTCAAAAAACTCACCATGCCTCTTACTAAATACCTTGGACTGTCTACTTTTCAAAAAGGGGTCATTTGGGGGGTATTTGTACTTACCTGACATTTCAGAGCCTCAAGAAATGAGAGCTGTCAGTACATCAGGTGTGATCAGTTGTGATCAATTTTCAATGATTTGATGATAGCTTGTAGACTCTATAACTTTCAAAGAGACTAAATAATATCCACTAATTTGGGTTATTTTTACCAAAGAGATGTAGCAGTATAAATTTTGGCCCAAATTTATGAAAAAAATGACTTATTTGCAAAATTTTATCATAGAAACTAAAAAAAAGTGTTTTTTTTCAAAATGTTTTCTCTTTTTTCACTTATGTCTCAAAAAATAAAAAACCCAATGGTGATTAAATATGACCAAAAGAAAGCTCTATTTGTATGAAAAAAATGATAAAAATGTTGTTTGGGTACAGTGTTGCATGACTGAGTAATTGGCATTCAAAGTGTGAGAGCGCTGAAAGCTAAAAATTGGTCTGGGAAGGAAGGGTGTATATATGCCCTGTATTGAAGTGGTTAAGAAGCAGTGGTGTGGCCGCTTCACTTCACTTTTTTTATTTTATGAAAACAAAATGGATTAGAATGCCCAGACAGAGTGCCTGCGTTGTGTGATGTCAATTCACAAGTGTCAAATGTCTCCTGAAGTTTCACTGGTTGTGACAATCGTGTGCCTGTTTGTTTTGTATCTTGTCAAAATGATTTGTTACATTCCCATTCATACAGAGCTCAGTAATACTTTCCTGTTAGATGAAAGTACACAGAGATTCTATATATATATAAATATATATATATATATATATATATATATATATATATATATATATAAAACTTGTACAGATTAAGTGCCAATATACAAAAAAAAGTAATACAATTTAAGTGGACTGATCGGTCTGTAGCAACCATTTAATGATAAAGTGTAATATATAAATATATATATTATTAATAAATATATATAATTTTAGAAAGTTATCATTGGTTGGGTGCTAAAATATGTTTGCTAATTTGATAAATCATTTTAAAGAGCTGTGATGATGTGTAATGTGCAGTAAGCCAATCAGATTTCAGTTTAGTGTAATAACATTGAACCTTTATTACTTGTTATGGTTTATTGCACTATTATTTTTGCCTTAATGTATTACAGACCCCCCACTTTCAAAGACGATTCAATTATGTCCACCCTTGGATAGTTGGGGAGAGAGAGGGGCGAGTTGAGGGCCATGAGTCCAAATGGAAATGTGTGGAGATATGTACAGATCAAAGATCCAGCCCTACAGTCTGCCCAGATCCTGGCTGCTTATACTTTTCTATGTTTATGTATCATCTACAAGCTCTAGAAGCAGCCATTGTGGGCTTGTGACATCTATTTAAATGTAATATTACCATGAAATGTTACCAGTGGTTCCTATTGAACATTGGAAAATGTATAAAAGTGGGCCCTACATATAAAATTGCCTATAGGAAGAACTTCTGTTGACCACTGCATCGAAAATGATTGGTTGCTAATGGCAAAGTGACACTAATACTGACCAACATGTCCTATATGGTGCATTTATAAAACTCAGACAGGCTTAAAAGACACCCCTATATTTCTTTCAGTACGGGTTTGGTTTACCATAGAAATTACTAAATACGTCCCTTTATAAAACAGTAAAAGGCTTTAGTCCAAGCGCTTTTAAATACAAAAGCAAACATTTTATTATATTTCAGCTTACCAATTCTTAGATGTGATAGCTGTTTGTTTGTTTTTTTTTGATTTTTTTTTTTACCTGGTGATCCTGCTTGCTAGTAAGTCTGTTGTTTTTCAGCAGAACAAGCTCCCCTGCAAATGTATGAGTTAAGAGCGTTGAGACAAACCATTTACCATCGGTAGGGGTGCTTACAATGACCAACTTTTATTTGTTCATGTAAAACCTTAACCCAAAAATAAACACTACTGTTTCCCATAACTGCTTGTGTAACTGCAATGTGAGCTGGAGTTTGGCTTCAATTTGTTAGTGTATCTAAATCTGCTCATATATCGAACACTCCCTTCCCCTCAGACTGACAATACTGTTGTCCAAACGTGCCCCTTCATCCAGAGTGAGGACACTAATACAGGAGGTGTGTTACTGAAAACGAAAGCAGCCAATGATTGATAAGCTGCAGAATATTACAATTTTGGTTTGAGGTTTAATACAGCTATTTTGTATGTACTGGCATAGCTGAGAAACTACCTTGGCCCATGCTTGTCTTAATAATGCCCCCTGTTGTTGGCTGTTGTATACCTGACCTATGTTAACCACTTAAGGACCAGCCTCTTTTTTAAGATTTTGGTGTTTACATGGGATTTTTTTGCTAGAAAAATAGAACCCCCAAACATTATATATTGTTTTTTTTTTTTCTAACACCCTAGAGAATAAAATGGCGGTCGTTGCAATACTTTTTTTCACAACGTATTTGCGCAACAGTCTTTTTTTTTTGGAAAAAATTCACTGTTTTGAATAAAAAATAAGACAGCAGTAAAATGAGCCCACTTTTTTTTTTATATTGTGAAACCTTATGTTACGCCGAGTAAATTGATACCCAACATGTCATGTTTCAAAATTGCACCCGCTCGTGGAATGGCGACAAATGTTTACCCTTAAAAATCTCCATAGGCGACATTTAAAAAATTCTACAGGTTGCTTGTTTTGTGTTCCACAGGAGTTCTAGGGCTAGAATTATTGTTCTCGCTCTACCGATCGATACCGCACATGTTTGGTTTGAACACTGTTTTCATATGTGGGCGCTACTCAGGTATGCGTTCGCTTCTGCTCGGTGGGCCGGGCGCGTTTAAAAAAATTATTTATTATTAATTATTTTACCTTATATTTTACACTGTTCAAAAATTTTTCACTTTTATTCCTATTACAAGGAATGTATCCCTTGTAATAGAAAAAAAACATGGCAGGTCCTCTTAAATATGAGATCTGAGGTCAAAAAGTCCTCAGATCTCATATTTAGACTAAATTGCAATAAATAAATAAAATAAAATTTTAAATAATTGGCCCTTTAAGAGCTATGGGCGGGAGTAACGCTTTGACGTCGCTTCCGCTCAGATATTGTATGGAGACGAGTGGGGGCTCGTCTCCATACTGAGCCATCGACAGAATGCTGCTGACAGCCCCCCGGATTGCGGCGGGAGGGGAGTAAGCACTTGACATGGTGAAGTGCGTTAGTCGGGTCATCTCTTCTGCTGCAGTGTATGTATTTTATTGAATTTCTAAATTAAAGAAGTTGATTTTTACTGCAGTGGATCCTATTTCCCTGCATAAATTTCAGTTGATAGTTGGACTAGCGCCTAGAATTCTGGCAGATTGTAGTGCACCGACCTGAATCAGTGATATACAACGTTCAGCCGTAACAATGTGACCACTGACAAGTAAAGTGAATAACATTGATTATCTTGTGACAGTGGCACCTGAAAGTGTATAGGATATATTAGGCAGCAATTGAACATGTCCCTGAAGTTGACCTGTTGAAAATATTATGGGCAACCATAAGTGGGACGAACGCGGGTGTCAGATCCCTGTCCTCCTCGCTAACTGGCAACAAAGGACCGACCAACCTCACACCCCGCTGTCACTTACGTAACAATGCCACACTCAGCTGCACCCAGCACAAAGATTTTCCAGCTTGCAGGACCACAATCTAGGTGCGGGCAGCCTGAGAGCGATTGTCACTGGGCTAATTACACAATTAACCCTTTAACTGCCATCACCCCCGTTTTAAAAGACAGAGCTGGGGGGACTCGTAATTTTAGCAATACCAATTATAATTTTAGAATAAGCGCCTGCAACACACACTGCCACCACAGACAGGTCTGCTCAGTGCCTTACTCTACCACAGTAGCACCCTTTTAAGAGACAGGTTCGTTTATAGTTTGCATCAAGAGCTTTAAAGACAAGGTTAACACTTTTCAACATAAGGATTTATTATGAAAAGGTCAAGGTTGGTGCGAATAAAACATTTACAGAAAAAGGATGTTTCAAAAAATAAAGACAATATACAGCCACAAAGAAATAAGGTAGAATTGAGAAGGAAGAATACTTGCAATTAATGTCCGAGGGTTGATCAGAGTTCGATCGATGAGCAAAGGTAATCGGTTCTCAAACTTGGCAGATGTTCCTGCTTGGATGGTAAAAGGAGAACTGACCATTGCCTTGGCCTCTCCTCTTTTCTGTCAAATCAAAGGGGGTGTTTACAGCTACCAGTGACCAATCGTCTGGTCATCTTGTTTAGGGGTTGGTTGCTGGGAGGTGTCTACACTCATGACCCTGTCCCAGGTACACTTTATGATACATATTCATATCTCTGCCTCTCTATTGTTCATAGACTGCAGATATCCATTTTAGTGATCAGCATGATATTTGCTTCAAAACAAGTCCACACATGACAGGTTTCCCATTTCAGGGTTACCTAGGAGGAGTAATGCCCCGTACACACGAGCGGACTTTTCGACATCCAAACTCCGACGGACTGAGTCCGGCGGACTATCCGATCGTGTGTGGGCTGCAACGGACTTTAGCGAAGCTAAAGTCTGACGGACTTTAGAAATGAAGCATGCTTTAAATTTTCCCGACGGAACTCCGCCGGACCCGGTCCCCTTTGAAAAATCCGCTCGTGTGTGTGCTACTCCGACGGACTAAAACCGACGCTAGGGCAGCTATTGGCTACTGTCTAGGAACTTCCTACGTCGAATCCAGTCGTACGTCATCACGTTCGACTCCGTCGGAGTTTGGTGTGATGGTGTGTGGTCAAGTCCGTTCGGTCGAAAAGTCCGCCAGAACTCCGTCGGAACTCCGGCGGAACTCCTTTGGAGGTCTGTCAGACTTAATCCCTCTCGTGTGTACGGGGCATAAGGGATCCCAGTGGCTTCCCATATGACCTGACATAGGGGTGTCTAGACTTGAAATGTTAGAAATGATCAGAGGAAACTAAATATATCCATATTATGGCTGTGCTATGATGGCTTTGAAAGTTATAAAAAATGTTGAAGTTTCAACACTTTACTAATCTTTCTGCAGTCTATATGGTTGGCAGTATTTACGACGGGTATCTGTTGGTTCTCTGCATGGAGAGGGTGACAGTTTTACGACAGGCCGGAATATCTTGCCAGGCAACATGAGCCTTGTTTATTGACCTAGCCTGGTTCTGTTTTCTCTGCTAAGATAACCTTTCTTTCCTTTTGAAGATGTTAAAAGCTTTGGAATTCCTAAGACAAGGGAGGGGGGGAGTTCAGATTCTTCTGTAAGTTTACAAGGTAGCCAAGCTGTCATGGCTGCGTTCCAAACAACATGGCGACTAGTTACAATATATCCTGGCTCAGAGGTGATATCATTACAATAAGCATTTGAGCAACATTGATAAAGGCAACATTTTTAAGGGCTAGACGACTGGGTCAGAGCAACTCCAAAACTGTAGCACTCGTAGGATGTTCCTGGGTCTGTAGTGGTCAGGACCAAAATTCATCCAAGGATGGAAAAGCAGGGAACCGGTTACAGGGTCGTTATTATTATTATTATTATACAGGTTTTATATAGCATCGACAGTTAATGCAGCGCTTTACAACATTAGGGTAGACATTACAATACAATACAATTAAAGACAGGGGGAATCAGAGGGCCCTGCTCATTAGAGCTTACAATCTAGGAACATGGATGGCCAAAGCTCATTGATACATATGGGAAGCAAAAGCTTGCTGTGTAGATTGCTGAAAGTTTGCGTTGCTAAACCCAGAACCTGCGTTCACTATATCTGGTCTACCACAGTACATGGAAATGCAATTATTATAGTAAATGGAAATCCCTTTTCTCATCAACAGTATATAGAAGCCTTGTATCAGTTCCTAGTAACGCTTGTGGGTGTTTTCATTCTCCCCTGATCTTCTGTCTAGACCGTGCTAATTGATCCTGTGCTGATCACATGCACTCTCCCTAGAAAAAATAAAATAAAAATAAAACTTTCTACCAATACACACTAATCTGAACATGTGCAGCCCATATCTTGGCTCTGTAAATATCAAGTACATTTTTTGGAGACCATGAAAGAAGAAGCTCAGAGACCTGATCAAAACAACCTTTATACACAATGCAGAGGATTCCAGTGAGTATAACAAGCATGATTTCCTGCATATACAGACTGATTTTACTGTTGTGCATTTAGTAACACTTTAACCACTTGCTTACAGGGCATTTACACCCCCTTCCTGCACAAGCCATTTTTCAACTTTCAGCGCTGTTGCACTTTGAATGACAATTGCGCAGTCATGCTACACTAAACTATTTTTTTAAATATTTTTTTTGATTTTGGTTCAAGCTGCCAGAAACACCCATAAAATGTAGGCACCTCATCCCAATTAGAAAAGTATTTTATAAATGGAGGGAACAGAGGGGGGATTTTTGCGGCGCTTGTATACAAATTAATACAGAAAGAGAGTGGGTACAGTAAAATAAAAACATTTAATTTATTACAATGCAATTAAAATAACACACATTAGTGTATTATATAACCATCTACATAAACAGATTACACGTAATGAAGGGTCCTGAAGGCAAGAAGATTGGGGTGCTTATAACAATTTATCCCGACATGTTTCGCAATAGCTTCTTCAGGGGATGTACAAGCTAATAATAAGTATCAGAGAAAAAGAAAATTAATGACAATAAGAGATACATATTAAATGGTATCACAAAGATCATTACACAATTTATGTAATAAATAACAGTATATTTAAACTTTCCATGCAAAAGTTCCAAAAGAGTGCTTACCCCCCCGCCGAATCTACCATCCAATGCACGGGACCCCAGCCTCGATGTAGTAAGGAGTGTGTATGACCCTGCACCCAATGTTGGCCGCTCAACAAAGGAGGGCACAGACGGAGGCAAGTCTGGACAGTGGATAATGAAAGAAAAAATGAAAGAATAATTTTCTTTCATTATCCACTGTTCAGACTTGCCTCCGTCTATGCCCTCCTTTGTTGAGAGTTTAGGTGGCACTGGTGAGCACTGATAGGCGGCATGGATAGGTGGTACTGATGGGCAGCACTGATTGCCAGCACTGACTGGCATCACTAATGGGCACTGATTGGCACTTGTGGGCAGTGGGGGGCACTGATAGCTGGCATTGTTGGGCAATTGTGGGCACTGATTAGTGAAACTTTTTTTCCTTTATTGTAATCAGGGCACTGATGATCAGTGCCCTGATTACATTTCTACATATCCCCCTGTGAAGAGATGACGCTGATCGGCTCTCCTCACCTCACACTCTGTAAGTGTGAGGCAAGGGGAGCCGATTACCAGCACTTCCTTGTTTACATATGACCGGCTGTGATTGGGCACAGCTGATGACATGGTTAAAGAGCTGCGGATGCGGCTCTTTACAGAGATCGGAGTCGTGCTGTGTCCCAGCAACATGGTGCGCCCCCGCGTAAGCGGTCGTTCTGTGACGCCGTCATAGGAAGGTGTCCCAGAAGGAGAGCTGCACCGCTCCGCTGTCATTTGACGGTGGGTGGGCAGCAAGCAGTTAATGCTGGTTCAGATGGAAAGGTGTCAGAGCACACAGTGAATTGCAGTTTGTTGCAGATGGGGCTGTGTAGCCGCAGACCAGTTAGGTCGCTCATGCTGACCCATGTCCACAGCCCAAAGTGCCTACAGTGGACATGTGAGTATCAGAACTGGACCACAAAGCAATAGAAGAATTTGGTCTGGTAAAGCACTTTATTTTTTTTATTTTTTTTTTACACATTTGGATGACCAGGTTTCACTTACCTGGGGAAGAGATGGCATCAAGATACAGTATAGGAAGAAGGCGAGGCAGTGTGATTCTTTGTCTAGTTGAGTCTATTTTTCTGTGGTTCCAGACTGTTTTAGGTTTGCAGTAGACAGCTCTAAAAGGGGGTCGTATCTCAGCCCAGGCAATCAATCAGCGGGGGGGTGGAAATGCCGCAGCGCATCACGCCGTCCTCTTATGCAGACTCCGATCCTCTACACTGCCAGGTCGGAGTGAGCAGTGGGGGGCACATCGCTTAAGAGCCAGGGGAGAGTGAGAGGCAGGAGGCAGAGGCGGCTGACATCCACGCTAGGTGCGTTATGGGTGTCGGGGATCCAATGGATCAGCGCGGAAGCCACGGGAGGTCCCGCTGTCATTCAAACCTCCCGCGCCTCCAGCAGCTTACTCTCCCTTCACCCCCAGCGTCAGCATTGGCAGGAGCTTCTGGTGGATGGGTGGTGACAGAGACCAGAGTCTCAGCTTGAGCAACTACATGCCAGAGCTCCTCTCCTCACAGTATACCCAGCAGCCTTACTCTTGAGCGTATAATGCGTGAAGGAAAAGCTGTGAAATACCAGTTTGGAACCTCTGGACACCACACCGCAGACTATGGTGCCCATTTATGAAACTGATCCCAAGGATTGCCGCTCATCTCAACTCATAAACGGTTGATGAAATAGAGATGATCGGGAAGAACAGTTTATAAAGCTGCAATCTCAGCACTTGCACTGGCGATCTCTGTCAGAATTGACACTCCCCGATTCACCAGCTCAGGTGGAGAATAGGGGAGTGAAGAGAGAATCCCAGGGGAAGGAGGAAGATTTTCAACTTCCTTCTACCTTGATCAAACCCCCCCACCCCCAAGACAGTGACCACAGTGTGTGTGTGTGTGTGTGTGTGTGTGTGTGTGTGTGTGTGTGTGTGTGTGTGTGTGTGTGTGTGTGTGTGTGTGTGTGTGTGTGTGTGTGCTATGTAGGGGGGCTATTTATTTTATTAACATTAACCACGCCACCTGTCCCTCTACTGAGGAGTAATAATTTATCACTGCTTAAAGCGGAACTCCAGATTTTCAAAAAAATCCCCATTAGTACACCAGTCACACTACACCCCCCCCCCCCAAAAAACACTAAACCGTTACTACATTTGTGAAATTTCTTACCGTTTAAAAGATATCAGTGATTGAATTTTCAGGAAGTCAGCTTTGTGATTCAAAAAATCTTCTCTCTAAGGGATCCTCCCTGCCAGAAAAGAGGATATGATGCAATTGCTGATATAACTTTAAGACTACATTTCCCATTGTAAATATGAACTCGCCCACTTCAACATAAATCACACCCCCTCATTCTGAAGCCAGCAAGCCATACATAACACACGGTACAATAGGTTACAGCTTTATAAATGCAAAGCATACTAATATAAATGCATAATATAATTACATTTAAATTAATAAATTGAATATAAATGCAAAACAGGGCAGCTTATCAGTGTCCACCAAGTCAGGGACCACCAGCGTAAAGCTGGCCCCACCCATGGCCGTTATTATGATTGACTGTTCCTATAACGGCTGGGGGGGCAGGAGATCAGCAATGGGTGTTCTCATAACAATACCTGACAGTGGGAGATCCCCACTGTGTCATACAATAACTGATGATAATCCGCACTCTTCACGGAGATGGCAGGCAGGGGGATTGAGTGGAGGGGCAGTGACTGGCAGGAGCGGAGGAGGACACCTCGTCCATGGGCAGCACAGACCGGAGCTGAGACCCCTTCTGCCCACATGTGTTCTTCCTCCATGCTTGTTTTCAGAGAACTACAAGGGTGTGTGTCAGACCTCTGCGCTTAGGAGAGGGATAGAAGCCAGCAGTCTTACAAAACAGGAAGTCACCAGGCAAGAATGGTTTTTCAGCAAGTTCAGCAGCCTATTACAGAGGAACTACAGAGTGCAGAAGAACATGGATGGAAAAGTTAGTGAAGGTAGAGTTCTGCTTTAATAAATGTACATCTGTTTTTCTGTGAATTTTTCTGATAGTGTAATATTGTAGTTTCACGAGATTCCAGTATCATTATCCACAGTTTGCCTCACTTCAAAAAAAGGAGAAGCAATCTACACCACTTCATAATCTGGCACACAGAGGAGAAAGAGCTCCTCCGTGAATGCCAGAAAATATATTTCACTGCTTCATTAAGACCCCTTTCACACTGGGGCGCTCTGCAGGTGCTACAGCACTAAAAATAGCGTCCCGAAACAGCCGCTGCTTTGTCTCCAATGTAAAAGACCCAAGGGCTTTCACACTGGAGAGGTGCACTGGCAGGAAGGTAAAAAAAAAAAAGTCCTGCTAGCCACATCTTTGGAGCGGTGTGTATACTGCTCCTGCCCATTGAAATCAATAGGCAGCACGGCTATACCGCTGTTGTTGCGGGTGGTTTTAACCCTTTTGCAGCCACTAGCAGGGGTTAAAAGCATCCGCACTTGAAAATAGCGGCACTTTACCGCCAAAGGACCCACCGCCCCAGTGTGAAAGGGGTCAAACTGACACCTCAGTCGTCTGACTTCCTGGGGCAAGGTGGCTGAGGCCAATAGACATCCTCCCACCAAAGTGGGGCAACCCTTCTCTGAAGAGAACTTGCCTCCAGATTCTGAGAACCTGTAGGTCTGCATCTTCTTACAAAACTGGGATGTGGGTGCTTGCTCACAGCCCAAGGCTTGCTGCTTAGGATAGGAACGCTTCTTGGATTCCGAAGGCATCACCGGCTTTTGGCCCATCCCTTAAAGCGGTGGGTGAAATGAATATCTCCTAAACCTTTACGGTATAGGAGATAGTCACCTTGCATGCAGCCACTGATGTCAGCGGTGCATGCGCTCTAAAATGTCTGGCGGATGCTGCCGGAAACAGAGTAATGTGTGGGAGTGATGTCATTGTGGCTCTGGCTACTCACAGTGCCGGAAGCTGCAAACCCAGAGGAACATGTCAGCTCCCTCAGCGGTGACTGTGCTTTGTTCTAAAGGTATGTCATAATGAGCTAGTATGCGGTGCATACTAGCCAATTATGCCTTTGCCTTACAGGTTTTTTTTGGTCAGAGCATACAACCGCCTTAAGGGGGCAAAAGCATGCTTCTACTCAGTCACCTTCTGGATGTAGACATCCATGGATGGTCCAATCAAGAATTTACCCTTTAACTGCTTGCTGACCGCCGGCTGTCAACCTGTCACAGCCCATCTGAGTACCCGAGTACCTGTCACAGCCCATCTGAGTACCTGTCGCAGTCCATGAGTACCTATCACCGCCCTTCAGAGTACCAGGCCATCAGAGTACTCAAGTACCTGTCAGCAGCCCATCAGAGTACCTATTTGCAGCCCATGACCCATAGAATATACATTGGGGTGTTTGCTTTCCAAAATGGGGTCATTTTGTGGGTAATTCCATTGTCCTGGTACTCCAGGGACTTCAAAAGTGTAATAGGTGGTTGAGAAATGAGATGTGTCATTTTTGCTCATAGAACGCCTGAAGGTGCCACTTCAATGTTGGTGCTCTGTATGTGGACAGGCTGCGTAAAAGTCTCACACATGTGGTATTGCCGTACTCAGGAGGAGTAGCAGAATGTATTTTGGGGTGTAATTTGTTGTATGTATATGCTGTGTGTGAGAAATAACTGACATTTTTTGTAAAAAAAATAAATACAAAATTTCATTTTGCAAAGAATTGTGGGAAAAAAATAACTTGAAACTCACCATGCTACTTAATACCTTAGAATTTATACTTCCTAAAAAGGGGTCATTTGGGGGGTATTTGTACTTTCCTGACTTGTTAGTGTCTCAAGAAATGAGATACACCTGATGTACTGAAGGCCTGTTCAGATGTGATCAATTTTCAGTGATTGGCACCAGTTTGTAGACTTTCACAAAGACCAAATAATACACCAATTTGGGTTATTTTTACCAGATATTTAGCAGTATAAATTTTGGCCAAAATTTAAGAAAAATTACCAATTAGCAAAATTTTATGACAAAGAAAATGGCTTTTCACAAAATTTAGATATTTTTTTATTTTATTTATAGCACACAAAAAAAGAAAAAAAGAAAAAAAAAAAAACACTAGCGATTAAAGACCACTTAAAGAAAGCTCTATTTGTGTGGAAAAAAAAAAAAAAAGGACACAAGTTTCATATGGGTAGTGTTGCATGACTGAGTGTCAAACAGAGGGCTGAAAGCTGAAAATTGGTCTGGTCAGGAAGGGGGTTGTAAGTGCACTCTATTGAGGTGGTTAAAAAGAGAAACCTTGAGCCATAGAGCCTTCTTACGTGAACATAGTACATCAACATTAAAGCTGCCTTGTGAAGTCTTGAAAAGGCATTCATCAAGAAACTCACTTAGAAAATCTTCCAGGGACTGCTAGATGGCAGGATGCCCTGGGTCCAATTCTTTAGAAAGGCACTCCTAGACACACAGACTCCACGTGGCAGTTTGCATTTGAATTTGCAGTAAATTCTGGTTTTTCACACTGCATCAAAATCACGCCGTTCATGGCAACCGCTGCAGGTGTATACAGTATGTACTGACACAGTGAAGCAGAGCATGATCCCCTCTCTTCAGCAACTGGGCCGCAGGGCAATATTCCAACATAATGACTCCAAACACACCTTCAAGACAACCACTGCCTCGCTAAAAAAAGCTGAGGGTAAAGGTGATGGACTGGCCAAACATGTCTCCAGACCTAAACCCTATTGAGCATCTGTGGGACATCCTCAAACAAAGTGAAGGAGTGCAAGCTCTCCAACATCCATCAGCTCCGTGATGTCGTCATGGAAGGGGACTCCAGTGGTGAACTCCATGCCCAAGAGGGTTAAGGCAGTGCGGGAAAATGGTAACCACACAAAATAGACACTTTGGGCCCAATTTGGACATTTTCACTTAGGGGTGTACTCACTTTTGTTGCCAGCGGTTGAGACATTAATGGCTGTGTGTTGATTTTAAGGGGATGGCAAATTTACACTGTTATACAAGCTGTATACTCACTACTTTACATTGTAGCAGTGTCATTTCTTCAGTGTTGTCACATGAAGATATAATATATTTTTACATAAATGCGAGTACTCACTTGTGAGATACTGTATGCTACTGACATTCCAAAAATTGGTTCACAAAAACATTTGCAGATTTGGATAGCATTCGATTCTGGTGCAGCAAAAAATAAAAAGATCCTGCACAATTTTGGTGCAGATTGTGCGATTCAAGCCATACAGAATGGTTTAAATCACACTGCTGCAGAGTCACATGTGATTTCCACATGAAGACGGTGCGCTTCCTGTTCAAATCAATTGTGGTTCCCTCACCGCATCAGTGTGACCTGGCACTAAGGGCTTGGCAAAAATACACTGGAGGTTGCAGAGCTGCTCCCATCAGAAAGAAGTGTTAGGTGTGACCTCAACAAGTCACCTATTTGTCAGGTTATGTTACCGTTTCCCAATTGTTAGTTAGAGTTCTTATCTAAGCAAAGAGACACGGAGGTATTCAGTATTTCTGCTCAGAAGTCCGTCGTAACTCTGACTCTCTCTGACTGACTGACTCTGAGCTCTTTATTACTTCTCTTTTATAGACAGAAAAGAGCAAACATCAGCAGTGTAAAAAAACAACATTTTTGCAAAGAAAAAGCAATTCTCCGGATGTTATCAGCTGATAAGACAATCTTCTGGGCGTAGACTGCTTTTTAGGGCTGATGCGGCCTCTTCTTGATGAGTACGTGACTAAAGATGACGAGTCCTTATTTTACTGAGAAGGATAGAGAAAGACAAGTATTTAGTAAGACATATTGTCAACCATTTTGTTTAGACACCCCTTAATCCTTACATTTCCCCCTTTGACATCACCCCTCCCTCTTGCCCTGGGTCCACCTGAACAAGTTCTAGTCGACCTATATCCAGAGTACTCTCCCTGACCGCGAGTTGTCAGAGGGGTATACACCCATCCCCCTGGACAGTACCAACATCTAAAATTCAGGAAGAGTGGCTTTTCTGCAAGATGGGTGATGTCAAGGATCTAAATCTACCTATCTTCACAAAAGTTCCATCTTTTCCGCATCATTTACCTTGGCTTTCTTGCAAAAGCACATGAGCAGTTTAAAGCATGCATAAAAGAAAAATACGAATAAGAGCACCACTATAATCGTCATTGCTGCCTTCTTAACCCAAGAGAATAACCCTGAGAAACTAAAAGTTCCACCAAACGGATCCCAGTCGCGACCAATATTTCGGGCCTTCTCTTGTAAATTCTTTACTTCTGTACGGTGTTGTGCAATGGTGTCATAATAGTCAGGTACCTCAATGCTGGTGTTATGTATCCAAGTACAGCACTCATAGTCCTCAGTAGTTTCACAGAGTCCTGTCAGTGCTGCACTCATACTTTCAATTGCTAATTCATGTAATTCTAATTGTTGTCTGATGGCTCTGGTCTCCAGATTTAACTTAGTAATGTCATCAGAGTTTTTCTCCAAAACATCATTAATAATTCCTGTATAGTTATTTAGTCGTTTCATTAAGCCTATACCCCATCCTGTCCAGGACGGGAACCAAACCCATGCCATGTCCTTCTTCAGGAATATTTCTCTTTTACTACGATACCTGAGGGGATATCTAGGGTGCATGCTAGCTTCTAATAGGTGATCACCTCGTTCATCACCTACTACTCCCATTACTGGTACTAAACTTGCGAGGTAGCACCATCCCTGAGCTCTTCTAGGTATCCAAGTATAACATTTATCCTCACAACAGATGTATATATTGTTTCCTAGAGCTACTGATCTTGAACTGATATCATTTCTATAACGAGAGGTGTATCCATAGAGGGATAAGTTGGATACTAACCACCTAACATTATTATCCACAATGTTAGTGAGGAAGTCAGATAATGTCTGGTGTGTGCTGGAATTACTGGGATAGAAGCTTCCATTTAATACGACAATGGACAAATTAAACTTGCTGTCTTGGCATTCTCCATTTCCTCCCGTTGTGTTCCCTAAGTTGAAACACCAGGCAGGGGAAAAGGCGAGACCATTTGACTTAAACATTACTGTCTCGCTGGTATTTGTTCTAATTATGTTAATGCTACTGTTAGCAAGATCAGTATAGTTTATAGGAACTGCCATCAGTGGTATACTTGCTGTGCTGGGGTGTAATTTGCTACAAATCCAACATTTCTCATATCCGGACTTCTGGGCATAAGCATATTTAAACTTCAGTAATAACATTTTTTTAGAAAATCCTTCATCCTTGTGTATCTTATTCTGTGAGGTAACCAAACTATTAGCCAGGATTACTGAAACAAAAAAAAGATACATGTTGTCATTTGCCAACTGGCTCCTTTTTACAGTGAGAAGCGTGGATCCAGGTAGGTTTCCCTTCCAATTTCACTGAGGTTGCTGTAATCAATAGCACCTGGAAAGGACCTTCAAACCTTGGTTCCAGTGTCTTCCTGGTATGTTTCTTTACATACACATAGTCTCCTGGTTGTAGATCGTGAGTACCTGTGACAGAATTAGGGTCTGGAAGAGAAGAATACACACTCTTGTGGATTTTAGTCAGACGTTGTTGCAACTGTATTACATACGTAGTTAACCTATCACATTGCAATTGCATACTTTGAGGAAAATATAAACCTAATCTAGGTGCACTTCCAAACAGTATTTCATATGGGGATAACCCTGTTTTTCCCGTTGGAGTATACCTTATGGAGAACAAAGCTAAAGGCAGACATTCTGGCCAAGGTTTATTTAACTCTTGCATAGCTTTTTGTATTTTCAGCTTGATTGTACCATTTACTCTTTCTACTGATCCTGAACTCTGTGGGTGGTAAGGAGTATGAAAACTTTGTTGAACCCCTAACATTGCCATCACATTTTGCATTATTTCTCCCGTGAAATGTGTCCCCCCTATCTGATTCTATTGTTTCTGGGAGACCAAACCTAGGTATCAGCTCAGTAATCAGTTTCTTGGCGGTGGCTTTTGCCGTAGCTGATTTTACAGAATAACTTTCGGGCCAGCCTGAAAATAGGCAGATGCACACGAGAACAAATTCAAAGGGGCCGCTCTTAGGCATTTGTATGTAGTCAATCTGCAGTCTCTGAAAGGGATATTGGGCCCGGACCTGATGTTTACGTGGGGTTTTCACTCTCTGTCCTGGGTTATTAATCAGACAGATTTGGCATGCAGCACAGTAGTTCCTTGCAGTACTACTGAATCCAGGGGCTAGCCATCCTTGGCTTACAATCCTATACATAGAATTGGAGCTGACATGAGTGGGTAAGTGGACAGCCGCTGCCATTGCGGGGTATAGAGAAGCGGGTAGACATATTTTGTCTCCTTCTCTCCATACATTGTCAAGGCCTGATGCAGCTCCCTCCTTAACCCAACGGTCCTTCTCAATAGCCCCTGCTTGTTCCTGTAGTTCCATTAGCTGCTGCCATGTGGTTTCGGGCATACTCACCTGTACCGTGGCTAAGGTCTCAGGGCTTACTTCCCCTAGAGCTGCCTTCTTTGCAGTTAAATCTGCAAATGCGTTTCCTTTTGCCTCAGTTGTTTTTGCGCTCGTGTGTGCCGCTATCTTCATGATGGCTACTCTTTTAACCTTTTGAAGATTGTTCAGGACTCTTGATTCCTTCACCATGTTTAACAGGTGTGCCTGCTGCTGTAAGGTAACCTCTAGCTTTCCATATGTGGCCATAATCATGTGCCACACCGTAGGCGTATGCGGAATCAGTGTAAATGTTCCCTTCTTGTCCCTCCAAGTGTTCTAGGGCTTTCTCTAGAGCGGTTAGTTCCGCTTCTTGTGCCGACATGTGTGCTGGTAGTGACTTTGCCTCAATTACCTGTGTGTCCGTTACCACAGCATAACCTGTGTGATATTTACCTTTGTCATCGGCAAATCTACTACCATCTATGTACAGTGTGTGTTCTGCATTTGCAATGGGTATGTCTGTGACATGTGGGAACCCCGTGGTTTCTTGTTCCATAAGTTGAAAACAATCGTGTTCATCAGATGTTATGTCCTGAAACGAAAGTGTGTCAGAATCCTGAGTATCTTGTGCTGTGTCTACACCATTATCGTCATTACTCCCCCCTGTCAAATCTGTCTGTAATGGTAAAAGCTGTGCTAAGTTAAAAGAAGTGCATCGCTGAAAGGTAACATTGGGGGGTAGGAGCAAGGTGCATTGTAGACGCAGCTGCCTTGCCATTGATATGTGTTTTGGCTGGACCTGTGACAAGATGGCGTGTATGTCATGTGTGGTATGTACCACTACAGGATTGTCTAAGACAATTTCTGAGGATTTGTCAATGATAATTGACACTGCTGCAACTGCTCGTACACAGGACGGTGATCCTCTAGAGACAGGATCGAGAGCCGCCGAGAAGTATGCTACCGGCCTTTGTTTGATGTGTTGTTGTGTCAACACCCCTGTTGCGTGTCCCGTGATTTCAGCAATGTACAAATGAAATGTTTTGGTATAATCAGGGATCCCGATCGCAGGTGCCGAAATTAGTAACCTTTTTAAGGTGCTAAAAGATTCATGACCTGCTTCTGTGAGTACATAGGGTACTATTTTCAAGCAATCATATAATGGCTGCATCAGAGAACTGGCATGTGGTATCCATTGTCTACAATATGACACCATTCCCAGAAACATACGAAGTTGCTTAAAGTTGCGTGGGATATTCATTTGTCTTATGGCCTGGACTCGGTCTTCAGTGAGGTGTCGAGTACCCTGGGATATACAGTGGCCCAAAAAGACAACCTTTTTCTGACATACCTGTAACTTAGTTCTATTCACCTTGCACCCTTTTTCAGCCAGGAATTGTAACAATGATAGAGTGGCTTTTAAACAAGTCTACATATTGCAACAATACACAAGTGTCAGGCGGTAGCCATTCCCCCTATTTTTACTTTTTAAGGTTTAGTCAGTGGGGCATCGGACAAAAGACCGTCATAACCACTTATGGGTATGGTGTCACGGGACGTCATGTGTGGAGGGACTACTGAATCAGACAACAGACTGCGTGACGCTCCTGTGTCAACCAAACAAGGAATATGTTTACCTTCCACCTTCATCAACATGTGGAGCATTTTGTTCTCTGATTCAGCTAGGACTGGGGCAAGTCATGCGGTCGGATCGTCCCTATCATTGGTACGCCTCTGTCTGTAGTCCCTCGTGTCTCTGTCCGTGTTTCCTTCCTGTTCGTCTTTTATCCTTTTCCTACAGTCTCTTTTTATATGTCCCACCTTGTTGCAGTAATAACAGGTAAGAGGTTTACGGGAGGAATTCCCTCCTTCATTGACCCGGGCAACAGTGTTAACTCCCGGTGTCCTTCTGGGTTTAGTTTCTGCTAAATCAGCCTCTATGCCTTGTGCTTTCTGCAACAATGTTCCTCTGTCCCGTATGGCTCTCCATTCGGGAGTACATGCCTTCAGTTTGTCACCTATTTGGGGTACTAGTCCTTCCATAAACTGTCGATTGAAAGCCCTAATGGTGACGGGTAAGGCTAAATCTAGACCTTCATCAGCCATCATGCTTTCCATGTTGAGGTAAAATTCTGTAACAGTCTGACCTGGGGCCTGTTTTATGGGCGCTGTCGAACCCCTTTCCTGCTGTTTCCCTTGGCAAAATTCTCGTAACTGAGCAATAAACAGGGGTCTAGAGTCTATATGACGAGGGTGTATTCCTGGTGGATCTGCCGCTGGATCCCCTTGTGGTCTATGTGGAGCAATTTCATTCATAAATTGATTAAACATCGTTAGTGTCATTTTATGTCTACACAAATCTTCCCCATCTTGCCAAGTCGCTTCATGTGTGTCTAGTAATTGTGTCACGAATCTACAGAATGCGGCAGGTTTTGCTACGGGATCAGGAGCATTCTGTATTAATGCCATAAGAGTGTCAGCCGACCAAGGTGTCCATGTCCTCAGAACGACTTGTCGGGTCACTGTAGGTGGCTGTCCTGCTTGACCCGCATTTGGATTATTTACTTGTATTACCCTGGTCCGACTGTGGACTGGAGCTACGGGCTCTGGTCTTTGAGCGCCGCAATGCACACATTCCTGTGCCCAGTCTGGGTTCTGGATACCGCATACTCGGCATACCCATCCTCTTCCTCTTAAGGAAGGATAAAGTTTTGGTCTTTCATTACCTGGTGTGGTGGTGTTATAAGGAGGTGGAGTATCTCCCGTATTTACCCTATCGCCGGGAGCAGAAGGAAGACTTTTGTGTCGGACCTTCATATCCCATCCACCCTTTTCCTGACAATACTCCCATCCCTCCTCTTCAGCCCTGTTGGAAACCTTAATTAAACATTGTATTTGTGATACCCATCTGTTCTGCAATATCTCTCCCTGTCTGTTTCTTTATTTCTTCCCAACCTTCTACACTTAATCCATTTTCTCCATCCATCCCCAATTTCTTGAGAATCCTATTTGTGCCCTGTGCCTTATCCTTCCCATACAACATTGTAATTATGTCTTTAACAGCATAACATTTCTGAGATTCCTCCTGGGGTTTACCATGTGTCTGGCCCATTTTGACAGTCCTGCCTAGGTGGCGTTTGGATCACTTACTAAGTGTCTCGTTGCCTTCTCCTCCTAGGGTGCCAAAATATTAAAAACCTCTCCTGGATGAGATTTCTGAAATCGAATTACCTTATATGCTAGCCAACTGACAAATATTATGACCAGACTGACGGCTACAACATATACAAGCATTCCCTTTTGGTGGCCAAACACATATGACTAGGTCTCCGGGCTTTGTGGAGACCTTTATTCCCTTCCCATTACCATGGAATCTCTCAGCATTCGTTTCTTATTCCTGCTTTATCGAGGCAGTCAGGACTTATACTTTCAACCCGTTTTTAGGCTCATGAATCAAAAAGCGTATATCAAACTTAAGTGTCGGACCCCCAAAGTACTCTTACGAGTTAAGGGCGCATTCCGTTACCCATTGGGATGATATATGTTTCAATTCACACCATACAAACAGGGCTTATCTCAGTCACAACAGACAGATGACAAGTAGACAGACAAGAAACAACGGTAACATAAGCCAAAATATTAAGTTCAAGACCCGCTTACTACAGAGGTTGGTGTTTACCTGAAGAACAATTCAGACAGATCAGGTGGGCACAAATCTAAGAAGCACAGAGTTTATAAGAAAATAAAGCTTTTCTTACCTGCGCAGGATTTGTCTGTGGTTCTTGATGTGCCCAGCCTTTTTGTTCCGTCCTTATGTTCGTTCGCCTCTTGTAGTTTCTTTCTGCAGGTCCCTGTTCGGGCGCCAGAAATGTTAGGTGTGACCTCAACAAGTCACCTATTTGTCAGGTTATGTTACCGTTTCCCAATTGTTAGTTAGAGTTCTTATCTAAGCAAAGAGACACGGAAGCGGTAGTAAACCCGCACATTTTTTTTTTTTTAAACCTGCAAAGCAAAAGGCATAATGAGCTAGTATGCACCGCATACTAGCTCATTATGAAATACTTACCTTAGAACGAGGCCCCGACATCTGGCCCGATCCACGCCGAGGGAGCTGACATGCTCCCTCGGCGTTTCTTCCGGGTATCGCGGCTCCGGCGCTGCGAGTGGCCGGAGCCGCGATATCGTCACTCCTGCGCATGCGCGCGGGAGATTTCAGTCCGGCCGCTGCCGGATTTTGACGGCGAGAAACCCCTTGTGCGCATGCGCCGCTGCAGTCAGCGACGCATACCGAGGGGAATATCTCCTAAACCGTACAGGTTTAGGAGATATTTTTTTTACCTACAGGTAAGCCTTATTATAGGCTTTCCTGTAGGTAAAAGTTAAAAATGTGGGTATACAACCCCTTTAAAGGCCCCCAACGCCTTATCTGTGAGGTCTATAAAAGACCAGGGCCTTATTTGAGGGATTTATTCAAGTAGGAAATGGCTGTGACAACAGCTGAAGAACCCCTTATTTTTAAGAATGCCTTGGGAACACCTTCTCTGGTTGAACCTAATCCAAATATATAACTTCCTGCAAGTGAGGGCACACTGGAAAATATTTGGTATTGTAGGATAATAGTTAGGAGACCAAATGGCCACCTTTATGCTTAATTATTAGACTACTCCATCTATAGCAATGTATGGTCTCGTTATGCGGAGAGAACAAGGAGTGTTGAAACTATTTATGATCTGCATAATGTGTGAGTGACCTTGCCATAGGAGTCATTTCCAGAAAAGAACCATTGTTCAAGAATTCCTGAGAATGATTACGAAAATATAGCCTCATTAAGCAATTATGCCACTATATTCAGGCGAGCAGAATTGTATTAGCAAATAGGAAGTTGGAGAAGTACTGTACATTTGTTCCCAATTGGGGTATAGTGGGAGAGTTGTTTATAGATTCAGGTTATTTAAATCTGTCCAGCTATATGCCCTGTGCAGGCCTTGCTGTATGTACATCATGTTGTAAGGGCCTCTGGCCAACACATTTCATCCTACTAAAGCTGGCCATAGATGGATCGAGTCCATATTCTTTAAAATGTAGGAATGGGCACATTAGTTACAGCAACTGCCTATGTGGCCTCATAACCTCTTGTTTCTTAAAATGTAGGAAGGATGGGACAAGTCCCTTTAAATTAGATATTTCTTGGATAACACATTTGATTACCTAACATATTCAAGGTTGAATGATGGCCATCAGCACATATAGCAGAAGGGAATTTATCATACATACACTATTCATTTATTTTGTAAAATAGGAGATTGGGAGAGTAGTGACAACTGAGCAAGGGTGATACCACTGTCCATTAAAGCTTGTGTGTTGGCCTAAAGCAGGACCCAAGAAAGTGCATTTCTGGTAGATGAGATTTTTAAGCCAGAACATGAACAATAAATTTAAAAGGTAATTGTACAAGTTCACTGCACAGCGTTATAATAAAATACCATTTTGAAAAGAATTGAGAAACAGCCCAAACTAGGGATTGATCTTTTTTAAAGGTTTAATTATGGATTTCGCTTTACAGTTTAATCTTTCTTGGCTGCAGCCTTTCTCATGGCAGCCAACACATTGCTGAGTTCTTCTCTCTTTCTCTTGGCCCGGATGTGAGTTCCAATCTGTAAAGAAGGAAAAAAAAAATTTTTTTAAAAAGCTGTATGAACTAAAAATGCTCAGATTGTCAAATTACATTTTTAAAAAGCTGCAAACTCAGACTATACTCGACAAAAATAGTATTTTTTCACCATACTTGCCTGTAAACTCCTTTTCTTTGAATACATCATGGGACAGAGTTAAGCCAATATTCATTACCTACTGGGTTATATTTAATCTCCAGGTGAATGGACACTGGTAGACAAAAAGGTCTTCATACAGGAAGTGATCTCCTATATAACCCCTCCCAGTACTTCAGTTTTGTAACAAGCACTGAATCCTCAAATAAGAGGGGAGGGGATCTCTGTTTCCAATGATGTATTCAAAGAAAAGGATTTTACAGACAAGTATGACAAAAAAATCCTATTCTTTTTCATTCATCATGGAACAGTCCGGCTAATATTCATTACCTACTGGGATGTCCCAGAGTAATAGCCTTGAGGGAAGGGAGACAACCTGCCAAACAATAGCCATCAGACCTTAAACGGCAGCACGCAGTACACTGCGGCTGAAAGCCAAAATCCTCGGCTGCGCGAACATCTACTAGATAACATTTTGTTAACGTATGCACTGAAGACCAGGTAGCAGCCTTACAAATCTGAGCCAGATACCTGATGGCGAGAAGCCCAGGAGGTTCCTACACCCCTGGTAAAATGAGCCCTCACCCTTAAAAAGGGAGGAGCCTTCCGTTTCAGACCACAGGTCTGAATGACTAATTGATGGACCCAATTGGCAGAAGCTGCCTGCCCTTTCTTGGGTCCTTTCGGTTAAAAAAAAAAAAAAAAAAGGAGCCTGATCCTCGGACCTCTGCAGATCTAGACAAATAAACCTCAACTGCCTGGACAAGGTTGAGAGAAAGGGCAAAATAATGTTCCGATTTAAATGAAAGGCAGACACGACTTTTGGCAAAATGGATGGAGCAGGTCGTAACATGACCCTGTTGTGGTGAAGGATCAAATATGTTTCCCTGCACGAAAGGGCCACCAACTCAGACACCCTTCTAGCCAAGGGGATGGCCACCTTGTATAAAAAAAAAAAAAACGCAGAAGTACTTCCTTTATGGGAGGGGTTATAAAGGGGATCACTTCCTGTCTGAAAACCTTTGGTCTACCTGTGTCCATTCACCTAGAGATGAAGTACAACCCAGTAGGTAATGAATTAGCCTGTCATGATGTATGAAAAAAAACACTTTTTCACTAATTTTCTTAAAAGTCCATTGAGGGACACAGGAATTCAGTTACTCAGGTTGTGCTACCACCTACTGGAGGGGGCAGGACACTGGCGAACAGAAAATTGTAAGCCAGCCCCAGTCAAACTCTCCTCTACTAATCATGCCTTAGTTTGTCATAAGCAGTACCATGATCTGAAAAAGGAGTGGGACCTGTCTCCTTCAACAGACTCAACAGTGATGTAATGGAGCACGTTGAGAATTACTGCAATTGGGTGTTCGGCCCCTTTCACACAGAGCAGATCCGTTGGACAGACCGATTGCTAAGCAGGGGAATTACTCTATTTTTCCCTGTTGAGCAGGCGGATGACAGGTCCGTCTCCGCTCACTGTGCAGAGATGCACCTGTCAGACCCCGCTCTCTATGGGGAGAGCGGATGAAAACGGACCTGTGCTTTTTCATCCAATCCGCTGGATGGATGGCGAAAGTATTGAGCAGATCTTGTGGGATCGAATAGCAGGTGGGTGTCAGCAGACACATATTTCTGCTGACATCTGCCTGCCCATAGAAATCAATAGATGGCCCACTCAGATCAGCCTGAAAAATGGGCAGGCGGATCCAATCGTGAAAGGTACCTAAAGAGTGAGTGTGCCCTCATAGTCAAAAAGTCTTGAGTGGACATGGAGGTCCCAGAGGACAGGGCTAAGGACTCCGCGCCAACTGATGGAGCTGAGGAAGACTAAGAAGGCTCAATAACAATTGGAGTGCAGGCACTGGTTCTACCAGTGCTGCAGCAGTATGGTGCCTCCCATCACTGACTGGCAGAAAAGAATGCATACGCGGCACTTCAACCAGCAGTGGAGAAGTGTTAACCCTTAATGTTAAAAGGTGAAAGCGAAACTTGCAATGGCACCCAACAGTGCAGCTAGTGAGGTGATTTCCAATGGCTCAAGCCCAAACAGCCTTACTAAGCGAGTCTACAGAGGCAGGGTGACACCTGGGGCTGTGTCACAGCTCTAGACCTAAATAGTGCACTGTGCCAAATTAATCAGTATATTAAAAGGTCTAGAAAGCACCTCAATGCAAAGCCAGTGTCCAAATATCACATTCCAGACTAGGCTCATGTGCCCAATGCAGCAGGATCTGGGTAAAGCCTTGTAAGCTAGGCTGAGGAAACAGCAATCAGGAAAGCTGCTATTTAGAAATTTAAGGACTAAAGAAGCCAGCATAAAATACATTTTCCTTAGCATAGCTGGAGAAAAGATGTGCATTCTCCCAGGACACTAAAACTGAGGCATGCTGGATAGAGGAAGAGATATACAAGGGGCTGACTTATGATTATTTTGTTTGTTTCCAATCACTGCAGTTGACAGACACCATAGGCAGGTTGGATTTAGGTGCATATCAGCTCCTGGATTTCTATTAGTACAGATTTCCTATAAAAGGTCATCTGTCAAAGCCCCTGCCTTACTCCTGGGCTACATATAAATTCAAGAAAATTATTGTATTTTAGTAAACGTGAGATTTTCTCTACTCTTCTCCTGGATAAAAGCATGCATTCCTAGAATACAATAGCAGTTCCCACCTAAAACTTCACAACTGTAGTCTTCATGACAGGGATTACTGCACCATTTAAAACAAAGACTATTAGATGTGTGACATGCGCAGGTTAAGATAAATCTCTTACCCTTTTTTTGATGAATTTAAGAGCTCTTTTGTCCTTTGACACTTTGAGCAACTCCATGGCACGTCTTTCATATGGAGCGAAGCCACATACTTCACGGATCATGTCACGGACAAACTTGGTGTGCTTTGTCAGACGCTGGAAGATAAATTATTGCAAACCTTATAGACAGAGTAATATGCTGAAAACAAATATCAAAATGACGATTTATGAAACTGCTAAATTAAGATGTTACCCATTGGCAGTAGGAAAAAGCACAGGACTTGTCAGAATGTTTAACAACTGGAAGGGCATTTTTATTCAGGGATCTGCAGCTGACTCAATTTTAGGACTGAGCTTCATGTTGAACATGCATTCCAAACAAGTGTATCCACAATTAGGCCAGTGCACCCATCCAAACCCCAGCTTCTGGTTTTAAGAAAAGCAGCCAGGCATCATAAATAATGTTATTAGCCAATTATAGTCAAGTCAGGTCATTGTGATTGACAAGAATCTACATCTCTGGCAGACATATTTGGCATTGGATACTCAGAGGAACATTGAATACTGTCTCTCCCCCCCCCCCCCCCCCCCCCAAATAAAGTACTTTGACACCGAGACTTTTTTGGAGAGGCGCAATAAGAAAAAAAGTATAAAATGTTGGAACAACAACTGTACACGCTGACCATGTTTTATGTTACACCTTAAAAGCTGAACTTCACCCGAAAGGGAAAGTTCTGCTTTATGACCAACTCTACCACATTTGGAGTATTCACTTTTTTTGGGGGATTGGTCATTTCATTTTAAATAGGTACCCACTCCCTCTTCCGCTCAGATCACCTACATCAGGGATATGCAATTAGCAGACCTCCAGCTGTTGCAGAACTACAAGTCCCATGAGGCCTAGCAAGACTGACAGCCACAAGAATGACACCTAGAGGCAAAGGCCTGATGGGACTTGTAGTTTTGCGACAGCTGGAGGTCCGCTAATTGCATATCCCTGACCTACATGATCCGAGTGGATCCCCATTTTGTGCAAATCTCATGCTCATTTGCATGATCAGACTAATGCATTCACTCAAGCAGCACCTGCAGTCAGCCCATTACCTTATATATGCCTCAGTTTCAGCAATGAAGACAAGGATACAAGTCTGCCTAAGCTGTATCCCTAAAATCTGGATGAACAAATATCTGCACTAACGCAAACAAAAAAGCAACAGCAGCCAGCAGTTTGCCGATTCAAACAAACAATAAAAAGTCCAAAGTGCAGCGCTCAAATAAAAATGTAAATGATTGTCCGTGTGAAAAAAAATCAAAAATGAAATATTAAATGCGATTGTCCATATAAAAATAAAGAGGACATAGAGCCTCCACCAAGTTTCAATGTGCATATGAAAAGCACACCACACCCACATGCTCTCAATCTGCTTATTATTCTGGTAAGCAGATTGAGAGCACGTGGGTGTGCTTTTCATTAGAGGTCGACCGATATGGGTTTTTCTCTGGCCGATGCCGATATTTAGAAATCATGGCGGCCGATAGCCGATATATGATGCCGATTTTTTTGGGCCGATATGTTAGGCCGATTTTATTTTATTTATTTATTTTTAATCCCCCTTGATCTAACACACCTTTCCCACTGGGGCGTTTTAAGGCGCTTTTGGGCTAAAAATAGCGCCTGTAAAGTGCCTGTAAAATGGCTCCCCTGCAGTCTGTGTGAAAGCTTTCACACTGAGGCGATGCGCTGGCAGGATCTTAAAAAAAAGTCCTGCAAGCAGCACGTTTGGAGTGGTGTATACCGCTCCTCCACCACTCCTGCCCATTGATATGAATGGGCACCACTGCCGAAGCGCATGCAATGCGATTTGGCAGCGGTGCTTCATGGGCGCATTTAACCTCTTCCTTGGCCGCTAGCTGGGTTATATGTGCCACTAGCAGCCAAATAGCACCGCTAAAATGATAGTAAAGAGCCGCTAAAACTTGCAGCGTTTTACCATCAACGCCTGCCCGCTCCAGTGTGAAAGCGGCCTTCATACGTGATACAGAAAATTTCTTACACTTAAACATTTATTAAACAAAACAAACCTCCAATCAGTTTACTTGTATGTATGATTTAGATAAAAAAAAAAAAAATATATATATATATATTTATATTAAATAAAAACAGGTAGTCAAAACTTTTGGACAAAAAAAAAAAAAATGGGCTAACTTTACTGTTTTTATTTTTTAAATGGTGTATTTTTTTCCCGAAAAAATGCATTTGAAAGACCTCTGTGCAAATGCCGTGTGACATAAAATATTGCAACAACCGCTATTTTATTCCCTAGGATCTCTGCTAAAAAAATATATATAATTTTTGGGGGGTCTAAGTGATTTTCTGGCAGAAAATACAGGATTTTTACTTGTAAGCAACAAGTGTCAGAAAAGATTTAGTCTTTAAATGGTTAAACTGAGAACTTCTACACACAGAGATGACTTAATTCATTCAAGTGTAAACATTGTATCTTTCTGTTCTTTTCTTGGCAGCCTGCCCAGAGTGGAGGAAAGGGTTGCTATGACGACTCAGTCAACTTAGACCATTTTATACAGAAGTCATTTCAAAGTCCTGCTGTAGTTCTAAATCGGCTTTTTATCAGCACAAATCGGCCGATGCCGATTATTTAAAAAACGGCAAATATCGGCCGATATATCGGCCGGCCGATATATCGGTCGACCTCTACTTTTCATATGCACATTGAAACTTGGTGGAGGCTCTATGTGTCCTCTTTATTTTTATATGGACAATCACATTTAATATTTCATTTTGATTTTTCACATGGACAATCACATTTAATTTAAGCTGTACCCCCTTCCTGGGCTGCATGTGCAGGATGTCTTTATTCATCTTACACCATGCAAAATGCTTGTTTTTCATGGAACATTGAATTTTACTACTGTCCAAGCAAAGTGTAACCAAACTCAAAAAGGAGACTGCAATTTATATACTCACCCCTCTCCTGCGAGAGTGTCTAGGCTTGGATACATTCTTGGTCACTGGATGGCCTTTATTAAGGCCTACAGCCATTGGGTATCTGATAGCCATTCTGTAGATAAAGAAACATATTTTAGTTTTCACATAAGCAATATAAAAACGCAGAATTCCTGACTTTAAACAAGTCAATGTCACACAAAAATGGTGCTTACCAACATTGAAAGTGTATCCATGTAACTAGTCTGATTTAATCTACTTTCATACAGGTGCTTTAGCGCTAAAAATAGCACCTGCAAAAGAGCCTCTCCAGTGTGAAAGCCCAAGGGCTTTCACACTGGAGCGGTGCGCTTGCCGTCCTGCAAGCCACTCCTAAAGCGCCCCTGCCCATTGAAAATGTGCTGTGTTAACATGTTGCACGGTTTACTTTTGTTCTGTTTGTTTTTTTACACTTATATTCATGAAAAACCCTTATCCCAAAAAGAAAAGAAAAAAATGTTGCTGTAACTGCTCCTTAAAGCATAATGCCACTTTTGTTGAGGAAACACATCCCCCTCTGGGTGTTTTATGTACATTGCAGGGATTTTAACAAACTTTGTTGCAGATTCCTATCTTATTATTCTGAAGAAATCCCTGTGTTTCTCTGTACTGAGGGAGTCTAATGGGAGTACTTTCATAATCATCACCATCCAGCTGCTGCAGCTTTAGGGCTCTAATGAGGAAAATTGCTGGGTCTGCATTCCTTTAGGACGTGATCTCCTATTGGAAGTATCTTCCCATAAATTGAATGTTTGTTGCAGGTGATGCCAATAATCTGACTTGTATTTTAGTGTAGACTTCTTGGAAAACCAGTGAGCCAATCACACAAGCAGGAAATTACATATCTGGGGGGACATTCTGTGTACAGAACACCTCCAGGTAGCCATATTGCATTTTACAGAAATTTACAGAGCTGCAGAATAAAAAGGAAAGGTAATTTTTAATAACTTTAAATTACAATATGACTTGTGTTGCAATTTTATATGCTATATTTTTTCCAATGATAGTGGAGTTATCCTGTAAAGTGAAACTAAACCTTAAAATTTAACAGTTTCCCAAAACAGTTACATTCAAGGCATGCCGTGAATGATTACTGTCACATTTGCTTGTGTGCTCAACTGAACTGTCAAACCATCAAAAGGCTCGTGTCAAAACTGATCACATGTGCAGCACCATGGCAACTACAGATCAGAGGCCAAGATGGCAGCTTCCTTAGCTGTAAGATAGGAGGGTTTAGTTCCGCTTTGAAGTGTTAGCTGAAGTTCAATTTGTTAGTCAAGTCTATCAAAATCTTTTAGTACACCTAACACTACCTTCTCCCCATATTGACAATGCCACTGCTCAATGTCATCTCTGTTGCTCCGCCATCCAGAGTGGAGACAACCTGTATATTGAAGAACTACAGGACCTTGCCCATCTGTTACAGGGAAAAGGGAGTACTCAATCCTGTCCTGATACAGTGATCGTTGTCATCCTAGGACAGAAAATGTAGTAGTGGCAGAATCACCAGGTGAATAAAGGACGCAGGGGGAAAGGTGTACACATTAAAAACAAATCCAGTTTTTAGCTTAAAGTGTTTCTAAAAAGGTAAAGGTTTTACCTTGGCATGCTACGCAATATAGTAAAAAAGAAAATAAAATAATAATAAAATAAAAAAAAAAATCTTATGCACGCATGCGCAGTACGGAGCAGACGAAGCTTCGGAAAATCTCCGAAGCTGAACGGCGCCTGCGTCGTGAGTGGAGGTGGTAGCCCCACCACCCAAGTGGACATAGGGTTGTGAATTTTAGAGGGCCCCTCGCGGGCGAGCTTCGCTTGCCACGCTGCGCTCGGCTCTTTTTTATTCTAACTATGTCCACTTGGATAGTGGGGATAGAACCTGGACTCACGGCGCAGGCGCCGTTCATCCTCTGCAATTTTCGGAATCTGTGTTGCTGTGTACTGCGCATGCGCAGTACGCAGCGGACACTATCCGATGGAGGATGTTATTTGACAAGACACCGGCTCAGGAGCAAGAACGTCTGGGAGACAACAGAAGGTGAAGATCAGGGCTTCTCTGTGCAAAACCATTGCACAGAGCAGGTACATAGAACACATTTTAGAATAAAAATTGTGCCTTTAAAATCTCTACAATCTCTACAATGCACTGTCTGCATTAAAGAGGAAGTAAACCCTGATGAGTTTACTTCCTCTCATTCCCTGCAAAGGCAAAGCATAATGGACTACTATGCATCGCATAGTAGTCCATTATGTGTCACTTACCTGACACAGGAGCCAGCGAAGTCACCGCTGTCCCCTGTAGTCCCACGCATCCATCTTCTCGGTGGGTCTCCAGCTCCGCCGCTGTCATTCGGCGAAGCTGCGATGACGTCACTCCCACGCATGCGCATGGGAGCCGACACGCGCGGCCTTTCCAACGACGGAGCTGCCGCGCGTGTCGGCTCCCATGCGCATGCTCAGTGCACCGCTGTCTACGGCGCATGCGCCGTAGACAGCGGTGCCTGTCTTCGGGCAAATATCTCCTAAACTGTATAGGTTTAGGAGATATTTCTTGGACCTACAGGTAAGCCTTAATCTAGGCTTACCTGTAGGTCAAAGTGTGTTGTAAGGGTTTACAACCACTTTAAGGTAAAAAGTACTTCAAAAGCAGCTACCCCAGGGCACATTTAAAGCGATTGTTATATTTTTTGGGGAAAGACTATACAAACATGTTATACACATCTGCTCTGTTGTCGTGGATTTCCACAAAGCAGTCCCCATCCACCCCTTCTCAGGTCCCTCCCTCCTGCTGAGTTCCCCCACAGCAAGCAGGTTGCTATGGGGCACCCAAGCCAGAGCTGAGGCCCAACCCCCGCTCTCCTGATTGGCTGACTGACAGCAGGAGCCAATGGCACCATTGCTGTGTCTCAGCCAACCAGGAGGGAGAGCCTCGGATAGCCGAGAATCATTTCTTCACTGGATAGAGATGGGGGCTCAGGAAATATTAGGGGGACCGCCGCAGTTTTTTTTATCTTAACCACTTCAGCCCCGGAAGATTTTACCCCCTTCCTGACCAGAGCACTTTTTGCGATTCGGCACTGCGTCGTTTTAACCGACAATTGCGCGGTTGAGCGACGTGGCTCCCAAACAAAACTGACGTCTTTAACCACAAATAGAGCTTTCTTTTGGTGGGATTTGATCACCCCTGCGGTTTTTATTTTTTTCACTATAAACAAAAAAGTGTCAATTTTGGAAAAACACATTTTTACTTTTTGCTATAATAAATATCCCAAAAAAATATTTTTAAAAAAAAATAACTTTTTTTTCCCTCAGTTTAGGCCGATGCGTATTCTACACTTTTTTTCCCAAAAAATAAATAAAAAATAAATCGCAATAAGCATATGATTGGTTTGTGCAAAAGTTAGAGAGTCTACAAACTAGGGGATAGTTTTAAGGCATCTTTATTGATTTTATTTTACTAGTAATGGCAGCGATCATTGATTTTTATCATGACTAACATTATGGCGGACATATCGGACAATTTTGACACATTTTTGGGACCATTGGCATTAATACAGCGATCAATTCTAAAAAATTGCATTTATTACTGTAAAAATCTCACTGGCAGTGAAGTGGTTAACCACTAGGTGGCGCTGTAGGGGTTAAGTGTGTCCTAGAGAGATTCTAACTGTGGGGGAGAGGGGGCTGTGTGTGACACAGCACTGATCCCTGTTTCCAATTACAGAGAGAGCTGATCAGTGACAGTGTCAATAGGCAGAACAGGGAGATGCTTTACATTAGCATCTCCCCGTTCTTCCTCACCATGAGCCGATCGCGTGTATCCTCACGGACATCGGGGTCCGCGAGACCTGCGATCCCGAGGCTCCCGGCGGGCGCACGAGCCGCCTCTTAAAGGCCAACGTACAGGTACATTACTCTGCCTGTACATGCCCTTCTGCCGCAGTATATCCGCGCGAGGCAGTTGGGAAGCTTTACAACCACTTTGACCTACAGGTAAGCCTAGATTAAAGCTTACCTGTAGGTCCAAGAAATATCTCCTTAACCTACACCGTTTATATTTTTTCAAAAATAGGGCGCCATAGACAACGGCGCAGGTACACTGGGCGCGCAGCAAATGAAGGCAAACGTGCAGTCACAGCTCCCACGCGCTGGAGTGACGTCATCGCTGCGCCAGCCACTCACAGCGCCAGAACAGCGATACCTGGAAGGAAGATGGACGCTACGTGCTACAGGGGACAGTGGTGACATCGCTGGCTCCTGTCTCAGGTAAGTGACACATAATAGGCTACTATGCGATGCATAGTAGTCCGTTATGCTTTACCTTTGCAGGGAAACAGAGGAAGTAAACACATCAGGGTTCACTTCCTCTTTAAAGAGGAGGGCCAGCTTTAAAAAAAAAAAAAAAGTCAGCAGCTGCAAACACTGTAGCTGCTGACTTAATAAGCAGACTTACCTGTCCAGGGTGCCCGTCCGAGGCGGACCTGTCCCTTGGCTCTCGGCGCCGCCATTTCAACTAAGGGAAACAGGCAGTGGAGCCATGTGGCTTCACTGCCCGTTTCCTACTGCGCATGCACGAGTCGCGCAGCGCTTTGTGAATGGGGCGTGCTGTGTTCTGGGACACACAGTGCCCCATTCCCCAGAAGACACCGCACGGAGGAGAGAAGACCAAAGATCACCGGGGAGGATGAAGAGGCAGGATGATATGCCTAGCAACAGGCATTTCTGGCAAGTAAAAAAAATAAAAAATTTTTCCTGATTCTTTGCTAAATTATAAAATATTTTTGTTTTTCAGGGTTGCCCTCCACTTTAAAGAGGAAGTAAACCCTGATGAGTTTACTTCCTCTTTTTTTCCCTGCAAAGGTAAAGCATAATGGACTACTATGCATCGCATAGTAGCTCATTATGTGTCACTTACCTGACACAGGAGCCAGCGAAGTCGCGCTGTCCCCTGTAGTCCGCCACATCCATCTTGCTGGGGGCGTCTCGCAGCTCCGCCGCTGTCATTCGGCGAAGCCGCGATGACGTCACTCCCGCGCATGCGCACGGGAGTCGACAAATGCGGCAGCTCCATTTTTGGAACTGCCGCGTTCAGTGCGCATGCGCCGTAGACAGCGGTGCCCGTTTTCGGGCAAATATCTCCTAAACCATATAGGCTTAGGAGATATTGCTTGGACCTACAGGTAAGCCTTAATCTAGGCTTACCTGTAGGTCAAAGTGGTTTGTAAGGGTTTACAAGCACTTACCTGAGCCTGATCTGGATCCAGCGCTGTGCCCATCTGCAGCAGCTCTTCTCCCCTCTCACAAGAGACTGGAAGGCAGCTGGAGCCACTGGCTTCTGAGTGTCAAATAAGGAGGAAGCACGACCAAGCTGCACTGTGTGAGTCTATGGATGCACACAGTCCAGCTTTGGACTGAGCCTGCACAAGTGGCTTGCTATGGGGGCACTTGCAGAAGAGGATCTGGGCTGCTCTTTGCAAGACCATTACAGAACAGGTAAGTAGAACAGACTTATTAAAAGAAAAGAAAGCTTTACAACCACATGAAGGCCTTTTCCCAGAACACATGTGTTGCTGTGCTCCTCTAATGAAGCCTGGAATACGTGTAACCTCCATGGGAAGACAATACTTGTCCCCCTGACATGCTGCTGCTCTTTTGGTCTCAGAAAGGGGTGATGAGGTCTGCCCCCCAGTCTACTAGTGCCGCCATTGGCCTAGTGTGGCAGGCAATATGTTCAGGGGAGCTTTGTATTTGTACCCAGGTGTCTGGCCATGCCTGCAGGACCCTGTCGCCACTACCATCCGCTCTGCTACACTTTTGCCATTATTCCTGATCTATAATCAACACACTGCGCCCATAACCACACGCCCCAGCAGCCCAGCTCCCCTCCTCCACCACCCGGTGTGATTTTAGCCGACCACACCGCGGATGGACGAGATACAACGTAGATTACATTTGCCTCTTCCAGTCTCATACCTCTGTGCTCTGATGGCGTCCACACCGGAAGGAAGGAGCAAAACCGGAAGTTCCGTACTTTAAACCGCTCCGTCTTCCTACGTACGCTGTCGTAATGATGAAGGCAGTGTGGCGGGGGTATAGTACGCAAGTGCGATAGCGAGTTCATAGTTCGTAGGCAACAACGCACGCGCAGATCTTAGTGTAAGACGGAATAGGGCGGCTGAATTGTATGCTTGTAGGCATATCGCCGCCTTATTTGGCACCCTGGGCTCAGCCAGAATGGGGACATACTAAAAGGAATGACAGAATGGAATGCCCATAGACTTTAACAGGGAGATGGAATGCCCATAGAGAATAATGGAACAAAGTGGAATGCCCATAGAGAATAATGGAAAAAAAAATTCAGTTTGTGACAGACTCTTTTGACATATAAATGTTTTTTTTTTTTTAAAGACCTACTTTTAAATATCAGTGGTCATGTTTAATATTAGATTAGATGGGATTAATGTTGTTTTTTATGGCATAACAAAGGTAAATGACAGAGTGGAATGCCCATAGAGTATAATGGGAAGTAAAATATAAACTCATTTGCAAGCAAATCTGAGTGACATAGCAATTTATCCTTTACCACAGCTGTTCCTCAAATAGAGTAGCAGATTGTAAGGTTGAGATTATTTGGGATTACGGCTGTTTTCTATGGAATGACAGACATGACAGAATGGAATGCCCATAGAGTATAATGGGGAGCAAGATGTGACCTGGAGTCAAAACCATTGGTCATATCAGATTAGTCTTTAGCAGACATACTCTCTATGTCCAGTGGTGATGTCCACAATTCACATTAAGTGGGATTATTATTGGTTTCTATGGAATTGCATACATATGACAGAGTGGAATGCCCATAGAGTATAATGGGAATTAAAATATAATCTCATTTGCAGGCAAATCTGAGTGACATAGCAATTTATCCTTTACCACAGCTGTTCCTCAAGTAGAGTAGCAGATTGTAAGATTGAGATAATTTGGGATTACGGCTGTTTTCTATGGAATGACAAACATATGACAGGGTGGAATGCCCATAGAGTATCATCGGGAGCAAGATGTGACCTGGAGTCAGAACCATTGGTCATATCAGATCATTCTTTAGCAGACATACTCTCTATGTTCAGCAGTGATGTCCAAATTTGAAATTAAATGGGATTATTTTTGTTTTCTATGGAATGACAAGACATATGACAGAGTGGAATGCCCATAGAATATAATGGGAAGTAAAATATAAACTAATTTGCAGGCAAATCTGAGTGACATAGCAATTTATCCTTTACCACAGCTGTTCTTCAAGTAGAGTAGTAGATTGTAAGGTTGAGATTATTTGGGATTACAGCTGTTTTCTATGGAATGGCAGATAAATAATAGAAAGGAATCCCCATAGAGTATAATGGGAAGCAAGATGTGACCTGGAGTCAAAACCATTGGTCATATCAGATCAGTCTTTAGCAGACATACTCTCTATGTCCAGTGGTGATGTCCAAAATTCAGATTAAGTGGGATTATTATTGGTTTCTATGGAATGACATACATATGACAGAGTGGAATGCCCATAGAGAATAATGGGAAGGAAGGTGTGACCTGGAGTCAGAACCATTGGTCATATCAGATCAATCTTTAGCAGACATACTCTCTATGTTTGTTAGTGATGTCCAAATTAGACATTAAGTGGGATTATTATTTTTTTCTATAGAATGACAGATAAATAATAAAAAGGAATGCCCATAGAGTATCATGGGGAGCAAGATGTGACCTGGAGTCAAAACCATTGGTCATATCACATAAATTTTTAGCAGACATACCCTCTATGTCCAGTGGTGATGTCCAAAATTCACATTAACCACTTTCAGACCGGACCAATTTGCTGGTCAAAGACCAGACCACTTTTTGCGATTCGGCACTGCGTCGCTTTAACTGACAATTGCGCGGTCGTGCGACGTGGCTCCCAAACAAAATTGACGTCCTTTTTTCCCACAAATAGAGCTTTCTTTTGGTGGTATTTGATCACCCCTGCGGTTTTTATTTTTTGCGCTATAAACAAAAATAGAGCGACAATTTTGAAAAAAACGCATTATTTTTTACTTTTTGTTATAATAAATATCCCCCAAAAATATATAAAAAAACATTTTTTTCCCTCAATTTAGGCCGATACGTATTCTTCTACATATTTTTGGTAAAAAAAATCGCAATAAGCGATTATTGATTGGTTTGCGCAAAAGTTATAGCGTTTACAAAATAGGGATAGTTTTATAGCATTTTTATTAATAATTTTTTTTTATTTTTTTTACTAGTAATGGCGGCGATCAGCGATTTTTTTTTATTGTGACTGCGACATTGTGGGGGACCCATCGGACATTTTTGACACATTTTTGGGACCATTGTCATTTATACAGTAATCACTGCTATATAAATGCAGTGATTCCTGTGTAAATGACACTGGCAGTGAAAGGGTTAACCTGTGGGTGGCAGTGTAGGGGTTAAGTGTTCCTAGGGGTGTGTTACTAACTATGGGGGGGTTGGGCTTTCATTTAGTGTACACTGATCTCTGCTCCAATCACATGGAGCAGAGATCAGCGTCACTAGTTGCTAGGCAGAATGGGAAAATGTTGTTTATTCAGCATTTCCTCCATTCAGCCGCTCCGTGAGACGATCGCGGGGATGCCCGCGGCGATCGAGTCCGCGGGTCCCGCGATCGGACTCACGGGGGTCCCGACCAGCGCGGGAGCGCGCCGCCGCCGGCGCGCTCCCGATGGCATGGCGGCAACGAATATTGGACGTACATGTACGCCAATATGCCTGCCCGTGCCATTCTGTCGACGTACATCGTCGTGCGCTGGTCGGGAAGTGGTTAAGTGGGATTATTATTGGTTTCTATGGAATGACATACATATGACAGAGTGGAATGCCCATAGAGTATAATGGGAAGCAAAGTGTGACCTGGAGTCAAAACCATTGGTCATATCACATCAATTTTTAGCAGACATACCCTCTATGTCCAGTGGTGATGTCCAAAATTCACATTAAGTGGGATTATTATTGGTTTCTATGGAATGACAGATAAATAATAGAAAGGAATGCCCATAGAGTATAATGGGAAGCAAGATGTGTCCTGGAGTCAAAACGATTGGTCCCATCAGATCAATCTTTAGCAGACATATTCTCTATGTCCAGTGGTGATGCCCAAAATTCACATTAAGTGGGATTATTATTGGTTTCTATGGAATGACATACATATGACAGAGTGGAATGCCCATAGAGTATAATGGGAAGCAAGATGTGTCCTGGAGTCAAAAACCATTGCTCATATCAGATCAATCTTTAGCAGACATACCCTCTATGTCCAGTGGTGATGCCCAAAATTCAGATTAAGTGGGATTATTATTGGTTTCTATGGAATGACATACATATGACAGAGTGGAATGCCCATAGAGAATAATGGGAAGCAAGATGTGACCTGGAGTCAGAACCATTGGTCATATCAGATCAATCTTTAGCAGACATACTCTCTATGTTCAGCAGTGATGTCCAAATTTCAAATTAAACAGTATTATTATTGTTTTATATGGAATGACAAGACATATGACAGAGTGGAATGCCCATAGAGTATAATGGGAAATAAAATCTAAACTCATTTTCAGGCAAATCTGAGTGACATAGCAATTTATCCTTTACCACAGCTGTTTCTCAAGTAGAGTAGCAGATTGTAAGGTTGAGATTATTTCAGATTACAGCTGTTTTCTATGGAATGACAGATAAATAATAGAAAGGAATGCCCATAGAGTATAATGGGAAGCAAGATGTGACCTGGAGTCAAAACCATTGGTCATATCTGATCATTCTTTAGCAGACATACTCTCTATGTCCAGTGGTGTTGTCCAAAATTCACATTAAGTGGGATTATTATCGGTTTCTATGGAATGACAGATAAATAATAGAAAGGAATGCCCATAGAGTATAATGGGAAGCAAGGTGTGACCTGGAGTCAGAACCATTGGTCATATCACATCAATCTTTAGCAGACATGCCCTCTATGTCCAGTGGTGATGTCCAAAATTCACATTAAGTGGGATTATTATTGGTTTCTATGGAATGACAGATAAATAATAGAAAGGAATGCCCATAGAGTATAATGGGAAGCAAGATGTGACCTGGAGTCAAAACCATTGGTCATATCAGATCAATCTTTAGCAGACATACTCTCTATGTCCAGTGGTGATGTCCAAAATTCACATTAAATTGGATTATTATTATTTTCTATGGAATGACATACATATGACAGAGTGGAATGCCCATAGAGTATAATGGGATGCAAGATGTGACCTGGAGTCAACACCATTGGTCATATCAGATCATTCTTTAGCAGACATACTCTCTATGTCCAGTGGTGATGTCCAAAATTCACATTAAGTGGGATTATTATTGGTTTCTATGGAATGACAAACATATGACAGAGTGGAATGCCCATAGAGTATAATGGGAAGCAAGATGTGACCTGGAGTCAGAACCATTGGTCACATTAGATCAATCTTTAGCAGACATACTCTCTACGTTCAGCAGTGATGTCCAAATTTGACATTAAACGAGATTATTATTGTTTTATATGGAATGACAAGACATTTGACAGAGTGGAATGCCCATAGAATATAATGGGAAGTAAAATATAATCTCATTTGCAGACAAATCTGAGAGACATAGCATTTTCACCTTTCCCACAGCTGTTCCTCAAGTAGAGTAGCAGTTTGTAAGGTTGAGATTATTTGGGATTACAGCTGTTTTCTATGGAATGACAGATAAATGATGGAAAGGAATGCCCATAGAGTAGAATGGGAACCAAGATGTGACCTGGAGTCAAAATCTTTCAGCATACCAAATAAATCCTTAGCAGATATAGTATCCAAGTTTAGTGGCACGATTTTAAATCGAGTGTGTATGGATTTTAATTGTTTTATAAGGAATGAAAGAAGAAAATGCCCACAGAGCAGCCCTCAAAAATTACACTCGCCTGCTCACATTTTGGATGTGGATTTTGAGGGCTGGCAGATGTGGGCTGCCTGGGGGGCCAGCACCACCAGTGGCGGCCCGCCCATAGGGGGCGCCCGGGCGCCGCCCCCCTCCCCCTAGGTGTAAAAAAGAAATAAAGTAAAAAAAAAAAAGTAAAAAAAAAAACGGGCCCTTTAAGACATTTAAAAAAAAAAAATGTCATTTAACAATTTAACATAGTGTACTGTGGCGCCGGTCACAGTGCACTATGAGAAGCGCCACGTCGATGCAATCACAAGATTGCATCCATGGCGCTTCATTTGCGGGTTAAAAACCCGCCTTGCGGCGCACAGCAGAACGCCGACTAGCTTCCGCCCGTAAAATCATTGTGATTCTACGGGCGGGAGCATTGTCAATCTTAGACAGGCAGGTCACTTCCGGCTTTCGGCTGCTTCACGAAACCCGGAAGTGACGTCGGCAGCTCCGTTCCTCAGCCCGAGCGGAGCTGCAAGACAGTGAGGCAGGAGATGAGTCACCACATAAAGGCTTTCTAGTTTCTACTTTGTTGAGAATGTTCATGCATTTAGCTGAATGAATGGAAAAAAAGCTTTCACAGCCAGAAAGCTTTCCCCAGGCCAGGCGACTTTTGCCGTGGCCAATCAGAGAATGAGCTCTGAAGGGGGAACTCCACGCCAAATTTCTGAAAAAAAATTTGACGTGGGTTCCCCCTCCGAGAGCATACCAGGCCCTTAGGTCTGGTATGGATTCCAAGGGGAACCCCCTACGCCGAAAAAACGGCGTGGGGGTCCCCCCCAGATCCACACCAGACCCTTATCCGAGCACACTACCCGGCCGGCCAGGAAAGGGGGTGGGGACGAGCGGGCGCCCCCCCCTCCTGAACTGTACCAGGCCGCGTGCCCTCAACATGGGGGGGTGCCTTGGGGGAGGGGGGGCGGGCGGCCCCCCCCACCCCAAAGCACCTTGTCCCCATGTTGATGAGGACAAGGGCCTCTTCCCGACAACCCTGGCCGTTGGTTGTCGGGGTCTGCGGGCGGGGGGCATATCGGAATCCGGGAGCCCCCTTTAATAAGGGGGCCCCGGATACCGGCCCCCCACCCTATGTGAATGAGTATGGGGTACAATGTACCCCTACCCATTCACCTGTGAAAAAAGTACAAAAAAAACACAACACAGGGTTAAAATATTTTATTGCACAGCTCCGGGGGTCTTCCGTCTTCGGGGGTCTTCTCGCCGGACTCCTCCACTATCTTCTTGTAGCTCTTTTGCTAGCGGAGGAGCCCGGCTTTCTTCCTCGCCGCCGGCCTCTTCTTCCGACTTCGGGGGTCTTGTCGGGTAGCGTGCTCGGATAAGGGTCTGGTGTAGATCTGGGGGGGACCCCCACGCCGCTTTTTCGGCGCAGGGGGTTCCCCTTGGAATCCATACCAGACCTAAGGGCCTGGTATGCTCTAGGAGGGGGAACCCACGTCAAATTTTTTTTCAGAAATTTGGCGTGGATTTCCCCCTTCAGAGCTCATTCTCTGATTGGCCACGGCAAAAGTCGCCTGGCCTGGGGAAAGCTTTCTGGCTGTGAAAGCTTTTTTTCCATTCATTCAGCTAAATGCATGAACATTCTCAACAAAGTAGAAACTAGAAAGCCTTTATGTGGTGACTCATCTCCTGCCTCACTGTCTTGCAGCTCCGCTCGGGCTGAGGAACGGAGCTGCCGACGTCACTTCCGGGTTTCGTGAAGCAGCCGAAAGCCGGAAGTGACCTGCCTGTCTAAGATTGACAATGCTCCCGCCCGTAGAATCACAATGATTTTACGGGCGGAAGCTAGTCGGCGTTCTGCAGAGCGCCGCAAGGCGGGTTTTTAACCCGCAAATGAAGCGCCATGGATGCAATCTTGTGATTGCTTCGACGTGGCGCTTCTCATAGTGCACTGTGACCGGCGCCACAGTACACTATGTTAAATTGTTAAATGACATTTTTTTTTTTTTTTTAAATGTCTTAAAGGGCCCGTTTTTTTTATTTTATTTTTTTTTTACTTTTTTTTTTTTACACCTAGGGGGAGGGGGGGCGGCGCCCGGGCGCCCCCTATGGGCGGGCCGCCACTGGTGGTGCTGGCCCCCCCAGGCAGCCCACATCTGCCAGCCCTCAAAATCCACTCGCAAAATGTGAGCAGGCGAGTGTAATTTTTGAGGGCTGCTCTGTGGGCATTTTCTTCTTTCATTCCTTATAAAACAATTAAAATCCATACACACTCGATTTAAAATCGTGCCACTAAACTTGGATACTATATCTGCTAAGGATTTATTTGGTATGCTGAAAGATTTTGACTCCAGGTCACATCTTGGTTCCCATTCTACTCTATGGGCATTCCTTTCCATCATTTATCTGTCATTCCATAGAAAACAGCTGTAATCCCAAACAATCTCAACCTTACAAACTGCTACTCTACTTGAGGAACAGCTGTGGTAAAGGTGAAAATGCTATGTCTCTCAGATTTGCCTGCAAATGAGATTATATTTTACTTCCCATTATATTCTATGGGCATTCCACTCTGTCATATGTTTGTCATTCCATAGAAACCAATAATAATCCCACTTAATGTGAATTTTGGACATCACCACTGGACATAGAGAGTATGTCTGCTAAAGAATGATCTGATATGACCAATGGTTTTGACTCCAGGTCACATCTTGCTTCCCATTATACTCTATGGGCATTCCTTTCTATTATTTATCTGTCATTTCATAGAAAACAGCTGTAATCTGAAATAATCTCAACCTTACAATCTGCTACACTACTTGAGGAACAGCTGTGGTAAAGGATAAATTGCTATGTCACTCAGATTTGCCTGAAAATGAGTTTAGATTTTATTTCCCATTATACTCTATGGGCATTCCACCCTGTCATATGTTTGTCATTCCATAGAAACCAATAATAATCCCACTTAATGTGAATTTTGGGCATCACCACTGGACATAGAGAATATGTCTGCTAAAGATTGATCTGATAGGACCAATCGTTTTGACTCCAGGACACATCTTGCTTCCCATTATACTCTATGGGCATTCCTTTCTATTATTTATCTGTCATTCCATAGAAACCAATAATAATCCCACTTAATGTGAATTTTGGACATCACCACTGGACATAGAGAGTATGTCTGCTAAAGAATGATCTGATATGACCAATGGTTTTGACTCCAGGTCACACCTTTCTTCCCATTATACTCTATGGGCATTCCACTCTGTCATATGTTTGTCATTCCATAGAAACCAATAATAATCCAACTTAATGTGAATTTTGGACATCACCACTGGACATAGAGAGTATGTCTGCTAAAGATTGATCTGATATGACCAATGGTTTTGACTCCAGGTCACATCTTGCTACCCATGATACTCTATGGGCATTCCTTTTTATAATTTATCTGTCATTCTATAGAAAAAAATAATAATCCCACTTAATGTCTAATTTGGACATCACTAACAAACATAGAGAGTATGTCTGCTAAAGATTGATCTGATATGACCAATGGTTCTGACTCCAGGTCACATCCTGCTTCCCATTATTCTCTATGGGCATTCCACTCTGTCATATGTTTGTCATTCCATAGAAACCAATAATAATCCCACTTAATGTGAATTTTGGACATCACCACTGGACATAGAGAGTATGTCTGCTAAAGAATGATCTGATATGACCAATGGTTTTGACTCCAGGTCACATCTTGCTTCCCATTATACTCTATGGGCATTCCTTTCTATTATTTATCTGTCATTCCATAGAAAACAGCTGTAATCTGAAATAATCTCAACCTTACAATCTGCTACACTACTTGAGGAACAGCTGTGGTAAAGGATAAATTGCTATGTCACTCAGATTTGCCTGAAAATGAGTTTAGATTTTATTTCCCATTATACTCTATGGGCATTCCACCCTGTCATATGTTTGTCATTCCATAGAAACCAATAATAATCCCACTTAATGTGAATTTTGGGCATCACCACTGGACATAGAGAATATGTCTGCTAAAGATTGATCTGATAGGACCAATCGTTTTGACTCCAGGACACATCTTGCTTCCCATTATACTCTATGGGCATTCCTTTCTATTATTTATCTGTCATTCCATAGAAACCAATAATAATCCCACTTAATGTGAATTTTGGACATCACCACTGGACATAGAGAGTATGTCTGCTAAAGAATGATCTGATATGACCAATGGTTCTGACTCCAGGTCACACCTTGCTTCCCATTATACTCTATGGGCATTCCACTCTGTCATATGTTTGTCATTCCATAGAAACCAATAATAATCCAACTTAATGTGAATTTTGGACATCACCACTGGACATAGAGAGTATGTCTGCTAAAGATTGATCTGATATGACCAATCGTTTAGACTCCAGGTCACATCTTGCTACCCATGATACTCTATGGGCATTCCTTTTTATAATTTATCTGTCATTCTATAGAAAAAAATAATAATCCCACTTAATGTCTAATTTGGACATCACTAACAAACATAGAGAGTATGTCTGCTAAAGATTGATCTGATATGACCAATGGTTCTGACTCCAGGTCACATCCTGCTTCCCATTATTCTCTATGGGCATTCCACTCTGTCATATGTATGTCATTCCATAGAAACCAATAATAATCCCACTTAATCTGAATTTTGGGCATCACCACTGGACATAGAGGGTATGTCTGCTAAAGAATGATCTGATATGACCAATGGTTTTGACTCCAGGACACATCTTGCTTCCCATTATACTCTATGGGCATTCTACTCTGTCATATGTATGTCATTCCATAGAAACCAATAATAATCCCACTTAATCTGAATTTTGGGCATCACAACTGGACATAGAGAATATGTCTGCTAAAGATTGATCTGATATGACCAATGGTTCTGACTCCAGGTCACACCTTCCTTCCCATTATTCTCTATGGGCATTCCACTCTGTCATATGTATGTCATTCCATAGAAACCAATAATAATCCCACTTAATCTGAATTTTGGACATCACCACTGGACATAGAGAGTATGTCTGCTAAAGACTGATCTGATATGACCAATGGTTTTGACTCCAGGTCACATCTTGCTTCCCATTATACTCTATGGGCATTCCTTTCTATTATTTATCTGCCATTCCATAGAAAACAGCTGTAATCCCAAATAATCTCAACCTTACAATCTGCTACTCTACTTGAGGAACAGCTGTGGTAAAGGATAAATTGCTATGTCACTCAGATTTGCCTGAAAATGAGTTTAGATTTTATTTCCCATTATACTCTATGGGCATTCCACTCTGTCATATGTCTTGTCATTCCATATAAAACAATAATAATCCCGTTTAATTTGAAATTTGGACATCACTGCTGGACATAGAGAGTATGTCTGCTAAAGATTGATCTGATATGACCAATGGTTTTGACTCCAGGACACATCTTGCTTCCCATTTTACTCTATGGGCATTCCACTCTGTCATATGTTTGTAATTCAATATAAAACAGCCGTAATCCCAAATAATCCCAATCTTACAATCTTCTACTCTACTTGAGGAACAGCTGTGGTAAAGGATAAATTGCTATGTCACTCAGATTTGCTTGCAAATGAGTTTATATTTTACTTCCCATTATACTCTATGGGCATTCCACTCTGTCATTTACCTTTGTTATGCCATAAAAAACAACATTAATCCCATCTAATCTAATATTAAACATGGCCACTGATATTTAAAAGTAGGTCTTTAAAAAAAAAAAAAAACATTTATATGTCAAAAGAGTCTGTCACAAACTGAATTTTTTTTCCATTATTCTCTATGGGCATTCCACTTTGTTCCATTATTCTCTATGGGCATTCCATCTCCCTGTTAAAGTCTATGGGCATTCCATTCTGTCATTCCTTTTAGTATGTCCCCCAGAATTTACTAGGTGGAGTTGCTTATTGCACTTAGTTGTAGGTGCTACTATAGTGAGGGGAGATTTTAGTGCTGGCAGAATGGGAAGATAGATGTTTTCTATGCCTGTCTGCTCACCAAATGGTAATAGTTTTTACATCAAGCTATAAAACGGGCTTGGTGAGAAGAATATAATTAATAGAAATAATTAGTGAAAAAAAATTATCTACTTGCCTTTTTCCATTATCTTATGGTTAGTCTCATATTACACCGGGTCCTCTCCTGATATTCTCAAGCGGGGAATAGTCCTTGGAAATGTAGAGCGTTGTGCTGACTTGTCATCCCTGGCGGTACATAGTGACCAATCAGCTCCTATCTTCAGCTCGTTCAATTACATTTTTTTTCAGAATCATACCTCAGTGGATGCAGCATTGGTCCCCCAGTGCCTCTACACCGAGAGACAAGCGATCGAACATAGCCGATCGCTCGGTTTTCACAGCTCCGTGAGCAGAGAGCTGTAGACTGTCAGTCACAGCTCTCTACTCTCCTCCGTCATCGCTCATTGTAGCGCTGAGCTGTGGAGGGGCCGTCTCAGTATCTCAGCAGCACGCTGAGAGGCTGAGACTGGTATCAGTGCCTGGTCTGAAATCCGTGACGTCAGCAGACTTCAGCCTGCTCTCTGCTAAAAACAGGTCACAGGAGTGCAAAACAAAGTGGCCCAAAGAAGTCCAGCCAAACGATCTTAGGCTGGACTTCTTTAAGCTTTGAAAACAAAAGGTAAAAGCTCAGTCTCTGTAAATTCCCCTCTATGATTGTAGAAAGTTCTCAAATAGGAAGGCTAAAAAAAAAGATCACCTGGTACTTACAGCTACACTAAACATTCAGGTTAAACATTTGGATATACAACACAGGCAATCATGCCTTAGGCTAGGTTCTCACCTGTGCAGCCATGGTTTGCATGGGCACGAGAGTCCATTCATTAGAGTGGGCTGCCATGGCCCGCGACACGCAGGAAGGAAGCCTCTCCACTATTTTTATTTTAAGCGGTTGTGGCTTGGCCCACATGGGAACCTTCTGAAATTCAATCCACAGTGGGTCGCTTTTCAGAGAATGTTTGACAGGCATCTGCTTTAACCATCAAATCCTGATACACCACATGTATTTTAAGCGGTTGTGGCTTGGCCCTAATCACTTGCAGTGAAGCAAACCCATAGTTGCCAACAGTCCCAATTTTTCCGCACACTCTCTATCACCTGTATCACGTTCGCAAACTCCCTGACCATCTCCTGTATCATGTCCGCACACTCCCTGACCATCTCCTGTATCATGTCTGCACATTCTTTGACCATCTCCTGTATCATGTCCGCAGTCTCTGACAATCTCCTGTGTCATATCCATACACTCTCTGACCATCTCTTGTATCATGTCCACACACTCCCTGACCATCTCCTGTATCATGCCCGCACACTCTCTGACCATCTGTATCATGTTCATACACTCTCTGACCATCCCCTGTATCATGTCCACACACTCTCTAATCTCCTGTATTATGTCCGCACACTCTCTGGCCACCCCCTGTATCATGTCCGCACACTCTCAGACCATCTCTTGTATCATGTCTGCACACTCTGACCATCTCCTTTATCATGTCCACACACTCTCTGACCATCTCCTTTATTATGTCCGCACACTCCCTGACCATCTTCTGTATCATGTTTGCACACTCTCTGACCATCTCTTGTATTACGTCTGCAGTCTCTGACAATCTCCTGTATCATGTCTGTGCACTCTCTGACCATCTCTTGTATCATGTCTGCACACTCTCTAACCATCTGCTGTATCATGTCCGCACACTCTCTGATCTCCTGTATCACGTCTGCACACTCTCTGACCATCTCTTGTATCATGTCCGCACACTCTCTGACCGTGTCCTGTATCATGTCCGCACACTCTCTGACGTCTCCTGTATCATGTCCGCACCTCTCTAACCATTTCCTGTATCATGTCCGCACATTCTCTGACCATCTCTTGTATCATGTCTGCACACTCACTGACCATCTCTTGTATCACATCTGCAGTCTCTGATAATCTCCTGTATCATGTCCGTACACTCTCTGATCGTGTCCTGTATCATGTCTGCACACTCTCTGACCATCTCCTGTATCATGTCCGCACCTCTCTAACCATTTCCTGTATCATGTCCGCACATTCTCTGACCATCTCTTGTATCATGTCTGCACACTCACTGACCATCTCTTGTATCACATCTGCAGTCTCTGATAATCTCCTGTATCATGTCCGCACGCTCTCTTACCATCTCCTGTATCATATCCGCACACTCTCTAAACATCTCCTGTATCATGTCCGCACACTCTCTAACTATCTCCTGTATCATGTCCGCACACTCTCTAACTATCTCCTGTATCATGTCCACACACTCTCTAACCATCGCCTGTATCATGTCTGCACACTCTCTAACCATCTCCTGTATCATGTCTGCACACTCTCTAACCATCTCCTGTATCACACCTGCAGTCTCTGTCCATCTCTTGTATCTGTTTGATGAGATCTGCCTGGGGGGATGGTGCTGAGGGTATCTTTATCTGCTGATTGCTAAACTTTATGGAAAACACATATTACTATTGTGGTGTAGGATCTGGGCCTGCTGTTCCTCCATTCCTCTCTTTCCTTCCTTCTCTCTCCTTCCCTCCCTATTTCTTTATTTTTCTTTCTCTCTCCCTCCATCTCTCTTTTTCCCTTTCTTTTTCTTTCTTTATTTCTTTCTCTCTCTCACTATCTTCCTTCTCCCTCTATCCCTCTCTTCCTTTTCCCCCCATTCCTCTTTCATCTCAGACACTATTTAGCCACATCCCTTTAAGCCATGCACACTAATGATGTTCTGCTTTGTCCAAATAAGAGAATTTGATTTAGTTTGCATTTCTATAGTGCTTTTCTCCCTCTGGACTCAAAGCGCAGCCATCCTGGGAGCACTCAGTTGAGCCAACTAACCACCAGCATGTCTTTGCAGTGTAAGAGGAAACCGGAGTACCCATAGGAAACCTTCGCAAGCACAGGGAGAACATGCAAACTCCAGGCAGATAAGGACTAATGCAGGCCATACATGGGTCGAATCCTGAACACATTTTTTTTTTCTTTGTGATGCGATGGTACCACCATTGATTTTGAAATTCAACCAACCCAAGCCTTCAATTTCACCTCATGCTACAGAAAAGAATATTCGTGGCCGGGAATCTTCTTTTTGGGAATTTTCTGTTCTTGTACCCATGTACATTTCTTTTTCGATTCTATTTCTCACATCATTGATTAGAAATCGTTAGTTTTTCAAAAAAATTCCAACATGTCATTCAAATTCCATGGCCGCATGAAAATCGGTGTGAAATTCAACAAATTTTCTTAGTTAAGATTTTCAAAACAAAATTCTTTCTAAATTCGACCCATGTATGGCCGGCCTAAGAACCCCTGTACTGCAAGGCAGAAGTGCTCGGCTCTGAGGTTCTCAGACTACTACACCAAAATATAATTTTGCTCAGAGGCAATAGGTTCAATTACAAAGCTTTACACAAACTCAAGCAACTCTATTTTAAACCTTGTGACTGTAATTTTTACATCTCATTGGACTAAACTGAAAATAATTGTCACTTTTTGAAAATCAGTGTTCTTATCCTGTTGTGCTAGCTTTGTAAATTGAGCCTAATATGAGAAAATGTTTGTGAAGTTTAAAAAAAAATTGTAATCAATATTTTTTATTCAGATTTTGAAAAAAAGATACAAACAATATATGACACAGCTTCCTGACGATGCAGAGGGTACTGCGAAATGCGTAGAGGCTGTGGGAACAAGAGGTGCAATAAGAGGAGCCAGAGACAGGTTGGTTGAGGAGAGGGAGGAAAGAACCACCTGTGGAACATCATTGGCTTACCCGATTCTACACCGTTTACATATGGCTGGATAAGCTTAGTGTTGGCTAGAGGACACATTGTGATGTGAGTGCAATATGTTTTTTAACCTCCCTGGCGGTACGATTATTTCGGATTTTAGGTGCTAAAAGCGGTACAATTATTTTGCATGAAAATTTGGTGTTTTATATTGTAGTCCTGTAATTGTTAGGAATAACTCACTTAAATCTGTCCAAACCAGAGTCTAGCAGACATCCCGGGTATGATGAAGTTTGAAAAATGAAATCATAAATTATAATATAATAAATAATTATAAATAATTGTACCAAATAATAATATAACAATAATAAAACTTATTCAATAATATAATCAAATCAAAAGCACTGAAATTTGCTCAGTTGCAGAATTGTCACCGTCATTACTTTTCAGTATTTGATGACGGATCTCCCCACAAATCGCTATCGCTCAATTCTGCGAGTGATTCCAATTTATTATCGCTGGTCTAAAATCATTTTTGATGTAAAGGGACAGTTTTGGTTGCTATGGACAATCTCCAGTTTCCAGGCATAAAGAACAGTTTTCATAATATAAAACTGCATGCAGGACACTGGACAGACCACTAGGGACAAAGGGGATATGAAATTATTACATACAGCAATGTAATCTGTAAGATTACATTATACTGTATGTAATGTGTGTGTTTCACTTTTTGAATTTGGCGCCGATCTCCGTCCCTGTGCGTCGCAACGCTCGCAGGGAACGGAGATCAGCTCCGTGATAGATCGAGCGGAGGATGAGCCGCTCGTACAGCGCGGGGACATCGCTGGATCCAAGGGAGAAGGTAAGTAAGCGTCCTCCTGGATCCAGCGATGCGGTCCCGAGTCTGGCTCGGGGTTACCGCTTTTGGTATAAAAATTCCACCCCGAGCCAGACTCGGGAATACCGCCAGGGGGGTTAAGTTTTGTAATTAACGTTGAAACTGTTTTACACTATGTTGGTTTCATATACCTTTTTTTATGAATATAAAATAACCGAGGAATTGCTAACGGGAGAGCATGTTAAGGAGTGGTTATCTATTGAATGAACCGATGGCGTATTGTGACGTTAAAGTGGTTGTATAGTCATTTTTATTTTTTATGACTATTTATTTTCTATAATAAGGCTTACCTGTAGGTAAAAAAAATCTCCTAAACCTTACAGGTTCCCCTCGCAATGCGTCGCTGACTGCAGCGGCGCATGCGCACAGGGGATTCTCGGCTGAAAGTCTGGCAGACGCCGGACCCTGCCAGAAAGAAATCTCCCGCACGCATGCGCGGGAGTGATGATATCGTGGCTCCGTCCACTCACAGCACCGGAGACGCGATAACCAGAAGAAACGCTGAGGGAACATGTCAGCTCCCTCGGCGTGGATCGGGCCAGATGTCGGGGCCTCATTCTAAGGTAAGTATTTCATAATGAGCTAGTATGCGGTGGACTGCATCGGAGGATTTACGTATCATCTAAAAACATATGCTCCATGATATGAACATATAGTACAGGGATATGCAATTAGCGGACCTCCAGCTGTTGCAAGACTACAAGTCCCATCATGTCTCTGCCCCTGGGTGTCATGCTTGTGGCTGTCAGAGTCTTGCTATGCCTCATGGGACTTGTAGTTCTGCAAAAGCTGGAGGTCTGCTAATTACATATCCTTGATATAGTAGCTACATATAAATAATGAATTAGATTTTGTTAAAAGTTATACATACAAATTACCTAGCAAAAGACTTCACTTTTTGAATTTGGCGCCGATCTCCGTCCCCGTGCGTCGCAACGTTTGCAGAGAACGGAGATCAGCTTCGTGATAGATCAAGCGGAGGACGAGCCGCTCGTACAGTGCGGGGACATCGCTGGATCCAAGGGAGAAGGTAAGTAAGCATCCTCCTGGATCCAGCGATGCGGTCCCGAGTCTGGCTCGGGGTTACCGCTTTTGGTATAAAAATTCCACCCCGAGCCAGACTCGGGAATACCGCCAGGGGGGTTAAGTTTTGTAATTAACGTTGAAACGGTTTTACATTATGTTGGTTTCATATACCTTTTTTATGAATATACAATAACCGAGGACATCAGTCCCGATCACGGCCAGCCCTGCCAGTGCCCACCTGCCCCCTGCCAGTGCCACATCAATAAAAAATGTGTCCCCCCCTGTCAGTGCCACCCAGCAGTGCCCACAGTGCCACCCAGCAGTGCCCACAGTGCCACCCAGCAGTGCCCACAATCTGCCTCAACAAAGGTGCTGCACCCCAGTGCCACATATCTGTGCCCATCAGTGTTATGTACCAGTGCCCATGAGTGCCCAGCAGTGCCGCCCATCAGTGCCCAGCAGTGCCACCTATCAGAGCCACCTATCAGTGCCACCTATTAGTGCCCATCAGTCCCATCTATCAGTGGTACCTATCAGTGCCCCTTAGTGCCACCCATCCGTGCCACCCATCTGTGCCACCCATCCGTGCCATCTTATCTGTGCCCATCTTTGCCCATCAGTGCCGCCTTATCTGTGCCCATCGGTGCCGCCTTATCTGTGCCTATTAGTGCCGCCTTAACTATGCCTATCAGTGCCCACCAGTGCAGCCTATCAGTGCCCACCAATGCAGCCTATCAGTGCCCACCAATGCAGCCTATCAGTGCCCACCAGTGCAGCCTATCAGTGCCGCCTCATCAGCACACTTCAATGAAGGAGAAAAATGACCTGTTTGCAAAATTTTATAACAAACTATTAAACATGATTTTTTTTTTTTTGCATCTTTTTTTGTTTGTTTAGCAAAAAATAAAACTCCCAGCTGTAATTAAATACCACCAAAAGAAAGCTCTATTTGTGGGAAAAAAATGATAAAAATTTCATTTGGGTACAGTGTTGTATGCCCGCGCAATTGTCATTCAGAGTGCATCAGCGCTGAAAGCTGAAAATTGGTCTGGGCATGAGGGGGGTTTAAGTGCCCAGTAAGCAAGTGGTTACATTCTGTGCCCGTCTATATACAATTCCCGGTCTGTGTGGTAAACTTCCTTTGAGGTGCACATCCTGCTTCAAAACATTCCAGTATTTATGGATGTTTTTTCCACCTCTTTATTTTGTAAATTGAAATCAAGAACAATACATGTACCCATTATTCGTGTCCCTGTTTGTGGTATTATTTTCCAATAAGTCCATCCTATCCATATTCCTAATCGTATTTTTCTCTGTTTCCAGGAAAGCATCTTGGTATCCTTTATCTTTAAACATCTTGCTCAACATCTCTGATCAAAGTCACTGTCTTGTGTGCAGTTTTTTCTTAGTCTCATATATTGTCCTCTAGGGATATTATCTATCCATGGTCTATGGTGGCAGCTCATAGTGGGAATATACCATTTGTGATTCGTTGCTTTAAAATAGGTCTTCGTTTCTATGCCTCGTGATATGATGTGGATCTCCAAATCCAAAAAACTTAAAATCTCCTCACTTATATTCCATGTTAAGCAGGGCCGTCTTTTCACATAGGCACGCTGGGCAGTTGCCTGGGGGGGCAAAAGGGAAATTGCCCCCCCCCCCCGAAAATACCACACTGACATGCCATGTTGTCACTTGCCTCTGCCTGAGTCTCTCTCTCACATCAGCCGATCAGCGGCACAGAGAGAGAGACTCATCTAATGTTATTAAGCTGCTGCACCGCACTGACCAGGAGTCGGAGGAGGTGGGAGGAGCCTCTTCCCTGCACTCATTGCTAGTGCCTGGGCCGCCTGGCGTCTAGCAATGAGTGAAGTCCGTGAGTCGTGTCGGACTCAAGTCTCAGACGAGTGACGTCAGTGAGTCTCAGAGCCGACGTGGCAGGAGCCTCAAATAGGGGAACAGTTAATGCTGCAGTTTAGACAGACTAGTTAAAATGTCCAGTGTCCACTGTTAGTGGCAGAGCGCCAGCATTCTTCCTTCTCTGAAGAATGAGTGTTGGCTCCACCCACCTCCTCCCTCCATCTTCTCCACCTTGCAATCTGCAGAGTGACGTGGCAAGTGACAATCTGCAACTTGTGGCAGGTGATGTGGCAAGTGACAATCTGCAACTTGTGGCAGGTGACGTGGCAAGTAACAAGTGAATGTAGGGAGGCGGGGCGGACATTAAAAAATTAAGTCAGCAAACCTGCTGACACCAAATGAGAGAAGGCAGGGGAGGAGCTCTCCCCTCTGCGGCTGCGTGGAGTACCTGTACCAGCGCCTACCCAAGAGGCAAGGCATCCTGGCGGGAGAAGACACGGTGACGGAATTCCTGGGGAATCGATTGATTGAATTAATCAAGTGACATTTTGCAGAGCTGAGCAATCGATCCCAACCTCCACCACCTGGGCCTCTTACTGATCCTATCTCATCCCTATCCCCCCCTCACCTCTGCTGTAGAAGTAATGGGGGGGGATAGGGATGAGATCAGTGGTGGGGGGATAAGATCAGTAAGAGGCACAGGTGGTGGTGGGAGAGGATGACACCACCACTGCCACCGCTACCATCCCCTTCAAGTAACACGGCTGCCACCCCCCAAGTACCACGGCTGCCACCCCCCAAGTACCACTGCTGCCACCCCCCTAAGTACCACCGCTGCCACCAGCCAAATACCACCACTGCCACCCCCCCAAGTACCACCGCTTGCCACCCCCCTCAAGTACCTCCACTGCTACCCCTCCCCCCCAAGTACCACCGCTGCCACCCCCCCAAGTGCCACCGCTTGCCACCCCCTCAAGTACCTCTGCTGCTAACCCTCCCCCTCAAGTATCACTGCTGCCACCCCCCTCAACATCACCGTTGCCACCTGCCCTCAAGTATTACCGCTGCCACCCCCTCAACATCACCATTGCCACCCTCCCTCAAGTACCACCACTGCCAACAATACATAATTAGTGTTTTTGTACTGTCCCACTTCAATCTATAATTTCTTGTTTTTCAATTTCTTGTTTTTCAAGCTCATGTTATATTGTTCAAACGTTGTGTTAATGTTTAAACACTGATTTTGTTGGAAGTACCAATAAATATAGTCTTATTGATAATTTGCATTTTTATTCTCGTGTGCGATTGTGTAGACAGGGCCCCAGTGCACTGTATTGCCCGAGGGCCTATAATGCTCTTAAAGTGAGGTGCCCCTAAAAAAAAATTTCAAGTCAGCAGCACAAATACTGCAGCTGCTGACTTTTAATAATCGGACGCTTACCTGTCCCAGGGTCCAGCGATGCGGGGGAACGAAGCCCCCCCCCCCCCTGTTCCCCGCTCCGCTCGCGACACCGTCATTCGTACTGTGGGAACCCGGCTGTGGCTTCACAGCCGGGCACCCACTGCGCCGTGATACGCCTCACAGTCATCTGGGACACGTGACAGGTCCCAGGTGACTGTGTGGCACGAGGGGAAGTGATGTCACCAGCCCGGGCAAGGAAGAAGGCAGACTACGAGGGACCCCCTAGCAACAGGTATTTAGAGGTGATCTCCGGAGGGTTGATCCTATCCTTTTTGGTATATAGTAGATGACTGGGATTTTACTGACCATGGGTACTAGATATTTCATTTCATGTCTGTTTAATAGTTCCCTTCTTGCACCATACTGTATAATGGATTCTAATTATATTTTGAATTGCTTGGAGGGATCGGATTTTAATATTTGGTAGGTGGTCCTATCCTCCAAAATCCTATTCATTTCTCCTTTGTATTGTTCTAAAGACATACAATGCCTCCTCCTTTGTCGGCTAGGCAGATCGTTCTAGATCTGTAGTCACCAATTTCTTAAATAGGTCCACATATTTATTGTTTATTATATGGGGATTAAACACTGAATTGTTCTTTAACCGGTTCCCGACCAGCGAACGCCGATGTACGTCGGCAGAATGGCACAGGCAGGCATATTGGCGTACAGGTACGTCCAATCTTTAATGCCGCCCTGCCATCGTGAGCGCGTCACCGGTGGCGCGCTCGCGTGCTGGTCGGGACCCGTGTAAGTCCGGTCGTGGGTCCCGCGGACTCGATCGCCGCGGGCATGCCCGCGATCGCCTCACAGGGCGGCTGAACGAGGAAATGCCGTTGTAAACAGCATTTCCCCATTCTGCCTAGCAACTAGTGACGCTGATCTCTGCTCCAAGTGATTGGAGCAGAGATCAGTGTTCACTAAATTAAAGCCCAGCCCCCCACAGTTAGTAACACACCCCTAGGAACACTTAACCCCTACACTGTCACTCACTGGTTAACCCATTTATATAGCAGTGATTGCTGTATAAATTACAATGGTCCCAAAAATGTGTTAAAAATGTCCGATGTGTCCGCCATAATGTCGCAGTCACAAAAAAAATCGTTGATCGCCGCCATTACTAGTAAAAAAAAAAATTATTAATAAAAATGCCATAAAACAATCCCCTATTTTGTAAACGCTATAACTTTTGCGCAAACCAATCAATAATCGCTTATTGTGATTTTTTTACCAAAAATATGTAGAAGAATACGTATCGACCTAAACTGAGGGAAAAAAATGTATTTTTTTATATATTTTTGGGGGATATTTATTATAACAAAAAGTAAAAAATAATATTTTTTTTTCAAAACTGTCGCTCTATTTTTGTTTATAGCGCAAAAAATAAAACCCGCAGGGGTGATCAAATACCACCAATTTTGTTTGGGAGCCATGTCGAATGACCGCGCAATTGTCAGTTAAAGCGACGCAGTGCCGAATCGCAAAAAGTGGTCTGGTCTTTGACCAGCAAAATGGTCCGAGGCTGAAGTGGTTAACTGAGTAAAATTACTCCCTATTGCCGCTTTTTCCATAGGGTTCTGGGCATAATATTTCTTTACGTTGAGTTTACGTATAAACTTTTGAATCCCTGTGTATGTTCCAAACTTGTTGACACCTTTTTTTGGTGCAAACTTTATACCCCTAGCTAGAGTGATTATTTCTTCTCTGGTTGATACCACTGAGATTGTATATATCTTCCCCTAATCCCCCTGAACAGGCGGATCCGCTTGGATGGATTCCACCCCATGTGAAAGGGGCCCCAGACAAACATCTTTGTATGTGGTCCCAATGAGCTATACCCCTGAATATTACACTATACAAAGCAGAAAAACTTTTCTGCAATTAAAAAACTCACTGAACAACACAGTTGTCTATAAATGGAGCTCCCCCACCAAACTCCCTAGGAAAAACATACAGGGAGTTAATTTACTAAAACTGGACAGTGCAAAATCTGGTGCAGCTCTGCAGATAAACCAATCAGCTTCCAGGTTTTATTGTCAAAGTTTAATTGAATAAGCTGAAGTTAGATGCTAATTGGCTACCATGCAGAGCTGCATGAGATTTTGCACTCTCTAGTTTTAGTAAATCAACCTCTCACAATCTTTACGTTAGATGTAGGTCTAACTTCTCAAAGAATGGGGAATCTTACCCTATGACACCCCCACACCTGGGAAACCATCCCCAAAACGCAGTACAACCAGAACTGACTTACTGTGTTGATTTACTAACGGCAAATAAGCAAAACGGACATTTTACAAGGAAATTTTTCCTTAGTTTAGAGAATGAGGTGAAGCTTTCAATCGCATGCAAGCAAAAATACTGTTTTTATTTATTTTCCTTGCATGTGATTGGGTATTTTTTGCAAAGTGAATTGTCACCACACTCTCTAAACTAAAGGGAGATTACCTTGCAAAGTTCACAGCCCATTTGCTTTTAGTAATCCAATATCTCTCCTGTCTGCAATTCATAGAAGGCTTATATGTGCTACACCTTGTAGGCCCACTAGATGGAGCCATAATACCCTCACTTGTTAAAATGCTCTGTTGAAAATGGCAATAGCCCAAAGAAATGTATAAAATTGCAACTTACCAAATCTTAGATGCATTAGCTGCATTCATTTTCTTTTTCTAAGCCTTTTTCCTTTATTTTCACCTGCTAATCCAGCCAGTAAGTCTGTTATTGTTCATCTTACTTAACCAAGCTGTCCACACAAAGTATCAGTTAGACGGTTGAGACAAATGATAAACACATTTAGGGGTGCTTACAATGGTAAGATTTTATTCATTTATGTAAAACCTTTATCCCAAAAAGAGTTCAGCTTTAATTTGTTGGTCAAATCCATGTAAATCTGCTAGCCCATTACTACCATACTCCAGACTGACAATGCTGCTGTCCAATGGTGTCTGCTTTACTTCTTCATCCAGAATGTAGACATCCTAATGCTACATACACACGATCGCACATTCCGACAACAAAATCCATGGGATTTTTTCCGACGGTTGTTGGCTCAAACTTGTCTTGCATACACATGGTCGCACAAAGTAGTCGGAATTTCTGAACGTCAAGAACGCAGTGACGTACAACACGTATGACAGCACTAGAAAGAATAAGTTCAAAGCCAAGTGTGCCAAGTTTGGTGACAGGCGATTCGCGCTTTTCAGCCTCCTGCTTTTACGATCATTACTGCTCTTCAGTTTATGCTTGTGAGTTCGTATTTCTATTTGATGTTCAGTGCATTCTTGTCCGCTCATATCCTCGCCGGCCTTTGTTTTCTGTTAGTTCGTTCTGACCAGCCGACCATTTTGAAGCCATGAAGACCCTCACTCCGGACCAGAGGGATTATAACTACCATCTGGCCAGAGCCAGAAGAGTGGCCGAAAATGCTTTTGGGATAATGGTCAGCCGGTTCTGCCTATTCCTGACACCAATCAACATGGTGGAATATAAACGTAACCATATAACCCTTGCATGCTGCATTCTACACAACTATTTAAGGAGAGATTCAATGAACTATGTGGCCTCAGTTGGGCCTGAGGCTGGACTTCAACAAGAAACCCTGATGGCACTTGAAGCTGGCCATCCTGGCTTGCCCCCCCAAAGCGCCCACGAAGTAAGACAGAAGTATGTTGAGTACTTTGCGGGTAGGGGGGCCATTGATATGCCAGAAACTGTTTTAGAAACATTTTATCAACAACTGAAAGAAGATTTCCTTTGATTTACTGCTTGGGTATCTTTTAGCTGTCTCCTAGGTTCTCCAATGGGCTTTTCTTCTTGGACATTTTCTTCAATAGTGCAAATGTAATTTATTTGATACATGAGGTGACATTCGCTTCTTTAGCGAACTATTATTATGTTGTGGTTCTGCTACACACACCTTGTTTTTGTTGTTAATGTATGTAATGCATTACTGACAAAAATATTCATAATTTTTAGCACCATGAATGAATTTTGTAGAGTGATGAAAATGGCCTGATTGTGGCAAATTGTAAAGCACTGTGGGTGTTATTTACTAAAGGAAATTCCACTTTGCAGTCCAAGTGCACTTAAAAGTGCACTTGAAACAGCACTTGTAGTGCAAAGTGGATTTGCCTTTAGTAACTAACCCCCATTGTCAATGTAAACACCAACTTACTACAAAAACTGATATTGAGTATTGAGAGAAGAAGCCACACATTGTTGAGTAGAAAACATTTTACTCAAAGCACATTCACATGTGCGTTCGAAAAGGGTTATTTTTTTTTTTTGAAATTTATTTTTATTGAAAATTTTCAACACATTAATAACATACAAACATACCAAACGGTCCCAAAAAACCCCCCCAGGACCCCCTCCCCCACCCTTCCCACCCTCTCCCTCCCCCCACCCAACAAAACTCCCTCCTGTGCAGCCCTCCATTCCTCCTCTTAAGCTCAGTCTATGATCACCGACAGTACCACACATATAAGAAACACATAGCTTGTACCGTAGCTGAGTATTTGGCTACCTGAATTGGGGATATAAGCCAACCCAAGGGATAGCACCTCCCTGCCCCGCCCCTCACCCGACACTCAAGGAGAACACCACCCACCTAGCGGTTAATTCACAGTATCTGCGGCATCAAGCCAGCACCGCCACACTCTCTCAAATTTGTTAGGGCACCCTCTGCTAAGATAGGTGGCTTTGTATAACGGTAAAGCTTTATTAATTAAACCTTTCCAATAAGAAACCGAAGGAGGTTCGGGTTTCTTCCAACACAGCAGGATAGCTTTGCGTGCATAAAACAGCACCAGAGAGATCAGAGTCCTCTGCGTCTTACGAGGTGCCAACTCCTCCACCAGTCCGAGCAAACATACTGCAACTGTGACTGGAATCGGCACCGAAAGGACAGATTGCATAACTTGTGTCACTCCCTTCCAGAACTCCTCAATCCGCGGGCACTGCCAGAACACATGGTCAAAGTCAGCTCGGTCAGCTGTGCAGCGCCAGCATCCCCCCGCACCCGTACCGTAAATTCTAGCCAGTCTGGCTGGGGTGTAGTATACTCTATGCAGGATTTTAAACTGGATAAGCCTGTCTCTAGCCGATACTAGGGTCTGAAACGGGTGTCCCCACATGTCGTCCCAATCCTCCCCTCCAAAGTCAGGTACTAAAGCACTCCAAACATCCCTACATTTTTGGATAGGCTTCGGCCTGTCCGGGAACAACATTCTGTACACAACGGAGAGAGGCTTTTTCAGGTCCTCTGTCCGCAGCACATTTTCAAGAGGCGAAGCTCCCAACTGCAGGGCCCCAGGACCGAACTGAGAGAGAAAAGCGTGCCGCAACTGTAGGTATTGAAAAAAATACCAATTTGGAAGATCATGATTCACCTTAAGCTGATCAAACGTCAAGAGCTTCCCCCCTCCCACCACATGCTGCAGTTGCTTAATGCCTACCCTGGCCCATATCACCGGATCCGGTATGCCCCCAAAATGTGGCAATTTAGGATTGAACCATAGAGGAGTGTCAGGAGACCAACTCCCTTCTGGCTGTTTCATCAAGGTCTGCGCTTTTTCCCAGGCCCGTATCGTTGCCCGCATAGAGGCCGTCAGAGCTGGTGAAGCCCCCGAACCTCTATACACCAGATAGGACAGGCTCTCATATGAGCCCAAAAGGGCCGCCTCCAGTACATTTGCCGAATCCCCGCCCTCCCGTGTTAGCCACCGTCCGGCGACCACCATTTGCCCAGCTAAATAATATTTAAAGAGATCCGGCAATGCCAAGCCACCTTGACCCCATGGCTCCTGCAAAACCCCGAGACTTATGCGGGGGTGTGTAGCGGCCCACAAAAAGGATCCAAAGAGACTATTAACCCTCCGAAAAAATGAGCAAGGAATCCAAATAGGAGAATTACGTAAAAGGTAAAGGAATATAGGCAGAACCTTCATTTTGAGCAGGTTAACCCTACCAATGAGGGACAGCGGCAGATGCTTCCAAGCTTCCAGCTGCCCCTTAACCCTGGCCAGCAAGGGGAGGAGATTCAGAGACATAAAGTCGCCCACTCTTGGTGAAACCTTCACTCCTAAGTATTTAAATTCTTGCACCCAGGCAATGGGAACCCTAGCGGTCGCCGACTCCCGCGCCTCCCCGTCAATAGCCATCATGTTGGATTTCTCCCAGTTGACCCGGAGCCCGGAGAACTCAGCAAATTTGTCAAGCACCCCGAACACCGCCTCCAAAGATGGCCCTGCATCCTTCAAGAAGAGGAGCATGTCATCTGCATAGAGCGCTATACACTCCCTAATACCCCCCACCTCCAGTGCTCCTACCCCAGGTGAGAGCCTCAGGGCTATAGCCAGCGGTTCTATTGCCAATGCAAATAAGAAGGGGGATAGAGGACACCCCTGACGCGTACCCCTGTGAACGCCAAATTGGGGGGAGACTGAATTGGCTATCTTGATACCCGCCTGTGGAGAACTGTAAAGCAAGGAAATCCAGGTCACATAGATCTCCCCAAAGCCCATTCTCCGCAGAACTGTTAACATGTATTGCCAGTCTACTGAATCAAAGGCCTTGGCCATATCCAGGGAAACTACCACTCTAGATCCTTTTTCTGTGTGTTCTATCTGTAGGTGGGTAAACAATCTATGTAAATTAGTGTCAGTAGATTTCTGCGGAATGAAACCCCTCTGATCTATATCCACCAGAGTCGTGATAACCTGAGAGAGTCTAGTAGCCAGCACCTTCGTTAGAATTTTTAAATCCTGGTTCAGCAGCGCGATCGGTCGATATGACGAACAAGATAGGGGGTCCTTGCCCGGCTTCGGCAGCAAGATCACCTGTGCCTCCAGCAAAGAAGCCGGGAGACACCTGTGTTCCAAGCAGTAATCATATACGTTTTTAAGTCTGGGCACCAATTCTTCTAAATGCTGTCTATACCACTCGATGCAGAAGCCGTCAGGCCCTGGGGATTTACGGGGAGGGAAGGACCTAATAGCTTTTTCAATTTCTTCCATCGTTATGTCAGCCTCCAAAAAATCCCTATCCGCCTCAGACAGTCTCGGGATCTGCAGTGATGCTAACAACCCGTCTAACTCCGCTATGTCATAGATCGGTATGGGCGCATACAAAGTCTTGTAGTATTCCACAAATGTGTCCAGTACGTCCGTCGGGGTTGTCAACAGGTCACCCTGAGTGTTCTTGATACAGGGAATATTAGTCTGCACCCGTTGCTCAGCCACCAGCATGGCCAACAGTTTACCGTTCTTGTCCCCTTGTTCAAAGATGGATTCAGCCATTTTTGTCCTAGATGTGTGTGTTAGATCAGAGTAATGGAGTGCTAACGCACGCCTTGCCTCCAACAGTGCGCCATAAGTGGCATCAGACTGATCGTTCGCGTGCTCCATAGCACAGACCCTCTCCCTATCCTGCAGTTCTTGATCTATCCGATTATGGGACCTGCGGGCCTGTTTGATGGCTGAAATATAGTGCCCCCGCATGCAGGCCTTAAAGGCATCCCAAACGATGGCGGCGTCGGCAGACCCCTCGTTATCCTCCCAATAATGTGCAAAGTGAGGCGCTACTTGAGAGGACACCTCTTCCACCTCCAACCACCCCGGGTTCAATTTCCACCCTCTCCCCGTAGGACCTACGGTGGATCCAATGTGAATTGACAAGGGCGAATGGTCTGAAATACCACCCGCTAAATATTTTGCCCCCCCCCCACTAATTGCAGCATAGATGCATTTGCAAATGCTAGATCTATTCTCGAAGAGGATTTATGAGTTTTTGACAAATGTGAGTAACCTCTGGTGACAGGGTTTTTCCAACGCCAAAGCTCTGTCAGAGAAGCAACCGCCGCCCAGGCAGAGAGATCGGCCGACGCCACCCTAGATGCATTGGACGAGTCTAAAGCAGTGGATAGAATAGCATTAAAGTCCCCGGCTATAAGGAGAGGGAGATGCATATAAGGCGCCAATTTACCCAAAAGGTTATACAGGATCTGAATCTGGAAGGGGGGTGGGACATAAACGTTCACCAATACCATTTTGCACGCACCCATATCCGCTACAATCACCAAAAACCTACCACCCGGGTCTGAGATCACATGATGGATGGTGCACGGTACCGCCTTGCTGATTAAAATGGATACCCCCCTGGAGTAGGTAGAGTATGTAGCATGTAACGCTCTCTGTACCCAGGCTCTGCGTAAGGCCAGCACCCTGCTCCCATCCAGATGCGTCTCCTGCAAAAACACAACATGAGGATTTAACGTTTTGAGATATTGAAACATTAAAGCTCTACGGAATTTATCATTAAGTCCTCTAACATTCCATGAAACTACATTAAACCCCGATCCCGCCATCATTCCCCATATGACTCGTTAGATGGTAAACAAAGCACAAACGACAGCAGTGATACATACACCGGCAGACTGAATTCAGAGATAACAGTAAGCATATAAATAAACAATTTACCTTGGAGGGCTGCACCAATTACCCCCATTACCCTGTAAACCCCCAAAACACCCTGCTGCTGTGTAACAACACAAAAAAACATGTACACGCAGCTTATCCCCAAACTGAGTCCAAAAACAGTCCCGGAAGGCATAGCCTTGATGGGTCAAAAAAGGACCACTAGACAAAAAGTAAAAACCCCTAAAACCAAAAAAAAAGGGGTCAAGAGTCTAAAGTAACATGGACATAGTGTTCACGTGCCTGGAGCTCCCACTCCATTCACAGCCCGTCAGTCCTTCGGTACGGACATCCGGAAAGCCTGTGCCTCTACGTACCTTCCACCAGCTCGTTCATCCCAGTGGGGGTAAGAACAAAAGAAAAAAAAAAAAAAGATGATATAGGCAACCATGGTAGGCCGCCCCACCCGAGGCAGGGAACCTGCAGGAGAACGTACAGGAGAAGCTGCCATCAACTGCCACCACCCGCCCCCCCACCCCAGCCAAAGCACATCAGGGTTCTTGGTGGATATCAAGAGCATTCCAGCCGGAGACACATTGGCAGAGGAGTCAGGCCCCCCGAAGTGGGGCATCGACCACACATGGCAACAACAAAGAAGAAAAAGGAACAAAAAAAGAACAGGGGGCTGCAGATCAATCCGCCGCTTGGTAATCAGGAGTGTCCTAGCAGGCCAGTCACAGCGATTGCAACCACTGATCTGCTTCCGCGGGAGACTCAAAGAATTTCACCGATCCTCCATGTTGCACCCGCAGTCGGCTGGGATAAAGCATAGAATATTTCAGCTCACGCTCACGAAGCCTCCTTCTGACGTCTGTAAATGTCTTGCGTCGTCTCTGAAGATCCGCAGAGAAGTCAGGATACAGGTGCACCACCGTGTTCTCAAAAGGCAGATTCTGATGTTTGCGAGCCTCACGTAGGATCCGATCACGGTCCCTGAAATTGAGGAAGCGTACCAAGAATGGTCTGGGGGGGCCCCCGGGGGACCCCGACTGGTCGGGACCCTGTGAGCTCTCTCGACCACATACGTTGGAGGGACATCGGTCAAGTGAAGCAACGATTTAAAGAAATCTTCGGCGAATTCAGCCGGGCGGTCCCCCTCCGCTCCCTCCGGCAAGCCCAAGACCCTGACATTATTCCTGCGCAAGCGGTTTTCAGCATCATCGGACTTGGCCACCAGAGTCTGGACCGTGCGCTGCAGCGCTTGGATGGCCTCATCATAACGGTGAGTAGTGTCTTCCGTCGCAGAGATGCGCGATTCAGTCTCCGAGAGCCTGCCCCGGAATTTATCAAAATCTGCTCTTATGAGGTTGCATTCCTCCGCCAGGTGATCTATACGCACCAACAAAGAAGTTCGGCTTTGCTCAATCGCTGCAAGAATAACAGTGGTATCATTAGCTGGAGGTACCGTGGGTGCAGATGGAGTAGCCTCCTGTGGGGCCGCCTGCTCCATATCCGCCATTAGAGCTTTGAATTGATTTAGAAGGTCACTAGGAGGCAGCGCAGGCTGTAACGATGCTCTCTTAGCTGCAGACTTGCCTTTGGAGGGCATGAGGAAAAGATGACGGGCAAGCTGACTTTAGGTATACTTGTGAGGAGAGAGGGTGGTGCGGCCCTTTAAGAATATAAGCAACCGCAGTGATGCAGCAAGGGATGATCAGGATGGCAAAAAGCACAATTCTGACAGCCCCCAAGAGCCTCTCACATCCAGAAACAACACAATGTAGTATGCAGACAGTCTTGTTATGCACTAGGAAGTTGGGGACGGCCCTTTAAGACACTCAGTTCATAAGTCCAGCAGGGAAAGCATCAGGGAAAGGCACTAGGGCTGCTACCCTCTCCCCCTCTCCTCTCTCCACCTCTCCTGTGCAGTCAATAATGCCCCCCAGTCAAGGACTCACCGCCACAGCAAAGATGATCCAGGGCCTCCACAGAGCAGACAGTCCACCCCACAGTATAGGCACCGCTGCGCGGCCGTTTGCGGCGGATCGTGGCCGTCACGGCCTCCGCGTGCGGCGGTACAGCCTGAGGATGCTTCTCCTTCCTGTGTCCCCTCCGTTCCGCGCCCTAGTGCGGCCGATTCCCGCACTCAATACTCCACCGCGGCCGGTCCGGAGGCTCCACAGGCCGCAAGATGGCGGCCGGACACCGCAGGTCAGCTAGGCCGCAAGCCACGGGGCCGCCAAAGACGCCGTTCTCCGCGCCAATAATGCCTCCCCGCAGCTCAGCGGGATGTTAGAAGCACATGGGGAGACAGCCCGGCCGCCCCCAAGGTTAGACAGGCGAAGGATGGCAAAGGATTGGTATCAGGATGGCAGGAGCTCCAGCACCACACGTCCACCTAGGTCTACATCCGGCCACGCCCCCCGGAAAAGGGTTTTTGAACAAACCAACATCTTTGGTGTATATATTTTTTTCACTTTGTAAATATCCTTTTTTTGGTTCAACTTTGACAAAGTGAAGGCAATATCAGACATGAGCATGTCCAAACTGTGTTGATATTGCCTTCATCAGATGGGGGGATGTCACTCCTGTAAAAGCCCAATTTTGAAGATGCACACAAATTTGGATTCGAACTGGGGATTTCCCTCCTGATCCCATGCCTAATGTCAACATGTGCTAGTTCCCATCATGGGAGATCAATGGATGTGTTTTGGGGGCGCAACCCCTTCCTCTCACCTAGTTGAGTTGAGAGCAAATTTTACAAGGATGAGGGCTGCTCTCCAGGACTTAGACTTGGAGGGAATACTGGCATCAATGGGCACAGAACAGAAATGGGAATTCTTCAAAAAGACTGTTTGTGATCTCAAGGCAAAGTATATTCCCATGGGCAATAAGTTTAAAAGGCTAAAAATAAAACCGATGTGGCTCATGGCCAAAGTTAAAAAAGCTATAAACTATAAAAAAGAGCTTTTAAAAAATATAAAAATGAAGGAACGCTAGTGTCATTTAAATGTTACAAAGAATATAACAGAATATGTAAAAAGGAAATCAAGGATGCAAAAATTCAAAATGAAAAACAGATTGCAAAAGATAGTAGGACAAACCTCAAAAAATTCTTTAAATATATTAATAGTAAAAAGGTCAAGTCTGAGCATGTAGGCCCTTTACAAAATAATCTGGAGTGGGGACAAAGAGAAGGCTAACTTATTAAATACTTTCTTCAGCTCTGTGTATACAAAGGAGCATGGGGGAGCTCATGTCTATAATGGGGGCGGTAGTGACACAGCCCCAAATCCACAATGGCTCAAAAGTGATATGGTCCAGAAATATTTGGACAGAATAAAGGTGGATAAAGCGCCTGGACCTGATAGCATCCACCCACGGATCCTAAAAGAATTAAGCTCTGTAATTTCAACGCCATTGTATCTAATTTTTAGGGAATCATTAATGACAGGAATAGTACCACTGGATTGGCGCAGGGCCAATGTGGTGCCTATATTTAAAAAAGGAACAAAGTCTTTACCAAGTAACTATAGACCTGTTAGTTTAACTTCTACAGTTGGAAAGATACTGGAGGGATTAATAAGAGACCACATAGACGAGTTCTTGCAGGAAAAAAATATTTTAAGCAACAGACAGCATGGATTCATGAAAGACAGAAGTTGTCAGACAAACCTGATTTCTTTTTATGAGGTGGTAAGTAAAACCTAGGACAGAGGGGTGGCGGTGGACGTGGTATACTTGGATTTTGCAAAAGCGTTCAATACAGTTCCGCACACATGGCTCATGTGTAAGGTAAAATCTACACATGAGCCATGTGTCTGGCTAAAAGACAGAATTCAGAGAGTAGTGGTTAATGATTCTTACTCTGAATGGTCTAAGGTTATCAGTGGTGTACCCTAAGGTTCAGTGCTGGGACCCTTACTTTTTAATATCTTTATAAATGATATTGGGTCTGGGATCAAAAGTAACATTTCTGTCTTTGCAGATGACACCAAGTTATGCAGTGGAATAACCTCCTTAGAGGATGTCTCCAATTTACAAGCCGACCTCAATGCTCTGTCTAATTGGGCGACTATGTGGCAGATGAGGTTTAATGTTGATAAATGTAAAGTTATGCACTTGGGGGCTAAGAATATGCATGAATCATACATGCTAGGGGGATTACAACTGGGGGAATCCATAGTGGAGAAGGATCTGGAGGTTTTGGTAGATCATAAGCTCAATAATAGCATGCAATGCCAAGCTGCGGTTTCCAAAGCGAGCAAAGTCCTTTCCTGTATTAAGAGAGGTATGGTCTCCAGAGAGAGAGATATCATTTTGCCCCTGTTCAAATCATTAGTAAGACCTCATCTGGAATATGCCGTTCAGTTTTGGGCACCAGTTCTCAAAAAGGATATCGGGGAACTGGAGAAAGTGCAGAGAAGGGCAACCAAACTGATAAGAGGCATGGAGGAACTCAGCTACGAGGAAAGATTAGAGGAACTAAATTTATTCTCTCTTGATAAGAGGAGATTAAGGGGGTATATGATCAACATGTACAAATATATAAGGGGTCCATATAGTGAACTTGGTGTTGAGTTATTCACTTTACAGTCAACAAAGAGGACAAGGGGGCACTCTTTACGTCTAGAGGAAAAGAGATTTCATCTCCAAATACGGCAAGGTTTCTTCACAGTAAGAGCTGTGAAAATGTGGAATAGACTCCCTGCAGAGGTGGTTCTGGCCAGCTCAGTGGATTGCTTTAAGAAGGGCCTGGATTATTTCCTAAGTGTACATAATATAACTGGGTACTAACATTTATAGGTAAAGTTGATGCGGGGAAAATCCGATTGCCTCTCGGGGGATCAGGAAGGAATTTTTTCCCCTGCTTTAGCAAATTGGATCATGCTCTGCTGGGGTTTTTTGCCTTCCTCTGGATCAACTGTGGTTATAGAATCGGGTATATGGGATTGTATGATATAATTTTTTTTTTTTGTTTTGTGGTTGAACTTGATGGACATGTGTCTTTTTTCAACCTGACTAACTATGTAACTATGTAACAAGTACATTGATATCCCGTGATGGCAGATACCACATGTTGACAACCTGTGTGCATCTTCAAAATTTGGCTTTTAAAATACTTGAAAAAAAAAATCAAAAATACACGAGAAAAATTACAAATTTTTGTGCGTTTTAGATTCTGCCTAAAACATCAATGATGTTCTTCTTTTTTTGTTAACATCATTAATATTTTCCTTTATATTTTCTAAATCACGATTGCACCCCATTCTCTCCCCGATGAGGATCTGGGCACTTTCACTGGGGAAATTAAATTCTTCTTCCACAACATCCCCATCACCTAAAAGAAAAAAAACTTACCATGTATTATAAATATGCAGGAACAGATATCTTACCTGAAACTGTGGTCCCAGACACTCACCTGTTGTGATGACAATTTCGCCCACTTCATAAACCTCTCTCTCCTCATCCTCTGCTCGTGGTGTGGGGATTTCCCCTTCTTTAGGAGGTGGGGGTCCCTGGTGTCCTCAGATGTTCCGAGTCTTTTCTCCTCAATGTGAATAAAAAATAGGTATACTTAGCACACAGATATTTGAGGCCAGAAATAGGAATATGAAACATTGCTTGGAAGTGTTGTACAATTGTCTGTTTTGGCAGAGTTCCAAGCTGAAGAACATTTTATTTCCTTTCTAAAGCTGGAATACGTGAACGAACAAACAATGTTTCCTACGACCGATTACTGTGCCCATGAACATGAAAGTTGCCATATTAAAATGTACAACAGTAAAGAAAAGCACATGGAGCAGCACGAACATTAAGACGAAGAATAGGAACACACGACAAAATACTTACTTTTTTTGAGCACTCTCTTGATTCTTCTGTACTGACCCTGCTCCCTCAATTTGAGGTCTGACCATCGTTTCCTCAGTTGATCCTTGGATCGCCGTACCCCAAAATTCCTATGCTGTCTCTTCACAACTTTAGGCATGATCTTGGCCTTTTTCACATTTGGGTTTGGGTACGGTCCATACTTCATGTCATAGTCGGCCCTCTTGAAGATGTCCACCGTCTCCACCATCTCTATAAAGGCCATAATTGAGGCCTTCAATCTCCTCCGGGATTGAGAGGTTCGGGACTCTGGCCTTTTGTCTTTGCACCTGTTGTCTCTCCGCCATGTGCTCTCCCACTGCGGCGAAAGACAAAGGGCGGGGAATAGACTAGAAAGGGATGGGCAGATTTTCACACATGCGCAGTGTATATAAAGCAAAACATGTGTATGTCGTATGTACGATCTGTGAGTGGAGGACGAAGTAACGGAAGCGATGATTGTTATAACGAAGGTACAATTTTAAGTTAGTGCATCAGTTGCCTATACTGCTTATAGATTGAGGCCTATAATGGGTCAAGATTAGGAGAGTTTCACTTGATATTAGGGTTTGTCTTGTGTTGTGTCTTGCAGAGAAAATGGATCTATTCAATGATGAGGACTTTATCCCCATATTCGTTGATATGTACAGGGAGCTGCCCTGTCTGTGGCAGGTAAACCACCCCTTTTATAACAATAAACCAAAGAGGAAGGCAGAGCTGAATCAATTGCTGGAATTTGTGAAGCTGGCGATAACGACAGCAGACATCCCCTATTTTTTAATATACAGTAAGGTAAAACTGGTGAAATGGCAACTCACATTTAGGTAGATAAAAACAGGCAGTAAAATGTCCCAAGCATTGGGGGGGTTTCTATTCATCATCCGTTCAGTCAGTCGCTCTTCCTGATGTGGATAGGTGCTGTGTTGTATTCTCCTGCACTGCTAGATGGATCTTCTGCTTTGAAGAAGGATCTGCTTTGAAGAAGGAGCACGGCCATCATGTCACTCACGGCCCATGCGCTCAGGAAAGTGTTCAAGAGGACTATGCCTACATGACAGTATGCAAAATGCTGAAAAAGGAGGAGGGCCAATGCCTCTTATGTGAGGAAGTGACCTTGCAAGCCCTAAATAAGGGGTTGAGGGGCAAACTCACAAGCCAAAGCCACATTTGTGAGTTGAACCATGGTCCTCCTCCTCCCCCAGGTCCTCCTCCTCCACCTCCTGCCACAACTCCAACACCAGTGCCACAGCCTAGAAGGAAGTGTCATGGTTATGCAATTGAGTTTGTCTGCTTACCTGTCTCCATGTGTTCATTGCTAGAGACCAGCCGACCCTCACCTGACTGCTTTTATAATCCATCCTCTGGCATGGCTCCACCCTAGCTCCTATCAGACTACTCTATATTAACCTGTGCACTGCAAGCCAATCCTGCTGATCAACCTTTGTGTGTTAGCTTCCTGATACCTGCCGTGTGCTCTTCTACTGTTTTCCGTTACCGACTTTGGCGTGTCCTTGACTATCCCTGTTTGCCTGTGATCCAGACCTTTTGGCATGTCCCCGACTATTCTTGTCTGCTTGTGGCCCCGACCTTGGCTTTGTCCCTCACCATCCCTATCCTCCTGTTGCCTGCTGGGGGACCCTGGGGGTCGTGACCTGGAGCCAGTTGCAGCCAAGTCCATCCTCACCACTCGAGGCTCTGGTAAACACCTGCTGGCTCTTAGACTTCGCGCCCCAGGGAATCTTACGGTCTAACCCCGGTGGGATCCATCTTGGTGTTCTGGCGGCCCTGCCTTCCTATCACCTTGACCCCCGTCCACAGCAGTCAGCCATAGGGTCCACAACCTTGCGGTGCACTCCTAAGTCCTATAGTGTGCATCTGTCACCTGGGCTCTAGGTGACCTGACAGTTTGATCAGCCATGGACCCGGCTGACGTGCCGCTTCCTGCAGTCGATCCTTTGCAGGGCATAGTTCGGAGACTTGAAACCCAGGAATCTAATCAGACTCAGGTGATGCGATTCCTTCAAGATCTGGCTTCCCGCTTCGAGCAGCTACAGGCTTCCTTGGGGACCCCGAACCTGCAGCCTCAAGTACAGTCTGCGACTGCACCTATCGCACCAGTCGCATCCACGTATTCATTAGTAATGCCGGCTCCGTCCCGTTTCTCTGGGGACTCCAAGGCCTGCAGGGGCTTCCTCAGCCAATGCACCATTCATTTTGAGCTCCAGCCTCAAAACTTTCTGTCTGTCAAAGGTAGCCTATATAATTTCCCTCCTCTCCGGTGAAGCTTTAGCCTGGGCTGCTCCCCTGTGGGAGAAAAATGATCCAGTGGTTTCCAGCCTGTCCAACTTCTTGAAGCTCTTTCGTAATATCTTCGAGGAGCCAGCTCGGGTTTCTTCTGCGGCTAGTGCCCTTTTACGCCTTCGCCAAGAATCTTGTTCAGTGGGACAATATGTACTTCAGTTCCGTATCCTTACAGCGGAATTGAGCTGGAACAATGAGGCCCTGGTCGCAACCTTTTTACATGGCCTCTCTGACCGAGTGAAGGACGAATAAGCAGGAAGAGCTATTCCCGCCAGTCTGGACGATGTAATTTCCTTATGCAACCAGATTGACATTCGTTTCCAGGAGAGGTGCTTAGAAAAAAGACGCCAGCACCCCCTAGGTCCTAGTCAGCCTGAGCTTTTTTCCCGTCGCCCTGTGGAGCATCCTCTGTCTGCTGAGGAACCCATGCAGCTGGGCCGGACCAGACTAACCCCCGAAGAACGTGCTAGACGCAGAACTCTGGCTTGTGTCTTTATTGTGGGGGCAAGGGTCATTTTCGTGACTCCTGCTCGCTTCGTCCGGGAAACGCTTGGGTCTAATAAATTTGTAAGGTGGAGCATTGGACCCAGAAACATCACCTTCTCGTCTTCTTCTTCCGGTGTTCCTCCATGTAGGCACTTCTCCCCAATCGGTCCTAGCATATCTGGACTCTGGGGCTGCCGGCAATTTTATGGACTGGAGAACTGCTTCTTCTATGAAGCTTACCCTTTCTCCCCTCGCTACTCCACTGGTAGTCTCGGCAATTGATGGCACTGTGCTCCCAGGGGGCCCTATCCGTTTCCAGGCGCTACCTATTAGGATGTCGGTAGGGATACTCCACCAGGAGTGGATCTCCATCCTCATCCTCCCCAAGGCCTCTACCCCCATTGTATTGGGCCTTCCTTGGCTACAGCTCCACTCGCCACATGTGGACTGGGTCTCTGGGCAGATCCTGGCTTGGGGTCCTTCGTGTTTCTCATTCTGTCTTCCCAAGGTGACCCCCAAGAGGAAACTTCCCATTGCTACCACATCTGTATCTTCTGATCTTCCCGTGGCATACAGCGATTTCCGGGATATGTTCTGCAAGAAGTCTGCTGAGGTGCTTCCTCCCCACAGATCTTTTGACTGTGCTATTGACCTTGTCCCTGGAGCAACCCTGCCCAGTGGTCGTACCTACCCTTTGTCCATTCCATAGACCCAGGCCATGTCTGAGTATGTCGCCGAGAATCTGGAGAGAGGTTTCATCCGGAAATCCTCTTCGCCTGCAGGAGCAGGGTTCTTTTTCGTTGCCAAAAAGGATGGTACCCTCAGACCCTGCATCGACTATAGAGGTTTAAACGCTGTGACTATTAAAAACCGATACCCCTTACCTCTAATATCTGAGCTATTTGACAGGTTGAAGGGGGCTTCCATTTTCACTAAGTTGGATCTCAGAGGTGCATGCAATCTCATTCGAATACGGGAAGGTGACGAATGGAAGACCGCGTTTAACACTAGGGAGGGGCATTACGAATACCTGGTTATGCCTTTTGGTTTGTGTAATGCTCCAGCTGTGTTCCAGAACTTTGTCAATGAAATATTCAGGGATCTACTGTACCAGTTTGTTGTCATCTATCTGGATGATATTCTCATCTTTTCTGAAAATCTGCCTGCTCACAGAAACCATGTACGCACCGTACTTCAACGCCTTAGAGAGAACAATCTCTATGCCAAGGTGGAGAAATGTTCCTTTGAATGTTCCGAGGTCCTGTTTCTGGGATGTTTTGTTTCTAGTGCGGGTCTTCGCATGGATCCCGGAAAGGTCTCAGCCATTACCAACTGGCCCCTTCCCGCTAGCCTCAAGGCCACACAGCGCTTTCTTGGCTTCACAAATTATTATAGGCAGTTCATAAGGAATTACTCTTCTATTGCTGTGCCTATTATCGCTTTGACCAAGAAGGGTGCAAATGCCAAAGACTGGCCTCTCGAGGCTGTCTCTGCGTTTCACGATCTGAAACAGGCCTTTGTCTCTGGACCCCTCTTGAGGAGACCAAATCCTGAGGACCCATTTTTTATTGAAGTACACTACCGTTCAAAAGTTTGGGGTCACATTGAAATGTCCTTATTTTTGAAGGAAAAGCACTGTACTTTTCAATGAAGCTAACTTTAAACTAGTCCTAACTTTAAACAAATATACTCTATACATTGCTAATGTGGTAAATGACTATTCTAACTGCAAATGTCTAGTTTTGGGTGCAATATCTACATAGGTGTATAGAGGCCCATTTCCAGCAACTATCACTCCAGTGTTCTAATGGTACAATGTGTTTGCTCATTGGCTCAGAAGGCTAATTGATGATTAGCAAACCCTTGTGCAATCATGTTCACACATCTAAAAACAGTCTAGCTCCTTCCAGAAGCTACAAAACTGACCTTCCTGTGAGCAGATTGAGTTTCTGGAGCATCACATTTGTGGGGTCAACTAAACGCTCAAAATGGCCAGAAAAAGAGAACTTTCATCTGAAACTCGACAGTCTATTCTTGTTCTTAGAAATGAAGGCTATTCCATGCGAGAAATTGCAAAGAAATTGAAGATTTCCTACAACGGTGTGTACTACTCCCTTCAGAGGACAGCACAAACAGGCTCTAACCAGAGTAGAAAAAGAAGTGGGAGGCCGCGTTGCACAACTAAGCAAGAAGATAAGCACATTAGAGTCTCTAGTTTGAGAAACAGACGCCTCACAGGTCCCCAACTGGCATCTTCATTAAATAAATGAATAAGGAAGGCTATCACTCCATTTTGCAAGGCCATGCCATACCCAGTGGACAGCGCTTGATTGGAGCCAATTTCATCCTACAACAGGACAATATAGCCATAGACTGAGTATAGCCTCGAATACAAAATATACGTAATACATATAACAGTACCATCATCCCAATTGATAATTGTCAAGAATTGGGAATTCTAAGGATATTGGGGCAGTTGCTGAGGCTGCTCCCTTGATATCCACACCCAAAAATGTTTGTTGAGGGGACTATTGCGGTACTAAATAAATCATAAAAGACTTTGTTATAAAAAAATTATAAGTAATTTAATAAGGACAAAAAAAATGAAATCCATCAAAACTTTCATATTGCTAAAATCATATACACCACAATTTAATAAACTACCGACGGGTAACCCCGTAAGGTTTCTATTGAAGAGGGGTACAGAAACGTTTCCTCTACCGGTTTCGCGGCGAACCGCTTCTTCAGGAGGATAGTCTACAGAGTAAATAAAAATATTTGCAAATAATCAAATAGCAGCGAATCATATAATGACATAACAGAAGAGTTACAGTAATTTAAATAGCGAGGGGATCAGCTCACCCACAAAGGAGGAAGCAGTAGATCACAGGACCCATCGGTTTCCTCCCACGGCAGATGCGGGGGGTTGTAAAGGACTCTTCAAATTTAAACAGATATATATGATATGAGAGTTAAAGTGAGATGAGACATTAACCTATACACACCTAAAGAGCGATATATAGGTGAAAAGGGATGGAAAATAGACTGTGTATAGGGGCTGTAAAAAGAGCCTATAGAAAGGAACTGCTTAATTGTGCATCCTAAGGTGTCCTAAGCAAGCAAAAAATTACCAAAGAAATGTGACCAAATTGGGAAGAAAAGGAAAAAGAAATAAGGAGTCTGTGGAAAAGGGCAAACCACCACAAAAAATAGGGTAAAAAGGATATAAGTGAAACAAGTGTGAAAGTAAAAGCCAAACATACCGTTTGTGCTATATTATCCAGTGCACACCACCCATGTTCATAGAGGGAGATCGAACAGGGCAACACCATAGTAGCCAAGGAATGCAAATGTATAGTGTGCAGGGCAGGTATCACCTACTATATATATAATACACTCCCCAAAGGGAGGAACTGGTAAGCATGTATGCACAGGTTGCTGTTGTAGATGGACACCACAGGTGTATTGCAGGTTAGCACACCAGGTAATCATGATAATTAATATGGTAATTCATTAGCCAGGAAACAAACATGAACCTGGGTATTGATCGCCATCTGTGGGGGTACACACAGAGCAATCACTTTAAGCACATATGAAAAAAGGCATAAAGTAAGATAAGACCAGGAGACCTAGGGTACTAGAGGTCCTAGTCATCGGGTACAAAAACAGCAATACTCTAACCTGTATAGACATGTCCAAGAAGCGGTTCGCCGCGAAACCGGTAGAGGAAACGTTTCTGTACCCCTCTTCAATAGAAACCTTACGGGGTTACCCGTCGGTAGTTTATTAAATTGTGGTGTATATGATTTTAGCAATATGAAAGTTTTGATGGATTTCATTTTTTTTTGTCCTTATTAAATTACTTATAATTTTTTTATAACAAAGTCTTTTATGATTTATTTAGTACCGCAATAGTCCCCTCAACAAACATTTTTGGGTGTGGATATCAAGGGAGCAGCCTCAGCAACTGCCCCAATATCCTTAGAATTCCCAATTCTTGACAATACAACAGGACAATGACCCTAAACACACCTCCAAATTGTGCAAGAACTATTTACAGCAGAAGCAGGTAGCTGGTATTCTATCGGTAATGGAGTGGCCAGCACAGTCACCAGATCTGAACCCCATTGAGCTGTTGTGGGAGCAGCTTGACCGTATGGTACACCAGAAGTGCCCATCCAACCAATCCAACTTGTGGGAGCTGCTTCTAGAAGCGTGGGGTGCAATTTCTCCAGCTTACCTCAATAAATTAACAGCTAGAATGCCAAAGGTGTGCAATGCTGTAATTGCTGCAAAAGGAGGATTCTTTGACGAAAGCAAAGTTTGATGTAAAAACAATGTTATTTCAAATACAAATCATTATTTCTAACCTTGTCAATGTCTTGACTCTATTTTCTATTCATTTCACAACGTATGGTGGTGAATAAGTGTGACTTTTCATGGAAAACACAAAATTGTTTGGGTGACCCCAAACTTTTGAACGGTAGTGTAGATGCCTCTTCGATGGGGGTGGGGGCAGTGCTTCTTCAGGACTTTGAGAAGAAACGTCAACCATGTGCGTTCTTCTCCAAAAAAAATTCTCAGGCAGAGAGAAATTATGCCATTGGTGATCGGGAACTTCTCGCAATTAAATTGACGTTGGAGGAGTGGCGTCATCTCTTGGAAGGTTCCCCTCACTCCATAACGATCTTTACTGATCATAAGAATCTACAGTACCTACAGAATGCTAAACGTCTGAACCCCAGACAGGCCAGGTGGAGTCTCTTCTTTTCCCGTTTTAAATTCACGATTACGTACAAACCTGGTTCCTGCAACGGTCGAGCTGATGCGCTCTCTAGGTCATTTGACACTTTGGACGAGGAGTCCAACCGTGACCCTGAGCCGATCATTCCTACCTCATTCATTGATGCCCATTCTACCACCCTGGAATCAAAAATTCCTCCTGGTAAGATCTTTGTTCCCACGGAGCTAAGAACTAAGATCCTTCGTTGGGGACATGATTTCAAGGTGGCAGGTCATGCTGGGTTCCTCCGATCCTTCCTGCTCATCAGTCGTCACTACCGGTGGCCTAATCTCTGCTTGGATGTTAAAGACTATGTTAAGGCTTGTCACGTCTGTGCTCAGTCTAAACCTTCTACTCAAGCCCCTGCTGGTCTTCTCATGCCCTTTCCGATTCCTAAGGAGCCCTGGTCTCATATCGCCATGGATTTTATCACTGATCTTCCACTGTCGGAGAATAATACGGCCATTTGGGTAGTAATCGATCGGTTCTCCAAGATGGCTCATTTTGTTCCTCTTCCTGGTCTCCCTTCTGCCCCTGCCTTGGTTCCCATTTTTGTACGGGAGATTTTCTGCCTTCATGGTGTTCCTTCTCATGTTGTTTCAGACAGGGGTGTGCAGTTTACTTCTCGTTTTTGGAGAGCCTTTTGCAAATCCCTCGACATTACCTTGGATTTTACCTCTTCTTATCATCCCCAATCCAATGGCCAGACTGAGAGAGTTAATCAGGAGTTGGAGGTCTTTCTCCGTACCTTGGTCTCTGCCCATCATGATGATTGGGCATCACTATTACCGTGGGCTGAGTTCTCCGACAATAATCATGTCAACGTCAGTTCTCAGAAAACACCCTTTATCACTGTTTATGGAAGATATCCTCAGCTTCCTCTTCCTATGACTTGTTCTTCTGACATTCCAGCTTTGGCTACTGTTCAGGAATCATTCAATTCCATGTGGGCTGACGTTCATGATTCCCTCCAGAAAGCTGCCAACAAATTCAAGAGTTTTGCTGACCGTCGCAGGCGTAAGCCACCTTCTCTTCAGCCAGGAGACAAAGTCTGGCTCTCCACCAGGAACATCAAACTCCGGGTTCCTTCTCTCAAATTTGCCCCAAGATTCATTGGTCCATACACCATAATTTCTAAACTGAATCTGGTTTGTTTCAAGCTCCAGATTCCCAAAAGCCTCAAAATCTCTAACTCCTTCCATGTTGCCCTTCTGAAGCCTTTAGTCCTCAATAAGTTCTCTCATCCTCTCTCTACCGTAGCACCGGTCTCTGAGGATGATCAGGAGTATGAGGTTAGCCAAATTTTGGATTCCCGACTCTGTAGAGGCATTCTCCAGTACCTCGTGCACTGGAAAGGTTTTGGTCCTGAGGAGAGGTCGTGGATTTCGGCTTCCGAGGTCTTTGCACCTCGTCTGTTGAGGAAGTTTCATTTGAAGTTCCCCTCTAAACCTGGTCCCAGGCGGGGAAGGGGGAGGCCTCGTAAGAGGGGGGGGTACTGTCATGGTTATGCAATTGAGTTTGTCTGCCTACCTGTCTCCATGTGTTCATTGCTAGAGACCAGCCGACCCTCACCTGACTGCTTTTATAATCCATCCTCTGGCATGGATCCACCCTAGCTCCTATCAGACTACTCTATATTAACCTGTGCACTGCAAGCCAATCCTGCTGATCAACCTTTGTGTGTTAGCTTCCTGTTACCTGCCGTGTGCTCTTCTACTGTTTTCCGTTACCGACTTTGGCGTGTCCTTGACTATCCCTGTTTGCCTGTGATCCAAACCTTTTGGCGTGTCCCCGACTATTCTTGTCTGCTTGTGGCCCAGACCTTGGCTTTGTCCCTCACCATCCCTATCCTCCTGTTGCCTACTGTGGGTGTGAGCTGGGGGACCCTGGGGGTCGTGACCTGGAGCCAGTTGCAGCCAAGTCCATCCTCACCACTCGAGGCTCTGGTGAACACCTGCTGGCTCTTAGACTTCGCGCCCCAGGGAATCTTATGGTCTAACCCCGGTGGGATCCATCTTGGTGTTCTGGCGGCCCTGCCTTCCTATCACCTTGACCCCCTTCCACAGCAGTCAGCCATAGGGTCCACAACCTTGCGGTGCACTCCTAAGTCCTACGGTGTGCATCTGTCACCTGGGCTCTAGGTGACCTGACAGGAAGCATGTAAGGAGGGCAAGAGAGTGAAGGCCTGGATTCAGTCTGGTCTGGCAAAAGACGCAGGCTGTTGTATGAGCACAGCCTGAGGACAGATATGTCATCTGCTGCTGTTCCTGATCTCTTGTAGTCCTGCACCGGATTGTGCTCACTATTATAAGGACTCTTCAGGCCACCAATTTTGACTGTAAAATAATTAATGTGTGCCCTGGGGTACAAAGGCTTCACAAATTTCACCAGTTTCTCCAGCGTTGCCTTCCTCTTCTCTTTATTTTGTTAGGACCCAGAATAAATGGCTATTTCTTTTTCAAAAATACTTGGCTATGTGTTTTAGTTCAAAAAGAACAGTTTGTTTGTGAGTAGGCAGCTACAATTCAAAAATACAAGGAAGGTCAAATTAACAAGGGACACCAACCAACCTTCGTGAGGTAAAAAAATAGATAATAATGGGGTTGTGGTAACTTGACACACACAATTAGAAACAATATTATGGAGAGCACTAGGAAAAAAAGAAAATGGAGATCTTGATAAAAAAATATTAAAAAAAATGTAAAAAAATTTAAAAAAACATTGTCATGGAGATCTGACAAAAAAATACATTTATATTATTCACGAGATCACGAGAAATAATAAAGAAATCAGTTTGTGAGAATTCTGTGTGAATATGAGCAGCAAAACAACTTTATTCTTCTAGCATTATAAAGAAGAAGAGAATGTGCTGCATTAAAAGATTTCAAAATTTGCAGCGTGATGAATGTGCTATCTCCATTACGAACACTAGTTTTACCAGACCGATCGCTTCCATCTCGTAATTTATTCTGAGCATGCGTGGCACTTTGTGCGTCGGAATTGTGTATACAAGTTCAGAATTTACGCAAACGAATTTTGTTGTTGGAAAATTTGAGAACCAGATCTCAAATTTTGTGCGACGGAAATTCTGATGGAAACTGTCCGATAGAGCCTACACACGGTCGGAATTTCCGACAACAAGCTCCGATCGCACGTTTTTCGTTGGAAAATCTGACTGTGTGTACGCGACATAAGACAGGAAATATGTTAATGACATGATCACCAGAAAAAAAATAATGAAAAAATAAATAAAAAAAAGGCAGCAACCACATCTAATGATTTGTAAGCTGCAATATTACTATTTTGTTTTGGGGCCTAATAGCGCTTTAACCTTTTATTTTATTACCCACATGCTACTACACCTTATGGCAGTTGTCTGATCTTGGTTTGATTATTACCAGTCTCTTATTAACATCTATACTCTTATCTCAGAAATTACAGACAATCCAGTATCTCCTTCAGTAGGACTCGCTATACTACATATGTGTATTGAAGACTTCAATAAAACACAACTATTATTACTGATATCTTGCTAGCCACTAAACTTAAAGAAGAACTCCAGTCAAAAACTTTTTTCCATGTCCTTGTTGCTGATCTCCTACCTTCGCCGACTATGCCATCCATCTTCTTCTCAGTTCAGTAGTTCCTCTGTAATAGCTGATTTTGAAGTAAAACCGTTAATCCCCAGGGGTTTCCTGTTTGTAAGACTGGTGGCTGCTAATCCTACTGTTCAACTAGCCACTGGTCTTGGGTCAGCCCATTTGTAGTTCTATCTACAGCAAGCAGGGATGTGGATCACAGACCCCCTCCCCGATAAGTCCCACTCATTGAGTTGGTGTCCTCCTCCTCCTTCTTGCCAGCTCTTACCTCCTACCGCCGGCCATCCATCAGCCACCTGTCACTGCTGCACAGGTATCATTAGGAGAGCCGGCCAGATGACAGAGCAGAGATCTCTCGCTGTGACACATCTACTATATGAAACGCAGGCTGTTGTAAAGACCTGCCTCCTGGACTGGCTCCTATGATAGCACACAGGTCCAATGCCAGTCCAGAAGGTGGGACTTTACAGCGGCTGGCGTTTCATATACAAAATGTGTCACAGTGAGAGATCACAGCTCTGTCATCGGTCAGCTGTCCAAACAATCCCTGCTGCACTGATGGGCACTGATAAGCTACACTGATGAGCACAGATAAGCTGCACTGAAAAGCACTGATAGGCACTGATAAGCTGTACTGATGAGCACAGATACACTATATTGTCAAAAGTATGGGGGCGCTTGCCTTTACATGCACATGAACTTTAATGGCATGCCTGAGCCTTTAGGGTTCAATATTGAGATAGCCCACCCTTTGCAGCTATAACAGCTTCAACTCTTCTGGGAAACCTGTCCACAAGGTTTAGGAGTGTCTATGGGAATGTTTGACCATTCTTCCAGAAGCGCATTTGTGAGGTCAGGCACTGATGTTGAACGAGAAGGCCTGGCTCGCAGTCTCTGCTCTAATTCATCCCAAAGGTATTCTATCGGGTTGAGGTCAGGACTCTGTGTAGGCCAATCAAGTTCCTCCACCCCAAAGTCGCTCATTCATTTCTTTATGGACTATTGTACATGCTTTGTATAGCGTTCGATAGTAGCGAACCTAAAAATGTGTGTAAAACGCCTCTAAAATGCAACATGCCAAAAACACACCGGACAACTGTGAGCTGGACCTTACAATATAGTCACTGAGATCAAGGGTAAACCTCACTTTCAGTTTCAGGAAATGTCAGTTTCCCATTCAATTTCTTGGCTTATTAAAGTTGAAGTTTAATCAAAACATAACAGACTTTAAATCTACCTCTCTGCCACATTCTAAGCCTAATCTATCTAGCCCTGTAAAGAAAAAAAAATCGCTATACTTACCTGCTCTGCAGTTGCCCAAGTCCGGTCCCATGCTGAGTAGGGATGAGCTTCGAGTTCGAGTCGAACTCATGTTCTACTCGAACATTGCCTGTTCGCCTGTTCAGCGAACAGTGAACAATTTGGGCTGTTCGCAGCAAATTCGAAAAGCCGGAACACCCTATACAAGTCTATGGGAGAAATCTAAAGTGCTCATTTTAAAGGGTAATATGCAGGTTACTGTCCTAAAAAGTGTTTGGGGACCTGGGTCCTGCCCCAGGGGACATGGATCAATGCAAAAAAAAGTTTTAAAAACGGCCGTTTTTTCAGGAGCAGTGATTTTAATAATGATTAAAGTGAAACAATAAAAGTGTAATATTCCTTTAAATTTCGTAGCTGGGGGGTATCTATAGTATGCCTGTGAAGGGGCGCATGTTTCTGGTGCTTAGAACTGTCGCTGCACAAAGTGTCATTTGTGCAGGAAAAAAAGTCTTTTAAAATCACTTGCGGCTATTGTCGGGTCCCGTAATACAGAGAACACTCAATGAGTGTTCTCTGTATTAGCTGACAATTCATTCATTCATTGATTAAAAAAAAAAAAAAAAAAAAAAGCGTGGGGGTTCCCCTAAATTCAATCAAAAGGCCCTTCAGGTCTGACATGGATATTAAGGGGAACCCCGTGTCAAATTAAAAAAAAAAATTGACGTGGGGGTCCCCCCAAATATCCATACCAGACCCTTCAGGTCTGATATGGATATTAAGGGGAACCCCGCATCAAATTTAAAAAAAAAATTGACGTGGGGGTCCCCCTAAATATCCATACCAGACCCTTTATCCGAGCACGCAACCTGGCAGGCCGCAGGAAAAGAGGGGGGGACGAGAGAGCGGCCCCCCCTCCCTCCTGAACCGTACCAGGCCACATACCCTCAACATTGGGAGGATGCTTTGGGGGTCTGTGACCCCTCAAAGCACCTTGTCCCCATGTTGATAAGGACAAGGGCCTCATCCTCACAACCCTGGCCGTTGGTTGTGAGGGTCTGCGGGCGGGGGGCTTATCAGAATCTGGAAGCCCCCTTTAACAAGGGGACCCCCAGATCCCGGCCCCCCCCCTGTTTGAAATGGTAAGGGGGTACAAAAGTACCCCTACCATTTCACAAAGAAAGTGTCAAAATGGTTAAATAAGACAAACACACTTTTGAAAAATTCCTTTATTAAAAATAAAAAAAATGAAAAAAAAATTCCAGCAGTGCTAATCCACTCTTGCTATCCAGCGACGGGTCTCCGGGGTCCAGCGATGGATGATCATATCCAGCGACGGGGGATCTCTCAGTCCAGCGCTGTCCATACATCCTTCTTCTGTCTCCACTGCGGAGACACTGCAGAGATCCGAGCGCTGACATTTCTTATATTGGGAGGGCGGGGCCACCCGTCACCTGACCCCGCCCCTCTGACGCAGGAGAGGGAAGCCAGGGGTTCCCCAGTGACGTGTGGGTGACCCCGCCCCCTCTGATGTAACGGAAACCTGCGGGGGGGGGCCGGGATCTGGGGGTCCCCTTGTTAAAGGGGGCTTCCAGATTCTGATAAGCCCCCCGCCCGCAGACCCTCACAACCAACGGCCAGGGTTGTGAGGATGAGGCCCTTGTCCTTATCAACATGGGGACAAGGTGCTTTGAGGGGTCACAGACCCCCAAAGCATCCTCCCAATGTTGAGGGTATGTGGCCTGGTACGGTTCAGGAGGGAGGGGGGCCGCTCTCTCGTCCCCCCCTCTTTTCCTGCGGCCTGCCAGGTTGCGTGCTCGGATAAAGGGTCTGGTATGGATATTTAGGGGGACCCCCACGTCAATTTTTTTTTAAAATTTGATGCGGGGTTCCCCTTAATATCCATATCAGACCTGAAGGGTCTGGTATGGATATTTGGGGGGACCCCCACGTCAATTTTTTTTTTAAATTTGACACGGGGCTCCCCTTAATATCCATGTCAGACCTGAAGGGCCTTTTGATTGAATTTAGGGGAACCCCCACGCTTTTTTTTTTTTTTTTTTTTTTTTTTTAATCAATGAATGAATGAATTGTCGGCTAATACAGAGAACACTCATTGAGTGTTCTCTGTATTACGGAGACCCGACAATTTAGCCGCAAGTGATTTTAAAAGACTTTTTTTCCTGCACAAATGACACTTTGTGCAGCGACAGTTCTAAGCACCAGAAACATGCGCCCCTTCACAGGCATACTATAGATACCCCCCAGCTACGAAATTTAAAGGAATATTACACTTTTATTGTTTCACTTTAATCATTATTAAAATCACTGCTCCTGAAAAAACGGCCGTTTTTGAAAACTTTTTTTTGCATTGATCCATGTCCCCTGGGGCAGGACCCGGGTCCCCAAACACTTTTTAGGACAGTAACTTTCATATTACCCTTTAAAATGAGCACTTTAGATTGTGAACGTTCGAGTCCCATAGACTTTAATAGGGTTCTAAAGTTCACACGAAGTTTAGGTCTGTTCGCAGGTTCTGGTGCGAACCGAACAGGGGGGTGTTCGGCTCATCCCTAATGCTGAGCTGTCAGCGGTGGCTTTAGTGTGCAGGAGAGGCAGCCGACAACGGAAGCCCCATAGTAGGTCTACGGGTGATGTCACTTTCCAGGCATTTCACAACAGTTGTCTGTTCTCTCCTGGACACCACAGCCACCGCTGGATAACTGAGGGGCTGCAGAACAGGTAAGTATAGCGATATATTTTTTTCTTTACAGGGCTAGATACATGAGAACTGAGAACCGAAGCGATCGAATACCGCCGACTTTATTGTCTTGATGACGCGGTGCCTGGACTGATTCCAGTGACGTCAGCAGAGAGTGGACTTCAGACTGCTCTCTGCTGAAAACGGGTCCCAAGAGTGCAAAACAAATTGCATTCCTGTGACCCATAGGGGAAGCCCAAGCAAACAAACTCAGGCTGGACTTCTCCTTTAATTTACTTGAATGTAAAGTCACTGAAGTATATAACATATAATATTATTTCAGTTGATTTCTACTAATTTCCACTATTAAAGGAATTCTAGAAGAAGGTGAATACTTTTCGGCAGGCCTATTTATCATGTGCTTAATATTTTTTCCTTTGACAAGGTTCAGTGATGAAATGCATGTTACATATTGCATATCTATACTGATAGTATTTTTAGCTAGAGTGATGTTGTTAGACTATTAGGCACAAGGGCTTGTTGCACTGCTTTATATAAAACCTTGCTTGTGATTGAGTGGGTTGAGCGAGGTAAATCACTTTGCTATGCCTTTGAACATGTTTCCAAGGAAATTCTTTTTTTTGCCATTCAGGCCAGGGCAACAAATTAATCACAGTATCAGGAATATTTAACTGATGTTTGTCTTTATTGCTTTGCTGCATTTTGGTTCTCTCCAATAGATTTCTCACTAAAGACCTTTTTTTTTAAAGTGAACATATATAATCAGGACTGTCTTTAATACTGATTGGACCCTGGGTAAACATTTTCTTGCCCCCCCATGTAATTTCACTCTTCATCTGCTCTGAGACATACAGTAAATAGTAGCTAGCGTTCACTGAATCAAATCAGGCAGCTATTGCGTTTGATCACAGAGGTTACAGTGTATCATTACTGCTCACTGACTGGCTGCTAGAATTTAAAGGCACATATTATGGCTCACAGATTATTTGCTAGAGGTTACAGCACATGACTTCTGCTTGTAGAGATTACTGTACATTAACCACTTGACCACTGGCCACTTAAACACCCTTAATAACCAGACCAATTTTCAGCTTTCGGTGCTCTCACATTTTGAATGACAATTACTCAGTCATGCAACACTGTACCCATATGAAAATTTTGTCCTTTTTTTCACACAAATGGAGCTTTCTTTTGGTGGTATTTACTAACCGCTGGGTTTTTTATTTTTTGTGCTATAAAAGAAAAAAGACCGAAAATTCTGAAAAAAATTAATTTTTATTTGTTTCTGTTATAAAATTTAGCAGATTAGTAATTTTTCTTTTTCGCCAAAATTTATACTACTACATATCTTTGGTAAAAATAAGTACAAATTGGTGGATATTATTTGGTCTTTGTGAAAGTTATAGAGTCCACAAGCTATGGTGCCAATATCTGAAAATCGATCACACCTGAAGTACTGATGGCCTATCTCATTTCTTTCTTGAGAACATGCAATAAAAGTACAAATACCCCCCAAATGACCCCTTTTTGGAAAGAAGACATTCCAAGGTATTTAGTAAGAGGCATGATGAGTTTTTTGAAGTTGTCATTTTTTCCCACAATTCTTTGCAAAATCAAGATTTCTTTTCCTTTTTTTTTTCACAAAATTGTCATATTATCAGGTTATTTCTCACACAGCATATGCATATCACAAATTACACCCCAAAACACATTCTGCTGTTACTCCCAAGTATGGAGATACCACATGTGTGAGACTTTTACACAGTGTGGCCACATACAGAGGCCCAACATGCATGGAGCGCCATCAGGCGTTCTGGAGCACCCAGGCCAATTCTGACATTTCTCTCCTACATGTAAATATCATCATTATTTTGCTAGAAAATTACATAGAACCCCATAACATTATATATATATTTTTTTTTAGCAAAGACCCTAGAGAATAAAATGGTGGTTGTTGCAACTTTTTATCTCGCACGGTATTTGCACAGCAGTTTTGTGCTTAAAAAAAACAAAACAGTAAACTTAGCCCAATGTTTTTGCATAATGTGAAAGATGAAGTTACGCTGAGTAAATAGATACCTAACATGTCACTCTTCAAAATTGCACACGCTCGTGGAATGGCGCCAAATGTCGCTACTTAAAAACCCCATAGGCGACGCTTTAAATTTTTTTACTGGTTACATTTTTTGAGTTACAGAGGAGGTCTAGGGCTAGAATTATTGCTCTTGCTCTAATGTTTGCAGCGATACCTCACATGTGTGGTTTGAACACTGTTTTCATATGTGGGCGGGACTTACGTATGCGTTCGCTTCTGCATGCGAGCACATGGGGACAGGGGCGCTTTAAATTTTATTTTTTATTGTTCATTTTAGTTTATTTAATTTAATTTGACATTATTTTCCCCAAAAATATTTTTTTTGATCACTTTTATTCCTATTACAAGGAATGTAAACATCCCTTGTAATAGGAATATGGCATGACAGGTCCTCTTTACAGTGAGATATGGGTCAATAAGACCCTGCATCTCACCTCTAGGCTGGGAAGCCTAAAATAAAAAATAAAAAAAAACGATTCTGGCTTTGATCATATTGGCGAGTCGGTAGAAGCAGGGCGGCGGGAGGGGGGGACGTCCCCTCTCGCCTCCTGTAAGAATGATCAAGCAGTGGAACAGCCGCTATGATTGTTCTTATGGTGTAGGGAATCGCCGGCTGAAAAAGCTGATATCTGAATGATGCCCATAGAAAGTATACATTGAGGACAATATATTAAAAAAAAGGAAAAAAAAAGAAGAATTATAAGTATTGTTTATGTATAATATATGTGTAAAGGTGTGTAAAAAAAAACAGAAAAAGGGGAGAATCTAAATATATAAATATATATATATATATACACACACACACACACACACACACACACACACACACACACACACACACACACACACACACACGTGTTCCCCCCAGTATAGATGACACATTCCTCCCCTCTCACATGGTGTCACTGCCCCACCTCCTCTCAGTGCTCCCCTCCCCCCCTCCGGTGTCTCGGGTTCTCTCATCCCTTCATGGTGACAGCAGCTCCTCCTTGGTGTACCGGGTGGTGTGGGGCGGAGTCTCAGTCCGGACCCACCACACGTGACTCGGCCGACTCCTCCGAATGGCGCGAAGGGCACCCCGAAGCCGGGATATAGATGCACGCATGTGCAGAGCACAACCTCCAGTCACGGCAGCGCTGGAAATCGGCCTGGTGAGGGCTTGCCGCGCCTGCGCTCAGCGGCGGATCGGAAGGCTGCTGGGTAAAGGGGGGAGGAGGAGCCGAAAGCAGCGCAGGCGTGTTGCCGGCGGGACGTCAGCTGGGTGGAGAATGCAAGCAGGCGTAGCTGCGTGCTCTTGGACGTGGTGCATGCGTAGGACACAGGAGGATGATACACAGAATTCTAACGGACCGGCAGGGGGGAAGGTGTGGACTAGGGGTGCAACGGGTCAAAAAACTTACAGATCGGATCGTTCCTCGGATCAGAGTCACGGATCGGATCAATTTTCAGATCAGCAAAAAAAAATAACACTATCCCCCCCTTCCCCCCCCCCCCCCCCCACAGCCACATTGTTTATTTAAATAAAAGGTATAACATTAGCTCCCCCCCCCCCTAATAAAATGCAGCTTATTACAAGCATAAAAACAGTCAGCATATCACTGATGATTTGCGCCAAGCTCACCACCGATCAAAGTTCCTCCAAACAGACCGCCGTGCTGAGTCCCGGGATGACGCCTTTTGGCGCAAATCATCAGTGATATGCTATGTTTTTATGCTTGTAATAAGCTGCATTTTATTGGGGAGGGGGGGGGAGATAGTGTTATACCTTTTATTTAAATAAACAATGTGGCTGTGCCGAGCAAGTGGAAAGGCTTAGATAGGCTTAGATAATAACTAATTACTAAATTACTATCTAATATATAGTAGTTAGTTATTAGGTTAGATTAGGTAATAGATGTAGTGGTACCTGCATAAAAGAAGTTTTGAATGAGGGCAGGCAAGGCATCCAGCGTGACTCCTCCAGAATTCCTTCAATTGAACTGACACAGACTGAACAACTTGCGCTGGAGGTGACGTCAGCGCGCAGCTCGCCGCCGCCGGGTGTACCAAGATGGCCGCCCGCTCCGGAGCTAGGCCGAAGCCGTGGCCTATCCTAAGGCCGCAGCCACAGACCGCTCCGTGGATCGCATTGTGCGGACCAACTAATTGATAATGAAAATCGTTGACAACGATTTTCATTATCGATTATTATCGATAAAATCGATTAATCGTTTCAGCCCTACTGACCACCAAGGTAAGGGGGACCATCACACTGGCCACTAGTGTGAATGAAATGATTGTACACCAAGCCCCAATGTAATAAGATTGACACTGACCACCAATGTAATTGAGATATTTAACCTGCGTTTACATTTTTTTGTGTCAGGAACACATGCAGAATCACTTTCCTGACACCACAGAAAAATGCTGCCCTTTATCAGATACACAGCAGTGCAATTAATTGGTAATGACCCCCTCACGCATCTGCTGAGATGTGCGTATTCACATGCACCAAAATTCAGGGTGCTGTGGCACCATGTTATTATAAAAAAGGGTTCCATCTCCAATTTGCTTACCTTTGCAGAACAGGCTGATGTTAGGCTTTATGACCACAGTTGTAGGCAGGACTTTCAAGCATGCCGCGAGGGAATTTAAACTGGGTTGGTTGGCAAGTATGAGGCAGCTGCTTTGGGCCCCACAACAATGATGGGACCTAGGGCAGCTGCCCCTTTTGCCCTGTCTTAAAGATGGCCCTGAATATAATAACTAGGTCTTTCTCTAACCAAATTAAACATAAATTACATAGAATGGTTAAATGGGACTTTAAAGGTACTTATTGTAATCACAAAAAATCAAAACTTATTTTAATATAAAAATATATCAAATTTTATTGTAAAAATACAGATAAAAAAGATAGTGAGTACAGTTTTACACAAAGTTGTAGGAATATACACAAACTTCCTATTACAGACAAAGTTGAATACTGTATTCACGCTTGTACGTCCAACGAATTCTACATGTTTTGCCGGAGCGGCTTCATCAGGAAAGTGGACGAATCAAATTAAGTTAAAAAGTGATATAATATATCCAGCCTTAGGTGTATATAAAAAAGAGATGTATATCAATATACACCTAAGGCTGGATATATTATATCACTTTTTAACTTAATTTGATTCGTCCACTTTCCTGATGAAGCCGCTCCGGCGAAACACGTAGAATCCATTGGACGTATAAGTGTGAATACGGAATTCAACTTTGTAATAGGAAGTTTGTGTATATTCCTACGACTTTGTGTAAAACTGTACTCACTATCTTTTTTGTCTGTATTTTTCCAATAAAATTTGATATATTTTTATATTAAAATAAATTTCGATTTTTTGTGATTACAATAAGTACCTTTACAGTCCCGTTTCACCATTCTATGTCATTTATCTATAAACAGGGATGTTGGTACTGTCATAATAATTCATCTATTTGGAATTTGATCTCTTTCCTTACCTTTGACCAAATTAAACATAAGTGTACAAACTGTACAAGGTAACCGATAGTTGTGTTTTCAAGATGTGGCCCTCAAAAACTAATGGTGCCCATAAGCTATAAACATTTGGAAAGTTTGTTAATTTTTTATCCAGTTAATGGGCACAAATCGAAAATCAGTTGTGACGTTTTTGAACCAAAAAATGTAAGGAAAGGTTTGGAAAACTTCTGCTGAAGGCAACTAAATTGAACGGTTAATGTGTTTCTTGCCCGATAAAAAAAACGGAACTGTTAGTACTGCGCGTATGTGACCCAGAAGCAAAAAACAAACGAGAAATCAATATGTCCAATGAACGATTTGTCTTTAAAAATTCAGTCATTACATGATGGAAATGTCATCTGTCCTCATGACCGTGTGTTTTGTTTTTCAAAACCGCATTTGAACAATTTTATGAATGGTGTATGGCTACCATTAGAGACTTAATCTAGGGTCCAGTGTAGATCCAGCTGAAGTCTCTACCCCAATAGATCATAATAACTTTCTTGAAATACAGATGTATCACCCCTGCCCTGGGCTAGCTAAAGTTAGTAAAATACTGTAGCTCTGCTCTATCTACCTGAGTTGCAATTCCTTTTTCAGGTCAGTTCAGGCTTTCTCTAAGCCTGTTGGTTGATTGCTCCTGTCTGCTGCTGTAAGAATGTTCCAGCAATAGTGTGGAAGGATCAGTCCCTGGTTTATAAATTATAATTGTATCTTAGCCAAATTGAATCACTTAAATGGGCTTCCCCACGTGCGACAAATGCCCCAAAGAACCTTTCTTTGGATTGGAGCATGATGCATCTTTTCACTCTGCGTTTTGGCACATTTGCTGTGCGGCAAAACGCTTGTCTGCTACCTGCACTTGGGGTGCCTTTAACAATTAGAAGCACCGCTAGCACGTTACATCGAGTTTCTGAAACTGGCAGCAAAATGCACATTTTCTCTGCACTTTGTTATGAGTTCAAGAATTTCCAAGTGTGCATAGTGCTTAAAACAGTATTACTGTATGTGCCCTATAGCCTTTGGTGAATAGTAGTGGGTCAAATATTTAATTAAGCTTTTAAAACCTTCAGTTTTTAAAAAATGTCTCATGTTTGCAAAGTTTAATCAAAGAATGTATGTATGTTTATTGCATTGCTTAGCAACATATTTTTTACCTAAAAGCAGAAGAGGAAGTTTCAAAATGCAAAAGAGACAAAACCACAGAACTTGCATGATATTTTAACCACAAGATTCTCTACTTCAGTAATATGTGGTTAATGACAACATCGCAATTCACACTTCACTTACTAGCCTACTTGATTTTTACTGTCTGACTGTATATGTAGTGGTGTGGTTACCACTGGTTACTAACATCCACTAAATCACCCTGCTGCCAGATCCCCATCTATCACTTCTGAGACCATGAGCAGTCATTTGCGTAGTTTTGTTATGTTTATTACGGGATATAACTTGGGTAGGATAAGGAAAGATATGGGATGCCCATAGCACTTGTCGGCTGATCATTACTAGGAATGAGCCGAAAATTAGCGCAAACTTTAGAACCCCATTAAAGTCTATGGGACTCGAACGTTCGAAATTAAAAGTGCTAATTTTAAAGACTAATATGCAAATTATTGTCCTAAAAAGGGTTTGGGGACCCGGCTCCTGCCCCAGGGGACATGTATCAATGCAACAAAAAAAAGTTTTAAAAACTGCCTTTTTTCAGAAGTACTGATTTTAATGATGCTTAAAGTGAAAAAAAAGAGTGAAATATTCATTTAAATATCATGCCTGGGGGGTGTCTATAGTATGCCCGCGAAGTGGCACATGTTTCCTGTGTTTAGAACAGTCCCTGCACAAAATGACATTTCTAACGGAAAAAAAGTAATTTAAAACTGCTTGCGGTTTTAATGTAATGTCTGGTCCCGGCAATATGGATGAAAATCATGGAGAAAAATAGCATGGGTACCCCCCCTGCCCATTACCAGCCCCTTTGGGTCTTGTATGGATATTAAGAGGAACCCCGTACCCAAATGAAAAAAAGGAAAGACATGGAGCCCCAGGCTCTATATATTCAGAACAGCAGTATACAGGTGGTGCAAACAAGACAGGGACTGTGTAGGTTTGTTGTTAAGCAGAATCTGTTTGTAATTTTGAACTGGTACATTTTTAAAGTGTAGCTCCAGTCAAAAAATCTATTTTTAAGCTTTTTGGAAAACATAGGGAAGGGTTATCAGCCCTGTAACATTTTGTTTGCTGTCTGTGCACCTCTTCAGAAGATTTCACCTCACTTTCTGTCCCAATGACAAATGTTTTTAGAAAATTTGAGGTTTTTAGTAAAACAAGGATTGGGATAAAGCATCAGTGGAGAGGAGACACATTTTTCCCATATCAACTCTTAGCCCTTGTACACACAGTCGGACATTCCGACAACAAAATCCGTCGGATTTTGTCTGACGGATTTTGTCCGAAACTGGTGTTGCATGCACACGGTCGGACAAAGTTGTCGGAAAATCCGATCGTTCAGAACGTGATGACGTTATTTAGTTACGACGGGACTACGTTCAGGCTAGTAGCCAATAGGTTTGGTCTAGGAATTTGATCTGAGCATGCGTGGCACTTTGTCGGATTGGAATTCTCTACAAACAATCGGACAAAGTCCGATCGGATCATATTGTCGGAAAATTTTTGTATCCAGATCTCAAACTTTGTTGGTCGGACATTCCGACGGAAAAAGTCAGATGAAGCCCACCCACGGGTTATCTGACAACACGGTCCGGTCAGACATTTTCCGTCGGAATGTCCGACCATGTGTACAAGGGCTTAACAGGAGAGAATTTCCCTTCCTAGGGGTAGATTTCATCTCACTTCCTGCTGGAATGCCCTGCTGTGAACTATTATATCAAGAATTGTAATTACATGCCATTGTTGAACAGTGGTAGAAAAATTCAGCCTTTGGTGGTGGTGGTGGTGGTGGTGGTGCTGGTGCCATAACACTGTAAGTCCTCACAGTTACGCTTGGTGGGCGCTGGAATGGGCCCTGCTGTGAAATATTATAGCAAGAATTGTAATTACATGCACCTGTTGAACAGGGGCACAAAAATTGGGCCTTAGGCACTTGGGCCATAACACTGCAACACCTCACAGAAACTCTAGTTGGAGAGCAGGAATGAGCCCTGCTGCAAAGTATTGCATCAAAAATTTTAATTACGCGCCCCTGTTAAACAGGGGCTGAAAAATTGGGCCTTAGCCACTGATGGCGGCGCCCAGAACCAAAAATATCAGCATCAGCATAGGCAGTCTTGAAGGGATCTGACATTTCAAAAAAAATTATTCGGTTACATCAGCTTCAGGTGCTTGGTAGCTGGTGATGATCCAAGACTGACTCATTTTTTTGGAGGTCAGTCGATCAACCGAGTCGGTGGACAGGTGCACCCTGTGATCAGTTACAAAGTCTCCAGCAGCACTAAATGTGCGTTCCAAAAGAACGCTGGATGCAGGACAGGCCGGTAGTTCAATTGCATACCGTGCAAGCTCTGCCCAGTGATCCATCCTCAAGACCCAGTAACCCAGAGGATTTTCGGTGGGAAAGGTGTCCAAGTCTGATCTTGCCCTTAGGTATTCCTGCACCATGTAAATCAGACACAGGCGATGGTTGCTGGAACAGATCATACCTTGGGGCTGCGGACTAAAAAATTGTCTGAACGCATCGGTCAGACGGCCACTTTCTCCACCATTCCTTCTGTGACTGACCAAAGCCTCAGCAACATGTTGTCCAGAACCAGGAATTTGTAACCTCCCAGTCTCTGGGAACGTGTTAAACAGACCTTTCTGCAAGGCCTCCCGGAGATGTCTCATCCTCTGCTCCCTCTGCAACGGCAAGAGAAGGTCCTTACCCTTGTACCGTGGATCAAGGAGAGTTGCCAGCCAGTAATGATCCCTCTCCTTGATCCGATGACTATGAGGATCCTTCCTCAGGCGTTGCAGTATCAGGGAGGCCATGCAGCGTGGGTTAGCTGAGGCATTCGGTCCGGAGTCCTCTGGGTCAATAAGGACGACGTGATCCGCAGCCACCCCCTCCCAGCCACGTACAAGTCCACGGGTTTCTTGGGACTGTAAATGATCCCTAAAAGACTGCTGCTGATGCCGAGTGCCAGGCTCCACCTCCATGCTGACATGATCCTCCTCCTCCTCTTCCTGTGTGATCGGCGGGCCAGCAGGAACACTGTCTGGATAAAGGGGGCCTTGAGAGGCAAGGAAGTCCTCCTCTTCCTGCCTCTGTTCTGCCTCAAGTGCCCCGTCCCTTATTCCACGCAGCATGTGCTCCAACAGGTGGACAAGTGGGACAGTGTCACTGATGCATGCACTGTCACTGCTCAACATCCTCGTGGCTTCCTAAAATGGTGACAGGACAGTGCATGCATGCCTGATCATGGCCCACTGGCCTGGGGAAAAAAACCGAGCTCCCCTGACCCTGTCCGGGTGCTGTAGTCGCACAGGAACTCATTGATGGCCCTCTGCTGCATGTGCAGCCGCTGCAGCATGGCCAACGTGGAGTTCCACCTGGTGGGCATGTCACTGATTAGGCGGTTCTTGGGCAGGTTCAATTCTTTTTGGAGATCAGCCAGCTGAGCACTGGCATTATATGACCAGTGGAAATGCACACAGACTTTCCTGGCCTGCCTCAGGACATCCTGCAAGCCTGGGTACCTGCCCAAGAACCGCTGCACCACCAAGTTAAGGATATGAGCCAGGCAGGGTGCATGGGTCAGTTGTCCCTGTCAGAGGGCAGAGAGGAGGTTGGTGCCGTTATCACAAACTACCATTCCTGGCTTAAGCTGACGTGGCGTCAACCACCTCTCAGCCTGCCCCTGCAGAAATGACAGAATCTCTGCCCCAGTGTGGCTCCTGTCCCCCAAGCACACCAGCGCAAGCACGGCATGGCATATTTTTGCCTGCATACTTGGATAGCCCCTTGAACGCCTACGGAGCACCACTGGTTCCGAGGAAAAGGCACAGGAAGAGGCCATGGAGGAAGAAGAGGAGGGGGTGGAGGAGAGAGGTGTGTCACAATCACCAGTAGTAGCATTTTGGAGGCGTGGTGTCGGAACAACCTCCAAGACTACTGCACCTTGTCCTGCATCCTTCCCATGAAGAGTCACCCAATGTGCCGTGAAAGATAGGTAACGTCCCTGTCCATGCCTGCTGGACCACGAGTCAGCGGTAATATGCACCTTACCAATGACTGCCCTGTCCAGTGAGGCATGGACATTGCCTTCTACATGCCGGTAGAGAGCCAGAATCACCTTCCGTGAGAAAAAGTTGCGTTTGGGAACCTGCCACTGAGGAACCGCACATTGCACAAACTCAGGGAAGGGGGCCGAGTCTACCAACTGAAAAGGCAGCAGTTGAAGTGCTAGCAATTTAGTCAAGCTAGCATTCAACTGCTGGGCATGTGGATGGCTGGGAGGGAACTTCTTTTGACGGTGCAGCAGCTGGGGCAGAGAAATTTGCCTGGTACAATCGGACATCGGTGTTTCGCTAGCAGATTGCCGCAAGTACTTGGCTGTGACACACCTAATTCTACACCTTCATTCCTCTCAGTGCAGGTTTCAGAGAGGACTGAAGGTATAGTAGAGTTGGAGATCCCAGCTGATGGGGAGCAAGGAGAGGTCCGTTTTGTTCTTTGGTGTGGGTCTTTTAGGTACCCATGCCAACAAACTGCATGGCAGGTCGACACATGTCTGGTCAAGCATGTGGTGCCCAAGGAGCTGATTTTTTGGCCACGCTAGATACACTTGAGACATATGTTGCAAATAGCAGAGGTGCGATCTGATGCACTCGTCTCAAAAAAGGCCCATACCAAAGAACTTTTGGAATAACGCGCAGAGGCAGCGCCCTGCACAGGCGAAGCTCTGCGGTGTGATGCAGTCGGTGTGCTGCCCTTAAGCTAGCCCCTGGAGGGCATCCTGTCTCATCTGAGATGTGCCTCCTCCTTCTCCTCCTCCTCCTCTCTCCTATCAGGCACCCACGTGGAGTCAGTGACCTCATCATCCCCTCCCTCCTCATCACTGGAGCAAACCTTGCAGTATGATTCAGCTGGGGGAACATGACTGCCAGATTGCTGTCCTTCTTGGGCATCTCCTCTCTCTGGGCTCACGTTACTGCCTTCCTCTAGCTGGGTATCATCATCAGAGCCTTCAAAACGCTGGGCATCCTCATGGAGCATTTACTCAACACTGTGCTCAAACAGTTCACTGGACTCCTCAGGAGGACATGGTGCGGCTACGGAAGGAGTGACTGATACCATTGAGACGAGGGAAGAGGCCGCGTTGGCAGCTACTTTGCCAGTATCCTGAGCCTGGGTGAGAGAGGAGGATGAGGACGGCTTGGTCATGCACACTACCAAGTCTTCGGCATGTTGAGGCTCAACACGTCTAGCTGCCGAAAATAAGGACAGGCGTGTCCCATGGCCACATGTTGATGAGAATGCACTGTGCACACGACCAGCACTGTTGCCTCTAGACACAGAGCCTGCTTGCCCTCTTTTATTGGCTCGTGACTGTCTGCCTCTCCTTTTTGGCCTTCCAGACATACTAATGGCCTGCAGGGAGATGTAGCTGCACAAAGCTGGGATGCATATACTGATTATACTGCAGCTAGCAGAATCAACTGCCTGCCTGTAGTATAATTACTATGAGAACACCAGCAATTGGGGTAGCTTTAAGTGCACACTGTGCAGGTGACACAGTACGCCAACTGTAATTACTGCAGCTGCCTGAGGTATAGGATCAGCAGAACACCAGCAATAGGGGTAACTTTAAGTGCACACTGTGCAGATGACACAGTACACTGACTGTAACTACTGCAGCTGCCTGCCTGTGTTATAGGATCAGCAGAACACCAGCAATTGGGGTAGCTTTAGGTGCACACTGTGCCGATGACACAATACACCAACTGCAATTAATGCAGCTGCCTGCCTGTGGTATAGGATCAGAAGAACACCAGCAATTGGGGTAGCTTTAGGTGCACAATGTGCAGATGACACATTACAACGACTGTAATTGCTACAGCTGCCTATGGATAGGATCAGCAGAACACCAGCAATTGGGGTAGTTTTAGGTGCACACTGTGCAGATGACACAAAACACTGACTGTAATTACTGCAGTGGTCTGCCTGTGGTATAGGATCTGAAGAACACCAGCAATTGGGGTAGTTTTAGTTGCACACTGTGCAGATGACACAAAACACGACTGTAATTACTGCAGTGGCCTGCCTGTGGTATAGGATCTGAAGAATACCAGCAATTGGGGTAGCTTTAGGTGCACACTGTGCAGATGACACAATACACCAACTGTAATTACTGGAGCTGCCTGCGGTATAGGATCAGCAGAACACCAGCAATTGGGGTAGCTTTAGGTGCAAACTGTGCAGCTCACACAGTACACCAACTGTAATTGCTACAGCTGCCTGCAGATAGAATCAGCAGAACACCAGCAATTTGGGTAGCTTTAGGCATACACTGTGCAGATGACACAATACACTGACTGTAATTGCTGCAGCAGCTGCCTGTGGTGTAGGATCAGAAGAACACCAGCAATTGGGGTAGCTTTAGGTGTACACTGTGCAGGTGGCACAATACACTGACTGTAATTGCTACAGCTGCCTGTGGTATAGGACCAGCAGAACACCAGCAATTGGGGTAGTTTTAACTGTACACTGTGCAGGTGGCACAATACACTCACTGTAATTGCTACAGCTACCTGAGGTATAGGACCAGCAGAACACAAGAAATTGGGGTAGCTTTAGCTGTACACTGTGCAGACTGTAATTTCTACAGCTGCCTGAGGTATAGGACCAGCAGAACACCAGCAATTGGGGTAGCTTTAGCTGTACACTGTGCAGGTGGCACAATACACCCACTGTAATTGCTGCAGCAGCTGCCTGTGGTATAGGACCAGCAGAACACCAGCAATTGGGGTAGCTTTAGGTGTACACTGTGCAGGTGGCACAATACACCGAATGTAATTGCTGCAGCAGCTGCCTGTGGTATAGGACCAGCAGAACACCAGCAATTGGGGTAGCTTTAGGTATACACTGTGCAGGTGGCACAATACACTGACTGTAATTGCTACAGCTGCCTGTCGTATAGGACCAGAAGAACAACAGCAATTGCGGTAGCTTTAGGTGTACACTGTGCCGCTGCCACAATACACCAACTGTAATTGCTGCAGCAGCTGCCTGTGGTATAGGATCAGAAGAACACCAGCAATTGGGATAGCTTTAGGTGTACACTGTGCAGGTGGCACAATATACTGACTGTAATTACAACAGCTTCAAAAGAAATTCAAAGACACTGTCTCTCCGTCTATCTCTCTCTCCGCCGACACAACACACTATGCAAGGCCTGGCTTTGGCCAATCCTGGCTCTCTGTTTTTTCTGCGCTGTGGTTGGCCAAAGCATGCGGGTCATAGTACATGCTTGGCCAATCATCAGCCAACAATGCAATGCGATGCTGCAGTGAATTATGGGCCGTGACGCACCACTCAAATTTGGCGCGAACGGCCCATAATGTTTTAGAATTCGCCGAACGGGCAAACAGCTGATGTTCGAGTCGAACATGGGTTTGACTCAAACACAAAGCTGATCCCTAATCATTACGTTAATTAGTAACTTCTGTCTTGAAATGTTGCATCTTTAACATTTGCAGCCTACTTCTTCAGCCTATCTCATCCGCAGACTATTGCTCCTACTCCTCTGCACTGACTCCTGCAGAATATCCCTCTTCTGAATTTCCCTTCTCCTTGTACAAATCTTCTACTGCAAAACTGTTAGACTACTGTTGCTTTGCTTCCATTGAGACAAGAAAGAATCACTCTGAATAACCCCAACTTGCAGACCATAAAGGTGTTGCATCAACAAATCACCAGATCAGAGATATAGACAGCCTCTCCCCAATGGCTCAGTGAATTTGGTAACCACACAGTCTTTTGGAAGGTATTACCAGTGTGCTTTACCAGGCCAGAGATACTTAGTACCTCCCCCCGACGGCCTGACACATGGTAATAGGCGGACTACTGTTCCCAGCCAGTCCATTGCAGTAAATGCTGCGTTCCCCAGCCACGGCATTCTACATTACTCTCAATAACTTCTCCTTTTGCTTCGTGTACACTGACCTTCTTCAAAGGGCAAATTCTGTGTTCCCCGGCCACAGAACGCTGATCTACTCTCCTCTGCTTTACTGCTACTTCGTTTTTACCGATCTTCTCCTGGGTACAAGTCATGTGTTTCCCGGTCACAGCAGCTTGACACCACTTCCAATGATGAAGATCCTTTACTCCAGATTACTTTCTGACAACTCCTCCATCCCTCCTCCGTGCTCGGAGTGCCCCCACGTGGGGCCGCCTTGCAGTAGCTTCCTAATACTCCATGCTTTCTTCCTGCACCAACAGAACTCCTCCCTGGCAGCATGTGACCTCAGCTTAAATGGGAGGTCTTCCCCCTGCAAATACCCAAGGGTTATTGGTCAGAGCTCCTCACATGAGCTGCCTGCAACTCAAACCTCAGGCCCAACCTCCAGAACCATCTTTCTGAAAGCAGGGGAGGTGCCCTTGAGTCAGAGCACAGGTGGTCACGCCCATCACTATACCAAACACTCCCAGTCCCAAATCAAAACAACCAGGCCCAGCCTAAAGCACAGGCCTGGCTAAATGTACCCACACTGCCTTTTCTAGCACCTACCTAAAGGTTTATATATATATAAAACCCAATGAAAGTCTTAGGAGCAAAGCTTAATTTTAAACAACAAAATCTTAATTAACAAGAATTCAACTACAGGTGAGTCTAATTATTCATGAAACTGGTGTCCAGCAGACAGTTGATTATAAAAGGGCATTACTTAACAAAGAAAACCACTTCCCATTTCATGTCAGCAATGGCACCACATGGAAGAGAAATGTGGCAAGGCCTAAGACAGAACATAATTTCTTTACACAAGAAAGGGGAAGGCTACTAGAAGATCAGCAAAGCTTTACTTATCAGTCAAAATCCTCTAGTAAAAGTGGCAAAAATTTAACAAAGATGGAACTGCAACCATCTCACAGAGACGTCCATGCCATCCACGGAAGTTTCCACCTTGACAGGAGCTTCTTTTGATGAGAAGGGTTGAAGAAAATCACCATGAAAGTTCACTGAAGTTGGCTAAAGAAGTAAAAAGCTAAACTGGGGTGGTTGTTTCCAGTGACACAATACAGCGTATACTGCAGAGGAACGGCATGCATCGGTGTTGTCCACAAAGGAAGCCTCTCCTAAAGCCCATGCACAAAAAAGCCTGCCTAGAATTTGCCAGGGCCCATGCTGAAAAAGAAGAAGACTACTGGGACTCTGTACTCTGGAGTGATTAAACCAAGATAATTGTTTTTGGAACTGATGGCTTCAAAACTGTATGGTGTCACAAATGTGAAGCGTACAAAGAAAAATGCATGGTGCCTACAGTAAAACATGGTGGTGGCAGTGTCCTTCTGATGGGTTGCATGAGTGCTGCTGGTGTCGGGGAGCTGCATTTCATTGATGGTATCATGAATTCACAGATATACTGCTCTATATTGAAAGCGAAGGTGCTACCATCACTCCGTTCCCTTGATCGTTGTGCACTTTTTCAACATGAAAATGATCCAAAACACACATCTAAGGCCACTGTTGCATTTCTGAAAAGGAATAGGGTGAAAGTGATACAGTGGCCAAGTATGTCTCCTGATCTGAACCCAATCAAACACCTATAGGGAATTCTGAAGAGACAAGTTGAGAATAACTCTCCATCCAGCATCTAGGCTCTAAAAGATGTTCTTGAAGAATAGAAAAAGATAGATGTTGCAATATGTCGCCAACTTTTTAATTCCATGCCTAGAAGGCTTGGTGCTGTCACCAATTTGAGTAAAACTGAAGATTATATCATGTTTTGAGCTAAACAAATGTTCTATAAAACTTAGTTTTGTCAAAATGTTTGAAATTGTACTTGTGTTCATTGAGATATTGATTCAAATCTTATTTTTCAAAAGAAGTGTGTTCATTTACTGTATACTGAGCACTATATAGATATAAAGTATCTCACAAAAGTGAGTACACCCTTCACATTTTTGAAAATATTTTATTATATCTTTTCATGTGACACCACTGAAGAAATTACACTTTGCTACAATGTAATGTAGTGTGCGTACAGCTTGTATAACAGTGTAAGTTTGCTGTCCCCTCAAAATAACTCAACACACAGCAATTATTGTCTAAACCGCTGGCAACAAAAGTGAGTACATCCCTAAGTGAAAATGTCAAAATTGGGACCAATTAGACATTTTCACTCCCCAGTGTCATGTGACTCGTTAGTGTTACATGGTTACAATGGAGAGCAGGTGTTAAATTTGGTGTTATCACTCTCACTCTGTTATACTGGTCACTGGAAGTTCAACATTGTACCTCATGGCAAAAAAAACTCTGAAGATCTGAAAAAAATGATTGTTTCAATACATAAAGATGGCCTAGGCTATAAGAAGATTACCAAGACCCTGAAACTGAGCAGCAGCACAGTGGCCAAGACTATACAGCGGTTTAACAGGACAGGTTCCACTCAGAACAGGCCTCGCCATGGTCGACCAAAGAAGTTGATTGCACATGCTCAGCATCATATCCAGAGGTTGTCTTTGGGCTATAGACATATGAGTGTTGCCAGCATTGCTGCAAAGGTTGAAGGGGTGGAGGGTCAGCCTGTCAGTGCTCAGACCATACGCCTCACGCTGCATCAAATTGGTCTGCATGGCTGTAGTCCCAGAAGGAAGGCTCTTCTAAAGATGATGAACAAGAAAGCCTGCAAATAGTTTGCTAAAGACAAGTAAACTAATTACATGGAATACTGGAACCATGTCCTGTGGTCTGATGAGACCAAGATAAAATTATATAGTTCAGATGGCATCAAGTGTGTGTGGCAGCAACCAGGTGAGGAGTAAAAAGAGAAGTGTGTCTTTCCTACAGTCAAGCATGGTGTGGGTCCTCCACCCATCAGCTCTGCACCCGGCGCACAGAGGCCCCTACTATTCTTTTTAGGTTGGGCCTTCGATGTGTGGAGCACCACGGTTGATTTGGGTCTGGTTCCGGTTTCTACCGGCACCATCCTGTTCCTCCGCATTTGGTAACCTCCCCTTTTTTGCACGCCGGTGAGCTCGGCTTGCACGACGCTCCCCCAGCCCTCCACTTTTGTAGTTGGATGTTCTGGGGCTGTGCCGTGCAATCCCCGCTCTAAGGTTCCCCTCCTTTGTCCTCGAATTAAATCCTCTTATTTGGTATAATTTTTAGTTATTCCCTTTTTTTTGTTTTCACCTTTTTTGTTTATTTCTTATATAAATTTATATATGTCTGTCGACGTACGTTTGTGTGATGTTATCACGGTTTGTATTGCGTATGCGCCGCCATTTTCTTACGCTGTGACGCTGCGTCACGCCGGCGTATTCCGCTAGTGTGCATGTGCTAGTGTCCCTATATAACTCCGCTCTGAGCAGATGCTATCGTCTGGGGGTTTTTGTGTGAGACAAACGCCGCCTTTTCTCCATTGATGTAACCAACAACTTTTTATTTTACATAATGCTAATTCCCATACAATCGCTATGTTGGTTTTCTCACCTTCTTTGGTCTCGTTATAATTAACAGGAATCCTAATAAATTTTTTTCTATATTATGATATCCAAAATATTGATAAGATGGAAGCAATGCTGGCTACATGTCACATAATTCATGTTCCTGTTTTGTTTTCCTTTCCTTTTGTAAAATAAACTTTCTTGAGGTATTTATTCTTGGTTATTTTTTATTTTTTGCTTTATAGGATTGATCTTTCAACAAGTGTAAAATGGCTTGCACGCTTCTGTTGTGGGGACTCACTCTGTGTTTTTTTGGGGACCCATGTGAGGGATCTCTTGAGTCTTGAGGATTAAAGTTCCCATGTTTAGGCAATCATCTTTCTTAACTGGATATTTGTTCCAACTCCCATTTGGTATCATCTAAAAACTTTTAATATTTTACTCCATGAAACAGTATTGGTATGTACGTTCTTATGGTCACGATGCTTTTTATATTCGACATTTGCCTTGTTCTTTAAATCTAGATTTTGTCTGTTCTTTATGTTTCGGAGCATCTCCAATTACTATTTCCCTCATGCCCTGAAGAGGGGATTTATTTTGAATTCCCTAAAAGCGTTGGGTTATAGGAGAAGTGCATCATTGTTTATATATTGTATTGGATATTGTACATTTTTTCTATGTATCACTGTTATATTTCTTGTATGACAGTGTTTTTTATCTAATATATTTTTCTATTTTTTGGATTAATTCTTATGTTGTGATATAATAGGTTCGCCCTTAACCCTTTTATGACTAAGCCTATTTTTGGAATTTGGCGTTTACAAGTTAAAATCCATATTTTTTGCTAGAAAATTACTTGGAACCCCCAAACATTATATATATTTTTTTAGCAGAGACTCTAGAGAATAAAACTGCGATTGTTGCAATATTTTATGTCACACGGTATTTGCGCAGCGGTGTTTTAAACGCAACTTTTTGGGAAAAGGGACACTTTCATGAATAGAAAAAAAAAACAGTAAAATTAGCCCAATTTTTTTGCGTAATGTGAAAGATAATGTTACGCCGAGTAAATGTCACACTTTATAATTGCGCGCACTTGTGGATTGACGACAAAGTACGGTACCTAAAAATCTCAATAGGCAACGCTTTAAAAAAAAATTACGGTTACCAGGTTAGCGTTACAGAGGAGGTCTAGTGCTAGAATTATTGCTCTCGCTCTGACGATTGCGGTGATACCTCACATGTGTGATTTGAACACCGTTTACATATGCGGGCGCGACTTCTGTATGCGTTTTCTTTGCTTCGTGAGCTCGCGGGGACGGCGGGCGCTTTAAAAAAAAATTTTTTATTTTTTTATTTATTTTATTTATTTTAAAATGACTAAATTGTTTTAAAAAAATAAATAAAAATTGATCACTTTTATTGCTGTCACAAGGAATGTAAACATCCCTTGTGACAGTAATAGGTGGTGGCAGGTACTCTTTATGGAGGGATCGGGGGTCTAAAAGACCCCCCACCCCTCCTTTACACTTCAATGTATTCAGGTCGCCGAAAACAGCGATTCTGAATACCGGATATTTTTTTAAAACCGGCGCCATTGGCAGCCGAGTAAACGGGAAGTGACGTCATGACGTCGCTTCCGTGTTTACGATGAGGAGACTGGAACGAAGCCGATTACGGCTTCGTTCCAGTTCCTCCCCAGCAGCCGGAGGCGTCGGAACGTGAATCGGTGCTCCCGATCGAACGGGAGCACCGGTAACAGCGGCGGGAGGCGGCGGGAGGGTGGACGTTATAACAGCTGAGCAGCTTTTAGCCGCATCGGTTGTTATGCCTGGATAGCCAATCGCCTGCTGAAAAAAACGGTACCGGGATGATGCCTGCAAGTGCGGGCATCATCCCGGTATACCCCCGGAAGCCGAGTACGCACATCTGCGTACACTCGGCGGGAAGGGGTTAAAGTCCCTTTTGTACCGGGGGGGTACTAGTCTCTATATAAATGCCAACATTTACTGTGTCATACTGAAGCAGAGCATGATCCCTTCCCTTCGGAGACTGGGCCGCAGGGCCATCTTTATGTAGAGCAACAAATCTTTTTTTCAGATCTTCAGAGAGTTCTTTGTCATGAAGTGCCATGTTGAACTTCCAGTGACCAGTATGAGAGACTGAGAATGATAACCCCAAATTTAACATACATGCTCCCCATTCATACCTGAGACCTTGTAATATTAACGAGTCACATGGCACCAGAGAGGGAAAATGGCTAATTGGGCCCAATTTGGACATTTTCACTTAGGGGTGTACTCACTTTTGTTGCCAGCGGTTTAGTGTATTGAGTTATTTTGAGGGGAGAGCAAATATACACTGTTATACAAGCTGTACACTCACCACTTTACATTGTAGCAAAGTGTCATTCAGCGTTGTCACATGAAAAGATATGATAAAATATTTACAAAAATGTGAGAGGTGTACTCACTTTTGTGAGATACTGTATACACATGTTAGATCTATACAGGTTTTCAGTTGACTCTTTAGGCACAGCTTGCTTTTACTGAATGCAAGTAAATTTAGAAAATGTATGATGGGAATTTGTATCTTATGAACAACTGGAGGGCCATAGATTGGAGACCCCGGTGGCTAACAGGCAGTCTTCCTAAATTTATTTGGCAGTTCTCATGATGGCAATGGTTTAAGCATTAGAACACTGACAAAGCAATTTTATTTACAGTAAAAATGGTTAGAACCTATGTTTGGGATACAAGCAGAAGAAGCACTAGATCTTCTATTATATTAATAATATTAAAATTATTTAATGAGTTAGTCATTCTTCACCAGTTCCTGACCGGCTCACGAAGATAAACTGAGGCAGAATGGCCCTCCTCTGCAAAATCCCGTATGGGTACGTCCTTCCCTTAAGTGTCCGCCATACCCGATTTGCGTGGCCGATGTGCAAGATTGCCGCCAGCTATGCGTGAACACATGCACGAGCGTCAGCATGGGAAATTGTGTGTGTAAACACACAAATCCCTATGCTGTCAAGGCAAAGGAGACATATCATTTGTTCCTTCTAAGTAGGAACATTGATATGTTTCCTCACTTAGTCAGTCCTATCCCCATGCAGTTAGAACACACATTTAACTCCTTGATCGCCCCTAGTGTTAACCCCTTGCCTGCCAGTGACATTTACACAGCAATCAGTGTATATTTATAGCGTTTCCTCATTGGTTCAAGTTGGACTCGACATTTATATAGGAAGGTCTCACATGTCCCATCTGGGGTACCAATTGAAATAAATCCTGAAATCAAAATAAATTCTAAACTAAATATTATCTATATCCGAGGGTGGTCATGGATTCCCTCTATTTATTCCATAAATGTATTAATTTGTCTACTCCTATAAATAGCTAGTCTATTAAAACTCTGATAGTTACTGTTGATAGCACAATAATATCAGGTTAGCTATGAAAACAAACACACTGCTTAATAAAATAAAGTTTTATTTATTTCCCAAGAAAATAGGAAAACTCTAACATGAAAATACTAAATAAATACAAATCGAAAGGTGCCGCGCTTAGGACAAATAAAAAAGGTTTCTGATTACCCAATAAAACCCCCCGTAAGGGGAGTCCTAAATGAGTAAAAATAAAACAGAAAAGGGGTTGATGGCGCTACCTGTATGCTAAAGGATGATCTGTCAAGTCACTCTTTAGTTGCTTAGAGCAACTCAAACATAAAGTAAATTCACAGTGGTAGGTTAAACCACCTAACTCTACCCCAAGGATGTAAGTAAGTATGTTAGTCCACCTGGGTGTAAGCAAAGCAATTAGCCCAAAGCTGAAAAACTGAGCCCACACTGGGGATCGGATCCTACCAAAGAGACTGGGTAATAGATACATTTAAACCAGTGTCTAAAGAGTGACAAAATTATGTGAAATACAATAATAAATAACCAGTTGATTACATACATCCAAAAAAATTTTAAGTGAACCTCCATATTGCATAAAGTCCAAACACCAAGAGTTATATATTATGCATAGAGAATGTCCAAAGAAAAGGAAAAAATATAATGTATATATAGTGTCCCATAGATATTGAAAAAATTGCAAAAAAACACAAAAAAGTGCAAAAAAACAAAAAAGCACAAAAGTTGCACCAAAAAAAAATCCCAATAATTGCACCACTTATAAAAAACGCATAAATGCATCCATTCCAATGTGATTAAGTGTTCGTGCTTTAATAAGTTGTTGCAGGTGACTTGTAGTGCTCACAAAATCTTGGTGACTTTAGTGCTCACAAAATCATGGCAGGTGACTTGCGTGCTCCCCCTCATAGATCCCCCCTCACCAGCTCCTTTGACTCCTGCAGGGGTAATGCACATGTAGATCCACAGTGTAGACCAGTATCAGGTGTTCATATCCACAGTCCGTTAGGCAGCCTTCAAATATTCAGACAGTGGCAAGAATAGTTGATCATATTCCTCATGGAAAATAAAAATCGGCTCCCATAGTGTAGTATCCAAAAAGTTTATTTAAAAATTTAAAAAACACTCAAAACAAAAACATTGATAAAAAAATGAAAATGAAATCACAGACAGAGGACAGGGTCCATGGAGCATATGTGCTTTACCCAAAAATCAACACTATCTGATGGCTAGCATAGGCAGCCTGAACTGTGGTTGAGCAGCGTTCGTTCCAGCTGCGTTCCACCCACTAGCTCTAGTGATTGGAAGTCACGTGGTGTGCTTGATGACGCTGTACGCGTTTCATCATAGATGTCTTCAGTGGCGGTGTCATCAGGCTACACACCACGTAAGTTAAGAAAGAGACTTACGTGGTGTGTAGCGTGTTTTTTTTAAAAAATTATTTAAAAATTTTCGCACTTTTTTGTTTATATCACAAAAAATAAAAACCGCAGAGGTGATCAAGTACCACCAAAAGAAAGCTCTATTTGTGGGGGAAAAGGGACATAAATTAAATTTGGATACAGAATTGCATGACTGTGCTAAATTGTAAAAAGTGCTCTGGTCAGGAAGGGGGTAAAATCTTCCTGGGCTTAAGTGGTTAAAGGGGTTGTAAACCCTTTTTTTAAAATAACATACATATCATAGTTAGCTCCCCTGTGCAGTTCATTTTGCACAGTGTGGCCCCGAACCTCGTCTTCTGTGATCCCCCGACGGCGCTCGCGGCTCTTCCTTACATCGATAAACCCCCTGGGAGAAGCGCTCTCCCTGAGGGTTACCTTGCAAGGGCGCTCCCAAGTCCAGCATTTGCGTGCATACACACAGAATACCGGACTCGGACCCACCCCCGGTGCTCATGTCATTGGATTTGATCGACAGCAGCGGGAGCCAATGGTTGTGCTGCTATCAATCTATCCAATCAAGAGCCGAGAACCCTGGGCAGAGAGGTACAGCGCATCAATGCCGAGGGAACAAACGGGGTTAAGGTGAGTAAAATGGGGGGGCTGGGAAGTGGTCAGTGTCAGAAGTTTTTTCATCTTAATGCATAGGATGCATTAAGGTGAAAAAACACAAGGGTGTACAACCCCTTTAACACTGAACATTAGTTCTGTTTTGAGAATGATCTCGATAATTATTTTAAATAGCTTTAGTGAGTCAACTCACTTTTACTAAAGTACCCTCAAACTAAGGGGTTCCTGAGAGAAATCTAAATATATGTAAGAAGCAGTAAAAGTGCCACACCAATGATGATAGTTCAGTGTTTTTATATTGAATCAGTAGAATAAGCATAAGTGAAAAAATATGTATATATGTAAATATGTATTTAACATAAAACATGTCAAGACTTCATGGTTTAAAAGTCTAATTCCAACAGTAACTTCATGTTATACAAACTTAATACTAAATTAAATATTAACTATTAAATAATCAATTTTACCAAAATAAATAAATTTAAAAAAGTCTATAAAAAAACACAAATTGTAATGATATCATATAGGTAAATACTATAATTGCTATAACATGCAATGGGATATTGCTAATAGAGTATATATTAATGTTGTCTGTGTCCCCATTGAGGAGGGTTACCCTCATTTCTTGTCTCATAGATTCTGTCACAAACTGACTCACAGCAAAAAATCTGGAAGAAGTTCTAATCCTTTTCCACTCTGTTAAAAGGGTCATTTTATTACTGTTTTTGTCTTATGTTTGTGAAGAGATCTCTCTTCACTTCCTGGGGGTTTTCTGTGTGGCTGAATTTGAAAGCATAGTATATAGAAGGGAGATTCCATTCCTGTTGGGTGTGAGTCTCATTTTTGTTCATAGTGTGTTAGGGTGTGTAATAAAGTGTTTTATTTGAAGATATTGAAATATTTCTGTGTTTGGGATTTCAAACTCAGCTTGGAGTTATTGAAAATACTTCAATTCATCTCTCCTAAGCAATTTGTGTATATGTCAGCGGTTTACAGAGCAACAATTGGTCACCTACCTAACTAGTATTTTACCCTGTCCAAACTTTCCTTGCATGTTTCAAGATCATTTACACAAAGTGCACATTATCTGTAGGGTTGAACCAAGGAAGATCAATAAAGAGAAGAGGGTCACAGTCCATGACCCTAATGCCGCGTACACACGATCGGACTATCTGGCAGACTTGGTCCGGCGGACCAGAGTCCGGCGGACAATCCGCCCCGTCTGTGTGCTAGTCCTCTGGACTTTTGACATGAACGGACTTGCCCACGCGGAGAAAAGTCAGTTCATTTTGAACGTGGCTCCAGGTAGACAGGACTAGCGAAGGAAGTCAATGTCGCCGCCTCCATCGGTGAGATTGACACCTCGCTGGCCCCCGTCACCTGGTATGGATTTAAAGGGGAACCCCTACACCAAAAAAACTGCGTGGGTTTCCCCCCAAAGTCCATAACAGACCTTTATCCAAGCACGCAGCCCGGCCGGTCAGGAAAGGGGGTGGGGACAAGCGAGCGCCACCCCTCCTGAGCCGTACCAGGCTGCATGCCCTCAACATGGAGGGTGCTTTGGGGAAGGGAGGCCCTGCGGCCCCCCACCCCAAAGCACCTTATCCCCATGTTGATGAGGATAAGGGCCTCTTCCCGACAACCCTGGCCGCTGGTTGTAGGGGTCTGTGGGCGAGGGGCTTATCGGAATCCGGGAGCCCCCTTTAATAAGGGAGCCCGAAATACCGGCCCCCCCACCCTATGTGAATGAGTATGGGGTACAATGTACCCCTACCCATTCACCTGGTGAAAAAAAGTGTAAATAAAAAAACAACACAAATAAAAAAAAAAAATTATTAGACAGCTCCGGTGTTCTTCTTCCGTCTTGGGGGGTCTTCTCGCCGGACTCCTCCACTATCTTCTGCTCTTTTACTAGCTCTTTTACTACTGGAGGAGCCCGGATTTCTTCTTCTTCCGACTTCTGGTTCTTGCCCCACTCTTCTGGGGTCTTGTCCTGCTCTTCGGTTTTTCTGCCGGGCCTCTGCTATCTTCTTATAGCTCTTTTACTAGCGTTGGCCTGGTCTTCTGTCGACGCCGCCTTCTTCTCTTCTTCTTCATCCTTGCAATGTTGACACAATGCTCTCTCTGGCTGCAATGGCAGGGACGCTTTGTGCGGCGACTTATATAGGGACAAGAGGCGGGGTCACCGGGTGATGTCACATAGTGACCCTGCGCCCTTATGATGTCACAGTCGCAGTATCCTCTGGGACTGTGACATCACAAGGGGTGGGGTCACCATGTGACATCACCCGGTGACCCCGCCCATTGTCCCTATATAAGTTGCCGCACAACGCATCCCTGCCATTGAGGCCAGAGAGATTGTCGTGTCAACATCGCAAGGAAGAAGAAGAAGAGAAGAAGGCGGCGGTGACAGAAGACCGGGCCAAGGCTAGTAAAAGAGCTATAAGAAGATAGCGGAGGCCCGGCGGAAGAAGCAAAGAGTAGGACAAGACCCCAGAAGAGCAGGACAAGACCCTGAAGTCGGAAGAAGAGCCCCGGACGGCGGCGGCGACAACGAAGAAGAAAGCTGGGCTCCTCCGATAGTAAAAGAGCTAGTAAAAGAGCAGAAGATAGCGGAGTCCGACGAGAAGACCCCCCAAGATGGAAGAACACCACCGGAGCTGTCTAATAAATTATTTAAAAAACTTTTGTTGTTTTTTATTTACACTTTTCTTCACCAGGTGAATGGGTAGGGGTACATCGTACCCCATACTCATTCACATAGGGTTGGAGGCCGGTATCTGGGGCCCCCTTATTAAAGGGGGCTCCTGGATTCTGATAAGCCCCCCGCCCGCAAGCCCCTGACAACCAATGGCCAGGGTTGTCGGGAAGAGGCCCTTGTCCTCATCAACATGGGGACAAGGTGCTTTGGGGTGGGGGGCACAGGGCCCACCTACCCCAAAGCACCCCCCATGTTGAGGGCACGTGGCCTGGTATGGCTCGGGGAGGGGTGCTCGCTCGTCCCCACCCCCTTTCCTGACCGGCCAGGCTGGGTGCTCGGATAAGGGTCTGCTATGGACTTTGGGGGGACCCCCACGCCATTTTTTCTGCATAGGGGTTCCCCTTTAAATCCATACCAGGCGACGGGGCTAGCGAGGTGTCAATCTCGCTGATGGAGGTGGCGACATTGACTTCCTTCGCTAGTCCCGTCTACCTGGAGCCACGTTCAAAATGTCCATGTGTGGGCAAGTCCGTTCATTTCAAAAGTCTGGCGGACTCCCACCATAGTCTGCCGGGTTGTCCGCTGGACCTAGCCCGCCGGAAAAGTCCGCTCGTGTATGGGCAGGTCTGCTCGTTCGGAAAGTCAGGTGGACCTCAGCTGCTAATTCCGCCGGATAGTCCGATCATGTGTACGTGGCATAAGAGAAACCCACATAGGTTTTTTTTATATAATATGATATTTGGGAAGTTGTGCCAGTAGGGTTGCTAAACAGAACTTGGTAAAGTTTAGAAGCCCCCAAACCCCTTTGCAGTCTGCTGAAAGGGTCTTCCAACTAAGATGGGGTCTACAACTACCCCAGACAAATGGCAATATTGGCCTCTATAAAGTTCTCAGGAAATATGCAGATATACTTTGAGGAGTTAGGAAATATTAATCATAGCTATTTTGACCAGGCAAAATAATGTGTATTTATGCCATGTGGTGAGCTTGTGTTTCAGTTTTTGTATGAGAGTGGGGTAGTTGGGAATATACAGTCATACAGTATGAGTTGGTGATGTGGATCCTTAAATAGGGAAGAGTGTTTGTGGTACAGTTGTAGGCCTGCTGAAAGCGAAGAACTGTCTGTGGTGGAAGAGTGATATAAGGTCCCTTATATTTGTGGTTGTTGATGTGCAGGTGGAAGATTAGGTCAGTACCTTCAGAAAGTTAGGTAGAGCAGTGATAGAATTGCTGACATAATGTATGATATAATCCACAAATAAGATAAGTTTATGTTGTGTGTTTGAGATAATGATCCCAGCAATGTTTTGGTTGTCCTTAAGCATACCAGCCAAGGGTTTGATAGCAGATGCGAAAAGAAGTGGGAAGAGTGGGCACCCCTGATTAAGAAAGAGACCAGTTTTAATCAAAATTATTTTAAGGAAGACATGTAGAAGCATACAGCGAGGATATTCAGGTGCAGATGTGTAGACCAAAGCCCCATTTAGGGAAGAGATAAGAAAGGTAAGACCAGGACTCCGAAATGCAAGGAGTTGCAAAGGCAGAAGATTTTTTATCTTAACCACTTCAATACCGGGCACTTAAACACCTTCCTGCCCAGACCAATTTTGAGCTTTCAGCGCTGTCGCACTTTGAATGACAATTGCGCGGTCATGCTACGCTGTACCCAAATTAAATTTTTATAATTTTTTTCCCACAAATAGAGCTTTCTTTTGGTGGTATTTGATCACCTTTACGTTTTTTATTTTTTGCTAAACAAATAAAAAAATACTGAAAATGTTGAATTTTTTTTTTTTTTTTTTAGTTTCCGTTTCAAAACTTTTTAAATAAGTAAGTTTTCTCCTTCACTGATGGGCACTGATGGGGCTACACTGATGGGCACTGATAAGGCGGCACTGATAGGCACCAATGAGGTGGCACCAATGAAGTGGCACTGATGAGGTGGCATTGATGGACACTGATATGTGGCACTGATATGTGGCACTGATAGGCGGCACTGATGGGTGGCACTGATGGGCGACACAGATGGGCACTGATAGGTGTGCACAAATTGGCACTGATAGCTGGCGCGGATTGGCATGGATGGGTATGGATAGGCGGTACAGATGGGCATGGATGGGCACTGATAGGTGGCATGGATGGGCACTGATAGGTGGCACAGGTGGGCACTGATAGGTGGCACAGGTGGGCACTGATAGGTGGCACAGGTGGGCACTGATAGGTGGCACAGGTGGGCACTGATAGGCAGCATTGTATTATGTTATACTGTACTAATAGATGCCAATCAGTGCCAAACAATAATGCATGCCAATCAGTGATGCCCATTGTGGGCACTGATTGGCATCCATTATGGACACTGATTGGCATCCATTGTGGGCACTGACTGGCATCCCTGGTGGTCTAGGGAGGATTACCTTGTGCTGGGCATCCCTGGTGGTCTGGTGGCATCCCTGGCTGTCCAGTTTGGGCATCCTTGGGGGGGCTGCGCTGATAATCGATCAGCACAGACCCCCCTGTCAGAGGAGCAGCTGATCGGCTCTCCTCTACTCGTGTCTGACAGACGCGAGTGAGGAAAAGCCGATCACCGGCTTTTCCTATTTACACTGTGATCAGCCGTGATTGGACACGGCTGATCACATGGTAAAGAGTCTCCATTGGAGACTCTTTACCGAGATCGTAGTTGCAGAGTGTCAGACTGACACCCCGCAACAATGATCGCCGCGACATGGCTCAAAATCCTGATCACGTCATATGATTTTGAAACCACTATGCCGCCGTGTATCTGATATAGGGCGGGCGGCAAGTGGTTAATGCATTCTATGAAAACCTTCTGTGTGTAGCCGCCCCGCCAGCACCCCCCCCCCAATTACCTACCCGAGCGCCTTCTCTCTCCAGCGATGTTTACGATCCCCTCGGCCATCCAGGACACTCCTCCTGATTGGCTGAGACAGAGCAGCCAATCAGGGGAGAGAGGGGTTGGGGCTCCTTGTCTGAATGGATACACGAAGCTCTGACTCGGCTTGGGTGCCCCCATGCAAGCTGCTAGCTGAGGGGCACTCAAAGAAGGGAGGGACTAGGAGCAGCAAAGAGGGACCCGAGAAGAGGAGGATCCGGGCTGCTCTGTGCAAAACCAACTGATCAGAGGAGGTAAGTATAACAGGTTTGTTATAAAAAAAAAAAAAAAAAAGAAACAAGCCTTTACAATCACTTGAAGGCTTTTTTAATATCAAGTGAGAAGAGAAAAGCCAATATTTGTTCATACTTTGCACTGAACATTGTGAACAAGGTGCTTTATCTGGTGGATAACGGTCTGTTATTTGTGCAGAAATTGAGTAGCGTGCCTTCTGCAGCACTGTATCAATCTTTTCCAGTAGGATTTGGTGCTAGTCACTTCCAGGGCTTACAGGATTGTTTTCGATGTCTGCTTTATTTTCAGGCATATACTAAGAACAATTTATGAGAGTAAGGCCCCTTTCACACGGGACGGATCAGTAATGATCCGCACCGTGATCCGCTCGCTCAGCGGGGTTTGCTCCGTTGTCCCCGCTGAGCTGGTGGCGGACAGGGCGGTCTCCGCACACAGTGCAGGAACCGCACTGTCAGCTCTCCGCTCTCCTCTATGGGGAGCTGATGAGCGTGGACCGTCTGTCCGTGTTCATCCGATCCGCTCTGCAGACGGATAGAAAAATAGGATTTTCCCCAGTCTGCAGAATCGGACAGTTGCGGAGGCGGACAATAGCGGGTGTCTGCGGATGTTCATCTGCAGACACCCGCTATCCCATAGGGATGCATGTATGCCCGTATTTCATCCGCAAACGGATTGATGAAATACGGCCATACTGCGCTTTGCCGGCGGTATTGCCGCGGTGTCCCATTGATTTCAATGGGTAGGAGCGGTATAGGAGCGGTGAATACACCACTCCTTCACCGCTGCAAAGATGCGGCTAGCAGGACTTTTTTCACCGTCCTGCCAGCGCATCGCTCCAGTGTGAAAGCCCTCCGGCTTTCACACTGGAGTTAAAGGGGCCGGTTTTTTTCAGGCGTTACACAGGCGCTATTTTTAGCGCTGTAACGCCTGAATAGCGCCCCAGTGTGAAAGCAGCCTAAGAGTTGGCCAGGAAGGGAGGGGGATGAGTCAAAAGAGGGCCAATGAGAGCTGCAGAGCTTGAGGTGTGCCTCTGTATGTCTGTATAAATCCAGAAAGTGAACAGGCAGCAGCATCAGCTGCCCACAGTTAAAATGGATGCAGCCAGACTCAGTGGAGAGAGATTTCTGCAGCATATTTGGCAAGTACAGAATAACCGCATATATAAAATAATGCGCAAAGTGGTTGGGGGGAAGCTTCAGAATGGCAAAGACGTTTTTATTACAAATTATGTGAGCAGACTGCAGTTCCTCTTTAAGTAATTTTTCACTTTTAAACCTTTTTAATTTACTGTTCCTTATGTGTGTTTTGTGATACCTTTTCTGTAAATATTTCCTGCACCATTTTCTCTTCTTTTCATTAAGCAATATTTAAAGTTAAAGCGGAGGTCCACCCTAAAGTGGACCTTCCGCTCATTGGAATCCTCCCCCCCTCCGGCGCCACAATTGGCACCTTTCAGGGGGGAGGGGGGTGCAGATACCTGTACAGTACAGGTATCTGCACCCACTTCCGGCATAGCTCTCTGCGGAAAGGGGCGTAGATTACTCCCCTTTCCGAAAGTCCCCCGCTGCCTGCTGGGAAACACACAGATCCCAGAGGCAGCGGGTCCATCCTTATTGCGCAGCGCGACTCGCGCATGCGCAGTAGGGAACCAGGAAATGAAGCCGAAAGGCTCCACTTCCCGATTCCCATACCCAAGATGGCGGCGGCAGCACCCGAGAGACGGTCGAGAGATCGGCTTCGGGTGCCGACATCGCGGGCGCGCTGGACAGGTAAGTGTCACTATTTTAAAACTCAGCAGCTGCAGTATTTGTAGCTGCTGGCTTTTTTTTTTTTTTTTTTAAACGCGGACTCCCGGCTGACTCCCGCTTTAATGTGAAGAGATTTAAAAAAAATTTCATACTTACCTGCTCTACGCATTGGTTTTGCAACAAAGAGCAGCCCTGATCTTCCACTGGTGCTCCCGGCTTCTCCCTTCTTCCGAGTGCCCCCATAGCAAGCCACTTGAATATGGGGGACTAATGCTGGCTTAATCCCAAGGAGGGAAGTGTGTTTCCATTGACACACACAGTGAGGCTCGCCCTGCCCGCTCTCTCCCCACAGGCTGTGACTGACAGCAGCAGGAGCCAATTGCCTCCAGCTGCTGCCTGCATGTCCAGTGAGGATAGAGAGAGGAGAGAGCCACTGCTTGGGCACTGCATTAGATTGAGATCGGACTCAGGGAAGTATTTGTGGAGGGGGGGGGGGGGAACCGAGAGGGAAGCTGAACAAAGAAGGTTTTTTTTACCTTAAATTGAGAGTAAACTCCCATGCATGACTTTTACCTGTAAGCCTATAGTAAGACTTACTTATAGGTACAGAAAATATCTCCTAAACATGCACCGTTCAGGAGATATTTACTTTACATGCAGCCAGTGACATCACCGGCACATGTGCTCCAAAGGAACAGCATACTGTGCTATCTCTTCAGAGTCCTGTTCCATGAACGGCGGCTCCTGCTCACATGCACAGGAGTGACGTCATCGTGGCTCCAGCCACTCACACAGTCGGAGTCTGCAAACCCAGAAGGAAGACAAGGTGAAGATGGAAACAACTTCAGCGGTGTCAGAATCATACTAGCACATTATGGCATTGCCTTGGAGGAATTAAAGAAAAAGAGAGAAAAAAATAGTTTTTACCTTAATGAAGAGAGTGCATTAAGATAAAATAAATTCTGCCATTACAACCACTTTAAAAATCTTTAGGCAGAATCTCTGAGTGCTATAACTAGAAATGAAAGAACTGTATCTCTCTGAAGAAACTCTGTTAAATTCCTGTCTGGCAGCGAGTGATCTAACATATTTTAAGGGTCAGAATCTCAACAGCTAATGCTTTGGATGGTGTGTTAACATACATGATGGTGGCTGCTGTGTATATATGTAAAGGGTTAAATGCTCAGTTGACCTACCCCAGTGATGGCAATCCTTCGGGTGCTGAGATTGTTGTCTTATGCTGTGTACACACGGTCGGAATTTCGGCCAGCAAAAGACCGATGAGAGCTTTTTGTTGGAAAATGCGCCATCGGAATTTTGCTGGCCGAATTTCCGCCAGCAAAAGATTGAGAGCAGGTTCTCCATTTTTCCGACGGAAAAAGGAAATTCCGATCGTGTGTATGCAATTCCAACGTGCATAAAAACTCACGCATGCTCAGATTCAACTACAAGACAGAAGCTATTGGCTACTGGCTATTGAACTTCCTTTTTCTAGTCCCGTCGTACGTGTTGTACATCACCGCGTTCTTGACGGTCGGAATTTGGTGTGACCGTGTGTATGCAAGACAGCTTGAATGAAATCCCGTCGGAATTCCGTCTGGAAAACCATCAGAGCTTTTTCCGACCAAAATTCCGATCGTGTGTACCGGCATTACAGGTTGAAAAAATCTCAGTACAGGGTTTGTGTACATGATATATAAGTAGTTGCCTTTTCTTTTTTTTTTACTTTTTAACTTTTTTGTAGACACTTTCTTGTCTGCATCACAGGTGGGGCTCTTCTTGCGTGATTTAAAACAAAATACAGGATTTCTGGCAGGGCTGGAATCTTTTCCTCTGTATACTTCACAGCTAAATATCTAAACTTACCTGATATACTGTAGTTTGTCAACTTTCATTTTATATTTTGAGTATTTTTGCAGCAGACTTTACAACTTCATATTTGAACAAAATAACCAGGATTAGAAGTACCATTTACATACTATGTACTAGTGAAATAATATTTTTATGCAGAGAATTCTTTTTTCTTTTTTTTTTTTTTTTTAAACGTAAATATATCTGCAAAACGATCCACGAACTCCCAAAAGGATAAACGCTCTGAATGAAAACTATGTCCATCTGTTGAACAAAAAACAGATGTACAGGAATCCAGGGGCCCTTTTAGGGAAGACTGCCAGGCAATGGAATATAACATATTCACTTGTCCTGCATGAAACACAGCTCTTAGATCAGCCTATTTTTTTATTTTTTATTTATATCAATACATGTTAATTTATCCAGTCAAATAAATAAGGAGATGCTTTGTGATAGCTCTAAATACGTTAGAAAGTTGGAAACAGCATGTCATGGCTAAAGATTCTGAAAGTAAAATGAAGAATAAAATTGTACAAAGAAAGCATAGTGTGTGTGCTCTTGTATGATTGTGTAATTTCAATAGTTTGTGTTTTTGCTCCCTCTGACCCCCTTGTTGGCTGTATCTATTCTCCCAGGTATAACTCAGTCTATACAAGCACAAATTCATATGTCCCAACATGGCCTGTATCATTCAAGTGCCTAGTGTTCAGCCACACAAATGTACCATATGTCATTTATAATTGTTTAGGGGCAACACGTGTTGTATGACATTTCACTGCAAAATCAACAGGTGGCTTTAAAGCTAAGCAAGGGGAACACTTTTGCTAGACATGTATTTGGCAGTGATGTACGGTATATATAAATAATATGTATGACAATTGAACTCTCAGTTTCTACATTGCACAGAGATTGTCCTGTTTTGAGACAACAATCAAAGCACCAGCTTCTACCACACGTTTAATCACTTCAGCCCCGGAAGAATTTACCCCCTTCATGACCAGAGAAATTTTTGCAGCACTGCATCATTTTAACTGACAATTGCACGGTCGTGAGACGTTGCACCCAAACAAAATTGACATCCTTTTTTTTCCCACAAATAAAGCTTTCTTTTGGTGGTATATGATCACCTCTGCGGTTTTCATTTTTTGCGCTATTAACAAAAAAACAGCGACAATTTTGAAAACAAAAAGCAATATTTTTTACTTTTTGCTATAATAAATGTCCCCCAAAAATATATAAAAAACTATTTTTTTCCTCAGTTTATTCTACAGTATTCTAAGTATTCTTTTACATATTTTTGGTAAACAAAATGGCAATAAGCGTATATTGATTTGTTTGCGCAAAAGTTATAGCCTCTACAAAATAGGGGATAGATTTATGGCGTTTTTATTATAATTTTTTTTATTAGTAATGGCAGCGATCTGCAATTTTTATCGTGACTGGGACATTGCAGCGGACACATCGGAACACTTTTGACACTATTTTGGGACCAGTGACATTTATACAGTGATCAGTACTATAAAAATGCACTGGTTACTGTGTAAATGACACTGACAGGGAAGGAGTTGAACACTAAGGGGCAATCAAGGGGTTAAGTGTGTCCTAAGGAGTGATTCTAACTGTGGGGGGGGGGGGGGTGGGCTACCTAGGACATCACAGTATCACTGCTCCCGATGACAGGGAGCAGTAGATCCCTGTCATGTTGCTAGGCAGAACAGGGAAATGCCTTGTTTACAGGCTCCCCGTTCTGCTGTTCCGTGTCACGTTCGCGGGCCCCCGGCAGACATTGAGTCCGCAGGACCCGCGAGTGCGCTCACGAAGTACGTGACGGGCGCGTGCACACCCACTAAGCCATTGGCTCCCGGTACTGTCAATCAAATTTAATGACATGGGAGCTGTGGAGCAGAGCCGAGTCATGTTCTCTGTGTCAATAGCAGCAGGGAGTGTGCCCGCACGAGTGGCCCCATGAAATTCAGCTTTCTGTGGGGGAACTCGATGAGGAGGAGAAGCCAGATGTGCCACCCGGGCACCCCAGAAGAGGAGGATTTCCGGGGGGGGCCGTCATAGGACGTCTTCCCCTGTGCACACTCCCTGCGGGGAGTGCGCTGTGATCGCTGAGTCACTGAGACTCGAGTGATCACTGATCCCGGCCCCTTACCATGTGATCAGCTGTCAGCCAATCACAGCTGATCACATGATGTAAACAAAAGCTCGGTAATCGTTTTTTTATTCTTCTCACGTTGACAGCGTGAGGAGAAAAAAAAAGCCAATCACCGGCTTATGTTAAAGGGACATCGGTCCCGAAGAGGAAGGAACACAGGCACCTCATCTGTACCAATCAGTACCCCCTGCGAGTGCCACCTGTTATTGCCACCTGCCAGTGCCCACAGTGCCCACCAGTGCCACCTATCAATGCCCATATGTGCCACCTATCAATGCCACCTATCAATGCTCACCAGTGGTGCCAATCAGTGCCACCTATCAATATAAGCAATCAGTGCCCAATATTGCCACCCATCAGTGACCATCACTGCTGCCTCATCAGCGTACATCAATGAAGGAGAAAAATTACCTGTTTGAAAAATTGGATGACAAAATCTAAAAAAAAAAAATTTTTTATTAAATTCTGTCTTTTCAATTCTTTTAACAAAAAATAAAAACCGCAGAGGTGATCAAATACCACCAAAATAAAGCTCTATTTTTGGGTAAAAAACAATAAAAATTTAATTTGGGTATAGCGTTGTATGACCACGCAATTGTCATTCAAAGTGCATCAAAGCTGAAAGCTAAAATTGGTCTGGACAGGAGGGGGGTTTAAGTGCCCAGTAAGCAAGTGGTTAAACACTTTACAATCACTTTAAGCTTACACCAGTGCAAAGAGCCACGTTTGCCCACAAAGGACACAGCTACTGCTCCCGATTTTTTATTTTTTTTCCTTTATAGTCTTTTATTTCAATTTTCAGAAAAACACATAATACAGTATAACAAAAAAGTGGTGTGCCAAACATGGTGGATCAGAAACCATCATAAAATACATATCAGTAATAGCATCGAAAAAAAATTTTTTTCGATACACATACACATACACATTCGATACACATACGGAACCATGTCAACTTGTAGGACTCCAACCATTAGAAATGCGATTACATTGAAAACATTCGATTCAGAATCAGTCCTGCTACAATCCTGGAGGATACACCACACGCATAATACCATTGATAACTAGCTTACATCTTTAGCACCACTCATCATGAGCCCTTTTTTTTCCATAATGGGTTTATAAGTGCAGCACCCAGTCTATCAGGCCTCAGTATATTCTGGTGTTCCATGTTGAGGGGAGCATCTGATGATGCTCTTCTAGCTCTTCTACAATTTCGGCTTTCTTACTCAGTACAGCATACGTTATGTCTAAGGTTGGGGCGGAAAAGCAGGAATGTCTGAGGCTTTGTTTCTTTTAAACCTAACATGGAGTGTTTATTTGTACACCATTGGAGCAATTATAATCGATACCTCCTATACCCCTGATGAAGAAGGTGCATAAACTCTGAAACGTGTCGGGTGGAGGATATCACACTGTATCATTGCTCATACTTCAGTTGGTATACTTTTCGCTGCTTAGGTCATGTACATTCTGTGTTATTGCTTTTTATCGATGAATTATTAATAAAATACATTTTTACCAATTCAATTGTTGTATGAGTTAAATATCTACAAAGTCCCAACAAAGAGGAATGTCCATTTTCTTTTTTAGTTCAAAATAAGTCCCCCAAAACATACAATTCATGACCATGCAATAGTCATGCATAAGCGGGGGTCCGACCCATGTTGTCTTAAGCCAAAAGAGCGTGGTTTCTTTTTCTTTTCTTTATAAAACCTAAATTATGACATAGATGGGGAACAGGGAAAAGTGAGTAAGAAAAAAAAAAAAAGAGAAGAGGGAAAGAAATGGACTGGTGCAGGGGCTGGTGCTCATGCTCACCCCGAAAGCCAAGGCATACCGAGCAATTATTCACTGCTGGGCTAGGGCCCGTACAACGCAAGGGGACAGGTACGCAGCGTAATCTCGTGAACACTAAAAGTCATGCCTATAGTTCCACGTTTTGCGGAATTGTTCCTCCTTATGTTTCATGGCTGCTGTTAAGGCGTTCCATATCATTGATCCCATTTACCATAGCTATCCACTGACCAACCGACAGGGGGTCAGTGTGTTTCCACTTTTTGTGGGATGCATACCTTGGCCACATTAAGCAGGCGGATCAGGAGGGATCTCTTGTACCTATGTCTCGAAAGTGGGGTAATGTGTAGTAGGAATGTCTCTGGGCGCATCTCCAGAGATAGGTCAGTACGCTTATGAATTAGCCATCTACATCTTCCCATACTGTTCCAGATTTGACATCCGCGTGGGTGTAGGTGCATGTCTCCAAACTCACATTGTCTGGGTTTAGAGACACCCACCCACATGGATGTCAAATTGGGAGCAGAGGCTGTGTCCCTGCAGTTGCTGTGCCTCAGTTGACATGAATGGTACTGTCTGCATGGGGATGCACGTAACATCCCGTGCAGGCAAACATGGCTCTTTGCACAGGTGTATGCTTTGGCATGCCTATGTGAATAGGCATACCACATTGTCTGGGTTTAGAGACACCCACCCACATGGATGTCAAATTGGGAGCAACGGCTGTGTCCCTGCAGTTGCTATGCCTCAGTTGACATGAATGGAACTGTCTGCATGGGGCTGCATGGAACATCCCATGTGGGCAAACATGGCTCTTAGCACAGGTGTATGCTTTGGTATGCCTATGTGAATAAAGCCTTAATAAAAAGAAAGGAAGAGCAATGCAGAAAATATATTTATATTACAAAACAGATAATAAGCAACAATAAAAATAAAAAGGATTAAAAGTGGAAAAATACTTAAGAGAAGTATGGGTTTTGGGTTTTTCCCATATTCATACTTACCTCGGTGGATGGACCATCAGACCAATGCTGCAGCTGTCCCCCGCCATCTCTGAACTGGGAACCGAGCCAGCGAACAACGCCGATGGCTCAGTTCTCTCCCCTCCCTGAGCGGAGAGATGCTGACTGGCAGTGGTCGTCTTGGAGGTGTGTTTGGGGTCGTTATCATGTTGGAATACTGCCCTGTGGCCCAGTCACTGAAGGGAGGGGATCATGCTCTGCTTCAGTATGTCACAGTACATGTTGACATTCATTGTTCCCCCAATGAACTGTAGCTCCCCAGTGCCGGCAGCTCTCATGCAGCTCCAGACCATGACACTCCCACCACCATGCTTGACTGTAGGCAAGACACACTTGTCTTTGTACTCCTCACCTGGTTGCCGCCATACATGCTCGACACCTTCTGAACCAAATAAGTTTCTCTTGGTCTCATCAGACCACAGGACATGGTTCCAGTAATCCATGTCCTTAGTCTGCTTGTCTTCAGCAAACTGTTTGAGGGCTATCTTGTGCATCATCTTTAGAAGAGGCTTCCGTCTGGAATGACAGCCATGCAGACCAATTTAATGCAGTGTGTGACATATGATCTGGGCACTGACAGGCTGACCCCTTACCCCTTCAACCTTTGCAGCTATGCTGGCAGCACTCATATGTTTACCTCCCAAAGACAACCTCTGGATATGACGCAGAGCACATGCACTCAACTTCTTTGGTCGACCATGACGAGGCCTGTTCTGAGTGGACCCTGTCTGGTAAACCTCTGTATGGTCTTGGCCACTGTGCTGCAGCTCAGTTTCAGGGTCTTGGCAATTTTCTTATAGCCTAGGCCATCTTTACGTAGAGCAACAATTCCTTTTTTTTAAATCCTCAGAGAGTTCTTTGCTGTGACGTGCCATGTTGGACCTCCAATGACCAGTATGAGAGAGTGAGAACGATAACACCAAATTTAACACACCTGCTCCCCATTCACGGCTGAAACCTTGTAACACTAATGAGTCGCATGACACCGGGGGGAGGAAAAATGGCTATTTGGGCCCAATTGTGTCATTTCCATGTAGGGGTGTACTCACTTTTGTTGCCAGCGCTTTAGACATTAATGGCTGTGTGTTTAGTTATTTTGAGGGGACAGCTAATTTACACTGTTATACAGGCTGTACACTCACTACTTACATTGTAGCAAAGTGTTGTCACACACACCATAATCCCCCCTCCACCAAATGAAATAAATAAGCAGATTTGATAATGGAGAAGTAGTATTGTTGATTCTATCACAGCTGCACAGTTTGTAGTAAAACAGTTGGTAGTAGTACTCGGAAATGAACCACAGTTGACACCAACCAAAACATTTGGCTTTTCTGTAACTTGGGTCTGCATAGTTCACTTGCAGTCAATCATGTTTAATAAAACACCTGCCAGCCTAAGAAACAGTTCACTTAGCAACACATAATTGTTTCTCTGTTGTAAAACAACACACCCCTCTAATCGGTCTGGCAATTAAATGGTTTCCTTTCGAGCCCTCCCCTTGGCATGATTACACTACCAAGCCCTCCTTCTCCCTCCCGCAGCTGTCTCAGTGTGCTTCTATCCCTTTCAAAAAGGCGCCAAGATTCAAACCAAAATATCCTGACATTCACAGTCTTGGCTTTGCTCCCATCTGCAAATCTCATTATCAGAAAAATGCTGGGAATTGTTATTTCTACCTTCAGGAATATTTATACTTAATATGCTTACATGTCTGTGCTTTCCAGACTTGAAATATTAAAATTACTCATCTAAAATGCATAGCAAAAGTAATATGCCTTTTACTCTGGTTAAAAAAGAAAAGCTGGGAATCTACAAGATACTTTGCAGTTATTGTTCAATCATTATCCTTTTTTTGTAAACAGTGTAAAATAATAATTTATGATATAACCCATTTTGAGGGCATGGGGCTGATGTATGAAAGGCATGTTGAGGAAAATGAATGGTTGCCCAAAGCACCCAATCTGTTTCCAGGTACTATATGTCTACACGTTTCATTTATCAGCTCTAAGCGAGGCACACACTATAATTTTTTTTTTTTTACCCAGCGGGCTGAGTGAGAAAAAAAAAAGAGGAGCTTGTGAGGAGTCTCTGTACTATCTATCCGATGTTATACAGCGATCTCCCCTGTTAAGGGGGCACAGCTCTTTGGGCACACCTCCATGGGAATGTGGCTGCTACCCCTCTCTATTAATTTGCAGAAAGTGCATGGTCCTTTAAGAATTTCAGTGGTAATCCCAGGTGGGCTATAAAAGCCAATGGGAACACCTGCAATTATTATGGGATGCTGGCCCAAAGGTATTTAAGGTAGCTGGATCCGGTTCTGATTCTCTTTGGACCTTCAAGCAAAAGGAGGTGACGTCTATCGTGCTTCACAGCATGGAGCCTTTACTAAGACAGCTGCTGGAAAGAGCAGAGGGCAGCGGAGGAGTAGCATGGCTTCAGTGGTGCCTGGCCCTGGATGCAGTAGGGGCTGAAGACAAGGCTGAGAGTGGGACGGATGGCGGGAGACCTCTGCAAGATTTACTTGCTACTCAGCTACTCCATATGTCAGCCGGGAGCCTGCAGCCACTCCAGGGTTAACAGTTACTGGCACCTGTAAAGCAGCTGCACAGACACATGTGCCAGAGGTGTGTAAGGCCCTTTTACACATGCGGACAGTATGTCCATATTTCATCCATCCGTTTGCGGATGAAATACGGGCATACATGCATCCCTATGGGATAGCGGGTGTCTGCGGATGAACATCCGCAGACACCCGCTATTGTCCACCTCCGCTATGGTCCGATTCTGCAGACGGAGGAAAATCCTATTTTTCTATCCGTCTGCAGAGCGGATCGGATGAACACGGACAGACGGTTCGTGTTCATCCGATCCCCATAGAGGAGAGCGGAGAGCTGACAGAGCGGTCCCTGCACTGTGTGCGGAGACCACCCTGTCTGCCGCCGGCTCAGCGGGGACAACGGAGTGATCCCCACTGAGCGAGTGGATCATCACAGGGCGGATCATTACTGATCCTCCCCGTGTGAAAGGGGCCTTATAAGGAGGCTTTGCCTTTGTCAGAAACCATGAATCAGACCGAGACAGAAGTACAATTAAATCAATTAAGTTTAATAAATAAAAATAAAAATGTAAATAGAAAAAGCGTAGTCAAAGCCAGAAGCCAGGCCAGAAGTCAGGGATCCAAGTAGAGCAACAGCAAGCAGGATAAGAAGCCAGAAGGGATGTCAGCAAACCAGTCTTTAAACAGAACCGCAGGAGATGGTTTCTTGTGATGTGACCAAGGCGAAGGCAGAGGTGAAGTGAGCTGGACAGCTTTAAGTAGGCAGGTCAGACGAGCATGATCAGGAACAGCTGGTAACTGTGGAGAGAGATGAGAGCTGGCAATTAGCCGACAGCTGAGCAGCCAGCCCAGAGAAGGAAGGGCTAAGCCAGCCTTGTGAGGTTTCTCCTCTGGGCTTTCACCTGCCTGCTGCTTTAACCACTTGCCGACAGCCGCACATACATATACGTTGGCAGAATGGCTCGTACAGGCAAATTGGTGTACCCGTATGTCCCTTTGAATTTGCTGCCTCTCGGGGACGTGCCCGGCCCCCCGCTGGCCCCATGCTGCGGGAGTGTGCCCGCGGGTCCCGCAAACTTGATGTTCGTCGGCGGCCCGCGATCTGAGGATGGACGGAGAGGCAGAACAGGGAGATGCCTGTGTAAACAAGGCATTTCCCTGTTCTGCCTAAGTACATGACAGGGATCTACTGCTCCCTGTCATCGGGAGCAGTGAGTGCTGTCATGTCAGTGGTAGCCCATCCCCCCCACAGTTATAATCACTCCCTAGGACACACCTAACCCCTTGATCGCCCCCTAGTGTTTAACCCCTTCCCTGTCAGTGTCATTTATATGGTAATCAGTGGCTGATTGCTTTATAAATGACAATGGTCCAAAAATAGTGTCAAAAGTGTCCGATGTGTCCGCCAAAATGTCACAGACCGGTCCCACGTTCCTTTTTTAACTGGTTGCAGGATTTCTGCATTTTTGCCAGCGTCATGGCTGAAAAGCACCCTGAGTTGAGTTGCGGCTTATTCAAGCAAGTCAACCATGTACTGGAGGCGTATAAAAACGTTGGCGGTTTTGGGTGGTTTCACTATGATGAGTCCTTCCGTCAGAAGCTAGCAGTACATCTGTCCTTGTGATGGGGCATGAAGGACGTGGGGTTGTGGTTGAACTTGATTCTACTGCAAAAAACGCTTGGTTCTAGAACGCAGGTTAGTGGTCTGATGGGGCAAGCCTATCAGAAGGGTGTGTGTTTCGCTTATAATGAGTCTCAAGGTAAGTGGAACACATCTTGCCATTACAAGCATGAATGTTCTTTTTGTTCCGGCGGGCATCCGGTAGCAAAATGCTACTAGAAAGCTTCCAGCGCTGCTCCCTCTCATCGTAATTTTTCTCAAAAAAGCCTGCACTCCAGTGAGGCTTCAAAACATGTTCCCATGGTTGGAGCGGTATCCAAACAGAGTGAAGGCCCATTTTCTGCATGAGAGTTTTGCAATGGATTTCCTTTGCCAGAGTTCTCGGGTTAGGGTTGTACTATCGTCCCTAATCTTAAGTCTGTTGCTCGTTTCCCGCAAATAGTTAGGGAAAAGGTGCTGAAGGAGATAGAGGAAGATTGTGTAACTGGCCCTTTTTTATCCCCTCCGTTTCCGAATTTCACCTTTTGGGGGTGGTCCCTAAAAAAGAACCTAATTAATTTTGGTTAATTCACCATCTTTCTTTTCCCAAGGGGTCTTCTCTGAATGATGAGATTGATGACACTTTTTGTTCGGTATTCTATTTCACTTCTGAGGATGCGATTTCTAGGATTAAATCAGCAGGAGCAGGGACATTGCTGGCAAAGGGGAAAATAAAGTCAGCCTTTCGGCTCTTTCCCATTAGTCCTTTGGGGGTAATTCTTTAATTCTTTTGGGTTTTATTTTGATGGGTTTTATTTTTTTGATAAATGCCTGCCTATGGGCTGTCCGTTACCTATGCATACTTTTTGAATTGGGTGGTATGTTTTGAATCTGGTTGGGAGGGAATGGTTCATTATTTTGAAAAAAAAATTTTGATAGGTCCCCCGGACTCTGGTCTTTGCGCAATGTTGCTTCAGCTCATTGTTGAAGTGGCACAGTTTTTTGGTGTTCCCTTAGCAGCTGAGAAAACGTTTTTTTCCATCAGTTTCTTTGGAATACCTGGGTATCACGATTGACACGGTATTGTTGGAGTTCAGGCTACCTCCAGTGAAAATGGTCAGAATTAGTTCCATGATTGTGATCTTTTTGAGGTGGGAAAAAAGATCACGCTTAGAGAGATGCAAACTTTGTTGGGTCTCTTAGCCTTCACATACAGAGTTATGCCTATGGGTAGAGCCTACAGGTGACTCCGCCCCTCTGACATCACGGGGAAAGCCATAGGGAAGTCCCCGTGATCACTTTTGATTTCTCCCATAGACTTTTATAGGGTGTTCCACGCTTTCGAATCTGCCGCGAACACCCAAAATTGTTCGCTGTTTGGCGAACAGCCAATGTTTGACTCGAACATAAAGCTCATCCCTGATAGTCACACTGTAAGTCGCTGATCACCGCCATTACAGTACAGCATTTATAGCTGTGTAAATTCCAGTATACATAACAGTTTGCAGATGCTAGATCAGAGGTAGGAAACCTTTTGAGCACAGTGTGGCAAAAAATGTTTTCAAAGAAATTGATTGTGCCGGCTTTATAGCAAAAAAATTTAAACTTCATGCTCTCAATCACTAGACTAGTAGTCGTGAGAAGTTAACATCCTGCACTCTCATGCCTCAGATCAGCCCCAATTCATGCACCTTCACAACTCTGATCATTGTCCCCCCTGCACATCTGCCCCACCACTGTAACCGCCTGCTCATCTTCCCCACCACTGCAACCCCCTGCACATCTGCCCCACTACTGTACCCGCCTGCTCATCTACCCCACCACTGTAACCCTCTGCACATCTGCCCCACCACTGTACTACCCTGCACATCTGCCCCACATCTGTACCCCCCTGCTCATCTGTCCCACCACTGTAACCCTCTGAACATCTGCCCCACCTCTGTACCCTTCTGCTCATCTGCACCACCTCTGTATCCCCCTGCTCATCTGCCTCACCACTGTAACCTCCTGCACATCTGCTCCACCACTGTACTAATGATAAAAATATAAGAAGTGCAGCGCAATCAAGCAATAAAACAGTCTAAAATGCTGGTGAACAACAAATCCCAGAAAGATGAAAAAGTGGCTCCACCGGTGAAGATCAGCAATTTCAATAATGGTGACAGACCCTCCACCTTCGATATAAGTTCTGCGCTCACCTCAAAGCATGGACTCCTGAGCTAACGGGTAGTCATGCAAGCAGGTCTCACACAAAAGGTAGGTAGCAAAACAGATCAAGTAGAACTTCTCCTCCAGATTGATACTCTCAGTGGGGGCATCAAACTGTATGTATATAAAGAAAAGGGAGTGCTCACTGTGCAATCATTTAAAATGTATTCAAGTCCAAATACAGACTACTCACATGAGGGGCCCGCGGAGGAAGTTCTGACAAATGTAACGCATACGGGGGAGGAGCCACCCACAGATGACGTCACACGCTGCCATCCTTTGAAACTAACAGCACACGGTTGTGCTATATGTCTGTATCGTTATCATCTGATGTAAGTAGTCCATATTTGGACTTAAATAAATTGTAAATGTTTGCGCAGTGAGCACTTAGATCTCCCTTTTCTTTATATACACATAGCTCTCAACTGTCCCTGATTTGGAGCAATGTCCCTCTATTCCTCATTTGTCCCTCATTTTGGTCTGATTTATATAGTTGTATATCTTTCAAGATGTGTTTCCCAGTGCTAAACCTTTCATCCAATTTCTAAATTGCTGTAGTTGTACATTTTAAAAGCCAATATAAAGGAATAGTAGTGGTAAAAAAAAGTCCTTGTGGATTTAATTAACCTTTTTTTGGTTAATTCTTCTTTAAGGGGGTGTGGCAGGGGGCATGTCCTATGCCTACATACATTTGTTAGTAGATGTCCCTCATTCCCATCTCAAAATGTTGGGAGGTATGTTTACATATGGTTTTCGTGCTCCCACTGAGAGTATCGATCTGGAGAAGTTCTACTTAACCACTTAAGGACCGCCGTATTGCCATTGTACTTTATCGCAATGGCACAGGCAGACACAAGCACGTACATGCCTGCCTTCCAGCGGGTGGGGGGTCCGATCGAACCCCCTCCCGCTGGATACGGCAGTCCGGTTCGCTGCAGGAGCGATCTGTGATGAGGGGATGGCCGTTGGTTTCTGGCCACCCCCTCTCGATCGCTCCTGGCCAATGAGAAGCTTCCTCCCACTGTGTATTGTATACACAGGAAGGAGGAAGTGATGTCATTCTCCTCGGGGCGGTCTTTTTGACCGGACTACAAGGAGAAGACATAAAGTAAGTGTGCACCAACACTACACTGACATGTAGGTACACACAGGCACACAAACCCCCCGATCCCCCCCCCAGTCACAGTGTCACTGATTGCAGTGATCATTTATTTACTGATCACTGCATTCAGTGTCAGTTGTAAAAGTAAAAACTGTCAGGGCAGTTAGTGTTAGGTCCAGGGTAGCCCCCTATCACCCCTCAATAAAGGTTTAACCCCCTGATTGCCCCTAGAGTTAACCCTTTCACCCCCTTTTGCCAGTGTCACTAAGCGATCATTTTTCTGATCGCTGCATTAGTGTCACTGATGTCGCTAGGTAGCTAGTTATTTTTTTAGGTTCACCGCCAGGTTTTTATAGCGCTAGGTCCCCCGATATACTACCCAATAATGGTTTTAACCCCCTGATTGCCCCTAGTTAACCCTTTCACCCCCTTTTGCCAGTGTCACTAAGCGATCATTTTTCTGATCGCTGCATTAGTGTCTCTAGTGTCGCTAGGTAGCTAGTTATTTTTTTAGGTTCACCGCCAGGTTTTTATAACGCTAGGTACCCCGATATACTACCCAATAATGGTTTTAACCCCCTGATTGCCCCTAGTTAACCCTTTCACCCCCTTTTGCCAGTGTCACTAAGCGATAATTTTTCTGATCGCTGCATTAGTGTTGCTAGGTAGCTAGTTTTTTTTTTAGGTTCACTGCCAGGTTTTTATAGCGCTAGGTACCCCGATATACTACCCAATAATGGTTTTAACCCCCTGATTGCCCCTAGTTAACCCTTTCACCCCCTTTTGCCAGTGTCACTAAGCGATCGTTTTTCTGATCGCTGCATTAGTGTCACTAGTGCCGCTAGGTAGCTAGTTATTTTTTTAGGTTCACCGCCAGGTTTTTATAGCGCTAGGTACCCCGATATACTACCCAATAATGGTTTTAACCCCCTGATTGCCCCTAGTTAACCCTTTCACCCCCTTTTGCCAGTGTCACTAAGCGATCGTTTTTCTGATCGCTGCATTAGTGTCACTAGTGTCGTTAGGTAGCTAGTTATTTTTTTGGTTCACCGCCAGGTTTTTATAGCGTTAGGTACCCCCATATACTACCCAATAATGGTTTTAACCCCCTGATTGCCCCTAGTTAACCCTTCCACCAGTGATCACAGTATAAGTGTCACTGGTGACGCTGGTTAGCAAGTTAGTTATTTAGGTTCCCCGTCAGGTTTTTATATAGCGCCAGGGACCCCCATATACTACCTAATAAAAATTTGAACCCCCTGATTGCCCCTAGTTAACCCTTTCACCAGTGATCACCGTATAAGTGTTACGGGTGACTCTGGTTAGTTTGCTTTTTATAGCATCAGGGCACCCACCATTTATTACCCAATAAAGGTTTAACCCCCTGATCACCCGGCGGGTGATATCAATTAGGTTTTAGGGTCAGGGTCTGTGTCGCCCCAGGCAGCGCTAGGTTAGTGCCAGTACCGCTAACACCCACACGCAAAGCATAAACCTCCCGTAGTGGTATAGAACCTGAACAGATCAATATCTGATCTGATCAGATCTATACTAGCATCCCCAGCAGTTTAGGGTTCCAAAAAAACGCATTGTTAGCGGGATCAGCCCAGATACCTGCTAGCATTTGCCCCTCTGCCCAGCCCACCCAAGTGCAGTATCGATCGATCACTGTCACTTACAAAACACTAAACACATAACTGCAGCGATCGCAGTCAGGCCTGATCCCTGCGATCGCTAACAGTTTTTTTGGTAGCATTTTATATTTAAATCCGGAAGGCAGTGCTTGGTTTTCGGGGTCCCGTACGTGGCTAGGCTCCCAAAAAGTCCCCCACATGTGGTATCCCCGTACTCGGGAGAAGCAGCAGAATTTATTTTGGGGTGTAATTTGACTTATGCCCATAGCATGTGTGAGCAATATATCATTTAGTGACAACTTTGTTCAAAAAAAAAAATATAAAATATTTCATGGACTCAACATGCCTCTCAGTAAATAGCTTGGGGTGTCTACTTTCCAAAATGGGGTCATTTGGGGGGGTTTTGTGTTATATTGGCATTTTATGGCCTTCGAAACTGTGATAGGTAGTGAGGAGAAGCAGAAGAATATATTTTGGGGTGCAATTCCACATATAACTATGGCATGTGTGAGCAATATATCATTTAGTGACAACTTTTTGTAAACTTTTTTTTTTTTTTTTTTTGTGTCATTATTCAATCACTTGGGACAAAAAAAAAAAATTCAATGGGCTCAACATGCCTCTCCACAACTTCCTTGGGGTGTCTACTTTCCAAAATGGGGTCATTTGGGGGGGTTTTGTGTTATTTTGGCATTTTATGGCCTTCGAAACTGTGATAGGTAGTGAGGAGTGAAATCAAAAATTTGCACCCTTAGAAATCCTGAAGGCAGTGATTGGTTTTCGGGGGGCCGTACGCAGCTAGACTCCCAAAAAGTCCCACATATGTGGTATCCCCGTACTCAGGAGAAGCAGCAGAATATATTTTGGGGTGCAATTCCACATATAACTATGACATGTGTGAGCAATATATCATTTAGTGACAACTTTTTGTAAACTTTTTTTTTTTTTTTTTGTGTCATTATTCAATCACTTGGGACAAAAAAAAAAATTCAATGGGCTCAACATGCCTCTCCACAACTTCCTTGGGGTGTCTACTTTCCAAAATGGGGTCATTTGGGGGGGGTTTGTACTGCCCTGCCATTTTAGCACCTCAAGAAATGAGATAGGCAGTCGTAAATTAAAAGCTGTGTAAATTCCAGAAAATGTACTCTAGTTTGTAGACGCTATAACTTTTGCGCAAACCAATAAATATACGCTTATTGACATTTTTTTTACTAAAGACATGTGGCTGAATAAATTTTGCCCTAAATGTTTGACTAAAATTGAGTTTATTCGATTTTTCTTATAACAAAAAGTAGAAAATATCATTTTTTCTCAAAATTTTCGGTCTTTTTCCATTTATATTGCAAAAAATAAAAATCGCAGAGGCAATCAAATACCATCAAAAGAAAGCTCTATTTGTGGGAAGAAAAGGACGCAAATTTCGTTTGGGTACAACATTGCATGACCGCGCAATTACCAGTTAAAGCAGTGCAGTGTGAAATTGTAAAAAGACCTCTGGTCTTTAGGGTGTTAATTGGTCCGGGGCTGAAGTGGTTAATCTGTTTTGCTACCTACCTTTTGTGTGGGACCTGCTTGCATGACTTTCTGTTAGCTCAGGAATCCATGATTTAAAGTGAGCGTAGAACTTGTATCAAAGGTGGAGGGTCTGTCACCATTATTGAAATTGCTGATATTCACCGATGGAGCCACTTTTTCATCTTTCTGGGACTTGTTGTTCACCAGCATTTTGGACTGTGTTTTAATGCTTGATTGCGCCACACTTCTTATATTTTTATAATTTGTTATGGATTTTTGTGAAAATCTTTTAGTGTCCAGCTTGCATTTTGGGGGTTTTTAGTATTTTTTTTTTGCGCTGATTGCACCTTCTATTTACATATTTTTGCCGCCACTGTACTACCCTGCACATCTGCCCACCTCTGTACACCCCTGCTCATCTGTCCCACCACTGTAACCCCCATGTTCATGTGTTCCACCGATGTACCTCCTTTCTCCTCTGCCCCACCTCTGTACCCCCTGCTCTTCTGCCCCACCGCTGAACCCCATTCTCATCTGCCCCAACGCTGAACCCCCCCTGCTCTTCTTTATCACCACTGTAAACCCCTTCTCATCTGGCCCAACACTGAACCCCCCCCCCCCGCTCATCTGTCCCACCACTCTAACCCCCTGCTTTTCTGTCCCACCACTGAACCCCCTTCTCATTCCTCCCACCACTGTATCTCCTGCACATCTACCCCACCACTGTACCCATTTGCTCTTCTGTCTCACCGCTGTAACCTCCCTGCTCATCTGCCCCATCAAAGTACCCCTTTTTCATCTGCCCCACCACTGTACCTCCCTGCACATCTGCTCCACTGCCATATCCCCATGCTCTTCTGTCTCACCTTCTCATCTGCCCTACCACTGTAACCCACTTACTCATCTACCCCACCAATGTACCTCCTGCACATCTGGCTCACCTCTGTACCCCCCTGCTCTCCTGCCCCATGATGTAACCCCCTGCTCATCTGTCCCATTAAATACACCTCCTTTCACATCTGCCCCACTGCTCTACCCCCCTGCTTTTCTTTCCCACCACAGAACCCCCTTCTCATCTGCCCCAACACTGAACCCCCCTGTTCTTCTGTCCCACCACTGTAACCCCCCCTGCTGAATCCCCTTCTCATCTCTTCCACCACTGTACCCTCCTGCTCCTTTTCCCCACTGCTGTACCGTTTTCTCATCTATGATATGCATGATATGCAGAGTGGTGAAAGGAAGCAGAGATGAGACACATCTACCTGTCCTGGCACACTCATCCTTTTGACCCACCTCTTGCATCCAGCTCATGTGCTTGTATGCAATGTCTGTGATGTCAAATACAAGCTTCTGACATGGATGAGCAATGATGAGCTCAGGTCAGGGGCTGAAAGCAGTGGGCTTGTATGCAGGATCATAAGTTGGGCCCCCACAGCTGAGAAAAAGTGCGGCGCTCTGCGCTGCAGAAAACTTTGGGTGTGATTTTCATTGGGCTGAGGGGTTCAGCAGTAAGTGACAGGAGTTCAGTAGTAAGTGACGCAAAGGTTCAGGAATAATTTCAACAAAGTTCCCAGAAGCTCAACAGTCATCTGATTGTGGTTTTCTCAATCACAGTGAAATCCCTTCTTTCTGAGATTAGTAGTGGCAACCAAGTGAGTCATCTTCCTCCAGATGGTAGATGGGGCTAGCAGGACTGTGATTGTCTTTAGCAGTGGCCAATGACAGTCCTCCTCCTCCTTCCCCCCCTCCCCCCCCAGCAGAACTGCACCTAATCTCTTCCCCATCACAAAAGCTGACGATCACAGCTACAGCAAAGTTAGAGAACCAAACAATGTTTCCCATCTTTTACAAAGTGTGGGGGTACAGTGCCCCCCCCCCCCCAGTGCAGGTGTGGCGTGGGGAACTGAAATTGGGATGCATTAGTGTCTCACTGACACTTCCCTGTGCTGCTCTACTGATGGGGAGGGAGTCAAGTGCCGGCAAAAAAAAGAGGCTTTGCGTACTGCTTGTGGCACCTGTGACGAAGGTTGCCTACCCGTGCTAGATCTTTCGCACAAACCAATTAATATACACTTGTTTTTTTTTACCAACAACATGTAGCACAATGCATTTTGGTCTAAATTTATTAAGGAATGTTTGTTTTTGTTGTTGTTCCATGGATGGTTTATAATAGAAAAAAAATAGAAAATATATATAGATTTTTTTTTTTATATAAAAACGTCTGTATTTTTTTGCTTACACAATAAAAATAAATAAAGAAACTAGTGGTGATCAAATACCACAGAAAGAAAGCTCTATTTGTGTGAAATTTTTTTAAAATATAAATGTAATTTGTGTACAGTGTTGCATGACCACGCAATTACTAGTTAACCGGTTCACAACAGATTTACTGTGGCAGGGCAGCCGCTCTGCACTAGATCAAGTACTAAGACATCCGTCTGATTTGGGTAAAGCGTTGCACGACCGCGCAATTGTCAGTTTAATTAACGCAGCACAATATTGCAAAAAATGGCCTGGTCAAGAATGGGTTGAAGGAGAAATACAGGCAAAGCTGGTTTGGCTGTACTTTTCCTGTGGATCACAGGAGTGCAATTCGTTCTGTACTCCTGTGACCTGTTTTCAGCAGAGGGCTGAAGCCCGCTGTTGGCTGATGTCACAGAGCCAATCCAGGCTCAGGCAAGATAGCGACAATGGAGCTGGGATCCGCCCACATGCGGGACCGAAACCCCACTCAGCAAGCCGAGAGCTTGAGCTGGACCCTCCCAACCCTCCACTCCCCTGAGCGAGAGGGAGGCAGAGCAGAGACTGCGACTGACATTCACCTGCTCGCTACTCACAGAGCTGTTAGAACTGAGCGTTGGTTGCTCGGTTCTCACTGCAGAGGCTCCGGGGGACAGATGCAGCATCGAAATGATGCGGCACCCACCTAGGCATGTATGAATCTTAAGTAAAAAAAGATCCATACAACTCTTTTAAGCTGGGTTCACACCATTGCAAACTGGAAGTGGGTTCTCCGCATCCAATTTGCAATATCAGATCTCTATGGAGCCGGTTCACCTATCTCTGCAGTGGGTTTGGTGTGTTTTGCTGTGCACCTTTTGGTCTGTTTTAGGTCCGAATTCAGCCCAAAATTCGGGCTGAAGCAGTGAACGGGGACACACCGGACTCTTGCTGTGAGCTGCATGCGACTCATATGTGAGCCCAGCCTTAAAGCGGAGGTTCCCACAAAAATTTAACCTCTGCTTTTCGGAGCCCTCCCCCCCTCTGGTGTCACGTCTGGCACATTTCAGGGAGGAGTGCAGATACTTGTCTAAGACAGGTATTTGCACCCGCTTCCGGGCATAGACTCCCGTGGGAGTCTATGCCTCTTCCCGTCCTCCCGCTCTGTCTGCTGGGACACACGTGGGTCCCTGAGACAGTAAAGGACCGTTCGTATTGCGCATGTGCAGTAGGGAACCGGGAAGTGAAGCCGCAAGGCTTCATTTCCTGACTCCCTTACCGAAGATGGCGACGGCAGCACCCGAGGACCGATTCGATTTCACGGGCGCCCTAAACAGGTAAGTGTTCTTATTTTAAAAGTCAGCAGCTGCAGTATTTGTAGCTGCCAACTTTAAAAAATAAAAATTGTGGGACTCCTGCTTTAAAGTAGCGCAATGCTAAATAGCAAATAAAAAGCCTGGTCATAAAGGGGGTAAAACCTTCTGGAGGTCAGGCGGTTAATGGGACAATGCTTCATGTGCTTTTGATGCTGAGAAGATGCATTTTAGTAGAACAAAAGGTGAGGAAAAAAAAAAAGGAAGGCGCACACCATGTTTGCTCAGTGGAATTTTTATATCCTCCAGAGCTAGCTATAAATTGTCAGGAACGGTTTTCTTGGAGAAAACTATTGTTGCACATGACCACATTTTACACAGCAAGCAGGGTGCAGCAGACTGTGCAGTGAGGGTTTTCTGCCTCACAGAGAGCTCCACTATAACCCGCCTAAACCCAGAACGGTGCCAGCAAAACCCATAGACAGGCACAAAGCCAGTAACAAAAGCCGACTGCAAAAATAGTAAAACACCACAACACAGCTCTAAACGAGCGCCTCTGCTGTCAGCCATAAAATGGCCGCATGCCAGGCCCACCATGCCGCCACTCCCCTTCAATGTGCGAACCCTCCTACTCTTCTAGAGTGCCATTTTTAAGAAGGGCACGGGGAACGAGTAGACAGCCTCACACTCTCAGACGCCACACCAGTGATTTTCCTCATGTGCCCTCACAAAACATGGCCGCGTCAGCGTAGCGCATGGCCCTGACATCACTCGTGTCCCCTTCTCCGGGATTGGACGGCGCTGATCACTCCCGCCATTGAATGAAAAAGTGACCGTTGCCTGGGGAGAAAGGAGCACCGGGCCGACTCTTGTGTGGCATATTAACTGCTTGGCGGGAAGTCCCTGATAGAAACATGGCTACGTCCACCCCCAGCCAAAAGGCGCCCCTTTTGTCGCAGTCCCCGGCTCGGGGCGCTCGCACCCCTCTTTCCCCAACTCGTATCAGCCGCCTGCAGGAGAAGGAAGAACTGCGGCAACTCAATGACCGCCTGGCGGTCTATATAGACCGGGTCCGATCTCTGGAGCTGGAGAATGACCGGCTAATGGTGAAGATCTCCGAGAAGGAGGAGGTCACCACCCGGGAGGTGAGTGCCACTGTGAGGGGACAGCCATGGCAGTCCATTGATCACAGGATTGGGGGAGGGGGGCATTGTCCTCAGGCTGGGAGGAGGAACTCCATCCGCCTTCATTCAAACTTCACCACTTCTCTCATCGCAGATCAGAAATCACAAGAAAAGGAGATTTGCTTTATCTTTTTGTGAGATTATAAACTCTCAGCCTGTAATACCCCACCAATACAATGGCTGTGATACTTTTACTGACCACTACTCCGTGTCAGTGTGATCAAATTAATTGATCTATCCATCTATTTTTGGGAAACATTTATTTATTTTTTGGTATGGTTTTAGTGGGGGGGGCTTAAAACTTTGGAAAACGGATTTCTTTGCCACTGTGCCCATCATCGTCTGCCGCTGTGCCATAAAATGTTTTGCTTTTATGCGCAGTCCGATGCATCGCGTTTTAGGGCAAGCTGTTCGTTTCAGTGAGCTGCAGGCACAATTTTTTTAAATTGACGCTGCCCCAAGACGCACGGTACCATGTGTTTTTCCAGGTGTAAATAGACCCGCGTAGGGGTGCCGTTAAGACTTAATGTCACCCGTGCCCATCTGCAAAAGGTAACACAATTTTGCACCCATTCCCGCACTTGAAAGCAGATCTAAACTTTCCTATCCTTTACAGACTAGGAAGCTGCTTTTGTTTGTTCTGCAGTTGTCATGGTGTTGTGCATGTGATCGAAAAAGAAGAGGCTTCCACCATGTCAGAAAAACCAGTGCGGTGGTCCCATCCCTAATATGACAGACCATAAGACAATACCCCCTAATTGGGACTTTCAAAGGCCACCAACACTGTATTGTGTAGAAAAAAAATGATTCATTTTATTAGTTCTAAACAAATGGATGATCAATAATTAAAAGACGTATGCTGTCACAAAATATATACAGCAAACGTGATCAGTTTTGACACCAGCCGTTTGATGGCTTGACAGTTCAGTTGACAGTCACAAGCAACTGTGACAGTTCTTCACAGCATGGCTTTAAAGCAGAACTTTACCAATAACCACTTGATATAAATCAAAATAAAGTTCTTTTGCCAGAACATACATTCCACATTAAAGTAATTGTAAGGGTTTTTTTTTTCTGTTTAAAATAACAAATATCATACTTGCACTGTGCAGCTCGTTTTGCACAGGGTGACCCTGAACATCCTCTTCTGGGGTCCCCAGTCAGCTCTCACAGCTCCTCCCCACATTAGATAACCCCCTAGGAGAAGCCCTCTCCCGAGGGGGTTACCTTGCAAGTGCGCTCCCGAGTCCAGCACTCGCCGAATGTATGACTCGGCCCTGGTGCCTGCGTCATTGGATTTGATTGACAGCATCGTGAGCCATTGGCTGCACTGCTATCAATCTATCCAATCAAGAGCTGAGAACCCCGGGCAGAGAGACGGCGCGTCCCCGCCGAGTCAAGTTCCAGGGCTCAGGTAAGTAAAACAGGGGGGACTGGGGGGCCGGTCATTGCCAGGTGTTTTTTCACCTTAATGTATAGGATGCATTAACTACTTCAAAACCAGGCACTTACACCCGCTTCCTGCCCAAGCCAATTTTCATCTTTCAGCGCTGTCACTGTTTAACCACCTGCCAACCGGGCCATAGCCAAAAGACAGCTTCAGCATGGTCATGTTTTTCTGGGAGGGCGTCCATGGACGTCCTCCCAGAATATTGCTCCCGCGCGCCCCCCTCCCGCAAACATCCGTGACCGCAGGGTCCAGAAGACCCGGCGCATCGTGGTAAGCGGCCGCTGGTAGCGCCCGCTTACCACATGATCGCTCCGTCAAATGATGTAGCAATCGCTTCCTCTGTGTCCTCTGTGTGTGGGGGAGAGATTGCAGCAGCGCTGTGGGCTGGATGTGTAGTGCCCACAGCGCATACTGTGCAACACTGGCAAAACTGCAATAAATTTTAACATAATTTTTATTTATTTTTTACAGAATTTTCAGTCTTTTTTTATTTATAGTGGAAAAAAAGAAAAACCCCCACCGGTGATTAAATACCACCAAAAGAAAGCTCTATTTGTGTGGAAAAAATAACAAACATTTCATATGGGTACAGTGTTGCATGACTGAGTAATTGTCCTTCAACGTGTGAGAGCATCGAAAGTTGAAAATTGGTCTGTTGGGAAGGGTGTTTTAAGTGCCCAGTTGTCAAGTGGTTAAATGACAATTGTGCGGTCATGCTACACTGTACCCAAACAGAATTTTTATCATTTTCTTCCCACAAATTGAGCTTTTTTTGGTCGGATTTGAACACCTCTGCATTTTTTTTTTGCTAAACAAATAGACCTAAAATAATAAAAAAAAAAAAAAAAATTTTTTTTATTTTGTTTGTTATAAAATTTTGTAAATTTGTACGTTTTCTCCTTCACTGATGAGGTGGCACTGGCAGGCATTGGGGATGGACACTGATTGTCAGCTAGACCACCATGTGAAATGCCAATCTCTGGTGGTCCTGGCTACATCCTAGTGGCCCTGGATGGGCATCCGAGGGGGGCTGCCACTTTAATTCCTGGAATGCCGGCATTGCCAACTGTCACATTTGCTTGTGTCCTCAACCAAACTGTCAAACCATCAAATGGCTGGTTTCATAACTGACATGTTCATAATGGCAGTTGCAGATCAGACAGAAGCAGCTTCCTTGACTGTAAGGCCTCATTCACATCATGGTGCAGAGACGTCAATTTTTCTGCAAGGGCACCAAAAAAAAATTGTTCTCTGTATCCTGTTCACACCACAAAATGTTGGTTTTGCCCAGGAATCTTCAGCATATATGCAGTATTCTGCACATACAAAAATCTGACACGACCACAACATTGGTGTGAATAGGGCACATAACTGACAAGCATGAAAACTGATGTCTCTGTGAGTGAAATCTGCACAGTTCTCTCTTCAGTTCCCATCCGTTTTCATGCACGTATGATAACGAGCCCTTAAAGCAGAGTTCCACCCAAAAGTGGAACTTCTGCTTTAAGCACTACTCACCCTCTGACATGCCACATTTGGCATGTAATTTTTTTGGGGGGGGGGGTAACCCCCCCCCCTTTTTTTTTTTGTGGGACTTCCTGTCCCACTTCCTGCTTCCTATTTTCGGCTGCCTAGGCGACTCTTCCTCTTGCCCTAGGCTGCTCCTTCCTGCCAGCAAACTTCTGGTACCTGAGTTGTGTCCCAGAAGATCGGCTGGCCAATAGGAGAAGGCAGTGTGACTCACGCAGTGCGCGCCCGGTCGTGAAGCCGTAAGCTGTCATGGCCGGGTGCCCACAGTTACGATGACGGTGCCAAGGAGAGGAGCTAGCCTCCAGGTGGCCACATCGCTGGACTGTGGGGCAGGTAAGTGTCAGTCTTTTAAAGTCAGCATCTATGGTTTTTGTAGCTGCTGACTTTTAATAAACTAAGAAACGGGTGGCACTCCGCTTTAAGGATAGGAGGGTTTAGTTCCATTTTAGGACTGCCAGTAGATTGGCCTCTACACACTTGGCAGTGACTAAAAATGTGCAGAGCCAGATGAGGTGTATTACTGGATTTTAAACCGTTTAGACACTTATTTTTACTGTTTTACATAGCAATACCTGTAAAAGGGGCCAGCCTGAAGTGATCTAGCAGGGCTTAATTTTCTGACTAAAGTTCCACTTTAATGTAACTGTTTTGGGAAACCAATAAATCCATGGGTCTAGTTCAGCTTTAACCACTCTCCAACCAATGTATACATCTATGCGTCCTCGGGAAAGAGGTGCTGATATCTGGATAATGGCTGCAGCTGTAGTCATCATCCAGCGATATACTTTTAACCACTTGAAGACCAGGCTTTTTCTGGCACTTTTTGTTTCCAAGTAAATCTGTATTTTTTGCTAGAAAATTACGAAGAGCCCTGAATACTGCGAATGTCAGAGCCAGAGCAATAAATCTAGCACCAGATCTCCTCTAACTCCAAACTGGTAACCTGTGATGGCTTTTAAAACATCATCTATGGGGACCGTTTGTAGCCATTCCAATTTTAAAGCGTGACACCTGTGGTATCTATTTACTTGGCGTTTATAATATTGTGTTTGTATGCATTAATACTCATATTAAAAAAGTATTTTTCTTCTTAATTGAGAACCACTACTTAAATACTGCGTGACGTAAAAATTGCAAAACGCACCATTTTATTCCCTCTGCTAAAATGTTCTGTATTGGAGTTAGAGGAGATCTGTTGCTAGATTTATTGCTCTGGCTCTGATGTTCGCAGCAATACCTGACATGTTGTTCGATCGCTGTTTACGCATGCTTGTGTTTGTGTGCAAGCACAGGGGGACAGGGCACTTAAAAAATGTGTGTGGGTTTTTTTGTTTTTTTGACATTCTTTACTTTTTTTTTTTTTTTTTGTTCTGGTCACTTCTATTGCTGTCACAATGTATGTAAACATTCCTTATGGAAGCAGTAGGCAGTGATAAATACTGTTTATGATTTGGGGTTTATTAGACCTCAGATGTCTCCTCTGCAGCCGTGTCCACACCAAGATCAATTCAAATGCAGAGCCTTGTTGAAGATGGACAGTTTTGGGCTGATTCTTAAACAGGAAGTAAACCCTGATGAGTTTACTTCCTCTTTGATTCCCTGCAAAGGTAAAGCATAATGGGCTACTATGCATCGCATAGTCCATTATGTGTCACTTACCTGACACAGGAGCCAGCGAAGTCACCGCTGTCCCATGTAGTCCGGAGCATCCATCTTCTCGGTGGGTCTCACTGCTCCGCCGCTGTCATTCGACGAAGCCGCGATGATGTCACTCCCACGTATACGCCGTAGACATCGGTGCCTGTCTTCGGGCAAATATCTCCTAAACCGTGTAGGATTAGGAGATATTTCTTGGACCTACAGGTAAGCCTTAATCTAGGCTTATCTGTAGGTCAAAGTGGTTTGTAAGGGTTTACAACCACTTTAATGCAATAAATGGTGCGAAAAGTCACTGCAATTATCCAGTCATGTAAAAATTGAATTCCTCCTCGCTTTAAGGCTGGGTTCACACGGAATTCGCATGGATCTGACAATCTGACAGCGGGGGGGGGGATTAGGGGGTACGGTGCATCCCTGGTCTCTGTTTTTCAGGGATGAATCGGGCCGGAATTTTTGCCTGAATTCGGACTTGAAACGGAATCAGACTCACAGGACCTCTGTGCAATCCACTCTGCAGCCGCCACGGAGATTTGTGCGGCGGACACAATCTACTGTAATGCGACTTGGATGTGGAGAAACCCACATCCAATTTGCTTACGTGTGAACCCAGCCTGAATCCCTAATAATGTGTACATGAAATAAGTAAACATGAATTTGATTTTCAAGTGATTGGACATTTGCAGTAAATTTGCACACATGATTGTGTGAGGAGTCACATCTTTTAGATCAGTCTCCATGAGTGGGTCTAATGGTGGTTCACATGAAGTGTTTGTACTTTGACAGGCTTTAGTTGTCATAAAACAGCAGGTTTCTGGTGGTTGTGTATTGTTGGTACATTTGAAGATCACCGCTTGCCAGCGAGAAGGCTCTGCTTAAGGTGTCCTTGACACGCTGTAGTTTGGTGCTTGGTCTTTGTTCTCTTTGACAGCTACTTCTATGGCCATTGTCTGGGATTTTACACCAATCGCACGTCTGTTGTTCTGGCTGAATTTACTTAATACAGGACATGTTGTTACAAAACAATAAAGGCTGATTAGTAAAAAAAAAAAAAAATCTCCATCTGGACCCATTTATACCACAGTGTATGTGTCCTCTGTGCTTGTGTTTTACAAATACACAGATTAATATAATTTTATTCTGGCCTTTGATAAAATTTGCATTGATGCACAAAAAAACAAACGGAACTGAAAATAAGAATTCCGTAGTATATGGTTTATTTGCCAAAGGATTGGTATTTTGCACTTTGCATAGCTAGGTAGATGATACTACTTAGAATAAAAGTAGTACAGCAAATCTTGTTTGTCTGTACTTCTCCTGTGGATCACAGGAATGCAGTTCATTCTGCGCTCCTGTGACCCGTTTTCAGCCTGCAGTGGACTAGAGCCCACTGTCACCTGGTGTCACAGAGCTGGTCCAGGTTGTGGGGAAAGATTGCGACCATATGGTTTGGATCCACCCAGGAGCCTGGACCAGCACCTGGCTTGGCCTCTTAGCTGCGCCGCTGGGAGACTGAGGCAGCTACTCCCTCCCCTCCCTAGCCTGGTACTTCAGGGAGCGCTGGAAGGGCATAGCAGAGAGCTGGTGACTAACAGTCACGGCTCTCTCCTCAGAGCAGTAGGAAGAACTGAGTGATCAGCTGTGTTTGATTTGCTCAGTTTTCTGCCTAAGAGCCAACAGGGGGGCAGATTTGGCATTGGATCGATGCTGCATCCACCTAGGTAAATCACAAACTTCTGTTGTAAAGCAAGTCTATCTATGTTGCACATAGAAGCTGTACTTGTAAAATTTGCTATACACTGTACACTCTCCTTTATAACTACTATTGTAGCTATGTAGTACCTGTCAGATTTGGGTGTGCTGTCCTAGTTTTGGTAAATCTAAAGATTGTACTTCGCTGCAAAATTTCGATTGTATAGTTTATGGTCCCCTTTTAAGCACGTGAATACTTGTTGCCCGCACTATCTACTTCTGAGCTAGAGAAATCCATGGTTGAAGTCTTCTGCAAAAATTGAAATCTTTAGGGAGTGTTTGATCTCCTGGTCCTTCGCACTTCTGACCTAGTTTCACCTGCCAAATTCCACGAGATTGCGGTGTCGTGTAGTAATATGGAGATTGATGGGAGGTCTTTGTAAAGCAGGGTGGATATCAATCAATGATTTAAAAAGAAAAAAAACATATATTATTATTTATTTTTATTTTTTCATAAAATGCTTTTATCTTTTCTAAAGAGTTTTCTATTTAAGGTACATTAATAATTTAGTTTATTCAGCATGAAATGGAGCTTAATTATGTATCCTGAAGCTGTATGTTCTGCAACATTTTACATTTTTGGTAAACTCATTCAATGAATCCAAGCTCTGCAAGCTGAGATAGCATGCACTGCATTGATGCATTCACACAATTTCACAATAACCATGAGTTAAACCAAAGTTTAGGAATATTCCTTTATCCCATTGTTTTGCAAATCTATGTACACTACAAACTGTAGGATTTGTATCGGTTCTGATATCGCTTTTTTACTAATCTGGCATCTTATTATTCTAAATAGGAAACCTTCATTTTGTTTGCAAATAAAGATTCTAACTGCCAGCAAGAATGAGTCCTTACATTTAAAGAGTACCTCTCATTTCAGATCCATCATGGCAGTGCCTGTTAGCGGGCATCCACTCACCTGCTGCTGCCATGTCCCTAACCTTGTTGAGTCACTGCTGCATCACCAGCTGTCCCATTAAAGTGAATGGGACTGTCTGTGAGTTAACAGCAGGTCAGAGATGACCGTTGCTCTTTTTTAAATTATGATTTAAATAGAGTTGCTTTAAATCGAGCCTTTTTACTAGCGATTTGAAATTAAATTCAGCCTTTTTGTAAAGCCAGACAATTTTGACATCTAGCATCCCCAGGCGGAATCCATATTGTTTTAACAGCAGGTATATTAAAGAGCTAGGTGCACTGTACAGACCTCTGAACCCACGTTAAAGAATGGGTCTGTTTTTGTGCCTGGGTTCATCCGAACATTTAGCTGCATATAGGGATCGATGTGTAGCCCTGGATGCAGTTTCCATCTGTTCCTTTATGTATGTATGCTTAGCACCTTACAATTGCAGCTTTTCATTGATTTTTATAGGTGGCTGTACACAAACCCTTTTCACTCCTGGCTGCATAATGCATTATATCAGGGCTCGACAAACCCCAGGCACCAGGTCGCCAATGCGACCAGAAATCGCGACCTGGCGCCTAAGCTGCCACCAGCCCACTCACTATCGATGCCCCAGACATGCAGCAGCATTAACACTGACTGCCGTCCTCCTCCCTTCTCCACACTCAGCAGCGCCGCGCTGAGTGTGTGAAACTGATGGAGAGAGGAGGATATGTCAGCCTGATGTCAGGGTGGGGGCGGGACCTGGCCGGGGTGGGGGCGGGACCCAGCAGCTATCAAACACCAGCCAATGGGATCTGGGCGGGCCGCTACGTGTATGTGGCCCGCCCCTTTTTTTAAGCAGCCCAATCGTTGGCTGGTGTTTGATAGCTGCTGAGTCCCGCCCACCCCGACATCAGGCTGAAATCTGACATATCCGCCTCTCTGTTACTTGTCAGTTTCACACCCCGGCAGGGTCCCGCCCATTCCGACATTAAGCTCAATTCTGACAGCTCCTCTGTTACATTTCAGTAACAGAGTGCTCCGTGTGAAACCTGCCAGTGCCAACCAGTGCCACCGCCAATCAGTGCCACCTGCTAGTGCCAACCAGTGCCACCGCCAATCAATACCACCTGCCACCACCAACCAGTGCCACCACCAATCAGTGCCACCTGCCAGTGCCAGTAACAGAGTGCTCCGTGTGAAACCTGCCAGTGCCACCGCCAATCAGTGCCACCTGCCAGTGTCACATGCTAGTGCCAACCAGTGCCACCTCCAATCAATGCCACCTGCAACCACCAACCAGTGCCACCTGCCACCGCCAATCAGTGCCAGCGCCAACCAGTGCCACCTGCCAGTGCCACCTGCCAGTCAGTGCCACTGCCAATCAGTGCCACCTGCCACCGCCAATCAGTGCCACCGGCCACCGCCAATCAGTGCCACCGGCCACCGCCAATCAGTGCCACCGGCCACCACCAATCAGTGCCACCGCCAATCAGTGCCACCTGCCAGTGGCACCTATCAGTGCCACCTGCCAGCGGCAACCAGTGCCATCTGCCACCACCAATCAGTGCCACCGTCAGTCAGTGCCACCTGCCAGTGCCGAGTGTCACCGTCAATCAGTGCCACCTGCCAGTGCCACCTGCCACCGCCAATCAGTGCCACCTGCCACCGCCAATCAGTGCCAACCAGTGCCACCTGCCAGTGCCAACCAGTGCCACCTGCCAGTGCCAACCAGTGCCACCTGCCAATGCCAACCAGTGCCACCGCCAATCAGTGCCACCTGCCAGTGCCACCGCCAATCAGTGCCAGGGCCAATCAGTGCCACCTGCTAACACCAACCAGTGCCACCGCCAATCAGTGCCACCTGCCACTTCCGAACCAGGGCCACCTGCCACTTCCGAACCAGGGCCACCTGCCACTTCCAAACCAGGGCCACCTGCCACTTCCAAACCAGGGCCACCTGCCAATGCCATCTGGCAGTTCCACGTGCCTTCCAGTGGCAACCAGTGCCACCTGCCAGTGCCAGCCAGTTCCATCTGTTGCCAGCCTTACTCTTTCTGGTCAGCCCATACCCCTGATGTAACAGCGTTTCAATGGAGTTATTGACTGGGTGCTCCATTGTGAGTTAGGGATAGGGGGTGAAAATGAGTGGCCTTACCCCGGGAGCTGAAAAAAAAAAACTGGCTCCTAACTTTTTTACTATGCTCCTAAATTCAAAGCAAATTTGTCAACCCCTGTATTGCAGCTTACCAATTCTTAGATGTGGTGGTTGTATTCGTTTTCTATATTGGGCTTGCTTCTATTTTCACCTGGTGATCTGGGCTGGCCAAGTAGGTCACCACTGACAAGGGTGCTTACAATAATCTGCTTTTATTTATGGGAAAACCTTTCTCCTGAAAGGAAGAAAACTGTTTGCTGTAACTTATAAAGTATAAGCTGCCCTTTGCTAGTGTATTTAATTGGTTGTAAAGGCTACTAATGCGTTCTCTGCATTAAGATAAAAAAACCTTCCAAGATTAGGTCCACCAGCCCCCCTAAATACTTAAAACTCGATCCAGTGCTGTGCAGAATTTCCCCTCTCCCTGGTCTCTCCTTGCTCTGGACATTGAGGCAGTGGCCATTGGCTCCTGCTGTTTCAGCCATATCCAGTGAGGATCGTGCCATACTTGTTGTTTTAATAAAAATAGTATTTTAGTAATGCTTTAAAGTGGTTGTAAACCCTTACAACACACTTTGACCTACAGGTAAGCCTAGATTAAGGCTTAGGCCGCGTACACACGGGCGGACTGTATGGCCTACTTAGTCCGTCATACAATCCGACGGACAGTCCATCATACTTTCGAATGAACGGACTTGACCACACACGGATGCACAAACAGTCCGTCGAAAGCTTGCGCGATGACGTGTACAGCACGTACGACGGGACTAGAAATAGGAAGTCCAATACACAGCAATGCAACCTTCCGCCGTGTAAATCCTTTGAGCATGCGCCATTCTTAGTCCGTCGTACTAGCCTACTCACGAGCGGACTGTGCGCTGAAACCAAAGAATGATGGACAGAATTTCGAAAAATCCGAAATACTTAGTACGCCAGACTGCACGCTGAAAAAGTCAGCTGAAGCCCACACACGAGCGGACTGTCCGCTGAAATGTGTTTCGACGGACTAAGTAGGCCATACAGTCCGCCCGTGTGTACGCAGCCTTACCTGTAGGTCCAAGAAATATCTCATAAACCTACGCGGTTTAGGAGATATTTGGCGAAAGACAGGCACCGCTGTCTACGGCGCACTGAGCGCGGCACCGTCAACGGCGAATATGCCGCGCGTGGCGGCTCCCGTGCGCATGCGCGGGAGTGACGGCATCGCGGCTTTACTGAATGACAGCGGCGGAGCAGCGAGACCTACCGAGAAGATGGATGCGCCGCACTACAGGGGACATTGGTGACTTCGCTGGCTCCTGTGTCAGGTAAGTGACACATAATGGACTACTATGCGATGCATAGTAGTCCATTATGCTTTACCTTTGCAGGGAATGAAAGGGGAAGTAAACTCATCAGGGTTTACTTCCTCTTTAAAGCGGGAGTCCGCCGGGAGTGCGCGTTTTTTTTTTTTTTTTTTTTTTTTTAAAAGCCAGCAGCTACAAATACTGCAGCTGCTGACTTTTAAAATAGTGACACTTACCTGTCCAGCGCGCCCGCGATGTCGGCACCCGAAGCCGATCTCTCGATCGTCTCTCGGGTGCTGCCGCCGCCATCTTGGGTATGGGAATCAGGAAGTGGAGCCTTTTGGCTTCATTTCCCGGTTCCCTACTGCGCATGCGCGAGTCGGACCCGCTGCCTCTGGGATCTGTGTGTTTCCCAGCAGGCAGCGGGAGACTTTTGGAAAGGGGCGTAATCTACGCCCCTTTTCGCAGAGAGCTATCCCGGAAGTGGGTGCAGATACCTGTACTGTACAGGTACCTGCACCCCCCTCCCCCCTGAAAGGTGCCAATTGTGGCGCCGGAGGGGGGGAGGATTTCAATGAGCGGAAGGTCCACTTTAGGGCTGCTGGTACACGGAGGTTTAGGAGCAGTTGGGCGTATGTGGTTTTTTTTTTTTTATTTTTTTATTTTTTTTTTTTTTGCTGCCATGAAACTCTCCTGTTATCTTATCAGTCCCTGTACAGAGGGTCAGTTATAGTCATTGCTAGGCAGTTGAGTTTAGAAGCATTTTTTGGAAAGCAAAAAAATACGTTCAGGACAGATGTTCAGAGGTGTTTGAAATGCCAAATGCCTGTAACAGCTTGTAAACGTGGTAACTTGCGTTTTAGTCACATTTCATTTACAGGCGTTATTAATGGAGATACATTTTGACTATTTTTAAGAAAAAAAATAGCAGCAAAACTGACATTTTTAAACGTGGTTACTATTTGTGAAGTTAAATCGTTCTGGAGAGAATTTAAAACATCCCGTGTACATTAAGCCTAAAAATAACAAAATGTTATACTTGCCTGCTCTGTGCAGTGGTTTTGCACAGAACAGCCTCAATCCTCCTCCTCCTTGGGTCCCTCACTGGCGCTTCTGGTCCTTCCTTTGTGGTGAGTGCCCCCACAGCAAGCGGCTTGCTATGGGGGCACCCTAGCCGAAGCTCTGTCTCCACTCAGACAGAGCCATGGTTCAGCCCTGCCCCTTCCATCCTCATTGATTAACTGACAGCAGTGGGAGCCAATGGCGCCGCTGGTGTGCCTCAGCCAATCAGGAGGGAGAGTCCCGGACAGCTGAGGCATTTGTGCACATGGCTGGACCGAGATTGGGGCTCGGGTAAGGTACGAGGGAGGCATGCTGCACACTGAAGGTTTTTTATCTTAAGCCCCAAGCTGGCTTTGTTGCTGTCCATATGTGCCCCCTGTGCTCATTTATCCATCACTAATACAGGTGTGCACTACTGGACACAGATCACCAGGTAAAAACCGAGCCAAAAAAAGCCTAAGAAAAACTAATGCAGCCACCCCATCTAGCGATTGGTAAGCTGCAATATGATATTTTTTGGTTTTAGGTTTAATGCCGTTTTAAGTACACATGTGCCCAGACTATGGACAAATTAGTTCCTTATTTTAACAAACAGTAAAAGTGTATTAAAACAACCCATCTTTTAACCACTTGCCCACTGGGCAAGACCAAACCAGACCAATTTTCGGCTTTCAGTACTCTCACATTTTGACAATTACTCAATCATGCAACACTGTACCCATATGAAATGTTTGTCCTCTTTTCACAAAAATAGAGCTTTCTTTTGATATTTATTCGCCACTCGGTTTTTTAATTTTTTTGCGCTATAAATGGGGGGGGGGGGGGAACCCTGACAATTTTGTTTAAAACAAATGCATGTTTCTTTGTTGCTGTTATAAAATTTCACAAGTTTTTAGTAATTTTTCTTCATAAATTTGGTCAAAATTTATACTGCTACGTATCTTTGGTAAAAATAACCCAAATAAGTGCATATTGTGATACCACATGTGGGAGACTTTGACACAGCCTGGCTGCATACAGAGGTCCAACATTCAGAGAGCACCATCAGATGTTTTAGGGATATAAATTTCAAATCGAATTTGACTACCTATTACACTTTTGTGTGGCATGGATGAGTCAGGGATGAAGCATGGATGGAGGATGGATTAGCCAGGGATGGAGCATGGATGGGCACAGATCAGACATTCCTGAGTGAGCGATTCTGGGAGGATGTTATTGCATGCCCTCCCAAAATTATCCGCCCGTGCTATAGCCGTCATTCGTCTATGGCCTGGTCAGCAACTGGTTAATGTGACCAAGGATTCTATCAGAGGTCTAAATTTTGTGTTTCAGCTTAGTTATACTAAAGTATTTTTTTTTTTTTTTTTTTAAACAAAAAAACAAACATGTTATACTTGCCTGTTCTGTGTAATGGTTTGTCGCACAGAGCAGCCCAGATCCTCTTTTCGGGTCCCTTGCTGGCGCTCCTCCCTCCCTGCCAGGTGCCCCCACAGCAAGCTGCTTGCTCTGCAGGCATCCAAGATGGCAGGCTCACGACTTGTGGCTTTGTATGTCCATTCACACGCTGAGCTGAGGTTTGGCCCTGCCCCCTCCCTCTCCTGTTTGGCTCACTGGCTGTGATTGACAGCTATTGGCTACCACTGTTGACAAAAGCCCATCAGGATTGAGAGTCCCCAGAGAGGCGAGGCTCTCGTAGACATCGCTGGATCGAGAGGGGGCTCAGGTAATTATTGGGGGCTGCTTGTGCGTCCAGAAGATGTTTTATTTTTTACCTTCATGCATAGAATGCCGCAGCTGTGTAGCTTCGTCTACTTACAGTATACAGTGCTGTGTTCTGGGTGCGGGGTAGGATTTTGGTAAAAAAAAGCACATTTTATCTTCATGGGGAAAAAAGTGGTGTGGTAGCAGAAGGCTTAAGAGCAGAGAATGTTGAATCGTTCATATTGGCGTCTTTGCCCAAACTTTGGTTCCCGGTGGCTTGTTTTCTGTTTTGTGTGTTGAAAGGCTGTCATTCTTTGGGCAAGTAGGGTGATTTTTGTTTATATTACATTAACTACTATAATTTTTTTCAACTTTGAAATTTTAGGTCAGTGTAATCAAAGACCTATACGAGGTTGAGCTTGCTGATGCTCGAAAAGTTTTGGATGAAACCGCGAAACACCGAGCCAGGCTACAGATAGAGCTGGGGAAGTATCGGTCAGACTTTGATGAGCTAACGAAAAAGTAAGTGTCCTCCTTTTTGAAGTTTGAGAAGCTAGATTTCATTGGTGTATGTAGGGTATGATATGGGTATTTAAGGGTGAACTCCAGACAAACCTAAACATGTAGCATGTTTGTTAGACATGTGTAGATGGGCTTTTGCACACTTAAGACACCTTTTTGCAATCTCAAACAAGTCTGCAAATGCAAAATCTGAAGCAGGTCAAATACACCCATCAATGTATTCTGAATGGCTTCAAATGGTGTCTCTGATTGACACATGCCCTAATGCATACAGGGAAAACAGCATTTTTTTCCTAATTTTATTTTTGCCCTTGTCATTTGCTGGAATAGACCAAGACACCCTATAATGTAAATTCTCAGATTACTAGTACGTTGCTTTTAATTATTTATTATTTTTTGTGGTCTCTTAAATCCTATTGGTTTTTAGTTAAAAGAGAAGTGCAGCTAAAGCTCATTTGGCTGTACTTCTGTGGATTACAGGAGTTCATTCTGCATTCCTGTGACCCGTTTTCAGCAGACAGCGGGCTTCACAGAGCTGGCCCAGGCTCAGGCAACATCGCAACAATGGTGTCTGAATCTGCTGACATGCCTGGACTGGCTCAGCCTCTCAGCAATCTTCTCTGTGTTTATAGGCGCTGGGGGACATATGCAGCATCAGACCAATGCTGCATACACCTAGGTAAGTATGAATCTTTAATTCTTGCGTTTTTCTGCCTTTTTAACCACTTGACCACTGGGCACTTAAACGCCCTTAATAACCAGACCAATTTTCAGCTTTCGGTGCTCTCACAATTTGAATGACAATTACTCAGTCATGCAACACTGGACCTATATGAAATTTTTGTCTTTTTTTCACGCAAATGGAGATTTCTTTTGGTGGTATTTAATCACCGCTCGGTTTTTTATTTTTTGTGCTATAAAAGAAAAAATACAGAAAATTCTGTTAAAAAAAAATGAATTTTTCTTTGTTTCTGTTATAAAATTTAGCAGATTAGTAATTTTATTTTTTTTTTCTTCATAAATTTTGGCCAAAATTTTTACTACATGTCTTTGGTAAAAATAAGTACAAATTGGTGTATATTATTTGGTCTTTGTGAAAGTTAGAGTCCACAAGCTATGGTGCCAATATCTGAAAATTGATCACACCTGAAGTACTGACGGCCTATTTCAATTCTTGAGACCCTAACATGCCAGAAAAGTACAAATACCCCCCAAATGACCCCTTTTTGGAAAGAAGACATTCCAAGGTATTTAGTAAGAGGCATGATGAGTTTTTTTGAAGTTGTAATTTTTTCCCCACAATTCTTTGCAAAATCAAGATTTTTGCATACCACAAATTACACCCCAAAACACATTCTGCTATTACTCCCGAGTACGGCGATACCACATGTGTGAGACTTTTACACAGCATGGCCACATACAGAGACCCAACATGCAGGGAGCGCCATCAGGTGTTCTGGAGCACCCAGGACAATTCTGACATTTCTCTCCTACATGTAAAAATCATCATTTATTTGCTAGAAAATTACATAGAATCCCAAAGCATTATATATGTTTTTTTAGCAAACGCCCTGGAGAATACAATGGTGGCCGTTGCAACTTTTTATCTCGCACGGTATTTGTGCAGCAATTTTTCGAATGCTTTTTTTGGGGGGAAAAAAGTTGTGCTTAAAAAAAAAAAAAAAAAAAAACACACAGTAAAGTTAGCCCAATTTTTGCATAATGTGAAAGATGAAGTTACGCTGAGTAAATAGATACCTAACATGTCACTCTTCAAAATTGCACACGCTCGTGGAATACATTTTTTGATCACTTTTATTCCTTTTACAAGGAATGTAAACATCCCTTGTAATAGGAATATGGCATGACAGGTCCTCTTTACAGTGAGATATGGGGGTCAATAAGACCCCACATCTCACCTCTAGGCTGGGAAGCCTGAAATAAAAAAAGATTATGGTTTTGATCGTATTGGCGAGTCGGTAGAAGCACCGGAGGGCGGCGGGAGGGGGAGGGATGTCTATGGCTGGGTATCTCCGAGTATGGCATTGCAGGGTATTGGCGGGTGTTGCAGGTTATTGAGGGGTTAAATTTCGGTGAGCAGGGTTGTGGGCACTGCAGATGCAGCCCACAGCGCTGCTGACACCGATTTTCTTTCCCCCTCCGCTGTACCGATCGGTACAGAGAGGGGGAGGGAGGAACCGGCGTCATAACATGACGCCGGTTTGTTTACAAGTGATCACTCCGTCATTTGACGGAGCGATCACGTGGTAAACGGCCATGATGAGCGCCCGTTTACCGTGATGCTCTCGAGTGCGCGCGAGAGCGGAATTCTACGCGGACATCATATGACGGCCTCCCAGAGTTAAACAACCGCTCTGTAGCCGTCGTTCGGCTATGGGCCGGTTGTTAAGTGGTTAATGTCCTTTGAACCTTTTTTTTTTTTTTCTCTTTTCCCCCTTCTATTTTTCCATTGGTATGCAGCAAGTAGTGCACTTAAGTTGTGGTCATGTACACTGCTCCATGCACACTGCACATCCCATAGTGCAGGGCTCGACAAAACCCGGGCGCCAGGTCGCATTTGCGACTAGAATTAGCGATCTGGGGCAGCACAGCTGGTGGTATCGTGTCTCCGTGGATCCCCCCCCCCCCCCCCGGCGTGATCGTGTCAGGCCGTTCTGCCGCCGGCGTGTAATTGAGAAGGCTTTGAGGCCTTCTGTGGTCCTATGATTCCTTCTGGAATCTGGCGCCCTCTTGTGGTGACCGTTGGTATGACAACTAGCCATGCTAATGGAGCTTCCCCTGCCTCTTTTCATTGCCTGCCTATCTCCTTCCCTTTATTTAGAACCCCTAAACATTATATATATTTTTTATTCTAACACCCTAGAGAATAAAATGGCAGTCGTTGCAATACTTTCTGTCACACCGTATTTGCGCAGCGGACTTACAAGCACACTTTTTTGGGGGGAAAATAATTTATTTAATAAAAAAATTAGACAACAGTAAAGTTAGCTCAATTTTTATTTTTTTTATTTTTTTTATATTGTGAAAGATAATGTTACGCCGAGTAAATTGATACCCAACATGTCATGCTTCAAAATTATGCCCGCTCATGGAATGGCGACAAACTTTTACCCTTTAAAATCTCCATAGGCGACGTTTAAAAAATTCTACAGATTGCACGTTTTTGAGTTAGAGGAGGTCTAGGGCTAGAATTATTGCTCTTGCTCTACCGATCACGGCGATACCTCACATGTGTGGTTTAAACACCGCTTTCATATGCGGGCGGGACAGGGCGCGTTTAATCACTTGCCGACCGCCGCACGACGATGTACGTCGACAGAATGGCACAGGCAGGCATATGGGCGTACCTGTACGTCCCTGCCTTCCCGCGGGAAGTCGGTATTCTGCGGCGGTCGGTATTCGTTCGGGAGCGATCCTCACGATCGCTCCCGACGAATGGAAATCCTTCGTGACATCACTTCCTCTCCTGTAATGTAAACACAGGAGAGGAAGTGATGTAATCTCTCCTCCGTGACGGTATTTTTCGTTCCGACACCGAGGAGATAGGATCGGTGAGTTGCACCAACACGACACTTCACAGTAGAACATGCCAGGCACACTCACACCCCCCCAGTCACAGTGACACCAATGCATTTTTTTTTTGCATTGGTGTCATTTGTGACTGTAATAACTGTTAGGGTTAGCCCCCTTTAGTTCTAATGTACCCCCCTAACCCCCCCAATAAAGGTTTAACCCCGTGATCACCCCCCGTCGCCAGTGTCACTAAGGCTGGGTTCACATTGCAGCGGTTTATGAGAACGGATGTGATTCGCACCGCACTGCAGTGCAAATCACATCCGATCTCTGCGATTCGAGTTCAGCCATTCGCCGCACCCGCCGCAAATTCGCACGGGACCCTTTTTTTGGTCCGCAGCAGAATCGGATCGCATGGGTGTTCACACCATGCGATCAGAGTTTGCAGATCGCACTGCGATATGCGAACTGATCTGGGGGTGTCATTAACATTTCACTGACACTCCCAGCAGTTCGCATAGGGCAGTGTGAACTGCCGCCGGGAGGCATGCGATGCGGGAACCCGCCGCGGATTTGTGGCGTTCCCGCATTGCTCCAGTGTGAACCCAGCCTAATAAGCGATCATTTTTCTGATCGCTGTATTAGTGTCACAGGTGACGCTAGTTAGGCAGGTAGGTATTTAGGTTCGCCGCAGCTTTTTATAGCGCCAGGGACCCCCATATACTACCGCATAAAGCCCCCTGATTGCCCCCTAGTTAACCCTTTCACCAGTGATCACCATATAACTGTTACAGGTGACGCTGGTTGGTTAGTTATTTTTTTATAGTTTCAGGGCACCCGCCATTTATTACCTAATAAAGGTTTAACCCCCTGATCACCCGGCGGGTGTCATTTGTGACTGTAATAACTGTTAGGGCAGTTAGGGTTAGCCCCCTTTAGTTCTAAGGTACCCCCCTAACCCCCCCAATAAAGGTTTAACCCCGTGATCACCCCCCGTCGCCAGTGTCGCTAAGGCTGGGTTCACATTGCAGCGGTTTATGAGAACGGATGTGATTCGCACCGCACTGCAGTGCAAATCACATCCGATCTCTGTGCGATTCGAGTTCAGCCATACAGATAGTATGGCTGAATTCGCGTTGCACCCGCCGCAAACTCGCACGGGACCCTTTTTTTGGTCCGCAGCAGAATCTGATCACATGGGTGTTCACACCATGCGATCCGAGTTTGCAGATCGCACTGCGATATGCGAACTGATCTGGGGGTGTCATTAACATTTCACTGACACTCCCAGCAGTTCGCATAGGGCAGTGTGAACTGCCGCCAGGAGGCATGCGATGTGGGAACCCGCCGCGGATTCGTGGCGTTCCCGCATCGCTCCAGTGTGAACCCAGCCTAATAAGCGATCGTTTTTCTGATCGCTGTATTAGTGTCACAGGTGACGCTAGTTAGGCAGGTAGGTATTTAGGTTCGCCGCAGCTTTTTATAGCGCCAGGGACCCCCATATACTACCACATAAAGCCCCCTAATTGCCCCCTAGTTAACCCTTTCACCAGTGATCACCATATAACTGTTACAGGTGACGCTGGTTGGTTAGTTATTTTTTTATAGTTTCAGGGCACCCGCCATTTATTACCTAGTCTCACTAGTGTACCCCTAAATTTAGGGGTGTCTACTTTCCAAAATGGGGTCATTTGGGGGGGGGGTTTGTGCCATCTTGGCATTTTATGGCCTTCAAAACTGTAACGCCCTTAGCCTGAAGGCGGTGCTTGGTTTTCGGGGCCCCGTACGCGGCTAGGCTCCCAAAAAGTCCCACATATGTGGTATCCCTGTACTCAGGAGAAGCAACAGAATTTATTTTGGGGTGTCATTTCACATATGCCCATGACATGCGTGAGCAATATATCATTTAGTGACAACTTTGTGAAAAAAAAAAAAAAGTTTGTAATTTTCCCGCAACTTGTGGCAAAATATAAAATATTCCATGGACTCAACATGCCTCTCAGCAAATAGCTTGGGGTGTCTACTTTCTAAAATGGGGTCATTTGTGGGGGTGGCATGGCATGTGTGAGCAATATATCATTTAGTGACAACTTTGTGTAAAAAAAAAAAATATATATATTTTTTTGTCATTATTCAATCGCTTGAGGCAAAAAAATAAAATATTCAATGGGCTCAACATGCCACTTATCAATTTCCTTAGGGGGTCTACTTTCCAAAATGGGGTCATTTGGGGGGGTTTTGTACTGCCCTGCCATTTTAGCACCTCAAGAAATGAGAGAGGCAGTCGTAAACTAAAAGCTGTGTAAATTCCAGAAAACGTACCTTAGTTTGTAGATGTGACAACTTTTGCGCAAACCAATAAATATACAGTTATTGACTGACTTTTTTTTTTACCAAAGACATGTGGCTGAATACATTTTGGCCTAAATGTATGACTAAAATTGAGTTTATTGGATTTTTCTAATAACCAAAAGTAGAAAATATCATTTTTTTTCAAAATTTGCGGTCTTTTTACGTTTATATCGCAAAAAATAAAAATCGCAGAGTCAGTCAAATACCTTTTTAAAAGAAAGCTCCATTTGTGGGAAGAAAAGGACGCAAATTTCGTTTGGGTACAACATTGCATGACTGCGCAATTACCAGTTAAAGCAACGCAGTGCCAAAGTGTAAAAAGACCTCTGGTCATTTACCAGCAAAATGGTCCGGTCTGAAAGTGGTTAAAAATTATTTTTTTTTTTTTTTTTTTTTTTTTTATTATTTTAACTTTTATTTTTTTTATTTATTTTTATTTTTTCACTGTTCTTTTTAAAAAAAAAAATTGTGTCACGTTTTATTCCTATTACAAGGAATGTAAAAATCCCTTGTAATAGAAAAAAGCATGACAGGTCCTCTTAAATATGAGCTCTGGGGTCAGAGAGAATAAATAAAATGTCCCTCTAAGAGCTATGGGCAACGACTTGGAGACAGATAGCGGCGGCTATCTTCCCCTCACTCGTCTCCATGTCAGGCCAGGGACAGGTCCAGATCACCGTTGCGGACCTGGCTCCTAACTTTTTTTAGCTGGCTCCTAGATTCCAAGCAAATTTGTCAAGCCCTGCCATAGTGCATAGTCCCTAGTCCACCTCGAGACTAAGCAAGAGAGTTTGGCTATGTTCCTATTAACAGTGAGAATGTAGCCACCCAGTAACAAAAGGTTTTGTAACTGTGGAATACATACTTAAAGTGGGGTGCCCCTTAAAAAAAAAAAAAAAAAATTAAGTCAACAGCTACAAATACTGCAGCTGCTGACTTTTAAAAATCGGACATTTGCCTGTCCCAGGGTCCAGCGATGCGGGGGAACGAAGCCCCACTCATTCCCCGCTCCGCTTGGCGGCGCCAGCATTCTTACTGTGGGCACCCGGCTGTGGCTTCACAGCTGGGCACCCACTGCGCATGCGCGAGCGGCGCCGTGATACGCCGCGCAGTCATCTGGGACCTGTCACGTGTCCCAGATGACTGACTGCGCCGAGGGAAAGTGATGTCAGGTGCCCGGGCACTGAAGGAGGCAGACTACGAGGGACTCCCTAGCAACAGCCATTTACAGATGAGTTAATTTTTTTTTTTTTAGGATGGATATATATATATTATATAATTTTATTTATTTTTTTGGGAGGATGCTCCTGTATTTAAAGAGGAACTTCACCCTGTCCTTAGAGTTATCCGCTGCACCTTGAGTATTCCCAAGGAAGGGGGGTGGTGAGATTTATGCATTTGATACTCTGGGCCTGCATACTTGCTGTGGCCATTATGAAGAGGTGGTTCAATTTTTGGGGCCTGTACTCTGTTGGCTAAGGCATTTGTTTTCTTGGAGGAAGTTCAAAAAATAGTTTCCAAAAAAGTAAACGCATACATTGTATGTTCAACCATTGTGCAAGGCATGGGGAAATTTGTCCTGTACATAATTTTTATACTGTAATAATTACAGGGATGGAATGGTCATAAAGAGAAAGCTTAGAAAGATTAAGCGGTTCCCATCTGAGTTTAGAAAAGACATTAAAGTGAGGGGAGGGAATAGGTAAGCGAAGAAGGCTGCTGCGCAAAGTCAGTCTTCCTTCTCCCCAGAGGAGGCATACAGCCAGTTTTAACATTCCCGTAGATTGATTCCTGTCATTGTCTGAACTGTAGGATTTGGGCACTAAACAACCTATGTAGCTTGAGCTTGGCTGAGTTGGAATTTCCTGTTTGATCACTCTACTCTCACATGGTAAGCCTGGTCAAAGAATGTCCTCCTCCCTCTAAAGCAATCACCAGACTGTACATCTGATTCTGATTTATGTCTACATATCTGACTGCCATCTTGTGACTTGGGCGTGGAATGTGGAATGTATAGATTTTGTGATTCCATTGTGATGTTAAAAATCCTGCTTGCTGCATTTTTGGCCAGTTAAAAAAAAAAAAAGCACTAGAAAAACACCTCCCAGTTCAAATGCATTGAAAATGCAGCAAGAACGCATCATTAATGCACCTGTGTGAGGTGTTTTTTTTTTTTTTTTTTTTTTTTTTTTTTTTTTGATTCGCATGACCCGTGAAACCCCATAAGCGCAGCATGGTAAAATCGGCATGAATTTGCAGCACAAAAGGTGAGTTTTCGGTGCCATTATCAGCACCATGATCGAATGCCGATAACACAATTTTTGGCTGAAATTTCGGTGCATCTCTAAGAGTAAGGCCGCGTACACACGGGCGGACTGTTCGCCCAACCTTGTCCGCTGAACAGTGTTTGGGCGGACAGTCCGCTCGTGTGTGGGCTTTCAGCGGACAGTTTCAGCGGACAGTTGGACGGACAAAGTCTTTCGGAAATTCCGAAAAACTGTCCGCTGAAACTGTGTTTGAGCGAACAGTCCGCCCGTGTGTGGGCCTGTCCGCTGTACTTTCGAAATGAGCGGACTGTTCCCGCTCGGAAAGTCTGCCCATTTCGAGCGCGTGTACAGGTAGGCGGGGCCCGCGAAGGAGACGTCGCGGGCTCCGCCGCCTGGAATGGGCTTAAAGGGGAACCCCAACGCCAAAAAAAATCGGCGTGGGGGTTCCCCCAAAGTCCACACCAGACCCTTGTCCGAGCACGCTACCCGGCCGGCCAGGAAAGGGGGGCGAGCGAGCGCGCCCCCCCTCCTGAGCCGTACCAGGCCGCGTGCCCTCAACATGGGGGGGTGCCTTGGGGAAGGGGGGGCCGCGCGGCCCCCCCACCCCAAAGCACCTTGTCCCCATGTTGATGAGGACAAGGGCCTCTTCCCGACAACCCTGGCCGTTGGTTGTCGGGGTCTGCGGGCGGGGGGCTTATCGGAATCCGGGAGCCCCCTTTAAGAAGGGGGCCCCCGGATACCGGCCCCCCACCCTATGTGAATGAGTATGGGGTACAATGTACCCCTACCCATTCACCTGTGAAATAAAGTACAAAAAAAAACACAACACAGGGGAAAAAATATTTTATTGCACAGCTCCGGGGGTCTTCCGTCTTCGGGGGTCTTCTCGCCGGACTCCTCCGCTATGTGTGTGTAGCTCTTTTACTAGCGGAGGAGTCCGGCTTTCTTCCTCCCCGCCGCCGGCCTCTTCTCCCGACTTCGGGGGTCTTGTCCCCCTCTTCGGTTCTTCTGCCGGGCCACCGCGCCTTCTTGTAGCTCTTTTACAGGCGGTGGCCCGGTCTTCTGTCGCCGCTGCCTTCCGTTCTTCTGTCGCCGCCTTCGGTTCTTCTGCCGGGCCACCGCGCCTTCTTGTAGCTCTTTTACAGGCGGTGGCCCGGTCTGCTGTCGCTGTCGCCGCCTTCCGTTCTTGTTCTTCTTCTTGTTCTTCTTCTCCAGGCGATGTTGACACGTCGCTCCCTCCGGCCGGAATGCCAGAGCCGCGCTGTGCGGTCACTTATATAGTGACAATGGGGCGGGGTCACATGGTATATGTCACATGGGTTGGTCACATGGGTTGATGTCACATGGGGACTATGACATCGTAAGGGGGCGGGGTCACCATGTGACCAACCCATGTGACATATACCATGTGACACCGCCCCATTGTCACTATATAAGTGGCAGCGGAGCGTGTCCCTGGCATTCCGGCCGGAGGGAGCGACGTGTCAACATCGCCTGGAGAAGAAGAAGAAGAACAAGAAGAAGAACAAGAACGGAAGGCGGCGACAGCGGCGACAGAAGACCGGGCCACCGCCTGTAAAAGAGCTACAAGAAGGCGCGGTGGCCCGGCAGAAGAACCGAAGAGGGGGACAAGACCCCCGAAGTCGGGAGAAGAGGCCGGCGGCGGGGAGGAAGAAAGCCGGACTCCTCCGCTAGTAAAAGAGCTACACACAGATAGCGGAGGAGTCCGGCGAGAAGACCCCCGAAGACGGAAGACCCCCGGAGCTGTGCAATAAAATATTTTTTCCCTGTGTTGTGTTTTTTTTTGTACTTTATTTCACAGGTGAATGGGTAGGGGTACATTGCACATCTCAGGACTGGAGGGTCAGAGATGCAGATATACAGTAACTGCTCCCATCTTTGTACTTCATCTCTGTATTTAGTTGTTCGCCTGAAGTTCAGTTTTAAATGTTTTGTAATCTGCCAACGTGCTGTCGGATGTTTGTGTTGTAGTAGACTGACTGACCTTGGTTTGAATAATTTGACAACTGGTCATCTCTATGTAGTATACCTACACATGGCTGCTAGTAAAATGCTGATCCTCATGGATGTTGGGTTCTTGCAGCTGTTTGGCATATTACGCCAAATGGTTCCTACAAAAGCAGCTTTTTGTTTTCACACCGAAAAGCATTCTTAAGCAAACTTGACCAAGCAACAGCTGGTAGCTTTGAGAAGAATGTTTGTATATGTAGGTAAAATGATTATGTACCGTATTCTAAATCAAGCATTTTAAACATTTGATAGTCAGTGATGTAACAATGTCTATTGATGTCTTGCATAAAAACCGATTAACACATAATAAAAATCATTCTATAGTGTAGTGCTTTTCAACTTTTTATATATTTTTTTTTTTTTTTTTCAGTTAAGGCACACTTTGAAATTGAGCACAGTCATGGGGCACATCAGTTCCAAGCGCTCATTTTACACAAGGTGGAGCATCCGAATGCAAGCGCTTTTTTTTTTTTTTTTTTTTTTTTTTTTTTTGTGTGTGTGCTTCCACATGTTGGATTATTGAATGGGCTCCGCTATGCTCAAGGAACATGCAGAAAAGTTGCTGGCATGATTTTTAAATCGTGTCCCACCAAATTGCGTGGTACTGTGGTGTTTTTAATGGGTGCAAACATACATGCATACAATTGGTGAATGCGTGGGAGTGCCATTAAAAATGAATGGCACCTGTATGCATCTGCAAAATGCAGGGGGCAGGAAAACGCACAATTTAACACACATTAATTACCACACTGTAAAAAGCCCTAAAATGTCATTTGTAAGGCAGAGTTAAGTGGTCTGTGGGTTGTAAATCAGACCCTCGGAAGGTGCAGGTAATTAAGCCCTGTACAGTTACATGATGAAATGGTTACTTGGTTGACTTTTGCTTACAGTAGGGTTGAAACTTCTTGACACAAATTATGAAAATAGACTATTACAACTATTTTTATAATCTATTAGTTGGTCAGCTGATTAGTTGGCCTGCATACAGAATGCTTTATTTGTTTACATATCAGGAAATGCAGTGCAGCTCATATAGAGCTTCAACTATACTCTCCTTGCGTCCAGCAATGCACCCTCCCTGGAACTCTCCACCGGTCGCTGACCATTTCAGGCAGCTGGCTTTCGGTGTCTGTCACTGTCATTGGCTGTGCTGAGATGATGTCACTTCCGCTCCTGCATGGGAGTTTTGGCAGATTCGGCATTACAGGTTGGACAGTTGTATTAAAAATACTGCCTGTCCACAAATTTTTATAGTGGAGCCTAAAGTTCCACTTGAATGCATTAAGGTAAAAAAAACCTTCTGTGACCAGCCACATTGCTGCTGCTGGGCACAGTTTGTCTACATCAGAGGTCATCATCTGTCCCTAGCCACAGGTAATCACCGGCTGTGCGATCAGTTATGGATAGCTCAGCATCTATAGCTCTTCATAACACCTATGATTCTAGCCACAGCAGATTCCAGTGACAAGAATCTGTGGATTTCTATGTGTGCTAATTGACAGTTTTAATGCACACTTTTAAATCCTTCCAGAAGGCCAAGTTGCTGCTGAGAGGGGTGGACCGTGCTTGCTTATTTCAGCAATATAATACTTTTGAATTTTTAGATAAATTGCTGCACATTTCCTATAGCTACAGAGTTCAGCGAGGGCTTGTTTTGCTGCTGCATGTTCAGAATATGTATGTACTTGAATATTCATAGCCTGGCCCAAAGGCTTGTTTTAGCTGTTTTTTATTAAAACATTTATGACTTGTCTTTGTGGCCATTCCTCTTTCTCCTTGGCATACAATACTTGAACAAGATGCACCCAGGGAAGAAAATGCTGCTTTGGCAATTTTATTTTAAAGCAGTTGTAAACCTAAGTTTTTTTATTTTTTCTAAAATATAAAAAATAATCTGCTCAAAGTACATAACATAAACAGTGCTCTGGATGAAAAACGAAAGTCGGTTGAACACAGGATGAATGACACATTTTCCACCGTATCCCCCAAAAGTGTATTCTCACTTGGTAGATTGACCCTCACTACAAAGGACAAACTCGCATGAAGGACATAGAATCCCCAATTCTGTCAGATGGATTCAATTGTCATACAGCACACTGATCAGGATTTTGCTCCCCAGCTCTGATCAGTGGTTCCCATGGACTTTTGGCCTCAAGCACTAAGATGCCCTTTGGATGCCTTCCTCTCAGTAGCTTCATAACTATCTCGGCAGACCGGAAGGTAGTGGATGCAATACAGACCAATAATTCCCCAAGCTGGGCAATGAATAGAATAGATCACACCATCTCTAGATGTTTCTGCACTGATGGCACTACTTCTAGGGTCAGGTGAAGGCGAATGGAGCACATTGAGGCTCCCCTCTCCAGCCTGCACCTCCCTTTCCAGTCTTCTCCTGTGTGCCTCTCTTCCCCCACTGCAAATTTTCTTTTTCTTTAAGTTCTTCCTGCGATGCACCTTGTAATTTTTCTGTTACATTGGTTTTATTTTAGGAAAAGTAATATCAGAAACCATAATTTTATATATAGATCCAGGGAGGGGTGGCAGCAAATAAATATTACCGACTCCAAGGATTTCTCCCTGCGCCACCTCACCAAATTTAAGTTTTGAGAGACATCATCTAAATGCAGCTGCAGGGACTTTATTTCTGATTCCCCCGTCTCTTCCTCTTCGTGGCTCCCAGATGGCCTAAGATATATTCATTGGGCCCCATCAGTTCATTTAGCGGGGCCCAGGTAGTGGCATCGCTGTGGGGTTGCAGACCACATTGGTACCGGGGATGCCGCTACATACTGTCGTATTATTGGCAGAGCGATGCGAGTGTGTGCCCAGCATACGCCTGCCTTTCTAAGCAGTCACTTCCCTGTCAGGTGGAGTGATCTCCACCCGATGGGAGCTCCCTAGTCCCGGCTGTCATGACGTCACGATTCAGAGGCCGGAAGGGCAGGATTGAAGACAAGATGCTGCCAACCTGTAGCCAGTGCCCATGTTCACTGCAAGTAAGTGATCACTGCCTTAACTGTGTGAATTCGCTGAAGTGGTTAACACTTGGGGGGGGGGGGGGGGGGAATTCAGTTACAATGGTAATTGTAATACGCAACATGGAGGGGGTTAATGTACTTACTGATTCATCAGTGACCAGTGAAAATGTATTAACCCCTTTGTGCTGCATTAGTGATAGTGGCACCATCAGTGTTTAAATAAACCCTTTTATGCTGCAGCATGAAGGAGTTTAAAAAACCACTGCCACTAATACAGCACAAAGGGGTTAATGCATTGTCCACTGGTCACCAATGCATCAGTGAGTACATTAACCCCAATCATCATCATCGTCATGAGCCACAGCACCTGTATCGTGTGATTATCATAACGATGATATAGAATGACAGTGAAATTCTTTAGGCCTCACTCACACAGGATGTGCTGCAGACATGCATCTAACGGGGGCTGTCTTTTATTGGCTTGGGGATGCATAAAGTGTTGCATATATCCCTGTGCCGGCATCTCATTTATTTCCACTGACACACAGCTATCGTGTCCCAATATGTCGTGTGTGGGCCCCAGAATGCATGCCAGGTGCATTCAGGGACCCGTACCAGCATGTCATTTTGGGATATAGTGGCTGTGTCGGTGCAACCATGTTTCAGAATACAAATAATGGGATGCTGGCACAGGGAAGCATATAACACTTTAAAACTATGTCACTGTTTTAAACAAGGCTAGGACTGTATGATATGTTAAGTACAGTTCTGTAAGCAACACCTTATTTTCTGGCAGTGCCCGTCCCGAGACTAGACTCTGGATCTGCCCCTGTATAGATCCCCATCTCCCCCTTACAATATGTCAGCTTTCTGTGTAGTTCAGGGGTAGGCAGACTTTGCGAGATGGAGCTCTACTTGAACAACACTGATGAAGTCAAAGATTACCAGGCACAGCTGTTCACTGGTGACAGTGGCGCAGGAGGCTGGGGGCGGGAGGGAGAAAGGAGGAGTAGCGGAGGAGGCTTGAGGCTGAGAGGAGACAAGGATTGTCATTTAGAAGGCCGGGGGTCAGCGGTAGGGGAACCCATGCTCAGTCTACCTGTCACCTGCCTGCGGTCGACATGTGTGGACTGCGTTAGACGGGTTGCCGGCCCCTGGTCTAGTTTTATAAAGATACTTCAGCGCGATAAGTGAAAAAAACAGCTCTCTTCTTGATTCTGTATTGTATGTCACATCTGGAAACGAGCCCTTGGGTGTCAAGTCCTGGACTGCATATTAGATTTTCAATCATTTATTTTTTTGGCTGCAGACTCTAGGTTTTCTATTTCTTGTCTTCCATTTGTTCATCAAGCTCTATTTAATCCAGTGTTGTTGCTTTGCCATTGCTGAATGGAGTTTCCAGTGTTTGTGTTACAAATAAGTAAAAAAAAAACTTGATTGTTTTTGCTTGTATCCCATTTTATTTTATTTTTTTTATTTCCTTTCAGTTTTAAGAAAAAAGATGCTGAGCTGGTTAGTGCACAACATCGCAATAAGGACCTGGAGGCATTGCATTTCCGGAGCGAGGCAGAGCTTACAACCACCCTAGAGGACAAGAGGAAGCTGGAGGCAGAAGTGGCTGATTTGCGCGCTCAACTTGCTAAGGTATACAGTTGGTTTGTATAGTTAGTCTGCAGATGGCGAGAAGCAGACCTGTTTTATGATGACAATTGAGAACTACATCAATCAGTTATTTTAAAATATTTCTACTTTTGCAGTCAAATTGTTAAACGCCCACTTTACGCATATACACAGCATAATTAAAACTTTGCAGCTTACCTTTTTTATATGTTCTGGATGTTTGAGCATTGAATTATCCTACTAGTTCTTTGAGTGAGCTGGGTAGCTGTTTCCCTCAACAAATGTCAGAAATAGGCTTGGCCCAGAAGTGGGTAATTATCAATTGTAAACTAGAATTGGACATGGCCTGTCCTAACATAGGGTTGAAGGTGTAAAAGCTAGGCATCTGGCATTGCATGTTAACAAGAGGGACTCCTCCCTTTAGAACAGGTTCATTCTACAATTATTCAAAAATCCTTTGTCAGCCATGAGGCCTTCACATGAGAAACATTTTAAAAGGTAAATATGTGTGTTTGCACAGCATTCCAAATATATATATATAAAAAAAAAAAAACACAAACGTAAATACAAACTTTTATAGTGGGGTTTTCTCAAGTTTTGATCTATTTTTAAACCGTCTGACCTGTAGCTAAATAGGTATAATACATTTACAACTGTTGCTGTGTTTACCTTATTATTTATTTATTTATTTTCTCAAAATCCTACAAATTTGAGGATTAGCCACAAAGCAGTGAATTTTAACAGCTGCAATAACTACAAGCATTGTAAAGTACTGCATAGCAAGAAGCGGACCTTTTTTTTAATTTATTTTTTTAGGCAAATATGGCTTCCCACGTGTGTGCATGAATTGCAAACCACTCCATAAACAAGTTTAAAAATAAAAAAATAATCTTTTGGTAGTGTTGCCACAATTAGCTGCTTCTGTGTCCGCTCATTGAAAGACTTCAAAGTAGAAAATGATCCGTGCATCTGATTTTGTCAGGCTGAAGATGGTCATGCTGTTGCTAAGAAGCAGCTGGAAAAGGAAACTTTGATGCGTGTTGATATGGAGAACCGCTGCCAGAGTCTGCAGGAAGAGCTTGAGTTCAGAAAAAACGTATATGAAGAGGTAAGGAGATTCCATATAGTGTTGGGAAGGAGTTAGTGTTGCCTGCTAAAGCTGTATTTAACTTTCTCTTGGTTACAGGAATGCAGAGAAAGCAGGAAACGCCACGAGCGCAGCTACGTGGAAGTGGACAGGGGTAACACATATGACTATGAATCCAAACTGGCACAAGCTCTAGATGAGCTCAGGAAACAGCACGACGAGCAAGTAAGACTCTACAAAGAAGAGCTGGAACAAACCTATCAAGCCAAGGTAATGCAATTTAACTATGATTGAGTAGTAGTATCGGTAGTGTCACCTGTCTGAGGCGTATTTAATGCCTAATCACGTGTGTAGGTGTGGCATGTGTTTTATTTTTTATTTTTTTATGGTTTGCTTAAGCCAAGCTGACCCAAACAATTTTCCTTTCTAATTGCTGCACCCACTGTCATTACTGCATAAACTGTATATAGCATCTGCTATATACATTGCTATGTTTCAGCAGCCTGGCTGAAGTGGAGATCGTGATGCCATCTGTCCACCTCAGCCAATCAGAGGAAGCCTTGTATTAATGAAAAGCCAGTGGCCTTGCCAGTCAGGAAAACCTGTCTTTAGTTGTGATTGGGGAAAGAAAACCTCACAAGAGGCGGCACTTGTATTCAATGCAAAGCTTCCCTTGTGCTCCTAGCTGGTCTCTTATTTGAAGTTCAAAGTCTTCTGCCTGGCACCCTTCCTACATACCCCCGCGGCAGTAATTCAGTGCTGCAGTGGTGAATGCAAGCCAAGCCAGCAGCACATGGGACACTGAGTCGAATGTAACTACTGTCCCTTGTGCTGCTTTATAAAGGGGGGAAAAAAAAGCCTAAGCTTAGGGTTTAACGGTCCTTTTTTTTTTTTTTTTTTTTTTTTTTTTTTTTGCCTTCATAAAACACAGGGTGTCTGGTTATATCTGCCTTCTGTACTTCTGAAGCATGTATCTCCAGCAAGTATGCACCACGTCCGAATTCGATGTTGCTTTAGCTGTTCAGAATCAGTAACTTGTAGCTCACTGAAGCCAATTGGTTATCCTGACAGCCAGATAGAGACAAAAAAGGTTACCAGTGCCTCTTTTTTGATGAAGACTGGCTGCAAACATCTATATAAACTGTGAATTCTGACTCCTGGAGAGGGATCTCTATATAACCGCTGAAAACATTTAATCAACTGCTTTTTCCACCATTTTAAGTCTATTGAGCTTCATTCACACGGGTGTTCTGTCTTTCATCCATCCATTGACGGATGAAAAACGGACAGCAATTTCTATAGGCAAACATTTTTTTTTTTAAACGGACATATATAATGAGATTTCTGATGGTTTTATTACGAAGTTATTTCTTGCTTATTTCAGTTGGACAATATTAAGCGTTCCTCTGACCATACTGACCAAGCTGCTGAGGCTGCCCGTGAGGAGCTGATGGAAGCACGAATGAGGATTGAGTCACTTGGCTACCAGCTCTCTGGTCTTCAGAAGCAGGTACAGTACACTAAAAGAAATACTGCGTATGGCTTTTCCTATTCAGTTATAGTTGGCCATTTAGTTTTCTTTTGTGGTGCCTAGCAAAGCACATTCATGACTGTTAAAACTGTTTTGCTTACAGTGTTACTAAACCCACAACAGTAAGTAAAATCAGTGTGCATATGCAGTAAAGCATACTTGTTATACTCACTGTAGAACCTAAGGGGTTAATCCTCTGCATTGTGTAAAAAAAAAAAAGGCTGCTTGATCCTGTATGCACAGATCCTCCTCCTTCCACTGACTCCAGAACAGGTCCGGATAAGACAGTTACTGGAGTCAGGTTGCACATGCTCAGTTTGGTGTGTATTGCTAGAGTTCTTTTTTTTTCTTGAGAGAGTGCATGTGATCAGCACATGGCCAATCGACACGGTCCAGACAGAGTGAGGGGTCCTGGATCCTGATGAGACGGCTCATTGTAGTATGAAAACTCCTACAAGCTTTAACCAGGAACTGATAGAAGTCACAAGACTGCAATATACTGCTGATGAGAAAAGGTATTTAGAAGTTTTATATTTACTAAAACGATTGCACTTCCATGTACTGTGGGAGACCAGATATAGTGAATGCAGACTCCTGGATTTAGTAGCACTTTAAGTATTATTAAGCTGAACTGTTTCAGTACATAAATAATTTTATGGTTAAAGGCATTGTATAATTTCAAATGGTTTGGTTTAGTTTTAACTAAATTTTAGGGCCAGGTTACACCATAGAAATGCAGTCCGATTGTGTTCCAGATGCTTTTCTGCATGCATGTGTGGTTTTTATTTTTATTTTTTATGCAGTCCAGTGCAATTCTCCCCCCCCCAAACGCTCCCCCATTTTATTTTATTTTTTTAACCTTAATCACTTCCAGCCCAAGGCCTGCAGCTACAGGCATCATTCAGATATTGAATATCTAGTAATGGTGCGCTCTAATCAATTTCCTATTTGGCCACTGTACTAAAAATGAAGTAAATACTACTCAATGTAAATATTTAAATCCGTGCATATAGATGCAAAAGTGCTGAGTGCAATAATGTGTCCACAGACATAAACAAAGTGCTAAATGTTGTGCAAAAATTGCTAAATTTATACCATTCACAAGTGGAGAGAAAAGTGCTACATATAATACCCACTAGCACTGTGCTTCACAATCAGGTTTCTCATTAGCATGCAAATAAGGCATAAAAAAAACATCATTGCGCAGTGATCATGACTCCTGAATAACAAACACAAGCTGCTCCACTCACATAGCCCGGGATAGTGACAGCGCATACGAACAATCAGCTGATCAGAGCGTTCCCAACACAGCCTTCACCGCCCACTGTGTTCACGGAGATACTTCTCAGAATGACGTTGAATCCCAACCATGACACTACCTGCCTGGAGTTTGTACGTTCTTGTGCCTGTGTGGGTTTCCTCCCACACTCCAAAGACATGCTGGTGGGTTAATTGACTTCTGCCTAAATTGGCCCTAGTATATGAATGTGAGTTAGGGACCTTAGATTGTAAGCTCCTTGAGGGTAGGGACCGATATGAATATACAATGTAGATGTAAAGCGCTGCGTAAATTGATGGCACTATATAAGTACCTTAAATAATTATGCCATTGAAAACCATATAACCTACTTTCCAATCCATTTTTGATGCAGAAAAAAAATGCACTTTGCTGCATGTGGTATGAACTGGCCCTTAGTGTAATTTTATATTCTGTGTTTTGTTTTGCTCTACCCTGCAGTGATGAAGTCACATGCTGCAGTTTGTAGTCTCAAGGCTGATCAATTCCCCTACATTCATGTATTTCTGCAGCTAGTCTGTCCTTGGCCACTAAAGGGACAGACAACTTCTTGTTCTGGGTCACACAGTGCTAAAGGGGAACTTAACATTTAATAGAGTGGATTGTTTACAGGTGAATACGGCAGAGGATCGTATCCGTGAATTGGAGGAATTACTGTCCAGTGATCGCGAGAAGTACCGGAAAATGCTGGATAGTAAAGAGAAAGAGATAGCAGCAATGAGGGACCAAATACAGCAACAACTGACAGAATACCAGGAACTACTAGATGTTAAATATGCTCTGGATATGGAGATTAGTGCCTACCGCAAGCTTCTAGAGGGAGAGGAGGAGAGGTCAGTCTTTTTTTTATGTTAATACGTATATAATGTTTAATTTCTTCCAATCAGGAAAAAAACACTGCGCTATCCCAATGTGCAAAATGAAGCTGCTACTCTACCAAAATTGCATATTTTAGCAAAATACAGATATTATAAACAAAAAGTAACGCTAAACCGTACTAATGAAGCAAAATTATAAATCAAGCAAATATCCATGTACAAAATTGCATAGACATTACAAAAGAGAATTTTTTTTTTTTTTTAGTCAACACCAAAGCTTTATACTGATGAATAAAAAACGGTGCAAAAAATTCAAATTAAAGTCCTTTCTAAATCTGAACAGTGTTCAAGTCCCACGTGCAAAACCTCAGATATGCCGCCTAGTTCCCAGAAGGATAAACATGCGAACACCAATGTGATGATACCGCCACCTCAACAGATGTAGGCTTACCAGATAAATAGAAAAAAGAACATATATTCTAAGGGTCTTGCAAGCTTTGAATTGATCGTGGACGTTCCAATTAGCCAATGGTAAAAGGTCCAATACTGTGGATTTAGCCAAGGTTAGACTAACAAATAGTCATCTCAGAATTCTTCCAACGAACAATAGATTCTCTCCTCGTATAAAAAGGCCCAGTTCAAGATGATGAATGTATAGAAAAAAGGTATAGGCCCATATAGTGTAATTCCGTTAAAATAAAATGTATTTAAAAATATGATAAACTCACATTTCTGTAGTTCAAAACAAGCGCTTCTTATAAAACAGGCAACAGTGGAGTCCTGCCGACACGTTTCGTCCTCAGACATCGTCTGTGGTGCCCATCCACTGCTGCCAGACTTTTATAATCAAAGCTTTGGTTCTGTGGGTGAGGTATATTGATGACATCCTCCTCCTATGGAATGGTACGTCTCAGACCTTAATAGAATTTTTTAAATTCCAATGACAGAGGTATAATACTGTCGTATGAACTGAGCCATAATCAAATTAACTTTTTGGATCTGGAGATGAGGATGATTAATAATAAATTTGAATTTAAAACATATTTCAAACCAACAGACCGTAATGGTTTTGGTATGGTATCTACTGCAAAACTATGTACCATTCTCAAAATTTTTTCCTAAGTTCATCATTCCCTCATGCTCCCAATTCTTTTTTCCTATTTTATATATGGCAGGATTTCCAGTCCATCCATTGCCACAAATATTTTATAGATCCGAGGTATAACATTTCTTGTATTCATTACTATGCACAAGCACTCCAGAGGTAAAAAATCCTCTACTGATCTTATTGGTTGTGGCAGTGTTGTAACGAAATGCTTCAACTGGAAACTATTTCTTTAACAACATCAAGGGACGTTTTTGTTTTTTATTTATTTAACACAGTTGTTAAGATGGTTTCTAACAGACAGCATTGGTATGCTTAAAATTACACCCCAAAACACAATTTGCTGCTGCTTCTCCTGAGTATACTTTTTCACAGCCTAGCCACATACACAGAGACCCAAAATTCAAGAGCACCATCATGCTATCTAGGGACATATATTGCACATCTAACAATGACCAGGGACACCAGGGCTGTGGTGGTGATCAAGGACATTGGGACTACAATAAATGTGTAATTGTTTTCCCCTTGTTGTCACCAGAGCAGTGTTGGCATTGTGACACTGTAGTGCTCTGGGGAGGTGATCAGGATTTTTTTTTTTTTTTTGTGATTGCTTATTAGTCAGTAAGACTGCTCAAAGGTATCGTTCATGAAACATTGTTTACTACTGCAATGCTGTGACTCGTCACAGCTATCACATGTTATAGGGCAGCTGTGATTGGCCCCCGGTCCCCGGCGCTGCTCCAGTCCAGCCATATATAGTGGCTGGACAGGAAACAGTTAAAATCCATACCAGACTGAAGGGGGGTGCATCCTTTCCTTGTAGGAGAGAAAGACCTGGTATGTTTTAGAGGGGGGGGGGGGAACTATGCTTCCCTCCCCCCCCCCCTTTTTTTTTTTTTTTTTTTTCCTCTTACATCAGGGGACACAGCCATAGTAATTTACTATGTGAATTATACCAGACCAACAGGTGCTGGACACTGGCACGCCCCTAAAGGCGTGTACTCCCCTATATAACCCGTCCCATTACTGGGAGTCCTCCAGTTTTTTCTGCCAGTGTCTAAGGTGTTTGTCACGAGTTAAGATGTGCTGTGCTGAGCTCCATGGGTAGTAATCCTTGATGAGGGCCAGCCATGCTGACCAGATCCCTTCTGATGTATTTTCATGGGCTAAATGAATGGTACCCGGGCCTCGTATCCGAAGAAATTAGGTTTTGCTTGCGGACACTTCTCTTTAGAAAGCTGCGCCCTGGGATCCAGCACTTTTTGGTAGTGAGGCCATAACGTTTTACTGGCAGGGTGCTGTCGCAGGTCCAGGATTGTGGGATAACCTGAGAGTTCCACACTTCTTGAAGGTTTCCTATAAGGTCTCGGAGCCTACCGTGAAGGGGGAAGATTGGGTTTTTATCTCTGATAAAACCCTGCTGCGAGAATAAGGTAAGGGAGATTTTCTCAGGAATTTCTCCTATGTATAGTGTTGTCATGCCTATGTGTCACCACTGGGGGCTGTATTAAGCACTCACCGTCCTGACGCTGGAAAGTCATCACTCTCCTCCATCCGGAACAGACCCTCTGGTAAGAAGGGGGGGGTGGTCTCTTCCTGTGCTCCCTGATTGGCTTTATTCCCCTTCAGGGGGGCATGCCAAGACAGTTGCCTCTCTTTTGGGAAAAAAAAAAGAGAAAAATATAAAGGGCAGACCCCCCCCCCCCGCCATGCTTACAGGTCCACAGGACGCCGCTAGCGTGGGAAAACACTCCTTGAAAGGAAAGGGGGGGTGTAATTTGCGGGGGGCGTGGCTAACCGTGTCAGATGCTGGACACACATGGAGGAAGCTGGTCTCAGCGCTGTATGTGTGAAAGCTGCTGCTGGCTGTGGAGGGACAGAGCAGGTGGATGGCTTTGTCGGGTTAGTGTACACAGGCTTACTCCTTTGGCACATTATACTTTGCTGTAGCTAGGGTTAATAGCAGCTAATGGTGCTGAACTATAGCCTAGCAATGTACAATCTTTGGCATAGTGCCTCTGCTTTATGCTTCAGGCTATGAATGGTAATGGGACCAGGAACTTCTCCAAGAAGTCATTTGTTTTGTACTGTAAACTAAATGCATTTCCAAAGACTGACATCCTTCTCTGAGAGGAATACGGCTAGTCAGATTGAGCCGTCAAGGGTAGAACACTTCAGTCCCTGTATATATCATACAGTTTTATTTATTTTTTCTTCTATCATTTAAAAATTTGAAAGAAGATTAATGCTATGATGTCTCTCCATAGTAGGACTAAACATAGCAGATTCCCATCTAGTCCTCAGGGCCCTTTTATTGAGGTGCAGGAGGCTGGGGATCAGGTAGATCTTCCCAAACGTTACTTATAAAAATTGGAAGATGCTTATTTTTTCCTCTTCGAAGGATCCTAACAGGGAGGGAGTAGCTTCACAAGTCAGGTGTTTGTCTACTCCCTTACTTAACCCTTTTGCTGCCCACAGTACAGGCTCTTGAGGTATCTACCTCCTAATTAGGTTAATTTGAATCTCCCCCACCTGGGGATGTTTTTTTCCTGTTCATGCATAGCTTATGTATTCTGAATGGGAAAATTTCTATGAAGAAATGGAGGGTACCAGCAATTGATTCTGCAATCACTTCAGTGTGCAGAGTCTCGTATGTCCAGTGGATAATGCACTGATGTTAAACGATCCAGCAATATTAAAGTTGGAACTTCCTTTTAAAGACCAGATGTCTTTTGCAGTCCTTGCTGCAATTGGTGTAAGTCTGTCCTTTTAACCCTTTGACATCTGCACCACCATTTTTGGTGGAGCGCATTTTGAGTCACGATAACTCATTGAAAAATGTGGACTTCAAAGGGTTAAGGAACAGTGTTTGGAGATACCTGAGATTCTGCCTGATCAGCAGGCCCGGCAATGGGCTGGTGTATCTGACGCACTGTGTCTCACAGTAGATACTATGAAAGACCCTCGTTTAAGCCTTGTGGCTTATGCTTGGACTAGTGCGTTCTCGCAGAGTTCTGTGGCTGAAATATTAATCAGCTGAAGCACCATGTGAAAGCTCTTAACTAGTTTGTTTCCCTTCCTGGGGTACAGCTATTTAGAGTGGATAAGTACATTCAAAAGGGTAAAGCTCTCTTTAACAGTAAAGGGAGGTTCAAACATTTCTCATTTTATTGTGCTGCTTCTCCTATGCCTGGGGCATTGCCTCTAGGCAGTCTCGATGGTCTCAATCGTCCGGTTCAAAGGAAAGTCCCCAAGGGCAGCACCAGGATCTTGGGGTCAGAAAGCCCACAAAGCAGAATGCTAAAGCCTTCTCATGAAAGAGTACCCCCACTTGTTTGGGTGAGGGGAAAGGTCATGCAAGTCTCAAAATCTGGCAAACAATGTCAAGAGCAGAGGGATTTCTGCTTTTTTTTTTCTCTAGGTTACGACTAGAGTTCCTAGAGCCCCCGAATGGCTCAGCCGGCTTTTGATCTGAGGGTCTGGGGTTCAGGTCCCTGTTTGGGTGTTGCCTGTGGGGTCCTTTGGGCTGCTGATGGGGCAGTCTTTATGCAAGAATTTCCATCTCCTCGGAGAATGTTCCTAAGGATCCAGAGAAAAAGTCTTTCTGGCTTCTGGATCAGTTATTATGCCAGTTGGTGATATCAGAGGTTCCCTTAGTGGAACAGGGGTTTTTGGCTCAAACCTTTTAAGGTTCCAGAACCAAACAGAGGTAAGACCCATTCTAGATATCAAAGATCTGAATCGTCACTTAAACATCGGATCTTTTCATAATTCGATCGGCTGTGTTCATCCTGCAAGGAGGGGAGTTGCATATCTCCATGTGCAAGTTTCCCGCTTACCAGAAATTTCTGCGGTTTGAAATAGAAAATACATTTTTCAGTTGTGGCCCTGCCATTCGGCTTAGCCACAGCACCACGAGTGTTCTGGAAGATTCTGGCACCTCCTTTAGCCAGGTTAGGGCTCAAGGCATAGCGATCCTAGCCTATTAGAAGATCTACTTTTAATAGATCATTGTCTCAGGTCTAAAACCAGAGTCTGATCTCAGCCGTAAATATCTGAAATCTCTAGGTTGGATTCTCAACCTAGGAATATTCTCCTTAAAGCTATCAAGGAGATTACAGTACTTGGGAGCTGGTTATAGTTGCCATACAGAAGAAGGTATTCTTACACCAGACAAGAATCAGTTCCATTGTAAGACTAATTCAGCTTATCAAAACAAGGGAAAGTTCCTTCATTCGGCTGTGCAGGAGATTTTTAGGGTAAATGGTGGCCTCCTTCAAGGCTGTCCCTTACGTGCAGTTTTACTCAGACTGCTTCAAGACACCATCCTATCGGTCTGGAATAAAAATTCAGGCCTTGTTTTTTCCAATACCCTTGGCTCCCAACATATTTAGAGCCTAAAATGGTGGTGGTTAAGGGAAAATCTTTATCCTGGAAGGTTTTAACAGATGCCAACCTTCTAGGCTGGGGAGCAGCCCTGGAAGAAGATTCTGTCCAGGGGAGATGTCCAGGTTAGAGACCTTGCTTATCAACTTTTTTGTAAGTTTCAGGCAGTACGTCTGGCCCTAGAATCTTGGCGGTCAGGCTACGGGACTGTCCTGACAGGATTCAGTCTGACAAGGCCACGGCGGTGGCTTACATCAATCACCAGGGGGCACAAGAGGTTGTGAAGCCCAAAAAGAGGTGAATAATGTTCTAGCTTGGGCAGAACACAACACTCCTTGCCTATCGGCAATTCTCATTTTTCAGGCGTATTACTTGAGTCGCCAACAATTATTTCCAGGAGAATTTGTTTTCCAATGGGATCAGTTTTCACTGATCTATGCATTTCCTCCAGTTCTGCTACTTCCGCACCTTCTCTGCAGGATTAAGCAGGGACGAAAGGAGGTGATTCTGGTGACTTTACTAAGATCATAAAGATGGCATTAGGAGTCCTTTGGACTCTGCCATTATAGCCAGCCCTTCTTGCACAAGGTTCGGTATTTCATCCTACCTTATGGACGAAAAATTTAACAGGTCTGACTGTTGAATCCCACTCTATAAAAGATTGTGGGTGATCTCCTTTGGTAGTGTCTACTTTGATTAATGCCAGGAAGCCGGCTTCCAGAATCGCTTACTTTAAAATCTGGAAGGCATACGTTTCTCGGTGTGGATCCAGGGGTTGGCACCGTCATAGGCAGGATTCCTGATGTCCTGCATCTGGGATCTGAAATGAAGATGGCCTTGACTTCTATCAAGAACCACATCCCGGCCTTGTCATTGTTTTTTTTTCTTATGGCCTCTTTCTTCCCACTCTTGGTGCATAACTTAATCAGTGGATAACCACAGTTTATTCCCCCTATCAAGGCACCTCTAAATCCTTGGGATTTAAAATTGGTCTTCTCGGCTTTGCTGAATCAGCCGTTTGAATCTTTATGAGAAATTTCCTTGATTCTTTGACAAGAGAGATTTTTTTTTTCTGGTTGCCATTGCTTCTGCTAGAAGAGTATCGGAACTAGCAGCTCTGTCTTGTAAGGGCCATATTTCTTCAGGCATAGGGATGAGGTGGTTTTATGTCCTCATCCTGAATTCCTACCAAAAGTGGTAACTGTTTTTCATTTAAACCAAGATATTCTTCCTTCTTTCTCCCCAGGGCCTTAATCTAGGGAAGAGAAGGCACTATGTTCTCTTGATGTAGTAAGAGCCATCAGAGTCTATTTAAAGGCAACCGCTCAGGTTCACAAGATACAGGCTTTGTTGTACTGCCAGGAGGTCCAAGATGTGGACAGGCAGCGTCAAGATTCACTATTTTTCAAACGGATTTGTCAAGTGATTATTCAAGCTTCAGCTTAAAGAAGAAAATTCTTCCTTCTCATATTAAGAGCACACTCATCCAGGGCGATTGGTGCCTCTTGGGTGGTGCATCATCAGGCCTCTATGGCTCAGATCTGTAAGACCGTGGCTTGGTCTTCGGTTCATGTGTTTATCAAATTTTATCAAATCGATATTAAAGGTCATGAGGATATTGCCTTTGGGCACAGTAGGCTGCAGTATGAGTCCTCTGGCCTCCTGGTTTTATTTTTATTTTATTTTTTGTTCTGTTCCCCCACCCACCCTGCCATTGCTATGGGACAGCCCACATAGTAATTACTATGGCTCTATGTCCCCTGATGTAAGAATAGAAAGAAAATAGGATTTTTATAACGGCTTACCTGTAAAATGCTTTTCTTTGATGTACATCAGGGGACACAGAGGTCCCTCCCTTCTTTGGTATACACTTGTATTGCTTGGCTACATAACTGAGGACTTCCAGTAATGGGAGGGGTTATATAGGGGAGTACACGCCTTTAGGGGCGTGCCAGTGTCCAGCACCTGTTGGTCCGATATAACCCACACAGTAATTGCTATGGCTCGGTGTCCCTTGATGTACATCAAAGAAAAGGATTTTACAGGTTATAAAAATCCTATACATTTTTTTTTTTTTTTTTTTTTGTGAGGTCCCCTTCAAAATCCATACCACGTCCGAATGGCAGACATACATGCTTTGTTTTATTACGTCGGCTATATTCATCTGTCAGTGGAGGTGAGTCACGAATTGTAAGAATGTGAGTGGGTGCTCGCTCCTTAACAACCAGCACAAATTGCACACAAAAATGCATGTAGATGCAATTTTGATGTGCTTAAATTGAAGTTTATGGTCCACAAAATCGCACAACATCGTGCCAAAGTAGCACAAGACCCTTCCTAAGTCCCATAGCAACTGCATTGACGTGAACAGGCACCATTGGAAGCAATGTTCTTTTTGTTATGTGATTCAGTGTGACCCAAGTCGCATCTGAAATTGCATCAGCGTGAACCTTACTGTATTTAACTTTGTTTGTTTGCTTCCAAGTATGCTGTTGGTATTGAACAATTTTCTTTTTGTTTTTGATGACTGTCCTATATTCAATTTAAAGGTTGAAACTGTCACCAAGTCCCCAATCTCGTGTTACGGTGTCGAGGGCCACCTCAAGCAGCAGCTCCTCTACTGCCCGCCAGTCTCGTAGCAAGAGAAAACGTGTTGAAGTAGAAGAAAGTGTGGAAGGTGCCACAATCAAGTCATCAAGCAGTTGGGCCAGGCACGCCTCTCGTGAGATGAACACTGATGCTGAAGAGGAGGGCACTGGTGATAGAGGAAGCAGCAGCAAATTCCATGTATCGCAACAATCCTCTGCAACCGGCAGTATCTCTATAGAGGAATGTGGGAACGAGGGAAATTTTATTCACCTGAAGAATAGCTCAGACAAGGTAATTTTTTTTTTTTTTTTTTTTTTTTTTTGTTTATTTCCAGTACAGTCATGTGAGATAACAGATCTGAATTAGGGTGACTATGATGTGGGTTGAAGGAACACATTTACTGAATACTGATCTATTTTACTTTTTAAAAGCTGCTGAATCTTTGCCTTCAAAAAGTTTTCATAGATAACATTTGGGCACAGTCATGAAAATAAATTAAGGGATTGATAATATGACTTTAGCCAAACCCCCCTAACCATGAGTGAAAAATGTTTGTTCTCATTCATATTCTCTGAAAAATGGCCAAGAAATCATAATTCTGCTAGGGTATGTAAACTTGTGAGCACAACTGTATATAGGTTCAAGGTCTACTTATTAACATTGTATATTTATTTGTACAGTACTGGGCATAAGTGTTGATTCTTAGGCCGCGTACACACGGGCGGACTGTCTGACGGACTTGGTAGCGGACAATCCGCTCGTGTGTGGGCTTCAGCGGACTTTTTCGGCAGACAGTCTGGCGGACTAAGTCTTTCGGAATTTCCGTAATATTGTCCGTCCAAACTTGGTTTCACCGGACAGTCCGCTCGTGAGTAGGCTAGTTCGACGGACTAAGTATGGCGCATGCTCAGAAAGGATTTACACGGCGAAAGGTTGCATTGCAGTGTATTGGACGTCGTATTTCTAGTCCCGTCGTACGTGCTGTACACGTCATCGCGCAAGCTTTCGGCGGACTGTCTGTTCATCGTGTGTGGTCAAGTCCGTCAAGTCGAAAGTAGGACGGACTGTCTGTCGGATTGTCTGACGGACTTAGTTGGGCAGACAGTCCGCCCGTGTGTACGCGGCCTTAGACTGATTTAATGATTTAAATGCTGCCATCTTTAAGGGGATTGGACACTAGAAAAAGATTTTGCTGCTAATGGCACCCCCATAGTGTACACACATTATCCCTGCCTACTCATGAAGCTCCAGTTTTTTTGTTTTTGTTTTTTCTTGTTTGATGGACCCTTTCTTTTGTTGGAGAGGACCCGTTTTTTCCTTCTTTCTTTGCTTCTTTCAAGGTCAAACTGCCTTTTGCATTATGGCTCACTAGCAGTTTCTGGATTGATGTATACCGTGGGAACTATACCCAGGCGCCACAACAGTAGGACTTGCCTGTAATGTTTGTTTTGGGCATTGGATACTGTGGCATGTGGTGCAGGTGTTGGACTGTGGTCTATTGCACCCAGACCCTCAAGAGCCCTTCGGGGGGTATGACCACCATGAGTGGCGAAGCCTGGACAAGTTAAGACCGTTTCCCTGTACTTTCACATACCGATTCCTGTCTAAACATCTTGTTGGCGATGTAGTAGATTTTACACTATATATTTTTTTATCTCTTAAGATAATTTTCAGTGGCATGCAGCGGGTTTGAAGACACAGGTTATGGTGTAATCTACTGAGTGTTTATTTTTTTTTTTTTTATTATTTTTTTTAAACCCGTACTGTTATGATCATGCTTACTTGGCATTATCGGTACCGTTGTTTTATAACAATTTTTGTTTCTTTAAATTGGAAGGCTTTTCTTCCAACTCATTAACGGAAGTTCCTCTTTGACTAGTGACGTAGTGCTCATAAGCTTCAGGACTGCACAGTTTCCTGCTGCCATTTCTGCCAACGATGCTGCTTCTCCACCCTCTGATTTATTTCCAGACGTTGCAATCTAAACTGTCTAGTGCATTTCCATTTGTAGAAAGCAAGGGGAACGCTGACTCTACTAGAGGCTTCAGATGACTATTCATTGACAGAATTTTGTAAAATTAGTCTTCCTGCCACACGTTGCTCCTAGTTTCTGGATAGATGCACATAATTCTGCTCATGCCCCACATATTCTGCCAAGTGCAAAAATAGAGGGCTACTCCTAGAAAGCCCTATTCTTGATCGATCTGATTGGGCCTGATATGATTATCCAACTCTGATGTTTCCTCCCCCTGATAATTTTGTTGCCTTGTATCATGTTGAAGGGGAATTTAAGATGAAATGGACTGTTCCCCACATGGACCTGGCTATTCTTGCACTTAATCTACAGTTTGCATTGATGGCATTCTATCCTTTTAAAAATTAAGTTGAAAAAGTAGCAATAGCTACTTTTATTTTCAACTTTGCCTGGACCAATCTGAACTGAAGAAATGAATAGAGAACTTTCCTTTGCCTATCAATTATGCTAATTTTGTTGCAGGATTACAGCTCTTGCCCTAAGCACTATTCTCATCTTGCTTTTATGGCTTATAGGCTAACTCCACGTTTTGGCTCATGGTACATGTTACACCCAAAATCATAACCCTTTTCACTCAATGGATTTTGCTTCATACTCAAGAAAAACCTCTCTTCTAGTCATTACAGTGCCGGTCTCCTGTAGACTTGTCACTACGTCTACCTCAGCTGGGTGGCTCCTACCTGATCTTCTATAGACTATATCTTTATCTCTCAGGCCAAAATGCTGAGGTTCTTGCAGCCCTGGAGGATGAAACTACCCTTTGTCAGGCTCCTCCTGTTGATCTTGTACTGGTTGAGAACATCTGGCTGTAATCCTGATATAATTTTAGTTATATTCCTTTTTGCACAACTAGCCCCCCCCCCCCCCCCCCTGAATATCCTATCTATGCTTCCATTGGCACCTTTTTTTGGTTGCAGCTCCATGAGAATCTGAGAGTTCTGCTGATGGACTTTGGCTTTCAACCCTTAGGCTCTGCCCTGTGCTGAGCTTCTTCATCTCGGGGTCATGGATCACCAGATTGCCAGTTTTACAAGCAGGGTAGCCCTTCTGCTGTGGCGTCCTCAAAAGAATTTTGCCTTGGCACTTACCACTGGAAAAGGTCACATTGCCCCTGTTCCCTGTAACTTTCCCCCATGCTCTAGTGTTTCTCCACATGTGGTCTTTCCCTTCTGCAAGAAATTACTCTTTGTCAACATTGCGACTTGCTGTACATTTCTGGGGCCTTCCTCAGGTGCTCTTGCCCACACAGTGCCCTCCCGTTATGCTCACAGGATTATTTTTTTTTTTTTTTTTATTTTTTTTTTTTTTTTGAGTTACGCCTTTGCCCACTCTGTTCTTCTCAGGGTTCCCCCTTTTCTTACACTAAATGGGGACAAAGTATCCTGAAAGCCAGTCTTCCTTCTTCCTTTCCCATGTTTCTTTCTTTTTATTCACCTGGAAGGCAAGTTAAACACTTTCAATCACCTTATAGGCGAGTCCAATACTGTCATCTTTTTGCCTTGTATTTCCTTGCCTGTTTGACACCACTTCTATTCCTTGCAGGGTGCTCTTTGTATGAATTTTCTCTCTTTTTTTTTTTTTTTTTTTCCTCCACCAAGCTGGGAGGTTAATTTGCCTTTCTTGCAGGGCTGCTGCACCCATTCCTCCAAGAGATTTGGGTTCTTTACAGTATCTAGTGTCGGGCCTTCTCAAGGGTTGCAGGGCCATTGCCTGTTCTTTTCATGTTTTCAAATCATTCTTCGACAGTTGGGTATTTGAGCCTCTTCTATTCCCTGCTTCAGCTACAAGGTGTGTCTGCTGTTATCTGTCTGGGTCCATTGGCCCCTTTCGTTCTTTCTGTGGGCCTGTTGCTGCAGTTTTTCCTGTTTTTTGTCGTCCACCCCTTGCTTTTTTTTATTTTATTTTTTTTTATTATTCCGTATCTTGGCGTACAGGACACAGGTCTTTCATCTCTTCCTTTTGTGATCTCCTTATTGCTTACTAAAGAAACTGGATCCTTATGGAGTGGGTAGGGTTATACAGGTACACTGGGGGGCGGTTCCCAGCAAAGCTCATGGCAGTGTTCAGTCATCTGAAGGTAGCGGCCAATAACCCATGGTCTAAGAATTCAGTTCTGTGTCCTGAACTGCACACTATGTAGTTTTACATGTGAACACTTGTTTTGCAATCACTAACTAGACGTAGTAATTTATTGTACTGTTCTAAGTTCTGTTGTGTTCTGTTGTGAGATTGTGTGGGGTTTCTATCTAATTTTATGTACTCCTTCTTTTTTTTTTTTTTTTTTTTTTTTATTATGAAGGAATAATAATTACATTTTCTGTTACCTCCTAGGATCAGTCTCTGGGTAGCTGGAGACTAAAAGTGAAAATTGGGGATAAGGAAGAAATTGTATACAAGTTCACACCAAAGTATGTACTTAAAGCAGAGCAGTCTGTTAAGGTAAGTTGTGGGGGAAGATCCTGTTTAATAATTAATGCTTAGATGTTTTGTGCATCTTCAATGTACTACAACACACTATCATTTAGTATTAAAACAATTTGTAAAGGTATACATTAAAAAAAACAAATGACAAACCTACATATCTATGCTTAACCACTTGCCGCCCGCCATATAGCAACATTACGTCGGCAAAGTGGTTGCGATATCCTGACCTGAAGTCATATGACGTCGCCAGGATATCAAGGCGATCGTTGTTGCGGTGTCAGTCTGATACACCGCAACTCTGATCTAGGTAAAGTCTCTGACAGAGAGACTCTTTACCACATGATCAGTCGTGTCCAATCACGCCTGATCACGATGTAAACGGGTAGAGTCGTTGATCAGCTTTTCCTCACTCGCGTCTGAAGGACGCGATTGGAGCAGAGCCGATCGGCTGCTCTCCTGACCAGGTGGGGTCTGTGCTGATTGTTTATCAACTCAGACCCTCCTTGGATGCCCTCACAGGACCACCAGGGATGGCCACCACACTGGACCTCCAGGTATGCCACCCTAGACCACCAGGGAAATGCCAATCGGTGCCAAAGTAAAATGCCTGCCAGTGCCTCCAGTGATGTCCTATCAGTGCCCACCAGTGCCGCCTATGAGTGTCCGCCAGTACTGCCTTATCAGTGCCCTTCCATGAAGGAGAAAACGTACTTATTTACAAAATTTTATAACAAAAAACTAACTTTATTTTATTTTTCAAAATGTTCGGTCTTTTTTATTAGTTTAGGAAAAAATAGAAACCGCGGAGTTGATCAAATACCACCAAAAGAAAGCTCTATTTGTGGGAACAAAATGATAAAAAAAATTTGTTTGGGTACAATGTAGCATGACCACACAATTGTCATTTAAATAGGGACAGCGCTGAAAATTGGCCTGGGCAGGAAGGTGTGAAAGTGCCCTGCAATGGATTTGCACAGAGCGGCCCAGAACCTCCTCTTCTCAGGTCCCCTGCAGGCACTCCTGGCCCCTCCTCTCTGCCCAGTGCTCCCATGGGAAGCCACTTTCTATGCAGGCACTCGTGTGTTCGCTCCCAAGCCCTGCTGCTGTGTCCATTTGGCTTTGATTGACAGCACTGGGAGCAAGTGGCTCCTGATGCCCCAGCAAAGCCAGCAAGACCCGAAAGTGAGGTAAGAGAAGCAGACATGCAACGGCGCTGAATCAAATGAGGGCTTGGGTAAAAGGGGGTGGGTGCTGATGCCTAAACATTTTTATCCTTATGGAAGGAATGCATTAAGGTAAAAATGTTTAGGCTTTAGAACCACTTTAAATGGGTAGCACTTACATTAAAACACACCAATTTGACAAAAAATAACTATAGTTTGTATGTCCAGGTGTAAATGTATACCAGCCGCATACAAATCTTACAAGTTTTTACATTTAGCACTGCATTTAATACTCACATTCCAGTTTTCTATCTTTGTTGTAAAGTTGTAGCATTGCAACAATACAAAACATGTTATAAACATAGTGTAGCGCTAAAAAAAGAGAAAAAAAAAAAACTGTAATATCCAATGTATATAACATAAAAACAGAATGAGTGAACTGATTAAAAAGTCCAATATTCCCTGAAGTTGGACTAAATGATTAATGAACATTCAAAAGCTATGTCCATCACATGCTCCAATGGTGAATCCTCAGTGGAACAAGGACAGCACAAACAATATGCAAATGGCTGTACGGTTGTGAGTGTAGAAAAATCCTCTGTCAAAAGGAATGCAGATGGGTACTCTTACGGAATATAGGTGACCCACTTACCAAACAGTAGTGGGTCAATCGGGCTTGTGTGGGCCTGGTGCCACAGGGTAAGGATTGGCAGGAAAACGATCATTCCAAACAGAATGGTTCCACTCCTCATCTGTGATGGACCAGCCGAAGATCCTGGATCCCTGTGACTCTCCAACACGATATAAACTTCCACCCTATTAGGGAGCAGTCTGGAGGTTGTTGATGTGTAAAAATTGGATTCAATCGGACCGAGCTAAAAATAAGAGAAAATGGAAAGACTCCATATGGAGTAGGAAAAAAACAAACCCCAGAATGTATTTATTAAAAAAAAAAAAAAAAAATGCACATTATTCTAGTGTCCATAAAGAGCAGAAAGTCCGAAAAGTGAAAAAATATTCTAACAAATCAAAGTCCTCTAAGGCTGGGTTCACACCTATATGACTTGGATGCAGATTTCTCCGCATTCAATTCGCATAGCAGGAGAATGTGACTGGCTCCCTATGGAGCCAGTTCACGTGTCTCCGTTGTGTAGAATTTCAGGCATAGATTCGGCCCTGATTTGTCCCTGAAACAAGGGACAAGGACGCACATCGCTCCTGTGAGATCCACAGCTGGTTCCAGTGTGAACCGAGCCTAAAAGTGACACTTCCATGTAAAGTGACTCCAATGTTCTTCCTTCACCAATATGCACTCACCATTGATAAATGGGATTCAATATCAATCCACTCTAGTGAAATCCCCAGCAGCCATTCGAACAGTCCTCCAGATGCAGTGCTTAAAAAAATCCTTGCCAAAAAATGCTTGCCACACAGAGCCCATGGTAGCTTCCTTGAATTGAGCAGTGCTTGCTGCTCTCTACCATGGGCTCCATGTGGCGCCAATTTTTTTGGCCAGGATCCCCCTTGCTTGAGCACTGTCTATCTGGAGGACTGGTTGAATGGATGCTGGGAATTCCTCTAGAGTGGATTGATATTGAATGCCATTTACCAGTGGCATTCTGGTGAGTGCATATTGGTGATGGAAGAGCACTGGCGTCCCTTTATACGTTTGTGTTGCTACACTGGGAAGTGTCACTTTTAGAAGACTACTTTTGAGTAAACCCTTAGGAACCAGCTGAACTGTTTCAACATACATGAGGTGTGATGACAATTTGTGATCACATGGAAATTTTGTAGCATTAATTGGCAATTACCCAAAAGACATTCTGCATAAAATTTTGCAGGTATAGGAATATCAAAATGCACTGCCAGTACTGGGCCTGGAGAGTGCTGCCATGTCACATTCCACCACTTGTCTGTAATGAGGTAAATATTAGTTGTTTTTTTATTTATTCACCTTTTTTACACTTCTTGTAGATCTATAGTGCTGATGCTGGAGTACCACATAGCCCTCCTTCTGTGCTGGTTTGGAAAAACCAAAGTTCTTGGGGAACTGACAGCAACACCAGGTTCTGTCTGGTGAACAATGACGACGAGGTCAGTTTGATTTAATTTTAGTGCTGTGTAATTAATATACATTTAATCTATCATTTTGTTCATTTCGATTTATTTTTTTTTTGTTTTTGTTTTTTTTTTTTTTGTTTTTTGGAGCTGGTATATGAATATTAAAAAGAAAACTATATTTCTTGGTTGTACAGAATGCATGATTTCAGTCTTTTTAATTACCTGAAGGTAGCTGCATATAACCATAATGGTTAAACAATGGCAAAAGGGAAAGCTGCATTGACATCACTATATAACCCCTCCCTCTCCCAGCTAGCCTAAGTTGTTTGTTTGTGTGTGTGTGTGTGTGTGTTTTTTTTATTTTTTTATTTTTTTTTTTTTTTTTGCTAGTGTAATTTTATACTGTTGTGATATGTACCACATCAGAAACTTATTTGCTGCCCATATCAGTCCATTCACGTCATTCCTTGCATAAACCATTTGAAAGCTATAAAAGTCAGTCAACCCATCAGTAACAATTTATTTTGTGTGCGTGAAAATTATGTGACCATTATTTGATTTGGTAATGCCTCAGAATGAATGCAGAACAAATGCTACAGAGTGAGCTGCTATCCCAGCACCATATATGGTAAATGTAGCCACTGGTCGTATTCGCAACAGTTTTTTTCTTATTGTAAGATGTTGTTGCATTTTGAATTCTCATTGTGTGAAGTTGGAATTCCTTGTTTTTCCAATAGGAAGTGGCAGTGAGAATTGTATCGAGGTCGGTCCTCACCACTGTAGAGGAAGATGAAGAAGAAGAGGAGGAAGAAGCTGACTTTGGGGAGGAAGATCTTTTTCATCAGCAGGTAATTTGTCAAAATGACAATTGCTTTATCATACATCGTGGGACACAAAGCCTTAAGTATTTAATGGGTTATAGCTACCTTCAAGTGTTTATACTGGTATACCCAATACAGGAAGTTGACTCCCCTATATAACCCCCCCCCCCCCTCCTTCCTCAGTTTTTTCGCCAGTGTCTAAGGTGTTGGTCACGAGTGAAGATGTGCTTTGAGGAGCTCCAGGAGGGATCAATGCTGGATTTTAAAAAACCTCCACAACCGGATCCATCCATGCCACTGAGGCCGCAGGATGGTACCTGGACCTTGCTTAGAAGAACAATGTTTTTCCTGTAACACTTCTCTTTGAGGGCTGGACCCTAGGAACGAGGACTCTCTTTGTTCTTGCTACATTACCTAAAGTTGTCCTGGGGAGTGCTATACAGGTCAAAGACCAGGTCTTTGAAGGTTTAACTACACTGCCCGCCGTGTTTGGGTGAAGTGTGGATCTGTCTGTTTACAGCAGTATCCTGCAGCGAGGAAAGGGTAAGAGAAAAGCTTAGGAACTACAAAGTTCACCTATGACTTTTCTTTCATATTATATTGTAATGCCTTAAATCTTCTCAAGGGGCAGTAAGAATACACATACCCTTTCAGCAGCTCCGTGTCCGGCTAATCAGCCTGATGTGTCCTAGCAGCATATTTTCCTCTCCCCCAATTGGGGAAACTGAGGGGCTGGGGGCTACAGGAACAGTGTATTACATTTGCATCCTGATCAGTTTGAGCATTTTTTCAGTGAGACTTAAAACCGCTAAAACACATCCCTGCAACTGCCTCAGCTTATACTTGGACTAGTGCATTTTTTTCAGAGGTCCGTGGCTGAAATATTAATCAGCCGAAGCACCAGGTGAAAACCCTTAGCCAGTCTGTGTCCCTTCCTGGGGTATGACTATTTAGAATGGATAAGTACATCCAAAAGGGGTAAAGCTCTCTTTACCAGTAAAAGGAGGTTCACACAGTTCTCCTTTAATCATGCAGTCTCTCCTATGCCTTAGTTCCCAGGGGCAGCACCAGGATCTTGGGGGCAGAAAGCCCATAAAGCAGAATGCTAAGGCCTTCTCATGAAGGAGCACCCCCACTTGTTCGGGTGAGGGAAAAGGTTCTGCGATTCTCAGTCTGTCAGGAACAATGTTAAGAGCAGAGGGATTTCTGCGCTTTTCTTCTCTAGGTTACATCTAGAGTCCGGGTGGCCCGGTCTGCTTTCGATTTGAGGGCCCGGGGTTTCGGGTCCTGTTTTTGGGTGCGTGCTGTCTGTGTGGTCCTTGGGGCTGCGGATGTGGCAGTCTTTATGCAAGAGTGTCCGTCTCCTCAAAGAATGCTCCTAAGGTTCCAGACAAAAAAAAAGAGAAGTCTCTTTCTGGCCTCTGGATCAGCTGTTATCCCAGTCGGTGATATCAGAGAATCCCTTAGTGGAATAGTGTTTTTTTTTTTTTTTTTTTTTTTTTTTTTTTTTTTTTTTTTGCGCAAACCTTTTAAGGTCTCAGAGCCAAAGAGGTAAGACCCATTCTAGATCTTGGAGCTCTGAATTGGCACTTGAGCATCCGATCCTTTGATAATTCGATCGGCTGTGTCCATCCAAGGAGGGGAGTTGCATACCTCCATGTGCCAAAGTTTCCCGCTTGCCAGACATTTCTAAGGTTTGAAATATAAAATAATTTTTTCAATCGTGGCACTGCCATTCAGCGTAGCCACAGCACTACGAGTGTTCTGAAAGATTCTGGCACCTCCTTTTTTAGCCAGGTTAAGGGCTCAAGACATAACGGTCCTAGCCTATTAAAAGGTTCTACTATTTAATAGATCATTCAGTCTCGGGTTTAAAAATAGTCTGATCTCAGCTGTAGATATCTGAAATCTCTAGGTTGGATTCTCAGCCTAGGAAGATTCTCCTTAAAACCATTTAAGGAGGTTACTTGGGGGCTGGTTATAGATAACATACAAAAGAAGGTATTCTTACCCCAGACGTAAATCCGTTCCATTGTAGGACTAATTCAGCTTATCAGGATAAAGGAAAATTCCTTCATTCGGCTGCAGAAGATTTTTTAGGGGAAATGGTGGCCCCCTCTAGGGCCGTCCCTTACGCGCAGTTTTTTACAACATAGGTCAGAGCCTAAATTGGTGGTTGTTATCCAGCAGGAGGGACCATCTTTATCCTGCAAGGTGTTAACAGATGCCAGCCTATAATATAATATATATATTTTTTTTGTTTTGTTTAGGGGTTCTAAGTAAAGGGATGGAGAAAGACTGGCCCATTAGCATTGTTGGTTGTAATTCCAACGGCCACCACAAGAGGGCGCCAGATTCCAGAAGGAACCATAGGATCACAGAAGGCCTCAAAGCCGGGGGCTCAATTACCGGCCGCCTGCGGCGCGGCCCGACGCGATCGCGCGCGGGGGGGGGGGGTCCACGGAGACGGGATACCCCCAGCTATGCTGCCCCAGGCGCAAGGTCGCTGATTCTAGTCGCCAATGCGACCTGGCGACCGAGTTTTGTCGAGCACTGGTATAGCTGTATGTAAAACATTTGAAATAAGTATCTATACTATTTGAAATCTAGCAGTTCCCTTTTTCATTCTGTTCTGCACAGCGTCAGTAGTTTGTTTTCAGCACTTTGCTGAAAATCATATGAGTGGGGCAATCTCTAGATTGATCTGCTGACAGCATGAGGGAAGGAGGAGGGTACAGGAAATGGCACTCTCGATTCAACGCTGTCTTGTCTACAGCAGCTCTTCTCCCCTCTTTCTGGTCTCACAAGCTTTGCTGATAGCAGCAGCAGTCATTGGCTCCTGCTGCTGTCAATCAGATCCTGTGAGGAAGGGGTGGGGTCGAACTGCGTCGTGTTTATGGATGCACACTCTGGAGCCCTCCCGCACGAGTGCAGGCTTGCTATGGGGGCACTTGTAGATGAGGAGCAGAGAACACTGGTGGGGGACCCCAGAAGAGGAGGTTCATGGCTGTTCTGTGCAAAATAATGGCACAGAGCTTGTGAGGTATAACATGTTTGTTCATTTTAGGAAAAATTAAAATTAGGCTTAGAACCGGTTTAAGGGTTCCCCATACGTGCTGTTGGCTTATCTACTGGCAAGCTTTTGCAGCTGAGGAACTTTGGCCCCCCAAGTGACTTTCCACAAAATATTTTTGAGTTCATAAAGAAACATCCCCAAATGTTTTTAAATGTCAGTTGACTTGCTTAAAATTTTTTTTATAGAGAAATCTTTTTTTTTTTTTTTTTTTTTTTTTTCCCACCTGCTACTAGCAGATGTAAAAATCTGTATTGCATAGTTTTGGAAAAATGAAGGTAAGAGTATCTATTACACACTTATAATTATTTTTTTTTTCCTTCCCTATAGGGTGATCCTCGACCAAAATCGACAAGCTGTTCTGTGATGTAATTATCCAGCATTGCTCTTTATTTTACTGCCAGTGCCACTGAAATCTATTTTTATACCTATGAAAATTGTTATTTTCTTTTAAGGTATCTTTTAGTTATTTCACGTAAACAGCAATCTACTGCCAGTCATGTTTCCAAAACCCTTTTTTTTTCCCTCTGATTTTATAAACACTATTTCCCAGGTCAGGGAATATGTCTTTTTTTTTTTTTTTTTCTTTTAATATGGCAGAGATACAGTTTTAACGTGTGGCTGCACGAAAGGGTGCATTTATTTTATTGGTTATTTTCTACGTGGCTAATGGTGCCTCTTAAAGAATAGTTAAGGTAGTTTGAAGACTTTTTAAACCTGTTACTTAAAAGTAATGTTTTGTAACATGTTCAGGACAAAGGTTTTCATGCAATAGACATAGCATAAGTATCCATGGCTCCGAAGCTGTTCACCTCTGTTATTTCAATAACACAAAATTACTTTGTAGGTGACCGGAAAAACCAATGAATATTGCTGAGACATGGTAGTTTTTATTATATGAAACTGTTGTGGTATATTTGCTTCCAGAAAGCAAAAATGTACATGTTTGTTTTCCCATAACCTGGATGAGGGGGAGAAAGCTCAAATACAGATTTTATAAACGCAGCTGTTGATAAATGTTTTGTAGTCCTCGAAGATTGTTTAAATGACCATGATCCACATTTGTTTGCTGCCTATTGGTTCTTGCCTAGCACATAGGCAAAGCTTAATACAAAATGCTGAGCTTGACCATTATTGGTATGTAAAGGATGAACAAATGTCTTTCTTGGTTTATTTGTTAAATTAAGTTTTATTGTATTAGGCTGAATAATCTGTCACTATGTTGTGGACTGGCACTTTGTTTCTGCATTGCATAATACTGTTTTCTTGGATCAAACAAACATATTTGAAGTAACATAAAGCATTGTTTGCACTGAAGAGCACATTGCATTTGATGTGGTCTCTCATGCTTTTTCTGAACATGGAAAACTGCCTTTCAAACCAGTCACTTGGGATAATCGTATTACATAGGGTTTTATATAGCTGTGCCCTTTCTATAATATTAATGCAATTTCAAACCATTGTAATGGTTAAAATGTTTGTGTGTGTTTTTGTTTAGGTCATTTCCTTTTAAGTTGAAGGGGAAAAAAAATGTTGACTCCTTAAGCTGCTTATATTAGTCTTCCATCATTCACCTGCAGTAAGTAAGATGTAGCCTTGTATAAGCTGAGCCTTTAGTTGGCTATGCGTTGGCATAGTTGGCATTTTTTTTTTTTCCAGACAGTTTGTTTGGAGGTTCCTGGACCAGCAAAATATTGATCAGTGTATGACCGGCTTTACATAGGGGGTAGACTGTCTTCACCCCTATTTATGTAAGAAAAAAAAAACACTGAGTGCCTAAGTGGCCAGTTGCCAAGCACCTATTACATGAGAGGAAGTTATTTGAGTTACCCTGTATGTGGAATTAAGGGACATACATATCTTTCCTATATCTCAAACACATGTGATTAGAGATCTAGGGTGGTGAAGAAAAGGCAAGTATAAGCAGCTGGAGGAAGAACAATAAACTGAAGCTTTTACGTACCCTGCATATACGAAGTACAATTTTACCCTAATCTGTTTTTCTGTGAATTTCCATTACTATACATAGCAGCATAGTACTGGGAATGTCTTATTCTTCAGTGCTGTTGTCAAGACGTATATTAAACATGTTAGTATGCGGAACCCATTGGACTGTTGTAACTGTTTTACTTAATGAGATCTCCATTGTTTCCAATTTTAAAGAGTTTGCATTCATAGCAAAACTGCTTGCTTCTAATTGCAGAGTGGAGAGATATGGCTTGCTTTTGGCAATAGAGGGCTGACTTACCCACTCTATGATGGAAATGATAGAGGGTGACTTGTATTAAAGGTTATTAACTGACGTTGTGTGTATGTTTGCATGTTAACAACATTGTCCCTCTTCTAATGACTTTGCTTTAACTAAGGTTGGGGGGCCCAGAGCCTTGAGCCTTTCAGAAACTTCTTCTGAAAGTTTAAAGCTCTTTGAAAACTTTACAGGCAGAGATTCATATGAAAAATAGGACATTTACACCTTCCATGTTAGTTGAAATCTTGCTATTTAAAGTGAACATGTGGTTTTAATATGTAACATGTTTGATCCCCTGGCCTGCAGGAGGCTTACACTCTCCTTCCCTTTCTCCAATACTGCCCTTTTCAAATGCCAGGTACAAAGAAAAATACCCTGTACTTCCTAGGTATGGGCACATGTGTCTTTTTCTCTTGTCAGTCACCTTTGCACCTTCTGCTATCATAAAGGGAGGTCTAAGCCATCTAAAAGCTTACATGGGACTACCTCCTGACCCCCAGCAACTAACTGGAGCAGCAAAAATGTAATGGTATGTGTAGCTGGGGTAGGTGGTTTCACCTTCAGAAAAACCACATGTTCATGTTAAACTTCCTCTGGGGAGCTTTTTGTTACAAAATCATGATTATGCTAAAGTACATTTTATTAATCATGATAATTTTTCAGAACTGAATAAGTTATTTCCCTACCAAATTCTGTTATATTTGTTCCTTTTTATATACTGTCAAATTGCATTTACAAAAACCTGCAATAAATGTGTGTTCAATCAAGCAGACAGTGTGTAATTTCTTTAAAAGGACTAGTCAGTCGCTTGTGTGAGAAGGCTGTCCTAGAATCTGCCACTTAAACTAGTTACAATGCCTTGACCCCATAGATATGTTTTGCTTACTAGTTGGGACACACCAGCTCCCATCAGTTTTTTTTTTTTTTTTTTACATCGATATTGCTTCATGATATATTTAACATTTTGTCTGTAGCCTACTTATGTGATTGCTTTAGTGTGAGGAAAATGCTCTACTAACCTGCCTATGTTAAGCTGCCATTAATATTTTTATTAGGTGAGAAATTTGCATTTCACCTTGACTAACCCAAAGGAATACAACATTTTTATTGTAGCCAAAAATCCTAGTCTGGCTACTCTGCGTGCACAAAAAAAGATTTGTTCTTGCATCAAGTAAAAATGGAAGTGGTATGCCTTCTTTGCTATTGGAAAAAGCAAGATATTTATTTTGTATTTACACTGATATCATTTTTACAAGGCTATACACACCTTTATTGCTACAGGGTCGCCACATTTGTATTGCAGAAATGAAATGGGAGCATTAATGTAAATGTTAGGACTCTTCAGTATCTCAATGGAAATGTGCTTGTACATAACATGTGAGCATGCATTTTCTTCCAAATCCCTTATCACTTCAATCTGAGGGGAATTCTAGGGTGAGACAAATACAGCTTTGTCAATAAGTTTGCGCCACAGTTTTTTGTCTCTGGTACATTACTTTAAAAAAAAAAAAAAAAAAAAAAAGTTGTTGCCCGATCGGGTAAAATTAAGAAATTGGTAGCTTAAGCAATGTAAGGCTTTATCCCAAAGTCAGGCAAAACTTTTGTGTGTGAAAGGGTTGGAATCCGTCAAGTTTTAAATGCCGTTTTTCCCCCTAAGAGTGTGGTGTTTTTTTTGTTTTTTTCTTCTTCTTTCCCTGTTATGACATCAATCTTCAGGATAGGAATTGAGGGTATTCTCCCGCCAGGACACCCAGCAATAAAATCTCCAGTCACCACTGGAGAGTATGTCCCCTAACTTCCTGTATATCAGACTTGTGTCATACAGAATGAGTGAGGGGAAATCTTCCAAATGGAGGACACAAGTTGTATAGCAATTTATACTGTAAGCTTTAGGCACGCTAACCAAATTTAAAATACGATTTGGCTGGTGAACGGATTAAAAGCATTTGCGTTAACAGGTCCCATAATACACTGACTCTTCCCCCCACTGTGAATAAATCTCATACTGTGACAGATGTATCCATTTTAGTGCAGCTATAAAAAAAAAATCTAAAAATAACACAAAAAATGTGAAGAACCTTTGTATTGGTTGTCCTTATTTTATTACTGAAGGAAAACATTTTGTATTGGTTTTTTTTTTTTTTTTTTTTCTTTTTTTTGGGGGGGGGCAGGTCTATAAATTGCTTGAACATGTTAATGTTTGTTAGATTTTACAATACTGGAAAATCTGTTGTAGAGCAAATATTTTTTTTTTTTTTTTGTTTGTTTTTTCGAAAGACCTCTGGTGGAAGCGGGCTTGTCCTGACCTAGTCTATATACTTTTTTGGGACACTGACTTTAGGGAAGCTGAATGGGTTCATCTTTCACTAACTTATAACTAGCATGCAGTGTCTAAGTTGGGATGTGGCAGCTTCCTACAGTGTCTTAAACTGGTTGTAAACTTCAGACATGAACAATGAACACCGCACATCCTGCTATAGTGTGTGCTAGTCTGAATCCCAAGGACCGAGTCTGCTTCTTCACTGCTCTCTCCTCTGTCGAAGTGACTCACGCAGACACTTTCCCAACACAACAGCCTAGAAGGGAGACTTCCCACCCTCCTCCAACACACAGTAGGTAACTCAGACTTACCTCTGTGTATTGTTCAATGAGTCTGTGTAAAGGGGTGTGTGTCCTTTTCTTCCAATCGGCTGTCTGATATCGGGGAACACTGCTCTATGGTCTGCAATGTGTGACCTCAAATCCTGCCTCCCACTGCTAGAGCTGAGAAAAAAAATATTTTTTGATCTGTGTGTATTTAGAACAATATTCAAAAGAAATTCCTGCGGATATAGATGCAACTTGCTGTGTGTAGGAGGATTTGTAACCTCTGTATCACCTGAGGTCATTCATTTCATTGGTTATATGTTCGGGTTTACAACCACTATAATACTAGTTTAGTATGCTTGGTGACAGAAATGCTTTTAAAGCAAACTTTCTGCCGGTTTTGATTTGCTCTTTATGCATAATTACACATAGGAATCTATTAAGCAGAAACTGATCATTTCAAATGTCCAGGTTTACCTTTGCGCCAGTCCCTAAGCAACAGAATTTAACTTTCCTCAATGGGAAAATTGGGTCACAATACCATTGTTTGATTAGTACACGCTTGTTTGTTTGTTTTTTGTTTTTTACTTTAGAAGACTTGCCATACTTTATCCATGTCCGTTGTTTCATGTTCTGCAGATGGGGAAATTTAGGAATTTTTAGTTTAGCATCCTAATTTGCACGTACCAGCAATCGTCCTTCACACCCACTGTTGATATACTTTACAATCGTGGCACCTAAGCCAGGATTTCCTCTGATCAATATATACAGTATTTATACACTGTATAATTGTGTCTGATAAGTTGAAACCCCCCCCCCCCCCAGGAGCTTTCATGTATAGTAGGCAAGACAAGCTAAAGAGGACAAAATGGCACATACTACTGTTTTTTTTGTTTTAAATTAACAATTTTATATTCATACTACTTACATTTATTATATGAACCTTAAGTAAACTGAATGCTTCAAGCTGCACTTGACCACATGAAAAAATAAAAAGCTGCTTGCTCTATGCTAGAAAATGCATGCTTTCACTAATTGCTCATTTAATCACATGCGTCCGCAGTGACAAAAGACTTTGAAACTTGTAAGGAGGCTTCTGCAGGACTAGTTTGCAATTTGTCTCAGACTGTGACAGCTTTCATCATAGACTACTTACAGGTATTTAGCTTAAAGATTCAGGAGACAATTGTGATGCTGTGGTGACATGCATAATTAGCATATATAGTAGATCCGTGTCTGTTTTCACAAGATTTGTGTTCTGAATCTGCACTTGTTATCAATTTGTTTACCCCTAGTGCAGGGAAGCTTTTGTGTGCCCTAGGTTACAAATGGAGCACTTATAGCGCAGCAATCACACCCACGACTAGTGTGTTTAGCCCATTAGAAGAACCCTGAAATCCTACTGGAGCTGTGCAAAGTCTACAGGGCATGCTAGGCCTCCAGACGCTGCATGCATTTCATGTGCAGCTTGCCTGTAAGGCAACAACGTGGGGGCTGTAGATATAAAATTTTGATGAATTTCATCAAAGCATAAAAAAAAGTTGTTGTTTTTTTTAAGAATGTTAAGTATGTTCTATAAAAAAAAAAGTTTAAAATGTCTGTCTTTCACAAGTACGTTCATCTACAACTAATATTTTGATGACGCTCCAGCTTGGCAAGTTGTGTTGTGTTTTTTTGTTTTTTCTTTTGTTTTTTTTTGCTTTGGCATCTCACTGTTCTGCTGCAGGGAGGGTTACACACACTGCATTCACTAGATTTAAAAAAAAAAGGCCCCATGAGCAGAGGTATTATCAATTGAGTCTAGAGATTAAATATTCAGTTTTGGGTGGACAGATTATTTTAAGGAAACTTGTGCTCAGGAGAAATGCAGCACCTTAGGTCGCAGACCTGGGACATGCATGCAGTCAGTTAAAGCATCCTATATTTGGATGTCATAGATCACTGATGCAGGACACAATGCTGTAAGCATGAAGGCCAGGCAACAATTTTTTCTGGGAAGAAACCCAAAAAGGTTGGCTTCATAATCCTTTTGTCCAGGTTTCCTTTAATGTATGTAAATATAAATGAATACATGTTTAATCTTAAATGCTTTGGATTGTAAACGCTTAAAATCCGTTGGGTGTAAAAATAACAAATGTATACACAAATGTATTTATCAAAATGTAAAGCAGCAAAACTATATGCTATGGTAATCATATGAAGGTATTTTGATGAATGCACAGATGGACTCTTCCAGCATAAATAACTGACCAATAATCTCTAGAGACCATTTTTGAAAATCGGTGCATATTCTAAGTTAATGGTCCAGTCTGCCTCCAAATAATAGAAAACGTAGATTATAGAAATGGAGAATATATCTTTTGGTTTTATTTTATTTATTTTTTTTGTCAGATTTGTTGTCCTGCATTTTAAAGCACAAGCTGGATGCATAGACAAAAAAAAATGTTTTCAAGAGGATTGTTTTTTTGTTTTTTTTTATCAATACATTGGCATATTTTTGGCTAACGTTCTGCATGCTGCATCTGGGTCCATTGAACTGTGGTTTGGCACTCTTAAGTCAATTTTTATATGAACTTATCCCAAACAAATTAAACTTAACCCTTGAACTATGGTGGGAACCCGATCTAAGGCGTTTCAGGATTCCAAGTAGAGATCTTTTCTACCATGGTCTTGACCGACCACAATTGGCATTATGCCAAGTTGGCAGTGCCCAGCTGACCTTTTTATTTGTGTAAGGCCCTGTATACACTATTATATTCAGCTTGTCTTCAGATTTACCAAAACCATGTAGTGCAAGGGCCTGCCTGATTGCATACAAATTGTAACTCTTAAGGTTTGACCTCATATTACATGGTTTTGGTAAATCTGAAGACAAAAATCTGCAGAAAATCTGATAGTGTGTATGGGGCTTAAGTGTAGAGTTACATGGATGATATTTTAGTAGCACAGTGCCACTCTTAAAATCACTAGGAGTAGCATTCATTCACAAACCAGGTGGACCAGGCCTTGTACAAACAACCTAAAAAAAACATTTAGTAGTGAATCAGTTCTCATGATTGCACAGTATTTAACAACTTGCTGCTAAATGCTACTCGTGTAGCTTTCAACAAACCAAGCCATTTGTTCCAACTGTTTTATTCGCTACTCCTTAGTAGTACTCTCTTGCCTTTTTATTTGGTGCTGAGGGCACTGTTCCTCCCACTGATGTCACCATTCTGTGAAATGAGAACAATGGGGCCCCATTTCTCCCACTGACACCAACAATGGGGCACTGTTCCTTTCCTGCTGGCCACGGTACTGGCCCACTTGTTTATAAACATTGGAAACCCCTGGTCTATACCAAAGACAAATCCAGAAGGCAGTGTGGGTAACGCTTCTGAGTTTTCCACTTGTATGTATGGAAAATCGAGCATAGTCATGTAACACTGTTTAGATTTCTTTAAGAGTGATTTTCTGAGAGAAACATGGAGGTTGCCCTTGCTGACTTCTCATTGTGTAAATGCTGGAAGCCAGGCTCTCATGCTGACCCTCTGGATTCAATATTTTGAATCACTAACCCAGATTAGTATGCAGATTCTGGACCTCTAACCTTCCTGATCTGCATACATGTTCTTGATCGGCTACTTGCAGTACCTTAGCCAGAGGTCATCAAAATGGTCAGGCAGCCAGCAATGGGAACCTCCATGCTTCTCTAAGAAAAGGTTCAACTGCAGCAATGTCAATGCAGTCTTGCCTGTGATAATGGCAAAAATGTATCTACACTAGGTTAAAGGCTAAGTTCTATCTATTTTCAGCATGTTACATGTTCCACCTGTATTTAGGCTGCTGGCAGGTGGCTTGCAGGTCTGCATGAACTGCAAGGGTGCTGAGAAGAGCCCTTTTTAGTTCACAAGCCCTGCAGCTTTCATACTGACAGCTGTATGGAGATACAGATTTCTGTCTGCAAAAGCCTAAAATGCATCTGTGATCCACTGATTGTGGGTACAATGCTTTTCAGGCTCCTGCAGGAAAAAAAAAATAAAGTGCACATTTTTGTGCAAAAAAATGTGGTTATTTTCTAAAAAAAAAAAAAGTCAACGTATCCTTTTTAAAGAAGGTATCTGTTTCAAAGACATTTTTCATAGGTGACTCAACATTCAACTTGTGTGCACTAATTTTCAGATGAATATTAACAGTCTTAATAAAATGAATGGTGCAAAATAATGCAGACCAGTTGCATTCGGCATTCATTTGGATTGCATGGAGTTGATTTTACTAGAACTGGAAAGGGCAAAAACGGATGCAGCTCTGCATAGAAACCAATCGGCTTCCATTTTTATTTATATATTTGTTTTTGTCTCAGGGCTTAACCACTTGACCTCCCAGAAGATTTACCCCCGACAGGCTGTTTTTTGGGGGATATGGCACTGCATTACTTTAACTGACAATGCACCACTGTATCCAAATAACATTTGTCTCTCCCCCCCCCACAAATAGAGCTTTCTTTTGGTGCCATTTGATCACCTCATCAGTTTTTATTTTTTGCGCTGTAAGCACAAAAGACTGAATGAAAAAAAAAAATTTACTTTCTGCTTTAAAACCTATCCAATAAAACAAAAAAAAAAAAACTGAAGAAAAATATTTCTTCGTTTTAAGGCCAATATGCATTCGGGTACATGGTTTTTGTTAAAAAAAAAAAAAATCCCATTAAGTGTATATTGATTGGCTTGTGCAAAAGTTATCGCGTCTACAAACTATGAAAATTAAAATTTTTTTTTTTTTTTTACTAGTAATGGCAGCAATTTTATAGTGGGACTGCGATATTGGGGTGGACAGTTGGAAACTGACACTTTTTAGGGACCAGCGACGCTAATACAGTGATCAGTGCTAAAAATATGCACTGTCACTGTACTAATGACGCTGGCTGGGAGGGGGGGTTAAACATCGGGGCAATCAAAGGGTTGACTGTGTGCCTAGCCAGCATTTTAGTGTACAGTGGTAGGCCCTTTTACTAAGGGAAGGCATGTATCCTAGTCCCTGCTTTGCAGAGACACAGGAGCCATGTCTTCCCTCCTGTCAGAACGGTGATCTGCCACATTTACATAGGCAGACCACCATTCTGCCTCTGTGCTAGATGATTAGGGGGGGGGGGGGCAGACAGTCTACAGATCAGCTCTCCCTGTGTGTAATCATAGCAGGAGCTGGCCTGCAGGGCTTGTGCGTGCCCCCTACCCAGGTGTGTCGGATCACGTACTAGGTATGTGATCCGGCTCAGCAGTGCCACCTAATGTAAGATATACGGTCAGCAAATGGTTATTCGACCAAGCAGAATTTAGAAGCTTATTGGCTACAATGCACAGATGCACCAGATTTTGCACTCTTCAGTTTTAGTAAAACCAACCCTTGTTTTATTTAAGGAGATTACCTAGTCCTTGCAACTGCTCTGCTTTTTGTATGTGTTTGTTTGTTTTTTATTTTTTACATCAGTATGTATACTGGCAAGTGCTCCATCAATGCATATTTCTTTTTGAAGTATAAGTCAATTTATAGAAACACTAGTTTTAGAATGGTTTTGTTTTCAGCCTGTCTTAGTTATACTACATTTTTAAATATAATTTGAATAAGTAAATTGTTTTATGTAGACGTTATCATTTATCCTTATGTTATTTTTATATGCATGCCAATGGTTTTCCATTATTTCAAATTTGTAATATACATTGTAAGACTGGAGCAATATTTTCTTTTGTACAACATTCTTCAATAAAACTTCTTGTGCTTTATTAAAAAAAAGTGTTTTTATTGCCCTGTGTATATTTTTTAAATAGGCATGGAAGATTACCTCTAGTCGGATGTAAAAGCAACCCTTTGGTCCAGTTGGCTCTTTATCAAGAAAATTATTTATATATAGGTTTAAATGCACAGTAAAGCTCTGTACACACTATCTGAAATTCGTCTGGTTCAGCAGGAACCGGCTAACTATCAGTGTGTACAGCAGACTGTCTGACAGAAGCGGGTCTAATTACTATTTTTTCCTCAAAGGGACATGTTGGAAAAACCAGCATCCAAAAAAAATAAAAAAATAATCCCGGCTGGTAACTATTCTGGTGGGTGGGGGGGTACCCCTGTAAGAATGCAATAGCGCAGTGGAAGAGATTGCCATACCAACAAAGCTTGTATTGGTACGGCGCTCGCTCCTTGCATTAAAATGTCTGTCACTGCAGTGTGAATTGGCCCTTAGGCCGGCCTTAGATGGTGCGAATGTCTCAGCTGCTTCAGCAAGAACCCGGCCGAGATTCGAACCATGTATGGGCAGGCTGAATGTACCAAATTGATCCATCAATCAAGTTGGGTTGAACCCATCTGCTGGCTTTTACATGCAATTATTGCTAGAGGCTGGTATAGCCTTCAAATGTGTAGTGTAAGGGTTTGCCTAACTGCATACAAATTGAAAATGTTCAGGTTTGACCTCATGGTAAATCTAAGGCCCCTTTGACATGTGCTTTCCGATCAGGTCTGCCTGTCAGTTTTTCAGGCAGACCTGATCGGGCCCTCCATTCACCCATATAGGGCAGCGGATGTCATCGGTGACATCCGCTGACACCAACTGCTATACGATCCTGTCTGTGAAATCCAGAGGGATGGAGACCCTATTTAACAAGCCATCTTCCAGGACGGCACACCTGAGAGATGAGGCTCCTCCCTACAGGAAACTCAATCAATCGACAGCTGTTTTAAGTCCCCACCCTTCCCCTTGATCCTCAGTTTTTTTGATTGCGTTTCTCCCTTCACAGGGAAACTTTTTTTTTTTTTTTTTTTTTTTTCCCAAATGACCCGAAGCCTGCGCCTGGTGGTCTCCCCCTGGGAGCTGGACCACAAGCTTGGGAAGCCTCTGGGTCTGGTAGGATATTCTTATGCTTCGTTGGGGGTTTCCCTATCTTTTCCGCAGGGGGGCAGCAGAAATTGGAAGAGCCCTCCTTGAGAGCTGAAGGACCCTGGGTACAGTGGTGTACCCAGAACTTCAGGGGCCATTATCCTGTCTCCCCTCCTTACCTGTCCAGGCGTCTGTTCAGATGGGGGTGCTGGCCATCGGCTCGTTTCCAGGGGGAGCATGTCCCTGACTCCTGGGCCCCTGGTAGCTCACGTGGGCTGCTGGGGAGGGCGCTGTGACAAGCACCTGTGTCATTTTCAAACTTCCGGCAAATGGTGGCGGTGTTCTTACCCAGGAGGGAAGGCTGAGGGTCAGCAGGTGCCCACATCCTCCTTTTGCTAAAGCGGGGAGGCACCAGTTCACTACGGTGGATGTCTGCCTAAACCACCTCAAATGGGAATGAGGAATGTAAGGCATTGCTCCCCTCCCATGTGTATCTGACTGGTACAGTGCAGGACACAGCCTACCCTTGCACCTCCCTATGGGGACAGCAGTTGGGGGGGCACTTTGGCAGCTATCCTCCTTTGCGTGTGGACTATAAGGATGGAAAAGAAGCCCGGTGGCTGTGGCAAAAGGGGAAGACAACGGTGAGTACTCTCCTTTTGCCTTGGGAATTTAGCTGCAAAATCCCCAATTCCAGACAGATGGTTTCTGGGCAGTTGAGATCTCCCTTGAGGTCTGGATTCAAATAGCCCAAAAGCTTCTGCTAAAAACACCAGCCGCAGCTCCCTCTTATACAAAAGACGCTGTATGGTGGACAGGTGGTGCAGAGAAACGAGTGTGCCTAAACCACCTCAGATGGGAAAGAGGTAGGTAAGGCATTGCTTCCCCTTCCCCGTGTATATACTGACTGGTGCAGTTCAGAACCTGGGGTCGGGATACAAATAGCCCAGAATCTACTGCTAAAACCACCAGCCACAGCTCACTCTTACAGCAGAGACACTGGTTATTGCAACAGTAGGTTGCCAGCCTCTCCCTACATGCCCAGTTGTGGTACATTAGTAGGGGTGAATATAGCGAACGGGGGACCTGGTAGATAAAAAAAGTTACTTACAGGCCAGGCATATATAGAACAAGTTATTAATTGTGCAGTGGTTGGGGGATTCAGAAGCTCCCCTGATCAGCAGGTGCACTAGGTTACCGGCCCTATTAGCCCAGCTGCTAGTAATCTGAAGTTGCTTCAAGACGCTTAAAAGCTGACCTAACATTCAACGATGGGCAGGGACCAAGCTTCTGTGTGGCACAGTAGGGGTTCCATTGTGACAGATCCTCCTTTTGGGGGTTGCTTGCTATAGGTAACTTTTCATAAGCTCCAACCTCCCACTCCACCTTTACACTGTGGTTATAATATAGTGTAGGAGGTAATAAAAACCTTTTTTTGGTTTGGGCTACAGTCCACTCAGTGGCTCCCCTGATCAGCAGGTGCACTAGGTTACCGGCCCTATTAGCCCAGCTGCTAGTAATCTGAAGTTGCTTCAAGACGCTTAAAAACTGACCTAACATTCAACGATGGGCAGGGACCAAGGTTCTGTGTGGCACAGTAGGGGTTCCATTGTGACAGATCCTCCTTTTGGGGGTTGCTTGCTATAGGTAACTTTTCATAAGCTCCAACCTCCCACTCCACCTTTACACTGTGGTTATAATATAGTGTAGGGGGTAATAAAAACCTTTTTTTGGTCTGGGCTACAGTCCACTCAGTGGCAGATCTAAAGGCGATTTACCATAAATCGCTTCCCACATCATTTTAATTGAGAATTTTCTGTGCAAACCTATGAAAGCTACATGATTGCTTGTTCAAAACCTGCAGGAAGCTATTTACCTCCAGGCTAAATTGGTCTCTAGGGCTGGGCTCATTGAATGAATGAATGAATGAAATACTTGTATAGCGCACAATGTGAACTGAATCGCCTCTAGACTTTAGTTGCTGATCAGCCACACCTGGGTATGAGCTGGCTAGCGTTTGCTCAGTCTATGGAGGTAAGGTAGGACAACTACTACTATAGTAGGGTGTCCAACCATTTTAGGATTTGTTCCTTCACTGTTGGTGAAGGGTTAGTATATATAGCCCATGCTATGCCTGTGAAATAAATTGCCACTGTTGGTTATTTCATAAAGGGATACACCATGACTGCACACCAGTAGACCTCACTAGTGAAGGTTTGCCCTTGCTGGGATTTTTTGTGGCACAGCAGAAATACACTGGGATTTGTGACATCTCTGCTCATAAGGGCTATATTGCTGTACATCAGAAATGCACTGCATTGAAGCTTTTTGGTGTCCTTTTATATCCTAAAGGTACTGCTTTGTTTTGATACAGATCAGAAAAATACAACTGTGAAGGTGGTCTGTACTTTCTGGTTTTCTGCCGCATGGCAGAAATGCACATCATTGAGTCTGGTGACATCTCTGCTCATAATTGTTATATTGCTGCACATCAGACATACACAAGATTTTTTTTTTTTATTATTTATTTCAGTTACTTATATAGCACCATCAATTTACATATACATTGTACATTCACATCAGTCCCTACCCTCAAGGAGCTTACAATCTAAGGTCCCTAACTCACATTCATACATACTAAGGACAATTTAGAGAGGATCCAATTAACCTACCAGCATGTCTTTGGCGTGTGGGAGGAAACCGGAGTACCCGGAGGAAACCCACGCAGACACAGGGAGAACATGCAAACTCCAGGCAGGTAGTGTCATGGTTGGGATTTGAACCAGCGACCCTTATTACTGCTAGGTGAGAGTGCTACCCACTACACCACTGTGATTGAGGTCTGTATGTGGGGTTTTGTGTCCTGTATTACTGCCTTATTGGTTACTTATCAGAAAGGCAGCAGTGAAGATTGATGGTCCTCATTTGTTGGGCTGTACAGCAGAAATAAAAATTGAACCTGGGCTAGGGGTAGTACATATACTGTTTTTGGTAATCGGTGCAGCACCACAAAGTGGCGTCGTGCCGATTCAGACAGTGCTATTAATGGCAATGGCTGCCGATTTTAGGCATGCGATTTGACATGTTGAGTTGCATGCCAAATCATTTCAATATGGATGTGCTATCTCTATTCAGAGTGTTTTATTGTTGCACATCAGACATATACAAGATTGAAGTCTGTCTGGGTTTTTGTGTCCTGTATTACTGCCTTATTGGTTGCTAATCAGAAAGGCAGCAGTGGAAATAGATGGTTCGGATTTGTCGGTCTACATAGCAGAAACACAAATTGAACCCAGTCCAGAAATTATAAAAGAAGCAAAAGTGTTGATCCAGGTGAGTAGATATCAACCTCTAAATATAAAAAAAAAAAATATATGCTGCATGAAGATAGACTAGTGGGAGAAACCACCACCGATTAAAACTGAGGCTTACCAGAGCATATGGACTCAAAAGGCATATGCCAGGTGAGTCGTCAGAGCTTTGTGGTGAAAATGCACCGATACAAAGGAACGTCAACGTTTAAGGATGTTTAACAGTGGAAGATGGTATTCATACTTTCCTCCAGGGGACACACATCTCGGCAAAACTCAGAGATGGGATCTGTTTCATGAGTGCGCAGGTTAACCGTAAATAAAAGTTCCACATAGTGTGAATCTGTTTAACAGGAAAATGTATTTAAATAGTGATGCACATGCGGAAACGCATTTGAGTAGATACAAGCACTTGTATGACTGGAATATTAACGCAATGGCATCAGTAGGCTCACCCCGATGCGTTTCTTCTGAGACCAATAACCATTTTTGGTACCAAACACCTAGAATCCCAACTATGTATTATTTACCTAAGATCCACAAAGATGCCTTATGCCCTCCAGGACGCCCAATTGTGAGTGGCATAGATTCTGTGACTTCACGTATTGGTTGCTATTTAGTTTTAGTATTTAGTTTAACTTCAGCAGTTGGTGAAAAAAATGCCCTTGTATCTTAGGGATACTATTCAATTGCTTGATACAATTAATATACATGGAGACTATATCATCACTACTGCTGACGTTGCCTCACTGTATGCATGTATACCGCACCATTTGGGAGTTGAGGCTGTTCAGCGTTTTTTAAACCAAGATTCGTCCATTACCCAATCTCAGGGGAGCTATGTTGAATTATTGGCGTTTGCTACATAGCATAATTATTTTTGTTCAACAGTCGTTTTTATTTACAACAGAGAGGAGTCGCAATGGGGGCTAAATTTGCCCCCAGCCTTGGCAATCTCTTCATGGCCAAATGGGAGAAGGATGTTGTCTACACTTATGGTGGACCTCAATTGACTTTATGGGCAAGGTACATTGACGATATCCTCCTCCTATGGGATGGTTGTTCAGGGTCATTGGCCCAGTTCTTTGCCTCACTGAACCAAAATGATCGGAGTATATCTTTGACCTTTTGTCTACTGAACTCATATGTCAATTTCTTGGATTTGGAAATAGAAATCCATGAGCGGCAGTTTCAGTTTAAGGCACATTTTAAGTCTACAGACCTTAACGGGTTCATACCCACAGACAGTTGCCACCATCGGTTGTGGCTACGATCAATTCCACATTCCAATTTTTGAGGCTGTATAGGAATTGTACCGACTTAGAGACCAAGTCACAGGCCACTGTCCTGAGACAGAAGTTTCTCGATCAAGGCTATAAACAATCTGAGGTGGATTTTGAATTACAAAACACTTCAGAGGTAGATGTTCGCCGTTGGTAGAAAAATCCCCTTCTGATTCCAATGAATCAAATGGTCATTGGTTACGTCGTATTCTGTACAACACAAGCACGTAAAGTCTAATTGACAAGCATTGGAGTGTACTGAAAAGCGATGGGGTTTTTGGCCCTGTACTGCCATGTCACGCAAAGGTTATCTATAAGGGAGTTCCAAATTTACAAAGTAAGGCTGCACCCAACATTATAAATCCACCCGTCAGACCCTCCTTCTTTGGCCACATGGTAGGTTATTATCCATGTAACAAATGTAGAGTTTGCCAGTGCAATACACATGGTAGAAGTAAGACCAAAGAGTTTAGGTCAACGATTACCAATCAAGTGTATCCCATTAAACGTTTTTGCACTTGTGCTACTAAAAATGTGGTATATTTTCTTACTTGCCCTTGTGGCAAGCAATATGTTGGCTGCACCATTCAGTCTTTTACGACCCGAGTTAGTGAACATATAGCCAAAATTAAGGAGGGCAGTATCAAGCATACTGTTCCTCATCATTATCGACAATATCATAATAGAAACCCTAAGGGTACTTAATCCTTGATTATAGATACATCCCCCCTCGAGGGGCAGAGCTATCACTAGGGGTGTCTAATGCATCGAGATGTATTGGATCTATAAATTACAGTCCTATTCCCCTCTCAGAATAAACGTAGAGTGGGACATTAACGCTTTTATTAACAAGGCCTACCTTTTTATATATATATATATATATATATATATATGTGTGTGTGTGTGTGTGTGTGTGTGTGTATATATATATATTATGATCTAGTTTGGGATTATTTGAGTTCTATTTATTGTTGAAATGTTTATACTGTTCATTTTTTATTTAATAATTTTTAAGAATGTATACAAATTTAGTTATGGGGATCAACATTTTTAACTACTTCCCACCCAAGGTACATCATATGACATCTTGACTTTGCAGGGGGGTATAACTAGCTACAGGCATCATTCAGATATCGGCTTTTTCAGCCGGCAATTCCCTACACCATAAGAATGATCATAATGGCTGTTCCGCAGCTTGATCGTTCTTATGGGCAGCTAGAAGGGACACCCCCCTCCCGCCGCCCTCTGGTGCTTCTACCGACTCACCGTTTCCATCCGTGAGTTGGAGACAGGATCCAGATGGTCGCCAGAGTCTCTATGATCGTTCGGCGGCCAGGCTCGATGTTATGACATCATGCCCAGCCTCTGCATTCAAACAAATGGCGCTGCCTTGGCTGGATCTTCTTTTTTTTTTTTTTGGGAGGGGGATTTCAGGCTTCCCAGCGTAGAGGTGAGATGTGGGGTCTTATTGACCCCACATCTCACTGTAAAGAGGACCGATCATGCCACATTCCTATTACAAGGGAAATTTACATTCCTTGTAATAGGAATAAAAGTGATCAAACTTTTTTTTTTTTTTTTTAACGTGTCAAACTAAAAAAAGTTAAGTAAAATTAACAATAACAAAAAAAAAATAAAAATTCAAGCGCCCCTGTCCACGTGTGCTCGTATGCAGAAGTGAACCCATAGGCAAGTCCTGCCCACATATGAAAACAGTGTTGAAACCACACATGTGGCATATTGCCGCGAACGTTATAGTGAGAGCAAGAATTCTAGCCCTAGACCTCCTCTGACTCAAAACTTGTAACCAGTAAATAATTTTAAAACGTCGCCAAGGGCATTCTTTTGATAATATTCTACACACAAAGGTACTATATATATATATATATATATATATATATATATATATTAAATTTTAATTTTACAAAATCTCTCCCCCCAAATGCATTTTTATACACTATTGGTGCACAATTTTGCCAATGATGTACAGTCCACAGTGTCATTTTCGATTTGGTCCTTCTTTCACCACTTAACGTAGACGGGCTATAGATCATTGCTGCGGTAGGATTAAAGTGGCGCTTTATGTTTGAACTTGAGGCAAAGTGCACACATTTTTCACTATTGGGATGTAAGCCCTTCATTTGTACAAGCTGATCGCTATTCATAGCGAGGCTTGAATCGCATACTTTGTTCTTTGTCCATAATTATGGAAGTTGGGTTTATGACCCGGAAGTGATCTCCTTCTGCCTTGTGAATGAATGAATGAATGAATGAAATACTTATATAGCGCGCAATGCGAACTGAATCGCCTCTAGGCGCTGTGGCGAGCTTTGATCATCTGCTAAAAGAGGAAGGTCTTGAGTTTTTTCCTAAAAGCCAGGTGATTTTCTTCCAGGCGGATGTTGATTGGTAGAGCATTCCATAGCAGAGGCCCTTGGACAGCGAATCTCCGATCACCCTTGGATTTATATCGGGCTTTGGGCACGAGGAGGAGGTTTTTGTTGGCTGATCGAAGACTGCGGTGTTCCCGATAATGAGGCTTGGTGCTTCACATCACCACTGATTCACCACTCATAGTAAGGCCTGAATGGCGTGTGTCGCTGCCATTCTATCAGGAAGTGGTTTAATTTCTGCCTGGCTTTTCACTATCTAGCGAGGCTTGAATTGCGCTCTCTGCTACTATTTTGACATTCAGGAACTGGATACATTCTTTTGGCTAATCACCTGCAGGTTTGTGTCTTATTGTTGGGGGTCTTTATCTATTTAAACACGAAGGCTGCAGTATGGCTACACTCCAGATGAAACGTGTCGGGACGAGCCTACTGCTGCCATTGCGTTAATATTCCAGTCATACAAGCGATTGTTATATCTACTCAAATGTGAGTGTTGCCCATCACTTTTTAAATACATTTTCCTGTTAAACAGATACACACTATGCAGAAATTTTATTTAATTTATGGTTAACCTGCGCACCCATGCAACGGATCCCCTGTGGTGTGTGTCCCCTGGAGGAAAGTATGAATACCATCTTCTGCTATTAAACATCCTTAAATGTTGACGTCCCTTTGTATCGGTGCATTGTCACCACTAGGGATGAGCCGAACACCCCCCGCACCAGAACTTTCGAACGGACCCCAAATTCGTACGAACGTTAGAACCCCATTGAAGTCTATGGGACTCGAACGTTCGAAATTAAAAGTGCTAATTTTAACTGCTAATATGCAAGATACTGTCCTAAAAAGGGTTTGGGGACCTGGTTCCTGCCCCAGGGGACATGGGTCAATGCCTAAAATGTTTTTAAAAATGGCCGTTTTGGCGGGAGCACTGATTTTAATGACGATTAAAGTGAAAAAATAAGTGAAATATTCCTTTAAATATCGTGCCTGGGGGGTGTCTATAGTATGCCTGTGAAGTGCCACGTGTTTCCCGTGTTTAGAACAGTCCCTGCACAAAATGACATTTAACGGAAATAACGTCATTTAAAGCTGCTTGTGGTTTTAATGTTATATCTGGTTCCTGCAATATGGTTGAAAATCATTGAGAAAAATGGCATGGGTAGCCCTCAGTGCCCATTACCAGCCCCTTTGGGTCTTGTACGGATATTAAGGGGAACCCTGTACCCATATTAAAAAAAGGAAATACGTGTGCCCCCCCAGGCCCTATATACTCAGAACAGCAGTATACAGGTGGTGCAAACAAGACCGGGACTGTGTAGGTTTGTTGTGTTAAGTTGAATCTGTTTTTAATTTTGAACTGGTACATTTCTAAAGTGTAGCTCCAGTCAAAAAATCTATTTTTAAGCTTTTTGGAAAACATAGGGAAGGGTTATCACCCCCTGTATAATTTATTTTGCCGTCCATCTTTTTTCATCTCACTTGCTGTTGTCTCCTTCCGTTTGCAAGTAGGAGATGTTTGTAAGTTGGATGTTTGAAAGTAGGGGCCTGCCCTATATGCTCTGCAGAAATGGCGGAACAAGGTGTTGGTTTTGCCACAACATTGTAAGCCCTCAAAGTGACTCTTGGTGGGCGCTGGAGCGCCCTGCTGTGAACGATTATATCAAGAATTGTAATTACATGCCATTGTTGAACAGTGGTAGAAAAATTGACCTTTGGTGGTTGTGGTGCTGGAGCCACAACACTATAAGTCCTCAGTTACTCTGGGTGGGCACGGGAACGGGCCCTCCTGTGAAATATTATATCAAAAATTGTAATTACATGCCCCTGTTAAACAGGGGCTGAAAAATTGGGCTGCTGGCACTGGTGCCACGACACTGCAACCTCTCCCATATACTCTAGTTGTAGTGCAGGAATGAGCCCTGCTGCAAAGCATTGCATCAAAAATTGTAATTAAACGCCCCTGTTCAACAGGGGCAGAAAAATTGGGCTGGTGGCATCACCCAGAACCAAAAATGTTCTTCCAACATAGCGGAGGAGTAAGAGGATAGACAATCAAAATAACAGGACAGTCACTCAGCATCAGCATAGGCAGTCTTGAAGGGATGTGATATTTCTAAAAAAATGATTCGGTTACATCAGCTTCAGGTGCTTGGTAGCTGTGGGTGATCCAAGACTGATTCATCTTGATGAAGGTCAGTCGATCAATTGAGTCGGTGGACAGGCGCACCCTGTGATCGGTAACAAAGCCACCAGCAGCACTGAAGGTGCGTTCCGAAAGAACGCTGGATGCAGGACAGGCCAGTAGCTCAATTGCATACTGTGCAAGCTCTGGCCAGTGATCCATCCTCAAGACCCAGGCCAGCCAGTAATGGTCCCTCTCCTTGATCCGAAGAATACAAGGATCCTTCCGCAGGCTTTGCAGGATCAGGGAGGCCATGCAGCGTTGGTTAGCTGAGGCTTTCGGTCCGGAGTCCTCTGGGTCACTAAGTACCAAGGTGCCCAAGCGTCTGATGTTTTGGCCACGCGAGATACGCTTGAGACATATGTTGCAAATAGCAGCGGTGCGATCTGATGCACTCGTCTCAAAAAAGGCCCACACCAAAGAACTTTTAGAATAACGCGCAGAGGCAGCGCCCTGCACAGGCGGAGCTCTGCGGTGTGATTCAGTCGGTGTGCTGCCCCTAAGCTGGCCCCTGGAGGGCATCCTGCCTCATTGGACATGTGCCTCCTCCTCCTCCTCTCTCCTACCAGGCACCCACGTGGAGTCAGTGCCCTCATCATCCCCTCCCTCTTCATCGCTGGAGCAAACCTGGCAGTATGCTGCAGCTTGTGGAACATGACTGCCAGATTGCTGTCCTTCGTGAGCATCCCCTCTCTTTGCATTCACGCTACTGCCTTCCTCTAGCTGAGTATCATCATCAGAGCCTACAAAACACTGGGCATCCTCCTGGCGCATATACCCAACACTGTGCTCAAAGAGTTCAGGAGACTCCTCAGGAGGACGTGGTGGGTCTAGGGAAGGAGTCACTGATGATGACATTGAGAGGAGGGAAGGCGATGCGTTGGCAGCTGCTTTGCTAGTACCCTGAGCCTGGGTGAGAGAGGATGAGGAGGATGAAGAGGGCTTGGTCATCCACTCTACCAAGTCGTTGGCATGTTGCGGCTCAACATGTCCAGCTGCCGAAAAGAAGGACAAGCGTGTCCCATGGCCACGTGCTGATGATGACGATGCACCACGCCCACGACCAGCACTGTTGTCTCTAGACACAGAGCCTGCTTGCCCTCTTTTATCGGCTCGCGCCTGTCTGCCTCTCCTTGCTGGCCTTCCAGACATGGTAATGGCCTGAAGGGATATGGGAAAACCAGCAATTGGGTAGTGTATATTGTGCTGGAGGCACACACAACATCCACTAACTCCTGCAGATGGCTCAATTAGAGAAGAGCTATGTAGGTGGATATAACGGTGTATACTGGGTTCAGGGCACGCAGACAGCACGCACAATCTCCTACAACTGACTGCAAGCTCTATTTAAAACGAGCAAGATAGCTAGCTATATAGATGGATATAGCGGTGTATACTGGGTTCAGAGATCGCAGACAGCACGCACAATCTCCTACAACTGACTGCAAGCTCTATTTAAAAAGAGCAAGATAGTTAGCTATATAGGTGGATATAGTGGTGTATACTGGGTTCAGAGCACGCAGACAGCACGCACAATCTCCTACAACTGACTGCAAGCTCTATTAAAAAAGAGCAAGATAGTTAGCTATATAGGTGGATATAGCGGTGTATATACTGGATTCAGGGCACGCAGACAGCACGCACAAGCTCCTACCGCTGACTGCAAGCTCTATTTCAAACAAGCAAGATAGTTTGCTATATAGGTGGATATAGCGGTGTATACTGGGTTCAGAGCATGCAGACAGCACGCACAAGCCCCTACCGCTGACTGCAAGCTCTATTAAAAAAGAGCAAGATAGTTAGCTATATAGGTGGATATAGCGGTGTATACTGGGTTCAGGGCACGCAGACAGCACGCACAATCTCCTACAACTGACTGCAAGCTCTATTAAAAAAGAGAAATATAGCTAGCTATATAGGTGGATATAGCGCTGTATACTGCGGTCAGGGCACGCAGACAACAACCACTACAGAAGAGCAAGAACGCAAAATCGGCCGATAACGATCGGTGTATACTGTGTTGAAGGTGCACAGAACACCCACTAACTCCTACAGACGCCAACACACTACACAAGGCCGCCGCGCTGGCGGCCTTATATGGTGTGGGGCGTGTACTACACAGCCTGAGCTCTCCTCGCTGCCGGCGCTGTGATTGGCCAAGCACCAGTGCATGCTTGGCCAATCATGAGCCAGCAATGCACTGCGATGGCGCAGTGCATTGTGGGCCGTGAGCGCCACACGAATTTGGTGCGAACGGCCCATAACGTTCAGAATTCGCCGAACGGGCAAACAGCCGATGTTCGAGTTGAACGTATGTTCGACTCGAACACGAAGCTCATCCCTAGTCACCACCAAAGCTCTGACTCATCTGGCGTGTGCTTTTTTGAGTCCATATGCTCCGGTAAGCCTCAGTTTTATCGGTGGTGGTTTCTCCCACTGTTCTATCTTCACGCAACATTTTTTTTATATTTAGAGTTTGAGATCTACTCACCTGGGTCAACACTTCAACAGTTTTGCTTCTTTTATATAATTTCTGGACTGTTTCTTTTCACTCACTTTTCACAGTATGGACTTTACGTTTATATTTTATTAATTTTGCACTCTTCGTTTTGAGTATATTTAATTATGTTTGCACATGTTCAGAGTGTTTAACATGACTGTTGTGACATACCAGTGTGAACCTGGCCTCAGAAGCGATCGCCCAGCTGTAGAGCTTCTCAGATCACTTCTACAGAAAAGCCCATCGCTGGCTGTAAATTTTGATACCAGGATCATAGCTGCAGTCATGATCCTGGTTTCACCACTTGTTCCTGAGGATATATTGGTGCGTCCCAAGCAATTAAAATAATAACTCACATTCTTTGGTGCTATATTGGCGTTCCCCATACATTGCTCATAAGATCTCCATCTCCCTCCTCTGCCTGATACCTGAACTTCCTTCTATTTGTACTTGTTCTTCCCCTGTCACCTGAGCGTGGACATAAAATGACCCGCTGACCCGAATTACAGACCAGCTGACTCACGTCTATCCTGTTTCAAAGGAATAGGGACTGGCTGACAGGCTTCGGCCACATCACTCATACACAGTCCTCTGAATTGAAAACGACATGGTCCAGCAGCATCTGTGGCTGTTGGCTTGTAGTTTTCAATTAAAGGGGTTGTAAACCCTCACAGTTTTTCGCCTTAATGCATTCTATGCATTAAAGTGGAAAACCTTTTGTGCTGCAGAGCCTCCCTTTTTCTTACCTGAACCCAATCGTTCCAGCAACAGGGACGGGCACAGCAGCTCCAGCCGCTGTCTCAGGTCCTCCTTGGATAGATTGATAGCAGCAGGAGTCATTGGCTTCCGCTGTCAATCAAATCGAGTGACATGGGGGGCGGGGATGAGTCCTGCTGTCTGTGTCAATGGATGCAGCACCAGGACTTAGGAGCATGCCTGCACAAAGGAGCAAGGGGACCCCAGAAAAGGAGGATCGGGGCCACTCTGTGTAAAACCCTTGCACAGAGGAGGTAAGTATAACATGTTTGTTATTTTAAAAACAGTAAAAGTAAATAATCATTATACAGCAAACATCCACTTTCCCTCAGCGCTCATGAATCTGTTAAAATAGACAGGTTACAGACCCTCCAGCTTCTGCTATTAAGTGAATCAGGAAGTAAAAAAAATAATTTTAAACACATAATATATAAATCCAGCACAATGTCCTCGTTATAAATAAAGATAAAAAAACAGAAAATTGTATACTCACCTTTCCCTAATTTTCCTTTCCTTTCCTGATGCATCTTCATGGCAGCACACACTGGGTTGTGACTCCGCCCCCACAACCTGACAGGATTGGTTTAACCACTTGACCACTGGGCACTTAAACACCCTTAATAACCAGACCAATTTTCAGCTTTCGGTGCTCTCACATTTTGAATGACAATTACTCAGTCATGCAACACTGGACCTATATGAAATTTTTGTCCTTTTTTTCACACAAATGGAGCTTTCTTTTGGTGGTATTTAATCACCGCTCGTTTTTTTATTTTTTGTGCTATAAAAGAAAAAATACAGAAAATTCTGTAAAAAAATGAATTTTTCTTTGTTTCTGTTATAAAATTTAGCAGATTAGTAATTTTTTTTTCATAAATTTTGGCCAAAATTTATACTACTACATATCTTTGGTAAAAATAAGTACAAATTGGTGGATATTATTTGGTCTTTGTGAAAGTTATAGAGTCCACAAGCTACGGTGCCAATATCTGAAAATTGATCACACCTGAAGTACTGGCGGCCTATTTCAATTCTTGAGACCCTAACATGCCAGAAAAGTACAAATACCCCCCAAATGACCCCTTTTTGGAAAGAAGACATTCCAAGGTATTTAGTAAGAGGCATGATGAGTTTTTTGAAGTTGTTATTTTTTCCCACAATTCTTTGCAAAATCAAGATTTTTTTAACTTTTTTTTTTTTTCACAAAATTGTCATATTATCAGTTTATTTCTCACACACAGCATATGCATACCACAAATTACACCCCAAAACACATTCTGCTATTACTCCCGAGTACGGCGATACCACATGTGTGAGACTTTTACACAGTGTGGCCACATACAGAGGCCCAACATGCAGGGAGCGCCATCAGGCATTCTGGGGCACCCAGGACAATTCTGACATTTCTCTCCTACATGTAAAAATCATAATTTATTTGCTAGAAAATTACATAGAATCCCAAAACATTATCTATGTTTTTTTAGCAAACACCCTGGAGAATACAATGATGTTGCAGAGTGTTGCAGGGTATTGGCGGGTGTTGCAGAGCATTGCAGGGTATTGGTGGGTGTTGCAGAGCATTGCAGGGTATTGGCGGGTGTTGCAGAGTGTTGCAGGTTATTGGCGGGTGTTGCAGAGCATTGCAGTGTGTTGCAGGGTATTGGCAGGTGTTGCAGAGCATTGCAGAGTGTTGCAGGGTATTGCAGAGTGTTGCAGGGTATTGCAGAGTAATGGCAGGGAATTGATGGGTTAAATTTCAGTGAGCAGCGATGTGGGCACTGCAGATGCAGCCCACAGCGCTGCTGACACCGATCTCTCCCCCCTCCGCTGTACCGATCGGTACAGAGAGGGAAGGGAGGAACCGGCGTCATAACCTGACGCCGGTTTGTTTACAAGTGATCACTCCGTCATTTGACGGAGCGATCACATGGTAAACGGCCGGCGATGAGCGGCGGTTTACCGTGATTCATGATGCGCCGGGTCCACTGGACCCGGCGGTCACGGATGCTCTCGTGTGCGTGCCCCAGGGGGCGCGCGAGAGCAGAATTCTGGGAGGCCGTTAATTAACGGCCTCTCGGAGTTAAACAACCGCCCTGAAGCCGTTAATCGGCAATGGGCGGTTGTTAAGTGGTTAACTATAAATTTGAAGGGGAGACACCCCGCTGCATTATCTGTATATATCATCACAAAACGGGGGGAGAATCTGTATGCTGCCATGAAGATGCGTCAGAAAGGAAAATTACGGATAGGTGAGTATACAATTTTCCGTTTTCCTGACGCCTTCATGGCAGCACACACTGGGAAATAACTCGCCAGTCGGGTGGGTGCAAGAAAATATTTATTCCTTATAATGCAGAAGAATTGGCTCTAACGGATCTACCAAAATCTGCCATAGCGAAGTGAGCAGAGTGCACTCTATAGTGGGAAATTAAAGTCTGGAGGACCACGTCGCCGCCTGCAAATCTTCTCCGATGAGACTCTGCAATATGCTGCCCAGGAGATAGCCACTGCCCTGGTTGAGTGAGCCCTGATGTCCTCAGGAATTGCCAGATGTTGAATGGAGTATGCCTTCTTGATGGATTTTACTAATTAGGAGGCAATAGTACATGAATTGGCTGCTTGACTGCGTCTGTTTCCATGAGGAATGACCATGAGGGAATCTGTCTTCCTGAAAGGAGTTGTAGCGCCAGGTAACTAATGATGGTTTCAAAAAGAACCAAAAACACTGCGCTATTCGAATGTGTAACCAGTATACAAACAGCAGCTAACACAACATCTAGGTGTACAAATGTGACATAATAAATTTTTGTGAAAAACGTGTAGCGCTTATTTGTTTTTACCACATTACAATGTGACCAATGTAGTCAATACATGTGTTAGACTGTGCACAAAACACATAAAAAAGAAATATATAAACACTCAATTACTGTATATGTAAAGCTAGAATGTCCAAGTAAATAAATATGAAAAAAATGTGTCCACAAAAGTGGAAAAACAGCATGAAAACAGATGAAGAGTTCTCCAGATTCTCCAAGGTTACTGTGTGTGACACGATGAAGTAAAAAACAGTCCTACACCTTCTCCAAAGGATAATCACACAATCACCGCGTGAACCCTCCACCACATAAAATGGGGGCTTACCAGATTTAATGGATCCTACTCAAAATTATATTTGGAGGATCATATGTGCTTGTAGGTATACATAGGCTATTTTTGGAGTGTTGTCTTTTTCTGGAAGGCTTTCAAATGTAGCTATTTTCTCTGCGGTATGTCTCCATCCACATAGATCATCATAGGTAGTGGGATAGATATAAAGGAAGAGAGCAGGGACCACAATAGTGTAACTCCGTTTTTCGTTTCAAATAATTTAATTAAAAATTATCAAACTCACGTGTACAAAGAACATAAGCGCTTTTTCAGTAAAATCTCAGGCTGCAGTGAAGTCCCGACGCGTTTCGTCTTAAGCAGACATCATCTGGGGTACAACTTCAAGGCAGCCCTCCAGTTTATATAGCTAGACCCCCAATCAGGACAAGATTTCCTCCATCAGTGTCACCACCCATCACTTCCGGTATCCAACATGGCCGCCGGCGTGCGTTCCACGCCTCTTTTTAGTAATGTGAAGGTTCTAGTCAAATAGCTGTTAGATCCCATACTCTTATATATATTAGACGAATGACTTCCGTATATTTAAACGAACGTCCTAATGCCAATAACGTCCAAATAGAACGCAGGCATAAACATTGAAAAGTTCAGCCGATCTTTTAACCTTAGCGGAAGTAAAAGTAAAATGAACGTGACCCCCCGCGTATCTCACGAACGGGAGTGGTCAGCCTGGAACGCACCAACTTTATCCACATCCCGGCGCCATAACGTCACTTCCGTGTCCCCGTACTCAAAAAATAGACGTATAAAAGAACGCCATCTCTAGGGTAATGTACAGATCGGTACAAGAACGAATCTTTTTTATATATTAGATAAGGAAAGTATAGAATATATACTCTCAGCTGAGGGATATATCTAGTAGAAAAAGCATTGGTAAAAAATAAGTAAAAAAGTAAAAAATATAGACAACATTAAACATTCGGACGCTGCATCAAAATAGGAACGCAGTGCCTATAATCGCATATTAGCTTGTGTAGCCACATTTCACAGGAAAAATAAATAGAGAAGGCAAATTTCGAAAGGATATTATTTCCAGAAATTTTACCCAAAAAAAGTAGTTAAAATCTACCTAAGGGTATTAACTGAAAAATGAATGGAAAAATGTGACCAGATCCACTCAAATAGGCGATTATTACATCGTAACACTCTTACATGGACGATGGCTTACGCATAAAAAGGGAATTTTTTATTCTAATTTTTAAAAATTGAAAGTATAAAAATATAAAAACTTATAAAAATCAAATGTAGTCATGAGTTTTAAGGTATATATATATATATATATACTCAGATGTAGCGCTCTATTAATATAGTGGCCCAATCAAAAGGAGACCGGAAGTAATATGTGTCGACACATTAGGTGGACCAAACCCGAGTCGCCTTTAACCATCTACAAGTACACAAAAAGTACATTTTCCCCACATATTTCTACCATATATACCCAAAAAAGGAGGGGATAAGTGGAATAAAGTAAAAATATAGGTAAGAGAGATGGACAGACCTCATTTATCATCGATAAATGCATCTATATTGCACACCAAGTCCGAACCAAACGGGGAGTGGGACCCAACACCCTACATCAACCATTATCGATGAATGCATTGATGTCCCACTCCACGTTTAGACCAAACGGGGAGTAAGACTTGATAGTGTATATCCAATACGTCTCTAACTTGGATACACCCCTGGTCATGGCACCCCCCCTCCAGGGTGGCGTATACCTATCAATGATCAAAAACTCTGTTCCTGTAGGGTCACTATTGTGACACTGCTTATAGTGTCTAGGGACAGTGTGTTTTGAATCTTTACTCTTGATAAGGGATATATGTTCGCCTACCCTGATTGCAAATGTCCTAATCGTCCTCCCTACATATTGCTTGCCACATGGGCAGGTGATTAGATATACCACATACTTGGTGTCACAAGTGCAAAAAGGCTTGATACTATGTGTCTTATTAGTGATTGTAGAGGTAAATTCAGTGGCCTTACGTCTCCCTAAGGTATTGTATCTACATACACTGCACTTTTTACAGGGGTAGAAACCCGTCATATTGTGGAAAAAGGATGGACGATTGGGTGGATCTAAGATATTGGGGGCTATACTCTTCTGTAGGGAAGGAACCCCCCTGAAAAGTATCTTAGCTTGTTCGGGTAGCTTGGGGCCCAACACAGAATCGTTTTTTAGTATACTCCAATGTTTGTTTATAATAGACTTGATCTGTCTATGCTGTGATGAAAACGTTGTTATCATAGACCATCTGTAAGTATCATCAGGTGCATTTTGTGTTTTCTCAACAATGAGGTCCTCTCTATTGGTTTCCGCAACCTTGCATATTTCCCTATCCAAAATAGCTCTATCGTACCCCTTATCTTCAAATTTCTGCCTAAGATTTTTGGCTTGTATTTTGAATGTCTCTAGATCTGTACAATTCCTCCGGAGACGTAGAAACTGGCTCCGTGGAACAGAATTAAGCCACGCTCTGTGGTGGCAGCTATCTAGGGGAATGAAGCTGTTCCGATCTGTTTCTTTGAAATGTGTTTTGAACACAAATTTATTATTTAATATTTCAATTTCTAGATCCAAGAAGTTAATCTTAGAGGTGCTCATTTCTAGCGATAATGAGATACCCCTATCGTTGTGGTTCAAAGTACCAAAAAATTCTCTTAGCGATTCAGGTGTGCCATTCCATAGGAGGAGGATGTCGTCTATATATCTTGCCCATAAAGCCAACGAGGGGTTATGATGGGCATAGACGACATCCTCCTCCCACTTTGCCATAAATAAATTGGCAAGACTGGGGGCAAATTTGGCCCCCATTGCTACACCTCTCTGCTGTGAATAGTAATTCCCATTAAACCAAAAATAATTATGCTCGGTTGCAAACTCAAGCAGTTCAATGAGATAGTCGCGTTGGAAAGGCGCTAGAGAATCTTCTTGATCCAAAAAATAGCGGACAGCTTCTATACCCCTTCTATGTGGAATGCAAGTATATAGAGAAGCCACATCTGCTGTGGCAATAATGCATTCATCCTGGGGAGTTATATTTGCCAGTCTCCTAATTGTCGCTCCTGTATCCTTAAGATACGAAGGAGTTTTTTTCACTAAAGGTTGCAGGTAGAAATCTATATATCGACCTATACGTGAGGTGATAGAATTGATACCACTCACTATAGGCCTGCCGGGAGGGTTAATCGCATCTTTATGAATCTTTGGTAGATAATATATAGTGGGAATTCTTGGAGCAATAGGGATCAAAAATGATTTTTCTTTCTTATTCAGAATTTTCGAGTCGTATCCTTTCTCGACAAGGCTCTTAAGTTGTCTTTTGTAAAGATTTGTGGGATTGTTAGGGAGTAATTTATATGTCCCCGGTTCTTCTAGTATCCTGCACATTTCGGCTTTATACTGTTCCTTGTCCAGGATAACAATCCCACCCCCTTTGTCAGCAGGACGCACGACGACCTCCTTTTGTTCACACAAAGAGTTAAAACCGGCCTGTGAGAGGGTGGACCTATTCACATGCTTAATAGGAAGTTTCTCTAGGTCACCAAGTACAAGATCCTTAAAAATCTTTACCGCCGGAGCTGTAGGTACAGGGGGTACAAATAAAGACGGGTTAGATAACCCTGAATGTACAGTGCCAAACGTGGCTGCTGTATATCCTGTTCTAAACGGATTAGTTGTCAAATATCTTTGAACATTAATTTTCCTAATAAATTTGTGTACATCTATGAAGGTGTTAAATTTATTAAGACTTTTGGGGGGTGCATATTTTAATCCCTTATCCAATACAGATAACTCTGCTTGGGAAAAGGTTTTTTTACTTAGATTAAAGACACCCTTTCCTATCAAACTCGCCTTCTTTTTCCTCCGCTGTAGTCGTTTCCCCCCTCTGCACCCTCTCTTGGATCCTGGCCTCTTTTTTTGGTATATGGATCCTCGCAAAAATCCTGATTTCTAAAATTACTATTGGGTGGATTGTATGTAGATGGTGTATAGGCATTGTTTCTAATTTCATTGTCTCTCTGATCCCTTAGTGGAGAAAACCTGTTGTATGTAGAAACTGGAGCTACATTATGATTTTGAGACCCCACATAGTGCGAATTCGGGGGTGCACGTCTAGGTGACGGAGAGTAATAAGATGTCTCATTATAATCTCTAAGCTGGTAATCATCGCGGTTGAAAGGACGTCCTCGATTGGACCCTCTTCCACCTCTTTTACCCCGATGATTACCCCTCCCCCTCTGTGGCTTATTAGGAGTATGGGGGTAAAAATGTTGTACCGTGTACTGAGAGGGTGGTAGGCCCTCATCAGGGTATCTCTGTACAACATCACCATGGGGCATAGGGGGTTTGACTTCCACAGGCCTCATAGTGGAACCGACATCTTGAGGTCCACTTGGGGGTTGTGTGTCCATCGTAGATGTGGTTTGTAATGATTTTTGCCAACTGAACACATTTCCTGTCTTATAGTCGTTAATGTCTCTAGAATATTTTTTCTGTTTTTTGTACTTCTGTTCCCTGTCTTCCTTCTCTAAATGATTTAATAAGTTAGCTGAAAGAGAATTATATTCTGGGGTATTTTTAAAACCTCCAAGTTTATCTCTAAGTTCCTTAATTTCTTTATCTAAAAGTCCCAACCTATTATTCTTTCTGGTAGTCAAGAAGCCTAGAAGGTTAATTCCAGCTTCGTTAAAATACTTGAACCAAGACTCAAGGTCTTGCTCGCCTTGTTGAGGGTAAATGTCCCATCTCAGGCTTCTGGGGACCATGTGTTCCGCAATATATTGTTGCAGGAACGCTAGATCCCACTGTAGGTGGAGCTCTGATGTCATGATGTTTTTTAGCCTCATAAACATCCCTCCAATCTCTGTATTACTGCCCGTGGCTACAAACACACCATCAGTGTTAACCTTATGTGAAGCCCGATATTCAAAGATATCCATTAAATGATGAGAAAAAGAAGTGCTTCTATGTGAAAATAAAGCAGAAGAATTGCAGCAATGTGAAAAACAACCTAATAAACAAGTTTCAAAAAGAACCAAAAACACTGCGCTATTCGAATGTGTAACCAGTATACAAACAGCAGCTAACACAACATCTAGGTGTACAAATGTGACATAATAAATTTTTGTGAAAAACGTGTAGCGCTTATTTGTTTTTACCACATTACAATGTGACCAATGTAGTCAATACATGTGTTAGACTGTGCACAAAACACATAAAAAAGGAAATATATAAACACTCAATTACTGTATATGTAAAGCTAGAATGTCCAAGTAAATAAATATGAAAAAAATGTGTCCACAAAAGTGGAAAAACAGCATGAAAACAGATGAAGAGTTCTCCAGATTCTCCAAGGTTACTGTGTGTGACACGATGAAGTAAAAAACAGTCCTACACCTTCTCCAAAGGATAATCACACAATCACCGCGTGAACCCTCCACCACATAAAATGGGGGCTTACCAGATTTAATGGATCCTACTCAAAATTATATTTGGAGGATCATATGTGCTTGTAGGTATACATAGGCTATTTTTGGAGTGTTGTCTTTTTCTGGAAGGCTTTCAAATGTAGCTATTTTCTCTGCGGTATGTCTCCATCCACATAGATCATCATAGGTAGTGGGATAGATATAAAGGAAGAGAGCAGGGACCACAATAGTGTAACTCCGTTTTTCGTTTCAAATAATTTAATTAAAAATTATCAAACTCACGTGTACAAAGAACATAAGCGCTTTTTCAGTAAAATCTCAGGCTGCAGTGAAGTCCCGACGCGTTTCGTCTTAAGCAGACATCATCTGGGGTACAACTTCAAGGCAGCCCTCCAGTTTATATAGCTAGACCCCCAATCAGGACAAGATTTCCTCCATCAGTGTCACCACCCATCACTTCCGGTATCCAACATGGCCGCCGGCGTGCGTTCCACGCCTCTTTTTAGTAATGTGAAGGTTCTAGTCAAATAGCTGTTAGATCCCATACTCTTATATATATTAGACGAATGACTTCCGTATATTTAAACGAACGTCCTAATGCCAATAACGTCCAAATAGAACGCAGGCATAAACATTGAAAAGTTCAGCCGATCTTTTAACCTTAGCGGAAGTAAAAGTAAAATGAACGTGACCCCCCGCGTATCTCACGAACGGGAGTGGTCAGCCTGGAACGCACCAACTTTATCCACATCCCGGCGCCATAACGTCACTTCCGTGTCCCCGTACTCAAAAAATAATGTGTCGACACATATTACTTCCGGTCTCCTTTTGATTGGGCCACTATATTAATAGAGCGCTACATCTGAGTATATATATATATATATACCTTAAAACTCATGACTACATTTGATTTTTATAAGTTTTTATATTTTTATACTTTCAATTTTTAAAAATTAGAATAAAAAATTCCCTTTTTATGCGTAAGCCATCGTCCATGTAAGAGTGTTACGATGTAATAATCGCCTATTTGAGTGGATCTGGTCACATTTTTCCATTCATTTTTCAGTTAATACCCTTAGGTAGATTTTAACTACTTTTTTTGGGTAAAATTTCTGGAAATAATATCCTTTCGAAATTTGCCTTCTCTATTTATTTTTCCTGTGAAATGTGGCTACACAAGCTAATATGCGATTATAGGCACTGCGTTCCTATTTTGATGCAGCGTCCGAATGTTTAATGTTGTCTATATTTTTTACTTTTTTACTTATTTTTTACCAATGCTTTTTCTACTAGATATATCCCTCAGCTGAGAGTATATATTCTATACTTTCCTTATCTAATATATAAAAAAGATTCGTTCTTGTACCGATCTGTACATTACCCTAGAGATGGCGTTCTTTTATACGTCTATTTTTTGAGTACGGGGACACGGAAGTGACGTTATGGCGCCGGGATGTGGATAAAGTTGGTGCGTTCCAGGCTGACCACTCCCGTTCGTGAGATACGCGGGGGGTCACGTTCATTTTACTTTTACTTCCGCTAAGGTTAAAAGATCGGCTGAACTTTTCAATGTTTATGCCTGCGTTCTATTTGGACGTTATTGGCATTAGGACGTTCGTTTAAATATACGGAAGTCATTCGTCTAATATATATAAGAGTATGGGATCTAACAGCTATTTGACTAGAACCTTCACATTACTAAAAAGAGGCGTGGAACGCACGCCGGCGGCCATGTTGGATACCGGAAGTGATGGGTGGTGACACTGATGGAGGAAATCTTGTCCTGATTGGGGGTCTAGCTATATAAACTGGAGGGCTGCCTTGAAGTTGTACCCCAGATGATGTCTGCTTAAGACGAAACGCGTCGGGACTTCACTGCAGCCTGAGATTTTACTGAAAAAGCGCTTATGTTCTTTGTACACGTGAGTTTGATAATTTTTAATTAAATTATTTGAAACGAAAAACGGAGTTACACTATTGTGGTCCCTGCTCTCTTCCTTTATATCTATCCCACTACCTATGATGATCTATGTGGATGGAGACATACCGCAGAGAAAATAGCTACATTTGAAAGCCTTCCAGAAAAAGACAACACTCCAAAAATAGCCTATGTATACCTACAAGCACATATGATCCTCCAAATATAATTTTGAGTAGGATCCATTAAATCTGGTAAGCCCCCATTTTATGTGGTGGAGGGTTCACGCGGTGATTGTGTGATTATCCTTTGGAGAAGGTGTAGGACTGTTTTTTACTTCATCGTGTCACACACAGTAACCTTGGAGAATCTGGAGAACTCTTCATCTGTTTTCATGCTGTTTTTCCACTTTTGTGGACACATTTTTTTCATATTTATTTACTTGGACATTCTAGCTTTACATATACAGTAATTGAGTGTTTATATATTTCTTTTTTATGTGTTTTGTGCACAGTCTAACACATGTATTGACTACATTGGTCACATTGTAATGTGGTAAAAACAAATAAGCGCTACACGTTTTTCACAAAAATTTATTATGTCACATTTGTACACCTAGATGTTGTGTTAGCTGCTGTTTGTATACTGGTTACACATTCGAATAGCGCAGTGTTTTTGGTTCTTTTTGAAACTTGTTTATTAGGTTGTTTTTCACATTGCTGCAATTCTTCTGCTTTATTTTCACATAGAAGCACTTCTTTTTCTCATCATTTAATGGATATCTTTGAATATCGGGCTTCACATAAGGTTAACACTGATGGTGTGTTTGTAGCCACGGGCAGTAATACAGAGATTGGAGGGATGTTTATGAGGCTAAAAAACATCATGACATCAGAGCTCCACCTACAGTGGGATCTAGCGTTCCTGCAACAATATATTGCGGAACACATGGTCCCCAGAAGCCTGAGATGGGACATTTACCCTCAACAAGGCGAGCAAGACCTTGAGTCTTGGTTCAAGTATTTTAACGAAGCTGGAATTAACCTTCTAGGCTTCTTGACTACCAGAAAGAATAATAGGTTGGGACTTTTAGATAAAGAAATTAAGGAACTTAGAGATAAACTTGGAGGTTTTAAAAATACCCCAGAATATAATTCTCTTTCAGCTAACTTATTAAATCATTTAGAGAAGGAAGACAGGGAACAGAAGTACAAAAAACAGAAAAAATATTCTAGAGACATTAACGACTATAAGACAGGAAATGTGTTCAGTTGGCAAAAATCATTACAAACCACATCTACGATGGACACACAACCCCCAAGTGGACCTCAAGATGTCGGTTCCACTATGAGGCCTGTGGAAGTCAAACCCCCTATGCCCCATGGTGATGTTGTACAGAGATACCCTGATGAGGGCCTACCACCCTCTCAGTACACGGTACAACATTTTTACCCCCATACTCCTAATAAGCCACAGAGGGGGAGGGGTAATCATCGGGGTAAAAGAGGTGGAAGAGGGTCCAATCGAGGACGTCCTTTCAACCGCGATGATTACCAGCTTAGAGATTATAATGAGACATCTTATTACTCTCCGTCACCTAGACGTGCACCCCCGAATTCGCACTATGTGGGGTCTCAAAATCATAATGTAGCTCCAGTTTCTACATACAACAGGTTTTCTCCACTAAGGGATCAGAGAGACAATGAAATTAGAAACAATGCCTATACACCATCTACATACAATCCACCCAATAGTAATTTTAGAAATCAGGATTTTTGCGAGGATCCATATACCAAAAAAAGAGGCCAGGATCCAAGAGAGGGTGCAGAGGGGGGAAACGACTACAGCGGAGGAAAAAGAAGGCGAGTTTGATAGGAAAGGGTGTCTTTAATCTAAGTAAAAAAACCTTTTCCCAAGCAGAGTTATCTGTATTGGATAAGGGATTAAAATATGCACCCCCCAAAAGTCTTAATAAATTTAACACCTTCATAGATGTACACAAATTTATTAGGAAAATTAATGTTCAAAGATATTTGACAACTAATCCGTTTAGAACAGGATATACAGCAGCCACGTTTGGCACTGTACATTCAGGGTTATCTAACCCGTCTTTATTTGTACCCCCTGTACCTACAGCTCCGGCGGTAAAGATTTTTAAGGATCTTGTACTTGGTGACCTAGAGAAACTTCCTATTAAGCATGTGAATAGGTCCACCCTCTCACAGGCCGGTTTTAACTCTTTGTGTGAACAAAAGGAGGTCGTCGTGCGTCCTGCTGACAAAGGGGGTGGGATTGTTATCCTGGACAAGGAACAGTATAAAGCCGAAATGTGCAGGATACTAGAAGAACCGGGGACATATAAATTACTCCCTAACAATCCCACAAATCTTTACAAAAGACAACTTAAGAGCCTTGTCGAGAAAGGATACGACTCGAAAATTCTGAATAAGAAAGAAAAATCATTTTTGATCCCTATTGCTCCAAGAATTCCCACTATATATTATCTACCAAAGATTCATAAAGATGCGATTAACCCTCCCGGCAGGCCTATAGTGAGTGGTATCAATTCTATCACCTCACGTATAGGTCGATATATAGATTTCTACCTGCAACCTTTAGTGAAAAAAACTCCTTCGTATCTTAAGGATACAGGAGCGACAATTAGGAGACTGGCAAATATAACTCCCCAGGATGAATGCATTATTGCCACAGCAGATGTGGCTTCTCTATATACTTGCATTCCACATAGAAGGGGTATAGAAGCTGTCCGCTATTTTTTGGATCAAGAAGATTCTCTAGCGCCTTTCCAACGCGACTATCTCATTGAACTGCTTGAGTTTGCAACCGAGCATAATTATTTTTGGTTTAATGGGAATTACTATTCACAGCAGAGAGGTGTAGCAATGGGGGCCAAATTTGCCCCCAGTCTTGCCAATTTATTTATGGCAAAGTGGGAGGAGGATGTCGTCTATGCCCATCATAACCCCTCGTTGGCTTTATGGGCAAGATATATAGACGACATCCTCCTCCTATGGAATGGCACACCTGAATCGCTAAGAGAATTTTTTGGTACTTTGAACCACAACGATAGGGGTATCTCATTATCGCTAGAAATGAGCACCTCTAAGATTAACTTCTTGGATCTAGAAATTGAAATATTAAATAATAAATTTGTGTTCAAAACACATTTCAAAGAAACAGATCGGAACAGCTTCATTCCCCTAGATAGCTGCCACCACAGAGCGTGGCTTAATTCTGTTCCACGGAGCCAGTTTCTACGTCTCCGGAGGAATTGTACAGATCTAGAGACATTCAAAATACAAGCCAAAAATCTTAGGCAGAAATTTGAAGATAAGGGGTACGATAGAGCTATTTTGGATAGGGAAATATGCAAGGTTGCGGAAACCAATAGAGAGGACCTCATTGTTGAGAAAACACAAAATGCACCTGATGATACTTACAGATGGTCTATGATAACAACGTTTTCATCACAGCATAGACAGATCAAGTCTATTATAAACAAACATTGGAGTATACTAAAAAACGATTCTGTGTTGGGCCCCAAGCTACCCGAACAAGCTAAGATACTTTTCAGGGGGGTTCCTTCCCTACAGAAGAGTATAGCCCCCAATATCTTAGATCCACCCAATCGTCCATCCTTTTTCCACAATATGACGGGTTTCTACCCCTGTAAAAAGTGCAGTGTATGTAGATACAATACCTTAGGGAGACGTAAGGCCACTGAATTTACCTCTACAATCACTAATAAGACACATAGTATCAAGCCTTTTTGCACTTGTGACACCAAGTATGTGGTATATCTAATCACCTGCCCATGTGGCAAGCAATATGTAGGGAGGACGATTAGGACATTTGCAATCAGGGTAGGCGAACATATATCCCTTATCAAGAGTAAAGATTCAAAACACACTGTCCCTAGACACTATAAGCAGTGTCACAATAGTGACCCTACAGGAACAGAGTTTTTGATCATTGATAGGTATACGCCACCCTGGAGGGGGGGTGCCATGACCAGGGGTGTATCCAAGTTAGAGACGTATTGGATATACACTATCAAGTCTTACTCCCCGTTTGGTCTAAACGTGGAGTGGGACATCAATGCATTCATCGATAATGGTTGATGTAGGGTGTTGGGTCCCACTCCCCGTTTGGTTCGGACTTGGTGTGCAATATAGATGCATTTATCGATGATAAATGAGGTCTGTCCATCTCTCTTACCTATATTTTTACTTTATTCCACTTATCCCCTCCTTTTTTGGGTATATATGGTAGAAATATGTGGGGAAAATGTACTTTTTGTGTACTTGTAGATGGTTAAAGGCGACTCGGGTTTGGTCCACCTAATGTGTCGACACATATTACTTCCGGTCTCCTTTTGATTGGGCCACTATATTAATAGAGCGCTACATCTGAGTATATATATATATATATACCTTAAAACTCATGACTACATTTGATTTTTATAAGTTTTTATATTTTTATACTTTCAATTTTTAAAAATTAGAATAAAAAATTCCCTTTTTATGCGTAAGCCATCGTCCATGTAAGAGTGTTACGATGTAATAATCGCCTATTTGAGTGGATCTGGTCACATTTTTCCATTCATTTTTCAGTTAATACCCTTAGGTAGATTTTAACTACTTTTTTTGGGTAAAATTTCTGGAAATAATATCCTTTCGAAATTTGCCTTCTCTATTTATTTTTCCTGTGAAATGTGGCTACACAAGCTAATATGCGATTATAGGCACTGCGTTCCTATTTTGATGCAGCGTCCGAATGTTTAATGTTGTCTATATTTTTTACTTTTTTACTTATTTTTTACCAATGCTTTTTCTACTAGATATATCCCTCAGCTGAGAGTATATATTCTATACTTTCCTTATCTAATATATAAAAAAGATTCGTTCTTGTACCGATCTGTACATTACCCTAGAGATGGCGTTCTTTTATACGTCTATTTTTTGAGTACGGGGACACGGAAGTGACGTTATGGCGCCGGGATGTGGATAAAGTTGGTGCGTTCCAGGCTGACCACTCCCGTTCGTGAGATACGCGGGGGGTCACGTTCATTTTACTTTTACTTCCGCTAAGGTTAAAAGATCGGCTGAACTTTTCAATGTTTATGCCTGCGTTCTATTTGGACGTTATTGGCATTAGGACGTTCGTTTAAATATACGGAAGTCATTCGTCTAATATATATAAGAGTATGGGATCTAACAGCTATTTGACTAGAACCTTCACATTACTAAAAAGAGGCGTGGAACGCACGCCGGCGGCCATGTTGGATACCGGAAGTGATGGGTGGTGACACTGATGGAGGAAATCTTGTCCTGATTGGGGGTCTAGCTATATAAACTGGAGGGCTGCCTTGAAGTTGTACCCCAGATGATGTCTGCTTAAGACGAAACGCGTCGGGACTTCACTGCAGCCTGAGATTTTACTGAAAAAGCGCTTATGTTCTTTGTACACGTGAGTTTGATAATTTTTAATTAAATTATTTGAAACGAAAAACGGAGTTACACTATTGTGGTCCCTGCTCTCTTCCTTTATATCTATCCCACTACCTATGATGATCTATGTGGATGGAGACATACCGCAGAGAAAATAGCTACATTTGAAAGCCTTCCAGAAAAAGACAACACTCCAAAAATAGCCTATGTATACCTACAAGCACATATGATCCTCCAAATATAATTTTGAGTAGGATCCATTAAATCTGGTAAGCCCCCATTTTATGTGGTGGAGGGTTCACGCGGTGATTGTGTGATTATCCTTTGGAGAAGGTGTAGGACTGTTTTTTACTTCATCGTGTCACACACAGTAACCTTGGAGAATCTGGAGAACTCTTCATCTGTTTTCATGCTGTTTTTCCACTTTTGTGGACACATTTTTTTCATATTTATTTACTTGGACATTCTAGCTTTACATATACAGTAATTGAGTGTTTATATATTTCTTTTTTATGTGTTTTGTGCACAGTCTAACACATGTATTGACTACATTGGTCACATTGTAATGTGGTAAAAACAAATAAGCGCTACACGTTTTTCACAAAAACTAATGATGGTTGTTTTAACATCCAGCGGATGAGGTTCACCTTGATCATTAGTGAAGGATGGGGGGACGATGTCCTGGTTATAACGGAAGGAAGTTGCTACCTTTGGGATGAAGCGGTCTGAAGGTCTCAGAACCACTCTATCAGGAAAAAACACTAAGTAGGGCTCTGGCGCCATCAGTGCTTGGATCTCAGATACTCTCCTTGCTGATGTAATTGTGATGAAAAAAGATAGTTTCAGAGTTAGATCCTAGAGTGAGATTGCTTCAGACGGAGTAAAAGGAGGATTGGAGAAGGCATCGAGGACTACTGAGAGGACCCATGATGGGATAACTGGTTTCCTGGGAGGTTTGATCTTCAGACAGGCCCTCAGGAATTGGATTATCAAAGGGTGTAATGCCCATCTGGTGCCTGTTTTTGCAGACAAAGAGGATACTTGTACCTTTAGGTACCTTTGAGGAGGCTCTGGAGAAATGGGATTCCATCCCTTCTGCTGGGCCATGGAAAAGAACTTCCTCCAAATTCTTGTATAGGTGGTGTTGGTGGTAATTTTCCTGGCTTGCATCAGGGTTGATATTACTTCCTGAGAACAGCCCTGCTCTGTTAACCTAGCCCTTTTAATTTCCAGGCCGTCAGATGCAACTTCTCCAGAGCTGGGTGTAAGAATTGGCCTTGAGATGGCAGATCCAGGGTTATCAGAAGAGGAATTGGAGGCTGAAGGCTTAGCTGCAACAGGGTCGTGAACCACGGTCTTCTCTGGCCAAAGCGGGATTACAGTGCTTACTGTAGCTGAAGATCTCCGGAGCCTGGACAGGAACCTCACAATTGCCGGGGTTGGAGGGAATATGTACCCCAACCTGAAGTTCCATGGGTGAATTAGACAGTCTACTCCCTTGGCTGATGGAAACAAAGCTATTGACAGAAACCTCCAACATTTGGCATTCGCAGGTGTGGCTGCTAAGTCGACTTCTGGCATTCCCAAAGCCTTCGTAAGAAGGGAAAAGGCCTGGAGGCTCATGTTCTGTGCCGCCGGGACATATACTGCCCTTAAATCTGTTAGGTGTGCCTGTGCCCATTCCAAGATAGGACAGACTTCCTCCATCAGCATGTGACTCCTGGTATCTCCCTGCTTCTGAATACAGGACACTGCCACTTTGTTGTACATCTGGATAAGCACATTCTTCCCCTTCAGGACTGGTGCAAATGCCATGAGAGCTTGGAAGGCTGCCCTGAGTTCTAGTATATTCGATACTACACCTTGAGCCTGGAAGTGCCATCGGCCCTGAGCTGCTTGATCTTGAAAGTGGGCTCCCCAACCGCTCTGACAGGCATCCGAAGTGACTACTTCGGGGTCTGATGGAACTATCGGTCTGTATCTTCTGAGGTTGCTGGGTTGTGTCCACCACCATACCGATTGCTTCACCGACCTGGAGATGGGAATGGTCTGATGCATCGATACTCCATCCCACTGCTCTAGAAAGGAGTTCTGCAGGACTCTCATGTGCCATTATGACCATTGTACCATGGGTATGGTTGCGGACATGGACCCTAGCACACTCAAACAGGCTCTGGCTGGTAGATGCCTTGTTGACAACAATTTACGCATCTTCTGTATTAGGGGCTGAACTTTCTCTTGAGGGAGTTGTACCCTGTTTATTTTGGTATTCAGATCTGCTCCCAGAAATACCATATTTTGTGTGGGTTGCAAACTGCTCTTCTTCCAATTGACTAGTCATCCAAAGTTTTGGAGAGTCGTGAGTAGAATTCTCAGATGACAGAGCAGCATCTCCTACTTTTCTGCTAAAAGTAGGATATCGCCCAGATAATGGTGAATTCGTAGTCCCTTCGCTCTGAGGAATGCAACCAAGGGTAGCAGGACCTTGGTGAATGTCCTGGGGGGCGAAGAGATGCCGAATGGAAGGCACTGAAATTGGAAGTGATACCGGTTGATGGCGAATCGGAGAAACTTTTGAAAGGCGGGATGAATTGGGATATGTAGATAGGCGTCTGACAAATTTAATTTAATTTAAATTTAGGAAATATTTTCAAACCTTTTGTGGTTCCGCTTTATCTTCTTCCCAGCCGATCGCATCCTTAACTGATTTTGCAAAAGGCTCACCTAGGGAAAAATCAAACCCTGCGGACATCTCCAGAGGAGGATTCTGAGGCTTGAGTGCAATGGAAGTCTGCCGATGATGTGCTGGGAGCAGGTCTATCCATTAGCGATGCCGTTGTCTCCAGTATTGATTCCTGCACCGATTCTCTTATGAGCTCTGTAGCCATCCTTGCATCTGATTCCTTCTCTTTTGTCGCTTCATTGAAGCATGAGCGGCAGGCTAGTTTATCTGGCAAGGCCAGTGCGCCGCATACCCAGCAAGTGTTGGCTGCAGGACGGGTGTGGCGGCTTTGGCGGTGTGATGAAGGTGACCCCTTGCTGTGTGACCGACTATGACGTGAGCGGCTATGTCTTCGGTGGCGAGAGGAAGATCTTGAACGACTTCTGCTGGACCTCCTGAAGGATGACGGATGACTTGATCTTCTCCCATGCCTAGACCTTGTGGCTCTTGACCTGGTAGGGCTGCCAAAAACGCAGCGTTTTAGTGATCTGGCTCTCTTTTCTTCTCCCCTTCTTCAATACTTACCTATGACGGTAAGGTCTGCGTGGGCAGTGGACTCCATAGAAAATAGGCAGCCTGAAGGAGAATAACAGAAAAAGAAAAAATGAAAAGGGTTCTTTCCTTCTTAAAAAAAATAAATAAAAATAAAAAAAAGGGCTGGAAAGAGCCCTAGAGAAGCTGAATGACTTACCTGAGTAGCTGAATGAATTTGGCAAAGCAGGGGCGAATTCAGCTTTCCTGTGCAATTTTAGCAAATACACAGGGAAAAAACTATGTTAAATGGTGCCGCCGCCGTGGCATGAGCAGTAGCGTCCTGAGCGTCCCAGCGCCATCTTGGAGAAGGGCATAGTCATTGCTGGCAATTACCCAGCTCTGCACATGCACAGAGCAGAGGAGAAGAATACAGTGGCCATGACGGCCCTACGGGCGGTGGACAACAAGGACCAGCAGACCAAACAGACAGAAAAGACGATAGTGGAGTCCACTGCAAATTATGAAGCTTCTTTAAAGCTTAATACTGGAAGAAATAAAATCTAGCTATAAATCAACTAGCCTATCTTAAATAAAAATTAAAGTGCCTTGTGCTATGAAAAATAGTAACCAGTGTATTAAAAACTTAAATTCCAGAAATCATGTGTTTATATATCAACATAAGTAACTCTAAGTAAAAAGGGGAAAAATATTCCATAAAGTGCAAATGTCTTATATTAAAACGTGCAATTCATAGTGCATGATTACAAAAAGTTGGTAAAATACAGTCTTTAGTGAAATTAAATAAAGTGCCAGTGATTATTAGTTCCGTAATCTTCTTAATAATAAAAAAAAAAAAAAAAAAAAAAATTAAATATTCTTAATAATAAGAAAAAATTAAATATGTATATAAGACAGTCTATATATAAGCTGAAATAAGTGCTCAGTGACTTGTTCAGTGCTTCTCAAAAAGAAAAACAGGTGCCAGCAATCGTGTTGTAATTTCTGTGTCTCCAGTATACACGGCACACTAGGTAAAATGGCCCCTTACCTTACTGCTGTAAGGTAAACAGCAAATCAAGCAGCAAAAACAAGGGTCCAGGGATTCTATCCCAATTCCTAGCAGGTGGATATTGGTCCCCTCAGGTAGGTATTTTTCTCTCAGATAGTTTCCATATAGATCTTTGGCTTCAGTATAACTCCCAGAGGTCTCATAGGAAAGATAGAGGTACACTCGGATGGTGAAGTACGTTCGTAAAATTTATTATAACGATATATAAGAAGAGGTACTCACAAACATACGATAAAATACAACTTTAAAAACGGACGAGCATTCCGCTCGTGTATGCGAACGTCACTTCCGGTATCCTCGTTCCGACGCGTATCGTCACTAGTCACGTGACTTCATCAGGGAGATTCCCTGATGAAGTCACGTGACTAGTGACGATACGCGTCGGAACGAGGATACCGGAAGTGACGTTCGCATACACGAGCGGAATGCTCGTCCGTTTTTAAAGTTGTATTTTATCGTATGTTTGTGAGTACCTCTTCTTATATATCGTTATAATAAATTTTACGAACGTACTTCACCATCCGAGTGTACCTCTATCTTTCCTATGAGACCTCTGGGAGTTATACTGAAGCCAAAGATCTATATGGAAACTATCTGAGAGAAAAATACCTACCTGAGGGGACCAATATCCACCTGCTAGGAATTGGGATAGAATCCCTGGACCCTTGTTTTTGCTGCTTGATTTGCTGTTTACCTTACAGCAGTAAGGTAAGGGGCCATTTTACCTAGTGTGCCGTGTATACTGGAGACACAGAAATTACAACACGATTGCTGGCACCTGTTTTTCTTTTTGAGAAGCACTGAACAAGTCACTGAGCACTTATTTCAGCTTATATATAGACTGTCTTATATACATATTTAATTTTTTCTTATTATTAAGAATATTTCATTTTTTTTTTTTTTTTTATCATTAAGAAGATTACGGAACTAATAATCACTGGCACTTTATTTAATTTCACTAAAGACTGTATTTTACCAACTTTTTGTAATCATGCACTATGAATTGCACGTTTTAATATAAGACATTTGCACTTTATGGAATATTTTTCCCCTTTTTACTTAGAGTTACTTATGTTGATATATAAACACATGATTTCTGGAATTTAAGTTTTTAATACACTGGTTACTATTTTTCATAGCACAAGGCACTTTAATTTTTATTTAAGATAGGCTAGTTGATTTATAGCTAGATTTTATTTCTTCCAGTATTAGGCTCTTTATATTTATATCTAGTTCAGGTAGCGCAACACCATCTGTTTGATTTTCACTTTTATTATCTGGGGGTTAGGGTTCATACCCCTGTCGGTAGTTTGCTGCAACCTATCCTTTTAAATAGCTTAGGCCCTTGACGACAGCGCGGGGATACCTTAACCTAAATTTCTTTAAAGCTTATTGTGCCAGATATCCAGATGCCCCCTGAGACCACCAGAATGGGGGTTCCCTCCATAGAAGCTCACTTAGAGTCTGTACAGGAGGAACTTCCAAACAGGAGAGGCTTGAACCTGCTGGGGCGAGTGAGGTAAGAGGCTTTTTCTTTTCCTTGGACTTGTAAATAGGAGAAACCTTGTCCATCCAACCTGTCAGGTGAGGATAAAAAAGAGAATGCAGCGGGGTGTCTCCCCTTCAAATTTATAGTTAAACCAATCCTGTCAGGTTGTTGGGGTGGAGTCACAACCCAGTGTGTGCTGCCATGAAGGCGTCAGGAAAAGCCTCTGCAATCATCTGTAACAAAATAACCAACAATGCATGGGGGAGTGTTGAAAATGTTTTCATTATATTTAATTCCTCAGAATATTCATCCCTTCACCACACAACGTGGGACATCGCTCCCTTAAGATTTTACACTCACCAGAAATCAGGTGATAATCAGCCTTAAAATCAGCCTCTTTAGCTTCTAACGTAATTTCACCAGTATTAGGTCTGTATGGGTTCATACTGTGTTCCATCCTTGAATGCCAGACTCCAATAGATTGCCGCTGGATCCCAAGCTCATCAGCGATCATGCCCAAAGGATAAATAAGCTTACACAGTATAATTCCATTTTAAACTGTTTTTAATTAAAAGCCAAATCCCCCCTTACATATTGCACTTACAAATACAGGATTAAAAATGAGCATGTAAACAGTAGCTTGCCTGCCTGGTGTCACTCCACCGCTCCTAGTATTGAAAGGATCGCGGCAATGCCTGGGGTTGCCCCCACACTGAGTAATCTTTCACTTTCAGGCTGAATTCACACTTCATCTCTTAGAATGGCGGGCAGATTTGCTGTGATTCTGCCTGCGCTGATGTGTAAATGACAAATTGCGGGACTCTCATTTGAGGTGCCATTCATTTGAATGACACCTAAAATTGCGGTGCGGGTCTGCAATTGCGACAACCTGCATAGCGGGAAACATGATGCCCAAAAATAGCCCCTGAATTTTTTTTGAGCGGACGTGCTTCCCGATTGCAGCGTTATTTATTGCTCCAGACTCGCACCACAATTTTAGGTGTCATTCAAATGAATAACATCTCAAATGTGAGTCCCGCAATTTGTCATTCACACATGGGCGCTTTCAAATTGTGGGAAAAATTGCGCCAAATTTACCCACGATTTAAAACGCTGAAGTGTCCCAATAGTGCAGGTTGTTCATTTATAGAAGTGAGAGATCACACAGCGCTATTTTGATCCGTCTATGGCCAACCAGCCTTTAGTAGCCTTTTGTAACCTCTAGACATCTGTATGCCTGAAGTCTAATGGGCCCTTATGCCGCGTACACACGAGCGGACTTTTCAACATCCAAAGTCCGAAGGACTGAGTCCGTCAGACTATCCGATCGTGTGTGGGCTGCAACGGACTTTTGACTCGCGAAAGTCCGAAGGACTTTAGAATATGGAACATGCTTCAAATTTTCCCGAAGGAACTCCGCCGGACCCGGTCCCCTTCGAAAACTCCGCTCGTGTGTATGCTACTCCGACATACTAAAACCGACGCTAGGGCAGCTATTGGCTACTGGCTATGAACTTCCTTATTCGAGTCGGGTCGTACGTCATCACGTTCGAATCCGTCGGAGTTTAGTGTGATTGTGTGTGGCCAAGTCCGTTCGGCCGAAAAGTCTGTCAGAACTCCGTCGGAATTCCAGCAGAACTCCGACGGAACTCCTTTGGAAGTCTGTCGGACATAAGTCCGCTCGTGTGTACAGGGCTTAAGGCTGCATTCCCACCAAAGCAAAACCTTTTTCAAGCATTTTTATTGAGCATTTTTGCATGCATATACAAGCATTTTTGCATGCATATACAAGCATTTTAGAAGCATATATCAAGCATTTTACATGTGTAATCAAACCTAGGGCATGTTTGTTTAAGCCATTGGAAAGCACTAGGGGAAGTTAGACACGTTCTTACATGCTAAAAAAAAAACACTTTATTCAAACATACACAGGCGTTTTCATTGAAGTCTGTGGGGCCAAAGACTGCTTCAGAAGTAGCTTATGCAGCTTTTAGAGCATCAGGCTTTGAGCTCATACTGTACTCACCATTAAAATACATGGGATTTAGGATGTTTTGAAGCTACAAAACACTTATGCCACGTACACACGACCAGACTTTTGACGGACTAGGTCCGACGGTCTTCCCGACGGACTTTCAGCGGAGGGCCAACGGACTTTCAGCGGAGGTCCGTCTGACTTTCTGAACTAAATGGACTTGGCCACACACGACCGGACTAAGTCCGTTTGTTTTTAATGTGATGGCGTAAACGGGACTAAACAAGGAAGTTCAATAGCCAGTAGCCAATAGCTGCCCTTGTGTCGTATTTGGTTAGTCGGACTAGCATGTGTTACCCATCACCTGATTGGTTGAAATGACAGGTGCTGTGATTTGACGCCTAACAGAAGGAGGGGAGCAGATGCATGGAGGACACAGCTCCCTGCCATCACCCGTTGCCCCATCGAGATAGGGTAAGTGATGGGCAGACAGTGAGCGGGCGGGGGGTCACAGTGTTTGCTTTTGATGGGCACAGTGGCATTATTTGATGGGCACAGTGGCGTTATTTGATGGGCACAGTGGCGGTATTTGAGCACAGTGGTGGCATTTGATGGCACAGTGGCTGCGATTGATGGCACAGTGGCTGCGTTTGATGGCAATTTTTGAGCACCAGCTGCCACTGCAGCCAGCTGTTCTCTATGGGACCGGATGGAGACAGACCACCTGTCCATTTCTATCGGATACCATGCAATCCGATCTGCTAGATGGATGGGGTATGGAATCCCGATCCGTTTTTAGCGGCCTGGACTGGATCGGATGCAAAAAAAAAAGACACATGTCCATTTACATCAGCTTCTCCAGAGAGAACAATGGGTGGTCTGATTGGGCCCGCTTGAAAAAGCGATAGTCAGACCCGATCGGTCTGCTTGTATGAAAGGGGTCTAAGACCTTGTTCACGCAGGGCATACACAGTGTACCTTTACGGGGGTGCAGAGGTGTTCAGTGCCTCTCTGTGCAGGCAGTCCCATTGATGTAATTTGGGATGTAGCAACTGAACAAACAATTTACATAAATGGGACTGCCTATACTGGGATGCACAGAACACCTGTGCATCCCTGTGCGGGTAAACATGGCCCCCCCATGGGCATACACTTTAGTATGCCACATGTGAACGATGCTTTAGTAGCAATTTAGCAGGAATTTTGTAAGTTATGTTGTGTTTATATGCACTATAAATGATTTTAGTGTATTTTTAGTGATAATAGCGATATGATGAATATTTGCGCAATTATTGCGGGGCCCAAAAAATCAGTAGCAATTTTTTTTCATTCTACAGGTCATGTGCTTTCAGAAAATCTAGTTCTAGTCTAGTTTGAGGGGTGTTTTCAAATTCTGAAAGCTGTAAGTGAAGAAATGGTAACCTCTGGAATCTTTCCAGAAATTGCTTTTATTTACAGTTTTGCGTACCTTTGGTTTTCACCATTTCACAAAAAGGTGCAATTTAAGACGTACAAATATTTGTTATTAATTAACTCAATGCAGCCATTTACAGCCAATTGTTATATAAATAAAATTAGGGATCCTGCGCCAGGATCCCTAATTTTATTTATATAACAGTTGGGGTTCATAGCCTCCTAAGGGGGCTGAGAATTATAGGGACGGCAGCAACCTATTAGACCAATTACCACAGCGCAGCTTGCTTTCTTTTCATTTACAGCCAATTGCCATGTATGAATCCACTATTAAGGATTTTAGTGCATTTACTTTTATTAATACAAATGATTTTTTTGAAAAATAAAGAGCAGTGACAGTAAGCATCAGTTAGAGCCGGTTCACACAGGGGCAACACGACTTTCAACACGACTTTTGGAGGCAACTTGGACACGACTTCAACACGACTTTGGGCGACTTACAACACGACTTTAAGTCGCCCCAGGCTAGGCGACTTTTGCCGTGGCCAATCAGAGAATGAGCTCTAAAGGGGGAAAAAAAAACGGCGTTAGGTCTGGTATGGATTTTAAGGGGAACCCCCTACGCCGAAAAAACGGTGTGAGGGTCCCCGCCAGATCCATACCAGACCCTTATCCGAGCACGCTACCCAGCCGGCCAGGCTGCATGCCCTCAACATGGGGGGTGCCTTGGGGAAGGGGGTCCCCCACCCCAAAGCACCTTGTCCCCATGTTGATGAGGACAAGGGCCTCTTCCCGACAACCCTGGGCATTGGTTGTCGGGGTCTGCAGGCGGGGGGCTTATCTGAATCTGTGAGCCCCTATATAAGTCCCCGCATGCCGCGTGTCCTGTCATAGTGACTGGACACAGCGAGGAGGCAACATCTCCAGAAGAGAAGAACAGAAGACGGCGGCAGCAGCAACAGAAGACCGGGCAACCTCTTGTCAAAGAGCTAGAAGAAGGCGCGGTGGCCCGGCAAGAAGAACCGCAGAGGGGGACAAGACCCCCGAAGTCGGAAGAAGAGGGCGGCGGCGAAGAAGAAAGCTGGGCTCCTCCGCTAGTAAAAGAGCTAGCAGAAGATAGCGGAGGAGTCCGGCGAGAAGACCCCCGAAGACGGAAGAAGACCATACTCATTCACATAGGGTGGGGGGCCGGGATCCGGGGGCCCCCTTATTAAAGAGGGCTCGCGGATTCCGATAAGCCCCCCGCCCGCAGACCCTGACAACCAACGGCCAGGGTTGTCGGGAAGAGGCCCTTGTCCGCATCAACATGGGGACAAGGTGCTTTGGGCATCCCCCCATGTTGAGGGCACGCGGCCTGGTACGGCTCAGGAGGGGGGGCGCTCGCTCGTCCCCACCCCCTTTCCTGGCCAGCCGGGTACCGTGCACAAATAAGGGTCTGGTATGGATCTAGGGGGGACCCCATGCCGTTTTTTCGGCGTAGGGGGTTCCCCTTAAAATCCATACCAGACCTAAGGCCCTGGTATGCTCTCGGAGGGGGAACCCACGCCAAATTTTTTAAAATAAATTAGGCGTGGAGTTCCCTTTTGAGAGCTGATAATTCTGGGAGAGTCGCCTCCTTATAGATGGAGATCCAACTTGGAGGCGAACTCCATTGAAATCAATGGGTACCAGTCGCCTACAAGTCAGATAGAAGTAGTACAGGAACCTTTTCTGAAGTCGGAGGGACTTCAGTAGTGTGCATTAAGACGGCTCTCATTCACTTACATTGATTTTTACATGTAGCGCGACTAGGGGCGACCTGAAGTGGGATCTGAGTCGCCCCTGTGTGAACCGATTCTTACAGAGTACATTGAATAATGAATGTAACATGTTGTGGATGCAGGAACATTCAAGAAAAGTTTAACGTGAGTTCCTATGATAAGAAGGCCCAGAAAGGCCAACGTGTTTCGCCGCCAGTTGAGCAGTCACACACTGGTCTAACCAGAAAGACCTCCCCATCAGACGAGCCAAAGGATATAGATTTTAGTGCATTTTCAGCGAAAATATTATTTTGATAAACATTTGTGTAAATACCGCGGGGCCAAAAAGATCAATAGCACCTTCTTTTTATTCAAGAAGTCATATGGTTTGGGGGGGGGGGGGGGGTCTTTTACAAACTCTGAAAGCTGTAAGTGAAAAATGAAAACCTTCAGATTTTTTGAGAAATTTTGGGGTATGTTTGATTTTCACCATTTTGCAAAAAGCCGCAATTTAAAATTTACAAATATTTGTTATTTATTAACTCAACACAGGATAAGCTTTTATATTTAGCAGGAATTTTGTAACATTGTGTGTTTTTATCTGCTAATAATGGTTTTAGTGTATTTTTAGCGACAATATTGTTTGATAAACATTTGCGCAAATACTGCGGGGGCCTAAGAAATCAGTAGCACTGACTTTTTATTCCAGCGGTCATATGTTTTCAGAAAATATATGGTTTGGAGAGTCTTTCACAAATTCTGAAAGCTGTAAGGGAAAAATGAAAATCTTCAGATTTTTTGAGAAATTTGGATACCGTATATACTCGAGTATAGGCCGACCCGAATATAAGCCGAGGCCCCCAATTTACCCCCAAAAAACTGGAAAACTTATTGACTCGTGTATAAGCCGAGGGTGAGACATGGCTGTCCATCCCTGTGTGTCCGTCCATCCCTGTGTGTGTGTCCGTCCATCCATCCCTGTGTGTGTGTCCATCCATCCATCCATCCATCCATCCCTGTGTGTGTGTCCGTCCATCCATCCCTGTGTGTGTATCCATCCATCCCTGTGTGTGTGTGTGTGTGTGTGTGTGTGTGTATCCATCCATCCATCCATCCCTGTGTGTGTGTGTGTGTGTGTATTCATCCATCCATCCATCCCTGTGTGTGTGTGTGTGTGTGTGTGTGTATCCATCCATCCATCCCTGTGTGTGTGTGTGTGTGTGTGTGTGTGTGTGTGTGTGTGTGTGTGTGTGTGTGTGTGTGTGTGTGTGTCCGTGCAGCCTTGTGTGTGTGTCCAGCCTACCTGTGTCCCAAGCCTCCGTCCCGAGCCGCCGTCGTCCCGAGCCTCCTCTGTCCCGTGCCTCCTCTGTCCCGTGCCTCCTCTGTCCCGTGCCTCCTCTGTCCCGTGCCTCCTCCGTTCCGTGCCTCCTCCGTCCCGTGTCGTGCCGATGGATCGCCGCTCTTCTCGGCGGCCATTCTACAATTCAAAAGCCGCGCCTCCGTCCTCCGCCTGTGATAGGCGGAACACTCAATTTCCCAGCAGCCTGTGTTCCGCCTATCACGGACATCCTCTCATACTCGTCCGTAGTATGAGAATGAACGGATGTCCGTGATAGGCGGAACACTGACTGCTGGGAAATTCAGTGTTCCGCCTATCACAGGCGGAGGCGGAGAAGGAGGCGCGGCTTTTGAATTTTAATGTCCGCCGTCTGTCTGCTCGATACGCTGATCGAGCAGTCAGACAGCGGTGACTCGAGTATAAGCCGAGGGGGCACTTTCAGCCTCAAAAAAGAGGCTGAAAATCTCGGCTTATACTCGAGTATATACGGTATTTACAGTATCTCACAAAAGTGAGTACATCCTCACATTTTTATAAATATTTTATCATATCTTTTCATGTGACAACACTGAAGAAATAGACACTTTGCTACAATGTAAAGTAGTGAGTGTACAGTTTGTATAACAGTGTATTGTCCCTCAAAAATAACTCAACACACAGCCATTGGCAACAGAACCACTGGCAACAGAAGTGAGTTCAATCCTAAGCCCAAATTGGGCCAAATTAGCAAATTTCCCTCCCTGGATTTCATGGGACTTGTTAGTGTTACAAGGTCTCAGGTGTGAATAGGGAGCAGGTGTGTTAAATTCTCTCACTCCCTCATACTGGTCACTGGAAATTCAACATGGCACCTCATGGCAAAGAACTCTCTGAGGATCTGAAAAAAATTTTTTTGCCCTACATAAAGATGGCCTAGGCTATAAGAAGAATGCCAAGACACTGAAACTGAGCTGCAGCACCCTGGCCAAGACCATACAGATTTTTAACAGGACAGGTTTCTCTAAGAACAGGCCTCGCCATGGTTGACCAAAGAGGTTGAGTGCATGTGCTTAGCATCATATCCAGAGGTTGTCTTTGGGAAATAGACATATGAGTGCTCCTAGCATTGCTGCAGAGGTTGAAGGTGTTGGGGTCAGCCTGTCAGTGCTCAGACCATATGCCGCACGCTGCATTAAATCGGTCTGCATGGCTGTCATTCCAGAAGGAAGCCTCTTCTAAAGATGATGCACAAGAAAGCCTGTAAACAGTTTTCTGAAGACAAGTAGACTAAGGACATGGATTACTGGAACCATGTCCTGTGATCTGATGAGGCCAAGATCAAATTATTTGGTTCAGATGGTGTTAAGCATGTGTGGCGGCTACCAGGTGAGGAGTACAAAGGCAAGTGTGTCTTTCCTACAGTCAAGCATGGTGTTATGGTCTGGGGCTGCATGAGTGCTGCTGGCACTGGGGAGCTACAGTTCATTGAGGGAACCATGAATGCCAACATGTACTGTGATATACTGAAACAGAGCATGATCACCTCCCTTCAGAGACTGGGCTGCAGGGCTAGTATTCCAACATGATGACAACCCCAAACACATCTCCAAGATGACCGCTGCCTTTCTAAAGAAGCTGAGGGTAAAGGTAATGGACTGGCCAAGCATGTCTCCAGACCTAAACCCTATTGAGCATCTGTGGGGCATCAAATGGAAGATGGAGGAGCGCAAGGTCTCTAACATCCACCAGCTCTGTGATGTCATCATGAAGGAGTGGAATAGGACTCCAGTGGCAACCTGTGAAGCTCTGGTGAACTTCATGCCCAAGAGGGTTAAGACAGTGCTGGAAAATAATGGTGACCGCATAAAATATTGACACTTTGGCCAAAAATTTGGACAAAAGGGTACTCACTTTTGTTGTCAGTGGTTTAGACAATAATGGCTGTGTGTTAAGTTATTTTGAGGGGACAGCAAATTTACACTGTAATACAAGCTGTACACTCACTAATTTACATTGTAGCAAAGTGTAATTTCTTCAGTGATTTCACATGAAAAGATATAATAAAATATTTACAAAAATGTGAGGGGTGTACTCACTTTTGTGAGATACTGTACTTTTTTGTGTACCTTAGATTTTCACCATTTTACAAAAAGACGCAATGTAAAAATTTAACATTTTTGTTAACCCCATACAGATTAAGCTTTTATATTTAGTAGGGATTTAGCAGTAATTTAGAAACAATAGCTGTGTTTTTATCTGTTATTAATGGTTTTAGTGTATTTTTTGTGAATATATTGGTTCATAAACATTTGCACAAATACCGCAGGGTCTAAAAAATCAATAGCACCTTCTTTTTAATCTAGAGGTCATATGCTTTCAGAAAATGTATGGTTTGAAGGGTCTTTTACAAACTCTGAAAAGCTATAAGTGAAAAATAAAAAAAGTGTAAAAGTGGAGCACATTCCCCCTCTTTTTACAACAATGTGCCAGTACAACTGAGCATGCTCAGACATGCAAACTACTCTCAATTTAACTCCCATGCCTTTTTTACCAAGAGTTATAGTAAATATCAAAATTAGCGCTGGGCTAAAAAGTGTTTTTGAGAGTGAAAATGAGTTATGTAGCCCAATGCAAGTTTCAGCCATTGATTATAATGGTACAATTTTAACTTACCCAAATAAATACTTTTAAAGCGGCGTTCCACCCACATATTTGCACATGGTCGGATTTTCCAATGGAAAATGTTCGATGGGAGCTCCTTGTCGTAGGCTCCATCGGACATTTTCCATCGGAATTTCCAACACACAAAATTTGAGATCTGGATCTCAAATTTTCCGACAACAAAATCCATTATCAGAAATTCTGATCGTGTGTACACAATTCCGAAGCACAAAGTTCTACCGATGCTCGGAATCAAGCAGAAGAGCTGCACTGGCTATTGAACTTTCATTTTCTCGGCTCAGTGTACATCACCATCTTCTTGACGTTCGGAATTTCCGACAACATTGTGTGACCGTGTGTATGCAAGACATTTAAGCAAAAAAAAAAATCCCATGGATTTTGTCGGAATGTCCGATCGCGTGGCATTACTATTGCAGAATGCATATTAAACAATTGTAACTCTTGTCATTAGCGCAGCATTTTTGATTATTTTATTTAAAAAAATAACTTTTGATTCAGCCTTCTTGGGCATTCCCATCTTACTTGTGGGCAGGTGAAGCCCACAAGCATATTCTTCTGGGACACGGCACTGCTGTTTTCCCAGCATGCCCTGCCCGTTCTCGTGCATGCACAGTAAAACTACGCAGGAAACGGCGCAGGAAACTACCACAGGTTGCCATCACAATGGACGGCATCGCCAGAAGTGCCCGCCCCATTATGACGGCAATGAAGATTCTCGCGTTACTTACGTTTTTTAAAATACCGCGATTCTAGCTCTTGGCGCTGCCCACTGACTCCTGGGAAATGATGACGCACATCTTCCAGGAGCAGTAGCGAGCAGAGGCGCCAAGGGAAATTACGTCAGGTGCAGCGGTAAGGAAGGGGAGAAATTAGAAGGGACCACATAGTAACAGGCGTTAAAAAAGTTAGGAAATGTTTTTTGTCCAAATGTTGTTGGTTCAGGTTATTTGCTACACAGTAATGTCAAGTTCTTTTTATAGGTGGAACTCCGCTTTAATGTTGAGATGAACTGTATCTTTCTCTCAAATTGTCCTTGCAACAATGTTGCTTCTTCTTCATCTATTTTTTTTTTAGGAATGCTAGAATGTGTAATGTTTTCATATTTTGGTAAATGTCTCTCTCACTTGTTGAATAAGAAAGGTAGTGGTGCGCTGTACACAAAAAGGATTTTTATTGTTTATTGTTATTAAAACAGTTTAAACATACTCACAAAAATACTCACAAACAAACAGTCTGTACAAGCAGTGTATGAACGAGCTGCGGGCTCGGTCTACGTCACTTCCTGGTTGCTGTGTCGGGACACAGCAACCAGGAAGTGACGTAGACCGAGCCCGCAGCTCGTTTATACACTGCTTGTACAGACTGTTTGTTTGTGAGTATTTTTGAATGTTATATTGTGTTTTTTCTTGTTTTTATTGTTTCACGGTTTCATGTTGTAGATTTTACACTAATAGCAACGAACATTATTGTTTTATCAGCCACAGCAGCACATTGGAATATTTGCACTTTTATGCGACTACAGGATCGCAACGCGTTGCACTTTGGATTGTATATGAATTTTCACTATTTTATGTATTTATGTTGTGGACTATTAGTAGAAATGAGTGTTGCTGTTTAAACTAGTCACATAGACATACCCAGACCTGTATTGTTTACTGGATATCCCCCCATTGCGAATTTTATATACTGCTTTTATCAATAGATATATCCTTTTTGTATACAGCGCACCACTACCTTTCTTATTCATTATTCCCCGGGGTTCAGATATTTCCCTTTTAGTGTGTGCAGCAGTACCCTATCTCCCTCTATTTCCCTGACGTGGCGCAGGAATACTTCTTTTCCACTCTCTCACTTGTTGCTTTCCATCTCACAAAAATCTTTACTCAAACACAGGTGTCTTTACAAACCACAAACAATACCATTGCTAATGCAAATTTAAAACGAGTCACAATTTTGTGTGCTTCCAAATGATCATAATTTATGTACCAAAAAATGTGATATGTGTACCAACATCAGAAATAAAAATGACATTCCCAAAATTCAGAGGGTAACATTCTACATTCACACACCAAGAACCACCAAATATCACAGAATAAATCAAGAAGAATAACTTCTGACTAATATAATTCCACCACCTAAATGGCCAAATAAATACAGTATTTATGTGTATTTATGTATAGGAGGGTTCCACCACCATTGCAAATCGTGTCATGTTTTCCATGGGCAAGGACTATAATCAGCCTTAGCCAGGGCAGACTGACAACTCATGGGGCCCCCTATGTCCCCGCCCACACTCAAGCCACAGCTTATTGCATTGTCCATATGGGGCACATCAGGGGGTACACCACAGGGCATGAGGAACACAGTAAGTGCAATGCGGGACACATAAGGCACACCACAGGGCACATTAGGAGGTACACAGCAGGGCATGCGGCACATCACAGGGCATGGGGCACATCACACGGTACACAGCAGAGAATGGGGCACACAGTAACGTACATACCAGGGCACAAAGCAGAACAGAGGCACACAGCAGCGTACATTGCTGCGGCAGTGTCACAGCACAGAGATCGTCCAGATTCAGCATTTGAGGCCCCTTACACAGCTTTAGGCCTGGGCCCTCCTGGGTCTGACCACCAACATTCCCCAAGGCCCACTCAGAGGTGTACACATGTTGCAGCTGCAGCAGAAATTATATACACTGTCACACTTGCCAGGTGTAGCCTGCCAAGCATGACCCATTCAAATTAATGGGGCCGCTCTCCAAACAACCTGCAACTGTGTGTAATGCATGCAGTTGCTGCATGCTAATGTGGGATCCAAGAGGTTAAAGCAGGTGGTGAAAAGGTGATAAAATGCCTCCTCACTGCCTACTTTAGCACCTTGGTTGCTGTGCTGCACAAAGTTGCAGGGTGCTTGCAGAGTGGCCCCATTCACTTGATTGGGTCATGCTTGGCAGGCGATATACCTGTTAAGTGTGAGGGTGTATAATTCCTGTTGCAACATGTATACATAGGGAGATGCCATGGTGGGGGGGGGGGGGGGGGGGAGAAGACACAGGGGGACGCAATGGGGCAATGCTGAATTTCAGGACTCTATTAATTCTTTTGTGGACTAGGTAAACCATGAAATATGTCAACTAAATGTGAATTCTCTCTAAGCACCAAATTAAGAAAAAAAATACCCCCAAAACATTTTTTTATACAAAATTTGGCATTGTGCCCCCCCCCCCCAAATTGATACCAGGCCCTTTGGGACTGGCATAGGGGATTTTAAGAGGAACGCCACGCCGAAATTTGAAAAGAAAAAAAATGGCACGGGCCCCCCCCCCCAAAATCCATACCAGGCCCTTATCCAAGCATGCAGCCTGGGGGTCAGAATAGAGAGGATAAACGAGCGAGCGACCCCCCTCCCCCATCTCCTGAACCATACCATTCCACATGCCCTCAACATGGGGAGGTGCTTTGGGGTATCCCCCAAAGTACCTTGTCCCCATGTTGATGGGAACTAAGGCCAATCCACTTTTCCCGACAGCCCTGGCCGGTGGTTGTCGGGTCTGCGGGCGGGGGGCTTCTCGGAATCTGGAAGGCCCCTTTAACAAGGGGGGCCCCCAGATCCTGACAACCCCCCTTATGTGAATGGGAATCGGGTACATTGTACCCCTACCCATGCACCGAAAAAGTGTAAATAAAATACAAACTACAAGAGACGGTTTTTGACAAATCCTTTATTAAAAAATTCAAAATAAAAAAAAGTGTCCTACAATGTACATACATCATCAATCACGGCGCCCGCGGACCCAAAAAATAGTCTGCGAACCCGGAAGGAAACGACCGCCAGCAGTGAAAGCGTATCACTGGAGGGCTTCGTTTTCAAGTAATGTTTCATATACATGATCCGAAAATCATATGAAGAATACATTTTCGAAGCGATCGTACAATAATTTGATTGTTAGTACACAGCTTTTGATAGCTGATCAAGACAGTTCATCCGATATTATCAAATCGGACAAGCAAGAAAATATTGTGATTGATATTGGACAGGGGGGAGAAAAGTGGTGAGCTGCTAATGGGGGGGGGGGGGGGGAGTGGTGAGCTGCAGACAGGGGGGGGGGGGCCGAGGGAGAAAATTGGTGAGCTGCAGACGGGGGAGAAAATTATTGAGCTGCGGACAGGGGGAGAGAAAGGTGGTGAGCTGCTGACAGGGGGAGAAAAGTGGTGAGCTGCCAACAAGGGGAGAAAGGTGGTGAGCTGCCAACAGGGGGAGAAAAGTGGTGAGCTGCTGACAGGGGGAGAAAAGTGGTGAGTCGCGGACAGGGGGAGAAAAGTGGTGAGTCGCGGACAGGGGGAGAAAAGTGGTGAGCTGCGGACAGGGGGGAGAAAAGTGGTGAGCCGCAGACAGGTGGTAAGAAGTGGTGATCTGCGGACAGGTGGTAAGAAGTGGTGAGCTGCGAAACAGGTAGGGAGAAGTGGTGAGCTGCGGACAGACGGGGAGGGGAGATAGAGAGCTACGGACAGACGGGGGGGAAGTGGCGAGCCGCAGACAGGGGGAGAAAAGTGGTGAACTGCAGGGGGGGGGGGGGATGCGGTGAGCTGAGGACAGGGGGAGAAAAGTGGTGAGCCACAGACAGGGGGCGAAAAGTGGTGAGCTACGAACAGGTGGTAAGAAGTGGTGAGCTGCGGACAGGTAGGGAGAAGTGGTGCACTGCGGACAGGTGGGGAAAAGTGGTGAGCTACAGACAGGAGGAGAAAAGTGGTGAGCTGCAGACAGGGGGAGAAAAGTGGATGGGGGAGAACAGTGGTGAGCTTTGAACAGGGGGCGAAAAGTGGTGAGCTGCGGGGGAGAACAGTGGTGAGCTGCGAACAGGGGGAGAACAGTGGTGAGCCACAGACAGGGGGCGAAAAGTGGTGAGCTACGAACAAGTGGTAAGAAGTGGTGAGCTGCGGATAGGTGGGGAGAAGTGGTGCACTGCGGACAGGAGGAGAAAAGTGGTGAGCTGCAGACAGGGGGAGAAAAGTGGATGGGGGAGAACAGTGGTGAGCTGCGAACAGGGGGCGAAAAGTGGTGAGCTGCGGACAGGGGGAGAACAGTGGTGAGCTGCGGACAGGGGGAGAACAGTGGTGAGCTGCGGACAGGGGGCGAAAAGTGGAGAGCAGCAAACAGGGGGAGAAAAGTGGTGAACTGCTGACAGGGGGAGAAAAGTGGTGAACTGCTGACGGGGAGAAAAGTGATGAGCTGCAGAGAGGGGGAGAAATGTGGTGAGATGCAGAGAGGGGGAGAAAAGTGGTGAACTGCAGACAGGGGGAGAAAAGTGGACGGGAGGAGAAAAGTGGAAGGGGGAGAACAGTGGTGAGCTACGGACAGGATGGAGAAGTGGTGAGCTGCGTACAGGTGGGGAAATGTGGTGAGCTGTGGACAGGGGGATAAAAGTGGAAGGGGGGAGAACAGTGGTGAGCTGCGGACAGGGTGGAGAAGTGGTGAGCTGCGAACAGGGGGGAAGTGGTGAGCTGCGGACAGGTGGGGAGAAGTACAAAATATAAAGTGCAGCGCTAAATTAAAATTAAAATATGAATTATATTCATAGCATGTGATATAAAGTGCAAATGTGCAATGATCAATATGGAAAATTACTATGACTAATATGCAGTATTGAATAATGGTGAAATTAAAAAAAATTATATCTACTGTAGCACTAACCCCCGAAGGAGCTGCTGGTTATTTTTGGGCTTATTGTTACCTTCCGTTCTCCTTGTGACACGGCTAGGGGATGTCCCGTGGTAGATGACCCAGTAACTTGAGACTGACAATAGATCCACTTGAATGGATTTTATTTGCAAAAACTCAAACCATTGAACAGTCTTTCAACTTGGGATCCGAGGATTGGAAAGGGTAGTTCAGGTATTCTCAATGTCAAAGTCCAGAAAACGTTAAAGAACTTGCTTACTTTGACTGCATCCAGAGAATAGCCATTCGCAGCTGGATGAACACTCAGGTTGGACAGTCCCTCTCTCACAAGGCCTAGCAGCCAACAAGGCTCTTACTCAGGAATAGGGATGAGCTTCGAGTTCGAGTCGAACTCATGTTCGACTCGAACATTGCCTGTTCGCCTGTTCAGCGAACAGTGAATAATTTGGGGTGTTTGCGGCAAATTCGAAAAGCCGGGAACACCCTATACAAGTCTATGGGAGAAATCTAAAGTGCTAATTTTAAAGGGTAATATGCAAGTTACTGTCCTAAAAAGTGTTTGGGGACCCGGGTCCTGCCCCAGGGGACATGGATCAATGCAAAAAAAAGTTTTAAAAACGTCCGTTTTTTCAGGAGCAGTGATTTTAATAATGATTAAAGTGAAACAATAAAAGTGTAATATTCCTTTAAATGTGGTACCTGGGGGGTGTCTGTAGTATGCCTGTGAAGGGGCGCATGTTTCTGGTGCTTAGAACTGTCCCTGCACAAAGTGTCATTTGTGCAGGAAAAAAAGTCTTTTAAAATCACTTGCGGCTAAATTGTCGGCTCCCCGTAATACAGAGAACACTCAATGAGTGTTCTCTGTATTAGCCGACAATTCATTCATTCATTGATTAAAAAAAAAAAGTAACTTGCATATTAGCCTTTAAAATGAGCACTTTAGATTGTGAACGTTCGAGTCCCATAGACTTTAATAGGGTTCTAAAGTTCACACAAAGTTTAAGTCTGTTCGCAGGTTCTGGTGCAAACCGAACAGGGGGGTGTTCGGCTTATCCCTACTCAGGAACAAAGTCTTTGTCACCGACGTTGTTGCAGAACATGTAGGGAAACTAAGCTGTAGAACACTTGTAGGATACCTGGATCTCTCAGCCTGCTTGGCAATATCCACAAGACCGCATTCTTTCGGTAACTTCAGCCCTTCCAGGCTCTTGTTAATAAAACCAACCCGTGTGTGGTGTTCTTCTAAAGAGTCCTCCCCTGGAATGCTCAAAGTACAATGGGTCTCTCCCGAACTGGAGACGGCACCCAACCACCTCAGACTCCTCCTTTAGTTTCCTTGCCTTGGGATAGCCAGCCCCGAGGCATTAAAGTCAGGTGGATCCGCACCCCAGGCCATAGCCTTCTTGGGGGCTGGTCAGGAGGACCAGGACCAAGTAGTCAGCACATCATACTGGACCGGAACCCTGAACCACATGACGTCCGCATCTTAAATATCCTCTCCCAGAGGGCACAGCGAGAGGGCCACTCCCACTGACCTGGCTCTGAAAGAGAGTTAACTTAAGCGCCTGACGAGACCATAGTTCAATGCCCAGCACAAGAGACAGTGCCCCCTGTGGCCAGGTTGAACATCTCACAGCCCAGTAAGACTGACACAGAAGTCCAATATAGGCAAATAAACCCAAACCAAACTGTAGTTTGGGTAAAGTTGTACTTTGAAAAAACGCATAGCGCGTGCTCTTCAGGAGCCCGCCTCTACACTACATATAAATAACATGATACAATATAGCATAGAACATTCCACAAAGTGAAAAGAAAATGTGCAGGATTGAATGACAAAGTGAACAAAAAAGGGAAGAAAAAAAAAAGTTAATGTATGGCTGATATACAAATGGAAAAGATAGCGGCGGTATTGTTTTCAGTGGAGGAGATCCCATAAGAAGTGGACAGCTTTGGTCAGATGCTTGGCAGTGTGTCATCCATCACCATAGTTAAAATAAAAGGCTTACCAAAAAAGCCAGCGACCACCTTAAGACCCCTTTCAAACTGGGGCGCTTTGCAGGCGCTACAGTGCTAAAAATAGCGCCTGCAAAGCACCCTGAAAGAGCCACTGCTGTGTGTCCAGTGTGGAAGCCCTGAGGGCTTTCACACTGGAGCGATGCGCTGGCAGGACGCTAAAAAAAGTCCTGCAAGCAGCATCTTAGAAGCGGTGTATACACCACTCCTGCCCATTGAAATCAGTCGGATATACCATCGGCATAGTGCTGCTGCAGCATCGCTTTGCGGTGGTTTTAACCCTTTCTCGGCCGCTAGTAAAACCGCCCGCAAGCGGCTGAATACTGCCGCTAAAATTACGGTAAATCTGCGCTAAAAATAGCGCAGTTTTAATGCTGGCATCCGCACTTCCCCAGTGTGATAGGGGCCTTACTCAGAGGGGTCACAAAGCGCTTGTTTGGATTCCAAGATCCACTGGAGGAATATCCAAGCGTCTCTCACCAGAAGCCTTTACATACACCAGATGGTAATCAGCAACCAGAACATCAGACAGCCTCAGCAATAGGGTATGTTAATATGTGAAGAGACAGAAGACCCAGGATAGTGTAATATAGTCTCTTAAACGGTTTATTGGCAGTGCTGCAATGCTGCATACATACATTTCAAAACTGGGGGCACAGCTCCTGTGCAAACAAGCCAAAACAGTTCCTTGCAGTTTACAAATACATTGAAGTGATTGCACATGCGCACAGCGTGTGAGTGTGGCGTCCCGACGATCGTTTCGTCAGAGGCGACGTCATAGTTGCCAACTGTCCCGAATTTCCCGGGACATTCCCGGGATTAGGACATTTGTCCCAAATTAATTTTGTCCCGGGAAATGTCCCGGGAAATTCGGTTTGTCCCGGGAAATTTAATTTCCCGTTTTTTTGCCGCTGGCCGCTAGAGGTCAGCGGCCGGCGGAGACAATGTCTCCGCCGGCCGCCATTTTTAAGAAGACCAGAAGTTGGTCTACACCTGTGGCGCCGCCCACCCCCGCTGCCAGTGTGTGTTTGTGTCAGTGTAAAGTGCGGTGGGCGGCGCCACAGTTAAATGTCTCCGCGCGGCAACGGCGGCATGTCGGGGGCCAGTATGTCAATGTGGATGTCGGGGCGGGGGCCAGTTGGATGTCGGGGGCCAGTCATGGTATGTGGATGTCGGGGGCCAGTCTGTGAATGTATGTGGGGGCCAGTGGCATGTCGGGGGCCAGTCTGTGAATGTGGGGGCCAGTGGTATGTCGGGGGCCAGTCTGTGAATGTGGGGGCCAGTGGTATGTCGGGGGCCAGTCTGTGAATGTGGGGGCCAGTGGTACGTCGGGGTCCAGTCTGTGGATGTGGGGGCCAGTTTGTGAATGTGGGGGCCAGTCTGTGAATGTGGGGGCCAGTCTGTGGATGTCGGGGGCCAGTCTGTGGATGTCGGAGGCCAGTCTGTGGATGTCGGGGGCAAGTCTGTGAATGTGGGGGCCAGTCTGTGGATGTCGGGGGCCAGTCTGTGGATGTCGGGGGCCAGTCTGTGGATGTCAGGGGCTAGTCTGTGGATGTGGGGCTAGTCTGTGGATGTCGGGGCCAGTGGTATGTCGGGGGCCAGTCTGTGGATGTCGTGGGCCAGTGGTATGTCGGGGCCAGTCTGTGGATGTGGGGGGCCAGTTGTATGTCGGGGGCCAGTCTGTGGATGTTGGGGGCCAGTGGTATGTCGGGGGCCAGTCTGGAGATGTGGGGGCAGGTCTGTGCAGGATGTGGGGGGGCGGTCTGTGGATGTGGGGGGGCGGTCTGTGGATGTCAGAGGGGCACCAGATGTAAGGAGGGGCACCGCTGATGGACACAGATGTGAGGAAGGTACCTCTTATGGGGCACCTGATGTAAGGACAGACTCCGCTTGGGACACCTGGTGGCATCTGGTGGCAGGCAACGTGGCTAGTGACACGTTCATGGCTCCCACTGATTCTGCATTATGGTGAGTTGAATGATTTCATTTTATATTACAATGTAATAATAGAAATAATGCGCTTCAATCATCCTAACACCATAACAATCATGGCGCCGGGATGATTGAAGCGCTAACACCAGGTATTTGGAGTATCTTTATCTGCTGCTTGTCAAACTCTGGAAAACACATATTGCTATTGTGGTGTAGGATCGGGGGGCTGCTGTCCCTCCTTTCCCTCTCCATCCTGCATTCATCTCAGACTCTAACTACACCCCTTTGAGCCATGCCCCATGTAAGCCACGCCCACTATTTTACATAAACCATGCCCATTTTTGCCGTGGCACGTAACGTGCGCCGCATTTTTACCTTTCCCTATGCCACACCTATAAAAGCATTCCCCGCCCCCTAATTATACCATGACTCCGCCTACTGCCAAAAAAGTGTCCCGATTTTTTTTTTTACAATGTTGGCAACTATGCAACGTCATCAGGGGTACCCCTGTATACAACTATATAGATCAGACCAAAAAAGAGGGACAAATGAGGAGGAAAGAGGCACTTTCTTCCAAACCAGGGGCAGTCCTTTGAAATCAGGAACAGTTGGGACCTATGCTGTGTAAACAGGGCCTAGGGAAGACAATTTCTGTATAGATTCCGCCATAATATTACTGGAGGTAAATCTAGTTCCAGCATTGGTCAGAAGAGGGCACTGCTGGTTGTACTTGTCGACTCCCTGCATATAAATATTGACAAATGCTCTATAAAGGCGGACACGGTTCAGCCACAACCTTGACATAACACCAGTCTTCTCACGTCGTTTTAAATATAGATTTTTCTCATTTAAGTAGCACAAAGCCGAATGAACGTAAGAAAACTTCAACTACCGTGATGCTTTGTGGTGAGTGTACGAGCACGACTTCCGCTTCCTGCGGATAGACGGAAGTATACTCCACACGTGTGTGTGTGTGTGACTTTGAGCCGGTGGGTGCAGATATGGAAGGCTTCAGCTCTGATTTCTCCCCGTCCGGAGCGGCGTCCTCGGGCTCTGGGAAGGTGGACACCGGGGCCATCATGGAGCAGGTCAAAGTGCAGATCGCGGTGGCCAATGCGCAGGAGCTGCTACAGGTCAGACCTAGCTGTATGTGTTAGTGGCACAGGGTCATGTGACCCCTCTGAGCACTGCTGACCTTGGCTTATTGTCATACAGAGGTGTGCTGGGCTCAGTCAGTCATTGGATATGGATTCTCCAAGCATAATATGATACCGATTAAAGAGGACTCCTTACTCCCCCCTCCGCTCTTATCTCTTATGCTGGGTGGTCCTCTAGTCAAATACTCACCTGTCCTGCCATTCCAGCATTGTCCTTCTGTGAAGATGGTGGTGCAGGATCCAGGCTGTGGATCACAGATGTCATTGGGAGCTGGCTGACCCTATTGACTTTAGGCAGCCAGTCACCTGGTAAAAGAGTAATAATTCCAGAACAATATGCATACCCCCTAAAATCACCCCCCTTTATTTGTTACTTTTTGGCAAACGCCCCGAGGGGATCACATTATTTGGCACTGCTACTGAGGGGCTTAAACACTGAGCTTGGTAGTGGTGCATTAGATGCATTTATGTGCACAGAGCGAATAGGAGGTGATGGGTTAAAGCAAAGCTCTGCTTATCTGCAATAACACCCCCCCCCATGCCACATTAGGGGGGGGGGGGGGTGGGTATCTGGTTTTTGACAGTTATTCATCCCCATTTCTGAGTGATCTTGCTGTGGCGAGATCACTCAGTTCACCTTCCCCTGCTGCCAGAGACTCAGAAAGCAGTGCGCTTCACGCATGCAGAGTTGGTTGCCTGTGAAGTCACAAGGCTTCACTGCTGGTTTCCCTTACAGGCAGTGGCAGTACCCAAAAGCTGATGGAAGTAGAGCTGCCACGACAAGTCAACGTAATCGATTGCGTAGACTACAAAAATACGTTGACGTGCGCGCACAGTGCTTAGTATCTACCGCTGTCCTCCGTGCCGCCGTCCCCCTCTCTTCTCCCCCTCTGTGCCGCAGTCCCCCTCTCTTCTCCCCCTCCGTGCCGCCATCCCTAGGGGTGCAATGGATCGTCACCGATCCGTGATCTGAACGGGTCACCCCGCTTGGATCGGCACATGCCGCGATCCGCGGTCTCGGCCTTAGGAGAGGCCGCGGCCTCTCTGTACTGATCTGTGCAGTGCGGGGGAGAGGTCGGATGGAAGCAGCCATCCCTCCATACCCAGCCCAATACTCTGCCAGCCCCAGCCAATATTACAGTGGGGACTATATGAATGAATTTTCAGTTTTTTGCAAATTCAGTTACTATTTGCTGATCCGAAAAATGATCCGATCCGTGACTGATCCGAGGAACAATCCGATCCGTGAGTTTTTTGATCCGTTGCACCCCTACTGCCTAGCCACGCTCTGCCGTGCCCGTCCTAGCCACGCTCTGCCGTGCCCTGCTGTGCCCTGCCGTGCCCTGCCGTACATATATATTCTTTTATCTTAACTTTACAAAAAATAAGTACATAAAAAAAAAAGGTAAGAATATAAGTACATACTCGTATATAATGTATGTATGTACTAGTTATATTCTTTTCTTTTTTTTTTTTTTTTTTTTTTTTTTTTTTTATGTAATTATTATTTGTAAGGTTATCCAAAGGATTAATTCGCTAATCAAAAAAAAAACCCACTAGATTCAGTAAAAATAAAAAAATAATCGGATAGTCGTTGACTAATCGAAAAAATAATCGATAGATTAGTCGACAGACAAATTAATCGTTAGTTGCTGCTCTAGATGGGAGCATCATCTGGGGTGAAGAAACCGCTGCATTCCAGGACAGGTAAGTGTCCTAATATCAAGTTAGCTATATGTGTAGCTGTTGACTTTTTTAATTTTTTTGCTGGGGGGGTGGGATGGAACTCTGCTGTAATGTACAGGTCCCATACAGTAGGAGGATGGGGATGCAGAGTAAGAGAGGTGAGGTAATATCTATTATAGGTCTTAATCAGAGACTGGGTGGAGATTGTACGTATAGGAGGGGGTGCTGAAAGATTAAGAAAAAAAAAAAACGTTTTGGAGATAATGAATGGATCTGCAGCTGCTAATCTATTCATCTCTCAATCATTCATAAATTACTGCCTTCTGTCCTTCCTTGTAAGAGCAAGAGGAGGAATCGGCTATGTATACAAGAGCATGTGATCGCAAGGATGGCCAATCACAGGGTGTCCCTGGGATCTGCTTGGTTTAGGGCAGTGATGGCGAACCTTGGCACCCCAGATGTTTTGAACTACATTTCCCATGATGCTCAACTACACTGCAGAGTGCATGAGCATCATGGGAAATGTAGTTCCAAAGCATCTGGGATGCCAAGGTTTGCCATCACTGGTTTAGGCTGGGTTCACACTGCTGCGGTGACGAGATCGGATGTGATTCGCACCGCACTGCAGTGCAAATCACATCCGATCTCTGTGCGATGCGAGTTCAGCCATACAGATAGTATGGCTGAATTCGCATCGCATCCGGCCCAAACTCACACAGGACCCTTTTTTTGGTCCGCAGCAGAATCTGATCGCATGGGTGTTCACTGTGTACAGAGCCATTTAATGATTCAGTGATTAGCAGGTGGAACCACAGCTGTTTATCCCATGCAGTTTATAAACGGTGCTGGGTAAATGGGCTGTTCGGTTTAGAGACATACCCTGGTAGAAGAATTTAAGACGCTTAACCACTTCCCACCCACGCTGTAGCTGAAAGATGGCTACAGCACAGACTTACTTTGCCCGGGAGGGCGTCCTTTGACTCTTTCGGACTCTTGCTGATCGGGGTAAAGGGCCAATCACAGCGGCCCTTTACAACATGATCAGATGTGTCTAATGAAGGCTGATCACGGATGTAAATACAAGCCAGTTATCGGCATTGATTTCCTCGTGCTGATAGCGTGAGGAGGGGAGGAGAGAGCTGAAAACTGGCTCGCATTAAAGGGACATCTACACTGATAAGCGGAGCACTGATTCAGTGTCCTGATTATCCCTGCCCACCAGCGCAAATCAGTAAAGAAAAGTTACCTGTTGCAAAAGTTATTTTTTTTGTTAATTTTCGTTCTTTTTGCTTAGCAAAAAAATAAACCCAGTGGTGATTAAATACCACCAAAAGAAAGCTCAATTTTTGTGATAAAAAAAATGATAAAAATTTCATATAGGTACAGTCTTGCATGACCACGCAATTGTCATTCAGATTGTGACAGCGCTGAAAATTGGCCTAGACAGGAACGGGCTGAAACTACCCAGTAGGCAAGTAGTTAAAGGCTAACTCTAGCCTTTTCAGTATGGTGCACCCATGTTTAGACAGCAGCTGTCACTTTTGAAATTGGAAGAGATATTTAGGAATGAATAAACCGTGGCAGGTGGTCTTGTAGTTCTTCATGCAACATGAACGCATCAGTCAGCACACTTGCAGTCCATTGACACTTCCTCCAGCTCTCCAACTGAAAGTCAATACAGTGGTAAAAGCACAGAATTGGAGGGAGAGTCTGCAGAAGCCTGCCACTGCGCCCGGGATCCACTGATCGGCGTGCAATACTTTGCAGAGTCCCGTGGAAAAATATAATTAAATACAACATTGGATAAGTAGCACGATCAATAGGTACTAATGAAGCCACAGCATCTACAAACTGGTAAGCTGCAATATAACCACTTCAGCTCCGGAAGGTTCACCCCCTTTCCTGGCCAGGCCAATTTAACAATTGACAATTGCGCGGTCGTGTGACTTTGTACCTAAATAAAATTGATGTCCTTTTTTGGCACAAATCTTGTGGTGGCATTTGATCAGCTCTGTGACTTATTTTTTGCGCTATAAACTAAAAAAAGAGCAACCTTTTTTAATGCTATAAAACGCATCCAATTAAAAAAAAATGTAAAAAAAATTGAATTTCTTCATCAATTTAGGACAATATGTAGTCTGTTACATATATTTGGTAAAAAAATGATTTGCACAAAAGTTATAGCGTCTACAAACTATGTGATGTATTTATGGAATTTTTTTTTATTTTTTTTTTATACTACTAATGGCAGGGGTTGACAAATTTGCTTGGAATCTAGGAGCCAGCTAAAAAAGTTAGGAGTCAGGTCCGTGACGGCGATCTGGACCTGTCCCTGGCCTGACATGGAGACGAGTGAGGGGAAGATAGCCCCCAGCCCCCCACATATGAGATCACCTCCCATTGGACACACCGCTCGAGTGCTAAATGGCCGCTGTGATTGGTCATTTAGCATGATCTGTGATTGGCTGTATCCAAGGGACACGGCCAACACAGAACTTCCCCAATGCTCGCCCATGGCGGCGTGCAGAGGGGAAGTAAACAGGAGGATGTCTAGGGACGCCCTCCCGGCAATTGGTGTCCGCGCTGTAGACATCTTTCGTCTATAGCGCGGGCACGAAGTGGTTAACAAAAGAATGTGACTATTATTTCCGACATATTCCCGCTCATTTACTGCCATTTCCCTGCTAAGGGTTCGATCAGGTCCGCCTGAAAAACTGACAGGTGATCCTGATCAGACAGCCCTTGTGAAAGGGGTCAAGCAGGGAGGATTACAAATAATATTTTTTTTTTCCTTAATTAAAATAATTTTTTTTTTTTTTACTTTTTACAAAAAATAAAATAAAAAAAGTAATAAAAAAACATATATATATATATATATATATATATATATATATATATATATATATATATATATATATATATATATATATATATATATATATATATATATAAATAAATTTAATAATATATATATATAATATAATGAGAAGCCATTTACCAGCCACCACACTCACTGTTGGGCAAAAAACAGGCAGGGGAGCTTCACTCCATTAGGAATTAGCATTATTGGAATAGGGTGTAATTTCTACATCCACCACAAGATGGCGCCAGACTACCGAAAGATTTTAGAAGGCCGCAAAGCCGCGGCCTCAATTACTGGCCGGCGCGGCCCGATGGAATTGCGCGGCGGAGTTCGGGGTCCAAATGGAGACGGGATACCCCAGCAGCGTTGCCCCAGTCGCCAGGACACGAAATCTAGGTGCAAATGCGACCTGGCGACCGGGGTTTGTCGAGCCCTGACTAATGGTGTTCCTGCCTGGCAGAAACGCAAGATCTGTCTTCTTACTAGTAGAATGGTGATCTGCCTTGTTTACATAGGCAGACCCCTGTTCTGCCTCTCTCCAGCATTCTTCAGGTTCACTGGTTCGGCTCCCACTGTGTCCAATCGGAGCGGGTCGCCGATGCCCCAGAATCAAAGGAAAAAAATCATGTACAGATATGTGATTTTGCACTTAAGGGCCACCTTGCTGCAATATATGTATGTGGGGCAATCCTTAACCACCTCAATACCAGGCACTTGCATCCCCTGTTTAAATGACAATTGCGTGGTTATGCTACGCTGTACCCAAACAGAATTTTTATAAATTTTGTTCCCACAAATAGTTTTCTTTTGGCGGTATTTGATCACCTCTACGTGTTTATTTTTTGCTAAACAAATTAAAAAAGACCTAAAATTTTGGAGAAAAAAGTTTTTTCTTTTGTTTCGGTTAAAATTTTGTAAATAAGTAAGTTTTCTCATTCACTGATGAGGTGGCACCGATGATGGGCATTTCCCTGGTGGTCCAGGGTGGTGTCAATCCCTGGTGGTCCTGGGTGGGTGTCTGAGGGGGGGCTATGCTGATAAACAATGATGTCTGTCAGACGTGAGTGAGAAAAAGCCGTTCAAAGGCTCTTCCTGTTTACATAATGATTGAACGCGGCTGATCATGTGGTAAAGAGCCTCCGTCAGAGGCACCACCGAACGCTGCGATGAGTGGTCGTTCTGGGAGGTCGACATATGACGTCCACCCATAAGGAGAGCCGCACCGCCCAGCCGTCATTTGATGGCGGGAAGCGATTAAGCAGATCATTTTTATCTAAACCCAAGAACAAAAATGTAAGTGTATATTGTGTAGAATCCGATTTGTATCATTTTAATACTTAAAATAAAATTATTCATATCTTCAGTTGCTATCCCTGTTTGTATTATGGCCTTCTGTTTCTGATGAGTGTCTCCTTATCTTGACAGAGGATGACTGATAAATGTTTTCGAAAATGTGTTGGAAAGCCAGGAAGCTCTTTGGATAATTCAGAACAGGTACGTGGCTTACACCCTTAGGCTGTGTTTACACTTGCGGTTGAGGTGGTGTGTGTGTGTGTGTTCTCCTTTTTTTTTTTTTTTTTTTTTTTTTTTTCTTTCCCCTCCACCTGTCAAATATGACCAATTCAACTGACCAATGTGCAACCACCCGGTTGAAGTGTACTGGTGCAGCTTTTTAGGTAGGAAACATAACACCTCCCCACTGCTAGAATACAATTGCGCAGCTGAGGATTCCTCCATCCACCTCGGATGTGTGACTAGGGAAATCTATCCCTTGTTTTTGTTTGATCAATCAGCAGGCTGATCCATCCATGGGCAGCTTAAAGCGGCGTTCCACCCAAAAATGGAACTTCCACTTTAAGTGACCCCCTGAATGCAACATTTGTCATGTCAGTTTTTTTGGGGCGGGGGGGGGGGGAGCGGATACCCTCTTTTTAGGCGCATCCAGCTCCCACTCCGTCCCGGGCTCCGCGTCGCCAGGAGGACGTTCACCTCCCTGCAATCTTCTTGGACATGTCACACAGGTCCCAGATGATTGCCCAGCCAATCGCAGCACGGATCGAGCATGCGTAGTGCGTGCCCGGCTGTGGAGCCACAGCCGGGCACCCACAATAGTGATGCCGGCGCTGCAGAGAGGAGCGGGGCTTCGTTCGTTCGCCCGCATCGCTGGACAGTGGGACAGGTGAGTGTTCGTTTTTTTTTTTTTTTTTTTTTTTGTAGCTGCTGACTTTTAAATGGGTGGAACTCTGCTTGCATTTTCCTATGAAGAAACTACAAATTCCCCAATCCCTGGGGCTCTCAGTTCAGTGCTTTATCAGTGAGAAGTTGCCTGTCCCTCTGGTAAATAGGGACAAGTTAGATGAATTAATGTATGGACACTACAAACTGCAGCCCCAACATGTGAGCCCATTCATACAAGGTAAAGAAACAACACAGGGAGTATAATTACACTAATCCCTCTCCCTCTCCCTTTTCTAGAATTGAGAGCAATAAACTGCTGACATCAGCAGTTACCAAGGAGTGTAATTGTACTGCATCACTTAGAGCTCCTTCTGGTGACTAACCCACATCTGGTTAACCGCTTGCAGAACTTATAACTTGCATATACGCTGGCAGAGCGGCCTCCCTGCACTGAATCGTCTACCTAGTATGTGATCCGTGCACTTGGTCAGGGAGCATGCGCACCTGCTGGCTTGACTGTGCTATGATTCATCACAGCACATGCCGATCACCTGGTCCCAGCCAATGATTGATCACCAGCACCCGTAGATTGGGTTTACTTCCTCTTTGATTCTCTGCAAAGGTAAAGCATAATGGACTACTATGCATCGCACAGTAGTCGCTGCTCCAGCGCTGTCATTCGACGAAGCCGCGATGACATCACTCCCACGCATGCGCACGGGACCCGCCGCTCGTGGCATATCGGTGCCTGTGTTTTGGCAAATATCTCCTAAACTGTGTAGGTTTAGGAGATATTTCTTGGACCTACAGGTAAGTCTTAACCTAGGCTTACCTGTAGGTCAAAGTGGTTTGGAAGGGTTTACAACCACTTTAATCCCTTCTCCGACCAGTGCAAAGACAGTGTATAGTATCATCACGGTATTAGTGACGCACTGGTGATGTTAGTTCCCACCCAGCATCAGATTGCCCGCTGTCCTGTTATAAGTCGCTGTTCGCCACCGTTGCTAATTGAAAAAAAATTCCAGTGCATATCCCATGGTTTGTAGACGCTATAACATTTACACAAACCAATCAATATACATTTGTTTAGATTTCTTTTTTTTTTTTTTTTTTTTTATACTAAAGATATGTAGCAGAATACGATTTGGCCAAAATGTATTCGTGTTTGTAACCCAAGAGCTCCTGTTTCTTTATAGCAGATGAAACGGCACAGTGCTTGTGCTGTCTAATCTGCCCCCCCCTAAAAAAAAAACCTGGCTGATCCTGCCACTTCCTCTGTCCTGACCAGGATAATCATGGCTACTGAGCCCTGGCCACCATGGTCAGTTATGTGCCTCCGTCATCCCCTCCCTCCCTGCCTGTCAGCTCCTGTCTGTCTGTCTCCCCTCCTGCCACTATTGGTAGAAAATAAGATGTTCAAATTGTTACTGCCAGCCCCTCTATTATATTTAGGCATAACGCACAGGATAAGTGTTTTATTAAAACAAAGCTTGTAAATACCTTTTTGTAGCTATCTTCAGGCCAGTCATGTGACTCCCAGCTGGTCTCGCATTCCGATCCAGGGCTACAGCGGAAGGAGCTGAGTGGCTACGTGACCTCCCCGGCTGATCTTAGAATGAGATCTCGGCCCTTACCGCTGTAGCTCTGGATCGCAGTAGGAGACCGAACGGGAGTCACGTGACCGCCGCGATGGCTGTAAAAAGGTATTTACAAGCGTTGTTTTAATAAAGCACTTACCCTGTGCGTTAGTCCTAGATATAATAGAGGCGCTGGCAGTGAATTACATTTTTGTGGTATTTGACTTATTTTTTCGTCAAAATTTGCAGTACCTTTTTTTTTTTTTTTTTTTTTTTATAACAAAAAATATAAACCCAGAGATGATCAAATACCACCAAAAGAAAGCTCTGTTTGTATATGTATTGTTTGGCTACAGCATTGCATGACCACACAATTGTCAGTTAAAGTAACTCAATGCCGATGATCAATGGGAGGAGGCACTCCAAGCAGTACAGATTTGCTCAGTAAACGTGGCCCAGCGGCTATCTCAACTATATATTGTGCTCAGAGTACATTACACACCCAACAGACTGTTTAGGATGGGGGTGAGACAGGACTACAGTTGTCCCAGGTGCCTGAGAGATCACGGGGACTTAATTCATCTGTTATGGAGGTGCCCCAAATTGCACTTATTTTGGACAAGGGTATTGGCCACCATTAATAGAGTGTATCAGACCACCATACCTACAGACCCAAAGCCATGCCTACTTGGGATACTAGACGAGATTCCCATGGGGGACACCAAGCTCGTAAGCTGATCCTTCGGCATTGGAAGGCGACGGCGCTGGGGGTGTGGATCGCCCAAATGGGGGACACTATTAGGATGGTAAAGTATGTCTTTCAGCATAGAGGATGACCGGAAAAGTTTGACAAACTATGGGCACCCTGGTTGGATACCCCCGACCTCTCTCCGGTTGATCTGGTCATGGACAGAATGTTGAGATAAAAGAAGGGGAAGGAAGGTTTAAGCTCAATGTAAGACTCCTACCGTAGATAATTCTGAATAGGTGAACTAAAGCAGGGCCAAGATATACAGTGTCAACATCCATGGTAGATAGGACGATTTAGTATGGGGAGATGTGAAAAAATTCTTGAATATTCCTCTTGCAGGGTTGAATATGCTCCTATGTTATGACAAGAATATATACTTGAGCTGTAAGCTGTAAATTATACTTGTACGCTTTGTTGTTTAATAAACTTTCTGATTTAAAAAAAAAAAGTAACGCAGTGCCGAATTGCAAAAAATGGCCTGCTCATGAAGATTTAAAACTTTTCCAGAGCTGAAGTGGTTGATTGTATAACAAAAATAATGAAGAGCAAGTAGGTAAAATGTTAAATTTACATACAGTGGGTATAGAAATTAATCACTCCCCTTCTTTAAATAATCATGTTCTGTTGCTTTGCAGCCTAAAATGATGACACTAGCTGGATAAAACAAAAAATACAACTTATAACATCCAAGTGAAAGCTCTAACACCAACATGTGAGGGGGGAAAACAAAAACAGAATTGCTGAGTTGGAAAAAGGATCACCCCCTTATGTTAGCATTTTGTTGAACAACCTTTTGCTTTAATTACAGCCTTTAGTCTATTGGGATTTGTCCCCACTAGCTTTGCACATCTAGCCTTTGCAATGTTTGCCCACTATTCTTTGCAGAACTGCTCAAGTTGTTACAGTGCCTTGAAAAACTATTCATAGTCCTTGAAACTTTTCCACATTTTTTCATGTTCCAACCTAAAACGTAAATGTATTTTATTGGGATTTTATGTGATAGACCAACACAAACTGGCACATAAGTCTGAAATGGAAGGACAGCAATAAACGTTTTTTTTTTGTTTTTTTACAAATATGTGAAAAGTGTGGGGTGCATTTGTATTCAACTCCCCTGAGTCAATACTTTGTAGAACCACCTTTAGCTGCAATTACAGCTGCAAGTCTTTTTGGACTCTACCAGCTTTGCATATCTAGAGAGTGACATTTTTGCCCATTCTTCTTGCAAAATAGATTAAGCCCTGTCAGATTTGATGGTGAGCATTTGTGAACAGCAATTTTCAAGTCTTGGCACAGATTATCCATTGGATTTTTAGTTATGGACTTTGGGCCATTCTAACACATGAAAATGCTTTGATCTAAACCATTCCATTGTAGCTCTGGCTGTATGTTTAGGGTCGTTGTCTTGCAGGAAGATGAACCTCTGCTGTTTTCTTTCAAGTTTGCCTTGTATTTGGCTCCGTCCAGCTTCCCTGTTTAAGAAAAGCATCCCCCCCAACATGATACTGCCACCACCATGTTTCACAGTGGGATGGGGTGTTCAGGGTGATGTGCAGTGTTTTCTGCCACACATAGCGTTTTGCTTTTAAGCCAAAAAGTTTCTTTGGCCTCATCTGACCAGAACACCTTCTTCCATGTTTGCGGTGTCCCCCACATGGCTTCTTACAAACTTCAAACAGGATTTCTTATAGCTTTTTTTCGACAATGGTTTCCTTCTTGCCACTTTTCCATAAAGGCCAGATTTGTGGAGTACATGACTAATAGTTGTCCTGTGGATCTCTGCAGCTCCTCCCGAGTTACCATGGGCCTCTCGACTGCTTCTCTAAATTAATTTCAAGGGGTATGAATACTTTTAAAGACACTGTAAATTTGATGGTGACTGTTTTTGGACTGCCATCTTCAAGTCCTTCCACACATTTTCCTCAAGAATGTGACAGTATATTGCCCTCTCCATTTTCCCTTCTATCCTGACAAGTGCTCCAGTTCCTGCTGCAAAGAAACACCTCCATAACCGTATATTACCACCTCCATGCTTTACTGTAGGAATAGTGTTATTTGGATGGTGAGCTGTATTTTGATTTCCCCCAGACAGATTGTTTGGTGTTGAGGCCAAATCATAAAATTTTAGTCTCGCGTGACGTCAGAATCTTCAAGGTACATTTTGGTAAAGTTTAGCCATGACTGCATGTGGTCTTTCTTGAGGAGTGGCTTTTTTTCTGGCAACCCTCCCATACAAGCCACATTTGTGGAGGATTTGTGATATTGTTGCATGAGCACAATGACCACTCTTGTCATAAATTCCAGCAACTGTTTCAGAGTTGCTGTAAGCCTCTTGGTAGCCTCTGACCAGTTTCCTCCTGGCTCTTTCATCCAACTTGGAGCAACGTCCTGATCCAGGGAAGATCTGTGTTGTACCATATACATTCTGCTGTACTTCCAGTGCTTGATAAAGTGTTTTTTTATTTTTTATTTCCAAAATGGTTTCTTTGATATTTTGACATTGCCATTGGAACTGAATGCTCCAGGAGCTTTTTTTTTTTTTTTATGCTGAGCTAATCAAAATGACCACAGCTGATAACAGTTGAAAGTCAAATGGCTTTGTGTGCCATTGATTAGCTACACCTGATTGAGCTTACAAGTCATTTTTTAGGAAGGGGGTGATCCTTTCTCAGCGATTCTGTTTTTTGATTTTCTTTTAAAAAGTTCTCACATGTTGGTGCGTTATATTTCACTTGGGTTTTATAAGTTGCACTGCATAAATACAGCTGGATAAAACAAACCGTCTTCATTTCAGGCTACAAAGCAACAAAATGTGATTATTTTAATTAATTAATTCTTTTGTATACCTACTATATATAAACATGCCAGTTATTTAAATTACAGTGGCAAGCAGTACATTTTCTGTCATTAAGTAATGGCTTTTTATTTTTGTACCACAGAAGTGCATTGCAATGTGTATGGACAGATACATGGATGCCTGGAATACCGTATCCAGAGCATACACCTCCAGGCTACAACGAGAGCGTGCTAAGATGTGACATGACCCGGGACATCTACATTCAACAGAACCCTGATACTGATTGACAATGGGAATTAAACAGCCCTAAGTTTACCATTCCCATTATGCAGGGAGCAGCTGCTGGCAGTTTATGGGTTCAATTGAAAAACCTAATGATTATGCCACTGATGAACTGATGCTGAATCTGCTGCTACATGTATCCTTAATGTAGCAGTTATGGTGAATTTCTCATTGGCAGTCTTCTGTGCAGGAATGTAACAAGACTGATTTTTTTTTTTTTTTAAAACCATCCTTATCCTGTTGGATATATTTGGTACCCCATGTATGTTGTATAAAATAACTTTTTAAAGATATGAGCATCTATTAAAAATAATAATGAGCAGTAGCACTTGTCAAATTGGTAAAGTAAGTCCCCTACATATGAACGTTCAACTTGCAAATGTTCAAAGATGCAAACGTGTTTGGATATCCAATCATGTAAAGCTGGGTACACACAGTCGTTCCCCCAAAACTCGGTGATCTGAATGTAAAAAACTGACAGTTCACTGTACTAACACGGGCAATGTTGTGGCAATCTCCCCTCTGTGCCCTTGTACTTGGACAGGAGGTCTCCCCCACTAGAACACACAGATCAGTGCTCGCAGCCATTGTCTGCAAGCGCTGATCTTTGTTGGGCTTGCGACCGATCTCCCGTAACAGAACTCGTTCATAAGTAGGGGCTTGCTGTAATCTAGATTTTGTTTTAAACTTGGCCATGGTATTCTAAATGTACTGTATTTCATTTTTGCCCACTTTCTCTGCCAAACAGTTTTTTAAATGTACAGCTGTTATTTTTTTTAACAGATGAGTCAGATGTGAAAAAGTAGTGTTTTAATCAGTAGGTAATGCTGGTTTTCATACAAAATAATCCCGTACATATTCGTTACAGTCCTGTTAGATTGTCAGAAGGTGATTGCTGATGTCATCTTGCTTGTTTCTCTTCTCTGTTCTCTTTTGTCTTCTTCTTTATGTTTGTCATGATAGACACAAGGATGACAAAATAAAAATGATTGAGATTCATTATTGTGGCTGCCTGGTAATTATTTGATAAAATAAGGATTTGAGTGCTTGATGCTTTTAGTGCTGTCACTATTGTCTAATTTAAAACCATTTCCAAAATTTCTTTTCCCAACATTTGGTGCCTGTAGTGTGAATGAGCAGAATGTACAGTTCCATTATTAGTGAATAAAAACTATTAGATTTCACTCCAGCACATGCTAATTAGTTTCTTTTTATAATGTGTTTTTTTTTTTCATTTCTTGGAAGTATCAAAATGCAAGAATGTGCCCTTATCTCTGACATTCAGCAGCACTACAATAGATTTTCCACTGCTTTACTGGTGTGATATGCCCGCTTTTGTGACTTGTTAAAGTGTACCTATTATATAAGCCCACTCTTTCTTTGAAAGTAAGAAAAGCTTACACAAGACCTGAAATTCCTTGGCCACTGAAACTACTTCTACTCCAGGATACTGTAGCAACCAGTCGTCTAGCCAATGTTGAAGCGGAAATCAAACACATTTCATGTCCTGTCATTTGTTTATATGGCTGTCTGCATTGGTATCCTAGAACTTCAGTTTCTGCATCCAAGGTAGGTATTTCAGGACTTCTGTAAGAGCTGGAGGTGCACATAGTAGCAAAGGAGAGCTTATATGAAAATAGAGCCACTTTAATTTATTTAAACCACTGCCGTCTATAAATCCTCTATCAGACTTAGCACTGTGATAATTTTATTGTATTCCTATATTAGAATGATCTTGTAAACAGTTAACATTGTATTTTTATATATTGTACTGTTAATTTGTGTCCCACGGATCGGGTGCATGCAATCATGTCTTACACAAGTTCTGCATAAGGTGGTCATAACAGGTCACCTTTATTTATACAAAATAGTCTAAATGGTCCACTTCAAAAGCATACAAGTGAACTGGGCAGTAAAATGTCCTTTGTGGTCATTCCATGCTCAAAGGTCAGCAGTTGCGCTCCCCTGCAAGCATTTTATAATGAGCCATTTGGCCTTCTGACTTTGCCACTCCCTGAGTTGAATCCCTTTTATAAACGTAAAGTTTGTCCAATCCAGTTACGGACAGATGTTATCCTGGTGTAAACTCCTGGAAAATAGGGCCTTGCACAGCCATAGCCCCAGCTGGTTATTCCAGCTAGAAACCATCGTCCAGATGGTTCCCTGCATGCTAGCGGTCCTCCAGCATCCCCCTAAAATGAAAAAAGAAAAATATAAGAGTTGGACCATGACACCTACAGAGGCAACACATGCACTTCTCAGTTTTATTATGTTCATGTCAAATTTATATTCCAAAGTTGCCTCTAATTGCCGGTTTCCAAATGAAAGGATTGAGATGTGTGAACTGTTTTCTCAGTATACAGATGCACTGACCCAGTTGAATGTTAAAAAAATAAACAGGATGTTTAATTCAGAAGACGTGCTATGTCTCTTCTGCATTAGTTACTTAACTGCCTGGCTGCCCTTGTACAGAGCATGATAAAACCAGGAAGGTAGCAGCTGCAGTAATTTCAGAGGAATGCACTTTTGTAACAAACTCCATGAATAAATGGTATATGTGAGAACTCTGCGCTTGCTAGAAAATGGTGCTGATTATACACTGATCAGCCATAATGTTGACCACTGACAAGTAAAGAGTATAACATTGATTATCTGGTTAAAAAGACACTTGAAAGGGGGTTAGATATGTTAGGCCTGAGGAAGCACATGGTTATGTGTGTGAAACATGTTGACATAGGCAGCAACAGCGTAGGCCTGCACTCCAACATGCGTTCCATCATCGTAGTGATGGGCGCCTGTGCTGCTTCTACAGTCACCGGTGCGGTGTGACTCTCCCTACACCATAATCCTCTTCTAGTGGAGAGGTACCTGGATCCCAACGGCCATTTTATTGACACCAATACAGAGTAACGACCCAACTGGCTATATAGCAGTGGACTGCAGGACAGTGCAGAGGTGACACACTGGAACGTCAAGGAATGATAGCCTCTTTACACCATTCTCACGTGTGGAACTATGACGCTAATTGAGTATACTTTTTGTATCTACCTCTAAACTGCACTTACCTGGATTCCTGCAATAAGAGCTACGCTGGTATGATCAGTGAACTTGCCATCACCAGCGCATCCAGGTGATGTCAGCAAAAACAGAATTTGATGCATAATTTTTGCCATCTACTGAAGGAACCCTTTGTACCTCAAATATAAGGGTGGTTACACCCTGTGAATTAATAGCTCGGTTAGAGCCATGCGGTACACACTACAGGGGTAGTCTGTCATAATATCATGATATCCTTATCTATGCTGCAAGACAAACCACTGCTTAAACTGTGAGCCATCAGGCAATGGATTGATGTCTTCTATTTATGAGTATAAGGTGAGAATTTATTCCCTCTTGTGCTACTGCCATTATAATGCCATGATCACTATATGGAAGGTGTTCTCTGTGTCTGTACACCACTTGAAGTCTCCATCTTTGGATACAGTTCCAATATTAGAGCTGTGTGCATTGTTACTGTGAACTTTAGGTGATGTTGCGTAATTGCTAATCACCTGCGTAGTACACAAGCTTCATTGGAGGCATATACGTTAAGGTTCCCAGTTAATTTGCACCCCAGCCCATGCACTTTATGAGAGATTTAGTGAGTGGTCTATGTTTGTGAGTTGCATGTTTGTGAGTGCGGGGCCTTGTTTCTGTTATGTATAGTGACAATGTTGTCATTACATTCTAATTGTGGGTGTTTGCAGGTCAGAACCATCTGGTTTTATTGAACCAATTTGTATTTTTAATGTTCAAATAAATATTTTTTCTCAAGTCATCTTCCAGGACGGCACACCTGAGAGATGAGAGGCTCCTCCCTACAGGAAACACAATCAATCGACAGCTGTTTTAAGTCCCCACCCTTCCCCTTGATCCTCAGTTTTTGATTGTGTTTCTCCCTACACAGCGAAACTGTTTGTTTTTTTCCAAATGACCCGAAGCCTGGGGCTGGTGGTCTCCCCCTGGGAGCCAGACCACAAGCCTGGGAAGCCTCTGGGTCTGGTAGGATATTCTTGTCCTTCCTGGGGGGTTCCCCTATCTTTTCCTCAGGGCGGGCAGCAGAAATTGGAAAAGCCCCCCTGAGAGCTGAAGGACCCTGGGTACAGTGGTGTACCCAGAACTTCAGGGGCCATTATCCTGTCTCCCCCCTCCTTACCTGTACAGGTGGCTGTTCAGACGGGGGTGCTGGCCATCGGTTCTTTCCAGGGGGCTTGTCCCCGACTCCTGGGTCCCCGGTAGCTCGCGTGGGCTGCCGGAGAGGGCGTGGCAACAAGCACCCGCGTCATTTTCAAACTTCGGGAAAATGGCAGCGGCGTTCTTACCCAGGAGGGAAGGCTGAGAGTCAGTAGGAGCAGGCGCCCACATCCTCCTTTCTCTAGAGCGAGGAGGCACCAGTTTACTACGGTGGATGTCTGCCTTAACCACCTCAGATATGAAGATGGGAATGAGGAATGGAAGGCATTGCCCCCCCCCCCCCCCATGTATATAGACTGACTTCCCTATGGGGACAGCAGTTGGGGGGGGGGGGGGAGCACTTTGGCGGCTATCCTCCTTGCGTGTGGACCATAAGGATGGAAAAGCAAGCCCGCTGGCTGTGGCAAAAAGAGGAAGACGACAACGGTGAGTACTTTACTTTCCTTTTGCCGTGGGAATTTAGCTGCAAAATCCCCAATTCCAGCCAGAGGGTTCCTGGGCATTTGAGATCTCACCTGGGGTCTGGATTCAAATAGCCCTTAAGCTTCTGCTAAAAACACCAGCCGCAGCTCCCTCTTACATCAGAGAAGCTGTATGGTGGACAGGTGGTGCAGAGGAACGAGTGTGCCTAAACCACCTCAGATGAGAAAGAGGTAGGTAGGCCATTGCTCCCCCTTCCCTGTGTATATACTGACTGGTGCAGTGCAGAACCTGGGGTCGGGATACAAATAGCGCAGACGCCACTGCTAAAACCACCAGCCACAGCTCCCTCTTACAGCAGAGACACTGTGGTTATCGCAGCAGTAGGTTGCCAGCCTCTCCCTACATGCCCAGTTGTGGTACATTTAGTAGGGATGAATATAGCGTACAGAGGGGACCTGGTAGATACAAAGTTACTTACAGGCCAGGTATACCACTGAACAGGTTATTAATTGGGCAGTGGTTGGTGGATTCAGAAGCTCCCCTGGTCAGCAGGTGCACTAGGTTACCGGCCCTATTAGCCCAGCTGCTAGGAATCTGAAGTTGCTTCACAATGTTCAAAAGCTGACCTAACATTCAAGGATGGGCAGAGACCAAGCTACTGTGTGGCACAGTAGGGGTTCCCTTGTCACAGATCCTCCTTTTGGGGGTTGCCTGCTATAGTTAACTTTCATAAGCTCCAACCTCCCACTCCACCTTTACACTGTGTTTATATTATAGTGTAGGAGGTAAGAAGAAACTTTTTTTATTGGTTTGGGCTACAATCCACGCAGTGGCAGATCTAAAGGCGATTCACCATAGATCGCTCCCTACATCCTTTTAATTGAGGATTTTCTGTGCAAACCTATGCAAGAGCTACATAATTAATTATTTGAAGCCTGCAAATAGCTATTTACCTCCCAGGCTAAACTGGTAACCACCTCTTCTAGAGAGGTCTTAAATTGGTCTCTAGGGCTGGGCTGATTGAGACTTTAGTTGCTAATCAGCACCACCTGGATATGTGCTGGCTAGCGTTTGCTCAGTCTATGGAGGTAAGGTAGGACAACAACTACTACTAATAGTAGGGTGTCCAACCATTTTAGGATCTGTTCCTTCTCTGGTGGTGAAGGTTTAGTATCTACAGCCCAGGCTATGCCTATGAAATAAATTGCCTGTTGGTTATTTCATAAAGGGATAGACCATGACTCCTCATTGGCTGCACACCAGTAGACCTCAGTAGTGAAGGTTTGTGCTTGCTGGGATGTTTTTGTGGCACAGCAGAAATACACATTGAGATTTGTGACATCTCTGCTTATAAGGTCTATATTGCTGTACATCAGAAGTGCACTGCACTGAAGCTTGTTTGCTGTCCTTTATATACTAAAGGTACTGCTTTGTTTGGCTACAGATCAGAAAAATACAACAGTGAAGGTGGTCTGTACTTTCTGGTTTTGTGTTGCACAGCAGAAATGCACATCATTGTGTCTGGTGACATCTCTGCTCATAATGGTTATATTGTTGCACATCAGACATACACAAGATTGAGGTCTGTCTGTGGGGCTTTGTGTCCTGTTTTACTGCCTTGTTGGTTACTTATCAGAAAGGCAGCAGTGAAGTCTGATGGTCCTGATTTGCGTGGCGCTGTGCTGATTCAGACAGTGCTATTAACAGCAATGGCTGCCGAGTTTAAACATGCGATTTGACATGTTGAGTCGCATGACAAATCATTTCAATATGGATGTGCTATCTCTATTCATAGTGTTTTATTGTTGCACATCAGATTTATACAGCATTAAGGTCTGTGAGGTTTTGTGTCCTGTATTACTGCCTTATCAGAAAGGCAGCAGTGAAAATTGATGGTTCGAATTTGTTGGGCTACATAGTAGAAATACAAATTGAACCCCTGCCAGGTGTAGTACATATACTGCCTTTGGTAATCCGTGTAGCACCACAAAGTGGTGTTGTGCTGATTTTAGCCATGCGATTTGACATGTTGAGTCGCAAGGCCAAATCGCTTCAATATGCATGTGCTATCTCTATTCAGAATTGTTATATTGTTGCACATCAGACATACACAGGATTGAAGGTTGTCTGTCCTCTATGCCTTGCATATACTGCCTTATTGGCTGCATATCAGAAAGGACACAGCAGTGAAGATTGCTTGTCTTTTTCTGATTTTGTTTTTGCTGCTCAGCTGAGAGACACATTGAGGATGGTGGCCTCTCTGCTCAGTATTGGTATATTGCTACACATCAGACATACACAAAGATTGAATGTTTGTGTCCTGTATGTCCTATATTTACTGCCTTATCGTTTGTATATCAGGCTAAGCAGTGTTTCTCATGGATCTACCTTTCTGCATCTTAGGGATACACAGCAGGGGTTTGTTGGCTGCAATCCTCCAGGGAGTCACAGCATTGGGGACCCCTTACTTGTTCGACCTGAAAATTGCTATTTGTTTTTTTTTTTTTCCCTGCGACCTGTGTAATCTTGAGGTCTGTGGATCCAGGAATCAGGGACTGCTGGTGTCGCACAGACACAAATGGTACCCATTGGAAGCCATAGTATATGACTTCTCATGCGTCTTGCAGTCCCAAGTCGCAGGTTGGGTCGCACGGGTGTGGGAACCCTAAACTTATCTGTCCCTTCTGATTGAGGTTTTGCTACACAGCAGGAATACTCATCATGGCGTTATTGTTTTATTTTGCAGCAGACCAGAAAGATTGCAGCTGTAAAGGCTGTCTGTCTTTTTCCTCAGTGTCTGCTTTTATGTTGTTGCACAGCAGAAATACTCAAGATTGAAGCTTGTTGGTGCTTTCTGTTTCAGAAAAACACAATGCTGCAGGTTGCTTGTGTCCTTTCTCAGTGTTGGTTCTATCTGAACTACACTACAGAAGTGCATGACAGAAAGGATTGTCTTGTGTTCCATATTTTTCCCTGTGGCATAGCAGAAATGCACAACACGGGAGTTGGTGTTCATATTAATCTTATAACTGTGGTGGTTTGTCAGAAATACACAACATAGAAGTTTGGGTCTTTCTGTCTTTATAGCCTTGTTTTGCTGTACATAGGTAAAGCACAACAGTAAAGGGGGTTCCTGTCCTTTCCGTATTTATATATCAGTTATGACCTAGCTAGCTGCACTAAAGAAATACGCAGCATTTAGGGTTTGCTTGAGTCTTAATGTTTTTACGTCTTGGCAGCACATCAGAAAACCAGACTATGAGGACTGTTTGTCTACGTTGAGGTTCAGATTTGGGTCTCTTCCCATATTTGATATATTGGTTTAGCTAGTCACACTCAGGCACACAACATTGTTGTCTATGCTTGTGTCCTTTCTGTCTAAATCTATTGTGCCGTGCCCACAATCTATGATCATTTTATTTGTGATATTATTAATGCATGTATCACCTTTTTGTATTTCAGCCTTCTTTTCCATGGAGGGGCCAGGAGTTCGGGCTGCAGCTGCCACATGTCAGAAAACCTTGACCACTTGCATTCAGGGATGCCAGAACCATTTCCTAGGGTTGAAGCCCTGTAGGGTTATGGGACACTGGAGGAAGGGGATAATGAATCGCCCTGTTTAGTAAGAACTTGGAGAGCTCTGTTCAGAGGAGTATTAGGGCCTGAGGATGAAGTATAAAGATGTATACCCGATCGAATAGGTTTCGGCTCGGTGCATGGCCTTCATTTTGCCCTTTTAGCAAAACTAGACATAGCAATATGGGTAGTCTACTCCTGCTAGGGACTTTAATCTCCTGAAGAAGGCTCTCAGGCGTAAGTAAGGACATAGATTGGGCGTGCCTTAAACCCAGGGTTCAAGCTTCTGTTAATCTATTTCCCTTAAGTAGGCTTCCCTTTAGTCTTTTGCTGACATAAAGATAAAAAGGAAGCAGTTTTATTTCCCTCAACAGGATAGTGTTAAGACAGGCCCTCTTATTGATTAATGTAGTGTCCTTGTCTTACACAGGTCTCTTATTTATCTTTTTAGTGGTTCTAAGTAGCACCTACAGGCATAATAGGCCATGGTTGTTAGATGTGGAGATAGGCAACATTGCTAACCTACAAGTTTAACATGTTTTCTGATTCCATTTTTAAGAGCCCATTTCACCTAGATACTGCATCTGAAGCGGAAAAGGCAGGAACATCTGTGGAGCAGACCTGCAGATCAGCCGCATGATCCAGCTAAGATGCCTTCATCAAGCATATGAGCGTATGGAGTGGAGGTAAAGCTCACTGCAGAGCCAAGGTTCGCCAAGAGGGTTTTGCAGTGGCCCCACCCTAAGGTAGGCCTGAGGTACTTGTTTATCCTCTCAGGTGTGCCGTCCTGGAAGATGACTTGAGAAAAGTACCAGTTACTTACCGGTAACTGTCTTTCTGGGAAATCTTCCAGGACGGCAGGCCTACTTCCCGCCCGTTGGAGGAGGGAAAATTCTAGAACACTAGAAGGTGAGTACCTATGAGGAATGATTTCCCTTGTGAACCTGGTTCAGGAGTTACTTCTCTACAAACTGAGGATCAAGGGGAAGGGTGGGGACTTAAAACAGCTGTCGATTGATTGTGTTTCCTGTAGGGAGGAGCCTCTCATCTCTCAGGTGTGCCGTCCTGGAAGATTTCCCAGAAAGACAGTTACCGGTAAGTAACTGGTACTTTTTTTTCTATGCCTGTATACCATGGTTGGTACTTAATACTCAACTATTTTGTAGAGACCCGCCTTGGGTTTCCTTTATTTCACTTTTTTTGGTAGATATGACCAGTTGAAGAGGTACCCCATCCCATAGGACAAATCGGTAAGAGGTTATTCCCAGCGTATGGGTTTAGGCCCCTGTGAGCTTTTTTCCTTTTTTATTTTAGATATGTTAGGCAGCAAGTGAACATGCCATCTCTAAAGTTGATGTGTTAAAAACAGAAACAAATGGCCAAGAGTAAGGATTTGACAAGGGCCAAATTAACATGGTAAGACAACTGGGTTAGACTATTTCCAAAACTGCAACTCTTTTAGGATGTTCCCAGTATGGAGTGGTCAGGACCTACCAAAGGTGGTCCAAGGAAGGAAAACCGGTGAACTGATGACAGTCATAGGTGGCCAAGACTCACTGATGCACGCAGGGAGCAAAGGCTGGCCTGTGTAGTCCGTTCCAATAGAAGAGTTACTTTACCTCAAATTGCTGAAAAAGTTAATGATGGTTCAGACAGAAAAGTCTCAGAACACAGTGTGTTGCGGTTTATTGCATATGGGGCAGTGTAGCTACAGACCAGGCAGGGCACCTAGACTGGACCATATCCACAGCCAAAAGTGCCTACAACATGGGTGCTCAACCTGTTGTCCTCCAACTGTTGCAGAACTATAATTCTCATCATGCCTCTCTTTGGGTGTCCGCCTTGCAATGCCTCATGGGACTTGTAGTTCCGCAACAGCTGGAGGGCCACAGGTTGAGTACCAAAGGCCTACAATGAGCATCAGAACTGGACTATGGAGCAGTGGAAGAAGGTGACCCGGTCTGATAAATCACATTTCCTTTCACATCAGAAAAATGATGCAAGACATTGTGCGTTTGCATCATTTACATGGGGAAGAGATGGGAGGAGGCCAGCCGATGGAGGCAATGTGATGCTTAGGGCAATGTTCGGCTGGGAGACCTGCCATTTATCTGTTTTTTTTTTGTTTTTTTTCTTGGACACGTACCACCTACTTAACCACTTCAGGACAGAGCCTCGTTTTGAGATTTGGTGTTTACAAGTTTAAAACAGTTTTTATTTTATTTTTTCTAGTAAATTACTTTAAACCCCCAAACATTATATATATATATATATATATATATATATATAACACCCTAGAGAATAAAATGGAGGTCGTTGCAATGCTTTCTGTCACACCGTATTTGTGCAGCAGTCTTTACAAGCACTCTTCTTTTTTTTATTTATTTATTTATTTTTTTGGAAATTTATTATTTTTTTTAAATTAAAAAATAAGACAATAATTGATACCCAACATGTCCCACTTCAAAATTGCGCCTGCTAGTGGAATAGCGACAAACTTTTACCCTTAATCTTCATGGGCGATGTTTAAAAAAAAAAAAAAATTACAGGTTGCATGTTTTGAGTTAGAGGAGGTCTATGGGTAGAATTATTGCTCTCTAACGATCGCGGTGATTCCTCACATGTGTGATTTGACCACCGTTTTCATATGCGGGCACTACTCTCATATGCTTTCCTTTCTGCACTCGAGCTCGGTGGGATGCTTAAAAAATATTTTTTTTTCTTATTTATTTAACTTTTTATTCTTTATTTTTACAGTGTTCTTTTTTTTTTTAATTGTCACTTTTATTCCTATTACAAGGAATGTATACATCCCTTGTAACAGAGGGAAAAAAAAGCATGACAGGACCTCTTAAATGAGATCTGGGGTCAAAAAGACCTCAGATCTTGTATTTTAGTGTAAATATGAGATCTGAGGCCTTTTTGACCCCAGATCTCATATTTAAGAGGTCCTGTCATAAAAAATAAAAATAAATATTGCTTGAAAAAAAATGTCTCTTTAAGAGCTATGGGTGGAAGTGACGTTTTGACGTTGCTTCCGCCCTGCAATGGTATTGAAATGGGTGGTGGCTCCAGTAAGCAGCGTAGGGCACCGAATCTGCCGCAGAGACCACTTTTATCTGAAAGCCGACCGCCCACTAAAGAAGCGGATACCAGAGTTATGGCAGCTAGCTGCTGCTATAACAATGATATTCCACTTCAAAGAGCCGACGTATAACAACGGCGGGAGGGCAACAAGTGGTTAAACACTGTTGGTGACCACTCCCCCCCCCCCCCCCCTTCATGCAAACGGTATTCCCTGATGGCAGTGGTCTCTTTCAGCAGGATAATGTGCCCTGTCACACTGCAAAAATGGTCCAAGAATGGTTTGGGGAACATAACCATTAGTTTGAAGTGTTTGCTCCAAATTCTCCAGCTCTCAATCCAATCCAGCATCTGTGGGATGTATTGGAAAAACAAGTTCGATCCATGGAGATCCCACCTTGCAACTTGCAGAACTTAAAGGATCTGCTACTGATGTCTTGGTGAATGTTACCACAGCATAACTTCAGAGGTCTAGTGGCATTCATGCCTCGATTGGTCAAGGCTGTTTTGGTGGCAAAAAGGGGGACCTACTCAATATTAGGTGAGTGCTCAAAAAGTTATGGCTGATTGATGTAGCTTCTATTGCTAGCGATCTGTAGTTTCCGTTAGGTCTGTATAATTGGCATCATTTTCTACCAAGCAAGGTGTTTAATTCAAAATTTTGCTCTCTCTCACATCTTTAAACTAGAACTAAATCCAAAGGGTTTTCTTCATTTTGAATAGAGTAAAGCCCCATACACACTATCAGATTTTCTACTGATTTTTTGTCTTCAGATTTAACAAAACCATGTAGTGCAAGGGCCTGCCTGATTGCATACACATTGAAACTACTAAGGTTTGACTTCATATTATATGGTTTTGGTAAATCTGAAGATAAAAATCAGCAGAAAATCTGATATTGTGTATGGGGCTTTAGGGAGGATTATAACCCCTGTCAGTTTTTTTTGTCCCATTGGGGAGATTTCCCTTCACTTCCTATTCCACAGCCACAACAGAAAGTGAGAGGAAATCCCTGGTTGTCACTTGAACTAGTGTCTCCATTGGAAGATTTCCACTTCCATTCCTGTTCTGGTGATAACTCAAAATTTGAGATTTTCTTTCACCAGTTAAAATACAGAGGGCAAAACCCCTAACTCAATCTCCACTCAGTGTTGCCTTTAGATATACTTAAAAAAAAAAAAAATGTTTGTCCTATAATGTAAATATACTCTATTTAAAATTTAGAGGACTGAATGACACTGCTCTAAAAGTCCTTCTTACTGTGCATGCTACAAATTGTGAACATTTAGCTTATATAGGTAAACAAATATGTCTTTGTATAGGCTTCATGTAATAACTAGTACAGACAGGATTGGAAAAAGAGACAGCAGCATTCTAAGCAAATCGGGCTGTATTTGTGTGTGCTCATGCTTTGTCTTTTAGCATGTGTACTGCTGTGGAAATGTATGCAATGATTTCATTGGTGTGCTGCTACCCTTTTTATTGTCTATTCTCCCCAGAAGTGGGTAAAAATGACTTTGGAAAAATAACTTCTGCGATCATTTCCCATGATCTCTATTTAGATGAGATACCATGTAATGAGGCGTACACATTATAAGAAAATCAGGCGAACGATCAGCTGGTTTTGCTTTTTGTCTCACAGCAATTTGGAACCGAGGATAGAACTAATGTATGAAAATTCTTGTATGACAAAGTCTTTTTATTTGTTGTTTCTGATCATGTGCTGTCTTTCGTATCTGACATTTCTCATACGAAAACGGTACACATTAAACAAGAATCGCCCATTTGGGAGTTTGTCCCTTTGGAAATTTTAATTTGCAAAGTCAGAACCGGATGTCAAAAGTTGTGTACACATGATACGTAAATCGAAAGATCGTGCCTCGTACGGAATTTTCCTTCCGATTTTTTTCATAGTGTGTACAGGACTTAAGAATAGAACATATATTATTGGTTTTATTATTGAGACTCTGGAATTTTGGCTTGAGTTCTGATTTAATGCCTTTTCTCATTTAAAATGTAAAAAGAAATAGCAAAGGATAAATAGTGCAATATGGGCAATTTTGACAGATAATGGGATACTAAAGATGGCAAAATTTGAACAATACATACCGAGCAACTGTCAACACCTCCTTGCATGAAGCCAGCACAAAGCATTCTGGGACTGATCTGAATGGGGTAAAATTTTCTGCATGTCTGATCCCCAACTATGGTAACAGAAGCTTTCTGCAGTTGTCTCGACATTGGACCTGAGATACATACAAGCCAAAGTTCACATATGGACATTAAGGCAGAATCCAGACAGTATTTTACATGGTGATTTCTAGAGCACTGATTTTTCTGAGAGATTACCTCCTTCTTTAGTAGATCCCCAACCTGTGATAAAGCATTTAGTTCCCTCTGAAAAGCTGTGACTTGTATCTGGAAGGCAGATGGGCTTGATCAAATTAGTATAGGAGAGTGGTGATGGCAGCTCCAGTAGGGCCACATCATTGTCCAGCGTGTAGACATTGTAGAAAGGATGCTTATGTATCCGAAAAATCTTTTCCACTCTTCCCTCCACTCCGTTAAGAAAGGGGGTCCCCAAGTATGCTGCCCACAGTTTTGGATCACTGTAGCTGACAATAATGAAAAGAACAGTCATGATGAAAATCATACAGGTTTATAGCAAGTGTGGAAACTTTGTTTTTCCGTTTTGGAGAAGACTAGAACTGTAACATGAAAACCATTAGCCACAAAATGCATCACTATCAGTAACAAATGGATTGAGTACCTGAATCCAATGTGCTTTCCTGGAGGGCTGAGATTACTGGTGGTCAACTTACTTAAGTCCTCAAATGTGGCCCCTGGCATCACCAAGGGGCCACACATGTTTTTCAGTGAGTGCATTGCTATAGAAAGTTATATGGAGAAGCTACACAGGAGATAGAGACTGCAAACATACTATTAGAAATAATTGCAGCCTGGGGACATGCTTCAGGAGACAGTTAGAGCCTTGAGATACATTACTTGAAACTGCTAAAGACCACTGCTATTGGTTTATAAGTCAATGTTTGTGCTCCCGACAGCTCTCTTAACATTTAATTGTACTACAATTAGATAAATACTTACATATCCAATGCAGACTTTTACCTAGACGTCTCTGGCTTTAGTGCCATCTGAGACACTAATCCAAATATACTATGTAGCCAAAGGTTTAAGAAGTCTAACCATCACACCTATATGAGACTGTTGGACATCCCAAAACCATGTACATTGTTATAGTCTACCCCCCCCCCCAATCCCTACGCTGTTTCTTTGAGATTTTATACCCTTCACTCTTCTAGAAAGGCTGTTCACAAGAGATTGGAGCGGCTCACAAGAGATTTTCACAAGAGATTTGGAGCGTGTCTGTGGACATTTATGCTGAGTCAACCATTACAGCATTTTTGGAAATCTAGTACTGATGTTTGACAAGAAGGCCTGGCTTGCAATCAATGTGCCAGCTGATGCCAGTTCCCAGTGTTGAATATGATTGAGGTTAGTGCTCTGTGCAGACCTGTCAACTTGCTCCACTCCAAATTTATCAAGTCTTTACAGACCTTATTTGTTAAAAAGAGAAGTCATTCTGAATCATAAAACAGTTTAGGTAACCCCTCGTATAACCTCACCTCTATCCAGCATACCTATTCCTAGGAAGTTGAACACCTTTTCATCGGCTTTGCTGAAAAACAGTGCAACTGTATTTTTGCTAGTGTGCAATTATTGTGATATTTCTTTATTGATTTCAATCAGGATCCTTTACACACTGCTGATATTTTTCTACTCTATGATTTTTTTTCAAGCTTTCTGCATTGCTTCTTGCACTAGTTTCTATACAGCAGCTACTTGGATTGGAGCATGCTCAGACCCCACTGGACAAGGCTAACGTGGAGGCACTGGGCTAAGCATTGTAAGACTGGTCAATTTGGACCAGGAGCTACCTCACAGTTGCTAATATTGGGCTCCATTTTCAATTTCCTGCCACCACTGGTTTCACCAAAGTAGGGGTTAAGGCTGAGAAAACTGAGCATTGACACCATCTGCTACCTACAGTGTTGCACCTATCATACCACCATTTAGCCAATAGGAAGCCTCATTCTGCTGTTGCTCCTGATCCTGAAGCACCGCATGGATCATCCCGTCTCTGATCTTGTTCCACTGACTGGGTCATCTTTGGCCTTCTTAGACCCTTTTCAGTACCAGTGGCTTGGGTTTGTGAAGTCTTGCCTTACTTTGGACTGAGTTGTTTTCTGCTACGAGGTGCAACATATCTTCTCAAAGCCAGTACAGTCCTGGAGTAAAATTACCTCAGCCCACACCCTTCTATTGGTTCTGGGGGTATTTATCCAGTATCCCTGGTAGCAGCCAATGTCTACCATCTAAATCCTAGGACTCCTATTATTATGTGGTTGTCCTAATCGGAGGCTTCTTTGGGTGAGTTTGAAGCCTGCCCTGAGTAGTGTGGGCATCCCACTTGGTTTCACACTTCTCCCCACAGGGGACTCCTTTTCCCTCTTGCGATGTTCCTTACAGCTCTATTTGTCTGCTGAGGGACCTCTTGACCAACAAGGTTGAAAGAGCAGTAAAAAGCTGATCCCTTTTTCCTGTTAAGGACCTGACGTTTTAGTGTCCTCCAGCAGCTCCATCCCTGCTCTCAGCACTAGTCCATCCTAGTGCCTTTCCTTGTGTATCCCCATTGGGAACACTCAGGATTCTCAATTTCCCAGGATTTTGCAGTTCAAGCAATGCTATGCAAACCTTCACTAGATGTGAATAGGTTACAATCAAGCAGGACTGTTCAGCTCAAATCCTCGCTAAGGGAGTCTACTTCCTGTGGACCTTTGACCTCCTCCTTATATGTAGCAATTTTTCCTCTGCCTTCCCATTTGAGGGTTTGTAGGAAATCTCTTCCTCTGTTTGAGGGAGATTGACCTCTGGGCAACACACCAAACTAGCTTAGTTTGGGTCAAGAAGTTCTGGACCCTATTTGCATGTCTCTGGAGGGAGTTGTCGAGGAATTCTTCTGTTGATCAGTGTTTTGACATGACCTTCACTAGATATAATCTGGGTCCCTGATCCATACACTGGCTAGACTTGAGTATTTCATTTGTGACCACACTGATTTTCCCTGAAGCCATGGTATAGTCTTCAGAATTTCTTCAATGAGTGATCTGCCCTTCCTTTTATACTGGCAGAGAAATATCCATTGCTAGAGATTCTTGTATTCCACTGGACAGTTGGCAAATAGGACTCGTTAGGACACTGTCGATTTTCTCTATGGGGGGGGGGGGGGGGGTTAGAGTAAGTCCTGAGGCCTTTGTAGGACCTAATCACTGGGAGATAGGTCCTCTTTCTGCTATGAAACTGCAGTCTTCTGAGAAATTCTTCTTAAATTCCTTCCTTTCTCCTATTCTCAATCAGTTGAAAGCTCCTAATAGTAGAGGAATACCCCTGGGTGTTCAGTTGGAAGGGCTTCTAATCTTTCTTCTGATTTTGGAGTTCTTGTACCCTATTGTTTTCAGGGTATACCCTTTATCTCGGCTTACTCTTTCTGCAGCTAGCATTTATCATCCTAACCTCTTCTTTAGGGGGATTCAGGTTGCTCACCTATGACTGTCTAATTGTGAGATTCATTCTCTGATTAGGCAAGGAGGTCAAGGATTAGAAAGGTTAGGCTTTCACTACTGTTGAGTGGCTGGTCTCCTATTTGGACATCGTTGTTTGTCCAAACTTGCCCTTAGGGATCTCTTAGGTACTAGTTTCCTCTCAGTGGTTATTCTCTGTCTAGGTTTGGAGCACCAGGTTCTTCTACCTTAGTGCCCCTACTCTTGGTTGCCTTAGTTCCACTGTTTTTTGCATGGTCTTTTCTTTTTTTAGTCTTGATTCAGACCTTGAATTCTTCAAATGATCTGTTGTGGGATTGACCCTACATCACATCAGTTGGACCTCTCAGTTGGGCAAACATTTTTTTTCAACACTGTCAGCGCTGACCATTGAAGGGGGAATTATTGTAGCCACTTACACCAGTTCTGTTTTTTTTATTGCAGGCAATGACACTAGTTCTAGGGGTTACATTACTGCCAATTACACTAGTTGTAGCTTATAGCTTGTGCTTATTATACTCCCACACTACAAGCTATACACCATGAAGCCATACCCAATTCATTGTCCATGCCTGCAGATATTTAGTGGATGGTGGGCATGATACCTTCAAGGCATCCTTCCTATTTTAAAGATGTTGGCAACTATGAAGGAGATGAGCTCCTGTGCATTGGGCTATTTGATGTCCTAAGTTAAAGTGTCACTAAACCCACATCATAAAAAAACTATCAATAAATTATGTATTACATGATGTTCATACAAACTCAGTCAATATATACATTTCTGTATTCTGCAAGAAAAAACTGGTTTATCCTGCTGTTCTCTATCTCCCCTCTGTCCTCAATGCAGCTAGGGAGTGTGCAAAGCAGTGTTGGCAGTTCTGCACATGCTCAGTTTTCCATCAGTTTCTATGCTGAGCATTTCCTCCCTATTACATCTGGGCAGCCCATGTGATTATAAAGTCACACATGTTGGCGTATACACAGTGATAAATGCCAGCCCAGTCTCTCCCTCCTCCTCCATCTCCAATAACCAGCTAAACACAATGGGGGCAGGATATTACATGTAGATTGATGAAGGCTTCATCTCCCTCTTATTCTAAGGCAGAGGCTGGATGAGCGTGACAAAGCCTGTAACTGGCAGAAATTGCCAAAAAATAATAAAGATCTGATTTCAAATATATATTTGTATGACAATTTAAAACAGTTTATTGATACTAATTATTTATTTTATTCTTTCTTCCAACGGCTATTCTTTTCATTTTGAACATGTGACCAGCAGCAGAGGACTAGAAGCTGTAATGAGCTGTAAAAGCATTTAAAATGTGGCCTATTGATCATTTTTAGTACCGTAACATACACAATCTATTCCATACAGTACAATTATTCACTTTTCTGCCTAAGAAAAAATAGCCAATGGAAATGAGAGGAGTAACATCAGTAAAATCACAAATTTTACTGAAAACTGAATTTTGCTCATTAAGCTGCTTAGGCGAAATTTGCTTGAAAAAGTAGTATTTTTATTATCTCTTCTTTAAATGGTGTTTTGAAGGGGGGATCTATTTAGGTAATTAAGTTTATTTCATTTAGTGTTTTTTTTTTCATTTGTGTTTTTACAATTTTTTTTTGCATTTGATTGTAACTTATGTACTATCTATTTAATGTTTTATTATAATTTCTTACTCACTGTCTGTTTTTTTTTTTCTTTCTTTGAAATATTAAGACTAAGGTTAGTCAAAACCAGCTTCAGTAATGCTTAGGAGCCATTTAAAGCCCATTGCACTCATAAAGAAAAAACACCTTAATTTTACCCTCTCTGGTGACTCCAATGCAGTTTACTAAAGTGGCAACCTTTTGCTGAAACCTTTTGATTCTTTTATGGAAAAAAATTGAATTAATCTCTAGTAACCAGTACAAAATAAATAATGCCGAACGAATAGCTACATGTCAAAGCAGTGGGCGGCAGACAGCAGCCAGCGGTCTGAGATCAGCACAGCTCCACATTTGTGCTCCTTTCTTCGAAGCCAGAGACTAACTTGCCACGGCCACTCTCCTCTCAGAGAACCGCTTCCCCCGACTATCTTGTTAAAGGGTATTACTGGAGCTGCACCACAATCTGTTACAAAAGAAAAAGAAACACAAATGTCAAAGAAAACAACTTTATTGTTTTATGTGCCTACAGTATACAAACATTTTGCTTGTTGCAGGAAATAAGCTATATATTTAACCACTTGACCACTGAGCACTTAAATCCCCTTCCTAACCAGACCAATTTTAAGCTTTCGGTGCTCTCACACTTTGAATGACAATTACTCAGCCATGCAACACTGTACCCATATGAAATGTTTATCTATTTTTTTTATATAAATAGAGCTTTCTTTTGGTGGTATTTAATTACCACTGGGTTTTTTATTTTTTGCGCTATAAATCAAAAAATGCAGAAAATTTGGTAAATAAAAAAAAAAAAATTCTTTGTTTCTGTTAAAATTTATTGCAGAGTATTGCATAGTATTGGCAGAGTATTGCACAGTGTTGCATAGTATTGCCAGAGTATTACAGTGTTGCAGAGTATTGCACAGTGTTGCAGAGTATTGGCAGAGTATTGCACAGTGTTGCAGAGTATTGCACAGTATTGGTAGAGTATTGCACAGTGATGCAGAGTATGGGCAGAGTATTGTTACTGAGCAGCGCTGTGGGCACTACACATCCAGCCCACAGCACTGCTGCCATCTCTCCCCCTCTCCCCTCGCACTGTACCAATCAGTACAGAGAGGGGAGGGAGGAACCGGCATCATGACGTGACGCTGTTTTTTTTACAAGTGATCGCTCCATCATTTGACGGAGCGATCATGTGGTAAACGACTGCTATCAGCTGCCGTTTAACGTGAAGCGTCGGCGGTCACGGATGGTCCAAGGTGCCCGCCCCAGGGGGTGCAGGGGAGCAAGATTCTGGGAGGAAGTCCCACGGACGTCCACCCAGAATAAGCCGACCGTGCTGTAGCTGTCTTTCGGCTATGGCCCGGTCAGCATGTGGTTAATTGAATTCAAAAAAGCAACTGAAGACTAGTTAGGGCATTTGTTATCATTGAAAGGTAATTTATAAGACATAAATACAACATTGTCCAATGAGGACACAGACAGCAAGTCCTGAGATATGTTCTAATCCTTCTTCACCCTACTAGAAAATGTGTTTTTATTTTTATTATTTTGGGGGGGGGGGGTTTAAACTAGGGAGCTTCTTCTCTTCTTGTTATAACACCTTTTAAATGGACAGCAAATGGGGAGAAATCACTATTACTTCCTGTCTGTTCTGTCTGTGAAGAAGAGAAATCTCCCAACTGGAGACGGCAATAACAAATTGGCAATAAATAGCCTTGGTACCCGCCTAAAGAGTACCATGCAATTCTTTATTAACCACTTCAATACAGGGCACTTTCGCCCCCTTCCTTCCCAGCCCAATTTTCAGCTTTCATCGCTCTAGCACTTTCAGTGACAATTGCGTGATCATGTACATATGTGTGCAGGTGATCACGTACATATGTGTGCAGATAATCATTGGGACATGTGATTTTAGTGGGACATATGTGGGGGACATGTTTTTATTATTAGGGACATGTGTTTTTATTATTTGGGGACATGTATGTTTTGGGGACATGTGTGGGGACATTGTGTTTATACTGTGTGGTGTGTTTACACTGTGTGGTGATTTGTGTTTACACTAGACTGGTGATCAGTGAGTAAAAAGCTGTAAAAAACAGCTCATACTCACTGATCATCAGCCAGCTGCAGCAATCTGCTCTCCTCTCCTCTCCTCAGCGATGACTCCTGTGTGAGGAGAGGAGGAGCCGATTGCCTAGCAACCGGCTGTTTGTTTACATCACATGACGCCCGTGATTGGACACGGCCGTAATGTGATCAGGAGGGCCAATCACAGACCCCTCCTGCCGATCTGAGATGCGCCGTGTCCGGGTGACACGGGCGCATCGGGATCGCGCAGCTGCGCGGGCTCGTGCGTGCGCGATCCAGCTCCTTCTGATGGACGTTCCTGAACGTCCTATCAGAAGTAGACGGCTCCCACCCGGCCGTATATGTGCATTGGCCGGGTGGAAAGTGGTTAAATCAGGATAAAGGGAAAATAAAATGTCCTCCACGCTCACGTATTTCAGCCTTGTAGGGGCTTTAATCATAGCCATGATGAATCATAAGCTATGCCTAAGGCCCCTACAAGGCTGAAATGTGTGAGCCTGGAGGACATCATTTATCCTTTAATCCTGATTTAATATTCTGCAAGATGCAGGATCGTCACTAGAGGCAGTGTTCGAGATATTAGATAAATTTGCCACGTTCTCGGGACTATGAGTTAATCGGAGAAATCCTATGTGATGGCTATTGACACTGACGCCCAGGCTGTGGCAACCAAAAGGGTCCCCATATCAAGGGTGATGGAATTCAAGTACCTATGCATACGTGTATCGCCCAGGGTGGGTGATTACATGTCCATAAATTTGCTCCCCCTACTGACTAAGGTCAAGTCACAACTTGAGGCATGGAGATATCTGCCATTGTCCCTGATTGGCAGGGTCAACCTACTAAAAATTAAGATTCTCACAGTTTTCTTATACTTCCTACGGGACACACCAATTTGGATCCCATGTTCTTTTTTTAGGAGGGTGAATAGCTTATTTAGCTTCTTCCTATGGTCCATTGCACATCCCAGAATCAGTCTCCATACCTTGCAGGAGCCCATGGGTCAGGGTGAACCTGACCTGTTTAAATACTTTATAGCTGGACAAATGGTGATTGCCAGACGCTGGCTGACGAGATGATGGGGATTCAGCAACAGTGCTAGAGGCAGCTCTTGTGGGATCATATGAGAGTCTGTTTTACCTCTCATAGGCCTCTCCATCATTGACTGCCTCGATGCGTATCACTATACATGCATAGGACAGGGCACAGAAGCTGATGAAATCTGTAGATGGGAGTTTTGTCACAGGATAGCCCCATCTGGTTCAACCCTAGCCACTTGCCGACCAGCGCACGACGATGTACGTCGACAGAATGGCACGGGCAGGCAAATGGGCGTACATGTACATCCCTTTAAATTTGCCGCCCTGCCATCGGGAGCGCGCCGCCGGCGGCGCTTCCGCGCTGGTCGGGACCCCCGTGAGTGAGGTCGCGGGACCCGCGGACTCGATCGCCGCGGGCACCCCCGCGATCGTCTCACGGAGCGGCCGAATGGAGAAGTGCCGTTGTAAACAACATTTCTCCATTCTGCCTAGCAACTAATGACGCTGATCTCTGCTCCATGTGACTGGAGCAGAGATCAGTGTTCACTAAATGAAAGCCCAACCCCCCCACAGTTAGTAACACGCCCCTAGGAACACTTAACCCCTACACTGCCACCCACTGGTTAACCCCTTCACTGCCAGTGTCATTTACACAGGAATCATTGCATTTATATAGCAGTGATTACTGTATAAATGACAATGATCCCAAAAATGTGTCAAAAATGTCCGATGGGTCCCCCACAATGTCGCAGTCACAATAAAAATCGTTGATCGCCGCCATTACTAGTAAAAAAAATAATAATAAAAAATTATGAATAAAAATGCTATAAAACTATCCCTATTTTGTAAACGCTATAACTTTTGCGCAAACCAATCAATAATCGCTTATTGCGATTTTTTTTACCAAAAATATGTAGAAGAATACGTATCGGCCTAAACTGAGGGAAAAAAATGTTTTTTTATATATTTTTGGGGGATATTTATTATAACAAAAAGTAAAAAATAATGCGTTTTTTTCAAAATTGTCGCTCTATTTTTGTGTATAGCGTAAAAAATAAAAACCGCAGGGGTGATCAAATACCACCAAAAGAAAGCTCTATTTGTGTGAAAAAAAGGACGTCAATTTTGTTTGGGAGCCACGTCGCACGACCGCGCAATTGTCAGTTAAAGCGACGCAGTGCCGAATCGCAAAAAGTGGTCTGGTCTTTGACCAGCATATTGGTCCAGTCTGAAAGTGGTTAAACTACCCCACTTTGATGCAATCCCTGACCCAATAATATGGGCCAGGTTTGGCATTAAACAACTGAAACACATAGTGGGGGGACAAAAATTACTCATGTTTGACCAGCTTAAAGACAAATATAATCTTCCCAGCTGGTATTTATTCTGATACATTCAGTTAAGACACACTGGAGCTGGGTGCTGAGGACTTATAAAGACCGTTATCCGCAGTTTACAAAGAATTGTTTGTGGAAAGGCAAAAAATGCTCAACAAATGTAAGGATACATTGAGTACACTGGTAACTGATTTTGAGGGGGGAGATTGGGATGATATGTGGGATTAGCCGTTCAAGACTCTGGTGTCGGCCAGAGATAGGTTCATTCAATTTAAAATACTACACAGGGTCTATTATACCCCTGCGAGGTTAGCTGGTATCTATGGTACAGGTGCAGCAGAGTGCTGGCGTTGCACAACTAACCATGCTGAATTTGATCACATTTTCTGGCAGTGTTAGCCGATACGGGACTTCTGGACAGGGGTAACACACACTATACAGAAATTGCTTTTGGTGCCAATTCCTGTAATGCCGCGTACACACGGGCGGACTGTATGGCGTACTTAGTCCGTCGAAACACATTTCAGTGGACAGTCCGCTCGTGTGTGGGCTTCAGCGGACTTTTTCAGCGTGCAGTCTGGCGTACTAAGTATTTCGGATTTTTCGAAATTCTGTCCGTCGTACTTTGGTTTCAGCGGACAGTCCGCTCGTCAGTATGCTAGTTCGACGGACTAAGAATGGCGCATGCTCAGAAAGGATTTACGCGGCGGAAGGGTGCTTTGCTGTGTATTGGACTTCCTATTTCTAGTCCCGTCGTACGTGCTGTACACGTCATCGCGCAAGCTTTCGACGGACTGTTTGTGCATCCGTGTGTGGTCAAGTCCGTTCAGTCGAAAGTATGACGGACTGTCCGTCGGATTGTATGACGGACTAAGTACGCCATACAGTCCGCTCGTGTGTACGTGGCATAACAGTCTCAGTCTGTTTGCTGGGCCTGGTGGAGGAGTTAGCACCATGAAGGGCGCAAAGAACCATGATTTCTCGCTCCCTTTTTTATGCACATAAAGCTATCTTATTGTGTTGGAAAAAACCTGAACCACCCACAGTGTCATACTGGAAAGACATAATAAAGCGCTACCTCTCTACAAAGCAACATACTTAAGCAGGGGTTACCCCAAAAAATTTGAGAAAGTATGGCATTGCTGGCTTGATGCCAAGGACACTTTGATTTAACCTGCTACGGTGGGGGAGCGCTTTAACAAAGCGCCCGCTGTACTTGGGTAAAATGATCATGTAATCCTGACTAGATAATTATCTGACTATGTGACGATTGGGTGCACCACTGACTCCTTGAGTACAAAAATCTATTTTTTTGGAAAGTTATGAGCATAGAATGTGATTTTGTAACTGATGAAATGCTGCAAAAGGGATAGGGAGGGGAGGGTGAGGGAGGGATTTCAGTACATGTTTGTACTGTGTGTGTTATAAAATGTTAATAAACAAAAATTTTCAAAAAAAATAAATCCTGATTTGATAAAACATTGCTAACAGGAGCCTCTGTGCACTGCTACTTAAACTGAACTCAGGCTATTGGGTTAATTGGTGGGTTTGTGTTGTTCTTGTAGCAATAACAAATTGCCTGAGGTTTTATCGTTTACTCTATCCAAAACTACAGAAATAGCATTCGCTGAAAATGTGTCGAAGAGCGAAATATATTTTTATTTTTTTCTCACACAATAGAAATAGATTTTAATTGTGGCTAAAAATTGTTTTTAAGATTAATTTATTGACCACTCCCATTTTTTAAGGTTACCCCTCTTGAAAAACCAACACAGTGCCAAAGGGCATATAATCTAGAAATCCGCATGGCAAAGGGTCCGATGGTGGGCTGGTTTGAATAAGCAGTAATTCATTATCATTTTCTGCAGGTTTTTTTGAGTTCGCAGCATATCATTTGTACACTTTATCAATGAATGTAAATATGACTGACAAACTGAAAAGTCGTTTTTAAAAAATTGAAAAGTGATTGTTTCCAGACTTTTATGAACTGGTTCACTATCATTCATGGCTGGCTTTATAATGATTGTAATTTTATTTTCCTAATATAATAAACATGTTATACTTACCTGAGCTATGCAATGGTATTGCACAGAGCAGTCTCTTACCTCTTTTTCCAGAGTCCCTCGTCATCACTCTCTGTTCCTCCTCTTCTCTGAGTGCCAGCATACCAATTTGTGTGGGTGAACGTCTGAGCTGTTCTGTGTGCTTCTATAGACACACACAACACAGGTTTGGCCCTGCTCTCTGCTCACAGGATTTAGCTGACAGCAGCAGGAGCCAATGTGTCCCCCTGCTTTCAGTTAAGCCTGTGAATGCAGGAAGAGAGGAGAGAAGGCCTACAGACTGGTACAGCGCTGTATTGATAGAGGAGGTAGGCAAAGGTTTTTGGGGAGGGGGGGCGGGGTGTGGAAGCAAGCAGTAAGACATTTTTTATCCTAATGCAATGCATACTAGCACATTATGACATTACCTTGCAGGTGAGAGAAAAAAAACTACTAGGGCTTTAACCCAAAATGATTTGCAATTGCCGTATTTATCGGCGTATAACGTGCACTTTTCCCCCCTGTAAATCAGGGGAAATCACGTGCGTGTGTTATACGCTGATCCCTGTCTCTGAGGGAAGAGGAGCAAGCACAGCCACGCCTCTTGGCCTCGCATTGGGCCACTGTTCTGTCTATCATATGAGCAGGCCCAGGAGGCGTGGCTGTGAGTGATGGAGCGCCGGGTACACAGGAGATGGCAGATCTGTGTAATTTAGTGGTGCTCACTCCTCCTCCTCTTCCCTTGGAGACAGTAGGGATAATCCAACACTGGCGAGGCTGCAATGATGGGAAAGGTGAGGCTACAGATGGGCAGTGAACAGGCTGCATTGTTGGGCAATTTAATGGCTGCAGATGGGCACTGAGCAGTGTGCATTGCTGGGCAATTTAGTGGCTGCAGATGGGCACTGGTGAGGCTGCATTGATGAGCTGTGACCCTAATTTTGCTTCAAAGTTCTTTATTTAAAATGTAAGTTTTTTTCCCTGAAACTTCCCTCTTAAAATGAAGGTGCGTGTTATACCCCTATAAATACAGTAGTATTCCAACAGAACTCCCATCTCAGCGGAAAAGAGGCCATCATGAAAAAAAATTTAAAGCCAAAAGCTTCTTTTCTTAACCACTTCAGCTCCGGAAGGTTTACCCCCTTCATGATCAGGCCACTTCTTGCGGTACGGCACTGTGTTAATTTAACTGACAATTGCGTGGTCATGCAGCACCAGGGGCGGATCCAGGGGGGGGGGCAACGGGTCAATTGCCCCCTCCGAGAATACCGCCAGCTGATGACAGAACGGCCGGTTCCGCGGGTCCAATCGCGGCCGGTTCCGCGGGTACCCGCGGGCCGGTTCCGCGGGTCCAATCGCGGCCGTTTCCGCGGGTACCCGCGGCCGGTTCCGCGGGTCCAATCGCGGCCGGTTCCGCGGGTACCCGCGGGCCGGTTCCGCGGGTCCAATCGCGGCCGGTTCTGCGGGTACCCGCGGGCCGGTTCCGCGGGTCCAATCGCGGCCGGTTCCGCGGGTCCAATCGCGGCCGGTTCCGCGGGTACCCGCGCGGCCGGTTCCGCGGGTACCCGCGCTGAGTGGACGGGTGAGGGGGGGGCAGCTTAGGAGGGCTGCTGGCCAATCAGGAAGCCAGCAGGCAGGGGAGCAGGGAGATGACATCATCTCTCACTGCCCTGCGTCCCTCCAGTTCCGCCCTCACTGTGTAGGAAGCTGTGTGCAGCAGAGAGATTGCATCATCTCTCTGCTGCCTATGTTCACTCTGGAACCCAACAAAAGACCACCAGTAGGTGACAATCCGCAATGTGTGGCAGGCTACGTGGCAAGTGGCAATCCGCAATGTGTGGCAGACTACGTGGCAAGTGGCAATCCGCAATGTGTGGCAGGTGACGTGGCAAGTGACAATCCGTAATGTGTGGCAGTTGACGTGGCAAGTGACAATCCGCAATGTGTGGCAGGCTACGTGGCAATCCGCAATATGTTGCAAGCAACGTGGCAAGTGACAATCCGCAATGTGTGGCAGGTGACGTGGCAAGTGGCAATCCGCAATGTGTGGCAGGCAACGTGGCAAGTGACAATCCGCAATGTGTGGCAGGTGACGTGGCAAGTGGCAATCCGCAATGTGTGGCAGGCAACGTGGCAAGTGACAATCCGCAATGTGTGGCAGGTGACGTGGCAAGTGACAATCCCCAATGTGTGGCAGGTGACGTGGCAAGTGGCAATCCGCAATGTGGGTCAGGCAACTTGGCAAGTGACAATCCGCAATGTGTGGCAGGTGACGTGGCAAGTGACAATCCGTAATGTGTGGCAGTTGACGTGGCAAGTGACAATCCGCAATGTGTGGCAGGCTACGTGGCAATCCGCAATATGTTGCAGGCAACGTGGCAAGTGACAATCCGCAATGTGTGGCAGGTGACGTGGCAATCCGCAATGTGTGGCAGGCAACGTGGCAAGTGACAATCCGCAATGTGTGGCAGGTGACGTGGCAAGTGGCAATCCGCAATGTGTGGCAGGCAACGTGGCAAGTGACAATCCGCAATGTGTGGCAGGTGACGTGGCAAGTGACAATCCCCAATGTGTGGCAGGTGACGTGGCAAGTGGCAATCCGCAATGTGGGTCAGGCAACTTGGCAAGTGACAATCCGCAATGTGTGGCAGGTGACGTGGCAAGTGGCAATCCGCAATGTGTGGCAGGCTACGTGGCAATCCGCATCTGGTGGCAGGCGACGTGGCAAGTGACAATCCGCAATGTGTGGCAGGTGACGTGGCAAGTCACAATCCGCAATGTGTGGCAGGTGACGTGGCAAGTGACAATCCCCAATGTGTGGCAGGTGACGTGGCAAGTGGCAATCCGCAATGTGGGTCAGGCAACTTGGCAAGTGACAATCCGCAATGTGTGGCAGGTGACGTGGCAAGTGGCAATCCGCAATGTGTGGCAGGCTACGTGGCAATCCGCATCTGGTGGCAGGCGACGTGGCAAGTGACAATCCGCAATGTGTGGCAGGTGACATGGCAAGTGGCAATCTGCAATGTGTGGCAGGTTACGTGGCAAGTGACAATCCGCAATGTGTGGCAGGTGACGTGGCAAGTAACAATCCGCATTTGGTGACAAGTGACAATCCCCATTTGGTGGCAGGCGACATGGCAAGTGACATCCTCAGTGCTCCCACTGATTCTGCATTATGGTGAGTTGAACCATTTAATTTTATATTACAATGTATTAATAGAAATAATGCGCTTCAATCATCCTGACACCATAACAACCATGGTGCCGTAATGATTGAAGCGCCAATACCAGCCATTTCCCATATAAATTGCCCCCTAAAAAACATATTTTATAGCAGTGCCCCTCCCGAGATTAGACTCTGGATCCGCCCCTGTGCAGCACTGTACCCAAATACATTTTATGCCCTTTTTTTCCCCACAAATAAAGCTATCTTTTGGTGGTATTTTATCACCTTTGTGTTTTTTATTTTTTATGCTATAAACAAAAAAAAGAAAATTTTGAAAAAAATAAAAAAAAACTTTTTTTACTTTCGGCTATAATACATACCCAATAAATTTTGAAAAAAATAAATCCAATTTCTTCATCAATTTAGGCCAATATGTATTCTGCTACATATTTTTGGTTAAAAAAATCCCAATAAGTGTATACTGATTGGTTTGCGCAAAAGTTATAGCGTCTGCAAACTATAGGATATAGTTGTAGAATTTTTTTTTTTTTTTACTAGTAATGGTGGGCGATCAGCGACTTATAGCAGATATTGTGCTATTGTGGCAGACAAATCTGACACCTAACTGACACTTTTTGGGGACCAGTGACCTTAATACAGTGATCAGTGCTACAAAATATACATTCTCGCTGTACTAATGGTGCTGGCAGGGAAGGGGTTAATATCAAGGGCATACAAAGGGTTAAATGTGTTCCTAGGGAGTTCTTGCTAACTGTGTGGGGTGTGCTTTTACTGTGGCAAGGCAGATATCTGTGTTTTTGCTTAGCAGGAACACAGGATCAAAGCCTTCCCTTGTCATGGCAATGACAATCGTCCTTGTTTACATAGGCAGATCACCATTCTGCCCATCTCCCAAACGATGGACGGGCGCTGGTGGACATCACGTCAGCCAGACCCACTGATTGACTCCTACTGTGTACAGGCATCATAGCTAAAGACATTATAAACCTTTCTACCTGCAACTTGTGTTACATGTTCACCTGCATATGATGTGCAGTAATCATGGTGCCATTTGTTGGCCAATATGCACGGCCTATAGTAGAGTAAATCTTCACATTCCGGTGTCAGTAATTTCTGTTTGTGTTCAAACATGAGGCTTGCAGCATAGCACTGCCATGGGTTAATGCCTAGGTCATGTAACAGGCACTATATAATTGTTTTTCAATTCTGTCATCATTTCCCATTGTAGGCAAGTTGTACTACATCTACTCACCACAACTCAGCTCATCTGAGCCATTATGGCAGTCTGGGATTCCATCGCACTCTGGGTTTGTCTTGCTGATGCAAAGTCTATTAGAACACTTATATGTAGAAGCAGTACAGGGCACTAAAATAAAAACAGTGATAAGTATGGCATGAAATAAAACACAGCTCAATTCTATTGCCTAAAGAAGTATTATATTGAGATTTATTAAAGATAAAATGAGTATGGCTTTTTTAGAAATGTTTTAAATGAATGCTATTTTAGTTTCGTAAAGGTTTTATTGATGAATTTCAAGAAGAATTTACATTACACATTCAAAGAGACATTATTCAAACACATTATTCATTACACTGTAGAAACTGTGGGCAGCTTTGAGTGATCGTCCCGATACAACTAAGCCTAGGAATAAACCCCAAAGAGTGAATCAACTAACCACCATTAAAGCCTTTGGTGATTGCACAGGTTGAGTCAACCACCCTCATAACTAAGAAACAAGACTACAGGGTGTATAGATTGAAAAAGTAGTCTCATATTTCATTGTTCAGGTTTCAATGGTGGGCCAGTCTCAATATGGGTTCAAAGGTACCAGGCTGAACACCTCGGGAGGCATTATAGATAGAACAAAGGTGCATTCCTCACAGCTTTCCAAGCAGCTAGAGCAATAAAAAGCAGAAAGCTAGGTATTTTGGGAGTTATAATGCAGAGATTAAGATGTAATGCATAAAAAGATAGAAAAGGGAAGGGAATTACCTCTATCCAGAGAGTACAAATCGTCTGGTCAAGGAAGTTCAAGCTATTGCTGACTATTAATTGTATTTTGTATTGTATTTTTTGTAACTTATGCACCAAGTTTAATTTGAAAAACAAAGTTATTCTAGGCTACACCGGTAGGTATTTTGAATAACATAATGAAAAAAGAGAACATCCCATTTCCCTTCAAAAGAACTGAACAATTCCTGTACATATTTATCTCGACACTCTCTTGTAAGATCTATCACCACTTCCCTCCTTGTTCCAGTCCCCTTTTCTGTCTTCTACATTTTAGTATTTCACTACCTACTTGTACAGCTACCACCCTGCTCTTTGGCCATTATTCTCCTCCTCGATGTACTCACTCTCCAGTCCACCCTTCACCAACCCTTCTGTCTCCATTTTACCATTCACTCTCATTGTTTTACTCTTCTGTGCCTGGTTTTCTCCTTCTCCTCTGTGTTTTTTGGAAGAGCCACTCTTTTTCACAGAGCTCTGTGCCTCCATTCCTTGCCTTAAGTTAGCCATACACATATACATTTATTCATTCAGCAGATATCTCCATGTGCCTTATATTGTAAAGATTATATATATATATATATATACATACATATTATATATATTTTGGAAGCTTCTTCAGAAGCACGTGGGAGAAGTCAAACATCCAGCTTGGTAACCCTGACCAGACAAAAAGTGACTGCAGTGAAGCCAAAAACTAAATTTAGCTTAGCAGCCTAACTAAAGGGAGGCGGTACACAATTGTAGGATGTTGAATGGACAGGTGTAACAGTGCCACCAACTAATGGAATTTGGCCTGTCATCAGGAACTGGATGAAATTTGTATGGTGTATAGCCAAGTTTAGTACCAGTGGTGACCCATGCATTGTGGGCGCATGGGCGCCGCCCCCCATCCATGCATCCCCCATCCATTTCAGGACGCATGGACTCCTGTGGCAGGCTGTTTTTTTAAGCACCTGATTGGAGCCAGAGGCTCTAATAGGCTTCAAAACAGGGTGGGCTCTGGGCGCAGAGAGTGCACCCTGATCCCACCCAATTGTGTGATGATAGCGAATTCATTTTCGCTATTTTCACACTAACCTTCCTCCCGGCCAATCAGGAGGCAATGCATCAGACAGAGGACTGGAGGAGACACATTCTGGACTGGAGGAAGGATACCTCCGCCGCCTTGGTGCACTTGGAAAGGAGCCTGGCGGTAAGTGCCTGAGGGTTTGTCAGAGCTAAGAGCCACAAGCCACGCATGGGGGGTTGGGGGTTCTGCCAGAGCCACGAGTCCTACAATGGGGTGCTGTTAGAGCTGCGAGCTCCGGGGGGGTACCGCTGTCAGAGCCCAGAGGCGAGGGGGCAAGTGTGCTGTCAGAGCCGCGAGTCCTGCGAGTGGGGGGGTTAGTGGGCACAGTGGCTGAATATGATGGGCACAGTGACTGTATTTGGTGGGCACAGTGGCTGCACATGATGGGCACACTGACTGTATTTACAGGGCACAGTGGCTGCACATGATGGACACAGTGGCTGTATTTGGTGGGCACAGGGGCTGCATTTGATGGGCACAGTGGCTGCATATGATGGGCACAGTGGCTGTATTTGCTGGGCACAGTGGCTGTATTTGCTGGGCACAGTGGCTGCATATGATGGGCACAGTGGCTGAATTTGAACCCAGCCTCAGTTTGCCCATCTACAAAGAAATGAAGGGTCTACAATGTTTATCATAGGTGTATTTTAAATAAGAGAGACAGAATATCTACCAAAAATCCAGATACAAATGTTATAAATTGAGTTGCAGTTCAGTGACTAAAATGATCCCCAAGCAAAACATGACTTAGTACTTGGCAGAGAAACCCTTGTTGGCGAGGTAGGACGTTTCTTATAGATGGTTACCAAGTTTGCAGACATTTCAGGTGGGATTTTGGTTCACTCTTCTTTACAGATCTTCTCTAAATCCTTAAGTGTTCTTGGCTGTCACTTGGCAACTCGAAGTTTCAGCTCCCTCCATAATGTTTCTATAGGAATAAGGTCTGGCGGCCACTCCATGACCTTAATGTACTTCTTCTTCATCCACTCCTTTGTTGCCTTGGAGGTATGTTTTGGGTCATTGTCATGGTGGAAGATCCATCCACGACCCATCTTCAGTGTTCTGGCTGAGGGAAGAATTTCTCATCCAAGATTTTACAATACATGGCCCCGTCCATTGGCCCCTAAACGCAGCAAAGTCAGCCTGTACTTTTAGCAGAGAAACAGCCTCAAAAATAATGTTTCCATCTCCGTGCTTGACTGTAGGGGTGGTGTTCTTAGGGTCATTGTCAGCATTTTTCTTCCTCCAAACACGGCGATTTGAGTTAATGCCAAAGAGCTCAATTTTGGTCACATCTGACCACAGCACTTTCTCCCAATCCTTCTCTGAATCATTTAGATGTTCATTGGCAAACTTCAGATGGGTCTGTACATGTTCCTTCTTGAGAATGGGGATCTTGCAGGCGCTGCAGGATTTCAGTCCATGGTAGCGTATTGTGTTACCAATGGTTTCTTTGGTGATTGTGGTCCCAACTGCCTTAAGATCATTCACAAGCTCCTCCCATATAGTTCTGGGCTGATCCCTCACTTTTCTCATGATCATCCTTACCCCATGAGGCAAAATCTTGCATGGAGCTCCAGACTGAGGGCAATTGATGATTATTTTGTTTTTCTTCTATTTGCGAATGATCACACCAACAGTTGTCTCCTCACCAAGCTTCTTGCGAATGGTCTTGTAGCCCATTGCAAGTCTACAATCTTGTCCCTGATGTCCTTTGACAGTTCCTTGGAATTGCCCATAACGGTGAGGTTTGAATAGAAGAAAGTTATTCTGTGGACAGGTGCCTTTTATACACATAATGAGTTGTCGTTAGGAGCACCTTCTTAAATTGCCAGTACTAATCTGTGTACCACATGAGCACATACTGTAGCCAGTCTGTGGGAGCCTGAATTATTGTTGGTTGGTGGGGGATCAAATACTTATTTTACTCTTTGAACTGCAACTCAATTTATAACATTTGTACCATGCGTTTGTTTCTGGATTTTTGGTCAATATTCTGTCCCTATCATTTAAAATACACCTATGATAACAATTATAGAGCCTTAATGTCTTTATAAGTGGGAAAACGTATAGACTCTGCAGGGAATCAAATAATGAATTTCGCCACTGTATCATGGCTCCCCCCATTTAGTACTGCCTGCCTGAACGAGACATAAGGGGAACATTTTTGCAGTCGAATTTAGGAAACCCCCAAATGATTGTTAAGTGTTCTCATTCACATGAGTACTTAAATGGTTTACAAATATTTCTTAACTTTCCAGTTATTTCATTTCAAATTGCACCCCAATGCACTAATGCAAACCAACCCCGCTATAGCAGGCGTTGCATTTATGAAAATGGGTAAGGGCCATTTTTTTCCACACTGGGGTGTGTTTGCAGCCCATTCAAAATGAATAAGCTGCTGAAATATATTAATGCGTAATATAATATGCATTCTTGTTTGTGTGTTACTGCACTGGAACAGCATGACACCAGCCTAAATAATTTTTAGACTATTTAAATGTTTTGTTTTTTACCTCACCTGGTCTTTGTGTGGGTCTGGGTGGCTCAGTGATCCTTGATGATGTAGTGCTAGTCCTGGCAGTAGTTGTCCTTTTGGTTGTACTTTTAGTTGTTGATTTTGGTGTGCTTCTTGTACTTTTAGTTTGTGACATTGTAGTCCTAGATACCGTGGTTGTCCTGCGACCAGGGGAAGTTGGTGGTTGGATAGTGGTTGCCCTTGTGGTGGTAGTCATGGGAGTTGTTGAAGGAACAGAGGACTTTGGAAGATTCATACCACTATCAGTAGTCCTCAGTACAGGAGCCACTGTGTCCAGGATCCAGTCCTTCAGTTTGGTAACTCTGCTATAAACCCCTGGCTTTTTTGCCTGGGCACATCCAATACCCCAACTTACAATGCCTGCCAAGAAGAAAACACCTGGGCTCTCTTCACATGCCAAGGGTCCCCCAGAATCGCCCTTTAAAATATAAACTATGAGTGAGTAGAGAAATTATGGTGTAGGCATTTTTCTTTATATGTAGTTTAGTCTTACCTGACAAGAATCCACTTTACCGTCAAGGAAACCTGCACAGATCATCCGTTCAGTAATGGAAAAGTTATAGAGGACACTGCAAATTTTCTGGTCTATTATCCCCACTGATGCTTTTTGCAAAACCTCTGGCTTGGACACTGTACAAACGAGAAGTGTTTATTTAAAATGTTATTGTTGAAGAGAACAGAAATGCTTTTTCTGGTCTTTATCATGAAACATGACGTAAACCCCCACAAAAAACACACATTTCTTGAAAAAAAAGGAATCATACAAAAACAGATCAGCTACACAACAGAAAAGCCCTTTCATAAAAGGAGGACTTGGTTTAAATATAAATAGACACATTGCACATTTTTTACCAAAACATTCCCCATATCGTTTTCCAGGGAGTACAATATACATACCATTGCCTTCTTTGATGTTGCCCCATCCAGAGATCATGCATTTCCACCCAGCTGGAAACTTCTGTAGAGCTGATGGTAGGCAAACAGGCTGTACAAACTTATTAAAAGTCAAAGGGCTTGATAACTCCACTACAGCCACATCGAAGTCCAAGGTCAGTGGATTGAAGTGAGGATGCTGGATCACCCTTTTCAAGTTGATTTTCACAGCCAAGCTATCAGCTCCATTAAGTGCCGTGGAACCCATATGGGCAGTGACTTGGTCCAGTTTAGTTCTGAAGAAAGCAGTGATAGACAGAGGATTAATAACAGTGGTCTTTTCAAGTCATGTTTTCTGGTTCTCCAGTTTAGAAGTTAAGTTACTTGTGAAGGTTTCTAAAACTTTGAACCACCTACAAGTGATGTACAGTTTAGTTCCTAAAATGCGGTACTGTACACTTACACATGAACTGCTAGGCGACATTGCCTGTGAATTAAAGTAGTCCTTATGCAGCTAGCCCGAATAAATAAATAAATAGAAAAGTACTGTATATTATATTTACTTGCTATAAACTTTTTTTTTTTTTTACATTTCACTTACTTCCTGGTTTCTGGCCTAGGCCAAAATTATGTCATACATTTCAGGAGTCTGGTGAGAAAAAGAATCTGGAATTCACCACACTCCTCCAATTTCTTTGTTGAATATTTCATATGCACTTAGTGTGTAAACAATAAATGTTAACGCATTTCACTTTAAAAATAGAGCTTTCTCATAACCTAGCCTATCCCAGGAGTCTTCTTGGGCATTTTTTTTATTTCATCTGGAGGAGGGGTAGAGGGGCTGTCTCAACTAAGTACACCCTCCAGTCTGCATGCTTCAGATAAGGGCAGATGGATTACACAAAGTAAATGCTACATGAATCATCTGCCCTTACTCAAAATGGCCGAGGCCAGAAATGCTATGGGGTTGTTTTTGAAAGAGATTTCTCAATATTATAAAGCATTGAGTTAGGTGGATGTATGGGTGAGTTTACTGTGAACATTAAAAATGAACTAAATAGCATTTTCAGTTTCCGGTACTTGGAAAGTTCTGCTTTAAGAGTTGAGAGTGGACACTAATTATTCAACTTCAGGAGAGGAAGAAATACCAATAAATTGTCATGCAATTTAAAATAAAGGATTGTAAAAAAAAAAAAGAACTTAAAGTATTACTAAACCCATAACATTAAAAACAGTGTATATGCAGCAAAGCATGCTTGTTATACTCACTGTGGAACCTAAGGAGGTAATCCTGTGCAATGTATAAAAAGGCTGCTTGATCTTGTATGCACAGATCCTCCTCTTTTTCCACTGACTCCAGAACAGGCCCGGATCAGACAGAGTTACTGGAGTCTGGCTGCACATGGTCAGTTTGGTGTGTATTGCTAGAGAGTTTTTATTTTTCTTGGGAGGGTGTATGTGTTTAGCACAGGGCCAATCAGCACTGTGCAGACAAAGGTCAGGCGTCCTGGATCCTGGTAGGACAGCTCAGTGCAGTATGAAAACTCCTCCTATAAGCTTTACCAGGAACTGATAGAAGTCACAAGACTGCTATATACTGCTGATTAGAAAAGTTATTTAGCAGTTTATATTTGCTAAAATAATTGCATTCCCATGTTCTGTGTACTGTGGGAGAACAGATATAGTGAATGCAGAGTCCTGGGTTTAGTAAGACTTTAACCACTTCCCGACCGGCACACGCCGATGTACGTCGGCAGAATGGCACGGGCAGGCATATTGGCGTACAGGTACGTCCAGTTTTTAATGCCGCCCTGCCATCGTGAGCGCACCGCCAACGGTCGGGACCCCCATGAGTGCGGTTGCGGGTTGCGATCGTCTCACAGGGCGGCTGAACAAGGAGATGCCATTGTAAAATGCATCTCCCCGTTCTGCCTAGCAACAAGTGACACAGATCAGCAGCTGAAATGCCCCAATAGCAAGATGATTGCTGTGGGGGCACTCAACAGGAGGAAGGGGCCAGGAGCGCTGAAGATGGACCCGAGAAGAGGAGGATCTAGGCTGCTCTGTGCAAAACCATTACACAGAGCAGTTAAGTATAACATGTTTGTTATTTTTAAACAAAAAAATTTGACTTTAGTATAAAAGAAAGATCCGCCAATTACTTATATAATACATACAATGTATGTCGTTTTTTGTTACTGCAATGAGAATTACATTTTTTGACAGAAATACATTTTCATGTGATTAACAAACACTTTGTTACACCATTTAGATAACCTAATAGATACTTGAATGTAATCATGGTACATACTGGTTGAAACAATGAGCAGCAGAGACCAACCATCGATCTCCAATTATTGTTGCTCCGCAAAAGTGATGTGGGCCCTCCTTTAGACTGGCCTGCCATGGGACTTCCCCTCTAACAGCATCAAATCCACCCACAATCTTGTTGGGTTTTGTTAGGCCGGGACGACTTCCACATTCTACAATGAAAAAATACATCTGTAAGATAGATGAATATATATATATATATATATATATATATATATATATATATATATATACATACAGTATATCAGGGACATGCAGTCAGGGGAGGCAGGCCATAAACATAAAAAAAAAAAAAAAAAACGGTTGAGGGTCGTAGCCCAATGACCTGGGGTTAGCCCAATTTTTTGCATAATGTGAAAGATGATGTTACGCCGAGTAAATAGATACCTAACATGTCAAGCTTTAAAATTGCGCACACTTGTGGAATGGCGCTAAACTTCAGTACTTCATTTTTTTTACAAGTTTCATGTTTAGAGTTACAGAGGAGGTCTAGTGCTAGAGTTACTGCTCTCGCTCTAACGTTCGCGGCGATACCCCTGATGTGTGGGTTGAACGCCGTTTACATATGCTAAAACAAGTCCTTATGCTGGTTAAATTAGTAAACTATGAGAAGTAATAAAGGTGCTATATATAATCTATATAATCAGAAAATTGTTCAGGTTCTATTATTTTATTATATAGATTATATATGGCACTTTCATTAGTTTTCATAGTTTATTAATTTCACCAACATAAGGACTTGTTTTAATAAAATCAAGACTGTTGGTAGCTAATGAGAATCAAATACGAAACTTGTGAATATGTAACATGTGTGTATCTGGCTCTGATACTAGCCGTACCTCGTGCCTGATTTTATATATATATATATATATATATATATATATATATATATATATATATATATATATATATATTTCTTAATCGTACATCACGGGACACAGAGTGTCAGGGCTGGCTAGCCCTTCCTTCTCTGGGCTGGCTGCTCAGCTGTCGGCTAATTTCCAGCACTCATCTCTCTCCACAGTTACCAGCTGTTCCTTATCCAGCTCGTCTGACCTGCCTACTTAAAGCTGTCCAGCTCACTTCATATCTGCTTTTGCCTTGGTCACATCACAAGAAACCATCTCCTGCAGTTCTGTTCAAAGACTGGGTTGCTGACATCCCTTCTGGCTCCTTATCCTGCTTGCTGTTGCTGCACTTGGATCCCTGACTTCTGGCCTGGCTGATTACCCGATCTGGTTATTGAACTCTGAACTGGCTGACTACTCAATCCGGTTACTGGACTCTGGCTATGCTTTGACTACGCTTTCTCTATTTACCTTTTTATTTTTATTTAATAAACAAGTGTGATTTAATTGTACTTCTGTCTCAGTCTGATTCATGGTTTCTGACACAGACCCATAGTAATTATTATGTGGGTTATAGGCCACCTTCAGGTGATGGACACTGGCACACCCTAAGACAGGAAGTTCACTCCCTATATAACCCCTCCCACTACTGGGATTACCTCAGTTTTTTCGCCAGTGTCTTAGCTGTTGGTCCCGAGTAAAGATGTGCTATGCTGAACTCCACTGGAGCAATCCTTGCTGGGGCTAGCCATGCAGCCGGATCCATTCAAAGTGTCTTTTCAGGCCGAAATGAATGGTACCGGGCCTTGTCATGAAAGAAACAAGGTTTAGCCCATAACGCTTATCTTTTTAGAGAGCTGGACCCCGGGATCCAGTGCTTTTGGTTTTTTCAGCCATAAGTTTTTTCTGGCGGGGTGCTATTACGAGTCCAGGAGTGGGATCCCCCAATTAAAAGGGGGCCCCAGTTCCTGAAGATTTTTTTAAATGGAGCCCACTCTGAAAGGTGAAGATTGGGTCTGTTGGTTTTACCACAGAATTCCCTGCGGTGGGAAAGGTAAGTGGAGACTTCTAAAGAATTTTACATTTATCCCCATTGGAAGATTTTCCCTCTATTACTTTTCTAGGGACAACCCAAAATTTAGGAGTTTCTTTTACTTTCACTGATAATGGTAAATAGGACAAATAGAGAAGTTTATTAGGTGTGCTAATCCCTCTCTACTCTATCCAAAATGTTAGTTATACTTTAAAGCTCTTTATTCTTGTATGGCCGCATAGAAAAGCAACATTTTGGGACAACACATGTGACCACACATGCCTGAGAAAGAGTCCCTACACGGCCACCAAACATTGCTTTTCTATGAGACCACACAAAAATAAAGAGCTTTGCACTTTGAAACACACTTGTCGGTGTGCTGATGACATATTTCATCTATGTTCGTTGCAGTTACGTCATGGTCCGATTGGCTTGAATGGTGTAAGGTTGGCAAGCGGCACTGCCTACTAACCATGACATGATGTTTAAAACTTGCAACACCATGAAGAAACCCTGGCAATGTATAAAAACATGCCTGCTGGCCATGTTAACTTGCCAATAGGAGGTTGGGGGTGGTAAAAACGTGCACAGGCCATCTGTTTCTACCATTTATCTGCTGCAGGTGTGAACAAGGCCTAAGATAAGGGGAAGTCAACATACCATATCTAAATTTTTATTTGGTTATGACTAAAGCCAGAGGAAAAGATTGAAAACCAGGCAACTAGTATTATGAGAAGAAGGGATCAGCAGTGATAATCTACAAATTTCATCTATGTTCGTTGCAGTTACGTCATGGTCCGATTGGCTTGAATGGTGTAAGGTTGGCAAGCGGCACTGCCTACTAACCATGACATGATGTTTAAAACTTGCAACACCATGAAGAAACCCTGGCAATGTTTAAAAACATGCCTGCTAGCCTTGTTAACTTGCCAATAGGAGGTTGGGGGTGGTAAAAACGTGCACAGCCCGTCTGTTTCTACCATTTATCTGCTGCAGGTGTGAACAAGGCCTAAGATAAGGGGAAGTCAACATACCATATCTAAATTTTTATTTGGTTATGACTAAAGCCAGAGGAAAAGATTGAAAACCAGGCAACTAGTATTATGAGAAGAAGGGATCAGCAGTGATAATCTACAAATTTCTCTAGTTAAGTTTTTATTTAAATGAATAAAGATACTTGATCCTGGTTGACATACTCTATTGATGTAACTTAGAAGTGCACCTATATATAGACTGTAAAATGCTGCCATCCAGAAGACCCTCCCGTCTGTGACAGCAGGTGGGGGGGTTCTTCTCACATGCAAGTCCTGTCACTTTTGAAATCGGTGTGGATGTGCCGGGCTCCACCCGCCCAGCCATGTCATTCATTTACAGAAACCTGTGAATGAATGAACCATACCTCGGTATGGACACAGAGCTGGAGGAAGAGCTTGCAGGAGCCTGGCATTGCACATGCAATTCACTGATTACCAGGGCAATGTTTGCAGGCTCCTATGAAAAAAATAAATGAAAATGTTTTTTATTTAAAATATATGTGTATTTATTATTTTTTAAAGGTGGACTTAGCCTTTACACTATTCACATTTTCATAACAGGTAGTAAAGGAGCTTTGAAAGAAGCCACCCCTGACCTCTCAAATTCCTTCTACGGGGCAGTATTTTATTCTTACAAAGACTCTTAAGGCTGAAGTCACACCCAAACATGAGTGTTTACAGGCGGTTTTGGAGCACATACATATGTGAACAGGCACAATTTAAAATCATCTGATTATGATTGTTAGCATTTTGGAGCTTTGAGCTTCAAGCTACAAAACGCTCAGGTGAGAATTAGGGTTAGAAATGGGTTTCACTTTTGGTTACATTAGAAGGCTGGCAGCTTGCCATAAACAGCTCCCCATAAAATGAGATTTCAAAGGCTCTTTTGTGAAATCTGGAAATTAACCGCTTGCCAACCGCCTTATAGCAGTTTTACTGTTACAGGGCAGCAGCTGTGCTCCGAATCACGTGTAGATATACGCGATCTCTCACTTCCAGGTGTGGTGCGCGCATGTGAGCCCCAGGCAGCTTTTTTTCGTTGTAATTACACATAGCGGAAGCGGGCCGGTGGGTCCCGGGTACTTGATGTCTGCCGACACCCGCCAATCATGAGGCAGAAGCACGGAACTGCAATCTACCTATGTAAACTATGCAGATAACCATTCTTATGGGAAGGAAGGGATGGAGTTTGTGTTCCACCTCTTCCCCTAGTAAAAGCACCTCACACAGTTCACATAAACACTGGTTAGGCACACAGGTACCCTATTGACATTACTCATCTCATTTGTTAACAAATACTACTATACATACACTTGTAAAATTAAAAATAAATAAATAAAAACTAAAAATAGCAAATGCTATAATAGACTCACTATAGTAAGTATTAGATATAACCATAAAAACAACCTCGGCAGCGCTCCATCACTAAACACAACAAAATTGCATGCATGTGAATGTCCTACAACATACATTATATTACCAAAAATATTGGGACGCCTGCCTTCATATGCACATGAAATTGAATGACATCCCATTCTTTGTTCGTAGGGTTCAATACTGAGTTGGCCCACCCTTTGCAGCTATAACAGCTTCAAATCTTCTGGGAAGGCTGTCCACAAGGTTTAGGAGTGTCTATGGGAATGTTTGACCATTCTTCCAGTAGTGCATTTGTGAGGTCAGGCACTGATGCCGACAAGAAGGCTCCACTCTAATTAATCCCAAAGGTGTTCTATTGGGCTGAGGTCAGAACTCTGTGCAGACCAGTCAAGTTCCTCCACTCCAAACTCGCTCATCCATGTCTTTATGGACCTTGCTTTGTGTCCAAATCATTTGGTGGAGGGGGGATTATGGTGTGGAGTTGTTTTTCAGGGTTTGGGCTTGGCCCCTTAGTTCCAGTGAAGGGAACTCTTAAGGCGTCAGCATATCACAACATTTTGGACAATTTCATGCTCCCAACTTTGTGGAAACAGTTTGGGGATGGCCCCTTTATGTTCTAACATGACTGCATTAGTGCACAAAGTAAGGCCCATAAAGACATGGATAAGCGAGTTTGGGGTGGAAGAAATTGACTGACCTGCACAGAGTCCTGCCTTCAACCTGATAGAATGCCTTTGGGATGAATTAGAGTGGAGACCGTGAGCCAGGCTTTCTCCTCCAACATCAGTGCCTGACCTCGCAAATACGCTTCTGAAAGAATGGTCAAACATTCCCATAGACACATTCCTAATCCTTGTGGACAGCCTTCCTAGAAGAGTTGAAGCTGTTATAGCTGCAAAGGGTGGGCCAACGCAATATTGAACCCTATGGACGAAGACTGGGATGCCATTAAAGTCCACATGCGTGTAAAGGCAGGTGTCCCAATACTTTTGACAATATAGTGCATATCTAATAAGAAGATATTCCAGATGGCAAAAGCAGTGTTGCACCCACCCGATGGAGTTATACAACCCTCACACAATTTGCCACTAAACGTTATATAAATGTATAGTCCACCATGCGTAAAAAAGTGAGTCTCTATATATCTGTGTGTGTGACAACCGTGGAAAGCACCTCCAATGAAATCCGTGATGTCTGTCACCAAAATCACCACGAATGAGTCCCGCTCCACTTAAATTCAACACTCACCACAGGCAGGTAATTATGAGTCTTGAATCACTGATATCATGGCCACGGGCAGGTCCTCCATACTTCCGGGTGTTGTGACACATGCTATAATACTCACCAGAAATAAAGCACAGCACCATAGCGTAATGCCTTACGCAAAAGTTTATTGCAGACCTTCCCCCCCCCCCCCCTTTTAAAAACGCACTTACAAACATGCAAACAAACTGAGGAATAATGTGAAATCACAGTCAGATTACCCCCGGATGTCTCAAGCTTGCATCATGCTCTGTTCTGTGTCAACTCAGCGGCGGTGCTCGTTTTATGGTTATATCTAATACTATAAAAGGTATTCAATTATATGCAAACATAAATTCCTTATTTAAATTTTCCTTGCATGTGATTGGGTACTTTCAATTAATTATTTTTTAATTAGCTTCACAATTAAAAACTCACTTTGCAAAGTGAACATGTTCTGCACCTTCAGTAAATCATGCCCAAGTTTAGATACAATCTGAAGCACTTTTACATGGCAGACATTACTTTTTTTTTAATTACCTTGAGGTTTAGATGTGCTGAGAGGCTTCTGAGTTGGTTTTGCTGGCATGGTGCTACTACCTGGCTTAGATTTGGTGGTTGAATGCTTAGTCATGGGTCGAGCAGTGGTAGCTTTGGGGTTGGTTGTCCTTTTTATACTGCTGGTGGTTGTAACAAAGCTGGTATGCGTTTCCATTGGTGTAGGTGCCGAGATTACTCCCTGAATCCAATTTCGAACTTTGCTGACCCTCACATAGACTCCAGGTCTTCTGGCTTCAGCGCAACCCACTCCCCAGCTCACAATGCCTGCCAAAAAGAATTTGCCAGTTGGCTCCTCACAGACTAGAGGACCCCCTGAATCACCCTGCAAAAAGAAAATACTGTAATTAATTGGTACATCTTTAGTAATACAAGAAGAATGCTGGATTTCCATAGCCACTGGGGGATTCTGCATTGAGTAACAGTCTAGTGTAATCCTATTCCTCTTTGTATGCCCCCAGGTGATCTCGCTCTCCGAACCTCCTCTTCTCTACTGCCTAATGCTATCTACTGCTGGCACATACCAGTGACCTGCCTCCAGGTTCACAGGCCAGCTCCAGTGTGCTTGGTGCCACTGGCTAGCCTGTTCATTCAAATCACAGTGCCACTGTTGTGCACACCACATTGCCACATTTTCTCCATGCACAACCCCCCCCCCCCCCCCGTCCTGGCTACTCTGCACACATATACCAGTTGCTCTGGGTCTGCACAATGTTGTACTGGTGTACACACACATAATCTGCCTTCACCATCACAGCTCTCCCGCAAAATAATACCACTCCTCTGCATACCCCCAAACCCACTACCCTCTTCTCTTGGCTCCACTGCACACTGCTTCAGCTCCTCTGCCCACATTTGCTCCCTCGCACACTGCTACCAGCTCCTGCACATATGCATTGCCCCCACCCCGGGTTTATGCTCCCTTCCGATTCCTCTGCACCTCCTCAGTCCACCAGACATCATCCAACTGCTTCACTGACCTTTTCCACACTCCCTTCCAGACTTTTACTAGCTGCCTCACCTGCCTTTGACAAACCTACCTTCTTGCCTATCACCTTTTTATGATAGGCACCCACCTGTCTCACTTTACATACCTACCCTTCCCCCCAACAGACATTACTCCCCCAGCTGTTTTACCTCCCATCACTCCCAGTTCCAAATTATGCCCTTGACACTTCATCCCACCCCTGAAGTGGGCAGGGGCTTTAGAGGTAGAATTAGGAAGCTGCCAGAGAAAAGGTTCTTGACAGAGGCTGTCACAAGTTACTGCAGATGAAACAATGGAAGGACATACACAGCCAACACAAAAAAACATAATGCCACCCAACCTTCATGCACTAAATGATTCATGTCCCGAGGGCCCCATGCCAGTAGGGGGCCCCATCAGGGTTGCCAGCCTCAGTAAACCAGGGACAGTATGTAAAAAATTTGTTTTTTTTTTACATCTGTCTCTGAAATGTCCCTTACCGACATCCTTTTGGTCTAAAAATCCTGAGATTATAGCTGCCCCACCTCTCCAGTACCTTCTCAGCCAATAGAAACATGTCTGTGCACACTGTGTGATTGTATACTGTGTGTGTGTGTGTTTGTGTCTACTGTGTGGCCCCATAATCTCTGATTTCCTGGGGGCCCCATAATCTCCTATTGCCCGGGGGCCCCATGAGTTGTCAGTCCGCCCCTGTCCACACTTCTCTCCTGTACATACTGCTCAAGTCCTATGCTCCACACTTCTCTCCTGCACACAGCCTGCTGTCAGACTCTCTACACTCTGCTCATGTGTATGCTTTCCACTACCACATCCTTTCCAATTTTATTATGCACCCACTGACCCCCATCATACCCTCTACTGTCATATCCTATACAGATGGTTCACTGTCAAACAATCTGCATTTTTCTCTTGAACATGCTGCCTGCTTTCATACTGTCTGCACTCCTTTCCTGTACAAATGGTCCCATTCATATCCTCTGTACCCCTCTCCACCTCATATCACCCATGGCCATAACCTCTGCAATCCTCTCCTAAATATCCTTGCCACTGTCATACCCCCTGTCCTCCTTTCCTCCACATATGGGTTTCCGTCATACCCTCTGTGGTTTTCTCCTTCACATATTGCCTAATGTCATACCCTCTGAACCCCTTTCCTATACATACTGGCCAGTGTCATACCCTTTGATTATTTTTTGTAATATGCCCAAACTATACTTTTCTACTTCATATTAAATGGCAAAAGATATAAACTATTAGGAGGGCTTCATATTCATACATAAAAATTACATTTTAAAAAAATGCATACAGTTTTTTTTCTCTCAAGTGAAACATATATATTGTCTATTCTGTTACTTGTTGGGCAAGGACATATATGATCAGATTTGTCCTTCAACATTGCAAATGCTTTGCACCCAATCCCCATATAACATTTTATCTGTTTTCAATGCTGATTGACTTTGAAAATATCTGTAGGGCCATTATGTACACTCTGACCAGGTAGGATCCCTGCCTAATAGGCAAGCTGCGGACCAAGTGCGTCGGGCAGCAGACCTTATTTCAATATTACAATCTTACTTTGATGGGGGAGGGGTCAGACATGGGATGCTTCTACCCCACGATATATGTAAGGCATCTGACTCCCTCTCGTGGCCTTATCTTTTTAGGATGCTGGAAAGATGGAATTTTGGTCCTAAATGTATTGCCTCAATTCATTCCCTTTATAGCAACCCTATGGCACAGATATCGTTAAGAGGCCACAGGTCGGATCTTTTTACTATCTCCTCTGGCACTCGCCAGGGATGCCCTCTCTCCCCCTTAGTATTCATAATAGCAATGGAGACATTGCCCATAGTGATTCATCAGGACTCTGATATTTTGGGGATCAGGAGTTGAGACTGCAATCACAAATGTGCGCTTTTTCTGGACGATTTGTTATTATTTATAACTTCCCCCCATACCACCCTGCCAAAATTGTTCTCTCTACTGGACCGTTTTGGCAGGATTTCAGGCCTATTGGTCAACTGCTCCAAATCAGAGGCCGTGAGTGTTAACATACCGAACGAAATGCAAAGAGACATTCAGGCTCAATAATCTTTCTTGTGGAAGACGGCATCACTTTCTTATTTTGGGATTATATTTACCCTCCAGATCTCATCGCTCTATAAAGCAAACTACCCTGCGATGTTTCATAAATTGTTGGAGGACGTGCGGACGTGGTCCGATGCTACCCTATCCTGGATGGGCAGGATCACATTTGTGAAGATGATGGTACTGCCTAAAATACTATATTACTTTAGAACCTGAATCCGATAGAGGCATTAAGGCAGTTTCAAACAAAAATCTTGAATTTTATTTGGGGCGCTAAAGGCAGCAGGCTGGCTCTCACCACAATGTTTGTGCCCAAGGACCTGGATGGCCTGGGACTTCTGGATTTCCAGAAATACTACATTTCAGCCCAACTGATACAGCTATGTCAATTACACTACAATCATTATAGACCAGATTGGGTGTCTATAGAGGCCCAGGCCTGTTTCCCATTGCCAATAGACTTGGTACCCTGGATCCCTTCAAAACATAAAAAGGCTATCTTATGTCCCACGCTTTTTCATTTGCAGACAATGGCCCCTAGGCTACCCCCACTCCCCTGTGGCGCCCCTCTTTAACAATCCTCAATTTCCACCAGGTATGACGCCCGCCCTCTATCATTGGTGGATGGACAAGAGACTCTAGGGCACTATTCTGACCATAGAGGTATACGGCCCTCTTCATATTTTGTGCAGGATTTGCAGATGCCCCCCATTGAGAGTTTCTGCTTACAAAAAATATGACACTTCGTAGAGTCTTTACAAAAGAACGGTTTATATCTTACAGTACGAACACAGTTCGAAAGCAGATGCATACAGGAGACTTTTTAGAGGGATTGTAACTCCATGTTGTATAAATCCTCTGTTTCCCCCTTGTCCAAACCTCCTTATCAAATGGCTTGGGAGAGGGATCTGGGTACTGCCCTGGAGGTGGAGGACTGGCAATCCTGGACTGCACGCATTCATAAGGGAATAATGAATGTTGGCTTGATTGAAGCAGGATATAAGGTGATTGTGCGATGGCACCTTGTGCCAGAGTGCCTCTTCATAATGTATCCAGAATCGTCCCCCCACCCGCTTTTCAGGGTTAGGTTGGCTCTGCTCTTCATAAATGGTGGACTTGTCCTAAGCTCCGTCATTTCTGGATAAGGATTCATTCCTTAATTCATTCAGTCACTATGGTTAACATTACTAAAGACCCTCGCATAGCCCTACTTAATGAACCTGTGGAGAATATCCCAAGGTACACACGGACTTTAATTTATTATATGTTTTTGGCGGCCAATATATCAATCGCTACTGCATGGAAAAGTCCAGTGATCGACTTAGATTTAATGAAGCAAAACTGAACCTAGATCATGCTCCATGAAAAACTGGTCAGCGTCCTACGAGACAAACAACCCTTGTTTGAAAAGGTGCGGACCCCTTGGTTTTCATACCTGCAGGTGCCGAACACTTGGGATTAACAATGGACCAGTGCTGGGTTGGACTCCTGGACAGGTGTGGTCTCACTTCTTTGTTTTTTTTCTGACTCACTTCCTTCTCTTATTCTAACTTGCGTCTTCCATTCCTTTACTCAGGTGCAAGATGGGCCCCCTGGTCGAACCTGCTGTCTCGACTTTGGGGTTCCCGTTTAGGTTTTGTATGTAACGATGCCCCTCAAAAGATATGTTGCTGTTACACTTGATTTTTCTAAATATACAATAATTATATATATATATATATATATATATTGGGGTAAGATAAATAAGTCCAGTGTTGGATGACATAGTGGTCACTATGGTTGTAATAATTTTATTATTATGCCTATAGGTTGCCTAGGTGAGTGGGTGTTGTCCTGCTTGACCCCTCTGCCAAATGTACAAAGTTGGCCTGATGTAAGGCCCATGAGTTTTTTGACCTATTAGTGGCATATAAACGAATATGTTTCTCAATAATAGTTTTCTTATAAGTTGACCACTCTGTCACAGTCTCTAATAACCAATGGCGGATCTCCGTGAATTTATGTCTTAAGTCCTTACACTTAAAACATGCTATCGATGACTTCTTGTTTATTGTTTATGTTATCAGAGCCATTTTGCACTCTTTGGTATTAAATTACAACATTTAACTTTAATTCTGAAAAATTAAATAAACAGATTGAAACAGAAAGTATTTTTAGGAGGAGATCCCTATCGGAAATCAATGGCAAGTCATCAATAAAAAGTTATTTGTAAAATTACCCTATAACATTGAGCCATTATTTATTTGTAATATTTGTAATAAGTAGATAGACCTGCATATATTTAAGACATAAAGAATAATTATTCCTAAATATTAAATTAAATATATTAGCATGATTCATTTTCAGAAATAAATGTGCAAATCTTTACTTGCATGTTCGTTATTACAATTCAAAGAATGTATTATGTTCAAAATTGCCATTTTCCATTCCCAGTTATCTGAAAGGATATGATGACATGTCTCAGGCTTGGTTTTTTTGTTTCCAATTTTCATGGCCCATTGCACATAGGGATCAGCGCTCCAGAGCAGCCCCTGCTTGTCATACAGTACCATTCACACCTATTCCTGGAGCCACTGGCTGGCTATACAAACAGCTTTTTGTGCTTCTACAACAACTGTGATTCTCAAATATCCCTAGCTCTTTGTGTTCACTTTCATACCATTCTCAAACCTTTTGCATTGATTCACATACAATCATCTAAAAAGACATTTCAGACCCAAATAAATCCACATGGCAAATTTTAAATAATTTGTCTACACCACTTTTAAATGGGTAAATTATTTTAAATGCACCACGTGGCCAGACTTGGTGTGTGCAGGAGTTGAGTGTGGAAGGTATGATGGAATAAATAAGTGCATTAGGGAAGTGGGAGGGTATGACATCCAGCGCAGTTTGTAGCAGTACCCCCGTAAGGGCTGCTGAGAATTATGCTCTGTCTGTCACTCTGCTCAGCCCTGCATTCACTCTCAGCACTCCGAGACATAAAACAGCCAGTGAACTTTTTTTTTTTGTTTTATTGAGGGGTATAACTTGGATGGGGGTGGGGGATATAGGATTCCCAGCGTTAATAAACAGCATCATTTTTTTTTTTTTTACAACTATGTACACTCCCTGTACATACACCTTCAGCTTCCTCCTGCACAAACTTGCTTGAAGCTCATTACTCCTCACTCCTCCAGCACATCACTTGCTGCAGACTGTTACTTCTAGTTACCTCCAGCACATCACTTGGTTCCCCAGGGACAGCTAGCACTATTTGTTGGTTAGGTCTGACACTGACTCAGCCAAGCCTTAGCAAATGCCTTTTGCAGGCTGGGACCGCGGGCCCTACAGGTGTAGCAGAAACGTCATTATGCTAGCCACCCTAACTATGGCTACTGATTCCAGTAAGCCCTCTTCAGGCCCTGCCAGCCCTCTTGGCTGTTGCTGCCTCTTTCCACTGTCCCTTCCACCACAGTCCACACTTCTGGTTCTGCACCCATCTCAGACTGCAAGCTCCCAGTCCTCTCGGGCATGCCTCCCCAGTCCTCCTGACTGTGCCTCACCAGCCCTCCTGGCTGCGACCAGTTGTCCTCCCCGGAGTATCTTAGTAGTGCTCTCTTCTGCTGTCCTCTCCTTGCTCTATCTTGTGCCTTCAGTCCAGGACCTCTTCATACGTTCTTGAAGGTGGTTCCAACTGCTTTTAAGCCCAGGCCCAAGGTTACCCCCCCCCCTAGACTGGGGAGCTCCCTCAAAAGGCCCCGAAAGCCTCCTCACTCTATCACTCCAGCTCTTCCACCCAACAACTCCTCCCCAGCTTGGCTGACCTTATGTATTTAAGGAGGCCTGCCCCCTGCCATTCCAGGTTTGAGGTTGGTCAGGGCTCCCCAAAACACCCCAGGCAGCTCCACCTCTCCTCACCCCTCCTCCTTTCTTCCAAGATCTTTCTAGCAAACTCTGGAGAGAAGAGGGAGGTCTCAGTGATGCTGCCTGTGAGTCACCAGCTGCTAATCTGAGCCACTCCCAGCCCAGATCAGAACAAAACAAACAGGCCTGACTGCCAGCCAGGCCGGCCTAAATTTACCTGTCCTAACAAAAATCCTACCTCTAGCACCTACCTACCTAAAGGGTGCTACGCTAACCCCCCCCCCCCCCCCCACCAAAATCCAGCCAGGCTCTTGACTGGGAAAATTAAAAAAATAGCTCCTGGGCCCAGGAGCAAGGGCATCCCATAAATTGAATAGGAGGGATAAAAGGGAATAAACTTGGATGGGAAACAGATAACAGATATACAAATAAATACATATCAAAAATAGAAGATTATTTTGTTGAGTATCTACAGCATATACATCGCATTCCTAACTACAAATCCATACTACTAGGCAATCATTAAAATACAATAGACCAGAACATCTCCCCCTCAAAGTAAATCCTCCATCCGCAGCATCCATGACTCCATCTGGAGATAGATAGACATTTGTCCCATCTGAAGCAGTCCTGTGAAAACAACAAGCATCCTATTCTACTAGCTCCCTGTATACTTTACAAACTTTCTGTCAGAAGGGGGGTTATGACCCTACTGACAGAAAGAACAGAAACAATAAAAAGCACATGAGTCACTTCAAATACGCTTTCACCTATAGTTCTGTTAGGAGGGAGTTATGGCCTGCTGACATAACATTAAAGGAGAAAACACAGGATAAAGAAGCAACAGTCCTCTTTGGATTTCCTGATGGGAAGGGCCACTCCCCGAACAAACTGGCTCTTTAAAGAGTTATTTCAAGGAACAGACCTCATCCATAGTGTCCTTGCAACAGCAAATAGGATTCATCCATTGGGCACAACAGGGTGGCAGACCGGTGTGATCCTACAAATTCAGGGAAAAGAAGCACATTCACACTGAAACTCTCCAGCAGTCCATGTGGCCACTTTTATGATGGCTGTACCTCCAACATTCCTTTCAAGCATAAAAGTGTGGGTTAGGCAATCTCTTCCTGCTGCCCCCTCCTCCCTGATGGAGACAGAGTGACTCTTTGTAGGCCGTCCCACCTTGGCAACCATCACTCTGTCCCTGTAGATGGAGCTCCCCAGCCGCAATTACTTATAAATGTCCTCAAAACGGGCCCAGCTCTCCTCACATTCTGGCACGCGCAATGGCTTAGGTACGTGTAGAAACTCCCAGACCAGGTCATCCTCCCACTCTCCCTGTGAGTTCTTGATGATGTCCATGGTTGCGGGAGGCACATAAGGATATTCCAGACCCCACTTGGGAGCTGAACTTTCCCCTGGTACCGCAAAAATCTGGACAGCGCTCTTGGTTTTCCTTTCCCGGGCAGGACACTGGCATCAGGGGACCTCAGCACCCACTACCAGTATTCAGCTGCTCTGGTCTGGGTGGTGGATGGTCTGTTTATAAAGATTTTTCTGTAACTAATGGGGGTTCCTGCAGCATCTTCAGGCCTCCTAGCAGAATCTGGCTCTTCTCCTCCCTCAGATGGGACCTCCAGGACCTGGGAACCTCCTGTCTCCCATTCCTCCTCTGAGCTGCTATCAGGAAATGACCACTCTGCTAATCTCTCCAGGAACCCGGACTCCACTAACAGTCTGGGAGCACCCCAATCTATGGCCCTGCCCTCGCACTCCCTGTCCAGCTCACCTGAGGGTGCATCCCCCTCCAGCACTGGCTCCTTCTAGACTGGGATAGCAGGGGACATAGGAGTGGCCAGCATTTCAGGAACAGTTTCTAGTTCCTGCTGGGCAGTACTCACAGTTACCAGGTCTCTGACCAGGCTGCAGGCCAGGACAGACTCCTCTTCCCTCAAGTCGCTGATGTTCACAGGGGAGTCACCAGGCTCAGACTCTACCTATTCTTTCAGCGATGATTCCAGGCCCGCTTCGGCCTTCCAGGATTACCGAGGCTGCACGCAACACAGTCCTGAGTGCAGGTCCACACTATAGTACTGTGGCTCCTGCTGGCTGGATGCAAGCCGGGTTCGCCACAATGATCACACTGTACCCAGGCACTTACCACTGCGGTCGGTAATTGCCAGTCTGGACACAGCAAGCGCAGTTGCTTCATCCCCTCAGTGACCCCAAGGGCGAATCCCCGTGATGCTCCAACAGAACACCGGTGTCGACCAGTATCCTCTCTGCACATCAGGCAACGAGGTCAATGCTGACAGTATGCGTTAACCCTCCACCATCTTGCTCCTCTGCCTCGTGATGTCTGCTGGTAGCAGGGAACACTGGGTCTCCTCTAGGGCATGGCACTGTCCCCTCGCTTCCAGACAAAGGTGTCTGTAAAACTGATAGGCAGGCCCCTCCCTGTTGTAACCCCTTGTTGGATGAACTGAAGGTCGCAGGCATGTTGCAACTAGCAGGACTTGTCCAGGTATGTTGCTCAGCACCAACTGTGCCCAAACAACTGAAAGTAGATGGCCGCTGACTTCTCCAGCGGTTGCCGGTAGCAACAACAAAGTTAGTAGCCGTGTCTCACTGAAGGTAAAATTCTTAGCACAGTCCCACCCGCAGGCACCCACAAGCTTACCCGACCACCCCGGGCAACAGTAGACAGTTCCAGGCACACTTTACTGTTACAAGAAGGAATTTGAAGCAAAAGTTCAGAATGTCCAGCATTAGCAGAAAGCTGGACATATTTGTAATCCACAGGCATGATCACCCATTGTGGTTGCCAAGGGTGACAGCACATAATAGAACAGTTCCTGAGTTGCAGGATAGGCACAAGCATCCGCCCCAGCCACGGTTGGGGCAACTGGGTGAGCAGGCAGCAACAATTGACAGAAAAAATAGAAATAATTACAGTGCTAAGTAAGCAATACAAATAAGAAAAAAGGCAGCAGCAGCTCAATATGTGATACATATATGAACAAATAAAGATAGAAATGGAGCTGTGCTAAAATAAAAATATTAACCACAAATTGATAAAACACACAAAAATGCAAATAATGTGTGCATATGTTGAAATTACTCCCCAATCAAATTAGTCCATGATCATAATCACACATGTGAAATCTTGATACGACTTGTGACAACACCACAAACTCATGCTCCTCCACCACATAGATTGCATGCTTACCAGAGGCAAGCTAAAAAAAGGCTTGCGGCTGTTAACCCTGCCAGGGCCTTGTTCCAAAGAAATGGAAATGACAGCTCTCAAGTGCTTGATGTAATGAAGCAGGAACACACAACAAACAACCAAGGGGACTCGTTCATTCAGTGGTCTCTGTGGCCCTGAAGCAGGAACACACAACAAACAACCAAGGGGACCCGTTCATTCAGTGGTCTCGGTAGCCCTGAGGCGTAACTAGAAACCTCAGGGCCCCGGTGCAGCCTGTGTCACCAGTGCAACCTGTGTCCCCAGTGCAGCCTGTGTCCCCAGTGAAACCTGTGTCCCCAGTGCAGTCTGTGTCCCCAGTGAAACCTGTGTCCCCAGTGCAGTCTGTGTCACCAGTGCAACCTGTGTCCCCAGCGCAGTCTGTGCCACTAGTGCAACCTGTGTCCCCAGTGCAGTTTGTGTCACCAGTGCAACCTGTGTCCCCAGTGCAGCCTGTGTCCCCAGTGCAGCCTGTGTCCCCAGTGCAGCCAGTATCCCTAATGCAACCTGTGTAACTATAAAAAACACAAAAATCAGCACAAGGGACATGACTTACTAAAAATGTGCTGTGTCCCTTGTGCCATAGGACAACTTGCATTACAATCTTGGCGGCTGAAGTTAGGCCATTTTCAATTGATATTTCGTATTAGTCCCACTCAGTCCTTTTTTCCACTAGGCTCGGAAGGAGTGGGATGAAGTCACTTTCTTGATCCATGAGCAGCTGCGGGGAATACCCCCTGCTTGGCACTAGATTAATACATTACTATTGGGTGTTACCCCTGTGACCCCTTTCCACTGCTCCAGTCCTATATGGATGCTGTACTTGGGTACAGGTGTACTCCTTCTTAGGGGGAGTGCATGATGATGAGTGGATGTAAGCAGCTGCTACCGTTGCCCTTGACAACATTGTCATTTTAATTGTTCAGAGGTGGAGGTGTTTTTTATGCAATTTTTAACTATAACTGATAAATTATAAGTGATTAATAAAGCTGTGTTTGTTAATATACAAACAGAAAGGTGCAGCGCTCTAAGCAGGGGAATACCAACAGGCAGGTGGGTGCTCAGGCCTCCTAACAACACCCAAATAGGTAGGCTAAATAGAAAAATAGCGGGCAACTCCAATCCATAAGAATAATTTATATTTTTTTGTGTTTGTTCATACTGCTTGACCCTTAGAGTAACCACCTGTCGGGTCCCTTTACTATTAGAGAGGTCTCTGTGCTTTTATACTTTTTTTTATTTTAATACTGTTCGATGCAGTTCTATATGTGTCTTAGCTCCTTCCTCTCCTAAGCAGTGGCTATATGTTAAGTTCAATGCTCTCCTGCAGGTCACAATTACCCAGTAGGTTGTGTGTGGATAGCAGACTTTGGAGAACATCCACCTGATCCAGCAGTGTATGGTTAGATCAGAGATTGAAGGCATATCTGTAGGTATCTCCAGCAATATATCCAGGGGTTTTCTGTCTGAACCGGTTGAAAAATTGCACGTGGACAGTCAAAGAAACATTTTGACATTGTGATTTCTAAATGGAAAGATGCCCATGAAAGGGATGAAAAAATGTTGCTTTTTTTATTTTTTATTTCAAAGCTGAACTTTAGCCATGCATAGTTGTACAGACTTCACTAGTGTACTGAAATTGCTTACCCTGGTATTACTGCACACTGAGCTTGTCACATTTCCTGGCTGGAAGACGTTCCAACAGTATTTAGCCCCTTCTTTCCCAGCCGATCTATCCTTGGCCCATCTCTTTGATTAGTAATGTCAATCATGGAGGCTCAGCATCACATTTGTGCGTTATTTAGGGCGTTGGGCAGTTTTTGTTTTTTTGTTTGGAAACTATGTGCAGCACATAGCTGGTCCTTCTCACCAGTCATGATCTGCAACATCACTGGGTCTTACATAATGTGTGTAATGAAAACAGTTTTTTTTTTTTTTTTCATTAGAATGTTGATAAAAAGGGAAGGGATGAATCAACGAAGGCAAAGCAACATAAGCAGAACCAACTTTAACTTTAAATTCCAAATAATGCATAATTTACCTGACATGAGTCAATCTTGCCTTCAAGGTAACCTGCACACACCATTCTGTCTGTTACCACATTGCTGTATAAACTGTTGCAGAGAGATTGATCCATAAGGGCCACTGTAGCTTTCTGTAGAACTTCAGGTTTTATTACTGAAAGAAAAGAAGATGAATCTTAAGGCCTAATTGAACTGTTAGTTTAAATCAGCTAAGTGCAGCCCATGTCCAAAAAAAGCCTGTCAACTCCAACGACGCTTAATGTGGTGGAAAAAGTAGAGGTCTGATACCCCCCCACCCGCTGAGTCAGAGCTAGAGCTCTCTAATAAAGGGGAACCACGAGCTTTCCTGGTTGCAGAGCTATATATTTGATAGGGAGTGTGACCGCTACATAGAGACAACTGCTTCCACACAGAGTGCAAGGGTCCTTCTCTGCAGCATGCTGGCAGGAGACAGGAATTTAGTACTCAGGAAGATGTTGTGGTTTTAGAAAGAAAAGTAACTGTAATACATTTGTAGCACTAACCCCCGAAGGAGCTGCTGGTTATTTTTGGGCTTACCGTTACCTTCTGTTCTCCTTGTTGCAGGTCTAGGGGATGTCCCGTGGTAAATAGCCCAGTAACTTGAGACTGACAACAGATCCACTTGAATGGATTTTATTTGCAAAACTCAGTCAATTGAACAGTCTTTCAACTTGGGATCAAAGGGTTGGAAAGGAGGTTCAGGTACTCTTAGTGTCAAAGTCAAAAAAAACGTTGAAGAACTTGCTTACTTTGACTACATCCAGAGAATAGCAATTCGCAGCTGGATGGTCACCCAGGATGGACAGTCCCTCTCTCACAAGGCCTAGCAGCCAACAAGGTGCTTACTCAGGAACAAGTCTCTGCCACAGACGTTGTTGTAGAACGTACAAAATAATGTCTCTGCCACAGACGTTGTAGAATATGTAGGGAAACTAAACTTGAAACACTTGTAGGATACCTGGATCTTTCAGCCTGCTTGGCGATATCCACAAGACTGGATTCTCTCGGTTACTTCAGCCCTTCCAGGCTCTTGTTAAGAAAACCAACCCGTACGTGGTGTTCTTCTAAAGAGTCCTCCCCTGGAATGCTTGAAGTTCAATGGGTCTCTCCCGAACCGGAGACAGCACCCATCCACCTTGGAATCCTTCCTTATTTCCCTTGCCTTGGGCTAGCCAGCCCCGAGGCATTAAAGTCAGGTGGATCCGCACCCCAGGCCATAGCCTTCCAGGGGGCTGGTCAGGAGGACCAGGACCATGTAATCAGCACAGCATACTGGACCGGAACCCCGAACCACGTGACGTCCGCATCTTAAATACCCTCTCCCAGAGGGCACAGAGAGAGGGCCACTCCCACTGACCTGACTCCGTGAGAGAGTAAATTAAACGCCCAACCAGACCATAGTTCCACACCTGCCACCAGAGACAGTGCCCCCTGTAGCCAGGCTGAACATCTCACAGCCCAGTCAGACTGACACAGAAGTCAAATTTATAGACCCAAACCAAACTGTAGTTTGGGTAAAGTTAAATTTTGAAAAACACATAGCGCGTGCTCTTCAGGAGCTCGCCGCTACAAATATATTTTAAAATATATTTTTTAGAAACTTATTTTTTTTCTTATTGTTGCCCCTAAAATCCCCAAAAATAGAGGAATTTGTATTTACCAGAAGGGATGATGGCAACTACATGCCAATGGATATGAGTTATAATTCTTTCTAATGTGTTTTTAGTTTAGGAAATTACGCTCATTCAACAACCAAATATAAAAGCAAATGACATTTTTAAGTATTTTGGAATGATAATTCAACGAATGTATGGATGAGAATTTTCATTCATGCCACCTCACACTCCCCTCCCCATCCTTGCATGATAATTTTATGCCTCCCTGCTGACAAACACCCCTTTCCAGCCCCCTACTGATAAGAGACAGACTTCCTTCCCAAAGTGACTCACATTCCCCCCCACAGACACACACTCCTTTCCTGCCTCTGCACACTCAATGACACACACACTTTGACCCCCTGGCCAACTCACCACTCCTACACTTGACGTCAACTACCCCATCATCACCTGTTCCCCCTGTACATGTCAATCCCCTACCACCTCACTGTCCGCTGCTGACAGACATTTATCTGTGGCCTCTTCTATCCCCATTGACAGACATCCATCCCCATTTGCCTCATGCACCTTGCTAACTGACATCCCTCCCCAGCCAGCTCATGCACCACGCTGCCAGACAACCCTCCCAAGCCACCTCTGCACCAAGCTAACAGAAATTCCTCCCAAGCCACTTCACACACTCTGTTAACTGTCCCACCCCCCCCCCCCCTGCACATACTGCTTACCATCATACCCGCCACAATTCTGTTCTGCACATACTGCTTGCCATCATACCCTCCACACTTCTGTCCTGCACATACTGCTTGCCATCCTACCCTCCACACTTATGCCCTGCACATACTACTTACCATTATACCCTCCACACTTCTGTCATGCACATACTGGTTATTGACCTTAGAACTATTTGATTGTTCTAGAGTCAATAACCAATATGTGTAGGACCACGATGACCTGGTTATTGACCTTAGAACTATCTTAACTGAGGAAAAACTGTGACAGGAATATGGCTAGCTGTACCAATGTCTGTTAAAAAAACATAGCTTACAGTTGTCTTCTTTGAGGTATCCCCAGCCAGTGATGACACACTTCTTGCCCATAGGGAAAACGTGAGTGGCAGCAGGGAGACAGATTGGTTGAGTGTATTTGTTGAATCGTAGTTCAGAATCCAGTTCTAGAACAGCCACATCATAGTCTGCCGTATCTGGGTCATAAGATGGGTGCTTAAAAATATTTTTAATGTAGGCCTTCACTGTGCTGCCATCCAAGCCGTTTAAAGATGTAGATCCTATGTGAGCCACCCAAACAGCTGGGTCCTGAAAACTGCAAAGTACTTGTAAATAGAGGATATGACAAAATGTAAAAGAGAAGGAATGTGATACCATGATGGTGGTACAATAGCAATTTTTATAAAACCACAATTTAAAAACACTTAAAAGGTATTACATATACAAGCTCTGCTTCCTTCTTTGCGGTACTACACAATAGTTCTGCTTCCACACATTTTATCGTTTTGCATGTCTATGGGTCTGCTCGCCACAGTTGTAAAAGCAAAAATGAATATGTTTTGAACCCCCCCCCCCCGGGCTGGTTCTATTATGTGCAAGAATGCAAAGCATATGTGCACAATATGGCACACAGGGTTCTCTACATGAGATGCAACATCCGCGCTCCCCTCCTCGCTCTGTTGCTACTTCTCCCACTTTTCTTCTGGGTCTGGAGTCTCCAGGGATGGCTTACAATCCATGCATGCACATGGGAAGTGCTTCATCCTGGCATCTAGTGCATGTCAGGATTAAACACTGAGCTGGATGTGTGACTCATTGTACAACTAGAAGTATATTTATTAATAGGCTGGGTGGAAAATTGAATGGCAGATGAGACATAAAGATCCTCGTCTGCCATAAAACCTACCATCTAGCAATTTTTCTAAGTAGTTTATTTATTTATTTATTTGGGGTAAATATTTTACATTCACATCAGTCCCTGAACCCCAAGGAACTAACAATCTAAAATCCCTAACTCAGATTCATACATACACATATTAGGCCCAATTAGCCAACCCACATGCCTTACAATACAATACCAAAAATAAGCAGATAAAGATGTAAAGGTCCCATCAAAATGATTTTATGGTCATGGTTGGAATGTGCTAACTTTTATACTTATAATTTTAAACTAGAAAAAATACCTTAAACCCCAAAACTATTTTACATTTTCTGAAAGCAGAGGCCCTGTAGAATAAAATTTTGGCAACTGAGTTTTTATGTAGCATATATGTGCATCATCTACTTTCATTTTTTAATACTTTTTTCATGTAACTTTATTGTTATTACAAGGGGGTTAACAAACCACCTATGTGATAGGATGGGCAGATGACAGTTTCTCTTTAGGGAGACATCAGGGGTGCATACTTTGCAGGGGAGATTGGGGAAGGAAAGGAAAGCTGCTGTAAAAGTGCAGTAAATAGGCAGCTTTACAACTGCCCAGAACATTTTCGATGAAAAGCCTGTAGGTGGCTGAAAATAGAAGTACCAAGCTGCAGCTGTTAGCTTGTTTTAACCTCTGGATGACCAGGCCAATTATATAGTCTATGAACATCAAGTGAATAAAAAAGGTACAAAATACCAAAGGCATTTGCTGTGGATTCAGCAGGTAAAGGGGGCCCCTGGGTTCAGCAACTAGATCAGGGGTAGGCAACCTTTTGAGCAAAGTGTGCCGAAAAATGTTTTCAAAGTTGAGCGTGCCGATTTTTAAACAAAAAAATGTCAACTTCACACTCTCAATCACGATAAAAGCATTATAAAGTAAATTCTGTAAACTACTTTAGTAGTGAGAAATTAACATCCTGCACTCTCACACATCAGATCAGCCCAAATTCCTGCACCTTCACACCTCAGATCACTGTTCTCCAAGCAAATCTGTTTCACCACTATACCCCCTGATCATCTGCCCCACCACTGCAACCCCCTGCACATCTGCCCCACCACTGTAACCCCTTGCACATCTGCCCCACCACTATACATCTGCCCCACCACTGTACTACCCTGCACATGTGCCCCACAACTGTACTACCCTGTTCATCTGCCCCACCACTGTACTACCCTGCACATCTGCCCCACCACTGTAACCCCCTGCTCATCTGCCCCACCATTGTAACCCCCTGTACATCTGCCCCACCACTGTACCACTCTGCTCATCTGCCACACCAATGTACCCCCTTTCTCATCTGCCCCACCAATGTACCCACTTTCTCATATGCCCCACTACTGTAACCCCCTGCACATCTACCCCACCACTGTACTACCCTACACATCTGCCCCACCTCTGTACCCCCCTGCTCATCTGTCCCACCACTGTACCTCCTGCACATCTGTTCCCCCTGCTCTTCTGCCCCACCACTGTAACACCCTGCTCATGTGTCCCACTGATGTACTTCCCTTCTCCTCTGCACCTCTCTGCACATCTGCTCCACCTCTGTACCCCCTGCTCCGATGCCCTACCGCTGTAACCCCTGGCTTGTCTGTCCCACCAATGTACCTCCTTTCTCCTCTGCCCAACACTGACCCCCCCCGCTCATCTTTCCCACCACTGTAACCCCCTGCTTTTCTGTCCCACCACTGAACCCCCTTCTCATTCACCCCACCACTGTACCTCCTGCACATATGCCCCACCACTGTATCCCCTTGCTCTTCTGTCCCACCACTGTAACCCCCCCTGCTCATCTGCTCCATCAATGTACCCCTTTTCTCATCTGCCCCACCACTGTACCTCCCTGCACATCTCTATCATCACCGTATCCCCATGCTCTTCCGTTTCACTACTGAATCACCTTCTCATCTGTACTAACACTGAACCCATCTGCCCCACCACTGTAACCAGCTTTTTCATCTGCCCCTCCAATGTTCCTCCTGCACATCTGTCTCACCTATGTACCCCCCTGCTATCCTGCCCAACCACTGTTCCCCCTGCTCTCCTGCCCCACCACTTTATCCCCTGCTCTAATGCCCCAACACTGTTCCCCCTGCTCTCCTGCCCCACCACTGTAACCCCCTGCTCATCTGCCCCACCAATACACCTCCTTTCACATCTGCTCCACTGCTATACCCCCATGCTTTTCTGACCCAACACTGAGCCCTCTGTTCATCTGGCCCAACAATGAACCCCCATGCTCATCTGGCTCATCACTGTACCCCTCTGCTCTTCTGTCCCACTGCTGAACCTCCTTCTCATCTCTTCCACCCCTGTACCTGCAAATCTGCCCCACCACTGTACCCTCCTGCTCTTCTGTCCCACCTCTGAACCCTCCTGCTCATTTTTCCCACCCCTGTACCTTCCTGCTCATCTGCTCCACCGCTGTACCAAATGGGGCCCTAGACAGCAACAAAAAGGCTTAAAGTGGTTGTAAACCACATATAATCAGTGAAGTGACTAGCCTCAGGTCATACACAGAGATTAAATAAATCGTCCTGTGAGCTGTCAGAGAAAAGGGGGCAGAGATCTGAAATCACATACTGCAGAGCTCAGTGAGGAGAACACTGAGAGCTGATTGCAATGACAGGACACCCCCCTACACACAGGGCACAGTAACAAAGCTGAGGCTGTCAATAAGCTGGAGATCCCTCCCCTGACACCATTTTTTTTTCTTGGTGTCATGAAAACTTGTCAGAAGTGATTCATTTTGATAGCAGATGAACAAAGCAGTAGAGAGAAATTACATTTAGAGCTCTTGATTGGGACAAGTGCACACTATAGATGAATATGCTTTGTTCGTATTTCATGTCTGAGATTTACAACTACTTTAGGTAAAGTGAGCAGGGCAAGAACCTATTTTAAAATATAGACCAAGTAGTAACCCTATATTTACAGCATATGCAGTTTTCAGCCTAATGATAGTAAATAGTACCATATGTCAAATATACTGTAAATACACTGTATACTTTTAATACATGCAATTGCTCATGAAATACCCCATTATCTGGAAGATATTTAAAGCAGAAAATGTTAAAACGCACACAAAATGCATTAAGCCCAACACCAGCCCAAGGGACTTATATAATTTTAATTTGCTTTCTGTGACCCAGAGGAAGACTTTTTAACATTGTAAAACCAAGCAGGGCTGGACCAACAAACATGCAGACGAGACAGTCACCTAGGGCACAGCTTGATCCATAAGGGGAATAGTATACAGGTGTAAGAACTAAGTGGCTAAACACATGTTGGAGAGGCTTAGTACTTAAACAGCCCATACATTGATCTAGTTTTTTTTTTTTTTTCATTCCGCCTGCAGGTGGAATGAAAAAAAAAAATATCAAATTCCCCTAGCCACTCATTTGATGTGGATGGGGGAATTGCACCCATTGAGCTATTGTATTCTGACTTTGAAGTAGGCTGGTAGACAGGGCAGGCAGACTACGGCATTGAAATTGAAATGATCAGAGACCATGTAAATGGAAGGCGCTGAACAATGAAAAGACAGAGGTTCTAACCCTTCCAAAGCTAGGCCATAGATGGTGCAAATTTCTTTCCTGCAACCACGGGTTACAGGAAAGAAATTAGCATGATTCCCCCATCAACACAGACAGGGGAAATCCCTCCTGCTCAGCAATTGTCTGCTCCCGGCGGGGGGAAAATACAGTGATTATTGCTAGTGGCTATAGCAGCTACTATAATCGGAAGATCCGGCAGGCTAGTTGTACCCAAGTTGATTGATTGGTACATTCAGCCTGCCCATTTATGGTTCAAATCTCTGGCTGAAATTCGGCCTAAAACAAGGTGTATTGTTGCTGTTGCTTTCCTTTGGAAAGCCCTTTACTTGTTGCTTCTAGTTACGCCGATCTCTGGGACAGGAATTGACAGGTTATCTCCCCAACAGGGAACACAGACAAAACATTTTACGTATTTCCCACCACTTCTTGTCCCAGGTGGCACCAGTCACCAGGACAGGAAATAGGGTTGGGTGCTCTCCAGTCAGGACACAGATCATAATAGAACATTGACAGACATTCCAATTCTTCCAATTTCTATCCAAAGCTGAATGTAAAATGTTTTTGCTGAACTTGGGCTTTAAACAAAAAACAAACAAAATTCACATAAGTATGCATTTTTAAGTGATGAGTAATATCACTGGGGGTTTGTAGGAAGGTAATATACGCCAATAAACACAGTATATTATTTTTCAAAATGTATAACACTCACTTTTTCACCATGAAAATCAAGTGCAAATAGCGTGTGCGTGTTATACGCCAATACAAAAATTTACAACTTCCCTGAAACTTCCCTCTTAAAATGAATATGCGTGTTATACACCGATAAATATGGTATGCAAATTAAAATAGATGTAGTGATTTTTAATTAATACATAACTGAACTAAAAGCATTATTTTTGTTTATTTTTTTCATCTCCAATAAGATGCTAGTTTAAAAAAAAATGCAAACATTGTCATACAGTTCGGATAAAGCTATAAAACCATTACCCAATGCCACTTAAGAGAGCATAAGTTCAAATAAAATATACTATTTTGGCTAATTTTGGGGGTCATGATATATAATTCTTCAGCAATACGACCACCTTTTATGTACTCCGATATCATACTTTATTCTTTAGCAGGCTTAAGGAGACCCTTTCAATTATGTAAGATTTGAAAACTGAGCTGTACTTACTCATTGAAGCAGTGAGCAGCAGATACCAGCCACTTGCCACTTATAATGGTTGCTCCACAGAAGTGCTCATTGTTCTCCCTTAAACTGACCTGCCATGGGAATTCTCCCTTTGCAGCGTCTGACCCTCCTACTATTCTGTTTGATTTCTGGATTGCAGGGCGTGAACCACAATCTTAACATAAAAAAAAGAAAATAAAAAAAAAAGGAAAAAAGAAAAAAGAATTTAAAAACAAAATTATCATATGCCATAAACGATATCAGCTGCATTCAGTAGAACTTCACAAACTGGAACTGGAGATTTGTAAGAATTTACTAATATTCATTCTATAATGTGAATTTTTATTTGGAAATTATTTATTAAACATGATTCCCATAGTTCAATTCCCCCAAAACTTTTTTTTCTAACAAGCAGCTTCTAGTGAACACATTTACCAGGGAAAAGACAGAGTTCTCTCTCTCTAAATAGTCTATGCAGTCAAAGGGTCCCAGTAAGTATTAAGTAAGTATTAAACTGTGCAGCTTGTGAAAAGTTTATTAATTTTATTGTCATACCTGTAGGCCATTTGGGCCTCTGTATATGTCTTTAGGCCTCTCTATATATCTAGCCAAAAAATGCATGCCTTGTCTCTGGGACTTAGCTCAGCAGAATGGACCTTTCTGTCCTGCTCCCGATACAAAACCAGGTCAGGCTCAGTACTGCTCAGCCTTTCACAGAAGGCATTGTATTTCATCAATGAATACAGGGCTTCTTATGATTGGCTGAGGTGGAAGAGTGGACAGATGATGTCATGATGTCCACCTCAACCAGTCAGAGGAAGACTTGTATTCATTGATGAAATACAAAGCCTTAAGCGAATGGCCCTGAGAAGCCCTCATCCCACCTCGATTTTGTACCAGTAGCGGGACAGGAAGTCCCCATCCCATTGTCAGAACCCAGTGCTGATGCTACCTACACTGGAGAGTCCAAAATCTGGTGCAGCTGTGCATAGTAGCCAATCAGCTTCTAACTTCAACTTGTTCAATTAAGCTTTGATAATAAAACCTGGTAGTTGATTGGTTAGTATGCAGAGCTGCTTCAGATTTTGCATTCTCATGAGTTAGTAAATCAACTCAATCTGTAGAGCGCTCCCAGTGGGCTCTTTGTGAATGGAATTTGGACCAGCTTGAGCCAAACAATCTACCGTATATACTCGAGTATAAGCCGAGATTTTCAGCCTCTTTTTTGAGGCTGAAAGTGCCCCCTCGGCTTATACTCGAGTCACCGCTGTCTGACTGCTCGATCAGCGTATCGAGCAGACAGACGGCGGACATTAAAATTCAAAAGCCGCGCCTCCTTCTCCGCCTCCGCCTGTGATAGGCGGAACACTGAATTTCCCAGCAGTCAGTGTTCCGCCTATCACGGACATCCGCTCATTCTCATACTACGGACGAGTATGAGAGGATGTCCGTGATAGGCGGAACACAGGCTGCTGGGAAATTGAGTGTTCCGCCTATCACAGGCGGAGGCGGAGGCGCGGCTTTTGAATTGTAGAATGGCCGCCGAGAAGAGCGGCGATCCTGGAGCGGCGATCCATCGGCACGACACGGGACAGAGGAGGCACGGGACGGAGGAGGCACGGGACGGAGGAGGCTCGGGACGGAGGAGGCTCGGGACGACGGCGGCTCGGGACGGAAGGTCGGGACACAGGTAGGCTGGACACACACACAAGGCTGCACGGACACACACACAGGGATGGATGGATGGATGGACACACACACACACACACACACACACACACACAGGGATGGATGGATGGATACACGCACACACACACACACACACACAGGGATGGATGGATGGATGGATGGATACACACACACACACACACACACACACAGGGATGGATGGATGGATGGATGGATACACACACACACACACACACAGGGATGGATGGATACACACACACACACACACACACACACACACACACACACACAGGGATGGATGGATGGATGGATACACACACAGGGATGGATGGACGGACACACACACAGGGATGGATGGATGGATGGATGGACACACACACAGGGATGGATGGACGGACACACACACAGGGATGGACGGACACACAGGGATGGACAGCCATGTCTCACCCTCGGCTTATACACGAGTCAATAAGTTTTCCAGTTTTTTGGGGGTAAATTGGGGGCCTCGGCTTATATTCGGGTCGGCCTATACTCGAGTATATACGGTATTTAAAGTAACAAGAAACATGTTAGGCTTTAAGTTAATGTTGCTGGCAGCTTGATCTGGATTGTAGCATTTTTATAATATCTTCATATTCAAAAAACCTATATCCCATATAGAATAAATAAATATAGTTCTACAACCTGCTGAATATTAACCAACTGTACTGCTAAAGTGAGCAAGATTATTGTCAAGAGACTCACTGCAGTTCTTCTCATCTGATCCATCTTTGCAGTCACGCATACTGTCACATTCCGGGTTTTGCTTGACAATACATTGGCTATTCTTGCAGGAATACACTTGAGGTGGACAACTTCCTGTGGAAATCAAAGGTTTGTAACAGGAAAGTGAATATGTTATTTAAAAAAAAGGATACCTACAGTATAAGTAAAGGCACATTTTTTTGGTTTTTTTTGGATAGAGTTGGGAGGGATTACAATATCTTTTTTTTTTGTTTGTTTCACAAAGTTTTATTAGGTGAGTATGCATATACATTACATCGTAATACACAAAAAAAAAACATTCAAACTTGTTCACAATAAAAATTGAGATGAGTTAAATTTTACAATATGATGAATTGACATTGTAGTTAAGAACAAAACTGTTGGTCTAAGAAGATATCTCCTATGTGTTTCACCAATTTTAATACAGATGAGATTAATAATCAATTTAATACATTCTACAATATCTGTAATTTTTTATTGCTGTCTATGCCCTTGTTATGGAGATTTACCCTCTCTATTTGTTCTGTTTACCATTATCATGGAAAGTTAAAAAAAATCCTACATTTTGAGTTTTCACCAGAACAGGAATAGAGAGGAAATCTTCCAAAAGGGACACTAGTTCTGGTGACCTTTGTGACAACCAGGGATTCCCTCACTTTGGAGGGATTTCCTATCACTTTCTGTTGTGGCTTGTGAGACCGGATGGGGGGGACCAAATGAGGACACAGATGGCAAAATAAAACCAACAGGGCTTTTAACCATTCCATGGTTTCCATTATTTAATACTAAAGATAAAGAATTAAAGCACTACTAAGCCTAAAAGAAAACATTTATTATATTGCAGCTTACCAATTCTTAGATGTGATAGCTGTATTCATTTTCTTTTTCTAGGCTTTCTTTCTTCTATTTTCATCTGGTGATCCAGCATGTAGGTCAATGTTTTTCAAGAGAAACGCTCCCTTACAGTTACAGAGTGGAAAGAGACCATTTAGCACTGCCAGGGGTGCTTAAATTAATCATCTTTTATTTATTTATAGAAATATTTATCCCAAAAGGAAAAAAAACTATTTGCTGTAACTGATTATAAAGTATTAGCTGGAGTTCAGTTTCAATTTGAGTGTATCTAAATCTCTAACCAGAATTAAGGATACTGGATTTGCAGGATTATTTTTCCCCACAAAAGATGGCTGCAGCAGATTTGTTTATTGTTGGGATTAAATTTAGACTGCAGACTTCTGGGAAATGTAGTTTGGGCAGAGAGCCGAGCCATTGCCACTGCTGGGAAAAGAACTACTGTACCCATGTGTATCTGGGAGTAGGGGGAGTGGACAAGAGGGGAGTATAAAAACAAAAGCCAGGGAAGTGCTGGTGGATGATAGAGATTGCCGCCATTGTAGAATTTTAATTATTTACATCATAGACATATCTATTTCACGCCTGCCAACTTCTTCAACTTAGCTGGCAGAAGAGTAACGCTAAGGACTGTATTCAAGTTAATCGATCCTGGGGACAGATCTGCAGTTAATCATGCCTCATTTACCACAACCCTAAGTTTAGCCCCTCATTGTGAGAGATCCCAAGTGACTTAGCCCATACTTCGATTTTTTCATCCACTTGTGTCACTTGCCGCAGCTTATCTGATAAGGAGAGCCATATTTTATGCGGTTGGAGTTACAGTATATGCTGGGATTTAAAATCACTTCAAGAAATTTTGTGTGGCTGGTTTTCCATTGCTATGCTTTATGTTGGTTGACTTTAACTGGCCAACACATTCTGCTATTCTTCATAAAGTTGTGTGTCTAATTTTTGTGCGCCCATTAACTTTTGCGATTCGGCACTGTGTCGCTTCAACTGACAATTGCATGGTCGTGCGACGTTGCACCCAAACAAAATTGACACCCTTTTTTTCCCACAAATAGAGCTTTCTTTTGGTGGTATTTGATCATCTCGGCGGATTAAATTTTTTGCACTATAAACAAAACAATTGCGACAATTTTGAAAAAAACACATTATTTTTAACTTTTTGCTATAATAAATATCCCCAAAAAATATATTAAAAAAATGTTTTTTCCTCAGTTCAGGCCGATATGTATTCTTCTACATATTTTTGGTAAATAAGTGTATATTGGTTGGTTTGCACAAAAGTTCTAGAGTCTACAAAATAGGGGATATTTTTATGGTAATGTTATTATTATTATTTTTTTTTTTATTAGTAATGGCAGCGATCTGTGATTTTTATCGGGACTGTGACATTATGGCGGACACATCAGATACTTTTGACACTATTTTGTGACCATTGTAATTTTACAGTGATCAGTGCTATAAAATTGCACTGATTACTGTGTAAATGACACTGGCAATGAAGGGGTTAACCACAAGGGGGCGATGAAGGGGCTAAGTGTGTCCTAGGGAGTGATTCTAACTGTGAGGGGGTGGGCTTCAAGTCACATGACAGCAATCACTGCTCTCGAAGACGGGGAGCAGTGATTTCTGTCATGCCTTGTTTACATCTAACTTCCACCAGCACTTCCCGAGCTTTTGTTTTTATACTGCCCTCTTGTCCGCTCCCCCTGCTTCCAAATACGCATGGGTACAGTAGTTCTTTTCCCAGTAGTTGTAATGGCTCGGCTCTCTGCCCAAACTATATTTCCCAGAATTCTGCAGTCTAAATTCAAACCCCATTCTGAGGCTCCGTGACACGATCACCGGGAGACTGGGAGCTCGGCAGATATCGAGGGGGGGGGCATGGTGATAGCGCTACACGTCTAACACTTCGCTCCCCCCAGATTGATAATCTTGCTGTCCAAATCTGCCCCCCTGCGTTCATTTATCCAGAGTGGGGGCACTCTAATAGAGGAGGTGTGTTACTGGCCAGATCACCAGGGTAAAACAGAGGTTAAAAAGACCAAAAAAGAACACTAATGAGGCCACTATATCTAATGATTGGTAAGCTGCAATATATTAAATTATTGGTTTTGGGTTTAATACCTCTTTAAATTTTCAGGTTTGATTATTGCTGGACCAAAACATCATGTGTGTTATAAACTGTTGCCATATGCATCAGCGTAACAAAAGTTTGCATTTATGCAATTTATTTGTGACAACATTTGACAAAAACATCTGTGCAAGCGATCTTGTGGCAAAGACATATTCTGGGGAATTCAATAAAGTATTAACACCTTACTGGTGGTAGTTCTTTAAAACTATCTGCACATAATGCAGGCAAGCATTTGCACCATTTTAGTAATGTTACCAACAGTGCAACAAATTTAGGTAGGTTTAAGGAAACGGCAGCAATTCAAGCATCCATGTTTACTTTTACTTCAAAATACCAGTTTGGGTCAAGCTGGCCCAAACAAACAATTTCCTTTACTAATTGGTGAGGCCAATGTCAACGCTGTAAAAGCTGTATGTAGCATCAACTCAACAGCTGTATGTGCCAACAGTATACAGCAATGTGATCCAGCAGCACTGAGGGGACAAAACTGTGCTGGGATGGGCCTTGTACTTTATCGAGGAAAGAAAGGCTTCCTCTGATTGGCTGAAATGGAGAGGTGGTGTCATGATCTATACCTCAACCGTTCAGAGGAAGCCTTGTATTCATTTAGAAAAAAAAAAAAGACAAGGCTTCCTGTGAACAGACTTGATTTGGTTGTGAGTCCCCAAACCACTGGCAGAACACAGCACTATATACTGTATGTAGCTGTTGTTACATACAGCTTATGCAGCGCTGACTGCAGCCCTATCAATTAGCAAAATCAAATAGTCTGGGCCTGCTTTGCCGAAAAAAAACTATTTAATTAAAAGTAAACATGGAGTTACTTAGGCTTTAAGGCCAGCTCTGAGCTTTCTGCAAGGGTCTCTATCCCATGCCCCTTTTAGTTGTCTGCTGGAAGATTCCCCAGCCAAAAGCCCAATGTAAACAAAATGTCCGGAGCTACCATTATTGTAATCACCCAGATAAGCCAATACAGAACTGTAGTGTCTGTGTGATGGGCACAGCAAGAAACATTTGAAGAGCCCACTGGCTCAGGTTAGGCTGCTCACAACAGGCAAGGCTACCCTACTGTGGGTACTCCAGCAGGTCACAAGATGTACATATATGGAAGAAGCACCAGACCAAAAGATAAGAGTTCAAATTCATTTATTGATGTTGTGTTAAAAGACAGCAAACGTGTCGGGGGTCAAAAGAACACTACCCGCTTCATCAGGGCTACAATAAAACATAATATAATGTAAAAATAATTGTGACTGATAAAATTATGAGCCTAACAATCATAAAACATCAAGGATAACATACATATACATGTGCGTACAAATACCTACATCCAAAAATACCCGCATATTCAATGGTGCAATGGCATCTACTAACCATGTAGTATCTGATATTATTAATTTTGAAAATGAACTCAGTGCACCTTATAACTTAATATCTCGTATTCCCTCATTTCTTCATCTTCATTTCTTTGCATGTATGCAAGTTTGTGAATATGCGGGTACTTTTGGATGCACATAAGTGTACACATGTGTATATGTATGTTATCCACGATAGGCTCACGATTTTATCAGTCACAATTATTTTTACATTATATTATGCTTTATTAAATCCCTGAAGAAGGGGGAGTTCTTTTGACCCCTGAAATATGTTGGCTGTCTTTTAACACTTTAACAATAAATGAATTACACACTCTGGAAAATTTCAGTGTACAGTCACTTGTGCGCCATTTCTTGCTGCCCTAGTTTAGGACTTGTGTAGATGTCTGGTGACCCATCCGGTATATCTATGTCCTTGTGACAGTAGTGGTGTATGTCTGCGATGCAATTGCTGCTCCCAGTTAAGCGGTGAACTTACACGATGACCGTTCAGGGTATGCTTTTTATGCAATCACTATACTGAATGTTCCTTACTATAAACAACTGATGTAAATTATTGAAATTATTGTTATTCATTAATGTATTTGATCTTCATCATACAGTGTGATTTATTCCTGACTATTTCCCCTGACGAAGTGATATTTGTGTCCTGAAACGCATTGGGCCATCTGGATTATACGGGAATTCATCATTATTGTCATTTATTTTTAGTGGTTTGATATTTCATCTTTGTATATATGTATATTTTGTTAAATAAATTATATTGTATTTTTGTATTTTGTTGCTGTTCCAGTTTTGTGGGGGATATCTCCTTTTCTCAAATAAATGAATTTGGACTCTTATCTTTTGGTCTGGCGCTCCTCCCATATATGCACATCTTTTCCTGGGCACAGTTTGCCACTGAGGGAGCACAGTGAGGAAGGAGTGTCGATACCTGTGTGTTTCTGACAGGTACATGAATTAGGCACAGACATCAACAAATACAATGCAGAGGCTCAACAGAATTTTAAAGGGTGCCTATGAGACCCTTTATGAGTTTCCCCCATTGATGACACCCTTTATGAATTCCCCCTATTGAGTTACAGATCTTACACAAGCATATATCCAGTGAAGAAATGACTGCTGAACTGCCTACTTGTGCCAAGGATCAGCTTGAAAGCCAGGCATACTAGCACAGCTCTCTCTCCCATTGGTTTTACCTGTTCTACTGACTGGTGGGTATGAGCTCGGGCATGTTAGACATTTAGCTGAGATCCCACTAGAGTGGAACTGCCAGGAAGCTATCACCTGTTCTGATAATAAGCAGTCAAGGCATTCCGTGTCCCACAGCCGCACATATGCAAAGGGCATGTATTCATGTAGTTTTGCATGAATGTTGTGATTTGCCAAACATTAACTTTAATACAAGTTATGTTTTCTGCAACCTCCCCACAAGAATGTTCAGGAAAAGGAAGCTTATATGGAAGGAAACCTACTGTATAGGCTGCTATTGCTTGCCTTCATCTGAAAATGCTAGCTGCCTAGGTGTCTCTGGCTTTAATGCTTTAAGTAACTGACTTGGAACAATAGTTATAACGGAGTGAATTGGAGTGCATTAAAAACTCCTGCTCTGCATATCTGGTGTAGATCAATATCTCAGCACTAAAGCCAAAAGATTAGCATGGCAACCAGGGAACAAGTATTTAAAAAAAGTTATGGAGCAAAAATTTCCATTACCTTAAAAATATACCCTTGAATTATACTTTTAGGTAACAATCTTATATTCTGCATTAAAATTATAGGTAAAGAAATATGTAATCAAATTCTATTTATATCTATTTTTTGACTATGTCTAGTAAGTCTATTTATGAGGCTACATTTAGACATCTGAATAATAGTGGCCAGGGCAGTCAGTGGATTCTTGCCAACGGTTGTAAGCACTGCCTGAACACACGGTGTACGAACAGCGGCAACTGTCAGCTCATCTGAGCGGTTATATGCAATCATTCATCATTTCTGCAGATTTTCTTCTGCACACTTATCAGCCAGTTTTTATGTAGCTTACTCATTGTGTCGCTGCACCAACCACCTCTGAACACAGCAAACAATCAATTCCGGCGTTATCAGTTCAGTCAGAAAAAAAACAATGAATATGGATTAAATTTATATCATGAGTGCCCAACTAGTAGCCTTCTGATGTGGGCCACCTTTTTCTCTTGGATAGCGGGTCAGCAAGCCCAGATCGCCAGTTGCTGACCTGCCACCCCAGAGCATCAGTGTTTTAGATGGAACCAGAGATAGAGGAAGCAAGCAGCTGCGAGGGAACAGAGCCGCATAAGCTGTGACTCTCTATAGCGCTAGCTCCTGTCCTAGGCGGAGTGATACCAAATGCACTCTGCCTGGGACAGCAAGACTTGAGCTGATGATGTCTGCAGATTTGCAGAGGCGAATCCTGCAGATCAGAATGTGGAAGAATAAATCAAGAGTAGTGTATACGGTATATCATTCACAGTTTAGCAATGGGCATGATATCATTGTCATCAGTTCTGCAATGGTTATTAGCCCTCTTTCATACTGATCCGCAGGTGCAGCGCAATGCACCTGCAGGTTAACTGCACTGAGCCATAGACTTCTATTATATCTTCCAGGTTTGGTATGCACCTGCATGATATAATAGAAGTCTACGGTAAAGCGCTGTTAACCCACAGCAAAAGTGCAATGTGCACTGTGTTGCACACGCGGTGCGCATCAGTGTGAAAACAGCCTTATGGGAGGCTCAGGACAGTAAGGGATTGTGTACGTTTGCGATTTGGGGGGCAGTAAAACCCCATAGTTCATTGTGGCCTGTGACCAGTTACCAGATCACTTAAGTGGCCTTCGCTCCTCAAAAGGTTGAGCACCCCTGGTTTACATCAGTTTGCACATCCATCTTCTGTTCAGTTCAGTACAGATCAGTTCAGTTTGGAGCCCTTAGACATAGACCTTGAGTCTAGATCTGTCTATACACAAAAACAGATGGATGACAAATGGACAAACGGATTACCTGTGGGAAAGGGTCCTCATTGTTTTTAAAAAAGATTCCCACAGCTGTATCCCATTTTTCTAATTGAATTAAAATTAAAAAAAGTGAAAATCCTCAGTGAAAAGTATGTGGAAACCTTTATCAATAGACTCCTATGTGTGTAGTGAAACAAACAGATGTATAGGTGGAAGGCAATTTTATCATGTTGCCATCTAGGAATAACAAAAATGGCTTTTTTTTAGCAGCTTACCTGACTTCAGTCCTATAGAGTAGAATGATAATCCTGTATTATCTGCAGGAATTAAAAAAACATAAAAACAAGGTCAGTGCAGAGATTCGCAAACATTGTTGGATTAGTGTATATGTGATCAATGACTTTAGCAGACAAGATGCAATGCACAAACCTTTGTGGGCTACAATAAAGCTTCCTGAGAGCTTTCAGGGACTTAAAGTAGTTGTAAAGGCTGAAGGATTTTTACCTTTATGCATTGTATGCAGTAAGGTAAAATATCTTCAGTATGCAGCCCCTCCAGCCCCCCTAATACTTACTTGAGTCTGATCTCGATCCAGTGATGTGCATGAGAGCAGTTGCTGTCCTGGCTTTCTGCTTCCTCATTGTCTCAGAGACAATGTCTCCCACTTCTGTCAATCACAGTCAGTGAGGAGGGATCAGGGGGCAGGGCAGAGTCCTGCTTTGTGTGTCTAATGGATCAGTGCCTCTTGCTATGGGGGCACTCAGCGGGGGGAGGAGCTGAGTGGGCGGGGACCTGAGAAGAGGAGAATCGGGGCTGCTCTGTGCAAAACTATTGCACAGAGCAGGTAAATATGACATGTTTGTTATTTTTTTTTTATTTGAGCCTTTACAATCACTTTAAATTTAGAGAGCAGTTATTAGCAATCCTGATGGCAGCAGTCTAGTAAAAAAGTTAAGTAGCTAAGCATGACTTTGCCTTATTATTAGTATTGTCATTATAAAAAAGGATTTATTTAGCGCCAACGGTTTGTACAGCACTTTACAAAATAAAGGGAGACAGTACAGTTACAATACAATTCAATACAAGAGGGTTAGGGGGGCCCTGCTCCCTGCACCATTTAAACAGAAGGGGCTAGTGATACAAAGGGTATTAAAGAGGTAGTTATGCCGCATACACACAACCGGACTTACCGTCAGACTAGGTCCAACGGTCCTCCCGACGGACTTTCGGCGGAGTTCCGACGGGCTTCGATGATGTACGACCGGACTAGAATAAGGAAGTTCATAGCCAGTAGCCAATAGCTGCCCTAGCGTCGGTTTTCGTCCATCGGACTAGCATACAGATGAGCGGATTTCTCCATAGGAACTGGGTCCGGCGGAGTTCTGCCGGAAAATTTTTAACATGTTTTATTTTTAAAGTCCGTCAGATTTTTGGACAGCAAAGGTCCAATGGAGAGCACACTCGATCGAATTGTCCTCCGGATTTGTTCCGTCTTACCTTTGCTAACGAAAAGTCTGGTTTTGTGTACGCGGCATTATTCCTTATCTACTGATAGGCTTCTTACAACCAACCTTTTGGTTTCCTCGCCCAATCTGTGTATTCTAGTGGCGGGGAAGTTTCCCAGCTGTTAGAGTAAAATTGCTCAGCGAGGAGGATTCCCTCATCTACCTCAAGTGTGTGGATGGAGGAATTGAGAGTTTTTGGATTTTTTCAATACACTCCTTAAATGGAAAAAAAGGACTCATCTATGGGAGGCTTTACACAGTTATGTCTCCGTAGGGAGATTTCTCCTCTATAAACTTTATGTAGCTGTTCCGAATGCGAGCTGAGACTTCCTGTCTCATGCCCGAAACACAGAAGAGCAGCGGCACTCAGCCGCTCAGAACAAGCAATGTATTCTATCAATGAATACAAAGCTTTCTCTGCTTGGATGTGTCAGAGAGGCAGGCTGATGATGTCACAGCCTCTGACTCAGCCAATCAGAGGGAGCTTTGTATTCATTGATAGAATATATTGCTTACTCTGAACAGCTGAACGCCGCCACAGTAGACTCTTCTGGGTATGAGACAGGAAGTGTCCACTCGCACCAGTAACACGGTGTGGTTACATACAATTTATACCGCTCATCCAGCAGTCTCACAGGTTAGTTAGTGAGGGACATAGCTCATTTGGGCCAGTGTAAACTGTGTGAAAAGATGGAGTTTTTCTTTAAAAACTGTCATTACATGCATGCTATATTACATGCTGTTCATACCCACTCAGTCAGTAGAATTTGTCTTCTGTATTCTGCAAAAAATCTGGTTGTCCCTCCCGCCTTGTCTGTGTCCCTGCTGCAGCCTGAGATTGTGTAGACCAGGTATTTGCAATTAGAGGACTGCCAGCTGTTACAAAACTACAAGTCCCATCCTGCCTCTACCTCTGGGTGTTATGCTTGTGGCTGTCAGAATCTTGCTATGCCTCATGGGACTTGTAGTTCCGCAACAGCTGGAGGTCCACTAATTGCATAACCTTCGTGTAGATCAACTGTTGCCATACCCAATGAGCATGCTCAAGTTTCAAGTTTCAGTTCCCTCCTAAGCCATTCATTAAATTTTTTCCTTATTTGTGCAGCCCATTTGACCATAAAGTCACATATGTAGGCGTATACACAGTGGTAAAAGACACCCCCCCTCCTTCATTTTCTTGTATTGCTAAACACTATGTGGGCAGGATATAAAATGATGATTGATGGAGGCTTCACCTCCCCGTTAGTCCCAGCACATACATACCATAGACACAGGCTGGAGGGGTGTGATACAGTCTGTAATTGGCAGTACCTTGTCCAGATATCTTTACAGTGTGAACAAAGTGAAAACTATTGTCAGTCAAATGAAACTCCACCTACAACAGGGTATTGCCAAAAATAATAAACATTTGTTTTGAAATATAGATTTGTAATAATCTTTAAAACACTTTGCTGCTATTAATTATTTTAATTTTGTATTCTGAAAGCCTTTTTTTAATGCCGTGCCTGGCACAGAAACAATCAGAGCTGTGCAGACACAGATTTATAGTCCAGATGTCCTGCTATAGAGCAAACATCTGTACTAGAAACTCCTCCCTCAGAACTTTCCTGGAAGACAAAAAAGACCTGGGAAACGACATGTGACCTCTGAACAGCAATAATTAAATAAAGTACTCAGATAATTTTTGTATAAAATTAAATACAGGGGTATGATCTTTATGCATACATATAGAAGGGACAATGGCAATTAAATGTTGTATATTCAGAATCACTTTAATATTTGTGCAATGGGACACTTAAGTGTGAACGATATCTAGTTACAAGCAGACCATACATATAGCGGATAAAATAAATATTGAACACGTCACCATTTTTCTAGGTAAATATAGTTCTAAAGGTACTATTGGCATTACATTTTCACCAAATGTCGGTAACAACCCATGCAATCCATACATACAAAGAAACCAAAACAAATAACTTCAGAAATTAAGTTATTTCTAATAAAATGGAATGACACAGGGAAAAAGTATTGAACACTTGAAGGAAGGGAGGTGCAAAAAGGCATGGAAAGCCAAGAAACCAGCTGAAATCTATCAGTAATTAGAAAGCAATCCTGCCCCTTGTTAGTGCAAATTAATATCAGCTTGTTCAGTCTTAATTGATGACCTATAAAAAGGTGTCATCAAGTCACCAAGGTGTCACGCAAGAAACATCTCACGATGGGTAAAAGCAAATAGCTCTCTCAAGACCTTTGCAACCTTATTGTTGAAAAACATACTGATGGCAATGGTTACAAAAGGATTCCTAAACTTCTGAATTTTCCAGTGAGCACTGTTGGGGCCATAATCTGGAAGTGGCAAGAACATAATTTCCCCATATACCAGCCACGACCAGGTGCTCCTCAAAAGATTTCTGACAGAGGAGTGAAAAGAATTAGAATCAGAACAGTTGTCCAAGAGCCAAGGACCATTTGTGGAGAGCTTCAGAAAAATCCTGGAATTAGCAGGTGCAATTGCTTCAAAGAAAACAAGAAGGAATGCACTCAACCACCATGGTCTGTATGCACACTCACCACCCAAGACTCCATTGCTGAAAATAAAGCATGTTGAAGCTTGTTTGCTTGTTGTTTGAAAGTTTGCTGAATAACATTTAGACAAGTCTGTGAAATATGAGAATATAGTCTGGTCAGATGAGACCAAAATTGAACTCTTTGGATGCCCTAACACGCCATGTTTGGAGGACAAATCGCACTGCACATCACCTAAAAAACGCCATACCAACAGTGAAGTTTGGAGGTGGGAACATCATGGTGTGGGGCTGTTTTTCAGAGAGGGAAGGATGAATGGAAAAATGTACCAAGACATTCTTGATAAAATCTGCTGCCATCTACCAGGATGATGAAGATGAAATGAGGGTGGACATTTCAGCAAGACAATGATTCCAAACACAAAGCCAATGAAACGCTCAATTGCTTTCAAAGAAAGAAAATAAAGCCGCTAGAATGGCCCAGCCAATCACCAATCCAATAGAACATCTATGGAAAGAACTAAAGATCAGGGTTCATAGAAGATGCCCACAGAGCCTTCAATGTTTGTGTGGAAGAATGGGCCAAAATTACACCTGAGCATTGCATGCAACTAGTTTCTCCATACAGGAGGCTTCTTGAAGCTGTCATTACTAACAAAGGATTTTGTACCAAGTATTAAATAAATATAATTTTAGCGTTTTCAATACTTTTTCTGTGTCTTTACTTTTTATTACACATAATTAATTTTCTTTGTATGTGTGGATTGCATGGATTGTTACCGACATGCTGTGAAAATTTCATGTCCATAGCACCTTTAGAAATATATTTACCTAGAAAAATGGTGACGTGTTCAATATTACTTTTTTTTCAGCTTGTTCACGGATGGATAAATCTTCCGCCACGGATATTGTAAGCTATATTTTTACAACCAGCCCCACCAGCTATCAAAATACTAGAACCATGCTTGCATTTGATTGGATGCATGCACTTTTTTGGCAGACAATTTTCCACCTGGCTCCTTTGATATTTAATTTGAGGGATGTCAGGCTAGAGGTTGGTGGTTCATCAGGAACTGGACGAAATCTGATCAGTGTATGGCCAGATTAAAAATAAACTACATCAAAAGGGAAAAGCAGTAAAATTTCTACTCAAACGTGAGAGCATGCATCTATCCGTCTTGCACTGCTTCCCATTTCCATCCAGAATTCTCTCTACTATGGCTGGCTATTGGACCTTCTATCCTAGAAGTTTTTCTTGTTGCAGTTAGTTATGCTGTAGTCCTTCGCATCCCAAATAAGCAATAGTCTACACTTCCAAGGTCATGAATGAGATGAAACTGCCTTTGAATAGTTCTCTTGGCCAGTGCTTTATTAAGGCAAGATATATTTATGTCAATGTTCAGACCTTTAGACATTATAAACATGGACGTCTACTGTTCTTAGAAAGAGAGTTATTGTTCTCTTTTAAAATTCCACATGCAGGCCGCATCTTAATCATCTCTCTGTAATTTTTTTCCCCCCTGCCATTTTTAATAAATTTTCATTTACTTCAATCGTTCTTGGCATTTGATGAAAGAAAATGCCCTCCATGGCCATTGCTCAGATTACAGTGCGGTGTTGGCAAATGTTCAATGCCTTTGCTATTCCTGTTCCCCCCTACTCTTGTTCTCTACGTTTTAACCCTATTATTACAACTGTTTTGTAAAACAAAGTATACAACATAATTACATTCTTTTCTGTCATATTAGCTATAAAAAGGCTTTTGGGGACAGAAACACCAGTATGAAAATGTAGGCATAGTAATGGAGATTGTATGGTGAACATGTGAATGGGCTTACCTTTAGGTTGGGTTCACATTGAAGCACGGAGCGGCTTACAGCAGGGGTCCGGTGTGTCCCTGTTCACCATTTGCACCTCCCTGCGTGACTAGTGCAGTGGCTGGCAGGGAGCTCAGTAAGTCTGAGCCTGTATAGGCTCAGACTTAGGCTGGGTTCACACTGCTGCGATGCGGGAACGCTGTGAATCCGCTGCGGGTTTCCGCATCGCATGCCTCCTGGCGGCAGTTCACACTGCCCTATGTGAACTGCTGGGAGTGTCAGTGAAAAGTTAATGACACCCCAGATCAGTTCGCATATCGCAGTGCGATCTGCAAACTCGGACAGGAATCGTATCGCATGGTGTGAACACCCATGCGATCCGATTCTGCTGCGGACCAAAAAAAGGGTCCTGTGTGAGTTTGGGCCGGATGCGATGCGAATTCAGCCATACTATCTGTATGGCTGAACTCGCATCGCACAGAGATCGGATGTGATTTGCACTGTAGTGTGGTGCGAATCACATCCGATCTCGTTACCGCAGCAGTGTGAACCCAGCCTTACTGAACAGCACTGAGACCTTATAGACACTTTGGCCTCAGTACTGCCTCCCAATGTTCCCTCCATGAAGGCCACCTGAAGCAGCCACCTCAGTTGACCTTGTGGAAGGAAGAACACTAAGCACAGAGTCTTAGCTCATCCTATTCTCCCACATATCAGTTAAGAGGGAGGACTTCCCTTATTTTAATGGGTGCCGATTTATCTGAAGTTTGGTAAGTATATTTTAGGGAGGGAGGGGACTCTTATATATATATATATATATATATATATATAAACAGTATCTCACAAAAGTGATTACCCCACTCACATTTTTGTAAATATTGTATTATATCTTTTCATGTGACAACACTGAAGAAATGACACTTTGCTACAATGTAAAGTAGTGAGTGTACAGCTTGTATAACAGTGTAAATTTGCTGTTGTAGAGCTATGTAGAGCAACAATTCTTTTTTCAGATCCTCAGAGAGTTCTTTCCTATGAGATGCCATGTTGGAGAGTGAGAGCGATAACACCAAATTTAATACACCTGCTCCACATTCACACCTGAGACCTTGTAACACTAATGATTCACGTGACACCGGGGAGGGAAAATGGCAAATTCAGCCCAATTTGGACATTTTCACTTAGGGGTGTACTCACTTTTGTTGCCAGCGGTTTAGACATTAATGGCTGTGTGTTGAGTTATTTTGAGGGGGCAGCACATTTACACTGTTATACCAGCTGTACACTCACTACTTTACCTTGTAGCAAAGTGTAATTTCTTCAGTGTTGTCACATGAAAAGATATAATAAAATATTTACAAAAATTGTGAGGGGTGTACTCAATTTTGTCAGATACTGTATATATATTACATGTTTATTTATTTTATTTGTTTTGGGAGAGGGTTTTTCTTTCTTGTGGGGGAGAGTGAATGATTGGTTTGGGGGGGGGGAGGCAGGATTGGTACTGAGAGGAGAATGAATGTTTGCTTGGTGAGGGAATTTGTGCTGTGCAATGGGAGGATTTTTTCGAGGAGATGTGCATTATGTGCCTTTGATCCTTGCACTCCTTGTGTTACCTATGCCTGCCTTTTACATACTCATGACCCCTGCATTATGTACACCTGAACCCTGCACTCTGTTTATTATGTACACCTGACCCGAGCACTATATACAGCACATTATGTACTCCTTACCCCTGTACTTTGTGCATTACATACCTCGGACCCCTGCAATATGTGTATTACATACTCCTTACCTCATGCTCTGTACATTACAAACTCCTGACCCCTGTACTCTGTGTATTATACATCCCTATCTTCTGCGCACTATGCTTTACAGCCTCCTAATCCCTGCACTCTGTGTGTTACATAATCCTGACCCCGGTGCTCTTTGTGTTACCTACTTTTGACCCCTGTACAATGTATGCTACATACTCCTGACCTCTGCACTATGTACTCCGTTATGACTTTTGATCCCTACACCCCCCTGACCCCCCGTGTGTTACACTCTCCTGACCCCTACACTTTGTGTTACCAAATCCCGACCTTTTAGAAGTGTTAATAGTTTGTTTCACTATTTGGTGTGACCACCCTTTGCGTTCAAACAGCATCAATTCTTCTAAGTACACTTGCACACAGATTTTAAGGGAACTCAGCAGGTAGGTTGTTCCAACCATCTTGGAGAACTAACCACAGATCTTCTGTGGATGTAGGCTGCCTGAAATCGTTCTGACTCTTCATGTAACCCTAGCTGAACTTGATGATGTTGAGATGATGTTGAGATCAGGCTCTCTGGGGGCCAAATCATAACTACTAGGACTCCAGTGGCGGCTGGTGGGTTCTTCTTTTGGGGCGGTGGCAAACAAACAACACACCCTCCCGCCTTGTTGTGTCCTCTTCTGGAGTGCGGGCAGAAGTGGCTCCAGTAACTGCTCCTCGAGCTTCCTCAGCCCTGTGTCTCTTCTTCCGCCAAACCGTTCCAATTGGATCGCCTCACGCTTTGGCAAATTGGGAAACAAGTTTAACGACCTGCCTCCTGATTGGTGGGGAAGAACTTTAGTGTGAAAACAGCAAAAATCATTTCGCTATCGTCACACAACTGCGTGGGCTCAGAGCGCAATGCTCTGCTCTCCGAGTCCACCTTTTTTTGAAGCCTATTAGAGCCTCTGGCTCTAATCGGGTGCTTCAAAAAACACCCCCCTACATTGGAATCCATGGTCTAGCACCCTGATATGTGGATGCATGGATAGAGGAGGCCGCGCCCGTGTGCCCTATAGAGATGGGCTGCCACTGCAGGACTCCTTGTTCTACTTTACACTGAAGATAGTTCTTAATGGCTTTGGCTGTATGTTTGGGGTCATTGTGATGCCGCAGAAAAAATTTGAGGCCAGTCATTTGCCTCCCTGATGGTATGGCATGATGGCCTGTATTTCTCAGCTTTAAAGTGGTTGTATTTGAACTAAGCACATACATCTGTAGTGTTTATTTAACTCTCTCTACATATCCACTCCCAGTGAACCTAAAGGGACACCATATTACCAGACCAGATACCCATGAGACCACTTTGGGAACGCCCCTCCTGGGGACATACAAGGGTCCTATAATAAAGCCTATTTTCATGCTGTAACCTTACAGCAGTAAAGTAAGGGGACACCCATCCATTTAACTAATGGAGAAGGGGTGAAAAAATCACCCATTACCAGAATTGCACTACAAGAAAAACCCATCAGCACCAGCACTTTATTTGTGATATTCTTGGTCACTTTAAGTTTGCACACTTTTTTGCATTGTTTGCATGGACATTATTATTATTGCAATTACTAGCACCCGCACTTTATATGTGTTATATTGGATCACCATAAGTTTGCACTTTATACTTTTTGCAGCATTTTGCACAGACATTTATGTTGAGTTTTTTATGGATTTTTTTCATGACTTTCAGTAATCAGTTGTTTTGCAATAATATCTATTAGCACTTTATAGATTTTGAAATAATATTTGACAATTTTATCTGATCGTTTTTGCACTAGAAGAGGCATTTCCATATAGATAGATTGTGACCTTTACCTTATCCATTTGTCCGATTTTTTATACTTTAGGAAACACTGCAGTTATTTTATATAATTATATACACTCTGTCCTTATAGCCTCATATTTTCTCACTTCCGCACCCCACCCCCTTATATAGCGCAGCACTATTCTATTCATTAATATGTGAGGATTTACAACCAGTTTAAGGACACCATTGATCCTGACCAAATTTGTAACTCCATTTGCAGAAATGCAGCCACATCCTTGCAAAGGAACCTCCACCATGCTTCACTGTTGCCTGCAGACACTAATTATTCTACCGCACTCCAGCCCTTCATGAACAAACTGCCTCTGCTACAGCCAAATATTTAAAATTTTGACTCATCAGTCAAGAGCAACCACTGCCATTGCTCCTGCACTTTGTGTATTACATACTCCTGCCCCTTGTGCACTGTCTGTTACATACTCCCAGTGCCTGCATTATGTACATTGCAAACTTCTGACCCCTGCACTTTGTGCCTTTCACACTGTTGAGAGCTGGATTTTGAGCATTACATACGTATTACACCTGAACTCTGTATGTTATACATTACTTACTCCTGACCTATACACTGTTTATGCAAGTTCTTCTTCTGATAAGGCTTAGCTGAAGTGCTAGCTCCCTATCTCTCTAGTGTGTGAGAAAGCATATGTAAAGAAAGAGTTTCTATTTTTAAAAATGATTGTTTGTGATCCATTGTGCTGAGATTCATGTGTGTCTGTGTTTGTGGGTACAAGAACTTGTTACATATGTGCATGGGCGTCCGCAGAACTTTTTCCAGGGGGGGGGGAGGGGGGCATAATTTTATGGCCACCCATGCTCCACCCCTTTCCGACAATCTCATGAAAATATTTCCACTGGAAAGATATATGTGTGTTATATAAAAGATAATTCATCTTCACTTTGCATTGGAAGTTACTCAAGCGACTGTGTACCATGCCCATATACCCTAGAGAATGTACATCTTTTTACATTGCAATACATCTGTTGTGGCCATATTTTGATCTTCATACTGTCACTGTATAGCTGTTTTCATCAAGATCAAAATATGGCCACAACAGATGTACTGCAATGTAAAAAAATGTACATTCTCTAGGCTATATGGGCATGGTACACAGCCACCTAAGTAACCTTGCAGACACCCATGCTTTCAATCAAATACAAAGTGATAGGTGAAGATGAATTATCTTCTAAACTGTACACACACATATCTTTCCAGCGAATTGCAATTGTAGCTCAGATCAGCTGTCCCACTTTCCAAACAAAGCAATATATTATTATATATAAAGCTCCTCCTGAGTCTTGCTGTTACCTGTGATTCCTCACTGTGTATGCCTCAGTATTTTTTGTCTGTGATGATGATCCCCTAGGCCCAAGGGCAGGACTGGCAGGCAGCAGCGTATCACTGACTCTGATTCGGCCCCTTGAGTAGGCGAGGCTGGCGCCGCGCCGACCTGATCTACACAAGCAGGCTGGCAGCCAGTGACTGGAGCAGAGGGGCCGAGGCCCAATCGCATTGGATGATAGGTCCGGGGTGAGAGGAGGATGTCAGATGATAGATGCCAGAGTCTCAGAGCCACAGAGAGCAGGCAGCGGACTCATAAAAAATAATACAGCATGGCGGCGGCCACGGCGGACACTGCTGACTGCTCCAACACCTTGACAATTCCGGGGGGGGCACTTGACCCCCCCTTTCCCCCTCCTGCGGACGCCCATGCATATGTGTGCCATGTATACAGTGAGCAGTTTATGGTTTATTTACCTATATCGCTTTTAGCAACCTCTGTTGATGCAATTTGGCCACACTCACTATTTTCTCCCCTCAGAGTACCCAGAGGTGCCCCAGGTCTTTCAAAGTACTAGTAACACCCCTGCAAAGAATGTATTTTGTTTTTTTTTACCAGGAAACATGCTACAATATATTCTATAATTTTGATCCAGTTTACAGATATATCTTTACCTACATGTATATTATTTTGCATACCTTTTCCCAGAAGCTTCAGTATTTGAAGACAAAAATATCTTGCTAGCACGTGGCTTATATAAAGGAACATAGTGTTGAGAGAATTATATAGGCTAATGCTGGTGTCTCTGAAAATGCCAGCTGGTTGGCTGTCATTTCTTTATAACTTCAGTATTTTCTGAGTATCAGTTCTGAAGAATCATGCAGATCGGGAGTTCTGCCTTCACCTACAGTTACAGGTGAGCAATTCAAAAAGTATTGAAGCAGGAGCTGGGATTGCCGGAAGCAGGTCAGCAATGCAGTCTACATATTTCTCCTATACCTGTTTCCTTTATTATTCTAACACAAAGTAATGTGCACTAACCAACAGAAATAAGTTATTAATAGATATTAATAAAAGCTGATTGATTAGACATGTTTGAAATTTCTCAATGATGTGCATTGCACTGCCTCATAAATCTAGTACTGGAAAGAAAATAAAAACCCCATCATGATCATGAAATTACTATGGTTTATGTAGAACTCTTTTTGGGGCATTTTGTTTTAATCACTTCCACGTACTTAAAGTATAGGTACTGCCAAAACGTTTTTTTCGAAATGGATAGAGTAGGGAAGGTTTAAACCCCCAGTCAGTTTATCCGTTAATGTCTATGTCCCATTGGGAAAATTTCCGTTCACTTTCTGTCTCGATGATGCAGTTGGCAGGGAAAGGAATTCTCTACAAATCGCGGGGAATTCCCCTCTTTGATAGTTGTCACCCTTTGGCAGATTTACCTTCACCTCTTGTTTTGGTGACAACTCTCAAATTTTAGATTTCTCATCACTTCCTGTCTCTGTGATAATGGTCACCAGGATACACAACAATAAAGACCTGATAGATTGGGACCCTTCCGGAACTACTTTATCCAAAACTAAAAAAAAGTTTCTGATATACAGAAACTTAAATGTTAAAATATTTTGTTAATGTTCTACTTTTTACATTACAATACCTGCAAGCATAGCGGATGTTATATTGCCATAAATATATACTGGTATAGGGTGTGCACTTAGGGATAAAGACAATCCCTGTCTAAGAATGTCCTCAATTTTCTCTGTATCCTTCGTGTTGTCAGAAGACAAAAAGTGCATCTTCAAATGTGCGATGATGCCTTCATTCCCCCTGCTGTAGAAACATTAAAAATGTATTTAAAATTTCCAACATACAATACAATGCAACACAATACAATGTCCGCCACTTTTTATTTTAGTAAATATTGCATTCTCTGGTTATTTGTGCGACACTTAAAAGTCTAAATTAAAGTTGTCACTAAACCCTATGCATTCATTTGAATTGACTTCAGTCTAGTCTTGGAGGACCTGTCTACCTAATGTTTTGGCCTCATATGTAGTGCCTAATAAGAAAGATTGGGATGTTTGGATGCAAGTCCAAACTCATGAATGATAACCTTCCTTAACTACTTAGAAGGTCCCTGACCCTGGGTATGCATGTTTATATCAGATTTGTAATGAAAACAATCCCACCAAACTTGATGAAAGAAGACAAGTAACTTGGAACCTCTCCAGCACAAGCCAGATTAACGTTGTCAGATCTGATGGATATAAGCAGGCTCAGCTAGCATGTGTGCAAAGTTACATTCCTCAATTGCTGAATTTACTGAGGACACAAGACCAATGCTAAAATCTCATACTCATACTAAGTTCATATGTTAGCTTCATATGAAACTATGTTTCTGATTCCACTAGAGCAGGGGTCTCAAACTGGCGGCCCTCCAGCTGTTGCGAAACTACAAGTCCCATCATGCCTCTGCCTTTGGAAGTCATGCTTGTAACCGTCAGCCTTGTAATGCCTCATGGGACTTGTAGTTTCGCAACAGCCGGAGGGCCGCCAGTTTGAGACCCTTGCACTAAAGATATGGGAAAATCATTGAAGTCAGGGGGTGAGAAGAGTTTAGATGAAGAATCACATAATAGGGCGGACTAAGTGACAAGAAGATCACTTGGCTATTTGAAAAAATGTACCCCTTCAGTAGCTCCCCACCAATAAATATGTAGCCTAGCCAATGCCCTTAAAATTATCTAAAACAGTGGCAACTATGATAATTATATCTCTGATACCATATGAATTTATTTACATGTTCCATTTGTAATGGTTAACCTATTTTGGTATTTAGCCTTATGTGTAGCTATTCTGTAATACTAATGCAAAAAAACAGGACAAAGACTTCCTTTCTTACTCAATAATAATGATTTCATTTTAATAATAGGGCAGTGTGATGTGCAGTCACTGTGTGCAGTAATCCATTACAACCTGATTTCACCTTTTGTTTCTCATTTAATCATTGTAAATTAAAATTGTTGCTATGGATTGTTGTAGTTTCCACTGCCTTGTTTAATAAACTCATGTGAACAGTAAGTGCAGCGCTCAAAATAAATCTCAGAATAAACTGAAAAATAATATATATATATATATATATATATATATATATATATATATATACTGTATATATATACCTAAAGTGCACATAAATGATCTAAGAAACTCAAAAAACATATATATGCAGACAATGGGGGTTATTTACTAAAGGAAAACCCACTGTGCACTACAAGTGCACTGAAAGTGCACTTGGAAGTAAAGTTGCTGTAGATCCGAAGGGGATTTACACTCCCACTGCACTTCCACTTTCCACTGCAAGTGCACTTGGAAGTGCAGTCGCTCTAAATCTAAGGGGTAGATCTGAAATGAGTGGAAGCTCTGCTGATTTTATCATCCAATCATGCGCAAGCTAAAATGCTGTTTTTGTTCCCCTCGGATCTACAGAGACTTTACTTCCAAGTGCACATTCAGTGCACTTTTAAATGCACTTGCAGTGCAAAGTGGATTTTCCTTTAGTAAATAACCCCCTATGCGACAATGAAAATATGAGTGAATGATGTCCAATAATGTGAAGAAAAAAAATCTTTTAAAATTTAATTATAGTCCTCAGCGTTTGGACGGGTGAACCAAACAATAGATTGTAGATATGCAAAATGTGGTTCAAAATAACTGACACTTGAACTGGATAACGATGTGACAAAGGAAAACGTGCCCAAACTTGATGATAAGTAATCCACCACCAGAGACTCTCTGGTGGTGGATCACTTATTAGGGCCATAATTTAATTTAAGGACTATAATTTAATTTTAAAAGTTTTTTTTCTCTTCACATTTTTGGACATCATTCACTCATATTTTGATTGTCACATAGTATATTAATTTTATTTTTGGTCTATTATACACGCATAATTTAGTGTTTATATACACTGTCTGCATATATATGTTTTTTGAGTTTTTCTTAGATCATTTATGTGCACTTTATGTATGTATATATATATATATATATATATATATATATATACATATATGTATATATATATATATATATATATATATATATATACATATATATATATATATATATATCTACATACATAGTTTATTCTGAGATTTATTCTGAGCACTGCACTTATGTGCACTTTATGTATATATATATATATATATATATATTATTTTTCAGTTTATTCTGAGATTTATTCTGAGCGCTGCACTTAATGGTCACATGTTTTTATTTTTTGCAATTGATCTATTGCTGTGCTAGCTGCTTTTTACATACAGCGGGGTATATTTGCTTTATATTTTTCATTTAATCATCATCTAATATACTAATATTAAATGTCTTCACTATATCCCTTTTAAGTCATTTGGTGCTACATATTTCTCAACACATGTAAATTTAAATGTGTATTTTTAAACTTGTAAATTTAATCTTATAATAAATTTAAGTTTCTATTCATGTTCTTAATATTATTGCTAAACACAGTATGTCCATTTGCCTGGAGTATACAATTAGGTCTGCTTAGTATTGAAAACACCATCAAAGACAACAGATATCAGATATTAATGGCAAAGATTTTTACATACCTGTAGTGTAAAACCGTAAATCCAGTATAACTATCTTCTATAACAGTACCTTTGAAACTGGATTTCAACTACAACAAAACGCATATTACTAATTACTACTATGATCAAGAATAGAAAGTTTAAAAGAAACGCTAAAAAAAGTTGATGATTCCAGTGTGATATAATAGACTGCATTGGATGAATGTGAACAAAAACAAAATATTGAGACAATTAAGAAGACAGTGCCAGAATAATAATCTCTGTTCAGATTCATTTTATTTGTAGTGCAATCAAAAAAATGTGTTTCATGGGCTGCCAAACTAGTGAATGGATGCAGAACAAGAGTGCACACACCGCTTCAGGCAAAAATGGACACGTCTGGTCCAAGGTGCCAATCCTGGCTCATCACCATAGGCAGTCTCAAGAAGAGAAGAAAAGATTGATCGCACACTTGAATCCAAAAGATGCTGTGGAGATTTCTTTATTGCCATGAGCCAGATGAAATTGCAATGATGATCAGTTGATGCTTTTCACACGAAAAAGAACCATGCTTGATTAACTGACGCATTTCACACTAAAAAGCTATTATAGTTATTTTCACGTGAAACGCGTCAACTGATCATTGCAATTTTGTCTGGCTCATGACAATAAAGAAATCTCCACAGCATCTTTTGGATTCAAGTGTGCGATCAATCTTTTCTTCTTTTCTTGATAGTGAATGGAAGCAGCCTACAGCATAAGTAAAAAATGTTTCTCAGAAAATATTATTGATTTCCATCTAGAGTGTATCCATTTTTTAATCCCTAAGCATTGATAGAAAGGAGCAATTAGAACACCCCACATTTCACAGAATTTTTATTAATTGTAGCAACAAATAAAACTGATCTGGAGAAAAACCGTTTCCCTTCTTTATAGACTCAGTCGTGTTACTACAAAAACCTAGATATGGTTCATGTATATCAGAGAGCGGGACATGGAGACATTCCCATTAGTAAACATGCATGTAAACTCTAACAATGAACTCAATGATCTCTTATTTGCTACCTTTTGGTTTATTAAATACACCACTGAAAGTGTTTTGTTGTATACGTTTGATAAGTATAAATACGTGTGATCATGTCAGGAACTCAGTGGGCTGTCCAGTGTCATGTGGACACTTTCTGTACTGTCTCTCTTGGGACTATAGAATATATAGGGGGTTATTTACAAAAGGCAAATCCACTTTGCACTACAAGCGCAAACTATAAGTGCAAAGTGCATTTGAAATTGCACTTGGAAGTGCAGTCGCTGTAAATCTAAGGGGTAGATCTGAAATGAGGGGAAGCTCTGCTGATTTTATCATCCAATCATGTGCAAGCTAAAATGCTGTTTTTTTATTTTTCGCGCATGTCCCCCTCAGATCTACAGCAACTGCACTTCCACGTGCACTTTCAGTGCACTTCGCAGTTGTAGTGCAAAGTGGATTTGCCTTTTGTAAATAACCCCCACTGTGTTCTTTTTGTGAAGAAGGTTTTAGGCCTGGTTCACACTTATGCATTTTTTTGTGCGTTTTTTTTTTCAGTTTTGCAGAAACACACTAGAGTTCATTTAACATGGTTTCCTATGGGTCATGTTCACATCTGTGCATTTTATGGAAAGGGCCAGGGACTTTTTTCAGTTTTTTTGGTTCCATAGACTTCAATGGATCAAAAGCGTGTATTGAAAAACGCTAAATGCACCTGCAATAGGCAAACTGCAACCTGCATAGATGGGAATCAGGCCTAAGTGTTTTAGCAAAGGACAACTGGGCAGGGCTGACACCGCACAGTCCACAAAAATGCTGTTTATTATCAGCCAACAGGATCTAGATGTGGAGTATATGTCTGGCAGATCAACAGATATTTTTCTTTACTTGCAGGGTCTTTAAGGGGCTAAAACATGTGAAAATGTGCATGCATTGTATTGCATATATTTTTTGTTTTATTTTTCCCTACCATACACTATATTCTACTTAACTAGGTAAAATAGCAAAAAGATTTAGTGCTCCTCACCCCAATACTATATATACTTCAGTAAATACATAAAGAACAAATGCTTTTGTTGCAGAATTAAAGCGGAGTTCCCCCCAAAAGTGGAACTTCCGCTTTAAGCACTCCTTGCCCCCTTACATGCCACATTTGGCATGTAATTTTTTTGGGTGGGGGTGGGTGACTAGTTTTGAGTGGGGCTCCCTGTTCCACCTCCTACTTCCGACTACAGGCTGCCTAGACGACTCCTCCTCTCCCCCTAGGCGGCCCCTCCCTCTCGGCAATCTTCTGGGACATGTCACAGGTTCCAGAAGATTGCCTTTCCACTCAGAGTGCGCAGCGCGACTCGCGCATGCGCAGTGCGCCTTCGTATGCGCAGTGTGTGCACCGCCGTGAAGCCGCAAGCTTCAATGGAGGCGCCACAGAGAGGAGGGGGAGAGGAGCGAGGCTCAATGTGGGCGAATCCCTGGACCGTGGGACAGGTGAGTGTCTGTTTATTAAAAGTCAGCAGCTACACTTTTTGTAGCTGCTGACTTTTAATAATCGAAAAAAAGCCTGAAACTCCACTTTAAATCTTTTATGGACTGTACAAACTAGTGTGGTGCTCTCATCTTTCAATGTCGCAACTCCTCTGAGGGTCCAGCAGGACACCATGGCTGTTGGTAAGCAGCCTCTAGGACTGCATATCAATTGTCGCATCACAACAAACCACCGCAAGGTTCAACGTTCCTATACCAAAAAGTAAACACATGAAGACAATAACATAACCAAAGTATTACTTACCAGTCTCTGTAAAGTAGATGTTATTGATCTGTAGTACATAGAGGTACTGTTTTGTAAACTGGAATCATATTTAAGACCTTGTAATTCCAAAGTATGTACCAAAGTGAGGCTTTGTGTTGATAAATACACTAAAGGTAAAAAAAAAAAAAAAAAGCAACTGATAAGCTAAAAGCAGAATATTTTTTTTCACATCATGACATCAGGTTATACGGTAAATTATAAGAACTACTAAATTATTTGATTTATTTGTTTTTTTATTGCTGTCTGTGTCCCTGTTGGAAAAATCAGCAATCTCTATTTGTCCTAGTGACTACTGTTACTGGGAAAGACGTTAATAGGGAATCCAAAATTTTACAATTGTCATCAGAACAAGAGGTGAGAGAAAACAGGACCACTTGTTCCAATGACAACTGTCAGTGGGATTTCCCTCACTTAAGAGACTGCCACTTTCTTTGTCATGTTTCTGGGAAAAGTGAAAAGAACTCTGCCCAGCAAGACACATACAGGACACAGTAAAAAGAATGATAGGGGTTTTAATCTTTCCATACTCCATCTAGATCAAAAAATGAATGTAGATGCACTTTGACCACTTCAATACAGGGCATATTCACCCCCTTCCTGCCCAGGCCAATTTTCAGTTTTCAGCGCTGTCGCATTTTGAATGACAATTGCGCGGTCATGCAACACTGCACTCAAATGATTTTTTTCTTGCCCACAAATAGAGCTTTGTTTTGGTGGTATTTGATCACCTCTGCGTTTTTTTTTATTTTTTGCGCTATAAACAAAAGAAGAGTGACAAGTTTGAAAAAAACACAATATTTTTTACTTTTTGCTATAATAAATATCCCAATTTAAAAAAGATAAATAAAAAAAATGCCTTCCTCAGTTTCGGCCGATATGTATTCTTCTAAATATTTTTGGTAAAAAAAAGCGTATATTCATTGGTTTGCGCAAAAGTTATAGTGTCTACAAAATAGGGGATAGTTTTATGGCATTGTTATTACTAATGTATTTATTTTTTACTAATAAAGGCAACGATCTGCAATTTTTATTGTGACTGCGACATTGTGGTGGACACATTGCACACTTTTAACACTATTTGGGACTATTCGCATTTATACAGTGATCAGTGCTATAAAAACGCATTGATTACTGTATAAATGTCACTGGCAGGGAAGGAGTTAACACTAGGGGGCGATCAAGGGGTTAAATGTGTTACCTAGGGAGTGATTCTAACTGTAGGGGGAGGGGACTCACAAGGGGAGGTGACCGATCAGTGTTCCTCTGTACCAAGAACACACAATTGGTCTCCTCTCACCTGACAGGATGTGGATCTGTGTGTTTACACAAACAGAACCTTGGTCCTGCTCTGTTATTGGGCAACCGCCGGTGGACATTGCGGCTGCTGGGCACGCGCACCGTCTCCCGAGTGATGGCTAGGAAGCCCAGATCATCATATGACGCCCGTCCAGGATGGGAGATCCCTCCTGCGGACGTCATTTGACTATGGGCGGGATGTCAAGTGGTTAACCAGTTCCCGACCGGCGCACGACGATGTACGTCGGCAGAATGGCACAGGCAGGCAAAATGGCGTACAGTTGAATTTGCCACCCTGCCATCGCGTGTGCATGCCGGTCGGGACCCCCATGAGTCCGGTCTCGGGTCCCGCGGACTTAATCGCCGTGGGGATACCCGCGATCGTCTCACGGGGAGGGAGAATGGGGAGATGCTGTTGTAAACAGCATCTCCCCGCTCTGCCTAGCAACAAGTGACACTGATCTCTGCTCCCTGTGATTGGAGCAGAGATCAGTGTTCACTAACACACAGCTCAGCCACCCACAGTTAGTAACACGCCCCTAGGACACACTTAACCGCTACACTGCCACCCCCGGTTAACCCCTTCACTGCCAGTGCCATTTACACAGGAATCAGTGCATTTGTATAGCACTGATTGCTGTATAAATGACAATGGTCCCAAAAATGTGTCAAAAATGTCTGCTGTGTCCGCCATAATGTCGCTTTTACAATAAAAATTGCTGAGCGTCGCCATTACTAGTAAAAAAAAATATTAATAAAAATGCCATAAAACTATCCCCTATTTTCTAAATGCTATAAATTTTGCGCAAACCAATCAATAATCGCTTATTGCGATTTTTTTTTACCAAAAATATGTAGAAGAATACGTATCGGTCTAAACTGAGGAAAAAAAATGTTTTTTATATATATTTTTGGGGGATATTTATTATAGCAAAAAGTAAAAAATAATGAATTTTTTTCAAAATTGTCGCTCTTTTTTTGTTTTATAGCGCAAAAAATAAAAAAACGCAGAGGCGATCAAATACCACCAAAAGAAAGCTCTATTTGTGGGAAAAAAAGGACGTCAATTTTGTTTGGGAGCCACATCGCTCCACTGCGCAATTTTCAGTTAGAGTGACGCAGTGCCGAATCGCAAAAAGGGGCCTGGTCTTAAGCCAGCAAATTGATCCGGTTCTGAATGTGATTAAAGTGGTTCTAAAGTCTCAAGTTTTTTTTTTACCTTAATGCATTCGGTAGACACAGACTGGGCAACTTGGGGGATAGCCTGCAAGGGTTCTTCGATGGAAAGCTGCTTACCATGGGGCCACTCGCAAAAGAGGAGGGGGGGGGGCTGGAGCACCGGTGGGGGATCCCACAAAAGGAGGATCGGGGCTGCTCTGTGCAAGACTATTACACAGAGCAGGTAAGTTTAACATGTTTGTTATTTTAATAATAATAAAAAAAAAGTGAAGATTTAAGGATGGGGGGAATAGTGAGACATAGAACAAAATCTGCCAAGAAGAAAAACATAAAGCATGCAGTGGTACACTGGCAAAACCAAGAAAAGTAAAAAGTTGAAAAAAACTTTTTTGTTTTGGATGTTTGATTTGAAATGATAAATCCTACTGCCTATTACTTTTTAACTTAACATCATTTATAAGCATTTGAATAATATTATCAGTATCCAAGTGTTGACTTGCAATAACTTACTTATTAATAATCCTGTGATGATACTGATGGCTGTGCCTCCAAGAAGTACAGAGGCTAATGTCCACTTGCAGTATGATGTGTGTATATACTTCGCCTTGTCCATGTGCGGCACAGGCTCCGTACCCACACACTGCTGTCCTGCCATTGTAACAAAAGAGCTGTAGACAGTAAACAAGGATCAGGGCAACTATTGCTTGAACAAACACCATAAAATGCTCATGGATACACTGTATGTATTTTAATAAACAATAGTGAGCAAACCTTTCCTACGTGGTATTCTGTGGGACCAAGCCACACTGTAAATCGCACCAAACATTCTCCGAAATTGCATCGCACAGTCACACTGACTAGAACAGGCACCATTGAAAATAATGTGACTCATGCGACTCTGTGTGACTCAATTTACCTCAGAAAACACACCAGTGTGAACCAGCAATTATATTCAGTGCACACAAATGAATGGTAAACATACGGTACATAAGAGACATTTTCCAGTCAGGTAGCTGATATACATATACAGCACAAAGCAGAAGCAACGACACAGATAAAGAGTAGAACATAAAGTATGAAATAGAAGACAGTATAGAATTTTTCTTCAATTGTTTTCCTTACTTTTTTCTTTAATTTCTCACTTTGGCTATCTCTGGTCACATGTGGGTAGATTTGAGCTGAAAGGAATAGGGAGTGCTCAGAGGAGTCACAGGACTCTCTGCATCATAAAATAAATGAAGCCATTTCTTGTTTCTCTGAAGTCTTTTAAAGGTGGACTGCAAAGTCAAATGTTAGCTCCTCAGCTTGGTGTGGTACCTTGACCAATTTCAGGAAGGGGTGTTGGCGCTTTATCTTCTTAAACCCATGATGTCATTTTCAAGTCCTAGATATCCCTCCTCATATTGTGGGAGACATACCCAAACACATTATTACAAACTAGGGAATGGTAAAAATAAGAATTTGTTTTTCAAAGAATAGCCATTTTTCCAATGAAGAGTTGAATATATATAAATATATATATATATATATATATATATATATATATATATATATATATATATATATATATATATATATATATAAATAATAATAATTATAATTATTATTTTATTTTATTTTTTACTAGTTATTGATCATTGATTTTTATAGGGACTGCAACATTATGGCGAACAGATCGAACACTTTTGACACATTTTTGGGACCATTGGCATTTTTTATGCTATAAAAATGCACTGATTACTGTGTAAATGTCACTGGCAGGGAAGGAGTTAACAGTAGGGGGCGATCAAGGGGTGAACTGTGTTACCTAGGGAGTGATGCTAACTATGAGGGGATGGGACTGCCTGGATGAGAAGACCGATCTTTGTTCATACTTAGTATGAACAACAGATTGCTCTCCTCTCCCGTGACAGCACAGAGATCTGTCTGTTTACATTGACCGATCTCCGTTTTGTCTCTGTGTGGAGTGATCCGCCTAGTGCCCACAGCGCCCCCTAGTGGTCAAAAGGCAAACCAACATATAGTTACGATGCTTTGCCCAGGGGAGCCAACCTGCCGCAGTATAACTGTGGCGGCTGGTCGGGAAGGGGTTAAGGTGTTACCTGCAAGGAGGAGTGATATTCCCCTCTACCATTCCTCGGACCACTGAACGTTGACATAAAAAAGAGAAATTGCCACCTGAAAGCTCCTCAAAAACCAGCACTATCAGTTCACTAGTTCCGTGCAGCAGTCCAACGCCCCTGCTTTACTTCTATGTGCTGTAATGATGTGGGGGCTGACACAATAAGTCAATAAAGCAGTATTAAAGTAAAACTATAGGCAAAACTTTAAAAAATATATATATTTTGGATAGAGTAAGGGAGGGTTGTAACCCCTGTTAGATTTTTTTGCACCATCTGTGTCCCATGCAAAGATCTTCCTTCACTTCTTGTCCCATAGCTAAACAGGAAACTGGAGGAAATCCCTGCAAATTAAGGGAATCCCTTGGGGACCACCAGGTCACCAGAACCAGTGTGTACATTGGAAGATTTCCCCTATATTACTGTTCTGGGATTTTCTTTTACTTTCAATGATAATGGTAACATATAGCCCTTGTACACACGGTCGGAGATTCCGACAACCAAATCCGTCGGATTTTGTCCGACGGATCTTGTCCGAAACTGTTGCATACACACGGTCGGACAAAGTTGTCGGAAAATCAGATCGTTCAGAACATGATGACGTTATTTTGTTACGACGGGACTACGTTCAGGCTAGTAGCAAATAGCTTTGGTGTAGGAATTTGATCTGAGCATGCGTGACACTTTGTCCGATCGGAATTCTCTACACATGATCGGAGTATGTGCAATCGGAGCATTTTGTCCCAGAAGGATTTACCCCCTTAATGACCAGGCCATTTTTTGCGAAACCGACAATTGCGTGGACCTGTGACAATAAAATTGATGTCCTTTTTTTCATCACAAATAGAGCTTTCTTTTGGTGTTATTTGATCACCTCTGCGTATTTTATTTTTTTCGCTATAAACATAAAAATAGTAACAAAAAAAATATATTTTTAACTTTTTGCTATAATACATATCCAATAAAAAATGTAAAAAAAATATTTTTTCATCAGTTTAAGCCAATATGTATTCTTCTACATATTTTTGGTAAAAAAATCCCAATAAGCGCATATTGATTGGTTTGTGCAAAAGTTATAGTGTCTACAAAATAGGAGAAAGATTTAGGGCCGCTTTTAATTGTTTTTACTAGTAATGGAGAGAATCAGCAATTTTTAGTTGGACTGCGACATTGCGGCGGACAAATCTAACCCTAAGGCCGTGTACACACGGGCGGATTGTCTGCCCAACTTAGTCCGCTGAACCGTGTTTCAGCGGACAATCCGCTCGTGTGTGGGCTTCAGCGGACTTTTTCAGCGGACAGTCTGACGGACTTTGTCTTTCGGAATTTCCGTAATTTTGTCCGTCCAAACTTGGTTTTGTCCGTTCAAACTTGGTTTCAGCGGACAGTCCGCTCGTGTGTAGGCAAGTTGGACAGACTAAGTATGGCGCATGCTCAGAAAGGATTTACACGGCCGAAGGTTGCATTGCAGTGTATTGGACGTCGTTTTTCTAGTCCCGTCGTACGTGCTGTACACGTCATCACGCAAGTTTTCAGCGGACTGTCTGTTCATCGTGTGTGGTCAAGTCCGTTCATTCAAAAGTTGAACGGACTGTCTGTCGGATTGTCTGACGAACTTAGTTGGGCAGACAATCCGCCCGTGTGTACACGGCCTAAGTGACACTTTTTGGTGACCAGTGACACCAATAGAGTGATATAGGTGCTATAAAAATGCACTTATCACTGTATAAATGGCACTGGCAGGGACGGGGTTAACACTAGGTGTGATCAAAGGGTTCCCTAGGGAGGTGCTTTCTAACTGTCAGGGGGACGGACTGACAGGGAGTAGAGAGAGATCGCTGTTCCTGATCACTAGGTATAGCTGATCTCTCTCTCCTCCCCTATCAGAACGGGGATCCGTCTTGTTTACAGATTCCCGTTCTGCCTCTGTGAGGAGCGATCGTTGGTGGCCAGCGAAAATCGCGTTGCGCACCCTGTATCTATTACACAAAACGACGCACAGGTACATCGTTTTGCGCAATAGAGCCACCCTGCCGCAGCATATGTGCGGTGGCCGGTCTTTAAGTGATTAAACTCAAAAACAAAAATGTAATATATTACAGCTTACAAATTTTTAGATGTGGTGGCTGTATTCATTTTCTATATTACACTTTTTATCTTTATTTTCACTTGGTGATCCGGTCAGTAAGTCTATAATTTCTCAGCTTCCTTTCACAAATCGACAGGAATGAGACAAACCATTTAACACTGACAATGGTGCTCACAATGGTCAGATTTTTTTCATTTATGTAAAATCTTTATACCAATAAGAAAAAAAAAAACTGTTGCTGTAACTGCTTAGAGTTTAACTATAGTATAGAGGGATTAGAAGACCTGTCAGTATTTTAGCTGTCTGAACCCCCATTAGGGAGATTCACCCTCTCTATTCGTCTTGTTTGTCGTTATCATCGAAAGTGAAAGAAAAGACAGAATTTTAGGTTGACATCATAGCAGTAGTAGAGAGAAAATCTTCCAATGGGGATACCAGTTCTGGGACACCCTAGATTTGTAATCAAGTCTTATTGCCAGAAGGACAAGGTGTTCTATATGTCTACATCCACACTGAATTGCTCATAAGTGTCATTGTGTCTATAACATATGCGTACATATCCATAGATTTTATTCACATGTACTCCTGAAGAAGATTTTTTGAAACGCGTCGAATTTGCATGCAATATAGACATATTTTACATTTACAAGATACTCTTTTGCCCTTTAATGACTGTGCACAGCGGGGGTGCCGATGCTCGTGGCCAACAGTCGCGATGACCGCTGGCCACGAGCTGATCGTGAGCACGATTGACAGAACAGGGACGAGTGTGTGTAAACACACTTCCCTGATCTGTTCTAAGAGGAGTGACAGATCGTGTGTTTCTATTAGCTAGGAACCACGATTCGTCACTTCCTCTAGTCAGTCCCCTTCCCCTTCAGTTAGAATCACCTCCCAGGGAACACAATTAACCCTTTGATCGCCCCCTAGTGTTAACCCCTTCACTGCCAGTGACATTTTTACAGTAATCAATGCATGTTTATAGCACTGAATGCTGTATAAAGGCCAATGGTTCCAAAAATGTGTCAAAATTGTCCGATGTGTCCACCATATTGTCAAAATCGCAGCTTGCCATCATTACTAGTAAAAAAAAAAATAATAATTATAAAAATGCTATAAATCGATTCCCTATTTTGTAGACGCTATAACTTTTGTGCAAACCAATCAATATATGCTTATTGCAATTTTTGTCAAAAATATGTAGAAGAATACATATTGGCCTAAACTGAGAAAAAAATTGCTTTAAAAAAAAAAAAAAAAAAAAAGGGGGATATTTATTATAGCAAAAGTTACAAAATATTGTGTTTTTTTTCAACATTGTGGCCCCTTTTTTTTTATAGCGCAAAAAATAAAAACAGCAGAGGCAATTAAATACCGCCAAAAGAAAGCTCTATTTGTGGGGAAAAAAAGGACATCAATTTTGTTTGAGTGCAACGTCGCATGACCGTGCAATTGTCAGTTAAAACAACGCAGTGCCAAATCGCAAAAAACGGCCAGGTCATTCAGCAGCCAAATTTTCTGGGGCTGAAGTGGTTACTAGGGTTCAGCTTTAATTTATTATTAAAGTGGTTGTAAACTCTTACAGACCACTTTTACCTACAGGTAAGCCTAGATTAAGGCTTACCTGTAGGTCCAAGAAATTTGCATGGTTTAGGAGATATTTGCTAAAGACAGGCACCGCTGTCTACAGCGCATGCACCGTACACAGCAGCGCGCAGGCGCATTGAGCGTGCCAATGCTAGCGGCGATCATGCCGTTAGTGGCGGCACCTGCGCGCATGCGCGGGAGTGACGTCATCACAGCTTCGGCCAATCGCAGTGCCAGAGCCACGATACCCGGAAGGAAGATGGACGCTTTGTGGAAGAGGGGACAGCGGTGACATCGCAGGCTCCTGTGTCAGGTAAGTGACACATATTAGGAGCCCATTATGCTTTAAAGAGGAGCTGCACCTTTAAAAAAAATATTAAAACCCAGCAGCTACAAATATTGCAGCTGCTGACTTTTAATGAATTGACACTTACCTGTCCCAGGGTCCAGCAATGTCGGTGGCAGATGACGAGCGATCGCTCATCTCTCTGCTGCCCCCAACACCATCCTCTGTCAGGGAATCGGGAAGTGAAGCGTTGCGGCTTCACTGCCCGGTTCCCTACTGCGCATGCGCGAGTCGCGCTGCACGTCTCCACTGGTCCCTGCTGTGTCCTGGGAACTGTGTGTTCCCCAGAACACAACGGGGGGTGGGGGAATCTGCGGCTAGCTTGTCCCAGAAGTGGGTGCAGATACCTGGATTATCCATGTATCTGCACCCCCCTGAAAGGTGCCAATTGTGACATTGGAGGGGGGGGGGATCAGATGAGCGGAACTTCCACTTCAGGGTGGAGGTCTGCTTTAACTTTGCAGGGAAACAAAGAGGAAATAAAACCCATCAGGGTTTACTGCCTCTTTAAAAGCCATCTAAAACTGCTAGTACATCTCCCACTACCCTCTCCCCAGATTGCTGCTTTTCAAATGTGTCTCCATTGTTCCTCCATCCAGAGTGAAAAAACAAAGACAGGGAGTGTGTTACTGACAGGATCACCAGGCGGAAAAAAAAGGAAAAAAAGGCAAAAAAAGAAAATGAATGTAGCAACTAGCATTAGGGATTGATAGGCTACAAAATACTACATTTTTGTTTTTGGCTTTAATAGCACAGCGAGGAAACATACGATTGGCTCTTCTGGAAGTGTTTTTCTTAGGAGTACTCAGATGGCAATTTATCTTCATTATAGTGGTGTTCAGTGACACGGAGCAGTGGGAGAAGTTAAATGTTTACTATCTTCTTCGCAGGGAACACTGTTATTCACAGTTTGATTTTAGCAGAAATGCGTCCAAAATGCAACAAAACGATCATTGTGAGGTCAGTGCCTTCAAGAGAGAAAATGGGAACGAGGATTTGGAATTTGAAGTATGCATGTCAAATCTTGGCTTGGCACTGGAAACTAGGACATCTTGTTAAATAAAATGCTGCTAAAGTAGCCGGGTGTTCTAGATGAACTGATGATAGAACAGGTATTAGTTGGACATGTATCAACAATCCAGAGCAATTAATTAGAGAAACAAGATGACAGTAATATATTCTAGCATGGGGGAAAGTGAGCAGCCGTGCAGACAGACAGAATACTGTTTTGACTACAGAGCTTTGAGTATGGATATAACATTGGATATGGCGTACATGTACGAAATAGTCATAAGAATGACTGGAAATATTATTCTGTAAACATTCTGCAGAGTCATTGTGGTGCTTTTTAAAAAGAATTTAGAACACTTATTTTTTGTATTAAAAGACAAATATGAGATAATCATAGAAAGTACAGGCCGGCAACCCGACAGCTTCTCCATAGAAAAAATTTATTTGAGCATTACAGCAATAACATCATCCAAAAAACACTGACGCGTTTCGGCCTTAGGTCTTAATCAAAAGCATAAAACAGGGATATGCAATTAGTGGACCTACAGCTGTTGCAGAACTACAATTCCCATGAGGCATAGCAAGACTCTTAGAGCCACAAGCATGACACCCAGAGGCAGAGGCATGATGGGACTTGTAGTTTAGCAACAGCTGGAGGTCCGCTAATTTAAGACCCCTGGCATAAAATATGAATTGAACACATCAGTAGTAAAGCCTAGTACACACGGGCCGAATGTCGGCCGGCATCGGCCGTTCAATAAAAAAACGGCTGATATCCAGGCTGTGTGTACTGCAGCAGTTTGGCCGGCTTCTATCCATGGGGAATGACTGCAAAAGGTCTGCTGATAGACTCCCAATGTGTCCCGGAGTTTTCTGGCAAGGGGGCTGTCCCCTTGTGAGAACACAATAGCACAGCAGGGGAGATCGCTGTACTAACATTGCATGGTTAGTACAGAGGCTCTTTCGGAGTTGTCCGTTTTTTTTTGTTCAGCCCTGCTAGGTTGAATGAAAAATACCTGCTAGTGTGTACTAGTCACATTGGTTTTATAGATCAAACATGAGAAAAACCTGAATAGACCCATCATAATGGATCATATATTATATTAGAAGAAACAAAGGTCACGGTTATCAAACGATGATGCATCTACTTAAAGGGATATTACAAGTTTCATACAGTTTTAGTTTAGAACTATAGTATAGAACTATAGAACTATAGTACAGGCAGTCCCGGGTTACAAACAAAATGTTGTTCTTAAGTTTGTTCTCAAGTTTAATTTGTATGTGAGTTGAAACAGGTACATTTTTTAAGTGTTATGCCCTTGTACACACGGTTGGACTTTCCAATGGAAAATGTGCGATCGGATTGTGTTGTCGGAAAATCCGATCGTGTGTGGGCTCCATCTGACTTTTTCCGTCTGAATTTCCGACACACAAAGTTTGAGAGCTGGATCTAAAATTTTCCGACAACAAAATCAGATAGTTTAAATTCCGATTGTGTGTAGACAATTCCGACGGACAAAGTGCCACGCATGCTCAGAATAAATTACGATATGAAAGCTACTGGCCCGTTTATAGTCCCGTCGTACATGGTTTACGTCACTGCATTCAGAACGATTGGATTGGATTTTCCGACAACTTTGTGCGACTGTGTGTATGCTAGACAAGTTTGGACCAAAATCTGTCAAAAAAAAATCTGACGGATTTTGTCGTTGGAAAGTCTGACCGCGTGTACAGGGCATAACGCCAAAAAAATGTAATCCCAAAATAAATATTTTTATGTTTTCTGGATAGCATACGGAAAGGTTGACACCCCTGTAACATTTGTTTTGCTGTCTGTGCCCCTGTTTGGAAGACTTCACCTCATTTCTGTCCCTGTGACAATTGAATTTTGAAAATTTGGGGTTGTTGTGAAAAAAAAGCCTTGGTGATACAGCTTCAATGGAGACACCTTTTTCCCACAATAACTCTTCCAGGAGTGGATTTCCCTTCCTATAAGTAGATTACCTCTCATTTCCTGTTGTCTCCCTTCATTTGTAAGTAGGGGTCATATGTAAGTCAGAGGTATGTAGCTCGGGGACTGGCAATTAAATCTCCTTGCTACTGAGACATATTTAAGGATCTATTTATTGTGTCGATGGGCAATTCGCCCAATTTTTAAAGTGGATGTAAACCCTCACATATACCCAGTGAAGTGAACAGCCTCAGATGATACACAGAGATGAAACAAATCTCCCTACATACGTTTTACATGTATATCTGCTGTCTTCAGCTGTATATAGCCTTTAGAAAGTGCTCTTCGTGTTACAGATTTTCTCTTCCTGGTCAGCACTGGGAGTGGATTATTAGCATACAGCCAAGACAGCTGATTGGAGGAAAGGTACACACACCGTCTCTCCACATTGGCAAAGGAAGGAAGGAATGTGCAGAGCTTTGCTGTGAGACGGCAATCTATCTGCTAATCTATTTATAGCAACCTCCCACTACACACACTTTGGGCTGCCATCTCTGAGATCTTGTCAGAAGTTATCAGGCTGCTAACAGAGCTAAGAGATTAAAACACTAAAGATATATGTGCCCAGCTCAAATGTCATGAATCGGGCACTTACGTCCACTTTAACTGTTTTTTTTTGGCTAAGATTATATTTTGCACATTAATTCAATTTATCACAGTGGTTTTTGCCATACCTCCCAACCTTTTGAGATGGGAATGAGGGACACCTATCAGCAAAAGTATGCAGGCATTGGACAAACCCCCTGGCCACGCCCCCTTAAAGGTGAATTGTATGAAAAAACAAGATTGGTTAAACCCACAAGTTCTTTTTTATCACTATTATTCCTTTATATTGGCTTTTGGAATTTACAAATGCAGCAATTTATAATTTGGACGAAAAGTTTAGCACTGGGAAACACTTTTTGATAGATAAAAAGTGCATTTTATATACATCTCTATAGATCAGACCAAAATGAGGGACAAATGAGGAGGAATGAGGGACAGAGTGGCATTGCTCCAAATTAGGGACAGTCCATCCAAATCAGGGACAGTTGGGAGCTATGGTTTTTGCCCATTTCCACCCATTTTCAAAGGAGATTGACTCAAAATCTGCCAGTTGAAATTAGAGTCAAACAATAATTGACCATGTAATCCCACACATGTCCTTCAATGGGAAAGAGCTCTACCATACTATTTATCCTATTTATTACTTATTGAATGTAGATTCATTTTGGAAATTCACCACACATTCACCTATTTATTTGCCTTGCATAGTATTTAAACTATTTTCTGGTTTGGAGTGGATACATGTATATTTTAAAGTGAGTGAGTGAGTGAGTGAAATATATGTATAGCGCACAATTCGAACTAAATCGCCTTAAAGTTCTCATTGACTTGGAACTGTGTATTTTTTTGTCCATGAGGCTTGATAAACTTGTGTTTTTAATGCAAGCGCCATGCTTCCATGGTTCATTTTTCTTTGCTTTAATGAAAAAAATGGCATGTCCCTCCTCTGGTATCTGTGTACTGTGCAGTCCCGCTGCTATTTGGATAGCAGCCAGCCGCCAGCCTACATGACCTTTAGCATGTTGGAGGGAGGGGGTGTTTTGAGAAGGGTTTATCCATGACATCACTGCACATATTTTTTTTTTTAGTCCAAATATGAGAAGATATGTTTCCCCCTTCCGCTGACCTGGCCAAACACCACAGGGCAACTTGGTGGACCCTGAAAAGGTAAATATGAATAAAAAGGTATAAGTATTTTTAAATGTGCTCTGAATGTATTTATTTTTAAATTTGTACCAGTTGCCAGGCTGGCTAGTTTAATCTCCCTGGTGGTATTATTATTTCAGATTTTAGGTGCTGAAAGCGGTACAATTATTTAGCATGGAAATTTGGCGTTTTATATTGTAGTCCTGTAATTCTTAGGAATAACTCACTTAAAGCGGTCGTCCACCCTGAAGTGGAAGTTCCGCTCATCTGATCCCTCCCCCCCTCCGCTGCCACAATCGACACCTTTCAGGGGGGAGGGGGGTGCAGTTACCTGGATAATCCAGGTATCTGCACCCACTTCCGGGACAAGACCGCCGCAGACCTCTGCAGATGCCCCGCCCCCCCCCCCCCCGTTGTGTTCTGGGAAACACACAGTTCCCAGGATACAGCGGGGACCAGTAGAGATGCGCAGCGCGACTCGCGCATGCGCAGTAAGGAACCGGGCACCAAATTCCCGATTCCCTGACAGAGGATGGAGGCGGGGGCAGCCGAGAGAAGAGCGATCGCTTGTCATCTGCTGCCGACATTGCTGGACCCTGGGACAGGTAAGTGTCAATTTATTAAAAGTCAGCAGCTGCAATATTTGTAGCTGCTGGCTTTTAATATTTTTTTTAAAGGTGCAGAACCACATTAAATCTGTCCAAACCAGAGTCTAGCAGACATCCCGGGTATGATAACATTTGAAAAATGAAATCATAAATTATAATATAATAAATAACTATAAATAATTATACCAAATAATAATATAACAATAATAAATAATATTCAATAATGTAATCAAATCAAAAACACTGAAATTTGCTCAGTTGCAGAATTGTCACTGACATTACTTTTCAGTATTTGATGACGGATCTCCCCACAAATCACTATCGCTCAATTCTGCGAGTGATTCCAATTTATTATCGCTGTTTTCTAGCTGGTCTAAAACCATTTTTGATGTAAAGGCACAGTTTTGGTTGCTATGGACAATCTCAAGTTTCCAGGCATAAAAAACTGTTTTTATATTATAAAACTGCATGCAGGACACTGGGCAGACCACTAGGGACAAAGGGGATGTGAAATAATTACATATAGCAATGTAATCTGTAAGATTACATTATACTGTATGTATACTGTGTGTTTTACTTTTTGAATTTGGTGCCGTTCTCCGCCCCCGTGGGTCGCAACGCTCGCAAAGAACGGAGCCTGGCGATGTGATACATTGAGCGGAGGGTGGCTCGCTCGTACAGCGGGGGGACATGGCTGGATCCAGGGGACAAGGTAAGTAACCTCTTCCTGGATTCAGCGATGCGGTCCCGAGTCTGGCTCTGGGGTTACCACTATTGGTACTAAATTTTCACCCCTAGCCAGACTCGGGAATACCGCCAGGGGGGTTAAAGTAGGTTGTAAACTTTACACATATACCCAGTGAATTGACTACCCTCAGATGATACAGAGATGAAACAAATCCTCCTACATCAGTTGTATCTGTTTATTTGTCCTGTGCAGCCTTCTACAACACACAGATAAAAAGATTTTTCTCAGCACCAGAAGGCAGGTGGCAGGGATCTGACATCACACACTGCAGAGCTAGAGCACAGAGCTGATTGTAATCTGAGAGCTGGTTGGAGGAGAGTGACACAGCCCCTTCTTCACAGGCTAATGCCCCATACACACGGTCAGACATTCCGACCACAAAATACATCTGATTTTTGTCGGATTTTTGAAAATCCGATCGTTCGGAACGAGGTGACGTAAAACAAGTACGACGGGACTACGTAGAGGCCAGTAGCCAATAGCTTTCTTCTCCAAATGTTTTCTGAGCATGCGTGGCACTTTGTGTGTTGGAATTCTCTACACACGATGGGAAAAAGTCAAATTGGATTTTGTTGTCTGAAAATTTTAGATCCAGCTCTCAAACTTTTCCCGTCGGAAATTCCGACACACGATCGGATTTTCCGACAACATAATCCAATCTGACTTTCTTCCATCGGAATTTCGGACCGTGTGTATGGGGCATTAGCGAAACAGAGTTGAGGGTAGGAGTCATCTGTTCTGGAGTGCAGGGTGGGCTAATGTGTCAGCCTAAAGTGAGTCATGCAGAGCACAGAAAGATCAGAGATGAACCAATCTGTGCTTTGGATTTAGGTTAGAACACACTATAGTGGGATGTGCTTTGTTCATTTTTCCTGTCTGAAGTTTACAACCACTTTAGAGCAGAGTGGGGCCACACCATTTTTTTATAAATTAAAAAATGTCATTCTGTCTGCAATTGCTACAGTTTCAGCACCATGGACTGCAATTGCTAGCAAATTGCCACAAAGATTCAACCAGAAACATGGAAATAATCTCTGTTGTATGTTAGATATACCCCCTGCACACACCTATGGTTCCTGCAGAGGTTGAACACCAATGTCACCATACAGAGCCAGTGGCATGGGACCATTGGAGTCTGTTTTTTTTCTCATCTGTCCTTTCATTGGAGGTCATTAACTACTGACATCAATTATTTTTTAAGTTTTGAAAAAGGAAGGCACTCAACCTGTGACCACTGATGTATGAGGCATTCCTCCAACTGACCATCAATGTAAAGGGGTTCTTCTCACACTTACGGTCAAAGTAAGGGCAGCCCTTCTCCTCTTTTCACCCATGTAAAATGTCACTTCTACACTGACCACTAGGAATGAGAAGATGGTTTTGGCCAAACCTAGGCTCAGACTGAATTTTGGTTATTCAGTGGTTTCACAAATGGCCAAACAAAATTGGAAAAAACTGGTTGCTTCAGGAAGTGAAACATTTAGCAGCTGTAATCCTACCATTGCTAAATGTGCCAGCCATCCGCATCCTAAGGCCGCGTACACACGCGGGGACTGTTCGCTCAACTTTGTCCGTCAAACAGTTTCAGCGGACAGTCCGCTCAAAATTAGCATGGACGGACTTGCCCACACACGACGAACGAACAGTCCGCTGAAACCGTGCGCGATGACGTGAACGGCACGTACGACGGGACTAGAAAACGACGTCCTATACACTGCAATGCAACCTTCGGCGTGTAAATTCTTTCTGAGCATGCGCGAGACTTAGTTTGACGAACAAGCCTACACACGGGCGGACTGTCCGCTCAAACCAAGTTTCAGCGGACAGTTTTTCGGAATTTCCGAAAAACTTTGTTCGTCAGACTGTCCGCTAAAACTGTCCGCTGAAAGCCCACACACGAGCGGACTGTCCGCCGAAACACTGTTCAGCGGACAAAGTTGAGCGAACAGTCCCCGCGTGTGTACGCGGCCTCACAACCAAGATTCACCCCAAGATAATACAGCTGTCTTTTACATTATTCATCATGTTTGTTATTAGTACCGAGACAGTCCATCACAATCTATTGAGTCTGGGATTAGATTTTTGCCCAGCTTCAGCAACTGCTCTATCTTCCCACTCTCATTCCCTTTTTTTCTATCATTCAGCTGTCAGCAGAATGTAAACAAAGGGGCGTAGATTATGTAAAAAAAGCATGGACCCCCTTCAATCTCTATTAAACTTTAAGTCTGGTATGGGTTTTAAGGGGGACCCCATAAAATTCCTCACAAAAATTCACACCAGACCCAGATTCGAGCATGCAGCCTGAAAGGAGGAGGAAACAAGCATGTGCCCCTGTGACAGACCCAACCAGGACAGTTTTTTTTAGAGAGGACAAGGGGCAAGCCTCCTATCCACTGATTATGGCCCATAGAGGGAGCAGATCATTCTCCAATGATGGACAACAATGTGATAAACGCTGAGAGTGATGCTTAGATTAATTCTCTGAATAAGGACAATAAAGATTTCCTTCTGAAATGGATGGAAAGGTGTAATATTAATCTTGTATAGGTTAATGGTAAAAGGAAATATGGTGGCCCTCCTGCAGATTGGGTTGGAGAGGCTCCTTCACTTGGGACAGAAATACCCTATATTGTCAAAAGTATTGGGACACCTGCCTTTATACGCACATGAACTTTAATGGCATCCCAGTCTTAGTCCGTAGTGTTCAATATTGAGTTGGCCCACCCTTTGCAGCTATAACAGCTTCAACTCCTCTGGAAAGGCTGTCCACAAGGTTTGGAGTGTGTCTATAGGAATGTTTTACCATTCTTCCAGAAGCACATTTGTGAGGTCAGGCACTGATGTTGAATGAGAAGGACTGGCTCGCAGTCTCTACCTTAATTCATCCCAAAGGTGTCCTATCGGGTTGAGGTTAGGACTCTGTGCAGGCCAGTCAAGTTCCTCCACCCCAAACTCGCACATCCATGTCTTTAAAGACCTTGTTTTTGCACTGGTGCGCAGTCATGTTGAAATAGGAAGGAACTATCCCCAAACTGTTCCCACAAAATTGAGAGCATGAAATTATCCAAAATGTCTTGGTATGCTGAAGCCTTAAGAGTTCCCTTCACTGGAACTAAGGGGCCAAGCCCAGCCCCTGAAAAACAACTCCACACCAGGATCCCCCTCCACCAAATGATTTGGACCAGTGCACAAAGCAATGTCCATAAGACCTGAACCTCAACCCAACACCTTTGGGATGAATTAGACTGGAGACTGCGAGCCAGGCCTTCTTGTCCCACAATCAGTGCCTGATCTCACGAATGTGTTTCTGGAAGAATGGTCAACATTCCCATGGATACACTCCTAAATCTTGTGGACAGCCTTCCCAGAACAGTCAAAGCTGTTATGGTTGCAAAGGGGGGACCAACTCAATATTGAACCCTACAGACTAAGTGGGGTACACACTAAAAGGAAAATCAGACGAACGAACATCCAAATTTTCCTTGTTGTTTCACAGAAAACCGTTGAAAGAAAATTCTTACAAAAATTCTCGTACGATAAAGGTTTTTTTTTTGTTGTTTATGGTTTCTGATCATGCGCAGTCTTTCTTTGCAGACTCCTACGGAAATGGTACACGTTAAGTGAAAATCGTTCATTCTGTTCCCATACAAAAAAAATTGGGAGTTTGTACCTTCAAGAATTTTCTTACAAATATTCGGATTCAGTTGTTGAAAGTTGTGTACACACTATACGAAAATCATACAAAGATTTTTTGGATGAAAATGTTTGCCTGACTTTCTTATAGTGTGTACAACCCTTAAGACTGCAATGCCATTAAAGTTCATGTGTGTGTAAAGGCAGGCGTCCCAATGCTTTTGACAATATAGTGTATTTATCAACAATATCCCTTAAGAAATCTATGAAGATAATGTCATTCCACCTTTTCAGATTGCTGGAACATTGTATGAGTTTGTCTGATAAACTATTGTAGACTTTTGCTGGACAGTCTGAGATGGGGTGGAATCACTGTTTGTGCATTGTGTGCCTCCTAGTTCTGCATTCCCTTTGTTAATTGAGTCACCTATTGTTTCGGTCTGTCTGATCATCTCTTGGAGATTAGATTAATATTGTGATCACTATACCCTGTTATCGAACCATTGTGGGATGTTTATGCTTATGATGATGTGTAATGTACTTTGTATCCAGGGTTATAGGCTTGGTGCCAAACAGTCTGGGTGAGCACTGAGTCACCTAGGTGGCTAGTTGTTTACTTAGTTCATGTTAATTAGACTGATGTTTATGTTGGCTGTTCCTCAGCCATGTTGATTATATTCCTGTATACAGTTTCCTTTGAATAGGATAATGTTATTAGGCTCACCTGATCTGGTGGGCTATATACAGTATTCTGTGCAATTTTACAATAAAGTGAGTTCCAGCTTGCATCTCAGCTATTGTTGGCTAGGCTTAGATGCTCAGCTATAATATCTGGTTCCTGGGTCCAGACTGGGGGAAGCTATATATCTTGATGGAAGCACCCAAGCTCATAGTTTAATTTCATTATTAATAGAAATGTTGTCATATAGAGCCGGAGGTTCTTTAAAATTATTTGCTCTATATACACTAGCTATGCCACAATGCTTATTGTTTTATTTTCTGTTATATATGTACAACTTACGGATCATGCTAATGTACTGTGACCTACTACAATGCTAAAAATTCTAGTAGTGGTACCCTATGACCTAAAACACTGTTTAAAAGGATTTCTTTGAGGTGAAAAGATTGCAAAACACAGTTCTAATGAGAAAGTCTGGTGTAAGGCCGCGTACACACGCGCGGACTGTTGGCCCAACTTTGTCCGTCCAACAGTTTGAGCGAACAGTCCGCTCAAACTTAGCATGGACGGACATGGCCACACACGACGGACGAACAGTTTGCTGAAACCGTGCGCGATGACGTGAACGGCACGTACGACGGGACGAAAAATACGACGTCCTATACACTGCAATGCAACCTTCCGACGTGGAAATCCTTTCTGAGCATGCGCGAGACTTAGTTGGCCGAACAAGCCTACACATGAGCGAACAGTCCGCTGAAACAAGGTTTCAGCGGACAGTTTTTCGGAATTTCCGTAAGACCTTGTTCGGCCAACTGTCCGCTGAAACTGTCCGCTGAAGCCCCACACACGAGCGGACTGTCCGCCCAAACACTGTTCAGCGGACAAGGTTGGGCGAACAGTCCGCGCGTGTGTACGCGGCCTAAGCTGTTAGCTGTCACACTGGTGTCTCATTTCTCTGACTCGTTTAGCTGTGCATGGAAATTTGAGCTTGAGACACTGAGCACTGTAAGCAATTGCCCATTTTTAAGATCGGTTAGGAATAGAGGTGTAAGTTTATGAACTTTAACCTGCAGGCTGGAAATATATACTGTATATGAACAAAAATATACAGTGTATATCTATCTATCTATCTATATGTAGGAAGGCCAGTATGGTGGCCTGAATTTATGGGAGGAGCCCAGAGGGTATTTAACCAGCCCGCTCGCCTGTGGTCTTTGTCGGTTTCCGGTGCGCGGCACTACGTCACTAGGCCGACGGCTCGTGTTTCGTTTCCATTCGGACAAAACGTCTCTCTCGTGGTTTTCTTTCCCGTTCGTTTTGTACAACGTCGCCGGCTCTGTACAACGTCGCCAGCTCGACTGCCGCAGGTAAGGGTCTCGATTGACCTTCCTGTACTATTTTTAGTGTCGTTAAAACCTGAAATATCGAATCGTTCGTTATGATACCGGTTGTTATCACTCAATACGCTCCAATTTCGCAGCGCCCTTCATTCCACGGGCGTCATTTCTGTAGATATTGCTGGTAGGAAAAAACTGCACTGTTTTAGTACTTGTTATATAGTCTCGTTACCGTGTTCCACAGTCAAAATCGTTGCCAGTCGTGTCTCACGGCACAACGACTCGTACCTCTGCCATAGCTGGTTCACGTAGGTCATTTCATCATTTCACTCATTTCTGTCACGCACGGCGCTCCGATTCGAAACCAGTCGCATCCGCTAAATGCGCCGTTTCGTTCTGGTGTGCCCCCTACTTGCTCGGCCTCATTTCGGTACATGCTCCAGAGCCCGCTCGTCGTTAAAACGACCCGGGTCTCTGTCATGGGAGTCATTTTCACCTCACCTATTACGTTCGAATCGAAACCAGACGCTTTTCTCAAAACGCGCAGGTTCGATCGACGTGTCCCAGTTGCGTTGGCCTCATTTCGGTACATGCTCTAGAGCCCGTTCGTTGACGGTCGCAGGTTGCGTCCTCTCCGATTTGTAGCTCTATCATGGGAAACATTTCATTGTCACATAGTACGTTCAGTTCGAATCCGGTCGCATCCCCGTGCATCGATTCGTCCGGACGGCCCCAGGTATTTTTCGGCCTCATTTCAGTACATGCGCCAGAGTCCCGTTCGTTGTCAGCCGCAATCGCGGCACGACCGGTTCGGGCCTCTGTCATGGCAAACTTTTGTCACTCATTTCACTGTCACCTACCGCGCTCTGATTCGAATCTAGTCGCATCTATGATGCACCGATTCGTTCCGATGTGCCCCAGTTGTTACGGCCTCATTTCAGTACATGCTCCAGAGTCATGATTCATTGTTGGTTGCAGGTTTCGGTTCTCTGATTCATGTCTCTGTCATGGGAAATCGGTTCACTGTCACGTATCACGCTTCCGATACGAATCCAGTCGCATCGTGCGCTAATTCGTCTCGGCACGTCCCAGGTATTTCAGCCACATTTCAGTACATGCTCCAGAGCGTACACGGTTAACGGTCAGTCGCAACAGCGGCATGATCGATTCGTGCCTCTGTCATGGCAATCAAAATAATTTCGCCGCCACGTACCGCACTCTGTTTCGAATCCGGTTGCATACGTTATGCACCGATTCGTTACGGTGTGCCCCGGTGCTTTAACCTAATTTCAGTGCATACTCCAGGGTCCGGTTCCTCATCAGTCGCAGTCGCGGCACGATCGACTTATGCCTCTGTCATAACACATATTTCATTAACTTGACCGTCATATACCGTGCCCCGATTCGACTCAGTCGCATCCGTGAGGCACCGATTTGTTCCGGTGTGCTTCAATTGTTTTGTTCCGAATCGGCTCGGTCGCATTTCGTTACATGCTCCACAGTTCATCTCATCACTTTTCGTCTGAAACGTCGGTTATCGCAATCAGCCTATGTCACAGCAAACATTTCACTCATTCACTGCGCACTCTTGTCACTTGAGTCTAATCCACTCATACCAACAATACATTGGTTCGCACCCGTCATGTCAGCATTACAGGTATCGTTCACATGTTGCCTGTCATTCCTCCAAGTCCGACACTCACTATAGATCGATCCTTCGTGCTTCGAATTTCAGCCAAGGGTCTCGATTCGTTCGTTAAAACCTTCACCTCACTACTACTCCCCCTGATAGTCGCACAATCCAATGCATCTTGGTTTCCTTTCATACATCTTACGATCGGTTCCTATCAGGATTGTTACATATAGATACAAAGATTTGTGTCAGTTTCATTTTCATACACGCTACAACCCGTTTCAATTCCAGTCGCCCCAGCGGCAAATTGATTTGCACCGGGTTCATCCCGTACTCTCCACAGTCTCTTACATATTAGATTAAATTCATACACTCTAAAACGGATTTTGTCAGATTAATTTCATGCGATCAGCTCATATACGATTCGGTTTGTTCGACCGATTCATATCGGATTCATTCCATACACATCCAAGAAACAACTTCTTGCAAATCACTGCTAGCACGCACCCAAGCATACGCTCCCTGCAATCATTGCAAACATGTTCCAGGCACAGACTTCTTGTAGTCGTTGCAAGCGCGCGTTCAAGCATGGACGTCTTGCAATCGTTGCAAACACGCATCCAAGCATAGACTTCTTGCAATCGTTGCAAGTACGCATCCAAGCATAGACTTCTTGCAATCGTTGCAAGCACGCATCCAAGCATAGACTTCTTGCAATCGTTGCAAGCACGCATCCAAGCATAGACTTCTTGCAATCGTTGCAAGCACGCATCCAAGTATAGACTTCTTGCAATCGTTGCAAGCACGCATCCAAGCATAGACTTCTTGCAATCGTTGCAAGCATGCATCCAAGTATAGACTTCTTGCAATCATTGCAAGCACGCATCCTAGCATAGACTTCTTGCAATCGTTGCAAGCACGCATACAAGCATAGACTTCTTGCAATCGTTGCAAACACGCATTCGAGCATAGACTTCTTGCAATCGTTGCAAGCACGCATTCGAGCATAGACCTCTTGCAATCATGGCAAACACGCATTCAAGCATGGACCCCTTGCAATCATTGCAAACACTCATTCAAGCATAGAACTCTTGCAATCATTGCAAGCAGATGTCCAGGCACAAGCTTATTGCAATCATTGCTAGCAGGCAGTTCTGACTAGCTCAATAGATTGCTTTAGGAAAGCCTGGATACTTTCCTAAATGTACATTATATAACGGGGTACTTATGTTTATAGGTAAAGTTGATCCAGGGAAAAATCCGATTGCCTCTCGAGGGATCAGGAAGGAATTTTTTCCCCTGCTGTAGCAAATTGGACTATGCTCTGCTGGGGTTTTTGCCTTCCTCTGGATCAGCTGTGGGTGTAGAATTGGGTATGTTGGGTTGTGCGATACTTTGTTTATTTGATTTTGTGGTTGGACTGGATGTACTTCTGTCTTTTTCAACCTGGCTACCCATGTATCCTACCATAACTCCTTGCTATCGTTGCAGGCACGCATCCTGGCATAACTCCTTACAATCGTTGCAGGCTCACATCCTGGCATAACTCTTTGCAATCGCTGCAAGCACCTATCCTGGCATGACTCCTTACAACTATGGCAAGCACGCATCCTGGGGAACTCCTTGCAGTCGTTGCAGGCACGCATCCTAGCATTACATCTTGCAATCGTTGCAAGCACGCATCTTGGCATAACAGCTAAGCAATCATTGCAGGCACGCATCCTGGCATAACTTCTTACAATCATGGCAAGCACGTATCCTGGTGTAACTCCTTGCAATCGTGGCAGGCACGCGTCCTAGCATAACATCTTGCAATCGTTGCAAGCACGCATCTTGGCATTACATCTTGCAATCGTCGCAAGCACGCATCCAAACACACGTTCAAGCACAACTCCTGCAGTCTTCGCAAAGCACATGCGGTAACACGAATTTCTCAGAGTCACTACGAACACATCTCCAGTGACAAACTCCCGTGCCATTGTCGCAAGCACATGTTTAAACACAACTTTTGCAATCGTGCCAAGGCTCGCGACTTAGCATAACTTCTTGCAATCATTCTTTTGCTAGCACATTCTCAGTGGCCCACAAACTGGCTACACGTTGTTTTCAGCAGCACTTAATTGGCCACTTGTCTTCTGTGGCTTTTCTTACAAGCCATTCACCGTTCCCTGTCTGTCATCTCTCCCTTAGGACAGTTGAGTTCAACTTCCGTCCTGCACCGGGATCGTGTTGACACACGCAACTGGCTTCTTCTTGTTACACAGTCAGGCTATACCTAGCCAGCGTTCAGCATTTCTTATCATTACAGGACTCGGAGAGCCATCTGTCTTTACAGCCCATACAGTAAGATCCCCACTACGAGGCATCTAGAGGCATCAGCCCATAGCCAACGGCATACACTCGCCCATCACATCTGCCATCTTTAGGAACACATAAAATCCTCGCACATTCCCCAGTCTAGTCGTCCAGGCGGCCATCTACCGGGCCCTTTGTGGTTTTCACGGCCTACCCAGTTTATCGTTAGTAGCACTGGCAGCCAAGTTCTACACAGACACCACCTGACGAATGGTCATAATCTACAATACGGGCCATCCCCCAGGGTCAATCTTTATGTCACGCCTCCTGGTCTCCCTCTCACGGACGCAGGACCCCGCTTAGATCCTTAATTTAGATGCCGTAGCATTAGCAGTCCTATCTATGTCGGAAGGTTCCTTACTGCATGGATTGGTATAGCGATGTTTATACCATCTACGATGCCCGGTCACCCCTGGTAGTGACGGATGCCGCAGCCTCCACAGGCTTCGCTGCAATTTTTGGCCACCACTGGCTTACAGAACCATGGCATCAGGGATACTCCTAAACCCCGGGTTTACCTGGACTTCCTCCCTCTTCAAGCTATACCCGGTCATGACAGCCTCTCGACGCTGGGGTCATGTCAAGACAGGACAGGCCATGGCGTTCACCACCGACAACTGGGCCGAGGTTGATCTTGTTGATGAAGCTAGGTCAGGACCGCTCTCGGTTAGGTCCTTCTACGCAGCCTACACCTCGACCCCAGTCCATAACGTGGTCACTCTTTAGTATTTGAGCACCCTTGGCAGCATGTTGGCCTGGGTCCCAAGTCACGTCATTGAGAGACTAAGCAGTTGGAACCCTGCCTACCTCGCCCAGTACATCCCCAATCCTCGTGCGGAAGTGGCACAGGCATTCACCAAACTCGCTCATCTAATTAAGCTAAAACGAATAAAACCACACCCCTACCTGAATGTTTTTGCCCCCTTATTTTGGTATACCGACCATCAGACCAGGGCACACTTCAGGTCCATTTCATGTTGTTAATCCTATGGTAAAGTATATTGGTTCATATCCGTATCGGCCATAGGGCTTCGACCATAAGTAGGAAGGCCAGTATGGTGGCCTGAATTTATGGGAGGAGCCCAGAGGGTATTTAACCAGCCCGCTCGCCTGTGGTCTTTGTCGGTTTCCGGTGCGCGGCACCCACCCTCCCATCCCCTTTTCAGGGCATTTCTCAAATTCATTTCTCTTCACAATATATTAATTTCTAATCTAGGGTATGCCCCCTTATTTTGGTATACCGACCATCAGACCAGGGCACACTTCAGGTCCATTTCATGTTGTTAATCCTATGGTAAAGTATATTGGTTCATATCCGTATCGGCCATAGGGCTTCGACCATATATATATATTTATATATATTAAACATATACAATATTTATTATTTATCTGACTCAAAAACTAGACAAAATAGATATTTAAAGAAAATATATAGAAAACTCCCTTTAAATGTCTCAGTAGCAAAGTGATTTGATCACCTACATAGCCCTAGCCTAGGACTACAATGACATCTCTGTGTTTTTACGTGGTTAACTTGAAATGTAATGCATTTTAGATTTGTTTCAGTAACAATAAGAACAGATTACAATAAAAATTATTTACTTACCATAAACTTTTTTGGATGTAATTTGCTGTGTATTTGGCTGGATTTGAGTTACTTTTTCAGCTTGTCTTTAGAAGTTGCAAACATTTCATAAAATTAGTTCTTAGTATCCAAGATTTGGCAAATAAACCTAAATAAAGTTGACTGATATAAAATAGTCGTTAGTAGTATTTATAGACACCCATGGTCCATTTGCATATGTATGCCATAAATAAAGATGATTTGGCTAATATTATTACAATTTCGTGCAAGGTAATATTATACTACACATAATAGGCTACTGAATGGTAATTTAATTAAATCATTTAAATATCATTCTTCTTTACTGCACATTCTGATTTTCATGGTTGTACATTTGAATGAGCTGGTGGAGAGCGAAATGAGAAAAACGAGAAAAATGAAGTTCAATAGCCAGTGCAGCTCTTCTGCTTGATTCCGAGAATGCGTGGAATTTTGTGCGTCAGATTTGTGTAAGCACGCTCAGAATTTCTGCCAACAAGTTTTGTTGTCAAAAAATTTGAGAACCAGCTCTCAAACATTTGTTGTCGGAAATTCCGACAGCAATGTCCGATGGAGCATACACACGGTCAGATTTTATGACAGCAAGCTCACATCGAACATTTGTTGTTGGAAACTTCGACCATGTGTACGTGGCATTAGACTTCCAATGCAGGTTTAAACCTGATTGGTAGCAGTGTCAAACTTCTAAAAACTGGCAATATTAATGACACCAGGCTTTATGTGACTGAGAGACAGCCAGGAGGGTTTTCCATCATCACCAGAAGGTATATTCTAGGAACACCAGAATACAGACAAATGGGACTGGGGTGGACTAGTACACTAGAGCAGTGGTACTCAACTTCAGTCCTCAAGTACCCCCAGCGTGCCATGTTTTCAGGTTTTCCTTTACTTTGCACAGCTGCTTTAAATTAATATCAATGACATGGTATTGATAAGAGCTATTTCATCTAAGAGAAGTTTCCAAAACATGGCCCGTTGGTGGGCACTTGAGGATTGAGGTTGAGAACTAGAGCAATGCCTGGATGGAAAACCCAAAAGCTCCTCAGGTAAGCAATGCTCCCTGTGTGAATCCTAAAGTTATTTTTGATTCAATTTTGACTGAAGTATAACTTTAAAACTTAGTTATCTCATATAAATTTTAGGACAAGCATACAACAGATGTGTTAATATGGTCTGTCCCTGTTTCAGAGTAAAAGTACTCTGCTCTGTTTACAATCTAAAATGGTAAAAGGACTGAACGTAGAAGTACAATGGGGTGTTTGTTAGATTTTCATTCTAGCTCATGCGGTCCACTTGAAATAGTTGAATTCCAGACATCTCCTCCCTCTGCTGATATTATCACAGGCTGAGAAAGAAGTGGGACTTATAGCAGATTCACTCAGTTCTCAGAAAGCAAAAAAAAAAAAAAGCAGTAATGAAAGAAAAACCTGCATATAGAAGAATTTAAAAGGGAACTGATAAGAATGGCGCAAATTCACATACTGGGTGTTGTAAGGTGTGAGCACAATAGTCGGAAACACTGTCATGATATCTCTCTGTTGATATAATCAGTCTGGGAAAGTCATTGATAAATTAGAGCTTTTCAACAACACATGGCTTTACGCTTACAATAATACTACAAGACAACCTAACGTATCCCAACGTACTCCTAATAAGTTGTCATTGTCTTCAGAAAAAACATTTTGTTAATTTAAACTTTTACCAAGAACAATCAATTCATGTGAAAATGATATTTCCAATTAACTTTAACTTTTTCTGCGCTTGAAGTGGTGTTCCACCCTAAAAAAATCATGAATGTGCCTAAAAAAATAAGAAATACAATTTGGAATTGTTTTTTTTGCTCACCTCTAAATGGCTGTTACTAGGGGGTCCCTAGTAGTCTGCCTCCTTCAGTGCCTGGGCGCTTGGCGTCACTTCCAGTGCAGGAAGGGCTCAGCTTTGCCCCTCCCTCTTGTCAATCATCTGGGACATGTGACATGTGACAGTCCAAGATGATTGTGCGGCCAATCACGGCGCCGCATGCGCAGTGGGTGCTGGCTGTGAAGCCACAGCCAGGCACCAACAGTTACAATACCGTCGCCACCGAATGTAGGGGGAGACTAGCGGGGCTTTGATCCCCCTCATCGCTGGACCCTGGGACAGTTAAGTGTCTGATTAGTAAAAGTCAGCAGCTGCAGTATTTCTAGCTGCTGACTTTTAATTTTAATTTTTTTAAATGGGAGCCCCTCTTTAAAGAGATATTAAGGCTGGGCTCACACCAATGCGAATTGGATGCAAGTTTCCCTGCATCCAATTTGAATAGCAGGAGGATGTGACCGGCTCTCTATGGAGCCAGTTCACATATCTCTGGGGCGGTTGTGGAGCGCACTGCGTCTTTGGCACCGTTTCAGGCAATGATTCCAAACTGATTCGTCCCTGAAATGGAGAACAGGGATGCACAGCGTTCCTGTGCAATCCATAGCCGGTAGGAACCGGGCCGTAATTGATTGAAAAGCTTAATTTGTTTTAAATTAAATAACAAACATGCCATACTTACCTGCTGTGTAGAACAACCCCTGATCCTCCTCTTCTAGGGTCCCTCACTGGCATTACTGGCTCCTCTTTAGTGTGTGCCCCCATAGAAAGCCACTTCCTATGGGGGCATTCATTAGGGCTCACTCCCGAGCCATCCTATCTGTGTCTACTGACACAGACAGGGCAGCTCAGCTCCTTCATCCCAGAATTTGATTGACAGCAGCAGGAGCCAATAGCACCCACTTCTATCAATCTGCCCTGTGAGGAGAGAGAGAGAGCATAGAGCCACTGCCCTCATGCACAGTGCTGGATCGATATCAGGCTCTGGTAAGTATAAGGGGGGTGAGGGGGGATCCTGTGTCACAAAAGGTTTTACCTTAAAGTGTTACTAAACTCAGGACCCTGCATGCAATATCTGGTCTCCCACAGTACACAGAACATGGAAATAAATTTATGGAGTTATTTAAATCAATATAAACTGCTAAATACCTTTTCTCATCAGTAGTTTTCATTAGTATCAACTGTATCTGGCTGAGCACTGGTTAAATCTTGTAGGAGGATTTTTCATTTTCTTCTGACTGTTCTATGAGGCTGCATGGCCCCTGAGCCTCTATCATTGCTGATTGGTCCTGTGCCAATCACATGTACCCTCCCAAAAAAAAACTCTAGCAATACACACCAAACTGAGCATGCGCAGAGTGCCTCCTAGGGCTCTGTACATTCAGCAGATGGATTAGGGACAGTGGAAGAAGGGGAGAATTATAGAAGACAGGATAAAACAGCCATTTAACACAATGCAGAGGATTAACCCCTTAGGTTCCACAGTGATTATAACAGGCATGCTTTTGCTGTATATACAGACTGATTTTTACTGTTGTAGGTTAAGTAAAACTTTAATACATATGCGGGTTTCGGGCACTCAATGTCCTCCGGCACCCGCTGATCATCGGTAAACAACACAGAATGGTGATCTGTAAACAAGGCAGATTGCGGTTCTGACAGGAGGAAGGAATAGATTCTGCGTTCCTGCAAAGCAGGGACAAAAATCCACCTCTTTCCCTAGTAAAAGCAGCACATACAGTACACATAAACACTGGCTAGGCTAGGTTAAACTAGATGTTTAACCCCTTTACAGCCAGTGTCATTAGTACAATGACAGAGCATACTTTTAACACTGATCACTGTATTAGTGTCACTGGTTCCGGCAAAGTGTCAAAAGTGTCCAATTGTCCGCAGCAATATCGCAGTCCCTTTATAAGCTGCTGATCTCCACCATTACTGGTATAAAAAAATGCTATAAGGTTTGGGTAAACCAATCAACATACTTAGTAGGATTTTATTTTAACAAAAACATGTAGCAGAATTCATATTGGCCTAAATTTAAGAAGAAATAAGATTTTTTTTTTATTGGATATGTTTTATAGCAGAAAGTAAAAAATATTGTTTTCTATTCAAAATTATTGGTCTTTTATTTTTTTTATAGCTCAAAAAATTTTAAAAATGCAGTGGTGATCAAATATCAAAAGAAAGCTCTATTTGTGTGAAAAAAATAACATATATCTTATTTGGGTATAGTGTGGCATGCCCGCGCAATTGTCAGTTAACCACTTAAGGACCAGGCCTCTTTTTCAGATTTGGTGTTTACATGTTTACATGTTTAAAACAGTTTTTTTTTGCTAGAAAATTACTTAGAACCCCCAAGCATTATATTTTGTTTTTTTTCTAACACCCTAGAGAATAAAATAGTGGTCATTGCAATACTTTTTTTCACACCGTTTTTTAATAAAAAAATAAGACAACAGTAAAATTAGCCCAATTTTTTTTATATTGTGAAAGATAATGTTATGCCGAGTAAATTGATACCCAACATGTCATGCTTCAAAATTGCGCCCGCTCGTGGAATGGCATCAAACTTTTACCCTCAAAAATCTCCATAAGCGACATTTAAAAAATTATACAGGTTACATGTTTTGCATAACAGAGGAGGTCTAGGGCTTGAATTGTCGCTCTCGCTCTACTGATCGCGGCGATACCTCACATGTGGGGTTTGACCGCTGTTTTCATATGCGGGCGCTACTCACATATACGTTTGCTTCTGTGCGCGAGCTCGTCGGGACAGGGGGTTTTAAAAAAAAAAAAATTTTTTATTATTTATTTTACTTGATTTTATTTATTTTTACACTTTAAAAAAAAAAATAATAATTAATGGATCACTTTTATTCCTATTACAAGGAATGTAAAAATCCCTTGTAATAGAAAAAAGCATGACAGGTCCTCTTAAATATGAGATCTGGGGTCAAAAAGTCCTCAGATCTCATATTTGGACTTAAATGCAATAAAAAAAAAAGTCATGTAAAAAAAATGACATTGAAAAAAATATACCTTTAAGAGGTATGGGCGGAAGTGACGTTTTGACGTTGCTTCCGCCCTCCTATGGTATAGAGACGAGTGGGGGCCATCTTAGCCTCACTCATCTCCATACCCAGCCATCGGTAGGACCCGATCGCCTCCGCTGCTACCGACGGCTCCGTTAATCGGCGGAGGGCGCGGGAGAGCGGCGGGAGAGGGTTAGGCACCTGTTATACCGCGTACACACGAGAGGACTTTCTGGCAGAAAAGCTCAGACGGAATGATTCCGTCGGACATTCCGCTCGTGTGCGAGCTTCAACTGACTTTTTTTTTCCAAAATTCTGATGGACCTAGAAATAGAACATGTTTCAAATCTTTCTGCCGGAACCAGTTCCTATCGAGAAAACTGTTCGTCTGTATGCTATTCCGACGGACCAAAACCTACACAAGGGCAGCTATTGGCTACTGACTATTGAACTTCCTTTTTCTAGTACCGTCATATGTCATCACGTTCTAGATGGTTGGACTTTGGTGTGATCATGTGTAGGCAAGTCCATTTTGGTGGAACTCCCTCAAAAAGTCCTTCGGAGTTCAGTCCAACGAGAAGTCCGCTCGTGTGTACACGGCATTAGAGTCTGCAGAAGACTTGAGACTGGAGCGGAGGTTCACCTTCCAGCAGGACAACAACCCTAAACATACAGCCAGAGCTACAATGGAATGGTTTAGATCAAATCATTTTCATGTGTAAAGCCGCGTACACACGGGCGGACTGTCTGGCCAACTTAGTCCGTCAGACAATCCGACGGACAGTCCGTCATACTTTCGAATGAACGGACTTGCCCACACACGGCACTTTTTGAGTGGACTAATACGGCGTACTAAGTCCGCCGTACTATCCGCCCTACTTTTGAAATGAATGGACTCATTTCGAGCGGGTCTCCAGGTAGGCGGGGCCAGCGGCGTCTCCCTCGCGGGCCGCCTGGTATGGACTTAAAGGGGAACCCCAACGCATGGGGTCCCCCCAAGTCCACAACAGACCATTGTCCGAGCACGCTACCCGGCCGGCCAGGAAAGGGGGGGCGAGCGAGCGCCCCCCCTGAGCTGTACCAGGCTGCGTGCCCTCAACATGGGGGGGCCCCCAGGCCCCCCCACCCCAAAGCACCTTGTCCCCATGTTGATGAGGACAAGGGCCTCTTCCGACAACCCTGGCCGTTGGTTGTCGGGGTCTGCGGGCGGGGGGGCTTATCGGAATCCGGGAGCTCCCTTTAATAAGGGGGCCCCCGGATACCGGCCCCCCACCCTATGTGAATGAGTATGGGGTACAATGTACCCCTACCCATTCACCTGTAAAATAAAAGTACAAACAAAAAACACAACACACGAGATAAAATACTTTATTGCACAGCTCCGGGGGTCTTCCGTCTTCGGGGGTCTTCTCGCCAGACTCCTCCGCTATCTTCTTGTAGCTCTTTTGCTAGCGGAGGAGTCCGGCTTTCTTCCTCACCGCCGGCCTCTTCTCCCGACTTCGGGGGTCTTGTCCCCCTCTTCGGTTCTTCTGCCGGGCCACCGCGCCTTCTTATAGCTCTTTTACAGGCGGTGGCCCGGTCTTCTGTTGCCGCCGCCGCCCGTTCTTCTGCTTCTTCTTCTTCTCCTGGAGATGTTGCCTCGACGCTCTCTCCGGCCGGAATGCCAGGGACGCGCTCCGCTGCCACTTATATAGGGACAAGGGGCGGTGTCACATGGCTTTATGTCACATGGGTTGGTCACATGGGTTGATGTCACATGAGGACTATGACATCGTAAGGGGGCGGGGTCACCATGTGACACCAACCCATGTGACATAAAGCCATGTGACACCGCCCCTTGTCCCTATATAAGTGGCAGCGGAGCGCGTCCCTGGCATTCCGGCCAGAAAGAGCGTCGAGGCAACATCTCCAGGAGAAGAAGAAGAAGAAGAAGAAGAAGCAGAAGAACGGGCGGCGGCGGCGGCGACAGAAGACCGGGCCACCGCCTGTAAAAGAGCTATAAGAAGGCGCGGTGGCCCGGCAGAAGAACCGAAGAGGGGGACAAGACCCCCGAAGTCGGGAGAAGAGGCCGGCGGCGAGGAAGAAAGCCGGACTCCTCCGCTAGCAAAAGAGCTACAAGAAGATAGCGGAGGAGTCCGGCGAGAAGACCCCCGAAGACGGAAGACCCCCGGAGCTTTGCAATAAAGTATTTTATCTCGTGTGCTGTGTTTTTTTTTTTGTACTTTTATTTTACAGGTGAATGGGTAGGGGTACATTGTACCCCATACTCATTCACATAGGGTGGGGGGCCGGTATCCGGGGGCCCCCTTATTAAAGGGTGCTCCCGGATTCCGATAAGCCCCCCGCCCGCAGACCCCGACAACCAACGGCCAGGGTTGTCGGGAAGAGGCCCTTGTCCTCATCAACATGGGGACAAGGTGCTTTGGGGTGGGGGGCCGCGCGGCCCCCCCTTTCCCCAAGGCACCCCCCCCCATGTTGAGGGCATGCGGCCTGGTACGGCTCAGGGGGGGCGCTCGCTCGCCCCCCCTTTCCTGGCCGGCCGGGTAGCGTGCTCGGACAAGAGTCTGTTGTGGACTTGGGGGGGACCCCCACGCCGATTTTTTTCGGCGTTGGGGTTCCCCTTTAAGTCCATACCAGGCGGCGGGGCCAGCGACGTCTCCCTCGCGGGCCCCGCCTACCTGGAGACCCGCTCGAAATGAGCGGACTTTTCTCCGGGCGGGAAAAGTCCGCTCATTTCAAAAGTACGGCGGACTGGCACACACACGGGCGGATTGTCCGCCGAAATGCGAGTCCAGCGGACAGTATTTTGAACATTCCGAAATACTTAGTCCGCCAGACTGCACGCTGAAAAAGTCCGCTGAAGCCCACACACGAGCGGACTGTCCGCTGAAATGTGTTTCGGCGGACTAAGTAGGCCAGACAGTCCACCCGTGTGTACGCGGCTTTAGAATTGCCCAGTCAAAGTTCAGACCTAAATCCAATTGAGAATCTGTGGTAAGACGTGAAAATTGCTGTTCACAGATGCTCTACATCCAATCTGACAGAGTTTGAGCTATTTTGCAAAGAAGCATGGACAAAAATGGCACTTTCTAGATGTGCAAAGCTGGCAAGGACATCCCCAAAATGACTTGCAGCTGTGATTGCAGAAAAAGGTGGTTCTACAAAGTATTGGGGGGGGGGGGGGGGCTGAATACAAATGCACGCCACGCTTTTCACATATTTATTTGTAAAGCATGTTGAAAACCATTTATCATTTTCCTTGATGCCTAAACATTTTTTACACTAATGCAAGGAATGCATTACAGTAAAGAATGTTTAGGTTTTAGAACCACTTTTAAAAAGAACATCTAGTACATTGCACGGTAGACACTGTCTGCTTTAAGGCTTGGTTGGTCTCAAACAACACAAAGTGTCTGTATATTTCAGCTTTCAGTTGAGATCTTTAAAGAATGTGTTTTTTCCATCAAAGAATCAAAAGAAGAGACAGAAACATGTGAACTGGGCTTAAAGCTCCCCTTAGTTGCTCAAAAGGAGGAAAAAAAAATTACGTAAAATGTAATATTCGTCTAAAAATACTAAAACAATATAAATATGTTAACCACTTGATTACCCAGCACCACTTTAAAATGGCACATGGATAGCAGCTGTTTGTCCCAGTTCCAAGTAGCAGTGGGAATCAGTGACTCCCACATTCCCAGTAGGGGTGCCAGGGTGGAAGTATCGTCTGTCACGGTCAACATTCAGCGCAATGCTCAGAAGCTGAAACAATCGGCACTTGGGCTTCTGATGCCTTCACAGTACTCCGAAGGAGCTCTTTGTGAGAGCAAAAGTAAACACAGTACCTCTGTCTTGTGTTTATTCTGTGTGTGATAACATCATGAGTGATGTCAACGCACACTTATTCACTATGGAGGTCAGGTAGAGCTGTCATAACTCTGCCCAGGCGTTTACACAGCAGCCGATCACTGCTATAGTGATCTACCACTGGCTGGTTGAAGTTGACAGCAGGATATATAAGACTAATATGTAATACAAAGAGACCAGTAATGTTCAGGCCTATTTATATGTCAGCCTGTAGGCAGGTTGCCTATTGCAAGTTAGTTAGCCAGCTTTGGCTGCCCTGGCCAGGGGGAAGGGGTACATTTTTTTTACTGCCTGCCCCGGGCTAAGTTTGCAGGCTTTCTGGCCTCCCATTATGTGTATTATAAAAGGCAAAGAGGTTCGGAACCCCAGGGGGCTAGAGTTGCTGATGAAGAGAGAGAAGAGGGCTGCTGGGACTTGATGTCTGCTCCAGGGAATGCCAACTCGTCGGGACACGCTGGACTTTCTCTAGCAGTCCGTCTCCCATGGTCACCGGGAGCAGACTAGCGCTACAGAGATCTAAGGCCTCGTCACCACGTACGGGAAGGAAGGAGTTCATGAGCATGCATGAGGTCCGCGCTCAGTGGGACCCCATTCTGTTACTGGAAGTGATATCCGAGGATGCTGGACTGGTGGAGTGGGTGTAGGCTTAACACCTCCCTCCTGATGCAAAACATACAAGCACAGTGTGTAGCAATCCGGGAAAAAACACCTGTCAGAGGAGACTCATCTCTAATGCTGCATACACACGACCGGACTTTCCGTCAGAATAAACTCTGACGGTCTTTCCGACAGAGTTCCGCTGAAACGCTCTTGCCTACACACGATCACACCAAAGTCCATTTGTTTAGAATGCAGTGACATACAACACGTACAAAGGGACTAGAAAAGGAAGTTCAATAGTCAGTAGCCAGTAGCTGCCCTTGCATAATTTTTGGTCCATCGGAACAGCATACAGACGGACGGTTTTCCCGATAGGAATTGATTCCATCGGAAAGATTTAAAACATGTTCTATTTCTAGGTCCATCAGAATTTAAAAAAAAAAAAGTCTGATGAAGCCCACACACGATCGAAATATCCGATGAAATGATTCCGTCTGACCTTTTCTGCTGGAAAGTCCGGTCGTGTATATGTGGCATAAGTCGTGGAACTGCCTTAATCTTTGACTTTTCACAAGATTCTCGTCCCCACATTAATAAGCACACTCCGTGCGAAGTATACATTGGTGCAAATGACCCCACCCAGAACTTCAGCAGTCCTGCATTTCACCATTTGTAGAATAAACAGCAGATTGACAGTATAAAAACAAAAAAACAATCCGCAGCTTGAATGTCAAAATTTGGTAGAAATTAGAACACCACACTGCTACTGCTTGCTTCCAAGGCTCTGATCGATAGCTAGCACTAGGCAGCAAGTTCTGCCAGTGCAGTAACACACTTAGGGCTCATTTACACTTGCTTTGCCTTCAACACACATTAAAGAGCCTACCGCTTCAACATGGTTTTATGATGTGATTTTGATGCTTCGAGGGGCTTTGAAGCTTGACAGATGCCCTGTGTGTGGATACCTCATACTTGCAATTTCTCCAAAACAAAGCGAAGCTAAAGTTGAATTAAAGACTCTCAAAAGCCGCAAGCTTTGTCATAGAGTTCTATGGAGGTGCTTTGAAGCACCGCTAAAGCAACATGGGGTATAATTTTTGAAGCAAAGCCCAAGCAAAGCAAAGCAAATGAAAGGTGTAAACAGGACTTTAAGCTAACCATTTTATTTAGTGACAGGAACTTTGACCAGCGTTCAGAGAGCTTTAGAAAAGCGTGTCCAAAGCCTTGTTTTGAAGCAAGGGTAAACTAGCCATTATACTGTTACAGTTACAGCCATCTTTAGCTTCAAATGCATACCCTCCCTAATGCCATATGGCACATCACACAATACCAGGGAATGAGGATGGGTGGAGAAATTCCAGCAGCATAAGTGAATCCAATACTCTAACAATACACTTGGGCGGGACAGGGTGCCAGTTAATCAGTTATTCAGTGGTAATTATTAAAGCACAACAGCTAATTAAAGCAAAATTGCAACTCCAAATCTAAATCTTACTACACGTTACAATATAATTTTACCTATAGATCAACATACAACTATTCCCTATAAAGGCCTGCCTAACTGTATACAAATTGATTGGATAGGTCAGGTAGGTCAGCATATTACAGAGTTTTGGAAAATGTAAAGTTTATTGTACAAGGATTACATGGTCAAATTGTAATGTGTATGAAGAACCTATAATTACTTTATTATTCTTACTGGTTACCGGAATGATAGTACTTACACGTTTGAATTCTTTTTTAACACAAACATGTAGAACCACATCAAATTGTTTTCCAACTGCTGTGCATGTGCTCAGTGATTGTATATTTGGCTTGTTTGAGATGTTGAATTAAAGCGGAGCTCCACCCAAAAGGGGAAGCTCTGCTTATTTGCCTCCTCGCCTCCTCTGCTGCCACATTTGGCACCTTTTGGGGGGGGGGGGAGCAGATACCCGTTTTTGACAGGTACTCGCTCCCACTTCTGGATGACTTCGCTGTGGCAAAGTCACTATGAAGTTCAGCCCCCCTCCTCCTTCCCCCCGCCGCCGGGCCATTCACAAAGTGCAGCACACTTCGCAGTAGGGAACCAGCTGTGAACCTGCAAGGCTTTACTACCCGCTTTCCCCTTGAAGAAATGGCAGCGGCAGCACTTGAGAGCCGATCAAAAAATCAGCTGGGGTGTCAACGTCGCAAGATCCCTAAAAGTCAGCAGCTACAGTTTTTGGAGCTGTTGACCTTTAATTTTGTTGGTGGGGATCTGTAGCTCTGCTTTAAGAAATTCTGAAAGTTGGGTAACCTACTAAGTCACTTTACTGCATTGTTGTCATGGCAGGATTTCATCCCACCCATTTGTTGAATAATGATTAAAAATAAGGCAACTTTATCATGTGTGGGATTCTATGTGGAAAGAGAAATCCAATGTGGAAAAGACTCCTGAGAAGAGGGAATGAACTTGGGAAAGTGTAGTATAGGTAAAATCTGCTTCGTAAAGTTTCATATGGTGGTTAATGAGTTTGTACACATACCCTTTTTATACAGGGCTTGATTTATACACCCCCCTCAAAAGATACGAAATTATGATAAAAAATGATGCCTTAATAACCAAAAAACAAATGAACACATCTACAATCAGAAATTTGTCCATAAAGACACAGTCAGTACCATACTGTCAAAACCAGGAACCTTTGCAAAGACACAATCAGTACTGTTTTAACACAACAAGAAACATGTCCATAGTGGCACAATCAGAACCATACTGGCACAACTAGAAATATGTCTTCTTGGGACTAAGCACATGGAGCCTAGGTTATGATCTTACAGAGACCTCAAAGGCTCTTAAAGAGACATGCAATAAATAAAACAAATCTACTCATCTTCCTTAGAATGTACACTGAGTTGTGCATGCACAGCTCAGTTTACATTCTGATCCTGTGTGACGGGATGACTGAACTCCTGCACATGAGATGTCATCCTGTGGAAACCAATGATGATGGACGTAGCCCAGCACCCAGAGGAAACCAGGTAAAAAATCCCAGTGCCAGCAGGGGACCCTAAACCATTGATGAAGATGGATTTTATAACCACAGGCAAACTACTATTATTAGCAACACATCCCTTAATTGAACAGGTATAGGGGAATTTTATGGGATTTTTAAGGTGCAAAATGAGGTACAGTGATCTCAAGAGATAATGTAAAAAGTTTTATGTAAAGAAAGATTAAAAAATAGTTTAAAAACAATTATGGAAAGTATGTAAGGCACAGTTTTATGGATACAGCACTTTTGACTGGAATTCCCAACACGTTTTGCCCATATTCCAGGCTTCTTCAGGGAATGCTGTCCATTTGAGGTACAAGCCTTCTATTGAAAAAAAAATATACATATAATAATCACATCAAAAGTCAGGATATAAAAATATACAATATACAATATAGAGGGGAAGGGCGGGGTGGGGGGGGGGGGGTTTAGAGAGTGGGGAGAGGGGTTGGGTGAAGATGAAAGGCTAAGGAAAAATACATTTTAAAGAGTGTTAGAGTAGAAGAGGGAAAAGGGGGTCCTTCAAACAGTAATAGTTCCTATAGAAGGAGTTTATCAATTCAATATTTCATTTAATCCAGGATAACCTGTAGCTTTTAAAGAATGAATCCAATTGGATTCCAACTGTAAACGTTTTTGATCGTTAGTTACTTCCTCCTCTGACATCAGTGGGAATATGCTCCAATGCCATAAATGTTATCGTATGCAAACTGAAGCCATGAAATAAACCAACATGACGACTTTTTGGGTTTCCATTTTACGTTTTTTAATAAGAGACACATGATCCTTAATTCTCTTAAAAAAAGGGCGTTTCGTTTTCCCAACATAGAAACAATTACAGGTGCATTTCATCTGATACACAATGTGTTTGACATGTTACTCTATGTTTAATTCTATGAATTTGACCATTGGGCAATACTACCTCATTACTGTTTAACATAAATTGACAATCGTCCCATTTTCTACATGAATGGATGGTACTGAAGTTTTGTAATTACTTTGGACCAAACAGTCCTTTAAATATTTAGCTTGTCTGTAGGTGATTTGTGGTTGCTTATCCACATATTTTCTTACTATAGGGTCAGCCAATAACAGTGGGCAATACTTATTTATGATCTGTCTTACTTGTCTATGTTGTTTTGTATATGAGATAATTATTCTCATAGGCTGTGATATTGGTTTGATTTTTTTTCTTGTAAATCAAAGTATCATGAACATGAGCCTTAGCTCTATTAAAGGCTTTTTTTTAGGATACTATGAGTATAGCCTCTCTAGCATAGACGTGAATATAAAGAGTTGGCCTCAATTTGAAAGTCCTCCTCTCTACTACAGTTCCACCTCAATCTGAGGTGTAAGCAATGCTGTTAACCAAGGATTGAGGATGGGAGCTAGAGGCATGCAAAATAGCAGTGCCAGCTGATGGCTTCCTAAACAAAGAAGTGCCAAGAGAGCCATCAGGTTCAACAAAAATCTTGATGTCTAAGAAACTGATAAATCTCTGATCACATGACATTGTAAATTATAATCATTAGTGCCTATGATACTCATAAACTCAATTAATTCTTGATGGGTACCTATTGGTATATCATCAATATAACATTGAAAAGTAATTATATGCTGATATCTTCCCTTGCAAAGAGGTTTCTCTGGCACCCCCCCTGGTACAGTGCTGTATCCATAAAACTGTGCCTTACGTACTTGCCATAATTGTTTATAAACTATTTTTTATTCTGTCTTTAAATCATGCTTTTTACATTGTCTCTTGAGATCACTGTACCTTATTTTGCACCTTAAAAATCCCATATAATTCCTCTATACCTATTCAATTAAGGGATGTGGTGCTAATAATAGTGGTTTGCCAATGGTTATAAAATCCATTTCCTACTATTGAGTGTTTTATCACATCGTTATAAACCACAGACCCAAAATTTCCACTCAAAAACTTCATACTGATCCCCTCTTTTTTAGGGGAGTATTTTCTCTATATACAACTACATAGATGGTAGTTTATATAATTATATATAGAAGAAAGTGATGCTCTACTCTAGTTATCCATTAAGCATATATATATTTTTTTGTTTTTCTTATCTTGTTAATAGGAATATTTTCTGCATTATTTAAAAGTAAAGTTTTTTTTGTATTTGCATTTGAGTCCAATATAGGATTTTATCATGGCCAGATTTTGTGGGACTGGGAGGGTTTTATGAGCAAAATACCCCTTTCCCAGAGCTCAGTGGGGGTAAAGGAAACAAATTTAGACAAGTTGTTAAACTTCAAAGATCACTAGAAAGGAAAGTTAGAATTTTTTGGCATAAGAGATTTAGAAAAATACATTGACAACAAGATCATCCCTTGGGGATTAAGATTTAAGAATCCAAATGTTCCCAAATTTGAAGAAAGTAGATGAAACATTAAAGAATAGGTGGGAATCAAACCTACAATCGTGCTCCTTTGAGATGATGTCTCTATTGTGTTATCAATATGAGAACGAACTCAATGAGGTGGACAATCAAATTGGTAAATGGTATGCTGAACATAGTTCTCTTGCATGTCTACCTTCCTTCATTGGTAAGGAATGTGAGCTAAGGGAACATATTGAACAAAATATAATTGAGCTCATTAACAATAGAGTACATTTTTACATGATCAATCAGCACATGATATGGGCTTTGCTTACAAATGGAATCAACAAACACAACCAAGATGTCCACCAAAACAAAATAATCAAATACACCCGAATCAAACTGTTCATGTATCTGATACTTCTTCTGTCTCCTCAAGGAGATCTGAACACATTTTTTTCAGACAATTTGAAAAATGTACCTGCACTTATTTACGAACCACTCTGTGCTGTCTGTCACCCGTGGTCCACCCTAAAAATTCACAGCAATGACTAAACACCTCTCACCTATCTTCTAAAACTTCACATGGTAATCAAGGTTGTAAAACCAATGGTATAGTGGTTTCTTTATCTGCTCCTTTTTCTTTTTCTTCAACATTAGCACCGACAATAATGTCCACTAAGGTAAGTGAATCTAATATGTCAATACCTACCAAAACTGACCCTAAGTTGGCCTCTATTTTTTTTACCACCAGGAACTCCAGAGTCCCAAAACTTGGTGACTCTGGAAACTCCCACTATGTAACTCCTGATGGAGAAACACAATTTCAAATTCTCAATCTCTCATCTCATACACTTACTACTGAGGAAATTCAAGTCTTATGCCGGCCATACACGGTTCGAATTTCGAAAGAATTTTTCGTAAACTTTCGAAAATCGTATCTAAGAATTTTCGTATGAATTTCGCACCATTAGTGGGATGCAGCAACAGCCGATTTTCGTGCGGAAATAAAATTTGAGGAATCGGACATGTTGGAAATTTTTTGAAAAATGAACGATTTTCTAATCAATGATGGGAGAATCGTGCGAGAAACGTAATAATAAAAGAAAATGTATGGAGATAAAAGAAAATTTACGGAGAGAAAAGAAGATTCCCAGCCAAGAAAATTATTTTCTGTAGCAACATGAGGTGAAATTGAAGGCTTGGTCGGCTGAATTTCGAAAATCAATGGTGGCATCATCGGATCACAAAAAAAACAAATTTTCTGATTTTGAAAAAAAAATTCGTTCGAAATTCGACCATGTATGGCCTGCATTACAGTTAGGCTTGACCTTCTGTCCTGATGCAAATGTAGATAGATTTGATATTATCAAGGATATCCATTTGTTTGTTCGACGTCTAATGTTTAAAACTTTGTATCATAAGTCACGAAATAGTGATCATCTGGTTTCCTCTACTGGTGAGAGTAATCTCACAATTAGAGAGATTAAAGCTGTTCAGGAACTCATGGAGTTATGGGAGGAGAGCGACGAGTGTGTTGACTCGCCCCTCGACCCTCCCCCATTGTCACGAGATCTACAGTGAACAAATGTTTTTCCCCTCCACAACTATTCAAACCTAAATCAAAGAATTTTCCCACATTCGGTAATAACACTAACCCTAACCTTTTTTTTCGTAATATTACTTGTATATCTTTGGGAAAGTCTGCCTGCTGCTTGGGTTGCCTTTGAACACTTGGGGTCACCATATGGACGCCCAGGGCGCCTGATCCAAGTTTTCTGGACAGTGCCTGGTTCACCATGCTGTCTGTGCACCTCTCGTTGTCCTCCTCCCCTTTTTTTTCCCCTTCATCCACTTGTTCTGGCACCCATTATTGCTCTGACAGTGACGATCTCCCTCCAACCACCAGAGGGAGCTATTTTATCCTCTCATGAGCTGGACATTGGGATCCAGCTGTGATAGGTAGAGCGGTGGATGTGCCGTAGCTAGCTCATGCGCAGCACAGGCTTTTTGTCTGCATCTGGCCTGACAGGCTGGATGGGGGGGTATTTAACCACTTGCCCACCAGCTTACACTGATATACGGTGGCAAAGTGGTTCATTCCCGTGAATCGCAGTATGGGTACGTCTGTAGCTTTAAGGGCGATAGCAGGTGCGCGCTTGCTGCACAGCAGGGAACTGGATGTACGTGGCTGGCGGGTGCAATTGCCGCTGGTCACGCGCGATCGCATGCATGAGAGCAGGATAGAGGGATTTGTGTGTTTAAACACACAAATCCCTGTTCTGTCAAGAGAGACGAGACAAATCGTTTGTTCCTACTAAGTAGGAAAAGCTATATGTCTCTTCCTCTAGTCAGTCCTATCTCCTCACAGTTAGAACAAACCCAGGGAACACACATTTAACTCCTTGATCGTCCCCTAGTGTAAACCCCTTCCCTGCCAGTGACATTTACACAGTAAACAGTGCATTTTTATGGCACTGATTGCTGTATAAATGTTTATGGTCCCAAAAATGTGTCAAAAGTGTCCGATCTGTCTGCCGCAATGTTGCAGTACCGCTAAAAATCGCAGTAGTAATAAAAAATAATAATAATAAAATTGCCATAAAAATGCCATAAGTCTTACCCATAGTTTGTAAACGCTATAACTTTTGCGCAAACCAATCAATATAAGCTTATTGTGATTTTTTTTTACCAAAAATATGTAGAAGAATATATATTGGCCTAAACCGAGGAAGAAATTTGTTTCTTAAATTCATTTTTGGGGTTATTTATTATAGCAAAAAGTAAAAAATATTGTTTTGTTTTTCAAAATTGTCGCTCTTTTTTGTTTATAGCGCAAAAAATAAAAACCGCAGAGGTGATCAAATACCACCAAAAGAAAGCTCTGTTTGTGGGGGAATTTTGTTTTGTTACAGTGTTGCATGACCGCGCAATTGTCAGTTAAAGCTACGTAGCGCCGTTTTGAAAAAAATGGCCTGGTCATTAAGCTGCCAATTCTTCTTGGGCTGAAGTGGCTATGGTCGCTTGTTACGGCTATTACATGCTGCCGGAATCACAGGAACATACTGTATATGCTACTGCAGGACACCAGGTACTTGTTTATACAAACTTTTCTTTGTATATTGCACATCTAATGAAATACTCTGATGCTGGTTTTTGCTGTTTTGAAGCGCCCAATTGATTGCTTTTTGTTAGTGATTCAATCTCTTTCTACTATGTGCATTTGAAGCCTTTTTTGTTTTTTTTTCTTGGCTTTCTTGAAGCTTTAGATACAAGTATCCTGCTGTGCAGAGAGTCTGTGTCCCTGGGTATTGAGTTCATTGCAAAACTTTGTTTTGTAAGTTGACCTCCTTTTTTTCTTCTCTGGAGATTTACTCCCATTTTTGTGACATTCTATTACCCTTTATGTTATTGTAACTGGCCCTTGAATGCTTCCTATGGTTACCTATAGCCCTTGGTCTCCTTGACGCTGGCAGACATCTTGACCCATATAGTTGCTTGATCATAGTATATAATATTTCAAGAGTCCTGGGTGAATAAGAATGTTGTCGAATTGAATGTGCACATGTATGTAAATATCTATATGTATTGGAAAAACTATTTCCAAAATGAATGAATAAACAAGTGTATGTATATTATATATGTTTATATCCTGACTTTTGATGTGATTATTATATGTATATTCTCTTTCAAAAGAAGGCTTGTACCTCAAATGGACAACATCCCCTGAAGAAGCCCGGGAATATGGGCGAAACATGTTGGGAATTCCATTCAAAAGTGCTGTATCCATAAAACTGTCTTACGTACTTGCCATAATGGTTTTTAAACATTTTTTTATTCTGTCTTTAAATAAAACTTTTTACGTTATCTCTTGAGATCACTGTACCTCATTTCGCAGCTTAAAAATCTCATAAAATTCCCCTATACCCATTGAAGAAAATGTAAGTTTTGTGGACTTTAGTTGCGCCTAAGTATTCATCAGTCCTGCTGCTTAGGCTGATGATTTTTGCAGTCTTTAAAAGATATCAATGTCTGAAGATTCTTCTAAATTTGACCTTTACATGAAAGCATCAAATTCATATGTCCCTCTCTGTGCTCTGTAGTTCTGTCCACTGACCACCAAGTTACTAGAGAACACAGTGGTAACATAGGGGCTGGCGGAAGGAGCTGCAGCACAGATTGGGAAACAGACTATGTCAACTCCCTGACATTTTTCATATTTAGAAGAATCTACACTCAGAAGTATCTCATTAATACCATGGTGCTCCAGTTTCCAATTAGTTCTGCTATAGTCTAGTCCAGTGGTCATCAACCCAGTCCTCAGGGCCCACTAACAGTCCAGGTTTTATGCATTACCTTGGGAAGATGCAGGCTAGACTACAGCAATCACTGAGCAGCAAATGATATCACCTGTGATGTATTTCAGTTATCTTGCAAACCTGGCCTGTTAGTGAGCCCTGAGTACAGGGTTGATGACCACTGTTATACAGTACTTACCTGCTCTGTGCAGTGGTTTTGCAAAGAGCAGCCTAGATCCTCCTCTTCTTGGGCCCCTCTTTTCTCCTGGTCCCTCCCTCCTGTTGAGTCCCCCCATAGCAAGCTGCTTGCTGTCCCCGAGCAGAGCCACAGCTTCCTGTGTCCATTCAGACACAGAACCATGGCCTGGCCCTGCCCTGCCCCCCCCTCTCCTCATTGGAGCCAATGGTGCCGCACTGCTGTCTCCAATGAGGAGGGAAGTCCCAGACAGCCGAGACTCTCAACATTGCTGGATCTAGATGGAGCTCAGATAAGTATTAGGGGAGCTGAGGGGAGTTGCTGCACACAGAAGGCTTTTTATCTTAATGCACAGAATGGATTAAGATAAAAAAACATTCTGCCTTTAGAAACACTTTAAGCCTGTGTGGGTGTATGAGTGTGTATATATTTATGTCTCTACCATTTCCCATATCTCTGTATATTGCATTCACTAAGATGCCCATCTAAGAGTTTTTTTTTTAATTATCAACACTCCCATATATAGTGGAGTTCCAAAATAGGACTGCATTCACACCTGGGTGTTTTGAATCATGGGCAGAATCGCTCTGGTAAAATTATAAATCATACAATGCTAATTTCCGATGCTATGCATTTTTAATGGCACCTAAAAACGTGTTGTGGTTCTGGTGCGCTTCTGCCACAATTTTCACATGATAAATCAAGCTGCAATCACAGCAAACCACATTGCATGAAGCTTGTCGCCCAAAAGTAACTCCCAAACTTTTTTTGGGGCAACAAGCCTCACGTGATGCGGTTCGCCACGTTTGCAGTGAGATTTATCGTGCAACAGTCGTGGCTGAATTGCGCCACATTTTTTAGGTGGCATTAAAATGAATGCCATTCGACTTTCAAGTTGTGGAATTTGTCATTTTACTATAGCTTTGTGAAATCATGGGCAGAATTGTGTGGATTCTGTCCGCAATTGAAATGGCCAGATGTGAATGCAGCCCATTCCGTGTTTGCAGGAAAGAAAATCGCAGCCTAGGGCCGGCTCAAGGCCGGGTTCATACTGGCACGACAAACGCTCTGACATTGGGAGCTCATGCCGCACGACGTGTGAAAATCAATGTTTCCCTATTGGAGCCGTCTTAACTGGTCTGACACAAGTCGGTCCAACTTGGAAAATGCTCCCTGTACTACTTTGGTCCAACTTTGATCCTACATGAGCCCATTGACTATCATTGAAGTAAGATCAAAGTCGGATCCTTGTCTTAACCATCCGACTTTGGCATCCGACATTGTGTTATTTCCTGCCTACTGCTGTAGCCCCTCCCATTGTGTGTTAGTTTTGATTGGTCAAAGGACAAGTCCTACTATCTGAAAAGTCGGATCAAAGTAGTATCCTGTTCATGAAAGTCGGATGGATGTAGGACCAATGAAGGACCAATGTAGGACCAATGTAGGACCAATGTAGGATCAATGTAGGACTGATGTCGCTGAGCAAAGTAGGATGAAAGTCATACTACTGTGGTGTAGTACAGTATAGTGTGAACCTGGCCTCAGTCACAACAGATAAACACAATTTGCTTAAGCTGATAAAATAAAAATGTAACTCTAATTGCTTGTGTCTTTATTGAACACACTGATAAAGCCTTCACAGTGCTGGAGAAAAAAGTAAGCGAACACATAGACTAATTGCTTCAATGAAAGCTAATTGGAGTCAGTAGTTTGCACATCTGGAGTCTAGTTAATAAAATCATTTAGGGGTTTGGTTTAGAGATACTTTGATTGAAAAAAGACACTCAAACTTTTTTAAGAGTTAGGCCGCGTACACACGCGCGGACTGTTCGCCCAACTTTGTCCGCTGAACAGTGTTTGGGCGGACATTTTGCTCGTGTGTGGGCTTTCAGCGGACAGTTTCAGCAGACAGTTTGACGGACAAGGTTTTTCGGAAATTCCGTAAAACTGTCCGCTGAAACCTTGTTTCAGCGAACAGTCCGCTCGTGTGTAGGCTTGTTCGTCAAACAAAGTTGCGCGCATGCTCAGAAAGGATTTTCACGCCGAAAGCTATAATGCAGTGTATAGGACGTCGTATTTTTCGCCCCGTCGTACGTGCCGTTCACGTCATCGCGCACGGTTTCAGCAAACTGTTCGTTCGTCGTGTGTGGCCATGTCCGTCCATGCTAAGTTTGAGCGGACTGTTTGCCGAAACTGTTGGACGGACAAAGTTGGGCGAACAGTCCGCGCGTGTGTACGCGGCCTGATTGTTTGTAAGAAGCATCAGCGGATGTGAACCAGGCCTTGCAAAAAGGAGCTCTCTGAAGACATACCACCAAGGGTAGTTGATCTGTATAAAGAGATACAAAGCAATCTCAAGATGTTTAGACATCCATCAGTCGACAGTTAGATAAATTGGGGGAGATTTACTAAAGCTGGAAGACTCTGAATCTGGTGCAGCTGTGCATGGTAGCAAATCAAAGCTTCTAACTCAAGGTTTTTCAATTAAGCTTTGACAATAAAACCTTGAAGCTGATTGGTTTCTCTGCAGAGCTGCACTAGATTTCGCACACTCCAGTTTTAGTAAATAGCCCTCAAAGTCTATAGATAGAGATAGTTTAGTACTGTGGGCTTGCTTCACCGCCTCAGGGACTGGACCACTTGCTATCATCGAGGGGAAAATTACTGTATTTATTGCCATATAACACTCACTTTTTCACCATGAAATTGGGTGCAAATAGCGTGTGCGTGTTATACGCCAATACTACAATTTTAGCTGTCTCAGAGGGGACATGGAGGGGGGCGGGACGAGCGCCGTCAGATTACATACAGTGAGAATCTCCTGTTTACTTGGCGGCCTCTGTATTAGGAAGTCCCGTCTTCTGGACTGCCATTGGACCACTGTTTTTTCTATCATAGGAGAGTCTCATTGTATGCAATCTGTCGGCGCTCGTCCTGCCCCCTCCCTGTCCCCTCTAGGCTGCAGATGGACATCGATCAGACTGCATTGATGGCAATGGTGAGGCTGCATTGATGGTACTTGTGAGGCTGCAGATCGGCACTGACTTTTATTTTGCTTCAAAGTAGTTCCTCATTTACAATGTATGTTTTTTCCTGAAACTTCCCTCTTAAAATTAATGTGTGTGTTATACGCCTGTGCGTGTTATACGCCGATAAATACGGTAATTCCAAAGTTCACCAAAATATTCTACAGGATAATGTAAGGGTGGCTGTCCACCAGCTGAAAAGAGAAGTATGGGATTCATTAGAAAAAAAAAATTATATTCACTCAATGCTGCATCTGTCCACCATTGGCTCTAAAGCCTCGTACACACGATCAGATTTTCGGAAGACCGTTCGTCCATTTTTTGTTGCATGCTAGTCTCATGTCGAAAGTGAAGAGGTTACTCACCATATGAAAATTCTCGTATTGGCAGAATACAACTTCAGAAAATGTGTTGACTAGTTTTGTAGGTGTTCTTTTGTTTCTGAGCCAGCGTAGTCTTGCTCTTACGATTTTTTTTCATACGAAAACCATACTAATGAAAGAAAAATCGCACGTTGAGTTCACGTACGACAAAATTTTTATAGTCTGCACATCCAGCTTTTGTCTGACGAAAAAATGGAATCGGGTGTCGAAAGCACCATACTAACGATCCGAAAATTGGCAGATCGTTTGTCGGATGAAAATTTACTTCCGATTCTCATGTCATGTGTACGAGTCTTAAGTCTGAGGACTAAGCAAACACCTGATCACTCAGCTCTCGGTCTTCAGGCTGCAGAGCGCTGGTGAGTGTCAGTCACTTGCTCTCTGCTCTGCCCCTCCAGCGCTCACTAGAATGCTGGGCTGTGGTTGGGGCGGGAGCGGCTAGCTTAGGCTCTCAGAAGCTCTCTAAGCCCTTGTACACACGGTCGGACATTCCGATGGAAAATGTCCGATCGGACCGTGTTGTCGGATCATCCGACCATGTGTGGGCTCCATCTGTTTCCATCGGAATATCCGTCCGACAAAGTTTTAGAGCTGGGCTATAAAATTTTCCAACAACATGATCCGATCGGACTTTGTCTGATCGTTTGTAGAGAATTCCGTTCAGACAAAGTGCCTGTTCAGATCAAATTCCTAGACCACAGCTATTGGCTACTAGCCTGAACGTAGTCCCGTCATAACGAAATAACGTCATCATGTTCTGAACGATCGGATTTTCCGACAACTTTGTCCGACCATGTGTATGTAATACCAGTTTCGGACAAAATCCGTCAGATTTGGTTGTCGGAATGTCCGACCCTGTGTACAAGGGCTAAAAGGTTCTGCGTTGTTAGAAGACAGCAAACTTTAGCCCGCTGCCAACTGAAAACGGCTCACAAGAGTGCAGAACATAGGAAAAGTACAGCCAAAAAAGATTTGGCTATACTGCTCCTTAGGATAAGTTGGGTGATGCTGCAGGACAATGACCCTAAGCATCAAAGTAAATCCACCACAGACTGGCTTTGGAAAAAGAAAGAATCGAACACTGGGATTTACTCATCTGCATCTCCTACTTGCCGGAGGTGCAATGAACAAGTAGGTAATCTCTACCATACCCTATGGACCTGCAAAAACCTACTCAGTTTTTGGAACTCTGTATCCTCCTTCATATCTATTTCCAGAAACTTAATAGAACTAACTCCTGCTATGGCACTATTGGGAATAAATCTCGAGATATACACTACAAATATCAAAACAATTGTAGCACATACTAAATAATGGCAGCACGACTAGCTATCTCTAGCATGTGGAAATCTACAGATGCTCCTAATCTAACAAATGTTATCACCAGACTGAACAACCAAGTACATTATGAACTTTTATTAGCATATAAAAACTATTCTTCACATATTTTCAAAAGTAAATGGTAAGCCTGGTTAACCGCTTGCCGACCAGTGCACTACGATATACGTCGGCACAATGGCACGGCTGCGCAAATGGGCATACCTTACGTCCCCTTTAAGAAGCAGCATTGTGGACGCACCCGGCACGTTCTCCATGACTGCCCCCTAGCATTTAAAAAGGACGTCAATTTTGTTTTGGTGCAAAGTCGCACAGCCGCGCAATTGTCAGTTAAAGCGACACAGTGCTGTATCGCAAAAAGTGCTCTGGTCAGGAAGGGGGTAAATTCTTCCGGGGCTGAAGTGGTTAAACAATCCGAGAGCTTCTAACTATCTGACAAATTGTAATATTTGACTTTAATAAAAAATTTGAGTTACTAGCATACTATGTTTCTTCCTTAATGGTGGCTATAAAAACGGTAGATATAAAAACTTTAACAATTTCTGACCACAGTTTGTTCCCATTGGGGGTGGGCGGAAATTGATTACCAAGAACAATGATAATACCTTGTACTTGATCACTTCTTCATTTGTTCTTTAATATATGTTTAAAGATTGGAATACCGAATGTTTTAATAAGTTACTAAAAAAAATTCTGTGTTAAGAATGTTGAAAAATGTCAACTGAGAACTTAATAAAAAGTTGAACAAAAAAAATAAAGAATGAGCCTTTTTAGAGTGGCCCAGTTAGAGCCCAAACATATAAGGAATTGTAAAGTCTTGAATGTTTTTCACCTTAATGCATTCTATGCAAAAGGTGAAAAACCTTTTGTGGTGCAGCTGCCCCCAGAGCCCCCCTTTTACTTACCTGAACCCGATCTTTCCAGTGACGAGAATGAGGCCAACAGCTCCAGCCTCTGTCTTGGGACCTCATTGGATAGATTGATAGCAGCAGGATCCATTGGCACCTGCTGCTGTCAATCAAATCCAGTGGCACAGGAGCCAGGGCCAAGCCCTGCTGTCTGTGTCAATGGATGCAGCAGCAGGACTCGGAAGCATGCCCGCACAAGTGCCCCCTTGGAATGCAGCTCTCTGTGGGGGCACTCGATGCAGAGGAGGAGCCAGAAGCACCGCCAGGGGAACCCCAGAAGAGGAGGATCAGGGCCGCTCTGGGCAAAACTCTTGCACAGAGGAGGTAATTATAGACATGTTTGTTATAAAAAGAAAAAAAAAAACATTTACAATCACTTTAACAACTTCGAGATGCTGTGGAATGACCTCAAGAAAGCTATTCATACCAGTCATCCTGCAAATGTGTGTAAGCTGAATCACTTTTCTAAAGAGGAATGGTCAAAAATTACTGACTGTTGTGCAGGTTTGATTCAGAGCTACCAAAAGTGCTTGCCTGAAGTCATTGCTGTCAAAGGAGGTTTGTCCAACTATTAAAGCCAAGGGTTCACTTACTTTTCCTCCAGCACTGGGAATGTTTAATGGGTGTGTTCATTAAAGACACAAGAAATTAGAATTGCTTGTATGTTATGTGCAATGGGCTTAAGGCAGCTTAAGCACATTGTATTTGTCTATTGTTGTGATCCTTTGTTGGGATCAGATCACATTTTTTGGCAAATTACTGCGGAAAGCCAGTTAATTCCAAGGGGTTCACTTATTTTTTTCTTGTCACTGTACAAAGAAAAAAAAAGTTTTGTGCAAATTGTCAGCAAATCCTTTTCTTATCCTAGATGAGAACCTGGTATAGATGTAATTGAGGACACCACACAAAAAAACAGCATAGGGATTTCCCCAAATTCTATAACAGACCCTTAAGGTCTGGTATGGATTTTAGGTGAAACCCTATGCAAAAATCAAGAAAAAAGTGTAGAGTTCCCCTCCAAAATCCACACCAGACTATTATGTGAGCATGCAGCCTGGCAGGCCAGGAAAGTGTGTGTGTGTGTGTGTTTGGGGGGGGGGGGGGAGGCATGTGCCACCCCCCTCCAAACCATACCAGGCCACATGTCCGTGAAATGAAAAGGGTACTGTGCCAGGGGAGACCCCCCCCCGGCAAAGCAACTTGTTCCATGTTGATTATTATTATTCATATTATTCATATTCATTTATATAGCGTGAACAGTTTACGCTGCGCTTTACAATGTAGAGGGGGGACATGTTGATGAGGACGGTGACCTCTTCTCCATAACCCTGGCCTGGTGGTTGTAGGGATCTATGGGCGGAAGGGCTTATTGAAATCTAGGCGCCAGCTTTAAGCTTAAGGGGGCCTTTAGATAGAACCCCCTCATGTGAATAAGTAAGGGATACATAGTACCACTATTTATTCATGAAAAGTAACCAGTAAAGATACCAGACTTTTTAAACTCTTTATGAAATAAAAGACTCAGGGTGTAAATCCATTGTCATTTATGTTGTACAGCATTGCAGATCCTCTTTAATCAAGATGAACTGAGACACACATGGAAATTGGGGGGACTTCTGTGACATTTTTTGGGTTTTTTGCATGGTGTCTCCCTTAAAAACCCTGCCTGACAACTGAATGGGCTGAGTGGGGATATATCACTGGTTGTTAAGACGCTGGCAGCTACTGGCTCCCTAGCAACAAGCCTGTGAGATTTAGAACTGGTAGTAAAAGTGCTGCTAAATGTTTCATTTCCCACTGCAGCCAGAGGTTCAGCTCAGCCAAATACTCATTTAGTTTGTTTGCTGAACATCTCAACAAGCATAAAAATGTAAAAAAAGGCCTGACCATGCTGTAAATATGAGAAAATATATTGCGTTTGTTCTTGCTGAGATCGCAATTGGCAAATTAGTTTCCCTGGCAAGTAGAAGAATTGTTTGAGAGTGTCCCTGATTCTCTGGACAGATGAAAGAAAAGAGCTATATAAAATCCAGCAAATATTTTTTTTTCGTGCTGAAATCACATTCTTTCCATGAATACCAATGACATGGGAAAGAAAATGTAAATTTGTAAGGAAACAAGAAATGCCAGGTTTAATTTTTCATGTATGTAGAGTTGAATTTAGGGATGGAATCACACACACATGCCAGATTTTTTTAAATATTCTGCATCTCAGGACCTATTGGAGCCATGTGAACCCACAAAACAGTAAATGAGACAGATTTGTAATTTCTTAAAAACTGAATAGGGGTTTTATAATCCGACAGTTTAGCTGACAATATTCCATAAAGAGTTCATAATATCAACCAATCAGACCAGCACAAGGTGAAGTATAAAAAGTATTTATTAAGGTGGTCCTAAAGTATTTTTTTCCTAAAACATCATGCTTTATACTTACCTGCTTTGTGCAAGGGTGTTAGAGCATCCCTGAACCTTTTTCGGGGTCCCTCGCTGGTGCTCTGGGTTCCTCCCCCTCTGTGTCTGCAGCAAGCATTTGCTATGGGGCAGATGTGTGGGCTTGATCCAGAGCTGGGCTGTGTGCACCCACTGTATTGACACACACAGTGTTGCTCGATCCACCTCCTGCTCTTGCTCCCTCCTTATTGAATTTGACTGACAACTCCTGCTGCTGCCTGTCAGTCCCTGTGTGAAGAAAGAGATTGGAAAGAAGATTGCAGTCAGGCACATCACTGGATTGATCCACAAGTGAGGTAAGTGTTAACGGGGAGTGGGGATGTAAACCCCATTTATGAAATCTTACCTGGGCACATAAAGCTGTAGCATTTACTTATCTCTCTCCAAAGCCTAAAGTCCTTGTGTCTTTTTGCTGCTCCATTCCTCTGTTATCAGCATGATAACTTCCACCAAGTTCTCCGACACAGGAGATAAAAACAGCTGAAAATTTGTGTCTGGGAGGTAACTTAGAGATAAATAAGCAGAGAGCTTGTCTATTCACAGCACAGCTCTGCAGGTTTCTTTGTTCCTCTAACTATGTGGGGGGGGGGGGGGGTGCCCCTTTCCTCCAATCAGCTCACATACTGTGTATGCCCAGACTCCTCTCCCACTGCTGAAACAGGAAGAAACATTTCTAACACAATGATCACTTTCTAAAAAGGCTAGAAAGCTGAAGGCAGCAGATATACAGTACACGTAAATCCTATGTTTCATCTCTGTGTATAATCTGAGGCTGTTCACATCACTGGGTATATGTGAGGGTTTACATCCACTTTAATGCAGGGAATTCATTAGAGTTAAAAAAAAAAACGTTTTAGCTTTAGAACCAATTTAAATAAGGTGATACACTGCTTATTGGGGTTCTTATTTAAGTTTGTTGAGCTTAGTTATTTATTTGCAGCTCTAAAAAAGGATTTCATGTCACCTTTAGGCTTCAAGCACAGAGCATTAATTAACGCAGCTTTTAGAAGCTTTTTTGATTTTTTTCTGCCTCTGAAAGCCTCTTTATGCTAGCCTATGTGTCAGTGCATACATAGACTTGTGGGCTGCTATATCTATCTATTGGCGTATAACACACACGTTTTCACCCTGAAAATCGGGTGCAAATAGTGTGTGCGTGTTATATGCCGATACTGCAATTTAGGCTGCCTTAGAGGGGACAGGGAGGGGGTGGGATGAGCGCTGTTAGATTACATACAGCGAGAATCTGCTGTTTTTTTTTTGCAAATATAAACTTAATTCATTTTTTAGAGATGCCCCACATGGGCGTTAACAAAACATGTACACAAAAGGGGGGAGGGAGGAGACAGTAACACATAAAAATGGGGGGCATAAACATATGCATATTACAGATATAACATACACATTTCAGATATGTCAATGTATTACTGAGAAAAAAAAAAAAAAAAGGAGAGGGGGGGGGGGGGGGGGGGTTAGGTCTGGTTGAGTCTGGACAGCCCTGGTTGTGGCGCTTGCCGAACTAATGGCCTCAGCGAAGGGTTCTAAGGGAGGTACCCTCCGTCGAGAAGATGAACTGGTGCCACAGCACCCAGGTCTTTGTAAATTGTTCGTGTTGTTGTCTCGCAGTGAGCACCAGGTCTTCCAATTTACTGACGTCTTCTACTTTCTTAATCCAGGATGCCACCGAAGGTGGGGTTTGGCTTTTCCACTGAAGGGGGATACAGGATTTAGCGGCGTTTACCAGGTGGCATACGACCGATTTGAGAATCTCCTGTTTACTCAGTGGCCTCTGTAATAGGAAGTCCCGTCTCCTGGGCCGGCATTGGACCACTGTTCTGTCTATTATAGAAGCCAATCCAAGAGGCGGGACTTTGTATTAAAGAGGTCGCCGAGTAAACAGGAGATTCTCGCTGTATGTAATCTGACAGCGCTCGTCTCGCCCCCTGCTTGTCTCCTCCGAGGCAGCAGTAATCTGAGGTGAGGCTGCAGATGGGGACTGATCTGGCTGCATTCATGGCAATGGTGAGGCTGTAGATGGGCATTGATCAGGCTGCATTGATGGGAAATTGTGAGGCTACAGATGAGCATTGATTAGGCTGCAGGTGGGCAGGGGTGGGGTTGCATCGATGGGCACAGACCCTTATTTTGCTTCAACGTTCTTTATTTCAAATTTGAGTTTTTTACCTGAAACTTCCCTCCTAAAATGAAGATGCTTGTTATACGCCTATGTGTGTTGTGTGCCGGTAAATACGGTAAGTGAAATAAATGAATAAACAGTTGATATAAACAGTGTACTCACACACTTATAAACAGACAAAACTGATAGAAAATGGTGCCTGTCCATTTAAAAATGTATTTTTCCTTAATCCAAATAAAAATATTCTTCCTAATAAATCAATATGTGAATATTATATCTTATACTGTAAAAGCATAAATCGTCACTTTTCACAAAGTCCCAATCTTGTGTAGATATTGTCCCTATATTATATAGTGCCAGAGATTGCTTTCCACCCATTACAAAAATTCTTCCAATATCATATTTAATATCCAAACTCAGTAGTGTTCATTCAGTGAAGAAGATAAACATAATGCCGCGTACACACGACCGGACTTTTCGACAGACTAGGTGCGACGGAATGAATTCGTTGGATATTACGATCGTGTATGGGCTCCAGTGGACTTTTTTTTCCCAAAAGTCCGACGGACCTAGAAAAAAACATGTTTCAAATCTTTCTAACGGACTCGAGTCCGGTCGAAAAATCCGTTCGTCTGTATGCTAGTCTGATGGATGAAAACCGACGCTAGGGCAGCTATTGGCTACTGGCTGTGAACTTCCTTATTCTAGTCCGGTCGTACGTCATCACGTTCGAATCTGTCGGACTTTGGTGTGCTTGTGTGTGGCCAAGTCCGTTCGTTCGGAATGTCTGTCGGAACTCCGCCGAAAGTCCATCGGGAAGACCGTTGAACCTAGTCCGTCGGAAAGTCCGGTCGTGTGTACGCGGCATAATTGTCAAAGGATTTTAAATGATAAAGCTTTAGTGACCAAAATCACTATTTCACCAAATAAGTGCAGTGTCTGCAAACTTTATTATTAGCCTAATTATTATTATTTGAAATAGGTCACTTGCGCTTTATTAAATAATCCTTGCAATGGCTGGAGGGGGAGTTGCAAGGATTTTTAAATAAAGCACAAGTGACCTATTTCATAGGGCTAATATTAAGGTGTGCAAGCACTGCACTTATTCAGCGGAATGGTGATTTGGGGCACTGAAGGATTATTGTTCAAACAAAGTTACATAGTTAGTCTGGCTGAAAAAAGACACAAGTCCATCTAGTTCAACCAGTAAAAGGGAAAAAAAAATTATACGATCCTATATACACAAAACTAAAACCACAGTTGATCCAAAGGAAGGGAACCCCCCCAGCAAAACATGATCCAATTTGTTTCAGCAGGGGCAAAAATTTCTTCCTGATATCCGGAGAGGCAATTGCATATTCCCTGGTCAACTTTACCTATAAATGTTAGTATCCAGTTATATTATGTGCATTTAGGAAAGAATCCAGTCCTTTTTTAAAGCAATCTACTGAGCTGGCCAGAACCACCTCTGGAGGGAGTCTATTCCACATTATCACAGCTCTTATGCCCCGTACACACGATCGGAAATTCTGCCAGAAAAAGTCTGATGTGAGCTTTTGGTCGGAAATTCCGACCGTGTGTATGCTCCATCGGACTTTTGCTGGCGGAATTCCCGCCAGCAAAAGATTGAGACCAGGTTCTCAATTTTTCGGTCGGAAAAATGTTCCGATCGGAAATTCTGATCATCTGTACCAATTCCCACGCTCAAAATTCCTACGCATGCTCGGAAAGAATTCGATGCTTGCTCTGAAGCATTGAACTTCATTTTCTCGGCTAGGCATCAGCATACCAAAAGATTTGGGACAATTTCATGCTCCCAAGTTTGTGGGAATAGTTTGGGGATGGCCCCTTCCTGTTCCAACATAACTGCGCACCAGGGCACAAAGCAAGGTCCATAAAGACATGGATGAGCGAGTTTAGGGTGGAGGAACTTGACTGGCTTGCACCTCAACCTGATAGAACACCTTTGGGATGAGTTAGAGCTGAGACTGCGAGCCAGGCCTTCTGCCAACATTAGTGCCTGAACTCACAAATGCTCTTCTGGAAGAATGGTCAAACACTCCAATAAACACACTCCTAAACCTTGTGAACAGCCTTCTGAGAAGAGCTGAAGCTGTTTTGGCTGCAAAGGGTGGGCCAACTCAATATTGAACCCTATGGACTAAGACTGGAATGTTATTAAAGTTCATGTGTATGTAAAGGTAGGTGTCCCAATACTTTTGGTAATATAGTGTATCTGCAGTTGAATTACAAGGCTCTTTCACCATATGGTCATTATGAAGGTATCTTACCCTGTGTTAAACCGGTGACATTTCATTGATTTGCTTTGGAATGAGCACAGTAGGAGCTCTCTTTATCGTTGTCCTATGAAGCTAGCCCTCCCCAGTATAAAACTATAATTGGAAAAAGTGATTGATCGGTTGATTCACTCTCAAATTTGAACAGCTTGATACACTTGTATGTTTTAGCTCACTAAATACTTTGTCACGCATAAAAGATTGAAAAACAAAAATAATGCCCACCCATCTCTTGAGTCTGTGCTTAAAGTATTTTACATCCCACATTTAAATTCTTACACCTTGGCTGAGTTGCAGAGTATCGTGCATGGACACTGTCACTTTTTTCCCTAAGAGTAGCGCCATTAAATGACTTCTATTGGTAGGTCACTCAGTAGAACTGACCCCTTTGTACCGAGGATAGGACACTGCTTCTGTGTGTCTGTGTCTCAGTTTTGTGGGAGTTTTGTGAAATAAAACCTATTTTCAGATAAAAAGAGACCTTGAAGCTAAATATCATCAGACAAAGGGATGAGGCAGGATCTGTTGCTGCCATATTATAATCGCAATCCTTTCAGGAGCAAATGCTTTTGTCTGAAAACAGAGAGAGAACAGAAAACCCATGGGAACTCCTCTTTGGCTGGATAATTTTACTATTTCTTTTTGTGAGGCATTTACTGCTGAAATGGCAGTGTATAAAGGCCTTACAAAATTAAAACTGAATACACGTTTACACTGTCATCTTGTACTGTTTCTGTTGCATTTCACACCATGATTTTTAATTATTTGGTTATGCTTCTGTTGCAAATTTGTTAAAAGTCAAGTCCTCCTAAAACTGATAACTCAGGTTCTGCCTGATGCCATAAGGTTGAATTACCTGCCAGCTCCTGATATGTCTTTAGGCTGAATTACCCACCAGCTTTTTATCTCCATTTAAAGCTCCAACTGCAGTATTCAGCATCAATAATCCTTTCTGGATTCTTAGTAATGTAAATGTAATGCATTAATGGATATTCTAGATTGAAGAGCATGACACACTTGATCTTCTTTTTTGGCAGCAGAGACAATAAGAAGCAGGTTCTTTTGCCATCTGTGCATGCAAGCATCTGCTAGTTAATTGAATCCAAGGGCATTCCAAAAACTGACATTTCTGTTAGTCTTAATCACAAATATACAGTTGAAAATAATGTACAATCGATGCCACCAGGGCTTAATTGCTATCACTGGAGCCTGTAGGCAGACAGACAGGCTTTTTTGCCTAAGGCAATAGACTGTTCCTTTAACACAGAACATTCTCTTGTTTTGCTGGCTCTAACCTAAGTTATATGCAGCCAATAAGCACAGGTCTACTGTAGGGATCAGCAAATTTGTCCAAGTTTGATTAGTGTCAGGACCTAGATCACCTACTGGTGGCACTGTGGCTCCCACAGTGGAGGGGTGTTGTTCCGGTGACCACCAGCAGGTGATCCCAGTAATCAGGCTCCACCTAATGCTGGCTGCTGGGAAGGTATATAACCCTTTCCCTAACTTTCTTCACTGGCTCAGTGTTTTGACTATGTGCTGTTTACCTGGTTATTGATGCGCTGCTCCTGACAGCGATCCTGATTTCTTCTGTGATTCTGTTCCAGTACCTGCATTCTGTGCTCTGCTACTTCATATCTACTCCCTGTGTTCCTGATCTCAGTTCTGTCCTCCTTACCTATTTATCTCCTTGCAGCTCCTATCTTACCCTGTTTTTTGTGCTCCCCATGATGTACGCATATATTGTATTATAGTTAGGTTGCTAGATAGGTATCATGTCACTTGGTTTATGATTCTTGTATATCTTGAATTTTGATGTGTATTCTGTTTGCTGGTGTTGGGTGTTTTTTGTTTCATTATTAATAACTTTTACTTTTTTCATACACAGTCTGATTTCAGTTGACTAAGTACAGCTACACTGAACTGGTCACCCCTGCTGCTGCTGCTGCTGCTGCTGCTGGATACCTGCACTTGTTATCCCTTCTAATTTGTAGGTGGAATGCAGGGCCAGATTAACATAGGGGCTATTGGAGCTGCAGCACCAGACCCCTACCATAAAATAGGCCCCCTGTCACACACCACAACCCCCCCCCCCTTTAAAAAGATCGAGCTTCAAATGTGTATGTAGTTGACGTCCTATCACTACTGGTCAAATTTTGGGGCTCCTACGACCTATGGTTCCGGAGATATGGGGCTCCTTGCACAGCCAGCCAGAAGCTACATACAAAGCGGCCAGTGGGGACAGAACCTCTTTTTGAGATTTGTTGTTTACAAGTTAGGGCTCCTCCCTCCTGCCTAGTGCCCCCATAGCAAGCAATTTGCTATGGGGGCACCCAAGCAGGCTCGCTCCTGAGCCGCTGCTCTGTGTGTCCATTCACGTGCGGAGCACAGCTCAGCCCCATCCCAGCTATCTCCTCATTGGCTCACTGGCTGTGATTTACAGTAGTGGGAACCAGTGGCTACAACTGCTGTCTCAGCCAAGGAGGAGAGAGAGATCAGAGAGAGTCGAGGCTCTCATGCACATCGCTGGATCAAGATGGGTCTCAGATAACTTTTTGGGGGGCTGGGGGTGCTGCTGCACACAGAAGGTTTTTTTAACTTCATGCATAGTATTCATGAAGGTAAAAAACCTTGAGCTTTTACAACCATTTTAGATTACATGCTTGGGGCATGCCTTTAAGTATATGTGCTGTTATGGAACAGTACAGTTTTTACAGATAGCATTTCGAATTGCATATTTTGGATATGATTTTCTTTTACTTTTACATGTAGCTTGGCTTAAATACAGCAGCAAAACCCCAATCGGATTAATTTTAACTCCAAAAAATACTTTTCTTAGGTAGTTTTGGTTGGACACAGTCAAAATCTTTTTTTTTCAGGTATTTACCGAAACATATTCAAGCTATAGTTATATAATGCATATGGGCCACAAGTGCACACTCTCAGGTTAAATTTAAAGGAATGTACATCCAAATCGGAGGAAGGGTTTAGGAATTACAGCTCTTAAGAATAGCCATCCCCTTTTTTTCAAGGGACCAAAAGACAATTGAATCAAAAGCTGTTTCATGGCCAGGTGTGGGCTACTCCTTCGTTATTTCTTCATCAATTAAACAGGTAAAAGGTCTGGAGTTAATTCTAAGTATGGCATTTGCATTTGGAATCTATTGCGGTGACCACACATCATGCGTTCAAAAGAGCTGTCCACTCAAGTGAAACAGGCCATTGCAAGGCTTCAAAAACGTAACAAATCCATCAGAGAGATAGCAGCAACATTAGACGTGGCCAAATCAACAGTTTGGTACATTGTGAGGAAAGAAGAACGCACTGGTGAGCTCAGCAACATAAAAAGGCCTGGACGTCCATGGATCACAACAGTGGTGGATGATCGCAGGATCCTCTCTATGGTCAAGAAAAACCCATTTACAACATCCAGACAAGGGAAGGACACTCTCCAGGAGGTGGGTGTATTATTGTCAAAGTCTACAATCAAGAGAAGACTTCACAAGAGTAAATACAGAGGGTTCACCACAGGGTGCATTCATAAGCCTCTAGAATAAAAAAGCCAGATTAGACTTTGCCAAAAACATCTAAACAAAGCCAGACCAGTTCTGGAAAAGCATTCTTTGGACAGATGAAACTAAGATTAATCTGTACCAGAATGACAGAACGAAAAAAGTGTGGAGAAGGCTTGGAACAGCTCATGATCCAAAGCACACAACGTCATCTGTAAAATATGAAGAAAGTGGCTGCACACCGACATAACAAAAGTCCATTTATTGAGTAATATTAAAAGTGCATGACACACATCGCAGATACATCAGCTGGTAACAGAGGTTGGCACGTTTTACACAACTAACTGTGCTTACTCATAAGGTTATCTGCGATGTGTGTCATGCATTTTTAATATTACTCAATAAATGGAGTTTTGTTATGTTGTGTGCAGCCACTTTCTTCATTTTGGCTGATTACGGCAGGCGAGCCGTGGCGTGCACCCACACAAGGGGTTCCACCCCGCCTAACCACACCTGGATCTACTCACCTGGAGCGTTGTCTTTCTTTGCTCTCTTATCTGTAAAACATGGTGTGGGCAGTGTGATGGCATGGGCATGCATGGCTTCCAGTTGCACTGGATCATTGTTGTTTATTGATGATGTGACAGAAGACAGAAGCAGCCGGATGAACTCTGCAGAGATATACTGTGAGCCCAGATTCAGCCAAATGCAGCAAAGATGATTGGACGGAACTTCACAGTACAGATGGACAATGATCCAAGACAACTTCAAAAGCAACCCAGAAGCTTTTCAAGGAAAAGAAGTGGAATATTCTCTAATGGCCGAGTAAATCACCTGATCTAAATCCAATTGAGCATGCATTTCAATTGCTGAAGACAAAACTAAAGGCGGGAAGACCCACAAACAAAGAACTGAAGACAGCTGCAGTTAGAGCTTGGCAAAGCAACAGAAAGGAGGAAACCCAGTCTTTGGTAATGCCAATGTGTTCCCAACTTCAGGCAGTCATTGCCAGTAAAGGATTCTCAACAAAATATTAAAAATAAACATTTTTATTTATGATTATATTAATTTGTCCAATTACATTTGAGCCCCTGAAAATGGGGGGCTGTGTATAAAAATGGTTGCAGTTCCTAAAATTTGTACTTGATATTTATGTTCAACCTCTAGAATTAAAGCTGAATGTCTGGAATTCAAATTATTTTGGATTGTTTTATTTAAATTTTATTCTGGTGGCATGCAGATCCAAAAGTATGAAAATTGTGTCTGTGTCATAATATATATATATATAGACCTAACTGTAGATTGGCCAGTGGCACAACAGTTTGCTAGTACATTTCATAAGCTTTTTTTAAAAGAAGCGGTATCCCCAATTATTCTCAAAATATTTAAAATGTAAACTGTGTCAGGACAGTATGCAAGTACTTGAATAGCCAGCAAATAAATGAGAAAAGGCAGGTTTTATCTTGCAATAAAAAATAGTGTATAATCTGAGAGAGAATAGGGTTGATTTACTAATAGCAAATTGGTTGTTCACTTTGCAAGAGAGAGAACTATGCAAGGGATTTTACTGAATGAGGTGAAGCTCATTTCCCCTGCAAAGTGCAACTTTTCTTGTTTAGTCAATAACCTTTTTGCCTTCAGTAAGTCAACCCCAATACGCACAAATATTGTTCAGTCGCTAGACAATATGTAAGCAGCTTGGTTAGGACACAATAAAAGAGGGAGAGACAGGGCCAGGTTTATCTTCAAAAATAAATTAGACTGTATTGTTTGAGAGAAATTATCCACAAATATTGTGCAGTAGCTGAAAGTGTAGCACCAGATGGTAGTGGGTATCAGTTGCTATCTGGAGCTGCAAAGACAAGCTACACTATAAGCAATGTCATACTTCCCTGCTCTGTGCAATGGTTTTGCACGAGCAGCACCAAGCTTCCACTTCTGGGTTTCCCTGCCAACACACTCTGCTCCTGCTTTTCTCCATGTGCCACCATAGGAAGCCACTTCCTATGGTGGCAATCATGGAAGCTCGATCTCGAGCTGTGCTGTGTTTGTCCATGAACACACATCTCTGTCACTGACTTAGTCGTCACTGGATTTTATTGACAGCAGCAGGAGCAAATGGCTCCTGTTACTCTCACCAATTCCAGTGAAGAGGGAGAGAGAATGAGCAGTGCTGCCGCTCTTGGGCACAGCGCTGGATCAAGATCGGGATCAAGTATTTGGGGTGGGGGCAGGGAGGGAGCCCCTCCTCCCAAAAAATTTAAGGCAACCATAAACAAGATAGAGTTTCCGTGTGTGAAGATAGTTGGTGGCATGTGTTGCTCTTTCTCCTCTATTTGCACCTTCACCTTCTCTGCCATGTCCATCTCCTCCTTCTCCTCCTTTACCACTTCCACTTCCTCCTACGTACTTCTGTCAACAAGACCAATCCTGCCCCCCACCTTCATGTGGAGCATTTTTTTTCTTCTTCACTTCCATAAGGCCCTGTTCACATCTAGTGATTTAGGATCATGGACGAAATGCCACGATTCTGCCCGCGATTCCAAATTGCACTGCAATGCTGGCAAAACGCAGCATGCATCTTTGGGTACCATCCATTTTAAATGGCACCTACATGTGGTGCAATTTTGCCACAATTGTCAAGCTGCAATTGTGGCAAAACTGCATGGCACAGAGCTTGTTGCTCAAAAAAGAATGCAGTTTGCCACAATTGCAGCATGAATTTTCATGGGACAACAGCAACAAAATTGCACCGTGTTATGTTGCCTTTGAAAATGAATGGCTCCTGAACATGTGCACTGCGTTTTGCTAGCATTGCAGAGGGATTTGGAATCGCTGGCAGAATAGTGGTGATTCTGAATCTCTAGATGTGAATGGAGCCTAAATCTTCCTTTAATGCTGACACATATGAGAGAGGCCATCTGGAGGCTGACATCCGCTGTCATAAACTAGACATTGTATTATTTTTGTGGCAAGTTGCAGAGGAATACCACCACTTGTAGTCTGTTGTATCAGATGAGCTATTGGACATAACTGGCATAACATGCTGGATAAGCAAAAAGAATAGAAGCTGTGCTTATGGCACATTGGCAGAAAAGACCATTGAACCCTTGAATCAAACCTGATAGACAACTTCTGCAGGAGTGATCACTCAAGAAAAAATGAATTGCAACTCCACCTTTATTTATTGTAATGTTCCTTTTTACACACTTTTAATGTACATAGTTACAATTTTCTTTTTTTAATTTAAAATGTTAAGTGTTTTTCTTTGTAAGTATTTATTTTTTGGGAGGGGGGCTGCTAAATTCTCTCAATCCCCTTTTAGTGCTTATTGACCTTTCCCGTGAGCCTTTGTCCACTTGTTCTCAAATCAAGACTTAAAAAAAAGGCAGGTGTATTTGCACATGAGGGCAATACCCCAAAATAGGGCAAACCTTGCTATTGTGACCTCCTCTGGTCCTTAAACTCCTTCTACTCCTACTTCCATTCCTTCATCACCTCTTACTTTTACACCTCCTCCTATGAGATTATGGCATAAGGGGAGACTCTGGGGAGCTGTGCCCCACTAAATCACACATGGATGGTAAAAAAATGGTGAAAACAGCCCACTAATTTCATTGACATGTCCCACATTAATATTTTCACACCAGCCATCATTAAAAAAAAAGTAATTTACAGATTTACATTTTGTAGACATTTTTTATAAGTATTTTTAGACATTTTTATATTCAGGCTTCCCTTGTGAGGTCATCCCTGCCCCAATTAAGGTAGGGATGGCAAAGCTATAGCTAAAACTTTTACAAGTGATCATATCCATAGATTACTATGCGTCTAGAATGGGCTAGCTGTGGCCCAATTTGTACTCAAGGTACCAGTCCTGCCAGAAGACCTTCAGCTCCGAAGGTGGGATTTGAGACTGAAAAGCTGGCTTTTAATGAAACACATCAGACCTGGACCACAGAGGACTACCAAACACTAATTGCAGATGTTACTGATAAAATCAATACAATTATTTTAAATATTTAAAAATGAAAGAAAAGATCAAACACTTTTTGTGCATTTAAGGATATAGCAAGGCTATATTGTAACTGGGGCTAGGGTGTGTGATATTTTGGGTGCACAGTGTTTTTACATTCTTTTTTAAAGAATGCAGTGGGTTGCTGGGAAAAAAAGCAGTTCCTGAAAGGACCAACTTACTAACTGATGCGCTCTATCAACTTCAGGCTAAGCCCCATTGTTAAAAAAGGTAAAAGACCCAAATTAAAAGAGAAACGTTTGCTAAGGTGTTGACAATTGAGCTAGCTATCGGTCAGATGTTGTGGACAGATATTGGTCTTTGAAGGGGTTTTTGGGTGCACAGATATGTGCACACAGGCAGGGCACGTAGTTAACAAGATAATATCACTGGGAAAGCCTATTTTTATTTAATTGCTAGCTTAATCATAAAGTAGAAGCTGATAATATTGATGATAAAGTTCTTTGTTTAGGCACTAAGTGTTATGAGGTGGCAACCACAATCTCCTGAGTGTACATCACCCAATCATAGGCTCTCCAAAGGGAGTATAAAATTCTGTGCATGATAATTTACATTGCCCAGGCTTATTTCACTATTTTCACCATTTCAAAAGGACCTTCCATGAAAATGGAAAGTCAGCCTTATTGAAATCCCCCCACCCCCAAAAGTCAAATTGCCCCCAAAGGCGATGCAAAAATAAAGCTGTTGTAAAAGAAGTAAAGAAAATACTTGCTTTGGCCTGGCTTCCCATGCTTCCAGGTGCTGGGCATGTAAAAACATATTTTTTGGCAAAAGGGTTATGTTTATATTTCTTTTTCAGGTGATTGACTTTAGTGGGTAGGGGGCTTTCAATAAAGTGGACCTTTCCTTTTCATGGAAGGTCTTTTTTAAAAAAAAAAAAAGACTAGTGAAAAAACAATTGCAGCCAACAACAATTAGGAAATATGCTCTGTGAAAAGACAAATACAGCATGTTATCACTGTAGTGCATTTGGGCATGACAGGCTGTAAGGAGGCTGCAAAAAATCATCAGCATTAATATGTAACAAAGGATGAAAAAAAGGGTAAAAACCAGGGGCGGATTGACAACTCATGGGGCCCCCGGGCAACAGGAGATCATGGGACCCCCATTTGTCCCTGCCCACACTCAAGCCACACCCACACAAAGTCCCAACCCCCCAGCTTGCACTGCAGGGGCACATCCTCTGCGGTATAAAAACTGGTTGGTTCACAACAGGCTAAAGAGGGTGGGACAGGGCTGAGGAGGCTGAGTGTCTAAAGAAGCGGAGACTTAAAGCTGGAAAACCAATAAAGCAGTGTTTCTCAACTTTTTTACCAAGGAACTCTTGGCAAAAAGTTTGAGATCTCAGGGAACCCCTGAAATAATGTTCAGTTATACCACATTGGTATGATCAGTGAGCTGCTGATATAACAAGTATTTTTAGAAATAGCATAAAAAATTTGAATAAATATTAAAACTTACTTATTTAATGTGAAACTTGTGCTTGCATCATTCTGCGCAGATGCTCAATTCTGCGTCGAACCTGAGATAAACAGTGCACAGGGGGCAGCAGGGCAGAGCATGGGGGGGTCAAGCAAGCACAGTACACAGGGGGCAGCAGGTCAGAGCACACGGGGTCAGGAGAGCACAATATGTGTGTGTGTGTGGGGGGGGGGGGGGGGGCAGGAGGGCACACTACATGGGAAGCAGCAGGACACATTATGGGGCACATTACAGGTTGGGGGACACAGTAGGACACATCACACAGGGGGGCAACAGGGAGCATTACATGGGGGGAGGCAGAGGGGCACATTATGGGGCACAGCAGGGCACATTATGGGGGCTAGCAGGGCACATTATGGGGCACAGCAGAGAACATTACATGGGGCATATGTATCTATGGGCTTCTGCGCTCTATGAAAAATAGAAGAGGGAGGTAAAAAAGAAGCAGCAATCACTGTATGAGTTAACTCTCAGTATGTAAACTTAAGATAAAGTGGGGATGTGTGCGCTAACTTTAAAAACCAAAAATATGAGAGAATAATAAATAAATATAGGGCACCCTAATAACAACAAGGTGTAAATATACGTGTACTTGTAAACAATCATAAATGATTAGATATTATGAAAAAAGTGCATTAATAAATAAAAAGTGACTTAGTGCATAATTTAAGTGAAGTTTGCTACATGCAGAGAAAACACATATATCTGTGTGAAGATAAAATATCTAAATAGCATAAAAATGTTCCAAACAGAAATTCTGTAGCAGCAGGTGAGTGAATTGTACAAAAAATGGCCACAAATATGGTGAAAAAAAGATATGGCAAAACCATATGAATATATCAAAGTGACATCAGTGCATCACACTAAAGTGTCCCATACAGGATGCAATCGTGCAACTCAGATGATCGCAAAAATTATAAAGTGCAATGTGCCAAAGAGACAATCCTCTGGTGATGATCCGTGCCAGTAGTGCTAACGCTAGGTAATTACCTCACTGCTGCAAGGTAAGCAGCGAAAAAACACACAGGGCAACCAGATGGCAGGGGATGATCCAGGGGATGACTGCACAGCAAGTACTTGGAAATAACACAAATTCCTCCGATTTCCTCGTTAGTGGTAGATGGTAAACCAGCTCAAGGGGATAAACCAGAAAGATCCGCCATGGTGTAATATTTCAAACATAGAGTTTTATTAAAAATAAATATCTACTCACAGGGGAAGTGGGGAATATGCACAGTATACAGCAGGCCGCCGAGCGCCTTGCTCGGATGTAAACGTCACTTCCGGTTCCTACGCGTTACGTCATCAATAGGACTTCAACTGGGATGTTTCAATGATAACAGGAAGTGGCTTTTGAGAGTACTGGGCGGATGGGTACCGCCCTCTATTTGCATATTTTCGCTGCATGCAGGGGCTGTTACACGCAGGAGCGGACCAATCGGGACGAATAGGCGTGTCACACACTTGGTCCTCCTCCCACCGCAATCGCAGCTTGTAGTGTAATAAAACGAACAGACATATATAAGGGGAATGAAAAACGAATAAAAGCATCGAAAGAAATTGTAACACATTGGATGGCCGCCTACCAGAACCAAATAGACCTAGACTCCACTAAGAACTATCGTTCTGGTATTCCATCCGCCATTTGTATACAGGGCCAGTTTTAGACTATAATATTCAAGCGGTGGCCATTTTCTTGAAGCCTTTTCAGACTTCATAGATAGAAATTAGACTAGTGATTCGTATTTTACAGGACTAGCCTAGGGGCGGCCATTGATATGGCAGTAAACAAAAAACATTTTTTTCAAATACAACTGATAATTAATATTGGCAAATAGCAAAAAATAAATAGAACAAAATGACCATAAAATAACCTACATCGAAGGTCTAGCTTAGTTTTAAGACCATAGGGGGAGGAGACTATCGTTTATATATACAAAAAATGTATAATTGAAGACCGCATAAGTATATATATATGTATAGATTATATACCCGTATGTCACCTAAACGCACATAAATTAACGTGCTTTAGCCGAAAAAACAAATCTAAGATATATTGGATGACTAAAAATTGTAAAATAATTTAAGATAGTATTTTGAAATATTTTAAAATGTTTTAAAATCAGAATTTTGGGAGCGAAACGCAGAAATGACGTATACATTACAAAGACCAACAGATGAGGACATCACCTTTTTCTTATATGGATATTCAATTAAAATAAGCGAGTTCAATACAAAGATAAAAAATATAAAATAAAGCCTAGCATGGTCAGCTCACAGGAAAAGAGGGAATGTCAAATAGATATAAATAAAACATATCGGGGTTAAAAATCACTAATAAAACAGTTCAAATCGAACTCCACGTTTAATCCCCTAGGAGTAAAAGTGTCAAGGGAGAATATCCACTTAGACTCTATTTGACTTAAAGTCCTCACTTTATGTCCCCCTCTCCAGTGTTTAACATAGGGGACAATACCCCAAAATTTCAGATGCTTAGGGTCTCTGTTGTGATGGATAGCGAAATGTTTGGAGACGTTATGTTTGTCATACCCCTTTTGGATATTTTGGATATCTACAAGCACTGGTAATACACATAGAGTAAAAGATTTTATTTGTTGTAACACAGTAGGTGCCGTATATGTTCTGGAATGTAGCTGCGGCCTACAGTATGTAGGCCGCACAAAAAGACCTCTGAGAATTAGACTCAAGGAACATGTACAAAATATCCAAAAGGGGTATGACAAACATAACGTCTCCAAACATTTCGCTATCCATCACAACAGAGACCCTAAGCATCTGAAATTTTGGGGTATTGTCCCCTATGTTAAACACTGGAGAGGGGGACATAAAGTGAGGACTTTAAGTCAAATAGAGTCTAAGTGGATATTCTCCCTTGACACTTTTACTCCTAGGGGATTAAACGTGGAGTTCGATTTGAACTGTTTTATTAGTGATTTTTAACCCCGATATGTTTTATTTATATCTATTTGACATTCCCTCTTTTCCTGTGAGCTGACCATGCTAGGCTTTATTTTATATTTTTTATCTTTGTATTGAACTCGCTTATTTTAATTGAATATCCATATAAGAAAAAGGTGATGTCCTCATCTGTTGGTCTTTGTAATGTATACGTCATTTCTGCGTTTTGCTCCCAAAATTCTGATTTTAAAACATCTTAAAATATTTCAAAATACTATCTTAAATTATTTTACAATTTTTAGTCATCCAATATATCTTAGATTTGTTTTTTCGGCTAAAGCACGTTAATTTATGTGCGTTTAGGTGACATACGGGTATATAATCTATACATATATATACTTATGCGGTCTTCAATTATACATTCTTTGTATATATAAACGATAGTCTCCTCCCCCTATGGTCTTAAAACTAAGCTAGACCTTCGATGTAGGTTATTTTATGGTCATTTTGTTCTATTTATTTTTTGCTATTTGCCAATATTAATTATCAGTTGTATTTGAAAAAACAGTTTTTTGTTTACTGCCATATCAATGGCCGCCCCTAGGCTAGTCCTGTAAAATACGAATCACTAGTCTAATTTCTATCTATGAAGTCTGAAAAGGCTCCAAGAAAATGGCCACCGCTTGAATATTATAGTCTAAAACTGGCCCTGTATACAAATGGCAGATGGAATACCAGAACGATAGTTCTTAGTGGAGTCTAGGTCTATTTGGTTCTGGTAGGCGGCCATCCAATGTGTTACAATTTCTTTCGATGCTTTTATTCGTTTTTCATTCCCCTTATATATGTCTGTTCGTTTTATTACACTACAAGCTGCGATTGCGGTGGGAGGAGGACCAAGTGTGTGACACGCCTATTCGTCCCGATTGGTCCGCTCCTGCGTGTAACAGCCCCTGCATGCAGCAAAAATATGCAAATAGAGGGCGGTACCCATCCGCCCAGTACTCTCAAAAGCCACTTCCTGTTATCATTGAAACATCCCAGTTGAAGTCCTATTGATGACGTAACGCGTAGGAACCGGAAGTGACGTTTACATCCGAGCAAGGCGCTCGGCGGCCTGCTGTATACTGTGCATATTCCCCACTTCCCCTGTGAGTAGATATTTATTTTTAATAAAACTCTATGTTTGAAATATTACACCATGGCGGATCTTTCTGGTTTATCCCCTTGAGCTGGTTTACCATCTACCACTAACGAGGAAATCGGAGGAATTTGTGTTATTTCCAAGTACTTGCTGTGCAGTCATCCCCTGGATCATCCCCTGCCATCTGGTTGCCCTGTGTGTTTTTTCGCTGCTTACCTTGCAGCGGTGAGGTAATTACCTAGCGTTAGCACTACTGGCACGGATCATCACCAGAGGATTGTCTCTTTGGCACATTGCACTTTATAATTTTTGCGATCATCTGAGTTGCACGATTGCATCCTGTATGGGACACTTTAGTGTGATGCACTGATGTCACTTTGATATATTCATATGGTTTTGCCATATCTTTTTTTCACCATATTTGTTGCCATTTTTTGTACAATTCACTCACCTGCTGCTACAGAATTTCTGTTTGGAACATTTTTATGCTATTTAGATATTTTATCTTCACACAGATATATGTGTTTTCTCTGCATGTAGCAAACTTCACTTAAATTATGCACTAAGTCACTTTTTTTTTATTAATGCACTTTTTTCATAATATCTAATCATTTATGATTGTTTACAAGTACACGTATATTTACACCTTGTTGTTATTAGGGTGCCCTATATTTATTTATTATTCTCTCATATTTTTGGTTTTTAAAGTTAGCGCACACATCCCCACTTTATCTTAAGAGAACATTACATGGGGCATGAGGGCACATTATGGAGTACAGCAGAGTATATTACATGGGGGCATAAGGGCACATTATGGGGCATAGCAGAGCGCATTATGTAGCATGTTACATGGGGGCCAGAGGGCATATAACGGCGCATGGCAGAGCACATTAGGGGGGACAACATATCATATTATGGGGCACAGCAGGGCATATTACATGGGGGGCAAGAGGATACATTACAGACCATGGGGCAGACAGCATGGCATGGGGCATACAGACCATGGGGCAGACAGCATGGTATGGGAGCACACATCAAAGCATAGGAGCACACATTGCGGCATGGAGGCACACATCATGGCATTGGGGCACACATCACAACATGCGGCACACAGCAGGGCAATAGGAGCACACATCACAGCATGGGGACACACAGCTGGGCATTGGGGTACACATAAGGGCATGGAGGCACACAGAAGGGTATGGAGGCACACAACAGGGCATGGGGTTACACATAAGGGCATGGAGACACACAGCAGGGCAATGGGGCACACAGCAGGGCTTGAGGCAGACATCAGGGCATGGGGAAAACAGCTGGGCATGGGGGCACACATCAGGGCAATGGGGCAGACAGCAGGGCAATGGGGCAGACAGCAGGGCAATGGGAAAAACAGCATGGCATGGGAGCACAAATTACGGCATGGGAGCACACAGCGGGGAAATGGGGCACACAGCAGGGCAATGGGGCAGACAACAGGGCATAGGGGCACACATGACGGCATGGGGGCACACTTCACCACATGGGGGAACACATCACAGCAATGGGGACACAAGGCAGGGCAATAGGGGCACACAGGGCAATGAGGGAACACAGCAGGGCATGGGGGCACACAGAGAATGGGGCAGACAGCATGGCATGGAAGCACACATCACGGCATGGGGGAACAAAGCAGGGCTATGGGGGTACACAGCTGGGCATGGGAGCACACAAGGCATGGTGCAGACAGCATGGCATGGATCACACATCAGAGGATGGAGGCACACAGCTGGGCACATAACAGCATCCTGGGCACATAGAGGGACAGGAGACACAAGGCACACAGCAGCATACAAACAGCTGCACTTTCCTTCCTAGATGCAGAGTAGTGCAGGAAGCGGCTGTAAACAGACCTCTCAGGATGAGCTCCTCCCTGCCGTCCCCTTCTCTCTTCTTGTCTGTCCGAGGTGATGACAAATGCAAGCACCTGGGGTGGATGGGAGGAAAGGAGAGGTCGGCAGGGAGGAGCGCATCATGAGAGGTCTATTTACACTACAATCTTTTAACAGGGATCCGGGACCCGATCTACCCATCGGCTAGCTGTGATTGATGGGTAAATCAAAGTGGAAACTGTCATGGGGCCCCCTACTGGCCACGGGCCCTCGGACAGTCCCCGAAGTGCCCGAATGGTCAGTCCGCCCCTGACAAAAACCCTTCCCCATCTCTACCCCCAAATTCTCAGAGCTTCACAGCATTTTCTACCCACAGGACATTTGGTAAGATTTTACATCTACTTTAACAATCCTACCAGTGCATACAAACCCAAGCTAGTTTCTCCTTATGCACTATATCAGCTGCATCCTCTATGCTTTCCTTACACGCCTTGGGGTTTATTTACTAAAGCAAATCCACTTTGCACTACAAATGCACTGCAAGTGCGCTTGGAAGTGAAGTCGCTGTAGATCTGAGGGGGACATGCAAGGAAAATAAAAAACAGCATTTTTGCTTGTAGATGATTGGCTGATAAAATCAGCAGAGCTTCCACTCATTTTAGATCTTCCCCTCAGATCTAAAGCGACTGCACTTCCAACTGCACTTTTCAAGCGCACTTTCAGTGCACTTGTAGTGCAAAGTGGATTTGCCTTTAGTAAATCAACCCCATTGTCAGTATGGCTGATGGTAACCCACGCTTTTACAGTGAGAGCCAGCTGACGGCTCAAATGCCAGACAGTGGATTATGGTTAATATGGTGATTTTCCACATTAATTGTCAGGTCAATGAACCTCAAATACACAGGATTTGCTGCAAAGCTAAACCTCATTCCCACTCCTGTCACTAATAGAGAAGTTCACCCTAATACAAATATCTCTAAATCTACTGGCATCCACAATCTAAGACTAACCTATTTAGCCCTGTAAAGAATAAATTGCTATACATACCTTTTCTAAAGCCGATCCAGTCCCACACTGAACTGTCAGCAGCAGGTTCACTGTGTAGGTGGGTGCAGAGGACACAGCAGACAACGGAAGCCCCATAGTCACTCTATGGGTGACGTCACTTCCCATTAATTTCCCAACCATTGTTGGCTGTCTCCTCTGCAGAGCTTCCACCACTGGAGACCAGACCTGAGTCAGTTTAGGAAAGGTATGTATAGCAATTTCTTCTTTACAGGCCTAGATAGGTTAGTCTTATGCTGCATAAACACGATCGAATTGTCCAGCGGAACACAGTACGCTGGACAATTCGATCGTGTGTGGGCACCAGCAGACTTTTTCATCGTAAAAGTCCGGCGGACTTAGAAAGTAGTTTTGACTCAAAATTTGTCCGCTGGACTTGGCTTTCAGCGGACAATCTGTTTGTCAGTGTGCTAGTCCGGCGGACTAAGAATGATGCATGCTCTGAAGCAAGTACGAGAAGGAAGCTATTGGCTACTGGCTATTGAACTTCCTTTTTCTAGTCCCGTCGTATTTGCTGTAAGTCTTCGCGTTAGAAATCGCCAGACTTTTGGAGTGTCCATGTGTGGCCAAGTCAGTTCGTTATAACGTCCGGTGGATTGTTTGCCGGACTGTTTGATTATGTGTACGCAGCATAAGATTGTGGATGCCAGTAGATTTAGAGATTTGGTGAACTTCCACTTTAATATGACACTGGATACCTCAAAATAGAATAGACGGAGGCTGAATTCAAATGCATTGTAAAATGACAGTCACCGCAAAGACACAATTGTTTTCTGTCTGTCCCATTCACACTGCAACGCAGCCCGGAGCTGTGCTAAAATATAGACATGCTGCATTTTATCACAGCGCCAGTGGCGCCGGGAGGGGGCTGAGGGGGACTGAAGCCCCGAGTGGGTCCCCAAAAAGCCCCGGGTCTTGGGCATGCACAACTCTATTATTAGCTCCAAGCCCGAGCAGGGACCGATCTGACCCCGAGTACGGCTAAGTGACATAGCAGGTCCCGGCTTCTGGAGCCTGCAGTGCCTATGATGGATGCCCCACTGGTCCAATGCCAGGACCGCAGGACATGTGACGTCCATCATAGGCGCTGTAGGCTCCTGTCAGGTAGGTCATTGTGCGTCAGATGGATCAGTATATATTAGGTAGGTCAGTACACGTCAGGTAGGCCAGTGCGTGTCAGGTAGGTCAGTGTATGTCAGGTAGGTCAGTGCATGTCAGGTAGGTCAGTGTATGTCAGATAGGTCCGTGTAGGTCAGATAGGTCAGTGTATGTCAGGTAGTTCAGTGCATGTCAGGTAGGTCAGTGTGCATCAGGTAGGTAACACACACCCTCCTGCCCCCTCCCCCCGTTCTGGGCTCGGACTTCGTGCTGAAGCCCCTGGTCTTTTTTGCCACCTAGCAACGCCCAGCACTGCGCACCATACAGAATCGCATGCCACTGTACAGAAGCGCAGTATATCTAGTTTCTGTACAGTGACATGAATGAAATTTACTTTTGTGCGTAAAGTGGAATGTGGAAAAAAAAAAAGGAGACGCGTGGTGCCCTGAATCACGCACCACATAACCCCCTACCCCAGCCAGAATGGACAACTGCCAGAGAAGAAACTGCTGTGGTCTCTCTCTCCAACAGGCCCTAGCTGTGTGTGAATAGAGGCAAAAGCAAAAAGATTAATTCTAAGCCCATTAGAAATAACTGCATCTGCAGGACACCTGGGTGTTGTATTTTAAATTATAAACCTATCATCCTATTTCATTATATATTCTGGTGACATCTAACAATAAAACATTTATAGACAGCTTTAACTTGTTAGTTGGAAATTACTGGAGCCAATTCTATATTATTGTACAGGTTACTCAGTCAACTAATACCAATTATACTTAGTTCAACTGGTATTACTATTTAAAACGATATGGTACACATTCCTATCTATATCTATTCTTGCAGCTGCTAGCGCTAAGTAAATAGCCATCAAATAACACATCAAAAGTTGCACAGTGCTTAAATTCAAACTAAATCTGTACAGTATATATACATAAATCCAATAAAAAATGCATCAACATATGACATACTGTATAATGTACTCCACATAAACAAATTCCTTAAAGTTTGAAGTGTGAAACTCACTGCATTCACTTTCATTTTCTAACATCATCACTGTAATAACAGTGTAAAAAATATTTATTTCTGGCAATCCAATATAAGCTTACTTGAAAAACCTCCTTTCATGTTGTGATTGTTGCCTGTCTGCCTGGATTGCCTGTGTTCCGTCAGATTAGGCGACCTTGGTCTTGGTACACCCCGCACTCGCCCACACTAAGCCTGCAGTCTGAAGTCGCCAAGTGGACATCTTTTTACATTCACCAATATCTTGCATTTCACACTTATTTTTACCACTAAACTGAGCTTATATTGTGAAATACAGGGTGTACCAAGATGGCCGTAACAGAACGTCACTTCCACTCTGCAAATTCCCCTCTGCTGTTTACTTTAAATTTAAAAGCACTACATATCCCATGGTACCTTGCCTGCAAGCAGTGATTCCTGTACTGACTCTTCCTTCTGAAACCCCAGGAGACAAGTGAATATTCCATACTTAGATTAACGCTTTCTGGTGTTTTTATCTATAAATTTTAGTTATTTTTTGTTATATTTTATGCATCTGTAGCACCACCCCCGAAGGAGCTGCTTTGTGAATTTGGATTCTCTGATCTCTGCCTCAACTCCAAGATTAACCTTGGCATCTCTGACACACCTGGTTAAATAAAATGACTGCAAACACATTTAAGGACACATGCGGTAAATACCGTTATTCTGGCTGTGGATTGTCACCAAAAATAGACACACACCTGGTAGTGATAAACAAGTTGAAAATATTAGCATGGTTTAAAGCATATGGAAACTTACAACACTGTTAAACCTTGCTACAAATAACTAATACATTAGAAATTACAACCTTCAATATTTAGCAACTGCAGGTACAGAAAGAGTAGTAATCTATATGCCCTTAACACAGGCGCTGAGAGGGAGGAGAGAAGACTTGTCAACTTTTCAGCTCCTGGGCCGCAAACACCTTTGAGAGGCAAACACACAATGAAAAGAAAAGGGTTATACAAATACTTAAAAAAAATTCAGGAAATACAACGTAATCCTGATCCCAGCGCTCAAATGAACTTAATTTGCCCTACAGCAGCTGTTATCAATACATATCAAAATTATTAAAAAGATGCCTGATTGAAAACCAAACACTAACAGCGCTGTTAGTGTTTGGTTTTCAATCAGGTTACACAAGTACAGTAAGCACAGTTCTGTAATGTTGCAGGTCCTGAGGTGAAGAATACTAGGGTCTTCTGCTAGCAAACTGTGGGGCCCTTGTTTTAAGGGAATGTTTAAACAAGCTTGCATGGAGCAGTAATCCTCTAGAATGTTCCGTTAGGTAGAGAGTTAAAAGGGCAAACTACTACAGATGGCAGCTCCAAACAAGCATCCTGTGACACTAAAAATGTAAATTGGTGTCTGCATGCATTGTCAGTATGGTGTCAAGAAGGATGTTGGGTTTACACCAGCTGACCAGTCCTCTGTGCGATGACACAACAATAGTCCCAGGTGCTGGTTCAGGCCCCTGATGCTCCTAGCGATGTTATAAGGCACTTTCTGATGGCCAATCTTGCTGATGGCCGATCGAGATGACTGGTAGCGAAACTCGCAAGGTGAACAGGCTGCGGCTGACCTGATACCCGGATGGGAATCTCGATCCCTGAAAGACAGGGGTCATCTCTGCAGAGCTGATGGTGCTGGGCTGCTGAGTAGGGTCCCTGTACTAAATAGTAGTGGACCACGTGTCTGTCTCTGCTCCTTGTTCCCCTCAGGCATCCTCACTCCTCCATCTCAAGGCAACAGTCCTGGCAGTCTCTGGAAAAGCTTGGCTTTCTCCCCCTCTGATGTTGCCAGAGTCTCTCAGTCTTCTCAGTCTCAGCAGTTTTCCTCACACCTGTCACTTCACCACACTCTCTCTCTCCCTCTCTCTCTCTCTCTCCTCAGACTGCTCTCCTTATTCTCCTTACAGGCAATTTTTTCTGGGCTTCAGGATATCCCTCCTCCTCTGTTGGGGCACACAATCCCTGGTGTCAGCATGTCTCTCTCCTCACTCTGGCACCTCAGTTCCTTCCCCTCACACACCTCTCCTATCCTCACTGTTAAGTGTCACTGTGTCCCAGCAAAGGACTTTTTGAGCCTTGGTATCTTCCTCTCTTTTAAGAAATCTCCTCTTCTCTGTCTCCTGGCAGCACTCTCTCTCTCTTTTACCTCAGCACTTCCCTCTCTTCTGTCCCCTCAGCACTTCCTGAAACTCCCCCTCTATTCCAGTGTTCTCTGTCTCTCTGAGTTTTCTGGAAGGACCAGTCAGCATCTCTCTGTCTCCATCTTGTGGACAAAAGGAGAAATTGCATTACAACATGCCTGCTACACATCTTAGAATGCATCCAGCTATTTTTTCAAAACAATTGCCTGGCCAAAATAAGCCTTTCCGTGTGTGGAAGTTAAATCTTCTTTCCACCAGACATAAAGAGTGCCCCCCTTAATCTCTGTAACTCTGCACCAAGTTCACTATATAGACCACTAATGTATTTATAAATAATAATCATATCCCCCTTAATTGCCTATTCTTAATAGAGAATACATTAAGTTCTGCTAATCATTCCTCATAGCCCTTCTCTGCACTTTTTCCAGTTCTCTAATGACATGTTTGTGTCCAACTGGTACCCAAAACTGAACTTCATGTTCCAGATGAGGTCTCACCAATGATTTGTACAGGGACAAAATTATGTATCTCTCTCTCTCTCTCTCTCTCTCTCTCTCTCTCTCTCTCTCTCGTCTATACTTATTTTAATACAAGAAAGAATTTTGCTAGCTTTAGAAACTGCAGCTTGGCATTGCATGCTTTTATGAAGTCTATGTTCTACCAGAACAAACATATCCTTCTCAATCATTGACTCCCCCAACTTATCAACATTAAACCTAATTTCCCACATAATTGTCCAATTAAACAGTGCATCAAGGTCTGCTTGTAAGTTGGAGACATCCTTTAAGAGCTGAAGAAGGTATTTAATATATTTGACTTTTCTTTGTCCCAACCCACCAATTCTAAATTATCTTGTAATGGGCCTACATGCTCAGATCTGACCTTTTTACTGTTAATATATTTAAAAAATTTTAGGGGTTTATCCTACTTTTCTTTGTCATTCATTTTGAGTTTTTTGAAGTCCATATTTCCTTTTTATATATACTTTTATATTCTTTGTAACTTTTAAATGATGATAGTGTTCTTTCATTTATATATTTTTAAATGTCCTTTTCTTATTATTTATAGCTTATCTAACTTTGGACATGAGCCACATAATTTTTTATTTTTAGCCTTTTTGTAATTCTTTATTTTCATACAAAGTGCGTTTAACAATCAACGTAAATGCATAGGTACATAACAAAGGTCAGATAGAGAGTTTAAATATAGTCATAAGATGAGGTCAACATACCAGGTTCTCCAGCATTGCACATTAGGTAAAGCACATGGGATAAAACAAAAAAAAAAACCCGGCGTAGAGATAGTAGCGCTGTGCAGGACCGGGGAGACATCCCGACAGTTGCTTGCACGACCTAGATATTTTTAGCCTTTTAAACATATACAAACCTAAAGATCATTTAGATGAATAGGAGTAAGCCAGAAATAATTGAAATACAAAGTGGAAATGAGCATATGATTTAAAATTTTGACCACAGATACGCTTTAATTGTTATTATTAAAAAATTGTCCATGTGCCAATAGTGCCTTAAAGTGATTGTAAAGGGAGAAGGTTTTTTAACTTAATGCATTCTATGCATTAAAGCGGAGGTCCACCCTAAAGTGGACCTTCCGCTCATCGGAACCCTCCCCCCCTCCGGCGCCACAATTGGCACCTTTCAGGGGGGAGGGGGGTGCAGATACCTGTACAGTACAGGTATCTGCACCCACTTCCGGGATGGCTCTCTGCGGAAAGGGGCGTAGATTACGCCCCTTTCCGCAAGTGCCCGCCCCTTTCTGCAAGTGCCCCGCTGCCTGCTGGGAAACACACAGATCCCAGAGGCAGCGGGGACCGTCCTTATTGCACAGCGCGACTCGCGAATGCGCAGTAGGGAACCGGGAAATGAAGCCGAAAGGCTCCATTTCCTGATTCCCATACCCAAGATGGCGGCGGCAGCACTCGAGAGACGATCTAGAGATCGGCTTCGGGTGGCGACATCGCGGGCGCGCTGGACAGGTAAGTGTCACTATATAGTGGCAGTATTTGTAGCTGCTGGCTTTTAAAAAAAAAACGCGGAGTCCCGGTGGACTCCCGCTTTAAGATAAAAGGCCTTCTGTGTGCACCAGGCTCCCTCAGCCCCCCTAATACTTTCCCGAGCCCCCTCTAGATTCAGCAATGTTGTAGGAATGTCTCGGCTGCCCAGGACTCCCCTCCTATTTGGCAGAGACAGCAGCGGGGGGCCATTGGCTCTTGCTGCTGTCATATAAAGTCAGTCAGCCAATGAGAAGAAAAAGGGGTCGGGCCGGGCTGCGGCTCTGTGTCTGAATGGACAAAGGGAGCTGTGGCTCAGCTCAGGTGCCCCCCCACAGCAAGCAGGAAGGATGGGCCAGGAGCACAGAAGAGGAGGTTCTGGGCTGCTCTGTGCAAATCCAGTGCACAGGGCAGGTAAGTATGACATGTTTGTTATTTTTACTTAAAAAAAAACAAGACTTTACAATTACTTTAGTGTTCCCCTTTTTTCATACCAGAGCATTCTAGTATGGATTTTCAGGGGGTACCCCATGCAACATAAAAAAGGTCTTTTATGAAACCCATGCCAGATCCTTTGGATCTTATGTGACTTTTAAGAGGGACCTCCCACAAAAAATTAAAATAAAAAAATAAAATGTCTAACCTCAACTGTACTGCTATGGAACATCTTCCTTTGTTGCTGCAGTGTTGTTCTTCTGCAGTGTGGACAGGGTTAAAGTCATTAATGCAGAAGTGCAGCAGCCGTTCATAGCCCCTTGATGCCAAATCCCATACATGGCTGCAGCTGGATGCCATAGCCCCGGTATTTCTTTTTTTCAGTCAGCGATGCTTTTTCATCTAAATCCTAATTCTAAGGGTTGATTAGCCACTGGATTGCTTTTACAGGCGGTGGGAGGAGAAGCTCCCTCCCAGTGCCCACCAGTGCTTCTCCGGTCTCTCCAGTACAATCAATGTCTCCATAAAGAGGACCTGTCATTCCTTATTTCTATCACAAGGGAAGTTTACATTTCTTATGATAGGAATACAAGCGATATAAAATAAATAAAAGTGACAATGTAAATATACTTTTTTTTTTAAAGCGGCCTTGTCTCTTTCTGCGCAGAAGCAAACGCATATGTAGGTTGTGCATGCATTTGTAAATGACATTCTCACCACAAATGTGAGGTATCGCCGTAAATGTTATAGCGAAAGCAATAATTCTAACACTAGACCTCCTCTGTATCTCTAAACTGGTAACCTGTAAAAAATTTAAAGGGTCACCTATGAAGATTTTTAAATATGGTAGTTTGTCGCCATTCCACAAATGCATGCAATTTTAAAGCGTGACATATTAGGTATTTATTTACTCACTGTAACATCATCTTTTATATAAAAAAAAAAAATTGGATCATGTATTGTGTTTTTTTTTGCATTATAGTTCATTAACCGCTTGCTGACCAACCGCTGTCGTGGTGATCCCGCAAGCCGTCGCAGCTGTAAGTCGGCTCCTTTAAGTGGGATAGCAGACACGCGCGCGCCCATTGCACTGCGGGTGTGCCCATGTGCGTGGCCGGTGGTCATGGTGACCGCCGGACACGCGCAATCGCAGGCACGAGAGCCAGAACAGGGACGTGTTTGTGTAAACATACAAATCCCTGTTCTGTGAGGAGAGGCAGATCCTGAGTTCCTACTAGCTAGGAACAACGATCTGTCATCTCCTCTGGTCAGTCCTATCCCACTACAGTTAGAACACACACTAGGGAACAGAGTTAAACCCTTGATCGCCCCCTAGTGTTAACCTCTTTCCTGCCAGTAACATTTAAACAGTAATCAGTGCATTTTTATAGCACTGATCACTGTAATAATTGTCAATGGTTCCAAATGTGTTAAAAGTGTCCGATCTGCCCGCCATAATGTCGGAGTCCCGATAAAAATTGAAGATCACTGCCATTACTAGTAAAAAGAAAATAATAATAAAAATGCCATAAATCTTTCCCCTATTTTGTATTCATTATAACTTTTGCGCAAACCAATCAATATACGCTTGTTGTGATATTTATTACCAAAAATATGTAGAATACACATCGGCCTAAACTGAGGAAAAATATTAGCTTTTTTCAAAGAAAAATGGGGATATTTATTATAGCAAAAAGTACAAAATATTGTGTTTTTTTCAAAATTATCACTCTTTTTTTTTATAGAGCAAAAAAAAAACAACCCAGAGATGATCAAATACAACCAAAAGAAGGCTCTATTTGTGGGATAGAAATAATGACAATTTTGTTTGTGTACAGAGTCGCACGACCGCGCAATTGTCAGTTAAAGCGACGCAGAGCTGTATCACAAAAAATGGCCTGGTCATTAAGCAGCCAAATCTTCCGGGGCTGAAGTGGTTAAAGTGCGCAAATACCGTGTGACATGAAACATTGCAATGACCACTATTTTATTCTCTAAGGAACCTGCTAAAAAAAATAGTATTTAGGGGGGGGCTTGACAAATCCCAGGTGCCATAGAAATCGCGTCCTGGAGCCTGGGCTTTTGTCAGCTGTCCACATCTGCATCCCACTTTCCAACCACGGTATAGCTGAAAGACAGCTACAGCATGTCTATTGAGGTACTCCCAGAACCTCGCCCCTGGGAGCATGCATAGGATACGCTCTGTGATTGCTGTGTCCTTCAGACACAGCTGATTACAGATTAAAGTAATCACAGCAGCCCTTTACCATGTGATAAGCTATGTCCAATCACAGATGATCACATGTTAACCAATGACGGTTATCTGCATTTCCTTTCCTCATTGCTGTCCTGCGACAGGGGACATGATGATCAGTGCCCTGATATCAGTTCAGCCCCATCAGGGTCAATCAGTGTCCATCAGTGCAGCATATCAGTGTTCATCAGTGTAGCATATCAGTTACCATCAGTTATGCCTATCATTGCCCATTAATGCTGCCTTATCAGTGCAACTTCATCAGTGCAGCTTATCAGTGACCATCAGTGCAGCTTATCAATGCCATCTGTCGGTGCCCATCAGTGCAGCTTATCAGTGACCATCAGGGCAGCATATCAATGCCATCTGTCGGTGCCTATCAGTGCAGCTTATCAGTGACCATCAGTGCAGCATATCAATGCCATCTGTCGGTGTCCATCAGTGCAGCTAATCAGTGACCATCAGTGCAGCATATCAGTGCCCATCAATGCTGCTTTATCAGTGTAGCCTCATCAGTGGCCATCAGTGCCGCCTCATCAGTGCCCATCAGTGCAGCCTCATCAGTGCCCATTAGTACAGCATCATCAGTGCACCATTAGTGCAGCCTCATCACTGCGCATTATTGCAGAAGAAAAACTACTGTGCAAAATTTTATAACAGAAATGAAGAAAAGAGTTTATTTTTCAAAATTGTCGGTCTTTCTTCATTTGTTTAGCAAAAAATAAAAAACACAGTGATGGTAAAAATTTCAACTATGGATGGTGCTGTTTGCCTGATGCAACAAAAAAAGGAGAAGGCCTGCAGGCTGTAGAGGAAAGAGGAGAGGACTAGCTTGAAGAAAGCAGGTGTGTGGGGAAAAGACTGGCTGAATACAACCCTGCTGTAGCTGACTACAGTTGGGAGAGAGACTCTCAACGTGTAGAACCTTGTCTGAGAGACCAGGAACTTTCTCCCTGAGAGGGTATGAGGAGTGATTTAGGTATCTGATGAGTTCAGACTGTAGTAGAGAGCACCCCACTGCTTATAAGGAAGGAAAAGCAACTCTTATCTCTTTCTGAGGATTTGAACTAAACCAGATCATGTGTCCGGAGAGTTGGAGACCCAGAAGAGGGTGTAGAAGACTAATATCATATAAGTTCATCTATTGTCTGCTAGGAATTGTTGTGCTGTCCTCAAAATCCCCAACGTTGCCGGCTAACATTTTTTTTTCTTTTATCAATCTGGCCAGTGTGAGAAAACTGGGACTGTTATAGCAAGTTAGGACTGTCGTTATATACTGTTGCTAGGTAAATGCAGTTCAGTTCTGTTAACTACTGTTAGTAAGAATAATAAAGGTGTTTAACCATATCTCTCAGAGTAATGATGTTGTCTCATTTATTATTTGTATAAGTACACTTGCTACACCTCTCTTCTTTTGGGCTATGCTTGGCCTAATACATTTTTTGAAATATCTCAAGGTGTGTCAGTAAGTGCTGGGTGAGTGAGGTGTGTCGTCTTCAGGTGTGCAGAGAAATTACAAAATAATTCTGGAGCTTCTCTGGGGCTGCCTCTGCATATTCCCCTAAATATCCATACCAGACAAGGGCTTCATCCACACTGCACTGGCCCAGTGGTTGTGAGGGTTTGCGGGTGGGGGGGCTTATCAGAATCTGAAAGCCCACTTTAACAATAATGTGGTACCCAGATACTGCCCTCACCCTATGTAAACGAGTATGTGGTACATATTACCTCTACTCATTAAAAAAAAAAAAGGTGTAACCTAGAATAAAAAATAAATAAAAAATCAATCAATCATAATGCCTGATGACTACCGGTAAAAAAAAAAAATGCAGAGCCATGTCCCGAGCATTTGCTTGTTACCCTCCGAATGAGAATGGATTTATAATGAGGGACATTTTATGGGGATTTTTATTATTTTTTAATAAGGGGCTTTTGGGTGTTTTTATTTCTAGCTTCCAACTTTATTTTGAGTAGAGGTACTAATTCACTTAGGGTGGGGACAGTATCTGGGTGCCACCTTATTATTAAAGGGGGCTTCCAGATTCAAATAAACCCCCCATCCGCAGACTCCTACAAGCACTGGGCCAGGGGATGAAGCCCTTGTTCTCATCAACATGAGGAAATGGTGCTTTGACGAGAGGGTTTCCCACTGACAATGTACCCCCCCCATATTGAGGGCATGTGGCCTGGTATGGTTCAGGAGAAGAGGGCCCAATGCTCTCCCCCACCCCAAACACACATGCTTTTTTGACCAGTCAAGCTGCAGGCTTACAGAGTAAGGGTCAGGTACAGATTTTTAGGGGAATCACAGTTTTTTTTTTTTTGCGTGAGGTCCGCCTAAAAATCTGTATCTGACCCAAAGGGTCTGATTTGGATTTCCTGAGACCACCCACCTTTTCACTTTTTTTTATTTTATTTTTTATCCATACATTTTTTATTTTATCAAAAGTGAACATAACAATTAAGATTGTTGCAAATGGTACATATCATTGTAATTTGGGGCAGGCTGGATTGCACCATCAAGATTTGAACGAAACCTATTTTATATGCCTTTACAATGTTTTTCACCTTTTTTTTTGTTTTCAACTCTCAAACTCAAAGGGTCTGGAATACATTTTGGGGACTCTACACATTTTTTTTTCTTTTTGCATTCTTGCAGTAGCATTTACTACAGGAAAAGTTACTTTTACAAAATAATTATAGAGTTTAAATTGCTGGCATATGAGATCTCATTTCCAGCTTCTTAAAAAAACGCACACCCCCCCCCCCCAAATGCCCCCCAAAATACATAGCAGAGCATTGAAGGGATCTGTGTGCTGTTTTTTTTTTTTTTTTTTCAAAACAGAGAAGCCGTCAATGACATGTCATTTGTCAGCAATATTAAATGTTTTTTTCTTTTGTAAAAGGCAGTGCTGCAGCACTTTCTGTACATCACAGAGATATACACTTTCACAGGCAAGATTAGGACCCCCCCAGGCATGTTATTTAAAGGAATTTGGTATTTTTAATGTTCCACTATGAACAATTAAAAAATTACTGCTCCTGGCTGAATGGATTCTTTTTTTAAATGTTTACATTGGTACATTTTCCCCAGGGCAGTGCCCACCCCTGGTGCTGTTTTTTTTATACCCCTTTCCCTATTAGCCTAGAAAATGGGCATTTTCGATTTGACAGTTTGGGCTCCCATTGTTTTCACTGGGGTTCGGGTTTGCATTCAAACTGCTTTAAAGCAGGTCATCACTACCACTGATATGCAATGATCAATACGTTTTTGATGTCAGCAATCCATATGGATATTTCTTGGTTGTAAGTTCCCATGTTGCTATTAATCAGTCCCATGTTCAGTGACAAAGAGCTTGGAAACCACAGCAAAAAAAACAAAATGTTACATGTTACAACCAAAAACATAAATGTATTTTATTGGGATTTTATATGATAGACCAACACAAAGTGGCAAATAATTGTGAAGTGGAAGGAAAATGATAAATGGTTTTCAAAATGTTTTACAAATAATTTTGTGAACAGTGTGGGGTGCATTTGTATTCAGCCCCCGTAAGTCAATAATTTGTAGAACCACCTTTCACTGCAATTACAGCTGCAAGTCTTTTTGGGTTTGTCTCTACCACATCTGAAATGATTCTGTCAGACCATTTTCTGCCGGAAAGTCCAGTCGTGTTTACGCGGCATAAGATTGCCCTGTATTTGGCTCCATCCATCTTCCCATCAACTCTGACCCGCTTCCCTGTCCCTGCTGAAGAACAGCATCCCCACAACTTGATGCTGCCACCACCATGTTCAGGGTGATTTGCAGTGTTAGTTTTCCGCCACACATAGCGTTTTGCTTTTAGGCCAAAAAGTTAAATTTTGGTCTCATCTAACCAGAGCACCTTCTTCCACATGTTTGCTGTGTCCCCCACATGGCTTCTGGCAAACTGCAAATGGGAGTTCTTACGGCTTTCTTTCAACAATGGCTTTCTTCTTGCCAATCTTCTATAAAGGTCAGATTTGTGGAGTACATTACTAATAGTTGTCCTGTGGACAGATTCACTCTTCTAAACTGTGGATCTCTGCAGCTTCTCCAGCGTTACCATGGGCCTTTTGGCTGCTTCTCTGATGAATGCTCTCCTTGCTGGCCTGTCAGTTTAGGTGGACGGCCATGTTTTGGTAGGTTTGCAGTTGTACCATACTCTTTCCATTTTCTGATGATGGATTGAACAGTGCTCCTTGAGATTTTCAAAGCTTGGGGTATTTGTTTATAACCTAACCCTCCTTTTAACTTCACCACAACTTTATCCCTGTCCTGTCTGGTGTGTTTCTTGGCCTTCATGATGCTGTTTGTTCACTAAGGCTCTCTAACAAACCCATAAAGGCTTCATAGAACAGTTGTATTTATACTGAGATTAAATTACAACAGGTGGACTCTATTTACCAATAAGGTGTCTTCTGAAGGCAATTTGTTCCACTAGATTTTAGTTAGGGGTATCAGAGTAAAGGAGGCTGAATACAAATGCACGCCACACTTTTCAGCTATTTATTTGTAGAAAAAATTGAAAACCATTTATCATTTTCCTTCCACTTCACAATTATGTGCCACTTTGTGTTGGTCTATCACACAAATCCCAATAAAAGACATTTATGTTTTTGGTTGTAACATGACAAAATGTGGAACATTTCAAGGGGTATGAATACTTTTTCAAAGAACTGCATGTATATATATATGTATATATATATATATATATATATATTTATATATATATTTATGCTAATGTGCTCAATAATACTTCTTTCGGTGACAAATCCTCCTTAAGATTTCCCCTTAAAAAGAACAGACTCACCTGATTGATTAGACCAGTGTTTTTCAACCTTTTATGGTGAAGTACCCCTGCAGGTCTAAGAAGATTTCCTGTCTCAAGAAAGTAATATTTATGGTTTGGGTGTTATGGTTTCTGTGTGAGACATGCACGTAGCTGCAACATAGTGTAGGCAGAGTGCAGACATGACAGGGTGCAAGTCTTACTGTGAAATAGTTAGAGGTGTGGTTAGTAACATAGGAACTTACCTTATTGGAGTAATGTTCTGATGGGAGGAGTATAGGTTTACTGGCGGTAGGGGGAGGTCTATAGGTCAGCAGTCCGGAGTCAGCAGGATAGGAGAGAAGTTCCCGCTCGCCCTGTATATGGGTAGGAAGGGTGGCTCACAAGTGTGTTGGTTACTGAAAGGTGTTTTTGCGGATGTTCCTTGATGGCAGATACAACAGTTACCCAGTTAAGTTGAGGTATTGAGAAAGTTAGCACCCATCACAGGTATGGAGTCCTCCCGGTTAGGCTGGCGGTTGGCCAGACTGACGGGTTAATAAGTTGGGGGTCTGGGGTCGGTTGGCAAGTCCCCGAGGCGAGTTGACGGCTGGGGATGAATGCCAACAGAAAATGGGACTTCAGGATCAAATAATAGTGGTTGTCAGGCATCTGCAATTAATAAGCTAGATAGCTGGTTGGATTAGATACATAGTCATGATATATGGTTATGTGTAATAAAGGTTAAAATCTTGAATAAAAGTTACATTTTGGTTATTGTTAATAAAGGCCATTTTCATCCAGCAGGTGTCAGTGTCTTTTTTATATATAGTATTAAGTAGGGTAAGTGTTAAAACATGTTTGGGCATTGGGTAGTAAGGTATCTGGCTACCCTAGTCATGTGTAATGTCAGTATGTGTTTGTGGTGATTTCTGTGTGTGTTTGTGATGGTTTTTGTTTGTGTGTAATATCATTGTATGTGTGCATGCTGCAAAGACAGATGCACACACAATCACACATTAACACAATGACACCCACATACACACACAATCCCAAAATAACACATTAACACCCACACAATCCCAAAATAACACATTGACACCCACACAATCCCAAACTAACACACTTGCAGACACACAAATACCCAGAAGATCCCAAATGAACAGACTGCCAGACACACACATTGCCAAATTAACACACTTGCAGACACAGGCACATAATCCAAAATTAACATGCAGGTAGACACATGCACGCACATGCAGTCTGGCAGTGCAGTGCCCACCAAATGCAGCCTCATCAGTGCAGTGCCCACCAAATGCAGCCATATCAGTGCAGTACCCACCAAATGCAGCCTTATCAGTGCCTGCCAAATGCAGCCCACCAGTGCTCATCAAATGCAGCCTACCAGTGCAGTGCCCACCAAATGCAGCCATATCAGTGCAGTACCCACCAAATGCAGCCTTATCAGTGCCTGCCAAATGCAGCCCACCAGTGCTCATCAAATGCAGCCTACTAGTGCAGTGCCCACCAAATGCAACCACCAGTGCAGTGACCACCAAATGCAGTTTTTCAGTGGCCATCAAATACAGCCTACCCGTGCCCATCAAATGCAGCCTCATCAGTGCCCACCAAATGCAACTTATCAGTTCCCACCAAATGCAGCCTTATCAGTGCCCGCCAAATGCAGCATACCAGTGCCCATCAAAAGCAGCCTACCGGTGCCCATCAAATGCAGCTTACCATTGCAGCTCCCACCATATGCAGCTTATCAGTGTCCATCAAATGCAGCCTACCAGTGCCCATCAAATGCAGCCTCATTAGTGCCCACCAAATGCAGCTCATCAGTGCCAATCAAATTCAGTCTCATCAGGGCCCACCAAATGCAGCCTACCATTGCCCACCAAATGCGCCCTTATCAGTGCCCACCAAATGCAGCCAAACAGTGCAGTGCCCAGCAAATGCAGCTTATCAGTGCCCATGAAATGCAGCCTACCAGTGGCCATCAAATGCAGCCTCATCAGTGCCCACCAAATAAATGCAGCTTATCAGTGCCCATGAAATGCAGCCTCATCAGTGCACACCAAATGAAGCCTCATCATTGCCCCCCAAATGCAGCCTACCAGTGCCCAGCAAATGCAGCCTACCAGTGCAGTGCCCATCAAATGCAGCCTCATCAGTGCCCACCAAATGCAGCCTAATCAGTGCCTGCAAAATGCAGTCTTATCAGTGCCCACCAAATGCAGCCTTATCAGTGCCCAACAAATGCAGCCTCATTATTGCCCGCCAATTGCAGAATTGTCAATGCCCACTAAATGCAGCCTTATCCGTGCTCACCAAAAGCAGCCTTATCAGTGCCCCTCATATGCAGCCTTTATGCAGCCTACCAGTGCCCATCAAATGCAGCCTCATCAGTGTCCACCAAATGCTGCCTCACTAGTGCCCACCAAATGCACCCTGCCAGTGCCTTGATCATGATCTCTCGCTGTGTCACAGAGCTTGTACTTGAATTGGCCACCCGGGATGCTGCTATAACAATGTCCCGCCTCCTATGATACACATTACACTTATTTAATTGGATCCGGATGTTCTGTCTATCACAGGAGCATCTGTCTAGGAGGTAAGACTATGTTACAGTGCCGTCGAACAATTCAGACCAGAGCTCCGTGACTCAGTGGAAGATTGCTGCTGTGTCACACACAAGCAGAGGAGGAGGGAGGGTAGGAGAGGAGGAGGAGGGAGGGTAGGAGAGGAGGGAGGGGAGGACAGGAGGAGGAGGAGGGAGGGGAGGGGAAGAGAAGAGGAGGAGGGAGGGGAGGACTACGCTTGAGTTTTGGATCCAGGATGTGACTCTGGGCGGCGTACCCCCTGCCCTTGGTGCACGTACCCCCAGGGGTACGCGTACCATGTGTTGAGAAACACTGGATTAGCCAAATGATTAGAAACCACTCCATACAGTATGCCCTGATAGATCTTCTCCTGTCTCCCAGTTATATATCCCTACAGCTACTACAGCAACTACATATATTTACTAGAATGCAAAAAAATACCCCCAAATATGATGTGCTTCATCCAGCACTAGGCTGTTCTACTTTTGATTCTATTGAACTAGTAGACTCTCTGGGATTGATTTAGAAAAGGCAAATAGGCAGTTCACCTGTGTTTATTTTCCTTGTACATGATTGGGTTTTCTTTGCAAAGTGAAGCTTTACCACATTTACTAAGCTCTGGGGAAACTTCCTTCACTTGCAAAGTGAACAGTGTATTTGCTTTTAGTAAATCAACCCCTCTGTGTAAGCTTTCTTTACAAAATCTAACATTATAGCAGTAAGGATAGCCATAGATAGAGAAATAAAAAATTCCTTAATTCACACTAAAGAGTATGGATGCAGTTACTTTTTAGCAAGATGGTGCTGACAAGGCCACCCATGGCTTACATTTCAACCAATTAAACACAAATCCACCGCAATTCAAATCATGTATGGCCAGCTTACATCTAGCAAAATAAACACTTACCTCCAATAGTCACATCATGCTATCCATTAATTAAAAGAGCTTTTGGGCAAGGGGCAACTCCATTCCCATTGACTTGTATGATTCTGATGTGAACAAAAACCTGGGGCCCTAACAGTTGAGTTGAATTTCCATAAACACAACCTACTTAAGCCAATTCTTGAAATATATGTCTATATTAATGTAATCTGGCCAGTAATCAATTTTACATTTTCATGGTGGTGATCCGAATGGATTCCGTATTAAGGGTATCTATAAACTCAATCTACCTCTTGGAAAGGGTGATTTTGGTAGAATACTTCTCCAAAAAGAAAAAAATTTGGATCTTTTATTTAAATGCTTTACAGCCCCCAGGATTAAAAAAATATTTCAATCTGTCAGTCTTTTTGGAACCCTAGTCCTGTTGAATTCTCTAAACCCTCTGCAATTTATTCTTACCTTACTTATTCGTTTTTTGGGTCTATACATTCTAAGATGGGTTTGGGTATGATTCTATTTTCTTTTATTTTCTCTTATTTTCTAGTGAAATGCATCAGCACGACGCCATCACACTATCTGTAGTTCTTGCACAGATTGGTCAGAGCAATATTCTCCCTCCAGACAACTGCGGAGGTCGGCCAGGTTACTGATGTGTGGAAGTGCTCCTCTGACCCAAAGCGGTGTTTGCAGTATGAGAGACAGCGCCTGTAAGCCAACACGCTGACACGCTTACTAGAGGTGGACAACAACTCCTTTCTCCCCATCACCATCTGACATGAATCCATCCTCCCTAGGCATTACTGCCCGGATTATTGGACACTGGGTGAGCAGTGAGTCGATATCCAAGCGTGTTTCTCAACTGGCCAGGTAAGTGATGGGATGGCACTTCCCTACATCTTACCCTTTTCATCTGGTTCAATGCATTGCCATTTAGTCAGCCCTGAAAAGATAATGGTGAGAAGTGGGAGAAGAGTATTTAATTGAAGAACTGGACACTATATTGTTGATAGTGATCAGCCTTTAAATTGAAGATTTTTATTTGCCTTAGGATTCAACTTTGTTTAGTCTCTCACAAAACCCACTGTGATCTGTTTGGCCATACCTTACAGACACTAAACCCCCTCCATCCTAGCACTCTATTCTAAGCCCAAATTCTGGATAATGTCTCTTGATTATCTAGGACTGTCTGCAATCGTTTCATATGCAGGCTATTGGTGTTCCCAGCAATTGTATGTTGAAATACCTATGGACTTCCTTTCCTTTATACACCTGAGGAACATATCCTCCTTCTCTAGGAATTCATAGCTGGTTTACGATTTTAATGAGGGTTGAATGACTGTTGTGGCCATCTGTGTTATGATAACGTCACCTGTTTGTTCCTCGTTGAAGAATCCTTTTTGGACTCTCCAGTCTCCCCCCCCCACCTTTTTTTTTCTATATGCTGGTTTGATGCAGAGGGAGCAGCACACCGTATTGCTGACATATATGTAATTAGGTGAATGGAATTTGTTACTGGACTGTGGAGTTGCTACCCAACCCCCCCCCCCCCCCCCATTTCCCAGAAACACACACTAGGGTAAGACTCCTTGACAATTTATTGTTGCTGTCCAGTAATCATGTTGGTAGTCTAAAGAGTCTATTACTGATGACGTCATTCAAAAGTTATACTTGTATGATAACCAACACAACACTATTTTAAACTATTGCTGTCAGTGCAGGTTTATTTTTCTTGTGATACTCAAATTCGGTTGTGGTACTTCTGTTGTGGTAAGACATGCAATGGACAAAGCAATAGAAATGCCTAACAATTTTATTATCAAGAACCCAATAAAGATTATTCTTTTCCTTTTAGTAACTTTACCGTTTGCTTTCCTGGGAAGTCTTTCTTAAAATGTTGTCTCACAGATCTGACACTGTACATCTACTGGGATTTTGCATTATTCTTTGAGAAGAAAATCAAGAATTTTAAAGAATGAAGTAAAAGTAAACCTAGATCTAGGTAAGCTAACCTCAAAAACCATTTTGGCCTATTTGGCCACTTTTTATGTACCTGTATGTGTACAGTATACAGAGATACAAGAATCCGTGTATATAAAAATTCACAAATTTTTATTTAACAACAATGACTGGTCCAACATTTGGTTAGCTACTAAATCATCATCTCCCAACTGTTATGCTTTGGAAACTAACTTTAAAGCTCTGGCATGATGGTACCTAGTACCAGCAAGGATTGCAAAATTTTCTCCATCTTACCCTAATCATTGTTTTAGAGGTTGCCCCTCTCCTGGTACTCATCTTCATATATGGTGGGATTGTCCGGTGGCGCAAGAATTTTGGAATAACATATTTGCAATGGCCTCTAAAGCTTTAGATATCTATATTGCCCCAGACCCAGCCATTGCACTTTTAAATCTCAAACAAGATTCACTCACACGGACACAATTCAAACTACTTGTTTATATTAATACGGCAGCTAAACAAACCATAGCTAAGGCATGGAAAACCAAAAATTTAATTGTGGCGGAAGCCAAACACAGACTGAACAAAGCTCTAATTTTCGATAAAATGACAGCTATTGAAAACAATAATATTAGTAAATTTCACATGATTTGGCAACCATGGGTTAAACATTTCTTTCCTTCTGATTTTGACCAGTCATTGCTGTTCCCACAATAAAATCCTTGTGTATGGTTGTTGTGCTATTGATTTATGTCATGTACCAGATCACTATCTCAAGAGTTTTCATCTCATCCCTTTTCTTCTCTCTTTTCCTCTTTTCTATCCCTCTTCTTCTTTTTTTTTTATTTATGTTTTATCTTTCAAAAGTTGGTTTATTTCTCATCAACATAGAGAATCGATCTCTCTTTTAGAGGATCTATTCTTCAAAACTTTCTTTAAATACTGGTTGTGCTGAGCTAAGGTTAACCAGGAAAATAGTTTTACTTTTTAATTATATCTGCCCCCACCTGTTCACAGCTTGAACCCATTTGGGGTGGACAGGTGGTCTGGAGGCATATTTCATTCATTCTCTCATATAGTTCATTCCTAATTTAGTTCAGTACTTATAATATTATAGTATACAATCTCTATGTTACTTATACTTTCACTTATAACATACCTAATCTATGTGATCAATACCTGATTATAACTATATTGCTCATTTACGATACTCATGATATGATGCTCGTTATGATCTGTAAACTTCCCTTTTTTTTTTTCATGAAATTCAATAAAAAGATTTAACAAGGAAAAATTCACAAATTTTATTTAATCCAAAAATGCAATTTAACCTGTTTATAGTTGACAGTGAGCTTACAGTGGTTCTAAAGGGTAAATAAAAATAATAAACATGTTGGAGATGTGGAAAACCAGGTGGTACACATCTTCATATCTGGTGGTCCTGTCAAAAAATCAAACCACATTGGTCAGCCATATTTCAACTGAGCCATCTTATTACAGGTGGAGCATGGCTAGAGACATCGGATGTAGACGTCCTCTCCATGATTCCTGGATCAATCAAAAAGAGCCTATTTCGATTTCTACCTATGGCGGACCAAGCTCTGATTCTTAGACACTGGAAGTCCCCCATGACACCTACCATCGGGTAATGGGTTTCTGAAACAAAATTATATAATGCGAATAGAGGCGTTATTGGCCATGGCCAACAAAATTTTCAGGGACTTGTGGTTTCAATGGATAGAGTTCTCTGATTCTCTTGAATTATTGCCATTTCTAAGCCGTTAGGCACTTGCAAACAATTACCTGAGATTAGGTTGACCCTCCCGTCGTACATCTCCCTCCATGTTTCTTCCCCCTCTTCTCCCCATTCCTTCTCTCCCTCTCCTGATCCTCTCCTGTCCCCCAGTTTATTTTGGAAAATGTTACACTTACTAAGATACTAAACCACACTATGATACAAGCTTCACTTCCATGGAATAATGCATTCCTCCTAGCCTTCAGTCAAGTCTGCTTTGGCACCCAGTTCGATTCTCATCTCTTCCCCAACACTGACCTCACTAGAGAAGCTGCCCATGTGGAGCCTCACTTGTGCTGATTGTCAATGGCTTCTGCTGCTGTCTCTGAGCCTGTGAATAGGGAGGGAGAGAGAGAGAGAGAGAAACAGGCACAGCGCAAGATCAAGATAGGACGAACAAGAGGTTCAAAATCATCTTACAAAAGTTATAAATCAAAGCAAGACATGCCCATTCATACATTAGGTTTGCATCCAGTATAATATTGTGTTACTTTGAACACAAGCCTATCTGTTAACAACAGATTAAAAAGACTTTCATCTCCAAGCTACTGCTCCCTAGCACCACTCGTTTTCCGGGTGCAGGTGCAGGAAGCAGGCTGAGCTGTTGTAGATGTTATAGAAAAGGCTGCCACACACTGGATAGATCATAAGTGTCCATGGCAGGCCTTGCCCTAGGACCGCATGTGGTGTGGGTAAAAAAAGCCCCTGTGTTGGTGTGTAACTGGGAGGAAGAAATTTACTTGCATCTGTGGTGTCATCAAATAGAAAAAATACACCATGCATCCGTGGTATCACTAAAAGGAAAGGACGCCTCTGCATCGGTGGTGTCTCTGAAAGTAAGATTGTCCATGTGTTGGTGATGTCATGGGAAGGGAAAAATGCCACTGTGCCCCTCTTGTCACTGGAAGGAAAAGTGTCCCTGCATCTGTGGTGGCATTGGAAGAAAAAAAACATAGTTAGGTGCATTTAACTAAGGGGCTCTGTGTGGTTCTGTGGGCTAGTTTACACTAGCAATAGCCCTCTGAAGAGTGATTTGTGGTTTTCTGTGGTCAGGCGTTATGTCACCTTCTCACTGTCTGTTTGAACCCCCAAAAGCCACGTTCCACAGCACCGCAACAGTGTGCATTGTGATTGTGTTCAATTCAGTTGAATGGGTTGCATTTAGCAGGCACTACTGCCTGCTAAATGTAAAAGGTGGTTTAATTCTTGCCACAGCCGAATATACTGTATATACAGTACAAACTTCACATTATTTCAGCATTTACAGTTAATGCTGCAATTTACTAGGAAATGTATTGACAGGATACAGAGGTCAATAGAAAACATAACAGTTTTTAGCATTCCCCGCCTTCTTCAGGTACAGTGTAATTAGCAGTTGCAGCCTGTCCATAGAGATGCATGGCCCCTCCCCACCCCACCCAGCCAGCAGTCACACACATTTTTTTTAAAAAAAGGCCCCTTTAAAAAATGCACGGCGGGGGGCGTGGTCTGGATGGCAGCGGGTAGAGACGCACGGCACTGAAGCTCCTCACCTGACCTGCCTTTACCGTTAATAGCCGGCACCTTACTCTAGCACAATATGGGCAAATCGAAGTGCCACAGGGAGCCCAGCTCTCAGGGACTGAGTACACGGTCCTCCTCGGCTCCGCCGCCGCTGATTACCGAATACTTTAGCCCGGAGGCAGCGGGACACCACGAGGCCAAGATGGCGCCGGCGGACTCGCCTGCGGAAGCCTCCCCTACATCGCACCCATCGGAGGGACCCGGCAGTGTGAGGTATGATTCGGAGGGGCTCCTGACACCCGCGGGAGGTGCTGAGGTCTCCCTATACTCCCGCACTGCAGATACATCCCACACAGGCAACTACCGAGGGGACGGACAGCCGGCGCAGCAGCCCCTATCCAGCATGGCACGGACTGTGCGCTCAGCAAGCTCCTCTGCAGTACCTGGCGCCCGGAATGCAGACAGCGGTGCCACAGAAGGGGGTGAGAACACTGGTTATCCCACTGACTACCCCCCTCTTTCCCGAGGGGGAGGGGGGACATTACCTGGAGTTCATCCTCCTGACAGCCTGTCCCAGTCATTCCCCCCCTGCCTTGTAGCCCCTGTGTCACCTACACAGGGACAGCCGGATCACTTATCCCATTCTACCTCCCCATGGGATTCCCCCACTCCAGCATGGGATTCATGCCCCCTTCCGCAGCGATCCCAGGGGACCAGGACAACCTCTGCACCCCCAGCACCCCCACAGGGACCACGGTCTCAGCCTCGGGCTCATTCCAAGGCCCCGCGGCCTGTGGACTATCCCGATCCTCTCCACTCGCCAGGTCGGACCCCTGGTCTCTCGGCTCAGATGCCCCATCGCCCTCCCCCTACTCCATTGATTCCGGGGGTTGGCGCAGCCCGGGCGGCCCACGTAGGCCCGCCGGGGGATGCTAAAGGTCCTACGGAGGATGACTCTGATCCTGAACCGTGCACCTCTTGGAGAGATTGTGTTCGTTGTATGCCCACGAAGCAGGACTTCCGTATGCTTATCCAAGAGGTCCGTGAAACTTGCAGGTCTGAGATTAATATGCTGCGTATGGACTTACACCATCTCTCTACCAGGGTGTCCTCCTTGGAAGATGAGAGTGAGGGCACTAAACTCGAGATCTCCCATATCCACTCCCAGCTGGCCTCGCAGGCGAGTACCCTCCGCGACTTTCATCGCCATCTTGAGGACTTAGATAATAGGGGCCGACGGAATAACATTAGAGTCCGCGGCCTCCCGGAAGCGACCCAAGACGAGGACTTATCCATCACGCTTCAAGCCATCTTTAACAACATACTGGGTCGTCCCGAACGCCAAAAGATCAAGCTTGATCGGGCCCATAGAGCCCTCCGACCGCGGGGGCCAGGTTCTAAACCACACGATGTGATATGTAGAGTTCATAACTACACTCTTAAAGAAGAGATCATGAGAAAGGCACGCAACATGCACACTATTGACTTTGATGGAGCCTCTATTCAACTCTTCCCAGACCTGTCATGGCTTACTCTTCAGCAACGACGTTCCCTACAACCTCTTTTGTCACTACTACGAGAAAATGACTTCCGCTATCATTGGGGCTTTCCTTTTAGTCTCACGGCTAAGAAAGATGGGAGATCCACAACGCTCAGATTCCCGGAAGAACTCCAGTCTTTCTGCAGAGACCTGGACATTCCCGTCCCATTCACTCCCGGCTGGGAGCCTCTCCCGGTCCCGCCGCCATGCCCGGTCCCTTGGACCCAGGTGGTGGGTCAAAAACGCATGGGACCCGGCCCGGCTGGAACCCCCCCGCCATCCCGGGGACGACGTGTTTAGGCCCTTAACATGGTCACCGTTACACCTTGGGACGTACACTCTGGACTGTCTTGGGTCTCCTTAGCGCTGGGCAACTAACGGGAATACATTGGGATTTGACGCTGCGGGCCCCCCCTCCTGGGACGGTCCCTCCTCTAGGGAGCTGCTGTCCTGGGGGGGCTATCAGCGTTGCTGGTTATTGTATGTTATTCTAATGTGGGATAATCTTGCCTAGCCCATTATCCCTCTGGTGGGATTTACTCTACTTGAAGTTGATCTGTTGGGGGTCCTCCTCTGCCGGCGCTCCTCTTGGGGGGCGCCAACTCGGGGGACTCCCCCATTCTCTGTTGTGAGGCCTTGGGCCCCTCCAGCTTCCCCCCAGCTTCCCTCGAACTCCCCCGGGGGGACTACCACCCTGTTGAAGTGTTCCCAGGTTTTGCTGTTGGTTAGTATGGTTGTTATGGGACTGATGTCAAAGGCCCAACCAGGGGTGGTAAGTGGGGTTCAATTCACTGCATGCTGCTTAGGCCAGGTGCCGGCCCTTCCCTAGAAATATCCGCAGGCAGGCCGGGGAGTTGCATATCTCTCCCTTGGTCATCTATTCCACCCCCCTCAGGGTTCTCCAACTGGCCTCCTATCTGGCGATTTTGCTATTTAGGCCACCCTTTGGCGGGCGTGAAGTATTCGCGCCCGTGAGAGGGGGCTCCTCGGGGAACCCCACAATGCCACCAGTTTTAGGTGGATTACATAATGGCGTATCTATGTTGGTTAAGTTGCTATTGATTACTTGTACGCCTTATATTTGGTTTATTGTTATGTTCTCTCTTCCTTTTCTGGAGCTTAGCCTCCCCTTTTCTCTACTTCCTTTTTCTCTAATTTCTCTGGACGCCCTTTCACCTCGAGACTTGGACCCTTTCCGGTCTGCTCCGACCCTGCGCCCCGGGCCCCCCTGGATGGATCTATGGCAGGAGCCTCCGCCACTCTGGTCCAGGAGAAGCGGGAGTGGTAAGCGATGCTTTTTGTTTTTTTGGTTTCCACCATGATTGATATTCTGTCGTTAAACGTAAAGGGCCTGAACTCCAATATTAAACGCAGTCTAGCCCTTCGTGAGTTCAAGCGCTCAAAGGCAGACATCATCTTCATCCAGGAGACTCACCTCCTGAAATCAGGCACCTTGTCGTTTGCCCACAGACACTTCCCACAAACGTACCTTGCCTCCAACCCACGCAAACGAGCTGGTGTAGCGATCCTTTTTAAACAAGGCTGCCCCTTCCAACTACATTCCCAATATGAAGATCCACTAGGTCACTATCTTATCCTACGGGGCACATGGAAGGGATCCAACCTAACTTTATGCAATATCTATGCGCCCAACACCAACCAGGTTCCCTTCCTCTCCAAAGTGTATAAACAATTGTACTCCTCACCCCACCAATACCTGGTGGTCGGAGGGGACTTCTCCTCGACTCTGGATAGGCTATCGGTCAAAACGGGGAAAGCGAGTGTCATAGATGATAGGAAATCCACCTCATTCCGCCAGCTGACCAGAAAGTATGCAATGTTTGACGCATGGCGCACAATGTACCCATCCGCTAAACAGTTCACGTTTTATTCCCACCCACACAAGTCCCATTCACGCATTGATCATTTCTTCGTAAACGCCCCCACGCTACGTACATGCACGAGTTCGGACATTCAAGCAATTTCGTGGTCTGACCATGCGCCAATCACTCTATCACTGTCCCTTGCCCCAGGCTCCTTACGTGCTTGCCACTGGCGGCTTAATGAATTTCTACTAAAACATGACCCTTCTAGATCTGAATTAGAGCGCACCCTGAGGCTCTACTTCGCCGAAAATACCTCACCTGAGGTGTCTCTGACCTCGGTGTGGGAGGGCCACAAGGCAGTGTTTAGAGGTCAGTGTATTGCGCTCTCTACGGCCCTGAAGCGGAATGCAAACAAGGCGAGACAGCTTCTGCTCAGCAGGTTACATAATCTGGAGGCCAGCCTCCTGCGATCCCCTACTGTCCAAACGCTTAGGGCTTTAGTGAGCACCAGGGCAAGCTTACGGGACCTGGAGGTTGGGAAGACGGAGAAGGCCCTTCTCCGTTTGAGACAAACTTTCTATGACAAAGCAAACAAATCCCATACACTTTTAGCAAGACAACTCCACGAGAGAACTGCGGTCACCTCACCCGTCTCCATCAAAGATGCGAACGGCACTCTACATTCCCACCCATCCAAAATCACCCAACTTTTCCATGATTACTATTCCGCCCTTTACAACGACCCGAGCGTCCCCCATAATCCTCCGGCACCCGCTTTGGCCCAAGCAATTGATGAATATTTGACAGACTGTGCTCTCCCAAGGCTCTCCCCCACGGCTCTAACTAGCCTCAACTCTCCAATTGTAGATGAGGAAGTCGAGGACATAATTAAAGCCCTCCCTAACAACAAGGCACCTGGGCCTGATGGCCTATCCTACCTTTACTACTAAACTTTTCTGCCGACCCTGCTCCCCCGAATTACTTCACTATTTAACGCTTTCATGTGCTCGACACCCATCCCGAGGGATATGCAAACATCCTTCCTGACCATGCTTCCCAAACCTGGGAAAGACCACACTCTATGCCCTAATTACAGGCCAATAGCTCTCCTAAATTCAGATTTAAAATTTTTTACTAAGCTATTGGCCAACAGATTGAACGCTTTTATGCCTTCACTGATACACAAAGACCAAGTGGGGTTCATCCCCGGCCGACAGGCAGGGGATAACACCAGGAGAGTGATTGACCTTGTAGAGGTGGCGAACAGGAACAATACGGAAGCGATCCTCCTTAGCTTAGATGCTGAAAAGGCCTTCGATAGGCTAGGCTGGCCCTTCCTGTTCGCCACACTCCGGAGGGCGGGTGTGGAAGGCCCGTTCCTCCAAGCTATCTCTCACCTCTACTCATCCCTGCTGACCCTGGTTAGGACCCAGTTTGCCCTTTCTCCCACGCTACCTATAACTAACGGGACTCGGCAGGGATGCCCCCTATCTCCTCTCTTGTATGCACTGTGCATCGAACCCCTTGCTGCTCATATAAGGCTAAATCCGAACATTCATGGCATCCCGGTCGGGACAAGGGACTTTAAAGTGTCCCTGTTTGCGGATGATGTCCTCCTAACCTTGACCCAGCCGCAAATTTCCTTGCCGAATCTCCATAAGGAATTGGACACTTATAGCCTCCTCTCGGGCTACAAAATTAATAATTCAAAGACGGAAGCCCTTCCCCTTAATATGACCCGAGGACATTGTCAACCCTCTCTCACTCATTTCACTACGCTTGGAAGTCATCCTTCCTAAAATATCTGGGGGTACATCTCACTCCGACCTATGAGACTCTATATAAAGCTAATTTCCACAGTGAGGCTGCATTTGATGGGGCACAGTGAGGCTGCATATGATGGGGCACAGTGAGGCTGCATTTTATGAGGCACAGTGAGGCTACATTTGATGGGGCACAATGAGGCTGCATATGATGGGGCACAGTGAGGCTGCATATGATGGAGCACAGTGAGGCTGCATTTGATGGGTCACAGTGAGGCTGAATTTGATGAGGCACAGTGAGGCTCCATATGATGGAACACAGTGAGGCTGCATATGATGGGGCACAGTGAGGCTTCATGTGACGGGGCACAGTGAGGTTGCATTTGATGGGGCACAGTGAGGCTGCATTTGATGGGGCAGAGTGAGGCTGCATTTGATGGGGCACAGTGAGGCTGCATATGATGGGGCACAGTGAGGGTGCATATGATGGGGCACAGTGAGGCTGCATATGATGGGGCACAGTGAGGCTGCATATGATGGGGCACAGTGAGGCTACATTTGATGGGGCACAATGAGGCTGCATATGATGGGGCACAGTAAGGCTACATATGATGGGGCACAGTGAGGCTGCATATGATGGGGCACAGTGAGGCTACATTTGATGGGGCACAATGAGGCTGCATATGATGGGGCACAGTGAGGCTGCATATGATGGAGCACAGTGAGGCTGCATTTGATGGGTCACGGTGAGGTTGAATATGATGAGGCACAGTGAGGCTCCATATGATGGAACACAGTGAGGCTGCATATGACGGGGCACAGTGAGGCTGCATGTGACGGGGCACAGTGAGGTTGCATTTGATGGGGCACAGTGAGGCTGCATATGATGGGGCACAGTGAGGCTGCATTTTATGAGGCACAGTGAGGCTACATTTGATGGGGCACAATGAGGCTGCATATGATGGGGCACAGTGAGGCTGCATATGATGGAGCACAGTGAGGCTGCATTTGATGGGTCACAGTGAGGCTGAATTTGATGAGGCACAGTGAGGCACCATATGATGGAACACAGTGAGGCTGCATATGATGGGGCACAGTGAGGCTTCATGTGACGGGGCACAGTGAGGTTGCATTTGATGGGGCACAGTGAGGCTGCATATGATGGGGCACAGTGAGGCTGCATTTTATGAGGCACAGTGAGGCTACATATGATGGGGCACAGTGAGGGTGCATATGATGGGGCACAGTGAGGCTGCATATGATGGGGCACAGTGAGGCTGCATATGATGGGGCACAGTGAGGCTACATTTGATGGGGCACAATGAGGCTGCATATGATGGGGCACAGTGAGGCTGCATATGATGGAGCACAGTGAGGCTGCATTTGATGGGGCAGAGTGAGGCTGCATTTGATGGGGCACAGTGAGGCTGTATTCAGTGCTGCACAGTGGCTGCATTTGATGGGGCACTGTGACAGCATAAGATGGGCACAGTGGCTTCATAAGATGGGCACAGTAGCTGTATTTGATGGGAAACAGTCGCAGCATTTGATGGCACAGTGGCAGCATTTGATAAGGCACAGTGGCTTCATTTGATGGGCACAGTGGCTGCATAAGATGGGCACAGTAGCTGTATTTGATGGTAAACAGTGGCAGCATTTGATGGCACAGTGGCAGCATTTGATTTGGCACAGTGGCTGCGTTTGATGGGCACAGTGGCTGCGTTTGATGGCACAGTGGCGGCAATTGATGGGCACAGTGGCTGCATTTGATGGTACAGTGATGGCAATTGATGGGCACAGTGGCTGGGTTTGATGGGCACAGTGGCTGCGTTTGATGGCACAGTGGCTGTGCTTTGTGGCACAGTAGCAGCAATTGATAGGCACAGTGGCTGCATTTGATAGCACAGGGGCTGCATTTGATGGTACAGTGATGGCAATTGATGGGCTCAGTGGCTACGTTTGATGGGCACAGTGGCTGTGTTTGATGGGCACAGTGGTTGCATTTGATAGCACAGTGGCTGCGTTTGATGGCACAGTAGCAGCAATTGATGGGCACGGTGGCTGCGTTTGATGGCACAGCGGCTGCGTTTGATGGCACAGTGGCTGCGTTTGATGACACAGTGGCGGCAATAGATGGGCACAGTGGCTGCGTTTCATGGCACAGTGGCTGTGATTGATGGTACAGTGATGCTGCAATTGATGGGAAATTTTTCAGTTTGTTCGCGCCCCTCCCCCCCCCCCCCCCCAAAAAAAAAAATTTGAACACCAGCCTCCACTGGTAATTAACAAGGTAATAAGATATTTAAATCAACAAATCTTAACGGAAAGATGCACAGGTAGCTGCTGACAGTGACAGCTCAGGTGAATGCCACCCAATCCCGGTTGAGGTGCAGTGACCCTAACTTATTGATCCATCATTTTTAAAGAAAAAATTCTGTCTCTTTCTCTCCTGTGTATGGGAACATCATTCTGAAATTGTGACTATCCAGCCCAACAAAAGGTTAAACTGTGGGGAATGAGCTGATGGAAGTGGTAGTAGATTAGTTGGAGACATGATAGGCTTCCCTGAGGAGATGAGTTTTCAGGGATCGCATCGCCTGAAGGTAGCATGAGTAGGGGATAGCCAGATCAGTGGAGGTAGCGAGTTCCAGAGGATGGGGGAAGCTCTGGAGAAATCCTGGAGACGAGCATGGGAGGAGGAAACGAGAGAGCTTGAGAGTAGTAGGTCTCGAGAAGAGCAGAGGGGACGAGGAGAGGCGAGTCAAATTCCATCCCGGTATTGGAATGTAAAAAATTCTTGCCCTTTACCATCAAATTGTGCTCAATGCATGTCAAGCATGGGAAGGAACCAGTTAATTTTGGACCTAAAAAGGACCTTCTGCAGATCAGACTGGACAAGCCAACCTCTAAAGCTCCAGCTAAAATGAAAAGCTTGTAGTGGAACCATTTGTACCTAGATTGTCCATATATGCCTTGGCTAAAAGGTGCCAATGTTTTCTAACAAGGGAAAGCACTCTCCTACTGAAGGGATGATATTGCATAGAGAACAGAATCCTTTTTTTTGCTCCTTTATATCATCTATTATGGAAGTTTCCCTCAATGACTCTTTTTTGGTCTCTAAAAAATCAAGGAGATTCTATATCTAAAAATGTTGATGTCATTTCTTCTAATCTTGATGTTTTTCCTTGTTAGAAACAATGCATTTCACCCTCAAAAATTGGCTGCATATCAAGTGATGTGGGGAGGATGAAATATTTCATTTCTGAACGGTTGATTTTTATCTTTAGGTTTCAAATTTAAATCCATTTTCACAAATACAAACTCTATATACAATAGAACATCCAAAAGGGGAATTCTTTTAGTGTCAAAAGACATGCTTTACATATTGCATGGATCACACAGATTTAAATGCAGTCAAGCTCACGGAGGGACCCAATGTTGTCTGGTAATGATTAAGCACATTTCTGTTGTGTAAAATGCGTCTACCTTGTCCACTGCTGGTGTTCTCTGGTGTCATTTTGGATATTTTTATATTCCAATAATCTTTACTTGGAGCCCAAGTGAGGTGCAGTCATTTCTTATTTTGACGATGTTGCCTTGCTACAAGGCAAAAATGTCATCAATATAGTGCCTCCAGGCAGTGAAGTTTTGTACACACTGAAGATGAGAAAAAACAAACATTTTCTCAAATATATCCATATAAACACCCACAAATGATGGAGCAACTGTGGATCCCACGGCAATGCCTCTCAATTGCAAATACAGTTGAGCTTGAAAAATAATTTATTGAAATAAACCAATTCGAAATTCTGTATATTTCCCACATGACTGAATGAACAGAAGAGCTGCCTTTATACCTTCTTCATGTGGCATTGAAGTATAGAGACTGGGGACATCCCATTTTACAAGGATAAGGTCCCGTGAGTCTGACTGGGCATTACATTTAAACAAAAAATGTACAAATGTCTAGGATATAAGCTCTGGTTTCCTGAATTAATTGAGATAGAATTTTATCCAGCAAAGAGTAAATGGGAATGAAAATGGAATCTCTTTCAGACACAATGGGCCTCAGGAAGTGACACTGATTTTGGGTAATGTATAAATTACAGGAATATGGGAATGTGACAGCGCTAGATATTTAAAAAGATCCATAGTTATAATACCAGATCTCATAGCCCTGCCTAAGATATCAGCAAGTTGCTTCTTGACACTCCATGTGGAGTGGCTCACTAGTTTTTATATACCAACTCAACATTTAGCTGTTGTTGGATCTCTTCTTTGTAGTAATGAAGATCAGCTTTGTCATCTGGATTGAACAAGACATCTCACCCTTTACGTAATAGTATATGATTTAAAAAAAATTATGGTAGAATAGGTGTCCACAGTATGAGAGGTTGAAGAACCTGATGTCTCCCTCCTACACATTTAAAGCGGGAGTCCACCGGGACTCCGCGTTTTTTTTTTTTTTTAAAAGCCAGCAGCTACAAATACTGCAGCTGCTGACTTTTAAAATAGTGACACTTACCTGTCCAGCGCGCCCGCGATGTCGGCACCCGAAGCCGATCTCTAGATCGTCTCGAGTGCTGCCGCCGCCATCTTGGGTATGGGAATCAGGAAATGGAGCCTTTCGGCTTCATTTCCCGGTTCCCTACTGCGCATGCGCGAGTCGCGCTGTGCAATAAGGACGGTCCCCGCTGCCTCTGGGATCTGTGTGTTTCCCAGCAGGCAGCGGGGCACTTGCGGAAAGGGGCGGGCACTTGCGGAAAGGGGCGTAATCTACGCCCCTTTCCGCAGAGAGCTATCCCGGAAGTGGGTGCAGATACCTGTACTGTACAGGTATCTGCACCCCCCTCCCCCCTGAAAGGTGCCAATTGTAGCGCCGGAGGGGGGGAGGGTTCCGATGAGCGGAAGGTCCACTTTAGGGTGGACCTCCGCTTTAAGTCTCATTTACCCCCGAGCCAATGGTATTTGATTTGATCTTCCTGATCCGGAGAAAATTTGAATTTTTTCTTTTGTTCCAACTCCTTACGATAACTAAGTATATCCAGATCCAGCTTTGGTTTTATAGAGGAAAAATTCTCAGCTGACAAGTTAGTGCTTAGTTATTGGTCCACTTTAGTAATGTGCTCTTTCAGTATAGAAAGTTTATTTTGAATGCATTGGACAGTGACAATCAAATCAAAAGAGTACTTGTTCAGGATCTGTCGGAATATGGTTTTGTACTCCCCATTGTCATTAAATAACATGGGTAGCAAATGTTTTTTCAAGCCCCTTGGAATCCTCTGGACCTTATGGTATTCTGCAAATATCAAACCATGTAGGTCCAAGGAAGTATATCAATGAGTTAATGTCTCGAAATTACAGGTATTATATAAAGGTGTAGTTACAGTTAGAAAATTCCATGAGCCAGCAACTGACATGGCTATCTGTGCATGGAATTACACTGAACGCTGGGAGTCATCAGTCTTGTTCACTAATCTCACTAATAGAAAGGTATTATCAAATCTTATTGAATACATGTCAATCATGGAAAGGAAGCAGATTGTTTTAGTAAGAATGCCTAGTATTACCTCCATAGAAATTGATTGCAAATCATATTGGGCAAGCCAATCTCTCAAGTTTTCTAACAGGGGAACCTACTCTCCTACAAAAGGGATGATAATGCATGGAGAACAGAATCCTTCTGATTTTTGGGATGAAATACCGGATTAGATCTCATCTGACTTGCCTCTCCTCACATATAGTTTATGCATTAGCGTGTCCACAGGGAAAATGACCTAAAAATGTAGGAAATGTATCACCCACATTTTGTAATGATAATAATTACCATCATTACCATTATCAAGACTCTGCTGAGGCTGGGCATTCAGAATTTTACTCTTTGACTCAGAACTCTAGGCAATGTTCCCATTACACAGGGGGGAAGGAGAGAGAATTTTGACTTGAGAATAAACATGAGTTATGGTGGATCAATAAGTTAAAGTGGAACTACACTGCATCTGAGCACCACAAACCAATAACACTATTTATTTCATTTTTAATATTCAAATCAAACTCCCCCATCCATCCATGGCTCTATGCTTTATTTTGCTGATAAATCCCTTTGAAAAACACACCCCTCGAATTTCTTGGCCGTGACCATCTTGAGTAAGGGCAGATGATTCATGTAGAATTTACTTCCTGGAATCCATCTGCCCTTAGCTCAGGCATGCATAGGAGGGTGTGCTTAGATGAGAAATCCCCTCCTCCCCCTGAAGACTCCTGGGGTATATAACGCAATTTGCCTAGGCATGGAAACCAGAAAGTAACTGAAGAAATGTACAAAAAAAGTTTAAAACTAGTAAATATGACATACTTTCCTATCTAAATACTAATGCTAGCAGCATGAGGATTAAAAATAGTTAATGTTGATTGAGAGATTGGAGTTGTGCTTCAAGGTTACTACAGTGCCAGTGACCTCAACCAGGATTATGATCTTTGTCTATTTATGTGAACTTCTTTTTTTTCATATCTCAGGTTCACCAGACTGTAGATTGGTGAGAGACTTTTATTTATTTTTTGATTAATCTAGTAAGATTGTGACAGTTGAATTCTTGTGGCTATGGACTGTCCTACCTGTGATGTGTTATTCCTTCAAGTTGTGTCTATAAGACCACTTTCACACTGGGGCCGCGGCCGCATTAGTGCTAAGAGCCACTCGTTTTAGCTGTGCTTTAGCGCTGTTTAAGCGGCGCTTTTTGGCCGCTAGCAGGGCGCTTTTCACCCCAAACAAGGGGTTAAAAACCTCCCATGTTGCAGCGCTTCGGAAGCACTGCCTATTCATTGCAATGGGCAGGGATGTTTTGGGAGCACTGTATACAGCGCTCCCAAACCGCCCCAAAGATGCTTCTTGCAGGACTTTTCCAAACATCCCACAAGCGGGGAGCAGTTTTCAGGCGCTTTGCAGGCGCTATTTCTAGCGCTCAAACACCTGAAAACTGCCTCAGTGTGAAAGGGGTCTTTATGTTCTATTATAGATCAATGTTAGCTCTTTGGAGATGTGAATCTGTGTTAGATAGCCTGCATCTATGTCGGTGGTCACTGTCAGCAGCCACCAGTGCAGCTTCCATTGTGATTTGTCTATTTAAATTAATATTAATTACTTTGCTAATTATACTCCACCTGAGGAAGCACAGGGACACTCAAAACCCTTGTATTTTGTACTGATCCTTGTACCCTATCAAATTGTCTAGGATATTGCAGCAGCAGCTGTGAGTGCAGAAATCATGTGGAGTTTGTACAAGCGACAGAGTGGAACCTGTCTTTTCCAGCACCTGTTATGCTTGGATTATAATAAAATGATGCACACCTCACTACTAAGGAGATATATACACAATATATACTATTTTTATTTTTTACACGCCTCATCTAGTCAACAAATAAAATAATTGCTGCATCCATAAACAGAAGCAGGAATTCCTAAATTATGGTCAGCTTTGCCTCCTCAGGATCAACAAACCAGGAGCAGTTGCTTCCTCTGTTACTCTATTACTTAACCACTTCCCGACTGCCCACCCGCAATGTACTCTGGGCGAGTGCCCAGGGTAGGCAAAGCAACGTACCCGTACAGTAAAAGAGGAGCTGCGCTAATAAAGTCCCAAATATTGCTAGTGGATCCTTCATTGCATATCATGACAATATGTGTCCATAATCTGAATAATAAGGTAAATGATATTCACAATGCCACCACAGTGATTCACATCAAAAAGTGTGCCGCCACCTCAACACGTACCCTCCTCCAGACGCATTTTGTCATATGTGATGTTGTCAATGGGGAACGAGGCAGTGTGTTGACTCACCACCTTATAAAGCAAAACCACACCTCGTTCTGAGTCCCAAGTGGTTGGCCACAAACACGCCACTTTGGATATGGGCAACCCTCACCTAACCAGAAGCAAGGCACCCAAACACTAATCAGAAATGCCTCCACTCAAATCTTAATCAAATAGAGCCGCTGGATGAACGTGATCTAATGAGAGACGTTAATTCATCCCATTACCCCATTACCCCATTACCTCTCAGGTATATGCCTCACCAATAAATAACCCATTAAACCCCTGTGTGAAATCAAATTAAGAAAAAAATCATCAGGAAAAAAATAACAAACCCTTAAGTGTCCCTAATTAAAAATGTGTATTATGTAAGGGCTATATCACAGTAGCCTAAAGCCGTAGTGGGTGACAATTGAGATGTCACAACCTAAATTAATTCTAAATCAACCATAATGATACAATAAGTGATTAGGACCAGTAACCCCCAAAAAATGTCATAAATAAAGGGTAAATCTTAATAGTGAATTAAATATCTATATATAATCCAAATCAGAGAATATAACACGCTATTAGGCTTCCCTAATTTGAAATGACATCTAGAAAATCCTAAAACTTTAATGGGAGACAATTAAATAATCAACCAAAACCCAGATTAATTATTAATTAAAAAATTAATGAAAACGTATGTGTGAAGAATAATAATTAACTCATAATTATTAAAGCAATAACCCCCACACCTCATATGAATAAAAAATATATATTATAGGACAAAATACAATATATGAATATACTAATTTAATAAAGGGATTATTTGGCCTACACATGTGAATCAGATCGAGTATACACCAATAACCATCATAAAGACATTCACGTCAACATCTATATTCAACATATAGGGGTCATTGGTCTTTAGTTTATGGATCCAGCCAGGACATTTCTAGTTTGGATATTTCCTTCACTAGCGAACTGTCCCTGCAGTGAGTTTTTTCAGTGCCCGAAAAAATGGTCTTGGAAGGGTCTTTATTGTGTGCAAGCAAATAATTCTTGGACACCGAGTGGTTCTTAAATCCAATTTTGATATTGGTAATGTGTTAGTTGAAACGGACCTGTAGGGGACGTTTAGTCCTCCCTACATATTAAAGCCCACATGGGCACTGCGATCAGTAAACCACCTCCACTTTAGAGCAAATATTGAACGGTTTATTCGTATGTTGAATCTGAGTACTGGTAGAAATTAAACTGGTGGTTCTTCTATGGGTACAGCCACTTAGAGAACACACCCTACACCTCTTACATTGGTAAAAACCTGTTAGCTGGTTGAAAAAAAAAATTATATTAATGGGGGGGGGTTAAAGATTTTAGGAGCCACTCTATTCCTCAAAGATGGAGCACCTTTAAACACCACTTGTGGTTTCTCAGGTAACACAGCCTTCAAAGCTCTGTCATTGTTTACAATATGCCAGTGCCTGGAAATAATCTGTTTAATACTCTCATGTTGCATAGAGTAAGTGGTAACTAAAGGAACTACTGAGGAAAAGGACCCATTTGAATTTGGTGACCTATGTTTAAGTAAGTCTTCCCTTTATAGTTTTTACAGAATCCAAAGTACTAGTCAAGGACTCACTAGTATAGCCCTTCTCCGTGAATCTTCATGTTGGGGTCTTAGCCTGTACAAGGAATTCATCATGATCAGAACAGTTTCTTCTGAGCCTCATAAAAAACACTGCCCTGGTAATCTGACAGATCCCTATAATATTTTTTATTTTCTTTAACCCCTGATCTTTATCTTCTTTTTCAAGGATCTTTAGGAGATTCTGGGACCTCTCCCTATAATTCTCACTTTCTTTTAAAGGGCTGGGTTTATCCTCAATAATTTTTATCTCATCATCAAGTTTTTCCAATTTGTTGGATTTCCTTTCTACTAAAAAGTGTAGGAATGAGACTCCTGCTTTATTAAAATAACTGTACCACTCCTCGAACTCAGTGTAGCCCTTCTGGAGACCAATTTCCCACCTTAAATTCCTCGGGACCATTGAGTTTTTTATATAGGTTTCAAGGTAGGCTATATAACACTGTGTGTGGGTTTCAGAGACCATGAGATTTTTTTAGTCTCCTAAATAGCCCACCCACCCGTACATTGCTGCCTACTTCTGGGTCTAGAGTGTGCGCATGTGCGCTCCCTGTCCAGCAGCCGCTGTGATTGTACACAGCGGGAGCCTGTCAGCAATTCCCAGCCAATGATTCACGGCTAAGACCTGCTGATTGACTGTGTAATATCACAGCCCAGTGCTCTGTGTTGACAAACAACACAGAGCTCTATACAATCTGTCGGTTTTTCCTCCCTGCATAGCAGGGAGACGAAACTGATAGATCTAGTAGTAAAAGCAGCACCCTTTACACACATTACATATAGTTAGGCACACACTTAACATCTTGTTTGCCCTAGATGTTAACCCCTTCCCAGCCAGTGTCATAAGTACAGTGACAGTGTATAGCATTATCACTGATTACAGTATGAATGTCAGTGGTAATGTGAGTGGCAGTTAGTCAGTTCCCCCCACCATCGGTTAGTGACAGATTGCCTGCTGTACTATCACATTCCCACTATAGGTAGATCACCACCATAAGTAGTTTAAAAACAAAAATGAAAATTCCAGTATATATACCATAGTTTGTAGGTGCTATAACGTTCACGCAAACCAATCAATATACACTGATCAGCCAAAACATTATGACCACACACCTAACATTGAGTATGGCCCCCTTTTGCTAAAACTGCCCTGACCCATTGAGGCATGGACACCAAAGTAATATCCACATGAATGGCAGGACCCAAGGTTTCCCAGCAGAACATTGCCTGAAGCATCACACTGCCTCTGCCGACTTGGCTTCTTATACCGCATTCTGGTGCCATCTCTTCCCCAGGAAAGTGACGCACACGTACCCGGCCATCCACATGATGAAAAACGGGATTCATCAGACCAGGCCACCTTCTTCCATTGCTCTGTAGTCCAGTTCTGTTGTTCATGTGACCATTGTAGAAGCTTTCAGCTGTGGACATGGTTCACCATGGGCTGCCTAATATATCCCACAAATTTTCAAATGTCATTGTAACAAGATATTACCTTTACCTGTCAGTGGTCACAATGTTATGGCTGATCAGTTTACACTTATTGGTATTTCTTTTATCAAACACATGTAGCAAAATACATTTTGGCCAACATTTATGAGGAAATTAGATTTTTTTTATTTTTTATTGAATATATTTATATATTTTATAGCAGAAAGAATTTTTTTTTCCCCAAAATGTTCTATTTTTTCATTCATATTGCAAAAAAGAAAAAACCCAGAGGTGACCAATACCACAAAAAAGCTCTATGTGTGTTAAAAAAATGTTGTAAATTTAGTTTGGGTACAGCCTTGCATGACTGCACAATTACTAGTTAAAGTAGCGCAGTGCCGAATATCAAAAAATGGCCTGGTCATGAAAGAGGTAAATTCTTCCGGCGCCCAAGTGGTTAAAAAACAGCAATAAACATACACAAATCAAACAGTAACACAAAATTACCAAAATACAGATGCTATACATAACGAAACTGAAAGCAAAATTTATGACAAACTAAAGATTGTTTTCTTTTGTTAAAATAAAAGAGGTTATAGTTACCTGCTCTGTTCAATGATATTGTACAGAAAGGTCCCTTACCTCCTCTTCTGGCAGTACCTTGCCGGCACTGTCTGCTCCTCCTTCCTCAGGGCACCTCCCAAACAAGTCAGGTGCTAGGAAGGCACCCGCGCACATGCCGTTAAGCAATGTCCCGGCGACCTCCTCATAGCTGACAGCAGCAGGAGTCTAGCAGGAAAAGTCAATGTCTCTGCTACTGCTTCATATGAAAGCAGGAAATGGGAGGAGCTGTGACAACAGTTGACAGGAGTCAGCTAAGTGTTTCTTGGTTGTCTAAGAAGCAAAGAAAACTTCTCTGTTTGAGGACTAGGACAGTTCCCAAGAATAAATCTGAGTATACTGACAGTTGGCTTTAGTGGTAAAAAAAAAGGCAGTTGATGATGGATATTACCTAAAAGAGCATTGATTTTCATGTAAGTAGTGTAACCTTTCTGTTGGGTATTTTTAGTTCCTTCCCTGATAGCTCAACAAATAATACCAATCCTATCCCTGTTGGTAACAGACTTTAAAGCATATACAGTATCTCCCAAAAGTGAGTACACCCCTCATATTTTTGTAAATATTTTATTATATCTTTTCATATGACAACACTGAAGAAATGACACTTTGCTACAATGTAAAGTACTGAGTGTACAGCTTGTGTAACAGTATACATTTTCTGTCCCTTCAAAATAACTCGACACACAGCCATTAATGTCTAAACTGCTGGCAACAAAAGTGAGTACATCCCTAAGTGAAAATTTCAAAAATTGTCTCAAGTACCCATTTTCCCTCCCAGGTGTCATGTGACGTGTAGTGTTACAAGGTCTCAGGTGTGAATGGGGGGCAGGTGTGTTAAATTTGGTGTTATCGCTCTCACTCTCTCATGCTGGTCACTGGAAGTTCAACATGGCACCTCATAGCAAAGAACTCTCTGAGAATCTGAAAAAAATAATTTTTGCTCTACATAAAGATGGCCTAGGCTATAAGAAGATTGCCAAGACCCTGAAACTGAGCTGCAGCATGGTGGCCAGGACCATACAGCAGTTTAACAGGACAGGTTCCACTCAGAACAGGCCTCGCCATAGTCGACCAAAGAAGTTGAGTGCATGTGCTCAGCGTCATATCCAGAAGTTGTCTTTGGGAAATAGACGTATGAGTGTTGTCAGCATTGCTGCAGAGGTTTAAGGGGTGGGGGTCAGCCTGTCAGTGCCCAGACCATATGCCGCACACTGCATCAAATTGGTCTGCATGGCTGTCGTCACAGAAGGAAGCCTCTTCTAAAGATGATGCACAAGAAAGCCCACGGTTTGCTGAAGACAAGCAGACTAAGGACATGGATTACTGCAAATTTGTCTTATGATCTGATGAGACCAAGATAAACTTATTTGGTTCAGATGGTGTCAAGCGTGTTTGGCAGCAACCAGGTGAGGAGTACAAAGACAAGTGTGTCTTGCCTACAGTTAAGCATAGTGGTGGGAATGTCATGGTCTGGGGCTGCATGAGTGCTGCCGGCACTGGGGAGCTACAGTTCACCGAGGGAACCATGAATGCCAACATGTACTGTGACATACTGAAGCAGAGCATGATCCCCTCCCTTAAGAGACTGGGCTGCAGGGCAGTATTCCAACATGATAATGACCCCAATCGCACCTCCAAGACGACCACTGCCTTGCTAAAGAAGCTGAGGGTAAAGGTGATGGACTGGCCAAGCATGTCTCCAGACCTAAATTCTACTGAGTATCTGTGGGGCATCCTCAAACAGAAGGTGGGGGAGCATGCGGCCTCTAACAACCACCAGCTCCATGATGTCTTCATGGAGAAGTAGAAGAGGACTCCAGTGGCAAGCTGTGAAGCTCTGGTAAACTCCATGTCCAAGAGGGTTAAGGCAGTGCTGGAAAATAATGGTGGCCACACAAAATATTGACACTTTGGGCCCAATTTGGACATTTTTCACTTAGGGGTGTACTCACTTTTGTTGCCAGTGGTTTAGACATTTATGGCTGTGTGTTGAGGTATTTTGAGGGGGCAGCAAAGTTACACTGTTATACAAGCTGTACACTCACTACTTACATTGTATCAAAGTGTAATTTCTTCAGTGTTGTCATATGAAAAGATATAATAAAATATTTACAAAAATGTGAGAGGTGTACTCACTTTTGGGAGATATTGTATATGGTGAAAATGTAAGATCATATATTAATTTTCACATTTGATTTTAGTTATTTCAAGTCTACTCAAATCTAAACAACCTCAAAGTTTGTACACTTAAGCCGTGTACACACGGGCGGACTGTATGGCCTACTTAGTCCGTCATACAATCCGATGGACAGTCCGTCATACTTTCGAATGAACGGACTTGACCACACACGGATGCACAAACAGTCCGTCGAAAGCTTGCGCGATGACGTACGGCACGTACGACGGGACTAGAAATAGGAAGTCCAATACACAGCAATGCACCCTTCCACCGTGTAAATCCTTTCTGAGCATGCGCCATTCTTAGTCCGTCGAACTAGCCTACTGACGAGCGGATTGTCCGCTGAAACCAAAGTATGACGGACAGAATTTCGAAAAATCTGAAATACTTAGTACGCCAGACTGCACGCTGAAAAAGTCCGCTGAAGCCCACACACAAGCAGACTGTCCGCTGAAATGTGTTTCGACGGACTAAGTAGGCCATACAGTCCGCCCGTGTGTACGCGGCATTACGCTGTGAAGATCCCCAAACAACAAGGAGAAGTTAGTACAGAAATCACTGCTTGCAGACAGCAGGGTGCCATGGGATATGTAGTCCTTAGAAATCAAAAGTAAACAGAAGAAGAGACGCTACAAAGCATGCTAGGAACCCAGGAGGTTGTGGAACGAGATGGCCAGCAGACAGACATAACTCACAAAAACAGGAGATTATATTGAATTTCCAAATATAACTATTGTTTACTATTACAGTGCAGATGTTATAAAATGAAAGTGCATACAGTGACTATAGATTTCCTTTAATCTCTATATAAAGTTCACTTGCTGTGACTTTAAGATTTCATTTAATTTCTACATAAAGTCAACTTTTACGTTTAGTCCCTTCCCAGATTAAATCAGAAAATACTGTATATCACTGTCATTGTTTTTTTTTTTTTTTTTTTTTTTGTTTATCCAAAACATTTTTTTTTAGAGTTTATATTTAACATTCAGTATAAATTAGTTCAGGTTGAACTTTTCACTATCAAAGTAGTGCACATTATTTGGCTAGTGGCTTCACAATTGTCAATATACAGCTTTTTTAATAGCTTTTATGATACTTAATTTTTCTCCCTACTTGAGGCCTCATGCTCACTGGACATTAAAAATGCCACTTTTAGGAGTGTTTGACCCTTTTTTATTTTCTGCCTCTAAACGCCCCTCAATGGTAGCCAGTGTTGCCAACCGTCAGTATTTTTACTGGCAGCAAGTAAAAAACAGGCAATTTTTTCCTGCCAGTAAATAATATGGCTGTGACGCTCGGCCCGGAGCCAGCCGAGACCATACAAGTGCCTGCTACAGTGTGTTCGAGTGGCTCTGTCGGAGGCGGTGCCTAAACATGTCCTGTGATGTCATGGTGCAAGGGAGCCAAGCAGAGCAGCCAGAGCCTTGTGTGTGGGTCTGCGGGATGGGAGAAAGGCAAGCTGGGACTGGGACCGTCAGTACTTTTAGACTGGAGGGAAAACCTGACACTATGACTCAGGAGGGGACATGTCATGTCCTTAATCTGTATTGCTGCACACTGCTGTCGGTGTCACTGTGAGAGTCAATTTCATGTGTATGGCACCCATTCTAATTTCTTGCCCTCCTAGGACTGTCCCTGAGCTGCTTACTTACTATAGTGAAAATAAAATAAGAAATATGTTTTTTGCCTTATTATCTACCTTAAATCACATTACTATTTACATATTATACTTGTTTGTAGCCTAAATCGTGAAATTTATACTTAAAACTGTAATTTTGTAACTTTTGGAAATGGCAGTAAAAACTTGGCTGTGCAAGTAAATTTAGGGTGTCGTGCCAGTAAATTTCAATCTGTTGGGTTGGCAACACTGATGGTAGCCTATGTGTCCATGCTTACAGACAATTAGAGGTAGGGGCGTGGAACGGCAGAACCCCCCCCCCCCCCCCCCACTACCAGCGCGTTCAGGAGCAGCAGCATTTTGACAGAACAACAATTGATAAACACGGGTAAACGTGCTTTTAGTGCTTGGTTGTTTAGCCTCAGTCATGGAATCTGAACAAAGCACATACTGTATCTGTAGTGTTTACTTATCTCTATCCAAAGCTGGTTTCTCTCTGGTGCTTTGTCCCTCTGCTATCAGCATGTGCCACTTCTGAGAAGTTTTTTTTTCCGACACATGAGATAAATTTGTGTTGGGAGGGAGAGCTCAAAACAGAGCTTGTCCATTCACAACACAGTTCTTCTGTTGTGTGAAAGGCGATGTGCTCTTTTCCTCCAATCAGCTCTCACACACTGTAAATGCAGCCTCTCCACCCCCTTCTGTGCTCCTGACAGATGAAGAAAGATTTTTAACATGATCTGTCTTTTTGAAGGGCTGTAGGGAAGAGAAGAATGCAGATAAAAAAGTAAAACCTATGTAAGGAGGATTTGTTCAATCTGTGTATCACCTGAGGCTGTTCGCGTCAATGGGTATATCTGAGGGTTTACAACCAGTTTAAGTCATTTCAATGGACAGAATTAATTATTATTCTGGCCAATCAAATGACTTAACACTTAAGTGCTTGACGTACCTAAATGTATTTACAAAGAAATGGCTTTAAGCGTAATTTGTACCCTGCTTTTCTCCTACTAGGAGAAAGGTGTTCAAGAAAGCACTAAATGATTAACTTTCCAATAGAACTCTGTAGCAAGACTGTTTTATAATGTTTTATAATCTGGAGTTCCCCCAGATTATTGTAGGACCCTGTACATAGTTTGCCAGCTGTAGGCTATACTTATAAGTTGGTAGAAAAATTTAAAACAGGTTCACCAGCTAATAAAGAGAATTTATTTAAAAAAAGCAGTTTACCAGGAAGCATATCTAGGTATTTTCAGTAAGGCAAAATATAATTGAATTCATAGTAACCAAATCTTTCTGCGATATTCTGGCACACTATAACTATAATTGTCAAATCAGGTTGGTAGCTATGAAGCATTGCATTTGGTATATTTTCACTGCAGTTTGCATTGCTTAATTAGTCATATAACCACTTCATTTGGTCAAAGTATAAACAATGTTATTGATTAGTAAAAAAGCATTTTATTGTAGACTTTTGGTAAAGCCGAAATGCAGTATATTTTTTTCTCTGGGATATAGCAGAAAACACGTTAGGCTCATGTCATGCCTTGTATCCTGTTATCTGAAGGCAGCTGTAGTATCTCCTTCACAGCCACTGGATATTGCCCTGAGCAGCTATCTTACGGCGATGTGAAGGTTAACAGCAGCGGTTTCCACAGATAAGAGTTGCGCCATTTGCCCACCCCTCCTGCCCCTCTCTGTCATTCACAGAACTTGTACACTCTCATAAGGCATCACATTCTGTGAATGGGTGGGAAGATCTTATCGTTCAACTACTCCTCCATTCGCAGAACTCAGTGCTTTGTGGGAGTGTAGTAATACGAGCAATATGAATGGCAGAGAGGGCAGCAGGGGGCGGGCGAGCAGCTCAAGATGTCACACTAGCAGCTGCTGCTATTAAAGGGGTTGTAAACCCTCAAGCTTTTTTACCTTATTACATTCTATGCATTATGGTGAAAAAACCTCCTGTGATGCGGCAGCCCCCCAGAGCCCCCCTTTTTCTCACCTAAACCCAGTCTGTAAGGGGACGGGGATGAGCACACCAGCCCCAGCCGGTGTCTTGGGTGCTGATTGTATAAATTGATAGCAGTGCAGCCATTGGCTCCTGCTGCTGTCAATCAAATCCAATGACATGGGAGCCGGGGGCGGGGTCGAGTCCTGCTGTCTGTATCAATGGATACAGCAGCAGGACACTGGAGCGATCCGCACAACTGCCCCGAGGGAGAGCAGCTCTCCAACTGGGCACTCAAGATGAGGAGGAGCCAGAAGCGCCACTGAGGGACACCAGAAGAGGAGGACCGGGGCCACTCTGTGCAAAACCAACTGCACAGATGAGGTAAGTATGACAATTTTTTTTTTTAAACAAACCTTTAAATATCCTTTAACTTTCACAGTGCCAGAAGATAGACACTCAGGGCAGTATTCAGTGGCTGTATGTATATGAATTTAAACACTAAAGTTCCGTTTTCAGCAAACTCATGTCAAATCCTTTACATGCAATATCTACTGTATATTTTATAAGGGGCTATAGGCCAATATCTCTGCTTTTTAAGTGTGGGATCAGTAAAACACTGTGATTGAAATAAGAGCAGTACTCCAGTTAAACAGCTAAACAAAAGATGAAATGCATATTAGTGAAGTGTAAAAGCTAACATATTTTCAGTTCTGAGCAGGCAGACTTTTGGGAAACACGCATTGGGGGTTGATTTACTAAAGCTTCCAGGTTTCAGGGTATGTTCACACTGAACGCGGATTTGAAATCAAGTTCAGCTGAACTCGCACAATTTTAAACCCGTATTCCAGTGCAAGTTCGGGGGCGATTTCAAAGACATCTGTGCCGGTTCATGCACAGATGTCTTTTGAAATTGCCTCCGAAGTCGCCAAATGTAGTGCAGGAACTACTTTTGGAAATGGGTGCTGCACCGCAAAGTCGTCGTCGCACCGATTGGGACAATGGCGTTGCCGGCAATAGACTGATGTGAACAGGGGCTTATTGTTAAATTTTAATTAAACAAGCTAAAGTTAGAAGCTGATTGGTTACTATGCACAGCTGCACCGGATTCTGGGTGCTCCAGTTTTAGTAAATCTCCCCACACCTGCCACTATATAGCATAACGGTGACACCTGTATTCACAACTTCTGCCTTCATACCCCCACTTTAAGTTTGATAAATGCTACAAATGGGAAGATGGTGTAACAGAGAATGCAAACAGTTGCAGCATATTATCAGGATTTTAAAATACATATATTTTTATGTGAACACACAAATACATTTTTTTATATGAACACACAGCTAGATTAAAGCATATATTCTGTACTTGCCTGAAATTCTGCTTTAAAGTGACACTAAACTACTGGTTTAAAAAAATATATAATTAAGTATGAATTCTTAACTCAAAATATATCTTCTACTGATCTAAGCTTTCTCCAAACTCCTTATCTTTTCTGCTATGATCTGACTCCGGGTTGGAGGGTGTCTACATTCGTTGTCCATAGTATGTAGGAACATAGCCACCCTGTCTTCCTCGCTCCGGAAATGTTCTAGGGACTTTGAACTATGGGATTTGTGCAAAGAACTGCAAACAGTGGACGTGACCTCAACTAACGTGCACTGCTCAGGGCCATTAAGTAGTGGATGTGGATTACTTTTGGAGAAGAAGGATATTGTTTAGTGTCACATTAAAGAAACCCGTCACCACTGAAATAAATAAATAAATCTGCTTTGAATTCAAGTTTTTTTTTAATCACCTGTACCACCAATATTCCACTGTATTGAAAAGATGCTGCTGATTTAAAAATGTCCTGCATCCAACACTTCCAGGATTGTCAGATGCCTGCTCCCCCTCTGCACTTTGTGGTTCCATCCTTTGAGCCCTACGTCACTACAGTATTTGGTAATTTAGGGAGCCTGGGATGGAACCACAGAATGCAACAGGGGACCAGGCATTTTATACACCCGAAATTTTGACCAATGCAGATGATTTTTTTAAGGCAGCAGTATCTATTGAATACATCAATGATTAATGGTGCTGTCTTTGGCACAAGTGGCACATTTAAAGATTTTTATTCCATGCTGATTTTTTTTATTGCTGTTGTTGTGTGCCGAGAGGATCACTTTAACTTCTTTACAGTTTGTGGGTCTTGAGAATTTCAAATCAATGGTTAATCAAGGTAGCAATCAGTTAAATTCATTATAAAATACCTTAATGCAAAACAATGGTGCTTTTTCTTTGACAACGATAGTTACAGCAACAACAGAGAAGCTAATCCTCGTGTGATCCTCATCTAGAATTTCCTGATTTAGAATTCAATTAAAAGTTTTGCTGAATCAATACAAACCATCACAGATGGAGCCTATGATCTCAAATAATCCGTCTTTTGCAGATTACTCCTCTGTTACACTATGGGGAGCCACAGTACCACTAAGAGATATTTGTAAGATGTTACACTGAATCACTCACCTGTACTGTGTGTGCTTGTATGCCGCACAGGAAATCCTTCTGTATCCTAAAAGGACAGATTCCAGCACTACAGCTACGTCCCATAAAGTCCCTTGCTGCATTGACTGTCTCCGTTACCTGAGTCGATCCTTTTTGTGTACCAAGAGGAGGGGGTAAGAAGTTTCCCAGTCCATGAATATTTAGAGCTCAGTTTCATGGGATTGGCTTTGGATGGCAACTTTTTTTTTTTTTTTTGGATTGTGCAAGATAGAAAGGAGCTGTCCTGGGAACTGAGGTAAAGGAAGCATGTTAAACAGTCCAGATTTTGCTGAGATAAATTCAGTAAGAATGGACAGTTCTTCCTTGAAAAAACAAAAATGATTATTAATGAATAATTGTATATGAATAAAACACAGATGGGCAGAGGACATCCCTTACATACAGTAGGTACATAGTCTGGTTGAAAAAATACACAAGTCCATCTAGTTCAACCAAAATAAGGGGGAAAAAAATGACAATCTTCTATACACAACTCTATAACCACAGTTGATCCAGAAGAAGGCAAAAAAATCCAGCAAAGCATGATCCAATTTGCTCCAGCAGGGAAAAAACATTCCTTTCTGATCCCCCCAAGAGGCAATCGAAAATTCCCTGCATCAGCATTACCTATAAATATTAGTATCCAGTTATATTATGTACCTCTAGGAAAGAATCCCGAACTTTTTAAAAACAATCACTGGAGAGCACATGCGCAGCCGGCCAGAGCAGATGTGCCTCTGATCTGCTCCACACACCCCCGGCAGATATATTTAGCAGTTGTATTTAGCATTTACCCATCAGATGCCACACCAGTCGTGTGGAAAGCCCCAGGGCGGCCCCCGCTACTCCTCCCGGGCTATAAACAGGGAATCCAAGATGGCGACAGGTTGCAACACACGAGGGACGCTGGCATCCAGAGAGGAGAAACCACTCTCACAGAAGAAGGTCCCTAAACCTCCTGGTCAAGGTAGCTTCCAGTCAAGCCCCTCTATGCCTTCCCCAGACACAGGTGAGCACATAAATACATGCTGCTCACCCCATAGCCCTGCACAGTCTCCCTCAGAGGCTGCAGCCCTATCACCCAGCCAAGACTCCCATACCTCCTCTGTTCTTGATAGAGAAATGGCAGACATTTTATGAAGCCAGCCCAGTAGCCAAGAGCTAGATCAAGACAGTACTACTGATTTCCCTGCTATCACATCAGCTCAGCCACAATACTCGGGAGACCCAATACTTTTAGCCCACTTTGCGAATCTGCTACAAAGAGAACTGGCTAAAGCTACTGAAAAATTGGCCATGGACATAAAACAGGATTTCCAGGAGCTGGGGAACTGGTGGGAAAGCATTGAATCAAAAGTAGATGATATGGTTCACAGAGTGTTCCAAAATGTGAATATGATAACTGACCTACAAAATTGGCTTGAAGAAGCATACTCCAAAATCAACGATCTCGAAAACTGTGCCAGGCGCTATAATTTTCATATCAGGGGCATTCATGAAAGTGTGAAAGATATCACCTCCGTCACTTATTCACTAATGCAAGTGGCAGCACCTGACATTGATGACATTCATATGGAAATAGATCGCATCCATAGGGCTTTGGTCCCTCCAAAGCCTGACGCCCCCCCCCCAGGGATGTTATCGTAAAACCGCACATTTTTCGGATCTAAGAAGCAGTGATGCGTCATGCCAGAGAAAACCCGGATCTGAAAATAGATGGTCTCAAGATTCAAATATTTGTTGATATCTCCCAGGCCACTATCCAAAAGAGGCGATGGTTTAAACCTTTGTTGCTGCCGCTGATCCAGCGCAACATTTGCTATAGATGGAACTACCCCTTCAAACTCCAATTCACATTTAACAGCAAGTCCTACACCTTTTCTACATTTGCTGTGGGTAACACAATTTTACTGAAATTGGGCTTCATTTCTCATAACTCCTTACCAGAGAACCGGCCTGGATCCAGCAAACCCCCTCCTCCACTCTCCCCTCTTTGGTCAAATAAGCTGATGAAGAATTCAGCTTCTTCCTCTCGTGCATCTTGAAAACTTGTTCCATATTACTGGATGGCCCTGTTGTTTAGAGCTGCGGCTTCTCAGTGGTCCTGTCACGGGACATTAGCCGCTGCTTCTGCTTTTTTGCTTTTTTGCTAACGTTGATGTCACATACTCTAGCTGACCTTGAAATTTTTTCTTTTTCGTTTAATTGAGGTTAACATACTTGTTTTTTATTTCAGGTTGGACATTTTTATATCAACGTACATACCATTATGTTGTATGTTATGGTTATTTCACTATTTGGTTCAGTTTTTCTGGGTGGTGTTATGAGACCAAAAATGTATTTAGATGTGCCTTTACTGCTGGGGGTGTCTATGCACTATGCTCACTCGAAGGACTCTTCCCATCACTTGCTTTTGGTGAAGACTCCTCCGCACTCTGAACTTCGACTCTGAAACATTTAAATTGTTTACTAGTTACTATACATGACTTTCTACATTTCTATGCCATGTTACTCAGCGCCAGAGGTATCCTGGCTTGACTATCCTATTGTTTTTTTTCCTTTTTTTTCCTTTTTTTTCTTTCTCTATTTTTGTTTTAACTTTTCCTACTACTGTTCTTTCCTGAGGATTGCTTGGAGATTCTCCTGGTGAGTGGGTAAGTCTGTTTGTCAATGATTGGTTGACTGTTTCCTATGTCTAGTGCAATGTCTACCTCCCAAAACATCCGCCTCCTCTACCATAACAGGGTTTCGGGTCACCAGCTAAACCGATTAAGGCCTTTATACATTACTGTTCTCTGGGGGCAGACATTGTTGCTCTCCAGGAGATGCACTTTACCTCCCTATTTACACCTCGGTATCTCCATAAAGACTATCCTCTTTTCCTCCGTCGGAGAAAAAGAGGGGAGTGGCCCTCTGCTTCTCTAGATGCATATCATTCACCAAAACCAAAGTTCTTAGAGACAAAGACGGGTGTTACCTTCTAGTTAAAGGTCATCTGGGGGAAACATTAGTTACTTTCCTAATTTACCACTCTCCCAACAAAAATCAAACCACATTCTTTCACTCCCTCTTACGGTCCATGGCTCCTGAATTTGAAGGTGAAGTAATTTTAGGGGGTGACTCTAACCTAGCCTTGGATCTTATTAAAGACAAATCACACACCGCAGGGCTCCGACCCCCTCCTAAACAGAGTAAGAAAATTGCAAAACTGCTTTATCATTATGATTTAGTGGATGCCTGGAAGGATGCCTGGAAGGAAGCAAACCCCACTGCTAGAGATGACTATTATTCGAGAGCACATGGACATTACATACGTACAGATCACATATTTCTCCTCTCGGGACTGTTGCCTAAATTGAAGTCCGCCAAAAAATTATCTACTTCCTGGTCGGACCATGGTCCAGTTATGGTTCAGATCTCGGACCTCACCAGTAGGACAGCAAATCCACATTGGCGATTGAATGAATCTCTCCTTGGTGACGAATCTCACGGTCTTGAGATTTCTAATTATTTACAAACTTACTCAGACATTAATATTCCAGGAGACACATTCCCTGCTATTAACTGGGCCGCACACAAAGCTTCTGTCCGGGAAGCCTTTATTCAATTGTCCTCCGGACTCAAAAAAGCTCATACTGAATTGATCTCTGCCAAGACCAAGGAGTTTGTGTCAGGTCACCTTGAGGCGAGGTGACAGATGCACACCGTAGGGATCAGGAGTGCACCGCAAGGTTGTGGACCCTATGGCTGACTGCTGTGGATGGGAGACAGATCCCACCGGGGTTAGAGCGTAAGATTCCCTGGGGCGCGGAGTCTAAGAGCCAGCAGGTGTTCACCAGCGCCTCTAGTAGTGAGGATGGACTTGGCTGCAACTGGCTCCAGGTCGTGACCCCCAGGGTCCCCCAGCTCACACCCACAGTAGGCAACAGGAGGATAGGGATAGTGAGGGACAAAGCCAAGGTCGGGGTCACAAGAAGAAAGGAATAGCCAGGGACATGCCAAAAGGTCAGGATCACAGGCAAACAGGGATAGTCAAGGACACGCCAAAGTCGGTAACGGAACAACAGAAGAGCACACAGCAGGTAACAGGAAGCTAACACACAAAGGTTGATCAGCAGGGTTGGCCTGCAGTGCACAGGTTAATATAGAGTTCTCTGATAGGAGCTAGGGTGGAGTCATGCCAGAGGATGGATTACAAAAGCAGTCAGGTGAGGGTCAGCTGGTCTCTAGAGATGAACACATGGAAAACAGGTAAGCAGACAAACTCTATTGCATAACCATGACAGTTTGAAGCTTTTACTAAACAACATAAACGCTCTCTGTCCACTAATCTATTTATTAAAATGGAACAATCCCACTTGGAACTTAATATCTGCCTTACCACAAGGGCCGAGAAGCAACTACAATGGACAAATCACATTTTTCACTTGGCAAGACCATCCAGGTTCTTTATTAGCACACAAGATTACCCCTAGGCACTCCCAGACTGTCGGGAGGCCATCACTATCAGGACCCCCAAAAAATTATTCGGGAGTTCCACAATTCGTACGCTGACCTATATTGAAGTCCTCGGGACGCTGCCCCTTCGATCCATCAGGGAATTCCTGGGCAATCTCCCCCTCTTGTCCATCGCAGATGATCATGAAGACCCTATGGACCAACATTTTACAGGCAAGGAAATCTGCGATGCTATCAAAACACTCTCACTCTACAAATCTCCTGGCCCTGATGGTCTTCCTGATCTTTATTATAGAAAAATTTCCGGACAGTTGGTTCCACATATGGCTCTTTATTTTAATTCCCTGCGGGAGGGAGGTACAGTCCCTTTGGACAAAAATAAGGCATATATCAGTGTTATTCCTAAACCCAACATGGACCCTACTGACGTTCGTACCTACCGCCTAATTTCGTGAATAAATTGCGATTTAAAGATCCTTACGAAAATTGTGGCTTCTCACCTTAATACCTTTTTAGAGCATTACATTTATAAAGCCCAATCGGGATTTATAACAGGACGTCAGACCCTAGATCAAATTTGTAGATCCATAACCCTGATCTCAACGGTGCCTTCCAACTGCGATGCTCCACTCACCCGGGAACTCTTGCTCCTTTCACTGGACCTTAATAAGGCCTTTGATAGCTTAAATTGGAACTACCTTTTTGTCACTCTTGAGACCCTGGGGTTTGGCCCTAGGTTCCTTTCCTTCCTGAAAACGATATATAATTCCCCAGTAGCCCAAGTTTCCATTAGCCCCCGTACACACGGTCGGAGAATCCGTCGGAATGTGTCCTATCGGACCGTGTTGTCAGATAATCCGACTGTGTGTGGTATGCATCGGACTGTTTCCGTCGGAATATCCGTCGGACCAAATTTTCCAACTTGTTGGAAATATTTTCCGACAAACTGGTCCGATAGGACATACTCCGATCATGTGTAGAGAATTCCGATCGGACAAAGTGCCACGCATGCTCAGATCAAATTCCTACATCAAAGCTATTGGCTACTAGCCTAAACGTAGTCCCATCGTAACGAAATTACATCATCACGTTCTGAAAGATCTGATTTTTCGACAACTTTGTCCGACCGTGTGTATGCAACAGTTTCGGACACAATCTGACGAACAAAATCCGACGGATTTGGTTGGCAGAATGTCCGACCGTGTGTACGGGGGCTTAGAGGTCATAAATCCCCACTATTCCCTGTCCAGCGGGGTATGAGAAAGGGATGCCCACTCTCCTCTTTATTATTTGCGTTAGCAATAGAACCCCTAGCTATGGCGATTCGTTGCCATTCTGACATTCACGGTATTCATTGTGGCCAACAGGAACATAAATGTGCATTATTTGCAGATGATGTTTGTATGTACATCACTAATCCCCAAATAACTTTGCCTAATTTGCTGTCCCTACTAGACCATTTCTCACAACTCTCTGGCCTGTCTCTGAATTCACAAAAAAAAGTAGTATTTAAAATAGCATTACCCTCTGCTGAGGTGCATACTCTTCTGTAGTGCCGGCTCCTGAAGAGCAGGCACTATGTGTTTTTTTCTATTTAAAATTCCTAAAACCGCAGTTTGGTTTTGGGCTTAATTATACCAAATTATGGTTTCAGTACCAGTCTAGCTGGATTGCACTGGGTTCTGCTTGGCCACAGGTGTCGCTGTCACTTCTGGCAAGTGTGATAACAAGTGTTTAGCTAGGCGCATTGAGTGCCATTTCTTTCTCGGAATCAGCCCAGTGGGAGCGTCATCCTGCTGTGCATTCTGGGGGAGGGTACTTAAGGTACTGACATCACATGCTTCTGGGGTCCAGTCCAGAAGATCTTTCTGTCTGTTTGGTCCTGGTCCTCCTGACCAGCCCCCATGGCCCTCATGGCCTTGGGTGTGGATCCATCCAATTCCGAGTCTCTGGGCTGGCTAGCCCAAGGCAAAGTAACTGGAAGGAGGATTCAAAGGTGGTCCGGTGCCGTCTCATCTGTGGAGAGGCCCAGCAACTGAAGAAGCAACCAGGGGAGGACTCTTCTGGAGAAGGCCACGCATAAGGCTGGCTTCTCAGAAAGAGCCTGGAGGCTTAGTTGAAAGACCCCAAGTGAATCTACACTCGTACGGTATCGCCGTCTGCAAGATACTGGTACAGTATGAGGGCTCTCTAAATTTGTCTACATCCTTCAGTTACTACAAGTGTTCTACAACAAGTCTGTGGCAGAGACTTTACTCAACAGTGTTCTACAACAAGTCTGTGATACAGGGATTTGCCTGGCACCTCAAGGGCATTTCATCCTATACACATCGGGAGACATCGAGGCCCTTGGGATGCTTTGTGGCAAGTGTGAAGGACTGGCCACATGCCCTCGCCCATTTGCTTCTGGGATCTGGTCCAGAAGATCTTTATGTCTGTTTGATCCTGGTATTCCTGACCAGCCCCCGTGGCCCTCATGGCTTGGGGTGCAAATCCATCCAATTCCGAATCTCGGGGCTGGCTAGCCCAAGGCAAAGTAACTGGAAGGAGGATTCAAAGGTGGTCCGGTGTTGTCTCATCTGTGGAGAGGCCCAGCAACTGAAGAAGCAACCAGGGGAGGACTCTTCGGGAGAAGGCCATGCATAAGGCTGGCTTCCCAAAAAGAGCCTAGAGGCTTAGCTGAAAGACACCAAGTGAATCTACACTCGTACGGTATCGCCGGACCGGCTGCAAGATACTGGTACCGTATGAGGGCTCTCTAAATTTGTCTACATCCTTCAGTTACAAGTGTTCTACAACATGTCTGTGGCAGAGACTTTATCTACAAGTGTTCTACAATAAGTCTGTGGCAGAGACTTTGTTCAAGTGTCCTACATGCAAGTCTGTGGCAGGGGCTTTGCTTTATTTGAACACTCTATTGGCTGCTAGGCCTAGTGAGAGGAGGTCTAACCGGTAGATGTCAGAATCCAGTTGTGAGTGGTTATTCTCTGGATTTCTATAGTGAGAGACTTCCTATCTTGAGCAGTTCCAAGAGTACCTGAACTTTCTACCTAAACCCTCTATCCTTCATCAAGATACTGTCTTTTGTCTACCCTTTTTTGCAGATAAAAATCCCAAAGGTGGATCCAGTGTCAGTTTCTGCAATTCTTTGGGCCATCTACCTCAGGAAATCCCTAGACGCATACGAGGTCAAGAAGGTAACGGTAAGCCCAACAAAATCAGCCGCTCCTTTGGGGGTCAGTGCTATACTTCAAAATACATAAAGTTTTAAGTGGGCTCCTCATTCTCTCCCATACCTAGGGGTCCAGCTGACTTCCTCTATAGACACTATATATAGGGCAAATTACCCCCCATTATTTAAAAGACTTAAGGAGGATCTTCGCTGTTGGGCGTATTATTCCTTTTCATGGTTTGGCAGAGTCAATTCAATAATAAATTACATTCTTACCTAGACTCCTTTATTACTTTAGAACTTTACCGGTGGCAGTCCCAAGGGGAGACATACAAGGTTTGCGAGCCGAAGTCCTGCATTTTGTGTGGGGTAACAAGAGACCTTGGATACAAAAGCAAACATCTTATACACCTGTGCATGATGCCAATGTTGGGTCCTGGACAGGTGCTATGTAGCACCAGTATTTTGGTTGTGGTCCCTTTAAGGGAGTCACGGTAGACTTCAGGGGGGTCACCCAGAATGGGTGAGGAATTCCGGGTGTAGTCAATCAAGAGAGGACTGGCTCGCAGTCCTCTCTATATTAATAGAGAGTTAGTTGGGACCCGGAATTTAGGAGGCTCTGAAGTGATATTCGGGTGGGAAAGAGCCTCCCTCCCTGACTACAGGGATTCAGCACACAGGGGGTTAAAGGCCTCCAGGAAACAGCTCATAAATGACAGGAAGTAGTGAAGAGGTGGTGGTGAGGAGAAGTAGGTGATTTACACCTGTCTGATGAGTTGTGTTGCTGTTTAGAGGCTGATAAAGGTTCGATAAGGACTCTCAAATCTCTGGGACGAAAACCTGGCTACAAAACTGTATGTTTTTTTCTTAAATTTTTGCTTTGTGCTGAAGATAAATCAGACTTTGTTTTATGCTGAAGATAAGCGGACTTTGTTTTATATTTTGACCTGTGTGCTGAAGAAAGCCTTATTTTTTATTTGCTTTTAAATAAAGATTTTTTGGTTTCAAGTTTAAACGGTTTATGCACTATTATCCCCAAAATTTCCATTAACACCACTCTTATAGAGGCCAGCTATAAAACGCTCCAACTTCTTGGAACATGGCACCCACTAGGGTAGCTAAGATGCACCCTTCTACTTCACCAAATTGCTTCTGACGATGTGGACAGTTGGGGACGATGCACCATATCTGGTGGCAATGTCCCCTCGTAACTAGATTTTGGATTAGGATTCTCAATTTCATCAACTCAGTAATGGGGGTAAACATTCACGGATCTCCAGAAGCCACTCTCTTTCACAAACTACCTGGCGAAACACCCACAAAATCTGTAAAATTGATTAATTATATATTGTTGGCGGCGAGAATCACAATCGCTGGAAACAGTCTGTAATTCCTCTTGACCAAGTTAAAAATAAACTCAATTGGATTATGATTAATGATAAACTCACCCATATACTTTGTAATAAAACCAAGAAATTTAACAAGATATGGGATCTCTACAATCCTTTCATATAGGGGTACCCCGAATCATAACTGGGAGACTACTGTTACACCCGTTTTTAGATACATATCACATGTTACGTTCTGTTATTGTGATAGATGATGGATATGTATTATGGCCATACCTTCTATTTCTCTGTATTGTAATCTTGACAATTTGACTCCATTCTGTCAATGTGTCTGGTCATTCTAGACTTTGTTATTCTTTCAATAAAAATATTGAAATATAAAAACAATCAACTGAGCTGGCCAAACCCACAGCTCTTACAGTGAAGAAGTCTTTTCATATTTGGAGATTAAGTCACTTTTCCTCTATATGTAAAGAGTGCCCCTTTGTCCTCTGTGATGATCTTAAAGTGAATAACTCAACACCAAGTTCATTATATGGACCACGTATGTTTTTACATGTTGACCATATCCCCCTCAATCTCCTCTTCTCAGGAGAAAATAAATTCAGTTCCTCTAATCTTTCCTCATAGCTAAGCTCCTCCATGCCTCTTATCAGTTTGGTTGCCCATCTCTGCACTTTCTCCAGTTCCCCGATATCCTTTATGTGAACTGGTGTCCAAAACTGAACTGCATATTCCAGAAGAGGTCTTACTAATGATTTGTACAGAGGAAACAAGATATCTCTCTCTCTGCAGTCTATACCTCTCTTAATACAAGAAGGGGACTTTGCTTGCTTTCGAAACTGCTGCTTGGCTTAGTATGCTTTTAAAGCAGGTTATATAGCAGATTTATGTCCCAGTAGAAGTACGAATCATGTCGGGTTTATAGCCTGCTAGGCTCGATATACCATGCTTTTTTTAAACTTACTTCTGTGATCACGTCTGTACACATCGTGTTTGATGTTTTGTAAGTTTTTTATCTTTTTTATCTAAATAAATCTTGTCTACCGGATATATATGCTCTATGTGGAGACCCTTTTTTGTTTCATTTATCTCCCATGATCCATGTTGTCGGGTTGGAGGACTACAAACATTTTCCTTCTTGAGCCCCTATTGTGACTATTCACCACAAACCCCCCTGGATGTTGATGCTGGTATGCACCGCTCTGCCTGCAGAAATTCGGGTTGGAGGATTTGTTTTGGAGAATCGTTTCATGCTTGATTGACCCACCGCCATACAGCATGTGTGTCTACGCTTTGGGATAAGAGTACCCATCCAATTCCCTTGATGTTTGATGTACATCCCAGAGGGTCATGTGTGAAGTCACCCATACAATGCACATCTGTCATTTTGGCCTATAAGAAGGATTGCTCCTTTTATTATTGCCAAAAGACTACATTGATTGCTTTTATGAACTACTGAGAATATCCATTATAGGTTTAGTATCTCAGCGGAGAACCTTGTTCTGATAAACACTTCATGGTAGTTTATAGACGGTCTATATGCGTCCATTCGATTATGCTATGTTTGTATAATGTTCTTATTTTTCACATGTAATGAGCACTCTTATAGCACATTATTATATATATAGTTATATTATTATTCACAAGTTGACCTTAGTGAATATTCCACCCTTAAGGAAGCTTTAGGTGGTTATATTTCTTTAGCGCTGCATTTTTTCACTTTTCATCTTTTTTACAATTTTTATCATTGTTGATGCTGGCTACTGTTTTTCCTGTTTATATTGGGTAGCACAAATTTGCTTTTTATATTTTGTATGCTATTAAAGAGGTTGTGAACCTCCATGCGGAAGTTGTACTTATAGGTACATAAGTACCTAAAATAAGTGTAAAATAAGGCTTACCTATAAGTACTGTAAATATCTCCTAAACATCCAAAGTTCAGGAGACATTTACTGTTTACTGTGCGTGCCTTAAATGGGTGTGGCACTAAGCGGGTGTGGTTAGAGTCTGAGATGAACGAGGGATGGAGGAAGAGGCAGGGAGAGAGGGAGAGAGAGATGGAGGGACATCAGGCCCAGATCCTACACAACAATAGAAATATGTGTATTCCAGAAAGATTTAACAATCAGCAGATAAAGATACTCCAAACACCTGGCTTTAGCACTATTTCTATTATTACATTGTAATATAAAATTAAATCATTCAACGCACCATAATGCAGAATCAGTGGAAGCCCTGAGTATATCACTTGCCACGTCGCCTGCCACCGGATGCCATCAATTCCCCCCAGCAGAGTCCCTCCTCACAGTAGGTGTCCCAGCAGCGGAGTCCCTCCTCACATCTGTGTCCCCATCAGAGGAGTCTTCCTCACATCTGTGTCCCCATCAGTGGAGCCCTCCTCACATCTGTGTCCACATCAGCGGAGCCCCGCCTTACATCTGTGTCCTTATCAGCGGAGTGCTTCCTTACATCTGTGTCCCCATCAGCGGAGTCTTCCTTACATCAGTGTCCCCATCAGCGGAGTCACTCCTTACATCAGTGTCCCCATCAGTGGAGCCCCTCCATACATCTGTGTCCCCATCAGTGGAGTCCTCCTTACATCTGTGTCCCTATCAGCGGAGCCCCTCCTTACATCTGTGTCCTCATCAGTGGAGTCCTCTTTACATCAGAGTCCCCATCAGCAGAGTCCTCCTCACATGTGTGTGCCCATCAGCAAGTCCCCCTCACATGTGTGTCCCCATCAGCACAGTACTCCTTGCATGTGTGTCCCCATCAGCAGAGTCCTCCTCACATCTCAGTGTCCCCATCAGCAGAGTAGCTCCACACATCTCAGTGTCTCCATCAGCAGAGTTCTCCTCATATGTGTCCTCGGTAGCGGAGCCCCTCCTTCATGCCACATCTGTTCCCTTCAGTGGCAGCTTGTCAGTTCCCGCCTTTCTCCATGTGTTCAGTGAAAAAATTCAATTTTTTAAAGGGCCCTTTAAAAAAAAGTTTTTGTTTTTTGTGACTACTGGGGGCGTGGGGGGGGGGGGCACCACTGATATGCACAACTTTGGCCTTATGCCAATCCAGTGGTAATATTCCAGTCATTAAAGAGTCCCTAAAAATGAGAAAACATTGGCTTTAAAATCCCAAAGCTCAATTATTTTAGGATCCATGGGTGCAAGCCATCTAGTCTAGGTGCTTTATTCACCTTTATGCTTTTTAAAAATTTCTGGATCATATCAATTTTGAGCCCTTGTGGATCATTTGGGGCTGTGTCAATACCATCCCCATTATGGACATGAGCTCCCCAATGCTCCTTTGTATACACAGAGCTGAAGGAGATATTTAATACATTTGCCTTCTCTTTGTCCCCAGTCACCCACTCTAGATTATTTTGTAAAGGGCTTACATACTCAGACCTGACCTTTTTACTATTAATATATTTGAAGAAATTTGGGGGGTTTGTCATACTAACTTTAGCAATCTGTTGTTTGTTTTGAATTTTTGTGGCCTTGATTTCCTTTTTACATATTCTGTTATAGTATTTGTAACCTTTAAATGATGATAGTGTTCCTTCATTTTTATATTTTTTAAAAGCTCTTTTCTTAATATTTGTAGCTTTTTTAACTTTGCCCCGTGAGCCACATATATTTCATTTTTAGGCTTTTAAACCTATTGTCCATTGGAATATGTTGTACTGTGTTCACATACAGTCCATTTAAATAATTCCCATTTCTGTTCTGTGTTCATCGATACCAATGCTCTTTCCCAGTCTAATACTTGGAGAGCAGCCCTCATCTTTGGAAAATTTGCTCTCTTAACTTTAAGTGTTTTTATATTTCCAGTATGTGTTTGTTGAACAAATGAAATCATGTTATGGTCACTGCTACCTAGTTCTTTTATATGAACATTAGTAATAAGCTCTGCATGGTTTAAGATTACCAGGTTCAGGAGAGCATTATTCTTAGTCAGGGCGTCTATGAACTGGGCCATAAAATTGTCTTGTAATAGGTTTAGGTTTAGGAAATGTTGCCCTTTAACTGTTCCAGCAGTGCCATTACTCATTGACTTCAGTCAATCTCCGGGTAGTTAAAATTCCCCATTATTTTCACTGTCTCAGCCTTTGCAGCCCTTTCTATCTGTGCAAGCAGCAGAGTCTCCACCTCCTCATTAACACTGGGTGATCTATAACAATCTCCAATGATTTCCTTTCTAGTACGCATGTCTATGGGCAATTCCACCCATAATGCCTGAGCCTTATCACACGCCCCATCAACTAGGTCCTCTTTCACACTTGCTTTGAAATCACTTAGCGATAAACACCACCACGTTCCTTTTTACCCTTTTTCTTCAAAAAAGAGCATAGCCAGGAATATTAATACTCCAGTCATGTGGAGAATGAAGCCCAGATTCAGCAATACCATTTAAACATTGTTCTCTTCATGCAGCAAAGCTTCCAGGCATTAGTGAACAAACACTTTAAACAATTGTCACATTTTGCACACGTATTTTGCATATGTTTTATTTTAGTACAAATAGTACAATTTCTAATTGTTGCTTGTAACATGGGAACCTTCTTTTCACCTGCCATAGCCCTCGCCCCCATGTTTCCCCATTCCACCCACCAATAGGGACTGACCCCTGTCTATTGTAATCTAATTCACCCTCCTCCCAAAATCCTACTTTAACCACAAGAGGTCCGCGCTATAGCCAAATGACGGCTACAGCGCGGACCTCCTTTGCCGGGACGACGTCTATTGACGTCGTCCCGTGCACGAGCGGCCTGCGAGCCCCCTGAGGGGCGTGCGCGGCGCGCTCTGTGATCGGCGAGTCTATGAGACTCGCCTGATCACGGATCCGAGCAAGGGGTCGGTCCCGACCCCTTACCACGTGATCAGCTGTCAGCCAATGACAGCTGATCATGTGATACAACGGAGCCGGTAATCGGCTATTATTCCTCCTCGCGCTGACAGCGCGAGGAGAAAAAAAAAAGCCGATCACCGACGGCCATGATCGGGACATCAGTCCTGATCACGGCCACCAGTGCCCACCTGCCCCCTGCCAGTGCCACCTCATTAATAAATAAGTGCCCCCGTCAGTGCCACCCAGCAGTGCCCATACTGCCACCCAGCAGTACCCACAGTGCCACCCATCAGTGCCCACAGTGCCACCCATCAGTGCTCACAATCTGCCTCAACAACGGTGCTGCACCCCAGTGCCACATATCCGTGCCCATCAGTGTCATCTACCAGTGCCCATCAGTGCCCAGCAGTGCCACCTATCAGAGCCACCTATCAGTGCCACCTATCAGTGCCCATAAGTCCCATCTATCAGTGGTACCTATCAGTGCCCCTTAGTGCCACCCATCCGTGCCACCCATTCGTGCCACCCATCCGTGCCATTTATCTGTGCCCATCTTTGCCCATCAGTGCCGCCTTATCTGTGCCCATCAGTACTACCTTATCTGTGCCTATCGGTGCCACCTTATCTGTGCCTATTAGTGCCACCTTAACTATGCCTAACAGTGCCCACCAGTGCAGCCTATCAGTGCCCACCAGTGCAGCCTATCAGTGCCGCCTCATCAGTGCACTTCAATGAAGGAGAAAAATGACCTGTTTGCAAAATTTTATAACAAACTATTAAACATGATTTTTTATTTTTTTTGCATCTTTTTTTGTTTGTTTAGCAAAAAATAAAACTCCCAGCTGTAATTAAATACCACCAAAATAAAGCTCTATTTGTGGGAAAAAAATGATAAAAATTTCATTTGGGTATAGTGTTGTATGCCCGCGCAATTTTCATTCAAAGTGCATCAGCGCTGAAAGCTGAAAATTGGTCTGGGCAGGAGGGGGGTTTAAGTGCCCAGTAAGCAAGTGGTTAAATACTCCTCCAGCCTTCCCATAAACTCTCCCCCAGCACAGCAGACCCCCTTCCATTTAGGTGCAAACCATCTTTAGCATATAGGTTTTACGTCAATGAAAAGTTAGTCCAGTGCACTAGAAACCCAAATCCTTCCCTCTTACTCCAGGTCTTTAGCCATGCATTCAATTCTCTAATCTCCCGCTGTCTTTGCTGTGTTGTATTTAAGTATTTTTATTTCGTTTTCCACATTTACAAAAAACAGTAAGAAAAATATTTCTTATACATACTATTACAAATCACTTTGTTTAGCATTCATGTTATTTCCACATTATCAACATTCATAAAGAAATAAGGGATAAGAAAGTTCACATTGGGTACCCGGCCGGATCGATCCTTAATAAAAAAAATTAAAAAAAAGGGGGAGAGCTTTCTTCACCCTAGTGATCCCTGTTTTCCTCTTGTGATCTTATCTTACCCTTATTATTTCCTCTCCCCCATGACTCCTTTTCTTAATTTCAATATGTGATATATATATTTATATAAGGTCGAGATTCCTCTCCCTCTATCCCCACTCCCTCCTTCCATGAATTTATATAAGTGTTAAAATAAAAAAAAAAAAAAACAAAAAAAAAAAAACAAAGAAAAACCCTACCCCCTCCCTGTGCCCCCCTCCCCCCCCCCCCCCCCTGAAAAAGAAGAGAAAAAAAAAAAAGGGGTGTATCCAGCAACAGACCCCTAGACGCTCCCCCCATTCCCCATAATTCCCAAATAAGTTGAGGACTTTCTAAATTCCAGCCAGTTCCTCCAAGTATCCTGGAATCTTGTTCCTACCCCCCTTTGAAGATGTATTAGTTCTTCCATAATCCTCAATCTATCTATTTCCCTGAACCATTCTCCTACCCCTGGTATTTCCTTTACTTTCCAATGTCTCGGAACCAATGCTTTCACTGCATTCGGTAAAAATGGGGTAAGTGCTGTCCTATATTTTTCCCTAGGACCCTCAGTCGCATGGAACAAGAATTTCCAGGGATCCAGTTCTATTTCCGTCCCATCAATCTCTTTAATTAGGCCCAGCACTTCTTCCCAGTATGACTGAATTAAGCTACATTGCCACCATATATGGGCATGAGTTCCCTCCTTCCCACATTCTCTCCAACATAAGGGTGATAGGTCATGATTCATTTTATGCATTTTAGATGGAACATAATACCACTTAACCATTAATTTATAATTCATTTCTTTTGTCCTTGTGTCCATTGAAGTGGAATGGATATAGTCCATGACTTTCCCTTTCAATTTTTCCGAAATTGATTGATTCAGTTCGCCTTCCCATCTCCCCAGAGAGGACATAGCCTCATCCTCCATCAAAGTTATTAAGATCCTATATATTTTAGAGATCCCCTGTCTACCCAATCCCCCTCGGTCCATCCGTTTTCCCCAGGGATTTAGACTATCTCCTGAGCGGAGAGGTTTAGGGAGGGACTCTACAAAGTGTTGGAGTTGTCTATACCTCCATCAGTCCCACGGTGTTCTACCATATTTCTCTCGTAACTCTGCTAGAGAAGTCAAGCTATTTACTTTTATCACGTCCCTTAATCTCAGTTGGTCCCTATGGGTCCATTTTAAGAACATTTTATTTTCTTTCCCCGGGGGAAAATAATTATTTCCTGACAGGGGCATTAAGGGGCTATTATTTTGTCCTACTGTACCTTTAAGTACCCCATCCCATGTTCTTAATGTTTCCATTGTAATCGGGGATATTCCTCTAGGGAGACCTCTGAACTTCATTGGAATCCAGATGGTCTGATTCAGGACAACTTTACTCATGTTATCTTCCAATAATACCCATTTTTTATATGGGGCATTATAAACCCAATCCAAAATTCTCCTCACTACCGCTGCTATATGGTATTTTTGTAAGTCTGGAAGGGATATCCCTCCCTTTTCCTTAGGTCTACTCATTGTCTTATAGGAAATACGACTTCCTCTTTTATTCCATATAAATTTCTGGGTCAAGGATTTAATCATTTTAAAGTAAGCCTTTGGGACATTAATCGGGAGACTTTGGAAGATATATAAGGCTTTTGGAAGGATCATCATCTTAATTACACTTATCCTACCGAACCATGTCAGTCTATGTGCGGGGTATCCTTTAAGATCTTGTTTAATTCTATTTAAGAGAGGGAGATAGTTATCCTGATATAAATCTGCTACTGATGTCGATAAGTATACTCCCAAATACTTTAGGCCCCTCTCTTTCCACACAAAGGGGAAGAGAGCTCTAAGTTCTCTTCTCTCCTTTGGGGAAGTATAGACATTTAGTATCTCAGTTTTCTCCCTATTTATCTTAAAATTCGAGACACTCCCGTATTCGTCTAACTCCTGCAGGATCCTAGGGAGAGACTGATTAGGATTCGTTATATAAAGCATAATATCATCTGCAAATGCAGATATCTTATACTCGTTTCCTAAGACCTTTATTCCTTCAATTTCATAATTCGCTCTTATAGATGCCAAAAGAGCTTCTAAAGAGAATATGAAAAGCAAAGGGGAAAGTGGGCACCCCTGACGTGTCCCATTATAGAGCCCAAAAGGATTTGACAGAGTTCCGTTCACCTGAATCTGAGCTGTGGGGTTGGAGTATAGAGCCTCTATCCACCTTAACATTCTTGGGCCAAAGCCAAATTTATGTAGTGTCTGCAGCATATATTCCCACTCTAACCTATCAAAGGCCTTTTCAGCGTCTACCAATAGAAAAAGGGAAGACTGCTTCCTCTTTTTAGCTTCATGCATTAAAAGGGTTGTCCTCAAAATATTGTCCCTCGCCTCCCTCCCTGGTACGAAACCTTCCTGATCTCCTTCTATGCAATCTGGCATATATTGTTTCATTGTCATTCAAAGTGCATCAGCGCTGAAAGCTGAAAATTGGTCTGGGCAGGAGGGGGGTTTAAGTGCCCAGTAAGCAAGTGGTTAAATACTCCTCCAGCCTTCCCATAAACTCTCCCCCAGCACAGCAGACCCCCTTCCATTTAGGTGCAAACCATCTTTAGCATATAGGTTTTACGCCAATGAAAAGTTAGTCCAGTGCACTAGAAACACAAATCCTTCCCTCTTACTCCAGGTCTTTAGCCATGCATTCAATTCTCTAATCTCCCGCTGTCTTTGCTGTGTTGCGCATGGCACAGGCAACCACCTTGGAGGTCCTTCCATTCAACTTGCAGCCTAGACCTAGCTCCTTGGGGAGCTTTCTTTAAGACCAGTTCCTGTGACAATCCCCTGAAGACCTACTCTTTGATTTGCTTTAATCCCATCATTTTGTAGTAGCTGTAAAGCTGGTGCTGGATTGGGTGAAGATTCATTACCACCCGAAAAAATGTAGGAAATGCTATCCAAACTTACAGAACAGGGCCAGTTGTACCCTTATGCTTTCCTATCTTGCAGCTGTAGAATACTTCTACCAGGATAGACACATCTTTACGCTGGCCAGTTTAATAGAGCAGGGGCAGTCTGTAAACCAGCGATAGCTTTGATATCAGTGTGGTTTTCCAAAGTAAAGTCATCCTTAGCACAAGACACAGAGGATGAGTCAGCCAATGCCGCATTGGAGGGTCTAAGTCCACGTACACACGGTCGGAGATTTTGCCAACCAAATCCGTCGGATTTTGCCTGTCGGATTTAGTCCGACGGATTGTGTCCGAAACTGTTGCATACACACGGTCGGGCCAAGTTGGCGAAAAATACGATCTTTCAGAACGTGATGACGTAATTTCGTTACGATGGGACTACATTCTGGCTAGTAGCCAATAGCTTTGATGTAGGAATTTGATCTGAGCATGCGTGGCACTTGGTCCGATCAAAATGCTCTACACATGATCGGATTAGGTCCGTCCGGCCCAGTTGGTTGGGAAATATTTCCAACATGTTGGAAATTTGGATCGGACGGAGATTCGGACGGAATCAGTCCAATGCATACCACACACAGTCGGATTATCTGACGACGCGGTCCGATAAGACTCATTCCGACAGATTCTCCGACCGTGTGTACAAGGGCTTAGGCTGTTATCTGATTTGATTTTGGAAATTGCTGTGGAGTTTGTTAAATTAGCTTTAGGCTCATTCTGTAACTGCCAGAGAAGGTCTTTGAGAACATGGGTCAGCAAACTCTTCCAGCAAGCAGGGTTTATGTACCACTGCTTGTCTCCATTGCCCAAGAACTTGAAGTAGTATTGTAGTCACAACCTACTCTTTCATTTTATAACACCAGCATTGTAATATAAATATTTTTTTATTGTTGACAGTATAAGCTTACTTGAAAAAAATCTCCTTTCATGTTGTGAGTTTTGTCTGTCTGCTGGCTGTCTTTTTTTCACAACTTCTTGGATTCTCTGATGTTAAGTTTCAGTTTCTGAGACTACATGTCCAATGATATCTTGTTGCATGTAAACAGTGATTTCAGCACTGATTCTGCCTCCTGAAACTCCTCTTCTCATCACCACTGCAGTTCAGAAGGCAATCTCTGTGAATTCTATGACACAGCAGTGCCTACTCACGGGGCATAGTGAATATGGATCAGATAATTCAAGGATGTAAATGTGTGCAGTCTTCACGAAGTATGTTTACAAAGTTCAAAATTGTTCAGATTAATTCATCAAACCACATTTGACTTCCAATTCCTGTTCATGGCAGATGTCCTCAATTTTTATTTAATCAGGTCTTAATGGTGGATTGAGCTACAACACTCTCAAAGTACTTATCTCAGCACTGTATGTACTTATAGACCAGCAGTGGGCCACTTGCAGTTCGACTTTCTGCACAGCTATCAAAATACAACTGCTGTCATCCTGTCTTCCCTAAATGCAGCTTGCCGCTTTTCCAAGTTTCTTACCCAAAGCAAGCTCAGAATCTCATTTAACTCGGATCTACTCTCCCGGCCATCTCATCCTTGGTTACAAACGTACATGCTTAGAACACAGTCTCTTTATTTTGCCAAAGGGTTTGAGGAAGAGGACCTCCAATGCATTCCCAAGGGTGATATCCACATGAGTATACAAGATCACTTACTCAAAGGATGTTCTACCCTCTCCAGTGGAAGTAAAGGTGAATTCGACCAGGGTAGTGGAACACACCCTGGGCAGCATGGTGGAAGGTATTGGAAGATGTGGTTTGTAAAGCAGCAAGTTGGGGTACTCCCAACACATTTGTCCACTACTATATGCTGGATGTGAGTTTAGATCCTAGGCAAATCATGGGTACAGTCTTTTCTTCTGCTTTGGAGCAGAATTTAGGCTGAACTTACACTGTGTGTGATGACTGCCATTTTTCTGCATTGTAAAATGCCACTCACCGCAAGGACACACAGAAAACAATTATTTTCTGTGTGTCCTATTCACACTGCAATGCAGACGGGAGCTGGGCTGCAGCAAGCTACAATAAAATTCAGACATTTTATTGCAGCTCGTACACTTCAAATAAAGTTTAGTGAAACAAAAGGGATCTGTTTGATGCACTGAATTGTGTGCCACACTGCCAGCTATGGCGGCTAGAACAGACAGCTGCCAGAGGGGAAACTACTAGTTTACCTCTCTGACAGCTGTCCATTCTGTGTGAATTACCCCCTTTTTTTTCCAAATTATTTAAGTGTTAGGCCCCTTTCACACGGACGGATAGAATGGTGCTTTTAGCTGCGAATTTTCTAGTTTTCTACCGCAGCTAAAAGCACACAATGCTTCCCTATGGCCCCATTCACACACAGTGTTTAACTGCAATTTCATTACATGCGGTTCGGTGCGAATAGAAAAAATAGAATTGAATGTGTCCAGGTGAGATGTAGCGCAGCTATATGCACATAACCGCAGGTAATCACAGTCTTTTGTGTCAACTGTGGATAGCAGCGTGAAAGGAATTCAAAGGACCAAAAAAATAAATTAAAAAAAGGGTTGCTATGGGAACGACTATATTGGATAACTGCAGCTGAACGCAACTGCACAGAAACGCACATAAACGCAGGTAATTGCACTGTACATATGCAGCTGATCGCTGTGGCTGGAGTCTTGAATTTCACAGAAAAAAATAAACATGCTAAACTGCGGCAGAACAGCCGTCCGTGTGAAAGGGGCCTAAGAGGCAGATAATCATACAATTAGACATGAATAATGAAGTCTCGGAATGGCCATTCAAAAGCGATGATAGACATGGTATGATATCATTCCAAATCAAAATATAGTTAGGTAACAGTCACAAAAAAACCTTAGCAACAAATCCTTACACAGTTTAAGTATATATGCTGATATCTAGAATTTGGAAAAAGGAGAATAACTAAAAAGAAAGTTAGAGGGGGGTTTAGAGAGAGCGGAGAGAAAGAGGTTAAAAGAGAGGAATAACAAATATAAAGTGATCAGCGCAACTATGATGGGCTAAATTTAATATAGGTGAGTGAATGCCACTAAAATAGACTACAGTGTGAAAAGGGGAGTATATGTATAAGTTCCTCTATAAAATGTGATGGTATCACAACAACTTGTGCAATGAGTAAAACGGAGCTACTTATGTTAATATGTAAAAAATCACATATACGTACAATAACAATACTCAGCAAACAAAAATAAAAATAAATCCTGTGCAAAAAGAAAATGCGTGCAAAAATGCAATTCCGTGCAATCAATCCTTTGCAAAATAGTATTTCTGTGCTGGATGCTATAATCCAATAAAAAAACAAACTGCAATAGTTCTGTGCAAAAAGGCAATGCTGAAATCCTGTGCTAGAGAGCACTACTGTGCAAAATGTCTATAATCCTGTGCAAAAAGCAAATGGTATTCCATATAACAATATAAATATATATGTCACTTGATGGCCAATATAATTGACTATATAAATTCTAATCATGTGCTATTCATGCCACACAATAATGATTGATCCAATAGTCCATACAATGTAGCTGATAAAACCGGAATGGGGTAAAAAGTGCAGCTGTGCTTCACCCAGAGTCTTCAATAGTGTTCTCCAGTGTGAAATCTTGGTGTGTGTCACTTAATGCTCTCTATGCTCTTACCTCTATTCAGATGATAACCAGCTTAATAAACTTAGTATGGTTGTGGAGTCTTCCAAGGTCCCTGTTCATTAGGGATATTCCTCCTAGTCTTGTGCCTCTAATGTGTGCTTTCAATGGGTCAGCGCGATTCCGATATTCATATACACCAGGCATACGTGGAGAATAAAGAATAAATTCCCATAGGGTAATATGTTTAAAACACACTATAAATTTTATTAAACGAACGGCCAAATGGACACTTACAATGATAAAAGAAAATTAATGGCAAATCTGTAAAATAATTGGTGTTACAGATGCCTCTTACGTCACTTCCGGTCTTACGGTTTCCAGTCACTCTCTATGCATTGCGACACCCGACGTGTCTTCAATAGGAGACTCCTGATGTAAGAGGCGTCTGTAACACCAATTATTTTACAGATTTGCCATTCATTTTCTTTTATCATTGTAAGTGCCCATTTGGCCGTTCGTTTTAATAAAATTTATAGTGTGTTTTAAACATATCACGCTATGGGAATTTCATCCTTTATTCCCCACATATGCCTGGTGTATATGAATATTAGAATCCCGCTGACCCATTGAAAGCACACATTAAAGGCACAAGACTAGGAGGAATATCCCTAATGAACAGGGACTAGACATGTGCATTCGTTTTCATCCGAATGCATTTTCATCCGAATTTCAGGTATTTTCGTTGAGTCCAAAAAATGAAAGATCCGACATAAATAAATGCTTTATTTTTGCTTTCGTTTTGACACAGTTCGATACAGATAGGAGATTCAACGTGACTCTGACGATAACAATCTGTGTCTATTGAACTTGTATCATAACAGTCCATAACACAGGGGCAACACGACTTCCAGCACGACTATGGGAGGCAAGGCAACTTGGACACGACTTGAGTGTGAATCACAGCGCAACTTACAACGCGACTTTAATGTAAAAAAAAACAACGGCATGGGTTCCCCTTCAAGAGCATACCAGGCCCTTCAGGTCTGGTATGGATATTAAGGGGAACCCCGCGCCCAAAAAAAAATGGCGTGGGGGTCCCCCTCAAGATCCATACCAGGCCCTTCAGGTCTGGCATGGATTTTAAGGGGAACCCCGCACCCCAAAATAAAATGGCGTGGGGGTCCCCCTCAAAATCCATACCAGGCCCTGCAGGTCTGGCATGGATTTTAAGGGAAATCCATACCAGACCCTTATCCGAGCATGCAACCTGGCAGGCTGCAGGAAAAGTGGGGGGGACGAGAGAGCGCCCCCCCCCTCCTGAACCATACCAGTCCACATACCCACAACATTGGGAGGATGCTTTGGGGTCCCCCATGTTGATTAGGACAAGGGCCTAATCCCCACAACCCTGGCCAGTGGTTGTGGGAGTCTGCGGGCAGGGGGGGTAATCGGAATCTGGAAGCCCCCTTTAACAAGGAGGAAGAAGAAGATGGAGGAAGAAGATGAAGAAACCAAAGGATGAAGAAAAGAAGAAGGAAGAAGACCAGAAGAAAGAAGATGAAAGAAGACTTTAAAGAGGAAGTAAAGGCATAAAAAAAAAATACAACCTGCAAGGCAAAGGCATAATGAGGTAGTATGCATAGCATACCAGCTCATTATGAATAACTTACCTGAGAACGAAGCCCCCGAAGTGGTCCTCCATCTTCATGTTCGCCGCTGCCATGTATCCCGGAGTGACTTGCGGGTCTCGCTGCTCCGGCGCTGTGATTCGTCGGAGCCGCGATGACGTCACTCCCGCGCATGCGCACAGGAGCCGACTCGAGTGGCATATCGCCGTGATTTGCGGCCTACCCAGTGCACCTGCACGCCGCTGTCTATGGCGCATGCGCCGTAGACAGTGGTGGCTGTCTTTTTGCAAATATCTCCTAAACCGTATAGATTTAGGAGATATTTCTTGGACCTACAGGTAAGCCTTAATCTAGGCTTACCTGCAGGTCAAAGTGGTTTGTAAGGGTTTACAACCACTTTAATAAAGGACTTGTCAAAGACCGTCTCCTGTCATTTTTAACACTTTTGTCACTTTTTTGGTGAAATGGTAGGGGTAAGTACCCCCTTACCATTTCACATGGGGGGGAGGCCAGGATCTGTGGGTCTTCTTGTTAAAGGGGGTTTCCAGATTCCGATAAGCCCCCCTCCCGCAGGCCCCCAGAACCACTGGCCAGGGTTGTGGGGATGAGGCCCTTGTCCTCATCAACATGGGGACAAGGTGCTTTGGGGGGGACTCCAAAGCATCCTCCCAATGTTGAGGACATGTGGACTGGTACGGTTCAGGAGGGGGGTGCTCTCTCGCCCCCCCCCCTCTTTTCCTGCGGCCTGCCAGGTTGCGTGCTCGGATAAGGGTCTGGTATGGATTTTGAGTGGGACCCCCACGCCATTTTTTTTTGTTGGCACGGGGGTTCCCCTTAATATCCATACCAGACACAAAGGGCCTGGTATGGATTTTGAGGGGGACCCCCACGCCATTTTTTTTGTTGGCACGGGTTCGAAATGAAATGGCCTGGTATGAAATTTCGGGGGACCCCCACGCATTTTTTTCTGAATTTTTTTTTTTCTTAATGCTAAAGCTAATGACCTGTGTGCAATGCAAATAGCCTTTAAAAAAAACATAGAAGACGTACAACATTAGAATGCTACTATAGCTTGTAGTCAAAATATTAGACCAGGAATGTATGATTTCAGCATCATACAGTGAGTTTCGCTGCTCCGTCGAATCTTCTTTAAACATTCCACAGACACCATAAGCCTTCAATGACAGATTCGACCTTAATTCATTTGGATTTTCAGACTAATGCAATTTTTTTACGAAAAACAAAATAAATAAAAACGAATTTCGGGAGTAACTAAATAAATTTATTTTTCGGATGAAAATGTATTTCCGAAACTAAATATTTCAGTCTGCACATGTCTAACAGGGACCTTGGAAGACTCCACAACCATACTAAGTTTATTAAGCCAGTTATCATCTGAATAGAGGTAAGAGCATAGAGAGCATTAAGTGACACACACCAAGATTTCACACTGGAGAACACTATTAAAGCACAGCTGCACTTTTTACCCCATTCCGGTTTTATCAGCTACATTGTATGGACTATTGGGTCAATATAAGCAGTTCATCATTATTGTGTGGCGTGAATAGCACATGATTAGAATTTATATAGTCAATTATATTGGCCATCAAGTGACATATATATTTATATTGTTATATGGAATACCATTTGCTTTTTGCACAGGATTATAGACATTTTGCACAGTAGTGCTCTCTAGCACAGGATTTCAGCATTGCTTTTTTGCACAGAACTATTGCAATTAGTTTTTTTATTGGATTATAGAATCCAGCACAGAAATGCTATTTTGCACATTATTGCTTTTTGCACAGGATTGATTGCACGGAATTGCATTTTTGCATGCATTTTCTTTTTGCACAGGATTTATTTTTATTTTTGTTTGCTGAGTATTGATATTGTATGTATATGTGATTTTTTTTTACATATTAACATAGCTCCATTTTATTCATTGCACAAGTCGTTGTGATACCATCACATTTCATAGAGGAACTTATACATATACTCCCTTTTCACACTGTAGTCTATTTTAGTGGCATTCGCATAGTTGCACTGATCACTTAATATTTGTTATCACTTTAGTGCATTGTACACTATAGATTGAGCGGCAATGACCTATCCATATTCTATTTACACACATAGATAGCGCGAGGGACATTCATTATTTTTTTTAAAAGAGGGATGTTCGGAAATGGAAGGAGGAAAGTGGTGTAGGGAAAGGATATGTAGTGGTGTAATAGGGTAGAATGGTTGCTGCATTAGCACTTTTTGAGAAGCATTATAACTGGCTCAGTAAATGAATTGCTAATATTCTTACCTTATAGTTTACTTACAACTTTAGAAAGGTGCATGGTATTTAAAAAAATATCTCTCTATGTCCCCAGTCCAATGTCCAGCTTCCCATGCCCTTTTTTTACATTCATTTGCTATTAACCCTTAAAAATGGCCAGAATTTACTACCAGGATCCCCCTCACCCTATAGACTTTAATGGGATTCACTACAAAATTCAGGTTTTGCAAATCCTATTTGAAATTCTTGGTAAAAAGACCGCAGGCAGATTCGCCTATCTCCAATTAGGCACATTTAGCTTTTAAAGAGCCACCTAGTGTTCATGATAGCATGTAACAGTGATTAGTACCTTTCTATCTAACATCTGATGCATTATACATACTTTAGCTTGCAGACAAGCAGAGCTTGACTAGTCTATGCAACTTTATTAAAAGTGCTCAAGAAGGCTAGATATCTCTGCTCTTCAACTTTTTACCTTGTGAAAACAGTCTTGATGATAGGAGCTACATGCTGTGAATGAGCCTTTGTGGCACAAGGACTCAGGGCGTTCTTCAGATGTTTCCAGCTATCAGTGCGCATGAATACACATCCCTCATCTCGTCCTCATATCAAGACACCTCTCTTCTACTTAATAATCAACTGTGTAATTCTCTTGGGCTTTAACCAGTTCAGAACCAGTACCATTATTTCAATATTTGACTGACCAACAGGGAAAATAGGATTTATAATTATAGTTAACATTTTATTTTTTTAAGCTTATAGGAATTTAAACTGATAGTTTTAATGCTTTTTTATCTTTATCTTTATTTTTTATCTTTAATAATATGAAAAAGTCAGACTTGTATTTAGCTGTTGTAAGGTTTAGAAATATATGTTCTGTCCAGTGAAAATATCGAGACTAAGCACCATTTTACCTATAGCAATATTTTTTCCAAAAAGGTTGGAATGCCTACTGGTACTTGGATACCCCCAGGACTAAGTGCATCGTTATATTCTCAGGACTGAGGCCCTCCCCAGAAAACTCTGAAATAGAGAGAGAGTACAGGTACCATTTCAGATAACTTCATGATGCGGAGATGGCTCAAGGCAGGTACCGTATGCAGGAGTGGCTAGAACTAGTGAGTGACAGGGTTCAGCGTGTGGTGGTCAGGACTGGCTAGCAGTAGACAGAGGCAGAGTCCATTATCCAAGCAAGGCTCAGGGTAGGCAGCATAGCAATCACAGGGTAATCCATTATCCAGGCAGAGAGTTAGTAACGGGAGAATCTATGACAAGACAAGGCAAGGCAGGGGTACAGCCAGGAAGCAGATTTCTAGCAAACAGAGCGCCCAGTGCCACTAACCATTCAAAGCTGTACTAGAGGGGCAGGTAGCATCAGGCCACTACCACACAATGCAGACAACACAGCCCCCCCAGTCAATCTGACAGCGAAGAGCCGCTGCCTAGCAACAAGGATGCAACTGGCCTGAGAGAGTGAAGGGGGTATTGCTGGTGGAGAGTGGCTAGCTGCAAAGCAGTTAAGGGAGATGCGTTAAGGGAGATGCTGTGGGCAAATAGCCATGCTAAATAATAAACCATAAAGGTTAGCGTAGCCAAAAGTAGCAGAAGCTTTCTGGGAGGCCAAAGCATGCATAAGGTTGTTATGCGTGGATTTCCACATGGTACAGAAACAATCCACAAGTTTTTTTAATACAAAAATATAAATATAACATTTAAATATATGAGAAAAAAGGAGCAGGACCTTGGATGGAGGCCATATATGTATCCCATGGGATAAAAACCGAGAGGAAGACTCTAATTGATATAGGCAAATTCTGCCCACCAGATGAAAGAGGCCCATTCAGTTTGCTTGTCAAAGGTGAAGCAGCACCCTTCTTGCCTTTTTAGATTGCAGGTAATGTGTAAAGGTCAGGTAGGACATTCCCAACTGAGAACAGAAGACTTTCCAAAAAGAGAGATGAGATGAGAACCTCTGTCAGAAAGAATGCTTACTGGCACACCATGAAGCTGAATAATTTCTTGTATGAATAAAGGTAAGGAGAGTTGTTTGCCAGAAGGCAACTTGGGTAATAACATAAAGGGAGTTATCGTACTAAAGTGAACCACCATCATCCAGCAGACAGTCTTGCCCTCAATCTATTGAAAGATCAGTCAATAAACTTTTAAGGACAGGCAGCAGTAAGAGCGGGCTAGAAGGCTTAGTCCCAGAAGACTTTAAGCGTGTACAGGTTTTGCAAGCTCTGACATTGACAAAGACAGCAAAGAAGATCTGGGCATAAGGCAGAATAGGGTGTTCATCATAGTGGAAAGCAAAGCAGGGGTTTAAAACTTCAAGAAGGAGCCTCTGTCTTTAAGTTCTTACAAACCGGAAGACAGGTCGGGATGATATTGAGCTTTAAGAGGAAGAGCGACCACAAAGCCTGCTGGAAATTTCAGCATTTGGCCAACTTAATGTACTCTAGGTTCTTGTGTTCTGTATAGATAGTAAATGGATGTTGGACCTCCTCCAGCCAATGATGCTACTTCTCCAAGGCCCATTTAACAGTCATTACCTCCCAGCTATCAATATCATAATGTGAAAAATACTTAAGCACTGATAATAAATACTTAAAATGGCTAAAACAACAGATGAATAAATGATGATTAAATGAATAAAGCTGCAACCATTAGAATAGTGATCTGGCACCATGAAAAATAAATATAAAAGACAACAGTGCGCTAAATTCAAGTGTCACACAAATCCTGTTTTAATTACAATCACTTATAGCGCTACAAACATCCATAGTGAATAAAACCATATATAATACAGTGAATATATTGCATGAAAAATGAATATATATAAATATACAAATCTCCGTGGTATTAATAAATAAATTAATTAGAAAACATCCCATGATTAAAAGTTCAATGAAAGTAATTGATTAATAAAGTTGCAAACAAATAAATTCCTCCGTGTGCAAACAATATTCAAAGGACGCCTCCTGAATAAAACCAGCCAGTTTACAGCAATCCTGAAAAAATGCCTCATCAGGTTCCTGCCGTGCTGTTCTTGGTATTGGTAATGTCAGTTTTGGGTGCCACATACGCAAAGAAGCCTCTGATTAACTCTCTATAAAAATGAGCAAACCCTAGGAAACATTGGATGGAATGAAGATCCTTAGGCTAGGCTAGGCTGCAAGATGGCTCACACTTTGATGGGATCCATGGCTAAGCCACTGTCTAAGATAATGTACCCCAGAAATGGGTCCTTGGTAACATGAAACTGCTCAAGTTCGGTGTAAAGAGGGTGTTCTTAAAGCTTGGCCAGGACTGCTTCAAGATGATATTTTTGGTCAGCCAAAGACTAGGAAAAAAAACAAAATGTCATCCATGACTAAGAACTTGCCCAAGTATCCAGAGAAATTATTATTTACAAATTCCTGAAACGCAGCAAAGGCATTAAGTAATTGGAATGGCATTACCAAGTACTTGTACTGTCCATCTCTGCTGTTGAAAGCTTTATTCCACTCACCTCCCTCAAGGAACATAACTAAGTTGTATGCTCCCCTAAGACAAGCCTAAAGAAAATCTGGGCTCCCTGGGTATGGCTGAATAGTTCAATGAGCAATGGGAGAGGGTATTGCTTATGAATGGTAATGTGAATCAGGCCTTTATAATCAATAAATGAACAGAGGGTGGCATATTTTTTTCTCAGAAAAAGAAGAAGCACGCCCGTTGGTACCGAACACCCGAATTAATAAACAAATACAACAAAGACACACCAGACAAATGCTGGAGATGCAACACAGAAACAGGCACATTTCTGCACGTCTTGTGGTCTTGCCCCAGATTGCAGACTTTCTGGTCCCAAGTGCACAACATTGTATCCCAAGTCACGGCTGACCAGTTAGAATTCTCACCTGCCCATCTCACCCTCCATCATTCTAACACACCAGCCCAAGTATACAAGAAATCTCTTTGTCTACATATGCTCAATGCAGCTAAATTATGCATACCTGCACATTGGGGTACTCCAGATACTCCATCTCTATCGGAATGGTTAAATCGCATTAGGAAAATAGCAGAAATGGAAGAGTTAATCCACATCACAAAAGATTCCCCCCACAAATATGCCCAAACATGGGAGAACTGGAACAATTTCCGCACCTCAGAAAGATACGAATCGATCATGAGTGCTGTAAATTAATATAGATGCACTGTAAAAGTGAAATACAGAGTATCATTAATACAATTTTCATTGGAGAACATAATACTAGCGACCTCCACCACATATATAGAAGAGGTGGGTAGGTACTTTACACTCCCCATTGACCAAGATCAAGAGAATTTGGCCTGCCCGGGCTCATCCTCCACGAACGGCGGAGACCAGAGAGAAGATCACCCCCTCCCTGATCTTTCTTTTCTCATCCCTATCCCCTCCCCTTCCCTGCTTCTCCTACCTCTACCCCCCCCCCCTTTACAGTAGACTAACTCCCCCTTTTTTATTTATTTTTTTTGGACCCAACCATGACCTAAACATGTCACATTTCATATGAAAACAGAAGACTAGACTGACTACCCAACAGTTCACCACAACTCGGATGGTCTCATACTGAGCACACCAATAAGTCTAGACATGACGACAGACACCCCCCCGAACAAGACTTCAACCTGCCTCCTGGACGACATAAAACAACCTCCACTCTTGGCATCTTCCATGCGAAGTGTCCAGGGCAATATCACCGCTCAACTGAATCGAAAGGCAAATACAGAAAACCGCCATGCAAATGGCTACCCACACATATCAATTTAGACAAAAGTCTCAGAGTAGGAGGATACTTCCTATATTCTAATGGAGTATGATGACTATCGATAGATCTTTATATCACCAAAAATTGCAAAATTTTGTACTGCTCGAATACATATTGTCTGTACAAAGATTCTGTATTTCTGTTGTATTTCTAATAAAAAATGTATTAGGGGAAAAAAAAAGAAAAAAAAAAAAGAAGCACGCACCAGCAGGAGAAATTGAAGGGCAACAGTTTTTTAAGGTTTTCTTCAATGTAGTCCTTCATAGCCTGGTTTTCCATTTCCAAAAGGAGGTAAACTTACTCCTTGGGCAGTGAGGTTTCACAGAGCAAATCAAATAGGCAGTTATAAGAACGATGCAGTAGTATCGTGTCAGGAAGAGACTGACAGTAAGTAAGAAGTTTTTGCTCATGAAAAATAGCTATCAGTGCAGAAGTTGCCACAATCTTCTGTGTAGCCTAACTGGCACTTGGGTTGTATAGGTAACCATAGACACCTTGTGTGTAATAATAGTTAGAGCACTCTACAGGATCAAGGCTCTGTCTAGTAACCCTGACCCTGAAGATTCCTAATGCTGCATACACACGACAGGACTTAAGTCCGGCAGACTTTCGACGGAGTTCTGACGGAGTTCTGACAGAGTTCTGACAGAGTTCTGACGGACTTTCCGAATGAACAGACTTGGCCACACACAATCACACCAAAGTCTGACGGATTCGAACGTGATGACGTACGACTGGACTAGAATAAGGAAGTTCATAGCCAGTAGCCAATAGCTGCCCTAGCGTCGGTTTTAGTCCATCAGACTAGCACACACACGAGCGGATTTCTCAGTAGGAACTGGGTCCGGCAGAGTTCTGTCGGAAAAATTTGAAACATGTTCCATTTCTAAAGTCTGTCAGACTTTTGCAAATCAAAAGTCCGCTGCAGCCCACACACGTTCGAATAGTCTGCCGGAATCATTCCGTCAGACTTTTGATGTTGAAAAGTCTGGTCGTGTGTACGGGGCATTAGAGAATATGCCCAATGGGAGGGAAAAGACTATCAAGATCCGACTACCTGTCCTTCAGCACTTTGGTGTGGGGCTGCAGGGCAGTTCCTCAACTTCAGTTACAATGAGTCAGGGCTTTGCCTTTTGAACAGGAAGCTCTAGTGGCAATTTTACTCTTGGCTGGTATCCCTAAGTTGTTAATGTTGAGATCACTGGTCGTGACACACTCAGTCGCAGTGTCAGTGGCAGGAAGTTGTAAAATTGGCCCCAGGCATTGCTGCGCCTGTATAATTCTCCTTATATGCTGCCTCACTACGCATGCATACCCCCCATTTTTTTGGGGGCTCTTGCCTTTCTCTCTGCCTGTGCATCACCTCCATGACCTTCGGGATGCCTTGAGCTTCTGCTGCTTTCAGTGATAGAGCCATGAACCGGAATTAACCCTTCCTGCGTTAGCATTGGTTTTCCAATCCTCATTTGCATACTTTGGCGATTCACAAGACCAGGAGCGGTGGTCCTGCATGCCTTGTTAGCTTGCATTACAATCACAGGATCTAGCAGTGTTCTTTATAATGGACCTGACACCAATAGCCCAGATCACTGTCCCCTGCTTGGGTCACAGCACTCCACTGAATCTTCCTTACCTCTTCAGGAGTTCACTTTTTCTTTCTAGGAAAGAATTCTCAGCTACTATGTCTGTGGTTACTAGCAAAATTGCAGCAATGGTTATTCTTTCAATGTAAATCATTGTTTTGTTTTTCTTGTCGGAGCTGATTGTGTTGTATGTTGTTTGATTGCAATCTTAATAAAAAATTCCAATCCTCATTTGCATACTTTGGCGATTCACGAGACCAGGAGAGGTGGTTCTGCAGGCCTTGTTAGCTTGCATTACAATCACAGGATCTAGCAGTGTTCTTTCTAAAGGACCTGACACCAATAGCCCAGATCACTGTCCCCTGCTTGGGTCACAGCACTCCACTGAATCTTCCTTACCTCTTCAGGGGTTCACTCTTTCTTTCTAGGAAAGAATTCTCAGCTACTATGTCTGTGGTTATTAGCAAAATTGCAGCAATGATTATTCTTTCAACGTAAATCCTCGTTTTGTTTTTCTTGTTGGAGCTGAATGTGTTATATGTTGGTTGCTTTGCAACCTTAATAAAAAGATATAAAAAAAAACAATTGAAGCAATGATAGCAGACTCAAAAACAACATTCTTCCTCCATTTCTGAATTCACAGAGGCTGCAGATGCTTCTGCACAGCCATCTGAGAATGAGGAGGTTTTTTGCCCTATCCTTATTTGAGGACTTGTTACACGAGGAGCTGCAATCTGCGGGTATTATTCCAAAAGTTAAGGATATCTTCTTGATCCTTATAGATGCATTGCACATATGCCTAGATTTGGAGCTTCTTGCAGCACCTACACCCTAGTTAGTCAACTCAAGCTCCGTCAGCCAATGTCTAATGGACTGTGCAGAGCCTACAGAGATTTGGTGGATTCCAGATTTCTATAAATCAGCATTGGACTATTTGGGTTTGATCTTGGATATGGAGGTGACTGATGTTTTCCTTTCCCTGGACAAATGCCAGTCTTTCTGCTCCAATGTTTGGACATTGCAGTCCAGAAGCCAGTAGGATAAGAGGGTGCAGTTTCTGGATCGTCCCATATGCCTGATCAGCAGGATCAGGCATGCCCTGTGTAGTAGGTCACAAGTTTGGTGCTGGAATCAGAAAAACCTTTCCTCCGAATAATTTGAAAAAGTGTTCTTGTTGGATTCCCGCCTATCAGGCTGGGGAAGAGACCTAGGTATACAAAAAGGTGGCAACCACGCCAGTTTATATCTAGCCATTGTAGTAAGATGCACATGGAACGCCAATACACATCACAAACAGACAAAAAAAATTAACAGCAGACTTACTAGCCAGCCTGAAAAAAATAAAATAAAAAATTGACCCCTAACAAAATTTCGTTAAAAAGAGAGGGTTTAGTAGCACACATTTGCAAATATATGTGGAAGCTGCAGTGCTTACACCAAGGCTCCTCTGTATATTGTGGTCCTAACTCTAAATTTTTGAGAGTCTCCAAGTTTGAGCATAAATAGCAGTGGATAAAATAAGGGCAGGTTTGTCTAAAGGGAGCCCACACCTCCTTAAAGGCCCGGGCTTCCACATACATTCGCAAATGTTTTTAATAAATGTGAATTGTTAGACAGGATCAATTTTTTTGCACACTAGCTGGTAAATGTGCTGTGAAATCTTTTCTGTTTGTGAGAAGTCCTAGGTACCCTACTAGTAAAAGGGATTCAGTCATCAGAAAAAAGCTCATCACCCAATCAATATTCTGCAACCCAGAGCGATTTAGTTATTCTTTCAATGCTGGACCTCTCACCTGTGACCAGGATTCAGTTGGACAATGCGACAACAGTGGCTTACATCAACCATCAGGCTTGAGAAGTCTCACGGCTAAAAGAGATTCTTGGTTGGGCAGAACGTCCCAGCCCTACCCACCATGTACATCCCAGGGATGGAAAATTGAAGGGTGGACTTCTTCAGTTTTCAATGTCTGAAATTCAGAGAATAGTTTCTTCACCCAGTTGTGTTTCAAGACCTCTGTCGCAGGTGTATGATGCTGAATGTGGACTTTCTGGCTTCCAGATTCAGTAACAAACTGAGCAGATTTGTCTCCAGATTGAGCAATCTTCTAGTCTTTGCAGTGGATTCTGTGGTGATTCCACTGGATCAGTTAAGCTTGACATATGCCTTTTCTCCTTTCTTGAGTACTCCAGTGGGCATGGGGAGTTTTTCAGTGCTTCTCATCACATCAAACTGAAATAGGTACTTGGACCTTGCAAGGCTTCTGGCAGACTTTGTGTGGGGTCCAGAGAATCTAGAGATTATCTGGATTCTCTGTCCTAAAGTCTTGTTTGCCACCCTGTTTCTCGGTTGCTGGTTTTAATGGCTTGGCTGGTAAAGCTCTGTCATGAAGGACAGGGACCTATCTATCAGATTCAGGCATCCCTACACTCTTTATAGATAAAAAATAGACCATGGCACATTGAAAGTATATTTCTCTTGGTGTGGGACAAAACATTTTAATCAAGTTCTCCATTGGATGAATCATGAATTTTCTCCAGTCTGGTCTGGAAAAGCTTTTTGCCTTGTGTACTGTAAAGGGTTTAAGTATCAGCTCTAGCGGGTCTGTTTTGGAGCCTGCTAGTGAAGACTTTTGTACAGGGTTTTGCTCACAATGTTTTTCCTGTAGGTTCCCCAGTGACTCAGTGGGATGTCAACCTGGTTCTGTCAGCTCTTCACTGGTTAGGGCCTTCACTGGTTTGAACCTATTAGGGCTATAACACCATCTATTATTACTTGCATTTGTCATCACCATCACTTTTGTGAAGCAAGTTTCTGAGTCTGAGATCTTAAGCTGTAGAGAACCCTCGCTTTTGATACACAATCAAACACCCATTAGTATGGTCTTTCACACAGACATACAAAAATGAAGAGGTCTCTCTCATATCTTTTCCCCTTATGGTTGAATGTTCTCCATTGGTGAATGTTCTTTAACTCTTATGGTCAAATGTTCTTATTGGCTATTTTTGCTTTGGATCAAATGATAAAGGAATATTACATTCTCTTGGCAAAAGGCAACAAATAGAAACTGACATTATCCAGAGATTACAAATATTATGGGTATTATTCGTTACTTTTGCCTGAACAATGAGAAATTCACAAAGCATTTTTTTTATACATAGACCCCATTGTGTCTTGTAGATTCAGCAGGAATTGAGAGGCTACCTTTCCAATGTAAGGTAAATCTCCTCTTAGACCCTTCCAATATTGTCCCTACTGTAAGATGTCCCCTCTATTCCTGTTCTGGTGGCAACTAAAATTTTTCAATTTACCCCTTACTTTCATTACCTATGATATTAGTTATCAGGACAATTAGAGAAAGTGAATCTCCCTAACAAAGACACAGACAGCAATGATGACCTGACAGTGGTTCTAACTCCTCACCACTTGAGCCAAATCTATAAAAAGTTTTTGCCTATACATATACTCTAACAACAAACATCTTTTCTCTGTTCATTTCGGTTTTTAATGAGGCTGTAGTAATAATGGTAGTTTTCGCAAAGTTGCTTGACAGGTCCACGTTAACATCCTTGCTCTAAATTGTGCATGTTCATATTCCAGAGTGAAGAGATATGTTTTTCACCCAGCAATGATTTTGACTCGTAGTACAAATGTAATTCAAATAGAAGGCATGAAACACAAGGGGGAGAGTGGCATCTAGTAAAGAACTTACTTCAGCACAGTGCTGGCAAGCTCTTTATTTGGGATCACTTACACAGATGGTATCTTAGAAATAGGCTCTAGTCCTTATTGCACCCTTCGAAAAACCAGATCAACAAGTTCCAGAGACAGCCTGAAAGGGAAAGCCAACCTTTCAATTTCCTTGGCAACAGTTAAAACACATTTGTCTATGGCCATTTTTTTTCTACGGCTTTAATTTCATAGAATCCCACTGGGACTGAAAGCGTTTTCCGAATATTTGAATTTGACCAGGATTTGAATTTGCTATCTGGCCTCTAGTTAAATAGAAGGCCTTTTAAAGCCAAAAGTTCTTTTGTTTAAAGTCTGAAGAGAAGATTTTACATTGCAAAAATACTTGCACATGTATGTAGATTTGGCTAAGGTTACCCTGTGTATACCTTTCCTAAAAGAATAAGTAGCAGCCATATCTATTACCCTATTTCTTATGCTCAAATGTCAAACAGGGAACAGGTAAATAAATTTACAACTGGAAGGTAACAAAATACAATTACGTTTTCCCTATGCCTCAATAACTGTTGTACCTATGGGTTTTTTAATGTCATGCATTATTCAGTCCAAGTTGAGGAATTATGCCTTATTTGAATTGTTTTTATTATTTATTGGTTATTATTCGTGTTAAACTCTGCTTGGTGGTATGTAAATATTTTACTAATATTTTGTAAATTATGCTTATTTAGTGTGTGACTTTGTTGTTTCAGGTGATGTGTTAGGCACAGTATAATAAATATATTATTTTGATTCATTCAACATAGAGGTTTGTTGTTTTCATATATAGGATGCTGAATTAACATGGAACTAAAGTCCGCAATACTTACCTCTTCTTCAATGGTCCAAGGTCCCTCTCCGGGACTGGCATTGCATCTTCTACCCAGCTTCTTCTGGGTGCCAGGCTATCATCTTCATAGGCAGGTGTGGAATGATGTCACCCCTGCGCTTGCAAAGGGTTCAGTCATCCTTCCACGCAGGATCTGCCTTCTTGCAGTTTTTCATTTAGAGATGTCAGTTATGTGAAATGCAAACAATTATTGTGCCTTTCCTATAAAATAAAACTGAATCAAGGAAAAGGCAGCTACGCAGAATGTGACAAAAATTCAAATCAGTAATAGTGGTAAATATGTAGCGCTAAACCAAACATATAAACAGTGTAAACTTGTGAGAGAGATTAATCAGACAAAAAATAAGTGAGGTGAGGTACTCTATTCCCCCTATTGCTTTTATGACATGTGATTGTTTTTATAAGTTTTTTGTACATTGGTTTTTACCTATTAAAAGCTGTCTTTTGAACTGCACTATCGGAGCCCCCCCTTTTTTTCTTTTTTATGAGTACCGATGCAAGTGCTGCTGAGCTTCACCATTTGGTTCCAGCACCCTTATTAGGGTTGGTTTTGGTCATTCATTTGCCATCACTGGAGTTCCTGTCCTGGTACCACCTGCAGTATACATTATATCCATGGTCGATACCCTATGAAGTTGGAGTAAGGCCAATCCGGGAATATACAGTCATCGGGGACCTGTCCCATGGGTGCATTCATGCTCGATTGACTCGTCTTATGATAGTCGAGTCCAACATCTCTGGTAAGCGTATATGAACCTTGATGTTTATTTTGAAGACGCCTACAGTTTGATGACTCTCTGGGCTGTGTGACATCCTGCGTATTCACCTATGTGTCTAGATGGACATTTGGTGTTTCATTTACCTCTATGTGGACTTTTTCTCACTTGTTTTTTGTCTGATTAATCTCACTCACAAGTTTTCACTGTTTATATGTTTGGTTTAGCGCTACATATTCACCACTATTAGCGATGTCAGTTACACTTTAAGCACATGATGCAGTATTTGTATTTTACTAGTTATTCTCTGTTTCATTATGAAATGCTTTGAGGTATGTGAAAGGTCATTTATCTTATGTTATACCTTGTACTTCACACATGCAGAACATAAATATATTTACTTTGTTAATCTTCTACTGGAGGTCCACTAATTGAATATCTCTGTACCTAGACTAAACAAGCATTTAACCCATGTGGTGGGTAGATGACAACACTGCAAAGGTGGATTTTTTTATTTTGCTGAAGTTGGGTTTTAAGCATGGGATAGATTTCAATAGATTGTGTCTCTTTCACTACTGAACTCTACTCTCTGTGCCAGATAAGCTACTAGCTTCCTCTCCTTCCTTGGGGAATGCAGGAGCAGTCAGAGGAAAGTAAGAGAGATGGAATCTGGGAGAGATTGATAAGGAAGCTCTCTTGCAGTCCCTGTGGTCTAAAGAGGACAGCAACTACAAACAGGAACGGTGGTTAGGGGCAGTAGGGGCTTGGAAATTTCACCAAGGGGGAGACTGAGGACACTGATGTAAAGGGAAATCTGTGATGTGAAGGGGGAGATTGAGGACACTAATGTAAAGGGAAAGCCATGATGCTAAGGGGGAGATTGAGGACACTCATGTAAAGGGAAAGCCATGATGCTAAGGGGGAGACTGAGGACACTGATGTAAATAGAAAGCTGTGATGTAACGAGGGAGAGTGAGGACACTGATGTAAAGGGGAAGCTGTGATGTAAAGGGGGAGATTGAGGACACTGATATACATGGAAAGCAGGGATGTAAAGGGAGAGACTGAGGGCACTGATGTAAATGGAAAGCTTTGATGTGAAAGGGGAGACTGAGGACACTGATGTAAAGAAGAACCTGTGATGTAAAAGGGGAGACTGAGGACACTGATGTATAGAAGAACCTGTGATGAAAAAGGGGAGACTGAGGACACTTATGTAAATGGAAAGCTGTAATGTGAAGGGGGAGATTGAGGACATTAAGGCTGGGTTCATACTGTTGTGAATTGCATGTGGGTTCTCCACATCCAATTCGAAATAGCAGGAAATTTTGACTCGGCTCTCTATGGAGCTGGTTCACATATCTCCGCTGTGGCTTCAGTGCGTATTTGCACAGGAGCCCTGTATGTCTTTTGGTCTGTTTCAGTTCCGAATTCAGCCAAACATCCAGGCTGAAATATGACCTAAAGTGGTGATAGGGGACGCACCGGACCCCTGCTGTGAGCCTATAGTGTGAACCCAGCCTGATGTAAAAGGAAAGCTGTGATGTGAAGGAAGAGACTGAGAACACGAATGTAAAGGGAAAGCTGTGATGAGAAGGGGGAGATCGAGGACACTGATGTAAAGAGAAAGCTGTGATAAGAAGGGGGAGATTGAGGACACTAATGTAAAGGCGGAGAGTGAGGGCATTGATGTAAATGGAAAGCTGGGATGTAAAGGTAGAGACTGGGGACACTGATGTAAAGAGAAATCTGTGATGTGAAGGGGGAGATTGAGGGCACTGATGTAAAGGGGAAGCTGTGATGTAAAGGGGGAGACTGAGGACACTGATATAAATGGAAAGCAGGGATGTAAAGGGGGAGATTGAGGGCACTGATGTAAATGGAAAGCTGTAATGTGAAGGGGGAGACTGAGGACACTGATGTAAACGAAAGCCGTGATGCTAAGAGGGAGACTGAGGACACTGATGTAAAGGGAAAGCTGTGATGGGAAAGGGGAGATTGAGGACACTGATGTAAATGGAATGCTAAGATGTAAAGGGGGAGATACTTATGTAAAGGGAAATAGCAGGAGATTTTGGCCAGCTCTCTATGGAGCCGGGTCACATATCTCCGCTGTGGCTCCAGTGCATATTTGCACAGGAGCCCTGTATGTCTTTTGGTCTGTTTCAGTTCCGAATTCAGCCAAAAATCCAGGCTGAAATACGACCTGAAGTGGTGATAGGGGATGCACCGGACCCCTGCTGTGAGCCGATAGTGTGAACCCAGCCTGATGTAAAGGGAAAACTGTGATGTGAAGAGACTGAGAACACTAAAGTAAATGGAAAGCTGTGATGTGAAGGAGGAGATTGAGGACACTGATGTAAAGGGAAATTGTGATGTGAAGGGGGAGATTGAGACACTGATATAAAGGGAAAGCTGTGATGTGAAGGGGGAGATTGAGGATACCAATTTAAATGGAAAGCTGTGATGTAAAGAGGGAGACTGAGGATACTGATATAAAGGGAATTCTGTGGTGTGAAGGGGGAGATTGAGGACACTGATGTAATGTGGGATTCTCTCTCTGTAAAAGGGACACCAACACCTCTACTCTAAATTACTGAAGCTGTTACGGCCACTGACTTCTGATCAGTGAATGCCTCTGTCAGTCTCATAATCTGTCGGTCCATATGCTGCATGTAACAGCTTAAAGTTATATTATACAGAGACCCACAATTCTGCTTCCCTCACCTGGCCTTTTTTGTCTCATCCCATTGTCCCTGTCCCTATTTTTCTGTGTTCAGGTGTCTCCTTGCTCTAGGAGTATACTATGTAGAGACCCCCGTCAGTGTGTCCTACCATTGTCAGACTACAGCTCTTAGCTGAAGATGCCACCTGCAGTGACACACACACACACACACCTGAGAGGTAAATGCACAGAGGACATACCACTGCTCCCCCTCCAAGAAAAGTGATTGACAGAGGATCCAGAGCGTGTTTTCCTTTTTAGCTGACCCAATGAAGCAGCAAATTGCCGCAGTGCATGCATGGGCGTGTAATCCAGACACTCTCTGATTAGTGATGGTATGAGTGTGCGCTCTGTAAACAGAAATTAGAGGAAGCAACATGATGCAGCTGCAGCGCAATCAGTGTTTATGGACTTTAATATAACCAAACACTTGATTCGGCACTACGTCGCTTTAACCACTTTCAGACCGGACCAATTTGCTGGTCAAAGACCAGACCACTTTTTGCGATTCGGCACTGCGTCGCTTTAACTGACAATTGCGCGGTCGTGCGACGTGGCTCCCAAACAAAATTAACGTCCTTTTTTTCCCACAAATAGAGCTTTCTTTTGGTGGTATTTGATCACCCCTGCGGTTTTTATTTTTTGCGCTATAAACAAAAATAGAGCGATAATTTTGAAAAAAACACATTATTTTTTTACTTTTTGTAATAATAAATATCCCCCAAAAATATATAAAAAAACATTTTTTTCCCTCAGTTTAGGCCGATACGTATTCTTCTACATATTTTTGGTAAAAAAAATCGCAATAAGCGATTATTGATTGGTTTGCGCAAAAGTTATAGCGTTTACAAAATAGGGATAGTTTTATAGCATTTTTATTAATAATTTTTTATTATTTTTTTTTTTTACTAGTAATGGCGGTGATCTGCTATTTTTATTGTGACTGCGACATTGTGGGGGACCCATCGGACATTTTTGGGACCATTGTCATTTATACAGTAATCACTGCTATATAAATGCAGTGATTCCTGTGTAAATGACACTGGCAGTGAAAGGTTTAACCAGTGGGTGGCAGTGTAGGGGTTAAGTGTTCCTAGGGGTGTGTTACTAACTGTGGGGGGGTTGGGCTTTCATTTAGTGTACACTGATCTCTGCTCCAATCACATGGAGCAGAGATCAGCGTCACTTGTTGCTAGGCAGAATGGAAAAATGTTGTTTATACAGCATTTCCTCCATTCGGCCGCTCCGTGAGACGATCGCGGGGATGCCCGCGGCGATCGAGTCCGCGGGTCCCGCGACCGGACTCACGGGGGTCCCGACCAGCGCGGGAGCGCGCCACCGGCGGCGCGCTCCCGATGGCGCGGCGGCAACGAATATTGGACGTACATGTACGCCAATATGCCTGCCCGTGCCATTCTGTCGACGTACATCGTCGTGCGCTGGTCGGGAAGTGGTTAACTGACAATTGCGCGGTCGTGCGACGTGGCTCCCAAACAAAATTGGCGTCCTTTTTTTCACACAAATAGAGATTTCTTTTGGTGGTATTTGATAAAAATAAAAATAATAATAATAATAATAAAAATATATAACATTTTTTTTCCTCAGTTTAGGCCGATACGTATTCTTCTACATATTTTTGGTAAAAAAATAGCAATTAGCGATTATTGATTGGTTTGCGCAAAAGTTATAGCGTTTACAAAATAGGGGATAGTTTTATAGCATTTTTTTTTTACTAGTAATGGCGGCGATCAGCGATTTTTATTTTTTTGTGACTGCGACATTATGGCGGACACATCGGAAATTTTTTACACATTTTTGGGAGCATTGTCATTTATGCAGCAATCAGTGCCATTTAAATGCACGGATTCCTGTGTAAATGACACTTGCAGTGAAGGAGTTAACCACTAGGGGGCAGTGTAGGGGTTATGTATGACGTTATGTGTTTTTTTTCATTGTAGGGGGCATGGCCTGGCATGTGACGTCACTGATCGTCCTTCCCTATAAAAGGGAACAGATGATCAGTGACAGCCACACTAGGAAGCACAGGGAGAGGTTTGTTTACACAGACCTCTCCTCGTTCTTCAGCTCTGTGACCCAATCGCGGGACACCAGTGGCAATCGGGTCAGCTGGTCCCATGGTCACGGAGCTCAGGACTTAAAGATACACGTACAGTTACGTGATTGTGCCCAGCCATGCCATTCTGCCAACGTAAATCGGCGTGAGGCGGTCCTTAAGTGGTTAAGGAGAAGAAAAACTTGCATTAGCTCTGCTGTGCTAGTTGATGATCATGCAAGTCCATTGCATTTCATGCACATATCAATCTCTGGACCTCACCTACTGTGCATATTGTACTGTTAGAGTAGAACTGAAGGTAACACTTGTTTTTCTTTGTTTGTTTTTTTGCTTTTGAGCATTTCTGCAGTGCTTTTTGTGTTTTTTTTACTGCGATTATGCAGTGATCTGCGGTTTTAAATTTTTTTTTTTTTTAGGCAAAATTTGTTGTTGGACAGATTTAAAAACGCAAGGCGCAAATCACAGTAAAAATGCACTATATGCTTTTCTGCAGCTTCTCAATTGAAGTCTATTGAACCAAAAAAATAAGATTTTTATAAACAGCTTACCTGTAAAAATCTATTTCTTGGAGTAAATCACGGGACACAGAGCACCACTAAGACCCCTTTCACACCACACTGCCCTTTGCGTCGGCGGTAAAACGCCGCTATTTTTAGCGGCGTTTTACCGCCGGATATGCGGCGCATTTCGGCCGCTAGCGGGGCGCTTTTACCCCCGCTAGCGGCCGCGAAAGGGTTAAAACCGTCGGCAATACGCCGCAATAGCGGCGTTTTGCCGGGGGCATTACAGCGCTGCCCCATTGATTTCAATGGGGAGCAGCGGTGGAGGAGCGGTAAACACACCGTTCCTTCACCGCTCCAAAGAAGCTGCTGGCAGGACTTTTTTGTGACGTCCTGCCAGCGCACCGCTGTAGTGTGAAAGCCCTCTGGGCTTTCACACTACACACAATAGTGCAGCTTCTTTAGGGCGAATTGCAGGCGCTATTTCTAACTCTATAGTGCCTGCAAAATGCCCTGGTGTGAAAGGGGTGTTAGCGACAGTGGATTTTGACGCTGCCTGTGCTTTCTGAGCCCACGTACACACGGTCAGAGATTTTGGCAACCAAATCCGTCGGATTTTGCCTGTCGGATTTAGTCCGACGGATTGTGTCCGAAACTGTTGCATACACACGGTCGGGCCAAGTTGGCGAAAAATCTTATCTTTCAGAACGTGATGACGTAATTTCGTTACGATGGGACTACATTCAGGCTAGTAGCCAATAGCTTTGATGTAGGAATTTGATCTGAGCATGTGTGGCACTTGGTCCGATCAAAATGCTCTACACATGATCGGATTAGGTCCGTCCGGCCCAGTTGGTCGGGAAATATTTCCAACATGTTGGAAAATTGGGTCGGACGGAGATTCGGACGGAATCAGTCCGATGCATACCACACACAGTCGGATTATCTGACGACACGGTCCGATAATACTCATTCCGACAGATTCTCCGACCGTGTGTACAAGGGCTGAGGACCCTCTGGCAGTACAAATAAGACATCAGTCTTCCGCATCCGAGCAGTTTCCTTTAAATAGATTTTGATGGAGTGACTTCTCTTCCCTGGAACATGGTTTTGGAAAAAACGATGGCAGGACAATATCTTGGTTCAGGTGAAAACCTGAGATCACTTTTGGCAGAAAACATGGACGAGGGCGCAATACCACTCTGTCCTCGTGAATAATCAAGTATGGCTCTTTACAAGAAAGAGAAGCCAATTCCGAAACCCTCCTTGCTGAGGATATACAGTGGTGTGAAAAAGTGTTTGCCCCCTTCCTCATTTCCTGTTCCTTTGCATGTTTGTCACACTTAAGTGTTTCGGAACATCAAACCAATTTAAACAATAGTCATGGACAACACAAGTAAACACAAAATGCAATTTGTAAATGAAGGTGTTTATTATTAAAAGTGAAAAAAATCCAAACCATCATGGCCCTGTGTGAAAAAGTGATTGCCCCCTAAACCTAATAACTGGTTGGGCCACCCTTAGCAGCAACAACTGCAACCAAGCGTTTGCGATAAAGTGCAATGAGGCTTTTACAGCGTCCTGGAGGAATTTTGGCCCACTCATCTTTGCAGAATTGTCCTAATTCAGTTACATTAGAGGGTTTTCGAGCATGAACGGCCTTTTTAAGGTCATACCACAACATCTCAATAGGATTCAGGTCAGGACTTTGGCTAGGCCACTCCAAAGTCTTCATTTTGTTTTTCTTCAGCCATTCGGTGGTGGACTTGCTGGTGTGTTTAGGATCATTGTCCTGCTGCAGAACCCAAGTTCGTTTCAGCTTGAGTACACGAACAGATGGTCGGACATTCTCCTTCAGGATTTCTTGGTAGACAGCAGAATTCATAGTTCCTTTTATCACGGCAAGTCTTCCAGGTCCTGAAGCAGCAAAACAGCCCCAGACCATCACACTACCACCACCATATTTTACTGTTGGTATAATGTTCTTTTTATGAAATGCAGTGTTCCTTCTACGCCAGATATACTTGGACACACACCTTCCAAAGAGTTCCACTTTTGTCTCATCGGTCCACAGAATGTTGTCCCAAAAGTCTTGGGGATCATCAAGATGTGTTGTGGAGAAATTGAGACGAGCTTTGATGTTCTTTTTGCTCAGCAGTGGTTTTCTCCTTGGAACTCTGCCATGCAGGCCATTTTTGCCCAGTCTTTTCCTGATGGTGGAGGCATGAACGCTGACCTTAACTGAGGCAAGTGAGGCCTGCAGTTCCTTGGACGTTGTTGTGGGGTCTTTTGTGACCTCTTGGATGAGTCGTCGCTGCGCTCTTGGGGTAATTTTGGGCGGTCGGCCACTCCTGGGAAGGTTCACCACTGTTCCATGTCTTCGCCATTTGTGGATAATGGCTCTCACTATGGTTCGCTGGATTCCCAAAGCTTTGGAAATGGCTTTATAACCCTTTCCAGACTGATAGATCTCAATTACTTTCTTTCTCAATTGTTCCTGAATTTCTTTGGGTCTCGGCATGATGTGTAGCTTTTAAGGATCTTCTGGTGGACCTTACTGTGTCAAGCAGCTCCTATTTAAGTGATGCCTTGATTGTGAACAGGTGTGGCAATAATCAGGCCTGGGTGTGGCTAGAGAAATTTAACTCAGGTGTGGACAACCACAGTTATAGTATGTTTTAACAAGGGGGGGCAATCACTTTTTCACACAGGGCCATGATGGTTTGGATTTTTTTTCACCTTTAATAATAAACACCTTCATTTACAAATTGCATTTTGTGTTTACTTGTGTTGTCCTTGACTATTGTTTAAATTGGTTTGATGTTCCGAAACACTTAAGTGTGACAAACATGCAAAGGAACAGGAAATGAGGAAGGGGGCAAACACTTTTTCACACCACTGTAGCAACCAAGAACACTAACTTACTTGTCAGAAGGACTAAAGGAATATCCTTTATCGGTTCAAATGGCTGTTTTTATAACTGACAAAACTAAGTTCAAGTCCCAAGGGTTCAAAGGTTATCTAACTGGCCGATTAAGCCGGATCACCCCTTGCATAAAACCCCTGGACCAAAGAATGCGAAGCAAGCGGTCTTTGAAATAAGACCGATAAAGCTCAGACTTGGCCCTTAATAGTACTCAAGGCCAACTTCATCTCTACCCCTAATTGTAGAAAGGCAAGAATTCTGCCTATGATATACCTCCGAGGGTGCCAACCCTTGGATTCACACCAGGAAACATAAGCCCTCCAGACTCTATAATTCACCTCTCTCTGCTCTGCGAGACTCTTGGTGCCCCCTTAGTGATTGATATAGGCCACAGCTGTGGCATTGTCAGATTGGATCCTGACAGGACCATCCCGTAACCTGAAAGTCCAGGCTTTCAGAACCAGACACACTGCCTGAATCTCTAGGATATGGATGGGCAAGGCTCTTTCGGTTCTTGACCACTGTCCCTGGACAGTTGTCTTCTCTAGCACTGTTCCCCAGCCTGAAAGGCTGGCATCTGTCATTACCACCTTCCAGATAACTGGTCTGAAGGATTTTCCTTTCAGCAGATTCTGGGTTAATAACCACCAATTGAGGCTTTGGGACACCTTTAGGGACAGCCACATTGGCAAATCTAGAGCTTGAACCCTTTTGTTCCAAGCAGACAGGATACTGTTTTGCAACAGTCTTGAATGGAACTGGGCATAAGGAACCGCTTTGAATGAAGCCACCATTTTTCCTAACAATCTCATGCAAAGGCGAATGGAGGGATCTCATTTTCGACCTGACCATCCGCACCAGCTCTCTTATGGAGTTGATCTTTGCCTGGGGCAAGAACACCTTTTTCTGGGCTGTGTCTATGATCAGACCCAAGTACTCCAGCCTTTTTAGCAGTTTTAAGGAAGACTTCCCAATGTTGAGAATCCAACCCAGACTTTCCAGGTAACTGGTTGTAATGCGCACGCTTTGCTCCAAACGAGCCACCGACTGGTCTATTAGCAATAGATCATCTAGTTACGCTAAGACTGTTATGCCCTGTGCCCTTAACCTGGCTAGAGGTGGGGCCAGCACCTTTGTAAACACCCGGGGTGCTGTAGCTAGCCCGAAGGGCAAGGCTGCAAACTGAATATTCTGCTGTTCTACCTCGAACCGCAGAAACCTTTGGTAAGCTGGAAAAATAGGGACATGCAGATATGCATTCCTGATGTCAATAGACGCCAGAAGTTCTCCACCTTGTAGGATAGACACCACTGATCTGTTCGACTCCATGTGAAAAGAGTGGATCTTCAGGAACAGATTCAGATTCTTTAGATCTAGAATGGGTCTGACATCTCCATTTAGTTTTGGTACTGTAAAGAGGTTTGAATAAAACCCCAAACCTTGCTCTTCTGTGGGGATTTGTATAATCACCCCCTAAGCCAGTAAACAGTCTAGTGCCTGAAACAGAGATTGCCTTTTCCCTGGATCTTTGGGAATGTTTGACCTCAGAAAACGAGATGGTGGAAACTCCCGAAATTCTAGTTTGTACCCTAGAGACACTGTGGAGATGCCCCATCTGTCCTGAATTTCCTCTTGTCAGACTTCTGAGTATTGCAGAAGTCTTCCCCCCACTCTGGCGAGGGAGGGGGGCCTTCATAATGAGGCTTTATAATGCTGCTTTGCAGGTTTACGCCCCCAGGACTTCTTTTGTGCCTGGGCCTGACCCTGAGGCTTTCCTCTAGAGTCTGATGGTGGAGGCCGTCGCCACTGCCTAGAGGCGGATGCACCTGGCGCAGAAGAAAGAGTCTGCTTAAATGAAGGGCATTTATACTTTCTTTTGACTGTCAAAGGAGTACTTTTCCCACTAGAAATCATTTGGATGTATTTGTCCAAATCATCCCCAAATAGCCGATCCCCATGAAAAGGAAAACCAGTCAGGAGCCTTTTACATGGTGCTTCGGTTGACCATTTTTTTAACCACAGGATACTACGCATGTGTACTAGCACAAGCACAAGGTGGAACGCCCTGGTGAAAAACCTAATGCTTTTGGTAGTTCGGCCAAATCCCGGGCTTGTTGTGCAGGAACCTCCTTAAGGGCCTGTCTAAACTGGTCCTTTAGGGATTGACAGATGCCTATTGCAGCGACTGCAGGCTGAGTAACGGCACCTGCCAAGGAAAAAGAGTATTTTAACATGGATTTCAACCTTTTATCTGTTAGATCCTTAAGTATTTGTGCATTGTCTACTGGATAAGTTAGACTTTTACTCACACTGCAAATTGCAGCGTCAACTGCTGGTACATTCCATTTTTTGGTGAATTTCTCCTCCATGGGATAGAGTTCTGTGAATCTCTTTGGAGGGAGAAAATGCTTATTCGGGTGATCCCATTCAGCATAAATAAGCTGTTCTAGTATGCATGAACAGGAAATACATGCAAGGGCTGTGAAGGTTTTAAGGAACCTAAAGAAGAAACAGAACTTTCAGCTGACTCTGTTAGGGGTAGCTTGAAAGCGGAACGAATCATCTCCGTAAGAGATTGTACCAGCAATTTTTCAGATTGCGAGGCTGAAAAAGGTTCATCCACCGTTGTCGCCTCCGCAGAGGAGTAATCGGTTTGTCTTTCCTCCTGATCTCATGAGGGTAACACCTCATCCTGTATCCACTGTTCCCTTGGTAAAGGGTCTGAGGTGGGGGAGGGGGATCTAACACGCTTCCTATCCTTTTGGATAATCTTCCTTCTAGGCCCTGCAGGGTGGAGGAAAATGCATCTTCATTCACGTATACAGGGGCTGAGATGTGAGAAGCAGCTGCACCACCCATTAGTTCCAATGACTCACCCTGGCTTGCCATATCTGGTATTTCAGGAGAGGATGACAGTGTGGAGGCTTGACTGGAGTTCTCAGCGCCTGGGGGTGGAATGTTTGGTACCTTTTTTGTGGTGTCTTTTTTGGAAGCCATAGTGCTAAGCACAAAAGCAGAGGCACTATTTACTGAGCAATAGCCTAGCAGTAAAATGCCGCTATAAAGTTCAGCTTGGTGCTGAGTAAAAATGTATTTCCTATGCTGGAAATGCCTTCATGCATCCCTTACGTGCCCCAGCACTCCTCTGTCCTCTGTGTCAGACCTCCATCTCGTCAGTATCTGATAGAGATCTTCTGTTGATGAGAAGCGTCTGTTTTTAAAGCCTCAGGTGCGAGCTCTGCTCGGCGTCCCCAGTGCACCTGAGCCACGCCCCCTCACCACTAACCTGCCACCCCTCTTGTTTCAAATTAAAAGCAATCCGCATCTACGGCATTCGGGTCTGCCAGTGCAGACCCGTAGAAGGGGAGGCTCTGTCCTCATGAATAATCAAGTATGGACAAGGGCTGGTAATAAAGCTTTATGGCTATGTTGTGGGGAATCTTTTAACTGACTTCGTTAGCGGTAAATACAACATAGGGAAGCCACCACCGCACCCCGCAAAACTTCGTTCAAGATTAAGAATCCCCCCTGGCTGCTGAGACCACACAAATGCTGTTTTAGCTAGACACTGAGCTGCTGAGAAGCAACTTACCAAGGTATGTACATTTACTCCCTCTAGTGGAGACTTTAAGGCATGACAACATTTTACTACTGCTGTAACAGACAGATTCAAACTTCACCCATCACGGCGGTCTGCTTTAGCAAAGCTTCAAGGACTGGGTCCCTTTTTATCGGGGGTTCCACTCCCTTGGACCTGTATTAGCACCTCACCAGGAAAAAAACTTTAGGTAATGTAGGCATAACCAAAAAGCCCTGGGTCCCGGTGTCCAGCCCTGCAAGGAAAGGCATTACAGGTGAAACCCCGTGCTTCGTATACGAGGCCCAGGTACCATCCACTTTGGCCTCAGTGGCACTTTGGATGGATCCGGTCTATGGAGGCTATTTAAATCCAGTCAGGATCCCTCCAGTGGAGCTCTTCAGAGCACATCTTCACTCGTCAGCAACACTTTAGACACTGCCAAAAAAAATTAGGTACTCCTGGAAGGAGGAGGGGTTATATAGGGAGTGAATTTCATGTATTGGGTATACCAGTGTCCATCACCTGAAGGTGCCTATATACCCACAGTGATTACTATGGTGCTCTGTGTGCCCCATGATGTACGATAAAGAAAAGCATTTTAAAATGTCCCTGACCCTTTCAAAAACGTAGAGGCTCAAAAACGCATTGATGTGAACGTATTCCATAGGAACCCATGTTAAAAATAATGTTCTGTGTTTCTGCAGAAAGCATGAAAAAAAGCATTGGTGTGAATGGAGCCTAGGGGAGGGTTATAATCCATGTCAGTTCTTTTTTTTTTTTTTTTGCCATCTAGGTCCCATTGGGGATATTTCCCTTCCCTTCCCACTTCCTTTCCCATAGCCAAAACAGGAAGCAAGAGGAATTCCCTCAAAGTGAGGATAATCCCTGGTAGTCACCAGAACTACTGTCCCCATTGGAAGATTTTGCCTTTATTCCTGTTATGGTGATAACCATAAATTTAGAATTTAGGATTTTTAAAGTCCATAAGATAAGTAGAAAGTGTGAATCTCCAATGTGAGGACACAGGCACAATAAAAACTGGACAGGTGTTTTAAGCCCTCTCTACTCTATCCAAAAAAAAGGTGTCTTCAGCTATAATGGCTTACCATACAATCTATCCACTATGTAGTGCTAGGGCCTACCTGATTTGATACAAATGGAATCAGTTGTTTAGCTTTGTCCTCAAATTACATAGTTTTGGTAACTTGCAAGAAGATTGTACAATCATATTCTTTAACCACTTGCTGCCCACCCACAGTACATTTACTGCAGGCAGAAGCTCCAGGATAAGTGACGTATGGGTACGTCCAGGCTTACTTCCTGGTTCTTAGGCGTTCTGCACATGCCCCCCTGCTGATCTGTGTTGTAATTGGCCACAGCACATGTCTGTCAGCAGGTTACAGCAAATGATTTTGGCTGTATATCTGCTGATTGGCTGTGACCAATCATAGCACAGACCTCTATGTGTTTGTAAAAAGAACACACAAAAAAGAACACACAGGATCTGGACAGTTTCTTCCTCCCTGAGCTGTTTTCATTCAGAGAGAGAAGCCAGCCAGATTATGTGAGTGTACAAGCAGCACATATACACTTGCATATAATTGTTAGGCACTTTTAATCCCTTGATTTCCCTGTTACCCAGCCAGTGTCATTAGTACATAGTAATTAGGTGTCTCTCCCAGTCAGTGTCAGATTGTCTGCCACACTATAACAGTCACACTATAAGTCACTGATCACCGCCATTACTAGTACAGTGTCTGTATGATTAGTATCTTGATCACAATCAGAAGTATACAAGTGTGGCCAATGATATAGCATACTTTTGTTTTTACCAAAGACATGTACAAGAACACGGGAGGAGGAGGAGGCGGGAGGGGCGGAGCGCTGCAGCCACAGCTTAGCTCAAAGCGGCCCCAGGGCAGGCAGCCTACCGATCAAAATAATTTTGATTGATAAAAAAAAATGAATGATTAATCAAGGAATTGTTCATTTCCGCAGCCCTATAAAAAAAAAAAGGTGTTTTTTTTTCCAAAATGTATGGTCTTTTTTCTTTTATATGATAAAAAATAAAAAACCCAGTGGTGATCAAAAGAAAGTTCTATTTGTGTGAAAAAAAACGATATAGATTTAATTTGGGTACAGTGTTGCATGACTGAGCAATTGCCAGTTAAAGTAGCACAGTGCTGAATAGCAAAGTCATGAAGGGGTAAAACCTTTCAGAGGCCAAGTGGTTAACATGTGGCAAGCTTAAGACCCCTATGTAAAAGGAAAAGAGCCTTCCCACCTCAACTGACTTGGGGGTGAAATAAAAATGCTGCAATGTTGTAAGAAGCAGTCTCAACATCCTTCTTTGCAGAAAAGAACGGTTACTGCATAGAAGTGATTAATAACCTGAGCTGAACTTTTAAAACTGCTTTGATCCTGGTTGGAATTTGGCTGGGGAAGGAACAGTAAGGAGGTTAAGTTGTATGGGGATGCTACAAGCATACTGCTCTGTATGCCTCATGTTTTTTTTCCCTTTTCAATCATTTTTAAGTTTTAAAGCGAAGCGTACAAAACATTGTGGGTTTGGCGCATGAATACAATCTTGCCCTTTGCCCATAAAAAAACCAACACATTATATAAAGAAAAACAGGATTGTTTGTACTCACTGTAAAATCCTTTTCTCTGTAATTCACCGACCGACACAGCTCCTCTCTGTACAAAGTGGTTTGTTAGCCTGCCACTAGAAGAAACTAGGCAAAATTGTAACACAATACACAGAATTGTCAGTACCGCCCAGAGGGTGGACCCTGTGCTAACAACCCTCCCTGCTGCCCCAGCAGCTTCAGTACGTCAACAAGCAGTATAACGTAGAGAAGAGGAGGGGTGGGTGCTGTGTCGGTCGGTGAATTACAGAGAAAAGGATTTTACGGTGAGTACAAAAAATCATGTTTTCTCTTATATTCACAGACTGACACAGCTCCTCTCTGTACAAAGTGGGACGTCCCCAAGCAGTGCCAAACGAGGGGTGGGAAAAACAGCATAAAAACTTCATCCACCATGGCAAGTGGGAACTAGTGAAACTAAACCCACAAAAAAACAGCAGTGTGTGGAAAAAACACCACAACGTAACCGGGTATCCTCAACAGGAGTGATCCCCAAGACGGCAACCATTGCGGAAATAATGCAACAGTGCATTAACACAACAGTACTGCATTTTTATCGAAAAACCAGGAAAACAAGTTTGCATAATTATTGCAACTACACGACCGCCTACAAAACTTTGCGGCCAAAACAGGCATCAACCGATGCACTGACGTCTACCCTGTAGAACTTGGTAAACGTATGGACAGATGACCAGGTTGCCGCCTTACACACCTGAGAGACCGACGCTGGGTGTCGGAAGGCCCAAGATGTTCCGATTGCCCTTGTAGAGTGGGCTGTGACCGGAAAAGGGGACACCTGCCCCTTCAAGGCGTAGGCTTGTACTACAATCTGTCTGATCCACTTGGAAATGGTGGCCAACGAGACCGCCATACCCTTCTTTGGACCAGCCACCGAAACAAACAGTGAGTCTGACTTCCGAAAGAGAGCCGTGGCAGACAAATACACCTTCAGAGTCCTAACCACGTCGAGAGCATGAAGGGCCACCTCTTTGGGGTTCTTCGGCTTAGGACACAACGATGGTAATACGATGTCCTGATTGATATGAAAAGCCAAGACCACCTTCGGTAGAAAGGACGGTTGTGGACGCAACACCACCTTATCCCTGTGGATGACCAGATAAGGCGACTTGCAAGACAAGGCTGCCAATTCCGAAACCCTCCTGGCCGATGTGATGGCCACTAGAAAGACCACTTTCTGGGAAAGAGTCAACAGGGGAATCTCCCTGATGTTTTCAAACTGCGGTTTTTGAAATGCCGACAACACCAGGTTAAAATCCCATGGGGGTAACGGTGGACGCACCGGAGGGACTACGTGTAGTACCCCCTGAACGAAGGTACTCACTAAGGAGTGCGATGCCAGGGGTCCTTGAAAAAAGACAGCCAAAGCTGAAATTTGCCCTTTGATGGAGCTTAATGCCAATCTCTGGTCAACTCCTTGCTGGAGAAACAGCAGGATCCTGGAAATGGAAAAGAAACACTGATGCCATCCGTTCTCCTCACACATGGAGATGTAGGCCTTCCAGGTATGATGGTATATCTTCCGAGAAGAATATTTCCTCACCCTCAACATAGTTGGGATCACCGAGTCCGACAGACCCCGGTACCTCAAGACCTAGCTCTCAATACCCATGCCGTTAAAGCCAGCGATGGTAAAGCAGGATGAAAGATTGGACCTTGAGATAGGAGGTCCTCTCGCAATGGCAGTCGCCAGGGAGCGTCTGCCACCAGATGCGCCAGGTCTGTGTACCAGGGCCGCTGAGGCCAATCTGGGGCAACCAGGATTACTGGAATCCCCTCGGCACCCACTCTGCAAAGCAGACGTGGCAACCGTTTCAGTGGAGGAAAGGCGTAGATCAGCTGGTACTGATCCCACAGAGCCACCAGCGCGTCTGACGCGTCTGCCCACAGATCTCTTGTCCTGGACACGAATCTTGGCACCTTCCGATTGAGACGGGAGGACAATAGATCCACATTTGGTGTTCCCCACTTCAGGCACAGCTGCCTGAATATCTCCGGGTGCAATGCCCATTCTCCTGGGTCTAGCATCTGGCGGCTCAGATAGTCCGCCTGCCAATTTTCCACCCCCGGGATGTAAATGGGCGAGAAGGCCGGTATGTGTGGCTCTGCCCACCGAAGTATGTGAGCGACTTCCCGAACAGCGGCTGAGCTTCTTGTTCCCCTTTGGTGATTTATGTACGCCACAGCCGTGGCATTGTCCGACTGTATCCTGATAGGATGCCCTTGAAGACTCAACGCCCATGTGTGGAGGCACAGCCTGATCGCTCTCAATTCGAGCAGATTGATCGGCAACTTGGATTCTTCCGTCGACCAGAGGCCCTGAGCCGACTGAACGCCCATCACTCCACCCCAGCCGGATAGGCTGGCGTCCGTTGTGATCACCGTCCATTGTAGAGGTAGGAACGACTTTCCTGACTGAATCACCGGGAATCTCAGCCACCATATCAGGGAGTCTCTGACTGACTGGCTCACCTGGATCGAACGATCCAGGGACAACGGAGATTTGTCCAATTCTGCAAGACCCTGGTGTGGAACTGGGCATACGGCACGGCCTCGAAGGCGGCCACCATGAGTCCCAGGACTCGCATGCAAAAACGAAGTGACGACAGCCACCCAAATTCTTGCAAAGTCTGCATGGGGATCGCAACATCCTCCTCCAACTCTGAGGCGGAAGATGCTCTCAGGAGGAGATCGTCTAGATATCCCACGATCGCGATCCCGTGTTGTCGCAGCAACACCAAAACTGGTAGACAAATGGTAGAGCCACAAACTGATAGTGGGCTTCCCCAACTGCAAATTGCAGAAACTTTTGATGCCGCAGACATATGGGTATGTACAGGTACGCATCCTGGATGTCCAAGGATGCCAGGGAGTCCCCTTGAAGGAGTGCAGCGACTACTGAACGAACTGATTCCATTCTAAACCTCTGCACTTTTACAAAGTGATTGAGGGCTTTTAAGTCCAAGATCGGACGAACCCCTTCCTTCTTGGGAACCACAAACAGATTTGAGTAGAATCCCTGGAAGCATTCCAATTCCGGAACTGGTACAATCACCCCTTGACTCAGCAAGTCCCTTACCGCCCCCAACAGGGCCTCCCGGCGAACCGGGGACACAGGTATGCTGGAGGGGAAGAATCTGTTTGGCGGCCACGAGAGAAATTCTATCTTGTAGCCTGTGGAAATCAGATCGCAGACCCATTGGTCGGATAAGCGGGAGGACCACCGGGTTGCAAACTCTCGAAGGCGACCCCCCACCCGAGACATGAGTGGGGGCAAACCTTCATGCGGTAGCACTTTTTGTCGCAGGCTTGCTAGGCTTTCGATGCCAGGGATGCTTTTGTCCGTCCGTGGCCATCCTGTTGGGCTGGGGATGCTTCGCTGAAGCCCCTGTTGGACGAAAAAGCCGTTTGTGAGCAGAAAAAGAGGGTCCTTGCCTACGGCGTGGCTCCTTAGGCTCCCTGGCTTGCGGGAGTAGGGTACTCTTACCACCAGTGGCATTTTTAATAATGTCATCCAATGAGGCTCCAAAGAGCCGGTGGCCAAGGAAGGGAAGATCCGTCAGGGCTTTCTTAGATGCCTGGTCAGCAGACCAGCATTTTAACCAAATCGGGCGCCGCAGCACCACAGCTGACACTGAAGCCCTGGATAACAAAGGGAGGGTATCCAGGGACCCGTCACAAACATACTTGAGGCCTTGCACTAGTTGGTCCGCCAATTCTACGCAGACTTCCGCTCTCCCAATACCCGGTGCAAAAGTTTTGCCCACTCAGTCAGTGTCTGTGACACAAGTGCAGATGCCAGTACTGGTCGCATTGGCGGACCCCACAACCGTAAACAAGGAACGAGCCACTGCCTTCCTGTCCGTGGGATCCTTGAATGCAGGAGTCCCCTCTACCGGGATCGTGGTTACTTTATTTAACCTGGATACTAGGGGGTCCTCGACCAGAGGAGCCGACCATTTCTTGAGAAGGCTTTCCTCAAAGGGGTAACGCACCGCCATGTTTTTGGGGGCTGAAAAGGTCCTTTGCGGCCGACCCCATTCCCTGTAGATGAACTTGTCAAAATAAGTCAAATACGGGAACACCTTAGGTGAATGTGCTGGCTTGTGGGACCCAAAAGGGACCGGTACATCAGCAGAGGGATCCGCTGGCTCCTGAATCTTCAGGGTATCACGCACAGCTGTGATAAGTGCTCCAACCAGCGATTTGTCGCACCCGGACCCGGATGGGGAATCATCCTCGTTGTCCGAATGGTCCTGGTCAGCTTCGTCTGATGGGTCAGAGCAGGGGTCGCCAGCCGCAGCAGGGCCCAAGTCTGCATCAGAGCTCTCCCCAGAGGAGGGGGGGGCAAGGGCCTTTTCAGTGCACCTTTCCTTTCACGCACCGTCTCCATTTTAGCAACAAATGAGTTAAGGACCGCCGCCAGGGTGTCCATGGGCACAGCGTCATCCACAGGTGACCCAGTTGCAATAGCCTGGATTTCGGGGGAAGAAACACCAGTTTCTGAAGCCATGCTGACCCTACCCTGTCTGCCACCTGAAAGGGGACTTAGGACAGTGAAGGTTCCACCCTCCTTCTGCCGCTGGCTGGGGGGGCTCCTAGCGCCAGACTCACCACCCTGAGGCGTTCTGTGTCCGTTACTAGCCGTGCCTGTAGTCCCCAGGAGGTTACAAGTGCAGAGTGAAGAGGCTGGGTCGGCAGCAGCAGTAGAAAAGAGCGCTGAAACGATCTGCAGAGCTTGCACCAGCGTTCAGAGAATGGCCGCCCAGTGTCCTGTATACATGGCATGCTGTCACTAGAGAGCTGTGGTGAAAAAAAGCGCTCAGGCCTCAAGAAAATGGCCGCCAATGATCTGAATAGGAAAAACCTACAGAAAATGGCTGCTGAAGCTCACAAGGGGAACCTGCTCTGCCCCATCCAAAATGGCCGCCGGACAGTGCCATGCGGTGAAAAGTGAAAACCACAGAACAGTGCTGCCTCAAACACAACAAAATACCTCCACAGGCACCTTTTTGGGACCCCCCACACCGGAACCAGGACCATCGCTAGCCGCACAGACCCCATAAAGGTGAGAGACCCAGCGATCCCCTGTACACACACTGCACAGCAGACACATGCAGCCACCCCCCCCCCTACCTGGGGGGGGGGGGAAGGAGGGGAGTTAGGGACAGGGGAGAGAAGAGAGGGGGATGAGGGGGGCCCCCGAATCGACCTCCTAGGGAATGCCCAGCTGCTCATCCCCACCGAAGCAGGGAGAGCCATACTTACCAGTCCTGAAGAGCTGGGAGACATTCCATCACAGACCCACTGCTGCGCAGTTACAGGGTGGCTGCTGGCCTCGGTATACTGTGATCCAGACATCAGTAGCCCGGTCATATGTATACCCCGGAGCATTGAAGCTCACCGACCACCTCTGGAGCTGAGGCATGTCGTGGCCTGCCGAGCCGTAGCTGCGACTTGCACACGCACGATGGCTGGACTGGGGGGACTACAAGGATAACTTAACCAGCATATCACCCAGCCGGCAGTTAATAGAAGATCACAGGATCATTCATCTTGCGTAAAAGCATAAGTCCTGCATCAAAAAAATGGACCGAAGGGCCCGCAGGGTTCCTGTCATTCTCCTTCGCTAGGCAAATTAAAACTGAAGCTGCTGGCGCAGCAGGGAGGGTTGTTAGCACAGGGTCCGCCCCCTGGGCGGTACTGACAATTCTGTGTATTGTGTTAAAATTTTGCCTAGTTTCTCCTAGTGGCAGGCTAACAAACCACTTTGTACAGAGAGGAGCTGTGTCGGTCGGTGAATATAAGAGAAAGGAATTTTTCCCATCTTTGGTTATGTGTGGTAACAGACATTAGCCTAGATAACATCAAATATTAGAACAGATGCAATCAAGATTAGTATGAAAACAACTGAATAAATGGGACCTTTCTGTACCCTATCAATATGCTAAAACGATAATTCTCTTTTCAGTGTGTCGATCTGAAATTAAAGCGTTAGGCAAACTGGAAAAATACCCTGTGGAGCCAGCTCCTCTTCACCGCCTTGTCCTGCTTTAAAGATTGTATACTGTCTTTCATGGGATGCCCCACTGAAGCAGAAGAAAATCCCCAAGAAAGAAGAAGAAAATGAAGATAGAAAATGGTACAGAATGGAACAAAAGTGAGAGATAGTTCCAAAGGACCCCAAATCTTTCCAAATTATTTTGTTTAGGATTGCAGAAATTCTTTTATTTATCATGATCCAAGATAGCTTTGCTTTGACCATATCAAATGGAATAATGACAGACTTCCAGGATCTTACAATGGTAATTTGGGCCTCACATGTCTCTGGGCCTCTTGCACAGGATAACCCAATACAGCTTGTTGTGGGGATTTTTTGAGGTTTGTTTGGGTCAATGAGTAAATGTAATTATGGACATGTATCCAATAATTTTACTTTTGGGCATGTCAACCAAACATGGTAGTGTGCTCTCCTGACTGCAACCTCAAAAACAGTGCAGAGGCCCACGAGACAAAAGAGACCAACCTAGTTGGAACTATATACCATTGAAGCAGTATTTTATAATTAGCTTCAATGATAGACATGTTTATGTAAAATCTAGAGGTGTATTTTGCTATCTTTTATCATTTATCCTGAACCATTTCCAAGTCTTTTTGCATTTTGCCATATAAGACAATTTTGTAGATATAGACATTCATTCAGAATACAAAGCTGAAATATGGCCAGAACGTTTATCAACAAAGTCATGCTAGACAGGCCATTCTTTCATTGTAGGGAAGTTATAAAGTGAAAAATTTGCGAGTATCAGTAGAGTTGTGTGTCAGGGAACTGGTATTTTTTCACAATAATTGTAGGGATAGAACACATCTGCAATCCTTAAAAAGCTTTTATTCTGCCACCATTTAAATATCGAAGGGGTGAGGCCTGGGGTAAACTGTGGGTTGACAAAGGAGCCAGGAGAGTGTGAGCAGATCTTGATTTTTTTTTTTTTTTCTGGGCACAAAGCATACCACTTCTGCTGCAGGTGGTGTGAAATTTTCCATATTTAATTTTATTGTGAGATGATTAGTTCACAGTAGCACTTCTGTCTAATTATCAACATTTTCAAATTTAACTGAATTGGAAAACAATTGTGTGACTCTTGGGTGACAAAATTGATTAATTGACTCCTACTTTATGTAATTATTACATTTAAATATTATTTAAGATGTATGGATGCCGCATAGGAGCACCTGTCCTTTTATTTAGTACAGTAGTATTATATTATTATTTTTTCCTATTTACAGATGTTGTACCCTTCTCTATTGTGAAATGCTGATTATAACTTCCTTAAACCGATTTACAATGATTACATGGACTAAGGATTACAAGGCAGTTAGGCCTTATGTACACTAATGTAAAAGCATTGGATAAGACTGTAGTAAGCCAAATATTATGGTCATCATGTAAGCCAAAGCTTCAAGGCTATAGCTGGCTGAGCTGATCGAGAGAAATTTTTCCAACAGGCTGCTTGTACACACGGCTTGTACAACCAGCCTGCCCATACACGGATCAAAATTCGGGCGATCCCTGCTGAACAGGTGGAGGTCCGCACAAAAAAAGAAGAAAAAAAAAGGATTAAAAGCCAGCAGCTACACATACAGCAGCTGCTGGTTTTTAATAATAGGACACTTACCTGTCCTGGAGTCCAGAGATGTCGGCACCGCAGCGGATGTTTCCATCCGCTGTCGGGTGCTGCCACCGCCATTGCGGGTAAGGGAACCCTACAGTGTAGCCTTATGGCTTAAATAAATCATGTGCTGCGGGTAACAGGGCTTTGTTTGCATTAAATAAAATCTTATTACACTATGGAAGTCTCTTTTTGATATTTATATGAGGATGCCACACCTTTGAGCAGTATTTGGACCTTGCAACCTGACCTGAATCCATTTTGACTATTCAAAAGCATGTACTGACCTAACTTATTGCGAGGTCAGACGCTCTGAGGGTCCGTTCACACAGGGGCAACACGACTTTCAACACGACTTTTGGAGGCAACTTGGACACGACCTGAACACGACTTGGGGCGACTTACAACACGACTTTAAGTCGCCCCAGGCCAGGCGACTTTTGCCACGGCCAATCAGAGAATGAGCTCTCAAGAGAGAACTCCCCGCCAAATTCTGAAGAAAATTTGGCGTGGGTTCCCCCTCCGAGAGCATACCAGTCCCTTAGGTCTGGTATGAATATTAAGGGGAACCCCCACGCCGAAAAAACGGCGTGGGGCCCCCCCCAGATTCATACCAGACCCTTATCCGAGCACGCTACCCGGCCGGCCAGGAAAGGGGGTGGGGACGAGCGTGCGCCCCCCCCTCCTGAGCCGTACCAGGCCGCGTGCCCTCAACATGGGGGGTGCCTTGGGGAAGGGGGGGCCGCGCGGCCACCCCACCCCAAAGCACCTTGTCCCCATGTTGATGAGGACAAGGGCCTCTTCCCGACAACCCTGGCCGTTGGGGTCTGCGGGCGAGGGGCTTATCGGAATCCAGGAGCCCCCTTTAATAAGGGGGCCCCCCCGGATACCGGCCCCCCACCCTATGTGAATGAGTATGGAGTACAATGTACCCCTACCCATTCACCTGTGAAAAAAAGTAAAAAAAAAAAAAAACCACAACACACAAGATAAAATAGTTTATTGCACAGCTCCAGGGGTCTTCCGTCTTCGGGGGTCTTGTCGCCGGACTCCTCCGCTATCTTCTTGTAGCTCTTTTACTAGCGGAGGAGCCCGGCTTTCTTCCTCGCCGCCACCCTCTTCTTCCGACTTCGGGGGTCTTGTCCCCCTCTTCGGTTCTTCTGCCGGGCCACCGCGCCTTCTTATAGCTCTTATACAGGCGGTGGACCGGTCTTCTGTCGCCGCCGCCTTCCGTTCTTCTTCTTCTCCTTCTCCTGGAGATGTTGACTCGACGCTCTCTCCGGCCGCAATGCCAGGGACGCGCTGCGCGGCGACTTATATAGGGACAAGGGGCGGGGTCATCAGTTGATGTCACGTGGGTTGATGTCACATGGTGACCCCGCCCCCTTACGATGTCACCGTCCCTGAGGATGCTGGGACTGTCGCCATGTGACATCAACCCATGTGACATCAACCGATGATCCCGCCCCTTGTCCCTATACAAGTCGCCGCGCAGCGCGTCCCTGGCATTGCGGCCGGAGAGAGCGTTGAGTCAACATCTCCAGGAGAAGAAGAAGAAGAACGGAAGGCGGCGGCGACAGAAGACCGGGCCACCGCCTGTAAAAGAGCTATAAGAAGGCGCGGTGGCCCGGCAGAAGAACTGAAGAGGGGGACAAGACCCCCGAAGTCGGAAGAAGAGGGCGGCGGCGAGGAAGAAAGCCGGGCTCCTCCGCTAGTAAAAGAGCTACAAGAAGATAGCGGAGGAGTCCGGCAAGAAGACCCCCGAAGACTAAAGACCCCCAGAGCTGTGCAATAAACTATTTTATCTTGTGTGTTGTGGTTTTTTTTAACTTTTTTTCACAGGTGAATGGGTAGGGGTACATTGTACCCCATACTCATTCACATAGGGTGGGGGGCCGGTATCCGGGGGGCCCCCTTATTAAAGGGGGCTCCCGGATTCCGATAAGCCCCTCGCCCGCAGACCCCGACAACCAACGGCCAGGGTTGTCGGGAAGAGGCCCTTGTCCTCATCAACATGGGGACAAGGTGCTTTGGGGTGGGGGGGGGGGCGCACGCTCGTCCCCACCCCCTTTCCTGGCCGGCCGGGTAGCGTGCTCGGATAAGGGTCTGGTATGAATCTGGGCGGGGACCCCCACGCCGTTTTTTCGGCGTAGGGAGTTCCCCTTGGAATCCATACCAGACCTAAGGGCCTGGTATGCTCTCGGAGGGGGAATCCACGCCAATTTTTTTTCATAAATTTGGCGAGGAGTGCCCTCTTGAGAGCTGATAATTCTGTCAGAGTCGCCTCCATATAAACGGAGATCCGACTTGGAGGAAATCAATGGGTACCGGTCGCCTACAAGTCGGATTCAAGTAGTACAGGAACCTTTTCTGAAGTCGGAGCGACTTCAGTAGTGTGCATTAAGATGGCTCTCATTCACTTACATTGCTTTTTAAATGTTGTCCGACCTGAGGCGACTAGGTGCGACCTGAAGTCGGATCGGAGTTGCCCCTGTGCGAACGGACCCTGAGGGGAGCAGCTATTACCTTGGGGTGGGGAGCACCTGAGTGTAATCACTGCTGAAGATTGCTATATTCACAGTCACTTTTATTCATCAAGTCACGTTTATTATCTTTGTATTAAGGATGCTGAAAACCGACCCTGGATGGTCATAGTATCACGGGACTTATATGCACCTGAGCACTTTATGGATCACTTTTGAATCAATATTTATATTTTATGAAATGTGTGTATAGTCATGCTATATGATGTTGTAAGCTGTATGACAACAGCTGCTGATATATATTTTTTATTCTTGGGATTGATTTTATAGGCACATCACTTTAGTTAACAATTTTGTTTTTTAGTTTTTTTTTTGCTGCAGGTTCAATAGATCATTAAGGCTGCATTCACACCTGAGCGTAGCGTGTTGAACGTTTTTACCGGCGTTTTGTCGCGCGACAACGAGCGTTTTGTCACACTACAATGCGCGACAACGAGCGTTTTGTCATACTACAACGTGCGACAACGAGCGTTTTATCACACTACAACGCGCGACAACGAGCGTTTTTTAACTTCTGCGTTTTTTTTTTCAGCCAATAGGAAAAATATTTTTCATCTGCTTATTTTTTCTTGAGCAGATACAGCGTCAAAACGCCCGTAGAAACGCTCGTTGTCGCGCTAAACGCTCGAATCGAGCGTTTCCATTAGTTTCTATGGGAATGAAAACGCCCAAATCAGCCCAATTCGCGCGACAAAAAAGGGTCCGGAACTTGTTTGAGCTTCAGGCGTTCGGCTTCAGGCGACATGGAGTGGAGATGTGAACCATCTCCATTGAGAATAATGGATTTTTTCCCCCTCCAGCGTTTTGTAGCTTCAGGCGTAGGGCTACAAAACGTTCAGGTGTGAACGGGCTGTAAGGGGATAGAGCAGCACGATTTATTTATTTATCTGTGATTCTCACACATTAGTATGGGATGTGATTAGTGCTAGCAGGTGTCATCACACTATTATAAGATAGGGGATCTTTGATTTGGTAGCTTGCAAGACCTTTACTTTTACCTTGTTGTATTCTATTGAAGCTAGTCTTTCTTTCTGCAGCAGATTACTATAGTGTTCAAATACAAATGGAGAAGGAATGGAAAAAAAAAAAAAGCTTTATTCACAATATTCTGTACAATGACTAATAAGCAGATACATAACAAAATAAATGAAAAAGTTACTGTAGTATCAATAGTGTGTATAAATATTTACACACATACTGCAAATGTAATGAAAATTGAAATACTTTTCTTTTTTAATTTATTTCATTTTTTATTTTTTTTTAACAAAAAGTACCATGTTTTCTAAATATGATTTCTAACTATAATGTTTCCTGCTGCAAGGTCCCAGGGAACAACCTGTTCAACTTGCAGTATATAAAAACAAACCACCCTTACTGGAGATGTGTACCGTAAAACAATTATATAGAGCCATAGCAGAGCTTTGCTCATATGTCCTCGCTGTTGGTCACCCTGTGACTGGCTGTCTGATGCCTCACTGAGTGCTCTGGAGGTAGCTGGAAGATAAAGCTGTCGTTCAGGTTCATATATGGCCTTGTATATACTGAGCAGTAGTTTGACAAGTATTCATGTGGTCCAGTTTGTGTTTGGATAAATATGTGGTTCTGAAGAGTTTGTGGAGAATTAGCAAGCATTTGGTTTATTGGAGATTTTCAAGTCATCTGCACCAGGGCTTTCCAAATCTGGGGAAAATTTATTTTCAGCCATATTTGCAGATTCTGAGCTCAGGGGGTCTTCTGGCTCTAATACTGTCCTCTCTGTATTTGAGCATGTCTGTTCCTCTGTGGTATCTAATGTGCCCTTCTCTGTGCCCACTTGCTGCTGTTCTTCTGCAGAATGGCATTCCTGATCTACGTTAGGTTCTTCTTTCTCACTGTGCTGTTCCAATACCGGCTCTGAGGCACTAGGCGCTAGAACCAGAGGAGGATTTGGAAGGTCTTTTTGCTGAAAAAGGAAGCAAATGTTAGCCAGTGTATAGAATGTAAGCAGTACTACAAAATACACTACATGAATTTTATGCAGGTCTGAAAAGGTGAGTCATTATAAAAAAAGACAGTAAAATACATAAATAACGTGAAATATAAAAAACAAAATTCTGAAACAATGACAGAAGCTGATTAGTAGCATAATGTAAACCCACAGGAGTTAATCATACTAAAACCAAATTTTTTTTTTTTCTCTACAAAATACCAACCTGACTGGATACAGTTGGAGGCGCAGGCTAGTCTGTCACTACCTATTGACCTCCTGATGTGGCTCCCAACATAAGAACGTTGGGCTATTCTGAGCCTTTCCTTATCCCAATCCCACGCCCTACGTCTCTGGGACACTGTGTGCAAATTATACCCGCTGAGGTCTCCCCATTCCCCTGTGGCCCCTATAATTAAATAACCTGTATTTTCCTCCAGGACAGAATCCCCAACAATTAATGTGGTAGGTTAACAAAGGCTTTTTACAGGATAGCACACTTCATAGCTCACAAAGGGATTAGGGAACGTTCTTATTTTCTGGACACGCTACAGATGCCCCAGACAGAATATCAAATTATTTGTTTTAGAAAATCCCCGAGTACGGATCAGATAGAAATAACCACTAGGCCGTTGTTTGAAAACAAATGCTTACGCAGACCCGAATCACGTTTGGGGGGGGGGGGGGGTGGTATCTCGGAGCTCTAGGTCCTCTTCAATAGTGAGCGGACTTAGCCCTCCTACCAAACAGCATGGGAATCAGACCTGGGTGAGACTACAGAAGAGCAGGTATGGGTGCAGCGGTCAACCATGGTGCACAGAGGAATACTCAATACTTCCTTGGTGGAAGTGAATTGCAAGGTCCTGTCCAGATGGTACCTGGTCCAGGCGAGGCTGGCGAGATTGCACCCTGGCACTTCACCCCTTTGCTTCAGAGGGTGGGGGCGAGAGAGTACTATGTTCTATGTTTGGTTGTCCCATCCAAAAGGTCCAGCGCTTTTATTTAGAGACAGGACAAAACATACCTAAAAGTTCTAAAATGGCGCTGTTTGTTGACTTGCTGAATAAGATCTCTAGATATCTCCACACTATCATTTTCTTAGCAGCTAAATTTACTATAGCATGAGAATCACCAGTGGTCAATGTTGCATTAGTAAAACACAAATTTTCCGGGATCATGGTCAATGAAAAACTGACCAGCTTCCTCAGGGACAAACAAGCCAGGTTCGAAAAAGTGTAGCCCCTGGATTAGATACTTTCAAGCCTCATAGCTCCCAGAATTAGGTGGTCAGGGGCCTGTGCTGAGGGAATCGACGCCTGCTTCTTTCTTCTTATCACTTTTTTTTTCTCTTTGTATGCTTTATGACATTTACCTTATGGATGCAAATAGAGAGTCCTAGCGCCTCTCATTTTTCGATTGCAATATGAGAGCTACGTAAAGTGCCAGCCATCCTCTGGCCCTCCACTTTCTGCTTCCCAGCTCCTTCCCTGCAGCAGCACAAGGGAAGGAGGTTACACTGTGATGTACGGGAGGGTGGGGGACTCTTGACTTCTAATGGTGGGGGTGCTCTGGACATCTAGTCTTACTGATACAATTGACACTTTGAGAGCAACCATAATGCTAATGTGGTTTGCAATGAAATTGAGTGTGACACCCCTGGCCAAGGTGATCCGAGCGAAAGTGGGAGCGGGTACTTGTCCAAAAAAAGAAAGGTGGAAAAGCAGCACTTTCCTTTTTAGCTGGTGTTCCACGCTTCAAAGTTTTCTTATCGGTACAATTTACTCAAATGATCATTTAGGTGTGCTGCCTAGGTATGTGACAGAATGTGAAAAGGGCTAGAAGTTCATACAATGTCTGAGTCACCCAAGCTTAAAGTAGTGAACTTTAAACATACAATTGTGCAGTGCGAGAGAGTACTATGTTCTATGTTTGGTTGTCCCATCCAAAAGGTCCAGCGCTTTTATTTAGAGACAGGACAAAACATACCTAAAAATTCTAAAATGGCGCTGTTTGTTGACTTGCTGAATAAGATCTCTAGATATCTCCACACTATCATTTTCTTAGCAGCTAAATTTACTATAGCATGAGAATCACCAGTGGTCAATGTTGCAATGTTACAATTGTGCAGTGGAATTTACGGGAAGAAAAAAAAAAAAAAAAAAAGAAAAAAACGTATTCTAGACATGAATAAATGTATGAAATGAACAAAGGTACACTTCATAATTTACTAAATCATGCTATAAAATATAGTGGCAGAGAGGGTATTAATAATCACAATTAACAAAAGCTTTTAATTATGAAATGTGTCACCATTCTGGTGAAACATCTTCAATATTAATAAATCCAGTTAAAGTGTTACTAAACCCAGTAATGTGATAATAGTGCCTCTGCACAGTTTGTCCAGAGCTGAGTTACCAGGTAGGAGATTTCCACTATAGCCTGTTTACATGTCCACATGTATAATGTCAACATGTGACCTGAACAGTTCAATTGAAACAAGAAATGTTCTCTCCAGCAATAGAGACTAAGCTGGGCATGTGCAGGACGGCTACCCTATCTGTATTATATGGCCTTGCCAAGATAGACAGTGCGTAAGGGAAGGATCTGTCCATATAGTGTCAAAGAGCCTTTTTACACAATGCAGAGGATAAACCCCTTACGTTCCACAGTGAGTATAACAAGCATGCTATTCTGCATATAGAGACAGAGAAAAACGCACGCAAGAAAATGGGGAAAAAAAACACCGCAATGTGATTGAAAGTTTTGTACACGTGTTTTTATAGACCCCCTTTTTTCTAAAATAACTAAATAAATTTAGAAAAGGGCAGATTTATTAAGCAGAATTTTGGAATCATGGCATGAGTCCTAACACATTTAATGAAAATCTGTCATGCAGCAAAACATCCATGTAATGAAGCTGTCTCAGAAACAGCCAGGTCCTGACTTGCCCCAAGTTCCAGGCAGTTACTGTACACATCATGCACTGGTGTTTTGCTCATACACAGGTTCACTAACACAAGTAAACACACGCACAAGCAGTAACATTTGATAACAGAAACATGATCCTATTGTGTTAATTCTGCAAGGGGTTACTCAACTTTATCTGATTTAGTGTTTACAACATTAGTAATTCTTGAAGACAGTCATATCAAACAGGTATTCACCACAAAGCCGCTGCCCGTCCAAAACATAGGGAGTTCCTTTCGCCAAAGGGCCACAGTCAGACTTGTAAGCAGTGTGCAGGGGACTAAATAGAGAAGAGCAGGCTGGCCCCTCTGCATCAGGGCGAGAGCCACAAACGTCACCAGGAGACCAATACCATAGGCTGCACGGGGTAAAAAGAGAACACATAAATATATAAAACAAAGTTTAAAGATAACACGACAAGGTAACATATTTTAGAAATTGCATCTAAAAGGGGTTGTAAGACACACAGGGGGAGATTTACTAAAACTGGTGCACACAGAATGTGGTGCTGCTGTGCATAGTAACCAATCAGCTTCCGGGATTTATTTGCAAAGCTTAATTGAACAAGCTGAAGTTAGAAGCTGATAGGTTACTGTGCACAGTTGCACCGCATTCTGTGTGCACCTGCTTTAGTAAATTTCCTCCAGAGTGCCCACAAAGGGTCTTGGCATTGGGTAGTTGATAGGTGCAAAGATTGTATGCAGCCAGTAAACCGCTGCAATTAGCCCTTTAAATAACTGCACTTTCAAACAAAATGCATTGATTCTTTTCTCTATTGCCTCCACACACTTACACGAACCTCACGACTGCAGGCTTTGGCATTAATGTATATTTCTTGGCAAATATCTTCTGTAAACTTGCAAGTAAACATGAGATATTGTGGGGGTCGGGGGATCTAGAGTGTGCTTTCTTTCAGCACTCAGTACAGTGAGTAGAGCAAAGTGAGATGGACATAAGAGAAACATACCTATGGTGCATGCTAGAAAGTAGATCCTTGAAGACTGAATCTGAATGTCAAACCTGTGACAGTAAGCCACCAGAAGCCCTGCGAAAGGTACACAGAACAGAATACAGTGAAAATGTTTAGCTTTGGATACAAATATGTTACCGTATTTAATTGGCAATCATTTTTTTAATAATTTAACATTTGCTTCAAACATTGACACATGTGGAAAGCCTGCAATGCCTCAAACAGTGTAATGCCTTAAATCATAGTTATTCAATTTTTTCCTTTTATTTTATGCTCTTGGAATATTTAAATACGTCCTAGATACACCAAATGTCAGATCACAGTATGCACAGTCTGGCCCTAGGGTCTAGGGATTTAAATTTGAAGACTAAGCCAAAAGCGCCAACAGGGCGCACTTGAGCATCAGGACTAGATCATGGAGCAATGGAAGAAGGTGTCTTCGAGGTCTTGACTTGGCCTCCAAATTCTCCAGATCTTTATCAATAGAGTATCTGTGGCATGTGCTGGAAAAAAAAAATCTGATGCATGGAGGCCTCCCCTCACAACTTACAGGACTTAAAAGATCTGCTACTGACTGCTTGGTGCCAGGATCCACAGCATACCTTCAAAAGGTCTAGTGGCATCTATGCCTTGACAGGTCAAGGCTGTTTGTGTGGCAAAAGGGGAACCTACTCAATATTAGGTGGATGGTCATCTTATGGCTGATCAGTGTATGTGTTCTTGTTCCAGGTCAGTAACCCACTGTAGGGAAAAAGGCAGCCAGTCAGCATGATAGCTAACACCTTCATTAAGAGAGCTTATCAACAGCCTTTATACTTCTTGTAACCTTGTAATATTATAACATCTTGTACCCAAACGTCTGCTCTCTGACATATTCCTAATTAGTCTTTGGCTAGAATATATTGTAGGAACTAAAGCCGTGATAGCAATTGTAGAGGCTACTGTTTGAAAATCCTTAATACAACATTTATTTTCCATTTGTTCTTATTGCCTAATAGATTTCAATATTTTGTAGTCACCTTTTATTTTCAAAACGGCATGAAACAACAAAAATTATCACTTGGGTAACCTCTTTACCTGGTACCAAAATGTCTCCGAAGCCCAAGAGAGAGAAAGGCCTGTCACACAGAGCCAAGGGTGAAGAGTTTAATCTTGGCACTTTAAGAACCATTGGGAGCTAAATTGGAACAAAAATCATCATGAAAGAATCACTGAAATAAAGGCCCAAAAATGTATGGCACAAAACACTGAATATATATAAAATAAAGAAACAAAAAGAAACACGCAAAAGTATAACGGGAAAGAAAATGGTGCCAGAAGGCAGCAAGGTAATGTTTTTTTTTATTTCGTAGAAATAACCTAAATCTGGGTATACACTAGACAATCGTTTCCATGTTTTGTTTTAAGTACATTTGCTTTTATAGTCATTAGGGTTAAATCGACCTTCATTTTCGACCACAGTGATGAGAAAATTCAAAGGAACAATATGGAAAACTTTTCTCCAACAAATACATTAACAGTGTGTGCAGTTGTTGTTTGGGAATATACATTCATTCATTCATTCCAAACAAAAATTGAATGTTAAAAGCAAATTACATTTTAAAGAACTTTGGAACAGCATTTATCCTGTCAACGACATGTACAAAGAGTTTTCACATGAATGAAAACAGACATCAATGCATCTCTATGGAAAAACGGATGTAAATATAGTAGATGATCATCCATTTACACCCGTTTACATCTGCTTCTGTCAACACCCGTTTTTTGGAATGGATCAGACAAAAAAACTGATGTAAAAACAAACGGCCTGTTTTTGCATGAAAAAAAAAAATGGCTCCACAAATCAAGTGGTTAAGGACTCTTATGAAAAACTGATTCAAACTTCATCTGTTTTTTTTCCCTTTCAAAAAACGTAAGTGAACTGATAAAACAAAACGGTCTGCATGTATGAAAGGGACCTATAGCTAGTTTTAGGCCTCTTATGAGGACCCTTCATTTCATCGGTGCAGTCATGTTTTTTTCCAAGGAAAAACCCAGTTGAAGTTTGCATCAGTTTTTCACATCTGCCAGCTGGAGTCCTTAACTACCCGAGTCCAAGAGCAATTTTTTGTTTCATGCAAAAATGAACCGTTTGTTTACATTCGGTTTTCGTCTGATCTGATGAAAAATAGGGTTTTGATTCCTTCCAAAAAACTGATTTTGGCAGGAGTGAATGTAAATGGATGAAAATGGATGATCATCAGTTTACAACTTTTTTTCATAGAGATGCAGTGATGTACGCTTTTCATCCATCAACGGATGGATGAAAAAAGGACAAACAGTCTGCATGTGTGAAAGGGGCCTAACAGTGAAGGTAACTGCCACTAAAGATATAAATCATGCAGACAAGGGTTTCAGTTTCTCAATCAAGGATTAGAAAAGATGCAGGATCTAAGTGACTTTGTTGCGTAGGTTTGTTTAAATGAACATAAACTTAACAACTGGTCAAATAGCTACTCTACCACAGTAGTGTGCACAAGAGCATTGATGAACAACCACCACATTAAACATTAAGGAGGATGGCCAACAGTAGCCAAATATGCAGGGTTCCACTCCTGTCGGCCAATAACAGGAAAACGATTCCACTATAGGTACAACATTGCCAAAAACGTATGACTAAAGATTTAAAATATAAACATAGCCTAGTCTAACAAATTTCGATTTCTGCTGCATAATGCATATGGCATGTCAGGATTGTTGTGTACACAGCACAAGTTCATAGGTCCATTTAAAACCTAAATAATCTCTGGCTAGTTCCAAGAATATGATGGTGAACAATAGAGTGCTCTATTGGACTGTGCAATACTTAGCTCTTCATCTAGAAGAACATCTTTGGAATGCGATGAAATGGGAGGTTTGCTGTGGTAATGTGTGGCAAACAAATCTGTAGAACTCTGCACTGCCCTGTCAGCATGGGCCAAATTCCCTAAGGAACATTTTCTTTACCTTGCACAGAATTCAAATGTTTGTAAAGTTACATTTAAAAATAAATAATCATGTTATACTTCATGCAGGCTCGCTTCCAAGCCGCTGTGTGCCCATTGATATGCACCGTGTGGGTCGGCCCTGCCCCTGCTCACTAGCTGTGACTGATAGCAACAGGCGCCAGTGAGGAGCAAGGGAGAGAGCACAGTGGTGGATCTAAGATGAACCGTTCTTACCTTTTCTTGGGTGCTTGAATCTGAGGGGCCAGCAGCAACTTCCACCATGATGCTCTCCCCACTCTGCAATTTAAAAACGCATATTTCTGAATGTGAAGTGATGAGACTCATTCAGTGTATTTGATAATTAAAATGACATTAGATCAAATGTTCATTTAGATGTGCTCGCTAATCCCCCACTAGGACCCTTAAGCTGGCCATAGATGGTTTGAATCCTACTAAACCGGTTGAGATTCAAACTGTGTGTGGGCAGGCTGAATGTACCAAGTTGATTGATCGATCGATTTGGGTACACCCAGCCTGCCAGATTCATTTGCGATTATCGCTAGCGGCTGCTATAGCCGTTAGCAATTATCACTGTCTTCTTCTGGCGGGGACAATTGCACGGCAGGAGAGATTTCTCTGTCAGCACGGTGTTGATGGGGGGAATTGTGAGACTTTCGTTCCTACAACCTGTGGTTGCAGGAAAGAATTTTGCACAGTCTATGGCATGCCTTCCTCTTTGGACAAGTTTCTGGAAATAGTATCTGCCATAACAAAAAGATAAGAAGGAAAGTGCCTAAACCATGCAAATTTCAGGGCTAGATTACCCACATCCACCTACCATATTTTGGATGACTAGGCAGTGTGTTTCAATTAGAGCTTATAGAGGCTAAAGAAATGAATTTTTGTTTTTCTTCCATATCACAGATTAAGCAAATGAGGGGGCAGCTGGGAGGCCATGTTTATGTCATCACTGCCTAATACATATAAAGAATTTAAAAAGTTAACAAATAAAGCTTGACATTTTTTATATATATGACTTAAAGATGTTTAGGAATCAGCTTGAAGAACTGCATGCATCGAAGATTGTGTTTACGGGGAGTAAAAGGTCCACTTTAAGCCCCACCATCTTGTTCAAACCTGAACATGAAGGCCTATAAAGAAAACACAGGTACGCCTATCCCAATTATTACTTTTAAAAAGGTTTGAGGGGCAAATGTCGAAATACGCATTCTAAGTTCCAGTGACAAAACAAAGAAGACATTTATTAGTCATCAAGATGGAATAAATAGCTAAGCATATGCTAGAAATATAGCTGAATTGAAGCTTCAGCGTTTACCACTGTAATACAGTCAGGCTGCATATACAGTAATAAATATGCTTTTTCTCTCCTGTTTAATTTTAATGTAATGTTAAATACAAAGTAGCACAGCAAGAGTAAAATACACAGTGCTAGCTGCACACTGAAGAGCCAGACCGCTGCTTGGACACAAAAGCAGTGGCTCCGGTCTCCAGCGTTCCAAAGCTACCCCTGTACAGTGCTTGAACAACAGCACTCACAATCACTGAGCAATACTGTTGACTAAAGCACTCTGAGGGGTAAGTTTGAGACCGCTAGAGACATGGGCCATGTGCTGTGTTGCTAGCAAAAACAGATGCTGAGAAATTCCATACAGCCGTCACTAGGCAGGAAGTATAGACAGCAAAGGGACTGCAGGAGATAAGCAGCACTAAGATGCAACAAAGGATCAAAACAAGTATTTTGAATGGATATATGAAAGACACCTTCCCCACTCATAAGTCAACCGCTATATTAAAAAAAAAAAAAGTTATACCTTTGTAAGAAATGGAGTGATGAACACGAAAAACACGTCGTATATAAAGAGAACGAACAGGAGTAAAGTGCAGCTCTGCAGGGAAATTGAGGGAGAATTAACACCATTTTTTTTTTTAAAATACTTATTTACAAGACGACATGTTTGATAGGATTATTTTTCTTATATTCACAAAATTGTTCATAAAAGTAACGATAATACCGTCTGCAGTTAGTTACCTACCAATACTTTTTTTTACAGCAGCACCTTCTGCATAAACTATTGGTGCCCAAGACATATAAAACCTACATACCTGTCACATATGAAACAGTATGGAAAATGATGTCACTACAAAACATAGTAAACAGGTGAAGTTATATGTTATAAAAAAGGGAAGCAACAAAGTGATGAGCATGCCTCATGTCAGCACATGAACCAACTGGTTCCTTATACTGCTTCTTTCTCTCCACACTAGCCTTGCTGTACAGGGGCTATAGGAGGCTGATGCCAGCAAAAATTCAAGATACTTACACAGCTGGCATTAAAATATAATTTATGATGAATTTGATGAGTATAGATCTGCATTCCTGTATTTTATATCTGCCTAGAGTTCAGGTGTAGCATTCCTTTTACCTTAAATGTGGGTAGGCGGATGGTCTTCAACATGTAAAGACAAAAAGCTATACCAAGAATATCCTGGAGAATCCAAGCCCATCTAAAAGATAAAATATTTTATTATTACAGATTCTTAAACGGCTTTTAGAAAATAATTTTTAGGCTGGTACACGTTAATACTTACTGATCTTCATTTCGATATACTCCCCATAATACACTGACAGCAATACAGAATGACGCCAACAGGAGTTTCCATACAGGTGGTCGATTGTGAAAGTATGGAAGGTTATTATCTGGAATTCTGATAAGGAACGTATAAATGTATTGCAGGTTATTGTCTGGAATTCTAATACAAATGTGTAAATACAATTTTATGGTAAAGATGGCAAATGTACATAAAAGTGATATAGAAATAATTAGAAAATTAAAATTAAAACAGAAGAGTCAATTTTATCTTATACAGTATACATGAGAGTGTATTTCCTAGGCATCTTCTATAAATAACCTGTATACTGCTGCCCAGTTATGATATAATACATGAGAACCGGATAGGAGTGATAAGGACAACACAAAAAAGGAAACGAAAAAAAGCGTGGTCAGTAAACATGGGTAAATAAAATTTGCAGGTAAGCACAAAATGTATTAACTTGTGTATCCTTTTTAGCTAAAACCAAACATATGATATCGAGGAAAAAAACAAACACCCACAAACAGGGGACAGACCTGGCCACATCTAAGATACAGGAGGAGTGAGAATCCATGTGGGCAAATGTTGCTAAATGTACCAATATAGTTTTGGCTCTCAAGTCTTCATATAAAGTACTCATGCATTGGTACCTATAAGAATTTCTTGCACTACACAACACATCTGGTGGTGCCACCCACAAATAATGAATTTCAGGTCCAGGGTCTTTGGCCTTAACCCATAGGCCCCTTTCACTCTATCGGCCTGCAAAGATCCGCCTTTCCGTTTTTCAGGCGGGTCTGAGCGGGCCACCCATTGACTTTTATGGGCACGATGGATGTCAACGCAGATGTGTCCACTGACACCCGCCTGCCATCCGATCCAACAAGATCCCCGTAACCCGTGTGAAAGGGGCCATAGTCTCTTCTTCAATGTTTTTTTATAAAAAAAAAAAAAAACCCATGGAGGGCAATATAACACATAGAAAAAACAAAGCTGGCCGGCTACAATTCAAGCTCCTGTCCTTACGTCACCATGCCATCTCGTTGAGAAGGACGGAAGCTTGAATTGTAGTCGGCCTGCTTCATTTTTTCTATGTGTTTTAAAGATGTTATAAATGTAAGTGTAACCTTTTAATTGATTTAATAAATCAGGATAGGGACAATATCACGCTATGGTTTACCTTATCTTTTTTTGGGCTGATTATTGATGTACCGTTCACGGAGCCATGGAGCATACGTTATCTGCCTGAGAGAACCTTATTACTCCCCATATCATCCTTGGGATCCTCTGCTGACTAAAGGCCTGGGCTGGGTTAAAGCCATATGTCTATTGGGCGTTTCATCTCGTAAGCATGCTCTCTGTGAGGTGACGGTGCACTTGTTTGTGTTAAAAATCACTGGTGTATACAATACAGTATAACGCTAGGGTCTACTATATTTATTCTCTTTGGGCCGAGTGTTAAACCATCTCCTACGGAGCTACGGATTTGATGGTATCTGAGGGTTATATCAACATGTTCATGGTGAATCGTGGAAAGCAAAGGCCTGGGCTGGGTTAAAGCCATCTGCCCAAATTTGCTTGCTATTTGGTAAGCGTGTTTTCTACGAGGTGGTGGTACACTTATTTGTGATTACATCACTGGGGTGTCCTTCTTTGAAGTTTTTCAACCACATATACAACTATTGGAACTATTATGCCCTGCAATTTGATACACGGACTGTAATTAGCGCAATTTTTCTCCTTTCCATTTCGTTTGTGCTATATCTCACAATTAATTGCTGCTTTTGGACTGGTCCAACCATTTATAACATTGATCTCTTGTGTTTTATTCTTAGTGCGGCCCCCCCCCCCCCCCTTTTTTTTTAAAGTAACCAAAAGCCTGGAAAAAGACAACTGTACCTTTCTAAAAAGCATAACGAAAATAACATATGCTCATCCAAAAGTAGAAACACATCTCTTGACCAACCTATGAATTATCATTTGGGTTCTGTTCCTAGAGGAGCACTACTACCCCCCCTTTAATCTTCATTCTTTTTCCCCCTTCTCCCCAACCCCAAAAACACTGCACAGAAAGTTAGAGCCATGAAGCATTTTTTCAGTTTTGTAATTTTCAGAAAAGGACAAGAAAGAGTAAGCTATAATTTTATATAAAAAAAAAATAATAATTAAGTTGTGCTATGTGAATGGGAACACATAACAAATATAAAGTAGGCGTTATCCCAATACAGTAGAGTACAGATAAAATACAACAGTGCTCTAGTTTCTTACCTGCACTTGCCGTATGGGATTCTGCGGACAAATGGGAAGAGACAACTGTATAGACCGATGGATGCAGCCAAACAGAAAATTGCAATGATTACATAAACTGCAAAAGAATAAAAATAAAATAAAAATAAAAAAAGTGATGCATATGCACATTTTTAAAATACCGTTGAAAACAATCATAGCAAAATATTTCTGGGGATAAGCCACGTGTGATAGCCTATACTGTATATCATTTTTGCTAAACTGATTGTCAAGACCAATTGTATCTTGGTGATTAATATCATCGGTCATTGATTCATTCACATTGAGTACTCCTCTTAATGCAATCAGTTTCTGAAAGGTATGCATTTCCATGGAAACAAACAATATATTAAACAATCTTATAGTAATACATATAACCAGAATAAAGGATTTAATGTATGCACTAGCAAATGGTAAAAAATCTATAAACCATCCATCCAGTAAAATAAAATGCATTTCCTGGGAGCTAGATTTTAAGAAGCAGCAGGATACTTCCTCAGAGGGAAGACTGGCATATACAGTGGAACATCACGCTGCCATAGGTCGATACCACACCAGATTTAATCCAGTGATACAAAAACTGTGTGCCACTTGAAGAATTCAGAAAGAAATCCCTCTTTTTATGTAGTAAGTGGGAAAATGCCATTAAAGTATTAATCTTTCCACTGCCAGACCAATTCTCCCATTTTTCACACATGCTACAAGGGCACATTATTGCTGTGAAGATTGATTAAAGACCCCCAAATGATATATATATGTTTTTAATTAAAATGAACATTTAAGCAGATGACAAAAAAGTAAAAGCACTGGTGTAAGGAGGCTCTAATAGGTACAGGTACCCGGTTTGATCAGAGAACAATTTAAAGAATATGTCACCCTAAATTATATATTTCTGATGTGTGCCTGCGGTATCATGTACTTGTATGAAAAACTATCCGGTTCTCTTTGTATTGCTTCCTTTGTGTGAAATATCCGGTGTTCATGCCAGTCCCTTGGCTTTCCTATTAAAAACTGATCACACTAGGCATGATAGCATGGCATGGTCAGTTTTCTAGCTTCGCTGGGAACTCAGCCTGCTTTCCTCCAATGATCAGACTTGTGCTGACAACACCCCCCTGCACAGCCATTCAATGGGAAGATCAGTGTGCAGCTGATAACAGAGGGGATATATATATATATATATATAGATATAGATATATATATATATATATATATATATATATATATATATATATATACACACACATACACACACAGTATGTCACAAAAGTGAGTGCACCCCCTCACAGTTTTGTAAATATTTTATTATATCTTTTCATGTGACAACACTGAAGAAATGACACTTTGCTACGATGTAAAGTAGTGAGTGTACAACTTATATAACAGTGTAAATTTTCCGTCCCCTCAAAATAATTCAACACACAGCTATTAATGTCTAAACCACTAGCAACAAAAGTGAGTACACCCCTAAGTGAAAATGTCCAAATTGGGCCCAAAGCGTCAATATTTTGTGTGGCCACCATTATTTTCCAGCACTGCCTTAACCCTCTTGGGCATGGAGTTCCCCAGAGCTTCACAGGTTCCCACTGGAGTCCTCTTCCACTCCTCCATGACATCATCATGGAGCTGGTGGATGTTAGAGACCTTGCGCTCCTCCACCTTCCATTTGAGGATGTCCCACAGATGCTCAATAGGGTTTAGGTCAGGAGACATGCTTGGCCAGTCCATCACATACAGTGGCCGTCTTGGAGATGCGTTTGGGGTTGTTATGATGCAATACTGCCCTGCGGCCCAGTCTCCTAAGGGAGGGAATCATGCTATGTCACAGTACATATTGGCATTCATGGTTCCCTCAATGAACTGTAGCGCCCCAGTGTCGGCAGCACTCATGCAGTCCCAGACCATGACACACTTGTCTTTGAACTCCTCACCTGGTTGCCACCACACACACTTTACACCATCTGAACCAAATAAGTTTATCTTGGTCTCATCAGACCACAGGACATGGTTCCAGTAATCTATGCCCTTAGCCTGCTTGTCTTCAGCAAACTGTTTGCGGGCTTTCTTGTGCATCATCTTTAGAAGAGGCTTCCTTCTGGGACGACAGCCATGCAGACCAATTTGATGCAGTGTGCGGCATATGGCCTGAGCACTGACAGGCAGACCCCCCCCCACCCCTTCCACCTCTGCAGCAATGCTGGCAGCACTCATATGTCCATTTCCCAAAGACAACCTCTGGATATGACGCTCAGTACGTGCACTCAACTCCTGAGCTGTAGCCTAGGCAATCTTTATGTAGAGCAACAATTCTTTTTTTCAGATCCTCAGAGAATTCTTTTCTATGAGGTGCCATGTTGAACTTCCAGTGACCAGTATGAGAGTGAAAGCGATAACACCAAATTTAACACACCTGCTCTCCAATCACACCTGAGACCTTTTTAACACTAACGAGTCACATGACACTGGGGAAGGAAAATGGCTAATTGGGCCCAATTTGGACATTTTCACTTAGGGGTGTACTCACTTTTGTTGCCAGCGGTTTAGACATAAATGGCTGTGTGTTGAGTTATTTTGAGGGGACAGCAAATTTACACTGTTATACAAGCTGTACACACACTACTTTACATTGTAGCAAAAGGTCATTTATTCAGTGTTGTCACATGAAAAGATAAAATAAAATATTTACAAAAATGTGAGCAGTGTATTTACTTTTATGACATACTGTATATACACACACACACACACACACACACACACACGTTTTGAATTTCATTTCTATTTTAAACTGAATGAGTTGTTTTACAAGGTGAGGGTTCACATAGTGTATACTTTAATGTTTATGGGACACCCACATACACTGCTGGCTCATTAGGAATAATGGTGATTGGACAGGTAAACCTTTTTCAAATGCTACTATTTTGAATTTGATGAGCTGGTGCTAGGAGGGGTCTGCAGCCAGGCTCTCCTACTTTATGCCCGACAAGCCTGCAAATGGTCACTCATGTGATTCATGGCACATAACCAGACCACTATATAGAACCTATGGCCAGCTTGAGACGAGCTGTTATAAATGACACTAAAATCACTGCAGATGGCAGAATTTTTTAAAGCAAAAATTAATGCACATTTCAAAAAATGTACACTGAGAAATAAAGCAATGCAGGCTGCACCATTTTGTACTAGGCTTATTCTTCCTAAGGATCATCTAATGTGAGAATTGTGTAGGGCATGTACAGTTTGGTAAGCATGAAAAGAACAAGCAAGAGAAATATCCAGCCACTGTTTCTTCACCTAAGCGATCATAGAATTGGTAGAGAAGAATCAACATTGAGCAGCACATGACCACAAACACACAGATCATGACAGGCGTAACATCCACAGTCTCATCATCGTGTTTCTTATCAGATCCATCATCCCTCTTATGCTTCATGTACCGCCTGCAAGTAAGACAAAAGAAAACATTTGTTACTCTTATGTTTGCTTACAAACAGATTTATTTTGTTTTCTAAAATTAAAAGTACAACTGAAGCCAAAAATATTTTTATTTTTTATTTTTTGGCTAGAGTGGCGAGGGATTAGAACACTATTTGTTCCGTTTACCATTATCATTATAAAAAAGAAAATCCCAAATTTTAGGTTGCCCCCAGAAAAGTACACTAGTTCTGTTGACCCATGGGTCCCCAAGGGATTTTCTTAATTTGCAAGGATTTCCTCTCACTTCCCGTTTTGGCTATGGGACAGGAAGTGAAGGGAAATCTCTTCAATGGGACACAGATGACAAAAAATAAACTGACAGGGGCTATGACACTCCCTTACTCTAGCCAAAATGAAAGTTTTGCCCATAGTTATACTTTAATCTGGAGAAGGGTTCCAAAAAAATAAAAAAAATAAAAAATGAAGTGTCTCTAAGATTCTTATCAAAAATTAAGCCTAAACTATGAGTGACTTTGATCTGAGTGATTTAACTTCTTGCTGCTAATCACCTCATTTGCAATATATCAATCTGTTGCAAATTAGGTGGTATCACAGACAAGAATGGGGGAACACCACCCCACTGTTAATTTTTTAGTCAGTCTTGACTTAATTTCAGTTTTAGTTGTATTTTAGTCATCTGCATAGTTTTAGTCATATATTTTAGTTGACTAAAATCTCTAGTACATTTGAGTCGACTAAAATCTCCTGTACCCACCCCACCTGAACTTCCACTTCCCTCTGAGCTTTGCCGGTCTGTTAAAGCCCCAGCACAACTCTATTGGTAAGCTGTATTGGCTTAGAGACACAGGCTCCCCCGTCTGCCTGCTGCCTGGGAGTTCTGGAACAATGCCCTGCAGACCACAGAAGAGAAACTCCTTCATCGGATTCATGTCTGTCTGGACGTGACGTGGTGAGTATCCCCTCCAGCAAGGTAGCAGTGCTTAGCACTATGTAAAATAACAGCCTTCGCAGACCATCCAGTTCTCTGCCCTGTGCACTCCCTCTCTCCCATTTACTTCCCCATCCCCACTTGCAGGTCACCTCCCCATCCCCAAAGTATAATGCACCGTGCCCTTGTACTCCTTCACTCTCATTTACTTCCCCATCCCCACTTGCAACCTGGCATTACAGCCAATAGAGTTTACGTTTTTTTTTTTTCTTTATATTTTAAAGTTTGTCAAAAAGCAATACTTTTCTTTGTTTATGAGACTTAGTTTTATTCATAAAGACATTATATATCACAAAAGGTAAATCTGTGTCTGTAGTGCGCGTTCAAACCTTAATACCATATTCGATTTTTACTCCAGTAGTTTATAATGAGTTTGGCAATTTCTAGAGAAATGCTTAAATAACACATGACACTTTAGCTAAACCCATTCGATTTTAGTTGACTAAAATGTACTGGAGATTAGTCAACTAAATGAAAAACGGAATTGATTTTCATCATAGTTTTCACCAATTAACTTAATTAGAATTTTATTTTCAATTTGTTTTCCTTAGTGAAAACATGCAGCTGGCGAAAACTATGAGGAACATATTTTTGGCAATGAAATTAACACTGCACTGGCCCCATCAAACAGAAATAATGTGTAAATTATTACAAAAATACTACTATATATAATTTAGAAACACTTAGGGCCAGTTCACAAAGGGGCGGCTTTAAAGTCGCCCGACTCTCGTTTGACTCTGAAGCCGCCCCGTACAGTGCAACTTCAGCATGGCTTGCAAAACGAGTTCTGTATAGAAGTCAATGCAAGCCGCTCCGAAGTCGCCCCAAAGTAGTACAGGAACCTTTTTCTAAGTTCTGATTCGCTCCTATTAGAAGGGTTCCATTGCAATGCATGGAGCGGGACTTTTCCCAACTGGAGATCCTGCTAGTAGCAGCCCTCCATTCCTATGTACACATCTTACCTGGTAGCCAAACCTCATTATTAGTCTCAGCTTTCCATGAGCGTTTTTATATGTGAGATGACTGATGCTCAGGGCTCTCGCATTCTCTTTGCTGTGGAAGCCTGTTGCTGGGTGAAAAGGCTGAGTGTTGACAGAACATAAAAAAAGGATACAAAAGCTGCCAGTTTGTATTTGGGTACTGATTAGGAAGAACCCTTCAAGAACTGACCTGAGTTTAATAAGTGGCTTGGATAAGCAATTGCTGTACATAGTCCTGGAGTAAAAACGGTTTGTTTCTCGTCTTGCTGAAAAAGTGCAGGACAAACCTGCTTAGACTGTTCCTATGTGTCCCTGTCTAATGCATGGTTCACCACTGCTAAAAGCAATTAAGCGTGTTCCCCTTACAAAAATATATATACACACACACCAATCAGCCATAACATTATGACCACTGACAAGTTAGGAAAATACCATTGCTTATCACCTTACAATGGCATCTGAAAGTTGGTGGGATATATTAGGCAGGAAGTGAACATGCTGTCCCAAAAGTTGATGTATTGAAAGCAGAAATAAATAGGCATGTGTAAGAATTTGAGTGACTGACAAGGGCCAAATTGTAATGGCTAAGATGACTGGGTCAGAGCATCTCCAAAACTGCAGCCCATTTAAGATGTTCCCAGTCTGCAGTTGTCAGACCCTACCAAAAGTGGCCCAAGGGAGGAAAACCAGCGAACTGGCAACAGGTTCATGTGTGGCCAAGACTCACTGATGCACGTGGGGAGCGAAGGCTTGACTGCGTAGTCTGATTCAACAGAAGAGCGACTGTAGCTCAAATTGCTGAGAAAAGTTAATGCCGCTTTTGATAGAAAGGTGTCAGGATACATAATGCATTACAATTTTCGTCATATGAGGCTGCGTAATCCCAGACTGGTCAGGGAGCCCCCATGATGACCTGTGTCCATTGCCAAAAATGCCTCCAATGAACCACGGAGTAATGGAAGAAGGTGGCCTGATCTGATGAATCACATGGTTTCTTTTAACTCATTTGGATGGTTGGGTGCTTGTGCATCACACGTACCTGGGGAAGGGATGGAAACAGGTTGCACTATGGCAATAAGGAAAGCTTGCGGAGGCATCGTAATGCTTTGGCTAGTGGTGCCAATGCCTCAATGGGTCAGAGCTGTTTTGAAGGGGAAAAGGGGGGGGGAACCTACTCAATAATAATTGAGTGGTCATAATGTTATGGCTGATCGGTTTATATATAATCACCTATCTATAAGTCAGCTTACAAATACATGTTAAACAACAGTGGCAATAGGGAAGGAAAGGTTCTTTCATACTGTAACATTCTCACTTTTTTTTTTTTAAATAAGTACAGTCTTAACAATTGAATCTGTATTCCACCGCAGCATAAACATTTTTGTGTAACAACAAATAACGACAGACATAATGTTAGTTCAAATGCCTACTTTTTTAAAATAAATTCCCATTCTAAACATAACCTCTAAAATATACTTACTTTTTAACATCTCTGCTACCTGCCCAATAGCCACCAATAGCCACAGTTCCTACAGCCATCATGAAAATGATGACCATGTTGTAGTCCAGAACAGGTTCATTTGGTGCATACATGGCCACTTTCACTGAAGGACCGAATGTCTAGCAAAAAAAAAAAGGTGAGAATATGGTCAGCTAACAATTAAGTATGCAAGGTACATTTCTTAGGAAAAGCTATAATCGAATTCAACTCAATCTTTATTACCCTTGGAAATAGAAAGTAAAAGACAGTAGGCAATAAATCCAATACAGTGACCTTTATAGTACCCCTTGATAAAATGTCCCAAGTTGTGGGGACCCCTAACAGTAAATATATTTTCGTAGCATTGGTTGTCAGCATCCAAGGCCCCTAACCCACGGACATTTAGCACTACCTGAGTCCCTTCCACTCGTACCGTATTAAAACCCCTTATGGTACATTTTAAGATGTACCACTCTCTTTGTTTTCCTTTCTCTTACATCTCTCTCTATGCTCATTTCTTGTTTTTCCCCCATCCATCTCTCTAGCAGTCTTTCTCTTATTCTCCCTCTCCCTTTGTTCCTCCCCCTCTTTTCCATGTATTCTCTATTTTTATTCCTCCTCTTACTCCTTGGTGGGAGGGTGGGGGGAATGGGATGAGTGGCAGTGCTGGTGGGGGGTGGGATGAGTGGCAGTGCTAGAGGGAGTTCTGATGAGCCAACTTAGGTGCTCTTGATCAAGGTCATCTGCTGATCTGAGAACTGTAGTGGGGACTTTTAATGGTAACTATAATCACAGGTAGCGTTACTCACTGTCTCTCTGGATTCACTGTGTCTCTGGCTTTGTGGTGTCTCATAGCAGTGACACCCATGCCAAAATCAGGAGATAGGGCCTCCTCCAGCCCCTCCCACTTCGCATGCCTCACCAGTCAGCTGACCTCTAGTCTCTGCCCCCCAGCCATGCTGTGAACTGAATGGGCAGCTGCGAAGGGACTGAGTGGGTGGCCACGGGCTCCAGGGACAGCACTGCTGGGCAGCCACAAAAGGGCTGGGAGAGCAGTGCAGCCTTCAGGAACAGCCCAAGATTCGGTGACCCCTGGCAAATCATCATTCGACTCCTGAGGGGGTTGAGGACCACTGATCTAATAGGTTAAAATATATTGTCAATGGAGTATGATAAAAAAAAAAAAAAAAAAAAAAAAAGAACTTCAAAAGGGGTCTGCTCGTTTGGTAGTCAGATGTTATTTATTAATATGATGCTTAACCCTTTCATGACTAAGCCTATTTCTGACATTTGGCGTTTACAAGTTAAAATCTGTATTTTTTGCTAGAAAATGACTTAGAACCCCCATAAAAGCCGCTCGGTTGTTATCCCAGAGGAGCGGGAAGGGAAACCTCCTGCCGCTGCCTTCTGCCTCTCTTACCGGGCCTCCCGTCCCACCGGGAGACCCGATCCGCTACTTGCAACGGCTAGAGACAGACTGGCATGAAGCTGGAAATGGCTTTGTTCCAGTCTTTTCTCTGTAAACATGGAGGTGACATCACAACGTCCCTTCCGGTTTACTCGACCAGAAGGGTTTAAGCCGACCGCCCGCTCTAAAAAAACGGTACTGGGATGATGCCTGCAGCTGAGTGCATCATCCTGGTATAACCCCCCTAAAGCCGGGGCCACATATACGTTAAGAAGATACTTCAGCTTTTCCATGTACTGCATCAGCATTTTTTCCTTACCTTACTGATATCCAACATATCGCTGTAGCTAAGTAGAGCCACTGGAATATCAATCTCTTCATACTGACTACGATTACCGCCAGGAGGGACCTGAAAATAGTATTAATACATTCAATACTATTATTATTATACAGGATTTATATAGCGCCGACAGTTTACCCAGTGCTTTACAACATTGGGGCAGACAGAACAATTCAATACAGGGGGGAATGAGAGAGCCCTGCTCGTTAGAGCTTACAATCTAGGAGGGAGGGTCAGGTTATACAAAAGGGTAATAGCTGTAGGGAGTGAGCTAATGGAGAAAATAGTGCAGTTGTTAGATGGAGGCAGGATAGGCTTCTCTGAAGAGGAAAGTTTCAGGGATCGCCTAAAAGTGGATACATTTGGAGACAGTCTGACCGATTGGGGTAGTGAATTCCAGAGGATGGTGAGGCCTTCGGGAGAAGTCCTGGAGGCGGATATGGGAGGAGGTGATGAGGGAGCTAGAGAGCAGGAGGTCTTGGGAGGAACGAAGAGGGCGATTAGGTTGGTATTTTGAGACTAGGCTAGTGATGTAGCTGGGGGCAGAGTTGTGGGTGGCTTTGTAACTTATTGTTAGTATTTTGAATTTAATTCGTTGAGCGAGTGGCAGCCAATGGAAGGATTGCAGACACTGAGCGGTTTGTAAGGTGGATGAGTCTGGCAGCAGTATTCATGATGGACTGAAGGGGGGATAGTCTATTTAAAGGCAAGCAAATGAGGAAGGAGTTGCAGTAGTCAAGGTAAAAGATGACCAGGGAGTGAATCAGGAGCTTTGTGGTTTCATTGGTTAGAAAGGGACGTAGTTTAGAGATGTTGCAGAGGTTGAGGCGGTAAGCTCTGGAAAGTGATCGGATGTGGGGCCGAAAGGAGAGTTCAGAGTCCAGGATAACACCTAGTACGCTGACATGTGGTGATGGATGGATGGTTGTGTCATTGCTCTTGACAGATAAGTCAGGGGAAGAGGCTTATGGGGGAGGAATTATTATAAGCTCGGTTTTGGACAAGTTGAGTTTGATGAAGTGGTGTGACATCTATACAGATATGTCTGTTAGTAAGTTAGTGATGCGTGAGGAGACTGAAGGAGTGAGTTGAGGGGTGGAGAGATAGCTTTGTGTGTTGTCAGCATAGAAATGATATTGAAACCCGTGAGAGGCTATCAGCTGACCCAGGGAAGAGGTGTACATTGAAAATAAGAGGTCCAAGAACAGAACCTTGGGGGACCCCGATAGAGAAGGGAAGAGGAGTGGAGGAAGTAGAATTGTAAGTGACACTGAAGGTGAGTTGGGATAGGAAGGAGGAGAGCCACTGAAGAGCACAGTCACGGAGACCAAGGGAGTAAAGTTTTTTGAGGAGGAGAGGGTGGTCAACCGTTTCAAGGGCAGCTGAAAGGTCCAGAAGAAGAGTACAGAATAGTGTCCGTGGTTTTTTGCAGTTAGTAGGTCATTTGTGAGTTTTAAAATAGCAGTTTCTGTGGAGTGTTGAGGGCGAAATCCAGATTGAAGGGGATGAGGTGGTCACTCATTTGGTTGTAAACGAGGCGTTCAAGGAGTTTAGAGGAAAAGGGGAGCAAGGAGATAGGGCGTAGGTTGTTAAGATTGGTAGGGTCCAAGGACAGCTTTTTAAGTATGGGGGTGACCAATGCATGTATTAGAGCATTGGGGAAGATGGCAGAGGTGAGGGAGAGATTGAAGATGTGGGTTAGAGAGTGTAGGAGAGAGTCAGAGGGCGACCGTAGTATTTGAGAGGGAACAGGGTCCAGGTGGTTAGGTGGGCGTTAGAAAGGAGCTTAGCAACTTTGTCTGTGGTAGCAGATTTGAATAAGGGGAGTGCCAATTGTACCTGTTGACATGGGCTTAACTGGGGGAAGATACCTGTAGAGTGGAGATTTCATCACGGATTGTATCAAACTTGTTTTTGAAGTGATTAGCAATCTCCTGGGCAGTGAGTGAGTCAGTGGGTGGAGGCAGTGGAGGACGAAGTAGAGAGTTGAAGGTAGAGAAGAGTTTATGGGGACTGGAGGAGAAGGTGTTAATAAGAGTTGTAAAATAGGTCTGCTTGGCAGTGTGGAGGAAAGAGTAGTATTTTCGGAGGGCAGATTTGTATTGGTTAAAGTCTTTGAGAGACTTAGTCTTGTGCCAGGGATGCTCAAGAGCACGACTACATTTTTTGAGAATTCTAGTGTCAGCCGTTTGCCATGGTTGTAGGGGTTGAGGCCTGATTCTGCGTGTAGTGAGGGGAGCGAGGTTGTCAAGGGTGGAGGGATTTATTGTAGATGAAAGTGGCTTGTCTGGGGCAGGACAGGGGAGAGATTTTGTCATAGAGGTGGTCAGTAGCAGAATAGAGGAGAGAAGAGCTGAAGTTGCGAAAGTTTCTACGGGTGATGGTTAGCCGATTGGAGGGAGAGGTGGAGGAAGACAGGGGGAGAGAGAAACTAATAAGGTGGTGGTCGGAGAGAGGAAAAGGATTGTTGGAGAAGTTGCATGGAGTGCATAGGTAGGAGAATACAAGGTCAAGGGTGTTGCCATCAGAGTGAGTAGAAGCTTGTACTCATTTCTTCAGGTCAAATGAAGAGGTTAGACTAAAGCCTCATACACACGATAGGACTTTGTACAAACCTTCCCTTGGATTTTTGTACAAAGGGCGTCGGCCCTGAACTTGTATTGCATACACACAGCAGGACTTTTTCAGCCAACTTTCACCAAAACACGTGGTTTTTCTGCTCTTTACCGCCACCTTTGGTCAACTTCTGTATTGTTGTCTGATCTTTTGCATTGGTTCTGAGCATGCCTGTTTGTACTTTGTACAAAAGTCCTATGGTTTTGTGTACACACGATCAGACTTTGCTCCATCGGACTTTTGTTGCCAGAAAGTTTGTCCGTTCGCACAGCCAACAAAAGTCCGATGAAAACCAAAAAAGTTTGTCTGATGGAGCGTACACACGGTCGGATGTTGCTCCAAAACAGCTAATTTGCATGTTTGTTGTCAAAAAGTCTGATCGTGTGTATGGGCCTTAAGAAGTTTAGAAGTAGCAGGAGTGTTTGTGTTAGCAGGGATGTTGAAATCCCCGAGAAGGATTGTGGGAAAGACAAAAAAGGTACCATTAAATTATAAAAATACTAGACAAAGGTATTATTAAATTCAATTATCATTAACATGCTCAGGCTAAAGAAACCATTAAAACTCAATGATATTTGTGGTTTTGGATGCTTGCATACATGGGAATTTGTGTCAGAAATTGAAAAGGCAAAAGCAACTGAATTCCAAGATTAGACCATGAGTTGCCTAAATTGATCTTCACTGCCACCTTTAGACTATATCTGGCACTGCAATTCTGCCACTGTAAGTGGCAGACCTGACCCTTGTTTAATATCTACTGTATAAAGAAAATGCAGTAACTCCATCCAGGGCCTGATTGACAGATTCTTAAGCTGGGTACACACTAAGAAAATTAAAGAAAAATTACGTACGAGGAATGATCGACTATTATCTGATCATTAGTATAATGCTTTCGACAGCCGATTAGAGCGGGAAAAAAAAAGTGGCAAGCTAGAAAATTTTTACTGTACGTGAACATAGCGTCTGATTTTCACTCAATGTATACAGTAATCATAAGGAAATAATCAAATAGAAAAGCATGCATGATCACAAGCAAAGAACGAGCCAGAAGAAGGTGACAACAAACATAGAAATCATACACTAGAAATAACATTTTCCTTTGTCCTTCGAAAATTTTCATACAAGCCAATTCCATTGTCAGTCACATCATGATACACACCTTTGTGGAAAAGCTGACAAACAGTACAGGTTTATTATTATTTTTATAGGCTTACCTGTAGGTAAAAATAAAAAGGGTATACAACCCCTTTAATCTTCAACTGCCATGATCCTGCACGTGTAATCAGTTATGACACCAGCCATTGGATGGTTTGACAGTTTGGCTGAGGCCACAACCAATGTGACAGTTACATTTCTGGCACATGGAGTCAAACTATTTTTTAAAACTTTTAAATCGATGGGTTTACTTCCACTTTAAATTGCTAGAATTTTATAATGACAAGATGATACAGAAAGAAATGCTTGACTAGTAACCAGTATCTGGAAAAACAGATTTTAGCAAAGGGGACCACCCCTTTCTTTCCCTAATTTCCAACCTGTGTTTGGGTTTGATGGGATACCTACCTTTTTTATAAGCAAAATGTTTAGGCTGTTTATTGGAATCGAAAAATGGCAGCCCAAACAAAGTATGTCATCAGAAAACTGATCATGCAAAAGATTCATAATACCCTCCTACTCACCAGCCGCTCCCGACTAACGATTAGTAGCCCACGTGCTCCATTGATTTGCGCCAGTCGCACCTTCTCATAAAAAGTGCAATTTCCCCTCATTACCATAGGGATACGATTACTGAAGCCACCATCTGGGACATCCGCAGGGGAACAAAGAACAGATGCAGTCTGATCTTGAAGATGTAGCAAGGCCTACATTTAGGACAAAATGAGAAAGTTTTTGATCAACTATTAAACCAGCAGATTTCTGACATATTACTCAATGTTTTACTGAGTACACAGAGCAATTGTCATTGGTCCCTGCCTGCCAAAGGAGCTGCTAATCTCAAGTCCCTAAAATACTTCCTAGCTGCTGACTAATGCTGCGTACACACGAACGGACTTTGACGGGAAATGTTCGATGTGAGCTTGTTTTCAGATAGTCCGACCGTGTGTATGCTCCATCGAACATTTGCTGTCGGAATTTTCGCACACAAATGTTTGAGAGGAGGCTCTCAAATATTCTGACAACAAAACTTGTTGTCAAAAAGTCCGTACGTGTGTACACCAGTCCGTTGCACAAAAGTTTCTGCATGCTCTGAATCAAGCAGAAGGAGCCGCACTGGCTATTGAACTTCTTTTCTCGGCACGTCATACGTGTTGTACATCACCACGTTCTAACATTCAGAATTTTTGCCTAACATTTGTGTGACTGTGACTGTATGCAAGACAAGTTTGAGCCAACATCCTTCGGGAAAAGAATCCACGGTTTTGTTGTCGGAAAATTCGATCGTGTGTATGGGGCATTAGAAGTATTAAGCATACAGGGCCATATTTATAAAGAGATTTTCCCTACTCACTGGAGTTTATTTACTAAAGCTAGGGAGTGCATAATCAGGCTCACTTCTACATAGAAACCTCAGCTTGTCCAATTAAGCTTTGGAAATAAAACCTGCAAACAGATTGGTTTCTTTGCAGAAGTGAGACTGATTTTGCACTCTCCAGTTTTAGTAAATAGACCTCACTGTTACTAGAATAGAACATTTCTGTTTTCACAGTTGTCTGTATTCTCATCATGTCTTACATTGATGACCACTGTCAGGAGGGGCACACAGTCATAAGTAAACACCTGACAGAGGTTTAATTTTTCCATACGCTTTCCAAATATCCAATACTGTAAAAGTTCTATCCATCTTACCATGTTATCCACAAAAATAAAAAAATAAAAAACCTGCAAAAGAAAGAAAAAAAAATTTGATTTTTTGTGCTCACCGTAAAATCCTTTTCTCTGTAATTCACCGACCGACACAGCGCCTCTCTTAGCCATTGGGTTGTTTTCCCTATTACTAGGATATACTAGGCATTAGTTGTAACACAACACTCAGAACTCTTAGTTCTGCCCAGGGGGCGGTCCCTTGGGCAACAACCCTCCACTCTGCCAGACAGACCTCAGTACGTCAACAAGCAGTATAACGTAAAGATAAAAAGGAGGGGCAGGTGCTGTGTCGGTCGGTGAATTACAGAGAAAAGGATTTTACGGCGAGTACAAAAAAAATCCCATTTTCTCTTATATTCACCGACCGACTCAGCTCCTCTCTTAGCCATTGGGACCTCCCCAAGCAGTCCCAAACGAGGGGTGGGAAAACAGCATAGAAACTTCATCCACCATGGCAAGTGGGAACTAGTGAAACTTTACCCACAAAAAACGGTGCATGGAAAAAAAAAACACCACAAAAACCAGGGTACCCTCAACAGGAGTGACTACCCATAACCGCACCAAAAACTGCGGAATGTAATGCAACAGCGCATTAACTTAACAGTACTGTGTTTTTATCAAAAAAACAGGAAAAAAGGAAATATATATTGCATATTCAATTGCAACTATACGGCCGCCTGCAAAACTTTGCGGCCAAAACAGGCATCAGCCGATGCACTGACGTCTACCTTGTAGAACTCGGTAAACGTGTGGACCGGCGACCAGGTCGCCGCTTTACACACCTGAGCGACAGACGCTTGGTGTCGGAAGGCTCAAGATGTTCCGATTGCCCTTGTGAAGTGGACCGTGACCGGAAAGGGGGGCACCTGCCCCTTCAAGGCGTAGGCTTGTACTACAATCTGTCTGATCCACCTGGAAATGGTGGCTGACAAGACCGCCATGCCTTTCTTTGGACCAGCCACCGAAACAAACAGTGAGTCTGACTTCTGAAAGGGAGCCGTGGCAGACAAATACACCTTCAGAGCCCGAAACCACGTCCAGAGCGTGAAGGGCCACCTCCTTAGGGTGCTTTGGATTAGGACACAGAGATTGTATTACCATGTCCTCATTGATATGAAAACCAGAGACCACTTTCGGTAGAAAAGAAAGTTGCGGAAACACCACCACCTTATCCTTGTAGATAACCAGATAGGACGACTTGCAGGACAAAGCCGCCAGTTCCGAAACCCTCCTGGCCGATGTGATGGCCACTAGAAAGACCACTTTCTGGGAAAGAGTCAACAAGGGAATCTCCCTGATATTTTCAAACGGCGGTTTTTGAAGCGCCGACAACACCAGGTTCAAATCCCATGGAGGCAACGGTGGATGCTCTGGAGGGACTAGATGTCGTACCCCCTGAACGGAGGTACTCCCTAAGGAGTGAGACGCCAGGGGGGTCGCTGAAAAAAAAGACAGCCAAGGCTGAAATTTGCCCCTTAATGGTGCTTAACGCCAATTTCTGGTCTACTCCTTGCTGAAGAAACAGCAGAATCCTGGATATAGAAAAGGAGCGCAGATGCCATCCTTTCTCCTCACACATGGAGATGTAGGCCTTCCAGATATGATGGTATATCTTCCGGGAACAGAATTTTCGTGCTCACCGAGTCCGACAGACCCTAGTTCCTCAACACTTTGCTCTCAATAGCCATGCCGTTAAAGCCAGTGATGGTAAAGAAGGATGGAGAATCGGACCTTGTGACAGAAGTACCTCTCGCAACGGCAGTAGCCAGGGAGCGCCTGCCACCAGACGCACCAGGTCTGCGTACCAAGGACGCTAAGGCAAATCTGGGACAACCAGTATCACCAAGATCCCCTCTGCTTCCACTCTGCGAAGCAGGCGTGGTAACAGTTTCAGTGGAGGAAAGGCGTAGATCAGCTGTTACTGATCCCACGGAGCCACCAGTGCGTCTGATGCGTCTGTCCACGGATCTCTTGTCCTGGACACGAATCTTGGCACCTTCCGATTGAGATGGGAGGCCAGAAGATCAACGTCTGGTGTGCCCCACTTCAGGCACAGTAACCTGAATATCTCCGGATGCAATGCCCATTCTCCTGGGTCCAAGTTCTGTTGACTCAGATGGTCCGCTTGCCAGTTCTCCACTCCTGGGATGTAAATGGCCGACAGGGCCGGTACATGTCGCTCTTCCCACCGAAGTATGTGAGCGACCTCCCGTGCAACGTCTGAGCTTCTTGTTCCCCCTTGGTGATCGACGTATGCCACCGCAGTGGCGTGGTCTGACTGGATCCTAATCGGACGCCCTTGCAGTCTCATCAACCATGTGGAGAGGCACAGCCTGATCACTCTCAATTCGACCAGATTGATCGGCAACTTGGATTCTTCCATCAACCAGTGGCCCTGAGCCGACTGAACCCCCATCACTCCACCCCAGCCGGATAGACTGGCGTCAGTTGTGATCACTGTCCACTTCAGAGGTAGGAACGATTTTCCGGATTGAATCACCGGGGACCTCAACCACCAGATCAGCGAGTCTCTGACTGACTGGCTCACCTGGATCTGTCGATCCAGGGACAACTGAGATTTGTCCCATTTTGTTAAAATCTCCTTCTGCAGGACTCTGGTGTGGGACTGAGCATAAGGTACTGCCTCAAAAGGAGGCTATCATGAGTCTCAGTACTCGCATGCAAAAGTGGAGCGACTACCACTTGCGGTTCATAAGCAGTTTTACCGCGGACCTGAGAGTCTGCAGTTTGTCTGAAGGGAGAAACACCCTCACTTCCATGGAGTCCAGCAGCAAGCCTAGGTACTTCAGGCACTGGGTCGGTACAATCACCGACTTCCTTAGGTTCAACAGTCACCGAAATTCTTGCAGGGTCTGCATGGTGATCGCCACATCCTCCTCTAATTCTGAGGTGGAAGATGCCCTCAGGAGGAGATCGTCTAGGTATCCCACGATCGCGATCCAACGTTGCCGTAGCAACACCAAAACTGGGGCCAATACCTTGGTAAAGACTCGGGGGGCTGATGCCAGACCAAAAGGAAGAGCCACAAACTGGTAGTGGGCTTCCCCAACTGCAAACCGCAGACATTTTTGATGCCGAAGGCATATGGGTATGTGCAGGTACGCATCCTGGATGTCTAAGGACGCCAGGGAGTCCCCTTGATGGAGTGCAGCGACTACTGAGCGAACTGATTCCATTCTGAACTTCTGCACTTTTACAAAGTGATTGAAGGCTTTTAGGTCCAAGATTGGACGTATCCCTTCCTTCTTGGGAACCACAAACAGATTTGAGTAGAATCCCTGGAAGCGTTCCGATTCCGGAAACCGGTACAACTACCCCGCGATTCAGCAGGTCCCTTACTGCCCCCAAGAGGGCCACCCGACGAGCCGGGGATACAAGTATGCTGGAGGGGAAGAATCTGTTTGGCGGCCAAGAGAGAAACTCTATCTTGTAGCCTGTGGAAATCAGATCGCAGACCCATTGGTTGGATAACCGAGAGGACCACCATGCTGCAAACTCCTGAAGGCGACCCCCCACACGAGACATGGGTGGGGGCAAACCTTCATGCGGTAGCACTTTTATTATTCGCAGGCTTGGTAGGCTTGTGGTTCAAGGGACGTTTTTGACCATCTGTGGTCGTCCTGTCAGTCTGGGGACGTTTTGTCGAAGCTCCGGGCGGACGAAAAAGCCGTTTGTGAGCGGAAAAAGCGTGGCTCCTTTGCCTTCCTGGCCTGTGGGAGTAGGGTACTCTTACCACCAGTGGAATTTTTAATAATGTCATCCAAGGAGGCTCCAAAGAGCCAGTCGCCAAGGAAGGGAAGATCTATCAGGGCTTTTTTGGATGCCTGGTCAGCAGACCAGCATTTTAGCCAAATCAGGCGTCTCAGGACCACAACTGACACTGAAGCCCTGGATAACAGAGGGAGAGTATCCAGGGCCGCGTCATAGACGTACTTAAGGCCTTGCACTAGTTGGTCGGCTAGTTCCACGCAGACAGGAGAAGCCTGTTGCTCTCCCAATTCGCGGTGCAAAAGTTTTGCCCACCCAGTGTCTGCGAAACAAGTGTGGATGCTAGTACTGGTCGCACGGCTGACCCCACAACCGTAAACAAGGAACGAGCCACTGCCTCGGCCTTCCTGTCCGTGGGATCCTTGAATGCAGGAGTCCCCTCAACCGGGATCGTGGTTACTTTATTTAACCTGGATACTGGGAGGTCCACGACCGGAGGAGCCGACCATTTTTTGAGAAAGCTCTCGTCAAAAGGGTAACACACTGCCATGTATTTGGGGACCGAAAAAGGTCCGTTGCGGGCGACCCCATTCCTTGTAAATGAACTTGTCAAAATAAGTCAGATACGGGAACACCTTAGGTGAACGTGCTGGCTTGCGGGACCCAAAAGGGACCGGTACATCAGCAGAGGGATCTGCTGGCTCCTGAATCTTCAGGGTATCACACACAGCTGTAATAAGTGCTCCAACAAGCGCTTTGTCGCACACGGACGGGGACCCATCGTCATTGTCCGAACGGTCCTGGTCAGCGTCGTCTGACAAGACAGAGCAGGGGTCACCAGTCTGCAGGTGACCCGGTTACAATTGCCTGAATTTCGGGGGAAGAAACACCAGTTTCTGAAGCCATGCTGACCCTACTCTGTCTGCCACCTGAAGAGGATTTAGGACAGTGACAGTCCCACCCTCCTTGCTGCCGCTGGCTGAGGGGCTCTTTCCCGCTGGACTCACCACCCTGAGGAGTTCTGCACTATCCCACAAGCAGTACCTGTAGTCCCTGTAGGCTCCCAGCTGCAGAGGATACAAAAGCTGTGTTGGTAGTAGCCACTGCAATTAGCGCCAAACCGCTGTGAAATGTGCTCAGTCTTCAATAAAATGGCAGCCCAGCATCCAGTACAAAGACATAAAAACACAGGGTAAATGGCTGTGAGAGCACATGAGCACATGCAAGAAACACTGAAAAAAAAAACGTGTTCAGGCTTCCAGAAAATGGCCACCAGTGTCCTGTATAGGAGATCACTAGGAAAATGGATGCTGAAGCCCAGGAAAGCATGCTGCCCTTGCCCACACCTAAAATGGCCGCCAGCAGCTCCATGAGGTACAGGAAGAAAACAATGGCAGTGAACACAGCGCCGTACAAGACATCAGCAAAACCTCACAGGCACCTTCCAGGGGCATGAAGAACAGGACCCAGGACACCGCTAGGCAGCGCAGCCCCCCAACCCAGATGAGAGCCCCCCTGGAGAGCCCCTGTATAGGCACAAACACACCGCTCAGCAGCCACATGCAGCATCCCCCACAGGGAGGGGGGGGGGAAGATAGGGACAGGGAGAGAAGAGTGGGGAGGTGAGAGACCCCTGAATCGACCTCCAAGGGAATGCCCAGCTGCTCAGCCCCACTGAGGCAGGGAGAGCTGTACTTACCAGTCCTGAAGAGCTGGGAGACATTCCATTACAGACCCACTCTCTGATCAGTACAGGGTGGCTGCTGGCCTCGGCACACTGGGACGCAGACATCAGTAGCCCGGTCATATGTGTGCCCCGGAGCATAAAAGCTCCCTGACCACTTCTGGAGCTGAGGTGTTATCGTGGCCGACCAAGCGCGGAGCTCTGGCCAGACTGGGGAGACTACAAGGATAAGGGTATCCAGCTTGTCACCCAGCCTGCTGTTGATAGTAGATCACAGGATCATTCATCTTGTGCAAAAATCACGCTTCTGCATAAAAAAAAGCACGGACCGATGGGCCCGCAGGGTTGCTAGGTCCTTCTCCTTCACTAAGCAAAATAAAACTTAAGTCTGTCTGGCAGACTGGAGGGTTTTGCCCAAGGGACCGCCCCCTGGGCGGAACTAAGAGTTCTGAGTGTTGTGTTACAACTAACGCCTAGTATCTCCTAGTAATAGGGCAAACAACCCAATGGCTAAGAGAGGAGCTGTGTCGGTCGGTGAATACAAGAGAAAAACCCACGGGGCACCATATGTTATCATCCTACTCTTTGTTCCTGTGGGGCTGCATTAGTGGCCCTTGGGCTTGTGTCAATGGCATCCGTTTGACATTTTGAGATGTTTCTGGGATCATTCAGAAGTAATTGTCAGGTGCAATTGACCTCCTCCTCACCTAAATTTGACCTGCCACAAGCAGGTTTTGCAGTGCCATAGACTTGTACGAGGATGCAAAACTGTCTGAAGCAAAACAGATCCTTACTTTTTTTTTGTATTATTTTGCACAGTGCATAGAGCAACACTTGTCTTTAAAGTACTGTAACCGGTCTTATAGTTGTGATGCATTAGAAGACTTCCCTTTATATTTTTGGGGAAATTTTATATTGCAATTTGGAGATTCACATAGTTTGCGGATATCTGTAAAGTATTGTCCTTGTAAAAATTACTTCCAAAAGCAAAAAACTTACATAATGCAATATATTTTTAAAGCACTGCAAGAAAAACATAAACAGCAGGTTAAGTGATGGATGGTCCTTGTATGATGAATGGCTGCAAAAACTAGGCTTTGTTTATTGCCCTTGAAAAGGATTTTGTATCTACTAGACAGGTCTGTCAGTGACCCTGGAGATTTGTTAGAGTTGCCACCTCATCCCTTTAAAACCAAACACATATTCATTACACAGGTTATGTGGCTGATTAAGGTGGTAATTAAAACGCACTTAAATGCTTTAACTGTATGAAATTAGCCTCAGAACCTGTGTAAATCATATGTGTTCTGTTTTAAAAGGATGAGGTGGCAACACTAGTGTGTTTGTTGGCTACATACACAGTATTGTTGCATTACATGTAACATATAGAACACTTGCATTCTGACTGCAGGTAAAGGGCAACCTGGGGTTGATTTACTAAAACTGGAGTAAAATCTAGTGCAGCTGTGCATGGTATCCAATCAGCTTCTGACTTCAGCTTGTTCAATTAAGCTTTGACAAAAGAAAAACTGGAAGCTGATTAGTTTCTATGCAGTGCTGCACTAGACTGTGCACTCTTTAGGCTGCTTTCACACTGGGGCGGTATTCAGGCGTTACAGCGCTAAAAATAGCGCCTGTGTAGCGCCTGAAAAAAACCGGCCCCTTTCACTCCAGTGTGAAAGCCGGAGGGCTTTCACACTGGAGCGATGCGCTGGCAGGACGGTGAAAAAAGTCCTGCTAGCTGCATCTTTGGAGCGGTGAAGGAGCGGTGTATTCACCGCTCCTACCCATTGAAATCAATGGGACACCGCGGCAATACCGCCGGCAAAGCGCCGCTGCAGCGGCGCTTTGCGGGCGGTTTAACGCTTTTTCGGCCGCTAGCGGGGGTTAAAACCACCCCGCTAGCGCCCGCAGACCGATGCTAAAACGACGGTAAAGCGCCGCTAAAAATAGCGGCACTTTACCGCCGACGCCGCTCCCGCCCCAGTGTGAAAGCAGCCTTAGTTTTAGTAAATCTCCCCCTCTGGATTAATGTCAATGGGGAATGCATGCTGATGCTGTCAGACTCCTATTGCACCACATACATTTTACTACATACTTTTAGTGCAGCTGGATTACCTCCTAACTAAAGATGAGCTCAGGTGTGTTCGTATGGTCCACGTGCAGAGCCCGCCAGGAAGTCGGCGCAGCTCTGCACTAATAACAGGCAGTGAGACATTGCCCTGATGTGCGGCTGCAGAGATCGGGCAATGTTTCCCTGCCTGTGATTAGCGCAGCGCTGCGCCAACTTCCTGGCGGGCTCAGCACGTGGACCATACGAACACGCCTGAGCTCATCCCTACTCCTAACTGCAAGAACTTGTTTCTAGTATAGCAATCCACAAGCAGATTTAGCCTTGGTTTACACCAGTGAGGCTTTGAAATCGTGCTACTTCAGTGCAATTTCAAAGCCACAGATCAGTGCGATTTGGATTTCAGATTTAATTTCAGCTTGAGACTTAATTTAACAGAAGTCAATGCAAGTTGCAATGAGATTGCAGAACAGTAGTACAGGAACCTTTTTCAGAGTCGCAACGACTTGAACGGTTCCATTGCCAAAAATAAGGTGCAACTTATGCGATTTTGAACTGTCAAATTGCATTGGTGTGAACAAGGGCTTTACACCATAATCGTTAAATGTCAACTCAATACAAGTGCATGTGTTTTTCCACGCATATTTCTAATATGGAAATGGAAAACAAATAGTATTCTGAGAACCTTCTATTTAAACTACGTGGCAAATTAAATATGGAGTTAAGAGCTTGATATGGCTTTGTGGCAACACTGCAGATCAAAAATTATAAGTGTGATGCTCACGCTGTCATTAACATCAAAGCAGACATTTCACTAATTCAGAGTGAGTTTATGATGAAAACATTGTATAAGCAGAGGTAAGGATGAGTGAAAACCACATGTCAGGACAGCTGATAGTGCTAGAGATACACTATAGGGATGATTTACTAATGTTGGCTGGTTCAATAGAAATTGGCCGACACTTGGCCCGTTTAAATGGCGGCCATTCAGCTGGCTTCTCTCAAAGGCTCAAGACCGAAAAAGGTCTGCCTACCGGCTCCCTATCAGCGCTCTCAGTCAGTGGCTGACCAGAGTGTTCTGGCGGAAGGGCCACTCCCCTATCAGAACACAATAAAACAGCAGGGGAGAACGCTATACTAACATCGGACTGTTAGTACAGCGGCTCCGACTTGAGCGGTCACTTTTATGTAGTGGTGTGTACAAGGCTTCAGTTCTAGAGAAACTGCAATTGAAGCGCACAGTGCATTTAGTAAATCGATCTCAATAGCTCTATGGAGAGACATTTAATAATAAGATAGATAAACAGCTACAGTTACACAGTTATGGAATGTAAGGAGGGAAGGCTTACTTACAGCTTTGGTCAGGTCATGAGGCAAATGAGCCCATTCCGAATTAAAAAGAATACAGTAATCTTTGGCACTGCCACTACTTTTCTCTGATGTTACATGAACCATTCCATATTCACACAGTACCTGAAAGAGATCAAAGACACAGCTGAATATTCTGTCCAACTTTACAAAGCAAATTATTTTAAAAGAACATCCTGATTAATCATTTATTTAAATATAAGGATTAAAACCCAATGGTACCAAAAAAAATTTTTTTTTTTTTTTTTTAAAGGATTTGGATATACTTGGTAAGAGGAAATACTTCTGCCCAGTCTCTTTTGTTCTGTGACACCAGGAAAGATTTTCCCTCCTTCCTGTGTCAGTGACCCAGCACATTGGTCATGTTGTGTACAAGCTTCCATCCTCCCACACTCCTCATGCAAAACTGCTTTGCATAACTGAGGTCTCACAAGAGCTTCAGGACCTTTCATGTTTTCCAGATTCTGTTAAAAAAAAAAAAAAAAAATCCTGTTTTCAGTTTCAACAGATGAAGCTGAACCTGATAGAAAACCTTTGGGATGAATTAGAGAGGAGACTGTGAGCCAGGCCTTCTCGGAAGAATGGTAAAATATTCCCATAGACACACAGCTAAACCTTGTGGGCGGACTTCCCAGAGGAGTTGAAGCTGTTATAGCTGCAAGGGGTGGGCCAACCAAATATTGAACCCTATGGACTAAGACGCCATTAAAGTGCATTTGTGTGTAAAGGCAGGTGTCCCAATACTTTTGGTAATATCATGTATTTCTATCTGACATAGGAAAGCACAGACAGCAGCAAAAATTTTATTAGAGATCTAACCCCTCTCCACTCTACTAAATGTCTTTTGCCTTTGGAGAGATTTCTCATCACTTCCTGTTGTGACCAGAATTGAAGGGGAAACACATGGCAATAAAAAGCTTGTGAAAAAAAAAAAAATTATTATTTTTCTTGAAATGGGCTTTAAACTAAAGAAAATTGACCTAACTCAATACAGATTTCTGTAATCACAGGGAATGCAAACCATATTTCAGGCAAAACCGCTCTGGTATGCCTGTTAAATTACCGGTATTTACAACATTTTAGGTCCTCACGCCTTTTCAGATTTTTTTTTTCATAAGTCAGTAGATTTTCATGCATATTTGCATCACTTCCTCTGGGTAACTGAAAAATAACTCCTTCGGGCATTATTAAAAAAATAATAAATTATATAATGTGTGTGTGTGTATATATATATATATATATATATATATATATATATATATATATATATATATATATATATATATATATATATATATACACACACACATACATACATATACACACATACAGTGTGTAAAAAAATAAATAAAGTCATGAAATGGGCACCTTGAGAATAAACTTTACTAAATCTACTGCTCAAGATAATAACAGTAGATGTCACAAGCATTGTGACATAACACGGGTATTGTACCGATCTCTGAATTTGCTCGTATATTCTGGAAACATTTGGTGGGAACAAATGCCTTGGATCGTGGCCTGTAAACATTCCCTTGGCTGGTAGAATGATTATTACATGTGTCATACAATGCAGTGTGTGTTCTACATATTCCAATACATTTCATTTTTTTTTTTTCATTTTTTTTTTTTCATTTTAGTATAATGCATCAACACACATCTGCTCCCAATATTCTAAATGACTTAATTTCATAAAGATTTTCAAGTGCACAAAAGTATGCAAAGCTTCTTTTGCGACACATTTTGCCTGCATACTTTAAGTTTAACCACTTCTGGAAACAAGCCTATTTTTGACACGTGTTGTTTACAAGTTAAAAATCAGTATTTTTTTGCTATAAAAAGCCTTAGAACCCCTAAACCTTATAAGACTTGAGAATAAAATGGGGGTTGTTGCAATATTTTATGTCAAACGGTATTTGCACAGCGGTCTTTTAAATGCATTTTTTTTGGAAAAAATACACTTCACAAAAAAATAAAATAAAAAAAAAAAAATAAAACACAGTAACATTAACCCAATTTTTTTTTGTATATATGTAATGCCAAGTAAATAGATATACAACATGTTACAGTTTAAAATTGTGTACATTTGTGGAATGGCAACAAACTTTGGTACTTAAAGCGGAGGTCCACCCTAAAGTGGACCTTCCGCTCATTGGAATCCTCCCCCCCTCCGGCGCCACAATTGGCACCTTTCAGGGGGGAGGGGGATGCAGGTACCTGTACAGTACAGGTATCTACACCCACTTCCGGCATAGCTATCTGCGGAAACACACGGATCCCAGAGGCAGTGGGACCATCCTTATTGCGCAGCGTGACTCGCGCAGTAGGGAACCGGGAAATTAAGCCGAAAGGCTCCACTTCCTGATTCCCATACCCAAGATGGCGGCGGCAGCACCCGAGAGACAATCGAGAGATCGGCTTCGGGTGCCGACATCGCGGGCGCGCTGGGCGGGTAAGTGTCCTTATTTAAAAGTCAGCAGCTGCAGTATTTGTAGCTGCTGGCTTTAAAAAAAAAAAAAAAAAAAAAAAAAACGGCGGAACTCCCGGCGGACTCCCGCTTTGAAAATCTCCATAGGCGACGCTTATGAATGTGAGTTAGGGACCTTGAATTTTTAAATCCTTGAGGGCAAGGACTGATGTGAATGTGCAATGTACTGTATATGTGAAGTGCTGCATAAATGGACAGCGCTATATAAACCCCTATAATAAGAATGATAAGTATCAGAGGTGATTTGAGGGTTCATTGACACCATTTGAATTGGGGTTACCTGGGCATCCTTGCCCAATGCACAGGCAAGGGAATTTGGTGGGGGGTTACAGAATATACTGCACTGCATTACAACATGCTGGGGTGAACAAAGATGAATGAAATGTCATTTTGTGACATTTTCATAAAGTTGAAAAAAAAAAAAAAAAAAAAAGGGTAAACAGTACAATGTGTCATTACAATGCATCAACACCACCTACTTCACAGCAAACATAGGCAGCTGCTGGTGCAAATTGGACCCAAAAAAGAAAGAAAGATATGGTTGGTACTGCTCACACCCCCTGCTTGTGTTATAGTGTATCTCTACATCTGTTACTTTCCTGGTCAACTTAACCCAGCCACAGACAGACATCTTGGCCAGTTCAGCAGGGACTGCCAGAGATTTGAACCAAGTATGGGCAGGCTGATTGTTGCGAAGTTGTTTGACCAACTAAAGTGGTTGTATAGGTCTTTTTTTTATAACTTTTACCTACAGGTAAGCCTACCTGTAGGTTAAAATTTTTTTATATATATTATATATATATATATATATATATATATATATATATATATATATATATATATATATATATATATACTAAACCTGTACGGTTTAGGAGATATTCCCCTCGCAATGCATGTGCACAGGGGATTCTCGGCTGGAAGCCCGTCAGACCCTGCCGGAAAGAAATCTCCCGCGCACATGTACGCCAGTGATGATATTGCGGCTCTGGCCACTCACAGCGCTGGAGTCGCGATACCCGTAAGACACGCCGAGGAAACATGTCAGCTCCCTCTGCGTGGATCGGGCGAGATGTTGGGGCCTCGTTCTAAGGTATTTCATAATGAGCTAGCATGCGGTGCATACTAGCTCATTATGACTTTTCCCTTTTTCCCTCAGAAAAAAAACAAAAAAAAAAAACAAAAAACCAACGTCAGCGGGTTTGCTCCCGCTTTAACTTGGATAAAACCAGCCTGTCGGATTTTACATGCGATTATTGCTAGTGGCTATTCTAGCCACTAGCAGTAATCACTGTGTTCTCCTAGCAGGGACAGCAACCCCTGCCCCCTACCCCACCGGGAGAACATAATGGCTCCCCCCACTAGCTTAGGCAAGCCATACACAGTTCCAACGTACCGTACCGAGTTGATCGATCCCGCAACCTGGGTACAACCAGCATGCCGGATTTTACCTACAATTATCTCTAGAATCTGCTACAGCCACTAGAAATAACCACTGTCCACTCTTTCCCCGTCGTCCTCCTCTGGGAGAAGACAATGGCCCGTCAGGAGGAATTCCCTCATCAACACTGCCTGTGGTTGCAGGAAAGAAGTTCGCTCTGTGTATGGCCAGCCTTATTTTTAAGCTCCTAGCAACTAATTTGAGCATTTTTTTTTTAATTTTATTTCTGCCCCTAGAAGCAAATAGTGTTATATATGTGTCCATGCACACTATTGTAGGTTGGAAGCATTTCCAGCTTCAGTGTTTAGGAACAGATAAAAAAATTTATTTATTTTTTTTAAAAAGGCCTTTTTTTGCTTTTTTGGGAGCAATTCACCAGCTGGAAAAAAAATCTGACAACTCCTAGAAACTCCTTAACACTGTTAATCGCTGCCAAGCACCCATTTCCAGCGTTTTCTAGCCAGTGGCCTGCCAGCATCCTTAACAACAAATGAATAGCTGGGGGGCCCCCAAATCCATACCAGAACCCTATCTGAGCATGTAGCCTAGCAGGCAGAGAAAGGGGGTGACGATAACCCCCCCCCTCCTCCTGAACCATACCAGACCACAGTGCTTTGGGTCATGTTGATGAAGACAAAGGCCCTGGCTCCATTGTTGTATGGGTGTGGAGGGTGACTTATCAGTATCTGGAAGCCATTTACTGGTTATTGAAGAAACGGGCGATCATCTGATCCTTAACAAAAACGCTACTGTTCCTAAACAGCAAAAACGCTGGCAAAAAAAGATAAATATTCGTTTTTTTTTATCATCTAGTGTGCATGGAGCTTGAATATCAGTCCGTCTATGGCCGGCTTTAGACTTCACTAAAGCATTTGACACAGATGGCTAATGTGTATGTTAAAGCGGAAATAAATTCACTGATTTAACAAAACAGACGCATTCAAGACATGCCCCATCGATGACTGTCACAATGGCTGCCTGTGTGCCAATAAGCCCCCAACCAAATATTCAAGCCTTCAAATAGCTGGCATCATCGCTGATCACAAGTGCAGCACCATGGCACCTGCAGATCTAAATAGAGACTAAGATGGTGCACTCCACAGCTGTAAAGGAACTCCCATTTAGGATTATAGGTTTAGTATCAACTTACTCAGCATATTATCTTTCCCAATATAAAAAAAAAAAATTGGGCTAACTTTACTGTTGTCTTATTTTTTTTATTCAAAAAATTATTTTTTTCCAAAAAAAAAAGTGCGCTTGTAAGACCGCTGCGCAAATACGGTGTGACAAAAAGTATTGCAATGACTGCCATTTTATTCTCTAGGGTATTAAAAACGCATTTCTTCATAAATTTAGGGCAAAAAGTATGCTACATGTCTTTGGTAAAAAAAAAAAAAAAAACTCAAAGTGTATATTGAGTGTCTTGCGTGAAAGTTATAGCATCTACAAACTATGGTATATATACACTTCAATTTTTTAATTTTTTTTTTTATCTATTACTAATGGCGGTGTACAGCAACCTATACTGACTGTAATAGTGTCAGATTATCCATCGCACTAACTGACACTGGCTGGGAACTGCCACTTATACAGTGATCATTAATAGAGAGATTATTCCCTCTGTACAGAGCCCTGTGTTATTTGTCAACACAGGGCTTTCGGCTGGGATTGGACATAGCCGATCAGCAGTTCCCAACCATGAATCATTGTTGGCGGGTATTATGTAGGCGGACAGGGTCGCACATGCCTTGTACCGGGAAGAGGCCAGTGACATACAGGTACATCGCTGTACTTGTATAGGTTGCACGTCTGCAGTACATTGCGGGCAGGTGGTTCTTAAAGTAATTGTAAAGGTAGAATAAAAATAAAAAATACCAAACATGTCTATACCTACCTGTTCTGCGCAATAGCGGCCTCAAACCTCCTCTTTTCAAGTCCCCTGCCAATGCTCCTGGCCCCTTCCCTCTGTCCAGTGCTTGTTGGCTCCTGAGCTCCTGTGCATCCATTGACACAGACAGTGGAACTCGGCCCAGGCCCCCTGCTCCCTCGTCACTGGCTTTGATTGGCAGCACTGGGATCCAATAGCAAGACCCGGAAGTGAGGGGAGAGAAGAGCTGCAGACAAGCACAGCATGGATCGAATGAGGGCTCAGGTAAGTAGAAAGGGGGGGGGGGATGCCAATACCTAAAAAATGTTTACCTTAATGCAAGGAATGCATTAAGGTAAAAAAATGTTTAAGCTTTAGAACTAGTGATGCACCGAAATTTCGGCGGCCGAAAATGCCCTTTTCGGCAATTTGCCGAAAGAGAAAAACGGCCGATAATGGAGCCGAAAATGGGGCGTGGCCTGGGTGGGGGCGGGGCTCCGCCCCCTGCCCCTGGTGACGCCCATCATAGCGCAGGAGAGCCACCTCCGCCGCCTTTTTGATAACAGCGCCGGGAACATCACAGCTTTCATTTCAATTGCTGTGTGTTCCCAGCCGTGCGCCGTCACACGCAGCCCCTCCCCCTTGTCCGGGCACTTAGATAGACAGATCATCCGCAGGATTGGACGGATGATCTGTCTATCAAAGTGCCCGGACAAAGGGGAGGGGCTGCGTGTGACGGCGCACGGCCGGGAACACACAGCAATTGAAATGAAAGCTGTGATGTTCCCGGCGCTGTTATCAAACAGGCGGCGGAGGTGGCTCTCTTCCCTGCACACAGTGCACAGGATGGCTGCAATGGGGGCACACTGGCTGCAATGGGGGCACACTGGCTGCAATGGGGGCACACTGGCTGCAATGGGGGATGCCTCCTGTACCGTGTCCCCAGTCTCTGACCACCTCCTGTACCGTGTCCCCAGTCTCTGACCACCTCCTGTACCGTGTCCCCAGTCTCTGACCACCTCCTGTACCGTGTCCCCAGTCTCTGACCACCTCCTGTACCGTGTCCCCAGTCTCTGACCACCTCCTGTACCGTGTCCCCAGTCTCTGACCACCTCCTGTACCGTGTCCCCAGTCTCTGACCACCTCCTGTACCATGCATGCAGTCTCTGACCACCTCCTGTACCATGTCCCCAGTCTCTGACCACCTCCTGTACCATGTCCCCAGTCTCTGACCACCTCCTGTACCATGTCCCCAGTCTCTGACCACCTCCTGTACCATGTCCCCAGTCTCTGACCACCTCCTGTACCATGTCCCCAGTCTCTGACCACCTCCTGTACCATGTCCCCAGTCTCTGACCACCTCCTGTACCATGTCCCCAGTCTCTGACCACCTCCTGTATAAAAATATTTTTTAAAAAACAGTCATTTTCGGTATCGGTGCTGTTTCGGTATCGGTTTCAGTTTTCGGCCTAGTGTATTTTTCATTTTCGGTATCGGTTTCGGCACCAAAAAACCCATTCGGTACATCCCTATTTAGAACCACTTTGAATGGTCAAGCTCAGCGCTTGGGAGGCAGAAAAAAAAACACTTTATTTGCCAGAAAACTCCTCTCAAAAACACAATCCAAAAGGCTACATAGGCCTTAATGCCTGTAAAAAAATTGTCTATGTAAGCATTTTTTTCTGCCAAAAGAACTGATGTTTTTTTTAAGCCCAGTGTGCATGGACCCTTAAAGTACAATCTCAATACACCAAGTTATGTAGTGGAATACCATTCTAACAAGGTCTCAAATTTACAAGCTGACCAAGATGTACTCTGAGTGGGCAACTACATGAAAAGTTTTTAAATTGGCTAAAGGCAAAATGTTTGTTTTCATTTTGGATAGAGTAATGGGTGGGTATAACACTGTCATTTTTTATTTATTTTTGCCATCTGTGTCCTATTGAGGAGAGTTGCTTTCACTTCCTGTCCCACAGTTGTAGTAGGAAGTGAGAGGAAATTGATCCGAGTGAGGCAATCCCTGGAACTTGTGAACCCACTGGAAGATTATCCTATCATTAGTGTTCTGGGGACAACCAAAATTTTGGATTTTTTTGCTTTTGGCGACAATAGTAAATGTGACAAATGAAGACGCTTACTCTCCTTATTTGAGTCACTGGTGGGTGTTCTAATTCCTCTGCACTCTATCCAAAAAAGATCTTTAGTTATACTTTAAAGGGGTTGTAAAGGTACGTGTTTTTTCACCTTAATGCATTCTATGCATTAAGGTGAAAAAACATTCGACAATACCAGCTCCCCCAGACCCCCCCCGTTTTACTTATGTGACCCCTTGAAAGTCCAGCACTCGCCCCCTACATCCTCTTCGCTGCTCAGCCTGGCCGTTGATTGGTTACAGTGGATGGATTGAAAGCAGTGCAGCCATTGGCTCTCGCTGCTGTCAATCACATCCAATGACACGGTGCGCCGGGGGGCAGGGGCAGAGTGATACAGTGTGCGGCTATGGCCACCACTGTATCACAGGAGCGCGCCCGCAAGCACTCCACACAATGCGAGGGAGCTCGCATGAAGGTGTTGAGTCCTTTAGTGATCCTTTAATAAGAAATATACAAAACAAAAATCACATTTGTAGACCACAAGGACACTTTAGTAAGGCACCATACAGAGTTCTGGTGATATGCAAAATGCACTCCATTTTTTTTGGGTTTTGTAAAACATAATAGAGATTGGTCAAATGTTGAGCACAGCAAGCAGCATAAAAATAACAGTTCACTGACGTCAGTCAAAATGTGGGCACAAAACTATATTGGGATTATCTCTAAAAATATCCTGCTCAACCCAACTTTAGCAGGGAAAGTAGGTCCACCCCCCTATAGAGAACTGCTATTCTCTGACCCACCTATATTATATTTTCTAAAAATATGACTGCCTAAAAGGCCGATATGCCCAAGCCTTTATCAAGCAAGCCTGGCAGTCTGGATTAGTCACATATGCCATGTTCAATTCCCTGCAATACAAAGAAATCTAGAACAGAGGCTGTTAGACACAAGCCATTAAAAAACAGCACTGCAGTGTAGATGCCTCCCAACCGCTATGAACCATGACAAGTGCTTGTTAGCTGCAGAAAACTATATATAGATGATATTTGGCCCTTCATTCTCTTTGACATCTCAGGTAGAGTTTTGTGGAAAGCAAAAGAGAAAAAAAAAGCACAATCGTGTAAAAAAAAAAAAAAAAATGCAAAACATGGCTGAACTAAAACCAGCAATTTCAGCTATTTTTAGGAGCATAAATCTTGGATTTTTTATAAGACCTAAAAGATAACATACTACCAGTGAGGGCTGTACACATGCTGCAAGTCACAATGCTTTCATTCCACTTGTTGACTTTGACTGGCAGCACCACTTGTCAAACTCGCCCATTGGAGTCCACCTCATCCAAAATTTGGGCTGAAGAACATTAAACAAAAAAAATAAATAAATAAATAAAATAAAAAAAAAAAAAAAAAAAAAAAAAAGGAAAAGGAAACAAAAAACAAAGAAAAGAAACAACCGGCACTTATCTCCTGCGTTCCCACTAGTGTGACTCCAAAGTCGAGTGATTTTGAGTGAGATTTTACACGCTTTGGAACTCAAGCTGCACGAAAGTTGAAACAAAGTAATTCAGGAACCTTTTCCAAGTCGATGCAAGGGCTGAACAAGCTAACAGCATGAACAGAAGAATCTCCACTGGAGGACTAATTTATACAGACAGCCGCAGCACCCTTGGCTGCCTGAATACAATTGGGGCTGTCGAACAGCGACTGCATCTGATAGGACACAGTCACTGTCCTGACCGATCATTTTTCACCTGCATTAGTCATGTGGTGCTTGCAGGACCACCCTAGGCTTGAAATGTGACTAATTTAGCAAGAATTGGCCACAATCAGTCACTTATAGGTGGGGCTTTTACTCTCGCAGAAAACTCGCGCATGAGCTGATGGTGCCCTACTTACTTTTCCAGGACAGGAAAATACTGAAGGTGTATGGTTCAGCTAGGACCCCACAACTGTCCTTCCCCCTATTCCTCCAGGGTACTGGGATGATCTGCTTAGGCAAAAAAGGTATCATACGGTACATATCCACTTAGTAATAGGGATGGAGCAGATTCAATGCCAGAAAATATCTACCTCCCAGGCAATGCTGCACTTCTGTGTGGACACAAAGTACAGTCCATCGTGATTTTACACCCACCAGGCCTTTCCTGTTTTGGCTTCATGGAAACACATCATGAGAGAATTTAGGCCTTGTTTGTTTTTATAGCTGTGGTTTTGGGCGTCAGACTTTTTTCTCTCTCTTTTTTTTTTTTTTTTTTTTTTTTAACTGCTTCTAAACTCCCCTGCATGTTATCCTACTGTATGTGTTCATGCATACATAGGCTTTTAGCAGCATTTTTTGGGCAGAGAGTTTAGTTGCAGGAAAAAAAAAAAAAAAACCTCTGCCAGCGTGTTCTGGAGCAGCAGCGTTTTGGCAGAAAAACCGCTGACCACTAAACTCTGCTAAAGGCCAGTGCCAAGCGTTTTTCTTTTGGAAGCGGAGGCTGTCGGAGTCCTTAACCAGTAAACAGGTGGTTGTTAGAGAGCGGGCGGGAAGCCAGCCATCGTGTCCTCAACTGATGAGTCAGCAGCTGTCAATGTAAAAAAAATGTTGCTGGCAATAAAAAAAAAAAAGTGAAGAAAAAAAAATGGCGTGGGGGGTCTGGTATAGATTTTAGAGATGTATAAATCTCTGTTTCTGCTAATAGGGGATAATTGGCCATGTTTAATATGGTGCTTCCCGATCCGTGTACTCATGACTCAGAACGAGGCTTGGCTCTGTATTTAAGGTGGTGAGTCACTACAATGCCCGTTCCTCATTGAAAACGTCTACTGATGACGAAACACGTCTGAGGAAGGCACATGGTGACGTCACCACGCGATTGGACTAGGACGATGGGCTCCATGTGTTTGTGCCGGCTGGAATTCCTTTATAAGCATACAACTTTCTTCTTAAATACAGACACCTTAGATGGAGAGAGGGAGCGACCTGCACCATCCAGTCTATCCCTATCAGTGCTGACATCTGCAAGCTAAAAGCCATGGCTAGGTTATAGCCACCTGCCCTTTATGCTTGTCCTCTGGTAAGCAGATTCAAATTACGGTGGTCGGGCACTCTCCTGTCTGTGTTTGCACACTGTGGTGATATCAAGAATTCCAAGTGTTTTATATGGACTTTTTTGTTTTATATGGTTTCGATTGGATTCATCAGTACAGCTTTCTTTTTTTTTTTTTTTTTTTTTTTTTTTACTTCTTGTGTGTATCCCACTATATGCTGCTGCTCATTTATGATGATGCTTTGCTTATTATTGAGCACTATTTTTAGCGCAGTAGCCCCTTTTTTGCATTCTATCGATTTTAAAGGGAGCCCCCAAAATGGAAAAAAAAAAAAAACCCAGCATGGAATCACCCCCAAAATCCACACCAGATGCTACAGTGCTTTTTACATTTTGGCATGCGATTCCCCTTTCACAATTTTTAGTCTGGATATTTTTTTATTATTATATATATTTTTTTTTTTTTACATTCAGCTGTCAGCCGGGAACCTCACTGACAGCTGATGACTGGCCCATTGTTAAGGATGCGGCGCTATTCACTGGTTGTTAAGGATGCAGACAGCCCCACTTCTTGATGCTAAACGTAGCTTACACACTGTCAACACTGTTACAGCCAACAATAACAGCAGAATGTAAACCAACATGCAAGATCACAAGTAAATAAGATAATTAAAGTCAAGTGACATCAAGTTGTATGCCAAAGCAAAGAAATAGTTGGAAGACAGTAAGTAAAAAGATGGCCATACACTAGCAGAACATCATTTGAAAAATTTAGTTTTTCCTTCAATTTTCTAATCATTATTGGGGGTTTGAACAGTGATTCATTTTCAACTGCAGTGACAGGAAAACTCGAAGAAGCAGGATGGAAACTTTCTCTGGAAAGAACAAATTTCTAACAATGTATGTGGTTTTCATTTGGCAAAGTCTGTTCAGTCCAAAACAAAATAGATGTTATTAACTTGCGATCCTGCACTTTTATACAACAATCCTCAAGTCATCAAATGCATAGAGAAATTTTGTACCACTGTCCATATGAATGTTTGTGCAGAAATCTGCTAGTGTAGGGCCAGTTTGCCATGTTGGCTTGTAAGTTATAATAGAATGCTAATAAAAAAAAAGCAATGCCCCATACACACGGTCGGATTTTCCGACGGAAAACGTGCGATCGGATCTTATTGTCGGAAAATCTGATCGTGTGTGGGCTCCATGGGACTTTTTCCATCGGACACACAAAGTTTGAGAGAAGGATCTAAAATTTTCCGACAACAAAATCCGATCGTTTAAATTCCTATCATGTGTAGACAATTCCTACGGACAAGTGCCACGCATGCTCAGAATAAATTACGAGATGAAAGCTATTGGCTACTGGCCCGTTTATAGTCCCGTTGTACGTGTTCTACGTCACCGCGTTCTGAATGATCGGATTTCAGATTGACAACTTTGTCCGACCGTGTGTATGCAAGACAAGTTTAAGCCAAAATCCGTCTGAAAAAATCTGACGGATTTTGTGGTCGGAATGTCCGACCGTGTGTATGGGGCATAGGAACTTTAAAACAGAATGGTGCACAGCCATCACTGTGAGATATACAATATGTACATATATGGGGCAGCAAACATATCAATGGAAATACAACATACATTTCTTGAAGTAGAACTAAAAGATGCTGCTTGCAAGAGTTTAGCGTCCTGCCAGCGCACCGCTCCAGTGTGAAAGCCACTGGAGACACAGCAGCGGCTGTTTCAGGGTGCTTTGCAGGCGCTATTTTTAGTGCTTAGTGTGAAAGGGGTCTTAATGTACTGTAACTGTTTTTTGAAACCGTTAAATTGATGGGTTTAGTTCTTCTTTAGGCTGGGTTCGCATTTATGCGGTGGGGGCCATCACATGTGATTCGGATTGGAATCGCACTGCATTCCTATTCAAATCACATGTGATGCCCGCGCAATGCGATTTGAGCCATTTGAAGCTGGCAAATCAATAGGTTTAGTTCCACTTTCAGGGCCAATTCAAACTGTGCGGCGATAGACGTTTTAACGCATGGTAAAACATCTGCCACCACAGGGAAACACAGGAAACAATTGTCCCATTCACACTGTAACGCAGCCTAGTGCTGTTGTAAAATGCAGACATTCTGAATTGTATTTCAGCGCAATGGGCCAAACCGCAGGGCAATGTCAGGCAGTGTGTTGGTTTGTACAATTCAAATAAAGTTTGTACAAAACAAAAAAAAGGGAGCAGTGCGATGTTCTGAATCGTGCACCACACTACCCTCCGGAACAGCCGGAAACGCGTAAACAGTTGGCGCTATATAAATCCTGTATAATAATAATCCATATCAAGGGATGAGGGCCCCAAAGCTGCTACCCTACCTAGGGTTCCATTCTGCCTTCCTGCCATACCTGGAAAAGGTTCTAAACGCCCAGGAGGCAAGAAGAATCACTAATCAAACAGGTCCGAAGATTTATTCAGCCATAACATCATGGTTATAATGGCAACATTTCAGGGCCAAGCAAGACCTGCCTGATGAAGAAGTTCAGCGTGGCTCCAAAACGTTGCTATTATAACCATGATGAGACTGCTGAATAAAGCTTTGGACCTGCTTTGGAGATCCTGGTGTGTTGTTGATGTACTTCTCGCTATGATTGGTGATCCTTCCCGCCCCCCCACCTCGGGTGTTTAGGGACGCTGGGGTAGGCAGAAAGATGTTAGGGCAGAATGGGACCCTAGGTGGGGTAAAAACTTTAGACCTGTTTGAGATCCTGGTGACATACTTCTCGCTATGAGCTCAGGCGTGATCGCATGGTCCATGTGCTGAGCCCGCCAGGAAGTCGGCGCTGCGCTGCTCACAGGCAGTGAGACATTGCCCCGATGTGCGGCTGCAGAGATCGGGCAATGTCTCACTGCCTGTGATTAGCGCAGTGCTGCACCGACTTCCTGGCGGGCTCAGCACGTGGACCATGTGAACGCGCCTGAGCTCATCCCTACTTCTCGCTATGATTGGTGATCCTTTCCACCCTGGGTGTTAAGCTTTTTAAGGGACGCTGGAAGATGTTAGGGCAGAATGGGACCCTAGGTGGGGTAAAAAGCTTTGGACCTGTTTTGGAGATCCTGGTGACATACTTCTCGCTATGATTGGTGATCTTTTCCACCCCGGTGTTTAGAACCTTTTTAAGGGACGCTGGGGTAGGCAGGAAGATGTTAGGGGAGAATGGGACCCTAGGTGGGGTAAAAGCTTTGGACCTGTTTTGGAGATCCTGGTGACATACGGCCTGCATTGCCCCCATCTACTGCCATTTCAGTTACGTGCGTGTTGGGAATACTATACTAGGGATTGGCAATCACGTGACGGGTGTCATGGGATTGGGCAGTTAATGAGGAGCGAGGACTGTCTTGGACAGCTCGGTCTCTGCATTGTGATTGTGCTCTCAGTACAAAAACATTGGCCCCTCAGTGACGTATACATACGGCATACTAGTGTTAAATGCCACCCTTTAGCCCAGGGTCTTGTATCTCAGATCTCCCTTGTTCCCTTTACCATGAAGCCATCAGGAACAAAGCCGTGCTATATGGAGGGTGGAGGATAAAGTGTGGGTGTGCTGTGCAGCCATGATTATCTGGGAGTCTCCCTCCATCCTAGGAAAGGACAAACACTCTGCTCATAAGAGATGTCGGCGCTCACATCACCATCAGAGGGCATCCCCTGCCGCCTCCTCTCCTTCAGAAAAGTCGGCCTCCTCTGCACTAACCTTGGACAATGTGACCGCCCAGGTGAGGAGAAGAACGGGGCTCTTCATTCTGGCTTACTGTCGGTGCCCTCAAACCGGGTGAACACATCCAAAACACTGCCAGTCAGCTGTTACTCAGTCAGCTCCATGCTCTGCGCATGCGCACTGAGCCATTGCCGGGTTCTCTCCCAGCTTCCCGTCCTCCTCTCGGGCGCAGGATCCCCGGCTGGGACTGGAGAGTGGATCATGACGTCATTACAACCGTCTCCTACAATAACAGATATTACAGGCGCGAGGAGATACCAGCAGAGGGCGCTCTTGTGTTTAAACACGATGCCTTGGCTCAGCGCGCTATGCTTTTCATTTACATGGGCAGCCGCCGAGAAAGCTATAGGAACTATTATTAATTTATATAAAACTAGCGCTAATGGAATGACAAGTGAAATAATAACATGTATATAAAGGACCACAGCAGCTACTAACAAAGGTCCTAAAATCTTGTGAAATAAGTGTACAAATTCTTTCGCTAGTGGAGTGATTCAAACAAGTATCAATCACAATATAAAGTGCACAAGTTATACAAACATATACCAATCACAATATAAAGTACACAAGTGATACAAACATATACCAATCACAATATAAGGTGCACAAGTGATACAGACATATACCAATCACAATATAAGGTGCACAAGTGATACAAACATATACCAATCACAATATAAGGTGCACAAGTGATACAAACATATACCAATCACAATATAAGGTGCACAAGTGATACAAACATATACCAATTATAACTTAAAGTGCACAAGTGATACAAACATACACCAATCACAATATAAGGTGCACAAGTGATACAAACATATACCAATCACAATATAAAGTGCACAAGTGATACAAACATATACCAATCACAATATAAGGTGCACAAGTGATACAGACATATACCAATCACAATATAAGGTGCACAAGTGATACAAACATATACCAATCACAATATAAGGTGCACAAGTGATACAAACATATACCAATTATAACTTAAAGTGCACAAGTGATACAAACATACACCAATCACAATATAAGGTGCACAAGTGATACAAACATATACCAATCACAATATAAAGTACACAAGTGATACAAACATACGAATTATAACTTAAAGTGCACAAGTGATACAAACATATACCAATCATAATATAAGGTGTACAAGTGAAACAAACATATACCAATCACAATATAAGGTGCACAAGTGATACAAACATTATACCAATCACAATATAAAGTGCACAAGTGATACAAACATATACCAATCAAAATTTAAAGTGCACAAGTGCAATAACATAAATAAACAATTTATATAACGGCAAAAATATCAGCCAGGTGAAAGGAAATCTCAACCAGGTCAAAGGAAATCTCAGCCAGGTGAAAGGAAATCTCAACCAGGTCAAAGGAAATCTCAGCCAGGTGAAAGGAAATCTCAGAGACCAGAATTAGCCAAGGACCCACTATCCTCTTGTCACCCACTCACCAGAACACATGGACCCTCAGCTTTACAGTCCGGGGGTCATACAGGCTTGTTGGGGTGTTGGGAAAGCAACCAGGACTCAGAGAAGTTCTTCCAAATACTTGAAAAAATTTGTCAAACGAATCTCAAGGAGGCTACCACAAACCAAATAGGATCAAATTTATAGAAAACAAGAGGAAAAAAACATAGTGAAGTACCGCCGGCACTTTAGAAGCTGCACATTTTGCAAACGCCACTCACGGGACAGATGAAAAAAACAGGCACCAGTGTAGGTCTGGGTTCGCATGTGCGAGTCCTTGATGATGCCCTGGAGGAGGGTCGAAACGCGTCAACACACTTCTGGTTTACGTACCAGTGACGCAACTTCCGGTGTCTGTGGAACGCATGTTGCAAATGCGAACCTACACTGATGCCTGTTTTTTCATGTTTTTTCCCTCTTGTTTTCTATATATTTGTTCCTCTGTGGCCCACATGGAAACTGTTTGTGGTAGCCTCCTTGAGATTTGTTCGACACATTTTTTCAACTATTGGAAGAACTTCTCAGAGCGATCATGTGGTAAATGGCCAAATGACGGAGCGATCACATGTAAACAAACCGGTGTTCTGCCGTATAGTGTTCGGCCATCAAATAGTGTCCGGGCTGTACTGCGCATGCGCAGTACGGAGCAGACGAAGCTTCGGAAAATCTCCGAAGCTGAACGGCGCCTGCTCCTTGAGTGGAGGTGGTAGCTTCGCTTGCCGCGCTTTTCGGGCTTGGCCTCGCTGCGCTCGGCTCTTTTTTATTCCTACTCTATGTCCACTTGGATAGTGGGGATAGAATCTGCACTCACGGCGCAGGCGCCGTTCATCCTCGGCAATTTTCAGAATCTGTGTTGCTGTGTACTGCACATGCGCAGTACGCAGTGGACACTATCGGATGGAGGACGTTATATGACAAGACACCGGCGTGATTTCCAGTTCCTCCCTCCCCTCTCCGTCCAGTGTGAGCGGAGAGGGGAGAGATCGAAGGCAGCAGCGCTGTGGGCTGCATGTGTAGTGCCCACAGCGCTCCTCAGTGACAGATCCATCCATTCTCAGCCAACCATACCCATCCGTACTCTGCATACCCATCCATCCGTACTCTGCATACCCATCCATCCGTACTCTGCATACCCATCCATCCGTACTCTGCATACCCATCCATCCGTACTCTGCATACCCATCCATCCGTACTCTGCATACCCATCCATCCGTACTCTGCATACCCATCCACCCGTACTCTGCATACCCATCCACCCGTACTCTGCATACCCATCCACCCGTACTCTGCATACCCATCCATCCGTACTCTGCATACCCATCCATCCGTACTCTGCATACCCATCCATCCGTACTCTGCATACCCATCCATCCGTACTCTGCATAGTAGCCAATAGCTTTGATGTAGGAATTTGATCTGAGCATGCGTGGCACTTGGTCCGATCAAAATTCTCTACTCATGATCGGAGTATGTCCGACCGGCCCAGTTGGTCGGGAAATATTTCCAACAAGTTGGAAAATTGGGTCCGACGGAATCAGTCCGATGTGTACCACACACAGTCGGATTATCTGACAACACGGTCCAATAGGACACATTCCGACGGATTCTCCGACCGTGTGTACAAGGGCTAAGAGTTGATATGGAAAAAACGTGTCTCCTCTCCACTGATCCTTGTTTCACTAAAAACCCCAATTTTTCAAAAAGCATTTGTCATTGGGACAGAAAGTGAGATGAAATCTTCCGAAGAGGTGCACAGACAGCAAAACAAATGTTACAGGGGTGATAACCCTTCCCTATGTTTTCCAAAAAGCTTTAAAATAGATTTTTTTGGCTGGAGCTACACTTTAAAAATGTACCAGTTCAAAATTACAAGCAGATTCTACTTAACAATAAACCTACAGTCCCTGTCTTGTTTGCACCGCCTGTATACTGCTGTTCTGAGTATATAGGGCCTGGGAGCCCCCCCACCTTTCCTTTTTTTTGGGATGCGGGGTTCCCCTTAATATCCATTAAGGGCCTGGTAAGGGGGGGGGGGGTAACCATGCCATTTGTCTCACTGATTTTCATCCATATTGTCGGGACCAGACATTACATTAAAGCCACAAGCAGTTTTAACCCCTTCCCGCCGAGCGTACGCAGATCTGCGTACTCGGCTTCCGGGGGGTATACCGGGATGATGCCCGCACCTGCAGGCATCATCCCGGTACCGTTTTGTTCAGCGGGCGATTGGCTATCCAGCCATAACAACCGATGCGGCTAAAAGCCGCTCGGCTGTTATGCCGGAGGAGCGGGAGGGGACGTCCCCCCCTCCCGCCGCCTCCCGCCGCTGTTACCGGTGCTCCCGTTCGATCGGGAGCACCGATTCAACTTGCACTGCCTCCGGCCGCTGGGGAGGAACTGGAACGAAGCCGTAATCGGCTTCGTTCCAGTCTCCTCATAGTAAACACGGAAGCGACGTCATGACGTCACTTCCCGTTTACTCGGCTGCCAATGGCGCCGGTTTTAAAAAAATATCCGGTATTCAGAATCGCCGTTTTCGGCGATCTGAATACACTGATGTGTAAAGGAGGGGTGGGGGGTCTTTTAGACCCCCGATCCCTCCATAAAGAGTACCTGTCACCGCCTATTACTGTCACAAGGGATGTTTACATTCCTTGTGACAGCAATAAAAGTGATCAAATTTTTTTTTTTTTTTTTTTTTTAAGTTAGTCATTTTAAAATAAATAAAATAAATAAAAAAATAAAAAAAAATTTTTTAAAGCGCCCGCCGTCCCCGCGAGCTCGCAAAGCAAAGAAAACGCATACGGAAGTCGCGCCCGCGTATGTAAACGGTGTTCAAATCACACATGTGAGGTATCGCCGCGATCGTCAGAGCAAGAGCAATAATTCTAGCAGTAGACCTCCTCTGTAACGCTAACCTGGTAACCGTAAAAAATGTTTAAAGCGTCGCCTATTGAGATTTTTAGGTACCGTACTTTGTCGTCAATCCACAAGTGCGCGCAATTATAAAGTGTGACATGTTTGGTATCTATTTACTCGGCGTAACATTATCTTTCACATTATGCAAAAAAAATGGGATAATTTTACTGTTTTGTTTTTTTTTAATTCATGAAAGTGTCCCTTTTTCCAAAAAGTTGCATTTAAAACACCGCTGCGCAAATACCGTGTGACATAAAATATTGCAACAATCGCCGTTTTATTCTCTAGAGTCTCTGTTAAAAAAATATATATAATGTTTGGGGGTTCCAAGTAATTTTCTAGTAGAAAATATGGATTTTAACTTGTAAACACCAAATTCCAAAAATTGGCTTAGTCATGAAAGGGTTAAATGACTTTTATTCCTTTAAAAATGTCATTTTGTGCAGGGACTGTTCTAAGCACGGGAAACACGTGCCACTTTACAGACATACTATAGACACCTCCCAGGTACGATATTTAAAGGAATATTTCACTTTTTTTCACTTGAAGCATCATTAAAATCACTGCTCCTGAAAAAACAGCAGTTTTTAAAACTTTTTTTTGCATTGATACATGTCCCCTGGGGCAGGACCCGGGTCCCCAAACCCTTTTTAGGATAATAACTTGCATATTAGCCTTTAAAATTAGCACTTTTGATTTTGAACGTTCGAGTCCTATAGACTTTAACAGGGTTCTAAAGTTTGCACAAACTTTCGGTCCGTTCGCAGGTTCTGGTGCGAACCTAACCGGGGGTTGTTCGGCTCATCCCTACTCTGCATACTCATCCATCCATACTCTGCATACCCATCCATGCTCTGCATACTCATCCATCCATACTCTGCATACCCATCCATACTCATCCATCCATACTCTGCATACCCATCCATACTATGCATACCCATCCATACTCATCCATCCATACTCTGCATACCCATCCATGAATCCATGCTCACCCATCCATACTCAGCATACCCATCAATACTCAGCATACTCATCCATCCATTCATGCTCACCCATCCATACTCATCAATACTCAGCATACTCATCCATCCAACCTCATCTATACTCATCCATCCATCTATCCATGCTCAGCCATTCCATCCACCCCATCCATAATTAGCCATACCCATCCATACTCAGCCGTACCCAGCCATACCCAGCCATCCCATCTATACCCATCCATACTCAGCCGTACCTGGCCATATTCATTCATGCTCAGCCATCTCCATCCATGGCTCATCGATCCCCATTCATGCTCAGCCATGCCACATCAGCTATCATCCATGCCACTACAGTGCCTCACAAAAGTGTAATAGGTAGTCAAATTAGATTTGAAGCTTATGTCCCTAGAACACCTGATGGTGCTCCCTGCATGTTGGTCCTCTGTATGTGGCCACGCTGTGGAAAAGTCTCACACATGTGGTATCGCTGTACACAGGAAGAGTAGGAGAATCTATTTTGGGGTGTAATTTTTGGTATGTACATGTTATGTGTTAGAAATATTGTGTAAAAGGACAACGTTGTGTAAAAAAAAAAAAAAATGCATTTTCATTTCCTTTACACATTTTCCAAAAACTTGTAGAAACAAGTTACATGTTCAAAAGACTCTATATGCCTCAGATTATACATTGGGTTGTTTTCTTTCCAAAATGGGGTCATTTTTGGGGCATTTCTATTGTCCTGGTTCTCCAGGGCCTTCAGAAGTGTGGTGAGGTAGTTAAAGCGGGAGTCCGCCGGGAGTCCACGTTTTTTTTTTTTTTTTTAAAAGCCAGCAGCTACAAACACTGCAGCTGCTGACTTTTAAAATAGTGACACTTACCTGTCCAGTGCGCCCGCGATATCGGCACCCGAAGCCGATCTCTTGATCGTCTCTCGGGTGCTGCCGCTGCCATCTTGGGTATGGGAATCAGGAAGTGGAGCCTTTCGGCTTAATTTCCCTGTTCCCTACTGCGCATGCGCGAGTCGCGCTGCGCAATAAGGATGGACCCGCTGCCTCTGGGATCTGTGTGTTTCCCAGCAGGCAGCGGGGGACTTTCGGAAAGGGGCGTAATCTACGCCCCTTTACGCAGAGAGCTATCCCGGAAGTGGGTGCAGATACCTGTACTGTACAGATACCTGCACCCCCCTCCCCCCTGAAAGGTGCCAATTGTGGCGCCGGAGGGGGGGAGGATTCCAATGAGCGGAAGGTCCACTTTAGGGTGGACCTCCGCTTTAAGAAATGATGTGTGTAATTTATGCCCCAAGAGCGCCTGATGGCTCACACATGTGTGATATCGCCATACTCAGGAGGAGTAGAATGTGTTTTGGGGTGTAATTTGTGCTATGCATATGCTGTGTGTGAGAAATTACTTGCTAATATAACAATTTTGGGAGAAAAAAAAGAAAAGAAAATCTTGATTTTGCAAAGAATTGTGGGAAAAAATGACAACTTAAAAAAACTCACCATGCCTCTTACTAAATATCTTGGAATGTCTACTTTCCAAAAAGGGGTCATTTGGGTGGCATTTGTACTTTCCTGGCTTGTTAGGGTCTCAAGAAATTAGATAGGCCATCAGTACTTCAGGTGAGATCAATTTTCAGATATTGGCACCATAGCTTGTGGACTCTATAACTTTCACAAAGACCAAATAATATACACTGATTTGGGTTATTTTTACCAAAGATATGTAGTGGTATAAATTTTGGCCAAAATATATGAATAAAAATGACCAATTTGCAAAATTTTATAACAGAAACAAAGAAAAATGCATTTTTTACAGAATTTTCAGGACTTTTTATTTTATTGCGCAAAAAATAAAAAACTCAGAGGTGATTAAATGCCACCAAAAGAAAGCTCTATTTGTGTGAAAAAAAGGACAAAAAAAATTGAATAGGTACAGTGTTGCATGACTGAGTAATTGTCATTCAAAATGTGAGAGCACCGAAAGCTGAAAATTGATCTTGTTATTAAAGCGGCGTTCCACCCAAAAATGGAACTTCCGCTTTAAGCACTCCTCGCCCCCTTACATGCCACATTTGGCATGTAATTTTTTTTGGGGGGGGGGGGGGCTTGGTTAAGAGGGGGACTTCCTGTCCCACTTCCTCCTTCCGCCCAGGGACCACCAAGGCAACTCCTCCTTTCGCCTTAGGCGGCCCTTCCCTCTAGTCGATCTCCTGGGACACGCGGCAGGTCCCAGATCGCCTATTCACTCAGGTAGCACAGCGTGACTCGCGCATGCGCCGTGCGTGCTTGCCGTGAAGCCGAAAGCTATCGTGTGCCCAGAGTGGCAATGGAGGCGCCGGCGGAGAGGAGCGACACCCCGGTCGGCCGCATCGCTGGACCATGGAACAGGTGTCTGTTTATTAAAAGTCAGCAACTACACTTTTTGTAGCTGCTGACTTTTAATAAGCCTGGGACTCCACTTTAAGGAGGTTTAAGCGTCAAGTGGTTAAAGAATTTGTACACTTATTATTAATTTAAGCATGGATAAAATAATACAAAATTAATGCAAATGCTCTGTCGGTATAATAAAGTTGAATGAACCGACCTGCACTAGAGCACGGTTGTTTAGTGAATGTATTAACACTTGGCAGCCATGTTTGTGAAGGCCAACACCCGTTAGAATTCAGGCTTTGTACTTCTCAAAAATGGCTCCTGTATTGCAGCCTAAAAAAACCAGACGGAAATGTAGGCCAACATTGTCCAGCTTTTTTGGACGCTACCAAAAATAGGAGGCAAACATAGGCGTTTGTGTTTAATACAGACGTAGACGCGTTGCCAGTTTTGTGGAGAGTTACAGAAGCAGCTTTTTAGATCGTGTCCTGCGGAAATAGACTGAAGACGGGGTGAGGATTAGGAGTTGTGTGGGAAGTGGAATCGTTTGGTCACCCCCCATGAAAGGGTAAAAGTGGCAGAGCCCGGGTCGGGGCGGTAAAGGCGCGGAAAGATGGCGGTAGGTGTTGCTGTGAATGGAATGAATAGTGATAGCGTAGCATGTTTATTCTATTTATTTATTTTACAATTCCTAGGAATTGTAGTCTCAAAGCACGTTTCGTATTGTAGGATATGGAAATAGACTGTGTGGTGGTCTGCAGACAGTAGCGCTTGGACCACATGGAACTTGTTCCTGCTAGTGGCATGTGTTTGGGGGAGATTAGGGCTGTAATAATCCGCAGGCAACATTTACTAATAAGCAGCTCATCAATACTTAGATGTTAAGGCTGTATTCGTTTGTTTTAGGCTTTCTTTGCTTTTTCTTTTTTATTGTTTCATCTGGTGATCTAGCCAGCAAGTCTGTTTTTCAAAGGAACAAGCTGTTCTGCAGAATATTACAGGGATGAGACAAACCATTGTTTACATGCGTTCACAACTTGCTTTGTGTTAAATTGCAGATTAACGCAGTGCAATGCAAAGCACTTGTTTGCAATTTTGTAGCGTGAACAAGACACCTAGAAATACACCTGAATGGGGCACACCCTGCAATCGTGTGCCATGCAGGATTTTGGAGTTTAAAATTGGTGGTGGGTGAGGAGATGACCTAACAACCCCTCACCACCCTCTGAAGTACAAGTACTACTTGAGGCTGGGTTCACACCATTGCGAATAGTATGAGGGCTTCTCCACATCCAATTCACGATAGCAGGAGATTTTGACCGATTCTCTATGGAGTCCGTTCACATATCTTTGCAGCGGGTCCGGTGCATTTTGTACAAAAAAACGTGCGTCACTTGCTCTGTTTCAGGTCCGAATTCAACCAAAATTTTGGGCTGAAACTGTGAACTAGGGATGAGCTCAGGCGTGTTCGCATGGACCATGTGCAGAGCCCGCCAGGAAGTCGGAGCAGTGCTGCGCTAATCACTGCCAGTGAGACATTGTCCCGATGTGCGGCTGCAGAGATCGGGAAATGTCTCGCTGCCTGTGATTAGCGCTGCGCCAACTTCCTGGCGGGCTCTGCTTGTTGTCCATGCGAACACGACTGAGCTCATCCCTACTGTGAACCAGGGTGCGCTGGACCCCTGCTGTGAGCCACATGCGGCAAAGGCATGAACCCAGCCTGAAGGTTGTTGAAATCCTGCTAGCAACTTGTATAAAGTGACAATCGGCACGTCTGTTAAGATCAGCATTTAACATTTCCAAACAGGAGCTGAGGGGTTCTTTTTTTTTTTTTTTTTTTTTTTTTTTTTATCATAAACAAAACAGTGATATGGTTGTATTGTAAGACAATTCCTATTCCACAACATACAATCAATTTTACTTAATTGATTCCTAATTAATGCTAATTGTTACAATGCCTAGTCCTTCTCTCATTACAGATATATTCCGTTTATTTCCCTTTCCCTTCCCCACCCTCCAAAAACACAACCTGGTTCCGCCTCTATAGACAGAAAAATACCCCAAAAGAGATAGAGAAGAAAGAAAAAAGAGAAAAATTTAAATAAAAGTAAACCGTATCTCTTCCTTTCTCTCCTCACCCCCCCCCCCCATCTCCCCCCTCCCTACTACACCACCCCCCCTCTTTTCCTCTCTCACACGTATCCAAGTCAGGTGTAATTAATGTCCAGTCTTTAACTCTCCCTGTAAAGGAATCTCTACTAAAATATTCCCACTCTATTTGGCTAGAAGAGTCCGTTCCCTATATTGAAAGTATGGAGCATCCTGAGGGGTTCTTTACCTCTTTTGCTGCCACCGTGCCTCAAGTGACACTAAAGGTTCTTTTAGTTAAAAAGAAACATATACTTGCCTCCACTGTGCCGCTTGTTTTGCACGGAGTGGCCCCGAACCTGCTCTTCTGGGGTCCCTCTCGCGACTCCCCACATCAGATAACCCCTTGGGAGAAGCTCTCTCCTGGGGGGGGGTTACCTTGCGGGCGCACTCCAGAATTCAGCATCCATAGAGGCCGAATGCAGGACTCGCCCCCCCAGCCCTCTCGTCATTTCATTTGATTGACAGCAGCAGGAGCCAATGGCTGCACTGCTATCAATCTATCCAATCAACAGCCGAGAACCCCAGACAGAGAGACAGCACATCCCAATGGGTCAAGTTCGAGGGGTCAGGTAAGTAGGATGCATTAATGTGGAAAAAAAAAACCCACAAACCTTTACAACCCCTTTAAGTGCAACAGGGCTGGGGAAAAAAATCGATTTGAATCGAGTTAAGAGGTCAAATCGATTCAAATTTTCAGCAAATCAATTTTTATTTTTATTTTCACCAGGACCGGCGCTGACGCTGCACCGGTCCTGAGGAGCTGTGGGGAGTTTTTAGGAGAGGCCATGGCTTCGGCCTAGCCCGCAAGGCCAGACCCAGCGCTGTGTCCATCAAAAAAAATCGTAATCTAATTTAAAAAAAAAAGTTGCAGTTTGTTTTTTGAGAAAATCGCCCAGCTCTAATATGTATATATTAATATAAAATGTGTTTGTGTGTGTGTGTATGTATAATTAAAAAAAATATATATAATAAAAACTCAAGCACCGTAGAGAATATAATGGTGGTCATTGCAATACTTTATCACACCGTATTTGCGCAGCAGTCTTACAAGCACAATTATTTTGGAAAAAATACACTTTTTTAACTTAAAAATAAAAACAATTGTTTACTTTGTGTTCTTGTGGAAACCTACATCAATAAAATTCATGTCTCTGCACACGTGAACAAGCACAAATACTCCTATGAAAGTCAAACCTACGCATTTTTTTTTTTTTTTTTCCCCAGCAGTTTTGATGCACGAATGATGGTGTAAAGGAGGCCTAAGAAAAGATATTGTAGTTTAGAAATATCTGTACTAGAACAATGTCAAAGCTTATGTTTTCAAAGTTGAAATACAAAGTGGCCTTCTTTATTTCGATTTTTGATTTATCCTGTCTAGGACAAGGAAAAGAAGAAAAAGGAAAGCATACTTGACCTGTCCAAATACATAGACAAGACTATTCGAGTGAAATTTCAGGGTGGCAGAGAAGGTATGTATGGAAGAAGTGGGTACTGTGAGAGAGTTGCATGTATTTACACAGCTCAGGCAAAGCACTCTGCTTTTATCAACTTTATATAAGTATCAAATTTAGGAAGATTGCAGTCTCCTCGATTGGTTTGTTAGGCAAACCTGATCACAATGTTGACCTGTAATCACTTGTACTCTAAGACCTCTTTCACACTGAGGCGCTTTTCAGGCATTATGGCGCTAAAAGTAGCGCCTGTAAACTGCCTCCCCAGTTTGAAAGCCTGAGTGCTTTCACACTGGGGCGGTGCACTTGCTGGACGGGAAAAAAAGTCCTGCAAGTAGCATCTTTGGGGTGGTGTTAGAGCGTTGTGTACAGCCTTCCAACACCGCCTTGTTCGTTGAAATGAATGGGCAGCGCTTCAGAAGCACTGCAACACAGGCACTATTAACCTCTTCTTTGGCTGCTAGTCCCCTGATGATCAGTGCCTCCTCATCAGTGCACATCAGTGAAGGAGAAAAATTACTTCTTTAAAACATTTTTATAACAGAAACAAAGAAAAACTTATTTTTTTGCAAAATTTTCAGTCTTTCGCTTGTTTAGCAAAAAAAAATAAAAAATGGCGATTACATACCACTAAAAGAAGGCTTTATCTGTTTTAAAAAAATTATACAAATTTCATATGGGTACTGTGTTGCATGACTGAGCAACTGTCATTCAAAATACAACACGGCTGAAAATCGGCCTAGACAGGAAGGGGGTGAAGGGGCTCTGTATTGAAGTGGTTTAATAAATTGCACGTCTGGTTTTGCCATATCTTAAGGTGCATGGCTTAAAACACGTTAGTTGCGTTATTGCTGTGCTATAACTCAAAGCATTACATGAATGGGGCCCTTAAGGATGCACATAGCCAGCCTTTCCCACATCAGTCACAGGCTTCAGAGTACTGACCAGAATGCTAATGGATAGTTAAATATATATCGTTGTCTGTATATCTCTATTGGTGCCTTCAAATTCTGTTGTGTCACTGGGACAGAAAGTGAGAAGAATCTTTTCATTAGTGACACGGACATCGATACAAGAATTTTATAGTTGGAAAGGCTATATTTTAAATGGGGTGCGTGAATTGCTTTCTGACATTTTAATAGGTGTTCAGTAGATACACTAGGAATAATTGATTTTGACATTCCCAGTAGGCATTTAGTGTGTATTATTGATTATTTTACATATTAAAGTTGTCTTTGTGATGATTTTGTGCATGCTGCTACTAAATGCCTGTTTGCTGCCAGAATTTTTACTTTTTCCTTTTTCCAGCAAGTGGAGTTCTCAAGGGATTTGATCCTCTATTGAACCTTGTATTGGATGGGACCATAGAGTATATGAGAGGTGAGTGTTAAAGTGATTCTAAAGCCTTCCCCCTTTTATATTATAAAAAAACAAAACAAACAAAAAAACATGTTATACTTGCCTCTTCTGGGGTCCCTCGCTGGTGCTCCTGGCTACTCCCTCCTGCCGGGTGCCCTACAGCAAGCAGCTTGCTCTGGGACACCCAAGCAGGTGCGCTATCGACCCACGGCTCTGTGTGTCCATTCACACATGGAGCCTCAGTTTGGCCCCAACCCCTGATTGGCTCACTAGCTGTGTTTGCCAATGGCTCCTGCTGCTGCCAAAAGCCAATCGGGAGTGTGAGTCCCCGAGAGGCAAGGCTCTTGTGGATAATGCTAGATCAAGAGAGGGCTCAGGTAAGTATTGGGGGGGGGGGGGGGGGGCTGCTGCTGCACACAGTTGTTTTTTTTTTTTGTTTTTTTTTTTTTTTTACCTTTATGCATAAAATGCCTTTACAACCACTTTTAACTTTTGTCTTCTTTGTCACAGAATTTTATATCTGACTGTAGAGGGCTCAAATTCCTTTATTTGGGAAACCTATCGCTACATGTTGAGTGACTTGTTTAGGGTTAATGACAATGGGACAAATCGCTCCACAGGATTGTTGGGGTCTTTGAGCCTAGGTTCACACTGAAGCGATGCAGCAACCAGCATGATTCCAGCGCTGGTTCCCGCATCGCATCTCTCCTGCAGGCAGTTCACACTGTCCTCTGCGAACTGCGGTTGTCGATACAATGTTAATGACGCTACAGAACAGTTCACAGATCAGTGCGAGCTGTGGAATCGGATGGCATGGGTGAGAGGTCCCTGCACCTTGTGCAAATCCAATGCGAGTTCAGCCTTACATCTGTATGGCTGAACTCGCATTGTGCGGGTGCAAACATGCAGTGTCTGTGTTCGCTGTAATGTGAACCCAGGCTGATAGTTGGCTCTCCAATTCAGAGTTTTCAGGGCAGTCCATTTGTTTACAGTATTGAGAATGCATTAGAAGGCATGAAAAGCCAGTGTTTGGCTTAGTAAGGGGTACAACCCAAAACTGTTAGATGTGGCTGCTGGTGTACCTTAGAAATGTAACAAGCCAGAAAGTGATTTAACAACTTAATCCAAAACAGAAACACAAGTGTGTGTTTATTAAACTGAGATAAGCCATGATAGTGATTACCTTGGCTCATCTCCACTGTGCAGCAGCTTATTAACTACTTCAGCTCCAAAAGACTTTTTCCCCCTTCATTACCAGGCCATTTTTTGCTATTTAGCATTGTGTTAAGTTAACTGGTAATTGTACAGTCTTGCAACGCTGTACTCAAACTACATTTTATATAATTTTTTTTCCACACAAATATAGCTTACTTTTGGTGGTATTTGATCACCACAGTTTTTTATTTTTCGCAATTTAAACAAAAAAAGGCCAAAAAATGTTAAACAAAAACATTTATTTTACTTTCTATTATAAAACGCATCCAATTAAAAAAATAAAAATAAATAAAATTTCTTCATACATTTTGTCTAAAATATATTCTGCCACATGTCTTTGGTAAAAAGAAAATACCAATACGTGTATATTGACTGGTGTGCATGATTTTTTTTGGGGGGGGATTTCTTTGGTTTCTCTTCTTCTTCCTTCTTCTTCCTTCTTCCTTCCTTCTTCTCGGGCAGTCTAACAGTAACTCACGCTGGCGGGGGGGGGGGGGACCTGGTTAACTGTCACTGTACTAATGACACTGATTTAGATGTGACTATTCTGAAAGCTTCATATCCCATCATGCACTTCCTTATGCATCACAGAATAGTGCCTGCTTACCTGTTCGAACCACAGCTACCTTATTTATATATAATATACCACCTCATTATTACACATCCTCTGTAATATCTCCTTTAGATCTACCATCAGCTTTGCAGTGCAAGAGCCTGTCTGTTTTGATCCAAATTGAGTAGATTGTTCAGGTGGGTTCTCCTATTCCATAGTTTTGGTAAGATCTAAATGAAATTTTACAGATATTGTATAATCTGTACATAGTGTATGGCCATCTTTATACAAGTACATGGAAGGGAGTGGTTGGAGACACTGTCAGGCCCCTTTCACATCTCTGCGTAGCGGGAACTCAGGCTCTTGTATCGTTTTACTTTAATGCGCTGCCCTATGTGTGATATATGCCCCAAAGAAGCTATAGAACTTTTCTTATAAAGCAGAGCGTGCCTCGTTTTTTTTTTTTATCCTGCTTTTTTTGGTGAATTTGCAGCACATTTGCCACATTGCAAATGTGCGCCTGCTACACACACTTGGGGTGCCAGTGCATTCAATTGGCTACAGAAAAAGCATTTTCTGTGCCTTTTGCCATACGTTTGAAAACGCACCAATGTGAATGGAGCCACATTGTTCTTGAGTAAAAGCTCCAATTTCACTTTGAGGCCCCATTCACATTAACCGTTGTGGAAGCACACGTGTTTTTTTTAATTTTATTTTTTTCGCTAATTTTTTTCTGACACGCACATAGGGTAGCCAATTGAATTCAATGGGCTGTGCTGCATATGGAAAAGTAACTCCTAAGATATTTTGGTGTGTTGGGGTTTTCATGCTTTTTGCTGCGTTTTTTTGCATTTTTTTTTTTCACGCTGCAAAATGTGTGTTTCTGCATTTGGGGTGCCGTTAACAATTAATAGCACTAAAAAGGCAAACTAGTTAATTTTAGTTGTATAAAGGTGGCCATACACTATATACAACAGGGGTGGGAACCTTAAAGATGCGGAGATCTACCGGAAAACAACATGGGAGAAGAAAAAGATCACCGGGCACAGTGTTGGCACCTCACTACTGATTTAAACCTCTAATTGCTGTACTATTGTGTACATTGCACGGAAATCATGAGTCTAAATCAGGTGGTGAGGAGGCAACGTATTGTCTCCTCACCACCTGTCAAACACACTCTGTTTGCTTTTTAGAGTAGCAGCAGTGCCTGCTGCATTTATGAATGAGCCCTTAGTCGCATTCGGCAGCGGCTCCCTTAGGGTTCGCTCACACACAAAGTTGGGAGGTGGTAACACCCTACAGTTGAGTTGCAGTTTTACCTCCCCCAATCACTACCCCCCCCCCCCTTTTTTTTTTTTTTTTTTTTTTTTTTTTTTTTAGCTGCTGAGGCAGCAGACAAAGGAGCACACAACAAAAATATTACAGCTCACACATGCAAAACTAACATTTACCTCCAGCAAGGCTTTTTAAAAACACCTAGACATTTTCCAAAAATATGGGGATTTGGTCACACCATATTGCTATATGGTGCTTAAGCCCACTTACTGCAACAAAGTACCCCATGATTAGTGGGTCCTACACTATCCATACAGTGCCTTGGGAAAGTATTCGGCCCCCTTGAACTTTTCAACCTTTTGCCCCATTTCAGGCTTCAAACATAAAGATATAAAATGTTTATTTTTTGTGAAGAATCACCAACAAGTGGGACACAATTGTGAAGTGGAACGAAATCTATTGGATTTTTGAAACTTTTTTAACTAATAAAAAAAAATGAAAAGTGGGGCGTGCAAAATTATTCGGCCCCCTTGCGTTAATACTTTGTAGAGCCACCTTTTGCTGCGATTACAGCTGCAAGTCGCTTGGGGTATGTCTCTATCAGTTTTGCACATCGAGAGACTGAAATTCTTGCCCATTCTTCCTTGCAAAACAGCTCGAGCTCAGTGAGGTTGGATGGAGAGCGTTTGTGAACAGCAGTTTTCAGCTCTTTCCACATATTCTCGATTGGATTCAGGTCTGGACTTTGACTTGGCCATTCTAACACCTGGATACGTTTATTTGTGAACCATACCTTTGTAGATTTTGCTGTACGTTTGGGATCATTGTCTTGTTGGAAGATAAATCTCCATCCCAGTTTCAGGTCTTTTGCAGACTCCAACAGGTTTTCATCCAGAATGGTCCTGTATTTGGCTGCATCCATCTTCCCCTCAATTTTAACCATCTTCCCTGTCCCTGCTGAAGAAAAGCAGACCCAAACCATGATGTTGCCACCACCATGTTTGACAGTGGGGATGGTGTGTTGAGGGTGATGAGCTGTGTTGCTTTTATGCCAAAAATATTGTTTTGCATTGTGGGCAAAAAGTTTGATTTTGGTTTCATCTGACCAGAGCACCTTCTTCCACATGTTTGGTGTGTCTCCCAGGTGGCTTGTGGCAAACTTTAGACGAGACTTTTTATGGATATCTTTGAGAAATGGCTTTCTTCTTGCCACTCTTCCACAAAGGCCAGATTTGTGCAGTGTACGACTGATTGTTGTCCTATGGACAGACTCTCCCACCTCAGCTGTAGTTCTCTGCAGTTCATCCAGAGTGATCATGGGCCTCTTGGCTGCATCTCTGATCAGTCTTCTCCTTGTCTGAGCTGAAAGTTTAGAGGGACGGCCAGGTCTTGGTAGATTTGCAGTGGTCTGATACTCCATCCATTTCAAAATGATCGCTTGCACAGTGCTCCTTGGGATGTTTAAAGCTTGGGAAATCTTTTTGTATCCAAATCCGGCTTTAAACTTCTACACAACAGTATTACGGACCTGCTGGTGTGTTTCTTGGTCTTCGTGATGCTCTCTGCGCTTTCAACAGAACCCTGAGACTATCACAGAGCAGGTGCATTTATACAGAGACTTTATTACACACAGGTGGATTCTATTTATCACCATCAGTCATTTAGGACAACATTGGATCATTCAGAGATCCTCGCTGAACTTCTGGAGTGAGTTTGCTGCACTGAAAGTAAAGGGGCCGAATAATTTTGCACGCACCACTTTTCAGTTTTTTATTAGCTAAAAAAAAGTTTAAAAAATCCAATAGATTTCGTTCCACTTCACAATTGTGTCCCACTTGTTGGTGATTCTTCACAAAAAATTAAAATTTTATATCTTTGTTTGAAGCCTGAAATGTGGCAAAAGGTTGAAAAGTTCAAGGGGGCCAAATACTTTCGCAAGGCACTGTAGACTAGGAGATCCTACTTCTCTGAACCATGGGAGCTATACTCCTCTCTATATGGGAGAACATGAGGTCTTCAACATGACACAGGTGGTCACTAATGAGAGGTACTTAATGAGCACCGTATAGCAATATGGTGTGACCAAATCCCCATATTTTTTTTTTGATAATGTTTTGCATGTGTGCGCTGTAATATATTTGTTCTGTTGTATGGTCTTATGGCAGCACCATCTTTATGCTTTATTTTTTTATTTATTTTTTTGGGTGTGCCCCCCAAATATCTTGTTTGTCAAAGGTGTACACATAACACCTTTGCAAGTGCCCCACGACTCCATGCTTCTGTGGGGTCATAGGGTTTAAAGCAGATGGTAAGAAAGGAATATAACACTGCCGGCTTTAACCCCTTGTTTACTGTACTGCACAGGGTTGCAGGACACTTGCAAAGCACCCTCATTCACTTAAATAGTTAATGCTTGGCAGGTGCTACACGCACCATACATGACAGGGTGTATAACTGCGACGTTTGTACAGGTGTGGTTGGGGGGGGGGGGTAATAGGAACATATAAATGAATACTTGCTGTTCTGAGCCCCCTATAAGGCTGCTTTCACACTGATGTGTTGTGGTTTACCTGCACTGCAGGTGCAGCTCAATGCACCTGAAACTTTCCTGGGTAAGCTGCACTTTTTGCCATAGACTTCTATTATATCCTGCAAGTGCATTTTCTGAAAGAACCTACTTTAAAATGTATTCATTCTGGGTTAAGTGTCAGGACTAGTTATCCATCTACCCCAAATTTTGTGGAATGTCTTATTCCTTTTCCGGAGTTCAAATGTGAGTTTGTACAGTGATATAGAATCCACAAATTAACTTTTAACCAGAGGGATTTCGGGGGAGTCTGTGTTCCCTTCCAAGAAGGTCTTTTTAACAGAAATACAGAATGCGGAGTAGTCTCTTGGCATGGGACAGTATGTGTAAGTAACCAAAAATGCCTAGAAGGCAGTTCTTGGGATGAACAATGTTCAGGAGACCCACTGCTGAGGAAATGAAAGAACCTACATCTGCCCAGAAGTCTTGAACCACAGGACAGGACCAGAAACAGTGTAGGAAGTCAGCAGTTTGGTCACAGCCTCAGAAGCACTCAGCCGAGGGTGTTAACCCCATTTTATGTAACCTAGCTGGAGTAAGGCGAGAGTGGTGAACGATTTTGATATGTTTAATTCGGTCCCTGGATAAGATAACCGAGGTCTTGTACATATCACTAAATTCCAACCAGTAATCATTTTGTGAGGGAAATGTCCATAGATGTCCATTTTGTCTGAGCCATACGAATCTAGGGTTAAAATCAGTTGTGAGGGTAGCATAGTAAATGGAGATGAGTTTAGTGGGATCAGGGTGTCTTAGCCGTTTCTCCAATGGGGGGTATAATTGTAGGGTCGTCTGAGCCAAACTGGGCACAAAACAAACATGGTGAAACTAATAATAGAACAGGTTAGGAGCGTGGTAGGTCAAACATAGTTCATAGAAAGATCTAAAACCCTGTGCATCATATAAATGACATGGGTGTTTAAAGAGAAAGTAAACCCTAATGGGTTTACTTCCTCTTTGTCTCCCTGCAAAGGTAAAGCATAATGGGCTACAATGCATCGCATAGTAGCCCATTATGTGTCACTTACCTCACACAGGAGCAAGCAATGTCACCGCTGTCCCCTGTAGTACAGAGCCTCCATCTTCTTTTGGGTACCGCTGCTCCAGCCACTAACGGCATGGTCAGTGTGCCTGGGCGCCATTGTCTACGGTGCATGCACCGTAGACGGCGGTGCCTGTCTTTTTGTAAATATCTTCTAAACCGTGTAGGTTTAGGAGATGTTTCTTGGACCTACAGGTAAGTCTTATCTAAGCTTACCTGTAGGTCAAAGTGGTTTGTAATGGTTTACAACCACTTTTCTACTCCTTAGAGTGCCAGCGATTGTGATCGGGTAGGGAGTACAGTTCCTGCAGACTTGGATTGAACCACAGAGGATTATTGGGAGAGGTCGACCAAGATTGTTTAGATAGTTTCAAAACAATTGAGTGAAATAATGAAAGGGAAGTAGCTAATATGGATGTGCCAGGACCCGGCCTCTAGAGATATTATGTAGGGAGAGTCTCTAGGAAGAGGCAATGGCTTCTTCGGTAGTAGTACATGCATTTGCTGCAACCAGGTGAAGCCAATCATGAATATGGACCAGTTGAGATGCTAGATAATATAGATAAAAGTTAGGAAACGCCAAACTTGCCAGATGTGTCAGAAACCTTAGCGTTTCAAGTGCTTCATTATAGTTTAATTTTTAAATGAAACCAATTGTCAGTATGTGTTAATACAAGCATAAATTTAGGTCATTAAAATATTTTACTTTTTTGTATTACAGATCCAGATGATCAGTACAAGCTAACAGAAGACACACGACAACTTGGACTTGTTGTTTGCAGAGGGACATCTGTGGTTCTTATATGCCCACAAGATGGCATGGAGGCTATTCCAAACCCTTTCGTTCAACAGCAAGACGGTTAATATTTCTACAAACACAAGATTCTATTGGGATGCAGCATACTTCAAGTTGAAGACTTTTTTTGTTTTGTTTTTAAGATTTAAAAAAAAAAAAAAAAAACTTTTTTGGTGGTGGCAGACATGAGCCATGTACAGCAAGTCAGGACTTGCTCTGTAAGTTAAATATACTTTTGTTTTAGTCACGCTTTATTTTATAGTGATTCACAATTCCTGGGGTCACGCTGTGTTTTTTTTTTTTTTTTTTTTTTTTTTTTTTTTTTTTTTTGTTCTGTTTCAATCAATTTTTATTGAAAAAAATTTCAAGTTACAATAAAACACATTAAAACAAAGCAAGATGGTATTACTGATAAGAGTTAAATTCTTAGAACAAGAATTTTGCTATTGTATGGAGTATTCAACCAAAAGAGTATAGGAGGCCCATGTTTGTATGGTAAAAAGCCTATAGATTAGTTTGTAGGGTGTACTTTTGTATATATATTACATGCCCAGATACCCACTCGCCTATAACAGCCTTTACCAGTGTGTCTCTGGTAGAAGAAAAACAGGTTTTACAAAGAAGTGTAAAGTAAATATAAAGTGGCAGAGAGAGTACCCTGGAGTAAGACAGCTCTACAAACATTAGGTAGGCATTTTTGTGTATGGAAGTGAACGAGAGTTAATAAAGAATTCACAAACATTTAAAAAATAGTTATCCATGGTGTCTAGACTTTCTGGAACCTGTTCACAGACTCCCTCCAGTATGACTATGAGAGATATTCAATTTTTTAGGTACCAAGCAATTTTGACCTGTGATATTGATAGCTTAGACCACCATGCTCTGGACATGGTTTGCTTTGCCACTTTAACTACTTCCCGGCCGTCAAATGACGGCCAGGCGGCGGACCTAATGTGGCTGGAGGGCGTCATATGATGTCTGATGTTTAAACAGGGAATGCGCACGATCATGTGCGCGCATCCCTGTTTCTTCGGTGGTGGCGTGTCACGGAGACACCGCACGCCCCCGAAGGGGGTGAACAGCCATTGGTTATGGCTGTTTACCACGTGATCGGCCATGATGAAGTCACAGCCGATCACAGATGGTCACACTCCCACTGTTCACGGCGCTGGTAAACAGCGACTGGTCGGCTGTTTACCCACGTGATCGTTTCACAGCTGATCACTAAAATGTAAACAAACCGCGGTAAAGAGATGTTACCAGGTTCTCCTCCTCACACACCGATCGTGTGTGAGGAGGAGATTGCGGTAACATCTCGTTACTGCTTACAGTGTACACCAATCGCACTGATTGCCCCCAATAAAGAGGACCAGTCACCACCCCTCATAGTACCTGTCACTCACAGTCCATCAGAGTACCCGTCACGGCCCATCAGAGTACCCAAATACCAGGCCATCAGTGTACCCGAGTACCTGTCACCAGGCCATCAGAGTACCTATCTGCAGCCCATCAGAGTACCCAAGTACCTATTTGCAGCACATGCCTCATAGAATATACGTTGGGGTGTTTGTTTTACAAAATGGGGTCATTTTGTGGGTAATTGCACTGCCCTGGTGCTCCAGGACTTCAAAAGTGTGATGGTAGGAATGAAATGAGATGTGTCATTTATGCTCCTAGAACGCCTGAAGGTACTACTTCAATGTTCAGCCTCTCTATGAGACCAGGCTGTGTAAAAGTCCTACACATGTGGTATCGCCATACTCGATATTTTTGCTACATACATGCTATGTGTTAGAAATATCTTATAAATTGACAACTTTGTGTAAAAAAATAAATAAAAATAAAATGTGTTTAATTTTTTTTTTCCACATATTCCAAAAACTTCTGGAAAAAAATGAACTGTTCAAAAGATTCATTATGCCTCACAGATTATACGTTGGGGTGTTTGCTTTCCAAAATGGGGTCATTTTATGGGAAATTCCATTGTCCTGGTACTCCAGGGTCTTCAAAAGTGTAATAGGTGGTTGAGAAATGAGATGCGTCATTTTTGCTCGTAGAACGTCTGAAGGTACTACTTCAATGTTGGTGCTCTGTATGTGGCCATGCTGTGTAAAAGTCTCACACGTGATATCGCCATACTCGGGAAGAGTAGCAGAATGTATTTTGGGGTGTAATTTGTTGTATGCATATGCTGTGTGAGAGAAATAACCTGATAATATGACAATTGTGTAAAAAAAAAAAAAAAAAAAAAAAATCTTAATTTTGCAAAGAATTGTGGGAAAAAATGACAACTTTAAAACTCACCATGCTATTTTTTTAATACCTTGGAATGTCTACTTTGTAAAAAGAGGTCATTTGGGGGGTATTTGTACTTTCCTGACTTGTTAGTGTCTCAAGAAATGAGATACACCTGATGTACTGAAGGCCTGATCAGATGTGATAAATTTTCAGTGATTGGCACCATAGTTTGTAGACTAAATAATATACACTAATGTGGGTTTTTTTTACCAAAGATATGTAGCAGTATAAATTTTGGCCAAAATTTATGAAGAAAAATTACTAATTAGCAAAATTGTATGACAGAAACAAAGAAAGGATTTTTTTATTTTTCACAAAATGTATGTTTTATTTATAGCACAAAAAATAAACCCACTAGTGATTAACCACTTCAGCCCCAGACCAATAAAACAGCCTAAGGACCAGAGGTCTTTTTACAATTTCGCACTGCACTGCTTTAACTGGTAATTGCGCGGTCATGCAATGTTGTACCCAAACGAAATTTGCGTCCTTTTCTTCCCACAAATATAGCTTTATTTTGATGGTATTTGATTGCCTCTGCGATTTTTATTTTTTGCGATATAAATGGAAAAAGACCGAAAATTTGGAGAAAAAATTATATTTTCTACTTTTTGTTATAAGAAAAATCGAATAAACTCAATTTTAGTCATACATTTAGGGCAAAATTTATTCAGCCACATGTCTTTAGTAAAAAAAATGTCAATAAGCGTATATTTATTGGTTTGCGCAAAAGTTATAGCGTCTACAAACTAGAGTACATTTTCTGGAATTTACACAGCTTTTAATTTACGACTGCCTATCTCATTTCTTGAGGTGCTAAAAATGGCAGGGCAGTACAAACCCCCCCAAATGACCCTATTTTGGAAAGTAGACACTCCAAGGAAGTTGTGGAGAGGCATGTTGAGCCCATTGAATATTTTTTTTTTTGTCCCAATGAATAATGACACAAAAAAAATAAAAATAAAAAGTTTACAAAAAGTTGTCACTAAAAGATATATTGCTCACACATGCCATAGTTATATGTGGAATTGCACCCCAAAATATATTCTGCTGCTTCTCCTGAGTACGGGAATACCACATATGTGGGACTTTTTGGGAGTCTAGCCGCGTACGGCACCCCGAAAACCAATCACTGCCTTCAGGATTTCTAAAGCCCCGTACACACGAGCGGACTTTTCAACATCCAAAGTCCGACGGAATGATTCCGTCAGACTATTTGATCGTGTGTGGGCTGCAACGGACTTTTGATTCGCAAAAGTCTGACGGACTTTAGAAAATGGAACATGCTTCAAATTTTTCCGACGGAACTCCGCCGGACCCAGTTCCTCCGAAAAATTCGCTCGTGTGTATGCTATTCCGACGGACTAAAACCGACGCTAGGGCAGCTATTGGCTACTGGCTATGAACTTCCTTATTCGAGTCCAGTCGTACGTCATCACGTTCGAATCCGTCGGAGTTTGGTGTGATTGTGTGTGGTCAAGTCCGCTCAGTCGAAAAGTCCGTCAGAACTCTGTCGTAACTCCGGCAAAACTCCTTCGGAAGTCTGTCGGACATAAGTCCTCTCGTGTGTACGGGGTTTAAGGGTGCAAATTTTTGATTTCCCTCCTCACTACCTATCACAGTTTCGAAGGCCATAAAATGCCAAAATAGCACAAAACCCCCCCAAATGACCCCATTTTGGAAAGTAGACACCCCAAGCTATTTACTGAGAGGCATGTTGAGTCCATGAAGTATTTTATATTTTGCCACAAGTTGCAGGAATTTTACAATTTTTTTTTTTTTTTTTTGCACAAAGTTGTCACTACATGATATATTGCTCACACTATGGGCATAAGTCAAATTACACCCCAAAATAAATTCTGCTGCTTCTCCCGAGTACGGGGATACCACATGGGGACTTTTTGGGAGCCCAGCCACGTACGGGACCCTGAAAACCAAGCACTCCCTTCCAGATTTAAATATAAAATGCTACCAAAAAAAACTGTTAGCGATCGCAGGGATCAGGCCTGACTCTGCGATCGCTGCAGTTATGTGTTTTGTAAGTGACAGTGATTGATCGATACTGCACTTGGGTGGGCTGGGCAGAGGGGCAAAACGCAGGTGCCAGCAGGTATCTGGGCTGATCCCGCTAACAATGCGTTTTTTTTGGAACCCTAAACTGCTGGGGATGCTAGTATAGATCTGATCAGATATTGATCTGTTCAGATTCTATACCACTACGGGAGGCTTATGCTTTGCGTGTGGGTGTTAGCGGTACTGGCACTAACCTTGCGCTGCCTGGGGCGACGCAGACCCTGACCCTAAAACCTAATTGATATCACCCGCCGGGTGATCAGGGGGTTAAACCTTTATTGGGTAATAAATGGTGGGTGCCCTGATGCTATAAAAAGCAAACTAACCAGAGTCACCCGTAACACTTATACGGTGATCACTGGTGAAAGGGTTAACTAGGGGCAATCAGGGGGTTCAAATTTTTATTAGGTAGTATATGGGGGTCCCTGGCGCTATATAAAAACCTGACGGGGAACCTAAATAACTAACTAGCTAACCAGCGTCACCAGTGACACTTATACTGTGATCGCTGGTGAAAGGGTTAACTAGGGGCAATCAGGGGGTTAAAACCATTATTGGGTAGTATATGGGGGTACCTAGCGCTATAAAAACCTGGCGGTGAACCTAAAAAAATAACTAGCTACCTAGCGACACTAATGCAGCAATCAGAAAAATGATCGCTTAGTGACACTGGCAAAAGGGGGTGAAAGGGTTAACTAGGGGAAATCAGGGGGTTAAAACCATTATTGGGTAGTATATCGGGGTACCTAGCGCTATAAAAACCTGGCGGTGAACCTAAAAAAAAAACTAGCTACCTAGCGACACTAATGCAGCGATCAGAAAAACGATCGCTTAGTGACACTGGCAAAAGGGGGTGAAAGGGTTAACTAGGGGCAATCAGGGGGTTAAAACCATTATTGGGTAGTATATCGGGGGGACCTAGCGCTATAAAAACCTGGCGGTGAACCTAAAAAAATAACTAGCTACCTAGCGACATCAGTGACACTAATGCAGCGATCATAAAAATGATCGCTTAGTGACACTGGCAAAAGGGGGTGAAAGGGTTAACTCTAGGGGCAATTAGGGGGTTAAACCTTTATTGGGGGGTGATAGGGGGCTACCCTGGACCTAACGCTAACTGCCCTGACAGTTTTTATTTTTACAACTGACACTGAATGCAGTGATCAGTAAATAAATGATCAATGCAATCAGTGACACTGTGACTGGGGGGGGGGTTTGTGTACCTATGTGTTAGAGTAGTGTTTTGGTGCACTTACTTTCTGTCTTCTCCTCGTAGTCCGGTCAAAAAGACCGCCCCGAGGAGAATGACATCACTTCCTCCTTTCTGTGTATACAATACACAGTGGGAGAAAGCTTCTCATTGGCCAGGAGCGATCGAGAGGGGGTGGCCAGAAACCAACGGCCATCCCCTCATCACGGATCGCTCCTGCAGTGAACCGGACCGCCGTATCCAGTGGGAGGGGGTCCGATCGGACCCCCCCACCCGCTGGAAGGCAGGCACGTACATGTACGTGCTTGTGCCTGCCTGTGCCATTGTAATGACGTACATTGGCAATACGGCGGTCCTTAAGTGGTTAAATACCACTAAAAGAAAGCTCTATTTGTGTGGGGGAAAAGGACGCAAGTTTCATATGGGTACAGTGTTGGATGACTGAGTAATTGTCATTCAAACTGTGAGAGCGCTGAAAATTTGTCTGGTCAGGAAGTAACAAAAAATTGCAGCGCTTAACACATCTTATACAGTATAAATGTAAAAATTATGTTCAAAGTGAGTCTTGTGCAAAAAATTGAAGGTAATATATTCAAGGTGGTCCTCCCACCTCCAGTGCTTGTCATCCAGTGCGGCCTCCACCAGTAACAAAAAGACACACACTCTCCAGATAAAGTTTTGTCTAAGAATCTTGCATATTACAGGATCCAAGTCATCAGAAGTATGTAGTTATCCTTTGCTCACACCTTCCACCTCTATCCAATCCAAGGTCTCTTTAAGTGTGTTAGGATATATGGATTGTAGCACACAAAAGACTCTCCTCATAATATAAAAAGCTCAGCACCTCCCATCCAAGGCAATGAGTCACCACGACAAAAAAGAAAATCTCATGGTGCAGTATTTATTGGCGAACCAACATATAAAAACAAAAAAAACCTTTAAAACAATAATGCGTAAAAAGCCGCCAATCCAGCAAGGGAAAGTGACGGCAGGACCTCGGGCATAAAACATTGTGCATAAATAGTAAGCATTCACTTACATAATGTGCCGCCAGTCTCTTAGGCGATAGATCAAAGCAAACCTCTACAGCTGTTTCGCACACACACGCGCGCATTATCAGGAGTATAAAAGTTTTGCATGTAAAAAAAAAAAAAAGCAGTGTTTTATATAGCTATTTCCAGGGTCAGAACGGATCCACAACTTCACCTCCCGGTTTGACGCCATCTTAAAAAAAGGAAGCCATTAGTATAGACTAGAAGGGCAAAAACAAGGCAATGTAAGGGCCAGAATGCCACTTCTGGCCCAGCACTGTCTTAAAGAAGGGCAAGGCCATGTATACGATTAGTGGCAATCTTGGGACAGGGAATACCCTCATATTAAATTGATAGATAACAGGTAAAATTTACAAACCGGAAATTACATTGCCATCTTAAAGGGCAAACCTTCCTAATGTGTAAAACTGGCATGGTAAATATAATTTAAAAAGGCAAAAACATAATGATCGGGTGTTAGGTCTATATAGAGGACCAATTGTAATAACTAGAGGGGGGTATACTGAAAAACAAATAAAAGCATATTAACTAATGCAGCATGTTGTGGCGTCGTGTTAAAGGAGACTCACCCTGTAAAATGCCAGCGTCGCATAGTATGATATTGGCTAACGAAAAATGTAATAAAGCAAGGTATCGGCATATTCTGATGTGCAACATGCTGCAACGTCGTCTTAACCACTTAAGCCCCGGACCATTTGGCCGCTGAAAGACCAGAGCACTTTTTGCGATTCGGCACTGCGTCGCTTTAACTGACAATTGCGCAGTCATGCGATGTGGCTCCCAAACAAAATTGACGTACTTTTTTCCCCACAAATAGAGCTTTCTTTTCGTGGTATTTGATCACCTCTGCATTTTTTTTTTGCACTAGAAACAAAAAATAGAGGCAATTTTGAAAAAATGCATCTTTTACTTTTTGCTATAATAAATATCCCCAAAAAACCTAAAAAAAAAAAAAAAATTCTCCAATTTAGGCCGATATACTTTTCCTACATATTTTTGGTAAAAAAAAAAGCAATAAGCGTTTATTGATTGGTTTCCGCAAAAGTTATAGTGTCTACAAAATAGTTTTATGGCATTTTTATAAAAAATTTTTTTTTTTTACTAGTAATGGCGGTGATCAGCGATTTTTATTGTGACTGCCACATTACGGCGGACACTTTTGGCGCGATTTTGAGACCATTCACATTTATACAGCGATCAGTATTGTGTAAATATGACTGACAGTGAACGGGTTAAGTGTGCCCTAGGGAGTGATTCTAACTATGGGGGGAATGGCTGTGTGAAACAACACTGATCACCGCTCCCAATCACAGGGAGCTGTGATCAGTGTCATTGTCACTAGGCAGAATGGGGAAATGCTTGTTTACATAAGCATTTCCCCGTTCTTCCTCTCCGTGAGACGATTGAGGGTATGACCACGGACATCGGAGGTCTCGAGGGAGCGTCCGAAAAAACGATTCTCAAAGGGCAATGTACAGGTACGTTAATCTACCTATATGTGCCCGTCTGCCGGCGTATATGGGCAAGCGGTTGAAGGAGACGCAATCTATATCTAAGAAACATTGGAGTTAAATTAATAAAGGCGAAGAGACTGTGCACTTTGCAAAGTGCAGTTGCTCCAGAACTTAGTAAACGAGAGAAATGTTCTCTTTGCAAAGAGTACCCAGTCACATTCAATGAAAATTTAAAAAAAAGAAAAACAGCATTTTTGCTTTCACGTGATTGGATGATAGAAGTCAGCAGAGTTTCTGCTCATTTACTAAGCTCTGGGGCAACTGCACTTGCAGAGTTCACAGTTCTTACAAAAATATATATTAAAATAAAAGAAAATATTTGACAAAAAAAGTAATGGTTATGAAAATCTTAAAATAACAGTTTTTGGGGTATATAGCACACATCCTGATACAACACAGTAACTTACAACATCTCTATAAAATATGATATCAAATATAGTGTACATGAATGGGTGAAAGAACAAAAAAAGCTGAATACTGAAGAAGAGTCTCGATAGGTTACACAGTTAGCCTTCATCATAATACGATCAAAAATTAAACGGACAAATACCTTATATACTGTATGTATATGTTAAACGTAAAAAAAAAGTCCTGCAAACAGCATCTTTGGGGCACTTTAGGAGCGCCCCTGTCCATTGAAATCAATGGGCAATGCCACCAAAGCCCCTCAGCAGCAGCGCTACATGGCGCATTTAACCCTTTATTCGGTCACTAGTGGCAGTTAAAAGTGCCCCGCTAGCTGCCCTAAAGTGCCTCTAAAACGACAGTAAAGTGTCACTAAAGTTGGTGGCGCTTTACCGCTAATGTGGCCGAGCTGTCAGTGTGAAAGGGCTCTTAGAAACTGACTTTTAGGAACGTTCTTAAAGCGGAGGTCCACCCTAAAGTGGACCTTCCGCTCATTGGAATCCTCCCCCCCCCTCCGGCGCCACAATTGGCACCTTTCAGGGGGGAGGGGGGTGCAGGTACCTGTACAGTACAGGTATCTGCACCCACTTCCGGCGTAGATTCTGCAGAAGGTACGCCCCTTTCCGCAGAATCTACGCCCCTTTCCGAAAGTCCTCCGCTGCCTGCTGGGAAACACACGGATCCCAGAGACAGCGGGGACCATCCTTATTGCGCAGCGCGACTCGCGCATGCGCAGTAGGGAACCGGGAAATGAAGCCGAAAGGCTCCACTTCCTGATTCCCATACCCAAGATGGCGGCGGCAGCACCCGAGAGATCGGCTTCGAGTGACGACATCGTGGGTGCGCTGGGCGGGTAAGTGTCACTATTTTAAAAGTCAGCAGCTGTAGTATTTGTAGCTGCTGGCTTTTAAAAAAAACAAAACTGCGGACTCCCGCTTTAAGTCGTAAAGGATGATGGCAGCTGTCCAGGGTATAACTTTTTATGTCAGAAGCCTTAGAGAAAGGTTTGGTAAATATTTCTTCATTATGGACACCCACTGATGCAAATCAGTAATGCTAATCTAGGAAATCAGTAATACAAATCTAGGAAATTCATTTCTGTCTTACTGTAAGAGAAGGTCAAGTTTATGTTTTGACCATTGTTATTCAAGAAGGCAATAAAATTGACCAAGGAGGATTCACTATCCCTCCATAATAGTAAAATGTCATCGATGTATCTTTTATAAAAAAGCAAATTGTCCCATTGTCAGCCATATATTGTTTCTAATGCCCAACTGGACAAACAAATTACCAAGCTAGGAGCAAATTTAGCCCCCATGGCAACTCCTTTACGTTTCAAGTAAAAGTCACCATTGAACCATCAATAGTTATGTGGCATAGAGAATTCCAGTAATGTAAGCAGGAAATCCCTTTGTTTTGGGTGATAAAACTATTCATTAAATAATGTTGAACTGCTTTCATTCCATCGATGTGGTTAATGTTAGGATACAACAAAGCCACATCAGCTGTTACTAGGAATGTTTCATCATCAACATGGATATTACTCAAGTCAGTCAGAACTTGTTTGGTGTCTTTAACCACTTCCCGACCGCCTTGCGCCGATACACGTCGGCAGAAGGGCACGTACAGGCAGAATCACATATCTGGATTTTGCCCTTTAAGAGGCGGCGGAAGCGCGTAAGTCGGGTCGCGGGTCCCGCGGACTCCATCACCACGGGGATACCCGCGATCGCATCATGGAGAGGAAGAACAGGGAGATGCTAAAGTAAACAAGCATCTCCCCATTCTGCCTAGCAACAGTGTCACTGATCTCTGCTCCCTGTGATTGGAGCAGAGATCAGTGATGTGTAATACAGCCACGCCCCCCACAGTTAGCAATCGCTTATTGCGATTTTTTTACCAAAAATATGTAGAAGAATATGTACCGGCCTAAACTGAGGAAAAAATTAGTTTTTTTATATATTTTTAGGGGATATTTATTTTAGCAAAAGGTAAAAAATAATGCGTTTTTTTCAAAATTGACGCTCTTTTTTTTGTTTGTGCAAAAAAATTAAAACCACAGCGGTGATCAAATACCACCAAAAGAAAGCTCTATTTGTGGGGAAAAAAAAGGACGTCAATTTTGTTTGGGACGTCAATTTTGTTTGGGAGCCACGTCGCATGACCATGCAATTGTCGGTTAAAGCGACGCAGTGCCGAATCGCAAAAAGTGCTCTGGTCAGGAAGGGGGTAAATTCTTCCGGAGCTGAAATGGTTAAGGTATGCAGGGGAATATAAAACCAATGTGGGGCAAACTGATGTTTGACATCTAGGACAGTGTGTCAGGCTTGACGGATATCTTTCAAGTGCATTTGGCTTCATATCCAGGAGTTGATGAATGTGTATTAAGCCGAACACGAGAGTGGGTGGCAAATCTATTTGGTGAGTGTGTTTGAGCAAGGGGAGTGGAGGCACGAGCACAGCGGTGTGGTGGAAGAATATCAAGCTGGATCAACCGTTTTTTTTTTATTTTACTCCATTCATTGGAGAGTTTCTTTAGAGACTTTAATTTCACGGACAGTTATGTTGAATATTGACACTTTGTACACACTGGGTGATTTGTTTAATGATACTTTGTTATTATTATTGTAGCAACAATATTGGATACACATGCTGTTTAGTATTTTATGTAAGCACTGACATTTTTCTGTATAACACAGTAATTTATGTTGGATGCTGCATATATTCATTTATATACAACACCCCCTTTTTTTATTAGGGAAATGTAGGTTATTGTAGCTATACAAACTTGGTTTTGTGTGTGTTTATGAGCGCCACACACCTCACTTTTAATTTATTTTTAGTCAGGTGTATTCACTCACAGTTTTTGATTTTTTAAGTGGCAGCTTGAGTTAAAAGTTTATTCACTTGTTCACAAAGCACAGTGGGGTACACAAGGAGAGGCATTTTATTTGTGCACCATCAATGTAAAACCAATCCAATATATTCTCCTACATGGAAAGTTAGACGCCCTATTTTACAAATGACTGGTCTACCCTATGGATCAATGGGGTTTTTGTGTATCTTCGGTAAAAAAATATATGATGTGAATTTTTGGTGCCACCAGTATCAAATAATTCATTCAACCATTGATGCAGAGGTATCTTACCATGTTTCCGGCCCAAAACATGACTCCACCACCGCCTTGCTGACATTGCAGCCTTGTTGAAACAGGGTGGCCGTCCACCAACCATCCACTACATCCATTTGGACCATTCAGGGTTGCATGGCACTCATCAGTGAACAGGACTGTTTGAAAATTAGTCTTCATGTATTTTTCTGCCCAACGCAGCCGTTTCTGCTTGTGAGCATTGGTTAGTGGTGGCCGAATGGAAGGTTTATGCACAGCTGCAAGACTCTGGAGGACTCTACACCTTGATGTCCGTGGGACTCCAGAGATATCAGCAGCTTCAAATATCTGTTTGCTGCTATGTAATGGTGTTTTAGCAGCTGCTCTCTTGATCCAATGCATGGATCTGGCAGAAATCTTCCTCAATGTGCATTTATCTGCACAAAACCCGTCTGTGCTCTGAAGCAGCCACAAATCTCTTAATAGAGAGATTAAGAGATCTGTTTCACCACTGTACCCCCCTGCTCATCTGCCCCACCACTGTAACTCCCTGCACATCTACCCCACCACTGTAACTCCCTGCACATCTACCCCACCACTGTAACTCCCTGCACATCTACCCCACCACTGCAACAGCCTGCACATCTGCCCTACCACTGTAACCCCCTACACACCTACCCCACCACTGTAACCCCCTGTTCATCTGCCCCACCACTGTACCACCCTGCTCATCTGCCCCACCAGTGTACCACCCTGCTTATCTGCCCCACAAAATGTACCCCCTTTCTCATCTGCCCCACCAATGTACCCCCTTTTTCATCTTCCCCACCACTGTAGCCCCCTGCACACCTGCCCCACCACTGTAACCCCATGCTCTTCTGTCTCACTACTGCATCACCCTGCTCTTCTGTCCTAACACTGAACTTATCTACTCATCTGCCCCATCACTGTAACTGCCTTTCTCATCTGCCCCACCATTGTACCCCCTGGTCTTCTGCCCCATCACTGTAACCCCCTGCTCATGAGTTCCACCGATTTACCTCCTTTCTCCTCTGCACCCTTCTGCAAATCTGCCCCGCCTCTGTACCCCCCTGCTCCTCTGCCCCACCGCTGTAACCCCCTGCTCATCTGTCCCACCAATGTCCCACCAATGTACCTCCTTTATCCTCTGCCCCAACACTGAACCCCCTGCTCATCTTTCCCACCACTGTAACCCCCTTCTCATCTGGCCCAACACTGAACCCCCCCGCTCATCTCTTTCACCACTGTAACCCCCTGCTTATCTGCCCCATCACTGTACCCCCCTGATTTTCTGTCACACCGCTGAGCCCCCTTCTCATCTCTCCCACCACTGTTCCTCCTGCACATCTGCCCCACCACTGTACCCCCTTGCTCTTCTGTCCCACCACTGTAACCCCCCCGCTCATCTGTCCCATCGATGTACCCCCTTTTCTCATCTGCCCCACCACTGTACCTCCCTGCACATCTGCTCCATCGCCGTATCCCCCTGCTCTTCTTTCGCACTACTGAATCACCTTCTCATCTGTCCTAACACTGAACCCATCTGCTCATCTGTCCAACCACTGTAACCCGCTTTCTCATTTGCCCCACCAATGTACCTCCTGCACATCTGTCTAACCTCTGTACCCCCTGCTCTTCTGCCTCACCTCTGTTCCCCCTGCTCTTCTGCCCCACCTCTGTTCCCCCTGCTCCCCTGCCCCACCACTGTAACCCTTTGCTCATCTGTCCCACCAATACACCTCCTTTCGCATCTGCCCCACTGCTCTAATCCCCTGCTTTTCTGTACCACCACTGAACCCCCTTCTCATCTGCCCCAACATTAAACCCCCCTACTCATCTGGCCCAAAACTGAACCCTCCTGCTCATCTGCCCCAACACTGTACCCCCTGCTCTTCTGTTTCACTGCTGAACCCCCTGCAGATCTTCCCCGCCGTTGCACCCTCCTGACAGGGGCGTACCTAGAGCAATTGGCACCCGAGGCAGATCCTATATCTGGCACCCCCCACCTTACAATGTAAAAACACCCCACTGTGCCCCCTGCATACCTCTGCATCCTTCAATATCTTTTTGTCACTACTGTGTACCCCCCTCTCCACAACTGCACCTCTGGACCCCTTTAAATTACACAGTACCCTGCACCTCTGGACCCCTTTACATTACACAGCACCCTGCACCTCTGGACCCCTTTACATTACACAGGACCCCCCTACAGTACAGTATCCTCCCCTACAGTACAGACCCCTCCCCCCTACAGTGCAGACCCTCCTACAGTACAGAATCCTCCCCTACAGTATAGAACCCTCCCCCTACAGTGCAGACCCTCCTATAGTACAGACCCCCCTACAGTGCAGGACCCCCCTACAGTGCAGACCCCCTCTACAGTACAGACCCCCCTACAGTGCAGACCCCTCTACAGTGCAGGACCCCCCTACAGTGCAGACCCCCGCACAGTAAAGAACCCCCTACAGTGCAGACCCCCTACAGTGCAGAGACCCCCCTAACAATACAGACTCCCCCTACAGTGCACAGACCCAACTAACAATACAGACCCCCTTAACAATACAGACCCCCCCTACAGTGCACAGACCCCCACTACAGACCCATAATGTACATCGGAACACACACGGAGAGCCCAAGGCAGTGGAATTGCGGGGGGAGGTGTGAGCAGCACCCGAGTGACATCTGTCAGCACAGGGATCCGGGACCTGGCACAACAATCCCCTTCTCTCTGTGGTTGCGGCTCTGATCAGTCTCGGCAGCGGCTGTCACAGCCAAGCAGAGTGAAGCCACCTCCCCCTCCTCCTGCATGCACAGCACATGCACAGTCATCTTCCTCCATATGGTGGGAGTGGCTAGCAGGACTGTGATTGGCTTTAGCCATGGCCAATGGCAGTGCTCCTCCTCCTGGAAACAGGGACCAATCTCTTCCCCATCACAAAAGCTGATGATCACAGCTACAGCAATGTTAGAGAACCAATGTTTCCCATCTTCTACAATGTGTGGGGGCACAGTGCCCCCCCCCCCCCCCCCGAGCGCAGGTGTGGCAAACTCTGAAATTGGAATGCATTAGTGTCTCACTGACACTTCCCTGTACTGCTCTGCTGATGGGGAGGGAGTCAAGTGCCGGCAAAAGAGGTTTGGTGTGCCGCTTGCTCCACCAGTGGCGGGGGTTGCCTATTCCTGCTTTAGAATGATTCATTTTCGGAATTAATTTCGTGTATTCGTATTTGTTTTGTATATTCTTATCTGTTTCGTATATTTGTTTTTTTTTTTTTATTGATTTGCATTTCAGAACTACAGCATTGGCACGGATGGGAGGTAGTGGATATGGAAGACCCTACACAGAAGATAATAGCATCCCAATTAAAAAAATATCCTCTGGTTCAATTAATAGTAGCTCCCCATTTTTATAATAAAAGGGGGTTCCCTACTTTCAACTTGATCCATAGGATTTGGGAAGCAGTGTGAAATGTCACTCGGCACAGAGATGAGCTGACAGCATGAGGAGAAAAAAAAATGATTACCGAGCTTTTGTTTAGATCATTAGCTGATAGCTGATCATGTGGTAAGGGGCCAGGATCGGCTCCTTACTCGGATCTGTGATCACCCAAGTCTCAGTGACTCAGTGAACACAACGCGCACAGGGCACGTGCGGGGAGCGTGCAAAGGGAAGGACATCATATGACGGAAAATTCAGGTCCGCGCTGTGTCCGTCATTCAGCTATAGCGTGGATGGCAAGAGGTTAATGAATTAAAGGACCGTTATCAGTTATTAAATAAAAACTTCTACCAATATCTTCAAAAACTTCATGTATTACAAACTCAAAGCTTAAAAATTCTATTACACTATGAATACTCTAAAGTATTAACAAAGGCAACCTCGACTGCCTGTAGGAAAACGTGGATTAATAGGAGATCTTTATTCCAACCTACAACTAGAGAACACTGAAAAACATAAAAATTGTTTTGTCCGGTGGCAAGATGATATAGAGGATCTAGATGAGGTGGTTTGGACATGAGCCCTGGAAATACTTCCCAAGATATCCCTCTCGCCCTGTCAAAGGCTATCTCAGATTTTTATTATTATATTTTTATTATACATAGGCAGGGCCGGACTGGCCTACTGGGATACCGGGAAATTTCCCGGTGGGCTGGCTGCCCCTGGGGCCACTGTGAGGGCAGCGGCGCCTGAAAAAAATATGGCTGTGGGGCCGGGCCGACATGCAACTGCGTAGGCGCCAGCGCTGTTCCAAAGCTAGCCTTGCTCGGGCTGAGCCTGTGCAATTTTCGGAAAGGCGGGTGCATGCGCAGTGACACGATGGCGCTGAGCCATACTTTTTTTTAAAGTAAAGCAGCGCTCAGTGAGGTCTCGTCTGGTGGCGTGTGCCTCTTCCTATGTCCCCCCCACAGCTTCTGACCTCCTGAACACTCCCTCCTCCCGCAGCCTCTGACCTCCCGAATGCACCTTCTCCCCATGCAGCCTCTGACCTCCTGTCCCCCCGCAACCTCTGACCTCCTGTCCCCCCCACAGTCTCTGACCTCCTGTCCCCCTCCACATCCTCTGACCTCCTGTCCCCCTCCGCAGCCGCTGAACTCCTGTCCCCCCCTCTGCAGCCTCTGACCTCCTGTCTGCCCCCCCCCGCAGCCTCTGACCTCCTGTCCCCCACAGCCTCTGACCTCCTATCCCCCCCTCCATAGCCTCTGACCTCCTGTCCCCCCTTCCGCAGACTCTGACCTCCTGTCAACCCCGCAGCCTCTGACCTCCTGTCCACTCCCCCGCAGCCCCTGACCTCCTGTCCACCCCCCCGCAGCCTCTGACTTCCTTCCTGTCTCCCCCTGCAGCCTCTAACCTCCTGTTCCCCCGCCTGCAGCCTCTGACCTCCTGTCCCCCTGCCTGCAGCCGCTGACCTGTCCCCCCTGCAGCCTCTGACCTCCTGTCATCCCCTCCTCAGCCTCTGACCTCCTATCCCCCCACAGCCTCTAACCTCCTGTCCCCCCTTGCAGCCTCTGACCCCCTGCCATCCCCTCCGCAGCCTCTGACCTCCTATTCCTCCCGCAGCCTCTAACCTCCTGTCCCCCCCTCTGCAGCCTCTGACCCCCTGTTCCCTCTGCAGCCTCTGACCTCCTATCCCCCCCTCCACAGCCTCTGACCTCCTGTCCCCCCCTCCGCCTCTGACCTCCTATCCCCCCCTCCGCAGCCTCTGACCTCCTATCCCCCCCTCCGCAGCCTCTGACCTCCTGCCCCCACCTCTGACCTCCTGTCCTCCCCTCCGCAGCCTCTGACCTCCTGTCCGCCCCCCTGCAGCCTCTGACCTCCTGTCCGCCCCCCCGCAGCCTCTGACTTCCTGTCTCCCCCTGCAGCTTCTGACCTCCAGTCCCCCCGCCTGCAGCCTCTGACCTCCTGTCCCTCTGCCTGCAGCCGCTGACCTGTCCCCCCTGCAGCCTCGGACCTCCTATCATCCCATCCCCAGCCTCTGACCTCCTATCCCCCCACAGCCTCTGACCTCCTGTCCCCCCCGCAGCCTCTGACCTCCTGTCATCCCCTCCACAGCCTCTGACCTCCTATTCCTCCCGCAGCCTCTGATCTCCTGTCATCCCCTCTGCAGCCTCTGACTTCCTATCCCCCCTGCAGCCTTTGACCTCCTGTCGTCCAGTCTGCAGCCTCTGAACTCCTGTTCCCCCCCTCCGCAGCCTCTGACCTCCCCTGTCATCCCCTCCACAGCCTCTGACATCCCCTGTTGTCCCCTCCACAGCCACTGACCTCCCCTGTACCATCTGCAGCCTCTGACCTCCCCTGGAGAGGAGTCAAGAGTGGGAGTGCCGCCAGGATGGGGGTCATGGGAGAAGTCAGACATGTATGGACTGTGGAGAGGAAATTATGGGATAAAACCAGAGCCACCGAGCTGAAGCCAACTAACTGAGCCCTGCACGGTGCACCTGAGAGGAGGTCAGTGACAGCGTCGCCAGGCCAGCTTCGGGGGGGGGGGGGGGTCAATACAATATTAAAGGGAGCACTGATATAAAGGTTTCCCCCCTATATAAGTAAACCCCCTTATCTTAGTATTTTCTTTCTGCGGAAGGTGGTCTCTGGTCATCAGAGTCCTCCCCACATTCCCAGAGTTCCTCTTTACATCATAGTCTGCAGCTTACCACCTTACAATGCAAGGGGGAACTCTGATGTAAAGGGCAATGCTGCAGACCCTGATGTAAGTGAGAACTCTGATGTAAAGGGGAATGCAGTGGACTCTGTTATAAGTGGGGGTCTCTGGCCACCAGTGCCCCCCCTTTTTATATCCCGCATAGATCATGATCTGCAATGTTCCCCTTTATGTCAGGGGGAATCCTCCTGATGTAAGGGGGAACTCTGTGCTGGGTTATATTAATCTGACCTTCATGTAAATGGAGAAATATGTTTTTTTACTTTTGTTTATCTTAAAGAGGTGTTCCCCTTAAAAAAAAAAAAATTAAAAGTCAGCAGCTACAATTACTGCAGCTGCTGACTTTTAATAATCGGACAATTACCTGTCCCAGGGTCCAGCGATGCGGGGGAATGAAGGCCTGCTCGTTCCCCCCTCCGCTCGGCGGCATTCTAACTGTGGGAACAGCCGGGCACCCACTGCAAATTCGCGAGTGGCGCCACGCGCCGTGATTGGCCATGCAGTCATCTGGGACCTGTCACATGTCCCAAATGACTGACAGGAGGGAGGGGGGCAGAGCTGAGCCCTTCCTGTGCCGAGGGGAAGTGATGTCACCAGCCCAGGCACTGAAGGAGGCAGACTACGAGGGACCCCCTAGCAACAGGCATTTAGAGATGAGTTACATTTTTTTTTTTTCCCAAATGTTTTTTTTTTTTTTTTTAGGAATTTTAATGATTTTCTTTTTTTTTTATGTGGAACACCACTTTAAACACATTGCTAATATCTTTAGCTGCATGTTTATAGCATGAATATTGATATTTGCACTAAAAACTGCCATGATGCTCTTTATTTAATGATTTTCTTATCCACATGCTTTGGCGATGTCCGTAGCTCCATCGTTATTGGGAAAAAATGTTTACAATTTTAAATATACTGTGCCTTACTGAGATAACAGGGATGCCCAAATTTCGCACTATTGGGAATAATACCTGATGGGGAATTACCTGTAGAGATGTTCACTATGTGGACAAGATGGTTATATTTAGCACGCAAAGTCATCTACTGATCCTCCAACACATAAACAATGGGTTAAGAAACTTAATTATATATTTAAAAGAGAAAAACTAATGTATAAGCATAGCGGTAAGCCTCAAAAGTTTGCTAAAATATGATCATGGTGGATAGAACCTAGTAGCGAACTTTACGATGGTTTATCTAGTAGAGAGGAGTAAAAGCAATGGAGATAGATGGGAGTAAGGAGCTGAGGCAGAATATATGTGAAAGAAAGATAAGCTGAACCTGCAGGGAGAAAGCTACCGTAATCCGATGATTGATATTAGGGGAGCTAAATTGAGTAAATTGTATTTATGCTCCTATTATGTTTTGACTATTATATGAGAATGCCACTTTAATACAAGAAGTGCAAGGTTTGTTTGGTTTATGTTTTATGTTTTTTTTCCCCTTGTTTTGTGTTTTTTATTCTTTTTTTTTTTATATACTGTTGATAATTTTTGATATTTAGTAATTTAGTTGACATGGTTTTTGTTTGTAAAACTATAAAAAATAAAAATAAAAATAATTTGATTAAAAAAAAAAAAACGTTACTTTGTTATTTTGGGAAATTACTAATGCACTCTGGCTTGGATGGAGGTGGATCCATCAGAATCATAACATAATGAATTGAATGAAATTGATTTCAGATTCATTCGCTCTGATTCAAAGATTCTGAAGGATCCACCTACATCCAACCCAAACACAATAAGGGCCTTTTCACACTAATCCGTTTTTGATCCATTTTTCAGTATAAAAAAGCAGACGGAAAATGCATTAAAAATGCACCCCTTTCATTCCTATTGGAACTCCTAACATTGGTCCTTTGCATATCAGTTGTGTTTTTAAAAGTCCTGCTTGCTTCATTTTTGGTACTTGTTTGGTGAGGTAAAGAAAAAAAGACACACCTCTCCATTGAAATGAATAGAAGCCACAGCAAAAACACATCAAAAATGCAACACACATGTGGGAAGTGCTTTAAATCATGCAATTGTGGGAAAACCACGCCGTGTACCTTTGATTATGAATGGCACACAAACATATGTCATGCGTTTTGCCTGCATTACAGTGCGATTTGGAATTACGGAAGTTGCGGCAATTCCACCCCCCAGAATTCCATCTGGTTTAGTTCTTCAGTTTTTGAGAAAGATAGGGAGTGGGTCTCTCCATCGCAGTGGGATGCATGATTTGATGACATTAGGAAGGCGTCGGAGGACAGTTTTTTTTGTATGTTGTAGCCTCCCTGGCGGTATTCCCTGGCTCGGGGTTAGATTTCAGTACCAAAAGTGGTAACCCTGAGCCAGAGCTCGGGATCGCATCGCAGGATCCATGTAGAGGTTACTTACCTTGTCCCCTGGATCCTGTGATGTCTCCCCGCTGTGATCTGCAAGCCGCCGTGTCTCGCTCGATCTGTCACAATGCCGGGCTCCATTCCCTGCCAGCGTTGCGACAGAGTTCAGCACCAAATTCAAAAAGTACAGTACTGTATCAAATAATTACACATCCCCTTTGTCCCTAGTGTTTTTTCCAGTGTCCTGCATGCAGTTTTATATTATAAATACTATTCATTAAGCCAGGAAAATGGAGATTGTCCATAGCAACGTAAAAATGGCCGTTTGCGTCAAAAGTGCTTTTAGACCGGCTAGAAAACAGCAATAATAAATTAGAATCACTTGCAGAATTGAGCGATAGTGATTCGTGGGGAAATTCATCATCAAACCCCTTAAAGTAATGACAGTGACAATTCTGCAACTGAGCAAATTCAGTGTTTTTGATTTGACTACATTATTGAATAATTTTTGATTTTTTTTTATTATATTATTGTTTTTTATATATATATATATGTATATATATATATATATATATATATATATATATATATATATATATATATATATATATAATATATATATAAGAATGAAGTTCGAAAGGTTGCTGTACTTTAAAATGTGTTGTTTTATTCCATCAAATCTTTGGAAAAAGATTTGACAAAGCAAGTAGAGTCATTCCAGACAAAATCGTTACAGTCATCTGTTCAGACAAAGATTACATTTCGGCAGGGCTTTTTTTCAGCGGGAACGTGGGGAACGCAGTTCCGGCACCTCCAGCACCAAATGTATGTAATAGCAAAGGGTGTGCTGTCAGCTATTATAGCTATTGATGCTGTCTGCTGGGGGATTTATGGTCACCGGTAGGGAACTATTATTGTGGGGGATCTGTTGTTGCTGGGGGGTGTCTTATGGTGCTTGTAGGGATCTACTGTTGAGGCAGAGGTCTATTGTTGCTGGCTGCTGGAGGATCTATTAATGCTGACCGCTGGGAGATATGTTTATGCTGCTGGGGGGGGGGGGGTATAATGTTTCTGGGGTGGATCTTTTGTTGCTGAGGGTGGTATTTTGTTGTGGATGGTCCATTGTTTCTGTGTGGGGGGTATATTGTTATGTGGAGAATGATTGTTGCTGGGGGGGGGGACCATATATATTTTATTTTTATTTTATTTTTCAAACGTTATCATACCCGGGAAGTGTACATCTATACAATGTATATATATAAAGTGCTCGTGCTCACAAAGTCCATAAATGAACAACAAAGTCCTTGTCAGAGAACTCACCGTGTGAATGCCCGTCCCCGTGCAGCAGTGGCTTATTTTCGTTCCATTAATGCTAATGAGCATGCGTGGTGTCCCCGACAGAGGCGAACGAGTTCCGGAACGAACGGGCGCACGCACACGCCGATACGAACGCGTGTGCACACTCGCGCACTAATCCGAACGTGTGTACGCACTCACGTACGCACATTCACGTCCACTAATCCTGGCGCATGACACATATATAAACAGGGTCCTTACCTGATACCAGTGCTGGGTCATCTTCAGCTTGTTCCTGAGATACCTGACTGCTGTTTAACCTGTTACCTTGTTCCTTACTAACCCGGCTTGCTTGACTATTCTCCTGGATCACCCCTGCCTGCTACTTACCAGGATTGATTATACTGACCTCGGCTTGGACTCTCTACTTCGGCTCTGCTTCCTGATTTCTGTACCTCGTTGCTAGTACATTGCCAACTCTTGCCTGTCCTTGACTACGAACCTGCCTTCCGTTCCTGCACCTTGTTGCCAGCCAGTTGCCAACCTTTGCCTGCTCCTGACATTGCAGTATTCCTACTTACCTGCTTGGCTTCCGCTGAACACTTCCGGTGACCAGTCTACACTCCCTCTTCCATGAGGATCCAGTATCTCCAAGCTCCAGGCACCTGCACCCTTTCGCTGCCTCAGCACTCCCTGTCCTCACTACCAGGGGTGTTGAGACCGTAACCATGCAAGAGGCCACCCTCAGCATTCGGACTCCGCTGTAAGGTACATGACAGTACGATACAGCCAAAATGGAGTCTGAAAGGGGGGCCTCACCTTCGGAAGCTCTGTGCCAACAGATCTCTGCCCTTACCCAGGCAGTCCTGCAAAATGGCTATCATCAACCTGAACAAAGAGTGGAGTCCAGGCGGCTACAAAACACTCGGGGTCCAGGCTATAATTGATTCTAGCACCTGCAGCTGCTTCATCCACCATGCCTTTGTCCTACAACACAACATCCCATTAATACCCAAGCAACGACGACTCTCCATACGGCTAGCAGATGGATGAAACATCAAATCCGGCCCTATTACTCATGAAACCCAAACATTATCCGCCAACATACTACCTGAACATCAGGAACTAATCCGCCTGGACATCATCTCCTCACCACTATTTCCAATCATTCTGGGGATGCCATGGCTACAAGCCCATAACCCTCAAATTAATTGGGTTACCGGTGAGGTGGTCTTCCAGTATGCCTACTGCCTCCAGAACTGCCTCAAGGCCTCCCACCATTTGGTCCTAGTCATTGCCTGCCTAAGGCCTATATCTGAGACTCAAAAACTGGTTCCATCTGCATATCATAGCTTCCTAGATGTTTTTGAAAAACAAAAGGTGGACACTCTTCCCCCCCACCGGGTTTATGATTGCCCAATCAAACTATTACCAGGGGCAGAAATCCCTTTTGGGAGGATTTTCCCTCTGTCGGAACCCGAACTCCTGGTCCTTAAGAAATACATTGACGAGAATCTCAAGAAGGGGTTCATCCGACACTCCTCTTCTCCAGCTGGTGCCGGAATATTCTTCGTCAAGAAGAAGCATCATTCCCTCCGCCCATGTGAGGATTACATGGACTTGAACAAAATAACGATTAAAAAACGCTATCCTCTCCCACTGATCCCGGAACTATTCCAGAGAATTCGTTCAGCGAAGATATTCACAAAGCTGGATTTACGATGAGGGATGAGGGGAAGACAGCTTTCCGGACACGCTTCTGCCATTTTGAGTACCTGGTTATGCCATTCAGACTCTGCAACGCACAAGCTACTTTCCAACATTTCGTAGATGATATTTTCAGAGACCTTTTGGACTTATTTGTGATCGTCTACTTGGACGACATTTTGATGTTCTCGACCTCTTTAGAGGCACATCATAGCCATGTGAAACAACTTCTTCTCAGACTAAGACAAAACAGACTTTATGCTAAAGCTGAGAAATGTGAGTTTGAGCGCCAAACCATTCACTTTCTCGGCCTAGTAATATCAATTGGGGGTGTGGCAATAGATCCTCAGAAGGTTTCAGCCATTATGTCCTGGCCACCTCCAACCGACAAAAAAGGGGTACAACGTTTTATTGGATTCTCCAATTTCTACAGGAAATTTATCAAAAATGTCTCCAGTATCATAGCACCTATCATGCAGCTCACAAGGAAGCAAAGCCATTTTCAATGGACGGCAGCAGCCCAAGCTGCGTTTGACAAACTAAAAGGGTTTGTATTCAAAGTTTGATTCTAACCTCCATCAACACCCGAAGAGAAAAGCACCTCATCCCAATTAGACTATTTTAGATAATGGAAAAACCAAAGAAGAAAGGGGATTTTTCCGGTGCTTAATTATTTTGAATAGAGCAGCAGAGAGAAATCAATACATGAAAGGTATAAAAACGATTATTTTATTCTTATATATTAAAATTAATACATGACATGTGTTGCGTAGATATCTACTTATACAAAAATGACATGTAGTGACTGGTCCACATAATAAACAAATTGAAGGTGCTTGTGCTCGACTATCCCGACATGTTTCGCAATAGCTTCTTCAGGGGATACACAAGCTAATGATAACAACATCAAAGACAAAAATGAATTACAAGCAATGCATAAATACAAGTTACGACTATTACACACATTGTTTATACATCATATTGCTACAACTTCCACACCTGGAGCTTCAAAGAGGCGCTTACCAAACTAAAGGGGTTGTTTACCTCCGCTCCAGTACTAAAACACCCCGATCCTGCCTTGCCTTATACCTTGGAAGTGGATGCATCGGAAAATGCAGCGGGGGCCTCCTGTCCCAACATCAAGGACCAAAGTCCTTAATGCACCCTGTGGTCTTCTTTTCCAAAAAATTAGGCGTATCGGAAAGAAACTATGAGGTAGGGGACTGAGAACTCCTGGCAATAAAATCAGCCTTGGAAGAATGGCGGTACCTCCTGGAGGGAGCAGCACACCCAATATTGATCTTCACAGATCATAAAAACTTAGAATATCTCAGGACAGCCAAATGCCTCAGACCCAGACAGGCAAGATGGGCTCTTTTCTTTTCTCATTTTAATTTTCATATTACTTACCGGCCAGGGTCCAAGAACAGTAAACCTGATGCGCTATCCCGCATGTTCACGGAGGCTAAGGTTTCATCCCCACCAGACACTATCCTGCAAGCTGGGAATTTCTTACTAACCCAGTCTAGTTTCATGTCACAGATTCGTCAGGCATCCCGAGGAACATCACTACCTCCAGGTACAAATCTCTAAGAAAAGGATGGGCTCTTCTGGCAGGGAACTTAACTCTTTGCCCCTCAGAATCTGCGCACCACCGTTCTACAGGTCTGCCATGACTATCCCTTGGCAGGTCTTGGGGGTCACAAGACTATGGATCTAGTTCAGAGACACTTCTGGTGGTCAAATCTTGCAAGGGACTGTAGGAATTACGTTAATTCTTGCCCGACCTGCCTCAGGAATAAGAACAGTAAAAATAAAGCATGGGGACTATTGAGACCACTGCCTATCCCTGAAAGACCATGGGATAAGATCACAATGGACTTCATTGTTGAACTTCCCCCCTCTGAAGGGTTTTCTTCTATCTTCGTAGTAGTCGATCGCTTTTCTAAAATGGCACACTTTATTCCCATGAAAGGGACTCCATCGGCAACTGAGACTGCCAGGATATTTATTAAAGAAGTTGTTAGGCTCCATGGAATCCCCAGTGATATTGTTTGGAGTACAATTCACGTCAAAATTTTGGAAATCATTGTGTGAAGCACTAGGCATCAAACTTAGTTTTTCCTCAGCCTATCATCCCCAGACCAACGGGCAGACGGAACGTACAAGCCAAAAGTTGGAGCAATACCTATGTTGTTTCCCTTCTTTTTCTCAGGAAGATTGGGCCTCATTACTGCATTTGGCAGAATTCTCATTCAACAACTCCACTCACTCTACCACAAATCAGTCACCGTTCTTGTCTAATTACGGATTTCATCCCTCTTTTCTGCCTAAGCTTATACCAGATTCTCCTGTACCAGCTGTCCAGGATAGGCTGAATTCATTTGTCACTAACAATCGGGTGCTTAAGGAAACCATCTCTAAGGCACAGGAAGACAATAAAAGATTATTCGACAAGAAAAGAAGGGGGAATTGGACCTGAAAGTTGGCTGACCGCGTATGGCTACAAACCTGAAACTGACACATGCCCCTCCAAAATGTTGGGACCCAGATACTTGGGGCCTTTTCCAATTAACAAGAGATTAATTCCGTAGCCTATGAACTTGAACTCCCCGACTCATTCAGGATCCACCCCGTATTCCATGCTTCATTACTTAAGCCTGATGTGCCCAATTCCTTTCTGAATCGTGAGGTAGATCCTCCAGAAGCCATGATGGTAGATAGGGAGGAGGAATTCGAGATTGAAGCCATTTTGGATTATAAGAAATGACAAGGACAAAACCAGTATTTAATCAAATGGCGAGGCTTTGGCCCAGAAGAAAATTCCTGGGAGCCCGAAACAAATCTCCATGCCCAGAGGCTCATACGGGCCTTTCATCACTCCCGCCTAGAAGGTTTGGTTCGAAGAGGCATCTGGAGGCTGCCCTTAAGGGGTGGCACTGTCAGAGAACTCACCGTGTAAATGCCCGTCCCCATGCAGCAGTGGCTTATTTTTGTTCCGTTAATGCTAATGACCATGTGCAGTGTCCCCGACAGAGGCGAACGAGCTCCGGAACGAACGGGCACACGCCAATATGAACGTGTGTGCGCACTCGTGCACCGATCCGAACGTGTGTACGCACTCACGCATGCACATTCACGTCCACCAATCCTGGCGCATGACACCATATATAAACAGTGTCCTTACCTGATACCAGTGCTGGATCATCTTCAGCTTGTTCCTGAGATACCTGACCACTGTTGAATCTGTTACCTTGTTCCTGACTAACCCGGCTTGCTTGACCATTCTCCTGGATCAGCCCTGCCTGCTACTTACCTGGATTGATTATACTGACCTCGGTTTGGACTCTCTACTTGGGCCATGCTTCTGATTCTGTACCTCATTGCCAGTACGTTGCCAACTCTTGCTTGTCCTTGACTACGAACCTGCCTTCCGTTCCTGTACCTTGTCACCAGCCAGTTGCCAACCTTTGCCTGCTCCTGACATTGCAGTATTCCTACTTACCTGCTTGACTTCTGCTGAATACTTCCGGTGACCAGTCTACACTCCCTCCTCCATGAGGATCCAGTATCTCCGAGCTCCAGTCTTCAGCCTGCAAGCACCGGCACCCTTTCTCTGCCTCAGCACTCCCTGTCCTCACTACCAGGGGTGTTGAGACCGTAACCGTGCAAGAGACCACCCTCAGCATTCAGACTCCTCTGTAAGGTACGTGACAGTCCTTGAAATAAATAAAATGATCAAGTGTCTTGATGCAATGTGCACTCCTCCCCCTTCAGGTATACCCTCACCTTAAGGGCTTAGAAATGAAGCCTAAAGTAGTGAACAGCAGATGGTCAGAGTCATTCAGGTGTATCCCATTAATGTACTGGCTGCTGTATGCTGATACTCAACACTGGTCACCTCCTGCTTCTGATAATAGCCCAGCTTTATATGGAGATCAGTGTCTCCTGGTTGCTTCCCCCAAGCCTCCTCACATATGCCACATAAAGAATATAATAGAGGCATGCAATAGTGTAATAACCTCTAAAAAGTTTAATCTTTAAAAACCTCAATACACATTCAACTCATATTTATATATCAAAAACATTGTATATAAAGTGCTGTAGTAGTGAGGGCAGAATAAGGTCACCTGCATCCCAGATCTGTAGCCCCAGTTACACCACGTTTGGTATGTCCTATGCCTCCTCTCCAGACTACTTCCTACTTCCCACATGTCAGACAATCAGGCTCCTCCTACCGGTTTCGTCGCTGGTCTCGTGACTTCCTCTGGGACTTCTCTTTGGTCAATAGTAGCAAAGCACTATATATATATATATATATATATATATGTATATATATATATATATATATATATATATATATATCTATATATATATATTAATAATGCTACAGTGCCCAAACCAAGAAAAAAGGCCGGGCTGCCACTCTTATTTCACATTCCTGACGCCAACATGGCAGCATACATATGATATAGCTCCGCCCCTATATCCACCCACAGGATCTGTCCAAATCAATAAAAGTCTGACTAAGAGCAACCTCCCCCATTCTCCTTTTTGTCCTCAAGATATAAACCCCCAAGACTGTGATGTTGCGATAAGTCCCTACCTACGACTGTGTCTGTGTCCTTCTGGAGATTTACAGGATTTTATTCTCCTCTGTGTTTCATACAAAGAAGACCGGTGTTAAAATTTTGTTGAAATTTCCAGTTTGTGTGTCTTCTTTTCAGGGCTCTCCGCCTCTGAGAGTCTCACTGTGATAGCAAGCATGCCGATTGGACCACAGGCCTTGGGCTTAGCCCATCCATGCATTCTAGTCAGGACCAAGCACTTCAGGTATCAGTGCTTTTCACAACACCTGTCCCACGATGGACTGTAAATTGTGGGGGAAGGATTGGAGGACTTGGGCCATCTTCTGGGAGTGGTTCAATCCTGTCAAGATTCCAGAAAGGATGTATATTTACTCTTAAGTCTGGAACAGGTTCACAGCCTGAGCAGAATTTTGATCCTCGCAACCCAGAGGTTGCAGACTTGCTATCATTTCCTCACATAGATCTGGATTTGTTGCTCAGCCTAGTTCTATAAGGACTCAACATTTCAGCCATTTCAGCTTTCACCAGGGAAAATGAGCATGTAAGGGAAATGCTTCATGAGGTCAGCTCTGAGACTTTGCCCTGAGGCGGAATAATGTTCCCCTATAGGTTTTATTCTGGTCCTGGATTTCCTTGACTTTGCCTTTCTTTGTTTGCATCATCAGAGAGCAGTCCTCAGTGGGACATCACTTGAGAGGCAGCGTGTCAGGGCTGGTTTAGCCCTTCCTTCTCTAGGCTGGCTGCTCAGCTGTCGGCTAATTGCCAACTCTCATCTCTCTCCACAGTCACCCAGCTGTTCCTGATCCTACTCGTCTGACGTGCCTACTTAAAGCTGTCCAGCTCACTTCATCTCTGCCTTCGCCTTGGTCACATCACAAGAAACCATCTCCTGTGGTTCTGTTTAAAGACTGGCTTGCTGACATCCCTTCTGGCTCCTTATCCTGCTCGCTGTTGCTCCACTTGGATCCCTGACTTCTGGCCTGGCTGATTACCCGATCTGATTATTGAACTCTGGACTGGCTGACTACTCGATCCAGTTACTGGACTCTGGCTATGCTTTGACTATGCTTACTTTATTTACCTTTTTATTAATAAACAAGTGTGATTTAATTGTACTTCTGTCTCGGTCTGATTCATGGTTTCTGACACATTGTCCCTCAAACTTCAGGCAATAGCTTCAAGGGGCAGAGTATTGGCTCTGCAAGCACTTTGAGCTACAGAATCCTACATCTTATTCCTTATGGACAAGTTGGGGCCTATGCCCCTCGAGCACCTTTGTTCCCAAGGTGGCTTCTGTTTTCATCTTACAAACAAAGTGGAGGTTCCATCCTTTCTGGTAGAGACAGTACCTAATCTACACTGCATGTAGCAAGGGTCTAAATGCCTACCTTCATGCAGCTTCCTAGGTAAAATCCTGTTGCTGTTTGTGTTTCCATCAAGCAAATTCGGAGGAGAAACCTACAGCAAAGCCTTGTCATCTTGGAGAGTCAAGGTCATCCAGAAAACATACAGTGTGTAGTGCATATTTTATAATAATGGAAAAAGTTAATGCAACATAAAAAGGTTTAATTTGGATCATTTGTTAAGTTTTTCAGATGCATTAACATAAGGTCCGAATAAAATGAATGACTATACATAAATGTTTTTGGTTCGTTATAATTTATTTCAGATTAGATTAAATTCGTTACTATTGTGATTTGGTGATTCCGATACATACAAATCGCCAAATGCTAAAAATATTGTCCGAATTTAAATTTAATAAATAACAAAACTATGACACACCGTATTCACGCCCACCCGTACCAACCCCGCATGTCTGTTACAACTGCACTGCAGAAGGGAACGACAGAACGGAAGAACCAGAAGTCTGCCCACAAGCAACTAGGCCCCCAACCATGACCCACATGAAAGTGCTCAGTACCAGGGACATGACTGCCCACCTCGCCGACCACCCTGCCCTTCTCACATGTATCTTCTCCACTAGGATTCAGGCAAGCTTGTGTCACCTGCTTGCTACACCTGGATGAAGTTACACCCAGACATTGTACTCCTTCAGTATGTAGATGACCGCCTGCTTTGTGCAGATACCCTCCAATGTGGTGACATCTCAAACTTCTCTGAAAGCCTCTTACCTGCAACCTCTCTCCTCTTTCCGGCGGGGGTGTCAGAAACCATTAATCAGACTGAGACAGAAGTACAATTAAATCACACTTGTTTATTAATAAAAATAAAAAGGTAAATAGAAAAAGCATAGTCAAGCATAGCCAGAGTCCAGTAACCAGATCGGGTAGTCAGCCAGACCAGAAGTCAGGGATCCAAGTAGAGCAACAGCAAGCAGGATAAGGAAACAGAAGGGATGTCAGCAAGCCAGTCTTTAAACAAACCACAGGAGATGGTTTCTAGTGATGTGACCAAAGCTAAGGCAGAGGTGAAGTGAGCTGGAAGGCTTTAAGTAGGCAGGTCAGACGAGCATCATCAGGAACAGCTGGTAACTGTGGAGAGAGAAGAGAGTTGGCAATTAGCTGACAACTGAGCGACCAGTCCAGAGAAGGAAAGGCTAAGCCAGCCCTGAAAGTACCCCCTCCTCAATGACCCCTCTCCCTCGGAGGGCTACCGGGCTTGAGGGGAAACCATCTATGGAACTCACGGAGGAGGACAGGGGCATGTACATCAGAGGCTGAAACCCAGGAGCGTTCCTCCGGACCATACCCCTTCCAATGCACCAGGTACTGTATGCGCCCACGGAACCTACGGGAGTCAACAATGGATTGTGCCTCATACTCCTCATGGTTCTCAACCTGAATAGGGTGAGGACGTGGCACCGAGGTGGTAAATTGGTTACAGACCAACGGTTTCAATAAGGAGACATGAAACATATTTGAGATGTGCATACTAGGAGGAAGATCCAACGCGTAAGCCACTGGGTTAATTCTGCGAAGGATACGGGAAAGACCCAATAAACCGAGGTGCAAACTTCAGTGAGGGAACGCGAAGCCGGAGGTTGTGAGATGACAGCCAGACCCTGTCCCCAACCTGGTTGGAAGGCGCAGGCAGGCATCTGAGGTCAGCATGGAGTCTGTACCTATCATTAGCATGACGCAAAGCCTCCTGGACTGGTACCCAAGTGGAACGAAGACCATGGAGATGCTCCTCTAACGCAGGAATACTCTGCAGAACAAACGAGTCAGGTAACATGGAAAGTTGGAAACCATAATTCACCATAAATGGAGACAATCGGGAGGCAGAATTCAAGGCACTGTTGTGAGCAAACTCTGCCCAAGGTAATAGGTCAGACCACTTGTTATGATGGTCAGAAATATAGCAACGTAGGAATTGCTCCAAGGACTGATTGGCTCCTTCTGCGGCCCCATTAGACTGCGGGTGATATGCAGAAGGGAATGTAAGCTGGATTCCCAAGTGTGCGCAAAAGGCTCGCCAGAACCAGGAGACAAACTGACTGCCCCTGTCCGAGACAATCACCTTGGGTAGCCCATGTAAGCGAAAGATCTCCCGAGCAAAAATGGAAGCCAGTTCCTTAGAGGTGGACAACTTCTTAAGTGGAATACAATGACACATCTTTGAGAACCGGTCAACCACCACAAGGATAACAGTGTTACCTTGGGAGTTGGGCAACTCCACAATGAAATCCATAGACAGGTGAGTCCAGGGCCTCTCTCCATTGGGTATGGGTTGTAGGAGGCCCACTGGAAGGTGTCATGGAGTCTTACTCTGAGCACACACGGGACAGGCAGCTACGAAGGCAGTAATATCAGCCCATAGACTAGGCCACCAGAATTGCTGGGAAATGGCCCAAATGAGTTGATTCTTCCCAGGATGGCCAGTTGCCTTGGGAGAATGGTAAGTCTGGAGCACAGCAGTACGGAGACTCTCTGGGACAAAGCAGTGGTCACAAGGTTTATCAGGAGGAGCATGGACCTGAGCAGCAAGAATTTTGTCACCCAAAGGAGAAGTAAGACTGGTGCAAACCGTAGCCAAGATACGATCAGGAGGAATCATAGGAACCGGAACCGACTCCGACTTGGAAGTGAAGGAAAATTGTCGTGACAAGGCATCAGCCCTTACATTCTTAGTACTGGGTAAGAATGAGACAATGTAATTAAAACTCGACAAGAAAAGAGCCCATCGCGCCCTTCTGGGAGAGAGTCGCTTAGCCTCAGACAAGAATGTAAGATTCTTATGGTCAGTGTCACGTACCTGGTGGCTGAGCCCATGGATGCTGGGAGCGGCTACTCGTATACCTCTGGCTCAAGAACTCCTGGTAGAGTGGACAGACGTTCAGGAGCACAGAAGGGGCACAAGTGCCTAGCAGGTCACTGATGCAAGGGCTGGTCAGGACTCTAAGGAGCAGAGAGGTACCGGATCAGGGAGGAAGGTGTCTTGTAGTTCAGGACACTCAGCGGACCTTCAAGCAGATCGGGTAGGATGCTGGACGGCAGGAACAACATCAAGGCGGCAGGCAAGGCGTAGTCGTAGACAAGCCGGATCAAACACAGGCAGGCAGGTATGGCACCGAAATAGCAGGCAGGAGAATAGTCAGACAAGCCGGGGGTCGGAGGCAGGCAGCAAGCAAGGGGTCGTCAGAGGCAAGCCAGTTAACAGGTATCAGGTAGTAATCAGGACAGGAACAGGGGGTCTCTCAGGAACGCCGTAGACCGGACAACAAGGAGGCAAAGTGACAGGTCCCTTTAAATAACCCCTTTGGCGCCAAGAACTGTCATGCTGCGTGCCGGCGCGCGTTCACGCGCATCCGCGCACGCACCGTGCATGCACACACCAACCCCTCGTGCGCCCACCATCATTAGCGCGCACCCGCGTAAGCCCGGCAGCATCAGCGTGCACACGCGTGCGCCCGCCAGCGTCAGCGCGCACCCGCGTGCGCCCTCCAGCGTCAGCGCGCACCCGCGTGCGCCCTCCAGCGTCAGCGCGCACCCGCGTGCGCCCGCCAGCGTCAGCGCGCACCCGCGTGCGCCCGACAGAGTTAACGCGCACCCGCGTGCGCCCATCCACATTAGCATGCACCCGCGTAAGCCCGGCAGCATCAGCGCGCACCCGCATGTGCCCGCCAGCGTCAGCGCGCACCCGCGTGCGCCCTCCAGCGTCAGCGCGCACCCGCGTGCGCCCTCCAGCGTCAGCGCGCACCCGCGTGCGCCCGCCAGCGTCAGCGCGCACCCGCGTGCGCCCGCCAGCGTTAGCGCACACCCGCGTGCGCCTGACAGAGTTAACGCGCACCCGCGTGCGCCCATCCGCATTAGCATGCACCCGCGTGCGCCCGACAGAGTTAACGCGCACCTGCGTGCGCCCATCCGCGTTAGCGTGCACCCGCATGCGCCGGTTGGCTCTTTTGCAAGAAACTTCACAGGTAAGACTTCCGGGGACAGCCGGACGATCAGAACGTCCTTCTTGACATTGCCCCCCCCAAGGGGCAGCCTCCGGATGCCCAATTGAGCCATCATAGTTGGGTGCGCTTTCTTGAAAGCCAGGATCAGTCTTTCAGCATGAATGTTGGATTCCGGTTCCCATGAATTATCTTCTGGGCCGTACCCCTTCCATTTCACCAGGTACTGAACCTGTCCACGTCTCTTCCTGCAGTCCAGAATTGATTCCACCTCAAACTCGACTTCTCCATCGATCAGAACAGGCTCAGGCGGACCAGTATTTCTGCCAACGAAGGGATCTGGGACAGCGGGCTTGAGTAGAGCCACATGGAAGACCGGGTGAATTCAGAAAGCCTCTGGCAACTGTAACTCATAAGTCACGCTGTTGATCTTCCTCTTCACAGGAAAAGGACCAACGAACTTAGGGCCCAACTTCCTGGAAGGACATGCCAGCTTTAGGTTCAGAGTTGATAACCACACTTGTTCTCCAGGCTCCAAGTTAAGTTCCCCTCTCCTCTTCCTGTCAAATATTTCCTTATAATACTCCTGGGTCCTGGACATTGTTTCCTGAAGAAGTTTATTGTTGGCACTGAAGAAGGCTAAAGTCTCTTGAGCAGCAGGTACCGAGCATTCCGGAAGGTTATTCGTCAGGAACAGGGGATGAAATCCATAGTTTGAAAAGAATGGAGTTTGCTTGGTGGCAGAGTAGACATAATTATTGTATGCAAACTCAGCGAGAGGTAAGAGAGGAACCCAATCATCTTGGGAGAAGGAGGAAAAACAACGTAAGTATTGTTCCAGAGTTTGGTTCGTCCTTTCCGTCTGGCCATTAGTCTGCGGGTGGTAGGCCGAAGAAAAGGAAAGGTTAATCTCCAGAGAACCACATAATGCCCTCCAGAATTTTGAGGTGGGTGGGGGGGCCAGGTGTGACAGGTGATGGTGGGGGGTTCATGTGACAGGTGGTGGTGGGGGGGCCAGTGTGACAGGTGGTGGTGGGGGGGTTCATGTGACAGGTGGTGGTGAGGGGCCAGGGTGACAGGTGGTGGTGGGCGGCCAGTGTGACAGGTGGTGGTGGGGGGGTTCATGTGACAGGTGGTGGTGGGGGGGCCAGGATGACAGGTGGTGGTGGGGGGCCAGTGTGACAGGTGGTGGTGGGGGGTTCATGTGACAGGTGGTGGTGGGGGGCCAGGGTTACAGGTGGTGGTGGGGGGTTCATGTGACAGGTGGTGGGGGGGCCAGGGTGACAGGTGGTGGTGGGGGGCCAGTGTGACAGGTGGTGGTGGGGGGGTTCATGTGACAGGTGGTGGCAGTGTGACAGGTGATGGTGGGGGGTTCATGTGACAGGTGATGGTGGGGGGTTCATGTGACAGGTGATAGTGGGGGGCAGTGTGAGAGGTGGTGGTGGGGGGTTCATGTGACAGATGGTGGTGGGCGGCCAGTGTGACAGGTGGTGGGGGGCCAGTGTGACAGATGATGGTGGGGGGTTCATGTGACAGGTGGTGGCGGGGCATTGTGACAGGTGGTGGTGGGGGGTTCATGTGACAGGTGGTGGGGGGCCAGTGTGACAGGTGGTGGTGGGGGGTTCATGTGACAGGTGATGGTGGGGGAGCCAGTGTGACAGGTGGTGGTGGGGGGCCAGTGTGACAGGTGGTGGTGGGGGGTTCATGTGACAGGTGATGGTGGGGGCGCCAGTGTGACAGGTGGTGGTGGGGGGCTAGTGTGACAGATGGTGGTGGACGGCCAGTGTGACAGATGGTGGTGGACGGCCAGTGTGACAGATGGTGGTGGGCGGCCAGTGTGACAGGTGGTGGTGGGGGGGCATGTGACAGGTGATGATGGGGGGGCATGTGACAGGTGATGATGGGGGGGTCCCGGGGTGACAGGTGGTGGTGGGCGGCCAGTGTGACAGGTGGTGGTGGGGGGGCCAGTGTGACAGATGGTGGTGGGGGGGCCAGTGTGACAGGTGGTGCTGGGGGGGGGCCAGTGTGACAGGTGGTGGTGGTGGGGTCAGTGTGACAGGTGGTGGTGCGGGGGCCAGAGTGACAGGTGGTGGTGGGGGGGCCAGGGTGACAGGTGGTGGTGGGGGGGCCAGGGTGACAGGTGGTGGTGGGCAGCCAGTGTGACAGGTGGTGGTGGTGGGGGGCCAGTGTGACAGGTGCTGGTGGGGGGGCATGTGACAGGTGATGATGGGGGGGCCAGGGTGACAGGTGGTGGTGGGCGGCCAGTGTGACAGGTGGTGGTGGGGGGGCCAGTGTGACAGATGGTGGTGGGGGGGCCAGTGTGACAGGTGGTGCTGGGGGGGGGCCAGTGTGACAGGTGGTGGGGGGCCAGTGTGACTGACAGGTGGTGGTGGGGGGGCCAGGGTGACAGGTGGTGGTGGGCGGCAAATGTGACAGGTGGTGGCGGGGGGTTCATGTGACAGGTGATGGTAGGGGACAGTGTGACAGGTGATGGTGGGTGGCAGTGTGACAGGTGATGGTGGGGGGCCAGTGTGACAGGTGATGGTGGGGGGCAGTGTGACAGGTGATGGTGGGGGGGCAGTGTGACAGGTGATGGTGGGGGGCCCGTGTGACAGGTGATGGTGGGGGGGCAGTGTGACAGGTGATGGTGGGGGGCCAGAGTGACAGGTGATGGTGGGGGGCAGTGTGACAGGTGATGGAGGGGGGCAGTGTGACAGGTACAAGAACTTACTTACACTCACTGTATTGGCTGTTAGTGTCAACTTCTCAAGAGGCAGTCATGTTGCATGGAATCCTAGCTCAGCAATAAACAGCCCGTCAGAGCAGCCAATCATGGAGTCATATGCTTGTGGATACACGGGCAATCGATAGCAGGGGCGGGCGTTCCGTGTGGTGGTGGGCGTGGCCAATAGCTACCAGTGTGCTTTTCTGTCCCAGGGCTCAAGTCAGCGTCGAGTAGAGGCAGGAGGGTGGCGGTGAATGTATTGTCACCTGTTAAGTGTTCCTGCCCCGGGGCGGGACAGGACGGCCTCCCCCATTATTGGGATGGGATTCTCACACTTCTCTCGCTCCTCCCTTTCAGTAAACAATGAGAAACGGCCCGAAGTGAAGGCAGACGGGAGGGGGAGCAGAGCACCCACAAACATGCCGCTCTCTGTGTGTGTGAGTGGAGCTGACGCGGCCGGCCGTGCTAGTGTGCTGTCATTGTGCGCGCCCTCTGCATGCTGGACAATGGAGAACGAGGCACTGACAAGCTCCCAGCGCAAAGTAGGGAAACCAGTGGTCCTGGTTTCGCCCTAGACGGCAGTGCGCCCTAGGTGGTTGCCTAGTCCGCCTAGTGGTAGCACCGGCCCTGCAGATGCCACAACAGATTGTCCCTCGCTTGCAGTGTGACAGCAGATGGAGGAGAGGCATGAACAGAAGCCCGTTGATCTGGTCCAGCAAGTTTTCCTGGAGTAAAAGTAAATTTCCTGGAGACAGGATGGTGTCTGGGGATGAAGAGGCCTCGGACTCGCTCAACATTCTTGAGAGGGCATCTGGCTTGGTGTTCTTTGACCCCTGTCTGTACGTGATATGAAAAGAAAATCGAGTAAAGAAGAGTGCCCACCTGGCCTGACGTGGTTTCAACCTCTTAGCAACTTTCAAATACTCGAGATTCTTGTGGTTGGTGTAAATGAAGATGGGGTGTGCTGCTCCCTCCAGAAGGTACCTCCATTCCTCAAGTGCCGACTTGATGGCCAACAGTTCCCGATCTCCCACATCATAGTTCTTCTCAGCTTTAGATAGTTTATGGGAAATGAACGCAACCGCATGTAGGCTGGAACTGAGGTCAGCGAGGAACAGGAGCAGCAGGAACACTCAAGCCGGGTCAAACACGGGCAGGCAGGTATGGCACCGAAACAGCAGGCAGGAGAATAGTCAGACAAGCCGGGGGTCGGAGGCAGGCAGCAAGCAAGGGGTCGTCAGAGGCAAGCCGGGTAACAGGTATCAGGTAGTAATCAGGACAGGAACAGGGAGTCTCTCAGGAACACTGTAGACCGGACAGCAAGGAGGCAAAGTGACAGGTCCCTTTAAATAACCCCTTTGGCGCCATGAACTGTCATGCTGCGTGCCCGCGCACGCGCGCAACACACCACCCCTCACCATCATTAGCGCGCACCCGCCTGTGCCCGGCAGCATCAGCGCGCACCCGCATGCGCCCGCCAGCGTTAGCGCGCACCTGCGTGCACCCGTCAGAGTTAACACGCACCCGCGTGCGCCCATCCGCGTTAGCGTGCACCCGCGTGCGCTCGACAGAGTTAACGCGCACCCGCGTGCGCCCATCCGCGTTAGCGCGCGCCGGTTGGCTCTTTTGCAAGAAACTTCACAGGTAAGACTTCCGGGGACAGCCGGACGATCGGAACGTCCTTCTTGACAGTCAGTAAGAATAAGAACAGGCACAGTAGTACCTTCAAGAAGATGTCTCCATTCTTTCAGGGCTAAAATGATCGCCAACAGCTCTCTGTCACCAATCTCATAATTGCACTCAGCAGGTGACAATTTCTTGGAAAAGTAGCCACACGGATGCATAGCGCTCTCAGAGTTAGGACATTGAGACAGCAGGGTGTCAACTCCAGTCTCAGAAGCATCGACTTCTAGGATAAAAGGCAACGTAGGATCAGGATGTGCCAACACAGGAGCAGAAACAAAGGCAGCCTTGAGAGTCTCAAAGGCCTTAATGGACTCCAGAGACCAACTCTGTGGGTTACCGTCCTTTCTGGTCATATCAGTCAGGGGCTTGACCAGAGACGAGAAGTTACGAATAAACTTCCGATAGTAGTTGGCAAAGCCCAGGAAATGCTGCAGAGGATGTAAACCCACAGGTCGAGGCCACTGTAGGACTGCCGAAAGTTTCTCTAGGTCCATCGAAAAACCAGCAGTGGAAATGACATAGCCCAGGAATGTAACCTGTTCACGATGGAACTCTCACTTCCCCAGTTTACAATAGAGATTGTTCTCTCTTAGTTTCTGAAGCACATGACAGACATCTGTGTGGTGGCTCTCCAGGGACTTGGAAAATATGAGAATATCATCAAGATAAACCACCACACACAACTGCAACAAATCTCGGAGGACATCGTTAATAAGTTCATGAAAAAATGCCGGGGCATTACAAAGGCAAAAAGGCATTACCAGGTATGGCCTGTTCTGGTATTAAACGCAGTTTTCCAATCATCGCCCTCCTTAATGCGCACGGGATTGTATGCCCCTCTCAAGTCCTTCACCAAGCCACTCCCACATTTGAAAACCAGGAAATACCAGATAGAAGATTATGAAATGCACTCCACTACAGACACTCCTTCCCCAAAGATGTAACACCAAAAGGGTTATAGGGACAGACAGCACCTGACTGTCCTTCTCCAGGCTGTATCGAGGAGGGTAGTGAGTTAGTCGCTGCCTTTCTCTATATGCAGTCCAAAAAGAGTTGCTGATGAGAATGGGCCAGGTGAAGTAGGATTTTAGTGCAAGGGACATATTTGGAATAGACATTTTTAAGTCAGGGAACTGTAATGGATGTGACTAAGGTATCACATTAAATTGTCATATAAGGTATTAGGTAGAATGGTAAAATGCCTATTTCAATATGTAATATCACTGCATAAGCTTGCTAACCTTAACCTGAACCTCTACTTCAGATAACTGCTAGCTCTCCCCTCCCCCTTATCTTGAAGCCCAACCGCAAAGAATTATAAAAAGACTGTGCCTCTTTTTCCGAGAACTGCACATGTCTCGTCTCGAAGAAAGAAGAAGAAGTTATCAAAATATCCAATATAGCTATGATTAATTACTAAACTTGCTAAATCAGGTAAAAGCATATATACATACATTTGTTACAGTAATACAGTAATATGTCGCAATAATATGTTTCGCATACATCTCGCCTTGCTTGATTTTTCATGTCCAGCCAGTGTTATATAAACGGCAAGCAAAAAGAGGAAATAAAGATCAGAAAGTAATTTTCACATTGGACAAATGGTGTCAGGGTGGTTACTTCAGAGCGTGCACGCTTAATATTCAATAATTTTATCAGGGGCAGATATAAAAAAAATGATCCAAAACATCAGACCTTAAAAATTGACGGTGTTGTGCTGCCCAAATGTGCATTGCACCCAACTGACTGGGAAAAACACAGCCAGCATAGTTTTAACCTAAATAATGATAGGGGGTAAATTAAGCTGTAGAAGAGCACAGAAATGTCAGCTTTCACTCAGATTACCAAATCTTTTACACTTACAGTACTCTCTGTTCTTCATTATGCAAATAGAGCTGTGTGAGGCCAAACAGGCTCAACAGTAGGGAAACTTTTTTTTAGAAGGGACTATATTATAAAGGTCACTGTAAAAACACCCCAGTATTGACAGCAGTGTTCTTTTTGTCCCTCTGTGAAGTACTTGTGTCGTAGCAATTTGGCTGCTATGCTATGCACATAGCCCCACTACCTACTTTGTGCTTCCAATAAGCACCCATTTCCGTCTTAATGATATAATGCTTTCAGGTTACCTTCCAACACATTCATCCCAATGACCAGACTCAACCATCCTTCTACGTTCTCAGTTCCATGCTTCTGCCCCCCCCTGGGGCCTCAACATCGCCTTTTATTATCTCTCAAAGAATGACAAACAGGAAGTCCTGCCCCCAACAGGCTGGACTTCCTCACTACAGAAAATTACATCACAGGAAATGACATACATTAAAGGGGAGGGCATTCACAAGAGGAAATGCACACGCCCCCTTTTAGTCAGCATGGCACACAGACCATAGTGCTTTCAATGATGGAAACCATACAAAACCAATGAACGATGATTATAATTCCGTTGATAGAAATCCTTAATATATATACATTGTTCCAGAGAACAATGTATACTTGGATAATTCTTCATCTCTTGTGAATGGAAAGCCATCTACAGATGTGCACCGCCTATCTCCATGTGCTGATCAGACACAGGAGAGACGATGTGCACACATCCGCACACAGCCAATGCCTACAGAGCACGCATATGTCCCCAGACGATCGTCTGTACAATGTACAGGGGCCCTTTTGCTGGTGGACATACCCCCACTCCGCAAACACCTTTCTTTCCAACCCCAAGATATTATCCACTACCTAACGGATCTCAACCAGCGTCAGTCTGCCCCAGTCAGCTCTAAAAGAGCGGGCTGGGGGAGAATGAACACAGGAGGACTCTTATGACAATACATATAATAAATACATCTAAAATTTCCACAACAGCTCCTCCTCTTTGTCATATGATCCCATGTGTCCCTCGATGACTTTCGATCTTCTTCTTACACCTGGCCTTACAGTCCATATGAGTCCATAAAAAGGAAAACACGGCTTGACATGTAGACTTTTCCTCAGGAGGGATGACATGGTGAGCTGTAGTAGTCGCTGGTCGGTCTGGGATCCTCTGTCTTTTTCTTGGGTCAGGCATCTTGGGCTCATCTGTTCGGGCTCTGGTCACGCGTCCAATCAGGCAACAGGAACGCCTCATCACGGAATATAGAAGAATAGAAACAAAAACAACATGAGTAAATATACCCCTAATTCCTTCAAAATATGATCCACTGCAAAAATAAAAATTAAATGCCCCCAGATTCCCAGACCCTTAAGAAGATTCCAACCTTCACTAGCTATAGCTCTGGCTTTGCCTTTTAGGTTTCTTAGCCTTATCCATATGGGTCTGAACTTTGTCACCAGTATCCCCGATCCAGGTATAGCAATCTTTACTTATAAAATCCCAGGAACCACCCTTGGGCTGTGAGAACTTCCTTGTAGCTTCAACAGTTACATGAAAACATCCCATCCTCAATGGATGAGAAATTGTTCAATCGTTTCATAAGCTCAAACCCCCACCGTGTACAAGCAATTCCCTTCTAGCTGTCCCTGCCATTCTCACCGTCTCTCGCGCCATCAGAATCGGCCGCGACATAAGATGCTGGGACGAGATTCACCAGCACACATGAACCTCTTGCATTAGGGGAATTACCTTATAAGCTGTAGATCCACATTAATACCAAACTAGAGCTGAAACACGCTTGTTATCCCGATACCAAAACTGGCAAAAACCAGAGCTATTTTTAAAATTATAATAAATTTTACCCTCTAGAAATGTATCATTAAATTCTATTGTCATGTGTCTGTTTGGATTGTACTAGTTTGTCAAAAACTCCTCACACCAATATGCCTATATATCTCATACACCCCTGTCATTGCTGGGGCACTTAGAGCTCAGTGGAGACTCAGAGTAGACCCCACCATGGGTCCAGTTCACTTCCGTACCTAGTTGGAAAACACACTTTAAAAAATATAAATGAAAATATACTTCTCATCCTTTTCTCCTTCTTCAATCTTCTTTACAACGACCCAGTCACCTGTCACAAACTTGGCTAGAATTAGAGTAGTTAGTATTATTGGTTTGAAAAATTTGTCATTCTCACCTCTCTCATCCCCCCTTTTTCCTCATTACAAACTGGAGGAAAACACCCAGGGTAAACTGTGAAATAGCCTATGATACTTTTACCTTCGTATACACTTTCAGAAACTCCTTGGACCAGAAAAGATACTTATAAACAAAAGTTATTACTCTGTCCTTCATAGACAATACAACATTCGTGTACATTGGTAAATTGCCATTGACATTCCTCAAAACCGATAATAACTAAACCCTCTGTAACCCTTACTAAAAATACAACACCGGCGACACGTAAGAGAGCTGCCGCGGTGGGTTCAGACATCTTCTTGTTACCACATACAAACAATGAGAATACTAAAACCTGAGACAAACACTTAGATACAAATGTGGGGGAGATATTTCATAGTTCCAAATCAAAAATTACAAATTTAAAAACAACCAAATGGAATTCTGCCTTCACTCTTAGCGATAGAAAAAAATGAAATACACACAATGGGAAAGACACGAGGACATCTCAGAATATTGTATGGACCAGCCACACAAAGTTCTAAAACGGGCATGAGAATTTGAACCAATAACCACAGTTCCTCCTCTGAAAATCACAAAAGCAAGTACTACACATCCATCAGCTCACTCAGCCTTACAGATTTCTGAAGCCTCAGTTGCGATACATCAACTTCCAGAGGGATACACAAAATAGTATCCTTGGACCACTTATGTCAATCTTTGAAGGGCTAATGGCCTTTAGCCCCAAAACTAGGATCCTTATGTACTGTGCAGCAGTCTGACTGCGGGAAGCCTCCAATCCTTCCCTTGCATGAACCTCCTAGTGCCCATGGCGATTCGAATCGGCTTATCGTCTTACCCCTGCGTCCAGGGAAACCGTTGCACCTACTTTGGGGACCACCGCCAGGTGCCATCTTGTGCGGTGGATTAATGGACTACAGCTAGTCCCTCAACTAGAAACTCCACCTGAGGTGTTATCACCCCCCGAATTAAGTCTCTACCCCTCACCGTGTATGCGTACACAAACGTTTCCTTTGTACGCCCATACACTGCGTTGCCAGATTATGCCACACAGAAAACACAATTACTCCCGCTTACTCTACAGAACAATGCTGCTTCTCTCTCTGTATCTAGATATTACAACAACCAACATGGATGCCTCCTGTTTGCTCTCTACCCAAAACTGTATTACAGTACAAACCTTAGAAAAAAACTGAAATTAAAATTTAAAACTCTCTTACAAACGCCATTATTTTCCATTGTGTTTTTAAACATGAGTCAGAAGACCCCGGCTCCTCCCACCAACTTCCTGTGTCTCCAAAAGGTTGCAGCATGAACCCAGCAAACAAGTTCATTTACATATCAATGTTACAGGAAAAGGGAGGGGGAGCCTCGCCTCATATGCAGACTATACAATACAAACTTAACAAAAAAACAAAACAAATGAATTGCCCTCTGTGAAACTTCCATACATTTGTAATAAAAATAACACACTGCTGTGTACAAAACCTCAGTTCAAGCTAGTTTCACCATTCACTGAAATTCAACTCAAAATAGAGATTTACAATGAAAACCAAAAATTCACTACAGAAAATGCAATAGCTTAACTGAAAAATCACATAAAAGGTACAAAAGTAGAATTCACTTAAAGGAGATGGTGCCTAGAGAGAGGTGCCCAGACCACATGGTCTAAGAACAAGATGGTGGTTCATGTCACATGGTTTCACACACAAGGGAATGGTGTCTGCACCTTCCCCTATAGAAATGTTCAGATTTTCAAAAATGGCCACCAAGCTTGGTCACATGGCAGACAACAAAAGCTAGGCCCCAACAAAATGGTGTCCTTTCCCGCCAAAACCACAACCTCTCCCCACAAACCCACACACTTGAAAATGCACACTTAAACAGACACACAGTTTAGGAACAGTTCCACTGAAAAGTATGTAATCTTACTACACAATTGAGAATGCACTCTTAGTAACACATGTTATCCAATGAAACAAAAACACCACATAAAACCACAATATAACACAATATATCCCAGGCCAGCTCAAACATCGCCTCTTTTCTCAAACAAAGCTAGCATAACAAGCCATTGTTTCCCTTCCCACAGGGCGTATCCCATTCAACACAAGGCCGCATGGCACACAAACAGGTAAAAATCAAAATTCATCCATTTCTCACATTACAAACTTGTTATCCAAATCACACACACCTTCTCACACACACATTCTCACACACACACACATTCTCACACACACACACATTCTCACACACACACACACACAATCCAACTTCCAGCATTATCTCAAAAAGATGGAAAATTGTTCTTTTCACAAAGCAGAACCTCCCCAATGCATCAGGCAGAGAAGACGTATCCCTTTTTTCAGGACAACAACGTTTTGATGTCCTGAACTGGGTTCTCTTCTCCCCCTCTCTGCCTGTGCAGAGGGGGGCTTTGTTTGGTCCATAAATCCCTTGGCCCGCCATCTGTGGTAGCAATTTGGCTGCTATGCTATGCACATAGCCCCACTACCTACTTTGTGCTTCCAATAAGCACCCATTTCCGTCTTAATGATATAATGCTTTCAGGTTACCTTCCAACACATTCATCCCAATGACCAGACTCAACCATCCTTCTACGTTCTCAGTTCCATGCTTCTGCCCCCCCCTGGGGGCTCAACATCGCCTTTTATTATCTCTCAAAGAATGACAAACAGGAAGTCCTGCCCCCAACAGGCTGGACTTCCTTACTACAGAAAATGACATCACAGGAAATGACATACATTAAAGGGGAGGGCATTCACAAGAGGAAATGCACACGCCCCCTTTTAGTCAGCATGGCACACAGACCATAGTGCTTTCAATGATGGAAACCATACAAAACCAATGAACGATGATTATAATTCCGTTGATAGAAATCCTTAATATATATACATTGTTCCAGAGAACAATGTATACTTGGATAATTCTTCATCTCTTGTGAATGGAAAGCCATCTACAGATGTGCACCGCCTATCTCCATGTGCTGATCAGACACAGGAGAGATGATGTGCACACATCCGCACACAGCCAATGCCTACAGAGCACGCATATGTCCCCAGATGATCGTCTGTACAATGTACAGGGGCCCTTTTGCTGGTGGACATACCCCCACTCCGCAAACACCTTTCTTTCCAACCCCAAGATATTATCCACTACCTAACGGATCTCAACCAGCGTCAGTCTGCCCCAGTCAGCTCTAAAAGAGCGGGCTGGGGGAGAATGAACACAGGAGGACTCTTATGACAATACATATAATAAATACATCTAAAATTTCCACAACACTTGATGTTTATTTGAGAACTAAAGCATGAATATGCTATGTTATTTCATGTAACTAAGTGCAAAAAGTGAAGTTTAGTAGAATGCAAAAGGACAAAGATTAAAATTGGATGGCTGAAAGTTTTCTTATAGCACATCTAAACCTTATTGCTTAAAGAGGAAGTAAACCCTGATGAGTTTACTTCCTCTTTCATTCCCTGCAAAGGTAAAGCATAATATACTACTATGCATCGCATAGTAGTCCATTATGTGTCACTTACCTGACACAGGAGCCAGCGAAGTCACCGCTGTCCCCTGTAGTCTGGCGCATCCATCTTCTCGGTGGGTCTCGCCGCTCCGCCGATGTCATTCGGCGAAGCCGCAATGACGTCACTCCCGCGCATGCGCACAGGCGCCGCCACGCGCTGCATATCGCCGTTGACGGGTGCCGCGCTCAGTGTGCCTGTCTTTCGGGAAAGATCTCCTAAACCGTGTAGGTTTAGGAAATATTTCTTGGACCTACAGGTAAGCCTTAATCTAGGCTTACCTGTAGGTCAAAGTGTGTTGTAAGGGTTTACAACTACTTTAAATTAACTGGCAAAACAGTTAAAATGTACCTTACCTTAAATTACCCATATTTTACTTTTTATGTTTTGGGAAATAGGGAAAGATAGGAATCTCTTTCAGGTTTTCATCATTTTATCTTTAACAGGGAAAAAAAAGGCAATAAAAAGCTTACTCCAACATTTTGAACTGTTACCGGAAGAGGAAATCCAACAATTGGCACTAGATGAGGAGTAGAAGGGAATTCTTCCTGTAGGTCTCTATGCTTTCCTATGAAAAGCAGGCACATCATCCCTGGTGTGAGGATCCAGCAAGGTGGTATGTAGGCAGGTGGTTAAATAGTTAAAACTATTTTGTTGCAGCGTACTTCCTCCTGTCTGTGATTTCCTGTCCTGGTCTAACTGGGAGCTATAAATACAGAAGGAAGAGTGACAGCCTTCAAAGGAACTATGGACATGAACTGTTTTCTATCTCGTCTGCAGGTGGCATTTCACTTCAGGAAAATATGTGCACTGCAGCAACTGTATGATGGAGCATTAGGAGAATACTATGCACTGTTATACCAATATGTGGCTTGTTTCATTACTGGATTTTACTGTAAAACAGTTCAAATGCAATGGGTGATTTGGTCTGGGTTTACGGACAAAAGTGTGAGTACTACAGAGTCCTAGAATTGTAGGATGCACCCCGCCGGTGGCTGGGCTACTATTATATGGCCCTCTGCTGCGGCAACGGCTGATCCTAGGGACCTAGATTGGAATCATGGTAAAGCAAAGCCATACAAGTTTAATGAAGACACTCCTTTCCTAGCCTTCGGGCGGAATCTATTAAAAGGAGTGAATGTCATTAAGAGCTGGTGGGAGAGATTGTGCTCCACACTATGACTCCTGAATGGTCTCCGAGTCAGTGCCAGGATAGGAGCCACTAGCAGGATATGCAAGATGGCCATTTCCTTTTGTAGTTGGGCCTCTGTAAGTCCAGTTGACCACCAGTCAGAAAGAGGTGCTAACCCACATGCTAACAGGTATACATACCTTCCAGAACATATCATACCGCTCAAACTATTTGTAAATATTTTGTCCTGAAAAAATAGGGCAGCTGGACAATCTGATAATAGTTTGGGGTCTAACACAACACTTAACTTCTTGGGATTGTAGGGGCTAATATATGTGTGAGATTTTTTTTGTCTTGAATTGCTTGCAATTAAAAAAAACTAAAAAAAAAAATCACAATTGTACCATTATGGCCCTGACTGACCTAAGTGATTCTAGCTTGAGAGAATAATGGGCACTGCCAGTGCTTGTCTCCTTAAGTCAGTTCTATATTTGTTACAGATCTTCAAATATACAGCATTGCTTTTAAAGCATCAGAATAATAGCCAGTGGTAATTCTGTTATAAATGGCACACAGTAATGGCAGTCTCTATTAATTCCTCTGGACACTTCTGGCAAATGTATCATGTGTGCCTTAAGTAATAACCTGAAACAACTGTCCATGCACCAGAGAATCGATCTTTTGTAGTTGCGGACAGACATAAATTGAACAGAAAACCACTGCATATGTGAGCCAAAAGGTCACTATTCCATCTTGCTTTTGGTCGGCACACTGTTGGATTAGGGTCTGTCTATCATATTTTTAGTCTGAAAAGTTCTGTAATTTGCAATTTTAAAATGTATACCATCTTGGAAATGAAATAGCTAACAATCTTCTAATTAAAAAAACAACCAGTCTGAATAAAAAGTTTGAAAGAGCAAATCGCTATTACCTAGCGAGTAGAGCTGCACAATTAATCGTTAAAGAATCAGATTGCAATTCTTCCCCCCTCGCAATCTTAGCAAAGCATTTTCCTGATTCTATGCAGAATTCTCTGCTCACAGCTGTCTAAAAAAAAAAAAAAAAAAATACAGGTAGCCTGCCAATTTTATGACAACATCGCTTAGACGGAGATCAGGAGAAACATTGTAACACTTTGTCCTTTTAGATCAAAGGAATGAACTTCGATCTGTAAATGAGGGAAGTTTAACCACTTGCAGACTAAACCTTTTTCTGAGACTTGTTGTTTACAAGTTAAAATCACAATTTTTTGCTAGAAAATTACTTAGCATCCCCAAACATTATATATAGATATATCTATATCTATATAGATATATATCTATAGATATATAGATATATATATATATCTATAGATATATATATATAGATATCTATCTATCTATATATATATTTTTAAGCAGAGAATAAAATGGCGGCTGTTGCAATATTTTATGTCACACTGTATTTGCACAGCGTTCTTTCAAACGCAATTTTTTTGGAAAAAAATACATTTTATTGAATTAAAAAAAAACTAAACAGTAAAGTTAGCCCATTTTTTTATTAATGTGGTAGATGATGTTATGAGAATGGTGATCTTTATTCTAAGCAAAAAAATTGTGATTCTCATTTTGGCCAGAATCGTGCAGCTCTACTAGCTAGCAAATCTTTGGAAGCCACGGGCACACTCTGAACTGCCATCATGAATCTGGCATTCCTACATCTAACTTCTTTGACCAATTTACATTAAGCACCTAGATCTCCATAATTGTTGCTTCAGTTTGTAGGTAATCACAAGGTTTGCGCAGCTCTGGTGGTTTTCAGGTCAGCAATAGTAAACCAATACCATTGATTTGAAACTGAATAAATATCAGTTTAAATTTAAATACAATTGTCCGAAACCCATTAGTTTCGGTTTGAACACTTCTTGCAAGGTGAGTAGCATTGAACCCTGACATTCTGTATGAAAACATGAAGGACTACTGAAGACCTGAATCACACAATAAACTATCTTTGGAAAATGCAGGAAAGAGAATGTGAGAATCTGACTTTAGGCTTTAAAGCAAAAACATATTTGTAAAATACAAAATTTGTACTAAAATTATATCAAAACAGGTCTGTAGGGGCAATTATCTAGATGGCCAAAAATATGAACTACGAAGAGTACTTTGTGGAATAGTAGTAGTTTAGGCATTTAAAATTGTTAGTCATGGTGTTCCAATATTTTGATACTGAAAAGCAGACATGTTTACCATGTGTCACTGTTCATTAAGCGTATGTCGTTGTCATTAATATAAAATGTTATACATTTTTTAGTGCTGTGCTGAAGTGGACTCGCTCTCGTAACTTAATGGGTGAATTCCTTTGCTAAATGAAGAACATACGCAGTGTTTAAAAAAACCAGCAAGCTATTTCTGGAACAGCTGAGCAGTCAACATTCAAAGTATGACACAGCCAACACACCGTGTCTGCAGTTTGAATACAGAATCTACCTTCCTTCCATGAGAACAGGCCATGCAGTACAGAACCTCGCCTTGCTGGATGTATTGCTGTCAGGTTAAGCAGTGAGTGATGTATGGACTTTGAGCAATATATAATCTAAAATTCATATTCAGTTCTCATTTAAATGTCATCTTGTGTTATTTTAATTATTTCTGCATAGTTAAATAGAACTTCAGCTTGACAAGCTACGTGCTCATGCACACCGATTCTTCAAATACGAATGCATGTTTATTAAGGACATTTACAACACTAAAGTTCCATGGGCTACATGTTCTGGAGATTATGTGATGCTAGTTTTTGTAAATGGTGCATGTGAGATCCTTCTGAGATGGAGCAGGTGGATGAAATAATCCTTGAGGTAGAACAGAAATGTTTTCATGTGGCCAAATCTGCCCTGGCATCAGAAAGTAGCTATTTTCAAATAATGTTTTATGGTGGATTCAAAGAGAGCTCTATGCGCCAAATCCACCTGTATGGTGTAAGTGAGACCTGTTTTCGGATTCTTCTGGACTTTGTAAAAACTGGTAACATTGAACTGAACCAAGGAAATGTTACAGATCTCCTGGAGACGGCTGATTTCTTAGATCTAAGACAAGCCAAGCAGCTATGCATTGGATACCTAGTACAAGAATTAGGAGTGACTAACTGCTTGGGTATGATGGCCTACTCTCAGCAATATGGCTGTACTGAGCTTTTTGATTCAGCTTTCCATGTTGCAGTCACTCATCTGTTGGAGCTTATGAAGGATGCTGAAGATGAATTTATTCAACTGGACAAGAATACCCTTGAAGAGTTGCTGCAAACCGATGAACTGTATGTCCCTAATGAAGACCTGGTCTTCGATGCTGTGATGAAGTGGGTCATGGGAGACCCTGTAAGAGAGAAGGATTTTGAAGAATTAGTCAGTCTGGTTAGGCCTGCTTTTCTTAGTCTCACCTTTCTTGATGCTCTAGTAAAGCGCAGTCAGAGATCAAAAGAACGTGATGTCTACACAAGACTATTACAGATACTGAATACTAAACCACCCAAAACATGGAGTATTATGAAGGAGATTATGTCTACAAGCAGAATCTATGAGACCTTATATGTGATCGGTGGCAAACATGAAAAAGAACAGCAAGAACTATATGTCTACCTGCCAAAGACCGCAACATGGAAACCCTGCTCACCCTTACAGCGCAAAAATCTCACACAGTATGCAGTCGCCACAGTAGGTAACACCTTTCTTACAACTTAAATTTGATCACTATTTCTATGATGTTATAAAAAATATGATGGTAAAGTCTACGTGAGGTATACATTTATATGAATGTTTTTACTGTTTGTATATAGTTTTTGTAAAAATTTTTGCCCGTTTTAAAGCTAAATGGCAGTCAAGCAGCTAGAATACAAATAAAAAATGCAGTCCCTCTATATGTGTTTGATATGGGCATTTACCTGGCCAAGGATTTGTAAATTTGTTCAGCCAATCGTGTGATCCAGACACCACTATCAGACAGCGCAGACAAGTCGTTGACCCCCATGGGACAATGAAGCAGCAGCAGGCAACCACGGATTAACGGATCCATTTGTTCACTCTGCTCTGCACCCACTTCATGTTCACTGTCAGTGCTTGTGCACCATAGCAGAGTCTAGCTGGCCACTCTCTCTTAGTTTGAGTGCTTCTATACAATGAATTACAGGAGACTAAAATCAAGATGGTTTCAGATACTTACTCTTGTTTCACTTAAAATATATTTAAAGCTTAAGTTCAGCCAAAATAAAACAACTCAAAAATCAGCACAAGGCAAATAACGTATAGCCAGTAGGATGTAGGATATGTCCCTTGTGCTGATATCTGATGATCCTCCTCCATTGATGCCCCACCCCCGCTACCATAATTTCCCAGTGCGGCAGGGGTTGATAGAACTCTGGGCACTGTCACAGGCTGTCATCAAGTGTACCCAACTGTGCACTCCCTTTCCTCCCAGCTGCTCTATTATTACTAGCTGTATTGCAGGTTCTATGAATGAAACATGATCAATGAGTAGAGGATGAGCAGATGAGTGAAAGGCTTACCCCCTCCAATCATAGATCCTGTTTCAGTGGTAATTATAGTCTACCCCTCTATTCATAGATCCTGTTTCAATGGCAATTTTAGTTTACAGTATGTATCCCTGGAGTCTATCTTTAAAGGGTAAGTTCACCTTTGTACACTTTTTATATATTTTTTTCTAAATTCCAGATCCCCTATGCACCAATATAGCATTCATGTACTTTTTTTGCAAAAATATCAAAGCTTTCCATGAAATCTATAGTCACTTTTTTTTTTGTCCTAATCCATGTTTCCAGATGTTTCCATTGGTAATGTCTTTCGTTCTGATCAGACTTTAGGTCATGACACAGGAAGGAGTTGACCAGCTGATCTCATTAGCACACACCCTGAATCATCCACCCTCCCATTCCCAGGTGCATGTTTTTTAAATGAAATGCAATCAATCAGTGATAACCCTCCATAAAAAAATACACAGTATACAATCAGATTGCATAGTGTCTGGCCATCTTTATACAAGTACATAGAAGGGAGTGGACAGAAACACTCCAGTTGTCAAGCCCTGTTCACATCTCTTAATAGCGGGAACTAGCATTCTCACATGTGAGTGAGGGGAGGCGTTTTGGAGCATTTTCACTCATCACACATAGGGCAGCCCATCCACCTGAATGGTGCCCTACACACAGCAATCACCCCAAAGAAGCTTCAGAACTTGGAGTGGAGCTTGGTGTGTTCTTTACTGCAATTTATGGAGCAGGGCATTTCTAAAATGCAAGGAAACGCACACATTTGAATGGAGCCTCGTTGTTCTTGTGTTACTGCACCAATTTCACTTTCAGGCCCCATTCCCATCGAGCACAGTGGGAGCGCACATTTTGTGTCTCGTTTTTCCTGTGACATGCATAGGGCAACCTGTTGATTTCAATTGGCTGTACTACATGTGGTTAATGGGACATTTTGGCTTTTTGTGGGTTGTGTGTTTTTTTACTGGCATTTTGCAGCATTGCAGCAGCATTTGCCCCTTGTTTTTTCACATGCTTTTGTGTTTGGTGTGCACTGAAAGTGCAACTAGTAATTTTAGGTGTTTAAACATGGCCATACACTATGCAATCTAATTGTATATTTAGTGAGAAGGGTGATCACTGATTGATTGCATTTCATTTAAAAAACGTGCAGCTGGGAATGGGTGGGTGGATGATGCAGGGTGTGTGCTAATGAGGTCAGCTGGTCATGACCTATAGCAGTGATGGCGAACTTTGGCACCCCAGATGTTTTGAAACTACATTTCCCATGATGCTCAACTACACTGCAGAGTGCATGAGCATGGGAAATGTAGTTCCAAAACATCTGGGGTACCAAGGTTTGCCATCACTGACCTATAGTCTGTGAGGAAGAAAGACATAACTAATGGAAATGTCTGGAAACGTTTATTATGTTGATTAGGACAAGAAAAGTAAGTGACTGTAGATTTAATGGAAAGCGTTGCAAAAAAAGTACATTAATACTATATTGGTGCATAGGGGATCTGGAATTTAGAAAAAAAAAGTGTACAAAGATGAACTTATCCTTAAGGTGTGCATACAGTAGATGTCTTTAACCACTTAAGCCCCGGACCAATTTGCAGCCAATGGACCAGGCCCCTTTTTGTGATTCGGCACTACGTCGTGTTAACTGACAATTGGGCGGTCGTGCGAAGTGGCTCCCAAACAAAATTGGCGTCCTTTTTTCCTCACAAATAGAGCTTTCTTTTGGTGGTATTTGATCGCCTCTGCGTTTTTTATTTTTTGTGCTATAAACAAAAATAGAGCGACAATTTTGAAAAAAATGCAATTTTTTTTACTTTTTGCTATAATAAATATCCCCCAAAAAATATATAAAGAAACATTTTTTTTCCTCAGTTTAGGCTGATACGTATTCTTCTACATATTTTTGGTAAAAAAATCGCAATTAGCAATTATTGATTGGTTTGCGCAAAAGTTATAGCGTTTACAAAATAGGGGATAGTTTTATAGCATTTTTATTAATATTTTTTTTTCCACTAGTAATGGTGGCAATCAGCGATTTTCATTGTGACTGCGACATTATGGCGGACACATCGAACATTTTTGAAACATTTTTGGGACCATTGTCATTTATACAGCAATCAGTGCTATTTAAATGCACTGATTCCTGTGTAACTGACACTGGCAGTGAAGGAGTTAACCACTAGGTGGAGGGGTTAAGTGTGTGTGTGGGTTTTTTTTAACTGTAGGGGGGCGTGGCTTGGCATCTGACGTCACTGATCGTCTTTCCCTATAACAGGGAACAGACGATCAGTGACAGGCTTAGTAGGAAGCACGGGGAGAGGTTTGTTTACACAGACCTTTCCTCGTTCTTCAGCTCTGTGACCTGATCGCAGGACACCAGCGGCGATCGGGTCCACTGGTCCCGCAGCCACGTTCATGGAGCTCAGGGCCGGGTCGGGAGCGTGCCGGCAGCAGCGTGCTCCCAACCCATGGCTGGGTACTTAAAGATCAACGTACAGGTACGTGATTGTGCCCAGCCGTGCCATTCTGCGGACGTATATGTGCAGGAGGCGGTCCTTAAGCGGTTAAAGTATATGTAAACCCTCACCTTGCAAAAAAATCCATTCCGTTTAAAATAGAATTCAATGGCAAAACATTTGTGTATATATAAAAACATTATAAATACTTTTTCCCCCTTTTTATAATTGATCACATTCCCTCTGTTCTCAGCTGCATTAGGAGCTAAGAGAGCTGGCGGAGGAATAACAGCAGTACACTGGTCTTCCCAGTGAATAGCTGTGCAGATGTGAGGGGGTGTCAGCAAAAGTATGATCATTGGAGGAGAGCAGGCTGAATTGCCAGCATAACCAGAAAACTGACCACACTGTGCTCTCATGCCTAATGTGGTCAGTAAAGCAGAGAGGCTGGCAGGAGCACCAGGGATTGTAACACAAAGAAAGCCATACAAAGAGAACAGGATACTTTTTCATGCAAATATATACATGGTACAGCAGGTACATATCGTGAATATAAAATGTTGTACTACTGCATACATTCTCTACCTTTTATGCTGCCGCACTCTGAATTCTGTGTTATACAGTACATTTCTATCATTAAGAAGCTATGATTTTCATCCCTTGTTTTTACAAACAGGCTCATCTTTTCCAGTATTTTTTTTAGAATAATTTACATATACTTATGCCACATGTTACATCTACCTGCCACTGTATAGTGGTTAGCATGTTTTAAAGTACCTAGATATGAAGGTTACCTAATGCAATCCGATTTGCTTACAAATAAAACCTATATACAAATGAAAACTAATATACAGTCAGGGCGTCCTCCAACACAGAATAGGAATGGTAACAAGAGGTAAAAGCATACTGCACTTGGAGAACAAAGATGAGTATTGCGGCAGAAGCTGCATTTTTTATTTCCACAGGTACAGTCAAATTGTTATTTTCATTTATTTACCCCATGAAAACACTCATGCATACTCCTTAATGTTTCCATTTCTGCTATGAGCCTATTGATTTACAGTAACAAACAAATATATACAGTATATATTTTTATTTATTTGGGACAAGAAAGTCTTTCATCCAAAAACTATTTTATGTTCCTATTTTATCACGGATATGTTTTTTGGGGTTGTATTCAATATGTGCAAGGAGAGATCACACAAATACTTAGATAATATTATTAGAAAATATAACAAATACTTAACTAAAAATGCTGTTTTGCCACGGAGTCTCCGGCCACTTTTGTGGATTGGCCAGATGATCAGACCTAGGCAGATGCTCTCCCTGATATAGACGGAATATTTCAACTTATAACTGTAGTATATAGAACTTGTGTGTAAGGAATGACCAACTCCCCCCCCCCCCCCCGGCCTACTACCCTTGCAAGCAATATTATCTTTTAAGAACTTGATCAGGGGACTAACACAGGAGGAAACACCCCAGACGGGTTCACTCCGAAGTTATTCAGTAGTTCCAGTCCCCAATGCTTGTACCCACACAGTACCCCAAACAAATTGTCCCAAACAGAGCATTACTCACCCAACCAACCTCTGTCTCTCTCGTAGAACATACCCTCTGCTGGGGGGAAGTGTGTACTGGCCCTTCTCCCTGGGGTCCTTTCAATCACTGAAGAGAAGACAGGGTGGCTGGGCTCACTACATCATGCTGTTGGGGATCTGGGTCGACTGCCCAGCATACCTGGGGTATACAGATGGAGACCACAGTCCCATCCACTGACAACAGATCATGCTGCAGGCCATCTGCCGGGTGTTGGTGAACAGTGATTGTTGTGTATTAGACCCTCTGGTTAATTCAGCCAACAAATTATCTGGATAATTTAAACAATCTTATTTACCGTAAGCTGTGAAGTGATTATGATCATGCAAATAGGAACTTTTTTCTTCAGAAACAATACAAAAATACAACTAAGTAAAATTGAAACCAAATAGCATATGAGATTAATATTGCTTCCCTTTAGTAATGATAAGGTGAGAAATGTGTCACCAGCTTCTCACGATAAATTGTGATAGAGAAAATAAAGGTGTTTTTATATGAAGGGATATTTGTGTGCTTGACCCTCTGTTGGGTCTTGAAAGGCCCTATGTGGTGTATACTTAAAATGTCTTAAAGTGACTTATTGGTGTGTATTTTACTTGGAGAGTAAGAATCAAAATAAAGTAAAGCTGTGTTGAGTGTTAGAACCCCTGAAAAAAAAAAAGTTCCTATTTGCATGATCATAATCACTTCACAGCTTACGGTAAATAAGATTGTTTAACCACTTTCAGACCGGACCATTTTGCTGGTAAATGACCAGAGGTCTTTTTACAATTTGGCACTGCGCTGCTTTAACTGGTAATTGCGCGGTCATGCAATGTTGTACCCAAACAAAATTTGCGTCCTTTTCTTCCCACAAATAGAGCTTTCTTTTGATGGTATTTGATTGCCTCTGCGATTTTTATTTTTTGCGATATTATTAGAAAAATCCAATAAATTCAATTTTAGTCATACATTTAGGCCAAAATGTATTCAGCCACATGTCTTCGGTAAAAAAAAAGTCAATAACTGTATATTTATTGGTTTGCGCAAAAGTTGTCACATCTACAAACTAAGGTAAGTTTTCTGGAATTTACGCAGCTTTTAGTTTACGACTGCCTATCTCAGTTCTTGAAGTGCTAAAATGGCAGGGCAGTACAAAACCCCCCCAAATGACCCCATTTTGGAAAGTAGACCCCCTAAGGAAATTGATAAGTGGCATGTTGAGCCCATCGAATATTTTATTTTTTTGCCTCAAGCGATTGAATAATGACAAAAAAATAATTTTTTTTTTTTTTTACACAAAGTTGTCACTAAATGATATATTGCTCACACATGCTATGGGCATATGTGAAATGACACCCCAAAATAAATTCTGCTGCTTCTCCTGAGTACGGGGATACCACACGTGTGGGATTTTTTGGGAGCCTAGCCGCGTACGGGGCCCCGAAAGCCAAGAACCGCCTTCAGGTTTTCTAAGGGCGTAAATATTTGACTTCACTCCTCACTACCTATTACAGTTTTGAAGGCCATAAAATGCCAAGATGGCACAAAACCCCCACAAATGACCCCATTTTAGAAAGTAGACACCCCAAGCTATTTGCTGAGAGGCATGTTGAGTCCATGGAATATTTTATATTTTGCCACAAGTTGCGGGAAAATTACAAACTTTAATTTTTTTTTATTTATTTTTTCACAAAGTTGTCACTAAATGATATATTGCTCACACATGCTATGGGCATATGTGAAATGACACCCCAAAATAAATTCTGCTGCTTCTCCTGAGTACGGGGATACCACATATGTGGGACTTTTTGGGAGCCTAGCCGCGTACGGGGCCCCGAAAGCCAAGAACCGCCTTCAGGTTTTCTAAGGGCGTAAATATTTGACTTCACTCCTCACTACCTATTACAGTTTTGAAGGCCATAAAATGCCAAGATGGCACAAAACCCCCACAAATGACCCCATTTTAGAAAGTAGACACCCCAAGCTATTTGCTGAGAGGCATGTTGAGTCCATGGAATATTTTATATTTTGCCACAAGTTGCGGGAAAATTACAAACTTTAATTTTTTTTTATTTTTTTTTTCACAAAGTTGTCACTAAATGATATATTGCTCACACATGCTATGGGCATATGTGAAATGACACCCCAAAATAAATTCTGCTGCTTCTCCTGAGTACGGGGATACCACATATGTGGGACTTTTTGGGAGCCTAGCCACGTACGGGGCCCCGAAAACCAAGAACCGCCTTCAGGTTTTCTAAGGGCGTAAATATTTGACTTCACTCCTCACTACCTATTACAGTTTTGAAGGCCATAAAATGCCAAGATGGCACAAAACCCCCACAAATGACCCCATTTTAGAAAGTAGACACCCCAAGCTATTTGCTGAGAGGCATGTTGAGTCCATGGAATATTTTATATTTTGCCACAAGTTGCGGGAAAATTACAAACTTTTTTTTTTTTTTTCACAAAGTTGTCACTAAATGATATATTGCTCACGCATGCCATGGGCATATGTGAAATGACACCCCAAAATAAATTCTGCTGCTTCTCCTGAGTATGAGGATACCACATATGTGGGACTTTTTGGGAGCCTAGCCGCGTACGGGGCCCCGAAAACCAAGCACCGCCTTCAGGCTTTCTAAGGGCGTTACAGTTTTGAAGGCCATAAAATGCCAAGATGGCACAAACCCCCCCCCCAAATGACCCCATTTTGGAAAGTAGACACCCCTAAATTTAGGGGTACACTAGTGAGACTAGGTAATAAATGGCGGGTGCCCTGAAACTATAAAAAAAATAACTAACCAACCAGCGTCACCTGTAACAGTTATATGGTGATCACTGGTGAAAGGGTTAACTAGGGGGCAATCAGGGGGCTTTATGCGGTAGTATATGGGGGTCCCTGGCACTATAAAAAGCTGCGGCGAACCTAAATACCTACCTGCCTAACTAGCGTCACCTGTGACACTAATACAGTGATCAGAAAAACGATCGCTTATTAGGCTGGGTTCACACTGGAGCGATGTGGGAACGCCACAAATGCGCGGCGGGTTCCCGCATCACATGCCTCCCGGCGGCAGTTCACACTGCCCTATGCGAACTGCTGGGAGTGTCAGTGAAATGTTAATGACACCCCCAGATCAGTTCGCATATCGCAGTGCGATCTGCAAACTCGGATCGCATGGTGTGAACACCCATGCGATCCGATTCTGCTGCGGACCAAAAAAAGGGTCCTGTGCGAGTTTGCGGCGGGTGCGGCGGGTGCGACACGAATTCAGCCATACTATCTGTATGGCTGAACTCGAATCGCACAGAGATCGGATGTGATTTGCACTGCAGTGCGGTGCGAATCACATCCGTTCTCATAAACCGCTGCAATGTGAACCCAGCCTTAGTGACACTGGCGACGGGGGGTGATCACGGGGTTAAACCTTTATTGGGGGGGTTAGAGGGGTACCTTAGAACTAAAGGAGGCTAACCCTAACTGCCCTAACAGTTATTACAGTCACAAATGACACCCGCCGGGTGATCAGGGGGTTAAACCTTTATTAGGTAATAAATGGCGGGTGCCCTGAAACTATAAAAAAATAACTAACCAACCAGCGTCACCTGTAACAGTTATATGGTGATCACTGGTGAAAGGGTTAACTAGGGGGCAATCAGGGGGCTTTATGCGGTAGTATATGGGGGTCCCTGGCGCTATAAAAAGTTGCGGCGAACCTAAATACCTACCTGCCTAACTAGCGTCACCTGTGACACTAATACAGCGATCAGAAAAATGATCGCTTATTAGGCTGGGTTCACACTGGAGCGATGCGGGAACGCCACGAATCCGCGGCGGGTTCCCGCATCGCATGCCTCCCGGCGGCAGTTCACACTGCCCTATGCGAACTGCTGGGAGTGTCAGTGAAATAATGACACCCCCAGATCAGTTCGCATATCGCAGTGCGATCTGCAAACTCGGATCGCATGGTGTGAACACCCATGCGATCCGATTCTGCTGCGGACCAAAAAAAGGGTCCCATGCGAGTTTGCGGCGGGTGCGGCGGGTGCGACACGAATTCAGCCATACTATCTGTATGGCTGAACTCGAATCGCACAGAGATCGGATGTGATTTGCACTGCAGTGCGGTGCGAATCACATCCGTTCTCAAACCGCTGCAATGTGAACCCAGCCTTAGTGACACTGGCGACGGGGGGTGATCACGGGGTTAAACCTTTATTGGGGGGGTTAGGGGGGTACATTAGAACTAAAGGGGGCTAACCCTAACTGCCCTAACAGTTATTACAGTCACAAATGACACCAATGCAAAAAAAAAAAACAAATAAAAAAAAAAAAGCAATTGGTGTCACTGTGACTGGGGGGGGCAGGGGTAATTGGGGGGGTGATCGGGGGTAAAGGGGGGTGTGAGTGTGCCTGGCATGTTCTACTGTATGTGTGGTGTGTTGGTGCAACTCACCGAACCTCTCTCCTCGGTGCCGGAACGAAAAATACCGACACGGAGGAGAGAATACATCACTTCCTCTCCTGTGTTTACATTACAGGAGAGGAAGTGATGTCACGGAGGATTTCCATTCGTCGAGAGCGATCGCGAGGGGGTGGCCATGAATGAATGGCCGCCCCCTCATCCCGGATCGCTCTCGAAGGAATGCCGACCGCCGCAGGCACCGGGGGGGGGGCCCGATCGGGCCCCCCACCCGCGGGCAGGCAGGGACTTATATATACGCCCATATGCCTGCCCGTGCCATTCTGCCGACGTATATCGTCGTGCGGCGGTCGGCAAGTGGTTAAATTATCCAGATAATTTGTTGGCCGAATTCACCAGAGGGTCTAATACACAACAATCACTGTTCACCAACACCCGGCAGAGGGTCTAACACAAGTTTAATTATTTTTTATTATTTTACATATATTCATTTCCGGATTCACCTCAAAAAATTGCTTTTGAACAGCACACTTCCACTTTAAGATAATAGGGGACAGCGCCATTTCTACTTTCCTTTCCATTTCCATACTCATTCCACCCGTGGGTGGAAAAAATTGTAGAGGCAGCTCCAATCCCATAGCATATAAAAAGGCACCTCCGTAGCGCAGCTTCACTTCTCTTTCTCTGTCTGATACTAGCTCACAGCTTGAACATGGAACTGTTTATTGAAAACACTGGTACACAGAGGTAACACTCGGAACAATCTCTCCCACCTTTGCATTCAGAGGGGGCTAAACATTACCTCCTCCTGTAGCACGACACACAGGTATTCAACTATTCAATAGTAGACTGACTTTGGGAGGGGCTGCTAAAGAATCCCCCCCTCCCCTCTCACAGCTTATCCACATAGACATACTGTACATCCCAAAATACTTTGCTCACAAGGCAGACACAAACAATAGCACAGTGGAGTACAGTTACACCCAAAACAACCCAGCAAACAATCCAAAACAGTATAAGACAATATATATATATATATATATATATATATATATATATATATATATATATATATATATATATATTGTATGTATACAACATTCCAGTGTGATTGTACAGTGAGTCTGACTAGTACAGATCAGACTGGGGTTCTCGTTCGCCCTGTGCCCCAAATGGACACAGGGTGACTTACACATAGGAGGAACCATGGGAGCTGGACCAGGAGCTTCCAATGCTCTCCAAGGTAAGCTGGGTTTCACAAGCCCCCCACCCAAAGTGACTCTCGTCACAGATATACCTATAATCATGTTACATTCTCAATATTACTCCTCAGCACCATTCATTTTTTTTTTTAGAGCATGCGTCTTATACTCAAATCCCTCAGCTGGTGAAAAAATTATTTATTAATAAAATCGAATAAAAAGTTCTAACTACCCAACCACAGTCTACCAAAAAGGTTTGCTCAGTGGGGCTTTTAAAGTGAATTTTTTTTACAAAAAAATGTAAAAAGATTAAGGCAAATTTAAAACCCCTGTCAAAAATGTAATGTTCTCCAGTGGGTAAATGTATTCTTAATGAAATCCAGTGATTTAATTACAGTAAAAATTTGTATTGCGAGCATAATTTGTTCCAGAAACGTGCTTGTAGTCCAAAGCACTCGTATATGAAAGCGAACTTCCCTATAAAAAATAATGGAAACTCAGATGCTTTGTTCCACAACCATTTGTAACCATATTGCTACACTTAGAGGCAAGTTATTGGCACACTTCAGCTGGGGTTGTTTGTGTTAAAAAGACCTAATCAGGTGATACAAAGAACAAAAAGAGCAAGCCATCTATGTGTACTATAGTATAATCACAGTTTTAATGTAAAAAAAGTGGAATGACACTCACAATGTTAAAGACAATATCTAGCTTAAAGCAGTCTGTTGCTCATCTGCGTAAAGCCGCTGGCGTATATGTGGCCAGCGCTCCAGGGGGTGCTGGTGGCTCCCAGCGCTTCTTGGAGAACTTGGAGACACTGGGAGAGCTGTTGACGTCACTTCTGGGTGCTCCGAATGCACGCTATGCCTGCCCCACCTGGCTTGGAGTGTCTCTGAGTGTCTCCAAGCTCTCCAGGAAGCACTGGGACCAGCACCAGTCCCTGGAACTTTGGCCATGTATACACCAGCGACTTTACGTGGATAAGCACCAGACTCCTTAAAGTGGTTGTAAAGCCAGAAGGGTTTTTATCTTAATGTATTAAATGCATTAAGATAAAAAGCCTGTGTGTAGCAGCCCCCCTCAGCCCCTCTAATACTTACCCGAACCCCCTCTCTATTCAGCGATGTCCACGAATGCCTCGCTTGTCCGGGACTCTCCCTCCTGATTGGCTGAGACACAGCAGCAGCGACATTAGCTCCCGCTCTCAATCAAACTCAGTTGGCCAATGGGGAGAGGGAGGGGGCAGGGCCGAACCGCAGCTCTGTGTCTGAATGGTTTTACTGTATAAGCTGAACTTTCTGTTTCCCCTGTGAATTCTGTTTCAATATTTTTATTGTTGTTCAGTGAGAACAAGAACAGGAACATAGTTCACCCCTGCAGAGGCTGATCAGGTAATGCAGTCATAGTAGCTGATACCAAATAACACTGAATCGTAGGGGTGTCGACTGTAAAGAAAGTGACAGGAAGCCATATCCCTAAAGCCTAGTACACACTGTGAGTTTTTGTTCCATTCAACCCGAAGGGTCAGCTCTGGTCAGAGCCATTGTACTAACGATCCTACGTTAGTACACCAATCTCCCCTGCTGAGCTTTTAAATTTTGGTAGGGGGCAGCCCTTCCTCCAGAACACTCTGGTCTGTGCTCTTAGCCATTGGCTGAGAGCGTAGATGAGGAACTGGTTGGCTGCTGGTTTCCCAGTATGCTCGGTTAGCTTCTGTCGGACCACCTCCCATACACACAGGTGCAATGTTGGCCAGTTTTTATTTAAATGGCCGATGTCGCCTGGCATTCGGCCCATGTGTATGGGGCATAAAGCCTCAGTATGATTGCTTTGGGAGTGACCCGCTCCCCGTATGAAGCCAGCCCCAAGGGACTACGACCCTATGAAAGAGAAACACATAGAAACCAGAAAAGGAAACCAGGGGAGAAAGGCGGTAAGTTATATTAAGAAGGGGAGGAAGGAGAGCGGGAAGGAGCAGGAGGAAGGGACATTCCGGACTAGGAAGCTTTGGAGGTATCCTTATTTCTCACGTAAACTCACAATACATTGGAAAATCCACAAAGGAACCTGTGGCACTGTCATCAGCTCCTAGTGGAACATGCTGAATATGATCTATAGAATGGATTTCTCCAAAGAGCAGAAGAAAGTTGGGTTCACAGCCTTGGGTGTCACAAGGACAGAAAGTGATAGGAATTTTTTTTAGTGGGGACACAGACATTAATAAAAAGCCTTTTCTTTTTGCAATGCAGGATGCTGTGTCCTATGGTAAATATTCAGCATGTAATTGCTACAAACATGTAATTGATAAAAAATATGAGTGAATCTTTTTTCCAATAATTCATTAATTTTATTTCCCTTTTTATTATTTCAGGTAACCTTGTAATGCCCCGTACACACGAGCGGACTTTTCGACATCCAAACTCCGACGGACTGAGTCCGGCGGACTATCCGATCGTGTGTGGGCTGCAACGGACTTTAGCGAAGCTAAAGTCTGACGGACTTTAGAAATGAAGCATGCTTTAAATTTTCCCGACGGAACTCCGCCGGACCCGGTCCCCTTTGAAAAATCCGCTCGTGTGTGTGCTACTCCGACGGACTAAAACCGACGCTAGGGCAGCTATTGGCTACTGTCTAGGAACTTCCTACGTCGAATCCAGTCGTACGTCATCACGTTCGACTCCGTCGGAGTTTGGTGTGATGGTGTGTGGTCAAGTCCGTTCGGTCGAAAAGTCCGCCAGAACTCCGTCGGAACTCCGGCGGAACTCCTTTGGAGGTCTGTCAGACTTAATCCCTCTCGTGTGTACGGGGCATAATAGTGACTGGTGGATACTTTCGTGGAGATTTTGTATGGTATAGCATAGACTGGGTCCTCATATATGACTCTTCCAACAACTGCTGGAAAGAAGGACCACCTATGAAGATATCCCGGAACTGCCATTGTGCTGTAGGAGTTGGACTCTACCTTTATGTTATAGGAGGAAGCACAGATGAGGGTGTCACTGCAGATGTTGAGAGGCTGGACCTGGCAGAGATGACTTGGGAAGCTCGTAGCCCTCTTATCAGACCTGTCGAAAGAGCAGCAGCTGCCAGTGTGGATACTAAGCTGTACGTAATATGTGGCCGTGATGAGAATGGAGATGTGTACAGTGGAGTGCAGAGGCTAGACACAGAGACTGGTGTGTGGGATATAATTACATACTCTCCTATGCCAAGGTATGCTAATAAAACAAACAAATGTCTCTTGCCAGTTTTAATACATCTGCTCCTTGCTTTATATACATTCTGAATGAAAGTGTACTGTATCTCTAGGCAAAAAACTTTCTATAGTTTTAGAGCTGGGAATGGTTACACTTTCTGTCAAGTTTTTAAGGTTGTGTGTGTCCCCTCTATCTGAAGTGGTGCATTTCAAAGTCAGGAGAGATCCTAAATTTTAGAATTGTTCACAGAACGGGAGGTGAGGGGGAATCTACCATAAGGGACACCTGTCCAGGGACAACCATCTAAGACTGGAACCCCCCTCCTTTTATAGAGATTTCTTCTAACTTTATGTGGTGTCTTTGGGACAGGGAGTGAAAGGAAATGCACAGACAGAAAAAAATCAGGGGTTTTATCCTGCCCCTACTGTATGGAAAATGAACAAAAAAGTTTTGGGTATACGTAACCTGTAAAACAAGCCATAGATAGAGCTCTTGCCAATTTGGGTGGAAGAGTAGATATCTGTGAATTGTTGTTAGGTTTACGGACTCTCAAATTTGACATTTGGGGACACGCACCCACATGGCTGTCAAATTGGGACCAGCAGGTGTTTCTGTACAGTCACTGTGTCCCAACAGACTTGAATAGGACTGCCTGCACATGAATGCATAGAACACCTATTCATCTCGTAGAGGCAAAGGTGGTACTTCTCACGGGTGTACCCATTAGCGTATGGATAGCTGAATGAGGCCTAAAGGTCATCAGTGGTCTATGCAAAGAAAGGCTTAGGTCACGTGTTGATGCCTTTTATTTGTGTCTCCACTGCTTCTCCCACCAACCCAATGCATTAGTATATAGATGAATGTGGCCTCAGCCAACGCTGCTCTCCCCGGACATGTTTTGCCCCCGCTCACCTCTGTGACCAGGGGGGCTTGGTCAAGGGGGGTATGGCTAAGGCGATGCTGGCTGAGGCCACATTCATCTACATATTAATGCACTGGGTTGTTGAGAAGGCCTCTTTCTTCTCTTTGATAATACTCTTACATCTCTGAGTGCACTAACACCAGCACACTGCAACCAGCGGTGAGATCTCTGTTTTAGCTTAGAGCAGCACTGCAAGTTTCATTTGGATCAACTGCTTCTCTCCCATACAAGTCAACAATAATGCAAAGGAAACTTGAAGCAGGTTAATGCAGTATAGAGGGAGGTGAATGCAGGTCAGAAAAAGATTTGCAGGTCATATGCGCCTGTCAATGAAGTCTCAATGATCTCAGAAGCATCTTAGGACCCATTTTCACTATTGCAGTGTACCTAACGCTGTACATTAAGGCACAAGAACATGCTAACGCATAATTGTTAAGGTAGCTTATTCAGCTAAATAAACATTTTTTTGCAAAAGAAATATAATTTTGTTCAGCATTCTTCTGATGTACATACCTCTGCCACACTGCACAACCTGCAAGATCATTCTAATGCCGTGTACACACGTAGCGGACTTCCCGCCGGACTGTCCGCCGGACTTTCCGAATGGGCTACTTGCCCACACACGGCACTTTTTCAGCGGACTAATACGGTGTACTTTTGAAATGAACGGACTCGCCCACACACGCGGAGGAAAGTCCGCTCATTTTGAGCACGTCTCCAGGTAGGCCACCTGGTATGGACTTAAAGGGGAACCCCAATGGCGAAAAAAATCGGTGTGGGGCCCCCCCGGTCCACATCAGACCCTTGTCCGAGCACGCTCCCCGGCCGGCCAGGAAAGGGGGGGGGGTGAGTGAGCGGCCCCCCCTCCTGAGCTGTACCAGGCCGCGTGCTCTCAACATGGGGGGGTGCCTTGGGGAAGGGGGGAGTGTTTTTTTTTACTTTTTTTTTTACAGGTGAATGGGTAGGGGTACATTGTACCCCATACTCATTCACATAGGGTGGGGGGCCGGTATCCGGGGGCCCCCTTATTAAAGGAGGCTCCCGGATTCCGATAAGCCCCCCGCCCGCAGACCCCGACAACCAACGGCCAGGGTTGTCGGGAAGAGGCCCTTGTCCTCATCAACATGGGGACAAGGTGCTTTGGGGTGGGGGGGCTGCGCGGCCCCCCCTTCCCCAAGGCACCCCCCCATGTTGAGGGCACGTGGCCTGGTACAGCTCAGGAGGGGGGGCGCTCGCTCATCCCCCCCTTTCCTGGCCGGCCGGGTAGCGTGCTTGGACAAGGGTCTGATCCGGCCGTGCGTATGCCAGTCCGCCGTACTTTTGAAATGAACGGACTTTTCCCGCCCGGAGAAAAGTCCGCTCAACTTGAGCATGTCTCCAGGTAGGTGGGGCCCGTGAAGGATGCGTCGCTGGCCCCGCCACCTGGTATGGACTTAAAGGGGAACCCCAACGCCGAAAAAAATTGGCGTGGGGGTCCCCCCCAAGGTCCACATCAGACCCTTGTCCGAGCACGCTACCCGGCCGGCCAGGAAAGGGGGGACGAGCGAGCGCCCTCCCCCCTCCTGAGCCGTACCAGGCCGCGTGCCCTCAACATGGGGGGGTGCCTTGGGGAAGGGGGGGCCGCGCGGCCCCCACCCCAAAGCACCTTGTCCCCATGTTGATGAGGACAAGGGCCTCTTCCCGACAACCCTGGCCGTTGGTTGTCGGGGTCTGTGGGCGGGGGGCTTATCGGAATCCGGGAGCCCCCTTTAATAAGGGGGCCCCCGGATACCGGCCCTCCACCCTATGTGAATGAGTATGGGGTACAATGTACCCCTACCCATTCATCTGTAAAATAAAGTAAAAAAAAACACAACACACAAGGGTCAAAATAGTATATTGCACAGCTCCGGGGGTCTTCCGTCTTCGGGGGTCTTCTCGCCGGGCTAGCGGAGGAGCCTGTCTTTCTTCCTCGCCGCCGCCCTCTTCTTCCGACTTTGGGGGTCTTTTCCCCCTCTTCGGTTCTTCTGCCGGGCCACCGTGCCTTCTTCTAGCTCTTTTGCAGGCAGTGGCCCGGTCTTCTGTCGCCGCTTTCGCTGTCTTCTGTTCTTCTCTTCAGATGTTGCCTCGTCGCTCTCTCTGCTCACAATGATGGGGACAAGGCGCGCGGCGACTTATATAGGGACATCACCGGATGATGTCCCCGCCTATTATGATGTCACAGTCCCAGCATCCTCTGGGACTGTGACACCATAATGGGCGGGGACATCATCCGGTGATGTCCCTATATAAGTCGCCGCGCGTCACGTCTGTGCCATTGTGAGCGGAGGATGCGACGAGGCAACATCTGAAGAGAAGAAGAGTAGAACAGAAGACAGCGAAAGCGGCGACAGAAGACCGGGCCACCGCCTATAAAAGAGCTAGAAGAAGGCGCGGTGGCCTGGCAGAAGAACCGAAGAGGGGGACAAGACCCCCGAAGTCGGAAGAAGAGGGCGGCGGCGAAGAAGAAAGCCGGGCTCCTGCGCTAGCAAAAGAGCTAGAAGAAGATAGCGGAGGAGTCCGGCGAGAAGACCCCCGAAGACGGAAGACCCCCGGAGCTGTGCAATAAACTATTTTAACCCTTGTGTGTTGTGTTTTTTTTTTTACTTTATTTTACAGATGAATGGGTAGGGGTACATTGTACCCCATACTCATTCACATAGGGTGGGGGGCCGGTATCCGGGGGCCCCCTTATTAAAGGGGTCTCCCGGATTCCAATAAGCCCCCCGCCCGCAGGTTGTCGGGAAGAGGCCCTTGTCCTCATCAACATGGGGACAAGGTTCTTTGGGGTGGGGGGGCCCGCGCGGCCCCCCCTTCCCCAAGGCACCCCCCCATGTTGAGGGCACGCGGCCTGGTACGGCTCAGGAGGGGGGGCGCTCGCTCGTCCCCCCTTTCCTGGCCGGCCGGGTAGCGTGCTCGGACAAGGGTCTGGTGTGGACCTGGGGGGGACCCCCACGCCGATTTTTTTCGGCGTTGGGGTTCCCCTTTAAGTCCATACCAGGTGGCGGTGCCAGCGACACATCCTTCGCGGGCCCCGCCTACTTGGAGACGTGCTTAAAATGAGCGGATATTTCTCCGGGCGGGCAAAGTCCATTCATTTCAAAAGTACGGCGGACTGGCATACACACGGCCGGATTGTCCGCTGAAATGCAAGTCCGACGGGAAGATTGGAGTGCAAAACTACTTTCTAAGTCCGCCGTACTTTCGGGTAAAAAATGTCCGCCGGAGGCTACACACGAGGGGGATTGTCCGGCGGACTTGATTTTGCCGGAATTTTCCACCCGATTGTTTGATCGTGTGTACGTGCCATAATAATCACTGGACTTTTTGACTTTGGCATATTTAGTTCACCTAATTATTTTGATTATTGCTTGGAGTTGCAACTTAACTGTACATGTCAATATTTTAGGTATGATCTCTGTGCTACGGTGCTTAATGGAGTCTTATATACGGTTGGGGGCAAGGCTCTGAGATTTGACCTTCGTACAGAGAAGTGGTCAGTTATTGAGGAAGAATGTCTTGACCGCAAGTTCTACATGGGATGCTGCTCCGTCAATGGAAGAATGTATTTCCTGGGACAAAGAAGAGCAAGTATAACTAGTGATGTTCCCAACTTTGCCTTGTTTGACCCTTATTTGGATGTCTGTCAGGTGGTCGATACAAACCTTCCTTGCCCTCTTCCTATTAGGGGCTGTGTGACCATGAGACGCTATGATGTTTGGCCTTGAAGATCAACAATGCAATAGATTGCAAAATATTGCTTTTAAACTCTGGCATGTTGCTGGAAAATATTTTACGGCAATATTTTTTCTAATAAAAATTATTTCATTTAAATGTAACATCTTGGTTCAAATACATTCCAATATTATTAGATATGGAGAAACAAATCATAGATGTACTGGGTTTTTGAGATATCGCATTTAGTACAGTCCATCACTCCTAAAATGTATGTGTTTGAAGATAGATGTAATACATCAAAGCTTCTCTATTTTTATGGGGGAAAGAATAGTGGCTTTACATTATTTATTATGAAACAAAAAAAAAGAAAGAAATAATTTGCTTTTTTTAATTTGAAAATTCTACTATGATTATTGTATATTTTATTTTAAGTACTTTAAGTTTCTTTTCAAGTTTAGTCTTACAGCTTTTGCTGTAAGCTTCATATTTAAGATATCAATGGCTTAAGCTACAATATATACATGACTGAATAGTATAGCGAGTCAGAATAGGGATTCCTCCACCTACATCAACCTCCCCTCTGCTGTGTACAGCTCCCTACAAAGGTTCAATCAGAATAACAAACATAATGGTAAACAGCTTCTGCTCTGGCCCCTCTTTAGAAAACCCATAGTGCTCTGCGAATTATGTGTCAAAGTTACTATGGTAAATGCTTACTGTAGTTGTAAATCAAATAAAACCTAAACGAAATAAACTAAAACAAAAATGTAAATATAAATCAAGTTAAAAGATCCAGTTTCCCTTTGGATCATGAAAATAAACACCTTTTATAAATGTTAATACGTTTTTATTTAAGAAATAATGCACTGTGAACCATAGCAGTAAGTCCAGTTGGGCATTTATGGGCCTGAAGTTTTGCAGTAGTTTCTACCTGCTGAGCTGTAACCATCTCATGCTCAAAACAAAGCACCAATGGTGAAAGCTAGTGATTGTTCTTATATTAAGGTACACAGGAGAAGTAGGACCCAAACATTGTAGACTAGAAACCAATGTAATGCCAAAAGTAAGAAATGTATTATTTCAAAATGTCTGTTTGTTTAGCCTCTGTATGTATAAAAGGAATGTACCCATGTAAACAAGGAAGATTGCCGTTCTGACAGGAGGGAATGGATGGAATTGCAAAGCAGGGAACATATTCCATTTCTTCCCCTAGTAAAAGCACCTCCCACAGTACAGTAAAACACTGGCTAGGCACACAGTTAACCCTTTGATCACCCCTGTTTAACTATTTCCTAGTCAGTGACATTAGTACAATGACAGTGCATATTTTTAATGCTGATCACTGTATTGGTATCACTGGTCCCCAAAAAGTGACAAAAGTGTCAGTGTCAGAAAACTCAGAATGTCCGCCGCAATATTGCAGTCCTGTTAAAAGTCGCTGATCACCACCATTTCTAGTAAAAAAAAAAGGAATATATATATATATATATATATATATATATATATATATATATATATCCCATAGTTAGTAGGTGCCATACCTTTTTGCACAAACCAATCAATATATCATATTTTAATCCATTAAGTCAAAAGCATTCTGCTAATTGTTCCATTGTCTTTCAGCTTCCCTTTCACTCTGATATCAAACCATTGCCAAGATTCTGGAGTTTGCTTTCTGGAGTGGTCTTTGTATTGATGATAATAAGAAATAAGTATCAACATTCATAAATCAACTTTAACATTTAGACTTTATTACTTATTTAGTTCACTAATGTTATCTTTCTACCATCAATAATAAAAAGTATACATGTATTCTCAGTTAAAACAGTTCAAAAAGTTTTCAATCCCCATTTATCTTTTTATTGACCTTACATATAACTGCCCATAAATTATTTTGAAGCCGGTTTGCTGAATTTGGTTATAAAAAATAATCATTAATAATCATTTAAAAGAAACCAATAAGGCATCATTCAAGAAAAGGTAACCACTTAAAGCAGCGTTCCACCTAAAAATGGAACTTCCACTTTTTGGATCCCCCCCCCCCAAACGGTGTCACATTTGGCACTCAGGGGGAGGGGGGAGCAGATACCTGTATAATCCAAGTTTTTGCTCCCAATTTTAGGCATAGATTGTTGCCGTATCCGCGGCTATCTACGCAATGTCCGTCCCCCTCGCTGTCTTCTGGGTGACACACAGGTCCCAGAAGTCAGCAGGGACCAGTGAGATCCCACAGCGTGACTCGGCTTCAGGTGAGGACATCGCGGGCGCCCTGGTCAGGTATGTGTCCTAATATTAAAAGTCAGCAGCTGCAGTATTTGTAGCTGCTGACTTTTATTTTAATTTTTTTCGTCAGAACTCTGCTTTAAGGGTCAGTCCATCTACTCATATTTCAGTTTGTTTCTGTCGCTGCAAGTTGCCTAAACATTCACTACCTTCTTTTAAATGGAAAATTACCATCTGGAGTTCCAGGCTCTGATCTTCCCTTTACAAAAGGCTCAAGTACTATGGCCATTAGATGTTCCTGTGAACTGGGCACAGCTGAGACAACAGCTACCACATTTTTTCTCTGGTGCCCCTGTTAAAAATAGAAGCTAAAAGGTAATTCATCATTCAGGCATCTACCAGCAGGCTGAGATTTGGGTGGACTGAACCTTAACAATGTAGCCTTTATCCCACTTATGCTAAGGACCAAAAACAAGACGGTAATACAAGCTCTAATTGATTACCACAATATTTTAGTAAAGATTTTGATTAGGAGCTACTAAAGTTTGATGAAGCCCTACAATCAGATTTTTAAATTAGTAATAGGGCTACAGGATTTGGTGTAAGTTGGCAAATAACTGCCAGAGTGCATGACCACTATATTCAACACAACTAAAGTTGCAAAGATCACGAGAGCATTAGGTAGTACAGTCCATAAGTAGCTGTAACTTAAGTGGTCTTTCAGTGGCTGTTACTAATCACTCCATTTTCTGTAGCTTTGCGGGACACACAATTGTTGTTGCTGCGCCGGTGTCCCCTCTTTTTCTCTACTTCTGAAGACTTTTTGAATCCTTGTCCACTGTCATCACTGTCCTCCACATCACTTCGAACATCATTGCCTAGCTGCACGGTACAAAAGATTTAATTGCTATAATGTTCAGATTTAATTTGCACTGTTATAAGCAGAGTTTTAAGGATAAAAGCAATAAATTAAACAAAGCATATGAAACAATACATTTTAAGTTGATATAAGTTAATTTTCAGATATACAGTAAGTAAAACTGAGAACCTTGCTGAGAACTGAGAACAAATGCTGAAAAAATAGTTTCCTTTTTTTGTAAGAAAAGGCAACTACAATTTCAAAAATCTAAAATTATGAGACTCTGAACAATATATTAAGGATAACGTTGTCCCGCTCCTAGCTAAATTTAGGGGAAAAATTCAAATATGGAAACGGCTCCCACTATCTGTAGCGGGAGGGGTAATCTAATTAAAATGCTATGGATGCCGCAGCTTCTGCATGCACTGCATAACTCCCCAGTGTGAGTGTATAAAAAGTGGTTCCAAAAGATAGACACTGTGTTTAGAGAATTGATCTGGAAGGGTGGACCAGCAAGAATTCCTTTTGCGCAGCTTTATAATTACAAAGACAGGAAAGAGGAATAGCACTTCCACCCCCTTGGAGTTACTTCCTAGCGTCACAGCTTCAGTATATGGGAGGGTGCAATAGGCTGGATGGGGGATATCTAGGGAGGGATATGCTGTTACAGAACACCCTGCATAGATCAATGGTGGAAGCCATGGAGGCGGGCTCCTTCCCCTCTGGGTTTCCTACTTTAAAATTGATGGTGAGAGTATGGGACACAGTGAAGACATTGCTGGGGTAGAGAGGATTCACAGAGTATGCCCCATGTGGGAGAATAGAAACTTGGGGGAAGTCCAGAAGATGGGGGCAATAAATGAATGGGAAAGGTATGGAATAAATTTCATTAGTCAGCTATATAAAGACGTACTCGAGGATTTGACGTATTTCCAGGAAATGAGAGAACAATATGCAATACTGAATAAGTCTTTCTTTAGGTATTTACAGATTAAGCATGCCCTAGGAGAACACTTTATGGAATCCACATGTTCTGGAGGTGCCCGAAGTTATTTCGCTACTGGAGGGAGGTACTGGGAAACCTGGATGTTAAGTTATGTGTTCTGGGCTTGGTAAAGGGAGAGGGAAACGCTGGACGTACTCAAGTCGCAATTCTTAGATGCTTATCTCAGGCAAGGAAACTGATAGCTCAGATATGGCAATCGGTTCTACCCCCATCCAGTAGAGAATGGGAACGTGGCATAAAAGACAATTTTGAAGGAAAAGTGGGTATATGTTGGACAAGGTGGCATAAAAAAATATGACAAGATTTGGAAACCTTGGTGGGATATAAAAGGCTACCCCTCCTAGAGGAGGCTGTAGGACGAAAATGAGAGAGGAATTTCCTGTACAAAGTTAGGGAAGTCAGAGGAGATGGAAAGGGTAGAGGTAAACAGCTTCTGGTAACAGGTACAATTCAAAGCAGGGCAATGATAATTTTTAAATTAGTAGGTGGGGAAAGGATGAATTTTTGTCATCCAGGGAACGTGTCCTAGCTGTAAATGTCAGACAATATGCAGTGTCTTGAAAAAGTATTCACACCCCTTAAAATGTTCCACATTTTGTCATGTTACAACCAAAACGTAAATGTGTTTTATTGGGATTTTATGTGATAGACCAAAACAAAGTCACACATAATTGTGAAGTGAAAGGAAAATGATAAATGGTTTTCAATTTTTTTTTTTTTAAATATGTGAAAAATTTGGCATCTCTTTAATTGAGCCACCCTCAGACTTTACTTTTGTAGAACCACCTATCACTGCAATTACAGCTACAAGTCTTTTTGGGGATGTCTCTACCAGCTTTGCACATCTAGAGACTTATATTTTTGCCCATTCTTCTTTTCTAAATAGCTCAAGCTCTGTCAGATTGGATGAAGAGTGTCTGTGAACAGCAATTTTCAAGTCTTGCCAGAGATTCTCAATTGGATTTAGGTCTGGAAAGTACTCCTCATAATTCAGTTTGGCCTTCATAAGACCCAATGGGGCCGATTTACTAAAACTGGAAAGTGCTAAATCTGGTGCAGCCATACAAGGTAGCCAATCAGCTTCTTACTTAAATGTGTTTGATTTAGCTTTGTCATAACAAAAAAACAAAAACCTGGATGCTGATTTCTGTGCAGAGCTGCACCAGATTTTGCAAAGCGAACATGAAGGCAAGGTTCACACCTAGGGGTTGATTTATTAAAGGCAAATAGACTGTGCACTTTGCAAGTGCTTAAGTAAATGAGCAGAAGCTCTGCTGACTTCCATCATCCAATCATATGCAAGAAAAAATGCTGTTTTTCTTTTTCTTACACATGATTGAGTATTCTTTGCAAAGTGAAGCTTTACTTTATTTACTAAGCAAAGTGCACATTTACTTTGCAAAGTACACAGTCTATTTGCTTTAATTAAATTAACCCCTCAGTGTCTTATGAATGTGTGTTTTCGCACCCTTGTTTTTTTTTTTGCACGTTTGCCTGCTGCACACATAGGGTATCCCATTAATTTCAATTGGCTGCCCTATGCACAACAAACGTGCCAACAAAGCTCATGTAACTTTTTGGACATTGAGGTTCACACATTTAATTGCATGTTTTAACGTGCCCCTGCTCTTCACATTTGGGGTGCCATTAACAATGAATAGCACCACAAGTGTGGTGTGCACTTTTCACGCATTCCATTAATGTGTGCAAAGCCATATGCTTTTACATGCATGCTCAGATGTGAATGCAGCCTAAATGAAGAGCATTATATTACATTATATTAAGTACATACAGTGCCTTGCAAAAGTATTCACCCCCCTTGGCTTTTTATCTATTTTGTTACATTACAGCCTTTAGTTCAATGTTTTTTTAATCTGAATTATATGTGATGGATCAGAATACAATAGTCTAAGTTGGTGAAGTAAACTAAGAAAAATATATACATAAAACTATTTTTCAGAAACAAAAAAAATGATAATTGGCATGTGCGTATGTATTCCCCCCTTTGCTATGAAGCCCATAAAAAAGCTCTGTCATTACATATACACACCTTTTTGAAAGGCCCCAGAGGCTGCAACACCTAAGCAAGAGGCACCACTAACCAAACACTGCCATGAAAAACAAGGAACTTTCCAAACAAGTAAGGGACAATGTTGTTGAGGAGTACAAGTCAGGGTTAGGTTATGAAAAAATATCCTAATCTTTGATGATCCCTAGGAGCACCATCAAATCTATCATAACCAAATAGAAAGAACATGGCACAACAGCAAACATGGTAAGAGACGGCCGGACACATCACATCACCCAAAGAACACCATCCCCACAGTGAAACATGGAGGTGGCAGCATCATACCGTGGGGATGTTTTTCAGCAGTCAGGACTGGGAAACTGGTCAGATTTGAGGGAAAGATGGATGGTGCTAAATACAGGGATATTGAGCAAAACCTGTACCACTCTGTGTGTGATTTGAGGCTAGGATGGAGGTTCACCTTCCGGCAGGACAATGACCCCAAACACACTGCTAAAGCAACACTTAAGTGGTTTAAGGGGAAACATGTAAATGTGTTGGAATGGCCTAGTCAAAGCCCAGACCTCAATCCAATAGAAAATCTGTGGTCAGACTTAAAGATTGCTGTTTACAAGGGCAAACCATCCAACTTGAAGGAGCTGGAGCAGTTTTGCAAGGAGGAATGGGCAAAAATCCCAGTGGTAAGATATGGCAAGCTCATAGAGACTTATCCAAAGCGACTTGGAGCTGTTATAACCGCAAAAGGTGGCTTTACAAAGTATTGACTTTAAGGGGTGAATAGTTATGCACATTGACTTTTTCAGTTATTTTGTCCTATTTGTTGTTTGCTTCACAATAAAAAAAAACATCTTCAAAGTTGTGGGCATGTTCTGTAAATTAAATGATGCAAATCCTCAAACAATCCATGTTAATTCCAGGTTTTGAGGCAACAAAACACTAAAAATACTTTTGCAAGGCACTGTACAGATATACATTAAAGCACACTCTGCAAAGAAATGTTAAAAAAAAATCATTCATACCTTTCCAGTGAATGTGAACCTATAAAGCATCTGCAATATCATATATGCCCAAATCATATGCAGTATTTGCAGAATCATTAGTAGGGCATTAAAAAAATAATATCCAAAGAAAGGCTGAAAGCGTAACATGGAGTAGTAATACGTGCTATAAATAATCCTGGAAAACAGAAATTTGGACATCTTAACCTGGATTGGAGTATACGTCTATACATCTGGAGTATACGTCTATTATTAAAACATTTCAGGTGACACATGGAAGAGGTAGTAGCAATGACTGAATTCTTATTCCATATTTACGACCTACCAAAATGTTAAAAGTACAAAATAGCAAACAGTGTGGCATTGTCCATGGCATTATATCATATACAGTATCTGCTACTGCATTAAAAATCATGAAACAACATTTGAGATAGTTTCTATGGGTAATTCTTCCAATTTTCACATTTGTATAGAATATTCATGTAAGAAAAAACACTAAATATGTTTGTTTTAAGTATCGTTATTATAATGACATAATAGGAGACAACACATAATTAATGAGGCAATATACTGTATTTCAGTCTCATTTGCTTTAGACAAACTTTGCATTTTGGGTCCTTAGTGGCAATTCATAGTGAACTGACATCTTAAAGCAAAGAAATATTTATATTTCTACATATAATATATATAGTTCTGTGCCACTGGTGAGGAATTCTGAGATTGTAATTCCACCATAGCTGGACACATAAACTGTATGTAGCAGCCATAACCCTCGATAGGGCGGCCTTGACTTTTGGGTTTACCGGTTACCCCCGCTTGGCTGGTTCTTCCACGTCTAGGGGTTCCCAGGGTTAGTACCCAACAACTTTGGACGCTGACATCATAAAAGTCCTTTAGAAAGGTTTTTATTTGCAGTCTTGTATGGGAACAGAGGGCAAGGGTGAAGAAACTCAGGCACCTTGAACTGCTAATCACCAGAAAGTCTCTAATACAACCCAGAGAGTAGCCACTCGCAGCTGGGTGCGTCAAGGCTGAACAAATCTCTAGCCAGAGATTATGGCAGTCAGCACTTTGATCCAGAACGTACAAAGTTTTTGACCTTGAATAAAGCTTGCAACCGAAAATTAACAGGGACCTTTCCTCAGTACCTGGAACGTTCTCTGTCTCCTTGGCAGTACTAAAAAAAGTGTGGATTTGTCAGTGTCCTTCACAACCCAGCAACCAGGCACTTCTCAGGATGCCAGCTTGTTGGCCCTCCTCTGAAGAGTCCTCCCCCGGTCACTTACACGAGCTGCGGTGCCCCTCCAAGCCCAGAGCACACCCGGACACCTTGAATCCTCCCTCAGTTACTGCGCCTTGGACCAGCCGGTTCCGAGACTCGGGAACAGACGTATCCTTACCCCAGACCAGGCGGGTCTATTGGGGCTAACCAATCGAAACATGTTGCGGAGCGATAAACGCTCCTGTGACCGGGACCCCTTGCGGGGCTACCCCGGTCTAGAATCAGGAACAGGCAGCTATAGCCTCACGAATGAACCTGAGCACGTCACTTCAATAATCCATCTTAAGTACCCCTCCCCAGACTCCTTAGCGGGGCCAGGCGCACCCACTGATTGGCTCCAGGGAAGCTGATACCTAAAATGTCCAACCAGGCCTGGTTCTGAGCCTGTCATGTGCACCTAACTGTACACACGACCAGAAAGAACTCTAACACAGCCCAGCCAAACTGATGTCAAAGTTAAACCTACATAATTAACCCTCAGAACCCCTTTACTGTTCTGAGGCAAAAACAAAATTTGTACATGACAGACACCTTGTCCAAAGTGTCATCGCTACACATACATATATATATATATATATATATATATATATATATATATATATATATATATATATATATATATATATATATATATATATATATATATATATATATATATATACACACACACATACATACATATACACACACACAGAAATTAGGGGTTATTTACTAAAGCTGCAGGGTTCAAAGCTGGTGCAACATTGTAACGAAACCAATCAGCTTCTGGGTTTTTATTGCCAAAGCTTAATTGAACAAGCTGACATTAGAAGCTGATTGGCTACCATTCACAGCTTTACTGGATAATGAGTGCACCAGTTTTAGTAAATCTTCCCCATTGTGTCTGTATTATTTGAGGAAACGCAAAAACCAGAGCATTTTTTATAAAATAACACAATTTTACAATATACAAAAAAAACTTTAAGGCAAAGTACATGGATATACACTATAGTATGTGTGTAATATCTGACAGATACTGTGCTGTCTTAGGTAAGAACTAGGCTACCTCTCACTACCTATTTCTTTTCAAGCTGCAACAGTTCTGCTATATCTCTAACTTATTGAACCCCTCCCACAGGCACACCGCTATTGCTGCATGGAAATTCCCTGATCTGTGTCTGCCACCTCCCTATTTTGGGGGTGCCTCTTCCTTACTCTCTTCATGTATGGGGTTACTCTATGGCAAGATTGTCAAGATGTGTCTGAATAATGTTTGCAAGTATGCCACTATTAAGCTAAAGTTTAGCTAAAAAACAAATCCCTACAGCTTTAGCCATATCACTTTCCTGTAATGTAAGATGTTCTAGTTTTGCAGGCAGCTGGATCTTGCACTAAATAGCATCATGGGCCACTGGGCAAAGTAATGCCCTGGGGCCTCTACCAGGAAGACTGTGACCTACAGCCACAGAAAACAGTTGTTGTGGCTCAACCATGCTACATATTGAGTGTGGTTTTTTTTGTCCAGTTTTTTACAATAATCTTTTTACATTTGTTTTTTAGATTAAAATTTTTCATTAATTTTAATTTAGAATTTTTTTCCCACATTGCTGTTGGGGCCTTTGTTGAGATATCAGCAGTCTAAAAAGACCCCTGAAGTCTCACTTTTGAGACAAAGAAAGGGACTGAGGAAACACATTCCCCAGTCCCTTTCTCTGTATCCTCAGCTGCACTGCAGATGAATGAACAGGAGTCAGAGGCTCCTGTTCGTTCATAAACTGAAGCATTAATGAACACAGTGAGTGATCAAAAACAATAATTTACTGTGTTCACTTGGAAAAGGAAGGGGACAGTAAATTATATATTTACCGGCCCCTTTCCTCCTCTCCACCCTTATGATCCCTCTTTGTGCCTGCAGCTGCTGCCAGTGGGAGAGGAGGGCATCTGGTAGTGCTGCAGGGGAAAGGGGCTTTCCGCTGGGGCACCCGATGAAGAGGAGGTGCCTAGATTGCCGGTGGGGCACCCTAGAAGAGGAGGATCGGGCTGCTCTGTGCAAAATGATTGCACAGAGCAGGTAAGTATAGTGTTTGTTATTTTTATAGAAAAAATAACCCCTTTATTATGTCAGTCACTAATGTTGACCCATTCCTCTCTATATTGGCCCATCCAACCATAATAAAACCTTATTGGATGTTATGTCCACCTAAAGTTCCTTCAGACACTTTCATGAAAGACCAAATTGGCCTTCTCATTTCCTCTTATTATTTTGTGACAAGATGGGAGTCAGTAAATGAATAAAGGTCTAGGACAGATGCTATGATTTGCATAATTTGGTGAAACATTAAAATGTCAATGGAGAAGGGAGAAGATGGGGAGCTTATCACACAGGGGAACAGTAGTGGTCAAGGCAGATGCCTGATTGAATGTTCCTGTTGACATGGGATGGAGAACCCTGTATAGACATGAGCTGCAATAGGTAGTGCACGTTTTTCATGGGTGGAATTTATTGCAGTAAACAATTTTACTATATGGAAACACATCTAATCTGCAAAAAATGGCCACAAGTTACGTATCAGGACTCACCTTGTAGGAAGCAGATACAGACGAGTGACAATGAATACTAAGGCAAAGATTACAAACAATATGTTGCATGTCCTTTTCCACTTGCTGTAATTGCAAATCTTTGCTAGCTAAGGAAAAAATTAAGAAAGGTTTTTAAAAAGTTAGCTTTTTTTGGGCAAATAGATACTGTATAACTTAATTTTACACAAGTCTTAGAGGATCATTTATTAGGTTAGCGCACTGAACATTACACACAGTAATTCTATTACTTTTTATCACATTCCAAAAACTAAAATGTGATTTCTAATTTATTGCTATACATTGACCCACATTGTTATCTGCCTAATTAAAGTGCGAATTAGGAAGTCTCTCAGCACACAATTTTTTTTTACCACTTTAAGACCTGTATGTTACGCACCCTTCCTGTCCAGGCCATTTTTCAGTTTTCAGTGCTATGAAAGTTTGACTGACAATTACTTGGTCCTGCAAATCTGTACCCAATTAATTTTATATACATTTTTTGAAACAGATATTTTTTTTGGTGGTATTTAACCACTTCAATACTTTTACTCCCTTCTTGCCCAGGCCAATTTTCAGCTTTCAGGGCTGTTGTACTTTGAATGACAATTACTTAGTCATGCAACACTGTACCCATATGAAGTTTGAATAATTTTTTGAGACAGATAGTGCTTTCTTTTGGTGATATTTAACTACCACTGTTTTTTTTTATTTTTATTAAACAAACAAAAAAAAAGACCAACAATTTTGTAAAAAAAAAATTTTTTTTCTTTGTTTTTGTTATAAAATGTAGCAAAATAAGTAATTTTTCTTCTTCACTGATGTACACTGATGACACTGCACTGATGGGCACTGATGAGGCTGCACTGACTATCAATGTACTTGTGCCCTGTCAGACTTTCCGGTTATCGGCTCTCCTTTCCTCATGCTGTGGCAGTTTGTTTACATATGATAAGCTGTGATTGGACACAGCTGATCACATGGTAAAAAGCTGCTGTGATTTGCCCTTTACCACGAACTGTGATCAACTGTGTCCAAAGAACACATAAGTCACACAGCATGCCCAAAGCTCGCCCCAGGAGGCATGCATGAAGCATGTTCTGGGAGGATGTCTATGGATGTCCTCTCAAAACAAGAGAGCCACTGTAGCCGTCTTTCGGTTATGAGGCAGTATTGAGGAGCCACTGTTTCTTTTTAGTTTGTCTGTGTTTTGTACTTTAGAAAGGAAAACATTTTGAGGAGGAGGAGGAGAAACACATCAAAGGAGAAGTTCTGGCAAGAAATGATGTGCAACAATGTATATTTGTGAGCGTCCCTGCTTGTTGGATATCAAGTGAAGAGTGGCAGAAGTTCCATATGTTTGTTTGTATGTGGATATTGTGAGGAAGAACAGATCCCAGCAGGTATGCACCCAAAGTGTGTTTGTGTGGTAAAAGACATTCACGCCAGTGGCCGGCTGGAGGTCGTTTTGTAGGCCTCTGGCAGTGCTCATCTTGTTCCTCCTTGCACAAAGGAGCAGATACTGGCCCTGTCCAGCTCTCCTAGTGTAACTGCCTGTATCCTGGAATCTCCTCCCTGCTCTTGAAACCTTCTGGCAATGGCATGTATTGATGTGCCATCCTGGAGGAGTTGGTCTACCTGTGCAACCTCTATAGGGTCCAGGTATTGCCTCATGCTACCGATAGTGACACTGACCCTAGCCAAATGCAAAACTAGTAAAAAACTGTCAGAAAAGAGGAGTAGGGGAAAACGTGCGCAGTAACCTCCACCTGTAAAACCATTCCTGTTTTGGAGGTCGTATCATTGTTGCCCATCTAGTGCACCTGTTGGTAATTTCGTTAACACCAAAGCAGCTGAAACTGATTAACAACTTAGCAATTGACTTGATGCTATACTCTGATTTTTTATTTTTTTTGATCAGTGTATATGTAAAGTTCAGGGATATAGCACTTTGGTATCATGTGCAAAGCCATTTGTCTTAAGCATAAAAGTCTTTATTTTTATCTTAAGAGCGAATGAAAACAGAGCTTCCAGCAGCAAACAAAACTGACTTGACTACATTAACACAAACACAAAAGTCTGCTTGTCTTCAGCACAAAAGAAATACAAAACATACAAATTTCAGGTAAGCGATTCATACATAGCATCTATCCATGGCTGCTGCGGCCACCCCCTATTCAGGCTTCCGGCCCCTTTTAGGATGCCGATTGCCTAAATTACAGAGGTGGGGGTGTTTTCTGAAGCACCCGATTAGAGCTGTAGGCTCTAATAGGCTTCAAAATAGGGTGGACTCCGAGCGCAGAGCATTGCGCTCAGAGCCCACATAGGTGTGTTAGAAAAGCAAATGAATATTTGCTTTTCTAAAACTGAACTGCCTCTCTGCCAATCAGGAAGCGCGGGTCTAATACCTGTCACCTGACTGGCTGAAAGGACAGGCGCTCCTATTGGACACCTAGCAGGAAGAAAGAAGAGATGCACTGAGGACACAGCTCATCACTGCCTGACCTGCTGCCCCTCACATAGCTCGCCGCCGTCACCTACTGCCTGACCCACAACCAAGATGGGGTAAGTGCCGATCAGACAGCGAGCAGGTAGGCAGGGGTTACAGTGGCTGCATTTGATGGGCACAGTGGCAGCATTTGATGGGCACAGTGGCTGCAATTGATGGGCACAGGGGCTGCAATTGATGGGCACAGGGGCTGCAATTGATGGGCACAGGGGCTGCAATTGATGGGCACCTGCCACTGCTGCCATTCCTTTGTACCCTGCACCCCCCCAGAATCCAGTCCCCTAAAAAATATCATCCTACCCCCGTCTTTAAATCATAAGGCAGATGGCGAGCTTCGTAAAAAAGCTCTGTTTTCACATGTGGAGTCAGATATGAAAATTAGCATCAACTTATAAAAAATTGTTTAATTAAGAGAGTACTGAGAATTATTTTCCAAAGCATAACTATTAGGTAACTATTTATGATGTCCTATGGATTTTGTAAGCCTTGCCAAACTTTGTTCATTGGTTAATATAAAAACTAAGCCTATGTTCTCTATTTTTTTGATACTTGATTATGCCAAAGATTTGCTTTGTTCTCTGCTTGTTAATGATAGCTAGAGTTTGTGGATGCTGTACATTTTGTCAAAACAGCAATGTTAACTTTTTTAGTCTTCGGACTAAAATGGCATTTTAGTTTTAGTCCCATTTTGGTCTTCTGCAATTGTTTCAGTTTTAGTCATATTTAGTCAACTAAATCTTCAGTACATTTTAGTCGACTAAATTCTCCAGTACATTTCAGTAATTGCAATTTAGTTTTAATCATAGTCTTTTGACTAAAATGGCATTTTAGTTTTAGTCTCATTTTAGTCTTTTCGCTAAAATGGCTTTTAGTTTTATTTGTATTTTAGTCATCTCAATTGTTTTAGTTTTAGTCATATTTTAGTCAACTAAAATAGTATTCATTTAGTTGACCAAAATGTTTTAGTCAGTTTAGTCAACTAAAATGTGTTAGTCGTTTTAGTCGACTAAAATGTTTTAGTCGACTAAATTAACACTGCAAAACAGCCCATGTTTTTGTTCTCATTACATATCTTTGTATTTAATTGTTTTGCAACCACTTTGTCTGTATTATTGGAGTCACTAAATAGGGGATTTAAAAAAAAATGCTGTTTTCTATATTAAAAAAATAGATTACTCAATGTAAAAAAATTATTACTCAGTGATTTGTATGTGAATACTGACTGAAAAAGTAAACTGAAAACAAACACATGGGGGTACATTCTGTATTAATCCATAGAATGTATGGTGCATATGTGCAATTAAAGGATTTACTTGCATTAATTTGTAAAACCAATAGACTGCATTACAAAGACTAATTTACAATTCATCTCCGAGTCATTTTGCACAGCACCATTCTACTTCTTGCAAAGGGCAACTATTCCTGCTTAGAAGGCACAGCTGCTGTTCTTCTCTTGTTACTGGAGTTGTCAATGTCAGGCTTTACACTAACAACTGCACAAGTGGCTGTGGCTGGCATAAGTGCTGCTACAATGGAACAGTAGATTTTCTAATATTATTAGCAGTATATTTTGCATAAACCAACCATCTCAATAACCCTAACAAAAAACGAAACAAATAACACTTATGGGTATATATTTTTTTTTTCCAAATACTTTATTTTGCAGAAGGAAACAGACACACGGTATGATAAATATAGAAAGCAAATAAAAAGTTCCATATACTGGGAGCAGGACAATTTAGAACATTGCAGTATCTCTAGTCAGCCTAACAGAGTTCACCTTGCTTGCGTTCTGAGAAATCCAACAAGTGGGTCTTGGAGTCTCTCCCCCCGTGCATCACATTTCCCCCCCTTAGTTTTTATTATTGCGGATAGGCCGCATTTTTATTTTGGTTTTCACGCTCCAGGAAGGCCCAGAAGGAGAAGAAAAATAGAGAGGAAAGAGGAAACAGCAAATGGAGAAGAAAGTGAAAGGAATAATTAGTTTAAAAAAAAGGGGGGGGGGGGGTGGGGCGGGGGAAAGAAAAAAAATCAGTCGTCACTCAAGACATGCAAGCGCATGTGGTTGCCTGAGATAAGCCCTCTTACGAGGTGTCGAGAGATAGCCTGTTATATTCCTCAGAATATCTGAATTTGTGCCAGTAGAACCATTTTTTGGTGTATTTCTCATTCAGGCCTTTATCAGTAGCTACCAAATCTTGTCCGCCACCTTTTTGAGCCACGCGGCAATTGGGGGTGGCTGTTCCTGTTTTCAGGATGCATCCCCTGGCAGCTGTGACCAAAAGAGGGAGGACGGATTTCCTGTACGTCCTACTGGGAATATCGTGATGGTGGAGAAGGAAAAAGGCCGGGTCCTTCGGTATCGATCTATCGGTAAACTTTTGAATGATTCTATGAACCTCAGACCAGTAGGGTTGTATAAGGCGACAAGACCAGAAGACGTGGAGGAGGGAGTGGATCTCCTCCCCACATCTCCAGCACAGATTTGAGCATTGGGGGAACACGGCTGTGGTCTATGTCAACCATCAGGGAGGCATCAAGCATTGTCTGACACACATGGAGGTCAGTCATGTGTTATCCTGGGTAGAAAGGCATGTGCCAGTGCTGACCGCCGTCCACATTCCAGGGGTAGAGAACTGGAAGGTGGACTATCTCAGCCGCCAACAGATACATCCAGGAGAATGGTCTCTGCAACCACAGGTGTTTATGCAGATTTGTCAATGGTGGGGTACACCAGATGTAGACCTGCTAGCATCCAGGTTCAACTGCATAATTCAGCAGTTTGTATCCAGTGCAAGAGATCCACTTGCGATCGGGATAGATGCTCTGGTTGTTGCCTGGACTCTGTTCTCTTTGATTTATGTGTTCATCCTAATTCCTCTTCTGCCACATCTTTTGCGCAGGATCCAAGAAGAGATGACATCATTCTGGTAGCTCCGGCCTGGTATCAGGAGGTAGTGAGATTAGCAGTAGGCAAGCCTTTGATATATCCTCTCCGGCTCTACTATAACAGGGGCCTATAGTCCACCCAAATTTACGCTTGCTGAATTTTACGGCGTGGCCAGGTTGCTAGGAGATCATGGTATCTCAGGATCAGTGGTAACTACATTGTTGAATGCCAGAAAGGCGGTCACCAGGAAGATTTATCACAGGGATTGGAATGCTTGATGGTGGTGTGAAGCCAGAAGTTGGCATCCTTGCAGATATTTGGTAGAGACAATTCTCTTTTTTCTTCAGTCAGGCTTAGATAAAAGATTAGTCTTGACAACAATTAACCACTTGAGACCCGCGCTATAGCCGAATGACGGCTACAGCGCGGATCTCCTTTTCCGGGACTACGTCTATTGACGTAGTCCCGTGCACGAGCGGCCTGCGCACCCCCTGAGGGGCGCGCGCGGCGCACTCTGTGATTGGCGAGTCTACGAGACTCGTCTGATCACCGATCCGTGCAAGGGGTCGATCCCGACCCCTTACCACGTGATCAGCTGTCAGCCAATGACAGCTGATCATGTGATATAACGGAGCCGGTAATCGGCTATTATTCCTCCTCGTGCTGACAGCGCGAGGAGAAAAAAAAAAAGACGATCACCGTTGGCCGTGATTGGGACATCAGTCCCGATCACGGCCAGCCCTGCCAGTGCCCACCTGCCCCCTGCCAGTGCCCACCTGCCCCCTGCTTTGCCACATTAATAAAAAATGTGTCCCCCCTGTCAGTGCCACCCAGCAATGCCCACAGTGTTATTGCATCATATAGATATTAAGAATCAAGGAAGTAGCCAAGTAAACACGTATATTATTTGTAATATCCTAAACATTCCTTGTTCTAAAAGAGATATTGTTTTTGTGGTTAATAATAAAGATTTAAAATTGCAGTATAATCTCCCTTTAATCCACTTTCAAGTAATCAAATATTATCATCAGATTTTTATAAAATTGTTGAGGTTAAATTGGTTCCGTTTGGTCCTGAAAGGGGATGACCACTTACGAAAAAAAATATGCAATTTAGATTTCCCAGTGAATACTAGCTGCATTAAGAAGACTGATGGCCATCACAGGAAATAGACTTTGGCAATAACTGGATTATTCACCCAAATGCAAGCTGCTATGAAAGTTAAATTAGAATTATATGCAAAACTTTTTTTTCCATTTTGGATAGAGTAAGGAAGGGTTATAACCCTGTCCTTATTATGGTCAGCATGTGTATACATACAGTTTTTTTTTTTACAGTACTTTTAGCTGTCCTCTTGATCTCTGCATTCACAGCTGTCCATTTTGGGACCCTATCACCATGGGACTGCATCACTACACTACCTGGCTTATAGTTTTTAACTCCCATCTGGCTTGCAACCACTAACCCCTCTACGAGATTGTGAGCATTTAGAATACAATGTTGCTGTATTCTGTAATATGCTATTATTGTTCAGTTACACTTGAACACTTGAGAGTTGTATATGGGGGGTCTGTTCTCCTATGGTCTAAGCTTACAGTATATATTTTGAGCTATGATTTTATGTTCTGTAAAAAAAGATATATTAAACTGTTTTTATACTGTATATATTTTATGATTTTTGATTGTTAAATTCTATGCATTGTCGTTTTAAGAAAATGTTTTGGCATTTATTAAGAGATAGTAAGAGGAGGTAAAGCAGGAAGTTTGTATGATTAATAAAGATGGTGACCCGTTAACTCTCTCTGCACTTCTGAGACACAACAGTGGCTCATGAAGGTCATCTAAGTGTGGTACAGACAAAACAACTTTGCAAACAAGCAGTGTGGTGGCTTGTTATAGACCAGGTGTCTCCAAAATGCGGCCCGAGGGCCAGACATGGCCCTTTGCTATCCTTTATCCAGCCCTTGGGGCACTAGTCCTCCCACTGATATGAGGCACCATTCCTCCCACTGACACCAACAATGGGTCGCTATTTCTTCAACTGATACCAGTGATAGGATCCTATTCCTCTTACTAATAGGGACACTACTGCTATTGACCATCAACCCTAAGGCCATAGTAATTCTCACTCATGCCAGGCCTATGACATTTTCTGCCCCTGCTGGCCACAATCCGGCCCTCCTCAAATCCGAAGAACAATAACCTGGCCCTTTGTTTGAAAAGTTTGGAGACCCCTGGTACAGACAACAAAATAGAAGCTTTAATACACAATTGTAAACTGTGATATCTCCCAAAAGGCCCATGGAATCCAATCCAATTAGATGTATGTGGAGAAATTACAGCAAGACCAAACCTCAAAGATACTTATGATTTGTACTTAAAATGGCCAGAGGTGGCTACAGCAGAAATCGTGACTATTAAAGTTGTCACCACCAACTTGAAGGAATGATAATCTAAGTGGGAGTGGGACTTCCTCTGGAAATCATTGCTGACAATGGTCAACAATTTATTTCAAAACAGTTTGAGACTTTCCTTAAAAGGGTAACTCCACTTTCGTGGGGGAACAAAATAGCACATAAAGAAAAAAATTATATAGTGTATACAATTGCAATACAAGCCATATTATAATTGAATGTTATTAAAAATTACCCTTCTTTTTCAATCTGCAGCTCTGTAATTTTCTGAAAATACAATGCAATATGGCTAACTGGAGGTGTTCTGTACTCAGAATGTGTACAGAACGCTCCCCCAGAAACATAATTTCCTGCTTGTGTGATAAGCTCACTGATTTTCTCAATAGTCTGTCCTAAGATACATATCAGATATCAGGCATTCCCTGCAACAAAAATGTCATTTTTGGTGAGATACTTCCAACTTCACATCTAAAGGGATGCATGCCCAGCAGCTTTCCTCATTAGAGTCCTACAGGTGAACAACTGATTGATAATTATGAAACCACTCCCATTAGACTCACTTTTCCACATGGGCACAAACACAGGATTTCTGGATAATAACAAAAAGGTAGGAATCTACAACAAAGTTTGTTAAAATCCTTGTAATGTACATAGATTACCCAGAGGGGAATGTTTTTTTCTCAACAAAAGTGTAGTCATGCTTAAACATCACAACACCATCCACAAGTAAATGGAGGTTTAATCAGATATTAAAAATGACCTAAAGACACATCTGCACAAGGGACTCATATTCAGCAGAGCTATAACTGCTTTTCTAAAACAGTACAGATCCGCTCCTCATAGCACCATTGGGGAATCTCCTGAAAGACTGATGATCTTGATGATTTATGGTCATGATTATCAAACCCCACTCACAAGTTTGAAGCCATCAAATAAAGTAACAGAACCACTAAACCTGAGAGCTAGAGTGGCGAGGTACCAGGTCAAAGCAAAAATGTATGTGATGCATAAAAAAGGACTGCCAAAACAACTACCCTCATTCCTGGCTGGTGGGTGAGGATAAGAGAGCCAGCAACCAAATCAAAGTTTACCCTAGCATTTAATCATTTCCTATCTATCTAATCCACAGCCAATTGGCGCCAATAACCTATAGCTTGGATGGTGGATCAATTTGACACATGAGCAGGTTGGTGCCTTACTTGGCTTACTTGGGACGAAGCGTCTATCCCTACCACACAGCCACAAACATCTGGAAGCCTGCAAAACACCTTCCATTCCAGTGAATTGGAGAGGGGAGCCCAGAACGCAATAAAACCTTACCTAAGCATCTGCTTGGCTATTTACTTTGTAATGTGATCAAGTTTCGAAGTGTAACAGAGGATAGGCAGTTGTTGTGTATTTATTAGGTTCAGTGCATTTTCCATTTTGAGTATGGACACAGAGAGCAATGAAAAACCCAAGAGATGTTCTAACCCTTCCACACTCTATCCATAGCTAAATTAAAAATAGTGGCTATAGGTACACTTTAAACTCAAATATGGACTACACCTTCAAAAAGGAGAACATTGCAGATCTTATTTTCTGTTGTTACTGGGCTATCGTGGTCTGAATACCGTTGTGATGAAAATGCTAATTTGCTGTTGCCAGTTATTGTTAAAAAAACAAACTGTGATGTATATGTGGGTTAATCTTTAATGACTATGGTGAAACTAGGAAAGGGGCAGTCCATTAACAAGTTTACATATACAGCATCTGTTCTCTCTTCAGTCCAGCACCAGATGAGGGTGGAGGAGAGAGCATAGTAGGAAGGAGTGAACTTACAATGAAGCTTTGTTCTGTAAGCACATGGCTGGGTTCCATCTCAAGGGACGGCTTTCTGAGGAGGACAGAGAATGGTTTGAGAAACTGTTTCTGGAAGGGCCTAATCTACATTTCCCTATAACAAGAACCATTGTGTAGAGTTGAAATCCTTGATGCCTTTTTTTATTGCATTTATAAGGGAAAGGAATTTCCAGCCTAACTGAGCCTGTCACCTATTCACTTTGCTAGTACCACTTGTTTATTTAAAAAAATAAAGAAATAGTGACATATTTTCCATAAGTGCGTTTTATAAATACTACAACAGTTCTTCGAACTGTCATTTCAGTGCTCATTAAAAAATCATGTTACCTAACATGAACTCTCATCCATTGTCCTCACATAACTGCTCTTTTCACAAACACACATACAGTATGTAAATGCCATGGCTGATTTAGTAAAAGAGGAGAGCATGTTAAATTTCTAGGTGAATTTTACGTATTGATTGAAACTAAAAATTCACTTTGCAAAAAATACCTAATCACGGGAAAGGGGAAAAAAAAAAAGATTTTTGTGCATTATTGATCAGGTGATTTAAATTAGTCCAACTTCATTTCATTCACTAACCTAGGTAAATTTCCTCGTTGCAAGGTTCATTTTCACTTAAATTAGTGAAAAGAATAAAGCTGTTTGTATTTCGGCAAAAACATTTATTTTCACTTTGCACTATTCACTAATGAGAACATCACTTTGCAAATGAACATGCACTACTATCCTCTAGTAAATCAGGTAAATTGAAAAAAACAAAAAACAAAAAAAAACAAACACACAGCAAGAAGCTCTATATGTGGTACCCTGCATTCACAATATCTGGTCTCCCACAGTACACAGAAGATGGAAATGCAATTATTTTAGTAAATCTAAACTGCTAAATACCTTTTTTCATCAGTAGTATTTAGCAGTCTTGTAATTTCTATCAGTGTCTGGTTAAATCTCGTAAGAGGAGTTATCATTCTGCCCTGACTGTCTTATCAGGATGCAGGACCCCTGACACTCTCTCTGGACAGTGCTGATTGGCCCTGTGCTGATCACATGCACCCTCCCAAGAAAAAGAAACTCTCTAGCAATACACACCAAGCTGAGCATGTGTAGCCTGTCCCCTGGCTCTGTATTATAAGGAAATATATTGAGGACAGTGGAAGGAGAGGATTAAAGGAGACAATACCAAACAGCCTTTTTACACAATACAGAGGATTAACCCCTTAGGTTCCACGGTGAGTTTAACAAGTATGCTTTACTGCATATACAGACTGATTTTAGGTTAGGATTTTAGGTTAGGATTTTTCCATCTATATCTTAAATCCTATAGGTTTACATCACAAAGAAGCTCTGTGTAGACCTATGAGAAAGGATTTTATTATTCACCCAGTTATCAATAAATTAAAGCGGAACTTAACTCACTCAATAAATGTTGACTGTTTTTAATCTTTGTGCAGTTAACATTCATAAATAGATAAGAAATTATATCATATTTACTTTGTTTAAACCTTTTTTCTTACATTTCTTAACTTACTTCCTGGTTCCCAGGCCTAGGCATAGTATGCCGTGCTTCCCATGAGTCTTCAGGAGTGGAGGAGGGTTCTTCTCAGCTATGCACACCCTTCAGCCTGAGCTAAGGGCAGATGGATTCCAGGAAGTAATTGCTATATGAATCATCTGCCCTAATGAAATCAAAGTGATTGATCAGCAAAAAAACATTGAGACATGGGTGGATGTGTGAGCTTACACTGAATATTAAAACAGTGTTTTTTGTTTATGGTGCTTAGATGAAGTGTAGTTCCACTTCAATTATGCCTGCTTATTAACATAAGCATTTAAAAAGCAAGGTGAGTGCCTTAATCATTCAGACATGGTAAAGAGTTTGAATTTTGTTTAAACACTATAACACTATGTAGCCAGGTTGGCAGCCCTGTAAGGGGTGGGAGCCACATGGCCCAAAGACCCACAGCTGGACTGCTGCCTTTGGTTTGTCTTTCGCTGTAAGATTGGTCAGTGTGACTGTGACACACAAGATCAAGAGAAAGGAGACCTGTGATTGACTCCAAGGCAGTCTGAAGGCTTATCCCCACCCACTTGATAAGATAGAGAGAGCCTGGGGAGACAAATGTCCATCAAACAGGCATGCAGGCACTGGATGAATGGGACATTCCTGAGACTCAGACGAAGCAAAGAATTCTGGAACTTCTGTGGAAGGGTAGACTCGCCTGACATTGGAAAGTGTCTGAACCCTATGTCAAGGAAATGAACACCGGGTCAGAGGAGCAGCTGGGGTTGAGGCCATTGGAGTTACTGTTGCTGGCACCCCAAAGTTATACTCTAATTTGACTTAAGTGAAAAATTAAAGACTACCTATGTTCAACAAGAAATATTTTAAGAAAGACAAAGAAGACGACCCCCTTATGTCATACAACTTGAAAGTGCTTGAGAGTTGTCATTAGGAGGTTTTCCCAGCGGACTCTCCAAAGGCGGCCCGGCTGGTCCATAAAGAATGTGTTCAGTTACTTCTTTGTGATGGGGTGGTCTACTGAAGCGGTCCCTCATGTGATTCCAAAGACAAGTAGCTATTGTTTCTTCCTGAAATGCACAGAGGAAGTTCCAGAAAAACTTCCATGATCAACATGGTCAACATGGGACCAGAGAGGGATTTTAAATTAGTTAGAGACTGTGACAGACCTAGCCGGGACACAGGCTTTTTGAGAGGACTGAGTGCGAGCCTCTTGCCGATCGATTATGGGCACTGGATTTTAAGGGGCACAGGGTGAATGAGAACCCCACTATAATCTGTGCTAGTCAGATTCAATGTTGTATATATGTATATATGATGTGTGTTGTCTCATGCTGTTGGGACACACACTGTCAGATGCTAATGTCATGAACTCCAGACACCTGTCTGAGGTGTAAATGAGTCTAGTCTGGCTTGTAAGGACATTCCAAACTTTGTTGTTTGTGATAATTAACACTTTGTTTATGTTTATAGTAATGTTTATTGAATTGTGAGCTAGGAGCCGAAAAGTCTTATCCCTTCAGTCAAACTAGTCTGAGTGTTGATTAGATGATTAGCTAATTAGGTTAGGTTTTAGTCACCCCGCTGTATATATATTTTGTGTGAGATCTCAAATAAAGGTTTCCTGATGTCCTCCTAAGACTGGTGTCGTCTAGTTCTTGGGGGTTCCTATAGCCAGATCCATTGGACTTGTGTTCCAGGACTTCAAAAAGGAACTGTAGTCTTTGATTGTTTTCCACCATGGAATTGGACAGTGAGGCCAGGAAACACGAGCTTAGGAGAGAGGAGGACTGTGATTAGCTGGGTCAGATGGGAGAAACAGACAAGAGTAGGAGGAGAGAGGCAGAGCAAGAGAGACACGTATGGATTGGGAAGACACTTAGGCTTAATGTACACGGGGCGCTGAGGCAGCTTGAAACCGGCGTTAAAAAAAAAACGCACATTTAGCCACATTTGCATGTGTTTTTAGTGGCGTTTTGCTGTGTTCGCGTCTAGGAACGTTTAAGATAACATCATAAGACCCTCCCAAAGCCCAAAAAACAGTATTATTTAACTATCTGAGCCATTCTGTGAAACCAGAGTGAGTAGCAGCAGCTACGAGAGCAGCGGTGTACTTGTATCTACCTCAATTTCAGTGCTTTTACTATGGATCCCATAATGAGCATATGTGAGGAAATGCTCCTGACGTTGCTGTTGATGAGGCTGGAAAGACATTGGAAATTGCATGTGAGGACCAGAGTTTATCACTTCTTCAGGGGGAAAACTTAAACCTAACCCTAAACCCTAACCCTGTTCTTTAGGGGGAAACCCTAACCTTGTTCTTCAGGGGGAAACCCTAACCCTGTTGTTCAGGGGGAAACCCTAACCCCCTAACCCTAACAGGAAACCCTAACCCTAATCCTAACCTTGTTCTTCAGGGGGAAACCCTAACCTTGTTCTTCAGGGGGGAAACCTAACCCTAACACTAAACTATGATCATGACTATGATTGGAGGGAGGAGCATAAAATGATGTGTATCATTGTCTGAAAGAACAATTTGTGTCAACAATCAGACATTATGAAAATATAATTTGCTATTGTACCTAGGTTCTCTGCCTCTACGGGGGTTCATGCCACAGTTTTGAGTAATAATTATCAACATTGAGGGCTTGCTCATATAGGGATGGTTGGGCTCATAAGTTTATAAACTTACATAGGTAAGCAAAAGCTAGGGGAGGGGGGTGGGGTGGGGACAAATAATGCAGTTTGCTCAAGGGTAGGGTGGTCTCCTAGGTAACCTGAAAGTCATGTTGTGTGGGCTGAGTAAACATTGGTATGAAATGCTTGCTGAAGTTGTAACTTAGAAAATATCAGACTGGGTGAAGACACTGATTAGATAAGTTAGAACATGGATAAAGGGTGGGTGTCCAAGATAACAGGTTGGGGTAAGGGGAAGAGACAGTCCTGTGAATCATTGTCAAAGTTACCTAGAATTTAACATGAGGGAAAAATGCAATTAAAAAAGCCAGATATTAAATTTCATGCAACTATATTTGATCAAGTCGGGGGTCAAGCTCAATTTTGGGGTCATCTGGTTCAAATCTAACAACATATAGGTCAAATTCCAATTCTACTTTGGCTAACACCAAAGCTAGTGGTGTATTGGCTTGGATCATGGGCTCATTAGGGGTATATAAATTGTCTATGACGCATTGCAAGCAATTACAAGTTTTTAAAATATTTTTTTATGGTGTTCCATCATTTGCTATAATTTTTAAGTTTTGTAATGTAAAAAAAATAGGGCACCTATAAAAAACGCTTTTAAACGAAAACGTGGTACCGGCGTTTAGCCGCGTTTGGCGTCAAAAATGACGGAAACTTTGGTGTCTGAACTCATTTTTTTGCCTTTAGGCCCTTTCACACTGGGGTGGGAGCGGCGTCGTTTTAGCGTCGGAATTCGGCCTGTAGCTAGCGCACCACTCCAGTGTGAAAGCCCTCCGGCTTTCACACTGGAGTGAAAGGGGCTGTTTTTTTATCAGGCGCTATACAGGCGCTATTTTTAGCACTTTAGCACCTGAAAACCGCCTCAAAGAAAAGTCTATAAACTCAACTGCTGACATTAAACAAACCTTCAGGGGCAGCTAAAAAAAGCATCCAACTGCCTCTGAACATACGTTTACCAGCAGCAGTGTACATGAGGCCTTATGCTGCCACAGATACCAGCAAAAGAACCTGTCTGTGATGTATGATAATATGGACTGAATTCTGCGTTACCAAATAATAAATGCCTGTGCATCTGTCAATATATGTGATAAATCAACATAAAAAACGAACTATAAATAATAAATACTAGAAAGTGCCTGCAAGCAAAAATTTTGTTCCCACAACCCATACAGTAAAAATAATGTCAACAACTAATGTCAACAATTACATTCAATTACAATTCCTATTCATATACAAAATGCAACACCACTTTGTAAGCCTAAGCAATATACTGTAATGAAGATGAAAATGTGTCAATATACATACTTTCCAATGTTTCTGGCACCAATATATTTCTGCGTTTAAGTGTTCCAATATGAATATATATATAATACTCTTAGTCTCTTAGTGATAATACAAAGAATAAAAATTAAAAACATTCTTCTACATCCAACACTTCTATTCCACCACTTGTTTTCTGGGAACATCATGCTTAGCGACTCTCATCACCGTTCTTTTATGTGCTCACCTCAGATGGTGGACCTTCCAATTTTCAGGTCAAATGACACTTTACCCTCCTTAAGGCTACTTCCAGGTTCCATTTAGATGAAGCCTCACTTGGATAGCCTCCTCCTGTTGCCACTTTTGATGGTATATAGAACTTCCACATATACTGAATACTGTAGTTGTATGGCCATGTAAAGGATCCCGTTTATTTATTCATAAAATAGAGGGGTTCCCCATGGTGTAGTATGTTTTCAAAACTACTTTATTAGCTTAAAATTGCACTTCCTGTCACTGCCTCTTCACTAACTTGACCCACTAAAGTCTCAGCCTTATACTTTTCCTGTACTAGGACAGGAACAATAGTAAAGTCAATGTGTATACCCTACTACCTAACAAACACCTGAACTCTGCCTGAATCTGTGGTATCTAAAGATATGTATTTAGTGTCTGAAATATGAAAAGCTCAGTGCTGCAGATCTTATGAGCTCCTCACCTTCTCAAATATTTTTATATAGTACCCTCACTATAAGCCGGGGTTAAAAGGTAAAGTGATTGTAAACACCTTTTTTTAAATAACAAATATGTCATACTTACCTGCTCTGTGCAATGGTTTCGCACAGAGCAGTCCCAATCCTCCTCTTCTGGGGGGTTTCCCGCTGGCACCCCTACCAGTGCCCACATAGCAAGGTGCTTGATATGGGGGCACTCATGTGGACTCGATCACGAACCACGCTGTGTGTCCATAGACACACACACAGCACGTCTCGACCCCGCTCTCCTCATAAGCAACTTCTAGACCTTGTCCTATTACTATCCACAGTTTTGAAAAATAAAATTGAGTATATCAGGCACATCAAAATGTCAAAGCAAATAATTCTACAAAGGTGCCATTACCTTGTGGTGCCAGCAAATACAGTACTTATTCAAATCGTTTTTTGTATAACTGTAGAGCCCCTAGATCGCTGGGCAAAAGGCCCTGACTTCTATTTAACCTGCAGCCAAGCCCCAGTCCTTCCTAAAGCTGAACTTACTCCCACTATTTAAAGGTCCAACTTGAGTACCAGTACTGACCGGTGAGACTCTGGCACAATTCTGTTAAACCACAGGATGGTGTTAAGCTCCTAGAGCAGGGGTCTCAAACTGGCGGCCCTCCAGCTGTTGCAAAATACAAGTCCCATCATGCCTCTGCTTGTGGGAGTCATGCTTGTAACTGTCAGCCTTGCAATGCCTTATGGGACTTGTAGTTTAGCAACAGCTGGAGGGCCGCCAGTTTGAGACCCCTGTCCTAGAGGGACATGGGCTTCTTCCACAGTAGACAAAAGTCAAAGCTCTGTATACAATGCATTTCTAGAATGCAGGGACTCTCTGTGCAAACGGAAATCAATAAAAAAATAATCAAAGGTGCATGATATATGTATGTGCTGGTAGTATATGTATGTGCTGGTAGTATTTTTAGTGTGGCATAATTCTATACCTTCCAGATTCCAGTTAAATCCACTTGTTTTATCATAATTTTAAAAATGTTCTGTTTTCATATGCTCTTATAACGTGGCTTACCTCTAAGAAGTGGTCAGCTGCATCATGCAGGAGCATCACCAAGGTTCCAGCACGGATGTAGTTAGCACAATAGGAGAATGTAATCAGGAAAATGGTGGCAAAGTGATGTACTGTTTGCTCCTTAATGTCCTGTAAACAATGCATCAAGACAATTGTAGTTAAACAAAATAGATATCTTCCTTTAGTAACAGGATCGTAATCTATGTTCATGCACAAAAAATAATTTATTGTCAACAGCATCTATGTATGTCAATTTTTTAAATCAAATTACAATATGTTATGGTAGTCTTCACAAGGATCCAATGTATTTTTTTTATTTAATTTGGATTTTAAACATAAGTGTTTAACATTACTGGTGTTCTCTTCATTGCTGAAGAGTACACCAAAAATAAAAATCCTAAAAAACAAACTATAAACCCCTAACTACAATCTAAACAAAAAATCAAAAACAGGATTTTTTACTTAAAGTAAAATCATTTTCTTGAGGTTCAAAAGGGACACAGAGCTAAAGGAAATTTGAGATGCTGAGTTATGCTGCCACCTACAGTAGAATTGGACACTGGCAACAAAAACAATAGTTGAACAGGCAGTATAACCCTAACAGTTCCATCATGTCTTAGGTTTGTGCAAAAGCAGTAGTAGCAGTGATCATAAGAAAGAGGGGTGTGTTCCTTAACAAATTTAAAAAAATGGATTTTACAATAAGTCAAATATCCTGTTTTCTTAATTGTTCATTAACGAACACAGGGAAAAAAAGTTCTGATACTTTGGGGGAGTCCCAAAGCAGTCCAACTCATGGAAGAGCAGTACAGCAAACAACACTAGCAGACCCACAAACAAGAGGGTAAATACTGGGGGCTACTTGCGCCTCAATGAGCTACCTGAAGGAACCTTTGCACAAAGTTTGCATCTGTGGAGGCATGAACATCGACCTGGTAAAAATGTATGAATGGAAGACCAAGTGACAGGTTTGCAAATCTTGGGAAACACATGCCTGATGCTGAAAAGCCCAAGACACACATAACAATCTTGTAGACTGTGCCTTGGCAGGAAAAGATGGAATGTTATCCTTAAGTGAATAGGCTTGAATGATCAGCTGCCTAAGCCACCTAGAAATGGTGGAGTGAGAAACAGGTTGACCCCTACAGGGGCATTCTGTAATGACAACAACAGAGCCAGTCAGTCTAAACGAAGACATGGCAGAGAGATAAACGTTAACAGCTTGTTCCAAATCCAAACATACAAGGAAATTCTTACTGGACTGTACCAGAGCGGGACAGAGATATGGAAGCAAAACATCACCTTAGGGAGAAAAAAGGCCATAGGCCTCAGGACAACCTTGTTCCTACGGAGCAGAAGAAAAGGTTCCCTATAGGACAAGGCTGCCAACTCTATTGTCAAGGTAATGGCAACAAGAAATACTACCTTAAAAATGAATAGGTTCAAAGGGCATTTTTTAAGAACTATCAGGGGCTCCCTGGAGTCACAACTATTAACTCAGTAAGAGGTTATTTATTCATTCCAGAATGTGGAATACCCTGAGAGCATAGCAAGCCTGGAACAGGAGCCAGCACCTTGGAAAAGATTGAGGTGCAGTGGGCAGCCTAAAAGGAAGGGCAATGAACTAGTAGTACATGCCCACAGCAAAACGCAGGAAGTGTTGATGTGTCATAACGATGAGGGCATTCAGGTAGGTATCTTTGATGATGTCCACCGAGCCTAAAAAGTAAACTGTAAGCCCTTGTACACACGGTCGGACATTCCGACAACAAAATCCATCGGATTTTGTCCGACGGATTTTGTCCGAAACTGGTGTTGCATACACATGGTCGGACAAAGTTGTTGGAAAATCCGATCATTCGTAACGTGATGACGTAATTTAGTTACGACGGGACTACGTTCAGGCTAGTAGCCAATAGCTTTGGTCTCAGAATTTGATCTGAGCATGCGTGGCACTTTGTCCGATCGGAATTCTCTACAAAAGATTGGACAAAGTCCGATAGGATCATGTTGTTGGAAAATTTTATAGCCAAGCTCTCAAACTTTGCCCGTCAGATATTCCGACGTAAACAGTCCGATGGAGCCCATATACGGTTGCATTATCCGACAACATGGTCCGATTGGACATTTTCTGTCAGAATATCCGACCGTGTGTACAAGGGCTAAGGAGGGAGGCAATGACTGATTGGGTCGATTCTATACAGAATTTTAGAAGAAAGTAAATGTTTGAATGTCGCCTTTGTTTTGGGAATGTTAAACAGTGCATACCTTGTGCACTTTTCTCCCACACATAGGGGTTTATTTACTAAAATTGGAGAGTGCAAAATCTGTTCCAGCTGAGCATGGTAACCAATCAACTTCTATCGAAAAAAAAAAACCTGAATGATTGGTTTCTATGCAGAGCTGTAGCAGATTTTGCACTCTGCAGTTTTAGTAAATCAGCCCCAATATTTTTCATAACAATTGAATATAAGTTAAATTTGCAAGTGTAACTTTTTGCCTCTACAGAAGAAGATAAATTAGTGTACATGATTGCACAGCAAAATGCTACATTACACAGTAAGTCCCCTTTCACTCAAGTGGACCGATCAGACCACCCATTGTTCTCGATGGAGAGGCGGATGTAAACGGACATGTGTCCGTTTACACCCGCCTGCATCTGATCTGATCTGCCAAAAACAGATGGATGGGGTTCTGTTCCTCATCCATGTAACAGATCGGATGACAGTCAAATGGAAATGGACAGACAGTTCGTTTCCATCCGACTGCCCTATAGAGAACAGCAGACTGTCCGTGTCCGCTCTGCATTAGTGGAGCGGACATGAACCTGTCGTCTGCCTGCTCAGTGGGGATTAGTGGACAGATCCACCGCTGAGCAGGCGGATCGCTTGACAGAGTCTGCCCCGTGTGAAAGGGGCCTAAAATAAAGCAAAAATATGGTAGAATCATACACTTTAGCAGGGCACAAAATATACATACCTTTCTTTTTACATCAAAAGCTAAAGTCATGAGCATCGATGAGTAAAATCCCAGCTGCAGCATATAATACCAGTACAAGGAGGACACCAATGGCTGTAGAGAGATGAACCAGAAACATATTCATTAGTATATACATGAAAGAAATCATTTCTAAATCTATATATTATTATTATTATTATTATACAAGATTTGCATAGCGCCAACAGTTTGCGCAGCGCTTTACAACATGAGGGAAGACAGTACAGTTGCAATACAATTCAATACAGGAGGAATCAGACAGCCCTGCTCATTAGAGCTCACAATCTAGGATATAGTCTACAATTCCTGAACATCCTCCCTTATGCGAGGCCCAATGCCCATCCCAAAATGAGTAAGATATCTGATCCAGCCAGTGACACCAATATTGCACTTCTAAAAGCAATACCATACATATTGCAATCAGGAAAAATAATTAGTTAAACTCAGGCTTCCTCTGGCGACAGGTCTTTCACAGTTTTACATATACTTGTGACTCCGGTGCCAACAGTCCTGCCTAGTCAACCACAATAGATTTGCAAAAATCTGTAAGAAATTTATACTGGGGCTATACTGTAATTATATCTGTTTTGCTATTAGGGCACTTAAAGAGGAAGTAAACCCTGATGTCTCCCTGCAAAGGTAAAGCATAATGGGCTACTATGCATCAGGAGCCAGCGATGTCACCGATGTCCCCTGTAGTCCGGAGCATCGATCTTCTTCCGGGTATTGCTGCTCCGGCCACTCACAGCGACGGAGCAGCGTGCGCACGGGGGCCGCCACTAACGGCATATTGCCGTTAGCAGCGGCATGCTGCTTACGGCGATAGTTTGCCTGCGTGCCGCTGTCTACGGCGCATGTGCCGTAGACAGCTGTCACTATCTTTTAGTAAATATCTCCTAAACCATGTAGGTTTAGGAGATATTTCTTGGACCTACAGGTAAGCCTTAATCTAGGCTTACCTGTAGGTCAAAGTGGTTTGTAAGGGTTTACAACTACTTTAACACTTATTGGTTGGCAGCAGGGCCATATTTTATTTACCATTAGGCACAGTAGGCATGTGCCTATAGACAGCAGAGGCAAAGAACCAGCTTTTCCTATATAGTAGGGATGAGCCAAACATCCCTCCCGGTTTGGTTCGCAGCAGAACATGCGAACAGGCAAAAAATGTGTTTGAACATGCGAACACTGTTAAAGTTTATGGGACATGAACACGAAAAACCAAAAGTGCTAATTTTAAAGGTTTATCTGCAAGTTGTTGCCATAAAAAGTGTTTGGGGACCCAGGTCCTGCCCCAGGGGACATGTATCAATGCAAAAAAAAGTTTTAAAAACTGACGTTTTTTTTCGGAAGTAGTGATTTTAATAATGCTTGAGGTTAAACAATAAAATTGAAATATTCCTTTAAATATCATGCCTGGGGGGGGGGGGGGGGGGGGGGTGTCCTTAGTATGCCTGCAAAGTAGAGCATCTTTGCCATGTTTATAACAGTGCCACAGCAAAATGACATTTCTAAAGGAAAAAATTTAATTTAAAACTGCTCGCAGCTGTAATGTATTGTTGGATCCCGACAATACATAAAAGATAAAAAAGACCAAAAAAATGGTGTGGATGTCACCCCCAAAATCCATACCAGGCCCGTCAGGCCTTGTATGGATATTAAGGGGAACCCTGCACCCAAATGTAAAAAAAAAATTGGTGTGGTGGCCCCCCCGACACAATATACTCTGAACAGCAGTATATATATTATACAGCCTGCCCTATATACTATGAAGAAAATTGGGCCTTAGGTGTTGGTGGCACCAGAACACTGTAAACCCTCACAGTTACTCTTGTTGGGCGCAGGAACGGGCCCTGCTATGAAATATTATATCAAGAATCGTAATTACATGCCCCTGTTAAACAGGATTGGTCTGTCGTGATCTCAGAATGTTGTACCCTACCACCTTTGTTGGTGTTGGTATGAGGTTTTCTGGTGGTCTTCACTACACTTTTTTCTGATCCTTCACTTTCACATTGACCCCATCACTATAAGCTCTATGTCCTCCGCTAGTTATACCCCACACTTTCCATTGACCACATTCATTTTCCATTTTCACATAGATTGTAGCTGTTTTCAGGCATCATCATGCAGCTCACCATGGACACTTTCCATCTCCTCTTGAGTATGGTGTTCTCCGCCTTTTACACCCCCCAGAGCTTTTCTCAACTACCAGGTTTTAGCATCCCATGACCAACTTTAGAGCTGATATGTAAGTAATTTTGGGGTGTTTGGTTTTCTCCTCCCCCTACATCCTTATTTAATCTATTGGAGTAATTTGGAATATTTTTTATAGATACGCATTCTGCACTTTCTTCTGAAGAAACATGTCAAGCTTTTAAATGCAGTTTTTTTAATCAATCATGCGTTTATATGCATCTTTGATTTTATGTATCATGTGCAATAATGGAATTTTCACATTTGTCTATTACATGCCCATCGGCTTGTCATATCTGCTATGTACCATGTCCCAAATCCCCCCCTTTTCTTTGCATTGCACAAACCTTTCTTCAAGGCCTCCTGAAGATTTTTCATCCTCTGCTCCCTCTGCGAAGGCAGGATGAGTTCTGCAAACTTACCCTTGTAACATGGATCAAGAAGGGTTGCCAGCCAGTAATGATCCCTCTCCTGGAAACCACGAATTCTAGGGTCCTTTCGCAGGCTTTACATAATCAGGGAGGCCACGCTGCGTAAGTTTACAGAGGCATTCGATTCTGAGTCCTCTGGGTCACTAAGGATCACATGATCTGTAACTACCTCCTCCCAGCCACGTACAACTCCTTGGGTTTCTGGGGACTAAAAACCATCCCCTGAAGGCTGTTGCTGAGTGTTATCCTCTACATCCATGCTGATACAATCCTCCTCCTCTTCTTCCTGTGTGTTTTGCGGGCCGGCAGGAATGCAGGATGGATAAAGGGGGCCTTGAGAGGTAAGGAAGTCCTCTTCCTCCAACGGGAAGTCTAGAGGGACAGTGTCACTGATGCATGCATTGTCTTTGCTCACCATCTTTGTGGCCTCCTCAAATGGTGACAGGACAGTGCATGCATCCTTGATCAGTAGCCAGTAGTGTGTGCAGCCGCTGCAGCATTGCCAATGTTAAGTTCCACACGGTGGGCATGTCACAAATGAGGCGCTTAGTGGGCAAGTTGCATTCCCTTTGAATGTCAGTCAGCTGAGCACTGGCATTGTATGACTGGCGGAAATGATAACAGACTTTTCTGGCCTGCCTCAGGAGATCCTGTAAGCCTGGGTACCTGCTCAAGAACCACTGCACCACCAAATTCAGGACGTGTGCCAAACATGGAACATGGGCCAAGTGTCCCTGTCGGAGGGTGGTGAGAATGTTGGTGCCATTGTTGCATACAACCATTCCTGGCTGAAGCTGGTGTGGTGTCAACCACCTCTGAGCTTGCCCCTGCAGAGCTGACAATCTCTGCCCCAGTGTGGCTCCCATCCCCTAGGCAGACCCACTCAAACACTGCATGGCATCTTTTAGCCTGACTGCTTGCGTAGCCCCTTGAACGCTTACAGAGCACCGCTGGTTCAGAGGACAAATCTGCAGAAGAGGCCATAGAGGAAGAAGAACAGGAGTGGGTGGAGCAGAGAGCTGTGACAGAAAAACCACTAGCATTTTGGAGGCGTAGTGGCGGAACAAGCTCCAAAAACACTGAGCCATGTCCTGCATCCTTCTCAGCTGACAGCAGAGTTACCCAGTGCTCTGTGAAGGAAAGGTAACATCCCTGCCCATGCCTGCTGGACCATAAGTCAGTGGTAATATGAACCTTACTGCTGACTGCCCTGTCCAACGAGGCCAAAACATTGCCTTCCACACACCGGTAGAGAGCCGGATTGGCCTTCCGTGAAAAGTAATGGTGTTTTGGAACCTGCCACTGAGGTACAGCACATTCCACAAATTCATGAAAGGGGGCAGAGTCTACCAGCTGAAAAGGCAGCAGTTGCAGTGCTAGCAATTTGGCCAAGCTAGCATTTAGACACTGAGCATGTGGATGGCTGGGATCGAATTTCTTTTTATGGTTAAGCAACTGGGGTAAGGAAATTCGCCTGCTAAAATCAGATAGTGGTGTATTGCTAGCAGATTGTCTGCAAGTACTTGGGACACCTATTGCTACACCTTCATTCCTCTCAGTGCAGGTTTTTGAGAGGACTGGAGGTATAGTAGGGTTGGTGATCCCAGATGAGGAGCAAGGAGAAGTCCACTTTTTTCTTTGATGTGGGTCTTTCAAGTGCTGTTGCCAATGGGCTGCATGGCAGGTCATCATATGTCTGGTCAAGCATGTGGTGCCCAAGTGGCTGCTGTTCTGGCCACGCTTGATCCGCTCCAGACATAGGTTGCAAACAGCAACCGTGCAATCTGCTGCACATGTGTCGAAAAAGACCCACACCAAGGAACTTTTAAAAAAGTCAGCGGGGCGTCAGCAGCGCTCTGCACCTGCGGAGCTTTGCAGTGTGATGCAATAGGGTGGCTGCCCTTAAGCTGCCCCCTAGAGGACATCCTGCCTTGTGGTAGTTGTGCCTCCGCCTCCTCTCAAGCACCCAAGTACAGTCAGTGACTAATTATCCCATCTCGTCACTGGAGCAAACTTGGCAGTATGCTGCAGCTGGGGGAACATGACTGCCAGTTTCTTGTCCTTCTTGGGCACCCCCTCTCTCTTGGCTCATGTTACTCCCTTCCTCAATCTGGGAACCAACATTGGAGCCTTCAAATCGCTGCGTATCTTCCAGCAGCATGTACCCGACACTGTGGTCGAATAATTCTGGGGACTCCCAGTCATTATGGAAGGAATGACTGTGGACAAGGAACCAGTGGAATAGGCCGCTTTGGCAGTTGTGTTGGAGGCAAACTACTCTGAGCCTGGGTGACTGAGAAGGATGAGGGTGGCTTTGTTATCCACTCAACCAATATATATATATATATATATATATATATATATATATATATATATATATATATATATATATATATTGTAAGGGATCAGGGGGTGACAAGCCAGCTCAGACAGTTCAGTCAACTTGAAAGGTTTTATTCAGCAAAAAGCAACAGAAAATGTACAAGCTTTGTCTTTATAGGCAGTTCAAACAACACAAAACTCTTCTTAACAGTATAAGACAGCCCTTTTAAATATATGCTCAGCATCCCAGCCACAGCATATAACATAGCAACGTCCCAGTTCAGGCAAGCTCACCCAGCAGGATCAAGTCATAGGTAACAGGGGTCTTTCCAGCTTCAAGCTGCTTTCAGCTTTGATAGCTCAACAGCCATCTCTTTCCAAACACACTTCTCCTCTCTGACATTTTCAACTCATGTATATATATATATATATATATATATATATATATATATATATATATATATATATATATATATATTAGGGCTGTTACTGATTAAAACTTTTGTGTTCGATTAATCTTTTTTTTAATCGATTAATCGACTAATTTTGATTAATTATAACACATATACAGATCCAACTACTTTTAGCTGATCTCCTTGCACTGCAACTCTGCATTAGTCAGTGGCAAATGTGGTATACACTATATACAATCACCTGACACTAGTTTGTTTCTTCAATCCATGACGTAACTTCACAGTTCACACAAATACATTTTAAATTCAAACTGTAGCACTGACATAAGTAATTTTTTTTTCACAGTAGCGTGACAATCTCTCCACCTCCGGTCTAAGCACTCTCACCTTATGGCATGGACCCCTGTGCAAACAGGTGGTCATGCAAGTGGGTATCAAAAGTGTTAACATGGACCATAAACTTCTCTCATGTCTCCTTAGATCTCAGCAAGGACACCAGGTCATGGGTAGAAAGAAAAGTGTTCACTGCTTAAGTATAAGATTACATTTTTGTGTTCAAACACAAACTACTCACATAAAGATGATAAAAACACAGCATGTAAAGCCGACAATCGTGTTGGTTCTGTAGGGTAGCAGCGAGTGACATCATGCGTAGCTCCTCCCCCGTATGCGTTACGTTCAATCAGAACTTCAAAGTCACTGGACTCCTCCCCCCTTCCCCCTTCTCTTCATTAGCAGACAGAGGCACATGGGGAAGGGGGGAGGAGTCCAGTGACGTTAATGTCTGTGACATCACCGGATCTCCAACGGAACTCCTTGAAGACCCAGAAGCCGGCGGAGAGGTGAATATTTTGATCGATCAAAAAAATTAACGATTAATCGAGAAATTAATCTTTAATTTCCACAGCCCTAATATATATATATATATATATATATATATATATATATATATATACACACACACATATATATATATATATATATATATATATATATATATATATATATATACGCACATAGACTGACTCTTAAACGTGTAGAGCTAACATCTGCCGTGTTCTTTCCAGAATCAGATTCTCTACAATATGATTAATTACTCATCCTCACAGGTCTAAATGAGGCCTTAGGTTCTGCAGGTTACACTGTTCAATTATTGCTGTGCTCCATTCGGATTGTTGGTGAACTAGGGAAATTTTTTTGAGTGATTGATTGCTTTACCCATTATTATCTCTTGTTATTATTGTTTATCATTTTACCATTGATATGAATATTACAATGTATGTCTATCTACCCTATGACTCATTGTTGTATTTTATGCATAATTATATGTAAATTGTGATTATCATCTGTATGTTCTAGGATCACGTTAATAAAATTCCCTTATGATCACCTAATTACTTTTTTGCAGTCACGTGCTTCATGTAAAGTCCCAACCCCCCCTCCCCCCTTTTGGGGGCTGAAAAAGCCCCTCTCTTCATCATTTACATTGGGATGGAAATGTATGACCTTACCGTGCCATTATTTCAATAAAAGTCCCTAGGGATGGAAATGTGTGACCTTACCAGGCCATGATTTCCTGAAAGTCCCTAAAAACCCCTCCTTCTCTCTTTGTTCCATGGTATATCTAATGCCTTGGAATTTTTTTGTATTCTTCTCCTGACTGATACTTTTTAACAATGAGATCCCTCTGATGCTTTGAAAGCTCTCTGCGGACCATGACTTTTGCTGTAGGATGCGACTAAGAAAATGTCAGGAAAGACCTACTAGAACAGCTGAACTTTATTTGGGGTAATCAGAGACACTTTAAATGATGGCAGGTGTGTACTGACTCCTATTTAACATAAGTTTGAATGTGATTGCCTAATTCTGAACACAGCTACTGTACACCCCCAGTTATAAGTGGGTGTGCACACTTATGCAACCACAGCATTTATTTTTTTATTTTTACTTCCCCCTCCTTAAGGTTTTAAGTTTGTTTTTCAATTGTGTTGTACAGTTTATAGGCCACATTAAAGGTGGAAATAGTTCTGAAACTATTTATCTTTGTCTCATTTTTTTACATCACAGAAACCTGACATTTTAACAGGGGTGTGCACTTTTTATATCCACTGTATACAGTGCCTTGCAAAAGTATTCGGCCCCCTTGAACTTTTCAACCTTTTGCCACATTTCAGGCTTCAAACATAAAGATATAAAATTAAAATTTTTTGTGAAGAATCACCAACAAGTGGGACACAATTGTGAAGTGGAACGAAATCTATTGGATAATTGAAACTTTTTTAGCAAATAAAAAACTGAAAATTGGTGCGTGCAAAATTATTCGGCCCCTTTACTTTCAGTGCAGCAAACTCACTCCAGAAGTTCAGCGAGGATCTCTGAATGATCCAATGTTGTCCTAAATGACTCATGGTGATAAATAGAATCCACCTGTGTGTAATCAAGTCTCTGTATAAATGCACCTGCTCTGTGATAGTCTCAGGGTTCTGTTGAAATGGCAGAGAGCATCATGAAGACCAAGGAACACACCAGGCAGGTCAGCAATACTGTTGTGGAGAAGTTTAAAGCTGGATTTGGATACAAAAAGATTTCCCAAGCTTTAAACATCCCAAGGAGCACTGTGCAAGCGATCATTTTGAAATGGAAGGAGTATCAGACCACTGCAAATCTACCAAGACCTGGCCGTCCCTCTAAACTTTCAGCTCAGACAAGGAGAAGACTGATCAGAGATGCAGCCAAGAGGCCCATGATCACTCTGGATGAACTGCAGAGAACTACAGCTGAGGTGGGAGAGTCTGTCCATAGGACAACAATCAGTCATACACTGCACAAATCTGGCCTTTATGGAAGAGTGGCAAGAAGAAAGCCATTTCTCAAAGATATCCATAAAAAGTCTCGTCTAAAGTTTGCCACAAGCCACCTGGGAGACACACCAAACATGTGGAAGAAGGTGCTCTGGTCAGATGAAACCAAAATCGAACATTTTACCCACAATGCAAAACGATATGTTTGGCGTAAAAGCAACACAGCTCATCACCCTCAACACACCATCCCCACTGTCAAACATGGTGGTGGCAGCATCATGGTTTGGGCCTGCTTTTCTTCAGCAAGGACAGGGAAGATGGTTAAAATTGAGGGGAAGATGGATGCAGCCAAATACAGGACCATTCTGGATGAAAATCTGTTGGAGTCTGCAAAAGACCTAAACTGGGACGGAGATTTATCTTCCAACAAGACAATGATCCCAAACATACAGCAAAATCTACAAAGGAATGGTTCACAAATAAACGTATCCAGGTCTTAGAATGGCCAAGTCAAAGTCCAGATCTGAATCCAATTGAGAATCTGTGGAAAGAGCTGAAAACTGCTGTTCACAAACGCTCTCCATCCAACCTCATTTTTTTTATTAGTTAAAAAAGTTTAAAAAATCCAATAGATTTCGTTCCACTTCACAATTGTGTCCCACAAAAAATAAAAATGTTATATCTTTATGTTTGAAGCCTGAAATGTGGCAAAAAGTTGAAAAGTTCAAGGGGGCCGAATACTTTCGCAAGGCACTGTATATCAAATACAGTGCTACTAACTGAATAACCTGCCTGCTTAATCTAAATCAAGCTATATTTGACATGGAATTAGTCCCCCTGAGCCATGATTGGCCAAAGGCGCCCCGGATTTGGCCAATTATGGCTCTCTTAGCAGAGTGCACTGTGATTGGCCAAAGCATGCAGGTCAGGTTTCGCCGCGCTCAAATTTTCCACAAACGCCCCATAATGGTCGCTCTTCGGCGAACTGGCGAACACCTTATGTTCGACCCGAACATTGAGCTCATCCCTACTATATAGTTATCATGCTTGCATATTTTTTCCTCATTCTTTAGAGAAATATATTTATCTCATATAAGCATAATTACACATTGGTGTTGATTTACTAAAGGCAAATAAATTCTTTGAAAAGAATACCCAATCAAATACAAGGAAAAAAAAACAGCATTTTTTCTGCACATGATTGAATGATGGAAGTCAGCACAGCTTCTACTCATTTACTAAGCTCTGGAGCAAATGTACTTGCAGTGTGAAACTTTGCTTGCAAAGTGCACAGTTGATTTGCATTTAGTAAATTGACCTCATTGTTACAATATAGCAATCAGGTCAGGACCTGTAAAGCCATGTTCTGTATAAGGGCTCATTTACACTTGCTATGGCTTCAACACACATAAACAGCTAATTGACACTTGCTCCAAAACATGGCTTTGGACTCGCTTTGTTAAAACTCTCTGAACGCTAGTCAAAGCTCCTGTCACTAAATAAAATGGGGAAATTAGATGCGGTAGAAGGCTTCTTGTCCTGTGATCACCTGAGGAAGGCTCTCTCTGCTCTTTATGGTACCCTGCTACTTATGGACTTCCAAAAAATGGATAGACTATGGGAAAAATGGAAAGCTGATATCCCGTCACTTGAGAGGGAAGATTGAGAGGACTGTTTGGAAAAGGCCCCAAACTGGTTATTTCTGCAGGGGATAAGCTCATACAAACAACATTTCTCCACAGGGTGTATTTCACCCTGGTACATATGTCTAGAATATATCCTGACATTGTCCTCGATGTTGGACGCACTTGGGCTCCTATCTCCATATGTTCTGGGACTGTCCAATGCTGTCAACATTTTGGGCAGGTATTTTTGAACAACTGAACGTCTGTATTGAACTCTCTGTCCCTATGACACCTGAGCTAGCTCTGATAGGTGTTCATGATGACGATCAAAGGTCACATCATAGTAAATTGCTGATCTCATATCTTCTTTTCTATGCCAAAAAATAAATATTGTGTAAATGGACCTCATCTACCCCTCCTGTTGTATCCTCCTGGGAAGCTAAAGTCAATGCTGCTCTTCCCCTCTATAAACTGACATATATTAGTCGTGGATGCCCCTGGAAATTTGATAAAGTGTGGCTACCATGGACAACTTTATAATCATTTGATTTACCTGGGCTGTGGCCCTTCTCCCCCCCCCCCCTTCATGCCCCTTCTCCCCCCCTCCCTCTCCTTTCCACCCCTCCCCCCCGCCCCACTTTTCCTCCTATCCAAGGGATCTAATACCTGAGTATTAGTCTTAAATATCAATTAATGTACCCCCTCCTGTACTGACATACTTCTCATACTACAAACTATATATCAGGTCTATAAATCAGAAGGTGAATACAGAAATAAAATAAATTGTCAAAAAAATCACCTTGTAGCGCTCAACTACTACTAGAATAGATAAAGTTATACACATTGATAGTAAAACTATGTTAGCCCCACAATTATATAAATTCACATGTGCATAATCAATAGTGACTCAATAGTGATAGACTCTACTACAATACAATGCAAGTGTGAAAAAATAGTAAAATAAATAAAAATAAGTGTGTAGAGAACAAAGAATATATATAGTCCATAAAAAGAAATCCAAAATACGGGAAACTTTCTTTTATGTGAAAATTCAGTGTCCGTATAACACAAAGCCTTCACCACACCCTTGGTGTTCGTGACCCCCCTCGTATGGAGCACTCACCAGCTGTACTGCTCAGCACTCTCGTGTTGAGCCAGAAAAGCGTTTAAAGATCTTATGAATGATGTTGATCAATATCCAGCAATCGCTTACAGTATAATTCCCTTCAGATATCAATAGAATTTCATCTCAAAGTACCTCAAGGAGACAAAAAGACTTTCCATAGTGTAACACTGTAAAAATCTTTTAATCTCAATAAAAACCACTCATTATTACACTCACATGAACCAAACTTGAATGAAAGCACTTCAAAACACTCCACTTCTCAACAACAGCTTCCTTTCCTCAGAGGCATCGGTGAGCACACTAGATACTGGCAGGGTTAACAGCATGAACACTGTCTCTATTAATGATTGCTGTATGGTACCTGACAGCAGAACATCAAGTTGAAATCAGCGCCAAACAATCCCGTCCAGTCCTCTCTCCTGTGTCTCCTCCTCTCTCCGCCTCAGCTGTGCTTCTTAGTGTGTCAAAGAATAGTTGCCAGATAGCCACGCCCCCGACATGTTTCGTCACAAGACTTTCTCATGGGATTGGCTATCCAGCTCTCAGATCAACCCTTTTATTCAAATTGACAGGCAACCATCCCATAATACCCCGGGAGTCCCCACCTCCACCATTAAATCAGATTGGGTGTCATCACCGTGCGGCGAATCACTCGCCGTCCAGTACAGCCCCATTCCCCTCCCCCACGTGGGTCCAGTTACCGAACGCATCCACACAACTTTATTGTTAAAAACATCCGCCGATCACCTCTGCGATGTGCGCGTCTTACCGCGCATGCGCGGAGCCCCGGAGCCACCCATCAAACCCACACACCGCTCAGCACTTCCGCCAATACCCTATACGATGTGCGCATCCAACGCACCCATCGCGCATGCGCGGAGCTTCGGAACCACCCACTACACCCACACCTCATTCAGTCCTCATCAGCTGCGCTGGCGCCATCCCTCTCGTTGCACCAACCCACAGCCAGCGCAACACGGCGGAGCTACCAGCCTCCTCCCCACCAACGTCACAAGTCACTCATGTGTGATCACCATTCGCCAACAGGGGCAAAGGGGCAGGCGCACTCCCAGGGCCAACCCCACATCGTAACCACACACAAATAAATTCTATGCATCTCCCTCCCCCCTAGGCAGGCACTTCACACATACATTGCCTAAACCTAGCAAAACGATACACAGAAACACCCTCCCAGACGTCATTAGTCAGCCAGGCTGAGTGCTGTGTGTGACTGTATTGATCACCCTCATATATGGGTCAATGCACTGAACCCCAGAACGTGCGTGGAGCGAGCACTGAATAATTATACGCATACCGGCCAGACCCTGAATGTTTAAACAGCACTCCAGACAAAAATTTAAAATTAAAAATTAAAAATTAAAAAAATAAAAAGAAATACTGAGGTGGCAAATATTAAACGAGAGAATAGGTGAAACTAGCCACATCCCTCCTCCACTCACTTCCCACATGCCATCTTACACATATTGCAAAAAGCAATATCTATAAAACTTATGCCAATTCCACCAGCTGCTATATCCCTGTGTCACCAATGCCTGAGAGTTTACATCAACATGAATAAATCTAATATTTCCTCACATCTCAGAGGACGCACTTTATCCAACACAAATTAAATTTAAATGCACTCTCAGAACACATACGGCAAGCATAGATAAAACTATAAAACTAATAACATTTATGTGGATTAACTTCCTCAAGCACATCTAATTATTTGTACATAATGACTGTACATATTATTTAAAACTGACAGATATATAAGTGGGAACACCCATCTAGCTCCACAACTGAATCTATCACAATAAAAAATAATAAATAATAATAAAAAATAATATCGACAAATTGTAGAAACAGATGAACTTTAACATAGGCGCCATAAATAGCACCCCCAAATTACTCATAATGCACATCTTTATACCCAGGATCTCTATAATTATGTGTGCATATATCCCCCAAGCTTACTCATGTTAAGATCGAATATACAAAAGGGGGGGGGGCCTCTACCCAAAGGGTGTGCCCCATTAGCAATAGCTATTGTTCACTCAGAAAGAAGAGAATCTCATCCCCATTAAATGGATATCAAGAATTGTTAATGAAGCTATTGACATCCAATTCGATATTCATTCCCATTGGTGTCAAGCTTCTCATCAAAAATATCCATTTCGTTTCCCTTTGGGACAAATCCCTAATTCGGTTTGAACCCCTCCAAGAGGGGTGGACATGATCTATGCCACAGAACTGTAAAAGGCTTGGGTCCTTTTGGTGACATTCCTTGAAATGCATTGATACACTATGGTATTTATAACCCTTACGTATATTGGCCAGGTGTTCGGAAATCCGAATCCTCAGCAGCCTCTTAGTGCGTCCCACATAAAAGAGGTTGCAGGGGCACCATAGCAAATATATGACATATGACATGTTGCAAGTCATGAATTCCTCTATCTTGAAAGTTTCTCCCATTCCATTAGTAACTGAGGTGATACCTCTGTTTACTTGTCGAACAGTTCTGCAGCAAGTGCATCTTCTGCACGCATAAAATCCTTTTAAATCTCCAGAAATAGTTTGTCTAACCGGGGGGTCTAATACCTTCCTGACAATTTTGTCCCCAATATTAGGTGCCCTTTTATAGATAAACTTGGGACAGGTTGGTAAAATTGGACCCAGGTGCTTATCCCTACCTAAAATGTGCCAATGTTTGGCGAAAATCTGTTCTATATCTTTATATTGATGGTGGTAACCTGATAAAAATTTAAATTGATGTTGTGCCTCATCCCTCGTCTTAACGTGTCCCTGAAGGCATACACTCCTAGGAGTATTTCCAACCTCCTCTATGATAGTATCCAGACAGGTGACACTATAGCCTTTTTGTAAAAATCTGTTCTTCAAGACCCCAGATTAAACAATAAAGTCCGCATCTGTGGTGCAATTACGGCGGACCCTCAGAAATTGTCCCTTCGGGATGTTCCTTATCCAAGTGGGGTGATGACCACTCCTCGTGGACAAGTAGCTATTTCGATCTGTGGTCTTGAAGAATACAGTTGTCTTCAACTGGTCCACATCCCTTTCTATGGTGAGGTCCAAAAAGATGACACTTTTAGGGCTGATATTGAAGTCCAACCTGATGTTATTAGAATTGGAATTCAATCTCTCCATGAACATTCTAACTGTTTGTTCAGTCCCCACCCAGATAAACAACACATCATCTATAAATCTCCGATAGAAGATCAATTGTTGAGGTTTGTTTAAAAAGACAACCCTATCTTCCCACTCAGCCATAAAGAGGTTGGCGAGGCTTGGAGCATACTTAGCCCCCATTGCCACGCCAACACGCTGGGAGTAGAATGCCCCTCCATACCAAAAATAATTGTGGGACATACAAAAATCTAATGCATGGCCCACAAACAGCTTTCGGGCATGAGGGATATCCTCCCTTCTACTCATAGCCCAATTTAGGGCCAGTAACGCATCCTGGTGTTGGATAATGGTATACAAGCTCGCCACATCAGCCGTCACCAAATACAGTTCAGCTTCAGGGGGGACCTTTATCTCACTTAATGCTTTTAAGAGGTCGGTTGTGTCCCTCAAATATGCCCTAGTGTTTCTTACACTAGGTTGAAGAGCTCTATCAAGATACTCCCCCAACCTTGCCGTTACTGATCCTATCCCATTAACAATTGGGCGTAGTGGAGGGGTCACCTGGTCCTTGTGTATCTTGGGTAGGGTATAGATCACTGGTATCCTACAAGCACTCGGGACTAGATATTTAGTTTCTTTAATATTTAAAACCCCTTTTCCATATCCCCATTGGATTAGAGCCTCCAATTGATTTTTATATTGATCCGTAGGATCTACATCTAATCTCTTATATGTAGTAGTGTCACTTAGTAGTTCCTTTATCTGGTTGTCATAAAAAGATCTATCCAAAATGACAACCCCACCCCCCTTATCAGCGGGGCGTATAATGATTTCTTTTTTGTCCTCAAGGGACTTAATCCCATCTTTAAAGTGTCGAGCATTGACAACTTTCTTAAGGGGTAATACATCTAAATCATTCAATACTAAGTTTTTAAACACTTCTACAAAATGGTTACTAGGAATCTGAGGGTTAAATAAGGACCGATTCTTTAATCCACTGTCACTTTGTGTGACAGTTAAACTATCTATTGGACATCTCTTAGAGGGATGCATCAAGAAATGCTTCTTGATGTTCAGAGTTCGTACATACCTATGCACATCCATATATACTTCAAATTTATTCATCACTTTTCTCGGGGCACATTTAAGACCTGCCTTTAGAATGTTTAGCTCATTAGTATTTAATTGAACCTCACTTAAATTGAATATACCACCATCTACATGTCCCTCATTCTCTTTCTTGGATTGTTTGTATTGTTTCCGCCTTCCTGTCCGGCATCCTCTCCGTTTCTTCCCATTGGACCACTGTGTTGGAGAGGTACATTCCTTTGACCAGTATGTACCCCTGAGCCCCATCCCCTCGGAGTGCCTCCCCCCCTTCCCCCTCTCCCCCTCTGTTACAAAAAAGGTGGAGGAGGAGGGTGGTAAGGCGGGTATATGTTGTCACTATACCTTCTTCCCACATCTTCCTGTCTTAATGGTGCAAACCTATTATGCAGTGGTATCGGGAAACCCCTATTGTTCTCATAACCTTCTTGTGGCCACCTCTATATATCAGGTCTGTTACAGGGGAAATGCCTGCACTGACATTATATGCTGTATGTACTCCACATGCTGAAGTTATTCCTGTTATGTTGTACTGTATATTTTCCTCAAATAAAGCACTCCTCATTGTTAAAATAAATAAATAAAATGGTGAGCTTACAGCCCTGTTTACACCTTGCTTTTGCTTTGCTTTTCATTTGGAAAGTCTGAAAGTTGTGTGTACACTATACAAAAATGGAATGATCATGCCTCAAACTGAACTTTTCTTACAATTTTCTTATAGTGTGTACTCCACTTAAAAGTGTATGTTGTTTTCATTTGGGAAAGCCCATTCATTCCAAAATTGAATGTTAAAAGCAAATACAATGAAATTCAAAAGTCCTCAAATGTGCTGAGCATTGTTTTTTTTTACGAATATTTGTACAAAATACTAAAAGTGTATTGCAGGAGAAAAACAGGCAACAAAATAATGATACATTTGATGGCTCTTATTAGGAAGTAAGAATGAAATAATTTGTTGCACTAGTTATTTAAAAGTAGATAACTGGTACCTGTAAGAGAAAGAAATAACACCATTGTAGCCACTTGCTGGAGATATGATAATATATATATATATTATCTTGATAGGTGCTAAAATTAAAGTGTAACGCTTTTACTAAAAACAAAAAGGGACCCCTGTTGGAACCAATGACAGAATACATTGAAGGTGGAGGTTCCTTAGGAATTAATTTAAAGCGGGATTCCACCCTAAAGTGGAACCTCCACTGATTGGATCCCTCCCCCCCTCCGGTGTCACAATTGACACCTTTCAGGGGGGAGGGGGGTGGAGATACCTGTCAAAGACAGGTATTTTCACCCACTTCCGGGCATAGACTCCCGTGGGAGTCTACGCCATTTCCTGCCCTGCCGCGCTGTCTGTTGGGACACACACGGGTCCCAGTGACAGCGCGGAGATTTCCTATTGCGCAGCGTGGCTCGCGCATGCGCAGTAGGGAACCGGGAAGTGAAGCCGATTCGCTTCACTTCCTGATTCCCTCACCTAGAATGGTGGCGGCAGCAGCCGAGAGCCGAGCGATCGATCGGCCTCGGCTGCCGGCATCGCTGGAACCCGGGACATGTGAGTGTCCATTTATTAAAAGTCAGCAGCTGTAGTATTTATAGCTGCTGGCTTTTAATATTTTTTTTTTTTTGGTGGAATCCCTCTTTAAAGAACTAGGCTGCAAGTTGAAGGGAAGGACCTCCAAGGTGATATTCTCTGAAATATTGCCTGTGCCAAGCGCATCACAGGAAAGGCAGGGGGACATTAGAGAGCCGAATGCATGGCTTAAGATCTGGTGGAAGAAGGAAGGCACTGGGCTGACTTTTCATTGGGGTAAAACCTATATGCTAAAGATGGTTTGCACCTGAATGGAAGGGGGTCTGCTGTGCTGGGGGAGAGGTTTATGAGAAGTCTGGAGGAGTATTTAAACTAGGATTGAGGGGGGAAGGTGAACTAGAATTCCATCGGGCAGACAGGTCAGTTAGGGGTCAGACATTTATGGAGGGTGGAATGGGGATAGATGGGGGAAGGGTTATGGTAGGTGACAAGAAAGTTCCCATGTTGCAAACATTGGAAATGATAGTGCCATTTGTACTACTAAAAAAGATATGCAAAACACCAGAGCAAAATGTAATAATGCATTAAAGTGTTTCACGAAAGCCAGAAGTCTGCCAAGCAAAATAGGTGAGTTGGAAGCTCTCGTGCACGAGGAGAGATATGGTGTAATCGGTATTGCTGAAACTTGGCTTCATTCCTCACATGACTGGGCTATTAATATTCTTGGCTAAGCACTCTTTCGAAGAGACAGGGTAAAAAGGAAAGGTGGTGGGGGTCTGTCTCTATGTGAGAAGGGATCTCAAAGCGAGTGTGAATGAGGACCTAATTAACAGAGAGTGTGAAGTGGCAGTAGCATTATGGATGGAACTGCATAGACTGTAGATGTGCGTAGTTCAAAGTTAATCATTGGAATTTTTATAGACCACCCAATGATAATGAGGAGGTGGAAACTCAGCTCCTTGCACAGATGGAAAGGACTGCAAGGGCTGGAACGGTGATAATAATGGGGGATTTTAACTACCCGGAAATTGACGGGAGTAATGGCACTGCTGTAACAGTTAAAGGGCAAAAATTTATAAACCTATTATAGGACAATTTTATGGTCCCGTTTATTGAGGCCCCAACTAGGAATGATGCTCTGTTGGACCTGGTAATTTCAAACCATGCAGAGCTTATTACTAATAGATATATATAAAGGAACATCTGGGCAGCAGTGACCAAAACATGATTTCATTTGATGTTAGCAAACAAAAAACACATACGGTAAAGATAAAAACAAAAAAGCAAATTGTCCAAGGATGAAGGCTGCTCTCCAGGTCTTAGCCTGGGAGGGAATATCGGCATCAATGGACACAGAATAGAAATGGGAATTCTTCAAAAAGACTGTCTGCGAACTCACTGCAAAGTATATTCCCATGGGCAATAAGTTTAAAAGGCTAAAAAAAAAAAACTATGTGGCTCACGGCCAAAGTTAAAAAGCTATAAACAATAAGAAAAGAGTTTTTAAAAAATATAAAAATGAAGGAACACTATTGTTGTTTAAATGTTACAAAGAATATAACAGAATATGTAAAAAGGAAATCAAGGTAGCAAAAATTCAAAACGAACAACAGATTGCAAAAGATAGTAGGACAAATCCCCCAAAATTCTTCAAATATATTAATAGTAAAAAGGTCAGGTCTGAGCATGTAGGCCCTTTACAAAATAATCTAGAGTAGGTGACTGAGGACAAAGAGAAGGCAAATTTATTAAGTACAATCTTCAGTTCTGTGGTTCTGTGTATACAAAGAAGCATGGGGGAGCTCATGTCCATAATTGAGGTGGTAGTGACACATCCCCAAATGATTCACAATGGCTCAAAAGTAATATGGTCCAGAAATATTTAGACAGAATAAAGGTTGATAAAGCACTGGGACCAGATGGCATCAACCCATGGATCCTAAAAGAATTGAGCTCTGTCATTTCAAAGCCATTGTTTCTAATATTTAGGGACTCATTAATTACAGGAATAGTACCACTGGATTAGCGTAGGGCCAATGTGGTGCCTATATTTAAAAAGGGAACAACATATTTACCAAGTAACTGTAGACCTGTTAGTTTAACTTTTATAATCGGGAAGATACTGGAGAGTTTAATAAAAGACCACATAGATGAGTTCTTGCTGCAAAAAAATATTGTAAGCAATAGACAGCATGGATTCATGAAAGACAGAAGTTGTCAAACAAACCTGATTTCTTTTTATGAGGAAGTAAGTAAGACCTTTGCAGATGACACCAAGCTATGCAGTGGAATAACGTCCTTACAGGATGTCTCCAATTTACAAGCCAACCTAAATTGTGCGATGTGGCAGATGAGGTTTAATGTTGATAAATATAAAGTTATGCACTTGGGGGCTAAGAATATGCATGCATCATACATACTAGGGGGAGTACAACTGGGAAAATCCACAGTGGAGAAGATCTGGGGGTTTTGGTAGATCATAAACTCAATAATAACATGCAATGCCAAGCGGCAGTTTCCAAAGCGAGCAAAGTCCTTTCTTGTATTAAGAGAGGTATGGACTCCAGAGAGAGCTATAATTTTACCCCTGTACAAATCATTAGTAAGACCTCATCTGGAATATGCAGTTCAGTTTTGGGCACCAGTTCTCAAAAAGGATATGAGGGAACTGAAGAAAGTGCAGAGAAGGGCAAACAAACTGATAAGAGGCACGGAGGAGCTCATTTATGAGGAAGATTAGAGGAACTGAATTAATTCTCTCTTGAGAAGATGAGATTAAGGGGGATATGATCAACATGCACAAATATATAAAGGGTCCATATAGTGAACTCGATCTTGAGTTATTCACTTTACAGTCAACACAGAGGACAAGGGGGCACTCTTTACTCCTAGAGGAAAAGAGATTCCATCTCCAAATACGGAAAGGTTTCTTCACAGTAAGAGCTGTGAAAATGTGGAATAGGCTCCCTCCAGAGGTGGTTCTGGCCAGCTTAGTAGATTGCTTTAACCACTTCGGCCCCGGAAGATTTGGCTGCTCAATGACCAGAGCATTTTTTTGCGATACGGCACTGCGTCGATTTAACTGACAATTGCACGGTCGTGCGATGCTGTACCCAAACAAAATTCACATCCTTTTTTCCCCACAAATAGAGCTTTTTTTAGTGGTATTTCATTTTTATGTGTTTTTTATTTTTTTCGCTATAAACAAAAAAATTGCTTAAAATTTGAAAAAAACACTATTTTGTACTTTTTGCTACAATAAATATCCCCAATTTTTTTTTTTTTAAAGGCATTTTTTTTTCTCATTTTAGGCCGATATGTATTCTTCTACATATTTTTGGCAAAAAAAATTGCAATAAGCATATATTGATTGGTTTGCGCAAAAGTTATAGGGTCTGTAAAATAGAGGATAGATTTATGGCATTTTTATTATTATTATTATTTTTTACTAGTAATGGTGGCGATCTGCTATTTTTATCATGATTGTTTTTAGGACAATTGACAATTATACAGCGATTACGGTATAAATGTCACGGGCGGGGAAGGGGTTAACACTAGGGGGCTATCAAGGGGTTAACTGTGTTCCCTGACTGTGTGTTCTAACTGTAGGGGGAGGGGACTGACTAGAGGGGATGACATATCGTGGTTCCTAGCTATTAGGAACTCACAATCCATCTCTCCTCACAGAACAGTAACAAGAGGCAGAACCGGGACCCGTGTGTGTGTGTAAAGAGACAGATTGTGAGTTCCTAATTAAAAATGATTTATGTAGTCACTATAGATTACATTCTTTGAACACTTGTGTACTTGGTCAAGACATGTACAGAATTGCACGCAATGATTAAGTGACATTGCCCTAAAGCTTTCTGAGATAAAGTCAATCAGGCAACAAACAGCTATGGAAAGCACGTATGCAAAAGACAATCCAGTATTTTTTTGTTGGCAGAATCATATATCATCTGTAATCCATTAAGAGAAAAATCTTCCAAAAACAGATTAATGCTTCAAAAACAAAATCCCCTTAACTCTGTACATCTGTATATATCTTATTCCTTATTTTTTTTTTAGATTGAGTACCATGAATACTGTAGATAGTAATTAATGAAAACCCTTATTCCAGGTAACGGTACCTTGTTACTTTTCCAATCCTATGTGATCATAAACAGTAAAGTTATCAGGAAGAGCACTTCACTTAGGATACTATTAAAATATAACTAAAGGCAAAACTTTTATTTTTCGTTACGTATAGAGTGGAGAGGGATTAGAATACCTGTCAGTTTTTACTGGTGTTTGTGCACCCATTTGGAACAGTCACCCTCTCGATTTGTCCTGTTTACTTTCACCGAAAGTAAAAGTAAAAGAAAATTCTAAATTTTGGATTACCACCAGAACAGTAATAGAGGGGAATTGGCTCTGGTGATCCTGGTCACACGCCAAGATTTCCTCACATTGGAGGAATTTCTTCTAACTTTCTATTTTGACTAGGGATTTGGAAGTGAGGGGAAATCTCCCCTATGGGATACAGATGACAAAAAACCCATAAACGCAGTTGAGGGGTGTTATGAAATGCACGGTTGAGCGGTTTTCTTTAGCATTCCCAATTGCCCCTGCTTTTATGTCCATGGAAAAACTATAGGTCCTGTCGTGTAAACATTGGGTATACCCTATACCCCTAATTTTTACTTACTCTCAAACTGTTCATGCAAAGAAGTGGGGCCCACACAGACATCAAGTGACTAAGTACAAATACAGATTGCCATAAGGTCACCGCATATACTGACAATTTAGTCTTCTTTCCTTCTTCCCTAGAAATTATGACAATATCTCTAACTTCAAATTAAACTTCTCCAAATCAGAAAGTATGCCACCCCAGATATGACCAAATCAGAGGGAACTTTCTCTTCAAATGGTCCTCTTCCTAATTCAGATATCTGGGAACCAATATTCCCTCTCATTCTTAAACAGATTTTCGAGGATTATCAAAGGGGGTGTACAATGCTGAGACAAAGATGCAATCACATACTTTTGTCATAAAAACATTGTGAAAATGTTTTTTTTTGCCACATTTATTGTACCTTCAAACACTACCACTAAATCTGCCCCTGGGTTATCTACAAGACTTGTGGGCATACTTCTTGAGATATGTCTTGCTGTGAGAAAGACCAGACTCAATAGAGCCATTCTTTGAAAGCAAGGGAGGAAGTGGTTCCTGGATCAAGTAAAATAAAATGCAACTGTTCCCCTACCCAGGTTAGTCGATTGATGTATGCTAAAGGGTCTAAATCCCTAGAACCTTATTCTGGACGAATTCCAACTTGCCAATCTCAAGCCTCATGTCTCCTGTCTTGGGTTTCCTTCAGTCCCCGTCTGTATAATCCCAAATTTTCCAAACCTGCTTGAGAGAGATATTTTTGGGCTAACTCATTTCTCTGATCACCACAGACTAATGGTTAGGGTAGACTTAGATGCTGATTTCAGTTATCATTGAGTTTTGCTGAGATGTTCCCAAATCAGTGCTTATTTTCTTTTCTTTTTTTCATTATTTTATATTTTTTAATTAATTATTTATTCTTTATTCATTATTTTCTTCCAATACAAAATATCTTAAAAACAATTCAGACATTCCAGACTTATTTTCAATAACTACCCAACTAATGAAAATCAATTAGAGAAACTACCCAATGCAAACAAAATATGCCTAACCCAGTCTCCATTGTGCCACACCTTTACGCTACTCCATTGGAAATGGTAAACAGAGGAACCCACTATTCCTGTGAGATTGGGAGGAGGACCTACAGACTACTTTCTTGCAGGCTCAGAAAGATTATATCCTTTTTGCTCACAAAAAGTCAATTTCCTGTATATAATAGGAGAGACGATTATAAGTTGCTTACCAGGTGGTACAGAACTCCCACTAAACTACACCAGATTTGCCTGCAAGTCTCACCTTTCTGCTCACCATGCAATGATGTAGAAGTTATTGTTCTACACAATTTCTGGAGCTGCCCAAGTCTCCAAGCCTTTTGGGATGTGTGTCTCTTGCAAACAAGTCTGTGGTATACCTACTACCTACCTATACATCTCATGAATGCCACTATATCATGTACAGTAAACCTGTGCTGTGAAAAAAAAAAGAACTAGCTAACAACGAGCAACGGTTCACTAGAATATGTGCAATTCAACCGATAGAAAATCTTACTTTAGCAATAATAGACCAGTCTGAGAAATACCTTTCGCTGGATGCCATGACATCTTTTTTTTCAAAGGGTCATTTGAATTAAATTTCAGATTTTATAAACATACAACTGTAGCACATGGCATGAAAATGGTACAATGCAGACTCAATTACAGAGGTTCACAAAGCATTAGACACCAAAGGTGGTATATTTGGTCAACAATAAAAAAATACCATATAGAGCACCAAGGTCAGCCATGAGTATAGAAAGAGGAAAAAAAAAACATAAAAGAAAATTAAAACTATAATAACATGATGATGTGATCTCATTATACTATAGTGATATGAGGCTATGATGAGCATGTCACAATGGCTGGGAGAGGCCACCCTGAAAGGGAACCCTATGAGATACTAAGAAAGGTCTATGTAGCCTTCATAAGGGGCAAACCTATAAGATTCTGATGCCTAAAAGAGAAGTAGTATAGCAAATCACACATCAATATCCGCAGACAACAAAGTGAGCCACCTGGACTGAATCTCCAGTAAAGCTCTATTAATGAGATTAATCCAAAATTGAAGAGTGGGAGGGGACAGATCTTTCAATTTAAGTTCTAATGCCTTTAAACCATTTAAAAATAATACCTGACACAACACTTTCTGTGAGCCACTCAGGCCCTTGCCATCTTTATAAAGAATAGACATGACTCCTAAGAAGACAACTTTTCTCTCCCCTGGCACCTCCCTCTTCACTCTTTGCCAAATGCTATAAGGCTCTGGATTTTTAAACCACTAGGCTCCCTCCTTACCCTTAGTGGGGAAAGCACTAAAGGATACTCCTCCTAGGTCCTCCACTATACTTTTGCTTATTCCACTCACCTCTCACCTCCCCCCCTTTTCTTAGCCCAATTCTACTTTATCAGGCTTGTCTTACCCTACCGTCTGCCCCCCCCACCCCAATAATAATTAGAAGGAAAGAATGAAGACATCAGTGTTGGCAATACATTCCTTATTGTTATTAGTGAACAGGAACACCAGATACAATAGGACCAGACATGAGATAACCACACTAATGGTGCACGTCAGCTTATACTCAGTTTATATTATCCCCATACTGCAAAAAGTTTTACCGGCCTTGACCATTTTAATGAGATATGTATCTGTATACATATATATTTTATATTTATTGATATATACATTCACCGGCCACTTTATTGGGTACACCTTGCTAGTACCAGATTGTATCCCATTTTGCCTTCAGAACTGCCCTAATTCTTTGTGGCATAGATTCAACAAGGTGATGCAAATCTTCCATTCCACCACATCCCAAAGGTGCGCTATTGGACTAAGATATGGTAACTCTGGATGCCATTGGAGTACAGTGAACTCATTGCCATGCTCAAGAAACCAGTTTGAGATGATTTGAGCTTGTGACATGGTGCATTATACTGCTGGAAGTAGCCATCAGAAGATGGGTACACTGTATTCATAAAGGGGTGGACATGGTTAGCAACAATACTCAGGTAGGCCACGGTGTTTAAACATTGCTCATCAAGGGGCCCAAAGTGTGCCAAGAAAATATCCCTCACACATTAACCTCCCTGGCGGTAATTACGAGTGTGAGTGTCAGTGCCAAAAGCGGTAACCCTGAGCCACGCTCGGGATTACAATGTAGTATCCCTGTAGTGTCACTTACCTTGTCCCTTGATCCCCTGATGTCCTCCCGCTGTGTCCTCCGGCTGATGCCAGCTTCTGGGTTCCCTTCCCTGCGAGCACTGGCAATGCAGGGGGCAGAACCGGGTGGGAAATTCAAAAAAAGTAAACAAAAAATGACATACACACAATACATTGTAATCTGTTAAGATTACATTACTGTATTAAACCATTTCACTTCAGTTTTGTCCCTAGTGCTTTGTCCAGTGCCCTCCCTGCACTTTTATCATTCTTTCTGCCTTGAGAACATCCATGGCATCCAAAAAGGGTCCCTTTAGGTCAAAAGTGGTTAGAAAACAGCGATAGTGAATTAGAATCACTTGCAGAATTGCGTGATAGTGATTGTGGGGAAATTTGTCATGAGACACTGAAAGTGACAACAGTGACGTCTGCGACTGAGCTCAGTGATGCGCGAATTTGGTGCTTTATTGACTGTGGTACAAATCAGTCAGTGGCAGTGCCCCCAAGATTCCCATTTACTGGAGCATCTGGTATGAAAGTAGACATTGAACATGACATCCCCTTGGCATACTTATAATTAATTGTGACCGACAAGATTATTGAAAAAATTGTTACGGAGACAAACCGGTACCAAGAGCAACGATTAGCTACTCTGCGTCGGAAGTTTCCAAGAAGCAGAAAGTGGGAACCAGTGACCAAAGATGACATTTGGAAATTTCTGGGCCTAATAATACTTCAGGAGTGTTGGGGAAACCCCTCAGAAGTGGTATTGGACAACCCATAAATTATTTGCCATTTCATTTTTTGGCACAGTCATGGTACAGATTTTCCCTGATCATGAAATTTTAACACTTGGAAAACCATGAAGAATGTTATGAAACTGCTCATCCTGCACCAAAATGTAAGAAAATTTGGGAAGTATCTCAAATGATTGTAAAGAATTTCCAACTGAGCTATGTGCCAGAAAGAGATATCAGCATAGATGAAAGTCTAATAGCCGACAAGGGAAGGCTAAGCTAGGTACAATACATTGAATCAAAGAGAGCCCGATTTGGTATAAAATCATAGAAGTTATGCGAATTGCCAACTGGCTACATTTTGAATTCAGTCATATACCCTGGAAAAGGAACAAAATTCAATCCAAAATAGAGAAACTATGGAATGGCAACATCTTCCATTCTTTCACTCATTGAGCCATTGCTTTTATACGTCTCCTGAACTTTATCAGTTTCTTCTGCAAAACGAAACAGGTGCCTATGGAACCATTACGGCTAACCAGCGCAACATGCCGCCAACGTTTGGCAATAGGAAGCTGAAGACTGGAGAAATGGTTCCCTGGCAGAAAGGCGAAATGATGGCACTGCAATGGCATGACAAGAAAGATGTGTGCCTAATGAGTACAGTTCATAATACCTCCAATGTTATGGTACACACAAAAGGTGGGAAAGAAATCATGAAGCCACAAGTAGGATTAGATTACAATAGCACCATGGGAGGTGTCGACATAGCCGACCAAGCAATGACATTCTACCCAGCAATGGGGAAAAAGCAAAAGAAGTACTACAAGAAGATCTTCAGGCATCTTCTTGAACAATGCTTTTACAGGCCCATGTTTCAAAAGTTTTCATACCTAGGAAGTTTACTATACCAATATGAAGTGTCTAGTATTACGGTGACTAGTATTATTGCACCCTTGTTTGGACACATTTTTTAGTTTTTTTGGTTTGATTACATTATTGAATAAAATGTATTATTATTATATTATTATTTTTTATAATTATTTATAATTATTTATTATATTATAATTTATGATTTTTTGTTTCAAACTTTATCATACCCGGGTGTTTACTAGACTCTTGTTTGGACAGATTTAAGTGAGTTATTCCTAAGAATTACAGGCCTAAAATACAAAACAACAAATTTCCATGCAAAACAATGTACCGCACTGACATTCACAAATACTGACATAATCAGACTGCCAGGGAGGTTAAACCACCACCACCGGTCTGAACCATTGATACAAGGCACAATAGATCTATGTTTTCATGTTGCTTACGCCAAATTCTGACCCTACCATCTGAATGTCGCAGGTGAAATCAAGACTCATCAGACCAGGCAACGTTTTTCCAGTTTTCTATTGTCCAATTTTGGTGAGCCTGGGCAAATTGTAGCCTCAGTTTCCTGTTCTTAGCTGACAGGAGTGGCATCCAGTGTGGCGTTCTGCTGCTGTAGCCCATCTGCTTCGAGGTTTAATGTGTTCTGCGTTCCGAGAAGGTATTCTGCATACCTTGGTTGTAACGAGTGGTTATTTGAGATACTGTTGCCTCATCTCAAAACCAGTTTGCCTATTCTCCTCTGACTTCAACAAGGCCTTTTTGTCCATACAACTGCCGGTCACTGGATATTTTCTTTTTTTCTCTGTAAACCCTAGAGATGGTTATGCGTGAAAATCCCAGTACATCAGCAGTCAATACTAGTAGACCAGTCTGTCTGGCATCAAGAATCATGCCACGTTCAAAGTCACTTAAATCCCCATTCTTTTTTTCGTTCAGCCTGCAGGGTTCTAAACAGAGAGGATGGATGAATCACCTACTGTGGCCATTGTATTCTGTCAGCCAGCGCAGCAGTTCCATGTATAGCCAGGTTTAGTAAAGCTGCATACAAGGAAAGAGGGGTTAGAGCTTTAAGGAGCAAAATACAGAGGGGTGAGATGTATCAGTAGATGCACACGAAGGAATGAGATGAAGGGCCTGAGGAGAAACACAAAGTGGAGTTTTGAGAACTATTGACCAGGGGGGTGAGATTTCTGTGAAAGGTGGACGCAGAGGGGAAAGGTCAGAGATCTGATGATTTGTGCACAGAGGGGTGAGAGGCTCCAGGAACAGCAGATGCCCACTCAGTTTATCTACAACCATGTCAGCCCTGGCACCAGCAATTATATTTACAACACATTTCCCCAAGTTTACAGTAGTAGAATAAATTCATTTTAAACTTGCTTCCATTTAGGTGGGCAGGCCAAGTTAACAGTGCACTGAAATAGAGTCAGTGACTGTTATGGGCTTTTTTGAAATGCGTTGAACAGAAGAATATTACAGCAACTGGTAAAGCGATTTCTTAGCTAAAAGTTTTATTTCATAAAAAGACAAGTTCGAATTTTATGCACAAACATATTACCTTACTAATAGAAGAATCACAAATTTATCTTAGGCTCTGTGCACACTGACTTAAAAATAGCTGCTTTTACAGGAGTTTTGTGTTCTGCCTGTAGAAGCAGCTCAATGTTATCCTATGTGTCCATGCAGATTAGGATGGTTACAGGCATATTTTAAACTCAACGTTTAGAGGCAGGAAAAAAACAAACTTCTGGTTTGTGTTTCTGATTGGAGCTTTCTGCCAGAAAAAATGCACAACTCTCCTAAACTCCTCTAAACTATGTACAAAAATGCTCTATATGAGCGTTTTTTCTGCAAAAGGCACTGGCATTTTTTTTAAAGCCCAGTGTGCAAAATGCCTTGCAGTTTGCAAAACCTAACAAATTGTCTAAAATGAAAAAAAAAAGTAGATAAAAAAGCTTTGATCATTCACTTCCCAGCAGACGGCGGGTGACCTATTCAGTGGCCAGAGGCGCTAACTGCTTTTTAACATCCTAGCATTGCAGGTCTGGGGGCACCCACAGTACTATACAGGAATTACAAAATGACATACAAGAAACTGATAGTGCTTGCTATGTAAGGAAGGTGACAGTTTCATATGTTTGTTATGTGCACAATGGGGAATCCCCTGCTAACAGCGGAGATGGGTCACTGGTGGTTAAAACAATGGCAGGCGCCAGCTCCTTAATAACCAATGACTCATCATTGCTGGCTGACAGCAGGGATGAGTAAAAACGCAATAGTGTAAAAAAATGCAGCAAAAATGCATAAAAACCACAAGAAAGTCACACTACATAATCAGACTGAAAATTGGATCAAATCGCAGCCAAGTAAATGTGAGCTGAGCTGCAAGTTCAAAGATTGTTATCTCTCCATATGTATAAAGAAGACAAATTAATCTGACAGTAAAGTAAATATGTCAGATAAGTATGTAAATGGAATTTATTTCAAATTTCTCCTTGAAATTCTCACACATAGCCCTAGGTGTCAGGAAGACAAAGCCTTTCTACTCGATCATTTAAAAATAAAGTGTAAGGAAGCAATTTATAAGGAAACTCAAAAGCCCCGTACACACGAGAGGACTTATGTCTGACAGACTTCCGAAGGAGTCCTGCCGGAGTTCTGCCGGAGTTCCGACTGAGCGGACTTGGCCACACACAATCACACCAAACTCCGACGGATTCGAACGTGATGACGTACGACTGGACTCGAATAAGGAAGTTCATAGCCAGTAGCCAATAGCTGCCCTAGCGTCGGTTTTAGTCCGTCGGAATAGCATACACACGAGCGAATTTTTCGAAGGGACCAGGTCCGGCGGAAAAATTTGAAGCATGTTCCATTTCTAAAGTCCGTCAGACTTTTGCGAATCAAAAGTCCGTTGCAGCCCACACACGATCGAATAGTCTGACGGAATCAGTCCGTCGGACTTTGGATGTTGAAAAGTCCGCTCGTGTGTACGCGGCAAAAGGGTTGTTGGGATAGCATTGGTTCAGATGGGTCTTGACTGCAAACATAAGAAAAGCCTGAGTAATTGATGGACCAGCACAGCAATAAACTTTCAGCCAAAGGCACACTTGGGTGTGAAGGGAGGGCTTTATTGAAGGTAGTTGGCCACCCGATATCACTTTTACATTAGTCTTCAATGACTGCAATATGTAGATATAGCCAAATTAGTCCAAACAGAAAAATAATTGCAGTTTGTGAAATCAGAAAAATATTGATTCTCTCTGGAGGAGAGTTCATCTGTAAAATGGATAACTACTGGAATGACTCTTGCACAGACATATGACATCAGGAAGGCTCAGAAGGGTTACGTTTATCCACTAATTCATAATCAAAGTTTGGTCAATTAAATTGCTGACTTTGCTGGAGCGGTAGCTTGAAAAGGTCAGGTACTGTTTTAGCACAAATACTGGACCGAAAGGATTTTTAGGCTTTCACTGAGAAAATGATGGAGTATCTGTCAAGGATATATTCTCAAGCCATAAGTCTATCTTGATGGCAGGCTTGTAGCTCTAAAATAATATAAGTGTCAGGATTGGCAAACGATACCTTTCAGGTGAGGTATGACACCATGTGGGTCAACTCACAATAATGTGGATGTAGTGACTAGATGTCTCCTGGAATCACTAATAGGGGAAGATGATTGGGAAGCTTCTGAAGCAACCAACTTTGCCACAATAGCTCATATACAGATGGACAACCACATTTCCGGAGTTCCAAAGAAAGACAGTAGTAGTGAAGAGCAAAGGGCAAGAACTGAAAATTGCTTCAGAAGCAGGACAGGACAACAGCCAGTAAAATGTTTGTGGAAGGCAAAACCTTAAAGAGAGTTTGCCTATTAAAAAAGTTAATGTGCCATTTAGATTGCAGGTTCTGTGTGCAGCATTGTTGTAGAAAGGTTTCCTTGCTCCATTAGATATAGACTATGTGAAAGGTGAGGCTGCCTTAATCTGCATTCCATGCAAATATAAAGATATGAGAGAAAGGAAGATTTCAGTGATTTGGAAAACCAAAATGTACGCATGTTGATACTACTGCAGTAGAAGAAGTGGGTAGTCTGTGTTGGATTTGTAATATGACTCATAGAAGGAATGAGAAATCTCCATACTTACCCTACATTCTTAGTTTCCATGGGATCTCTTGATGATGAACTACCTGCAAGTACAAACGATTGCCTTTGGCCAATGATATGTTTAAGTGCTTACTGATCATCTCATAAAGTGGACGGACGCTGTTCTACCAAATATTTTCTTGACCGAGACAGATTGTTTCAGATTAATAGTCCTGCTGCAATTAGCTATCTTATAAACTGAAAAGCCAACCATGCTATACCATCCACAGGGTAACACTGCTCGCAAGAGGCTTCATCAGATGTTGCTCGCAATATGAAATATGGAGAGCAAGCAAAACATTTTTGGAATGCCTATCTACCTAGGTTAATATGAATGCATAATATTATTGTGACATACCAAACCAGGACAGTGGCTTTTGGAAGGGACTGCAGGGTGGCCTCTTGCGTACTGACAATGGGCCTTGGCTTTTAAGGGAACACTGCTCTTTGGAAGGTGAGTGTCTGGGGGATCTGTGGAGTGGTCTTGTTTCTGATTCAAATCTATGTCTCTCCAAAATACACAGACTCTGGGAACTGGAGGACTCATACATATTTAGGACCTCTATGCCAAAAACCAGCAATGACCGTTTTAGATTGTGATACTCAGAGCAGATGTTAATAGACATGTGCAGAGTAAAATATTTCGTTTCGGAATTTCGTTTTCGTCCGGAAAATTAATTTATTAAGTTACTCCCGAAATTCGTTTTTATTTATTTAGTTTTTCATTCAAAAATTGCATTCGTCCGAAAATCCACATGAATTACGGTTGAATCTGTCTTTGAAGGCTTATGGTGTCTGTCGAATGTATAAAGAAGATTCGACGGAGCTAGTATATAGCATACTTTAGAACCCTATTAAAGTCTATGGGACTCCAACGTTCAAAATCTAAAGTACTAATTTTAAAGGCTAATATGCAAGTTACTGTCCTAAAAAGTGTTTGGGGACCCGGGTTTTAAAAACGGCAGTTTTTTCGGGAGCAGTGATTTTAATAATGATTAAAATGAAACAATAAAAGTGTAATATTCCTTTAAATTTCATACAGAGGGGTGTCTATAGTATGCCTGTGAAGGGGCGCATGTTTCTGGTGCTTAGAACTGTCCCTGCACAAAGTGTAATTTATGCAGGAAAAAAAGTCCTTTAAAATCACTCGCAGCTATTATGAATTGTCGGCTCCGTAATACAGAGAACACTCATTGAAAGTCATTGATAAAAAAATAAAAATAAAAAAAATTAAAAAAAAAGCGTGGGGGTCCCCCAAATTCAATTACCAGGCCCTTCAGGTCTGGTATGGATATTAAGGGAAACCCTGCGTCAAATTTAAAAAAAAAATTGACGTGGGGTTCCCCCTAAATATCCATACCAGACCCTTCAGGTCTGGTATGGATATTAAGGGGAACCCCGCGTCAAATTAAAAAAAATTGACGTGGGGTCCCCCTAAAAATCCACACCAGACCCTTTATCCGAGCACGCAACCTGGCAGGCCGCAGGAAAAGAGGGGGGGACAAGAGAGCGGCACCCACCTCCCTCCTGAACCGTACCAGGAAACATGCCCTCAACATTGGGAGGATGCTTTGGGGGTCCGTGACCCCTCAAAGCACCTTGTCCCCATGTTGATGTGGAGAAGAGCATCATCCCCACCATCACCCGCCCCCTCTGATGTAACGGAAACCTGCCTGTGTTACATCAGAGGGGGGCGGGGTCACCCATACGTCACGGGAAACCCGGGTTTCCCCTTGCGTCAGAGGGGGGTGGGGTCAGGTGATGGGTGGCCCCGTTAGCTAAAAGCAATCTGTCTGGGGTCTCCTGATATAATCTAATTTAAGGTGTTATGTGTTAAGTGTCTTTGTCCCATTGTGTGCCTCCTAGTTGTGCATTCCCATTGTTAATTGAGTCACCTATTGTTTTGGTCTGTCGGCTCATCTTGGAGATGAGATTAATGTTGTGCTCACGTTACCTTGTTATTGAACTGCTGTGAGATGTTATATTTTTATGTTGATTAGCTTACTTAGATTATGTTTATGTTGGCTGTTCCTTAGCTATGTTAATTATATTCCTGTTTACAGTTTGTATTGTATACGATAATGTGATCAGGCTTACCTGATATTTTGTGGTATATCAATTCTGTGTGAGTTTTCAAAAAAGAGAGTTCCAGTTTGCATCTAAGCTTTTGTCAGTTAGTCTTGGATGGTCAGCTGTAATATTTGGTTCCTGATTCCAGACTGGAGGAAGCTATATCTTGACGGAAGCACCGAAGCTGGGTGCTGGACAGATCCCTCACAATTATGGTATACAGCACTGCTATAATAGGGAGGTGCAATAGTGCAAATAGTTCCTACCGTTTCAGTAAAGAAGCAATATAATCACCTTGATTATTTTGAGTGTCAAGTTATTGCTGTTTGTAGGACATTTAGCTCCTATTTAATTTACCAATAAAAAATAAAGTGAAAATAATCATGGATCAGATATTTATTTTTGATCGGTTAAATAAAGATGGTAAGAAAGGAATGCCAGTTTGTATTTATGTATTTGATACTGTATATCAGCTAATATATTATAACTATTTCAATTATAAATATTTTCTCTGAAACTATGCTATAGGCTATGTTAATAACAGAAGACCTGCTTCTTTATTACATGTTTTTTTTCACTGTGGTCATAGGCAACTATATAGGAATACTTTGACACAGCACTTTACCTATGACAACTTGATAAGAAATAATATCCTTTAGCAAGGAACAATACGCTTCACATTAATAATTATCCTACCAAAATTAGCGTATGCTGTAAATTGCCTCCAGCATGGCCCCTGTTTCTTCTTGCCGGAGGCTGCCATTTTTCTGAAGCCCAGAGCCCCTGAATAGCAGTAATTTTTTAGGCTGTCAGCAGAATGTCAGCAGAATGGCCTCTAATGGCTCTGATTTTTGGCACAATGCCAAAAATGAAAAGCAACTGAGCATTTGAAAAGCAGGATGAGAAAGTGTATTACTAGATTTCAAACAGTATATGCACTTATTTTCAATGTTTTACATAGCTATACCTACAAAAGGATCTAACCTAAAGTGATCTAGCAGGACTTAATTTTCCACTTTAAGTACATGAAACATCCTGGGTAACACTAAAAGTTTAAAGAAATGCATTCACACAGTTAGGCAGTAGGGCCATCTTAAAGGACCATTAATCGCTTTGTAGCAGGCATGTTGTCATGGACCAATGAAAGATTGTTGTAATGCAATTTTTTATTTTGGCCACAAGATGGAGACAGAGAGATGCTGACTGGTCCTTCCAGAAAACTGAGAGACTGAGAGACGCTGGGACTGAGACTGAGAGACACTGGTTAAAAGGGGAGGTTCAGGAAGTGCTGAGGGGACAGAAGACAGGGAAGTACTGAGGCAAAAGAGAGAGAGAGTGCAGACAGGAGACAGAGGAGAGGAGATCGCTTAAAAGAGTGGGAGATACCAAGACTCAAAAAGTCCTTTGCTGGGACACAGTAAAACTTAATAGTGAGGAGAGGAGGAGTCTGTAAGGGTAAGTAACTGAGGTGCCAGAGTGAGGAGAGAGACACCTGCTAAAACCAGGGACTGTGTGCCCCAACAGAGGAGGAGGGATATCCTGAAGCCCGGGAAAATGAGTCTGTGAGAAGAATAAGGAGAGCAGTCTGAGGAGAGAGAGGAGGGTAGATAGAGAGTCTAGGAGCACAGGAAAAGAAAAGGCTCTGACATGACAGTGCAGAGACAGTAAGGGGAGAACAACTGTGCCCATGATTGTCAGCCAGAGAAAGACATAGCCCGAGTTGGCAGAAATCCACAGCCATTTGCGGAATCTCCTAAGTCTGTAGCGAGTTATCGGTCCAGTGTGTAGAGAGGACGAGGTGCCATTGGAAGCTGATACAGTGTGGGGAAGCAGTTCTGGGACCAGATTGTGGGGAGACGAAGCCACTCCCAGGAGGCTGTCTTTGCCGTGCTGCCTGCCACCCTAAGCAACCTAAGTGAGTTGACACCTGATCAGAGAGGCGACTAAATCAGTGTTACCGGGACTGGTGAGCGGGCCTTGTGGCGAATACTTGCTACCACTGCTAGGGAATAAAGTCACTAGGAGCGACTTAACCAGTGACCCCATAGCTCTAATACTGCCTGCAGGCCTTACTGATGGCCGCAACGCGTGCCAACGAGCTCTAACAAAACTTAGGACTAAGACTACCCCTAGTTGTAACTACCTTGTAGCTTTATCTGCTGGCCAGTTTAAAGGGGTACCATACCTCTGTCTATTTGTTTGAGTGCACTCGAAACATAGTGTGGATTTATAAGGACCCTTGTTGCATTTAAAGTTTATATGCATTATTTGCTGCTAACCTGCCTGCTGAGTGTGTTCAATTCAGTTTAACTGTTAAGCCAGTGACGTAACTAAAACCCTCAGGGCCCCCCGATGCAAGAAACCATGGAGGGCCCCCCTAACAGCGCTCTTTTCTCTGAGCCCGATGGCGGAACACCAGGACCCAGTCACAACTGGGTGGCCATCTATAAAAGAACTGATTTCTCCATCCCCCCCCCCCCTCCTGCTTCTCCTCCTCTCCCTCCCACAGGCATTCAAGGGCTGCAGGAGGAAAATGGAGAGATGGGTTCCTCTATGTTGGTGTTTCTCAATCTTTTTCCAGTTAGGGCACCCTTGAAGTACACCCCTAAGTGAATGGGGCTGCATTGCAACCATCCTGCAACTGTGAGCATTGCAGGGTATTTATATATACTGTGATTCTGTACTTGTCAAATATGCTGCAGAAACCCTCCTCCACTGAGTCTGGCTGCAGCCATTTTAACTGTGGGTAGCTGAAGCTGCTGCCTGTTCACTTCCTGAATTGACAGACACACACCTCCAGCTCTGCAGCTCTCATTGGCCCTCTTATGACTCCCCCCTCCCCCACTTCCTGGCAAACTCTCATAAGAGTGAGAGAGAGAGCTGTGCATGATGTCATAAGCCTGGGCTTTTTACCAGACAAGAAACAGAAAGTGGGCTGTATAAGGTATTTACTGGCAGAAAAAAAATGTTTTACTATCCAAAGGTAAAACAACAAGGGCAGAAGATGCAATAGATGGAAAGATGAAAAAATGACTGTTCCACTTTAAAAGATTTTGATTCTCACCTGATAGGGATAATCTGTCCAGAACTCCCTTTGGTCCCAAAACCATGGTTTCTAAAGCAATATAAAAATAAAAAATATATATATATTTAGGTGATTGACAAGTGAAATATAAAAGATAAAATTGAAACTAAACTCTTTCAGACATATTAAAAATGTAATGTAAAAATAGTAATGTGCAGGAAGTGGCTTATATTCTATTGTTCAGACAGAAACAACAGGTATGAAAAAAACAAAGAGAAGGTATACAGTATTGGCTTAGTATGTAGCTCCAAGGATTGTATATTTCCTTCAAGATGCTGCAGTCTTTCGTGAACCTACTACAGTGACCACGCAGGAAACTGGCTCCCAGAAGAAGAGGGGTTGGTATCACTATAGTTAAACTGAAAATTTAGATTAAAGTGGTATTAAACCCAAAACCAAAAATGTATTATATTACAGCTTACCAATCCTCAGATGTGGTGGCTGCATTCGTTTTCTCTTTTTCTCTGGTTCACCTGGTAATCTGGCCAGTAACACATACCCTGTATTAGAGTGCCTCCACACTGGACAAAGGACTACAGGGCCACAGCAGACAGCAGCATTCAGAAATCAGAATAGAGAAGGGAAGATATCACCGCTCCAGGAGGTCAGACGATAGTAAACCTCTTCACCAGTTTAGAAGCCACAGGTGCTGGCAATTGCATGTAGCAATAATTAGGAAGTAGATATGGACAGCCGCACTTTGAATAAATTGTCTTTTTTATTCAAAAAGTAATTAGGAAGTAGGTCTGGACAGCCCTTTTTATTTAAAAAAATCACATCAAAATCAAAGATGCATGCCACAGCAGACAGGGGGCTGACGCGTTTCACACTAAAAGTAGTGATTATTCATAGCTATGAATAAGCACTACTGTTAGTGCGAAACGCATCAGTCCCCGTCTGCTGTGGCATGTATCTTTGATTTTGATGTGATTTTTTTAAATAAAAAGGGCAATTTCTTCAAAGTGCAGCTGTCCAGACCTACTTCCTAATTACTGCAGACAGCAGCATTGTCAATCTGTGGAGGGGGTGGGGGGGTGGTTATATATACTAGTAGATTTAGCTACACTAACAATCTGGATCCAAACTCCAGCTCACACTGTAGTTGCACAAGCAGTTACAGCAACAGTTTTATTCTCTTTTGGGATAAAGGTTTTACAGGAATAAAAGCTGCTCATTGTTGGCTCCCTGTGAGTGGTAAATGGTTTGTCTCAATGCTAGGAACGGATATGTTTGCAGGAGAGCTTGTTCTATTGAAAAACAACAGACTTGCTGGCCAGATCACCAGGTAAAAAAAAAATGAAAAAAAAAAATGAAAAAAAAAAATGAAAAAAAAAACTATATGCATCTATAAGATCTAACAATGGGTAAGCGGCTATATTTTAAATGTTTGCTTTTGGGTTTAATGCCACTTTAAATAAAAGGATTGGATATAGCTTTCCCTTGCAATAAAAAACATTTTCTTGGTCTGCTAAGCCCTTCTAGTTCCAGAAAGAAATTGAATGAGTATGTTTTAAAAGAATAACTACCTAGTAAGTAAGAAAATGGCATTACAAGTCCTTTATTACTTTACCACTTTCCGCCTGCACCATAGCTAAAAGACAGCTTCAGCGTGGGCCTTAACTGCCGGCAGGGCTGGTGCAAGGATTTTTGACACCCTAGGCAAAACCCCCCATTGGCTCTGCCCCGACTGAGATTTTTGCAGCTGTAAACCCACCCCCACCGTGTAAATCCCTCTAGTCTACTCCCTGCAGTGTAATCTCCCCCATACTTTTTCCGGCACTGGGCTCTGGGCCTCCAGCAGGAAAGAGGACCCTGGGCAGTGCGCAAGTGCCAAAATGGTTAGTCCACCCCTGCCCCCAGCCTGTCCAGAACCGTCCCCCAGCTCTAATCTCATTTAATGACTGATCCCATTAAACTCATCATCATCAGAGTAAGTAGGTATGTCGCCTTGGGTCTCGCACTCCCAGGGGCCTCGCGGCCGCCTATTTTGCCTGAAGTGTGTATAGGCGAGGGAGGGAATGTCCCCCTGTGACCCTGTCAGTGTCCCCACTGAGCGAGCCGGATGGATGAGCGAGGGTCGCTCCTAGTATGCAGCCGCAGCACTGCTATATCATCAGCACAAGGCCGACCAGAAACTTCTTCCCTCTGCCACTCTCGGCTCTCTCCAGTGCCTGCACTGTGTCCACCAGGCAACACTGCCTGCAGACAGATTATAAAAGTGTAGGCAGAGCTGCCGGCTGCTGCTGAACCCAGGAGGGATGCAATCAGGGCTGGTGCAAAGATTTTTGACACCCTAGGCGAAACCTAATTTTGCTCCCCCCCTTGGCTCCACCCTTGACTCCACCCACGTTGCTCTGCCCATGTATACCCCACCTTTTTAATAAAGTGCCCATCAAATGCAGCCCAGCAGTGCCCATCAAATGCAGCCTCACCAGCGCCCATCAAATGCAGCCTCACCAGCGCCCATTAATGCAGCCTCACCAGCATCCATCAATGCAGCCTACCAGTGCCCATCAATGAATGTTTGCTTGCTTCCATTCATTCGGGAGTCGGGACACACAGTCCTCTGCTGCTGTGCCTCTGATACTATGTGTGAACGGAGCGGCGGCTGCCTGCTGATGCTGAGACTTAGTTCCTTGCTGCAGAGAGAAGAGAGTAGGAACACCAGTGGCTGAGCACCCTAGGAAGCAGTGCGCCCTAGGCGGCTGCCTAGTTTACCTAATGGTAGCACCGGCCCTGGATGCAATGCATGTAACATGCATGCACATGCAGGAGAGGAGTTTGTTCTGCCATGTGGAGGGCGGTGAGCTGACAGGCTTTGTGCAGGGACTTGCGTGCAGGGACTTGAGATGTGGGAGGGGGCGGTGAGAGCACAGTCTGCAGCAAGCTGGGAGGCCAGTTCTGGTGCTGTGCAACTTCAGTTGCTCTACGCATGCCAATGCAAGGTGGCCTTTGCGGGGATGTAGCAATAAATCAGGGCTCATTCACATCATATACCACTTTTCCACCTTGTGCACCCCTCTCATATGCATACTACCCCACGCCATACACTCCGCACATGTCATACTACCCCTCTCATGTCATACTACCCCCCACCATACACTCCGCACCTCTCTCATGCCATACTAACCCCCCACCATACACTCCGCACTAATCTCATGTCATACTACCCCCCACCATACACTCCACACCTCTCTCATATGCATACTACCCACCGCCATACACTCCGCACCCCTCTCATGTACATACTAACCACCCCCATACACGCCACACCCCTCTCATGTACATACTATGCCCACCATACACTTCGCACCCCTCTCATGTACATACTACCCCCCACCATACACTCCGCACCCCTCTTATGCCATACTAACCCCCCACCATATACTCCGCACTAATCTCACATCATACTACCCCCCACCATACACTCCGCACCCCTCTCATATGCATACTACCCACCCCCATACACTTCCCACCCCTCTCATGTACATACTACACACCCGACATACACTCTGCATCCTTCTCATGTACATACTACCCACCCCCATACACTCCGCACCCCTCTCATGTACATACTACCCCAACATACACTTCGCACCCCTCTCATGTACATACTACCCACCCCCATACACTCTGCACCCCTCTCATGTCATACTACCCACCCCCATACACTCTGCACGCCTTTCATGTACATACTACCCCCACCATACACTCCGTACCCCTCTCATGTACATACTACCCACCCCCATACACTCCTCAGCGGGAGAGAAGAGGAGGGAAGGCGGCAGCGTTGTGGAGGGACATAGTTATTTTTTATTGCTTGAATTATTTTTCTCATTATGGACGTGAGTGGGGCCTCATGTCTAAGTTTTGCCTAAGGCCTCACAAAGTCTATAGCTGCCTCTGTGCCCAGGTCCTCAGTCTTGACAACCTGGAGGAGCTCCTGATTCTTCTTCATCCTGGGTACTAGAGAAGAAGGGCAGATAATGGCAGAGCCTGATTGGTCCTGGCATCCCCAGCATCCTTCCCTGGAGAGGAGGAGAAGGACTTGGAGATGGATGGGAACCCCCGGGTCAGATGTGCTGCTGGGGCAGGAGAGCACACTCAGGGTGCAGCTGATGTGCCAGGGGAGGAGCCAGGAATACCTGGGGGGCATGCTCCATACTCTGGAGTCAGGAGCCGTGCTGGGGAGGAGCTGGGGCACTGGGATTGAGCCAGGGGAGGAAGCAGTAATACCTGGGAGCGAGCTCCATACTCAGGAGCCATGCTGGGGAGGGAGGGGCGGAGCTGAGGCACTGGGATTGAGCCAGGGGAGGAGTCAGGAATACCATGGAGGGAGCTCCATACTCTGAGCCAGGCCGGAGCTGAGTCGCTGGGGTAAGCCGAGGGAGAAGCTAAGAATACCTGGGGGCGAGCATCATAATCAGAGCCGGACGGGAAGGGAGGGGTAGAGTCACCAGGGTAACCCCTGGGCAGTAGTGAAATTACATAGAGCAGCCAGGAGGGGAAGGGAAAAGGATCATAACCGCCCATTGGTCTCCTGATCCCGCCTCCCTTCCTTGAGCCATATGATTAACTGCACTGACTTCGAGCTGCATCCTGACCGGGGTGATGCCACGGTACACTCTGCACAATTGTTGATTGTGGTAAGTCCGCCCCTGCTTGGGAGATATCATCGGGTGGAGAGTAGTGAAGCCAGTGGCCGTGGCTGCGCCCTAGGCAGCAGTGTGCACTAGGCGGCTGCCTAGTTTGCCTAGCAGTAGCGTCGGCCCTGCTTATCAGTGCCACCTATCAGTGCCCATCAGTGCTGCCTCATCAGCGCACATCAGTGAAGGAGAAAAATTACCTGTTTTCAAAATGTTATAACAAACTATGAAACAGTTTTGTTTTGTTTTATTTAGCAAAAAAAGACAACAAAAACCCAGCAGCAATTAAATACCACCAAAAGAAAGTTCTATCTGGTGTCCGTTTATGAAGCAGTGAAATCTATTCACTGCTTCATTCTCCAGCATTCTCAGAGGAAATCTTTCTCCTCTGTGTGCCTGTTTATGAAGCGGAGTAGATCACTTCACCTTCTGAGGAGTGAAGCAATCTACAAACGCTTTCAAAAGTGGAGAACGGCCCCTGATACTGGAATCTCGTGAGACTTTACGAGATTACAGTACCAGAAATTCACAGAAACACAGAGATGTCAGTTTATTAAGCAGTGATAAATTATCACCGTTCAATACACAGACAGACGGCGTGGATAATGTTAGTAAAATAAAGAGTCCCCACACACACATTATATATACATGTATATATGCACACACATTATATATATATATATATATATATATATATATATACATATACACATTATAATGGGATTTTTATATAAAGCTTACCTGTAAAATCCTTTTCTTGAGAGTACATCACGGGACACAGGAGCTTCATTACATAGTGGGTTATATAGGCACTTCTGGTGATTGGACACTGGTTAACCCCAATTAAGGAGAATTCCTCCCCTATATAACCCCTCCCATATGGGAGGCACCTCATTTTTGTAGCAAAGCAATAAGAAACCACGTAAAACCCAAGAGGGGAGGGAGCCCTGTGTCCCGTGATGTACTCTCAAGAAAAGGATTTTACAGGTAAGCTGTATATAAAAAATCCCATTTTCTTGATCATACATCACGGGACACAGGAGCTTCATTACATAGTGGGATGTCCCAAAGCAATGCTCAGATTGAGGGCAGGGAGACACAGATCATAATTATAGATCGCCAGGGACCGGAGGACCTAAACTGCAGCCTGCAGTACACTGCGCCCGAAGGCGATATCCTCTTGCCCTCTGACATCCACCTGATAGAATCTGGTGAATGTGTGGACTGATGACCAAGTTGCAGCCTTACAGATCTGAACCAGGGAGGCCTGGTGATGCACTGCCCAAGAAGCACTTACAGCCCTAGTAGAGTGCGCTTTCACTTGAAAAGGAGGGATTTTCCCTCTAACACTATAGGCCTGAGAAATAATCTGTCTGATCCACCTTGAGAGAGTCGATTTTGATGCCGCCTGGCCCTTCCTAGGGCCTTCCGGCAAAATAACCAAGCAATCAGTTTTCCTTATCCGAGCAGTTGCTTGAAGATATATACTGATTGCCCTAACCACATCCAAAGTGTGCAAAGATTCTTCTTCTGCAGACTGTGGGTCCGGAAAAAAGGATGATAGGATTACGTCTTGATTCAAATGGAATCCCGAAACCACCTTAGGTAGAAAGGACCTGTTGGGACGCATGACCACCCGGTCCTTATGAATAATTAGATACGGCTCTTTGCTGGAAAGAGCTGCTAGCTCTGATATTCTTCTAGCCGTGGATATGGCTACCAAGAAAACCAATTTTTTAGTCAGGAAAACTAATGAAGCCAGATGCAAAGGTTCAAATGGTTGCCCCTGCAAAGCCGAGAGAACCAAATTCAGATCCCATGGGCATACCGGAGGTTTGACTGGCGGTCTTATCCGCATGGCCCCCTGGATGAAAGCCTGCACCAGGAAATGCGATGCAAGTGGCTTCTGAAAAAACACTGACAGGGCCGAAATCTGCACCTTGATAGTGCTTATGGCCAAATTAATTTCTAGGTCTGACTGGAGAAAGGCCAAGATCCTGCTAATGACATACTTTCTAGGATGCCATTTCCTGAGTTCACACCAGGAAACATATGCCCTCCAGATTTTGTAATAAATAAGCCTAGAGGCCGGCTTTCTGGCATTGACCAGAGTAGAAAGGACTGGCCCCCGAAAGCCCTCGGTCTCTCAGAATGTGGGTCTCAGCAGCCAAACCGTCAAATTCAGACTGCGTAAAGCAGGATGGTAAATTGGACCCTGTGAGAGCAGATCTGGCCGGAGAGGGAGGATCCATGGCCTGCCTACAGCCAACTTCATGATCTCTGCATACCACGGTCGCCTGGGCCAAGCCGGGGCCACTAAAAGGACCGATTTTGTCTCCCTCTTGACTCTTCCCAGGAACCGAGACAGAAGCGGGCTCGGGGGGAAGGCATAGATCAGATTGTACTGATCCCAGGGAACTGTCAGAGCATCTGACCCCTGAGCAAGTGTATCTCTTGTCCTTGACACAAAATTGTCCAGTTTCCTGTTGAACCTGGATGCAAACAGATCTACATCTGGAGTACCCCACCTGTGACATATGTTCCGAAACACGTCGGGTGCAGAGCCCATTCTCCTGGGCACAACTGCTGGTGGCTCAGAAAATCCGCCTGCCAATTTTCCACTCCTGGAATGAAGACTGCAGAAAGACACGGAACATGCTTTTCTGCCCAGACAAGTATGCGATTCACCTCTTTTTGCGCAACCAGACTCCTGGTACCGCCCTGGTGATTGATATAGGCCACTGCTGTGGCATTGTCGGACTGAACCCGAACAGGGAGACCTCGTAGTCTGTAAGACCACTTTATGAGAGCCATATAAACTGCCCGGATCTCCAAGACATTTATGGGCAATAGCTTCTCGATCGCAGACCATTTCCCCTGCGAGCACGTCTCCTCCAACACTGCTCCCCAGCCTGTCAGGCTGGCATCTATCGTGATAATCTTCCATGGAAGAGGAAGAAAAGTTTTGCCCTTCAGCAAATTCTTGGTTTGTAACCACCAGACGAGACTCTTGCGTGTCCCTGGGGATAGTCGCATAGGAAGATCCAAGGATTGGAGCTTCCTGTTCCAAGCCGCAAGGATGCATCTTTGCAGAGGCCTTGAGTGGAACTGGGCAAATGGGACAGCCTCGAAGGAGGCGACCATTTTCCCTAACAGTCTCATGCACAATCGAATGGGGGATGATCTCCTGCCCAGAATTAGGCGCACCAGATCCCCAATGGCCAAGGCTTTTGGCCTTGGAAGAAACACCTTGCCCTGAGCGGTGTCGATGATCATACCCAGGTATTCCAACCTGGTGACAGGCTGTAGGGACGACTTTTCTAGGTTTATAATCCAACCTAGGCATTTCAGGTGTTCTAGCGTTCTGGTAACGCTGTGGTTCAGGAACGCTACTGTTTTTTCCATGAGAAGCAAATCGTCTAGATAAGCCATGATGGCTATACCCTGAGCTCTTAGGTTTGCCAAGAGAGGGTCCAGAATCTTTGTGAAGACTCAAGGGGCCGTAGCAAGCCCGAACGGCAAGGCCACAAATTGAAAATGGCGCCACTCTACCGCGAACCTTAGAAATCTTTGGTGTGCGGGAAAAATTGGCACATGGAGATATGCATCTTTGATGTCTATTGATGCCATAAACTCTCCCCCTTGCAGGGAGGAGACCACAGTGCGAATTGACTGCATTCGGAATGACCGGATGCGTAAAAAACGGTTCAGATCCTTCAGCTCTAGGATAGGTCTGACACTTCCATTTGGCTTCGGAACGGTGAAGAGATTCGAGTAAAACCCTGAACCCTGTTCTTTTGGATCCACTTCTACTATCACCCCCTGGGATAGTAAGTGATCTAAGGCCAGAAATAGCGGTTTTTGCTTTATTGGATCCCTGGGGATCCTTGACCTTAGAAAACGAGAAGGTGGAATCTCCTGAAACTCTAGCCTGTAGCCCAGAGATACTGAAGAGATCACCCACTTGTCCCGGATCTCTTCCCGCCAGGCTTCTGCAAACTGCAGGAGCCTTCCCCCCACTCGGCCGAGTGGGGGCGCCCCTTCACAAGGAAGCTTTTGGGCTCTGCTTGGCAGGCTTTTGCCCCCAAGTCTTTTTCTGCCCCTGGGCTCGGCCCTGAGCCTTTCCTGTAGGGGAGGGTTGAGAAGGCCGTCGCCACTGCTTAGAGCTTGATGCTTCGGGAGAGAGAGCACGCCTGAATGAAGGGCGCTTGCTCCTTTTGACTGGAAGGAGAGTAGATTTACCTCCTGAAATTTTTTGGACGAATTTGTCTAATTCTTCCCCAAACAAACGTTCCCCTTTAAACGGGAACCCAATCAAATGCTTCTTGCATGACAGCTCAGCTGCCCAATTCTTTAGCCATAGGGCCCTTCGCATGTGTACCAACATGAGGGACAAACGTGATGCTTGTTGGACAGAATCCAAAATCGCATCAATCATGAAACACAGAATATGAGGCATTTCTGCATAATTCTCTACTTCCTCACTGGGAAGGAGCCCAAGCATCTGCTTAACCTGTTCCTTGAGGAACTGACACAACCCCACGGCTGCGACTGTAGGTTGCACTACAGCGCTAGCCATGGAAAAGGAGGCTTTTAATGAGGTTTCCAGCTTCTTATCAGTTGGATCTTTAAATACCTGCGCATTATCCAACTGACAAGTCAGGTTTTTATTCACGCAAGAAACAGCCGCATCAACAGATGGGACCCCCCACTTCTTGGTGAAACTCTCCTCCAGAGGATAGTGTATAGAAAACCTTTTAGGAGTAGCAAACAGTTTATCGGGATGTCCCCAATCCTCATACAACAATTCATCCATTAAGGGATGAATTGGAAAGGAATAGGCAGTCTGTGGGGCTTTCCTGACTATCAGGGAAGAAACAGAGGATGTAGCGACTTCAGCAGCAGGCATTCTGAATGTGGTACGCACCAATTCAGTATAATACTGCACCTGCTTTCTGAGAGCCTGGGAGGAGGGGACTCTCTCCTCTTCCTCTGATTCATCCGACTGCTCATGATCCCTGTCCCAAGACAGGGATCTCTCCTCATTGTCAGAAGAATCATCTGAGAGAGGAATTTCAGCAGAGGGAGGGGATCTACCCCTTTTCCTGCTATCTTTCAGGGAAGCAGAAATAAAAAAAAAAATTATTCTCCCTTCAAAACCCTCCAATGTAGCCCTAAGGGAGTCCTCAGTGACATAAACCGGGGCTGACACATTAGGAGAGGCTGCAAAACCTGACAGGGGCACTGACTCCTCTTGAGAGGCTGGCTCCAGTCTTGCGGGGGGGGGGGGGGGGGTGGTAACTTACAGGCACTTTTAGAACTCCTGGACCTAGGCGGTGATTTACCAGTGCCTTTGCTACCTCCCCCTGAGACCCTCTTACGAGGAGACATAGTCCTAAGCTACAAAGCAGAGGTACTAGTACAAGTGCAATCACTGTTGTGCTTAAAGTCTCACAATAAATATATATGCTTAAACTGCACAACCTGATGCTGAGTAGGTGTCTAAGGTTTGCCTGGATCCAATCCCCACGGATGCTTACTGCCCACAGCTCCTGTGTCTCCACTTACAGCCCCCTGACGCTCTGGGCTTTTTAAATCTGCCGCCTGGCACCTGCGTAGTACAGCGGCGTGCACACTAACGTGCACGGCTCACAACCACACTCCCCCCTCCTCCATTAGGCCGGGAACGCGCCCGGCACACGTGCATGCGCGCGCGTGCACGAGGACCGCGGGATCCAGGGGGGAAAAGGAGAACTCCACCGGAGCTGCGTGGGACCCCCAGACTACGTCGGGCCCCTGTGTTACCTTGTTGTAGCAGGGACTGCAGTGGAGACGTGAGACAGCTGGAGAACCAGGCTTCACTGAGCATGTGTACTGAAAGGCATGTAAGTATGCATCAGGCTGCTCTTACTCCCTCTAGTGGTGGAAACCAGGTAATACAACTACTCAAAATTAAGAAATCCATCATATAATTATATATATAGGATTAACTTCCCTTACCTGTCCTCGCCGCAGGAATTGCTGAAACAGACAAATTGCAGCCTTCACCCATCACGGCGGGCAGTGTTTATCTGGGGCTCTTTCTCTGATGAGCCTCCTACCTGGACCATGTAAAAAACTCTGCCAGAAACTTTCGTGCGCTCTGTGTAAACAGTACACCAAGTCTGGTTTTCCCAGAGCCCTTACAGAGGACTTACAGGCCAAATCTCGTTTCTTCGGCTGACGAGGCCCGGGTACCATACCATCTTGGGAGTCAAATATCGGCCAGAGGTATGGATCCGGTTTTTTGTAGCCCTTAGGCCCCCGCAGGGACCTGCACAGAGCTAAAGTTTTACGTGACCAACCACCATGAGGTGCCTCCCATATGGGAGGGGTTATATAGGGGAGGAATTCTCCTTAATTGGGGTTAACCAGTGTCCAATCACCAGAGGTGCTTATATAACCCACTATGTAATGAAGCTCCTGTGTCCCGTGATGTATGATCAAGAAATATATATATATATATATATGACAGGGGGACATGGTTACAGTGTTGGGGGGTCTGAATGAGGCATAAGGAAGTTAATTATCTTCCTCTTTTCCCCTCAGATCCCCTGGATTCACTCTTCACTCCCCGATTCTCCATCTCTGAGTTGGTGAATCGGGGAGGGTGAATTCTGACACAGATCGCCAGTGAAGTGCTGAGATCGCAGCTTCATAAACTGGCCGTTACTGTGTCAGTCAATGAGGATTCTCAGTGTGCGGAGATCATCGTCGGGAGAACATATTCAAACACTTCTCCCCCCCATTATCTCTGGTTCATAAACTGTCTATGGACTGTGATCAGCGGCGATCCTCGGGATCACTACTGATCACTGCTTCATAAACGGACACCTCTGTGTGAAAAAAACAATACAAATTTCATTTGTGTACAATGCAGCATGACCGCGCAATTGTCATTCAAAGAGTGACAGAGCTGAAAGCTGGAAATTGGTCTGGGCAGGAAGGGGGTTTAAGTGTCCAGTAAGCAAGTGGTTAACAGTAGCACTAATTTAATATTCAAGTAAAATGTAAATGTTTTGCTTACTTAGTTTAGGCAGTGTTTTAACCTAAACATACTATTTAAAGTTATTAACCTATAACCTTGTATTTAGGAAACATATCAGCTATGTTAGACATAACCACTTCCTCTCTGAGTTATATCACATGAGAAAGAAGTTTGTTTTTTTTAATACAAAGAAAATTTACTTCCTTGTGTCACTACTTCCAGTTTTTTCAGGGTTAGAACATCTGTAAACATTGTATTGACGTCCGTGGACCTGACTGGGACATTTTACTTACATTCTGTCTAATTAATGGGCATCAACCCAAAACAAATGAGGAAAGATCTCAGAGCAACACAATATCAAAACAAACCTTTTAGCATGGTGAAGGTTTAGAACCTTTGTAAGGATTTTACGTTTGTCTCCAGTGGGGGGATTTCACCTCACTTCCTGTCCATGTAATAGCTGGCAGACAGAACAGGATGTGAGGGAAAATCTCCTCTACAGAGAAAAAAACAGAACTTGAAACATCAGAGGTTCTGACCCTTTTACCACTCTTTCCATAACCAAAATAAATTTGCGTTAGGTGGTATTGTTCATCTATAGTTTTGATGTTTTAAAGGTCACTCCCAGTTGACGTATTAAGAGCTGGCATCAGAGTATGATTCTTATATGGGTTCCAAGAAATAAAGCATACTGCAGAGGGTCCAAGAGACTTTGTTTCTGCATGTGGACTCAACGGAACTGGGAATAAATATTTTTTATTTTTTGTAGGATTGCATGCTCTCTATTTTTTCTTTATGAGGAGAGCTACACACACTTGTGCAATCACTAATCTCTTGAAAAAGTGATATGAAGCTAACTAACAATAACTATTAGTAACAAACAATAAGTGAATTGGCCTGACTTTGGTTTGCAAGCTGCTTGTTGAACCCATCACAAAGGCCAAAAATTTTAAACTTTAATCCTAACTGCATTGAAGTCTATAAGGGCGGTAAGAGGCTGAAAATCCTGAAAATCAATTATGCTCATTTTTAAAGCCAGTAGGCAAGGAATTGTCAAGTAAAAGACCAGGGGAGCAGGGCACTACCATGGGGCCATGTACCAAAACATAATAACACATTTAAAAAGATATTCAGCAGGGAGAGCCGTTAGAGATAGATGAGGCAGTTTTTACCATGAAAGTAAGCTGAATTTTGAAAATAACAAAAACATTTTCATCCCAAAAATTCTCATTTAAGTGTATACATTTCACAGGAAAAAAGAAAGAACATTGTGCTTACTCATGCACAGAATTTAAGCATGTTGGTAGGCTGTGTTTTGAAGTGGAGCGAAAATATTCTGTTTTAATCCAAAAATAAACATTAGAGTTTTTTTCACAAGAAATGCCAGATAAATATTGTACGGACTCTATACACAGTATTTAAGCACGATGTTTAATAAATAAACAAATCAAGAGAGGGTATTTATTTCACAGAAAAAGAACATCAAAATTATTGTGGTGAGTCCATGCACAGAATTTAAGCACTTGTACTAGGACACATTTTGAACAGGAAGGAAAACAGTCAACTTTCACTCCAAAAACAGCATTAGTGCATATTTATTTCAGAAGGCAACAGGAGATGGTAATGGCGGGAGGCCAGCAGTAGTGGTAAAAGCAGTTGGTAATGGTGGCAGGTGACAGAATTTGTGACAAAACGGCAGCAGGAGTTAATAATAGTCGCAAGCCAGCAGGGGTGGAAGGAGCTGGTAATGATGTGCAGTAATTGATAACGGTACCTGGCCAGTATGGCAGTAGATCATATTAGTGTAAGGTATATTAATATTTAGGGACCAGATTTCAAGCAAAAGTTTAGTCACTAGCATCAGCTGCAGGAGTTCTGTGATAACTGCTGATCCAAGACTGGTTCATTTACATAAAAGTGAACCAGTAAACTGTGTTGGGGTAGGGGGATTCATTTTATTGTCACAAAACTGCCCACTGCACTAAATCCCCTCTCTGACTATACATTACCCAAAGGGAAAGCCAACAGCTCCATATTCTGGACAGTGGTCCAGCTGGTTCAAAGGTTATATGCATCTGCCCTGGCCCCCAGGTAAGACACCACTGCAGTGCCATCTGATGACATAGAATGTTTGTTCTCTCCACTCCTCTGCAAGTGGCCCCAGGACAAAACTTTCCTCCACTACATTCTCTGGCACTTAGTTAAAGTCTTCAATCTTTGTCATTTCCACTCTCCTACCCTGTTTCCCCTAAAATAAGACCTAGCATGAGTGTCGGTGATGGCTGCAATATAAGCCCTACCCCCCAAATAAACCCCACCCTCTTTCCCCAAAAATAAGCCCTACCCTGAGAATAAGACATAGAAGGACTTTAACTAGGGCTTATTTGGGGGGTAGGGCTTATATTGCAGCCATCGACGACAATCACGCTAGGTCTTATTTTAGGGGAAACAGGGTAGTTGCTTCAGACAACTTGTCAGTAAGTTGCAGGAAAATCAATGGCAATTGCTGTTCCATTGCTAATGACCCCTCCTTACATGCTCCTGGCACTCTCTTACTCAACATCCAATAAAAATAATTCTTGCATATCCTCCTGCTATAAGTGACTCATGCTGTGCTAAATTAATTCAACAGACTCCTTCAAGCCAGTTTGTAGGGTAATTGCGGGATTAGCTGTAGAGGAGGAGGAAGAGGACACAATTGCAGCTGCTGTGAAAATCTAATTGCTCCATGCCTGGGACAAAAAGGTTAAGAAAAGCTTTGTTAGCTTCCTTTGTGTGCTCTGCCTTTAAAGTATGCCAGTAAGATTTGACAGAAGTGTCCTGCATCTCAAAGGCGTGGTCTGACCACTGCTTTGTCCTGTGGATGCTGGACCTGCTCACCTTCTACTAACTGTGCATGAAGAACCTCTGCCTCTTCCATCAGGTCTCTCAGACATGACGAATACAGGAGATTTTGAGCATCTATGGCAACATTAAGGATAGTGTACTTTAGTGCACTTTATAAGGTTGTGATTTAATGTGCTAAACGGTACCACACTAACCTGCATTAATGTACTAAAAATCAATGGCCTGTGTCAGAAGAAATTTTACACTACTGACCCTGAAAAAGAAAATAAAAGACCTTTGCAAAATTGTATTGAAATAAAAAATACTCTGAGGGGATGCCAACATAAATTTTGAGATCCACCCTCATGCCTGAGTATGCCACTGAGAGTTTGAGTCAGCCACGCCCGCCCCCTTCACAGCCCAGTGTTCCAGTGAGCAGACAGGCAGAGGAAAGAGCCAGTGACTGGCAATCACCCGCTAATTGCTCATTGAAGACCGAGAACTGAGCGATCAGCAGTCTTGAAGGCAGCATCAAACCTATGCTGCATCCACCTAGGTGAGTATGAGTCTTTGATTTTTTTATAATCTCGCACTTTTTAGATGGGCTGTAGGTTCATGTCTTGAACTTCTGGGAAATTAAACATCCTGTACAATTTTACTAGCATGTAGTTAGAGGAATAACTGCTTCCTCAGCAAAGACGGAGTTACATTTTGAGGTGAAGCCATATTGGACCAAAAAATTGCAAAACCAAGAGCCAGCTGCACTGGAAAATAATGCATTTGATCACTAGGCAGTGGTCGCTGTAACTGACTGAATGCATAATGCATATTTTAAGCTGCAGCTCCTCTATAATTTGTCATTTAATATTTTTCACAAACAGTATAAGATTTCATGCAGGAGATATCTATTGTCTACCATAGCCTGTGCCATTACTATGTTTTGTTTTCAATTTGCAGTTTTACAGAAGTTTTTAAATAATGGCACTTAATAAAAAAATACTAATTCTGACAGCCAAATCCATTTGCACAAGCCAAGAAAAGAGCTGAGCTGATCTACAGCATTAACATTTTACTAAATGCCTAGGCAATAGGCATAAACTAGTAGATGTAACTCTCGCAAACAACTGCCTGTTGTTTTCCTGTGTTAATTGTGAGACCTGTTCAACTGAAGCAACACATGAACAGTTAACATCTCTATTGCCTCTTCTTATTGAGAAGAGGAAGGATTAGCCAAGTCATGCAGAGATTTTCTAACAAGCTGGACATGAGTGATTTTGTGTACTTCTAATGTTATAAGTGCACATAATTGTCCCCTAAAGGTAACCCTATCCAGTATAGTAGTGGGCACTTGAATTGGGGTGGGATCAGACTGTTTATAGCCATCCCAGCGGACTTATAACCAAGCAATATATAATTCTTTCTAGTTATTTATTCTTCAATTTTGTTTTGCCTTGTCCATCAACATTCTGATTATAACACAGAATATACTCACATCGATAAGTACAGCAACTCCAATAAGGAATGAAATCAAGTAGATTATAAATCTCCAGCTGGAAAACAAAAAAAAACAGTGTGAGTTAGTATAGTCATTTTAAATAAACAATACTAATTGTTTACTCTTGCTTTAATACATTCTATGTATTTATACATTTTACTATAAAAAGTTAATTCACAAAAAGGAAAATATACTTTAAGCGTCCTTAGATATGTAATCAAACGTATCTTGAATTTTCAACACAATTGTGAAAAAAACACTCCATGGTGCCCTTGTGCCTAATGGAAGGTGTTCCATTTCAATGCGTGTTAGTCATCTATTTTGTGGCAAGTCAAAAACAGCTCCAAGGCTGCATGATTGCTTAGATGTGTTGGTATGGCATTGCTTGGACCTAGAAAACTTTTGAAAACTACCAATGTCTTAGCTAATGTCACACATCATGCTAAAGGAAAATATCTGTATCAGTTAGTGCATGTGTGTCCTTGCTGAATATAAATTGCATAGGCCAAGTTCCCTTTTAAGGCATTTTTATGCTTTCCACTCACCTGGCTTCACAAAATTTTTTGGTTGTGCTTGATCTGTCTTGGTTTCTCCTATATCGGAACCAATGTTCAACTTGCCGAATGTGCATGTTACATTCAGCTGACAAACTGAGGATTTCAAGCTGGAACACAGATAACATTGACATGTTAGAGAATCAATATTTTCCTAAAAGACAAAAAATTTTATGAAATGTCAATGCAAACGAATTATTGGAAAATGAGAAAATAACAATTATCCAACTATCAAACCTGAGTTGTGCTGCAAATATTGAAAATTCTGGAGCAGAACACAAATATGCATATTGTGACAGTACCGTGCCCTGCCATGATGTGAAAAAGGGTTTATGCCCAATGTGCTTGTGTTCTTTGGAGGAAATTGTGTTTCTCAGGTTCCTCAGTAGTGAGTAAAACCTGGTTTGGGACCTGAAGCCTGGAGATTTCGTAGAGACTTGGGTAGGATGAAATCTCCAATCCTGGGTTCTAGTTTCCAATGGTTTTGGGCTCCCCCCCAGCATTCAGAGGGGTCTCTGTCCAGAAGTCAGGAGGGCTCAATGAGAGACAGTTGGGAGCCAGAGCAGGAAGGGGTTGCTAGCTGTACGGACAAAACTTGTGTGTAAAGACTGTCTGGAGGGTACAGACAAGAGCCTAAAGTGCAAGACCAGAGCAGCAGTGCTTCATGTGTAAGCCAGGAGGCTGAATGTGAATTTCTTTGCAAGAGAGAGAAATGCTGAAAATCCCATACAACAGAAACTCATTGATTATGTTTTGTTGAACGTTTTTTCTTTTCTTGATAAAATTGGGCAAGAGAAGCCCTTAAAAAGAAGAAATGTGTCCTTAAAACCCTACCGTTTGATGCTAGTTTTCATAATATACAGAAATATTGGTCAGTGTTGGGAATATACTACATCCAGTTAATAAAAAAGACTGTCCTAAAGCATTTCATACAGTACCCCATAAGCACTTAATTTACAAATTGAAGTCTGCTGATGATAGTATATGTACCTTGATAGAACACTATTTGCAAGCGCACATCTGGAGGGTTATAATGAATAGCTTACCTTCTACATGGTTATCTTCTGAATATCTTCTGAATTGTAAGTTGGGTACCCCAAAGATCTGCCCTGGGACCAATTCTGTCTAACTTTTTCATAAATGATACAGAGGTTGGTATAAATAGTTCAATCTCAGTGTTTGTTGATGGTACAAACCTAAGCAGGGTAATAACTTCACAACAGGATTTGGCAACTTTCCAAGAAGACATCAGTAAATTAGAGGGGTGGACAACTACATGGCAAATGAAGTTTAATATTGAAAAATGTAAAGGAATGCATTTGGGGGCTAAGAATATGAATGCATATTACTCACTAGGGGGAGCACCACTGGGGGAATCAAGGATGGAAAAAGATCTGAGGGTTCTAGTAGATCACTGGCTCGGCAATAGCAATCTGCAGCAATCAAGGCAGACTATTAGCATCCATTAAAAAAAGATAAGACTATAATTCCCCCTGAGGAAGATACATCACCCCGTATCGACATGCGTTGGGGAGGGACCAGGATGGAACGAGAGGTTGTCTAGCTGCCTGGCATGTGACACATACCAAACCTTTACCATTTCGGTATCTATACGTCTTACATAGAGTGTTGCACTGACGCACCTTGCACACATGAGTACCGAGACAAACAGCAAGCAGGAAGGCGGCGGTCACCGAAACCATACCAATGACCCCCCTGGGCGTTCGATGGATGAGAAAGTGGGGACACTAAGCTTAACATAGGAGGCAGGGGGAATGAAGAGCCAGACCATTCTGCACGCTGTTCTCCTTGGGGCTGAACAGGAAGTGTGTCCTGAGACTCCCTGGCCAATTAGGTCTCAGGAACTGCTTCCTGATTTGCTTGGGAGGAGAATCAGAAAGACAATAGCGAATATTAAATCGCTATTGTCACACAACTGGGTGGGTCACACAACTGGGTGGGCTCCATGGTCTGCGCTCCAAGCCCACCCTTTTTTGAAGCCAATTAGCCTCAGTCTCTAATCATGTGCTTAAGCAAAAAAACAAAAAAAATTGCAGCCCATGGAGCCGAGCACCCTGCATGTAGATTAGGGCCCCGTGTGGATGGGCCGCCACTGGTCATATATTGAGTATGCCCTCCTGTTCTGGTCACCAGTTCTGAGGAAAGATGTGCTGGAACTGGAGAGAGCCCAGAGAAGGGCATCAAACTTAATAAAGGGGCTGGAAGACCTCAGTTACGAAGAACAACTACAAACATTAAACTTATTCCCCCTGGAGAAGAGGCACATTAGAGGAGACATGAACACAATTTACATATATCTAAATGGTGATTCTAGCATAGGGCGTAAATGATATAATCTTAGGTCTCATAGTAGTTTCATAGTAGGTAAGGTTGAATAAAGACAATAGTCCATCCAGTTCAATCTGTATAAGTGCACGTGTGTCAGTGTTTATAATTATTTCCCATATCCCTGTATGTTGTGTTCTTTAACCACTTCAATACAGGGCATTTATACACCCTTCCTTCCCAGACCAATTTTTAGCTTTCAGCGCTCTTACACTTGGAATGCCAATTACTCAGTCATGCAACACTGTACCCAAACAAAATTTTTTTATCATTTTTTTCATACAAATAGAGATTTCTTTTGGTGGTATTTAATCACCATTGGGTTTTTTATTTTTTGCGACATAAGTGAAAAAAGAGCAAAAATTGTGAAAAAAAAAACACTTTTTTTAGTTTCTATGATAAAATTTTGCAAATAAGTAATTTTTTCTCATAAATTTGGGCCAATGTTTATACTGCTACATCTCTTTGGTAAAACTAACCCAAATTAGTGGATATTATTTAGTCTCTTTGAAAGTTATAGAGTCTACAAGCTATGGTGCAAATCATTGAAAATTGATCACATCTGATCACACCTGATGCACTGACGGCCTATCTCAATTCTTGAGGCTCTGAAATGTCAGGAAAGTACAAATACCACCCAAATGGCCCCTTTTGAAAAGTAGACAGGCCAAGGTATTTAGTAAGAGGCATGGTAAGTTTTTTGAAGTTGTAATTTTTTCCCACAATTCTTGGGAAAAAGACTAATGTTTTTTTTTTTTTAATTGTCATAACAACAAGTTATTTCTCACACACAGCATATGCATACTTCCAATTATACCCCAAAATACATTCTGCAACTCTTCCCGAGTATGGCGATACCACATGTGTGGGACTTTTACACAGCCTGGCCACACAGAGAGGTCCAACTTGCAGGGAGCACCGTCAGGGGTTCTAGGAGCATAAATGACACCTCTAATTTCCCGACCTATGACACCTCTAATTTAAATGACACCTCTAATTTAAACAACCTATTACATTTGTGAAGGCCCTGGAGCACCAGGCCAATGGAATTACCCACAAAATGACCCCATTTTGGAAAGCAAAACACCCCAACGTCTATTCTATGAGACATAATGAGTCTTTTGAACAGTTCTTTTTTTTTTTTCGGAAGACGTGGAAAGAAAATTAAAACATATTTTGTTTTACACAAAGTGGTCAGTTTATGAGATATTTCTAACTCAAAGCATGTACATAGCAAAAATGACACCCCAAAATACATTCTGCTACTCCTCCTGAGTATGGCGATACCATATGTGTGTGACTTTTACACAGTCTGGCCACATGCAAAGGTCCAACATGCAGGGAGCACCATCAGGCGTTCTAGGAGCATAAATGACACCTCTAATTTCCTAACGACCTATTACATTTGTGAAGGCCCTGGAGCACCAGGACAATGGAATTACCCACGAAATGACCCCATTTTGGAAAACAAACACCGCAAAGTATATTCTATGAAGCATTATGAGTCTTTTGCATGGTTAATTTTTTTACACAAGTCTTCAGAATACGTGGAAATAAAATGAAAATCTTTTTTTTTTTACACAAAGTTTCATAGTTAGTAAGATTGAATAAAGACACCAGTCCATCCAGTTCAACCTGAGTGATTTTCTACAATTGCCCCTATCCCTATAGATTGCACACTCACATCACACATCCCTACCCTCAAGGAGCCCACAATCCAAGGTCCCCATTTACATACTAGGGCCAATTTTGGACAGAAGCCAATTAACCTACCTGCATGTCTTTGGATTATGGGAGGAAACGCAGGGGAGAGCATGCAAACTCCAGGCAGGTAGTGTCGTGGTTGGGATTTGAACCAGCGACCCTTCTTACTGCTAGGCAAGAGTGCTAACCACTGCACCACTGTGCCGCCCCCCTGAGGAACACACCTCATCCACGATTGCCACGGGGGTCTGCAGGAGTGGCAAAATACCAAGGACGTCATATGACGTCCACCCAGGATGAGAGATCCCATCTGTGGACGTCATTTGACAATGGCCCAGTATTGAAGTGGTTAAGATGCACATCTAAGAATCTCTTAAAAATATCCATACTCTCCACATCCTTATTGCCCTGACAGTGAAAAACCCCCTGCGCAATGTAAGGTTAAACAGCTTCTCCTCCAATCTCATTGTGTGGCCACCTGTCCTCTTATGCCGCGTACACACAACCGGACATTCTGGCAGACTAGGTCAGACAGAATCATTCCATTGGATAGTCCAATCGTGTATGGGATAGTCCAATTGTTTTTCTTTAAAAAAATCAACGGACCTAGAAATAGAACATGTTTTAAATCTGTCTGACGGATTCAATTCCTATCGGGAAAACCGTTCGTCTGTATGCTGGCGCCGATGGACCAAATACGTTGCAAGGGCAGCTATTGGCTACTGGCTATTGAACTTCCTTTTATAGCCCCATTGTACGTCATCACGTTCAAAACAAACGGACTTTCGAACAGACTTTAGTCCGTTCATGTGTGGGCAAGTCCGTTCATTCCGAAGTCCGTCGAAAATCCGTCGGGAAGACCGTCTGACCTTTTCTGACCGAAAGACCGGTTGTGTGTACGCGGCATTACACTCTTTGAGACTGAATATTTTTTCCTATGCTGGCATCGATTGAGGTATTTGTAAATCGCTATCATCTTCTCTCAAGCATCCTTTCTCTAGCAAGAATAAATTAAGTGTTTGCAGTTGTTCCTCATAATTGAGGTCCTCCAATCCCTTTATTAGTTTTGTTGCCTTTCTTTGGATTCTCTCCAGTTCCAGCACATCCCTTCTGAGGACTGGTGACCAGAACTAGACAGAATACTCCAGATGTGGCCTAACCAGAGTTTTATAAAGTGGTAGGATTATAGTTTTATCCCTGGAGCATATTTATATTTATACATGCTAATATTCTGCCAGCTTTGGTAGCTGCAGCTTGACATTGCATGCTCTTGCTCAATCTATCATCTACTAGGACCCTCAGTTTTTTTTTCTTTCCTTGATTCCCCCAGCGGTTCTCCCCATAATGAGTAGTTTGTATTTATGTTTTTTGCCCCCAAGTGCATTACCTTAAATTTTTCCACATTAAACCTCATTTGCCCATGTATTGCCCACTCCATTATTTTGTTCAGGTCTTTCTGTAAAATTTCTATATCTATATTTCTATACTTATTGCCCTGCTTATTTTTGTGTCGCCTGCAAAAACTGAGCTATTTATCCCATCCTCTATATCATTTATGAATACATTGAATAGAATTGATCCCAAGACAGAACCCTGGGGCACCCCACCTACCATTCCAGATCAGTCTGAGTACAAGATATTTATCATTACTCTTTTAACACGCCCCTGTAACCAATTTTTTATCCAAGAACAAACCTTATGGTTCACGCCTGCAGACCTCAGCTTGTAGATTAAGCACTTATGGGAGACTGTATCTCATGCCTTTACAAAATCCAGGTACCAGAAAGCCACTGGCCTTCCCCTGTCTAGATGGCAGCTCACCTCCTCGTAGAATGTTAACAGAATGGTCTGGCAAGAACGACCTTTCGTAAACCCATGCTGATAACTACTTATGATATTTTTTTTCTTCAGTAAATTCTTGAATATAGTCCCTTATCATCCCCTCCAATAATTTACCAACAATTGATGTTAGACTGACCTGTCTGTAGTTTCCAGGGATTTGTCTCTGTCCTTTTTTGAATATTGGTACCACATTGGCTTTTCTCCAATCAGCTGATGGAAATCTTATCAGTATGCTGTCCACAAAGATTAAGAACAATGGTCTGGCTATAACCTGACTGAGTTCTCTGAGATGGTGTAAGCCATCTGGTCCTGGCAGGCCCAGACTGGCCATAGGGCAGACCGGGCATTTGCCCGGTGGGCCGGGGCGCCCGTTCCATGGCCTGTTGGTGTTCAGGCCGCACAGCGGCAGGTAAGCGGCGAACGCGGCCTGGACAGGGTCAACACAGGCCACGGCCGCCGCTCGCCTACCGCTATGCCTGTGCCTTCTCCAGCGGAACTAGCGGCTGCATGGGCTGAGCTGTGTGTCTCTCACACACAGCTCAGCCTCAGAGCCGTTCTGACAGTTCTGCTCTCGGCCCCTACAGACTGCTCCTCCTCCTCTGGGCCGCTGTCAGGATGCCTCCCCTCTGCCCCTTTCTCATGTCGGCAGCACGGAATGGGAGAGAAGAACGCTTCCTGCTGTTTATTAAGTCTTTCCTTTACTCCAGCCTCTGTTAGCAACGAGGGTATGCCCTGTGATGTTTCACTAACAGTACTGTTGAAGTCGGGCCTTTAATGAGTGAGCTGCCCCCTCTGCCCAGTCAGTTTCCAGATAATTGAAGTCCCCCATTATGATGATATTTCCCTGTCTCTCTGCCATATCTAACTGTGATCGTAGGTCCCGCTCCTCCTCCTCCTTCAGGTTGGGTGGCCTATAACATACCCCCACTATTATTTTCCCACTTACTTCTTCTCTTTGAGGTTCTACCCATACTGATTCCACCTTCCCCCTCACCCCAATAACAATGTTGCTCCTCTTTACCACCCTTGCATCATTTTTTACATATTGACACACTCTTCTACCTTCCCTGTCTTTCTGATACAAGGAATTCCTCTGGATATTTGCCAGCCAATCGTGTGAGCTGTCAAACCAAGTTTCAGTTATTCCCACAAAGTCTAAGGCCGCGTACACACGGGCGGACTGTCTGACGGACTTGGTCCGCTGAAACGTGTTTCAGCGGACAATCCGCTCGTGTGTGGGCTTCAGCGGACTTTTTCAGCGGACAGTCTGGCGGACTAAGTCTTTTGGAATTTCCGTAATATTGTCCGTCCAAACTTGGTTTCAGTGGACAGTCCACTCGTGAGTAGGCTAGTTCGATGGACTAAGTATGGCGCATGCTCAGAAAGGATTTACACGGCCGAAGGTTGCATTGCAGTGTATTGGACGTCGTATTTCTAGTCCCGTCGTACGTGCCGTACACGTCATCGCGCAAGCTTTCAGCGGACTGTCTGTTCGTCGTGTGTGGTCAAGTCCGTTCATTCAAAAGTAGGACGGACTGTCTGTCGGATTGTCTGACGGACTTAGTTGGGCGGATAGTCCGCCCGTGTGTACGCGGCCTTAGTCCTCTTCATGTAATAGCAGCTCTAGTTCCTCCATTTTGTTATCTAGGCTCCTAGCATTTGTGTATGCTCCTCTCAGCATTGTATGGGTGCATATTAACTTCCCCTTAGTTTCCCTCGGACTTTGTTTCCGAATTGTTAGCCCAGGATTAGAAGTTACAGCTGTATTATCCTTGCTGACTCCACTATTACCCTCTGTGTGGCTCGAGGTACAGGTTGTATTTCAGAGAAAACTACCTTGGAGATCCTTTTCCTCAATCTATTCCTTAAGTTCCTGAAATCATTTTCTAAGACTCTCCATCTTCCTTTCACTTTGTCATTAGTGCAAACGTGTATCATGACCGCTGGGTCCTCCCAATAATCTGTCCACACAATCCTGGATGTGCTGACCCCGAGCGCCCTGTAAACAACACAGCTTATATCACCAGCACATGCAACTTGGCATATTTGTTGGGGTGTACCAGCTCAGGACTGTCCTCCCTAGTGATCTTCCGCCTACCCCTCCTTCTAGTTGTCACCCAGCTACCTACCTCTGGCTCCTGTGCCTCCATGTCTCCGACCTCCTCTTCATTGGCCCCTGCCCAGCACCTGTTGGGTAATGTCCAAGCTCCTTTCCAGGTTGCTGATGTTTCTCAGCATTGCCACCTGATTCTACAGGATCTGGGCTTCCAGAGACACAACTCGCTCACATCTCGAACAGCAGTATTCACCTCGATTGGCTCATCAAGGAACGCATACTTAGAGCTGGATGTGCACTGAGTGGCATCACTAATCCTGTTGGACATTTTACCCACTATTCTATTGGGGATAATAAGATAGACTTGCTATTGGTATCCTAACTACTCCCAGCTCTAAATGTGACACTCTCAGAACCCCGCGACACTCTCGGTACTAACATACTCCCAGGCCCTATAGGCAGCCCCAGTTACTCCCAGGTGCTAAAGGTCTCTTAAGATGACATGTGGCCACTCAATGAAGTTGGATGAGAAGCAGTTTAACCTTAAACTACATAAGGGGTTCTTTATTGTTAGAGCAATAAGGATGTGGAACTCCCTTTCACAATTGGTGGTGTCAGCAGGGAGTGTCGATAATTTACAAAAAGTCTTAGATGGGAATCTTAGTGATCGCAATATACAGGCAGGAATAGGGGAAATAGTAGTGACATAAACACACACATACGTTGAACTGGATGGACTAGTGTCTTTAATTACCGTTACCAACAAACAGCATTTTTGTGGACTGGTTGTTAGCTGTGCCCAGTTGTCTACGCTCCATACTCATTGGGCAAAACTCACGTCTATCTAGCTTGCCAGCCACTTTCCTGCTGCCCTTTTTGGTGGAGTGGGGTTTCCTGGACTAAAGCAATAAACCTACTATATTTGTGAAATGCTGCGCTGCTTTGAACAGAAAATGCATCCCATCTCCTTTAGAACCAGCCTTAATATGCTTATGAGTAATCCATTCAAAATACTCTGAGTTCAACCACCAGCTGTCCCAACTCTATGCCTCCTCTGCCCCCCTTCCGATGGGAAGAATTCTTTCAATGATTTCAGCTTCCTGCCATTCCAGAAAGACACATTCTGGCCCTAGAGCCTCTTGCCCCTGGGATCTGAGCAAAGCCTTTAATACATGAACTTGCTTTTGCAAACACACATCACAAAGTTATGCTTTTTGCTGATAATATCCTATTGAATATCTCAAGCTCATATGTTACTCGGCCAAACCTCTTCTATACCCAGTTTTTGCAGCCATTTTGAGGCTAATATCACTATATGTCAGTGATGGCGAACCTTGGCACCCCAGATGTTTTGGAACTACATTTCCCATCATGCTCACCCACACTGCAGAGTGCAAGAGCATCATGGGAAACGTAGTTCCAAAACATCTGGGGTGCCAAGGTTTGCCATCACTGCTATATGTCATCAATTATGCAACCAAATCTGGAAGAACTACAATTTCAATTGGCCTACGTCTCTATCATATTTGGGTGCCAATATTAGTTTTTCCTTATGTAAGGCATATGTAAGGCATATTACCCACCCCTACTCACTGAACTCTTCAGCCTCTTAACTATTTGGCACTCCACCTCCCTATCATGGTTTGGCAGAATACATGCCATCAAAATGTCCTTTCACCATAAACGTACCCATTACTTCAGGCTTTTATCGGGATATTTCAGTCAGATACTCTGTACTGCCGTGGTCATCAACATTGTCCTCAGGGCCCACTAACATGCCAGGTTTTCAAGATAACTGAAATACATCACAAGTGATATCATTTGCTGCTCAGTGATTGCAGTATTCTAGTCTGCATCTCCCCAAGGTCATACATAAAAGCTGGCCTGTTAGTGGGCCCCGAGGACAGGGTTGATGACCACTGCTGTACTGAACAGAGAAAGATTCTGAAATTTAAATGGTACACACAGACACTGAGAATGGCAGTCCATATCGCATATTGACGCAAATTGTCTGGTGGATGTTGTATTCCCAGCCTCAGGAAATACTACACTGCACCACATATAGCATCCTAAGGGGTTGATTTAGTTAAACTGGAGAGTGCAAACTCTAGTGCAGCTCTGCACCAAAAAACTATCAACTGCCAGGTTTTGTTGTCCAAGCTGAAGTTAGAAGCTGATTGGTTACCATACACCGCTACACCAACTTTCGCACTCTCCAGTTTTAGTAAATCAACTCCTTAGTGTTTCTCCACACTACCCTTGCACTTCCCATGTGGTCTTACTTAAATATTTTGTATTGGACTCCCCCAAACCTCAGACTATCTATAACAGCCTGCACACTACAGCAATCTGTCATTTTCCAATACAGATTTCATATTTCACAGGTAGTTATGGAACAATGCACATGTTATTTCAGATTTATTAAAGGATTAACCTATTTAATCTCATTATTTTTTTTCCCTGCAAACTCCAGAGTGTATTGGCATTTTATTGCTCATTGCAAATCTAATTCAGTTGTTTTTAAGGATGTTATGGAAAATTAAAGCAAACAGCTATTTATATCACAGTGCAACCTACCTCAGTTGGATGCTTTCCATTCTTTGAGTAAAAGTCTTCCAGAATTGGTTTATTTGAAGGTTTCCGTTTGTACTTTTCCCGTATGCCCATTTTTTTGCTCAGAGGTAAAGCCACAAACCTGGCAAAAGGGAGAACAAATTAGAAAAATAATCATTAATGAAAAAATATACAAGTATACAGATTTATAAAAGAGTCTGCGAGAGTCTTTGGAGAAAACTCTGACACCGAGGAGTAGTAAGATGATGTCACTAAAGGAACATCAACTTTGTGTTGATTGCCAAGCTAAACAGAAGTTTAAAAACAATTACTCAACATTTTGCTCACACAAAGGAAAAGTATACATTTTGGTGACTCAAAAAAATAAAAGAAGTGACTCAAACTACAAAAAAGTTGTAGTAGTAGTAGTGATCATTTTTTAATTGCCGTATGTCTAAAAACAGCAAAGTGGTGGATGATTATTTACACAGTGCCGTTTATAAACTCCTGGGCAACTGTTAATGCACCCCTTAATGCCTGGGACCAGAGTCATCTGAAGACAGTTCAGTACACAGACACTGTGTATACAGCTAGTCCGAGTGACTACGTACCGTGGGACCGCTGTGACTGGTCATAGAGAGACCAATCACATCAATCACAGATGTAAACAGTGTAGTGTTTACATCGGTGAGCTAGCTCCTTCCTCTTCCAAAGGAAGAAGTAGAAGATAGTGGAACTACTGAATGAATGAGTCAATCATTAGTTCCTGACCAAAACACAAATCTTGGCAGTAGCTGCAAGTAGTAAAGTTTTTAAAACTTTTTCTTCCCCTTCTCATAGATAAATATATATATATATATATATATCAAATTACAGTGTAAAGATTCCCAACTCATTTATTAAAATAGAACTAAAAGCAGAACTTTTTTATGCTTTTGGATAGTGTAAAGGAGGTTTATAATCCAAGTCAGGTGTTTTTTCTGTCTTTTTTTTTCCTATCTGTGCCCCATTGGGGAGATTTTTCTTAACTTCCTGTCCTAAGTCAAAATAGGAAATGAGAGGAAATCCCTCCAAAGTGAGGTGATCTCTGGTTGTCACCAGAGTCCCCAGAAGTAGTGGCTACATTGGAAGATTTCCTCTTTTATACTGTTCAGGGGACAACCCCAAATTTGTGATTTTATTTTATTTTCACTTTCAGCGATAATGGTAAACATGACAAATAGAGAGAATGAATCTCGCTAATGAGGACAAACCTGACAGGTATTTTAATCCATCTCCCCTCTATCCAAAACAAAAAAAAAACGTTTTTCATTTAGTTACAATTTAAATTACAAGCAGTGTCTACGCTGTCTTGAGAAACTGAAAAGTTGACAACACAAATTTTGACAAAAATTTAAGGAGTCGGTAGGAAAATTGTCAACTGAACAGTGACTGCATCCAATCAGATGCAGCCCTGTTCAGGTATCCAAACAGTCAAGGGTGTTGTGGGCAGGCAACAGCAGGACTGGACTGTGACAAAAATTTGGCCCCCTGGACTTTATCCAGACCGGCCAACTTTAATTTTGCAAACACGCACAAAAACAGTATATAAACTATACACAATTTCGCAAAAAAATAAGTAAATACATTGCACTATTGGGCATAGCCACACCAGTGCCCATTAATGCAGCCTGATCAGTGCCCATCAGCGTAGCCACACCAGTGCCCATTAATGCAGCCTGATCAGTGCCCATCAGCGCAGCCACACCAGTGCCCATTAATGCAACCACACCAATGTCCATTAATGCAGCCACACCAGTGCCCATTAATGCAGCCTGATCAGTGCCCATCAGCACAGCCACACCAGTGCCCATTAATGCAGCCTGATAAGTGCCTATCAGTGCAGACACACCAGTGCTCATTAATGCAGCCACACCAGTGTCCATTAATGCAGCCTGATCACTGCCCATCTGCGCAGCCACACCAGTGCCCAATAATGCAGCCGGATTAATGCCCATCAGCGCAGCCACACCAGTGTCCATTAATGCAGCCACATCAGTGTACATTAATTCAGCCTCACCAGTTCCCATTAATACAGCCAGACCAGTGCACATCAGGGCAGCTACACCAGTGCCCATTAATGCAGTCTTATCAGTGCCTATCAGCGCAGCCACACTAGTGCCCATCAGCGCAGCCACACCAGTGCCCATTAATGCAGCCTGATCAGTGCCCATCAGAGCAGCCACACCCCTGTCCATTAATGCAACCTCACCAGTGCCCATTAATGCAGCCTCATAAGTGCCCATCAATGTTAGTCCCCCCGTGCCTGGTCTGCACAGCTTCTTCTACCTAGGTCCCTGGTGCAGTGCTTGTCCTGCAGGTGGTTCCTCTGGAGTTGGGAGCCTTGGACCAGCTGTGCACTGCTGGTACATCTGGTTCTCTCTCTTCCTCCTGGGCACTACTCTATCCCTCCCTTCTTTTATCTTTCCACAACTCCTTGCGCCTTATATCCCTGCACCTTTTCTATCCTCTATCGCTTTCATCGCTCTAGTATTCTGTCTCTCACTCTATTTCCATAACTCTATCCCTCCATCCTTTGCTTTATCATTCCATTTCTCTGTCTCACTCACATCCCTCCATGCCTTGCTCTATCTTATCATCCATCTCTCTGTCACCCAGTCTATACCTCCATTCTTTAGGGCTCTTTCACACAGACGTCCGTTTTCACGGACTCCGCTTGCTCAGTGGGGATTCCTCTGCTGAGCCGACAGATGACAAGTCCGTCTCTGCTCACTGTGGAGAGACGGACCTGTCAGAGCTCCGCTCTCCTGCTATGGTGGATCGGATGAAAACAGATCTGCCTGTCTGTTTTCATCCCATCTGCCAGAGGGATGGACAATAGGGTTTCCATCCATCTGGATTAGCGGATTGGATGCCAGCGGACAGGTCACCGCTAGGGATGATCTTCGAGTTCGAGTCAAACTCATGTTCGACTTGAACATTGCCTGTTCGCCTGTTCAGTGAACAATTTGGGCTGTTTGCCGGCAAATTCAAAAAGCCAGAACACCCTGTACAAGTCTATGGGAGAAATCTAAAGTGCTAATTTTAAAGGCTAATATGCAAGTTACTGTCCTAAAAAGTATTTGCGGACCTGGGTCCTGCCCCAGGGGACATGGATCAATGCAAAAAAAAGTTTTAAAAACTGAAGTTTTTTCAGGAGCAGTGATTTTAATAATGATTAAAGTGAAACAATAAAAGTGTAATATTCCTTTAAATTTCGTACCTGGGGGGTGTCTATAGTATGCCTGTGAAGGGGCGCATGTTTCCCGTGCTTAGAACTGTCCCTGCACAAAGTGTAATTTTTGCAGGAAAAAAAGTCTTTTAAAATCACTCGCAGCTATAATGAATTGTCGGCTCCCGTAATACAGAGAAAACTCAATGAGTGTTCTCTGTATTACGGGAGCCAACAATTCATTCATTGATAAAGAAAAAAAAAAAAAGCGTGGGGTTTTCCCCTAATTTCAATTACCAGGCCCTTCAGGTCTGGTATGGATATTAAGGGGAACCCCGCGTCAAATAAAAAAAAATTGACGTGGGGTCCCCTTAAAAATCCATACCAGACCCTTTATCCGAGCACGCAACCTGGCAGGCCGCAGGAAAAGAGGGGGGGCGAGAGAGCGCCCCCCCTCCTGAACCGTACCCGGCCACATGCCCTCAACATTGGGAGGATGCTTTGGGGGTCTGTGACCCCTCAAAGCACCATGTCCCCATGTTGATGGGGACAAGGGCCTCATCCCCACAACCCTGGCCGGTGGTTGTGGGGGTCTGTGGGTGGGGGGTTTATCAGAATCTGGAAGCCCCCTTTAACAAGGGGACCCCCAGATCCCGCCCCCCCTCTTTGAAATGGTAAGGGGGTACAAAAGTACCCCTACCATTTCACAAAGAAAGTGTAAAAAATGGTTAAATAAGACAAACACACTTTTGAAAAATTCCTTTATTAAAAATAAAAAAAATAAAAAAAAGTTTCCAGCGGTGGTAAGCCACTCTTGCTATCCAGCAACGGATGATCATCTCTCCGGGGTCCAGTGGTGGCTGATCTGATCCAGCGATGGGTGATTTTCCGTCCAGCGCAGTCCACCTATGCATCCATCTTCTGTCTCCACTGTCTCCGCAGTTTTCCGTTACATCAGAGGGGGCGGGGTCACCCATACGTCATTGGGGAACCCCTGGCTTCCCTCTCTAGCGTCAGAGGGGGTGGGGTCAGGTGACGGGTGGCTCCGCCCTCCTAATATAAGAAACATCAGGAGCGTAGCCTGACTGAGCTCGATGGCGGATGCTTAAATGGTGAGCTCCGGCACCTCAGGACAAAAAGCACTTGAATTTGCAGGTACATTCGCCCTTATATCACCCCATGAGATGGGCACAGCTTCCCGCACGTCCTCGGCATCTCGATCCCACTCCCCACGGGAGCATACAGCCAGAGATGCTCCGCTCACACCGAGGGAATATGGCGCTTCTCCCGCCATGGCTTCTCACAGGCCGCAGACGCCAGATCTCCTCATCATACCGCTATTGTTCTGACGGAGACTTTTCCCGATGTGAACCCTCCGGGCAGCGGAGGTAACGGTCACCGCACACAAGGAGCGCCGTCCTCTCAGCAAAATATTAGCATGCAAGACTTAAAAACGATAGCCACAGACATCAAAGACACCCTGTCAGCGGCCATTGCGGAGCTCAGGGTAGACATCAGAGCCCTATCAGAACGAGTGCAGACTGTAGAAAGAACAACTGAACAACATGATACCGCACTCCGCAAGACTACCAGAAAGATTGACGGCCACAGTTTACAACTAAGGGACATGCAGAGACATATGGAAGATCTGGACAACAGAGGCAGAAGGCACAACCTGAGGTCTCCCTGACTCCTCGCCCACTTCTAGACGCACTGAAGGCCCGTGGTATACTGTATAAGTGGAAATTTCCCTCCTGCCTAAGCGCCTCCCATCAAGGCCGCACGGCATACCTCAAGGTTCCAGAAGATCTACCCAATTTTTGCGCCACATTAAACATCCCCCTGCTGGAAGTTCCCAACTGCTATGCTAATTTCCGCCCGTTGACACATAAACCAGCAACTTACCACTTGGAACCCATGGACACTCATGATATCAATTACCGCAGAAGGAGATCCCCCTCTGGGCCCAGGGAACAACGCCATTTGGATGGCACTCGCAGGGATTACAGCCCATCAGCTTCCCCAAGTTCGCGGAGGGCAAGGAGAGACTACTGAAACCTCCCAGTATTCCAACATCGCATGGAGGTAAGTCTGTCCTTTCTGCACACCCTCTTCCACCTCTCTCTACCTTTTTGTTATATGTTTGCTTGTCCTGCTGTGTTCCCCATAGAGGACATCTATTTTTCTTTGGTTTTACAAATGGAGATTTTATAGTCCATTTATTAGCTGTTTCTAATCAATATCTTGCCGTTACATCCTACGTGGCACGGACTATTAATGGTCATTTCTGTTACGAATTAGTCTCTTCAAAGAGCAGACTTGTCCTCCCCACGCTCGTTGCTGTTAACTTTGATCCATTATACCACAATATATGTGATCTACTTGTACTACATTTCCCATAACACCGCTGGCAAAGGGGCTGCCTTGACAGAATGGGCCCTGCCCTGTTATAACAGACGGATTACAATAATTTTCCCATTGCCACAGGCCACTCCCCTTGGAAGAGACTGTCTCCGACGCACGCTCGCCGCGCTGTGGCAATGAAACATCACACCACCTCATCAAGGCTCCACCTCCTGATGAAATACCCCGTCATCCACTACGACCGCCTCTGCAACCATTTTCAGTTCTACGGATGTCACCGGACTCGCAGCTATTGGAACACCTTCATATATTAACATCTGGCTGTTTATCATTCTATGTTAGCCCACCTCGGTTGTCAACACCTTACTGAACAGACAGCTGTAAAGACTGCAATGCAAGAAACCTGTGGATGATCCTGCCAGACTCACATCCACTGAGGCTGGAATGCCTACCACTCACCCACCGACGGCTGCTTCGCCTCAGTAACACACGAAGATACCTGACCCTCATTGACCTTATCACAATGATCCGGTCCAACGGCTATGCACTGTCCGGCTATTTTTAATGAAGCGCTACCATCCAGCGCGAATCGGACAGCGATCTTGATTAATCCTCCACGACTCTAGCCCAAGAGGGATAAGTATGTTATATTTAGAAATTGTTGCACACTTACGTGCCTTGCTAGATTAATGACCGTTTTTTTTTATATGTTAAGTGATGACTAAGATGCTAAGAATATGATCTCGCACTACCCGAACCGTAAATGGTTGCTACATCTCTACTGTTAGATGATTGCTTACAGTTCTTATTTGATGTTGTTACAGGGTTAATGTTTGGGTTATGTATCTAATATTCTACTTGTACTTAAATAAGGGATAGCTACTTTTTAGTCCCTATAATAACTCTCCCCCCATCGCACTAACATCGCCCAACTGGGGAATGTACCTCCCATAGTATATGCACGCCCGAATAGTCCTGGGTGGCCGCACAATCACCCACTTCTAGATTCATTTTCTTTTCTCGATCCGTCTCACTCACTCATCGGGTTTAGTCCTCGCAAACCCCACAGCAGGGGGGTATAAGGGGATTACCTGCCTGACGGGTAAGGGAGTAAGGGACCCCCCCGACCCACCCTACACTGCATGACTTATCACACCACTAGAGATCGTGGTCTGACCCCCCCCCCAAGACAACACTTAATTGTTGCGGTAAAAGTACACATTCTCTCACCCGGTTCCCTCTCCCTCCTTTCCCTTGATTCTCCCCTGGTCACCTCCATATCTCCACTATAAACTATGACAAACACTTGCCCTCTTGACCATGTCTCCAAACCCCCCACAAGCTTGCTTAACACCACTAAATTTTATTCACTTAAAGCTCACATCGCCCTAATACAGGAAACCCATTTCCCTACCGACACCATTCCAAAACTCCAAAACTCCCATTACCCCACTGTGTACCACGCAACTAACGATGAGGTGAAATCTAAAGGAGTCTCAATCTTAATCTCGAAACATTGCCCCATTACAGTCTCAGATATCCAAAAAGACCCAAAAGGCCGTTTTTTATTCCTCAAAGGCTATATTCACAACCAACCAATCACTATAGCCAATATATATGCCCCCAACTCCCAACATGTAACATTCTTCAGAGAAACCATTTCCCAACTTACAGCGTTCCACAAGGGAATTCTTGTCCGTGGTGGAGATTTCAATGTCCCGTTGTCACCCTCTATGGACACATCCAATGGCTTCTCATGCCTCACCTACAGAGCGCTAAAAGATATTAGATCGCAGCTACAATTGTTATCCCTACATGATACCTGGCGCACATTACACCCGACCGACAAGGATTTCACGTACTACTCGCCCCCCCACAAGAAATACTCTAGGCTCGACCACTTTTTTCTCACACAAGAAGACATTCACAGCTTAAAGAAAGTCACGATTGATTCTTCATCTGGAGACTCGATGACTCTTTACTACTTGACATGGAAAACAAAGCAGCTATTACAGAATGCTATAGTCTCCTCCCCTCTTTTCCTCCATTCTCAGCCCACACACAGTATATATTGTGGGACATTTGTTTTAGAAACTTAAAAAATATAAATCCTGAACTTTTGGCAATGGATTTTCAGCATCTATCTACACAATTTTGCTCTGTTGATGATGCAGTGGCTTATTATAATAGCCAGCTTAGCAGTCTTTTGCACTTTTATGCCCCACTTAAAACGAGAGCTGTTACTTTTACTCACTCAGCTCCGTGGTATACAGATGAGCTTCGTTAGATGAAGGCAGTGGGGCGGGGTTCTTGAACGGCGTTTTCGAGCCTCTGGTCTCACTGTCCATAAACAAATTTACCGGGAGCATCAATATCTATATGCACAGTCCCTTAAGGAGTCTAGGTCGCAGTTCTATTCTAAAGTTATACGAAATAGTTCAGGAAATTCTAAGCAGCTCTTTTCAACTATAAATCAACTGCTTAAGCCAAATTCGCCATCGACTACTGCTATTTGGAAGAGTGGTGTAATGAATTTATGGATTTTTTTAGATCCAAGATTGATCATATCCATTCCTCTCTGTCTGGTCCTTTGGCTCAAACTGTCCATTTAAACTGTTTTGTGCCCCGACAAATGGATCATTTACCAGAGGTGTCGTTGGAAGAGGTACAGGGTATTGTTAAGCGAATGAAGCCCACAACCTGTTCCTTGGATCCTTTTCCAACTCCACTGGTAAAAACTTATGTTTCAGTTTTAAGTCCATTGATTACTACTGTTGTTAATTACTCTTTTCGAACTGGCCATGTTCCTTCCATTTTAAAAAGTGCTGTTATTAGACCACTGCTTAAAAAATCCACTTTTGATCCGGAAGTCCTTTCTAATTATAGGCCTATTTCTAATCTTCCCTTTTTATCTAAGGTACTTGAGAAAGCAGTTGCAAGTCATCTTCAGGATCATCTCAAGCATAACAGCCTTTTTGAAAAATTAAAATCAGGCTTTCGTTTTGCTCATAGTACGGAGACCGCTCTTGTTCGGGTTACAAATGATCTTCTTATGTCATCTGATGCCGGTTCTCCGTCTTTACTTATTATGTTGGATTTGTCAGCTGCGTTCGACACTGTCGATCATGGTATTCTTTTAGATAGTCTTCATTATAATGTTGGACTAAAAAATTTAGCCTTCAGTTGGTTCGAGTCATATCTTACAGATAGGATTGAAAAAACTACATTGGGTCATTTTAAATCTAAACCTCATGTGGTTACCTGCGGAGTTCCCCAAGGGTCAGTGCTTGGCCCGATTTTATTTATTCTATATCTTACTCCCTTGGGCCATATTATAAATCGTTATAATATTTATTTCCATTGTTATGCTGACGATACACAGCTTTATGTAAAAGCTGCAGCTGAAACTCCTTCAGTGCAGTCACCCCTTTCAGTCCTTACCGCCTGTCTGGAGGAGATATAGGAGTGGATGGAACAACATTTCTTGCAACTAAATAGCTCCAAAACTGAGTTTATTATGATTGGAACATCTCACCAGATTAAATCATCACTGATAACAAGTATCGCCTTTTCAGGCTCTAAAATTCCAGTTTCGTCTGTTGTCACTAATCTTGGTGTAAAAATGGATTCCCAACTCACTTTTGAAGCTCATATAAATCAAGTATGCAAGACTTCTTTCTACCACCTTCGTAATGTAATTATATTGTTGTGCCTCAAATATTATGAAAGGAATATATCCAGATATACGGTATCCTCATCCTTATAAATTAGGCATAGAGAAAGGAAATTCTGAGAGGAAAGGAGGGGGGTCAAAACATGGAACACCATAACCATGAATTACCTCAATATCCCCCAGCAAAGTGACGGACTATCTTGATACCAGATTACATAAAAACGTATAAATTTATTCTTAAATACAATTTAAAAGTTTTTTTGGGAAAAAAAAGAAAACAAATACATAAGGAATTTCAATTAATACAAAATATAACTATGACATGGATATGTATGTTACGGCGATATTATGTATCCAATTCGGTCTTTGTATTCTACTAGTTTCGCGACTGATTCTGTCGCTTCTTCAGGAGACCTTGTTTGTCTGAAATTGAACATATCATGTCAAAACATTTATTATTATTACATAATTTAACATAGTTCAAAAAACATTTGGTGTATTGCTTTACAAAAAGTGTTGGAGAGTAGGCAGCTCACCACTATGGGCACAAACCCTTGGAGTTAGGGCAGTCCCCGCCAACCAGGCTTTGACCACCCTTGGGGCGGACACGGGAGGTATTGAGAGTCAGCTAGAAGATAATCAGAAGTGAAGGGTATTTTATTAATGAATTGCCACAAAGGTAATGGTTATTTTTTACTGGAAAAGTGTCCAGTAAGCATGTACGCAAAGATAGTATTTCTATCCAAATAACTGTTAGGTAGGATCAACATACCGGTACATCCAAAAGTTTTTCGAACAACACTGCATAGGTGGGGGTACCCCAGGTCAGAAGGAATATAAGTGAAGTAAGGGTAGTGAAAACCAATGGGGAGTCCTGTCCTTCAATCAATTCAGGATGGAGACTGCATTGATATCAACCAGGTGGATCCTAACAGAAATATACAACCATAGATAATATTGCTATAGATGAATAATCTAGGTCAGGCTAAATAAAGGAAATTAGCCAGAGGGTTTAAATAGAGGGACATTACCAGTTAATCTAATCCCTTCATTCCGGATCTCTCCAATGCATGAAACCGTGCGTGCCGTTTAATGGACGATTCCGGTAAGGGAACCACTGGTCGTTCGTTCTGCCGCTCAACTGGGACGCCGTAATGGCGCGCCTTTTACCTCCAACCCTGTGGCGTCAAACGAATGGCGCGGGCGCCAGACCTTGACGTCACAGGGTCCGCCGCTCCAAGTGCGCGTGCGTCACGAAGGTGACGACGCGCACCAGCCTCGAGTCACTATGGATACCATTGAGTGACTCATTGCTCATGGACCCGGCAACTCCCGCAGATGGGAATCGTCCAGGGCCATGGGAGGGGCGCGTGCCCGCCCCTGGGAGTTCCCTCCCACACTCCATCGTCTGCGTGAGTGTTCCACAGTCATAGGTGCTGGTTACTCCATTATACAAGACAAAAGTCAAAAATGAAAGAAAATATAGAATAAAAGTAAGCATTTAAGTTGATTAATTGGCAAATGTTTGAAATATTTTCATTATTCTTACCAATTTGACGAACTTGTCTAAAAGGAAAATATAAACAAGTTAGGATTAAGTTAGATTGTAGTTAGATGTAACAGATGTGATAGTAGTTATAACAACCTGGACGGGTGTCCATATATTGAAGTCACAACTCATATCATAGGGAAATCGCGGCAGCAACATTGAAACTGGAGAGTCAGACTTTTCATTTGAACCAACAGAATAAAGAACAGAACGAGAGGAGGGGAGAGAAGAGAAAAAAGAAAAAAAACGGAAAGAGGTATGGGAGGGACAGGGAAAGGGGGGGGGGGGGGGGGGGAAATGAGATAGAGAAAATGAAGAAAAGGAGAAAAAAAGAAAAAAAGAAAAAAGGAACCAAGGTTAGAAAAATGTTTCTCTCACCCTCCTAAAACTCTTTATCTATTTCACAAGGGCCCATGTTATAATTTTTACTTAAGGAAATATTTGTATGTTTTAGTTTCGTTCAATCCAGGGGGGATTAAGGCATCTAAACGTTCTATCCATAGGGTTTCTCTTTTTAAGATTTCCCTATCCCAGTCCCCACCGCGAGTGTCCTCGTGGATCACTTCGAGAACAAAGAATTTCACCACTTGACAGCGTGTGGTAGTGGGCGTAGGGTGGGCCATGGGCAAGATCTTGCCCATGGCCCACCCTACGCCCACTGCTGCACACTGCACTTTCCATCCAGATTGGTGAGTCTGCCCTGGCTAACCATTTACACGCATTAAATCCCCATTAATTTATTTTTATTTATATGGTTAGTATATTATATTATTTTTTATTCTATTCCATAGGAATTTTTTGGTCGCATCAGCTCCTGATGAGTGGGGAGACACCCACGAAACGCGTCGAGCTTTTGAAATGATGTCCCAGCTATACTTTATACGGAACTATATTTATTTTATTATGAATTTACTTTTTTAACTATATACTAAATTTATTTTTGTTTTACATCTAGTGGATGCATATCTATTATGTGGATGTACTTGCTGATGTCGGTTTTGCTGTCATAGGCACTACCATGCCATACTACCCAATTATTTTATTTATTACTACTATGTGCTACTATATGTGAATACTATATATCATGCTTCTACTGTACTTACGCCTATATACTTTATGAATTTGATCTTTATTATTTTTTATGATCTGTTACTGAACAATCAATAAAAAATTATTATTTTTTTAATATGGTTAAAACCTACCTCCATTATCCAAGTGCTTCATTTTAAAGTCCCAAACTTCCTCTATTACGTACCGATTACCGGGATGGAGGCACATACTTGTGCTTCATTTAAAGTCCCAAAATTCCCCTCCTTTTCTGGATTGTTTTCTGTTCTCTACTTGCATTAGATCAGATATGTCATTTGCACTGTGAAGCGAATCTGATTCTGGGTTTGAGTGGCTGGGGGATATCTCTCCTTTCTCCTTACGAAGCTGCAGATTGGCTACGATTGCCCTTGTCCCCTTAGTTTGGGTCCTTATATTCAATTGATTCTATTAGGTAACAATTATTGTTTCAGATAATTTATTTTGTACATATTCTGGGAAATCACTAATTTTGCGATTTCTAATTGGAATACTATCCTTTATGAATTTTAGGTTTTTCCTCTTTTGTGACTCTGCATCTAGACTGGTATTTTGAAGCGTTTCCCTGCAAGCACTTATGGCCCGGATGTTTTCCCTTTTATCTATTACTGAGTCTCTTCATTTTGGCTATTATTCTATTCGGTTATTTCTGATCGAATTACTTTGCGAATGTACAGTAGGTGAGTATGTGATTTTTCAGCCCTCTTGATCCTGAACGACCTAGATGTCCTATTTGCCATGTAAATATATATATATATATATATATATATATATATATATTTGTTGGTGTTTTGTGTAGTAATTATACCTATTTTTGGTTACTCTCTGAGACCATGATTATAATATTGTATTTGCACCTTATGTTTAACAATTCTCTTTATGTGTTTATTCATACAGTATTCATATTTGTCAATGATATTTAAAGCTCCTGAAGAAACTCGTTTATGAATGAAACATGTTGAGCATCATATCACACTGATTGAGTTCGAAAAAGATTCTTCAAAATCTCCTTGTACTGTATGGAATTGTATCTGTGCTAGCGGTGTTGTTTTAGCAAAATTTGTTGTCTGTTTATAATACATTTCGAAGATTTTTTATCTATTTAAAGCTCATTTTGAGTGATTACTATGTGACTTCTTGTATTCATTTGTATTTCCTGATACCGTTAAAAGTCCCGTGAGGTTGGTTACCTCTTCCTATGTTTACAGAATTACAGAGTTACAGAATGCCTTCAACATTATTTTAAGTATAATACGAGTGCAGAAACATCTAAGGAATCCATATGGGCCGCACATAAATGTGTCATACGGGGGTTATTTATCTCCCTAAAAGCCAAGCACAACAAAATAAAGAAAGCCCATATGGATGCCCTATATAGGCGAGTTCACCTTCTGGAAAGGGCTCATAAACGCACACTCGCGGAGGAGTATATCCCCAAGCTCATTCAAGCCAGAAAAGAGATACTAGAGAGCTTCAGAAAACTTTAAAGCACAAATTTATACTAATGCAAAAGCTATTCTATGAATATGCCAATAAGGCTGGCAAAATGTTAGCGAGAGCCCTCCAGAAAAGGAAAACACGGCACACTATCCACGAAATCTCAACACCTGCCGGAGACCCTATTATCGACTCAGACGCCATTACACAACATTTTGTTGATTATTTTCACTCACTTTACCACCTTTATAACTTACCATGACATCCACATACAGTTACCAATCAGACCAGACGGACCCTCATACAAGAATTCCTCACCAAATACTCTCCACCACCTTTAGATCCCACTGATAGATCCCTGTTAGACGCCCCTATCATGTCCATGGAAGCCATGATGGCCCTCAAACAACTCAAAGCGGGTAAGAGCCCAGGCCCGGATGGCCTATCAGCTGCCTATTACAAGTCCTTTTCAGACTTACTCATGCCACATTTTATCGAAACCTTTAACGCACTCCCTACATCTAACAGATCTAACACGGATCTCCTAGAAGCTCATGTCACACTTTTACCCAAACCTAGTAAAGACACCTCACAAATCCCCAATTACCACCCTATTTCTTTGTTAAATGTAGACCTTAAGTTATATACCAAGATATTAGCGAATCGCATATCACCCCTACTTCCGAAACTGATTTCCACCGATCAAGTTGGTTTTGTCCCTGGCCGAGAAGCCAGGGATAACACCACAAAAGCATTAAATATGCATCATTGGCTTACCACTACGAAAACAGAAGGCTTCTTCCTCTCATTAGATGCAGAGAAGGCATTCGACAGGGTGGCTAGGGTATTATATGGTAGCTACTTTACTACACATCGGAATTCCCCCACACACGATTGAGATGATAATGCTCTAGTACTCGACCCCTACCGCAAAAATAAGAGTAAATGGACACCTGTCGAACGCCTTCTCCATCACTAACGGTACACGTCAAGGATGCCCACTCTCCCCAATTATCTTTGTCCTAACGTTAGAACCCCTCCTCCAAATGTTAAGAGAAAACCCTAACATAAAAGGAATAGAGATCAAAGATAGGCCATACAAACTGGCCGCATACGGGGATGATATCTTACTCTTCTTATCAGACCCAATACCACCATTCCCAACTTACTACTAGACTTGAATTCCTTTCTAACTATTTCTAATTTAAAAATACATTTCGAGAAATCTAAGGTCTTAAATATAACTATACCCGAACAAATAGTAGCCCAATGCAAACTCAATTACCCCTTTAGTTGGGAACGCCACACCCTATCATACCTGGGTATCAACATCCCGACCGACCTGTCGAGGTTATACAAACACAATTTCAGCCCGACACTTCTGAAAATCCAAGGAGACCTGCTAAATTGGCACAGAAACTCGTTCTCATGGTTTGGAAGAGTGGCAATTCTAAAAATGAACGTCCTCCCTAAAGTGTTATACCTACTACAGGCTATCCCCATTGCTCTCCCTAAAACCTTCTTTCAAACATACAGAACTATGTGCAGAAACTTTGTGTGGTCCCACCGACCAACAAGATTGAGCTGGGCCAAACTTGTTCTTCCTAAGAATAAGGGAGGCCTAGGATTACCAGATATCCACACATATCATAATGCCACCTTGCTCACCAGGATTGTAGATGGGCATATCCACCACAAAGATAAAGCATGGATCCAATTAGAACAGGACATGGCCCACCTACCATTATCTAACCTTCCATGGATTTCAAACCAAGCTATTCCCCCCGCTTGCCGGACCCACCCCCTGATAAACTCCTCTCTACAGGCACTACAGCGGATGGGCCGCAATCTTAACCTTACATCACCACAAGGCCCTATGACCCCTTTATCCCTCAATCCGGATTTCCCCCCTGACATTACCAGATATGATCTCCAACAACCACGTACCACAAACCGGGCGCATCAATTCTTTGACCAAGGGAATCTAATGACACATCCTGCAATGGTTGCAAGGTTTCCCGAACTTCGATTACCATTTTTCAAATTTTTGCAACTCCGACCTTTCTTCAACTCGTATAACCTGCAATCATGCTGGTATAGAGACTTCACCCCGTTTGAAACTTTATGCAATAGTGCGGAACCACATAAACACTTGATATCTACCATCGTCTCATTGCTAAATTCAGATGCCATGTTACTCACACCTACCTTACAACAATAAGGGCTCCATAAACGTTTCGATACAAGAAAATAGGTACAAACTGTACTCACGATGGTACCGTACTCCCGATAAAATACACAGACTGTTCCCCGATGTCCAACCAATATGTTGGAGATGTGGCTCGGCCCTTGGGTCCTTTTTACATATATGGTGGGAATGTCCTTTACTTCAGCCATTTTGGAAAGAGGTACACAGCAAAATAACTCAGATAACAACATACCAACCGAACTACTCCCCAGCCCAATACTTGTTACATCACACATCAATATCACAACGAAGATATCGGAAGTCCTTAACCCTTCCACCACTTTCACAACCATACCACTTGTAGCACAAAGGTATTAGAAAGCCCCCCCCCCCCCCCAATCGTCCATGTCCATCTCCACTCTCCCAATCTCCCCTGTATCGTATATACCCTTCTCTCCCTGGGAACGTTACTTGGAGGTGACCCCCCTAAGACCTCTTATACCCCTTCATTGGTTCCCTCACTCTACAATGATCATAACCTTGCATACACCTCCCCTACCCCCCCCCCCCCCCCGAGTTTTTTTACATCTCCGACATGCCAGACTTCACAATAGTTTTACGTTACCTTTGTCATTTGTGCTGTAAATCAATGAAACAACATATAACAGAGGTACTTCTCATGCCCATCGACTGTACTTTTAACTCCCAGTACATACAGGGCAATTTCCCCCATTCACAGCATGTTCCCAATAGGGGTGAATGGATCGGACAAGACCCAGAGAGAGTCTTTGCAGTACTTGGACATTTAAGTCAGAATGTACACAACATTTTCTGTTGGATATGTCCGAGAATATACTAGCCACAAGTCACACGATTCCAGGAGTCGCATAACCTTCACATCGATAAGCCACTATAGAAGCGGCTTATATCTGACATTCCCCCACTATCCCTTTTAGTTATAGTCTGAGAGAATGACGCCTCAATTGGCAAACCCCAAATATCAATAGATGTTGGCTATAACTCGAAGGTTTAGGTTTGGCTCAGACCTTAAGTATTTCTACACACAATAGCTCTTATTCCTCAATATACTACTGAAGATTACACTGAATCATATACCACTACTCTTTGTACTTGTAATACTGTACTTCATGATTTAAAAAAATATAAGAAACATCAGGCGCTGGGATCCCCGCAGTGTCTCCTCAGTGGAGACAGAAGATGGATGCATGGATGGACTGCTCTGGACTGAAAATCACCCGTCACTGGATCAGATATCGCTGGACCCCGGAGAGATGATCATCCGTCGCTGGATAGCAAGAGTGGATTACCACTGCTGGAATCTTTTTTTTTTTTTTTTTTTTTTTAATAAAGGAATTTTTCAAAAGAGTGTTTGTCTTATTTAACCATTTTTTAAACGTTCTTTGTGACATGGTTGGGGTACTTTTGTACTCCCTTACCATTTCAAACAGGGGGGGGCGGGATCTGGGGGTCCCCTTGTTAAAGGGGGCTTCCAGATTCTGATAAGCCCCCTGCCCGCAGACCCCCACAACCACCGACCAGGGTTGTGGGGATGAGGCCCTTGTCCCCATCAACATGGGGACATGGTGCTTTGAGGGGTCATAGACCCCCAAAGCATCCTCCCAATGTTGAGGGCATGTGGCCTGGTACGGTTCAGGAAGGGGGGGCTCTCTCTCGTCCCCCCCTCTTTTCCTACGGCCTGCCAGGTTGCGTGCTCGGATAAAGGGTCTGGTATGGATTTTTAGGGGGACCCCCACGTCATTTTTTTTTTAAATTTGACGCGGGGTTCCCCTTAATATCCATACCAGACCTGAAGGGTCTAGTATGGATATTTAGGGGGAACCCCACGTCAATTGTTTTTTAAAATTTGATGCGGGTTTCCCTTAATATTCATTGAATTTAGGGGAACCCCATGCTTTTATTTATTTATTTCAATGAATGAATTGTCGGCTCCCGTAATACAGAGAACACACATTGAGTGTTCTCTGTATTACAGGAGCCGACAATTCATTATAGCTACGAATGATTTTAAAAGACTTTTTTTCCTGCAAAAATGACACTTTGTGCAGGGACAGTTCTAAGCATGGAAAACATACGCCCCTTCACAGGCATACTATAGACACCCCCCAGGTATGAAATTTATAGGAATATTACACTTTTATTGTTTCATTTTAATCATTATTAAAATCACTGCTCCTGAAAAAACTTTAGTTTTTAAAACTTTTTTTGCATTGATCCATGTCCCCTGGGGCAGGACCCAGGCCCCCAAACACTTTTTAGGACAGTAACTTGCATATTAGCCTTTAAAATTATCACTTTAGATTTTCAACGTTCGAGTCCCATAGACTTTAATAGGGTTCTAAAGTTCACACAAAGTTTAGGTCTGTTCGCAGGTTCTGGTGCAAACCCAACAGGGGGGTGTTCAGCTCATCCTTAGTCACTGCTGACATCCATCGCTCCATAGAGGTGAATAGAGCATCCGATCAGGTCCGCCTGAAAAACTGACAGACAGATCCGAACGTATATATGTGTGAAAGGGGCCTAAATCACTCCTCACTCTTTCCATCTCTCTGTCCATCCACCTCCACCATCACTCCACTACTCTCTTTACATTATAAGCAAATAAAAATACTCCAATACGCTTCCACACTAAATTTGCTCACTACTTAATAAAAATATATATGAATAATAAACACCTTAAGACCATCAAACACAATAATCAAATATATAATGATAATACGTTTTCTAAAACACACACTATACACACCGGCACTTTTCATCTACAAAACCAGCCTGATCTGTGATATTGCTGCTGCCTCCCCTCTCCTGGAATGCTGGGATTGTAGTGCCACAGCCAAAGACATGAGGTGGTCATGCAGGAGAGGAGGCTGTGCTTGGTGAGCAGATAATGGGTAGGGATCGGGAGGGAGGTGTAATAGAGATTGGGGGGATATCTGAGAAAACGTGCACCCTTCAGAAGCAGAGCAGTTCACAACCACACAGCAGGGAGCAACTGCCCAGCGTGCCCGTGCGAAAAGACGGCCCTACCCAAAGCCGAAAGTGATGAAATAGTCCCCTTTCTGTCCCCCCCGACCCCACTGAACACAGGGGGCCCAGAGAAGTTTTTATTCTAAGCAGCTGCACAATGGGAGATTATCTGATTGGTTGACAGGGTTTGGGAGTCCCTGCCCACTCTACCTCCGCTGTCACTAAAACCGGCCCAATGAGCCATCGGCCGACCGGGAAATTCCCAGTAGTCCTGATGGCCAGTACATGGCTGGGCAGCAGCAATTTCTTTTCTATTATGCCCCATACACACTATTCGATTTTCTGCATATTTTGTCTTCAGATTTACCAAAAACCATATAATATGAGGTCAAACCTTAAGAGTTTCAATTTGTATGCAATCAGGCAGGCCATTGCACTACATGGTTTTGATAAATCTGATGACAAAAATCTGCAGAAAATCTAAAAGGTGTGTATGGGGCTTTAGATTTCTCTCATTCAGCTTGCAGCTGTATTTACGGGCTAATCACTGATCTCCCTTAAGGTGAATGAAACAGAAATGACGTGGGGTCTAGGTAACCTCTGATATCTCAGTGAAATTGACCCCCTATGCAACAGCAATAAAGTTAATTGTAAAAAAAAAAAAAAAAACTAAGTATGATCAGCAGCTCCCATTATTACTGAAGGTAAGAGTAAAAGAAAATCCTAACATTTTTGGTTGCTCCTTCCTAGAAAAGTATAAGAGGGAACTCTTCCAATGGGGCCATAGTTCTGGTGACCCTATTGACAAGCAGAGACTCCCTCACTTTGCAGAAATTTCCTCTCACTTCCTGTTTTGGCTGTGGAAGTGAAGGGAAATCTCCTCAAGGGGGCTTATATAGGGTTATAACTCTCCTTTACACTATCCAAAATAAAAATAAAAAGATATATGCTGTATAACAGTTGTTTTAATAGCCAATATAGTTTTGAAGTCCATAAATAATCTTCTATTAACCAAAGTACTGAAAGCAGAAAGACAATTCTTTACATAAAGAACACTGGTCATCACGCTTCTTTTTCCCATAAGCTACTGCAAAGAAATGATTGGTTAGCAGAAATTGAAAATTTCCCAAAGGGTGTGATAGGTCATATATAAATTCTGGGTCAGGACTGACTCTTGTCTTCCAACATGACCCTTCAGTACAAATCTGTGAGAGAATATGAATTGTGGCCAGGAGTGGCACTAAGCTTCAGATCAGATGAAAATTGCTGGCAGCACCATTTAAATTATTCACATTGCAGTTGCCCAGAGCTATTTTGAAGGGCACACTGAACTAACCTTGCAGGTTAAGGTTCCAAAAGCACTTAGTAGAGTAACACATTTGATGATATTATTAGAAGCCACCTAATTAATGCTTATATGTGTTTGGTTGTGAGAACTAACACTTGCCTGTGGCAGAGTGACACTCTGAAATATATAGGCAATAGGGAGAGTATTTTTTACAATAAAATTAATGAAGAAAGTTTGGAATTTAGGTGATACCCTTTATTGACTAACTTGAGTTAATAAAGAGGTTTGCTTTTGGTGTAAGTCAGATCCCCTTGTCTGGCTTTACATATGTATAATGTGAACTGTAAATTGCTTGATGAATGAATCTGAGTAAAGCCTTGTACACACGGTCGGACATTCCGACCTCAAAATCCATCAGATTTTGTCCAAAATTTGTGTTGCATACACACGGTGGCACAAAGTTGTCGGAAAATCCGATCGTTCTGAACGAGGTGACGTACAACACGTACGTCGGGACTATAAACGGGCTAGTAGCCAATAGCTTTCGTCTCTTTGTTTATTCTGAGCATGCGTGGCACTTTGTCTGTCGGAATTGTCTACACACGATCGGAATTTATGCGATCGGATTTTGTTGTCGGAAAATTTTAGATCCTGCTCTCAAACTCTGTGCGTCACGAAAATCCAACAGAAAAAGTCCAATAGAGCCCACACACAATTGGATTTTCCAACAACATAATCCGATCAGACTTTTTCCATCAGAATTTCCAACCGTGTGTACAGGGCATTATTCTGAAAGCTTGCAAATGTAATAACTCAAGTTAGCCAATAAAGGGTATAAACTCCATTTTATATACTATGCTATAGTGGCTCTTTTGTTCTTTTCCCCTATGCAGTTTAAAATATTTGAAATTTTAGCTCATCAAGGGAAGCCTTGCTATATAGGAGCCACCTCACCAGAACTATTGAGCTTGTTGATAGTTTCCCATGATCTGAATATAACTGCAATTCTCAGGAGCTGAGTGCGGTGCAGATGAGATCAGTGTGACGATGATGTGCTAATTTTGGCACATCACATTGTTTCCTTTTTTTTAAACAAACTTTATTGAGATGTCACACAGACCTCTCAAAAGTTCAACTGCCAGTGCAGTAGAAAGAGGCAATGCATTGTCTTGCACTGCATTGAAAAAAGTATTCATGCAGTATTTATTTCAGCGCACAGTGCCCACACACCACCGCGACCCAGTGGTGTGAATGGGGCAGATAGAGAGACAAGGCATTTTGCCTTGTCCATGTGGTAGGAGTGCACTGGAATAGCTGCCCAGCGCAGTCCCACCACATGTGGTGTGAACCTAGCCTAAATCTGGATACACACTATACAACTTTTGGCGAATATGTGGCTGGTGGTGGGGCCTGGGTGATTTAGTGAAGTAGCTGCTCTTTTAAAAATATATATAGCATAAAGAAACAAAAGGTAAAAGTGTTGGCGTTCTAAATCAAATTGGTGGGTTCAACATAGAAATCAATAATTATAAATCATGAAAAAATTTGACAATCCCAATATCATAGGAATAAATGGATTCTTATGATTAGAAAATTCTCCAAAGGCTTCACCACGAGTGCTCAAAAGGTAGATGGCAACTCACCAGAGGTGTTTGCCCACTTTTTAAGGTAGGGCAAAATGTGCTTAGTTAGATAAACCAGTAAAATCCTATCTCCACTGCAGGGGCGCACCAACGGTGGGGCGGGGGGTGCGGTCCGCCCCGGGTGCCACACATTGGGAGGGTGTCAGTGGCGTATCTAATGGGGGTGCAGTCCACACCCGGGTCGGGTGACACCACTTACAGAGGGTGGGGAGAGCTCTGGCAGCTCTCTATGGCCGTTTTTTTTCCAGCCAGATCACCCCCGTGCTGCAGCAGCAATGGTCTGATCTTTGCTTTCCTCCTTGCTCCTCCCACCACTGCTGAGCTGCTGAGCCAAGCCTGTTACTATTCTCTGCCCGAGCGGCACAGCTGCTACCGCACACTGTGTTTTCCAGACCTTGCTAGCTGCTGCCCTGGTGTACTTGAGGCTGAGCCAGCTGCCCTCCGTGCCAGTGTCCTCCAAGGTGAGCTAGTGATAAGGGGGTTGGCATGGTGGTAGCTGCCCTCAGCTGGTGTGCTGTGAGAAGAGGGTGGGGTGTTTGTTTCTGCCTCCCTGACCTGGTCTAATAAGGGGGAAGGGGGGAGGCTGCTGTGTCCACCACTGACTAATGTGCTAACTCACTGCTTTTAGTTTAAAGGGTGATTCAGTGATTGGAGTGCAATCATTTTCAATAAAATTTTACCTGAGTGTCATTTTTTGATTGGACTTTACTTGTATGTTGTTCCATATTTTGCTTGTTGTTTTTCCAATGCGGCTTTAGAAATGCCTTCTGGATTCCTGTGCAACTCCATGCGGTGCAATTTTCAACTCATTAATTTAACTGGGATGAAATCACATTGAATCGCACAAAAATGTAATGCACACACTATTTTTTCAAAAGCGTACTGCACCAAATTGCATGATACTATGGTACCATGAAATCTGGAGCAGGAAAAAGCACTGCCATTGTGATCTGTGTTAAAGGTGTCCTTAGAAAAATATATATACACCTGCAGGAGATCACGTACCCAGTGCGTTTTGAACGCAGTGTGGGAAACGCATATAGAACATGGATTTCCTGCACCACCTTCTGGTATAAACAAGCTCTTAAAGTAGTACTAAAGGTTTATTGCACAGAGTGACCCTGAACCTCGTCTTCTGGGGTCCCTCAGTGGCTCTTGTGGCTCCTCCCCGAATTAGATAACGCCCTAGGAGAAGCGCTCTCACGTGGGGGTTATTTTACTGACTCACTCCTGATTCATTCATTTGGCGTCCATTATGACTTGTCCCCAGCACCCACGTCATTGGATTTGATTGACAGCAGTGGGAGACAATGGCTGTGCTGCTATCAATCTATCCAATCAAAGCCGGACTCCGTGGAGAGGAGGACAGCGCGTCCCTGCCGAGGAGATGAAGGGTCTCAGGTAAGTAAAAGGGGGATTGGGGGGCCGGTGACTGCCAGGTGTTTTTTTTCCCCCTTAATACATAGGATGCATTAAGGGGAAAAACCGCAAAGGTTTAAAACCCCTTTAAATATTTCAAATCAGATATCACTCACAAATTTTAACAGTATTTATTTTAGTAGTTCCAATGCGCCCATAATTTTATTTTATTTCTGTTCTACAGATGCATAATAGGCTGTAAATGTAATTATTTTTTTTTTTTGCAGCAAGGCAGAGCAGGAGTAAAATAAGCCCATTTGTTAATAACCCCAAGCAATGATGTCAGTGGATGTTATAATTACCCCCACAGCATTGGTGTCAATGGGGGCTATGCAATGTAAGACCCCTTTCGCACTGAAAGAGCCACTTCTGCGTCTCCAATGTGAAAGTCCCGAGGGCTTTCACACTGGAGCGGTGCGCTGACAGGGCAGTCCTGCTAGCAGCATCTTTGGAGTGATGTATACACCACTCCTGCCCATTGAAATCAATGGGGCAGCGTGGCTATACCGCTGGCATAGCGCTGCTGCAGCAGCGTTTTGCAGTGGTTTTAACCCTTTCTCGGCTGCTAGTGGGTGGTAAAAGCACCCCGCTAGTGGCCGAAAAACGCCACTAAAAATAGCGGCATTTTACTACCGACGCACCCTCCGCCCCAGTGTGAAAGGGGCCTAAAGGGGTCCAGAGGTGTGGGGGCTGTGTAATGTGAAGGGGTCCAGAGGTACAGGCTATGAAATGTATAGGGGGTCTTCCTACATTTTACCAGCAGTTATGGATGCAGTGCTGTAGATTTCTTAGGTTGCATATTTTTTTTCTGCATTTTCTGAAAATGCACCAAAAGTCTGCATCTTTGGCGCATTTTCAGAAAACAGGAAAATATATATTTTTTGGGGGGTGACACCATGTTTTCCTGCACCAGGTGACACCAGCCCTAGTAACGCCACTGGCAGCAGCACAGGCCACAGAGCATGGAGGCGCTACACATGACGTAATTTTATGTCATTGTGCGGTGTGCCGACTGCCCACCTGGGGGGAGGGGGGGTGCCAGATAGAGGATCCGCCCCGGGTGCCAAATAGTCTAGGTACGCCCCTGCTCCACTGTGGGACCCCCTCCGTCAGCAACCAAGGATATGGGAATGTATTCCACCAAGGACGCAAAAGAGAGCTCTTATGGTGTAGTAAGTTTTATTAAAAAAGGGTTTAAAAGGTATCAACATTTTTTACTCACATGTGACTGTGCCAAGCCCGGCACCAAGGTGTCTACAGTATGTGCGAATGGATATATCAGGCTCTCAATGGCGTGCGATCCACATTTGTTCTGAATAAGAAAGGATGACGAATCCCCGCATTTCCAGGTCCAATATGTGAGTTCCTTACTACTATCTTATTCAGAATGAGGGGCGGATCGCACACCGCTGAGAGTCTGTTATATCCATCCATATATGCTAACGTCAATAAAACTTACTACACACAAGAGCTCTCTTTTGTGTCCTTGGTAGAATACATTCCCATATCCTTGGTTGCTGACAGAGGGGGTCCCACAGTGGAGAGATGTCTTATCTAGGATCTTACTGGTTTATCCAAGGAAGCGCATTTAAACCTACCTTAACAAGTGGTCAAACACCTCTGGTGAGTTGCCATCTACCTTTTAAGCACTTGTGGTGAAGTCTTTGGAGAATTTTCTAATCAGAAGAATCCATCCTATTCCTATGGTGTTGGGATTGTCACATTTGGACTCTTCATATGTTTGTGATTTTTTCATGATTCATAATTATTGATTTCTATGTAGAATACACCAATTTGATTTACAGCGCCACCACTATAAAACTTTTGTTCGATTTCCTTTATATTTACCTTCAACTATGTAGTACAAGGGTTTTCCTGATTGCATACAAATTAAAAGTGTTTAGGTTTAGCCTCATATGATATGGTTTTGGTAAAGCTAAAGGAAAAAAATCTAAAGAAGATTGTAAAAATGTGTAGCCAGTTTTAAAGTTCCCAGCACCAATTTGAATATGTTTTTTTGGAGTCCACAATTTCCACAACAGTTTCCTCATGTGGTTTATAACCAAATGAATTAGCAATAACATTGGGAGACATTTTCCTGTTAGAGCAGAGGATGAGGGCAATTTCTAGTCTAATTAGTTTATTCCCCTCATGAGTCCTTGTTGAATATTCACACGGTAAAAGATAAACAGTGGAGTTTAAAATTGTGTGAATAACACATTCCTTGCATGCACAATTATTTAGGCTTGATTATTTAGGCTGGTCATATACATTGCCTATACTATACACTGTACTGTAACCAGTGTGATTATGTTTGATATTTACGTACGTTTTACGTGGGAAAAAAGTATGGTCATTTGTTTACTATCAACTTAGGCACCCACAAATCCATGACCGTAAGACATTTATGTGAATGTGAGAAATCCATTAAAGTGTAATTCCACCTATTCACAAAAAATAAAAAAGTGAACTAACACCGTCACCACCCCTGCCCCGCAGTCTATGCTGCACTTACGTCTGTGGGTGATTAACTGTCACTTCTTCTTTTCTTAGTACTTCTGGGATGGATCAGAGCAATTCTGATAGTCCATGTGCTGCCATGTGACCACTTTGACCAATTGTGACCAAAACCGAATAACAGATGCCATTCAGCACTTCACTCCAAGGTCATCTCCTAAAACAAGCCAGGCAAGGACAGAGCTCATCCCAGCTCCGACAGTCATACGGTGAGAATAAACTCCTACGAGCTGCACATCAATATGTCTATGTGTATGACAGCCTCTGTCCAGGGTACACAAAACATAGGGGAGGTTGATTTACTAAACTCTGCAGAGAATCCAATCAGTTTCCATTTTTTTTTTTTTGTCAAAGCTTAAGGTGATACTAAGCACACACTATTTTAAGCGGTAGTGAACCACAAAAAAAAAAATTTTTTTTAATTTTCTCCCTGCAAATAATGTCATAATGTGCTAGTATGCATCGCTTACTAGCACATTACAGGCATACCCCACTTTTAAATACACAATGGGGTTTATTTACTAAAGCCGGAAAGTGCAAAATCAGGCTCTCTTCTGCATAGAAACCAATGATCTTCCAGGTTTTATTACCATACTTAATTGAACAAGCTGGGGTTAGAAGCTCATTGGTTTCTATGCAGCAGGGAGCCTGATTTTGCACTTTCCAGCTTTAGTAAATGAACCCCATTGTGTACTTAAAAGTGGGGTATGCCTGTATGAAAGGTGTGAAAACTATGACCTCCAGCAGCGAAGGAGGTGGGGAGAGGGACTGGGCTCTCATTTACCACTGTGTTTACGTCCACATGTGTGACTCTTTAGTCACATGGGCTGCTCAGATGTGATAAGGAGGAAATGCTTAGCATAGAAACTCACTGAGAACTAAGCATGCGCAGAGTTGCCACCACAGCTGCAAAATCTCCAGCTGAATTGGGGACATGAACAGAAGTTGGAAATAGCAGGCTCAACCAGATTTTTTTTTTTGCAGAAAACTAATCTCATATTGACTGAGTATGAACAGCATGCATTTATTGATAGTTTTTTATGATGTTGGTTTAGTGCAGGGATATGGATTTAGTGGACCTCCAGCTGTTGCAGAACAACAAGTCCCATGAGGCATAGCAAGACACTGATAGCCAAAAGCATGACACCCAGAGGCAGAGGCATGATGGGAGTTGTAGTTTTGCAACAGCTGGAGGTCCGCTAATTGCATATACCTGGTTTAGTGACACTTTAATTGAACAAGCTATAGTTAGAAGTTGATTGGCTAACACAGCTGCACCAGATTTTTCATTCTCCAGTTTTAGTAACTCAATCCCATAGATCAGTGATTCTCAACCAGGGCTCCGTGGAACTCTAGGGTTCCTCCAGAGGTTGCTAGAGGTTTCTTCATCCTTGGGCAATTTCTGCCTCTCAGACAAGTTCCCACTAACACCATTGATCTTTTTAGCTATCTGTAAGGAGGTAATTCTTCCCAATGACCACAAGTATAAGGACCATTCCAGTCCCTGACCATCACACTAATGTATCATGCAATGTAAACTTCAAATTTTTAGCAGGGGTTCCTCGAGACCGGAGAGCTATTTCAAGGGTTCCTCTGTGTTGAAAAGGTTGAGAAAGGCTGCCATAGGGGCTTGTAGTGATGTGCAGCTTGAAAGGACTTTTTTTCTCCCCAGTTGGACCAACTGGAATCGTTCTGACCCATCCCGGAAGCCCTAAGGAAAGAAGGGGAAGAACAGCGGGGCCTTATAATCCTCAGATCGCTTCACTGGCTGCGTGGGCAATGACAGCTTTTTACCCAAGGAAGTAAGTGCAGCCGGGACTGGGGCAGTGGGGAGGGTGTAGGGCAGTGATGGCAAACCTTGGCACCCCAGATGTTTTCGAACTACATTTCCCATGATGCTCAGCTACATTACAGAGTGCAGGAGCATCATGGGAAATGTAGTTCCAAAACATCTGGGGTGCCAAGGTTCGCCATCACTGGTGTAGGGAGTTAATTAATTTTTTGTGAAAAGGGTTAACTTACACTTTAAATATTACCATGATATCACCCCACATCAGCACTATGTATAAATATTTGTACATTCTACTGGTTGGATTTTACCTTTCAAATATAAATCTCAAACCAGTAAGGATGAGTGCACATGGAATACCGAAAAAGAGATGAGAAGGTCTAGGATAATGGACATTTTCTGTTTCCTTCATGTCTTCCCAGGTAAATCCAGGGGGAAGCCAGTATTCCTGTCTCCAGAGCCATTGGTTGAGAAGAGCTTCCATCCTGCAGCCAACAGAGAAACCAAATAGAAATGAAATCCTGAAAACATTTTTTATTTTTTATTTGAAACATAAGAAGCCAAAGGAGTTGAGAAACTTCACTCAACAAACTACATGAATATTCACATCCAAGATTTAATCGCTTGATTTTCACATGATTGGATAATTGTTGTGAACATTCACACAATTTATTAAGACAAGATGCTCTGCATCTTTAGTAAATTAGCCTCTATAAGAGGTTGATTTACTAAAGGCAAATAGGCTGTTCACTTTTCAAGGCAAGTGGCAGTTTGTAAGGGAATTTGCGCCAGAGCTTAGTGAATGAGGTGAAGCTTTGTATCTATCATCACGTGCAAGCAAGAATGTGTTTTTTCCATTTTTCCTTTGCATATCAATTTGTATTCTTTGCAAAGGGAAAAATCATTGCATTCAGTAAGCTCTGGGTTAAATTGAACAGCCTATTATTATTTAGTAAATCAACCCCTATGTGTTAATATCATTCATCTGTTGCCAAACCAATGTAAGAAATACAGTTCTTTACAGTCCTAGAGTATAAATTCACTGCGTTGATCAAGCCTGAACAATTGCATAGTCTTGAGTGGGCTGGAGTACAAATTAGTGTTTGAAATACAGTTTTGTTAATCATCTACACATTCACATACGCTGTGTCAAGGAAATAGTATATTTACTGGACACTATGCTGTCCATTTCTACTGTAATGCATCGCATTCTCTTATGCGTTGTTGAAATTCTGATTGTGTTAGATGCAAACCAAAGTTGAGAGAACCCCTAGTGGTGGACTTTTTAGTCACGTACACCAAGTATAAATATATGGGATGTAAAAAAGTTTACTAAATATAAATGTCATAAAAACATCATAACAAGGAATGTGTAGACAAACTGATCAAAAAATACATATACAGTACAGTAATCTCTGATGCTTGAGTACCCTACGCGTTTCGGAGAGCCTATGTCTCCTTCTTCAGGGGTGGGTATACAGTACAGGGTAATTCTATTCACAAAATGAAATGACACGTATTAGAAAAATGAAGGGCATGAATATATACATATATTATGTGTATTTTTCATATGTTACACTTACGTATTCCAAGAGATGCATTGAATAAACATTCCGCAGTGCTTGTGATTAAAAACAGTCAGACAAGATAGGTGTGGCCGATGGTTACTCTACTCTCAAGAAACTCCCAATATGATCACCTTAATTCTGATGTTGCACAGTAAGGCCGAATTGTTGTGAGATGTTGATAGGAGACCAAACCCTCCCAACCCCAGCAATAGTGTGCATAGTTTAGCACTATTTCTAGTGCTAAAATGCTTGAAAAGGGTCTTAAAATGCAGACTCCTGGACCCAAAGACCGCCAAAGAGCCGGGTCAGGTGAGGACATTACTGGATCCTGGGACAGGTAAGTGTGTGTTTTTTAAAGTCAGCAGCTACAGTATTTGTAGCTGCTGACTTTTACATTTTACTTTTTACATTTTTGGATACAGGGTGAAGATCCTCTTTAATTGACAGAATACATACACCTCTAGAAAACATTTTCAGGTGAGACCTACAAAGAGGGTAGCAATAAACAACTGCGTACATGAAAACAGCCATAATAGCAAATTAATATTTTCTTACACTTTTTTTTTCATTTGGCTGTTTGCTTTCCAATGCTACAGCTCATCAATGCATGATTTGCTTGAAAAAAAAACATCAAGATTTTCATTAATCTCATAAGTATTCAACTTTTAATGCCCAATGAAGATTGTCGTGATCCTCCCTTTTATTCCCTAGATGCCCCAAGTGGCCAGAGACAAAACAACTTGCTCCTGCGCACTCCCTGTGTCCCCGTCCCCAGAATACATCACTTGTTACAGCTTTATACTGCAGCTACATTCTTGTAGTTTCAAAGCAACAGTGAACAGATAAAAAATTGTATAAATAATATTGTGGCTCATCATATGCTCGATTCTCACCCAGCAATGCAAGTCCTCTACCTTCTAACTTTTCAAAATCTCATTGCGCTTTACCTTAACATGTCTTATATTAATAAAAATCACCCATAAAAATGACCAATGAATATAACTAAAATGTAATAAAAAAAATAAATAAAAAATAGAGAAATAAAAGGAAAGACTAATGATTAGCATCATAGCCTATTCGGTTGATAAGATCAGACCCTTTGCAGGAGTAATAAGCAATCGCTCACTAGACATCCTGCTAACAACCCACATCCCATAGTTCACTAACTTAATGTACTCCACTACAGTTACTATTACATGTCCAAAAATATGTAAAAAATATATATATGTAAAAAAAAAAAACAATGGGCTGATGACTACCTATATAAGATCCTCCATTAATTCACAATATACTGTACACATTATTTTCAATTCTAGCTAAGGCTTAGGCAACCCCAGGCACATTTAATATGAATGGTGTTACTTCAGCTCTTAAACATTGTTAATGAAGCAATTCAGATCCACTTCAATGTTCAGCCCTCTTGGGTATAAGCTTTTCAACAAAAAAATCCATTGGGTCTCTCTCTGAGATAAATCCCTGACCCAATTTGATCCTCTCCAAGAGGGATGAACATAATCAATTCCGCAGAATTGTAGCAGACTTGGATCCTGGTCATGCTTCTCCTTAAAATGAAGGCACACACTATGGTGTTTAAACACTTTCCCTATATTTGCCATGTGTTCTGCAACACATATCTTTAAAAGTCTCTTGGTGCGACCCACATACAATAGCCCACAAGGGTCAGGGATTTATCTCAGAGAGAGACCCCATGGATTTTTTTGTTGAAAAGCTTATACCCAAGAGGGATGAACATTGAAGTGGATCTGAATTGCTACATTAGCAATTTTTAAGAACTAAAGTAACACCATTTATATTAAATGTGCCTGGGGTTGCCTAAGCATTAGTCAGAATTGAAAAGAATGTGTATATTGTGAATTAATGGAGGATCTTATAAAGGTAGTCATCACCCCACAGTTTTTTTTTTTACATATATATATTTTTTTACATATTTTTGGACATGTAATAGTAACTGTAGTGGAGTACATTAAGTTAGAGAACTATGGGATGTGGGTTGTTAGCAGGATGTGTATTGCTCCTGCACAATGTCTGATCTTATCAACCGAATAGGCTATGATGCTAATCATTAGTCTTTCCTTTTATTTATTTCTTTATTTTGTTTCTTTTTTTGAATTTTTTTATTACATTTTAATTATATTCATTGGTCATTTTTATAGGTGATTTTTATTAATATAAGACATATTTACATGTTAAGGTAAAGCACAGTGAGTTTTTGAAAAGTTAGAAGGTAGAGGACTTGCGTTGCTGGGTAAGAATCAAGCATATGATGAGCCACAATATTATTTATACAATTTTTTATCTGTTCACTGTTGCTTTGAACATACAAGAATGTATCTGCAGTATAAAGCTGTAATAAGTGATGTATTGCTGGGACGGGGACACCGGGAGTATGCAGGAGCAAGTTGGTTTGTCTCCGCCCACTTGGGGAGCCTAGGGAATAAAGGGAGGATCATTACGCCGTACAGCCTATGAATAAGTAGTTTGTGACGAAACATGAAGAGAATGTTGTGAAGTGGCACGCTGCATCGGATAGTGGAGGCTTGGGACGAGGAGTGGGTGAGACTAATAATAGCTACCTCACTACCCTGAGTCCGCCGCGACTGCTGTAGATCGATTCACCAGTGCATGAAGTTTCGTGACATTTGACACATGTGAGTGCAATGGTGTGGGATTGTTACAGTTTTTAATAAATTGGTTTGTACTATATCACACTATTGTAGTGTCTTTTCATTTGCATGTGCAACAATCATTTCTTGAGGAAAAAGGAATTGTGACATACATGCTTGGAGTTTGGAGATCTAATTTAACCCCTAACTGTGTGGGTTGAGGCGAGTTATGCCAAACATGAGAGTGGGAGGCAAATGCAGCTGGTGAGTGCAAGTCTTTAAGGGGAGTGGAAGCACAAGCACAGTGGCGTGGTGGATGATCACAAGAACAACATAGAGGTTATTTGATTCTACACCATTCATTGGATTATTCACAGTTTCATGGACTATTTATTAGTACTCAAGCAATAGAGACTTGCTTCTCATTTGTCACAGGGTGTTGTTCTCTCTTTTTTTAATGTGACATGAAATATATATTTATATTTATTCATCTATGGTCTTTCAATGACTATTCAGGTGTCACCAATATTTGTTGATATCACTAGTATATTTATATTTGAATTATTGTGCATTCATTTTCACAATTTTTTCTGGTGCATTAGTTGTTGTGGTAACTTGCCCAAAAAAACAAAAAAAAAAGAAGCATAATAATATTATTCTTGATATCACTAGAAAATTAAAGCCTTTTAAAATACGTTTCACAGAACTCCATCAGTATCACCAGCATAGCAGCTCATTATTATCCCATTAAAGAAGAAGAGAATGTGCGCTGCATTTTGAAATTTCATAATGTTAATTCTCCATTACGAACGCTAGTTTACATGACCGACCGCTTCTGGCTCCTCCTTGCTTCCGAGCATGCATGTTTGTACTTTGGACTTTCGCCTGACGGACTTGTGTACACACGCTCGGAAAATCCGACAACAGACATTTGTCCAAGGAAAATTTTAAAGCCTGCCGTCCAACATTTCTCCACGGAAAATCTGACAATTGTCTGATGGAGCATACAAACGGGCGGATTTTCCGCCAACAGCCTGTCATCACACATTTCCCGTCTGAAAATCTGATCGTGTGTATGCGGCTTAAGGCTCCATTCACACCTGAATGTAGTGGGAATGTTTGTCACTTCCCAAATAGCTCTGGAATCATGGAATGTCGGGCATTTTTTCAGTGTGCCTTTTGGTGAATTTTGTCGAGAGACAACAGCTTGACAAAACGTAATTGTGCTAGCTGCGCTTGGGGTGCCTTTAACAGCACCACAAGCGCGACCTGCAATTGCAGCAATTCTTGAAAATGTGTGGCAAAACACATTTTTGTGTGTTTTACCATGTGGTTAGGTAAGAAGTATTTCCCAGTTTGGGTCAAACATTTACTTCTAGTATTGTAATAGGAAAAAAAAAATTCTGGGAACAGGGGAGGGGTGTTATTGTTTTGGGTGGAGAGGGGGGGGGGGTATTTGGGAACCAACACACTGCCAATCACTGCACTACAACACCCAGCAGACCTGCCCTCCCCCTCCAAGAAGTTTTGCAGCAGCAAAGCCTGGCTCAGTGCAGGACACACTACTCACCAGGCAGGCAGATCTGTCACCCTGCAGCTGCCCACAGAAGAGCCCGAGGAGGAGAAGCACATCGAGGGAGGACATACAAACTGGAGCTAAAGGGGAGGGGCGGAGTCAGCATGGGAGGGGGCTGAGCAGGCATGGGAGGGAGCGGAGCCAGGGCGGGTCCACTGCGGGGAAGGGAAATCCACACTGACAGCTGAAACGTCATAGGTTGTTAAGAATTAATTAAGCTCCTATATGCCCAACTAATTACTGCCTGCATTCTTTTGTCTACATTTCATCTTTCAGCGGGGGAATCGCACTGCCTTAACCCTGTTGAGCATAGAGTTTGCCAGAGCTTCACAAGTTGCCACTGGAGTCCTTTTCCACTCCTCCATGACAACATCATGGAGCTGGTGGGTGTTAGAGACAACTCCACCTTCCATTTGAGGATGCCCCACAGATTCTCAATAGGGTTTAGATCTGGAGACATGCTTGGCCAGTCCATCACCTTTACACTCAGCTTCTTTAGCAAGGCAGGGGTTATGTTGGAGGTGTGTTTGGGGTCGTTATAATGTTGGAATACTGCCCTGCGGCCCAGTCTCCGAAGGAAGGGGGATCATGCTCTGCATCAGTATGTCACAATACATGTTGGCATTCATGGTTCCCTCAATGAACTGTAGCTCCCCAGTGCCGGCAGCACTCATACAGCCCCAGACCATGACACTCCTACCCCATGCTCGACTGTTGGCTGCTCGACTGTAGGCAAGACACACTTGTCTTTGTACTGCTCACCTGGTTGCTGCCACTCACGCTTGACACCATCTGAACCAAATACATTTATCTTGGTTTCATCAGACCACAGGACACGGTTCCAGTAATCCATGTCCTTAGTTTGCTCGTCTTCAGCAAACTGCAGGATTTCTTGTGCATCATCTTTAGAAGAGGCTTCCTTCTGGGACCACAGCCATGCAGGCCAATTTGATGCAGTGTGCGGCATATGGTCTGAGCACTGACAGGCTGCCCCCCCCCCCCCCACCCCTTTGATGAACTTGATTATTACCTTTAAAACCATAGAATTGGAGAAGCTATGGAAAGCTATCACTTCTTTGCAGCAAGACATTTTGCCTTTACACAACGTGACTCAGTTTGCTGACTTGGATCAACAACTTAATGAAAAGGTGAACAAAATTGAAATGGACACTATTGCAGGTAAAAAGGAAAAACTTCTCTGTAACAAATTAGATTATGAACTTGACGACGTCTATGTTTGGAAGAAACCACATCCATGGGGCCATTTTGGTAATTCATCTAAAAAAATGGGTTAGTTTTGCTGACACAGAGCCGGAAATCATGGACAATACTCTGGCGGTGTTACTGTCTGATGATTCTTCTCATCAATCTGGAGCTTCTGGTCTCACTAATCAATTGAGTACACCCGTGTCTTCAAAAAATGGGCAGCACAAAATCAAAAGCAAAGAAATTTCATCAAAAGAAATCTACAAGAAGACAAGAAGGGGGAGAAAACATAGGTGATTCTGCCCAGTCACGTTATGCCCTCTAAGCTCAGAAGACATTTGTACTATAATAATGTAATTAATGTGTCACACAGAAATTTAACAGATGTGGCACTCTCACTTTTGTCCACATGCACAATTTGACCCCTTCAACACCATTCTGGACATTAACAAATTTATCTGTAATTTAACTGTCCGTCAACATTATTTTAATGAAGATGAAGATATACACATGGATGATGAAGATATTGATGTACAATCCACTAACAATAAAGTTTTTTCCTTCAGGGAGAATTGTGCAGTTGTTGACATGGATAATTTGTTATTTGAACAACCGATCCTGTCGGGACGTGAGACTTTCTGTGTGCCATCAAATTTTTATCCCATACAGTCTTGCAGCCCTGATATGGATAAGTTCCAGAGATTGCTAGAGAGGGAGAGATCTATTTCATTTAACCACACACACATCGTTTCAATCTCATATTAGGGAGGACAACCTTTCATGGACAGAGAGGTCAGCCCTAAAAGTACTTATGGAGGATTAAACCATTATGATCCCCAATGCAGACAAAGGGGGCTCAGTGGTTGTTTTGGATACCACTATATATTTGGATGAGGCCCTTAGACAATTGAACAATACTGATACCTATGCTTTACTTAAAAGCAACCCCATAAATGAATATAAAACAACTTTAACAAATTTAATAAATAAAGGGGCAAGCTTAGGGGCGTTCACTCCCAAGGAAGCACAGATTTTAGTTCCAGAAAATCCTATTGTACCTATTTGTCATCACCTCCCTAAAGTTCATATGGCAGACCAAAAGTTTCTGGTATTGGGTCCCTCAGCGAGCATTTTGGACAGTCCATGGTTTACCTAGATATCTGAGGGACACCAATCATTTACTTTCAGTTATGGATAAATTTGTTTGGTGTGAGGACTATATTTGGATTACGTGTGACGTGTCCAGTCTTTATTCTTGCATACCACATAAATTGGCACACATTTTTGTTTTTCCTTCAACATTGCACTGATTTGTCATTAGAATTTTGTGAATTTTTTTTAGAAGATCTAGATTTTTTATTGATTCACAATTTTTTGATGGAGTTCACTATCTCCAGAGGTGTGGGGCAGCGATGGGTGCAAAATTTTAGCCCTCACTTGCTAACCTATTTATGGGTTGGTGGGAGTGGTCTCACATCTTTGGAGATGAAACCCTTTCAGGAGTTCTATCGTTTTTTACTTTTGTTACGGAGATGATCTCATCTTTGATTGCAAGAGGGATGTGGATTTTACATTCTACTTGTTATATTTGAATGATAATCAGCGCAATTTACAGTTTACAGGTATTACTGATCCCAGAACTGTCCCCTATTTGGATGTGCTTTTGAGTGGTGTTAGAAATCGTTATTTTGATATAATTATTGATATTCAATAATTATATTGGTGAGAAAAGTTCCAAGAAAGTCCGTTCAGTTCTTGTGTAAAAACTCAAAAATTGATTTAACAACAAAATAGCAAAATATTACAAGAACAATATCAAAATGTAGAATGTAAAAATAACACCAATAATGTAGTTATATTCTTGAAATGAAGATTGTATATATAATTAGATGTGTGTCTTTGTATATGTGCAACTATGGCAGCTTCCTTAAGTGTCTGTCTGAAGCAAATCTGCCCAGAATGCTTCTGTTCCTAGCTTTTACTCCTAAAATCTGACCACCACTTTATTTTTAAAAGGGCTGGTTTAAAGTTCTTCTGAGTCTTATTGTCCTACAGACTCTTCTAATGAGATATAGCTTCCCCTCCCCTCACTGAGGCCTGGCTGTTGAAATACAAGATGAAATAGTTACGCTGACATACCATAGGAATCCCTGGAGATTAATATGAACCATATGTACAACATATACTTATACAATATAACTTTATCTATCATATATATCAAATAATGTTACATAAATCAGTATGTATATTATATTCAATGAAAGGCTCTTGTTCTTATTTATATCTTAATCAAGAGATGTTATCGTATAAAGAACAAACACACACACATATATATATATATATATATATATATATATATATACACATACATACATACACCAAACTCTATGTATCTTCAAGAAAAGTGTAACCTTATCTATTTATGATGGGAGGATGGTAAGAAACCAGCTCAAGCTTCCTAATTACTACCACATGTTGGTTCTCCATAGGAATGCCTATGAAGCTTATAACAATATATATACCTCCACATAAATATATAAAAGCCTATATATTTCATTTTTCCATATCTAGACATACATATACACACACACACATGTCAATCATGCTAAAGACCCAATCCATTCATTCATTTGTTAATATTTAATTGATAAATATTAGATATTAGTTTAAAGAAACTTTCTAACAAGTGGTGACATGCACAAAGTCGCCACTCAACTGTACAGGAAACCATTAGCAGGAAACAGTTTCTTGCTGGCAGGATCTAGCCATAAAGGGCATTCTAGTGGGACAATTTTTTAGATTATGGAGATTTTGTAGTACCCAATCAGATTTTGAAAAGGAGTCCTCTTTGATGTATGATAGGGGGATACCTCAATTGATCCCTAGATAGGGCTTATTTTGTTGCTCTCAACAAACATAGACATGAGTTACTACACAATAAGAAAATAAATAAAAAGAGCAGCAGAGTGACCCCTAAAAAAACCTTCATTGGTACTTTTCTATAGCCTGGAGTTCAAACAAATCAAGCACATAATACATAAATATTCACCGTTGCTATCTAATGATCCGGTATGTGCCCGAATGCTAGATCAGGGCATTGGCTTTGTAGCCAGAAGGGCAAAATTCCTGGGCAATTATTTGGCCCCTAGTCTATTTCAATTCCGCAGTGAACATACCCAATCATTTACCTGGTTGCACTTAAAGGAAACTTCAGATGTGGTTCTTCAAAATATCTCTGTTGTTCTCACATGCAATCAGGCTAAGATGTTTTTTCAAGCAATGGCAGAATTTTTTGTTATAATAAAACTTTTAAGTTGTAACACTTCATATGTAGCCTATGTTGTGTTGCAAGACACTTTAACAGACTACATAATGAAGATTTGTCCCTAGTTAAGGTCCAGGGAAAGTAAAAATACCTTTGGAGGGGGGGGGGGGGGGATATTTTCCACCTCTCATATAAAAGAGAAGTATTCTGGATATTTAAAAGGGTTATAAACCCTCATTCTATGCATTAAGGTGAAAAACCTCCTGTGGTGCTGCAGCCCCCCCCCCATTTTACTTACCTGACCCTGATCCTTCGCCGGCCTGGAACGAGCACACCAGCTCTAGCTGTCTTGTGTCCTGATTGGATAGATTGATAGCAGCACAGCCATCGGCTCCTGCTGCTGTCAATCAAATCCAATGATGCGACACCGGGGGGAGGGACCGAGTCCTGCATTCTGTGTGAATGGACACAGATGCAGGACTCGGGAGCGCGCCCGCACAGGTGTGCACCATAGGAGAGCGCTTCTCCAACATGGACACTTGATGCGGGGAGGAGCCAAGAGCACCGCTGAGGGACCCCAGGAGAGGAGTTTAGGGGCCACTCTGTGCAAAACGAACTGTACAGTGAAGGTAAGTATGACATGTTTGTTTAAAAAAAAAGCAAGGGTTTACAACCCCTTTAAAGAGGAAGTAAACCCTGATGGGTTTACTTCTTCTTTGTCTCCCTGCAAAGGTAAAGCATAATGGGCTACTATGCATCGGATAGTAGCCCATTATGTGTCACTTACCTGACACAGGAGCCAGCAATGTCACCGCTGTCCCCTGTAGTACGGAGCGTCCATCTTCTTCCGGGTATCGCTGCTCCGGCCACTCACATCGCCGGAGCAGCGATGACGTCACTCCCGTGCATGCGCATGGGAGCCGCCACTAACGGTATATCGCTGTTAGTAGCCTGTCCTTTAGTAAATATCTCCTAAACCGTGTAGGTTTAGGAGATATTTCTTGGACCTACAGGTAAGCATTAATCTAGGCTTACCTGTAGGTCAAAGTGGTTTGTAAGGCCGCGTACACACGGGCGGACTGTCCGCCCAACTAGGTTCGTTAAACAGTTTGACAAACAGTCCGTTCAAAATTAGCATGAACGGACTTGACCACACACGACGAACGAACAGTCCGCTGAAAACTTGCGCGATGACGTGAACGGCACGTACGACGGGACGAGAAATTCGACGTCCAATACACTGCAATGCAACCTTCGCCGTGTAAATTCTTTCTGAGCATGCGCGAGACTTAGTTTGTCGAACAAGCCTACACACGAGCGGACTGTCCGCTCAAACCAAGTTTCAGCGGACAGTCTTACGGAAATTCCGAAAAACTTTGTTCGTCAGACTGTCCGCTGAAGCCCACACACGAGCGCACTGTCCGCTGAAACACTGTTCAGCGGACAAAGTTGGGCGAACAGTCCGCCCGTGTGTACGCGGCCTAAGGGTTTACAACCACTTTAAATTACAAAGTAAAATACCCAATGGATTAAATTATGAATGGGATGTGACTCACTATTATGATTTGTTTACATTATTTTGGATGAATTCTTTCTTGAATTTTGATTACTCTAATCATGTCTGTATATATATATATATATATACAGTGGTATAAAAAAGTGTTTGCCCCCTTCCTCATTTCCTGTTCCTTTGCATGTTTGTCACACTTAAGTGTTTCAGAACATCAAACCAATTTAAACAATAGTCAAGGACAACACAAGTAAACACAAAATGCAATTTGTAAATGAAGGTGTTTATTATTAAAGGTGAAAAAAAATCCAAACCATCATGGCCCTGTGTGAAAAAGTGATTGCCCCCTAAACCTAATAACTGGTTGGGCCACCCTTAGCAGCAACAACTGCAACCAAGCGTTTGCGATAACGTGCAATGAGGCTTTTACAGCGTCCTGGAGGAATTTTGGCCCACTCATCTTTGCAGAATTGTCCTAATTCAGTTACATTAGAGGGTTTTCGAGCATGAACGGCCTTTTTAAGGTCATACCACAACATCTCAATAGGATTCAGGTCAGGACTTTGGCTAGGCCACTCCAAAGTCTTCATTTTGTTTTTCTTCAGCCATTCGGTGGTGGACTTGCTGGTGTGTTTAGGATCATTGTCCTGCTGCAGAACCCAAGTTCGTTTCAGCTTGAGTACACGAACAGATGGTCGGACATTCTCCTTCAGGATCTCTTGGTAGACAGCAGAATTCATAGTTCCTTTTATCACGGCAAGTCTTCCAGGTCCTGAAGCAGCAAAACAGCCCCAGACCATCACACTACCACCACCATATTTTACTGTTGGTATAATGTTCTTTTTATGAAATGCAGTGTTCCTTCTACGCCAGATATACTTGGACACACACCTTCCAAAGAGTTCCACTTTTGTCTCATCGGTCCACAGAATGTTGTCCCAAAAGTCTTGGGGATCATCAAGATGTGTTGTGGAGAAATTGAGACGAGCTTTGATGTTCTTTTTGCTCAACAGTGGTTTTCTCCTTGGAATTCTGCCATGCAGGCCATTTTTGCCCAGTCTTTTTCTGATGGTGGAGGCATGAACGCTGACCTTAACTGAGGCAAGTGAGGCCTGCAGTTCCTTGGACGTTGTTGTGGGGTCTTTTGTGACCTCTTGGATGAGTCGTCGCTGCGCTCTTGGGGTAATTTTGGGCGGCCGGCCACTCCTGGGAAGGTTCACCACTGTTCCATGTCTTCGCCATTTGTGGATAATGGCTCTCACTGTGGTTCGCTGGATTCCCAAAGCTTTGGAAATGGCTTTATAACCCTTTCCAGACTGATAGATCTCAATTACTTTCTTTCTCAATTGTTCCTGAATTTCTTTGGGTCTCGGCATGATGTGTAGCTTTTAAGGATCTTCTGGTGGACCTTACTGTGTCAAGCAGCTCCTATTTAAGTGATGCCTTGATTGTGAACAGGTGTGGCAATAATCAGGCCTGGGTGTGGCTAGAGAAATTGAACTCAGGTGTGGACAACCACAGTTATAGTATGTTTTAACAAGGGGGGCAATCACTTTTTCACACAGGGCCATGATGGCTTGGATTTTTTTTCACCTTTAATAATAAACACCTTAATTTACAAATTGCATTTTGTGTTTACTTGTGTTGTCCTTGACTATTGTTTAAATTGGTTTGATGTTCCGAAACACTTAACACTTTTTCACACCACTGTATATATATACAGTGGTGTGAAAAAGTGTTTGCCCCCTTCCTCATTTCCTGTTCCTTTACATGTTTGTCACACTTAAGTGTTTCGGAACATCAAACCAATTTAAACAATATTCAAGGACAACACAATAAACACAAAATGCAATTTGTAAATGAAGGTGTTTATTATTAAAGGTGAAAAAAAATCCAAACCATCATGGCCCTGTGTGAAAAAGTGATTGCCCCCTAAACCTAATAACTGGTTGGGCCACCCTTAGCAGCAACAACTGCAACCAAGCGTTTGCGATAACGTGCAATGAGGCTTTTACAGCGTCCTGGAGGAATTTTAGCCCACTCATCTTTGCAGAATTGTCCTAATTCAGTTACATTAGAGGGTTTTCGAGCATGAACGGCCTTTTTAAGGTCATACCACAACATCTCAATAGGATTCAGGTCAGGACTTTGGCTAGGCCACTCCAAAGTCTTCATTTTGTTTTTCTTCAGCCATTTGGTGGTGGACTTGCTGGTGTGTTTAGGATCATTGTCCTGCTGCAGAACATAAGTTCGTTTCAGCTTGAGTACACGAACAGATGGTCGGACATTCTCCTTCAGGATCTCTTGGTAGACAGCAGAATTCATAGTTCCTTTTATCACGGCAAGTCTTCCAGGTCCTGAAGCAGCAAAACAGCCCCAGACCATCACACTACCACCACCATATTTTACTGTTGGTATAATGTTCTTTTTATGAAATGCAGTGTTCCTTCTACGCCAGATATACTTGGACACACACCTTCCAAAGAGTTCCACTTTTGTCTCATCGGTGCACAGAATGTTGTCCCAAAAGTCTTGGGGATCATCAAGATGTGTTGTGGAGAAATTGAGACGAGCTTTGATGTTCTTTTTGCTCAGCAGTGATTTTCTCCTTGGAACTCTGCCATGCAGGCCATTTTTGCCCAGTCTTTTCCTGATGGTGGAGGCATGAACGCTGACCTTAACTGAGGCAAGTGAGGCCTGCAGTTCCTTGGACGTTGTTGTGGGGTCTTTTGTGACCTCTTGGATGAGTCGTCGCTGCGCTCTTGGGGTAATTTTGGGCGGCCGGCCACTCCTGGGAAGGTTCACCACTGTTCCATGTCTTCGCCATTTGTGGATAATGGCTCTCACTGTGGTTCGCTGGATTCCCAAAGCTTTGGAAATGGCTTTATAACCCTTTCCAGACTGATAGATCTCAATTACTTTCTTTCTCAATTGTTCCTGAATTTCTTTGGGTCTCGGCATGATGTGTAGCTTTTAAGGATCTTCTGGTGGACCTTACTGTGTCAAGCAGCTCCTATTTAAGTGATGCCTTGATTGTGAACAGGTGTGGCAATAATCAGGCCTGGGTGTGGCTAGAGAAATTGAACTCAGGTGTGGACAACCACAGTTATAGTATGTTTTAACAAGGGGGGCAATCACTTTTTCACATAGGGCCATGATGGTTTGGATTTTTTTTCACCTTTAATAATAAACACCTTCATTTACAAATTGCATTTTGTGTTTACTTGTGTTGTCCTTGACTATTGTTTAAATTGGTTTGATGTTCCGAAACACTTAAGTGTGACAAACATGCAAAGGAACAGGAAATGAGGAAGGGGGCAAACACTTTTTCACACCACTGTATATATATATATATATATATATATATATATATATATATATATATAATTATATATCATTTTTTTCCCACATATATTCATACTTACATTTATATTCATATTCGATGAGATGTATTTTTGTGAATAATATATTCATGCAATTTTTTCAGTGCTTTGTCTATACAGAGATTATTGTGTGCTATTTATACCTCTGTGTAGAGTAGATATCATTTCCTCATCTTTCTTCCCCTGTTTTTTTGATCAAATATATTATGTATCTTTGTCGCTTTATCTGCTTGATACATGACCCTTGAGGCAATTTTCTATTTTAGGTGGGTGCGTTAGGTCTATTTATTATCCATACTACATCCGCTGCAGAAACATATATATATATATATATATATATATATATATATATATATATATATATATATATATATATATATATATATATATATATATATATATATATATATACACACACACACTTGTGTTCACTTTTTGATTTTACTTGTGTTGTGTTTTTTTCTGTGATGTTTGTGTTTGGAGCAGAGCCAATTAACCACTTTGCATCCAGGCCAATTCTGACCTTTCTCTGTAAAATTCATAATTTTTTTGCTAGAAAATTACATAGAACCCTCAAACATAATATATGTTTTTTTAGCAAAGACCCTAGAGAATACAGTGGCGGTTATTTTCATCTCGCACGGTATTTCCGCAGCAATTTTTCATGCGTAAAAAAAAACCCAGTAAAGTTAGCCCAATTTTTTTGCATAATGTGATAGATGAAGATACACAGAGTAAATAGATACCCAACATGTCACGCTTCAAAATTGCATGCGCTCGTGGAATGGCGTCAAACTTTGGTATTTAAAAATCCCCATAGGCGACGCTTTACATTTTTTTACTGTTTACATGTTTTACGTTACAGACTAGGGCTAGAATTATTGCTCTCACTCTAACGTTTGTGGCGATACGTCACATGTGTGGTTTGCACACTGTTTTCATATGTGGGTGGGACTTACGTATGTGTTCGCTTCTGCGTAAGAGCTCACGGGGACAGGGGCACTTTAATTTTATTTATTTTTTTAATTTTACTTTTATTTTTTTAGTTTGACACTTAAAAAAAAATAAAAAATGTGATTACTTTTATTCCTATTACAAGGAATGTAAACATCCCTTGTAATGGGAATATGGCACAATCGGACCTATTTACAGTGAGATATGGGGTCAATAAGACCCCATATCTCACCTCTAGGCTGGGAAGCCTAAAATCCCCCCCCAAAAAAAAACGATCACGGCTTCCCAGCCAAGGTGGTGCCGTTATTTTGAATGCAGAGGCCGGGCGTGACGTCATAACATCGGGCCCGGCCTCCGAACGATCATAGAGACTCTGTGGGGACCATCTGGACCGGCCAGAAATCTCAATGGTATCATCCAGGGGGCCAGCGGATCCTGTGAACGACTCACCGATGGAACAGCCGCTATGATCGTTCTTATGGTGCAGGGAATCGCCGGCTGCAAATGCCGATATCTGAATGATGTCTGTGGCCTCAGGCATCATTCAGATATAACCCCCGAAAGTCGAGGCCGTCCCAGGACGTCCACCCGGCGCGAAGAGGTTAAGCACTTTCATGTCACTCAGCTGTGTTATTACTATTTAAAGCAGGGATATGCAATTAGCGGACCTCCAGCTGTTGCAGAACTACAACTCCCATGAGGCATAGCAAGACTCTAACAGCCACAAGCATGACACCCGGAGGCAGAGGCATGACTTGTAGTTTTGCAACAGCTTGAGGTCCGCTAATTGCAGATCCCTGATTTAAAGCATGTGACTATTAGTGCTTATGGGTTGTGACTAAGCAAAGAAATTAGTGAAACACATCAACCATGCTCCCCTCTGTGCTGTCATGTTGTTGTAACCTCAATTGTTTTTCATGTTTGATGTTTTTTTTACCAATAAAGCAATTTTCCTTATCCTTGGAGTGTGGTCAATTGTTTTGTCTCCTGCATCAGTTACCCAGATCACAGACTGGACCTGCACCTGGCCATTAAGGAAGGTAATACCATCACCTGAAGTGGTGTTACTCCCTGTTTGTTGTTTCCCCCACCCCTTTAACCTCAGTAGAAATGCTGGCAGCACTCATACGTCTATTTGCCAAAGGCAACCTCTGGATATGATGCTGAGCACATGCACTCAACTTCTTTGGTCGGCCATGACCAGGCCTGTTCTGAGTGGAACCTGTCCTGTTAAACTGCTGTATGGTCTTGGCCACCGTGCTGCAACTCAGATTCAGGGTCTTGGCAATCTTCTTGTAGCCTAGGCCACCTAGAGCAACAATACTTTTTTCAGATCCTCAGAGAGTTCTTTGCCATGAGGTGCCATGTTGAACTTCTAGTGACCAGTATGAGAGAGTGAGAGCAATAACACCAAATTTAACACACCTGTTCCCCATTCACACCTGAGACCTTGTAACACTAACAAGTCACATGAAACCGGAGAGAGAAAATGGCTAATTGGGCCCAGTTTGGTCATTTCTACTTAGTGGTGTACTTACTTTTGTTGCCAGTGGTTTAGACATTAATGGCTGTGTGTTGAGTTATTTTGAGGGGACAGCAAATTTACACTGTTATACAAGCTGTACACTCACTACTTTGTAGCAAAGTGTAATTTTTTCAGTGTTGTCACATGAAAAGATATAATAAAATATTTACAAAAATGTGAGGGGTGTACTCACTTTTGTGAGATACTATATGTGTTTTTTAACAGTATATATAGTAATGTGTAAGTTACAAGAATAACCAATCTGTAAAATGAGCGATAATGAAGATAAGAACACATTACCCCAAATCTGCCTTCACTGATGTGTGTAAAGCCCTGTACAACACAGGAGAAGGTTGCCTATAAACCAGCAGTGACATACTGCACTGGTATAACTGATAGCCCTGTTCTCTCTACTGTACCCAGGGCATGCAGCATCCTTGGCACAGTCCTGTCACTGAACTATGTGCTGCTGTGCTGTATTCTTAGAACAACTCCTCCCTTCTGTCTTCTACCTGATTTAATGATGGCATTGTCCAGCTGTAACAGATTGGAAAGGAGTGGACTTCCAGAACTCAACACCTTGCAATTGCCACAAGCTGTCTTTTCCATTTGTGTACTGGGCTGTTGTTTCACATCTGTTGCATCTAATGTCCATCTTCATAGTCTACACTTATCTGCTGCTTGGCACATGCTGGGGACAAACCCTTCAAAACGATGATTGTTTATGGGAAGCAGGGACGAATGGTAACTTTACTCTAAGTCAGGGGTCTCCAAACTTTCTAAACAAAGGGCAGGTTTACTGTCCTTCAGACTTTAGGGGTGGTGGACTGTGGCCAGTGGGAATATAAAATGCCCCAGCATCAGTGGGAGCAAACAATGCTTAAGGCTTGGTGGTCAGTGGGAGTAAACAAATTAGATAACACATGTGGTCAGGAGTTATAGCCACGTCATTGGTATTAGTGGGATGAATATGGGCTTCCCTGATGGTATCAGTGGGGTGCCCAATTGTTGCTATCAGTGAGAGAAACAGAGCCCTATTGTTAGTGTTAGTGAGAAGAATAGTGCCCCATTGCTGGTATTAGTGGGAAGAATGGTGCCCCATTGCTGGTATCAGTGGGAGGAATAGTGTCCAGTCATTGGTGTCAATGGGAGAAATTATGCCCCACTGTTGGTGTCAGCAAAAGGAATGGTGTCCCATCGTTGGTGTCAGAGGAAGAATAGTGCCTCAAGGGCCAGATAAAAGTTACCAAAGGGCCACATCCGGTCCACGGGCTGCAGTTTGGAGAAAACTGCTCTAAGTGCATGTGCACTAGTGTCCTCAATCTCCTATGCTGTACCTAATGTTTAGTGCAAATTAACCACACCAATTTTTCTACTGTGGATGTCATCCCCTCACCGAGTTATCCTGCCTTCTCATGTTCTAAATTTGGAAGTAAAGGTTGCAACATGTAGTGTCCATGCTTACAAAATGAGAACTGATACTGAGAATTATAACCTTCACAGAGAACACGTGTGCTATTGTGCAGAAGGAATAAGGCTAAATGTGACAAATAACACCAGCCTACACATTTTTTTTTAAATCATAAAGTGAGAATTTTCAACTGATTTTACTAACTTGGGGCTGCATATTCCGAATATTATCATGAAAAAAGTCCCACAAATACAGGCCATATTAACCATAATAGACATGAATCTCATTAGCATCAAATAGGAGATACTTTGCAGTTTCATAGCAGGCAGAGGGATGCAGATAAAAAGTGCATTCACATGATTGCATTCATTACCGGCTCTAGTTCATGTAGCTAAGCAGCTAACGAAGATAAGGTATTCCAGTAGAACAAATTGTCCATCTTTAAATAGGTAGAGTTTTTTTGTGTATATTTGGTAGTAGGAATCCTAGCCTCACAGCAGACAGAATTCTGTGGCATGACGAACAACTTAAATGATGCAGTCCAATCAAAGGTCACTGTATTATAAGATATGAAGAATAGCAGTCTTTCAGATCTATTAATATTTCAGTAGGCTGCAACATTTTACCTTTTTTTGTCTCAGGATGACAGAGATCTATGAATGCTGGTGTGCGGAGGAAGCAAATAAAAGACTTGTTAAAGTGGACCTGTATTGTGGATGCAGTGTCCAAAAATCAAGTGGGGGGCAAATTACTAGCCACCAGTATTGCTGGTAAGCTCCCTGCAGCTTATATTTTCCCCATTACTTAAATACCGTGCCTTATTCCTCACTGTGTCTCAGTGTGGAGGTGGCCATCTTGGTATAGGAGCAGGGCTTTCTTTCTTCATGTTAGAGTTACCCCACTTATGACTAGTAGCTTGATAACTGGTGGGGGAATATTCAAGAAGTAGATGTGCAGATAAGTGGACACCTGAGTAGAGATATTTGCCTGATTTGGACATTTGTCAGAGCAGGAGCTGTAGTCAGCGACTATTTTTGGTAATAGCATGGCATTTTTTTAGACTTTTATTTAGGTGAGTCTGTGTCATTGTCAGAGAGCTACAGTCATCCTAATTGGCACTTAAAATACTCATGTTTTTTCATCATGGTAGTCTTTATTAGAGAGGAACAGTCTTCTGAGTTTCACACAACAAAGAAACAGGAGAACAAATATTAAGCCCCGTTCACCATGGGCAATCCAATCAAGGTCAGTCTGTCAGTCCTTCAGGTGGACCTGATCAGAAGGTTCATGCATTTTTATGGACAGGTGGGTGTAACTGGACATGTGTCAGTTTGCCCCCGCCTACCTCTGGGTCCGTTCTAGTCCACAAAAAAAGGGAAAGGGGACCAGTCCTAGGCAGATTAGATTGGAGAGTAGTCGGATATAAATGAACAGCGGAATTAATTTATTTCTGGCCAACCATAGAGCAGAGTGGGCTCTGTCTCTGCTCTGCAGAAACTGATCGGACACGAATTTGACATATGCTCGCACTGCAGGCAATCTGTGAGCTTATTCCCTGATGATCGGAACAAAATTAGCTTCATGTGAAAGGGGGCCTTATACAGAGTTAAACAGTGTGGCTTATGCCGCGTACACACGATCAGACTATCCGGTGGACTTTTCGAACTACGGACCTGCCCACACACGACTGGACTTTTGCGGCAGACTAGGTGCAGCGGACAAACCGTCGGACTATGGCCGGACTTTTGAAATGAACGGACTTGCCCACACCCTAAGGAAAGTCCGTTCATTTTGAACGCGGCTCCAGGTAGACGGGACTAGCCAAGGAAGGAAGATTGACACCTTGCTAGCCCCGTCACCTGGTATGGACTTAAAGGGGAAGCCCTACACCGAACAAACGGCGTGGGGGTCCCCCACAAGGTCCATATCAGACCCTTATCCGAGCACGCAGCCCGGCCGGTCAGGAAAGGGGGTGGGGACGAGCGAGCGCTCCTCCTGAGCCGTACCAGGCCGTGTGCCCTCAACATGGAGGGTGCTTTGGGGAAGGGGGCCCTGCGTCCCCCCCACCCCAAAGCACCTTGTCCCCATGTTGATGAGGACAAGGGCCTCTTCCCGACAACCCTGGCCGTTGGTTGTCGGGGGGCTTATCGGAATCCAGGAGCCCCCTTTAATAAGGGGACCCCCAGATACTGGCCCCCCACCCTATGTGAATGAGTAGGGGGTACAATTTACCCCTACCCATTCACCTGGTGAAATTTTTTTTAAATAAAACACAACACAATGTTTTAAAATAATTTATTGCACAGCTTCTTCCGTCTTGGGGGGGTCTTCTCGCCGGACTCCTCCGCTATCTTCTGCTAGCTCTTTTACTAGCGGAGGAGCCCGGCTTTCTTCTTCGTCGCCACCCGAGGGTCTTCTTTGGGGGTCTTGTCCCCCTCTTCGGTTCTTCTTGCCGGGCTTCCGCTTTCTTCTCCCAGCTCTTTTACTAGCGGTGGCCCGGTCTTCTGTCGCTGCCGCCTCTTCTTCCGACTTCGGGGGCTTGTCCCCCTCTTGGGTTCTTCTTGCGGAGCCTCCGCTACCTTCTTCCAGCTCTTTTACTAGCGGTGGCCCGGTCTTCTGTCGTCGCCGCCGCCGCTGCCGCCTTCTCTTTCAGGCTGTAGAATACCATCCTCAATTTTAGCATCTTGGACACATTATTTTTCACTGAAATTGAACAGACTCCCTGCTTCAAAAGTGTGCCCCCAGCCTGTACCACTGGTATCTGCCGTTACTAAGGTCCAAGAGGTGGGGAGAAAAAAGTGACACTGATGTAAAGTATCCTCATGTTTCCACCACCATTTTTAATGGTGATATGGGTGAATCAATTTCCTGGTGCAAATCCAATGACATCCACTGAGACAAGGATGGGGAGCATATGCCATTGTGTCCACTTTATCATGAAGAGTGTTGCTGTTAACACTCCTAACATCTTGACACATTGGGGTTGATTTTCTAAAGGTACATAGGCTGTTCATTTTGTGGAGAAAGTTGCACTTTGCAGGGGAATTTACCTCAAATTGAATGAAGTGAGGCTCTGCAGACATCCATCATCCAATCATGTTCAAGCAAACAAAAAAAAATGATATTCCTTGCATGTAATTGGTTATTCCTTGCAGAGTTAAATTTTGAAACTTCACCAGTTCACCAGCTTCACTAAGCCTTGGGGCAAATTTCCTTGAAAAGTACAACTTCCCTTCCAAAGTAAAAGCTATTTGCCTTTAGTAAATCAATCACATTGACTCACTTGCAACAATGAATGGAGAGCTATTGCTACTCTTCTCCTGTTGACCAGAACCTTGTCATCCAGCAAAGAGATTATATTCTGGAGGGTGTTAAAGCGGGCCTCTAAATATATTAAGTCGCTCCTCAGAATCAGATGACATTTTTTGTACTTCCCAATTCAACCAAAAGTCTCTAGCATTGTTATAACTTTTTCCTGTGCTCAAACAGAGCTTCTTACATCTGAGTCAGCAAGAGCACATTGTCTAGGTCAGCGGTTTTCAAACTCAGTCATCAAGTACCCCCAACAGACCATGTTTTCAGGTTTTCCTTTATCTTGCACAGGTGCTTTAAAGCACAGTCAATGGCCTAGTATCTGTTTCAGTTACAATCCTGGGCTTATCATCGAATCAAATGAGACAGTCCTGTGCTGTGCACGCTGCCATCCTCCTTGAAGCCATAGCACAGTTATAAGATGACACCTAATAAGCTGCTATTGCGGAGACTGCACTTCATGCACTACAACAGGGGCATAGGCCAGTGGTGGACTATTTTGCAAATGGATTCATGTTGCATAAAAGCCCATGTACCCATGAAAGGGACTCCCTCTGCAAAAGGGACATCACATGCATTTATAAAGGTTGTGGTAGGACTTCATGAGATTCCAAGCAGTATCGTATCTGATCAAGGGGTACTATTCACATTCAAATTCTGGAGAAAAAGCATTAAAAATCAAGTTGCCCTTTTCCTTTGCATACTATCCGCAAATGGGCAGACAAAGCACACAAACCAGACTTTAATGTGTTTCATCATTTCTCATCATTTGATATTTGCAGCATTTGCAGCATACAGCATATGCTGTCAGTTTCAAGAAACTGCTAATAAACTGTGTTCCTGATTAACCCCTTATAATAACCACCTTAGTAACTATAATCAGTTACATAGTTACATAGTTAGTCAGGTTGAAAAAAGACACAAGTCCATCCAGTTCAACCTTAAAAACAAATAAATAAAATAAAAAATAATCGTACAATCCAGATACCCAATTTTATGCCCACAATTGATCCAGAGGAAGGCGAAAAAAAAAACCCAGCAGAGCATGCTCCAATTTACTACAGCAGGGGAAAAAAATTCCTTCCTGATCCCCCAATAGGCGATCGGATTTTCCCTGGATCAACTTTACCTATGTTAGTACCTAGTTATATTATGTACCATCAGGAAAGTATCCAAGCCTTTCTTAAAGCAATCTACTGAACTGGCCAGAACCACCTCTGGTGGGAGTCTATTCCACATTTTCACTGCTCTAACTGTGAAGAAACCTTTCCGTACTTGAAGCTGAAATCTCTTTTCCTCTAGACGTAAAGAGTGCCCCCGTGTCCTCTGGGTTGACCGTACAGAGAACAACTCAACACCAAGTTCACTATATGGACCCCTAATATATTTGAACATGTTAATCATATCCCCCCTTAATCTCCTCTTCTCAAGAGTGAATAAATTTAGTTCCTCTAATCTTTCCTCATAGCTGAGCTCCTCCATGCCTCTTATCAGTTTGGTTGCCCTTCTCTGCACTTTCTCCAGTTCCCCGATATCCTTTTTGAGAACTGGTGCCCAAAACTGAACGGCATATTCCAGGTGAGGTCTTACTAATGATTTGAACAGGGGCAAAATTATATCTCTTTCTCTGGAGTCCATACCTCTCTTAATACAAGAAAGGACTTTGCTCGCTTTGCAAACAGCAGCTTGGCATTGCATGTTGTTATTGAGCTTATGGTCTACCAAAACCCCCAGATCCTTCTCCACTATGGATTCCCCCAGTTGTACTCCCCCTAGCATGTATGATGCATGCATATTCTTAGGCCCCAAGTGCATAACTTTACATTTATCAACATTAAACCTCATCTGCCACATAGTCGCCCAATTAGACAGTGTATTGAGGTCGGCTTGTAAATTGGAGACATCCTGTAAAGACGTTATTCCACTGCATATCTTGGTGTCATCTGCAAAGACAGAAATATTACTTTTGATGCCAGACCCAATATCATTTATAAAGATGTTAAAAAGTAAGGGTCCTAACACTGAACCTTGGGGTACACCACTGATAACCTTAGACCATTCAGAGTAAGAGTCATTAACCACGACTCTTTGAATTCTGTCTTCTAGCCAATTTTCTATCCATTTACAAACTGATATTTCCAAACCTGTAGACTTTACCTTACACATGAGCCGTGTGTGCGGAACTGTATCGAATGCTTTTGCAAAATCCAAGTATACCACGTCCACCGCCACACGTCAAATTAACCCCTTCCACCCACTCTCCCCTTAGCTATTATTTTTCAAATTTTTTTTGTTCATTTTTGTGGTATTAAAAAAGCTTTTTGATATCACAGCTATTTCATAATTTCAGGGGTCAGTAGTAGACAGACTCTTATTAACCAGTTGAGATCCGCGCTATAGCCAAATGAAGGCTACAGCGCGGACCTCCTTTTCTGGGACTACGTCTATTGACGTCGTCCCGTGCACGAGCGGCCTGCGCGCCCCTTGAGGGGCGCGCGCGGCGCGCTCTGTGGTCGGCGAGTCTATGAGACTCGCCTGATCACCGATCCGAGCAAGGGGTCGATCCCGACCCCTTACCACGTGATCAGCTGTCAGCCAATGACAGCTGATCATGTGATACAACGGAGCCGGTAATCGGCTATTATTCCTCCTCGTGCTGTCAGCGTGAGGAGAAAAAAAAAGAGCCGATCACGGGCCGCCATCATCGGGACATCAGTCCCGATGACGGGCCAGCCCTGCCAGTGCCCACCTGCCAGTGCCACCCATCAATAAATAAGTGCCCCCCATCAGTGCCACCCAGCAGTGCCCATAGTGCCACCCAGCAGTGCCCACAGTGCCACCCAGCAGTGCCCACAGTGCCACCCATCAGTGCCCGCAATCTGCCTCAACAACGGTGCTGCACCCCAGTGCCACATATCCGTGCCCATCAGTGTCATCTACCAGTGCCCATCAGTGCCGCCCATCAGTGCCACCTATCAGAGCCACCTATCAGTGCCACCTATCAGTGCCCATCAGTCCCATCTATCAGTGGTACCTATCAGTGCCCCTTAGTGCCACCCATCTGTGCCACCCATTCGTGCCACTCATCCGTGCCATCTTATCTGTGCCCATCAGTGCCGCCTTATCTGTGCCCATCAGTACTACCTTATCTGTGCCTATCGGTGCCACCTTAACTATGCCTATTGGTGCCACCTTAACTATGCCTATCAGTGCCCACCAGTGCAGCCTATCAGTGCCCACCAGTGCAGCCTATCAGTGCCACCTCATCAGCGCACTTCAATGAAGTAGAAAAATGACCTGTTTGCAAAATTTTATAACAAACTATTAAACATGATTTTTTTATTTTTTTTGCATCTTTTTTTGTTTGTTTAGCAAAAAATAAAACTCCCAGCTGTAAATAAATACCACCAAAAGAAAGCTCTATTTGTGGGAAAAAATTATAAAAATTTCATTTGGGTACAGTGTGAAGGGATATTTAGCTTAACCGCTTTCATTCTTTAAGAAATTTGGTTTCCATTTTGTGTCTCTCTCTAACATCCACCTCACAAAATGTATGCTCAAGTTTTGCTAGTCTAGTTTCATCTCCCATGTTACTGTTATCTTATTTAGTTGTTTCGTTTCTTGGAAAGCACATGATTTTGAGGAATTGCTAGTTTCACTTTTATTGTAGGCTGTACTTGTATATGATTGGATAATCTGTATGACACGTTCAAAGGGTGGTACTTTCTGAAAGCCCCCTTTAAATATTCACACCAAAGAATAAAGATTAGATTTGCTCGGAGAGACTTTGTTGTTTTGTGTCATTGTCTCAATGGGCTAATCTCCCAGGCCTGTGTGGGGATTGAACGTCACACTTTGACAGACATGAAGGGGTTAAGAAATCACCTTTAGACAATCTACATTCCCTTCAGTTTGGGGGCTCGTCCGGGGTCGATTATAATATATGTCTATATGGTGAGTTGAATTGATATATGTATCTCTCACTGTGACATTATTTAGAAATCGTTCTTTGAACCTGTGATTTATGTAGACGTTGTTTTTTAGACCTCGTTGATAAGTTTAACTGCTCTGAGAAGCAGAAAAAAGGCTGTTCTGAGTTAACAGTGATAAAGCCTTAGGTGGGCTTTAATGGACTCTGAGAAGTTCATTTAATAAGACTGCTTTAAGAAGCAGCACCTGTTCCCGTGTGAACAGGTAGAGAAGCCTTGGGTGGGCTTTAATGGACTCCGAGAAGTTCATTTAATAAGACTGCTTTAAGAAGCAGCACTTGTTCCCGTGTGAACAAGGAGAAAGCTCTGGGGGGGCTTTCACGGACTCTCAGAAGTTCGTAGGAAAATGATTTATACAGTACTGTAATTATAAGAAAAAGTCTGCTAAGGTGTGACGGACAAAACCCTTCTCTTTGCTTATCTTCCTATCGCCCGTAGAAGTTTATAAGATGATTTAACTGTTTGTGTGGAATTTGTCAGCGTTGTAAGGTAAGACAACGCTTTCCACTGCACTGTGTTATAAGGGTATGTAAATAAAAGGCGACAGACGCGTCTTGCGGTGAACTCCCGCCTCCTTTTTTTGATTGATGGAAGTTCCCCAACCGAAACGTAGAGCGATGCTACAGTATCCGGTGATGTATTTATGTTTTCTCTTAATGATTTACATATGAATGCTTTGACTCCAATGTATGAGATAGTGAGCATAGTAGCAGTGTTAATAACACTCTCTTAAGGTAATACATGAATTGGCATAGTCGGTAGTATACTCTGAGGCTAACTTTTGATCAAAACAGGCTATTTGAGTAATTCTTTTTGCTACTGACATCTCTTGCACAGGGGAAGCCAGGTGCAAAATTTGAATATTTGGCTTTTTGCCAACAGGGTTCAAGTGCTAATATCTCACTGACCGTAATAGATAGTGAGGAATTGTTTGCGGCATTGGTACTACAGCAATTGAAAGTAGTGTTTGAACCTGTTGGCACTCTGCCAAAAATTTGAAATATAAATAAAAATTGTTTGGTTATAAAAATAAGAAAAGTAATAATGCACAAAGCTTGCTTGTGATCAGGGGAACCTCTGGCCATAAGGAGTGCTTGTTGGAATTTTGCCAAAAAAAATAAATAAATAAAAAAGTAAAGGAAATAAAAGTCAGAATGTTTAGAAAGAAAAATAAGGATGAAAATAAACATGCTGTGGAGATCCCCGGCTGGACCGAGGCTCCCTATAGCATCCTAGCCACAACATTGTCCACGATGGGTTTAACAGAGACATGAGATGGTGGATTTAAGGGTTAAATCAACGTTTTCTATGCATGTACCATGCGCCCCCCTCCTCCCCCTTACATTCCACAACCAGATAAGAGTTTCATGAAAGACTTCATTACATGAGGACACAGTAAATATCAGAGTGGTCTACAAGCACAATAACTGATTTCTGACAGCGAAGGATGCTGCAGAATGTTTTGACATCCTTAAGCAAACACCAGTGCAGACACATTATCAAAATGATTTCTCAGGAAATAAAAGGGGTAACTTTTATAAAAGGGAGGGGGCAAGGACACAGAGGGGGTTACACACAGAGACAACCAAGAGGGAAATTGTCTCGCCCTACATTAACATCACCCCGTAAGAAGGCAAATGGTGACTATAGGTTTGTACAAGACCTAAGGGCCATCAATAGCCTAATGGTACCGATTGCCCCAATAGTGCCTGATGTGTCATCAATACTGCCATACCACAGGATGCAGAGTATTTTACTGTGATTGATTTATTGAATGCTTTTTTTATTTCCGTCCCTGTGGATGAGGAGACACAGCCAATCTTTGCTTTCTAACTAACATGGTGTAGAATGCCCCAGGGCTATGTAGACTCCTCTGCGGTCTATTCCATTGTCCTCCAAACTAGGCCAAACACTCCTTTTACACATTTGCAGATTGATTTCACACACATGCCCAAACTAGGCAAAAGACAGAAATATCTTTTGGTAATTGTGAACATTTTCTCAAGATGAGTTGAACTTTTTGTAACCACAAAAGAAGATGCACAAACTGTAGTGAGGATCCTCATTCAGGAAATCATTCCTCGATGGGGATGCCCACTTCAAATAAACTCAGACAATGGACCTACATTTGTATCAAGGGTCTGCCAGGACTTGGTAAAAACTCTCAAGATAGAATGGAAGTTTCACATTCCCTACCACCCTCAAAGCTCAGGGATAATAGAAAGAATGAACAGAACAATTAGAAAAAGACAAAAGAAGAAAGGCCACAGGAGGAACCTTTGCCAACTGGAAGAAGGTCCTCACAGCAGTCCTGGCAGAAATAAGAATGACCCTTCCAAGACAACAGGGTATTCACCTTTTGAAGTCTTGATGGGTCTACCTTTCCCCACCCCATGGGCCAGAGCACCTTTAATGATAGAAAAGGGAGATTTAGACTTAATACAGGAAGAATATGTAAGGAAATTGGTTGAAACGTTGGATACAGTTGAGAAATGTTGCTTGCACCTCTCCTTTTTCTTCACAGGAAGCTACTCACCTCTTTAAGGTGGGAGACACCGTGGTGGCCCAAGGCCCAATAGCTGAACAGAAGTAAGAAGCAAGAGTATCCCTATGGACCTCCTACCAAAGTGGTTGCAGTGACCAGAACAGCCATCCCAGTAAAAAATTGGCAGTCCTAGATCCATGCCAACAGAGTGAAAAAGGTTGCCCAAAGCCCCAAGAGCTGGAAGGAGATCTTAGATACAGGAGACCCTCAAGCCGAAGTCCAAGCAGAGGAAGGAGGAGTTCCTGGGAAAGCAGGTCCGGCCAGAGAAGATGACCTTGCTTATTTCACCACAGACTTCTGGCAAGGCATTTTGCCTCCTGATCCTGATCTCTCTGACAGTGTTCCTACCCACCTGAAGATTTGGGTGCAATTAAAAGTATCTGTGGGAACACACACACACACACACACACACATACATACACACAAGAGAGCATTACAGTGACACAAGCTAGAATCAAGAGAGAGACTGGAGATAGTTTTACTGATAAGATGCTTTTGCTAAAATTTAAGTATGCCTATGCTCGGAAAAAATCAGGGTGTGAAGAATGTAGGATATGTAACAAATTACATCCTAGCACTGCCTGAATTCCCCTTTTGTCTGTACCTTTAAATATTTCCTCCTTTCTCAACGAGACTCCTCCTGTCCTGTATTCCCGACTAACATATCCACTCTGTACATAAACAACTTTGTTACCTTTCCAATAGCAGGTAGAAGTCATTCCCCTGATTGGTGTTTTAATTTAGGGAATGAGATACAGACTAACCCTTCTTTCTGCAGCAGGTCAATATTTAACATCAAGATGTGGGAAGGTGTGTTATCCCTGGGTGCCCCTTCGTGTTAAGGGATGGTGTTACCTTGCATACTTGGTACCTGTCATGGGAGTGGTAGGGGATGATAAAAGGGGACATCCCTTAGAAGTCAGCTCCAGCAGGAAGCTAGGGACATTGCTAAAACATGGAGCCCATTTGCCAATGCAGGATTTGGGCTTGGAGGTATATTTTCATGATTAAAAGACATTGTCCTTGTTATTGTTATGATATTTATCCTTGCTCTGATTCTTTACCTCTGCTTTAAGTGTTGCACTTGCATAGTTGCACGCCTTCAATCTCCTGATAAGGTTCTATCCTACATGACATATATGAAGAGTCATCAGGCAATCAATGCCACAATCCCAAAGAAGTATTAAGACACAACATAGAATGTAGAGATCATCTTATATGATCTAAGAGGGGATTGAAGGGATATTTAGCTTAACCGCTTTCATTCTTTAAGAAATTTGGTTTCCATTTTGTGTCTCTCTCTAACATCCACCTCACAAAATGTATGCTCAAGTTTTGCTAGTCTAGTTTCGTCTCCCATGTTACTGTTATCTTATTTAGTTGTTTCGTTTCTTGGAAAGCACATGATTTTGAGGAATTGCTAGTTTCACTTTTATTGTAGGCTGTACTTGTATATGATTGGATAATCTGTATGACACGTTCAAAGGGTGGTACTTTCTGAAAGCCCCCTTTAAATATTCACACCAAAGAATAAAGATTAGATTTGCTCGGAGAGACTTTGTTGTTTTGTGTCATTGTCTCAATGGGCTAATCTCCCAGGCCTGTGTGGGGATTGAACGTCACACTTTGACAGACATGAAGGGGTTAAGAAATCACCTTTAGACAATCTACATTTCCTTCACAGTGTTGTATGCCCACGCAATTGTCATTCAAAGTGCATCAGCGCTGAAAGCTGAAAATTGCTCTGGGCAGGAGGGGGGTTTAAGTGCCCAGTAAGCAAGTGGTTAAATAAGTGTTGTTGTTTTTTGCAAATATTTTTTTTAAACCAGTTGCCAATAGTTTTTGACAAATGTTCTTAAATTTGAATTGGAAAGGGTAACACAGGCCTGTAGACTTGAATTAACATCTATCTGTCATCAAGTATCTGACAGGGCTATGCGACTTGTGGATGTAGATAAGGCTAATTGACAAGGCGTAGCATTAAGCTTGTGGGCCCTGATGCAAAAATTGACCTAGGCCCCCCCCCCCCCACTTCCACTGTGCATGCTGATACACCCACCGCACACCAAGATACTCAAAGTGGCTTAAAGCTGTTCTCCACCCTAAAGGGGAAGTTCCGCTAATCTGATCCCTCCCCCCCTCCGGTGCCACAATCGGCACCTTTCAGGGGGGAGGGGAGTGCAGTTACCTGGATAATCCAGGTATCTGCACCCACTTCCGGGACACACCGCCGCAAACCCCCGCAGATGCCCCACCCCCCGTTGTGTTATGGGAAACACACAGTTCCCAGGACACAGCAGGGACCAGAAGAGATGCGCAGTGCGACTCGCACATGCACAGTAGGGAACCGGGCAGTGAAGCCGCAACGCTTCACCTCCCGATTCCCTGACAGAGGATGGCGGCGGGGGGCAACAGAGAGATGAGCGATCGTTCGTCATCTGCCGCCGACATCGCTGGACCCTGGGACAGGTAAGTGTCAATTTATTAAAAGTCAACAGCTGCAATATTAGTAGCTGCTGGCTTTTAATATTTTTTTTTTTAAGTGCAAAACCGCTTTAAGCCCTTGTACACACGGTCGGAGAATCTGTCGGAATGAGTCTTATCGGACCGTGTCGTCAGATAATCCGACTGTGTGTGGTATGCATCAGACTGATTCTGTCCGAATCTCCGTCCGACCCAATTTTCCAACATGTTGGAAAGATTTCCCGACCAACTGGGCCGGACGGACCTAATCCGATCATGTGTAGAGCATTTTCATCGGACCAAGTGCCACGCATGCTCAGATCAAATTCCTACATCAAAGCTATTGGCTACTAGCCTGAATGTAGTCCCATCGTAACGAAATTACGTCATCATGTTCTGAAAGATCAGATTTTTCGCCAACTTGGCCCGACCGTGTGTATGCAACAGTTTCGGACACAATCTGTCGGACTAAATCCGACGGGCAAAATCCGACGGATTTGGTTGGCAAAATCTCCGACCGTGTGTACGTGGGCTAAGAGTTTTGAGGACAGGAATCACCGCTGGAGAATCAGAGGACAGGAATCACTGCTGAAGAATTAGAGGGCATAGACCCCCTGGCAGGTCACTTGGCAGAGCTCCTTCCCCATTCCAGCACTGTATACAGCTCCCCCCCACAATACACACAGCTGAAATCACATTCCTTTACACACAGTCTGTCAGCCTTCACAGGGTGTATCTGGCTTTTATGTTGCCGTTCAGACCTGTGAAATTCTCTGGTCGGAACCGCAGTGTAGTTGCAATAGGCAGATACAGCATGTGAAGATCGTGGCTAACTGGCTGTGTTGTAAAGGAATGTGAATTCAGCCCTGTGGAGGAGCAGCAATATAGAGTGCCATAATGGGAAAGGAGCTCAGCGGCTAGGCATAACATCCAGGGTGGAGGGGGTGGTCACTGTGCATCCTTACATTGATGAACAGCATGCTCCCTTGCATTGGTGCTCATTGTGCATCCTTACATTGATGAACAGCATGCTCCCTTACATTGGTGCTCACTGTTCATCCTTAAATTGGTGCTCAGTTTGCTCCGTTACATAACAAAAATGAGTGGAGGTTTTAACATTGCAAGACACCTTACTACAATGAATGGGCTATTTATCAGAACATATCATTATGAGCTTTTTTACTTTAATGATCCCATTTGTTCTGTTATCCAACAATCATATCCTGCAACCATCAATCAGCAATCAAATAGGGAAGTTCTAGCCTGCATGCTCTTCGTTTTTTTGTATCGAATACTGTGCAACCTCAAAACAGGAAGAGGAGACTGAAGAAATGCTTCTGTATGTCTGCAGCTGGCTGATTCTCATTCTCTAATCTTCTTTCTCTCAGTCTAGAGAAGGTCACTGGCTAGAGCAGAGGACAGCTTTTTCATAGCAAAAGGTGCAGTTTTCTTTTATAGAAATGATACTGTCTTTGTATGTTGTGACATGGCAGAAATGATCCATGCAGACCTCTAAAGTTACTTTAGATCCCTTATTTAGAAAGTTAGTCGGTCCCAATGACAGAGCTACAGATTGAAATGATGAGGTGGCTTATTTACCACAAGGGGCCAGAGTTAAAAAGAAAAAAAAAAAAACAACAGAAACTTATGGTACATGTATTTTAGCGCAATCTGGTGACCTCACAGAATAATTAAACATTCAGGAATTGACAGGTAGGCTATGCTTCATTACCCATTTATTACTCCTCTGTGCACCATTACTCAGCTATTATTTTTTGATAATAATTTTAATGCATTCTCAGTAGTTGGGTGAGCTAAGATAGACTTTGTATGCAAACAATGCATTAAGCAAACCCTCATTTTTATTTTGGGATGTCCTCTGGGAACATTAGAGTTTGCACTTGTGTTTGCATATCAAAGCCAGACCTCAAAAGTGTTGCCAACTTTTCCCTCACTGATACTGTATATGCAACTTATTCAGGGCAGTGTGTTTGATGTGCCTTTTTTTAGCCTGCATTTATTCATCCAACTAACAATTTGTATAGCACGCGCATTAAGCTTGCCGCTCTGCAACTTCCCAAAGATCAGAGTGGAATGGCTGTTCCACATCCACAAATGTACTATTTTGCAGCCCAATTACAACACTTTACAGGCTGAGATCTTGCGACGGCCACAGACTCTTCTAGGGATCTTCTCCTTGGCCCTGATACAGGCTACACAGCCCTATCCCATATGGAAATGGGCCTCCCTACGGTCCCATCTCATTGCCCCACAGTTCAGCTATTATTGAAAATGTGGAAAGGGGTCAAGAATACATTGGGGCTGACTGGGTTTCTTTCGTCAAATGCCCATCATTTGGCAGAACCGCTTTCATACAGATTTACAGTAGCTAAAGTTGTTCACTCAAGTTGTTAGCTAAAGTTGTTAACTCAAGCGCTAAATACGCCTAGTGTTAAGGCACGTTCAGCATTTTGTCTGCCCAAGTGATGTTTTTCTTGAAACGCTCCACTTCTAATGTGCCTGTAAATGCCTATGTGTGCATGGCCACATAGGCTAACATAGAGGTGTGTTTAGAGGCTGGAAAAAAGCTCAAGTGCTAAACACGTCTAGTGTTTAGGCACGTTTAGGCGCATTCAGCATTTTTTCTGCTGAAACAAATATCTCAATGGTGATCCCAGCATAAGTAGGAAACTTTTCAGTAACAGGGAGTGTAAGAGGACACGGGCCACACGATGAGACTGAACGAGAAGCGGTTTAACCTTAACCACTTTCAGACCGGACCATTTTGCTGGTAAATGACCAGAGGTCTTTTTACACTTTGGCACTGCGCTGCTTTAACTGGTAATTGCGCGGTCATGCAATGTTGTACCCAAACAAAATTTGTGTCCTTTTCTTCCCACAAATAGAGCTTTCTTTTGATGGTATTTGATTGCCTCTGCGATTTTTATTTTTTGCGATATAAACGTAAAAAGACCGCAAATTTTGAAAAAAAATGATATTTTCTACTTTTTGTTATTAGAAAAATCCAATAAACTCAATTTTAGTCATACATTTAGGCCAAAATGTATTCAGCCACATGTCTTTGGTAAAAAAAAAGTCAATAATTGTATATTTATTGGTTTGCGCAAAAGTTGTCACATCTACAAACTAAGGTACGTTTTCTGGAATTTACGCAGCTTTTAGTTTACGACTGCCTATCTCATTTCTTGAGGTGCTAAAATGGCAGGGCAGTACAAAACCCCCCCAAATGACCCCATTTTGGAAAGTAGACCCCCTAAGGAAATTGATAAGAGGCATGTTGAGCCCATTGAATATTTTATTTTTTTGCCTCAAGCGATTGAATAATGACAAAAAAAATTTTTTTTTTTTTTTTTTACACAAAGTTGTCACTAAATGATATATTGCTCACACATGCTATGGGCGTATGTGAAATGACACCCCAAAATAAATTCTGCTGCTTCTCCTGAGTACGGGGATACCACATATGTGGGACTTTTTGGGAGCCTAGCCGCGTACGGGGCCCCGAAAACCAAGCACCGCCTTCAGGCTTTCTAAGGGCGTAAATTTTTGAGTTCACTTCTCACTACCTATTACAGTTTTGAAGGCCATAAAATGCCAAGATGGCACAAAACCCCCACAAATGACCCCATTTTAGAAAGTAGACACCCCAAGCTATTTGCTGAGAGGCATGTTGAGTTCATGGAATATTTTATATTTTGCCACAAGTTGCGGGAAAATTACAAACTTTTTTTTTTTTTTTTTTTTTTTCACAAAGTTGTCACTAAATGATATATTGCTCACACATGCCATGGGCATATGTGAAATGACACCCCAAAATAAATTCTGCTGCTTCTCCTGAGTACGGGGATACCACATATGTGGGACTTTTTGGGAGCCTAGCCACGTACGGGGCCCCGAAAACCAAGCACCGCCTTCAGGCTTTCTAAGGGCGTAAATATTTGACTTCACTCCTCACTACCTATTACAGTTTTGAAGGCCATAAAATGCCAAGATGGCACAAAACCCCCACAAATGACCCCATTTTAGAAAGTAGACACCCCAAGCTATTTGCTGAGAGGCATGTTGAGTCCATGGAATATTTTATATTTTGCCACAAGTTGCGGGAAAATTACAAACTTTTTTTTTTTTTTTTCACAAAGTTGTCACTAAATGATATATTGCTCACGCATGCCATGGGCATATGTGAAATGACACCCCAAAATAAATTCTGCTGCTTCTCCTGAGTACGGGGATACCACATATGTGGGACTTTTTGGGAGCCTAGCCGCGTACGGGGCCCCGAAAACCAAGCACCGCCTTCAGGCTTTCTAAGGGCGTTACAGTTTTGAAGGCCATAAAATGCCAAGATGGCACAAACCCCCCCCAAATGACCCCATTTTGGAAAGTAGACACCCCTAAATTTAGGGGTACACTAGTGAGACTAGGTAATAAATGGCGGGTGCCCTGAAACTATAAAAAAATAACTAACCAACCAGCGTCACCTGTAACAGTTATATGGTGATCACTGGTGAAAGGGTTAACTAGGGGGCAATCAGGGGGCTTTATGCGGTAGTATATGGGGGTCCCTGGCGCTATAAAAAGCTGCAGCGAACCTAAATACCTACCTGCCTAACTAGCGTCACCTGTGACACTAATACAGCGATCAGAAAAACGATCGCTTATTAGGCTGGGTTCACACTGGAGCGATGCGGGAACGCCACGAATGCGCGGCGGGTTCCCGCATCGCATGCCTCCCGGCGGCAGTTCACACTGCCCTATGCGAACTGCTGGGAGTGTCAGTGAAATGTTACTGACACCCCCAGATCAGTTCGCATATCGCAGTGCAATCTGCAAACTCGGATCGCATGGTGTGAACACCCATGCGATCCGATTCTGCTGCGGGCCAAAAAAAGGGTCCCGTGCGAATTTGCGGCGGGTGCGGCGGGTGTGGCGGGTGCGGCGGGTGCGGCGAATGGCTGAACTCGAATCGCACAGAGATCGGATGTGATTTGCACTGCAGTGCGGTGCGAATCACATCCGTTCTCAAACCGCTGCAATCTGAACCCAGCCTTAGTGACACTGGCGACGGGGGGTGATCACGGGGTTAAACCTTTATTGGGGGGGTTAGGGGGGTACCTTAGAACTAAAGGGGGCTAACCCTAACTGCCCTAACAGTTATTAGTCACAAATGACACCCGCCGGGTGATCAGGGGGTTAAACCTTTATTAGGTAATAAATGGCGGGTGCCCTGAAACTATAAAAAAATAACTAACCAACCAGCGTCACCTGTAACAGTTATATGGTGATCACTGGTGAAAGGGTTAACTAGGGGGCAATCAGGGGGCTTTATGCGGTAGTATATGGGGGTCCCTGGCGCTATAAAAAGCTGCGGCGAACCTAAATACCTACCTGCCTAACTAGCGTCACCTGTGACACTAATACGGCGATCAGAAAAATGATCGCTTATTAGGCTGGGTTCACACTGGAGCGATGCGGAAACGCCGCGAATCCGCGGCGGGTTCCCGCATCGCATGCCTCCCGGCGGCAGTTCACACTGCCCTATGCGAACTGCTGGGAGTGTCAGTGAAATGTTACTGACACCCCCAGATCAGTTCGCATATCGCAGTGCGATCTGCAAACTCGGATCGCATGGTGTGAACACCCATGCGATCCGATTCTGCTGCGGGCCAAAAAAAGGGTCCCGTGCGAATTTGCGGCGGGTGCGGCGGGTGTGGCGGGTGCGGCGGGTGCGGCGAATGGCTGAACTCGAATCGCACAGAGATCGGATGTGATTTGCACTGCAGTGCGGTGCGAATCACATTCGTTCTCATAAACCGCTGCAATGTGAACCCAGCCTTAGTGACACTGGCGACGGGGGGTGATCACGGGGTTAAACCTTTATTGGGGGGGTTAGGGGGGTACATTAGAACTAAAGGGGGCTAACTCTAACTGCCCTAACAGTTATTACAGTCACAAATGACACCAATGCAAAAAAAAAAAAAAAAAATGACATTGGTGTCACTGTGACTGGGGGGCAGGGGTAATTGGGGGGGTGATCGGGGGGTAAAGGGGGGGTGTGAGTGTGCCTGGCATGTTCTACTGTGTGTGTAGAGTGTTGGTGCAACTCACCGATCCGCTCTCCTCCGTGTCGGAATGGAAAATACCGACACGGAGGAGAGAATACATCACTTCCTCTCCTGTGTTTACATTACAGGAGAGGAAGTGATGTCACCGGGGATTTCCATTCGTCGAGAGCGATCGCGAGGGGGTGGCCATGAATGAATGGCCGCCCCCTCATCCCGGATCGCTCTCGAAGAAATGCCGACCGCCGCAGGCACCGGGGGGGGGGCCCGATCGGGCCCCCCACCCGCGGGCAGGCAGGGACTTATATATACGCCCATATGCCTGCCCGTGCCATTCTGCCGACGTATATCGTCGTGCGGCGGTCGGCAAGTGGTTAAGCTGTGTAGGGGGTTTTTCAATGTCAGGGCGGTAAGGGTGTGGAACTCCCTTCCACAATTGGTGGTTAGGAAAGGAAGTATGGATAGTTTTAAAAGACTCTTGGATGTGCATCTTAGCGAAAACAATGTATGGGGATATGGGAAATTATTTTTCTACGCACACACACCTACACAGGTTGAACTGGATGGACTGTTGTCTTTATTCAACCTTACCAATTATGAAACTATGTAACACTCCTGAACGTGCAAGTGACGTTTTTTTTGTCAGCCTTGATAAACTCCTCTTCTAATAAGTCTGTTAACGCCTATGTGTGGATAGCCACATAGGCTAGCTTAGAAGTGTGTTTAGATACTGAAAAATAAAACATTGGGTGCAGCCCCACTGCATGGGAAGACTTTTTTTGTCCAGAGTTTTGCCCAGAGTTAGGCAAGTTCCCTCTTGGTAATAGTTTTCATGGTATAATTGATGGAAGACCTTTCCTTCATCTGGGTCTCAGACCGCCTGGGAGCTGTCACCTGTGCTGGGTCAGTTATGTGTGCCGGGGGCATTCCCTGCCCTGTAGCCACACGTGTACAAGGGATGTAGATGAGGAGTGCCTCAGCTGCTTGTTGGTTGCCTGGTGCAGTTGGAGGCTTGCAGGCGGACTCGCTTGGGTGGGTTTGGACTGGGATCTGAGCATACTTGAGCTTTGGAAAGTTGTCAGCGGACAACTTGCATCTTTTGCAAGTTGAAATCTGGAGCCAAGTACTGAAAGCAATATGCAAGGATTACCTTATTGTTCACATGACTGGCTTTAAGGGCGTGGCTTAACCTGTATACAGTTTGGAATGTTATAAATATTGTGAATATTGCTTTATTTAAAAAAAAAAAAAAAGATAATTCCACAGTGCTTGTAAAAGTGGGCATTACACTTTCAAAGAATAATCAAATGTTAAGAAAAAAATGTGCATGAAGCCTTACAAGTAAACTGAAAAATTAATTGCCAGAAATTAGATTCCATTTTTTGGGAGAAGCGATATGCAAAGTCTCTTCTGCCAATAAACCGTTTGTTTCTTCTATCCTGCAGTTTTTTATTTAGTGTACACTGACTGTGGCGAATACACAGGGCAGTCTATACACAAGCAAATTTACAGCTGTGTGCTGGAGACAAGATAACAGCTTGACACATGCGCAAGAGTTACTGTACATCATCAGTGACTGCCCAGATAGCAAGCAATTGAGCTGCAAGTTTGAAAATGACTTGCTAAGCTGTTTGTTGCACAATTGCAAGTCTGCATTGCATGACTCCAGATCAACCTTCTTTGCAAACATTCTGCAAGTCTGCTGCGAGTTCTGGTTCAGTTATGTTGTGCAATAGTCATCCCACAGAGCTCTTGCTGTAGACTCACCACTGCAACTTTGCTCTTACTAGAGACTTCCAAGGAAATTTGCTACAAATTTGAAAAGTGTCAACTAGAACTTGTTCTTCAAGTGCCCTGCCACTGTACAGCTTGCCAGTCAAAATTTACAGTTAACAAGACTTACAATTCAACACTGCCATAAATTTGTGGCAAGTTATCCTTGCTATCTGGGTGTCTAATGACGCAGAAGATGCTGGACCCAAAAGAAGATCGGCAGAAGATGTCAGTGATGGTGACAGAGCGACAAAAAAGATTAAGCTTGTTAAAAGCACTCTTAGCCCTTGTACACATGGTCGGACATTCCGACAACAAAATCTGTCGGATTTTGTCCGAAACTTGTGTTGCATACACACGGTTGGAAAAAGTTGTCGGAAAATTCGATCGTAGGTAACGTGATGGCGTTATTTCGTTATGACGGGACTACATTCAGGCTAGTAGCCAATAGCTTTGGTCTAGGAATTTGATCTGAGCATGCGTGGCACTTTGTCCGATCGGAATTCTCTACACACAATCGGACAAAGTCCGATCGGATCATGTTGTCGGAAAGTTTTATAGCCCAGCTCTAAAACTTTGTCCGTTGGATATTCTGACGGAAACAGTCCGATGGAGCCCACACGCAGTCGGATTATCCGACAACACGGTCCGATCAGACATTTTCCATCGGAATGTCTGACCGTGTGTAAAAGGGCTAAAAGGTAAGTGTCCTATAATTATGCTTTCCATACTTGCACATTAGGGCACTATCCCACTCACCACAAAACACCTAGAGCCCATCTCTGGGGGAAAAAAAATGTTCCCTTGCAATGGGGCAGTCCCAGCACCACAAGGGTTGAATGCTAGTTTAGATTTAGGGGGCTGCTAATAGAACTTTTACCTACCAGATACCCTGCTCCCCGGGCAGCCTCGCTCTCTTCTCTACTTCCCTATGTTCCAGCAGTGGACTGTTCCACATATTCAATACAGGGCTATGGGCATTAATCTTGATAACATCAGAAGGCATCCAACCTCCAGTAGGGAGAAGAAGCTGTGGGAACTGGTCTTACAGTCTAGGGGTGCCTTTAGAAGCAGGGATTAGGTATAAGCAAAAACTGCTTTTTGAAAGCCCCCTCAGACCTAAATGAGCATTTAAATAATTGCAATGCTGGAGTAGCCCAACTGCAGGGGAGCAGTTTTTCTTTCCATAAAGTTCAGCTTTAAAGTGGTCTTTTTTTTTTGTATTAAAACAACAAACATGTTAATACTTACCTGCTCTGTGCAACGGTTTTTCACAGAGCAGCCCCAATCATCTTCTTCTGTGGTCCCCCACCAGCGCTCCAGGCTCCTCCATCTTTCCCCTTACTTAGAATTGATATATATTTATCTTTTCTATTATTGCATAGCGCTCTATAGTTTAAACAGTGGAGGTATATTTTTCATGCCATTAGTCCGCTCTCTTATTCTCTTCTTTACTCCTGGCTATGTTCTATTGTGAGCTTAGGTTTCTCTAAGCACCGATTTGGCGCTAGTGCCACTGCACACTGCCTTAACATCGTGGATGCACTGCACATCGGAGTCGATGGAGTCTTCCATCGGCCTCTAAGGGTTTTCTTGGGGAAGATGATTACTTCCGCTTATAACCAACCACAATGGGAGCACCGGTACAGCTGATAGATTTTTGGTGCCGTAGTTAGGCTTTATTTATGGCTCAGTGATAGATGCCTGTTAGTAAGTGGTGGCATGTTTCTTGGCCTCTGAACGACAGGTTTGTTTTTTGACACATTGTCTTTTTTCTGCTGGGGGATTTATTGTGTCCATCACTGTTAACACAGTGATGGGGTTTTTATAGAACTGACACAATTTATTTTGGTCTTTTAGGTTGACTGTTTGGAGCTACAGGCATCCCTGTCAATTAGTACTTTTGCCTGACCAGTATAGAGCTCGCAAATTTACTATTAATATATATTTTTTCTTTTGCCTTTTTTCTCCATTAATATAAACTGCAATTGTGTCATTTGATATTCCTTCTAGATGGTTATTTATTGTATTTTCTGGATATAACCTTATCAAGACATGCAGTGATATCGTATTGCCCATTAGAGGTAATCTTTTCATCCCTATATGTTGGTGGGCTATATTAGTATTACTAGTAGGTAGTCATATGATTGACTGCCCTATCTGCTTATTTTCTACAGTAACTGGTATACCATCTTGAGTCCCTATGACCCACATTCACAAACGTGTAGGCCCTATTTCGTTATCTGTTGCACACTCATAGCCGAGTGAGTATATTCACATCTAATGTTGGATTATTTGTCTAAATATTCTATCTTCCTAGGTTTTGCTGGTTATTTATAGTATGCATCTTTTTTACACAATGTAGATCTTTGATTGATTATCTGGGTGCCTTCGGTACTGTGCAGATGCCCTAGACGGCATGGGGCATGTCACATGTATGATCTCCTGTTTTTATGTGAGTGGTTTTCTTCATGCCTCATTATTAAAGCCTCACCTGTGAGTTATATGTTCATGTGCCAATTTGCCGATATGTGAAATATGATTATTTCCCCTTTCTAAGCCCACGTACACACGGTTGGAGATTTTGCCAACCAAATCCGTCGGATTTTGTCTGTCGGATTTAGTCAGATGGATTGTGTCCGAAACTGTCGCATACACACGGTCAGGTTGTCTGATTTAGCGGTTGCCAAGAACGCGGTGACGTAATTTCGTTACGATGGGACTACATTCAGGCTAGTAGCCAATAGCTTTGATGTAGGAATTTGATCTGAGCATGCGTGGCACTTGGTCCGATCAAAATTCGCTACACATGATCGGATTAGGTCCAACAGGCCCAGTTGGTCGGGAAATATTTCCAAGATGTTGGAAAATTGGGTCCGACGGAGATTCGGACAGAATCAGTCCGATGCATACCACACACAGTCGGATTATCTGACGACACGGTCCGATAAGACGCATTCCGACGGATTCTCCGACCGTGTGTACGCGGCATTACACAGAATACCTCTGCTTGTTGTATGATAAATGGGCCCTGAGGAAGCGAAAGTGAAAAGTCGACCAGCCTTGTCCAAGCAGCAATAGGGACTGTATACACATACTATATGTGGCTTTTACATTTGAAAGCTGATTATCATCTCTTTTAATATTTATTGTCTTTATATATTTAAAGCGGAGGTCCACCCTAAAATGGACCTCCGCTCATCGGAATCCCCCCCCCTCCGGCGCCACAATCGGCACCTTTCAGGGGGGAGGGGGGTGCAGTTACCTGGATAATCCAGGTAACTGCACCCACTTCCGGGCTAGCTCTCTGCGGAAAGGGGCGTACGTTACGCCCCTTTCCGCATGCGCCCGCCCCCTTCAGCAAGTGCCCCGCTGCCTGCTGGGAAACACACAGCTCCCAGAGGCAGCGGGGACCGTCCGGATTGCGCCGCGCGGCTCGCGCATGCGCAGTAGGGAACCGGGAAATGAAGCCGAAAGGCTCCATTTCCTGATTCCCATACCCAAGATGGCGGCGGCAGGACCCGCCAGACGAGCGAGCGATCGGCTTCGGGTGCCGACATCGCGGGCGCGCTGGACAGGTAAGTGTCACTATTTAAAAGTCAGCAGCTGCAGTATTTGTAGCTGCTGGCTTTTAAAAAAAAAAAAAGCGGGTGGACTCCCGCTTTAATAAATTATTTTTTAATTAAATTGTATTCCTTTCTGGTACCTATAAAGGCTGCTCCAATAGTCCTAAATTGTCTAAGTATAGCTGTATATGGATGTGGTACCCCCCTTGGCCCCTTTCTTTCTTATAAAGTATTTTACGTCAGAGGAGTGACTCAAACCCCCTTGTCTCCTACTCATTTCTAACAATCCAGTCTGACCTTTCAGTGAGAGACTGTGTGCCCGAAAGGAGAGAACATCTGCTGTTTGTTCTCTTTCGTAAACCCAGAGTTCTCTTGGAATCCTTTTTCATTCTTTAAGCAGTTGTTACCGACATTTGGAAATGAGGAAGCCACTTGTATGAGTGGTGAAAAGTCAACATTACAGAACATGTTCAGCTAAATTTGATGAACCACTACTAGGTATACTATGATCTAAATAAATAAAAGCCTCCACAGATCCACTAAGCTATTACAGTTCTGAGGAGTACAAAGAACAAATATATTCAACAGTAAGTGCAAGTACAGAAACACCCATTGTTATTTATTTTTTCTGCTGATTTAAAGAAACAACATCTCTAAGTTAAATAAATTAATGTAATTAGGAAGTACAGAGATGTGCTGTTTTTGCATCAGTTAAAATGCCATGTTGTTTTAATGTTCCTATCCTCCTGAGGCCCAATCAACAAACAATTACTGCAATTATGTCTCGACGGAATGAACCAATCACCAAAAACAATGTTTTGCTGCAGCACAGCTAACTGATGAATGTCATAAGAAATCTGAATCAGATTAACTGGAACCAATTGTAAAAATGATACTAAAGGCTATATTTTTTTCCTAAAATAAAAAAGATGTCATACTTACCTGCTCTGTTCAACAATTTTAATTTCTGGCATTCCCCTGCCAGCATTGTTTGCTCCTTCTTCCTCCAAGTGCCCCATTAGCAAGATGGCTGCTAACGGGGCACCTGTGCAGGCGCACTCCCGAGCAGGGCTGTCTGCATCCACAGACACACACAGCTCTGGTAAGCCACACCTCCACTCCCTCCTCACAGGAGTTTGACTGACAGCAACAAGAGCCAATGGGATTAGGTTTGGAAGTGGGAATAGTTATTTGTACGTTATTTGCCTTAATGCAGTGAATGAATTAAAGTACCAAAAGTAGGATTTAGGCCCCTTTCACACTGAGGCGCTTTGCAGGCGCTAAAGTGCTAAAAATAGCGCCTGCAAAGCGCCCTGAAAGAGCTGCTCAGTGCACTCCAATGTGAAAGCCCTGAGGCATTTCACACTGGAGCGGTGCACTTGCAGGACGGTCAAAAAAGTCCTGCAAGCCGCATCTTTGGAGCGCTGTAGGAGCAGTGTATTTACCACTCCTAAAGCGCCCCTTCCCATTGAAAACAATAGGGCAGTGCTCCAAACACACCCTTTTTCGGCCGCTAGGGGGGTTAAAACTGCCCCGCTAGCAGCCGATCAGCGCCGCTAAAACGACGGTATAGCGGCGCTTTACCGCCAGCTCGCTGAGCGCCCCACTGTGAAAGGGGCCTTAGAACCAATTGGAATGGGAATAATAAACTATATTGTTGAAAATACCACATATCCCCACCTACCCACCCCAACGTGTCCAGTAAAAAAAAAAAAAATGCAGATTTCAGATCATGTTAACACTCAAAAAATCTACAAGGCACCTGCTCTGACTACTATACTTTTCCTTGGCAGTACTACTCAAATACTAGCCAGCTGCAGTTGCCCTACAGCAGCTACTGGACATATTGGCAATAATTCAAGTTTAAAAAGCAAAAATCTTTTTTTCAGTTTTGAGTAGAAGAGGAAGGATCAGAACCTTTGTCTGATTTTTACTGCTGTCTGTCTGTTCAGCCAAACTCGCACGATTTCAAACCCACATTTCAGTCCAACTTCGCAAGAGATTTCAGAGACATGTGTGTGGATTCCTGCACAGATGTCTATTGAAATTACCCCTGAAGTCACCAAAAGTAGTACAGGAACTACTTTTGGGAGTTGGTGTGGAGCCGCAAAGTCGGCGTTGCACCGATTTGCAGCAGCCGGCGATTTGACATGTCAAATCTCCTATCAAAAAGGCGGATGTGAGCATAGGCTTAGAAAGATTTACCCTCACTTTCATTCCTGGTGACAACAGTCTTACCAGACAGAAAATGAGAGAAAATCTACAATAGGGGCATAGGGTTCTATTTTCCCCCCACTCTTCTTAAAAAAAAAAAAACAAGGGGGGGGGGTATTTTTGTCAGTTTAAAAGTGAGACTAAAGTCTCAATTTGTTTTATTTAAAAATAACAAACATGTTATACTTACCTGTTCTGTGCAGTGGATTTGCACAGAGCAGCATGGATCCTCTTCTTGGGTCCCTCTCTGGCGCTCCTGGCTCCTCCCTCCTGTTGAGTGTGTCCCCACAGCAAGAAGTTAGCTATGGGGGCATCCGAGCCGAGCCACAGCACTATGTGTGTGTCCATTCAGACACAGAGTTGCGGTTTGACCCCATCCCTTCTCTCCCGATTGGCTGACTGACTTTGATTGACAGCAGGAGCCAATGGTGTCGCTGTTGTGTCTCTGCCAATCAAGGGAGAGTTTCAGCCGACCGAGGCACTCAAGCACATTGCTGGAGGAAGATCAGGCTCAGGTAAGTATTAGGGGGGCTGAAGGGGGCTGCTACACGCAGAAGGTTTTTTCTTAATGATAGAATGCATTAAGATAAAAAAAAACCTTCTGACTTTACAACCACTTTAACCTCCTTGGCGGTATTCCCAAGTGTGGCTCGGGGGTTAAATTTCAGTACCATTAGCGGTAACCCTGAGCCACAAGAGATTACTTAACTTATCTCCAGGATCCCGCGTTGTACTCTGTGTTTCGGCTTCCATTTCCTGCGAGCGTTGCGACGCATGGGTGCGGAACCGGCGCCAATTTCAGAAAGTATAAAACACAACACATACATAATACATTGTAATCTTATTGGATTACATTACCGTATCAAATCATTTGACCTCAATTTGTCCCCAGTGCTTTGTCCAGTGCCCTGCCTGCAGTTTTACTGTTCTTTCTGACATTCTTTCTGCCTGGAAACTTGCACCCATGGCATCCAAAAAGCATGTCCCTACATCAAAAGTGGTTTATGACTTGCTTGAAAGGAGCGATAGCAATTCAGAATCACTTGTAAAATTGAACGATAGTGATTAGTGGGGAAATTCCTCATCAGACATGGAAAGTGACGACAGCGAAGATTCTGCGGTACGGATCATGCATCGCCCCCAAGATTCCCATTTACTGGAGCACCTGGTATGAAAGTGGATGTTGAAGATGACAACCCCTTGGCATACCTACAACTATTTCTGACCGATGAGGTTATTGAAAAAAATTGTTATGGAGACAAACCGGTACCAAGAGCAAAAAGCTACTACGCATCAGAAGTTTTCAAGAAGTAGAAAGTTGGAACCAGTGACCAAAGAGGAAATTTCTGGGTCAGACATTGTAGATTTCTCCACAATGTCTGCAGATACGGAGGTAAATGAGGGCTTGTTTTAACCACTTTCAGACCGGACCAATTTGCTGGTCAAAGACCAGACCACTTATTGCGATTCGGCACTGCGTCGCTTTAACTGACAATTGTGCGGTCGTGCGACGTGGCTCCCAAACAAAATTGACGTCCTTTTTTTCCCACAAATAGAGTTTTTCTTTTTTGCGCTATAAACAAAAATAGAGCGACAATTTTGAAAAAAACGCATTATTTTTTACTTTTTGTTATAATAAATATCCCCCAAAAATATATATAAAAAAAAAATTTTCCCTCAGTTTAGGCCGATACGTATTCTTCTACATATTTTTGGTTAAAAAAAATCGCAATAAGCGATTATTGATTGGTTTGCGCAAAAGTTATAGCGTTTACAAAATAGGGACAGTTTTATAGCATTTTTATTAATAATTTTTTATTATTTATTTTTTTACTAGTAATGGCGGCGATCAGCGATTTTTATTGTGACTGCGACATTCTTCATTCGGCCGCTCCGTGAGACGATCGCGGGGATGCCCGCGGCGATCGAGTCCGCGGGTCCCACGACCGGACTCACGGGGGTCCCGACCAGCGCGGGAGCGCGCCGCCGGCGCCGCGCTCCCAATGGCAGGGCGGCAAATTTAAAGGGACGTACATGTACGCCCATTTGCCTGCCCGTGCCATTCTGTCGACGTACATCGTCGTGCGCTGATCGGCAAGTGGTTAAAGTATTTAACTGCTTGTTCAGAATACGGTAACATGTTAATGAGCATAGTCTGGGTACAGGTTCAGTTTAAATTGCCTGCACTGAAAAAGACAGCTACCGTATATACTCGAGTATAGGCCGACCCGAATATAAGCCGAGGCCCCCAATTTACCCCCAAAAAAACTGGCAAACTTATTGACTCGTGTATAAGCCGAGGGTGAGACATGCCTGTCCATCCCTGTGTGTGTGTCCGTCCATCCCTGTGTGTCCGTCCATCCCTGTGTGTCCGTCCATCCCTGTGTGTCCGTCCATCCCTGTGTGTCCGTCCATCCATCCCTGTGTGTGTGTGTGTCCATCCATCCATCCATCCATCCCTGTGTGTGTGTGTCTCCATCCATCCATCCATCCATCCCTGTGTGTGTGTGTGTCTCCATCCATCCATCCCTGTGTGTGTCTCCATCCGTGTGTGTGTGTGTGTGTGTGTGTGTGTGTGTGTGTGTGTGTGTGTGTGTGTGTGTGTCCAGCCTACCTTTGTCCCGAGCCTCCGTCCCGTGCCTTGCCTCCTTGCCTCCGTCCCGTGCCGTGACTTGCCTCCTTGCATCCGTCCCGTGTCGTGCCGTGCCTTGCCGCCGCCGTCCCGTCCCGTCCCGTGCCGTGCCTTCCCTTGCCTCCGTCCCGTGCCCTCTTCGTCGGCGGCCATTGTAAAGTTCAAAAGCTGCGCCGCCGCCTTCGCCTGTGATAGGCGGAACACTGAATTTCCCAGCAGCCTGTGTTCCGCCTATCACAGACGTCGTATCATCCTCGTCCGTAGTACGAGGATGATACGATGTCCGTGATAGGCGGAACACAGGCTGCTGGGAAATTCAGTGTTCCGCCTATCACAGGCGAAGGCGGAGCCGGAGGCGCGGCTTTTGAATAGAATGGCCGCTGTCTGTCTGCTCGACACGCTGATCGAGCGGGCAGACAGCGATGACTCGAGTATAAGCCGAGGGGGGCACTTTCAGCCTCAAAAAAGAGGCTGAAAATCTCGGCTTATACTCGAGTATATACGGTAATTAAAAAATTTATATTATACGTGAATGTCACAAAATCAAAAAATCTGTAAAAAAAATATATATATATATACAAATTTAAGGAGAATAAAGACATAGGGGTTTATTTAGTAAAGGCAAATCCACTTTGCACTACAAGTGCACTTGGAAGGAAAGTCGCTGTAGATCTGAGGGGGACATACAAGGAAAATAAAAAACAGCATTTTAGCTTGTACATGATTGGATGATAAAATAAGCAGAGCTTCCCCTCATTTCAGATCTTCCCCTTAGATTCAGAGCGACTGAACTTCCAAGTGCACTTGCAGTGCAAAGTGGATTTTCCTTTTGCAAATAACACCCAAAGTTCAGTAAAAAATGTCTTAATACATGAGATGAAATATTTTTCATATCTGATTAGGCAGCCCATTTTTCTTGAATGGGTCATCAGCACACCTCAACCAATTAGAAAAATAGGTCCTGCACAGTTTTTTCAGTGCATTGACGCACATTATGATATAAATGAGTCCTGAGTGTATTGTAGCACAAATCCCGTGCCAGTGGCGTGTGACTTTTTAACATGTTACATGCTGAGATTCTGCAGCAATGTCTTCTCCTAGGCTGCATCTTCTGTAATAAAAAGCAGACCACTACAATTAAGTAACCTGATTTTAGATGATGATTGTATGTTACATTCACAATTTATTTTTATATCTGAACTTCATTTATTTATTTTTATATCTGAATTTCAGATTCTGAAGTTTTATATTTTAACAAAAAAAAAAAAAAATGTGCAGGACCTATTTTTCTAATTGGTTGAGGTGTGCTGATGATCCATTCAAGAAAAATGGCTGCCTATTTTAATTCCTTCAATATACCAAAATGCATGTGTGTCAGGTTACTGCATTAAAGTGTATATGGCCCCCTCGATGGGGTTAACTTATCTAAGGAGTAAAGACAGTGGGATGTTGGTAAATAAAATAAAAATGCGTTCACTTTAAATAGCAAATCAGATATAAAAAACATTTTTTTAAAACATTTTTTTGCTAGTATGTGATTAAGATGTAGTAAACTGCTAAAAAAAAAAAAAAAACAACCTGCAAGACAATGACATAATGTACTAGGATGTGTCGCATACTAGGATGTTATTAAAGTGGAGGGCCACCCTTAAAAAAAATAAAAATAATAATATTCTTTAAAAAAAAATGTAAACATTTTTTTTTAACTTACCAGAAACCCCTGTTGCTAGGCGGTCTTCCTAATCTGCCTCTTCCTATTCCGCGGCACTTCCTCCTCTTCGGCGAGCGGCCCTGCTGCGTTCTGTGTCCCAGAACACAACGGGGCCATTCACAAAGTGCCATGTGACTCGCGCATGCGCAGTAGGAAACGGGCAGTGAAGCCGCAAAGCTCCACTGCCTGGTTCCCTTCGTTAAGATGGCGGCGCCGGCAGCTAATCCGATGGACGGATCGGCCTTGTGGGGGCCAACATCACGGGCTCGCTTGACAGGTAAGTGTCCTTATTAAAAGTCAGCAGCTACAGTGTTTGTAGCTGCTGACTTTTAAATAAAGACACATAGTGCCCCTTTAGATACTTATCTTAGAACAGGCTGACATGTTTAATTTTCTTTTTTTTACAAATAAATATGTGAAAAGTATGGCATGCATTTGTATTCAGACAATTTTACTCTGATACCCCTAACTAAAATCTAGTGCAACCAACTGCCTTCAGAAGTCACCTAATTAGTAAATAGAGTCCACCTGTGGGTAATTTATTCTTAGCATAAATACAGCTGTTCTGTGAAGCCCTCAGTGATTTGTTAGAGAACCTTAGTGAACAAAGAGCATCATGAAGGCCTATGAACACACCAGACAGATCAGGAATAGAAGTTGTGGAGAAGTTTAAAGCAGGGTTAAGTTATAAAAAAATATCCAAAGCTTTGAACATCTCACGGAGCACTGTTCAATCCATCATCTGAAAATGGAAATAGTATGGCAGAACTGCAAACCTCCCATGACATGGCCGTCCACCTAAACTGACAGGCCGGGCAAAGAGAGCATTAATCAGAGAAGCAGCCGAGAAGCCCATGGTAACTCTGGAGGAGGTGCAGAGATCCACAGCTCAGGTAGGAGAATCTGTCCACAGGACAACTATTAGTCATGTACTCCACAGATCTGGCCTTTATGGAACAGTGGTAAGGAGAAAGCCATTGTTGAAAGAAAGCCATAAGAAGCCCCATTTGCATTTTCAGCAAACATATGGAAAACTATTTGTGTGGCAGAAAACTAACACTGCACATCACCCTGAACACACCATCCCCATCGTGGTAGCATCATGTTGTGGGGATGCTTTTCTTCTGCAGGGACAGGGAAGATGGTCAGAGTTGATGGCAAGATGAATGGAGCTAAATACAGGGCAATCTTAGAAGAAAACCTATTAGAGTCTGCAAAAGACTTGAGACTGGGGCGGAGGTTCACCTTCCAGCAGGACAACGACCCTAAATATACAACCAGAGCTACAATGGAATGGTTTAGATCAGAGCATATTCATGTGTTAGAATGGCCCAGTAAATGTCCAGACCTAAATCCAATTCAGAATCTGTGCCAAGACTTGAAAATTGCTGTTCACAGACACTCTCCATCCAATCTGACAGAGCTTGAGCTATTTTGCAAAGATGATTGGGCAAAAAGTTCACTCTATAGATGTGCAAAGCTGGTAGAGACATCCCCAAGAAGACTTGCAGCTGTAGTTACAACGTAAGGTGATTCTACAAAATATTCATTCAGGGGGGCTGAATTTTATCATTTTCCTTCTACTTCACAATTATGTGCCACTTTGTGTTGGTCTATTATTACATAAAATCCCAATAAAATACATTTACGTTTTTTGTTGTAACATGACAAAATGTGGAAAATGTATTTCAAGGGGTATGAATACTTTTTCAAGGCACTGTATAACCTTTTATTTCCTGGAGTTCGATCATAAAGTGGAGCTACACTGCATATGAGCAACACCAACCAAAAACGCTATTTTAACCACTTTAGCCCCGGAGGATTTTACCCCCTTCCTGACCAGAGCACCTTTTGCGATACAGCACTGTGTCGCTTTAACTGACAATTGCCATGGTCATGTGACGCTGTACCCAAACAAAATTGGTGTCCTTTTTTTCCTACAAATAAAGCTTTCTTTTGGTGGTATTTGATCACCTCTGCGGTTTTAATTTTTTGCGCTATAAACAAAAAAAGAGCGTAAATTTAAAAAAAAAACGCAATATGTTTTATTTTTTGCAATAATGAATATCCCCCAAAAATATATAAAAAAAATTTTTTTTCCTCAGTTTAACCACTTAATAACCGCCCTATGGCCGAATGACGGCTTCAGGGCGGTTTCTTAACTGTGGGAGGCCGTCATATGACGTCCTCCCAAAATTCCGCTCTCGCGCGCCCCCTTGGGCGCGCACTCGAGAGCATCCGTGACCGCTGGGTCCACAGGACCCGGCGCATCACGGATCACGGTAAACGGCCGCTCATAGCGGCCGTTTACCACGTGATCGCTCCGTCGAATGACGGAGTGATCACTTGTAAACAAACCGGCGTCATGTTATGACGCCGGTTCCTCCCTCCCCCTCTCTGTACCGATCGGAACAGCGGAGGGGGAAGAGATCGGTGTCAGCAGCGATGTGGGCTGCATCTGCAGTGCCCACATCGCTGCTCACCGAAAATTAACCCCTCAATTCCCTGCAAACACTCTGCAATACCCTGCCATTACTCTGCATTACTCTGCAATACCCTGCCATTACTCTGCAATACCCTGCATTACTCTGCATTACTCTGAAATACTCTGCATTACTCTGCAATACCCTGCCATTACTCTGCAATACCCTGCATTACTCTGCATTACTCTGCAATACTCTGCAATACTCTGCATTACTCTGCAATACCCTGCAATACTCTGCATTACTCTGCAATACCCTGCATTACTCTGCAATACCCTGCATTACGCTGCAATACTCTGCATTACGCTGCAATACTCTGCATTACGCTGCAATACTCTGCATTACGCTGCAATACCCTGCAATACTCTGCAATACCCTGCATTACGCTGCAATACTCTGCAATACTCTGCAACACCCTGCAATGCTCTGCAACACTCTGCAATGCTCTGCAACACCCACCAATACCGTGCAACACTCTGCAATGCTCTGCAACACCCACCAATGTCCTGCAACACTCTGCAATGCTCTGCAACACCCGCCAATACCCTGCAACACCCGCCAATACCGTGCAACACTCTGCAATGCTCTGCAACACTCTACAATGCTCTGCAACACCCACCGATACCCTGCAACACTCTGCAATGCTCTGCAACACCTGCCAATACCGTGCAACACTCTGCAACACCCTCCAATATCCTGCAATGCTCTGCAACGCAATACTCTGCAACGCCATACTCTGAGATACCCAGCCATAGTCGGTGATACCCTGCAATACCCAGCCATAGACACCCCCCCCCCTCCCGCCGCCCTCCGGTACTTCTACCAACTCGCCAATACGATCAAATCCAGAATCTTTTTTTTTTTTTCAGGCTTCCCAGCTTAGAGATGAGATGCGGGGTCTTATTGACCCCATATCTCACTGTAAAGAGGACCTGTCATGCCATATTCCTATTACAAGGGATGTTTACATTCCTTGTAATAGGAATAAAAGTGATCAAAAAATTTATTTTTGGGGAAAAAAATGTCAAACTAAAATAAATAAAGTAAAATGAACAATAACATTTTTTTTTTTTTAAAGCGCCCCTGTCCCCATGTGCTCGCATGCAGAAGCGAACGCATACGTAAGTCCCGCCCACATATGAGGTATCGCTGCGAACGTTAGAGCGAGAGCAATAATTCTAGCCCTAGAACTCCTCTGTAACTCAAAACATATAACCAGTAAAAAAAAAAATTAAATCGTCGCCTATGGGGATTTTTAAGTAGCGACGTTTGGCGCCATTCCACGAGCCTGTGCAATTTTGAAGAGTGACATGTTAGGTATCGATTTACTCGGTGTAACTTCATCTTTCACATTATGCAAAAATTGGGCTAACTTTACTGTGTTTTTTTTTTTTTTAAGCACAAAACAGTTTTTTTTTCCAAAAAAAGCATTCGAAAAATTGCTGCGCAAATACCGTGCGAGATAAAAAGTTGCAACGACCATCATTGTATTCTCCAGGGTGTTTGCTAAAAAAACATATATAATGTTTTGGGATTCGATGTAATTTTCTAGCAAATAAATGATGATTTTTACATGTAGGAGAGAAATGTCAGAATTGTCCTGGGTGCTCCAGAACGCCTGATGGCGCTCCCTGCATGTTGGGCCTCTGTATGTGGCCACACTATGTAAAAGTCTCACACATGTGGTATCGCCATACTTGGGAGTAATAGCAGAATGTGTTTTGGGGTGTAATTTGTGGTATGCATATGCTGTGTGAGAAATAAACTGATAATATGACAATTTTGTGAAAAAAAAAAAAAAAGTAAAAAAAATCTTGATTTTGCAAAGAATTGTGGGAAAAAATGACAACTTCAAAAAACTCATCATGCCTTTTACTAAATACCTTGGAATGTCTTCTTTCCAAAAAGGGGTCATTTGGGGGGTATTTGTACTTTTCTGGCATGTTAGGGTCTCAAGAATTGAAATAGGCCGTCAGTACTTCAGGTGTGATCAATTTTCAGATATTGGCACCATAGCTTGTGGACTCTATAACTTTCACAAAGACCAAATAATATCCACCAATTTGTACTTATTTTTACCAATGTACCAATGATATGTAGTAGTATAAATTTTGGCCAAAATTTATGAAGAAAAAATTACTAATCTGCTACATTTTATAACAGAAACGAAGAAAAATTCATTTTTTTACAGAATTTTCTGTATTTTTTCTTTTATAGCACAAAAAATAAAAAACCCAGCAGTGATTAAATACCAGCAAAAGAAAGCTCTATTTGTGTGAAAAAAAGGACAAAAATTTCATATAGGTCCAGTGTTGCATGACTGAGTAATTGTCATTCAAAATGTGAGAGCACCGAAAGCTGAAAATTGGTCTGGTTATTAAGGGTGTTTAAGTGCCCAGTGGTCAAGTGGTTAAAAATATCGCAATAAGCGTATATTGCTTGGTTTGCACAACATTTATAGCGTCTACAAAATAGGGGATAGTTTTATGGCATTTTTATTAAAAAAATGTTTTATTAGTAATGGCGGCGATCTGCAAATTTTATTGGGACTGCGACATTATGGCAGACACATCGGACACTTTTGACAATATTTTGGGACCATTGTCATTTATACAGTGATTAGTGCTATAGAAAAAGCACTGATTACCATGTAAATGACACTGGCAGTGAAAGGGGTTAACCACTGGGGGGTGGAGATGGGGTTAAGTGTGTCCTAGGGAGTGATTCTAACTATGGGGGGAGGGGCTTCAACACACAGGACAGCGATCATTGCTCTCGATGACAGAGAGCTGTGATCTCTGTCCTATCACTAGGCATAACGGGGAAATGCTTACAAAAGCATCTCCGTTCTTCCTCTCTCATTTAATATTCAAGGTAAACTCAACCATCCATGTCTCCATGCTTTATTTTGCTAAGAAATCACACCCCCCAGAATTTCCGGCTGTGTCCATCTTGAGTAAGGGTAGATGACTCATTGAATTCATCTGTCCTTAGCTCGGGCATGCAGGCAAGAGGATTTGCTTAGCTGAGAAAAGCCCTCCTGAAGACATCTGGGATGTATGACATCCCTTGTCTAGGCATGGAGACCAGGCAGTAACTGAAGAAATGTAAAAAAAAAGTTAAAACTATTTACTAATTCTATCAGCATAAGGATTGAGAGAGTGAAGCTTGACAGTCATTTTAAGTGAGTAAGGCTCCGTCACACCTATGGTGAGGTGTGACAGAGCAGGGGGGGGGGGGAGTCATTAAGAATGAATGGCACCATCATGTGGCTGCAAAAGAGCTATACGTTCCTGTGCATTGCATGAACACGTATGATTTTGTGTGCTTTCCTGTAACACATAGATGTGAACCTAGCCTAATAACATACAGCTCCTCTGCAAGACCCAGCTACTCTAGAAAGCACCTCCTCAATTGTTCCCTGAGTACACTAGTTCTAGAAAGGTGCCTCCCTCCCCATGTCCTTGGTCTGGGATCCCTCCAGCTGTTCACCTGTGATATCGGAGCTATTATGGATTTCACTGAGAGGGATGCTGTTTAGGAAACTAATCACAAGTAGATGTTTGTGTTCTGAACTGTTTTACTGAAGATATCATTCTCAGCTTGACTCTCTGTTATAGAGTCTTATGCCCTGTATACACGACCAGACTTTCCAGCAGACTAGGTCTGACAGACTTCCCGACGGAGTTCCGGCAGACTTCCACACACGGACTAAAGTCCGTTCATTTTGAATGAGTTACTAGGACTAGAAAAGCAAGTCAATCTTGTCGCTTTTATCGGCGAGATTGACACCTTGTGAGCCCCGTCGCCTGGTATGGATTTTAAGGGGAACCCGATATGCCGAAAAAACGGCATGGGGATCCCCTCGGGTCCATACTAGACCCTTATCCTAGCATGCAGCCCAGCTGGTCAGGAAAGCGGGTGGGGACGAGCGAGCGCCCCCCCCCCCCCCTGAACCGTACCAGGCCACATACCCTCAACATTGGGGGTGGGTCCTTTTTAGGGAAAGGGGGCGCTCTGTAGGCCACCCAAACCCCAAAGCACCTTGTCCCCATTATCAGAATCCGGGAGCCCCCTTTAATAAGAGGGCCCCCAGATCCCAGCCCCCCACTCTATGTGAATAAGTATGGGGTACATCGTATCCCTATCCATTCACCTGGGGGAAAGAAAGTCAATAAAAAAAAAACACACTAGACAGGTTTTTAAAGTAGTTTATTAGGCAGCTCCGGGGGTCTCTTCCATCTTTGGGGGTCTCTTCCAACTCCTCCGATCTCTCCGGCCTCTTCTCCTGCTCTCTGGTCTTCTCTCCCGGTCTCCGGTTCTTCTCCTGCTCCCCGGCCTCTTCCTCCGATCTCTCCGGGCTCTTCTCCCGCTCTCCGGCCTTCTCTCCCAGTCTCCGGTTCTTCTCCTTCTCTCCGGCCTCTTCTCCAGGTCTCCGGTTCTTCTGCTATCTTCTGCTCTTTTGCTGCTCTTTTGCTAGCAGTGGCCCGGTCTTCTCCATCGTCTTGATCCCTCTTCTCTTCTTCCAATGTTGATACGATGCTCCCTCCCACTGTAATGCCGTGTGCAAGGTCCGCAACGACTTATATAGGCATGGGGCATGGTCATCGGGTGATGTCACCCGGTGACTCCGCCCCTTATGACATCACAGCCCCAGGGCATGCTGGTGCCTCTTTCCTCCCAACTGATGTCAGTGGGGGTTTATTGGCCCCTCCCATTCTAGCTGTCAGATTGGGAGAGGGGAGAGGTGGCCAGTCACGTGAGCGCTAATCAGCACTAGAAAATAAGGCATACAGAGGCATTTTTTAAATAAAGCATATACCTGTACAGTGGACACATTGCATAATGCAAGACAGAAGATTGCCTGACAATTAACAAGTGGGTTTACAACCACTTTAAATAGGGTGGAAGATGGAGAAACAGTGCTGTGGAGAGTATTTAGGTGGCCCTTAAGGGACCCCCACGGGGAGGGGTTTTACTTCAGGCTGGGGCTTGGGAGACTGGCCTTCAAGGATCCCACCACAGGAGGCAGTTGGTGGGACCCTAACCGGAGAAGCAGCAGAGAGAGCAAGGAGAAACAGTGAGTAGAGCAGCACAGTGCAGGGACAGACAAGGGGAGAGACTGCCAGCTGTAGCGGTGCACTCATGAAAACAGCAGTGTGCCAAGTCTTCATCCAACCTTGCCCTGGGGAACCTCCATGTGTGTGTCAGTCGGGAAGACTGGGAAGAGAAAGCAGCCAGATGGGCTGGTAGCAGTCAGGCGGGCTAGCATTTTTGCAAGCAGTAGAACTGGGATCGGGGTCTACAGGGGGGAAGCTAGACATGTGCAGTTTATTTCATACCGAATTGCAATTCAGACGAATTTTCCGTTTTCGGAAATTTGGATGTATCCACATTTTACAATTATAATAGTACCGAATTTAAGCTAATCCTAAATAACAAAAAAAAAAATTCAGACAAAATTCTAATTCAAATCGATTCGAATAGTTTTCAAATTCGAAAAGTTTTCGAATTCAAATAATTTTCGATTTGTTTTCTAATTTACAAAGAGAATAAAATAGAATAGAAAATAAAGGAATAGAATAGAAAAATAGACTAGAATAGAATGAAAAAAGAATAGAATAAAAAGAAAGAATATAACCATCTTATGAAATTTGAATTTCAATTAGAATAAGTTCGAATTTGAATACATAAGAAAAAAATAAAATAGAAAAAACTATAATAGAATAGAAAAGATCAGAATTAAAAAGAACAATAGACTAGAATAGAAAGAATATAACCATTTCCCAAAATTCAAATAGAATCAATTTGAATTTCAATAGAATAGAAAAGAACAGATTTGAATGGAATAGAAAATAAAATCGCACTGCAAAGAATTGCATGCAATTTGAACAGGATTGCAGTGTGATTCCTGTCCAAATTACATGCATTTTTTCTCCCATGGCTCTGGTGTGAACCTAGAAGCAGAGATGGCATGAGTGTGTGTCACTGCCTCCTTCCCGTCTGTAACCGACCACTGGTGGTCTCCCTGGGGTGGCAGTGCTGGAGAATTTCCATGGGCAAGCTGGAGGGATGCCGGTGGGGGTGTGAGCTGGGTGCCATGGACCATGTGTGTGGGTCCTCAAGCTGGTAACTGACGGACCTAGGACGTGTATGTCAGGGAGGGGAGGGGCGGATTGACTATTGCACTGGCGGGTCACCTGTATGTACACTCAGGGCACCAGCTCTTCTGCCTCCCCCGTCTCAGCTTACTCCTGGCATTCTGAGTGGAACATGGTTTCCCTCCGTCCGAGGTGAGTGGAGCCTAGCCCGACATCTCTGCATCATTATTTACCCCTTTACTGCACCCGAACCGTCACCATCCAGTAAAGTTTACTGAGTAAACCCTTACTGCCTATCAGTCTATCTCTATGCATTAACCTTTTACTGCACCCATACCAACTCCATCCAGTAACCCCTTACTGCCCATTACCCCATCCCTATACATTAACCCCTTTCTGCATCCACCCCATCTCCATCCAGTAACCCCTTACTGCCCATCATCCCATCTCCATACATTAAACCCTTTCTGCATCCACCCCATCTCCATCCAGTAACCCCTCCTGCATTCACTCCATCTCCATCCAATAACCCCTTACTGACCATCACCCCATCTCTATACATTAACCCCTTGCTGCACCCACACAATCTCAATCCAGTAACCCCTTACCGACATCACTCTATCTCCATATATCAACCCCTTACTACACCCACACCATCTCCATCCAATAACCCCTTACTGCCCATCACCCCATATCCATACATTAACCCCTTACTGTACCCACGCCATCTCCATCCACTAACCCCTTACTGACCATCACCCCATCTCTATACATTACCCCTATTGTACCTCCCCATCTCTAAAAAGTAACTCTTTATTGCACCTCTCCATCTCCATATGCATCCTTAACTCCTTACTGCACCTCCCCATCTCCATATACATCAGCAACCCCTTACATCACACCTTCCCCCCTCCAGTCGCCGTAGATTAACCTCTTACTTCACAACCATAAAATAGCCAAAGGTATTACTGATCACGTGCAGCACCACAGCACTGCAGATCAAATAGAGGATAAGTTGCCTTGGCGGTAAAGGATAAGAGGGTTTAGTGTCATCCTCCCACATGTGCACCTCTCGCACACCTCATCAGTGTACATCAGTGCAGCCTCATCGTTTCACACCAGTGCAGCCTCATCAGCGCACATTAGTGAAGAAAAACATTATTTATTTACAAAATTTTACAACAGAAACTAAGAAAAAAAAAACATTTTTTTCCCAGAATTTTTGCTCTTTTTTTGCAAAAAAACCCAGTGGTGATTAAATATCACCAAAAGAAAGCTTTATTTGTCTTGTACAGTGTAGCATGACCATGCAATTGTCATTAAAAGTGTGACAGCACTGAAAGCGGAAAATTGGCCTAGATAGGAAAGGGGGAAAAGTGCCCTGTACTGGTTAATACAGTGCCCTGTATTGAAAAGTGCCCTGAAGTGGTTAAGGATTGGTTATCTGCAAAAAACAACTTTTGCCATTTGATTTTGGTGTGCTTTACGATACATTTCACAAAATGCAGAGAAGGTTGAATGCCACACAGGGGTCAAACATTTTTTGGCAGTATCAGAGTCTGAATGCATCCCACTTAATAACCTGTTGCCATGCAAGAGACAAGTCCCACCAATCCTGTGATACACAAAAAGTGATTACACTGATGTATGAAAAGATGCCAGAGAATTAGACATCAAACATGTCTATGCCACAAAGTCTGGAAAACAGATGGATCACATTACATCTCCTAAGCATGTGATTATTGCTTTCTGTTTAATAATTTGTTGATTGCAGCGCTGCAAGCCCCCGTTCACATCGGGCCGATTTGGCATGCGATTTGTATAAATTGGCGACTATTACCAGCAATAGCACTGTCTGAATTGGTGCCACACCAACTTTGCTGCGCCGCATTGATTCCCAAAAGTAGTTCCTGCACTACTTTTGGTGACTTCGGGGGCAATTTCAATAGACATCTGTGCAGGAACCTGCGCAGATGTCTCTGAAATCACTCCCAAAGTTGGACTGACAGGCGGGTATGAAATTGTGCGAGTTCAGCTGAACGCGCACGTTTCTAATCTGCAGTCAGTGTGATCCTAGGGCTTAAACATGATCAGATGGAAATATAAATTTAGTTAGAAGTGTTGGCATTCAGGGTGGATCTGCTGAACATCATGAAATACTTCAACACCCACCTTAGACTCTTTGGTTATGTTAATTCTGTACACACCCGTATCAAGAACCTGAAATGATAACTGCAATTACAACAACTGTTGATGAAAATTATGAAAGATTATGAGTCATTTATGAAAACCAGTGACACTAATCAGATGGCATAAAATGAAAGACCAGGTGAACTTTGTATGGTACTTTTGACTTTTAATCCAGTTTTTTGTTTGTTTTGTAATATGTTTTCTGTAAATCTTAGGCCTCTTTCACACTGACGTCCCGTTCAGGCCCGCCTGTCAGTTTTTCAGGCGGACCTGAACGGGTGCTCCATAGAGCTCTATGGAGCGTCGGATGTCATCGGTGACATGTCCGCTGACATCCGACCCGCTCCGATCCGAAAAAGTGTAACGGAGGAAAAAGCTATTTTTCCATCCGTCTGCGGATCGGATGGGGTGACGACGGGCACTGCGATCCGTCGTCATCCGATCTCCCATAGGGGAGAGCGGCGCTGTGACAGGTCCGTCCCTGCGCAGTGTGCAGAGACGGAGCTGTCATCTCCCTGCTCAGCGGGGATCGGCGGAGTGATCCCCGCTGAGCAAACGGATATCCACGGGGCGGATCAGAACTGATCCGCCCCGTGTGAAAGGACCCTTATCAGATTTTTGTTTCTTTTCACCAAGCAATATTTTCAATTGTTAAGCTAAGCCTCTGAATGAAAGCATCCTTGATTCTATGAGGGATTTCAGCCTCTCAGTGTCCCTGGCTAACATGGAAGGAATGTTTGCAATTCGATCTGTCCAGAGGAGACATGCAAAAACATCTTTGGAAGCAAAAGGGTTAAAGGGGTTGTACACCTCTGAAATTAAAAATGAACAAAGCATATCCTTCTATAGTAGGGGTAGCAATCTTTTGACCATACTTTGCCACCTCTGATCACCCCAATTCCTGCACGTTCATACCTCAGATCACACCCAAGTCCTGCACTTTCACACCTCAGATCAGCCCCAATTCCTGTACCATCACACCTCAGATCAGCCCCAATTCCTGTACCATCACACCTCAGATCAGCCCCAATTCCTGTACCATCACACCTCAGATCAGCCCCAATTCCTGTACCATCACACCTCAGATCAGCCCCAATTCCTGTACCATCACACCTCAGATCAGCCCCAATTCCTGTACCATCCCACCTCAGATCAGCCCCAATTCCTGTACCATCACACCTCAGATCAGCCCCAATTCCTGTACCATCACACCTCAGATCAGCTCCAATTCCTGTACCATCACACCTCAGATCAGCCCCAATTCCTGTACCATCCCACCTCAGATCAGCCCCAATTCCTGTACCATCACAACTCAGATCAGCCCCAATTCCTGTACCATCACACCTCAGATCAGCCCCAATTCCTGTACCATCACACCTCAGATCAGCCCCAATTCCTGTACCATCCCACCTCAGATCAGCCCCAATTCCTGTACCATCACACCTCAGATCAGCCCCAATTCCTGTACCATCCCACCTCAGATCAGCCCCAATTCCTGTACCATCACACCTCAGATCAGCCCCAATTCCTGTACCATCACACCTCAGATCAGCTCCAATTCCTGTACCATCACACCTCAGATCAGCCCCAATTCCTGTACCATCCCACCTCAGATCAGCCCCAATTCCTGTACCATCACACCTCAGATCAGCCCCAATTCCTGTACCATCACACCTCAGATCAGCCCCAATTCCTGTACCATCACCCCTCAGATCAGCCCCAATTCCTGTACCATCACACCTCAGATCAGCCCCAATTCCTGTACCATCACACCTCAGATCAGCCCCAATTCCTGTACCATCACCCCTCAGATCAGCCCCAATTCCTGTACCATCACACCTCAGATCAGCCCCAATTCCTGTACCATCACACCTCAGATCAGCTCCAATTCCTGTACCATCACACCTCAGATCAGCCCCAATCTCCTGCACCTCCACACTTCAGATCACCCCAATTCCTCCACCTTCACACCTCATATCACCCATGCTCCTGTACCTTCACACCTCAGATCAATCCCACTTCCTCTACCATCACACCTCAGATCACCCCAATTCCTCCACCTTCACACCTCATATCACCCATGCTCCTGTACCTTCACACCTCAGATCAATCCCACTTCCTCTACCATCACACCTCAGATCACCCCAATTCCTCCACCTTCACACCTCATATCACCCATGCTCCTGTACCTTCACACCTCAGATCAATCCCACTTCCTCTACCATCACACCTCAGATCACCCCAATTCCTCCACCTTCACACCTCATATCATCCATGCTCCTGTACATTCACACATCAGATCAGTCCCAATTCTTGCACTTTGACACCTGATATCACCCCATATCACCCCATAGCACACGTTAGATAACCCCAATTCCTGTACCCAGTGGTGTATTTAGGTTTTGTGCTGCCCAAGGGCTGACTAAACTCGTGCACCCCCTAATTTAACCACTTGCTTACTGGGCACTTAAACCCCCCTCAGTCCCAGACCAATTTTCAGCTTTCAGCGCTGATGCACTTTGAATGACAATTGCGCGGGCATACAACACTGTACCCAAATGAAATTTTTATCATTTTTTTCCCACAAATAGAGCTTTCTTTTGGTGGTATTTAGTTACAGCTCGGAGTTTTATTTTTTGCTAAACAAACAAAAAAAGATGCAAAAAAAAAAAATCATGTTTTAATAGTTTGTTATAAAATTTTGCAAACGGGTCATTTTTCTCCTTCATTGAAGTGCGCTGATTAGGCGGCACTGATAGGCTGCACTGGTGGGCACTGATAGGCTGCACTGGTGGGCACTGATGGGCTGCATTGGTGGGCACTGATGGGCTGCATTGGTGGGCACTGATGGGCTGCACTGGTGGGCACTGATAGGCATAGTTAAGGCGGCACTAATAGGCACAGATAAGGCGGCACCGATGGGCACAGATAAGGCGGCACTGATGGGCAAAGATGGGCACAGATAAGATGGCACGGATGGGTGGCACGGATGGGTGGCATGGATGGGCACTGATAGGTACCACTGATAGATGGGACTGATGGGCACTGATAGGTGGCACTGATAGGTGGCTCTGATAGGTGGCACTGCTGGGCACTGATGGGCGGCACTGCTGGGCACTGATGGGCGGCACTGCTGGGCACGGATATGTGGCACTGGGGTGCAGCACCTTTGAGGCAGATTGTGGGCACTGCTGGGTGGCACTGTGGGTGGCACTGCTGGCTGGCACTGTGGGCACTGCTGGGTGGCACTATGGGCACTGCTGGGTGGCACTGACGGGGGGCACTTACTTTTAGTACATGTGGCACTGCAGGGGGCAGGTGGGCACTGGCAGGGGGCAGGTAGGCATTAGCAGGGCTGCCCGTGATCGGGACTGATGTCCCGATCACGGCCGCCGGTGATCGGCTTTTTTTTTTCTGCTCGTGCTGTCAGCTGATCACGTGATAAGGGGTCGGGATCGACTCCTTGCACGGATCGGTGATCAGGCGAGTCTCATGGACTCGCCGATCACAGAGCGAGCCGCGCGCGCCCCTCAGGGGGCGCGCAGGCCGCTCGTACACGGGACGACGTCTATTGACGTCGTCCCGGAAAAGGAGATCCACGCTGTAGCCATCATTTGGCTATAGCGCGGATCTCAAGTGGTTAAACATGTCCCGCCCCCTCCTATCAAGGCCACACCCCTTTCTGTTTAAGAGTAACCTGATCATCTGTAAACCACACCCCTTCCTCTTTAGGGTCCTCCTCTTCCTCCCTGTAAATTAACCTCCCTGGCGGTGATTCCGAGTCTGACTCGGTTTGGGATTTTAGTTCCACGAGCGGTAACCCCGAGCCAGACTCGGGATCGCATCGCTGGATACAGGGAGAGGTTACTTACCTTGTCCCCTGGATCCAGCGATGTCCTCCGCTCGATTCACACAGTGCCCGAATGCCGCCGAGCTCCGTTCCCTGCAATGTTACGGCGCACGGGAGAGGAGATCGGCGCCAAATTCAAAAAAGTAAAAACACACAAACACACACAGTACTTAGTGTGTGTTAGTACACAGTAATCTTACAGATTACAGTACTGTATAAAAAAATTACACACCCCCTTTGTCCCTAGTGGTCTGTGCAGTGCCCTGCATGCACTTTTATATTATAAATACTGTCTTTTCTGCCTGGAATTTGGAGATTGCCCATAGCAACCAAAAAGTGTCCCTTTATGTCAAAAGTGATTTTAGACCAACTAGAAAACAGCGATAATAAATTAGAATCACTTGCAGAATTAAGCGATAGCGATTTGTGGGGAAATTCGTCATCAAACACTAAATTTAATGACAGCGACAATTATGCAAATGAGCAAATTTCTGTGTTTTTGGATTTGATTACATTATTGAATAATTTTTATTATTATTTATTATATTATAAACGTTATCATACCCAGGATGTCTGCTAGACTCTGGTTTGAACAGCTTTAAGAGAGTTATTCCTAAGAATTACAGGACTACAATATAATGCAAAATAATTGTACTGCTTTTAGCACCTAAACCCAGAACTAATCATACCGCCAGGGAGGTTAAAAGTGAGTACCAAGTGCCTACTTGTAAGCTCCTTGAGGGCAGGGACCGATGTGAATGTACAATGCAGGCCTCAAATTTTCAAGTCATGAGCCATTAGCCAGGCCTTAAGAGTTACTCACCACTAGGGATGAGCTTCGTGTTCGAGTCGAACATCGGCTGTTCGCCTGTTTGGCGAATACCGAACGTTATGGGCTGTTTGCGCCAAATTCGTGTGGCGCTCATGGCCCACAATGCACTGCGCTGTCGGAGTGCATTGCTGGCTCATGATTGGCCAAGCATGCGGGGTCACAGTGCATGCACAGCGCCAGCAGCGATGAGAGCCAGGATGCCTGTGGCCAATCATAGCTCAGGCTGTGTAGTACACGCCCCACACTATATAAGGCTGCCAGTGCGGCGGCCTTGTGTAGTGTGTTGGCGTCTGTAGGAGTTAGTGGATGTTCTCTGCGTACCTTCAACACAGTATACACCGTTCATTATCGGCCGATTTTGCGTTCTTGCTCTTCTGTAATCGAGCTGTTAGCAATCTGCAGGAGTTTGTGCCTGTTGTCTGCGTGCCCTGACCGAAGTATACACCATTATATCCACCTATATAGCTAGCTACAGTGGTGTGAAAAAGTGTTTGCCCCCTTCCTCATTTCCTGTTCCTTTGCATGTTTGTCACACTTAAGTGTTTCGGAACATCAAACCAATTTAAACAATAGTCAAGGACAACACAAGTAAACACAAAATGCAATTTGTAAATGAAGGTGTTCATTATTAAAGGTGAAAAAAAATCCAAACCATCATGGCCCTGTGTGAAAAAGTGATTGCCCCCCTTGTTAAAACATACTATAACTGTGGTTGTCCACACCTGAGTTCAATTTCTCTAGCCACACCCAGGCCTGATTATTGCCACACCTGTTCACAATCAAGGCATCACTTAAATAGGAGCTGCTTGACACAGTAAGGTCCACCAGAAGATCCTTAAAAGCTACACATCATGCCGAGACCCAAAGAAATTCAGGAACAATTGAGAAAGAAAGTAATTGAGATCTATCAGTCTGGAAAGGGTTATAAAGCCATTTCCAAAGCTTTGGGAATCCAGCGAACCACAGTGAGAGCCATTATCCACAAATGGCGAAGACATGGAACAGTGGTGAACCTTCCCAGAAGTGGCCGGCTGCCCAAAATTACCCCAAGAGCGCAGCGACGACTCATCCAAGAGGTCACAAAAGACCCCACAACAACGTCCAAGGAACTGCAGGCCTCACTTGCCTCAGTTAAGGTCAGCGTTCATGCCTCCACCATCAGGAAAAGACTAGGCAAAAATGGCCTGCATGGCAGAGTTCCAAGGAGAAAACCACTGCTGAGCAAAAAGAACATCAAAGCTCGTCTCAATTTCTCCACAACACATCTTGATGACCCCCAAGACTTTTGGGACAACATTCTGTGGACCGATGAGACAAAAGTGGAACTCTTTGGAAGGTGTGTGTCCAAGTATATCTGGCGTAGAAGGAACACTGCATTTCATAAAAAGAACATTATACCAACAGTAAAATATGGTGGTGGTAGTGTGATGGTCTGGGGCTGTTTTGCTGCTTCAGGACCTGGAAGACTTGCCGTGATAAAAGGAACTATGAATTCTGCTGTCTACCAAGAGATCCTGAAGGAGAATGTCCGACCATCTGTTCGTGTACTCAAGCTGAAACGAACTTGGGTTCTGCAGCAGGACAATGATCCTAAACACACCAGCAAGTCCACCACCGAATGGCTGAAGAAAAACAAAATGAAGACTTTGGAGTGGCCTAGCCAAAGTCCTGACCTGAATCCTATTGAGATGTTGTGGTATGACCTTAAAAAGGCCGTTCATGCTCGAAAACCCTCTAATGTAACTGAATTAGGACAATTCTGCAAAGATGAGTGGGCCAAAATTCCTCCAGGACGCTGTAAAAGCCTCATTGCACGTTATCGCAAACGCTTGGTTGCAGTTGTTGCTGCTAAAGGTGGCCCAACCAGTTATTAGGTTTAGGGGGCAATCACTTTTTCACACAGGGCCATGATGGTTTGGATTTTTTTTCACCTTTAATAATAAACACCTTCATTTACAAATTGCATTTTGTGTTTACCTGTGTTGTCCTTGACTATTGTTTAAATTGGTTTGATGTTCCGAAACACTTAAGTGTGACAAACATGCAAAGGAACAGGAAATGTGGAAGGGGGCAAACACTTTTTCACACCACTGTATATTGCTCTTTTGTAATAGAGCTTGCAGTCAGTTGTAGGAGATTGTGCGTGCTGTCTGCGTGCCCTGACCGCAGTATACACCGTTATATCCACCTATATAGCTAGCTATATTGCTCTTTTGTAATAGAGCTTGCAGTCAGTTGTAGGAGATTGTGCGTGTTGTCTGCATGCCCTGATCACAGTATACACCGTTATATCCACCTATATAGCTAGCTATATTGCTCTTTTGTAATAGAGCTTGCAGTCAGTTGTAGGAGATTGTGCCTGTTGTCTGCGTGCCCTGACCGCAATATACACCGTTATATCCAGGGCTCGAGTGCTGCGGGAACGCATGGGAACGGCGTTCCCGTACTATTTCCACAGCGGGAACGCCGTTCCCATTAGCTGTCTGAGCAGGGCCGGCTGAGGCTATGCAGCACGTAGTCCGCGCCGCTCCTCAGCCGCCGAGTGACTGGTTGCTAGGCAGAGGCCGCTCCGCATCTAGCAACCGGTCACATGACTTCGGCGTGGGCACGCACTGGCACGAGCCCGTCAGTGTGACACACGCTGCGCGCCGGACTGTCCTCCCGCTCCCCTCTACCCAGTGCCTCCTGGGGAAACAGCCGCTGCAGTGCACTTTGAGTTTACTTCTCCCCCCAGAACAGAAGGGAAGAAGAGAATACCAATACTCTGCAATACATACCCTGCCAATACTCTGCAGTACCCTATCAATACTCTGCACTACCCTATCAATACTCTGCAATACCCCGCCAATACTCTGCAATACCCCGCCAATACTCTGCAATACCCGCCAATACTCTGCAATACCCGTCAATACTCTGCAATACATACCCTGCCAATACTCTGCAGTACCCTATCAATACTCTGCAATACCCTGCCAATACTCTGCAATACCCTATCAATACTCTGCAATACCCTGCCAATACTCTGCAATACCCTATCAATACTCTGCAATACCCTATCAGTATCAATACTCTGCAATACCCTGCCAATACTCTGCAATACCCTATCAATACTCTGCACTACCCTATCAATACTCTGCACTACCCCGCCAATACTCTGCACTACCCCGCCAATACTCTGCAATACCCCGCCAATACTCTGCAATACCCCGCCAATACTCTGCAATACATACCCTGCCAATACTCTGCAATACCCTGCCAATACTCTGCAGTACCCTATCAATACTCTGCAATACTCTGTCAATACTCTGCAATACCCTGCCAATACCCTGCAATACTCTGTCAATACATACCCTGCCAATACTCTGCAATACCCTGCCAATACTCTGCAATACTCTGCCAATACTCTTCAATATCCTGCCAATACTCTGCAATACATACCCCGCCAATACTCTGCAACACCCTGCCAATACTCTGCATTACCCTATCAATACTCTGCAATACTGTGCCAATACTCTGCAATACTCTGCAATACCCTGCCAATACTCTGCCAATAAATACCCTGCCAATACTCTGCAATACCCTGTCAATACTCTGCCAATACTCTGCCAATACTCTTCAATACCCTGCCAATACTCTTCAATACCCTGCCAATACTCTGCAATACCCTGCCAATACTCTGCAATACCCCATCAATACTCTGCAATACTGTGCTAATACTCTGCAATATCCTGCCAATACTCTGCCAATACACACCCTGCAATACCCTATCAATACTCTGCAATACCCTGCCAATACTCTGCCAATACATACCCTGCCAATACTCTGCAATACCCTGCCAATACTCTGCCAATACCCTGCCAATACTCTGCCAATACTCTGCCAATACTCTGCCAATACTCTGCCAATACTCTGCCAATACTCTTCAATACTCTGCCAATACTCTTCAATACCCTGCCAATACTCTGCAATACCCTGCCAATACTCTGCAATACCCCATCAATACTCTGCAATACTGTGCCAATACTCTGCAATACCCTGCCAATACTCTGCCAATACACACCCTGCAATACCCTATCAATACTCTTCAATATCCTGCCAATACTCTTCAATATCTTGCCAATACTCTGCAATGCATACCCTGTCAATACTCTGCAACACCCTGCCAATACTCTGCAATACCCTATCAATACTCTGCAATACTGTGCCAATACTCTGCAATACTCTGCCAATACTCTGCAATACCCTGCCAATACTCTGCCAATAAATACCCTGCCAATACTCTGCAATACCCTGTCAATACTCTGCAATACTCTGCCAATACTCTGCAATACATACCCTGCCAATACTCTGCAATACCCTGCCAATACTCTGCCAATACACACCCTGCAATACCCTATCAATGCTCTTCAATATTCTTCCAATACTCTTCAATATCCTGCCAATACTCTGCAATACATACCCCGCCAATACTCTGCAATACCCTGCCAATACTCAGCAATACATACCCTATCAATACTCTGCAATACCCTGCCAATACTCTGCAATACATACCCTATCAATACTCTGCAATACCCTGCCAATACTCTGCAATAAATACCCTATCAATACTCTGCAATACCCTGCCAATACTCTGCAATACATACCCTGCCAATACTCTGCAATACCCTGCCAATACTCTGCAATACCCTGCCAATAGTCTGCAATACCCTGCCAATACTATGCAATACCCTATCAATACTCTACAATACACACCCTATCAATACTCTGCAATACATACCCTGCCAATACTCTGCAATACCCTGCCAATACATACCCTGCCAATACTCTACAATACTCTGCCAATACTCTACAATACATACCCTGCCAATACTCTGCAATAACCTGCCAATACTCTGCAATAACCTATCAATACTCTGCAATACTGTGCCAATACTCTGCAATACCCTGCCAATACTCTGCAATACCCTATCAATACTCTGCAATACCCTGCCAATACATACCCTGCCAATACTCTGCAATACCCTGCCAATACTCTTCCAATACTCTGCCAATACTCTGCCAATACTCTTCAATACTCTGCCAATACTCTGCCAATACTCTGCCAATACTCTGCCAATACTCTGCCAATACTCTGCCAATACCCTGCCAATACTCTTCAATACTCTGCCAATACTCTTCAATACCCTGCCAATACTCTTCAATACCCTGCCAATACTCTGCAATACCCTGCCAATACTCTGCAATACCCCATCAATACTCTGCAATACTGTGCCAATACTCTGCAATACCCTGCCAATACTCTGCCAATACACACCCTGCAATACCCTATCAATACTCTTCAATATCCTGCCAATACTCTTCAATATCTTGCCAATACTCTGCAATGCATACCCTGTCAATACTCTGCAATACCCTATCAATACTCTGCAATACTGTGCCAATACTCTGCAATACTCTGCCAATACTCTGCAATACCCTGCCAATACTCTGCCAATAAATACCCTGCCAATACTCTGCAATACCCTGTCAATACTCTGCAATACTCTGCCAATACTCTGCAATACATACCCTGCCAATACTCTGCAATACCCTGCCAATACTCTGCCAATACACACCCTGCAATACCCTATCAATGCTCTTCAATATTCTTCCAATACTCTTCAATATCCTGCCAATACTCTGCAATACATACCCCGCCAATACTCTGCAATACCCTGCCAATACTCAGCAATACATACCCTATCAATACTCTGCAATACCCTGCCAATACTCTGCAATACATACCCTATCAATACTCTGCAATACCCTGCCAATACTCTGCAATAAATACCCTATCAATACTCTGCAATACACTGCCAATACTCTGCAATACATACCCTGCCAATACTCTGCAATACCCTGCCAATACTCTGCAATACCCTGCCAATAGTCTGCAATACCCTGCCAATACTATGCAATACCCTATCAATACTCTACAATACACACCCTATCAATACTCTGCAATACATACCCTGCCAATACTCTGCAATACCCTGCCAATACATACCCTGCCAATACTCTACAATACTCTGCCAATACTCTACAATACATACCCTGCCAATACTCTGCAATAACCTGTCAATACTCTGCAATACTGTGCCAATACTCTGCAATACCCTGCCAATACTCTGCAATACCCTATCAATACTCTGCAATACCCTGCCAATACTCTGCAATACCCTGCCAATACTCTGCAATACCCTGCCAATACTCTGCGATACCCTGCCAATACTCTGCAATACCCTATCAATACTCTACAATACATACCCTATCAATACTCTGCAATACCCTGCCAATACTCTGCAATACCCTATCAATACTCTGCAATACCATGCCAATACATACCCTGCCGATGCTCTGCAATACTCTGCCAATACTCTTCAATACATACCCTGCCAATACTCTGCAATACCCTATCAATACTCTGCAATACCCTGCCAATACTCTTCAATACTCTGCCAATACTTATTCCTGTTTGTGGGATATTTTCTAATGGGCTGTGTAACAGAATTTGGAACAGGGTGTATTTGTGGTAGAAATTCCCTGCGAGGGAAAGATCATCACCCATTGTGTTGATTGTTTTGTTTGACACGTTATTTTGTTTTTGTAAACTGGCACTTTACAATAAATGTTGTACTGTATTTTCTGTGCAGTATATATGCATATGAGCGTACCTTTTTTTTTTTTTTTTTGGTGGGGGAATGGATCTTGGGTGGGAGTTCCCACACTTTTTTTCCCAGGACTTGACCCCTGGTTATATCCACCTATATAGCTAGCTATATTGCTCTTTTGTAATAGAGCTTGCAGTCAGTTGTAGGCGATTGTGCCTGTTGTCTGCGTGCCCTGACCGCAGTATACACCGTTATATCCACCTATATAGCTAGCTATATTGCTCTTTTGTAATAGAGCTTGCAGTCAGTTGTAGGAGATTGTGCGTTGTAGGAGATTGTGCGTGCTGTCTGCAGGCCCTGACCGCAGTATACACTGTTATATCCACCTATATAGCTAGCTATATTGCTCTTTTGTAATAGAGCTTGCAGTCAGTTGTAGGAGATTGTGCGTTGTAGGAGATTGTGCGTGTTGTCTGCGTGCCCTGATCGCAGTATACACCGTTATATCCAAATATATAGCTAGCTATATTGCTCTTTTGTAATAGAGCTTGCTGTCAGTTGTAAGAGTTTGTGCCTGTTGTCTGCGTGCCCTGACCGCAGTATACACCGTTATATCCACCTATATAGCTAGCTATAATGTTCTTTTGTAATAGAGCTTGCAGTCAGTTGTAGGAGATTGTGCGTGCTGTCTGCGTGCCCTGACTGCAGTATACACCATTATATCCACCTACTGTATATAGCTAGCTTTATTGCTCTTTTGTAATAGAGCTTGCAGTCAGTTGTAGGAGATTGTGCCTGTTGTCTGCGTGCCCTGACCGCAGTATACACCGTTATATCCACCTACATAGCTAGCTATATTGCTCTTTTGTAATAAAGCTTGCAGTCAGTTGTAGAAGATTGTGCGTACTGTCTGCGTGCCCTGACCGCAGTATACACCTTTATATCCACCTATATAGCTAGCTATATTGCTCTTTTGTAATAGAGCTTTCAGTCAGTTGTAGGAGATTGTGCCTGTTGTCTGCGTGCCCTGACCGCAGTATACACCATTATATCTACCTACATAGCTAGCTATATTGCTCTTTTGTAATAGAGCTTGCAGTCAGTTGTAGGAGATTGTGCCTGTTGTCTGCGTGCCCTGACCTCAGTATACACCGTTATATCCACCTATATAGCTAGCTATATTGCTCTTTTGTAATAGAGCCTGCAGTCAGTTGTAGGAGATTGTGCCTGTTGTCTGCGTGCCCTGACCGCAGTATACACCGTTATATCCACCTACATAGCTAGCTATATTGCTCTTTTGTAATAGAGCTTGCAGTCAGTTGTAGGAGATTGTGCCTGTTGTCTGCGTGCCCTGACCGCAGTATACACCGTTATATGCACCTATATAGCTCTTCTCTAATTGAGCCATCTGCCATCTGCAGGAGTTAGTGGGTGTTGTGTGCCTCCAGCACAATATACACTACCCAATTGCTGGTTTTCCCATCTCCCTTCAGACCATTACCATGTCTGGAAGGCCAACAAGGAGAGGCAGACAGGCGCGAGCCGATAAAAGAGGGAAAGCAGGCTCTGTGTCTAGAGACAACAGTGCTGGTCGTGGACACGGTGCATCGTCATCATCAGCACGTGGCCATGGGACGCGCTTGTCCTTCTTTTCGGCAGCTGGACGCGTTGAGCCACATCATGCTGAAGACTTGGTAGAGTGGATGACCAAGCCCACTTCATCCTCCTCATCCTCTCTCACCCAGGCTCAGGGTACTAGCAAAGCAGCTGCCAACGCATCGTCTTCCCTCCTCTCAATGTCCTCATCAGTGACTCCTTCCCTTGACCCACCACGTCCTCCTGAGGAGTCTCCTGAACTCTTTGAGCACAGTGTTACATGCTCCAGGAGGATGCCCAGTGTTTTGTAGGCTCTGATGATGATACTCAGCTAGAGGAAGGCAGTAGCGTGAGCGCAGAGAGAGGGGATGCTCAAGGACAGCAATCTGACAGTCATGTTCCACAAGCTGCAGCATACTGCCAGGTTTGCTCCAGCGATGAAGAGGGAGGGGATGATGAGGGCTCTGACTCCACGTGGGTGCCTGGTAGGAGAGAGGAGAAGGAGGAGGAGGAGGAGGAGGCACATGGCCCATGAGGCAGGATGCCCTCCGGGGGCCAGCTTAGGGGCAGCACACCGACTGAATCCCACCGCAGAGCTCCGCCTGTGCAGGGCGCTGCCTCTGCGCGTTATTCTTAAAGCTTTTTGGTGTGGGCCTTTTTTGCTGCTATTTGCAACATATGTCTCAAGCGTATCTCGCGTGGCCAAAACATCAGCCGCTTGGGCACCACATGCTTGACCAGACATATGTTGACCTGCCATGCAGCTTGTTGGCAAGCGTACCTCAAAGACCCTCACCAAAGAACAAAGCGGACCTCTCCTTGCTCCTCATCAGCTGGGATCTCCAACCCCACTAGACCTTCAGTCCTCTCTGAAACCTGCTCTGAGAGGAATGAAGGTGTAGAATTAGGTGTGTCACAGCCAAGTGCTTCCGGGCACTCTGCCAGCAGTATACCCACGTCCGATTATAGCAGGCAAATTTCCCTGCCCCAGCTGCTGGACCGTGGAAAGAAGTTCACTCCCAGCCATCCACATGCCCAGCGGTTGAATGCTAGCTTGGCTAAATTGCTAGGACTTCAACTGCTGCCTTTTCAGTTGGTAGACTCGGCCCCCTTCCCTGAGTTCGTACAATGTGCGGTTCCTCAGTGGCAGGTCCCCAAACGCCACTTTTTCTCATGGAAGGCGATTCCGGGTCTCTACCTGCATGTGGAAGGCAATGTCCTTGCCTCGCTGGACATGGAGGTCAACGGTAAGGTGCATATTACTGCTGACTCATGGTCCAGCAGGCATGGACAGGGACATTACCTGTCTTTCACGGCCCATTGGGTCACTCTTCTGGCAGCTGGGAAGGATGCAGGACAAGGTGCAGTAGTGTTGGAGGTTGTTCCGCCACCACGCCTCCAAAATGCTACTACTGGTTGTGACACACCTCTTTCCTCAACCCCCTCCTCTTCTTCTTCCTCCATGGCCTCTTCCAGTGCTCTGTCCTCAAAACCAGCAGTGCTCCGTAGGCGTTCCAGGGGCTACGCAAGTACGCAGGCAAAACAATGCCATGCCGTGCTTGCACTGGTTTGTTTGGGGGACAGGAACCACACTGGGGCAGATATTTTGTCAGCTCTGCAGGGGCAGGCCGAGAGGTGGTTGACGCCATGCCAGCTTAAGCCAGGAATGGTGGTTTGCGACAATGGCACCAACCTCCTCTCCGCCCTCCAACAGGGACAACTGACCCATGTGCCCTGTGTGGCTCACATCCTTAACCAGGTGGTGCAGCAGTTCTTGGGCAGGTACCCGGGCTTACAGGATGTCCTGAAGCAGGCCAGGAAAGTCTGTGTACATTTCCACCGATCATTTAATGCCTGTGCTCGGCTGGCTGAGCTCCAAAAGGAGTTGAACCTGCCCAAGAACCGCCTTATATGTGACGAAAGAGGGAAGGGGGCTCTCAGTGGATCAAAAGATTCTAGTGTGGTGGTCTCATCCCTGATACATTTTAAACAAAAAAATCCCCCTATATAAATGGGATTATAAGTGACCACCAACACCACACACAAATCAAAAACATGAATATTTTATTAACAAATACAGAACAAAAGATACACATAAATACATTAAAACCAGAGGGACTACTAAGCAAACAGTGTCCCAATGGTGTAGCAAAATGTTATAAACACATAATTAAATAAAAAAAACAACCAATAAATATTAATCATACTCTAAGCTGATGACTCCATACCCGACGCGTTTCTAGCTGCTGAAAACTTTCCTCAGGGGATGAAGAGCAAAAGGTTGGGTGGTAAGTTGATAATTCTGAGATATTAAAACAAAGATAGATGTATTGGGACCATTACATACAAATGCCTGTCATTGGTTTGTGTGGCTTTGTCCCAGACTGGTATTTGGCCATGACTACTTCCCTTTTGGTCCACCCTTCCCAATCTTCTGTGTAAAGAAAGAACGGGTTGCACAAAACTGTAGGTGCCTCAATTCTCATATACAAAAGGTTTTACTCAAAATAAGCAAAAAGCCTCAATAGGCTCAAGATTTGCAAAGAGAATGTGCCCGCAGGAGAGACTGAAGCCAGGGGCTCGGCAATGCGGCCCATAGATTAATTGACAAGGCACAGAGTGTTTCCATGTATGTGGCAAAGGGATGTAGCAAGGGATGTAGCCTTATATGTGACATGCCCACCAGGTGGAACTCAATGTTGGCCATGCTGCAGCGGCTGCACACGCAGCAGAGGGCCATCAATGAGTACCTGTGCGACTACGGCACCAGGACAGGGTCAGGGGAGCTCGGTTTTTTCTCACCACGCCAGTGGGGCATGATCAGGGATGCATGCACTGTCCTGTCACTGTTTGAGGAGGCCACAAGGATGGTGAGCAGTGACAGTGCATGCATCAGTGACACTGTACCTCTTGTCCACCTGTTGGAGCATATGCTGCATGGAATAATGGACAGGGCACTTGAGGCAGAACAGAGGCAGGAAGAGGAGGACTTCCTTGCCTCTCAAGGCCCCCTTTATCCAGACAGTGTTCCTGCTGTCCCACCCATCACACAGGAAGAGGACAAGGAGGAGGAGGAGGAGGATGATTGTGTCAGCATGGAGGTGGAGGCTGGCACTCAGCATCAGCTGCACCAGCACCAGTGCCTAAGGCCGAATTTTTCAGCCCCTTTTTAACAGGGGCGTTTAATTACAATTTGTGATGCAATGCTTTGCAGCAGGGCTCATTCCTGCACCACAACTAGAGTATATGGGAGAGGTTGCAGTGTCGTGGCACCAGCACCAGTGCCTAAGGCCCAATTTTTCAGCCCCTGTTTAACAGGGGCGTTTAATTACAATTTTTGATGCAATGCTTTGCAGCAGGGCTCATTCCTGCACTACAACTAGAGTATATGGGAGAGGTTGCAGTGTCGTGGCACCAGCACCAGTGCCTAAGGCCGAATTTTTCAGCCCCTTTTTAACAGGGGCGTTTAATTACAATTTTTGATGCAATGCTTTGCAGCAGGGCTCATTCCTGCACCACAACTAGAGTATATGGGAGAGGTTGCAGTGTCGTGGCACCAGCACCAGTGCCAGCAGCCCAATTTTTCAGCCCCTGTTTAACAGGGATGTTTAATTACAATTTGTGATGCAATGCTTTGCAGCAGGGCTCATTCCTGCACCACAACTAGAGTATATGGGAGAGGTTGCAGTGTCGTGGCACCAGCACCAGTGCCTAAGGCCGAATTTTTCAGCCCCTGTTTAACAGGGGCGTTTAATTACAATTTTGATGCAATGCTTTTCAGCAGGGCTCATTCCTGCACCACAACTAGAGTATATGGGAGAGGTTGCAGTGTCGTGGCACCAGCACCAGTGCCAGCAGCCCAATTTTTCAGCCCCTGTTTAACAGGGGCGTTTAATTACAATTTTTGATGCAATGCTTTGCAGCAGGGCTCATTCTTGCACCACAACTAGAGTATATGGGAGAGGTTGCAGTGTCGTTGCACCAACACCAGTGCCTAAGGCCCAATTTTTCAGCCCCTGTTTAACAGGGGCGTCTAATTACAATTTTTGATGCAATGCTTTGCAGCAGGGCTCATTCCTGCACCACAACTAGAGTATATGGGAGAGGTTGCAGTGTCGTGGCACCAGCACCAGTGCCTAAGGCCCAATTTTTCAGCCCCTGTTTAACAAGGGCATGTAATTACAATTCTTGATATAATATTTCACAGCAGGGCCCGTTCCTGTGCCCACCCAGAGTAACTGTGAGGACTTATAGTGTTGTGGCACCAGCACCAGCACCACAACCACCAAAGGTCAATTTTTCTACCACTGTTCAACAATGGCATGTAATTACAATTCTTGATATAATCGTTCACAGCAGGGCACTCCAGCGCCCACCAAGAGTCACTTTGAGGGCTTACAATGTTGTTGCAACACCAACACCTTGTTCCGCCATTTCTGCAGAGCATATAGGGCAGGCCCCTACTTTCAAACATCCAACTTACAAACATCTCCTACTTGCAAACGAAAGGAGACAACAGGAAGTGAGATGAAAAAAGACGGACGGCAAAATAAATTATACAGGGGTGATAACCCTTTCCTATGTTTTCCAAAAAGCTTAAAAATAGATTTTTTGACTGGAGCTACACTTTAAAAATGTACCAGTTCAAAATTACAAACAGATTCTACTTAACACAACAAATCTACACAGTCCCTGTCTTGTTTGAACCACCTGTATACTGCTGTTCTGAGTATATAGGGCCTGGGGGCCCCACGTCTTTCCTTTTTTTAATATGGGTATGGGGTTCCCCTTAATATCCGTACAAGACCCAAAGGGGCTGGTAATGGGCAGGGGGGGCTACTCATGCCATTTTTCTCAATGATTTTCATCCATATTGCCGGAACCAGATATTACATTAAAAACGCAAGCAGTTTTAAAAGACTTTTTTTCCGTTAAATGTCATTTTGTGCAGGGACTGTTCTAAACACGGGAAACACGTGGCACTTCACAGGCATACTATAGACACCCCCCAGGAACGATATTTAAAGGAATATTTCACTTTTTTTTTCACTTTAATCGTCATTAAAATCAGTGCTCCCGCCAAAATCGCCTTTTTTAAAAACATTTTAGGCATTGACCCATGTCCCCTGGGACAGGAGCCAGGTCCCCAAACCCTTTTTAGGACAGTATCTTGCATATTAGCCATTAAAATTAGCACTTTTTATTTTGAACGTTCGAGTCCCATAGACTTCAGTGGGTTTCTAAAGTTCGTCCGAATTTTCGGTCCGTTCGAAAGTTCTGGTGCGAACAGAATCGGGGGGTGTTCGGCTCATCCCTACTCACCACCACTTGCCCCACCCAACCCCTACCCTGTCCCACCCCTAAACTTGCTCTCATAAATTATCTCATGAGGTGACACTGTAAGGCCCCTTTCACATGGAGTCGATCTGTTTTGACGGACACCGCTAGCTCAGCGGGGATCGCTCCATTGATCCCGCTGAGCAGGTGGATGACAGGTCCTTCTCCACTCACTGTGCTGAGACACACCTGTCAGAGCCCTGCTCTCCTCTATGGGGAGATCGGATGTCACCTGGTGAGCTAAAACATGGTGTCAGTCCCTAAGATCAGTAATGCATACTTCCCTCTTACCAGACCCAGGGAAACAGCAGCAGTGATCCCTCTGGCTGGATGTTCACTCACCCTGTGTTTTGTAGCGCTCTCTCTGGTGGTGCTGGGCAATTTGGTGCTCTCTCTGGTGGCGCTGGGTAGCATGGCGCTCTCTATGGTGGCACTGGGCACAGTGGTGTTCTCTCTGGTGGCGCTGGCCAGCGTGGTGCTCTCACTAGTGGTGCTGGACAGGGTGGCACTCTCTCTGGTGGCGTTGGGCAGTGTGGTGCTCTCTTTGGTGGCACTGGGAAGCGTGGCCCTCTCTCTGGTGGCGCTGGGCAGTGTGGCTTTCTCTCTGGTGGTTCTGGGCAGGGTGGCGCTCTCTCTGGTGGCGCTGGGCAGCGTGGTGCTCTCTCTGGTGATGCTGGGCAGTGTAGGACTCTCTCTGGTGGAGATGGGAAGCGTGGCGTTCTCTCTGATGGCGGTGGGCAGTATGGCATTCTCTCCAGTGGCACTGGGCAGCGTAGCACTCTCTCAGGCTTCCAGCACAGTTCTCTCTTTCTTTTTCCTGTCTCCTCTAACTGGCTGCTCTCACTCCCCCAGCTTGTTGCCGGGATCTCTCTCTCTTCCCCCAGCAGAGTGCATGCTGGGGGGTTTAGCCAGCTCCCTCTGGAGAACAATGGGCCACCAATCTTCTGGGACTATGTACAACAAAATGATCCAGCGCTTGATGGGTTAATAGGGAAAGTAGTCTCACAACGGGCAGCAGAACATAGACATGAATAGTTTATTCAATGGTAAGCATATGAACCAATCCTGTTTTCAATGTGAGAGGAGATGGGGAGAAATGAAAGGGAAAGTAAATGGCTTAATCTTCTGGGACTACATGTCCCATGATGTTTCCCTAGTCTTTTGATTGGTATCCGCTGTGGCCAATGGGGCCAATGGGGAGGGGAAAAAATGGGCAGGAAACTGGGTGGCAAACCTGAAAAGAGCCCTCTCTCTTATCCTGCGCGGCTGACAGGAAAAGAGGAGAGGGGGTGAGCGTGGGAAACAGTCCGACAGCCTGCCTCTCCCCTGTCACAGTGCCAGTACCTTCAGCTGAGTAGCAGCACGCTGTCACCGCTTCACAGCTGGGGAGGCCGACAGCACCCGCTTCCTGGAGGGTGTCACTGGGTGTGTTCGCCCCCCCCTCATAGCAATGCCTGCCTGGGGGTTCCCCAAGTCCTCCTCGCGCTCCTCCTCTGGACACAGACAGACCCCGCTCCGTATAAGGATGCCAGTGGAGGATGGTAGGCTCTCCCTCTGCCAGTTGCATGGCCAGTCACCAGCCGCTCTATGGGGGTGCCAGTTCCCCCCCCCCACCTGGCCAGGTGCACTCCCTATACTGCACATAAGAACAAGTGACACGCTACAGCAAGCTGGCGGGGATTCTATATGTGTGGGAGGCGGCTGTGCAAGGCGAGACACGGGAGGACGATCACCCCAATTCCTGCACCCTCATACCCTAGAATTGCCCCAATTCCTGCACCATCACGCCTCAAATCCCCCCAAATCCTGCACTTTCACACCTCAGATCAGTCCAAATTCCTGTACCCTCACATATCAAATCAGCTCCTGCACCATCACATTTCAGAGAACCCCAATTCCTCCACCTTTACACCTCAAATCACTCCAATTCCTTTACCTTCACACCTCAGATTAGCCCCATTTACTACACATTTACACTTCAGATCACTTCTGTTACACCTCAAATCAGACCCAAATTTCTTCAGGTGGCAAATAATCCTAATTTTTGCACCTTCGCACCTCAGATCAGCTCCAATTCCTGCATCTTTCACACCTCAGATCATGCCAATTCCTCCACCTTCACACTTCTTATCTAGCGGGTGCCGTCCCCCCCAGCCATCCATCAGTAATTGACAGAGGGAGAGAGATAGCAGCTGTGGGGCTTCCTCCTCCCTCCCTCTCCACCCCGTGCCATTGTGCTAGCATAGCGGGGCTCTCACGGACAGCTGCCTGCTCTGTTCTTGGCTGGGAGTAGGGGACCAGTCAGGAGGAGGAGGAGCAGAGGGTCATGGGATATGTACTCCCGAAGATCAGTGGCCCCATTGCTGGAGAGAGAGAGAGTGGACTGCAGCCCCCAGCATGTCCATGGCCCAGGAGAAGAGGAGGAGTTGACCAGTGTGCTGGGGAGGAAACACCACAAGGAGCCTGGGCCAGGGAAGGAAAGCCACGAGGTAGACAGGATTACAGGAAGAGAGGAGCTCTTTCCCCTTGCTGTTGTGGTGGAGACATCGCGGTGTGGAGCAAGTGGTGACCATTTCTGTGAGTAAGCTCCACAGGTGGATCCTGGAGACTGTCCGCAGACATCCTATCGGCTGCGAGGACACCCGGGTCACCTCCAGCCGCATCTATAAAGGCATCGCTCGGTCCCATGGGTCATCGGGTTGCCAGTCGGACATCCTTCAAGAGCCTCTTCCAGGACATGCTTTGGGTCTTGGTGTCACCAGGATTGGGGAGCGGGCGGAAGCGCACCCTGTGCACACTCTAAAGGAGACACTGCATGCAGACATCTTTATCTTATTTTCCCACATTATGGCTTTCAAGGAGACACTTTGCATAAGTTATTCCCTGTTGCTGGCAATTGCTGTGCAGAGATATTTTTGGGTCCTTGTTGAGCTAGCTGTAGATGCCAAATATGTACACATCAAGGGCTCCCTCTTTTCTTTCTCCTACAACTTAAAAGGCTCAGTGCAAAATATTGGCACACATTAAAGGGGAACTCTTATGCCACGTACAGACGATCTGAATTTTGGTCGGAAAAAGCTCTGATGGTTTTCCCGACGGAATTCAGACGGGATTTCGCTCAAGCTGTCTTGCATTTGTCACACCAAATTCTGACCATCCAGAACGCAGTGACGTACAACACGTATGAGGGGACTAGAAAAAGGAAGTTCAATAGCCAGTAGCCAATAGCTTCTGTCTCGTAGTTGAATCTGAGTATGTGTGAGTTTTTGCTTGTCGGAATTGCATACACACGAAAGCATTTAAGAAAAGGAACTTTTTCCAACCGAAGAATTGAGAACATGCTCGCAATCTTTTGCTGGCCGAAATTCAGCCATCAAAAGTCCGATGGAGCATGCACACGATCGCATTTTCCAAAAGCTCTCATCGGTCTTTTTCTGGGCGAATTTCCGATCATGTGTACGCGGCATTACTTAAAAAGTTGCATTCTTTGAATATTATTGTTTATCGCACTGTGCATTTATGTTCTGGATCCGTGGTCTCATGATTTTAAGGGAGTAGATTGACATATGAGAAGTCATTCTTTCTCCCTTTCTTATCTGAGCCCATAGGCCATCTCAGTGCCTGTGGATTGGTTAAATTGTAATCTACTTGCTTTCCTTTCTTTATTGTCTTAGTGGGGATGGCATCAAGTGCCATACATGGGCTAAAAAAATTTTGTGGTAGCATATATTATATGACACGTACAGTATCTCACAAAAGTGAGTACACCCCTTACATTTTTGTAAATATTTTATTATATCTTTTCATGTGACAACACTGAAGAAATTACACTTTGCTACAATGTAAAGTAGTGAGTGTACAGCTTGTATAACAGTGTAAATGTGCTGTCCCCTAAAAATAACTCAACACACAGCCATAAATGTCTAAACTGCTGCCAACAAAAGTGAGTACACCTCTAAGTAAAAATTGTCAGTGTCAATATTTTGTGTGGTCACCATTATTTCCCAGCACTGCCTTAACCCACTTGGGCATGGAGTTAACCAGAGCTTCACAGGTTGCCACTGAAGTCCTCTTCCACTCCTCCATGGCGACATCACAGAGCTGGTGGATGTTAGAGACCTTGCACTCCTACACCTCCCATTTGAGGATGCCCCACAGATGCTCAATAGGGTTTAGGTCTGGAGACATGCTTGGCCAGTCCATCACCTTTACCCTCAGCTTCTTTAGTAAGGCAGTGGTCATCTTGGATGTGTGTTTGGGGTTGTTATCATGTTGGAATACTGCCCTGCGGCCCAGTCTCTGAAGGGAAGGGATCATGCTCTGCTTCAGTATGTCACAGTACATGTTGGCATTCATGGTTCCCTCAATAAACTGTAGCTCCCCAGTGCCGGCAACACTCATGCAGTCCAAGACCATGACACTCCCACCACCATGCTTGACTGTAGGCAAGACACACTTGTCTTTGTACTCCTCACCTGGTTGCCGCCACACACGCTTGACACCATCTGAATCAATTAAGTTTATCTTGGTCTGATCAGACCACAGGACATGGTTCCAGTAATCCATGTCATTAGTTTGCATGTCCTCACAAAACTGTTTGCGGGCTTTCTTATGCATCATCTTTAGAAGAGGCTTCCTTCTGGGAGGACAGCCATGCAGACCAATTTGATGCAGTGTGTAGCGTATGCTCTGAGCACTGACAGGCTGACCCCCACCCCTTCAACCTCTGCAGCAATGCTGGCAGCACTCATACATCTATTTCCCGAAGGCAACCTCTGGATATGACGCTGAGCATGTACACTTAACTTCTTTGGTCGACCATGGTGAGGCCTGTTCTGAGTGGAACCTGTCCTATTAAACCGCTGTATGGTCTTGGCCACCATGCTGCACCTCAGTTTCAGGGTCTTGGCAATCTTCTTATAGCCTTGGCCATCTTTATGTAGAGGAACAATTCTTTTTTTCAGATCCTCAGAGAGTTCTTTGCCATGAGGTGCCATGTTGAACTTCCAGTGACCAGTATGAGGGAGTGAGCGAGATAACACTTTATTTAACACATCTGCTCCCCATTCACACCTGAGACCTTGTAACACTAATGAGTCACATGACACCGGGGGAGGGAAAATGGCTAATTGGGGGCAATTTGGACATTTTCACTTAGGAATTTATTCACTTTTGTTAGACATTAATGGCTGTGTGTTGAGTTATTTTGAGGGGACAGCAAATTTACACTGTTATACAAGCTGTACACTCACTACTTTACATTGTAGCAAAGTGTCATTTCTTCAATGTTGTAAACGCATGTAAAGCTATAAGAAAATATTTACAAAAATGTGAGGGGTGTATTCACTTTTGTGAGATACTGTATCAATGTGTCTGGCTATTTTATGATGTCACTATTGTGTTACCATTACGCTGCTATGGAAATATGCTACTATGTATTATGTTATAGAATTAAAGTTTCCTAATTTTTACTGTATTAAATTGTATATATTATGCAATAATGCAATACGAATGGTCACAATTATGGTATACCTACCAGATATCATTGCGCTGTGCTACCTCCCTGGCTGCATGATTCATATCAAGTCTCAAACTTTGCTCTTAACCACTTCAGCCCCAGAAGAATTTACCCCCTTCCTGACCAGAGCACTTTTTGGGATTCGGCACTGCATCGCTTTAACTGACAATTGCGCAGTCGTGCGACGTGGCTCCCAAACAAAATTAACATCCTTTTTTTAACACAAATAGAGATTTCTTTTGGTGGTATTTGATCACCTCTGCGTTTTTATTTTTTGCGCTATAAATAAAAAAAGAGCGACAATTAAAAAAAAAACACATTATTTCTTACATTTTGCGATAATAAATACCCCCCAAAAATATATAAAAAAACATTTTTTTTCCTCAGTTTAGGCCGATACATATTCTTCTACATATTTTTGGTAAAAAAATCACATTTTTTTTAAAAATTTTTGCGCTATAAACAAAAAAAGAGCGTGAATTAAAAAAAAACGCAATATGTTTTATTTTTTGCAATAATGAATATCCCCCAAAAATATATAAAAAAACATTTTTTTCCTCAGTTTAAAAATATCGCAATAAGCGTATATTGCTTGGTTTGTGCAAAAGTTATAGCGTTTACAAAATAGGGGATAGTTTTATGGCATTTTTATTAATATATATATTTTTTTTAAATGGTGGCGATCAGCGATTTTTATCATCACTGCAACATTATGGCGGACACATTGGACATTTTTGAGACCATTGTCATTTATACAGCAATCAGTGCTATACAAATGCACTGATTCCCGTGTAAATGACACTGGCAGTGAAGGGGTTAACCAGGAGGTGGGAGTGTAGGGGTTAAGTGTGTCCTAGGGGCGTGGATGTTTTACAGATCACTGATCTCTGCTCCAATCACAGGGGGCAGAGATCAGTGTCACTTGTTGCTAGGCAGAACGGTGAGATGCTGTTTACATTGGCATCTCCCTGTTTTTCCTCTCTGTATAGCGATCGCGGGTACCCCCACGGCGTTCGTGTCCGCGGGACCCGCGACCGGACTCACTGAGATTCCCGCTGGCCTGCGAGCGCGCCCCCACTGCCTCTTTAAGGGCAACATACAGGTATGTGATTTTGCCTGTACGTGCCCTTCTGTCGATGTATATCGGCGTGAGGCGGCCGGGAAGCGGTTAATTACCCAAATATCGGGGATGGAGGTACAACTCAATGTCCTCACATAAAGTCCCAATCTTTTGTTTTTTTCTCTCTTTATTCTAATCTACTTGTATTGCATGTCTCTTTTGTGCTCAGTTGCCCAACTATCAGAGTTTACCACAGGTAACAAACTACCTGTTTTAGTTATTACTATCTTGTTTACTGCTAAGCATGTTAGTAAAATATTTATTTGATCTGCTACAGTCTGGTGTCCTATTACTTTGTGTCTGCAGTAAAATTACTTTAACCAGGTATGCCAAAGGGGCTGAGGTTGTTCTTGGGGTTGAGGTGCAGAACAGAGAACTCAAAATTACCAAGCGGCTCCTTCGGGGGTGGCACTACACTTATCACCCCAGTTCCTGTGCCTTTAAAACTCAGATCAGCCTAATTCCTACACATTCACACCTCAAATCACCCCAATTCCTCCACCATTATACCTTAGATCAGCCCCAATTCCTGTACCATCACACCTCAGATCAGAGCCAGGGGCAGAGGATGGGAGGATGGGAGGTCAGCAGGGCAAAGGATAGGGTCAGCAGTTTATAGGGCAGCGTATAAAGGCCATTTGTTTGTAGGGCAGCGTACAAGGTTCAGCAAGGCAGAGGATGAGATGTTAGCATGGGAGTGTACAGGAGTCTGTAGGGCATTGGACAGGTGTCAGCCAGCAGGGCAGTGTACAGGGGTCAGCAAAGCAGAGGACAGGGTTCAGCAGGGTAGACTGCAGTGGTTAGCAGGGCAGAGGACAGAGGTCAGTAGGGCAGTGTACAGGTATAAGTCATACAGAGGACAGAGTTGAGCATTGTGAACTACAGGGGTTAGCAGGGCAGAAAGCATGGATCCATAGGGCAGAGGACAAGGGGTGAGCAGGGCAGTGTACAGGGGTCAACACTACAGTATACAGGAGTCAGCGAGTTAGAGGATGGGGTCGGGAGGGCAGCAGACAGGATTCAGCAGTGCAGGCACAGTGGTCTGTAGGGCAGAGGTCAGGTTTCAGCTGGGCGGACAACAGGGGTTAGCAGGGCAGAAGACGGGGTCAGCGTACATGGATCAACAGTGAAGGGGACAGGAGTCATCAGGGCAATGTACTGGGTCCAGCAGGGCAGAGGACAGAACAAAAAAATAGCAGGGAATTACAAACTGTGCAGATGGAGGCTGTGTTTATAAAAGAATATGATCTCAGTTATGTGCTGTGTGGGAAGACGAGATCTGCTGAGTGCCCTGTGCCCAGGCTGTGTGTGCAGTGCAGGGAAGAGAAGGCAGGAGGAGCTCAGCGGGAAGGCACAGACATCCAACTAAAATCTAAATGGACACAGCCAATGCTAGATCCAGCCCTCCTGAACATCAGCTGCTATAATGTCATTTTAATCGACTTAATGATGTGGGAATAGAGGCAGATAGGAGGTGAGAAAAAAAATCAGCCAGCTCCCTTCTGTATAGCCAGCCACAACCGCCAGCCAGCTTTGTGGATGTGTGGGAGGGTGTCCCAGACTTCCTTTGCAGGCCGTCATATATGTGGGGGGGTTGTCAACCCCTGCTCTATAGTGTGTACTAGCCTTAACCCAAAGCACCTTGTGTGATCTGCATGAGTCACTTCTGACAGTTTATGCCAGTACCAAACAATCCCGGGACAGGCCCTCCCAACCCCTGGCAGTACACAGTATGTGATTGACAGCCTCAGCTGTGCATGTTTCCTTATAGGACTATGAAGAGGGAACGTGTCCATACTAGGGATGAGCTCTGGCGTGTTCGTGCAGCCCACGAGCAGAGCCCACCAGGAAGTTGGCACTGCACTAATCACAGGCAGTTAGACATTTCCCGATCTCTGCAGCTGCGCATCGGGAAAAGTATCACTGCCTGTGATTAGCGCAGCGCAGTGCAGACTTCTTGACGGGCGCTGCACGTGGGCTGTGCGAACACGCCAGAGCTCATCCTTAGTCCACACAGGTCTCAGATTATACTCAGCTCCCTGTTGTTCAGTGTGTGACATCAGATTCCTGCTCCCAGCCGCCTGAAGCTCAGAAACGTGGTGTAAAATGTGTTCTTCAGAATGCTGCGGAAGAGAGAGGTCTGCAGAAAAACAGGTACAAACTATGTATGAGGATTTGTTTCATCTCTGTGTATCACCTGAGGCTAGTCACTTCACTGGGTATATAAAATTGTTTACAACCACTTCAAGGATGATTTACTCCACAGTAGCTGCAGTTACATTGGTCAGTTCTTTTTACTGCTTTTTAGAATATGTAAACCTTGAACATTTTGTAAAAGGTGGCACAGTGGTGTAGTGGGTAGCACTCTCACCTAGCAGTAAGAAGGGTCACTGGTTCAAATCCCAACCACAACACTACCTGCCTGGAGTTTGCATGTCCTTCCTGTGCCAGTATGTGTTTACTCTGGTTTCCTCCCACGCTCCAAACACATGCAGGTAGGTTAATTGGCTTCTGTCCAAAATGTACCCTAGTATATGGGAACCTTGGATTGTTGGCTCCTTGAGGGTTGGGACCAATGTGAGTGTGCAATGTACAGGGATAGGGACAATTGTAGACACTCACACTGGATGGACTGGTGTCTCCATGTAACATTTGATATCCTGGCTGCAATTCTACTTTAATAATATAGGTATGTGAATTAAAGTCAAAATAAAGTTGGGATGCACTGAGATTGGAGTTCCCCAAAAAATGAATGCATGTTGCAGGTGATGTATGGATCTAAATCAATTTTCCCTTTCTAAAGGCTAAACAATCTACACAACAGCATTATCAGGATGAGCAACTTTAAACAGAAGTTTTTGTACTCAAGGTCGTGTGAACAATGGATACAAACCTCACATGCATTAGTATAATGCATTCAACGCACAATGCCAAATCTTAGTAGTCTGTATGATCTAGCATTTTTCAATTGTGTAATATGAACTCACACTCTTCTGTGTTAGCCAAAAAGCCATCGCATTGCGGTAAGTGATACAACTGCAATGTATAAAGCTTTAACTCTAGGCTGTCTGAATCAAACCTCTATCTTCACTTGCAGTGCTATCATACAGTTGGTATACTTTCTTCTTATTATCTATTACAGGTACTTATATTGCACCATCAATTTATGCAGCTCTTTACAAATATATGATACATTCACAGGCTTTTTCCTCAAGGAGCTTACAATCTACAGTCCCTAACTCACATTCATACATCCAAGGGCAATTTAGACAGAAGCCAATTAAGCTAACAACATGTCTTTGGGTGTGGGAGGAAACCCACACAAGCACAGGGAGAACTTGCAAACTCCAGGCAAGTAGTGCCATGGTTGGGACTTGAACCGATAACACTAAGAGCTGGTTCACACAGGGGCGACTCAGATCCGACTTCAGGTCGCCCCTAGTCGCCTCAGGTCGGACAACATGTAAAAATCAATGTAAGTGAATGAGAGACGCTCACTACTACTTAAGAAAAGGTTCCTGTACTACTTCAATCCGACTTGTAGGCGACTGGTACCCTTTGATTTCAATGGAGGTCGCTTACAAGTCGGATCTCCGTCTATACTCTCACGGAATTATCAGCTCTGAAGGGGGGACTCCACGCCAAATTTATGAAAAAAAATTGGCGTGGGTTCCCCTTCCGAGAGCATACCAGGCCCTTAGGTAGGAACCCCCTACGCCAAAAAAATGGCATGGGGGTCCCCCCCAGATCCATACCAGACCCTTATCCAAGCACGCTACCCGGCCGGCCAGGAAAGGGGGTGGGGACGAGCGAGCGCCCCCCCTCCTGAGCTGTACCAGGCTGCGTGCCCACAACATGGGGGAGTGCCTTGGGGAAGGGGGGGCCGCACGGGCCCCCCACCCCAAAGCACCTTGTCCCCATGTTGATGAGGACAAGGGCCTCTTCCCAACAACCCTGGCCTTTGGTTGTTGGGGTCTGCTGGCGGGGGGCTTATCGGAATCCGGGAGCCCCCTTTAACAAGGGGGCCCCTGGATACCGGCCCCCCACCCTATGTGAATGAGTATGGGGTACAATGTACCCCTACCCATTCACCTGTAAAAAAAAACACAACACACAAGGGTTAAAATAGTTTATTGCACAGCTCCGGGGGTCTTCTGTCCGTCTTCGGGGGTCTTCTCGCCAGACTCCTCTGCTATCTTCTGCTAGCTCTTTTGCTAGCGGAGGAGCCCGGCTTTCTTCTTCGCCGCCGCCGCCGCCCTCTTGTTCCGACTTCGGGGGTCTTGTCCCCCTCTTCGGTTCTTGCCGGGCCACCGCACCTTCTTCTAGCTCTTTTACAGGCGGTGGCCTGGTCTTCTGTCGCCGCTGTCGCCGTCTTCTGTCTTCTTCAGATGTTGCCTCGTCGCTGCCTCCGCTCACAGTGGCAAGGACGCGGCTCGCGGAGACTTATATAGGGACATCACCGGATGATGTCCCCGCCCATTATGATGTCACAGTCCCAGCATCCTCTAACACCCTTGTGTGTTGTGTTTTTTTTTTCCTTTTTTTTTACAGGTGAATGGGTAGGGGTACATTGTACCCCATACTCATTCACATAGGGTGGGAGGCCGGTATCCGGGGGCCCCCTTATTAAAGGGGGCTCCCGGATTCCGATAAGCCCCCCGCCCGCAGACCCCGACAACCAACGGCCAGGGTTGTCGGGAAGAGGCCCTTGTCCTCATCAACATGGGGACAAGGTGCTTTGGGGTGGGGGGGCCATGCAGCTCCCCTTCCCCAAGGCACCCCCCCATGTTGAGGGCACGCGGCCTGGTACGGCTCAGGAGGGGGGGGGGGGCGCTCGCTCGTCCCCACCCCCTTTCCTGGCCAGCCGGGTAGCGTGCTCAGATAAGGGTCTGGTATGGATCTGGGGGGACCCCCACGCCGTTTTTTCAGCGTAGGGGGTTCCCCTTAGAATCCATACCAGACCTAAGGGCCTGGTATGCTCTCGGAGGGGGAACCCACCCCAAATTTTTTTCATAAATTTGGCGTGGAGTTCCCATGCAGAGCTCATTCTCTGATTGGCCACGGGAAAAGTCTCCTGGCCTGGGGCGACTTAAAGTCGTGTTGTAAGTCGCTCCAGGTCATGTCTAAGTCGCGTTCAAGTCGTCTCCAAGTTGCCTCACAAAGTCACCCTGGAAGACCTGTCACCCTGTGTGAACCGGCTCTAAGGTTTATTAGTCATCCTGTTGACATTATCATATTTTATAGTGGGGATAGCACAAAGGAACCAACATGTTGCAATGCTGTGTGAGGCTTACATGTCTCTTTATGTCGCAATATATCTATCTATAGTGTCTGTGTCTCATACTGGTTTCGCTTTCCAGTCTGTTGTTTTAAATTTGGCTTCACAGACAGAATACTTTTTTTCACACCAGTGAGTCCAACTTGCATATATTTTTAAAGCTTTCTGGACATCCAACCGGGAGTTCTACCCCATAGGCAATAACAGTTTTCTGTCAAGCTACTATATACACTGGCCTCCCCATATTCCAATAAAGAGCGGGTGACGCATCAGGAAGGGGCTTTGCACACAGACATTTGCAGGCGCAAGGGAGCTCTTGCATGAAACCCCTAGCATTTACCCCACACCTTGGGAACAGCAGCTGGCGTGTACAGCCAACAACAGAAGCACGTTGCTGTACGTGTTTGTACTTGTTTAAATGCTGATACTCTTTTGCATCAGTGTTTACCGGCGTATATGTGAATGACAAACATCAGTATGCATGTAGCCCTAAAAGAACAGTATGGGATTTGTTTTATTTTCATGAATCATACTTACCTACAGTATTTCACAAAAGTGAGTACACCCCTTTGGATTTTTTGAAAATATTTTATTATATATCTTTTCATGTGACAACACTGCAGAAATGACACGTTGCTACAATGTAAAGTAGTGAGTCTACAGCTTGTATGACAGTGTAAATTTACTGTCACCCCCAAAATAATTCAACACACAGCCATTAATGTCTAAACCACTGGCAACAAAAGTGAGTACACCCCTCAGTGAAAATGTCCAAATTGGGCCCAAAGTGTCAATATTTTGTGTGGCCACCAATATTTTCCAGCACTGCCTTAACCCTCTTGGGCATGGAGTTCACCAGAACTTCACAGGTTGTCACTGGAGTCCTCTTCTACTCCTCCATAATGACATCACAGAGCTGGTGGGTGTTAGAGACCTTGCGCTCCTCCACCTTTCCCTTTGAGATTGCCCCACAGATGCTCAATAGGGTTTAGGTCTGGAGACATGTTTTACCCTCAGGTTCTTTAGCGAGGCAGTGGTCATCTTGGAGGTGTGTTTGGGGTCGTTATCATGTTGGAATACTGCCCTGCGGCCCAGTCTCCAAAGGAGGAGATCATGCTCTGCTTCAGTATGTCACAGTACATGTTGGCATTCATGGTTCCCTCAATGAACTGTAGCTCCCCAGTGCCGGCAGCACTCATGCAGTCCAAGACCATGACACTCCCACCACCATGCTTGACTGTAGGCAAGTCGCACTTGTCTTTGTACTCCTCACCTGGTTGCCGCCACACAAGCTTGACACCATCTGAACCAAATAACTTTATCTTGGTCACATCAGACCACAGGACATGGTTCCAGTAATCCATGTCCTCAGTCTGTTTGTCTTCAGTAAACTGTTTGCGGGCTTTCTTGTGCATCATCTTTAGAAGAGGCTTCCTTCTGGGACGTGCAGGCCAATTTGATGCAGTGTGTGGTGTATGGTCTGAGCACTGACAGGCTGACCCCCCACCCCTTCAGCCTCTGCAGCAATGATGGCAGCAGTCATACATCTATTTCCCAAAGACAACCTCTGGATATGACGCTGACTACGTGCACTCAACTTCTTTGGTCGACCATGGCAAGGCGTGTTCTGAGCAGAACCTGTCCTGTTAAATCACTGTATGGTCTTGGCCACCGTGCTGCAGCTCAGTTTCAGGGTCTTGGCAATCTTCTTATAGTCTAGGCTATCTTTATGTGGAGCAATGTTTCTTTTTTTCAGATCCTCAGAGAGTTCTTTGCCATGAGGTGCCATGTTGAAGTTCCAGTGACCAGAGTGAGAGCGATAACACCAAATTTAACACACCTGGTCTCCATTCACACCTGAGACCTTGTAACACTAACGACTCACTTGACCCAGGGAAAATGGCTAATTGGGCCCAATTTGGACATTTTCATTTAGGGGTGTACTCACTTTTGTTGCCAGCATTTTAGACATGAATGTCTGTGTGTTTTGATTTATTTTGAAGGGGCAGCAAATTTACACTGGTATACAAGCTGTAGACTCAATACTTTACATTGTAGCAAAGTGTAATTTCTTCAGTGTTGTCACATGAAAAGATATAATAAAATATTTACAAAACATATGAGGGATGTACTAACTTTTGTGAAATACTGTAGGTGGATGCGGCATCTGTCCCCTCCGGCTCTAAAACTGAGAACCAAGCAATCAAACACTGCTGATCGCTCGGTTCTCAGAGATCCCTGAGCAGAGAGCTGGTGTCAGTCACCAGTTCTCTGCTCTGTCCCCCTATTCTCACTGGATCACTGGGCTGTGAAGAGGGAGGGAGCGGCCAGCCAGGGGAGGTGACGCTTGCAGAGCAGCCTTGTGTGTCAAGCCAGGGACCGAGCAGGCCAGTGTGGGTGAAGCTTAAGAGGTATCTAGAGTGCCAAGCTAGGGACCCAACAGAGAAGCGGGGGTGACGCTTGAGGAAGATACCACCGTGAATATTGGAGGAGCTCAAGGGATTCAGTGTCAGTGAATCAGTGGGTCTAGTGAGAGACCGGGAGCTCAATGTGCTGAAGAACTACAAGGAGCGATTGTAGTGAAAGTGAAGGAACTGTTAAGCATTGTGTTTGGAACTGTTAAAGACTGTTGCCATAGGAGACAACATTCCTACACATGCAGATGTGGCTTCTTGCTGAATGCCTTTCTCTGCATGGCTGTCCTCCTTTTGAAGTCTCAGAATCTGCCAATTAATCTTGCAACTACCTTGGGGTGTCCTGGCCCAAACCCTCTCTCCCCCAAAAAGCTTTGCTAAGAGAAAAAAAACGTTCTTTTGCATCCAAGAAGTGTCTGGTGCCCAATAACTTTATCAACTATACACCCACCATGCTTTACAACCCACTACAGACAGAAGGATGTCAGCTATCCCTGGCCCAGGAGGTTCTCATTAGATAAGAGGAGGCCTGGGACCTTGCTACACAACATTTTCTTGTTGCTGACCATCTGTTTTTGGTGCTGCCTTTTGTTTGGAGCATGCCGCTGCATAATTTGTAAGAACAAAAGAACAAACTACAAAAACAGTGTGCTCCGAAACAAATTCACACAATACATGTTGTATTACTCTTGTTAACTGTATCCCATAAACTGAAAAAATAAAAGTTATGAACAAACAGGTTAGGCCTGTCTTCTGTGATGCCAAATTATCTTGACAAGTGCCAAGGTTTACACAAAGGTATCACCTGATGGTTGACATTACTAATTCTTGTAGGAAACATTTGCCTTTTTTCTTGTCCGCATTAGTCTGTTCTCGCTCCCGCTACTGGCCAATTTCTATCAAACTCTCAGATGCAAAAATCGGCCAGTGGCAGAACAGGCCCACATGCAGAGGCAGAGGCATGCATCAACCCTCAAATGATACAGTGGAGTTAAAATTGGCCAATTTTTATCTTTAACCCCCTCCATGAAAACACACGCTGCTGCTAAATGTACCAAAAAAATACCCTAAACCACCCAAAAGAATAGGGTGCTGCTTCTCTATAAGCCAAGCTTATCCATAAAAAAAAAAATAATACATTTTACAGCCAAATTTTGCAATTTTATCACCCTTTAAAGAAGTGTTCCAGCCTGGGCCCCAAATATTGTACTTGCTGACTTTTATTCTATGGACACTTACCAGTCCAGGGAGCCCGCCATGTCAGCACCCCAGCCGTTTTTTGATTTGGCTGTTGGGTACTGCTACCGCCATCTTCACTATGGGAAACCCATGGCCAGTTCCCCATTGCGCATGTGCGAAGTTGCATGCGCAATGGGGAAGAGGATTTTGTGACCAATTATGTCATATGCGTTTGCTGCGGGAGCTCCAGGAGAATAATCCAGGTGTTTTTCGGAAATAATCTCCAGATGATAGAACCCTGCTTTCACCAACTCTTGGCATTGTTGACCCCCTATATTAAGAAGCAGGACACATGCATGAGGCTTTTATGTTATTTTTTAATTAAATAATGATTTGATTTGGTATATTTTCTATATTTTTGGATGCATAGAATGCACTTTTTGGTTAAGTTCCATTGGCAGATAGCATGTCTAATTTTATTTGTTTCCTTTTTTTAATGCGAAATAACAAAATTGTTATACTTGGCTATGTGTTTTACTTCCAATGACAGTTTGGCAGTAGGCAGTTACCGTATATACTCGAGTATAGGCCGACCCGAATATAAGCCGAGGCCCCCAATTTACCCCCAAAAAAACTGGCAAACTTATTGACTCGTGTATAAGCCGAGGGTGAGACATGCCTGTCCATCCCTGTGTGTGTGTCCGTCCATCCCTGTGTGTCCGTCCATCCCTGTGTGTCCGTCCATCCCTGTGTGTCCGTCCATCCCTGTGTGTCCGTCCATCCATCCCTGTGTGTGTGTGTGTCCATCCATCCATCCATCCCTGTGTGTGTGTGTCTCCATCCATCCATCCATCCATCCCTGTGTGTGTGTGTCTCCATCCATCCATCCATCCATCCCTGTGTGTGTCTCCATCCATGTGTGTGTGTGTGTGTGTGTGTGTGTGTGTGTGTGTGTGTGTGTGTGTGTGTGTGTGTGTGTGTGTGTGTGTGTGTGTGTGTGTGTGTGTGTGTGTCCAGCCTACCTTTGTCCCGAGCCTCCGTCCCGTGCCTTGCCTCCTTGCCTCCGTCCCGTGCCTTGCCTCCTTGCCTCCGTCCCGTGCCTTGCCTCCTTGCATCCGTCCCGTGTCGTGCCTTGCCTTGCCCCCTGTCCCGTCCCGTCCCGTGCCGTGCCGTCCCGTGCCCTCTTCGTCGGCGGCCATTGTAAAGTTCAAAAGCTGCGCCGCCGCCTTCGCCTGTGATAGGCGGAACACTGAATTTCCCAGCAGCCTGTGTTCCGCCTATCACAGACGTCGTATCATCCTCGTCCGTAGTACGAGGATGATACGATGTCCGTGATAGGCGGAACACAGGCTGCTGGGAAATTCAGTGTTCCGCCTATCACAGGCGAAGGCGGAGCCGGAGGCGCGGCTTTTGAATAGAATGGCCGCTGTCTGTCTGCTCGACACGCTGATCGAGCGGGCAGACAGCGATGACTCGAGTATAAGCCGAGGGGGGCACTTTCAGCCTCAAAAAAGAGGCTGAAAATCTCGGCTTATACTCGAGTATATACGGCATTTTATAAAATACAATGTAAAATTGACAAGAGACACCAACATAGTTGTATCTTTGATCTTAAAAACTACGGGATAATGGTGTTGTGGTAACTTGCCCAAAAAAATAAAAAAAAATAATAAAAAGCATAATCATATTATTCTTGATATCACTAGAAAAAAAAGCCTTTGAAAATTTGTTTGCAATAACTCCATCAGTATCACCAGCAAAGCAACTTCATTATTATCCCATTAAAGAAGAAGAGAACGTGCTCTGCATTTCGAGATTTCATAATTTTCCACGTCACAAATGTTAATTCTCCATTACAAGCGCTAGTTTACAAGACCGACTGCTTCTGGCTCGTCCTTGCTTCTGAGCATGCGTGTTTGTACTTTTGGACTTTTGTCCGACGGACTTGTGTACACACACTCGGAAAATCTGACAACAGACATTTGTCTGCGGAAAATTTCAAAGCCTGCCATTCAACATTTGTCAACGGAAAATCCGACAACAATTGTCCGATGGAGCGTACAAATGGTCGGATTTTCCGCCAACAGCCTGTCATCACACAAATCCGATTGTGTGTACGAGGCTTTAGAATGAAATCAATTGATCCCTAACAATGGACCAAGGTAACTTCAGGAAGCAACCCTGCCTAAACACCAAGGTGCTACATCTGTGATTTTTGGTATGTGTGTGTGTGGTTGTGTGAGTGGCGACCTGTGAGCTGAATGTGACTGACAACGTTGTCCACTCTTTTTAAACCCATTTTTTTAATTGGTGTTTGGCAGGAAGGGCCATTGTGCCTGCCAATGTTTTGTGAATTTTTTCTGCATATAATAAAGTTGACACTATTTGACACACACCATTGTCGGGTTCTCCATATGCAACTCTAGCCCTGTGGGGGGGGGGGGGGGGTGCAGTGAAAGTGAGTATTAGTGGGTTGGGGAGGTTGGCCCTGATATTTACTGGCAGTTGTAAAAAAAAAATCACACATTTTTACAAACTGTCAGTAAATTTACTGGCAGTTGGCAACCCTGCTTAAGAAACGCCATGACATTTCCCTAAATAGGCAAAGTGACAGGGTCTCTTTAGTGTAAACAGAATTTATAAAAAAAGAAAAAGAAAATAAATGTGAATTTGTTACCCTGAGGCACCTTTCATACTGATATGGTTTTTATACATCAGCATGTGAAACTGTGGCATAAAATCAAACAATGACAGTAAATGTGTAAGGATATATAGGATATTTTCAATGCATTCCATAATTTCCAGCGCTGTCAATGGAATGTACTACCAATGGCACAGAATCTGTAGATATATTTAAATGCGGCCAGAAACCAACAATCCCGAGAATTATATTGCCACATATGCAGACGGGACCAGGCTATCCAGCTGGGTTGTCATTTGAACACTGCAAGTATTATTTAATACTTAATTATTAAAACTACTTAAAATAGCTTATCCAGGAGGTCCGTGAATCATGCCGATCAGAGATTAACATGTTGCGGACTAACCTACATCATCTTTCTACCAGGGTTTCCTCATTGGAGGACCAAACTTGAGATTTCCCAAATACACTCCCAACTTGCCTCACAAGCAAACACCCTCCAGGATTTCCAGCGCCACCTTGAGGACTTGGATAATAGGGGCAGGCGCAACAACATTAGGGTCCGAGGCCTCCCAGAAGCAACCCAGGATGAAGACCTGCCCATTACTCTTCAAGCTATTTTCAACAATATCCTGGGCCACCCAGAACACCAAGAGGTCAAGCTTGATCGAGCCTACCATGCCCTCAGACCCCGGGGGACAGGGGCTAGGCCACGAGATGTGATATGCAGAGTCCATAACTACACTCTTAAGGAAGAAATCACGAGAAAAGCCCGCAACATGCGCTCTAGCGACTTTGACGGCGCCTCAATTCAACTCTTTCCGGATCTGTCATGGCTTACGCTCCAGCAAAGATAGTCTCTACAACCTCTTTTGTCACTACTAAGGGAACATGACTCCCGGTACCATTGGGGCTTTCCCTTTAGCCTCAGGGAAAAAAAAGATGGGAGATCCACGACGCTCAGATTTCCGGAAGAACTCCAGTCTTTTTGCAGAGACTTGGACATTCCTGTTCCACCTACTCCTGGCTGGGAACCCCTCCCAGTCCCACCGCCACGTCCAGTCCCCTGGACCCAAGTGGCAGGCAGAAAACGTCCAGGATCCCGCCCATCTGGTGTCTCTCTGCCCTCCCACGGGCACCGTGCCTAGGCTCTTGAAGTGAGCACTGCCTTATCTGACGGTCCATGAACTGGACTACCCTACAGCTCCTCCAAACTGGGTCATTAGATGAACTGTAATTAGATTTATAAGTCAGGGGCTCCCTTGTGGTGGCGCTCCTCTTGGGGGGGGCGCCAGACCAAGGGGCTTGCATACGCTACTAGTAAATACACCCTATCCTTGCCAAACGCGGTCTAACCCAGCCCATGGTTATCAATTCCTGGTCCCTGGTGCAACCCATATCAAGTTAGTATGTTGGAGGTCCCCCCTCCCGGCGCCCCTCCGGGGGGGGGGGGGGGGTGGGTTCAGGGGACTTGACTATGCACTGCTTTGAGGCCCTAGGCCCCTAGCTCCAATTGCCTCCCTGTGAGAAGTTACCCTGTCGATGTGTTGAAATGTTCATAGGTTATAATTATGGTTACTATGGTTACTACTATAACGATAAAAAGAACCATAAGTGGGGCGGTGAGTGGGGTAATATTTATAGCCTTCAGTGCTGGTCGGGTGCAACCTTCAGCAACATAGATAGGCAGGCCGGGGAGCATCGCATCTCTCCCTCGGTCATGTATCCCACCCCCCTCGGGACTCTCCGACTGACTCCCTACTTGGTAATTTTGCTAAGTATAACAACTCCTGGCGGGCGTATCCATAATGCCCCCGCCGGAGGGAGCCCCTCTGGGGAGTTCCACGACGCCACCAATTACAGGTGGGTTAAACTGTGAAATAGTATCAATAATCAATCTTGTGTTGCTCAAGTGTGAGCCTAATATTTGGTTTACTGTCTTTGTCTTTCTTCCCTTCTTAGTGTTTAGGCTCCCTTTTCCTTTCTCTACTTCTTCTCTAACCTTCCTGGATGCCCCCCGCCCATGAGGGGAAGATCTTGACCGGTTAGCCCCGACCCCCTGCACCGAGCCCACCCGGGTATGGCAGTGGATGGAATCCCTGATCCCCTGGAACATGATGGGCGGAATAGGTAAGCAAAATTTTCTTGTATCTCAGTACCCACCATGATTGAAATACTGTTGTTAAACGTGAAGGGCTTGAACTCCAACATCAAATGCAGTCTAGCCCTCCGTGAATTTAAACTCTCCAGGGCAGACATTATTTTTATTCAGGAGACCCACCTTACTAAGTCGGGCACCTTGACGTTCGCCCACAAACACTATCCCCAAACCTACCTCACCTCTAACCCACGCAAACGGGCTGGTGTAGCAATCCTTTTTAACTAGTTGCTGACTGCTGGCTGTCAAATGACGACCAGGCGGCACACCTATTGTGGCGGGAGGCCGTCATATGACATCCTCCCATTTAAACAGGGAATGCGCGCGATCGTGCACGCGCATCCCTGTTCCTTCGGTGGTGGCGTGTCACAGAGACACCGCTCGCCACCGAGGGGGGTGAACAGCCATTGGGCATGGCTGTTTACCACATGATCAGCCATGATGAAGTCACGGCCAATCACAGATGGTTACACCCCCACTGTGCATGGCGCGTGCACGTCGGTGGCAGCATGTTCCCGGGAACACTGCTCGTCACCGACGCTGGTAAACAGCCATTGGCTGCCTGTTTTCCCAATGTAAACAAACCGCGGTAACGAGATGTTACCGGGTTCTTCTCCTCACACACACAAGTACCTGTCACAGTCCAACAGAGTATCTGAGTACCTGTCACAGTCCATCAGAGTACCCGAGTACCTGTCACAGCCCATCAGAGTACCCGTCACAGTCCATCCGAGTACCCGTGTACCCGTCACAGTCCATCAGAGTACCCGAGTACCTGTCACAGCCCATCAAAGTACCCGAGTACCTGTCACAGCCCATCAGAGTACCCGTCACAGTCCATCCGAGTACCCGTGTACCCGTCACAGTCCATCAGAGTACCCGAGTACCTGTCACAGCCCATCTGAGTACCCGAGTACCTGTCACAGCCCATCAGAGTACCCGATTACCTATCACAGCCCATCTGAGTACCCGAGTACCTGTCACAGCCCATCAGAGTACCCGAGTACCTGTCACAGCCCATCCGAGTACCCGAGTACCTGTCACAACCCATCAGAGTACCCGAGTACCTGTCACAGTTCATCTGAGTACCCGAGTACCTGTCCCAATCCATCTGAGTACCCGAGTACCTGTCCCAGTCTATCTGAGTACCCGGGTACCTGTCCCAGTCCATCTGAGTACCTGAGTACCTGTCCCAGTCCATCTGAGTGCCCGAGTACCTGTCCCAGTTCATCTGAGTACCTGAATACCTGTCACAGTTCATCTGAGTACCCGAGTACCTGTCACAGTCCATATGAGTACCTATCACCGCCCCTTCAGAGTACCCAAATACCAGTCACCAGGCCATCAGAGAACCTGTCACCAGGCCATCAGAGTACCCGAGTACCTGTCACCAGGCCATCAGAGTACCCGAGTACCTGTCACCAGGCCATCAGAGTACTCAATTACTTGTCACCAGGCCATCAGACTACTCAAGTACCTGTCACCAGCCCATCAGAGAACCCAAGTACCTGTCACCAGGCCATCAGAATACCCAAGTACCTGTCACCAGGCCATCAGAGTACTCAAGTATTTGTCACCAGGCCATCAGAGTACTCAAGTACCTGTCACCAGCCCATCAGAGTACCAGAGTACTTATCTGCAGCCCATCAGAGTACCCGAGTGCCTATTTGCAGCCCATGCCTCATAGAATATATGTTGGGGTGTTTGCTTTCCAAAATGGGGTAATTTTGTGGGTAATTCCATTGTCCTGGTGCTCCAGGACCTTCAAAAGTGTGATGGGTAGGAATGAAATGAGATGTGTCGTTTATGCTCCTAGAACGCCTGAAGGTACTACTTCAATATTCGGCTTCTGTATGGGGCCAGGCTGTGTAAAAGTCCTACACATGTGGTATCGCCATACTCGGGAGGAGTAGCAGAATGTGTTTTGGGGTGTAATTTTTGCTATATCTAGTTGCTGACCGTCGGCCGTCAAATGACGGCCAGGCGGCGCACCTATTGTGGCGGGAGGCCGTCATATGATGGCCTCCCGTTTAAACAGGGAATGTGCGCAATCGTGCGCGCGCACCCTTGTTTCTTTGGTGGCGGCATGTCACGGAGACACCGCTTGCCACCGAAGGGGGTGAACAGCCATTGGTTATGGCTGTTTACCACGTGACTTCATCACGGCCGATCACAGATGGTCACACCCCGACTGTGCACGGCGCATGCGCACGATCGTGAGCGTGCTGCGCGTGAACGTCAGTGGCGGTGTGTTCCCCGGGAACACTGCTCGTCACCGATGCTGGTAAACAGCCATTGGCTGGCTGTTTACCCACGTGATCGGCTTTCACAGCCGATCACTAAAATGTAAACAAACCGCGGTAACGAGATGTTACCGGGTTCTCCTCCTCACACACCGATCGTGTGCGAGGAGGAGATTGTGGTAACATCTCGTTACCGCCTACAGTACACATCAAGCACACTGATTGCCCCCCCCCCCAATAAAGAGGACCTGTCACCACCCCTCATAGTACCTGTCAATCACAGTCCATCAGAGTACCTGTCACAGTCCATCAGAGTATTTGAGTACCTGTCACAGCCCATCAGAGTACCCGAGTACCTGTCACAGCCCATCAGAGTACCTGTCAGCCCATCAGAGTACCCGAGTACCTGTCACAGCCCATCAGAGTACCCGAGTACCTGTCCCAGTCCATCTGAGTACCTGAGTACCTGTCACAGTTCATCTGAGTACCCGAGCACCTGTCACGGCCCATCAGAGTACCCGAGCACCTGTCACGGCCCATCAGAGTACCCGAGTACCTGTCACGGCACATCAGAGTACCCAAGTACCTGTCACGGCACATCAGAGTACCCGAGTAGCTGTCACGGTCCATCAGGGTACCCGAGTACCTGTCACAGTCCATCAGGGTACCCGAGTACCTGTCATGGTCAATCAGAGTACCCGAGTACCTGTCACAGTCCATCAGAGTACCCGAGTACCTGTCACGGTCCATCAGGGTACTCGAGTACCTGTCACAGTCCATCATGGTACCCGAGTATCTGTCACGGTCCATCAGAGTACCCAAGTACCTGTCACAGCCCATCAAAGTACCCGAGTACCTGTCACAGCCCATCAAAGTACCCGAGCACCTGTCACGGTTCATCCGAGTACCCGAGTAGCTGTCACAGCCCATCAAAGTACCCGAGTACCTGTCACGGTTCATCCGAGTACCCGAGTACCTGTCACAGCCCATCTGAGTACCCGAGTACCTGTCACAGCCCATCTGAGTACCCGAGTACCTGTCCCAGTCCATCTGAGTACCCGAGTACCTGTCCCAGTCCATCTGAGTACCCGAGTACCTGTCACAGTTCATCTGAGTACCCGAGTACCTTTCACAGTTCATCTGAGTACCCGAGTACCTTTCACAGTTCATCTGAGTACCGTACCTGTCACAGTTCATCTGAGTACCCGAGTACCTGTCACAGTCCATGTGAGTACCTGTCACCGCCCTTCAGAGTACCCAAATACCAGTCACCAAGCCATCAGAGTACCAGTCACCAGGCCATCAGAGTGCCCGAGTACCTGTCACCAGGCCATCAGAGTACCAGAGTACCTGTCACCAGGCCATCAGAGTACCCGAGTACCTGTCACCAGGCCATCAGAATACCCGAGTACCTGTCACCAGGCCATCAGAGTACCCAAGTACCTGCCACCAAGCCATCAGAGTAACCGAGTACCTGTCACCAGGCCATTAGAGTACCAGAGTACCTATCATCAGCCCATCAGAGTACCCGAGTACATATTTGCAGCCCATGTCTCATAGAATATACGTTGGGGTGTTTGCTTTCCAAAATGGGGTCATTTTGTGGGTAATTTCACTGTCCTGGTGGTCCAGGACCTTCAAAAGTGTGATGGGTAGGAATGAAATGAGATGTGTCATTTATGCTCCTAGAATGCCTGAACGTACTACTTCAATGTTCGGCCTCTCTATTTCACCACGCTGTGTAAAAGTCCTACACATGTGGTATCGCCATACTCGGGAAGAGTAGCAGAATGTATTTTGGGGTGTAATTTTTGCACATACATGCTATGTGTTAGAAATATCTTATAAATTGACAATTTTGTGTAAAAAAAAATGCGTTTTAATTTTTTTCCACATATTCCAAAAACTTCTGGAAAAAAATTTACCGTTCAAAAGACTCATTATGCCTCACAGATTATACGTTGGGGTGTTTGCTTTCCAAAATGGGGTCATTTTATGGGAAATTCCATTGTCCTGGTACTCCAGGGCCTTCAAAAATGTAATAGGTGGTTGAGAAATGAGATGCGTCATTTTTGCTCGTAGAACGTCTGAAGGTACTGCATCAATGTTGGTGCTCTGTATGTGGCCAGGCTGTGTAAAAGTCTCACACATGTGGTATCGCCATACTCGGGAAGAGTAGCAGAATGTAATTTGTTGTATGCATATGCTGTGTGTGAGAAATAACCTGATAATATGACAATTTTGTAAAAAAAATAATAATAAAAAAAATCTTCATTTTGCAAAGAATTGTGGGAAAAAATTACAACTTAAAAAAACTCACCATGCTACTTACTTAATACCTTGGAATGTCTACTTTGTAAAAAGGGGTCATTTGGGGGGTATTTGTACTTTCCTGACTTGTTAGTGTTTCAAGAAATGAGATACACCTGATGTACTGAAGGCTTGATCAGATGTGATCAATTTTCAGCGACTGGCACCATAGTTTGTAGACTCTATACCTTTCACAAAGACCAAATAATATACACTAATGTGGGTTATTTTTACCAAAGATAGGTAACAGTATAAGTTTTGGCCAAAATTTATGAAGTAAAATTACTAATTAGCAAAAATGTATGACAGAAACAAAGAAAAATGCATTTTTTTCACAAAATTTACGTTTTATTTTATTTCTAGCACAAACAATAAAAAACCCACTAGTGATTAAATACCACTAAAAGAAAGCTCTATTTGTGTGGAAAAAAGGACGCAAGTTTCATATGAGTACAGTGTTGGTAATTGTCATTCAAACTGTGAGAGCACTGAAAGCTGAAAATTGGTCTGGTCAGGAAGGGGGTGTAAATGCACTGTATTGATGTGGATATACATGCTATGTGTTATAAGAAATATCTTATAAATTGACAACTTTGTTTAAAAAGAAAATGCGTTTTCATTTTTTTCCACATTTTCCAAAAACTTCTGGAAAAAAATGAATCGTTCAAAAGACTCATTATGCCTCACAGATTATACATTGGAGTGTTAGCTTTCCAAAATGGGGTCATTTTATGGGCAATTCCATTGTCCTGGTACTCCAGGGCCTTCAAAAGTGTAATAGGTGGCTGTGAAATGAGATGTGCCATTTTTGCTCGTAGAACGTCTGAAAGTGCCACTTCAATGTTGGTGCTCTGTATGTGGACATGCTGTGTAAAAGTCTCACACATGTGGTATCGCCATACTCGGGAAGAGTTGTATACATATGCTGTGTGTGAAAAATAACCTGATAATATGACAATTTTGTAAAAAAAAAAAAATAATAATAAAAAAAAAATCTTTATTTTGCAAAGAATTTGGGGAAAAAATTACAACTTAAAAAAACTCACCATGCTACTTGATGAGTTTACTTCCTCTTTCATTCCCTGCAAAGATAAAGCATAATGGACTACTATGCATCTCACCCTTCCTCACCAAAGTGTACAAACGGCTCCCTACAATCACACCCATCTAAAGTCACTCAACTTTTTCATGATTATTACACCACCCTATATAACGATCCGAGCGTTCCACACAATCCCTCTCCACCTGCATTAGCCCAAGCTATTGACGCTTATTTAGCAGATTCCGACCTCCCAGCACTCTCATCTAATGCCCTAGCCAGCCTTAACTCCCCTATCTCGGAGGAGGAGGTGGCAGACACAATCAAATCCCTCCTGAACAACAAAGGCCCGGGACCAGACGGCCTGCCATACCTCTACTACAAAACCTTTATGCAGAATCTTCTCCCCCAGATTACTTCATTGTTTAATTCCTTCATGCTTAATACACCCATCCCGAGGGATATGCAAACTTTTTTAACAATGATCCCCAAACCAGGGAAGGACCATACACTGTGCTCTAACTATAGGCCGATCGCTCTCCTGAATTCAGAGCTAAAACATTTTACTAAGCTACTGGCTAATAGACTAAATAATTTCATGCCTTCATTAAGGACCAAGTGGGGTTTATCCCCGATCAACAAGCGGGGGACAACACCAGGAGAGTGGTCGACCTTGTGGAGGTGGCGAACAGGAACAAGATGGAGGAGCTGCTCCTTAGCTTAGATGCAGAAAAGGCCTTTGATAGGCTGGGCTGGCCCTTCCTGTTCACCACCCTCCAGAGGGCGGGAGTGGAGGGTCCTTTTCTCTGAGCCATTTCTCACTTGTATTCATCTCCTTCGACCCTAGTAAGGACCCAATTTGCCTTCTCTCCTACACAACCCATAACTAATGGGACTCGACAGGGTTGTCCCCTATCCTCCCTTCTCTATGCCCTGTGCATTGAACCCCTTGCTGCCCATATAAGACAGAACCCAAACATCCATGCCATCCTGGTCCGTACGAAGGACTTTAAGATATCCTTGTTTGCGGATGATGTCCTATTAACCCTGACCAGGCCACAAATCTCCCTGCCAAACCTACACGTAGAATTGGAAATATATAGTACCCTCTCAGGCTATAAAATCAATAGCTCCATGACTGAAGCCCTTCCTCTTAACATGGCCCTGCAGACACTATCAGCCCTCTCCCACTCATTTAACTACACATGGAAGTAATCCTCTCTGAAATACTTAGGGGTACACCTTACACCTACCTTTGAGACATTATACAAGGCCAACTTTCCTCAGCTATTCACTGATATTAGGGCCTTCCTCACCAAATGGAAAACCTTAAAATTGTCCCTCTTTGGCCGCTTAGCGACCATTAAGATAGCGATCCTCCCTAGACTCCTTTATCTCTATGAGACACTTCCCATCCCAATCCCAACAGCGCACCTCAGGACACTTCAGGGGGATCTAATAAAGTTCTTTTGGAATTACAAGAGGCATCGGATCGCAAGATTCATACTATAAGCCCCCCGGAACCAAGGGGGACTTGCCTTCCCCAACATAACCAAATATTATTTGGCAGCCCAACTACGCCCTATTGCATCTTGGTGCACACTCCACGTCTATAATCACTGGACTCAGATCGAAAAGCTGTGGCTGGCTCCAACCCATCCTAACTCCATGCTATGGAGTACAGATGTTAGCCTCACTGGGTCCCAACTGTTGGGGCCAATGGCGCTTGTTCGTACATTGTGGCGACGTGCCAAAACGGTATACCGGCTAACTTCCGCAGCACCCTTGGCCACCTCCTTTTTGTTTACCCCCAACGTTCCAGACAGCTTGACATCACAGATGTCCGAACACTGGATTAATAGGGCCTTGTTCCGATACGGTCAGTTGGTAGACATTAGGACCAACATATAAGGTCATGCTTCATTGGTACCAAACCCCGGAACTCCTCCACTCTATTTATCCATCAGCTGATTCCCGCTGTTGGCGTTGCAGTGAGTACGCTGTACCATATCTATTGGACTTGCCCACAGATCATCCCTTATTGGGAAACAGTTCAATCCTTACTACAAGCCGTTTGAGGCACAACTACCATTGGATCCCAAAATGTTCCTATTGGGCCTCCCTCCTACCTCATTCTCAAGATCCTCCAAAAAACTCCTAGCCTACGTGTTGATGGCCGGGTGATGCTTAATAGCCCTAAAATGGAAAAAAGGGAACACCCCTCACTGGTCAAACTGCATACCAGAATTAGGGACATCAAATGGATGGAATATATTACAGCCTCCCTAAATAATACCCTTGACAAGCATAACAAGATATGGGAACTTTGGGATAGGATGGAGGCCCCCAAACTGATACAGGGTGGATATCCCCTGTGGGGGTTGCGGGGGATCGGGGTCAGGTGGGCGTCCTTCTTTTTCTTATTCTCTACCTCTCTATCTATTACTTAATCTTCCGTTTGTCTTATGTCTGTCTATGCTAGTCCTCGTATCTTTACCTATTTTTCCACCTCCCCCCACCCCCCCTGCCATGTTAATCTAGGTCACATAATTATATATTGTTTGGATCAGCGGTATTACTCAGATCTTGAATCCCGCCTTAAATATGCCTAGGTGTTTATGTAATGTTTAAGTTTTTTGTTTTGTATTTTCCACGTTCCTGTTACATAACCTACTGAATTCTATGGGTGGGACTACATGTCTATGCAATTAAATTGATGTATAGGCGGATAGTTTGTTAAGAGCTGCACACCACGATGAGTAACTTTGCATGTGACAACCTGTTATCACTTATTGTATCTTTTAATTTCCCTGTATCTTTGTTGAAAATTTGAAAATCAATAAAATGTCAGTTTTCAAAAAAAATACTTAAAATAATAATAATAATACTTAAAATATAAAAAATACTTAATTACTTAATTTTTTAACATTTAATTATCTAGCATCCATGTGGTTACCACTGGCAACAAGTGAAAAACCTGAAAACACAATTATGTCTCCATACATTGTATGATTACACTAATGATGTGCTGCCCTGCCAACCCATCCAAAATTCAACATTCTGTGAAATAGATTTAAAGGGGTGCAGTTCTAAAAAAAAAAAATATATATATATGCATAGCTGTTTGTTTCATTGAAACAACGTGTAAAAGCCTTATGTGTGAATGTGTGACTGGCTAAAAATACAGCATTATGGCTCAGAAAGCATTGACTATCACAGAAAATAAGTATGCTCATCAGCTCCACCTAGTGGTCATAAGGTGTTATTTTCCCATATGCACGCATTTGATCTGCAGAGAATATAGCTTAAAAACAATTGATTTTTCCCCTATTTGCACACATTTACATGCAGGTTTGATGTATTTTTTATAAATACACCTCAAAGTGTATTCATAGACTAAACGTTGAATTTATTTTTTCAGTAGTACACGCGACTGGACTTTCTGGCAGACTAGGTCCGACGGAATCATTACGTGGGATAGTCCGATCAGACGGACCTAGAAATAGAACATGTTTCAAATCTGTCCGATAGACTCAATTCCTATCGGTAAAACTGTTCATCTGTATGCTGGTCCGATGGACCAAATACGACGCAAGGGAAGCTATTGGCTACTGGCTATTGAACTTCCTTTTCTAGTCCCGTCATCACGTTCAAAATGAATGGACTTTAGTCCGTTCTTGTGTGGGCAAGTCCGTTTGTTCTGGAAAGTCCATTGGAACTCCGCCGAAAGTCCGTTGGGAAGACCGTCGGACCTTTTCTGTTGGAAAGTCCGGTCGTGTATACGCGGTATTAGAGAAGGTTAAACACCCTCTGTGTCCTGCTAGTGAGATTTCCCTTCACTTGTATGAAAGATACAAAAGGAAGCGGGAGAAAACCTTTCTCAACTAAGTGAACTCCGAATGCCCCGTACACACGATCGGAAATTCCACCAGCAAAAGTCCGATGTGAGCTTTTGGTCGGAAATTCAGACCGTGTGTATGCTCCATCGGACTTTTGCTGGCGGAATTTCTGCCAGTAAAAGATTGAGATCAGGTTCTTTATTTTTCCTACGGAAAACGTTCCGATCGGAATTTCCGATCGTCTGTAGCAATTCCGATGCGCAAAATTCCTAAGCATGCTCGGAAGCATTGAACTTCATTTGTTCGGCTCATCGTAGTGTTGTACCTCACCGCTAGGGATGAGCAGAACACCCCCCGGTTCGGTTCGCACCAGAACTTTCGAACGGACCCCAAATTCGTACGAACTTTAGAACCCCATTGAAGTCTATAGGACTCGAACGTTCATAATTAAAAGTGCTAATTTTAACGGCTAATATGCAAGATACTGTCCTAAAAAGGGTTTGGGGACCTGGCTCCTGCCCCAGGGGACATGGGTCAATGCCTAAAATGTTTTTAAAAATTGCCGTTTTGGCAGGAGCACTGATTTTAATGACGATTAAAGTGAAAAAAAAGTGAAATATTCCTTTAAATATCATGCCTGGGGGGTGTCTGTAGTATGCCTGTGAAGTGCCACGTGTTTCCCGTGTTTAGAACAGTCCCTGCACAAAATGACATTTAACGCAAATAACATCATTTTAAACTGCTTGCGGTTTTAATGTTATATCTGGTTCCTGCAATATGGTTGAAAATCATTGAGAAAAATGGCATGGGTAGCCCTCCCTGCCCATTACCAGCCTCTTTGGGTCTTGTACGCATATTAAGGGGAACCCCGTATCCATATTAAAAAAAGGAAATACGTGTGGCCCCCAGGCCCTATATACTCGGAACAGCAGTATACAGGCGGTGCAAACAAGACAGGGACTGTGTAGGTTTGTTGTGTTAAGTAGAATCTGTTTGTAATTTTCAACTGGTACATTTTTAAAGTGTAGCTCCAGTCAAAAAAAATATTTTTAAGCTTTTTGGAAAACATAGGGAAGGGTTATCACCCCTGTATAATTTGTTTTGTCGTCCATCTTTTTTTTTCATCTCACTTGCTGTTGTCTCCTTCCGTTTGCAAGTAGGAGATGTTTGTAAGTTGGATGTCTGAAAGTAGGGGCCTGCGTTATATGCTCTAAAGAAATGGCGGAACAAGGTGTTGGTTTTGCTACAACATTATAAGCCCTCAAAGTGACTCTTGGTGGGCGCTGGAGCGCCCTGCTGTGAACGATTATATCAAGAATTGTAATTACATGCCATTGTTGAACAGTGGTTGAAAAATTGACCTTTGGTGGTTGTGGTGCTGGTGCCACAACACTATAAGTCCTCACAGTTAACCTGGGTGGGCACAGGAACGGGCCCTCCTGTGAAATATTATATCAAGAATTGTAATTACATGTCCCTGTTAAACAGGGGCAGAAAAATTGGGCCTTAGGCACTGGTGCTGGTGCCACGACACTGCAACCTCTCACATATACTCTAGTTTTAGTGCAGGAATTAGCCCTGCTGCAAAGCATTGCATCAAAAATTGTAATTAAACGCCCCTGTTAAACAGGGGCAGAAAAATTGGGCCTTAGGCACTGGTGCTGGTGCCACGACACTGCAACCTCTCCCATATACTCTAGTTTTAGTGCAGGAATTAGCCCTGCTGCAAAGCATTGCATCAAAAATTGTAATTAAACGCCCCTGTTAAACAGGGGCAGAAAAATTGGGCTGATGGCATCACCCAGAACCAGAAATGTTCTTCCAACATATCAGCGGAGGAGGAAGAGGATAGACAATCAACATAACAGGACAGTCACTCAGCATCAGCATAGGCAGTCTTGAAGGGATGTGATATTTAAATAAAAATTATTACCTTGGGGCTGTGGACTAAAAAATTGTCTGAAAGCATCAGTCAGACGGCCACCTTCTCCACCGCTCCTTCTGACCGATGCCTCAGCAACACGTTGTCCAGGACCAGGAGTTTGTAACCTCCCAGTCTCTGGGAACGCGTTGCACAGACCTTTCTGCAAGGCCTCCCGGAGATGTCTCATCCTCTGCTCCCTCTGCGATGGCAAGATAAGGTCGACAACCTTACCCTTGTACCGTGGATCAAGGAGAGTGGCCAGCCAGTAATGGTCCCTCTCCTTGATCCGAAGAATACGAGGATCCTTCCGCAGGCTTTGCAGGATCAGGGAGGCCATGCAGCGTAGGTTAGCTGAGGCATTCGGTCCGGAGTCCTCTGGGTCACTGAGGAAAACATGATCCGCAGCTACCTCCTCCCAGCCACGTACAAGTCCACGGGTCTCTTGGGACTGTAAATCATCTCTACAAGACTGCTGCTGCTGCTGATGCTGAGTGCCAGCCTCCACCTCCATGCTGACACAATCATCCTCCTCCTCCTCTTCCTCCTCCTCATCCTCTTCCTGTGTGATGGGTGGCACAGCAGGAACACTGTCTGGATAAAGGGGGCCTTGAGAGGCAAGGAAGTCCTCCTCTTCCTGCTTCTGTTCTGCCTCAAGTGCCCTGTCCATTATTCCACGCAGCGTATGCTCCAAGAGGTGGACAAGAGGTACAGTGTCACTGATGCATGCACTGTCACTGCTCACCATCCTTGTGGCCTCCTCAAATGGTGACAGGACAGTGCATGCATCCCAGATCATGCCCCACTGGCGTGGTGAGAAAAAACCGAGCTCCCCTGACCCTGTCCTGGTGCCGTAGTCGCACAGGTACTCATTGATGGCCCTCTGCTGCGTGTGCAGCCGCTGCAGCATGGCCAACGTTGAGTTCCACCTGGTGGGCATGTCACATATAAGGCGGTTCTTGGGCAGGTTCAACTCCTTATGGAGCTCAGCCAGCCGAGCACAGGCATTAAATGATTGGCGGAAATGTACACAGACTTTCCTGGCCTGCTTCAGGACAACCTGTAAGCCCGGGTACCTGCCCAAGAACGGCTGCACCACCAGGTTAAGGACGTGAGCTACACAGGGCACATGGGTCAGTTGTCCCTGTCGGAGGGCGGAGAGGAGGTTGGTGCCATTGTCGCAAACCACCATTCCTGGCTTAAGCTGGCGTGGCGTCAACCACCTCTCGGCCTGCCCCTGCAGAGCTGACAAAACATCTGCCCCAGTGTGGCTCCTGTCCCCCAAACAAACCAGCGCAAGCACGGCATGGCATCGTTTTGCCTGCGTACTTCCATAGCCCCTGGAACGCCTATGGAGCACCGCTGGTTCTGAGGACAGAGCACTGGAAGAGGCCATGGAGGAAGAAGAAGAGGAGGGGGTGGAGGAGAGAGGTGTGTCACAACCAATAGTAGCATTTTGGAGGCGTGGTAGCGGAACAACCTCCAACACTACTGCACCTTGTCCTGCATCCTTCCCAGCTGCCAGAAGAGTGACCCAATGGGCCATGAAAGACAGGTAACGTCCCTGTCCATGCCTGCTGGACCATGAGTCAGCGGTAATATGCACCTTAACGCTGACCGCCCTGTCCAGCGAGGCAAGGACATTGCCTTCCACATGCTGGTAGAGAGCCGGAATGGCCTTCCATGAGAAAAAGTGCCGTTTGGGGACCTGCCACTGAGGAACCGCACATTGTACAAACTCATGGAAGGGGGCCGAGTCTACCAACTGAAAAGGCAGCAGTTGAAGTGCTAGCAATTTAGCCAAGCTAGCATTCAACCGCTGGGCATGTGGATGGCTGGGAGTGAACTTCTTTCGCCGGTCCAGCAGCTGGGGCAGGGACATTTGCCTGCTATAATCGGACGTGGGTGTACTGCTAGCAGAGTGCCCGGAAGCACTTGGCTGTGACACACCTAATTCTACACCTTCATTCCTCTCAGAGCAGGTTTCAGAGAGGACTGAAGGTCTAGTGGGGTTGGAGATCCCAGCTGATGAGGAGCAAGGAGAGGTCCACTTTGTTCTTTGGTGTGGGTCTTTGAGGTACGCTTGCCAACGAGCTGTATGGCAGGTCAACAAATGTCTGGTCAAGCATGTGGTGCCCAAGCAGCTAATGTTTTGGCCACGCGAGATACGCTTGAGACATATGTTGCAAATAGCAGCTGTGCGATCTGATGCACTCGTCTCAAAAAAGGCCCACACCAAAGAACTTTTAGAATTCAGTCGGTGTGCTGCCCCTAAGCTGGCCCCCGGAGGGCATCCTGCCTCGTTGGACATATGCCTCCTCCTCCTCTTCCTCTCTCCTACCAGGCACCCACGTGGAGTCAGTGCCCTCATCATCCCCTCCCTCTTCATCACTGGAGCAAACCTGGCAGTATGCTGCAGCTTGTGGAACATGACTGCCAGATTGCTGTCCTTCTTGAGCATCCCCTCTCTCTGCATTCACGCTACTGCCTTCCTCTAGCTGAGTATCATCATCAGAGCCTACAAAACACTGGGCATCCTCCTGGAGCATGTACCCAACTCTGTGCTCAAAGAGTTCAGGAGACTCCTCAGGAGGACGTGGTGGGTCTAGGGAAGGAGTCACTGATGATGACATTGAGAGGAGGGAAGACGATGCGTTAGCAGCTGCTTTGCTAGTACCCTGAGACTGGGTGAGAGAGGATGAGGAGGATGAAGAGGGCTTGGTCATCCACTCTACCAAGTCATTGGTATGTTGCGGCTCAACATGTCCAGCTGCCGAAAAGAAGGACAAGCGTGTCCCATGGCCACGTGCTGATGATGACGATGCACCGCGTCCACGACCAGCACTGTTGTCTCTAGACACAGAGCCTGCTTTCCCTCTTTTATCGGCTCGCGCCTGTCTGCCTCTCCTTGCTGGCCTTCCAGACATGGTAATGGCCTGAAGGGAGTTGGGAAAAACAGCAATTGGGTAGTGTATATTGTGCTGGAGGCACACACAACTTCCAATAACTCCTGCAGATGGCAGATGGCTCAAATAGAGTAGAGCTATGTAGGTGGATATAGCGGTGTATACTGGGTTCAAAGCACGCAGACAGCATGCACAAGCTCCTACCGCTGACTGCAAGCTCTATTTAAAACGAGCAAGATAGTTTGCTATATAGGTGGATATAGCGGTGTGTACTGGGTTCAGAGCACGCAGACAGCACGCACAAGCTCCTAACACTGACTGCAAGCTCTATTATAAAAGATAGATATATCGCTAGCTATATAGGTGAATATAGCGGTGTATACTGCGGTCAGGGCACGCAGACAACAACCACTACAGAAGAGCAAGAACGAAAATCGGCCGATAACGATTGGTGTATACTGTGTTGAAGGTACACAGAACACCCACTAACTGCTTCAGACGCCAACACACTACACATATTATTATTATATAATGTGGGGCGTGTACTACACAGCCTGAGCTATGATTGGCCACAGGCATCCTGCCTGTGGCCAATCATGGCTCTCCTCGCTCCCAGCGCTGTGATTGGCCAAACATGCGGGGTCACAGTGCATGCTTGGCCAATCATGAGCCAGCAATGCACTGCGCCATCGCAGTGCATTGTGGGCCGTGAGCGCCACACGAATTTGGCGCGAACGGCCCATAACGTTCGGAATTCGCCGAACGGGCGAACAGCCGATGTTCGAGTCGAACATATGTTCGACTCGAACACGAAGCTCATCCCTACTCACCGCATTCTTGACGCTCGAAAGTTCAGAGAACTTTTGTGTGACCGTGTCTATGCAAGGCAAGCTTGAGCGGAATTCCGTCGGAAAAACCATCATAGCTTTTTCTGACGGAAATTCCACTCGTGTGTACGCGCCATTAGTTGTCACCAAAATAGGCATCCCTATTATAAAATATTCCTTTTCCAGCATCAACCCAAAACATGGGATTTTCCCTCAATTTCAGTCCTGGTGACAGTGGTCACTAGGACAAATGGAGAGAGCGTGAATCTCTTCAGTGGGGAGCTGGACAGCAATGAAAACTTGACAGAGGTTCTAACCTGTGTAACTCGCATCAAAGTCGGACTAAGTAGAACAGGGACTACTTTGAAGAAAAAGATATGAACTGTACTCATTGGAAATCATGGGGTACGACTTGTCATGCGACTTTGCATTCCCAATTCTTAGCACAAGTTGCACAAATGTGAAAGGTGCCTCACACTTGTACAACTTCAGTTGTGCCGACTTTGGAGTGCAACATGGAGCAAGTTTGGATGGGTTCAACTTGGATATGACTTTGACCAGTGATATTGGACAACTGTTGCACACAAGTTGCATTATATAACATTCAGGTACGACTTTAATGCAACTTCTGAGGGTTAACATTGACATCCTGATGGCCCTCAAGTTGCATGAAAGTCGGACCAAAGTAGTGCATAAACTACTTTGAAGTTCCTGCAACTTTAGGTCGCCCATATATGAATGGTTATCATTGGAAAACATGGGGAATGACTTGTTATGCAACTTTGATGTCCAAAGTTGTATGACAAGTTGCACGAGTGTGAATGGAGCCTAAAAAAGAAAATGAATGCAGCCATCACATCTAAGAATTGGTAAGCTGCAATATAATAAATGTTTGCTTTTGGGTTTAATACTGCTTGGCCCCTTTCACACTTAGAGGACTTGTCCTGCGACTTGGGACTCCAAAGTTGCACGACAAGTCGTTCCCCGTTATTTCCAATGATAACCATTTATATATGTGCGACTTAAAGTCCTGCCGACTTCAAAGTGTCCCTCTGTACTAATTTGGTCCGACTTTCCTGCGAGTTGAAGTTCATAGACCTCAAGTTTACACAGGCATTCCCTGAAATTGCAGCAAAATCGCATCAAAATAGCGGCTGCAAAATTGTGATAAAATGACACGACTTTTAAGTCCTGGAAGTCTAAAAAGGGGAAAATTTTACAATCATTGGGTCTAAAGACTTGTTCACATGGGGGGGTGGTAAAAAATATGTCTGAGCTGAAGTTTTTCTACCCCCCTTAAGCTGCAAAAGCATTGGATGGAGTTGTACACATTCCGCAGCTCCCTGCTTTTTTCTTTGTGGCTGAGGCAAAAATGATACCCCCTGTCTTGCTTGGCGGGCAGTACCGCAGCTAAACGTGACAACTTCAAACAAGTGGGGCTGTGCCGCAATGCAGGTGGTTGCAGGATGCTGGTGAGGGTTTTAGGAGGCAACATATCTGCCTCCCAGCTGCATCAACCGTTGTCTGAAAAGCGATACACTGCAGATTACTTTTGAGAGGGGCAGCGAGGGCTACTGCCTGTGTGAATGAGCCCTAAAGGGCTGAACAGCAGAATAGTATTGAGTGTTCCTAAGCTCAGGTTCACACTGAATGCGGGTTTGAAATTAGGAGAGTTCAGCTGAACTTCCACAATTTCAAAACCAGCATTTCAGTCCAACTCCGGGGGGCGATTTGAGAGACACCTGTGGGGGTTCATGCACAGAGGCAGGGGCGTTGATAGGTGGCACAAAAAACAGGGGCTTCAGCTCGAAGTCCGGGCCCAGCACCGAGGGGGCGGGGGTAGTACTTACCTGATGCGCGCTGATCTGCCTGACATACACTGGCCTATCTGACACAAACTGACTTACACTGACCTACCTAACACATACTGACCTACCTGACACACACTGACTTACCTGACACACATTGACCGAGCTGACCTACACTGACTTACCTGACACACACTGACCTACCTTACATACACTGACTTACCTGACCCACACGGACCTACCTTACATACACTGACTTACCTACCTGACATACACTGACCTACTTGAGCCACACTGACCTACTTAACATACACTGACCTACCTGACCCACTTGACATACACTGACCTACCTGACACACACTGACCTACCTGACATACACCGACCTACTTGACACACACTGACCTACCTGACACACACTGACCTACTTGACATACACTGACCTACCTGACACACACTGACCTACTTGACATACACTGACCTACCTGACACACACTGACCTACTTGACACACACTGACCTACCTGACACACACTGACCTACCTGACATACACTGACCTACCCGACCAGACTTCAGGTGTCCTCCTACACTCAGTGGCATGTCATCACACAGTAGAGTAGACTCCAGGCAGCCAAAGCCATGATGAGGAGAGGAGGGCACCAAGTGGGGTTGGGATCTTCTGACAGTGGTGCGACGGCCGCATTGCAATTCCCACCTTCTGGAGCCTGCAGCACCTATGATGGATGGCATTGGACTGGTGGGACATTGATCTGCACTGCAGGCTCCAGAAGGCGGGACCTGCTATTACACTTGGCTGCACTCGGGATCAGATTGGTCCCCGCTCAAGGCTAATAATAGAACCGTGCCCACCTGAGACCTGGGGCTTTTTGGGGACCCACTTGGGGCTTCAGCCACTGTCAGCCCCCCCCCCCCCCCCCCCCCCGCCGATGTCCCTGCACAGAGGTCTATTGAAATCCCCCCCCCCCCCAGTCACCAAAAGCATACCTTCCAACATTTTGAGATGGGAATGAGGGACACCTATTAGAAAATGTATGTAGGCATAGGACATACCTCCTGCCACACCCCTTAAAGGGGAAATAACCCCAAAAAGATGGTTAATTAAATCCAAGTGTTTTTTTTAGCACTAGTATTCCTTTAAATTGGCTTTTAAAATTTGCAAATGCAACCATTTAGAAATTGGATGAAAGGTTTAGCACTGGGAAACACTTTTTGATAGATAAAAAGTGCATTTTATATACAGCAATATAGATCAGACCAAAATGAGGGACAGAGGGACATTGCTCTAAATCAGGGACAGTCCCTCCAAATCAGGGACAGTTGAGAGGTATGCCAAAATTAGTGCAGGATCTGCTTTCGGGAATGGGTACAACATGACGGTGCCATTGCCGGCAATAGGCTCCGATTTGGCACGTCCAATGGACCCGGTGGGAAGGTTGGAGGTCCTCATTAGCACTCACAGAGCACTTTCAGCTTGCTGGAAATGATCGGTACAAACATTTGCTGATGAGTTCTTTTCTATGGAGAAGATAGACCACATATGTATTGTGAATATGTGCATTGCCTGGATCAGAAAGAAATGCCAGGTGCCTGTGCGTACAGCTAGATGAAGTATATCGGTCTCATCATCACTTTTAATGACAGGTCGAACGTTTATACAAATCTCATACCCTAATAATTTACCCGACATGTCTGTTGTCTTCACTTCTCTGGTTAGCAGTCATTAGATTTCTTTTTAACTACAGCTTTCAGCAACAAATACTAACCTGCTCCAATATTATCTGGGCTTCTTATGATTTATGACTGCTTGCAAGTGATTCTAGAATACATTACGGCAAACATGAAGACAGAAAGTCAAAGTACAAGTTGTGGTCACAGTACATAAAAGTGACAATTGTGTAGTGACAAGCCCAGCATATGACTCCAGTACAGGTCCCATCCATCCAATGCTGGTGCAGTAAGCCCCAAATCTGGTCCAGCCCATCCCTCACCTCGCTGCCTTAGGGGGACCGTATCCACCAAGCACCCACATCCCAACACACCATTTCATTCCACACATAAGTTCATCATCTTACAGGGGGGTCTCTCACCTTACGCAGCTGCGAATGGAGCAAGAAGGGAGGAGAGTGAGGAGGAGAGGAGTGCCCAGAGAAGCTCAGCCAAATGTCAGAGGACATAAAACCAATCCCTCTGCAGGGAAGTGCCAGAAAGGAGATGTCGGGGACAGACCAGGGTAGGAGCCAGCAAAGGTGGGGTTAAGTGGGAGGGGAGGGCAGACTGTACAATTGGGAAGGAGGAGAGCCAGAGGAGGGAGGGGCTGTGTGACAGGGACAAGTGAAGGAGAGAAGTACTGCTGGAACCACACAGCATAATACGATGTTACTCCAAACGCTGGATCCCCTATACATCCGAACACTACAGTGTTTTATGCCACATTCCTGTACATCTGAGCAGTGTGATATGCTGGATCCCCTGTACCTCTGAGCAGTGTAATATACTGGATCCCCTGTACCTCTGAGCAGTGTGATATGCTGGATCCCCTGTACCTATGAGCAGTGTAATATACTGGATCCCCTCTACCTATGAGCAGTGTGATATACTGGATCCCCTGTACCTATGAGCAGTGTGATATACTGGATCCCCTGTACCTCTGAGCAGTGTGATATACCGGATCCCCTGTACCTATGAGCAGTGTGATCTACTGGATCCCCTGTACCTAAGAGTAGTGTGATCTACTGGATCCCATGTGACTAAGAGCAGTGTGATATACTGGATCCCCTGTACATCTGAGCAGTGTGATATACTGGATCCTCTGTACCTCTGAACAGTGTGATATACTGGATCCCCTGTAACTAAGAGGAGTGTGATATACTGGATCCCCTGTACCTATGAGCAGTGTGATATACCGGATCCCCTGTACCTATGAGCAGTGTGATATACTGGATCCCCTGTACCTATGAGCAGTGTGATATACTGCATCCCCTGTACCTATGAGCAGTGTGATATACTGGATCCCCTGTACCTATGAGCAGTGTGATATACTGCATCCCCTGTACCTATGAGCAGTGTGATATACTGGATCCCCTGTACCTCTGAGCAGTGTGATATACCGGATCCCCTGTACCTATGAGCAGTGTGATCTACTGGATCCCCTGTACCTAAGAGTAGTGTGATCTACTGGATCCCCTGTGACTAAGAGCAGTGTGATATACTGGATCCCCTGTACATCTGAGCAGTGTGATATGCTGGATCCCCTGTACCTCTGAGCAGTGTAATATACTGGATCCCCTGTACCTCTGAGCAGTGTGATATGCTGGATCCCCTGTACCTATGAGCAGTGTAATATACTGGATCCCCTCTACCTATGAGCAGTGTGATATACTGGATCCCCTGTACCTATGAGCAGTGTGATATACTGGATCCCCTGTACCTCTGAGCAGTGTGATATACCGGATCCCCTGTACCTATGAGCAGTGTGATCTACTGGATCCCCTGTACCTAAGAGTAGTGTGATCTACTGGATCCCATGTGACTAAGAGCAGTGTGATATACTGGATCCCCTGTACATCTGAGCAGTGTGATATACTGGATCCTCTGTACCTCTGAACAGTGTGATATACTGGATCCCCTGTAACTAAGAGGAGTGTGATATACTGGATCCCCTGTACCTATGAGCAGTGTGATATACCGGATCCCCTGTACCTATGAGCAGTGTGATATACTGGATCCCCTGTACCTATGAGCAGTGTGATATACTGCATCCCCTGTACCTATGAGCAGTGTGATATACTGGATCCCCTGTACCTATGAGCAGTGTGATATACTGCATCCCCTGTACCTATGAGCAGTGTGATATACTGGATCCCCTGTACCTCTGAGCAGTGTGATATACCGGATCCCCTGTACCTATGAGCAGTGTGATCTACTGGATCCCCTGTACCTAAGAGTAGTGTGATCTACTGGATCCCCTGTGACTAAGAGCAGTGTGATATACTGGATCCCCTGTACATCTGAGCAAGTGTGATATACTGGATCCCCTGTACCTAAGAGCAGTGTGATATACTGGATCCCCTGTAACTAAGAGCCGTGTGATATACTGGATCCCCTGTAACTAAGAGCCGTGTGATATACTGGATCCCCTGTACATCTGAGCAGTGTGATATACTGGATCCCCTGTACCTATGAGCAGTGTGATATACTCAATCCCCTGTACATCTGAGCAGTGTGATATACTGGATCCCCTGTACCTATGAGCAGTGTGATATACTGGATCCCCTGTACCTATGAGCAGTGTGATATACTGGATCCCCTGTACCTATGAGCAGTGTGATATACTGGATCCCCTGTACCTATGAGCAGTGTGATATACTGGATCCCCTGTACCTCTGAGCAGTGTGATATACCGGATCCCCTGTACCTATGAGCAGTGTGATCTACTGGATCCCCTGTACCTAAGAGTAGTGTGATCTACTGGATCCCCTGTGACTAAGAGCAGTGTGATATACTGGATCCCCTGTACATCCGAGCAAGTGTGATATACTGGATCCCCTGTACCTAAGAGCAGTGTGATATACTGGATCCCCTGTAACTAAGAGCCGTGTGATATACTGGATCCCCTGTACATCTGAGCAGTGTGATATACTGGATCCCCTGTACCTATGAGCAGTGTGATATACTCAATCCCCTGTACATCTGAGCAGTGTGATATACTGGATCCCCTGTACCTATGAGCAGTGTGATATACTGGATCCCCTGTACCTATGAGCAGTGTGATATACTGGATCCCCTGTACCTATGAGCAGTGTGATATACTGGATCCCCTGTACCTATGAGCAGTGGGATATACTGGATCCCCTGTACCTCTGAGCAGTGTGATATGCTGGATCCCCTGTACCTCTGAGCAGTGTGATATGCTGGATCCCCTGTACCTCTGAGCAGTGTAATATACTGGATCCCCTGTACCTCTGAGCAGTGTGATATGCTGGATCCCCTGTACCTCTGAGCAGTGTAATATACTGGATCCCCTCTACCTATGAGCAGTGTGATATACTGGATCCCCTGTACCTATGAGCAGTGTGATATACTGGATCCCCTGTACCTCTGAGCAGTGTGATATACCGGATCCCCTGTACCTATGAGCAGTGTGATCTACTGGATCCCCTGTACCTAAGAGTAGTGTGATCTACTGGATCCCCTGTGACTAAGAGCAGTGTGATATACTGGATCCCCTGTACATCTGAGCAGTGTGATATACTGGATCCTCTGTACCTCTGAACAGTGTGATATACTGGATCCCCTGTAACTAAGAGGAGTGTGATATACTGGATCCCCTGTACCTATGAGCAGTGTGATATACCGGATCCCCTGTACCTATGAGCAGTGTGATATACTGGATCCCCTGTACCTATGAGCAGTGTGATATACTGCATCCCCTGTACCTATGAGCAGTGTGATATACTGGATCCCCTGTACCTATGAGCAGTGTGATATACTGGATCCCCTGTACCTATGAGCAGTGTGATATACTGGATCCCCTGTACCTCTGAGCAGTGTGATATACCGGATCCCCTGTACCTATGAGCAGTGTGATCTACTGGATCCCCTGTACCTAAGAGTGGTGTGATCTACTGGATCCCCTGTGACTAAGAGCAGTGTGATATACTGGATCCCCTGTAACTAAGAGCCGTGTGATATACTGGATCCCCTGTAACTAAGAGCCGTGTGATATACTGGATCCCCTGTACATCTGAGCAGTGTGATATACTGGATCCCCTGTACCTATGAGCAGTGTGATATACTCAATCCCCTGTACATCTGAGCAGTGTGATATACTGGATCCCCTGTACCTATGAGCAGTGTGATATACTGGATCCCCTGTACCTATGAGCAGTGTGATATACTGGATCCCCTGTACCTATGAGCAGTGTGATATACTGGATCCCCTGTACCTATGAGCAGTGTGATATACTGGATCCCCTGTACCTATGAGCAGTGTGATATACTGGATCCCCTGTACCTCTGAGCAGTGTGATATACCGGATCCCCTGTACCTATGAGCAGTGTGATCTACTGGATCCCCTGTACCTAAGAGTAGTGTGATCTACTGGATCCCCTGTGACTAAGAGCAGTGTGATATACTGGATCCCCTGTACATCTGAGCAAGTGTGATATACTGGATCCCCTGTACCTAAGAGCAGTGTGATATACTGGATCCCCTGTAACTAAGAGCCGTGTGATATACTGGATCCCCTGTACATCTGAGCAGTGTGATATACTGGATCCCCTGTACCTATGAGCAGTGTGATATACTCAATCCCCTGTACATCTGAGCAGTGTGATATACTGGATCCCCTGTACCTATGAGCAGTGTGATATACTGGATCCCCTGTACCTATGAGCAGTGTGATATACTGGATCCCCTGTACCTATTAGCAGTGTGATATACTGGATCCCCTGTACCTATGAGCAGTGTGATATACTGGATCCCCTGTACCTCTGAGCAGTGTGATATACCGGATCCCCTGTACCTATGAGCAGTGTGATCTACTGGATCCCCTGTACCTAAGAGTAGTGTGATCTACTGGATCCCCTGTGACTAAGAGCAGTGTGATATACTGGATCCCCTGTACATCTGAGCAAGTGTGATATACTGGATCCCCTGTACCTAAGAGCAGTGTGATATACTGGATCCCCTGTAACTAAGAGCCGTGTGATATACTGGATCCCCTGTACATCTGAGCAGTGTGATATACTGGATCCCCTGTACCTATGAGCAGTGTGATATACTGGATCCCCTGTACATCTGAGCAGTGTGATATACTGGATCCCCTGTACCTATGAGCAGTGTGATATACTGGATCCCCTGTACCTATGAGCAGTGTGATATACTGGATCCCTTGTACCTATGAGCAGTATGATATACTTGATCCCCTGTACCTATGAGCAGCGTGATATACTGGATCCCCTGTACCTAAGAGCAGTGTTATATACTGGATCCCGTGTAACTAAGAGCAGTGTGATATACTGGATCCCCTGTACATCTGAGCAGTGTGATATGCTGGATCCCCTGTACCTCTGAGCAGTGTAATATACTGGATCCCCTCTACCTATGAGCAGTGTGATATACTGGATCCTCTGTACCTCTGAACAGTGTGATATACTGGATCCCCTGTAACTAAGGGGAGTGTGATATACTGGATCCCCTGTACCTATGAGCAGTGTGATATACCGGATCCCCTGTACCTATGAGCAGTGTGATATACTGGATCCCCTGTACCTATGAGCAGTGTGATATACTGGATCCCCTGTACCTATGAGCAGTGTGATATACTGGATCCCCTGTACCTATGAGCAGTGTGATATACTGGATCCCCTGTACCTATGAGCAGTGTGATATACTGGATCCCCTGTACCTCTGAGCAGTGTGATATACCGGATCCCCTGTACCTATGAGCAGTGTGATCTACTGGATCCCCTGTACCTAAGAGCAGTGTGATATACTGGATCCCCTGTAACTAAGAGCAGTGTGATATACTGGATCCCCTGTACATCTGAGCAGTGTGATATACTGGATCCCCTGTACCTATGAGCAGTGTGATCTACTGGATCCCCTGTACCTAAGAGCAGTGTGATATACTGGATCCCCTGTAACTAAGAGCAGTGTGATATACTGGATCCCCTGTACATCTGAGCAGTGTGATATACTGGATCCCCTGTACCTATGAGCAGTGTGATATACTGGATCCCCTGTACCTATGAGCAGTGTGATATACTGGATCCCTTGTACCTATGAGCAGTATGATATACTTGATCCCCTGTACCTATGAGCAGCGTGATATACTGGATCCCCTGTACCTAAGAGCAGTGTTATATACTGGATCCCGTGTAACTAAGAGCAGTGTGATATACTGGATCCCCTGTACATCTGAGCAGTGTGATATGCTGGATCCCCTGTACCTCTGAGCAGTGTAATATACTGGATCCCCTCTACCTATGAGCAGTGTGATATACTGGATCCTCTGTACCTCTGAACAGTGTGATATACTGGATCCCCTGTAACTAAGGGGAGTGTGATATACTGGATCCCCTGTACCTATGAGCAGTGTGATATACCGGATCCCCTGTACCTATGAGCAGTGTGATATACTGGATCCCCTGTACCTATGAGCAGTGTGATATACTGGATCCCCTGTACCTATGAGCAGTGTGATATACTGGATCCCCTGTACCTATGAGCAGTGTGATATACTGGATCCCCTGTACCTATGAGCAGTGTGATATACTGGATCCCCTGTACCTCTGAGCAGTGTGATATACCGGATCCCCTGTACCTATGAGCAGTGTGATCTACTGGATCCCCTGTACCTAAGAGCAGTGTGATATACTGGATCCCCTGTAACTAAGAGCAGTGTGATATACTGGATCCCCTGTACATCTGAGCAGTGTGATATACTGGATCCCCTGTACCTATGAGCAGTGTGATATACTGGATCCCCTGTACATCTGAGCAGTGTGATATACTGTATCCCCTGTACCTATGAGTAGTGTGATATACTCAATCCCCTGTACATCTGAGCAGTGTGATATACTGGATCCCCTGTACCTAAGAGCAGTGTGATATACTGGATCCCCTGTAACTAAGAGCAGTGTGATATACTGGATCCCCTGTACATCTGAGCAGTGTGATATACTGGATCCCCTGTAACTAAGAGCAGTGTGATATACTGGATCCTCTGTACATCTGAGCAGTGTGATATACTGGATCCCCTGTACCTATGAGCAGTGTGATATACTGGATCCCTTGTACCTATGAGCAGTGTGATATACTCAATCCCCTCTACCTATGAGCAGTGTGATATACTCGATCCCCTCTACCTATGAGCAGTGTGATATACTGGATCCCCTCTACCTATGAGCAGTGTGATATACTCAATCCCCTGTACCTATGAGCAGTGTGATATACTGGATCCCCTGTACCTATGAGCAGTGTGATTGAGCAGTGTGATATACTGGATCCCCTGTACCTATGAGCAGTGTGATGAACTGGATCCCCTGTACCTATGAGCAGTGTGATATACTGGATCCCATGTACCTATGAGCAGTGTGATATACTGGATCCCCTGTACCTAAGAGCAATGTGATATACTGGATCCCCTGTACCTATGAGCAGTGTGATATACTGGATCCCGTGTACCTATGAGCAGTGTGATATACTGGATCCCCTGTACCTATGAGCAGTGTGATATACTGGATCTCCTGTACCTATGAGCAGTATGATATGCTATATCAATAATTGCTGGATGCTGGATAATCAAGGGCACCACATCCTTATATTGTAAATATTGTGATAGGAAAGAGATCTCTTTTCTTTCACAGTGTGATATACTGGATCCCCTGTGCCTTTGAGCAGTGTGTTATACTGGATCCCCTGTGCCTTTGAGCAGTGTGATATACTGGGCCCCCTATACCTTTGAGCAGTGTGATATACTGCAGCCCACACCTATGAGTAGTGTGATATACTGGATCCCCTGTACCCTTGAGCAGTGTGTTTATACTGGATCCCCTGTACCCTTGAACAGTGTGTTTATACTGGATCCTCTGTACCTTTAAGCAGTGTGTTATACTGGATCCCCTGCACCTTGGAGCAGTGTGTTATGCTGGGTCCCCTGTACCTTGGAGCAGTGTGTTATACTGGATCCCCTGTACCTCTGAGCAGCGTGTTATACTGGATGACCTATACCACTGAGCAGTGTGTTAAACTGGATCACCTGTACCACTGAGTAGTGTTTGATACCGGATCTTCTGTAGCACTGAGCAATGTGTTATACTGGACCACTGTACCTTTAAATAGTGTTTTATACCAGATCCCCTGTACATCTGTGCAGTGTGTTACACTGGATCCCCTGTACCTATGAGACTTTAATGGATAAATTATGTGACTAAACACAGATGTTTACTTATCTGGAAGTGAGAGAATGTTGTTTTATCCATAAGTCTTCAGTTTTACCACACCTGTGCCCTTTGTGTTTTTTTTCTCTGTCTTCTTGTGAGGATCACCCCAAATCTACCAGAGGAGCTACAGGATCCATTGCCTTTACCCAATGGATGATCATATTGGACTCCATGGACCATGGGTCTAACTAAGCTATAACTGACATACATACAGTGTGCTGCCCAGATTACAATCTTCTTGCTGTGTCCCTTTCTTTCTGTATCTTTGAGCAATGTTGGGGTAACAAAAATAAAATTAAATAGGGGCATGGCCCCATGGAATTATCACCCCTATAACCTCCTTTTATTTAATTTATTAGTCAAATCACTGATTGAATCACATTAACTTTATTACATATTAAGTTTTAATGAGATTGTGGCCTGATTTATTCTTTCTGCTTCTCTTTCAGGTACCAAACTGTCGTTAAGCCGGCCATACATAGATCGAAAATTTGGGTGGTTCATCAGGGACTAGACAAATTTTGATCCATGTATGGGCACTGTGAATTTACAGAAGTCATTTTGAACATTCATGAACAGCTTGCTTATGGTTGGGATCTGTGATTGGCCCACATCAATCACATGATGATGCCTGGCTACCTGTACCATGTGATCAGTTGTAGCCAATCACAAATTAGAGCCATACATGGATCGAAATTTGGGTGGTTCATCAGGGACTAGATGAATTTTGATCCATGTATGGGCACTGTGGATTTACAGAAGGCATTTTGAACATTCATGAACAGCTTGCTTACGGTTGGGATCTATGATTGTCCCACATCAATCATATTTGACTACCTGTACCATATGATCAGCTGTAGCCATTGACAAATTAGAGCCATAAGCCCTAAACAAGCAAGCCATAGAGCCATAAGCAAGCTGTTCATGGAGGTTATCCTATTCATGACAATATTGCTTTTACTGTGATCATCACTGTATAGGCAGTGTAAAAATCCCTGATCACTCCCCAGTGTAGCACACTGAACTACTCTGATGATAGGATGTACAAAAAAAAAGTAAAAATTACAAAAAAAGAGAAAAAAAATTACATTGAATAACATTTTTTTTTTTTTTTTTTTTTTACATACTGTTACCAGTTAGTATCTCTGATCACTGTCACACCAGTCATGTGACGATACTGTACTGCACTAGTGACAGTATGTAAAAAAAAAAAAAAAATTGAGATTTTTTTTTTCATTTAACTCAACTTTCCAAAACATTGTGACAAAAAATGACAAATTCAAAAATCTCGCCATGCCTCTTACTAAATACCTTGGACTGTTTACTTTCTAAAAAGGAGTTATTTGGGGGGTATTTGTACTGTCCTGGCATTTTAAGGGCCTCGACAAATGAGATAGGCCATCAGTACATCAGGATTGACCAATTTTCAAATATACATAACATAGTTTGTAGACGCTATAACTTTCACACAAACCAATTAATGTACATTGTTGGTATTTATTTATTTATTTATTTTTTTATCAAAGACATGTAGCAGAAAAAATTTGGCCTACAAGTATGAAGAAATTAGATTTTATTGAATATGTTTTATAACGGAATATTGAAAATATTGCCCCCCCCCACCCCACAATTTTTTGTTTTTTTTTTGTTTTTTATAATAGAAAATAAAAACCCCATTGTGATCAAATACCACCAAAAGAAAGCTCAATTTGTGTTAAAAAAATGATATCTTATTATCATTATTATACAGGATATACTGTATCTAGCACCAACAGTTTGCGTAGCACTTTACAATAAAAGGGAGACAATATAGCAACAATGCAATTCAATACAAGAGGGTTAGGAGGGATATACATTTTATTTATGTACAGTGTAGAGCTGGGCGATTTTCTAAAAAAAAAAAAAAAAAAAAAAAATCTGCGATTAAAAAAAACTAAAAAAACTAAATTCACGATTCAAATTGAGTTTTTTTTCTTTTTGATGACACCGCGCCGGTCCTGAGCAGCTGCGGGCAGGAGTTTTTAGGCGCAGCTCCTCAGGACCGGCGCGGTATCCTGGTAAAAAAAAAAAAAATCGATTTGCTGAAAATTTGACTCGATTTGGAGTCTCAACTCGATTCAAGATTCAAATCGATTTTTTCCCCAGCCCTAGTACAGTGTTGCATGATCAAGCAATTGCTAGTTAATGTAGCACAGTGCTAAACAGCAAAAAAATGCTCTGGTAATGAAGGAAGTAAAACCTTCCAGAGGTCAAGTAGTTAAATGAAAAAAAACTATTATTATTTCTAAAACCCAATAAACGGGCTGTGGCCTAATTTTTTCCACCTTCTGATTTGTATATATACTTCTTTTATATAGTCATTTGTTTTCAGGGGACATATAGGGGTGTACAATCCCATGTTTTTTACTGGAACCTCTGTAACTCTGAGCAGAGTTTTTATACTTTATCTTCTGTTTGAGTCCTGTTTTATATATTCTATGTACCTCCTGTACCACAGAGAAGTGTACACATAGGTATAATGTTTTATACTGTTATCCCATTATCTTAGTACTGTACACTCCATGGAATGGCTTATATACAGATTTTGTGTACTATACCATACCTCCCAACTTTTTGAGATGGGAATGAGGGACACCTATCAGCAAAAGCAGGCAGGCATAGGACACACCCCTTGCCACGCCCCCTTAAAGGAGAATTTTACAAAAAAACAAGATTGGTTAAACCAACGAGTGCTTTTTTTTACCACTACTTTTCCTTTATATTGACTCTTGGAAATTAAAAATGCAGCAATTTAGAAATCAGATGAAAGGTTTAGCGCTGCAAAACACTTTTTGATAGATAAAACGTGCATTTTATATAGATCTATATAGATCAGACCAAATTGAGGGACAAATGAGGAGGAAAGAGCAACAGAGGGATATTGCTCCAAATCAGGGACAGTCCCTCAAAATCAAGGACAGTTGAGAGCTATGCTATACTGTATTTTTTATATTCCTGATCAGCTTGCACACACGCATAGTGTTTTGTGTACCTCTCAAGCTGCCCCTTAGTGCCCATATACACTGCTCTGCAATACACCAGAAAACAGTGAAGGCTGCATTTTCTCGCAGCAATCTCCATGATGTTTTGTGAATGACTAACCCTTGACTAAAAGCTCCATGCTGTCTTGATAGAAATAATATTTTCATGACTAACAACTCTAGTGCAGTCATTCTCAACCAGGGTTCCGTGGATCCCTGGGGTTTCTTTCAGGAGGTTGCTAAGGGTTCCTTGAGCTGTGACTGATGGACCACCTATTTGATGATGCCTACAGAGTTCAAGGTTCAGCACAACTTAGCACAGCCAGCAGCATGACACCAAATATCTTTTTAACTGTCTTTAAGGGTAGAATTCTAACCACCACTTTAAGGGGAACATTCTTCCTATTGACTACCAATATAAGGAGCATGTGAGCCCTGCTGATTTGGTTTTAATAAGGGTTCCTCGAGACATGAAAATTATTCCTCTAGAGTTAAAAGGTTGAGAAAGCCTGTCCTAGTGGATAATGGTTAAAGGAATTCTATGGTTACAGCATACACTTTCGTTTTATAAGCCTTGAAATAATACAAACAATAGTTTTATTTGACAATCCAATATAAACTTACTTGAAAAATCTCCTTTCATGCTGTGAGTTCAGCCTGGCCCGCCTAGTGGTCATCTCTTTTCTTCACAACTTCCTGGATTCCCAGCATACTTTGCAGCTTTTCCTCTGCTTTTTACTTTCAATTTCTAAGGACAACAAATCCCATGGTACCTTGCTGCATGCAATCAGTGATTCCTGTGCTGACTCCGCCTACCGAAACTCCTCCTCTCATCACCGTTGTAGTTCAGAATGCAGATGTTGTAAAATTTCCTGCGACCTATGAAAACCGCTCACCCCATCACTTCCGGTGCGGCTCCGTCACTGAAACAGCTGACGGCGGGCCTGTACCGCGCATGCGCCAATCCCCTGACATTAACAGCGCATGCGCAGTATATTTATTTTCACGGTGGAGAAAAATTCTAGCCTCAAGTGGGCGGAGACTTGCAGCTGAACAGATGGTTAGAACGTCAGCAGCAGCCCCGCCCACCCCACGATTTTCTTCACTGGTCAAGAAAAATTATGGCTTCAAGCTGTATTAGCGCATGCGCGGGATATTTGTTCAGCGGTCGACCAAAATTATGGACTCACTCAAGCGGGCGGAGACTTGCTGGGAGGGAGAGATAGGGCGGAGCTTGGAGAGGGGGCGGGGCCCCGTGCATAGCACTGACTACATATACAGTACATTGTTCTGCCAATAAATACGCCTCACTGTGCCCAGAAATCGCCACCTCACTGCGCCCAAAAAATGCCACCTCACTGCGACCAGAAATCGCCGCCTCACTGCGACCAGAAATCGCCGCCTCACTGCGCCAAGCAAACGCCACCTCACTGCGCCCAGAAATTGCCACCTCACTGCGCCAAGCAAACGCCACCTCACTGCACCCAGAAATCGCCACCTCACTGCGCCCAAAAAATGCCGCCTCACTGCGACCAGAAATCGCTGCCTCACTGCGACCAGAAATCGCCGCCTCACTGCGCCCAGCAAACGCCACCTCACTGTGCCCAGAAATCGCCCGCCTCACTGTGCCCAGCAAACGCCACCTCACTGCGCCCAGAAAACGCCTCACTGTGCCCAAAAAATGCTGCCTCACTGTGCCCAGCAAATGCCTCACTGTGCCCAAAAAATGCCCCTCACTGTGCCCAGCAAACGCCACCTCACTGTGCCCAACAAACGCCACCTCACCATGCCCAGAAAACGCCTCACTGTGCCCAGCAAATGCCTCACTGCGCCCAAAAAATGCCGCCTCACTGTGCCCAGCAAAAGCCTCACTGTGCCCAGCGAACACCGCCTCACCGTGCCCAGCAAACGCTGGCTCACTCTGCCCATCAAACGCAACCACTGTGCCCATAAATTGCCGCCACTGTGCTATCAAACACAGCCACTGTACCCATCCATTTCTGCCCGATTGTCAAGCCGTAGCTGTGCTCCCTGGGGATATGCTGATCACCCATCTGTGCTGCTGGAGGGAGCCCAGAGGGGCATAAATGAGGGACCTGCATGTCATGGTAAGTGAGACCATCCCATATCCCACTCCATCTTTCCAGAGAACAGGGACCCCCTTCCACCCCCCCCCCCCCAGGAAAGGGAACCCCTCCCCCCCTCTGAGGACAGGGACCCCCTCCCCCCAAGACAGAGACCCCCTTCTCCCCCCTGAGGACAGGGAAACCTTCTCCCCCCTGAGGACAGGGACCCCCTTCTCTCCTGAGGACAGGGACCCCCTTCTCTCCTGGGGACAGGGACCCCCTTCTCTCTTGGGGACAGGGACCCCCTTCTCTCTTGGGGACAGGAACTCTATCTCCCTTGGAAACGGGGACTTCATCTCACCTAGGGACCCCATCTGCCCTGGGGATCAGGACCCCACCTCCCCTAAGTACAGGAACCTGATCACCCTGTGTGCACCAACCTCACTGCCCTGCCGTCCATGTGTCCTGTGTGAGGGCCCTCCTGTGACAGCTCTTATAAGGACTTCACCCCACTGTGTGATTCCCCTACATGACTGATCCCTCTGTGTCCAAAACTTACACGGGGAACCCCTCTGTTTGCTCCCCCTACACGTCTGCATACTCTGACCACCACCTGTACCATTTCCACATCCACTGACTGCCTCCCGTATCCTGTGCACATGTTCCGACCACCTCTTGTACTATGTCTGTAACCTCTAGCCACCTCCCGTGTCCTGTCTGAAATCTCTGACTATCTCTTGTCTTTTAACGTGTCTGCAGTCTCCTAGGGGGAGTCTGGAGAGGAATCAAGAGTGAGAGCACCGCCAGGATTGGGATTACGGGAGGAGTCAGATGTGTATGGACTGGGGAGAAGAGACTATAGAATAAAAACCAGAACCACCAACCTGGAGCCGTCTAACTGAGCCCTGCACGCTGCACTGGAGAGGAGGTCAGTGACAAGAGGGCATTGATATAAAGGTTTCCCATCATCTCAGTAACACCCCCCCCTAGTGTATTCACTCTGCGGAAGGTGGTCTCTGGTCACCAGAGTCCCCCCCCCCCCACATAACATTTCCCGGCATTCCCCTTTACATTAGAGTCCGCAGGATTCTTCCCCAAGGCAAAGGAAAATGCTACAGAGCATGATCTAAGGAGGAACTCTGATGTAAGGGGTGCTCTGGTCACCAGAGACCACCTTATATCAGAGTCCACTGCATTCCCATTTACATCAGACTTCCCACTTACATCAGGGTCTGCAGCATTTCCCTTTGCATCAGGGTTCGCAGAGTTCCCCCTGTTAGATTAGAAGGGATGGAGGCCCAGAGACATGTCCAGAGTACACAGAGGATACATGGGATAGATTAGAAGGGATGGAGACCTACAGATATGTCCAGAGTACACAGAGGATACATGGGATAGATTAGAAGGGATGGAGACCTACAGACATGTCCAGAGTACACAGAGGATACATGGGATAGATTAGAAGGGATGAAGGCCCAGAGACATGTCCAGAGTACACAGAGGATACATGGGATAGATTAGAAGGGATGGAGACCTACAGACATGTCCAGAGTACAAAGAGGATACATGGGTTAGATTAGAAGGGATGGAGACCTACAGACATGTCCAGAGTACACAGAGGATACATGGGTTAGATTAGGGAGGGAGCCAGCGTTTGCTGGGCACGGTGAGGTGGTGTTCGCTGGGCACAGTGAGGCGTTTGCTGGGCACAGTGAGGCGGCATTTTTTGGGCACAGTGAGGCGTTTGCTGGGCACAGTGAGGCGTTTTATGGGCATGGTGAGGTGGCGTTTGTTGGGCACAGTGAGGTGGCGTTTGCTGGGCACAGTGAGGGGAATTTTTTGGGCACAGTGAGGTGGCGTTTGCTGGGCACAGTGAGGGGAATTTTTTGGGCACAGTGAGGCAGCATTTTTTGGGCACAGTGAGGCGTTTGCTGGGCGCAGTGAGGTGGCGTTTGCTGGGCACAGTAAGGCGGCGATTTCTGGGCGCAGTGAGGTGGCGTTTGCTGGGCGCAGTGAGGCGGCGATTTCTGGTCGCAGTGAGGCAGCGATTTCTGGTCGCAGTGAGGTGGCATTTTTTGGGCGCAGTGAGGTGGCAATTTCTGGGCGCAGTGAGGTGGCGATTTCTGGGCGCAGTGAGGTGGCGTTTGCTTGGCGGAGTGAGGTGGCGATTTATGGGCGCAGTGAGGTGGCATTTGCTGGGCGCAGTGAGGCGGCGATTTCTGTTCGCAGTGAGGCAGCGATTTCTGGTCGCAGTGAGGCGGCATTTTTTGTGCGCAGTGAGGTGGCGATTTCTGGGCGCAGTGAGGTGGCGATTTCTGGTCGCAGTGAGGCGGCGATTTCTGGTCGCAGTGAGGCGGCGATTTCTGGTCGCAGTGAGGCAGCGATTTCTGGTCGCAGTGAGGCGGCATTTTTGGGCGCAGTGAGGTGGCGATTTCTGGGCGCAGTGAGGTGGCGTTTGCTTGGCGCAGTGAGGTGGCGATTTCTGGTCGCAGTGAGGTGGCGTTTGCTGGGCACAGTGAGACGGCGATTTCTGGGCACAGTGAGGCGGCATTTTTTGGGCGCAGTGAGGTGGCGATTTCTGGGCACAGTGAGGCGTATTTATTGGCAGAACAATGTACTGTATATGTAGTCAGTGCTATGCACGGAGCCCCGCCCCCTATCCAAGCTCCGCCCCCTCTCTAAGCTCCGCTCTATCTCTCCCTCCCAGCAAGTCTCCACCCGCTTGAGTGAGTCCATAATTTTGGTCGACCGCTGAACAAATATCCCGCGCATGTGCTAATACAGCTTGAAGCCATAATTTTTCTTGACCAGTGAAGAAAATCGTGGGGTGGGCGGGGCTGCTGCTGACATTCTAACCATCTGTTTAGCTCTGCCCGCCCACCCGCAAGTCTCCACCCACTTGAGGCTAGAATTTTTCTCCACCGTGAAAATAAATATACTGCGCATGCGCTGTTAATGTCAGGGGATTGGCGCATGCGCGGTACAGGCCCGCCGTCAGCTGTTTCAGTGACGGAGCCGCACCGGAAGTGACGGGGTGAGCGGTTTTCATAGGTCGCAGGAAATTTTACAACACAGGCTCTGTGCAGTGTGTGTGACACACCAGTGCTTATTCATAGGATATTGTGAATAGGTGTCACAGAACTGAAAAAAGTAAATGCATGGGATTCTTCACAAAGTTTCAAAACAATGTGGAAATTAATTTTAAATTTTACATTTTGACCATGAATACACTTTAAAGTATAGCTAAAGGCAAAACTATTTAAAATCCATATTTAACCCAAAACCAAACATGTAATATATTGCAGCTTACTAAGCCCCATACACACTATCAGATTTTCTGCTGAGTTTTTCCTTCAGATTTACCAAAACCATGTAGTGCAAGAGCCTGCCTGATTGCATACAAATTGAAACTCCTAAGGTTTGACCTCATATTATATGGTTTTGGTAAATCTGCAGAAAAAAAACCAGCAGAAAATCTGATAGTGTGTATGGGGCTTTAGATGTGGTGGCTCCATTGGTTTTAGTTTTTTAATGCTTTTTCCCCAACTCTGTTTTCATCTGGCAATCTGGTCAGTAACACGCTTCCTGTATTAGAGTGCTCCCACTCTGGATGAATGAGCACAGGGGCACCTTTAGACAGCAGAACTATCAGTCTGGGGGGAGAGAAGTGTTAGATATACTAGCAGATTTAAAGTGGTTGTAAACCCTTACATATACCCAATGAAGTGACTGGCCTTAGGTGTTACAGAAAGCTTATCTGAGCTGTCAGAAAATAGGCAACAGGGAGCTGAAGTTACACACTGCAGAGTACAGTGAGGAGAGCTCTGAGAGCTGATTGGAGGGAGGATACACACCCTTCTTCACACAGCACATAGGAACAGAGCTGAAGCTGTTAATCACCGTCTGTGTGATGTTGCTCTCTCCCAGATACCTTTTTTCTCTTAGTGTCAGGAACACTTGCCAGATATATACTGTGATTCTGTACTTGACAAATATGCTGCAGAAATCTTCCTCCACTAAGTCTGGCTGCAGCCATTTTAACTGTGGGCAGCTGAAGCTGCTGCCTGTTCGCTCCCTAGATTTACACAGAGGCACACCCCCAGCTCTGCATTACTACATCCTACATCCTTTATTGGCCCTCTTATGACTCCCCCCCTTTTTGCTATATAAATTAAAAAGTCTGAAAATCTTAAAAAATAATGTTTTTTTACATTTTTTGTTATAAAATTTTGCAAATAAATAATTGTAATACATGTAGGCCAAAACTGAATCTTTTTCTGGTAAAAAAATGACCCAAATCAGTGTATATTATTAAGTCTGTGTGAAAGTTATTGTGTCCACAAACTACGGTATATAGATGCGTCTCAAAAAATGTATTTCAGTAATTCAATAAAAAAAAAAGTGAAACTTGTATATTATATAGATTCATTACGCACAAAGTGATATATGTCAAGCATTTCTTTCTTTTCATTTTCATTTTGGCTTACAGCTGAATGAAACCCAAAATTCAGTATCTCAGAAAATGTAGAATATTGTGAAAGAGTTCAATATTGTAGACTCATGGTGTCACACTCTAATCAGCTAACGCAAAACACCTGTGAGCCTTTAAATGGTCTCTCAGTCTGGTTCAGGCGGTTACACAATCATATGGAAGACTACTGACCTGACAGTTGTCCAAAAGATAGTCATTGACACCCTTCACAAGAAGGGTAAGTCACAAAGGTCATTGCTAAAGAAGCTGGCTGTTCACAGAGTGCTGTATCCAAGTATATTAATGATAAGTTGAGTGGAAGGAAAAAGTGTGGTAGAAAAAGGTGCCCAAGCAACAGGGATAACTACAGCCTTGAGTGGATTGTGAAGCAAAGGCCATTCAAGAATTTGTGGGAAATTCACAAGGAGTTGACTATGGCTGGTGTCAATGCTTCAAGTGCCACCACACACAGATGCTTCCCTCTGCAAACTAGCTTTATGGAAATGCTGATTTCATTTTCTAGCAGGACTTGGCACGTGCCCACACTGCCAAAAGTACCAATACCTGATTTAATGATCATGATATCACTGTGCCTGATTGGCCAGAAAACTCGCCTGACCTAAACCCCATAGAGAATCTATAAGGAATTGTCAAGAGGAAGATGAGAGACACCAGACCCAACAATGCAGACCAGTTTAAGGCCGCTATTAAAGCAACCTGGGCTTTCATAAAACCTCAGCAGTGCCACAGGCTGATTGCCTCCATGGCATGCTGCAGTGATGCACTAATTAATTCAAAAGGAACCCGACCAAGTACTGAGTGCATACTAAATTGTACATAAACATACTTTTCAGGAAGCCAACATTTCTGTATTAAAAATCATTTTTATTGGTCTTATGTTTCATAGTTAGTAAGGTCGAATAAAGACACCAGTCCATCCAGTTCAACCTGAGTGAGTGCCTACAATTGTCCCTATCCTTGCACATTGCACACTCATGTTTGTCCCTACCCTCAAGGAGCCCACAATCCAAGGTCCCCATTCATATACTAGGCTAATTAACCTACCTGCATGTCTTTGGATTGTGGGAAGAAACCAGAGTACCCGGAGGAAACCCACGCAAACTCCAGGCAGGTAGTGTGGTGGTTGGGATTCAAACCAGCGACTCTTCTTACTGCTAGGTGAGAGTGCTAACCACTACACCACATATGTGTATATGCAAATTTTCCGAGATACTTAATTTTGGGTTTTCACTAGCTGTAAGCCATAATCATCAAAATTGAAAGAAAGAAATGCTTGAGATATATCACTCTGTGTGTAATGAATCTATATAAAATATATGAGTTATACTTTTTGAATTGAATTACGGAAATAAATTAACTTTTTGATTTTCAAATTTTTTGATATGCACCTGTATATCTGAAAATGTATCAATCTTGATGTACTGACATCCTATTTCATTCCCTGAGGCCCTAAAATGTCAGAACAGTACACATATTTCCCAAATAACCCATTTTTGCAAAGTACACATGCAGATGGATTTAGTAAGAGGCATTGAGAATTTTAAAGGTTTTTTCCCACAATTCTTTGAAAAATTAAAAAAGTGAATAAAATGTGTTTTTATTTCCACAGTATAAAGATAAAAATATTGTACGGACTCCATGCACAGCGCTCAAGCACTTTTCACTGAGAAAGATACCAAATTATTGTGACTTCATACACAGTATTAAAAGTAGATTTCCAACATAAACCAAACTAGTCTTATGCCACGTACACACGATCGGAATTCTCGTCGGAAAAAGCTCTGATGGTTTTTACGACGGAATTCCGCTCAAGTTGTCTTGCCTACACACGGTCACACCAAATTCCGATCGTTTATAACGCGGTGAAGTACAACACGTACGACGGGACTAGAAAAAGGAAGTTCAATAGCCAGTAGCCAATAGCTTCCATCTCGTAGTTGAATCTGAGCATGCGTGATTTTTGGGCGTGTCGGAATTGCATACACACGATCGGAATTTCCGTTAGAACGTTTTTCCTTCGGGAAAATTGAGAACATGCTATCAATTTTTGGCTGGCGGAAATTCGGAGAGGCTAAATTCCGATGGAGCATACACATGGTTGCATTTTCTTTTTCTGGCCGGAATTCCGATCGTGTGTACGCGGCATTAGAAATTCTCCCTACCTTCTCCTAACACCTATGCTGACTAACCTGTGTCTAAAAAAGTATATACTTAGCAATTTTCAGTCTGCTTTGGTCCCAGTCATAGGATTCGGCTCCCCTCTGTCAGCCAGAGGTGGCTGCAGGGGAGAAGAGAGGCCACCCACAATGTCTGGAACATGGGAGCCTATAGATGACATCACTGCTTCCAGATTTCCCAGCCATTATTGAGCATTTTCTCCATCCCTCTGCAGCTGGCTGACACAGCAGCATAAAACCAAAGCATCTAATCAAAAGTGTGTTACTTTTGCTGAAAAAAGCCCCCAAAACATTGTAATGAGGAAATGCACAGTTTTTATATTTGACTTGGCTGTGTTGTTAAAAAGATCCATGTCAGCCAGTTAAAAGTGTATGCGTGGATTAAATCTAAAATTACATATTCAGCACAGCTCTCCAATACAGGCATATTTCCTCATGTTATGTCTATTTAAAAATGCTGCAGCTACTGAAAGGTATTGGATGATCTTACCAGAAATGCAATCAACTCCTAACTTATTGTATGGGAGAGGAGCAAGTGCTGAGAGAGTAAACAGGGAGAAATAATGCCGTGTACACGCGATCAAAGTCCGCCGGACAATCCCACGGACTTTGCAGCTGAGGTCCACCAGACTTTCAAGCGAATGGACTTGTCCACACACGATCACTCCAAAAGTTTGGCGGATTTGAACGTGATGCCGTAGAATAAGAAAGTTCATAACCAGTAGCCAATAGCTGCCCTAGCATCGGCTTTAGTTCCCCGGACTAGCACAAGCTGAGTTCGGGGGACAATTTTGAAGCAAGTCTTCTTTCTAAGTCCGCCGGACTTTTGGGAAGAAATAGTCCGGTGGAGCCCACACAGACTCTGGTCCACCTGATAGTCCGATCGTGTGTACGTGGCATAAGGCTTCATTCACACCTGTTCGCGGGCAATAAATTAACGCTGCAATCACAGTAAAGCATGACGCTGTCACCCAAAAGAAGCTCATGTTCCTTTTCAAGTGACAAGCATAGTGCATTACGATTGTAGCACAATTTTCCCATGCAACAATCATGATAAAATCGCAGCACGGTTGGGGTGCCATTAAGAAATAATGGCACCACAAATGCATCCCACGTTTTCCAGCGATTTGAAATTGCAGGCAGAAGCACGCCAATTCTGCCCACGATAAGGTGTGATTGGAGCCTTATATAGACGAGTAGAGTGAAGCGTTTGGGCATCCTCCAAACTCATCAATAGCCCAACTCCAAACTCATGCTATTTTTGTTTTTTTTACTCTAGTGAGCTGTGTGCCTTGCAGCCTGCCTTTTTTGTTAACGTGAGCTGTGGGGCACTAATAACCTGGTCATTGGAGTAAAAGAAAAGTGTGAGTTCTAAAATTCCATCAGAGATGTTTTTGGAGAATGCTCAAGATCATCTCTAGAGATGAGGAAAAGGGGATGTGTAGCCTTAGTCATGCAGAGAATAACTCTGCTTGTGGTTTTAGTGCAACAGTTACATTGCTGTCAACCACTTGCTATGGTAAGTTAGGAATTGACTGCAGTTCTTCTGAAAATGGGGAAATGTGTATGTATTGGAGTGTTGTGCAGTGTTCTCTTCACAGTGATCCAACACAACACCCCTCATTGCCAAGCTAGTTGGAGCTGCTCAATCCCCAATGTGGGGAGCATGGGCTTTTAGCTAAGCTCTAGCTGTGGCTCCGCGGTGGCATCAGTGGTACATTCAAATGGGTGATTAGCACACCATGAAATTTACAGCAGTTACTACATGTCACGTGTAGAATAAAAAGGTTATGGCGCTAAACCCTATCAGTGATGTGATAGGTTAACCTATCAAAACCTGGTGTTTAATTTTTTATATAAAAAGAAAAAACTGTTGGCAGTAGCGTGCAAACAATAATTTTATCCTAATTGGAAAATGTGTGTGTGGTCAATGTGGAATCAATATTCGTGTTCCATCATAATTATAATCAAAGTGGATATTAAGTTATCTTATACGTATCAGCCTACTATGGGTGGGTACTAAAAACATGTAAACATTCATTTAGGTGTGCAAAATGGTGAAAATGTTGTTTGCATTCAACAATGTGCTAGTTCAGAACAGACTGTGCAAACATGTGCAAAATATGTGCAAAAAACAACTAAGGATCAGAACAACCAGGGATCAGAAATATATTCAACCAATAATCGCATGAAGACGCAAAATAAGGAAACAACTAGGGATCAGAACAACCAGGGATCAAAAATATATTCAACCAATAATCGCATGAGGACGCATCTATGTCCAATGTAAGTCCAAAATTAATGTTTGGCTTAATGATACTGCCTCTTCAGATTATTGTTGTAATTGATGCATAAAGTCAATAGGGAATATTTGATTCACTCGTGCAAATGGTGCGGGTTTTCAATTAGAGAACTTCATCCCCGGTGCGCCACTCAGTGCTATAGTATGTGAATGCTCTCACCAGAGTTAATGCCCCTTATGGGGCTGGATGGACCTTCACAATGTAAGCCACTGTGCCGCTCTCTGGCTGCTGCTGGTGCGCTGGGTGAAGCTTCGTTATTCCGTCCGTATGGTATCCAACGTTAATTATGTATGAGGAAAGACATATCCATAGTGTAATACATTCTTAACCAGATCGTTCGTTTATTAGTATTAAAAACTACTCACATTTGACATTACATGTCACGTACCTGGTCCTGAAGCCGAAATGCTGAGAGGGCTCTCCTTGCGGCTGAGTGCTCAGTGTCCCTGAAGGTGGAAACAGGGAACATGATTCCCAAACAACCAGGGATTTTAGGATGTCCCACAGATGAGAGATGCAGGTGTGAAGATTTCTCTGTAGTTTGATACCAGATGAGGTGAGCAGTAGGACCCAGGAGAGCTGATGGTTGTGCGGGCTGCACAGCAGGAAGCAGGTTGCAGTGGTAACTGCAGCAAGCAGGATATAGCAGGTAAGTACTGCAAGCTGGAGCAACAGGTGGGTACTGCAGGTAGGCACCAAGGCAGATCACAGCAGACAGGGCAAAGCAGAAGGCGTAGTCAGAGACAGATGCAAAGGTCAGTGAGCCAGTGGTCAGCAGTGGAACTCCGTTGGAAAGACCGTCAGAGTTTATTCTGATGGAAAAAACAGTCGTGTGTACGCGGCATTAGTGTTCAGCTATAACTCTGTGTTGTCATATCCTGAAGATAGAGTGACTGAGCTCTAAAAATAAAGCGAAACGTCTTGGGACATGTAGTCCAGGGAGCCAAGATTTGCATTCAGCCGGGCCATTTTGATCTACAAATATCAGCTGGCTGGAGAAGAGGAACAGGATGCTGGAAGAGGGAATAAAGGGCCTGTGAGTGGGCAGGATCTTCCTCTTGGGACCTCGGCCTGGAACTGTGAGCAAGTGACATGTGCCAGTGTGTGCTGTGGCCGAATCACGGTCTGTGCTACAAGGAGAGAGAGAGTTGTTGCGTGAGGATGCAGGAGCATCAACTGCCAGCTACTTCTGACTGTTCAGCGGTAGCCTGGAGGCCGCTCATCACACGTCCATGCCAGATCCAGCCGAGCTGAAGCGTGGTGTGACACCAGAAAAGATTATCCCTTGAGCAGGGTTCTACCAAGGCCTATCGCGGAGACCCACCTCACTTTCATTACCAAGAGTCGTTGGGACTGGTGAGCGGGCACTTGCCCATTCTATTACCACAAGAGACACTGCATGCAGACACCATTGTTTTGTTCTATGCCTAAGCCTGTAGGACCTGGTGCTACAATGACTCTCTGTAGAGCAGTAACAGAGTTCCTCTTTTCACAGGACACCACAAGTACACTTTGCTACACACTGCTTGTTAAGGCATCACCAGACCACTTCACTTCCTACTAATTACTAGGATATCTCAAGTACTTCACTAAAGAGCTAGCTGAAGACTAAAGGTTTTCTTGACTCTGAAAGACTACAACATTCTTATCCATTTAAGAACAGTGTTGTGACTTTCTGCTTTATCTGGCCTGTGGCTTTGAGGTCATTCCTTTCTCCAGCCTTATATCATTGTATATTATTATATCACCTGCTATACCTGCTATATCACCTGCTATAGTGAAATTGTGTGTGTCTCTAATTACCTTGTCACCAGTCTGAACCCAGGCTGTCAGAGGTGTCGGAGAACTTGCAGGGTCAGGGCCACCAGTGGGGTACAGATTCAGTAAGAAGCCCTCAAGGAGGTAACTCTACACTTCATTTTGATCTGATCTATATAGATGTATATAAAATGCACTTTTTATCTATCAGAAAGTGTTTTCCAGCGCTAAACCTTTCATCTGATTTCTAAATGGCTGCATTTGTAAATTCCAAAAGCCACTATAAAGGAAAAGTAGTGATAAAAAAAGCACTTGATGGTTTAACCAATCTTGTTTTTTCGTACAATTGTCCTTTAAACCACTTCCCGCCCAGCCTATAGCAAAATGACGGCCGGGCGGTGGTTCAGTTATCCTGACTGGGCATCATATGACGTCATTCAGGATAACAGCTGCCGCGCGCCTGTGGGGGCTCGCATTGCGGCGATTGGTGGTGCGGTGTGTCAGTCTGACACACCAATACACCGATCTCGGTAAAGACGTCTCCAATCACAGCTGATCAAGGTGTAATTAGGAAGAACCAGTGATCGGCTTTTCCTCACTCACGTCTGACAGACGCGAGTAGAGGAGAGCCGATCGGCGGCTCTCCTCACAGGGGGGGTCTGCGCTGATTGTTTATCAGCGCAGCCCCCCCTCGGATGACCACACGGGACCACCAAGGACGCCACGAGGACCACCACAGAAGGGGCAACATGTGGATGGCCAGGTGTGTAACCCATGGCCATCCACATGTTCAAATGAATGCCCAATCTGTGCCAATCAGTGCCCACAAATGGGCACTGATTGGCACCAGTATGTACTAAAAGAGAACAGTGATGCCCAGCAATGCCTGTCATCAGTGCTACCCATTAGTGCCATCAGTGCCGCCCATCAGTGTCCAACAGTGCCACCTATCAGTGCCCATCCATGCCCATAAGTGCCCACCTATCGGTACCCATCAGTGACACCTATCAGTGCCATCCATAAGTACCCATCAGTGCCGCCTATGAGGGCCCATCAGTGCCATATACGGGTGCCACCTATCAGTGCCACCTATCAGTGCCCATTATCAGTGCCCATCAGTGCTACCTCATCAGTGCCACCTCATCGGTGCCCACCAGTGCCGCCTTATCAGTGCCCATCAGTGCAGCCATATCAGTGCCCTTTTTGAAGGACAAAATTATTTACAAAAAACATTAACAGAAACAAAGAAAAACTTGTTTTTTTTCAAAATTTTCGGTCTTTTTTATTTGTTGCGCAAAAAATTAAAAGGAGGTGATCAAATACCACCAAAAGAAAGCTCTATTTGTGGGAACAAAATGATAAAAAATTTGTTTGGGTACAGTGTTACATGACCGCGCAATTGTAATTCAAATTGCAACAGCGCTGAAAGCTGAAAATTGGCCTGGGCAGGAAGGTGTCTAAGTGCCTGGTATTGAAGTGGTTAAGGGGGCGTGGCAGGGGGTGTCCTATGCCTGCATACTTTTGCTGATAGGTGTTTCACTTATTCCCATCTCAAAATTTCAATTTCCCACTAGCCCACTCGCATTTTGCGAGTGTAAAATTAGGCTGGCGAGGAGCTGGGCTTCCTGGGAGTGATGGGGACAAGCACTGCCAGTGGTCGGGGTTGACCGGGAGCCATTTTCCCGGTGGAAGAGTGTATGGAGTTAGAGGAGAGCCGAGCGGTAAAAAACACTGTAACAGCTTACGTTGAAACTGTCTCCGCTCTGCTTACTCTCACACAACCCCACGCCTGTAATAGACAAAACGCGGGTCCAAGGCTGGGATGCATTCTGTCTATTACAGGCGCGGGGTTAGGAGGAGGTGGGGCTGTGTGAGAGTGAGCAGAGTAGAGACAGTTTCAATGTCAGATGTTACAGCGCATCTTACTGCTCAGCTCTCCTCTAACTCCAGTCACGATCTGGCCACCCCGGTCCCCTCTTACTTCCTCTGCCCTTGCAAGGCTGCAATGGGGGCAATGTAAGGCTGCAATGGGGGCAATGTAAGGCTGCATTGTGGGGCACAGTGAGGCTAAAATGTGGGGCACAGTGAGGCTACAATGGGAACAAAGTGAGGCTGTAATGTGGGGTACAGTTAGGCTGCAATGTGAGGCACAGCGAGGCTGCAATGTGGGGCAAAGTTAGGCTGCAAAGTGGGGCACAGTGAGGCTGCAATATGGGGCACGGTGAGGCTACAATGTGGGACATGGTAAGGCTGCAATGTGGGGCACGGTGAGGCTGCAATGTGGGGCACGGTGAGGCTACAATGTGGGGCACAGTGAGGCTGTAATGTGGGGCACAGTTAGGCTGCAATGTGAGGCACAGCGAGGCTGCAATGTGGGGCAAAGTTAGGCTGCAAAGTGGGGCACAGTGAGGCTGCAATGGGGGCAAAGTGAGGCTGCAATATGGGGCACGGTGAGGCTGTAATATGGGGCACGGTGAGGCTGCAATGTGGGGCATGGTGAGGCTGCAATGCGGGTCACGGTGAGGCTGCAATGCGGGGCACGGTGAGGCTGCAATGCGGGGCACGTGAGGCTGCAACGCCGGGCACGTGAGGCTGCAATGATGGGCACAGGTGAGCCTGCATTGATGGGCACTGGTGAGGCTGTGCTGAGGGGAACTGATAAAGTTGTTCTTAAAATTTATTTTTGTAACTTAATTCTGCATAAAACATTTAAGTGTCATTTCATGAGATAATTTATGATGGCGTGATTAGGGGTGGGGCAGGGTAAGGGTTGGGTGGGGCAACTGGTGGCGAGTAACCCTTGAGACCTGGCTAGTAGCTCAGGACTTGAAATTTTGAGCCCTGCAATATGTAATATCAATAAGCTTTGGAATGTTCGACAAAACTGACCTGCATGAAGGAGAAAACCACTTCTTCAAAACTTGGCTACTCTGGTTGCACCTTTTGACTTTAAGCTTGAAGTCAAAAGACTTTGAAGTATGTGCAGTTACAGCATATTCCAGCATTGAAACATAAATCTTGGCAACCCCATGCATTATCTCCCATCCAACAGACCTCAACTGTAGAGACTCAATCACGGATTCATTTGGAGGCGAATGACGCATGATTTTAACTTTTTTATTTTTTAATTACGAAATCTACAGAGTATTAATATTGTATGCCTGCAATATACCCTGCGTAATTTTGAAATGCAGGGTTCGCATATACTTAAGCCCCATACACACTATCAGATTTTCTGCTGATTTTTGTCTTCAGATTTACCAAAACCATGTAGTGCAAGGGCCTGCCTGATTGCATACAAAATGAAACCTAAGGTCATATTATATGGTTTTGGTAAATCTGAAGGAAAAAAATCAGCAGAAAATCCGATGTGTGTATGAGGCTTAAAACTTTATGCATAGTTCTGCACTCTATCAAAAAGTTTTGACTGGAGACACAATTTAAATTTCAGAATCAAAGGCAGTTAACCAAGTGAGCAGAATAGAGAACAAGATGATTTCTCCCATTGTTCACTGGAGGACTCAGGACTCCAATCCTTCAACTTGTGGTATATAGCTTCTGTCTATAGGAACTTTTGGACACTATGCAAAACAAGAGGCACAGTCCCATCTAGTGGCAATTCCCTGTACCTACAGTATATGCAAGCTTAGTAGTAGCAAAGCAGTAAAAAACAGAAGGATTTACAATCTTCCAAAACATATTTACCAAACTGTGGCAACAGGTCAGCATAATAAACAGCACTAATAGGGAGGAAGCTGAATCTTACATTGGTATACGGCAGAAAAAGGATTAATAATGTATACAAAACAATTCTATTTTTTTCTTTTGATAGGAAATGTGTTTCTGCAATGTCCTTGCTACACTTGAGCGCCTCCCCTCATGAACCATACCAGGTCACATGCCCTCAACATTAGGGGGGTGGGTGCTTTCTGGCAGGGGGAGCTATGCCCCCTACCCCAAAGCACCTTGTCCCCATATTGACATATTATCACCATATTGACCCTTCCTGATGCTAGAGCAGTAGGCAGACCTAGAGTCTCCTAATAGTTTTGTTAAGGTGCTGGCCATAGTGAATCTATGCCCAGTGGTAAGAGCCCAGCCCAGACGGCTACTCAGTGGCCTACTATGCTAAGCTTCTCCCACTGTTGCTGGACCTGATACGTAAATAATTTAATTCTATTGCCACAGGCAGTCTGTTTGACATTATGGTTCTTCTGAAAGAAGATAAGGATCATACCCTGCCCCAAAATTACCACCCTATTTCACTACTAATTTTATGCAAATTTAAACATTTTTGAGAAGATCCTGGCTAATTGTAAGAAGTATCTACCACTGGCAGTAGTCTTCCCATATCAGAAGGGTTTTTTGTAGGGTGGGAGGCCAGTGATAACTCCTTCTGTGCTATTCAGCTTATCCACTGGGTTCATACTCACAAAGTGCCGGCGACCTCTTTCTATCCACCAATAATGAAAAGGTGCTCAACAGCGAAGATTGGTCATACCTTACTGAAGTCTTGGAGACTCCAGGATTGGGGCCGCACATGCTGAATTGTATCTCGGCTTTATACACCTCACCCAGTGCCACGGTCAAGGTCAATGGCACGCTTCCTCTGAGGTTTCCTATACGCAATGGGACGAGACAGGGGCGCTCACTCTCTCCTTTATTATTGGCTCTGGCCTTGGGGCCTTTTCTCTGGACCATTAGAGTGAACCCATCCATTAAAGGTGTGACTGTAGGCACTGTTGAGCACAAGCGCCTTGAAATTTGCAGAAGATATCCCTTTCCACTTCACCCTGGTCTCATTCCTGGTCTTGTTGCCTAACCTGTTAAGGGAACTCAGGGTCTTTGGATTGGTTTCCAATTTTAGGATTAATTATACAAAATTGGAAGGGTCGCTGATTTCTTTACCCTCGGATCTGCTTCCAACCTACAGACAGCCTTCTCCTTTTCCTGGGCAAAATCCTCCCTGAAATATCTTGAAATCCACCTCACTGACTTCTTTGAGACATTGTATACACATAATTACTCTTCACTGTTGAGCACAGTGTGCCAAGATTTTCAGTTTTAGACTAAGGTTGCTTTTACCTGGTTAGGACGTACAAATGAAATTAAGATGAATGTTCTACCTAGGATACTCTTTTGCTGCAGATGGTACCTGTGCCCTTACCTAAACATTTCTTTACGCAGAGTATGCATATTGAATTTAAATGGAATGCACAGAAACCAAGAATTGCCATGCACATACAAAAAATGTTCTAAAAGATCCAGTGCTTTGTGAATACCTGATATCCGGCAATATTGTTGGGTTGTGGTTCTTCAGCGGATCCTGGATTGGCAGTTTCACTCTCAAACTAAATTATAGGTTCCCTTAGAGAAATGTATGGCAGGATGCAACCTATCTCATGCCTCGTGACTACCTCAGGGACTGTAGAGGTTTGTGTCAGAAACCATTAAATCAGACCGCGAATAAATGAGTGCGAGTGGAGCTGGATATGGTACAGGTATGCTTCCAACTGTGAGGGGAATTTGTTCTGTCGTTGAACCTCCTTTGTTACCTGTTCTTTCTTATGGGAAATGCACATTTGCAAGGCATTTTTATTTTCCATATTTTTGGGATCCTGTATCCATTGCCAGTTATTTTGTAATTTCTATTATGGTGGTTTCTAGTTCTAATTGTGTGTCATGTGGTGGGCCTCAGGGTGCGCGCCTTCTTTGGTGCTGATAGGCAATACTGTGCTAATAGTCTATAAGAAAAACTACTAGTACCACAATTGACATACGTTGTATAATATGTGTAGCACTAACCCCCGAAGGAGCTGCTGGTTTTATTTGGGCTTACCGTTACCTCACCTGCTCGCTTCTCCGTCACAGGGGTCCTGTTAGAAAGTAGCCCAAATGATGTTGAATCCGACACTTAGGGGGTTATTTGCGAAAGGCAAATCCACTTTGCACTACAAGTGCAATTGAAAGTGCACTTGGAAGTGCAGTCGCTTGAAATCTGAGCGGTAGATCTGAAATTAGAGGAAGCTCTGCTGATTTTATCATCCAATCATGTGCAAGCTAAAATGCTGTTTTTTATTTTCCTTGCAGGTCCCCCTCGGATCTACAACGACAGCACTTTCAAATGCACTTGCAGTGCAAAGTGGATTTGCCTTTTGTAAATAACCCCCTTAGTCTTTTTTTTAACATTTATTCAGGATAAACACAAAAGTCCTTCAATAGAGGGTCAGAAGATAAAGGGGAAGTTCAAGCACCTAGTAATTGCGGGTTAGAGGTATTGGTCAGATCCGGAGGACAAACAGCTCCACAGACTGGATCCAGCAACCATCGGATAGGCCCCTCTCACTTGACCTAGCAGCCGATGAGATGCTCAACAAAGTCTCTGCCACAGACTTGTCAGTTAAACTTAAGAAATCTTGAGAGTTTAGAAGAACTACCATACAGTACCAGTTTCTTTCAGCTGACCCGGCGATACTGTATGGGTGCTGATCCGGGTTGCGTCCTCTAACTGAGTTTCCAGGCTCCTCCAGAGACACCAGCCTTGCGCTTGGTCCTCTACTAGAAAAGTCCTCCCCTGGATCCTCCAGTTTTCTTGGCTTCCCCCCACAGGTGAGACAGCACAGGACCAGCCCTGTATCAGTAGACCCCAAGACTTTTCTAGGCCTACCCTCATCCTCTCAGTTGCATAGCCTCGGGCCAGCCAGCCCAGAGGCGCAGGACCATGCGACACAGACCCCAGACCAGGAGGGCCATGAGGTCGGGATAGCGGACCCCGGAAAAAGAACCACCAAAAGAATGGCGTCGGTACCTTAAATACCCTCTCCCAGAATGCATAGCAGGGAGGACACTCCCACTGAGCTATTTCTGAGAAAGAGGTAGTATTCAATACATCCAGCCTGCAGCATTTCCACACTTACCGGCTGTGACAGCAACACCTACGGTCAATTGGAAACCAGTGCAACCCAGCTGGACTGGCACAGAATCCAGAACTTTTAGAAAAAAATTAGCCTGAGCCCAACTGCGGCTTCAGACAACTAAATTTGAAAATAATAGCGTCTGCCCATTAGGAGCAGGGCGCTACATAAGCAAAATATAGCACCAAAAGTTTGCGCAGCGCTTTACAACATTAGGGCAGACAGTACAAATACAATACAATTCAATACAGGAGTTCTCAGAGAGCCCTACTCGTTAGAGTTTACAATCTAGGAGGGAGGGTCAAGTGATACAAAAGAGTAATACCTTGGTTTGCGAGCATAATTCGTTCCAGTAGCATGCTCATAATCCAAAGCATTCATATATCAAAGCAAATTTTCCCATAAGAAATAATGAAAACTCAGATAATTCGTTCCACAACCATTTATTCATATAAAAAAGCTCATATTAACCACTTCAGCCCCGGACCAATAAACACCTTAAGGACCAGAGGTCTTTTTCCAATTTCGCACTGCGCTGCTTTAACTGGTAATTGCGCGGTCATGCAATATTGCACCCAAATGAAATTTGCGTCCTTTTCTTCCCACAAATAGAGCTTTCTTTTGATGGTATTTGATTGCCTCTGCGATTTTTTTTTTTGCGATATAAATGGAAAAAGAGCGAAAATTTTGAAAAAAAAAGATATTTTCTTCTTTTTGTTATAAGAAAAATCGAATAAACTAAATTTTAGTCATACATTGAGGGCAAAATTTATTCAGCCACATGTCTTTAGTAAAAAAAATGTCAATAAGCGTATATTTTTTGGTTTGCGCAAAAGTTATAGCGTCTACAAACTAGAGTACATTTTCTGGAATTTACACAGCTTTTAATTTATGACTGCCGATCTCATTTCTTGAGGTGCTAAAATGGCAGGGCAGTACAAACCCCCCCAAATGACCCCATTTTGGAAAGTAGACACCCCAAGGAAATTGCTGATGGGTATGTTGAGCCCATTGAATATTTATTTTTTTTGTCCTAAGGGATTGAATAATGACAAAAAAACAAAAAGTTGTCACTAAATGATATATTGCTCACACATGCCATAGTTATATGTGGAATTGCACCCCAAAATATATTCCGCTACTTCTCCCGAGTATGGGGATACCACATGTGTGGGACTTTTTGGGAGTCTAGTCGCGCACGGCACCCCGAAAACCAATCACCACCTTCAGGATTTCTAAGGGTGCAAATTTTTGATTTAACTCCTCACTACCTATCACAGTTTCGAAGGCCATAAAATGCCAAAATAGCACAAAACCCCCCAAAATGACCCCATTTTGGAAAGTAGACACCCCAAGCTATTTACTGAGAGGCATGTTGAGTCCATGGAATATTTTATATTTTGCCACAAGTTGCGGGAATATTACAAACTTTTTTTTTTTTGCACAAAGTTGTCACTAAATGATATATTGCTCACACATGCTATGGGCATATGTGAAATGACACCCCAAAATACATTCTGCTGCTTCTCCTGAGTACGGGGATACCACATGTGTGGGACTTTTTGGGAGTCTAGTCGCGCACGGCACCCCGAAAACCAATCACCACCTTCAGGATTTCTAAGGGTGCAAATTTTTGATTTAACTCCTCACTACCTATCACAGTTTCGAAGGCCATAAAATGCCAAAATAGCACAAAACCCCCCCAAATGACCCCATTTTGGAAAGTAGACACCCCAAGCTATTTACTGAGAGGCATGTTGAGTCCATGGAATATTTTATATTTTGCCAAAAGTTGCGGGAAGATTACAAACTTTTTTTTTTTTTGCACAAAGTTGTCACTAAATGATATATTGCTCACACATGCTATGGGCAGAAGTCAAATTACACCCCAAAATAAATTCTGCTGCTTCTCCCGAGTACGGGGATACCACATGTGGGGGACTTTTTGGGAGCCTAGCCACGTACGGGACCCCGAAAACCAAGCACTGCCTTCCGGATTTAAATATAAAATGCTACCAAAAAACCTGTTAGCGATGGCAGGGATCAGGCCTGACTCTGCGATCGCTGCAGTTATGTGTTTAGTGTTTTGTAAGTGACAGTGATCGATCGATACTGCACTTGGGTGGGCTGGGCAGAGGGGCAAAACGCAGGTGCTAGCAGGTATCTGGGCTGATCCCGCTAACAATGCGTTTTTTTGGAACCCTAAACTGCTGGGGACGCTAGTATAGATCTGATCAGATCAGATATTGATCTGTTCAGATTCTATAGCACTACGGGAGGTGTATGCTTTGCGTGTGGGTGTTAGCGGTACTGGCACTAACCTAGCGCTGCCTGGGGCGACGCAGACCCTGACCCTAAAACCTAATTGATATCACCCGCCGGGTGATCAGGGGGTTAAACCTTTATTGGGTAATAAATGGTGGGTGCCCTGATGCTATAAAAAACAAACTAACCAGAGTCACCCGTAACACTTATACGGTGATCAGTGGTGAAAGGGTTAACTAGGGGCAATCAGGGGGTTCAAATTTTTATTAGGTAGTATATGGGGGTCCCTGGCGCTATATAAAAACCTGACGGGGAACCTAAATAACTAACTGGCTAACCAGCGTCACCAGTGACACTTATACTGTGATCGCTGGTGAAAGGGGGTGAAAGGGTTAACTAGCAGCAATCAGGGGGTTAAAACCATTATTGGGTAGTATATCGGGGTACCTAGCGCTATAAAAACCTGGCGGTGAACCTAAAAAAATAACTAGCTACCTAGCGACACTAGCGACACTGATGCAGCGATCAGAAAAATGATCGCTTAGTGACACTGGCAAAAGGGGGTGAAAGGGTTAACTAGCGGCAATCAGGGGGTTAAAACCATTATTGGGTAGTATATCGGGGTACCTAGCGCTATAAAAACCTGGCGGTGAACCTAAAAAAATAACTAGCTACCTAGCGACACATGCAGCGATCAGAAAAATGATCGCTTAGTGACAATGGCAAAAGGGGGTGAAAGGGTTAACTAGCGGCAATCAGGGGGTTAAAACCATTATTGGGTAGTATATCGGGGTACCTAGCGCTATAAAAACCTGGCGGTGAACCTAAAAAAATAACTAGCTACCTAGCGACACTAGCGACACTGATGCAGCGATCAGAAAAATGATCGCTTAGTGACACTGGCAAAAGGGGGTGAAAGGGTTAACTAGCGGCAATCAGGGGGTTAAAACCATTATTGGGTAGTATATCGGGGTACCTAGCGCTATAAAAACCTGGCGGTGAACCTAAAAAAATAACTAGCTACCTAGCGACACATGCAGCGATCAGAAAAATGATCGCTTAGTGACACTGGCAAAAGGGGGTGAAAGGGTTAACTAGCGGCAATCAGGGGGTTAAAAACATTATTGGGTAGTATATCGGGGTACCTAGCGATATAAAAACCTGGCAGTGAACCTAAAAAAATAACTAGCTACCTAGCGACACATGCAGCGATCAGAAAAATGATCGCTTAGTGACACTGGCAAAAGGGGGTGAAAGGGTTAACTCTAGGGGCAATCAGGGGGTTAAATCTTTATTGGGGGGTGATAGGGGGCTACCCTGGACCTAACACTAACTGTCCTGACAGTTTTTACTGTCACAACTGACACTGAATGCATTGATCAGTAAAGAAATGATCAATGCAATCAGTGACACTGTGACTGGGGGGGGGGAGGGGGGGGCGGGGGGGGATCGGGGGGGGTTTGTGTGCCTGTGTGTACCTACATGTCAGTGTAGTGTTGGTGCACACTTACTATTAGTCTTCTCCTCGTAGTCCGGTCAAAAAGACCGCCCCGAGGAGAATGACATCACTTCCTCCTTCCTGTGTAAACAATACACAGTGGGAGGAAGCTTCTCATTGGCCAGGAGCGATCCAGAGGGGGTGGCCGAAAACGAACGGCCATCCCCTCATCACGGAGCGCTCCTGGAGGGAACCGGACCGTCGTATCCAACGGGAGGGGGTCCGATGGGACCCCCCACCCGCTGGAAGGCAATCACGTACATCTACGTGATTGTGCCTGCCTGTGCCATTGTGCTGACGTACATTGGCAATACGGCGGTCCTGAAGTGGTTAATACTGTACATTACTGTAATAGGAATACTGTACTGTACCTGTGTTGAAAAAAAAAAAAGAAGAAGAATAACAGTTTTAATGTAAAAAAAAAGAATTACACTCACAATGTTAAGGAGTCTGGAGCTCATTCACGTAAAGCCACTGTTTATATATACATAAAGCCACTGGAGTACAGTATACAGCGCTATATGTGGCCAGAGGTTCGGGGACGATGGTGGCTCCCAGCGCTTCCTGGAGAACTTGGAGACACCCGGGAACTGTTGACATCACTTCTGGGTGCTCCCAACACACATTACACACCCCCGACCCAGCTGGGAGTCTCTCTGGACGTATCCAACAGCTTTACTGTACATATACACAGCACCTTTACATGGATGAATAACAGACCCCTTAAGATTGTGAGTGTAATTATTTTGTTTTTACAGTAAAACTGCTGCTCGTATATCAAGACAAAATTGAAAATAAAATGTTGCTCGTCTTTCAAAATGCTCGTATACAGCGTTGCTGGTAAACCAAGGTATTACTGTAACTGTGGGGGATGAGCTGATGAAGAAAATAGAAGAGCAGTTGTTAGGTGGAGGGATGATAGGCTTCTCTGAAGAGAAAAGTTTTCTAAAGGTGGAACTTTGGCACTTTATTGCAAAAAAAATCCCAAGAAATTCTTTAAGTATGTAAACAGTAAAAAAGGGAGGACAGACCATATTGGCCCCATAAAGAATGAGGAAGGACATCTGGTTACAAACGATGGGGAGATGGCAAAGGTATTGAATTTATTATTCTCCTCAGTCTTTACGAGGGAACCGGGGGGCTTCAGTAACCAAAACTTCAGTATTTATCCTCATGACACGTGACAGGAAGCATCTCCATGCTTAACAGAGGACAGAATTAAAATTAGACTTGGGAAACGTAACATTAATAAATCACCGGGACCAGATGGCTTGCACCCAAGAGTACTCAGGGAACTCAGTCAAGTAATTGCCAGACCATTGTTCCTAATTTTTACTGTCAGTCTACTGACTGGAATGGTATCAGCTGATTGGAGAAAAGCCAATGTAGCACCAATATTTAAAAAAGGCCCAAAATGCATCCCTGGGAATTACAGAACAGTTAGCCTAACATCAATAGTATGTAAATTCTTGGAGGGGATGATAAGGGACTATATACAAGATTTTAGTAATGACAACAGTATCATTAGCAGTAATCCGCATGGATTCATGAACAATCGTTCTTGCCAAACCAATCTATTAACCCTCTATGAGGAGGTGAGTTGCCATCTAGATAAAGGAAGGCCCGTAGACAGGGTGTATCTGGATTTTGCAAAAGCATTTGACACAGTTCACCATAAACGTTTACTGTACAAAATAAGGTCCATTTGCATGGACCATAGGGGTGAGTACATGGATTGAAAACTGTCTTCAAGGGCGAGTTCAGAGGGTGGTGATAAATGGGGAGTACTCGGAATGGTCAGGGGTGGGTAGTGGGGTCCCCCAGGGTTCTGTGCTGGGACCAATCCTGTTTAATTTGTTCATAAACGACTTGGAGGATGGGGTAAACAGCTCAATCTCTGTATTTCCAGATGACCCTAAGCTAAGCAGGGCAATAACTTCTCAGAAGGATGTGGAAACCTTACAAAAAGATCTGAACAAATGAACGAGGTGGGCAACTACAGGTTCAGTGTAGAAAAATGTAAAATAATGCATTTGGGTGGCAAAAATATGAATGCAATTTATACATTGGGGGGAGAACCTCTGGGGGAATCTAGGATAGGAAAGGACCTGGGTGTCCTAGTAGATGATAGGCTCAGCAATGGCATGCAATGCCAAGCTCCTTCTAACCAAGTGAACAGAATAGTGGCATGCATTAAAAAGGGGATCAACTCCAGAGATAAAACGATAGTTCTCCCGCTCTACAAGACTCTGGACCAGCTGCACCTAGAGTATGCTGTCCAGCTCTGGGCACCAGTCCTCAGGAAGGATGTACTGGAAATGGAGCGAGTAGAAAGAAGGGCAACAAAGCTCTGTTGCGAGCACTGAATACTGTACTGTTGACCCCACAATAGGGATAAAACTTTTTTGCGGAAGGGAGTTTAACAAGACTTGAGGCCACTCATTAAAATGAGAAAAAAAGAGGTTTAACCTTAAACTACGTAGAGGGTTCTTTACTGTAAGAGTGGCAAGGGTGGGGAATTCCCTTCCACAGGCGGTGGTCTCAGCAAGGGGCATCGATAGTTTCAAGAAACTATTAGATAAGCACCTGAATGACCGCAATATACAGGGATATACAATGTAATACTGACATATAATCACACACATAGGTTGGACTTGTGTCTTTTTTCGACCTCACCTACTATGTAACTATGTATATATGTCATTTGAATGTTTCATATACATGGATCGTTCATACATCATGGTTATTTTTTATTATTATAAATTTTTAGATTTAATTGTTTAACCACTGCATGAGGCTATACGTCGGCACAATGGCAGTGGTGGGCAAATGGGCCTACCTGTATGTCCCCTTTAATTGGCAAGGCCAGCAGGCATGTGCGAGCCCACGGGACCCGCGGACTCGATGTTCACCGGTCTCCCGGCGATCATGTCATAGAGCCGCAGAACGGGGAGATATAATCAAGGCATTTCTTCGTTCTGCCTTGTGACATGACAGAGATCACTGCTCCCTGTCACAGTTAGAATCACTCCCTAGGACACACTTAACCCCTTGATCGCCCCCTAGTGTTTAACCCCTACCCTACCAGTGTCATTTACACAGTAATCAGTGCATTTTTATCGCTCTGATCACTGTATAAATGACAATGGTCTCAAAATAGTGTCAAAAGTGTCTGATGTGTCCGCCATAATGTTGCAGCCATGATAAAAATTGCAGATCCCCGCCATTACTAATAAAATAATGTTTTTAATAAAAATGCCATAAAACTATGCCCTATTCTGTAGACACTATAACTTATGCACAAATCCATAAATATACGCTTATTGCAAAAAAAATTTGACCAAAAATATGTAGAAGAATACATATTGGCCTAAACTGAGGAAATATTTTTTTTTCTATATTTTTGAGGATATTTATTATAGCAAAAAGTAAAAAAAAGCTTTTTTTCAAAATTGTCGCTCTTTTTTTGTTTATAGAGCAAAAAATAAAAAACGCAGAGATGATCAAATACCATCAAAACAAAGCTCTACTTGTGGGAAAAAAAGGACATCAATTTTGTTTGGGAGCCACGTCGCACGACCGTGCAATTGTCAGTTAAAGCGACGTAGTGCCGAATCGCAAAAAGTACTCTGGTCTGGAAGTGGTTAAAGGATATGTAAACCACCGTTAAAGGATATGGCCCCCGATCCTCCTCTTCTGGGGTCCCTCAGTGGCGCCCCTTGCTCCTCCTCTTTTTGAGTGCCCCATCAGAGAAGCACTCTCCCTCTGGGCACTCGTGTGGGCATGCTCCCGTGTCCTGCTGCTGTGTCCATTGACACAGACAGCAGGACTTGGCTCCACTCCGGGTCCCGCATCATTGGATTTGATTGAAAGCAGCGGGAGCCAATGGCTGCGCTGCTGTTAATCTATCCAATCAGGACCGAGACACCAGCTGGAGCAGGTGTGCTCGTCCCCGGCACAGGAACGATCAGGCTCAGGTAAGTAAAAGGGGGGCTCTGGGGGGCTGGTGCTCTATAAGAGGTTTTTCACCTCAATGCATTCTAAAAACTGCGAGGGTTTACAACCCCTTTAACCACTAGGTGTCCGCGCTATAGCCGAAAGACGGCTGCAGCGAGGACGCCAATTGCCAGGAGGCTGTCCCTGGACGTCTTCCTGTTTACTTCGGGGAAGGGGATCGTGGAAGTTCTGTGCTGGCCGTGTCCCCTGTAAACATATGAGATCATCTCTCATCGCCGGCTTTCCCTCCTCACACAGACAGCGTGTGAGGAGGGAGAGATTAGCGGCTTCAGCGGCCGTGAGTAGTTAAAAAAATGTAAATACATAAAAGGTCTCACAATGTCACTGCAATCTGTCCCCAGTGCGCCACCTGTCCCCAGTGTGCCATCTGTCCCCAGTCTGCCACCTGTCCCCAGTGTGCCACCTGTCCCTGTGCCACCTGTCAGTGCCATCTGTCCCCAGTGCCACCTGTCCCCAGTGCCAGCTGTCAGTGCCATTTGCCCCAGTGCCACCTGTCAGTGCCATCTGTCCCCAGTGCCACGTATAAGTGCCACCTGTCATCAGTGCCACATAGTGCCATCTGTCATCAGTGCCACATATTAGTGCCATCTCTCATCAGTGCCACGTATCAGTGCCATCTGCCATCAGTGCCACCTGTCAGTGTCATGTGCCATCTGTTATCAGTGTCACGTGTCATCAATGCCACGTATCAGTTCCATCTGTCATCAGTGTCACTCCCACGTATTAGTGCCACCTGTCATCAGTGCCACGTATTAGTGCCATCTGTCAGTGCCACGTATTAGTGCCACGTGTCATCAGTGCCACATATAAGTGCCACCTGTCATCAGTGCCACATATTAGTGCTATCTGTCATCAGTGCCACGTATTAGTGGCATCTGTCATCAGTGCCACATCAGTGCCACTTATCAGTGCCATCTGTCATCAGTGCCATGTCAGTGTCACTGTCCTGGTGCTCCAGGGCCTTCAAAAGTGTAATAGGTAGTCAACAAGTTAGATGTGTAATTTATGCTCCTAGAACACATGACGGTGCTCCTTGCATGTTGGGCCTCTCTATGTGGACAGGCTGTGGAAAAGTCCCAAACATGTGGTATCGTAATACTCAGGAGGAGTAGCAGACGTTATATTGGGGTGTCATCTGTGGTATACACATGCCATGTGAGAGAAATAACCTATTACAATTACAATTTTGTGAATGAATAAATAAATAAATAAATAAATCTTCATTTTGCAAAGAATTGTGGGAAAAAAATTACAACACCAAAAAGCTCACCATTCCTCTTACTAAATACCTTGGAATGCCTACTTTCAAAAAAGGGGCCATTTGGGGGGTATTTGTACTTTCCTGGCTTGTTCGGGTCGCAAGAAATGAGATAGGCCACCAGTACATCAGATGTGATCAATTTTGTGCGATTCGCACCACAGCTTGCAGACTCTCTAACTTTCACAAAGACCAAATAATATCCACTAATTTGGGTTATTTTTACCAAAGACATGTAGCAGTATAAATTGTGGCCAAAATTCATGAAAAAAATAATAATTAGCAAAATTTTATCACAGAAACAAAGAAAAATTCGTTTTTTTCAAAATTTTCGATCTTTTTTCATTTATAGCGCAAAAAGAAAAAAAACAGAGGTGATCAAATACCACCAAAAGAAAGCTCTATTTGTGGGAAAAAAGGACAAAAATTCATTTGGGTACAGTGTTACATGACTAATTGTCATTCAAAGTGTGAGAGCACCGAAAGCTAAAAATTGGTCTGGTCATGAGGGGGGTTTAAGTGCCCAGTAGGCAAGTGGTTAAATTGATTTTATGTCAGCACTTTATTTGGCACATAATAGCACTTTGATACTTGAGTATATCATACATTATTTTTGTATCACTTTCAATGCAGCACTTGTTTACTATGTTGCTCTTTCGTACTCTTGGCCCAAAGCAATCCTTCTAACCTAGGGTGACCAGATGCCCCCGGTTTTGGGGACAGTCCCCAGATTGAGGACACTGTCCCTGGACCAAGTCTGTCCCCGGTTTTGTCCCCGGATTTGACTTCAACAGGAGCTGGGGCAATTTTCAAAGACAGTCAGTGCAGAATAAAAAAAAATAAATCTGAATTACACCCCCCCGCTCCTACTAGCTTAGGGGGGTGTATTTTTTACAATATCTGTGTCCCTTTCTGATGATGATGTGCTGGTCAGAGTGGATGGACTATTTCTTCAGTTTCCGGCACATGCCCATTCAGCTCCGCTCACATGTTCTCCTGCCTTGGCTCAAATCCTGGCCAGCCGTCTGCCTGCTTATCTCCTTGCTTTCCCCGGCAGAGTCATTTTCCTCCGCTCTCCACTCATTAGTAGCCGGGGCCCGGAGAGTGGGACCTGAGAGGCTGTGAGGCCAGCGGAGGTGGCGACGGGTAGAGAGAGGCAGCTGACGATGTCCAGCAGCAGGAATAGAGGGGAAGCAGATCCAATGGTGGGGCTGCCAGTGTCTTCAAGGCTTCAACACAGGTGAGCTTTGGGGGTGTCTGTGAATAGACTACATTGCACTGTGCCTGTCTCTCTGGTATAATGGATGGTATCAGAACTCACAGGTAGCGGGGGGCACTTATTGGTCAGAAGTTAACAAAATCAGCACCCAGCAGCCATGTCATGTGACACACTGTAATAGAGCCAGCCAGAGCCATGATAGAGTGCCTGCTGCCTGTGAGTTATCATAATGTTGATGATCTTAACCATTTTCCAATCACCTGATAGCAGATTTACTGCTACAGGGCGGTTGCACTGCGCAGGATCACTTATATATGTATTCCTGCATTTCTGGGTATCAGAACCAATCAGCGGATCCGGCGGACTCGCCTAGTGGTCTGCCTATGTAAACAAAGTAGTTCGCCATTCTGTCAGTATGGAAGACATTGATTCTGTGTTCTTGCAAAGCAAGTATAGGGATCTATGTTTTCCCTTAGTAAAATCACCTCCCCCACAGTGACAAAACACTTGTTAGGCACACATTTAACCCATTTATTGTCCTAGATGTTATCCCCTTCCAAGCCAGTGTCATTAGTACAGTGACAGTACATATTTTTAGCACTGATCTCTGTATTAGTGTCACTGGTTCCCACAAAGTGTCAAAAGTGTCACTAATGCGGCGTACACACGAACGGAATGTCCGACAGAAAAAGTCAGACGGAATCTTTTCATCGGATATTCCAATCGTGTGTGTGCTTCATCTGACTTTTTTTTCCCGAAAATTCTGACGGACCTAGAAATAGAACATGTTTTAAATATTTCCGACAGAACCAATTCCGCTCTTCTGTATGCTGTTCCGACAGACCAAAAACGACGCATGCTCTGAAGCAAGTACGAGATGGAAGCTATTGTCTACTGGCTATTGAACTTCCTTTTTCTAGTCCCATCGTACATGTTGTACGTCACCGCGTTCTAGACCGTCGGACTTTGGTGTGATCGTGTGTAGGCAAGACAGTTTCAGCGGAACTCCGTTGGAAAAACCTTCTGAGTTTATTTAGACAGGGAAAGCAGTCGTGTGTTCGCAGCATTAGTGTCCGATTTGTTCACCGCAATATTGTAGTCCCGCTGATTGCTGCTATTACTAGTAAAAATGTCCCCGGATTTCATTTTAAAAATCTGGTCACCTTATTCTAACCTCCAGTCCGATATGGCTCCTTTCACACCATCGTGTGTGTTTGAGCTTTGGGGTGTACACCTAATGCAATAGGCTGCGCACCACTATGTTTACTACAATGCTGAATCTGAGATACTTACTGTATTTTTTGTCACATACTATACATGAATAGCCTCCTCTCCATCACTGAAAACATCAAAAAATCCTAATGAAGGTGCAGTTTTTTTTGTATGACCTTTACCTGAGAAAGACTTTAAAACGTATTTGTTTTTTCCATCTAAACTGGTGAGATTCCGTAATGAGGTGTGGGAACCCACTAAAATGAGTCAGCAAGATGTGGATACCCTTGTTCTGTTACAGTTCACCAGTCTGCGACACAAGTTAGATTCAAATCTAATTCTGTTGGGGCAGCAGAAAATGGACACATTTCATACTCTTCCCAAATATAATACACACAAAATGCATCTCCTGAGCAACCTTTTAGCTTCATTCCAACAATCGCTATTAGTACTAAGACAGAACATTGCAAAACCACTTAACATCTAAGTAGCATCTTATCTAGCATCAAGACAGAGCCTGGCAAAACAGACACTCTTTTAATTGAGCAAATCATAAATCCCATTGACAGGTCCTAATGGAGGTTGTATCTACTTTTAGCATAAATTAAAGTGTAATTGCAGTCAAAAACTAAGCCTAAGAGCAGCGAAGAAGAACCTGAGAAGAGGACTAAGTTGCCACCTCATCCCTTTAAACCCGAACACATTCTGAGGCTAATTTAATGAAGATAAGGCACTAATATGCATTTAATTACAACCTTAATCAGCCACAGAACTTGTGTAATTAACCACTTCCCGACCGGCGCACGCCAATGTACATCGGCATGATGGAACGGACAGGCAAATGGGCTTACAGGTACGACCCTTTAAATTTGCAGCCATGCCATCGCGTGCGGACTCGATCACCACGGGGAGGAAAAACGGAGAGATGCTAATGTAAACAAGCATCTCCCCGTTCTGCCTAGTGACAGTATCACTGATCTCTGCTCCCTGTGATTGGGAGCAGAGATCAGTGAGGTGTCACACGTAGCCACGCCCCCCCCCCCACAGTTAGAAACACTCCCCAGGGCTCACTTAACCCCTACACTGCCCCCTAGTGGTTAACCCTTTCACTGCCAGTGTCGTTTACACAGGAATCAGTGCATTTGTATAGCACTGATTGCTGTATAAATAACACTGGTCCCAAAAATGTGTCAAAAATGTCGGATGTGTCCACCATAATGCCGCAGTCACGATAAAAATTGCTGATCGCCGCCACTTTTGTGCAAACCAATCAATAAACACTTATTTTTTTTACCAAGAATATGTAGAAGAATACGTATTGGCCTAAACTGATGAAAAAAAATGTTTTTTATACATTTTTGGGGGATATTTATTATAGCAAAATGTAAAAAATAAGGTGTTTTTTTCAAAATTGTCGGTATTTTTTGTTTTTGTTTAAAATAAAAACCACAAGGGTGATCAAATACCACCAAAAGAAAGCTCTATTTGTGGGAAAAAAAACAACGCCAATTTTATTTGGGAGCCATGTTGCACGACCGCGCAATTGTCAGTTAAAGCGACGCAGTACCGAATCGCAAATAGTGCTCTGGTCTTTGGCCAGCAAAATGGTCCGGGCTTAAGTGGTTAATATGTGTTTGGATTTAAAGGGATGAGGTGCCAACCCTAGAAGAGGAGGATCCAGGCTGCTCTGTGCAATACCAAGCAGGCTTAGAGGCGCCTCTCTTCTCTTTTATACTCAGTTGTGACGTGACGATACTTGAATATCAAGACCTCACTCGATTATCAAGTCAAACTTTTTTTTTTAATTAGCTTGTCTTGCAAAACACTCTCAAACCAAGTTACTCTCCATCCAATGTTTTACAGTCTAGATAGAATAGGCTTAGAATGGGAGTGGGAGTAGATTTAAAGTGATTGTAAAGTCTCACTTTAAAAAAAAAACATGTTATACTAACATGTACATAACAGTCTCCTGAGACTTGTGACATGTCCCAGAAGGTTGCGTGGGGGGGAACCAGGTACCTACCCCCCCCCCAAAAAAAACTGTCCAAAGGTGATGGTGGTGGGGACGGGGAAGTTCCACTTTTGGGTGAAGTTCCACTTTAAAAATTCCCTGAAATCTACCCTGAAACAATTTAACATGTTTCCTCTTGGTGGCAGCATCACCACATCTAAACGCTGTCAATGGTTTCTGAAGAATTTAAAGGGAATCTAAAAAAAAACATAATAAATTGCCGCTTACCAGTCATTAGATGTGATGGCATCATGGCTACATTCATTTTTATTTTCAGGTGAAGAACAGTTTTTATTTTCAGCAAGTACGAAAAATAGCTGTGTATCTTGCCAGATATAAAGTGTACTTGTCAATTCCTGTGAGCTGGAAAGAAAACACAAACATCTTTAGGGTCGATTCACAAAAATAGTGCCTGTGTAGCGCCTGAAAAAAATGGCCCCTTTCACTCCAGTGTGAAAGACGGAGTGGTGCGCTGGCAGGACGGTGAAAAAAGTCCTGCTAGCTGCATCTTTGGAAATCAATGGGGCAGCGTGGCTATAAGCTGCAGCGGCGCTTTGCCAGTGGTTTTAACCCTTTTTTGGCCACTAGCAGGGGTTAAAACCGCCCCATTAGCGGCCGCATACCACCGGTAAAATGACGGTAAATCGCCGCTAAAAATAGTGGTGCTTTACCGCCGACGCCGCTCCCGCCCCAGTGTGAAAGGGGCCTGAGGCAGCACGACTTGCGGGGCAACTGTATCAGGCGACCTGCATCCAACTTCAGCGGCGGCTTGCAAAATGACTTCTGTATAGAAGTCAATGCAAGTCGCCTGAACCCCCCCCAAAAGTAGTACAGGAACCTTTTTCTAAGTCGGAGCGACTTGTGTCGCTCCTGTTAGAACGGTTCCATTGTACAGAATGGAGCGCGACAGAATGGCGGCTAAGTCACATGACAAGTTGCCCCAGTGTGAACCGTGTCTTATAGTTTTTGTGTAAACTATTAGATTGATGGGACTATCATGTAAAGTAAATGAACAAATCATGTCTCTCTCCATAGACAATTAATAGATAAGTGAGTGTGCTATAGTGAATTCACTGTGTCAACAAAATATTTATTTGTATAACAAAAATGTATCAAATATAAAGTGTCCTGTGCGATTACCAATATATGAAATAAATATAAAATGATAACCCATGTTTCAATACATAAGTGTCCATAAGAAAGTGTCTTGTATGCTCCATAATAGATAAATATAACAACAATTAAATCCTCATAATTAAATTCATAATTCATAAATAGTAAGTGTCCAGCGCTAATAAATAAATATAAAAAACAGTCAACTCATCAAAGTTAAATTCATCAAGTGTCCGATATGAAAAAAAAATGTGCACAAAAAGTGCAAAAAATTATTAAAAAATCAAACAGTGAAAGGCTGCTGTGCATCAAAAAACATTTGACTCATTAAAAAAAACAAAAAAACAATCCAGTCCATACACAGTAAAATACTCAATCAAGAGTGCAAAAAAGTTCATCAAGGTTCTTTAAATAAAATAAGTGCAAATCTTCGGACAAAGTGGATAGTGAGACCAAAATCCCAGTGCTGCAAACACAAATGTAATCTACTCGTGATCCACCCCAGTGTTTAGGGTGTGCCCTCACCTTCAATATTTGACCTATGAATAAATATAGGTCGATCTGTGCCTTCCCCAACTTCAGAGGCATGTATATATAGCCTAGGATCAGTGGCAGCTGGCGCAAACAAACCCCTCCAGGTCCTTATCTGCAAATGGAGCCTCCAGCCTGGGCTGTCACGGCTCCCCTGGTACCCAGCAGCTTCCGTGTTTAAAATCTTTTGGGAAGAGAAACTGGAAGTGATGCCATGGCAAATTTTGATTCCCTAAAATCAAAAGTGGAAGAGTTCTGGGCGCACTGCTCTGCGCCCAGAAAACAACATAAGGCTGGCCATACATTATACAATTTTCTTCTATAGATTTCCTTGTCATATAATATGAGGTCAAATCTGAACAGTTTGTGTGCAATCAGGCAGGCCCTTGTACTACACAGTTGAAGGTAAATCTACAGGAAATTGAATAAGAAAATTGTATGGTGTATGGCCAGCTTAAAACAAGCCAATTAGAGATTTTAAGCTCTAATAACGTGCTTGTTAAAAATTGACAAAGCTAATAGATACCTATTAGTGTGGTACCCTGCACAGTGCACTGCACACACATGGAACGATTTATTTTTAAATAAATGATCATACGACTAACATTTTTTAACTTTAAGATGTTAACATTTTTAGTCTTATTATCATTTATTTAAAAATAAACCGTTCTATGAATATGGACCGGCCACCACTGCTTAGGATTCAGACCCACGAATCTGCTTCTTAAAATTTTTGGTGATAGTAGAACAGGCACTGCAATTCTAAGCCCCCGTGCACACGGTCGGACATTCCGACAACAAAATCCGTCGGATTTTTTCTGACGGATTTTGTCCAAAACTGGTGCTGCATACACACGGTCGGACAAAGTTGTCGGAAAATACGATCGTTCGTAATGTGATGACGTTATATCGTTACGACAGGACTATGTTCAGGCTAGTAGCCAATAGCTTTGGTCTAGTAATTTGATCTGAGCATGCGTGGTACTTTGTCCGATCAGAATTCTCTACAAACGAACGGACAAAGTACGATTTCTGAGTAGTCTCTCATCTCTCCCATCTATCAGCCCGCCCTCTCTCTCTCTCATCTCCCCCGTCTGTCAGCCCACCCTCTCTCTCTCTCATCTCCCCCATCTGTAAGCCCCTCTCTCTCTCATCTCCCCGTCTGTCAGACCGCCCTCTGTCTCTCTCATCTCCCCCATCTGTCAGTCCCCCCCTCTCTCTCTCATCTCCCCCATCTATCAGCCCGCCCTCTCTCTCATCTCCCCCCATCTGTAAGCCCCCCTCTCTCTCTCATCTGTCCGTCTGTCAGCCCGCCCTCTCTCTCTCTCATCTCCCTCCGCCTGTCAGCCCCCCTCTCTCTCTCTCTCATCTCCCCCGTCTGTCAGCCCACCCTCTCTCTCTCTCATCTCCCCCCATCTGTAAGCCCCCCTCTCTCTCTCATCTCCCCGTCTGTCAGACTGCCCTCTGTCTCTCTCATCTCCCCCATCTGTCAGCCCCCCCTCTCTCTCTCTCTCTCTCATCTCCCCCATCTATCAGCCCGACCTCTCTCTCTCTCATCTCCCTCCATCTGTCAGCCCCCCCTCTCTCTCTCATCTCCCCCGTCTGTCAGCCCGCCCTCTCTCTCTCTCATCTCCCCCGTCTGTCAGCCCGCCCTCTCTCTCTCTCATTTCCCTCCATCTGTCATCCACCCTCTCTCTCATCTCCCCCTTCTGTCAGCCCCCCTCTCTCATCTCCCCGTCTGTCAGCCCCCCTCTCTCTCTCATCTACCCCTTCTGTCAGCCCCCCCTCTCTCTCTCTCATCTCCCCCATCTATCAGCCCGCCCTCTCTCTCTCTCATTTCCCTCCATCTGTCAGCCACCCTCTCTCTCATCTCCCCCCGTCTGTCAGCACGCCCTCCCTCTCTCTCATCTGTCAGCCCCCTTCTCTCTCTCTCTCATCTCCTCCCGTCTGTCAGATCCCCCTCTCTCTCTCATCTCCCCCTGTCTGTCAGTCCCCCTCTCTCTCTCTCATCTCCCCCTGTCTGTCAGTCCCCCTCTCTCTCTCTCCACTCCCCCTGTCTGTCAGCCCCCCTCTCTCTCATCTCCCCCTTCTGTCAGCCCCCCCCTCTCTCTCATCTCCCCATCTGTCAGCCCCCCTCTCTCTCATCTCCCCATCTGTCAGCCCCCCTCTCTCATCTCCCCGTCTGTCAGCCTCCCTCTCTCTCATCTCCCCCTTCTGTCAGCCCCCCTCTCTCATCTCCCCGTCTGTCAGCCCCCCTCTCTCTCTCTCTCATCTACCCCTTCTGTCAGCCCCCCCCTCTCTCTCTCTCATCTCCCCCATCTATCAGCCCGCCCTCTCTCTCTCTCATCTCCCCCGTCTGTCAGCCCGCCCTCTCTCTTTCTCATTTCCCCCATCTGTCAGCCACCCTCTCTCTCTCTCATCTCCCCCCATCTGTAAGCCCCCCTCTCTCTCTCATCTCCCCGTCTGTCAGACCGCCCTCTGTCTCTCTCATCTCCCCCATCTGTCAGCCCCCCCCTCTCTCTCTCTCTCATCTCCCCCATCTATCAGCCCGCCCTCTCTCTCTCTCATCTCCCTCCATCTGTCAGCTCCCTCTCTCTCTCTCATCTCCCCCGTCTGTCAGCCCGCCCTCTCTCTCTCTCATTTCCCCCCATCTGTCAGCCCCCCCCTCTCTCTCTCTCATCTCCCCGCCTGTCAGCCCACCCTCTCTCTCTCTCATTTCCCTCCATCTGTCAGCCACCCTCTCTCTCATCTCCCCCCGTCTGTCAGCACACCCTCCCTCTCTCTCATCTGTCAGCCCCCTTCTCTCTCTCCCTCATCTCCTCCCGTCTGTCAGCCACCCTCTCTCTCATCTCCCCCCGTCTGTCAGCCCCCCCTCTCTCTCTCATCTCCCCCATCTGTCAGACCCCCCTCTCTCTCTCTCATCTCCCCCTGTCTGTCAGCCCCCCCTCTCTCATCTCCCCCTTCTGTCAGCCCCCCCTCTCTCTCATCTCCCCATCTGTCAGCCCCCCTCTCTCTCATCTCCCCATCTGTCAGCCCCCTCTCTCTCTCATCTCCCCATCTGTCAGCCTCCCTCTCTCTCATCTCCCCCTTCTGTCAGCCCCCCTCTCTCATCTCCCCGTCTGTCAGCCCCCCTCTCTCTCTCTCTCATCTACCCCTTCTGTCAGCCCCCCCTCTCTCTCTCTCATCTCCCCCATCTATCAGCCCGCCCTCTCTCTCTCTCATCTCCCCCGTCTGTCAGCCTGCCCTCTCTCTCTCTAATTTCCCCCGTCTGTCAGCCACCCTCTCTCTCTCTCATCTCCCCCCATCTGTAAGCCCCCCTCTCTCTCTCATCTCCCTGTCTGTCAGACCGCCCTCTGTCTCTCTCATCTCCCCCATCTCTCAGCCCCCCTCTCTCTCTCTCTCTCTCTCATCTCCCCCATCTATCAGCCCATTCTCTCTCTCTCTCTCTCATCTCCCTCCATCTGTCAGTCCCCCTCTCTCTCTCTCTCATCTCCCCATCTGTCAGCCTCCCTCTCTCTCATCTCCCCCTTCTGTCAGCCCCCCTCTCTCATTTCCCCGTCTGTCAGCCCCCCCTCTCTCTCTCATCTACCCCTTCTGTCAGCCCCCCCTCTCTCTCTCCCATCTCCCCCATATATCAGCCCGCCCTCTCTCTCTCTCATCTCCCCCGTCTGTCAGCCCGCCCTCTCTCTCTCTCATTTCCCCCGTCTGTCAGCCACCCTCTCTCTCTCTCATCTCCCCCATCTGTAAGCTCCCCTCTCTCTCTCATCTCCCCGTCTGTCAGACCGCCCTCTGTCTCTCTCATCTCCTCCATCTCTCAGCCCCCCCTCTCTCTCTCTCTCTCTCATCTCCCCCATCTATCAGCCCATCCTCTCTCTCTCTCTCTCTCATCTCCCTCCATCTGTCAGTCCCCCTCTCTCTCTCTCTCTCATCTCCCCATCTGTCAGCCTCCCTTTCTCTCATCTCCCCCTTCTGTCAGCCCCCCTCTCTCATTTCCCCGTCTGTCAGCCCCCCTCTCTCTCTCTCATCTACCCCTTCTGTCAGCCCCCCCCTCTCTCTCTCCCATCTCCCCCATCTATCAGCCCGCCCTCTCTCTCTCTCATCTCCCCCGTCTGTCAGCCCGCCCTCTCTCTCTCTCATTTCTCCCGTCTGTCAGCCACCCTCTCTCTCTCTCATCTCCCCCCATCTGTAAGCTCCCCTCTCTCTCTCATCTCCCCGTCTGTCAGACCGCCCTCTGTCTCTCTCATCTCCTCCATCTCTCAGCCCCCCCCCTCTCTCTCTCTCTCTCTCATCTCCCCCATCTATCAGCCCATCCTCTCTCTCTCTCTCATCTCCTTCCATCTGTCAGTCCCCCTCTCTCTCTCTCTCTCTCATCTCCCCTGTCTGTCAGCCCGCCCTCTCTCTCATTTCCCCCCATCTGTCACCCCCCTCTCTCTCTCTCATCTCCCCCGTCTGTCAGCCCGCCCTCTCTCTCTCTCATCTCCCCCCGTCTGTCAGCCCGCCCTCCCTCTCTCTCATCTGTCAGCCCCCTTCTCTCTCTCTCTCTCTCTCTCATCTCCTCCTGTCTGTCAGCCCCCCTCTCTCTCATCTCCCCCCATCTGTCAGCCCCCCCTCTCTCTCATCTCCCCTGTCTGTCAGCCCCCTCTCTCTCTCATCTCCCCGTCTGTCAGTCCCCCTCTCTCTCTCTCCACTCCCCCTGTCTGTCAGCCCCCCCTCTCTCTCTCTCATCCCCCCTGTCTGTCAGTCCCCCTCTCTCTCTCTCTCCACTCCCCCTGTCTGTCAGTCCCCCCTCTCTCTCTCCACTCCCTCTGTCTGTCAGCCCCCTCTATGTCTCTCATCTCCCCCTGTCTGTCAGTCACCCTCTCTCTCTCTCTCTCTCTCATCTCCCCCTGTCTGTCAGCCCCCCTCTCTCTCATCTCCCCCTTTTGTCAGCCCCCCTCTCTCATCTCCCCGTCTGTCAGCCCCCCTCTCTTTCATCTCCCCCTGTCTGTCAGCCCCCCTCTCTCTCATCTCCCCCTTCTCTCTCATCTCCCCGTCTGTCAGCCCCCCTCTCTCTCATCTCCCCCTGTCTGTCAGCCCCCCTCTCTCTCATCTCCCCCTTCTGTCAGCCCCCCTCTCTCATCTCCCCGTCTGTCAGCCCCCCTCTCTCTCATCTTCCCCTTCTGTCAGCCCTCCTCTCTCTCAAATGCAAGCACAAAACAAGAAAGTCCGCAATTCCGCACTCCAATGAAAAACTATTTCTTTATTGTTATAGATCCATACAGCAAGTATAAAACCAATGACACGTTTCACACCGTTAGAGCAGGTGCTTATTAATAGCTACATTTAAAAAAAATGACAAACATATATATGCAAACAAACAAAAACATAAATTGTCTCAATTAACTATCGTGTACACCCACTAAAGGTGATACAATGTTCTAGATTGATATTAAGGTGAGTCAGCTGGACCTTTGGTCATAGGGCTAACAATAGCCTTTTTTGTTGTGCTGTATGATGTGAATTCTGTTTTCTTGTGGGTACTTTCGACAGAAAATGGATTTACCTACCTGTGCATGCGTGAGAGCAATATTTACTTGTACGACTTTTTCTTATATACACATTTGCACGAGGACTTACATGATAAACATACACGGGTGTTTCTGTCAAAAATCTCCACATGCATTTTATCAAAGCACATATATACATATGCATACACATGTTCACATTTATTGAAAGCTTTTAAAATGACGTTATGTTCTTAAAAGATTTTCCTGGGTGGGATGTTTTCCCCTAGTCTAGGGTTTCATTATGTTATGTATGTATCACCGCTAAACATCTGGCTTTTTGATTTTCATGGGATTGCTTTATCCCTCTCTTTTAGGGAGTTAATTGTGTGTTCACATGAAGGAGAAGTCCAGCTGACTCACCTTAATATCAATCTAGAACATTGTATCACCTGTAGTGGGTGTACACGCTACTTAATTGAGCCAATTTACGGTTTTGTTTGTTTGCATATATATGTCATTTTTTAAAACGTAGCTGTGAATAAGCACCTGCTCTAAAGGTGTGAAACGCGTCAGTGTTTTTATCCTTGCTGTTTGGATCTATAACAATAAAGAAATAGTTTTTCATTGGAGTGCGCCCATCTAGACTTTCTTGTTTTGTTCTTACATATGGTTGCATATTGAGCTGCACCCACACCTGAAGAGGGAAGAGATCAGTGGAAACAGACACCTGCAGCGGGTTCTCCTTTTTCCCCTCTCTCTCTTATCTCAGCTCTCTGTCCACCAGCGTCCCGCTCTCTCAGCCCCACCTCTCTCTGAGACCCTTCTCTCTCACTCAGCCATGCTCTCTCTGAAAGCCCTCCCCCTCTCTCTCTCAGCCACCTTCTCTCTGAGCCTGCTCTTTCTGTCTGCCCCCTCTCTTTCAGCTTTCTCTCTTAGCTCCCTCTCTGTTAGCCCCCCTTTCATTCATCTCTCTCTCCCTCTCTCTGTCAGCTCCCTCTCTGTCCACCACACTCTCTCTCAGCCCCATCTCTGTCCATCATCCTCTCTGTCAGTCCCCCTCTCTATCAGCTCCCTCTCTGTCAGCCCCCCCTTTCAGCTCTCTCTCTCTCTCTCTCTGTCATACCCCTCTCTGTCCACCACCCTTTCTCTCAGCCTCCTCTCCCTCAGCTCCGTCTCTGTCAGCCCCCTCTCTGCCAACCCCCTCTCTGCCAGCCCTCTCTCTGCCACCCCCCTCTCTCTCTGTCAGCCCCCTCTCTGCCAGTCCCCTCTCTCTCAGCTCTCTGTCCACCCACCTCTCTGTCCACCAACCTTTCTCTCAGCCCCCCTCTGTCTACCACACTCTCTCTCAGCCCCCCTCTCTGTCCACCAACCTCTCTCTCAGCCTCCCTCTGTCCACCACACTCTCTCTCAGCCCCCCTCTCTGTCCACCAACCTCTCTGTCAGCCCCCCTCTGTCCACCACACTCTCTCTCAGCTCACTCTCTGTCAGCCCCCCTCTCTTTCAGCTCTCTTTCTCTCTCTGGCATCCCCCTCTCTGTCCACCACCCTCTCTCAGCCCCCTCTCTGTCCATCACTCTCTCCCTCAGCCCCCTTCTCCCTCAGCTCCCTCTCCCTCAGCTCCCTCTCTGTCAGCCCCCTCTCTGCCAACCCCCTCTCTGCCAGCCCCCTCTCTCCCAGTTTCCTCTCTGCCAACCCCCTCTCTCTCAGCTCTCTCTCAGCCCCCTCTCTGTCCACCACCCTCTCTGTCAGCCCCCTCTCTCTCAGCTCTCTCTCTGCCAGCTCCCTCTCTCCCAGTTCCCTCTCTGCCAACCCCCTCTCTCTCAGCTCTCTCTCAGCCCCCCTCTCTGTCCACCACCCTCTCTGTCAGCCCCCCCTTTCTCAGCTCTCTCTCTGTCAGCCCCCTTCTCTGTTCGTCACCCTCTCTCTCAGTCCCCTTCTCTGTCCACCACCCCCTCTCTCAGCCCATCTCTCTCTCTCAGCCTCCCTATCTCAGCCCATCCCTCTCGCTCAGCCCCCTTATCTCAGCCCATCCCTCTCTCTCAGCCCCCCTCTCACCCAGCTCCCTCTCTGTCAGCCCCCTCTCACCCAGCTCCCTCTCTGTCAGCCCCCCTCTCTCAACTCTCTGTCAGCCCCCCTCTTTGTCCACCAACCTCTCTCTCAGACCCCTCTCTGTCCACCACCCTCTCTGTCAGTCCCCCTCTCTCTCAGCTCTCTCTCTCTGTCAGCCCCTTCTCTGTCCACCACCCTCTCTCTCGTTCCCCCTCTCTGTCCACCACCCCCTTTCTTAGCCCATCCCTCTCTCTCAGCCTCCCTATCTCAGCCCATCCCTCTCTCTCAGCCCCCCTATATCAGCCCATTCCTCTCTCTCAGCCCCCTCTCTCTCAGCTCTCTGTCAGCCCCCTCTCTCCCAGCTCCCTCTCTCTCAGCCCCCCTCTCTCTCAGATCTCTGTCAGCCCCCCTCTCTGTCCACCAACCTCTCTCTCAGACCCCTCTCTGTCCACCACCCTCTCTGTCACCCCCCCTTTCTCTCAGCTCTCTCTCTCTGTCAGCCCCTTCTCTGTCCACCACTCTCTCTCTCAGTCCCCCTCTCTGTCCACCACCCCTTCTCTTAGCCCATCCCTCTCTCTCAGTCTCCCTATCTCAACCCATCACTCTCTCTCAGCCACCCTCTCTATAAGCCCCCCTTTTCTTTCTCAGCCCCCTCTCTCTCTAGCAGGGATTGAGTGTTCTACAGTGTCTAGAGGGGTATCTAGGAGGGGTATCTAGGGGTGTAATCAGGGTAATGGTATCTGGGGAGGTGTGATCGGGGTGGGTTATCTGGGGTGTGATCAGAGTGGGGGGTGTCTGGGGTGTAATTATTGAGAGAGAGAGAGAGAGAGAGAGAGAGAGAGAGAGAGGAGTGGGGATAAGATTGTGGGGATAAGATTGTGTTTGATAAGATTGGGGGGTATCTGGGGTTTCAATCAGGGTAGGGGTATCTGGGGAGGTGTGATCAGGGTGGGGGGTATATGGGGGTATACTATATAGGAGGTGTTATCAAAGTGGGGGTATTTGGGGGTGATCTGGGAGTTTGCTTATGGGGGGTGTAATGGACTAGCATCAAATGTAGAGCTTTAAGGACACCACCACTTGCTGCTTCTTCTTTTTTAAGGGCTTTGTTTGCCCATTTTTATTAAAAAAAAGTTCAGCAAACAAACATAGGGTTGCCTCGCTGGGGTTTTCAGCATTCCTTTTTCCATCAACAAAATGACATTCAGCCTAGTTGGCTCTCACTTGCAGCACTGCTGCTCTGGCCTTACACTCCAGGTCCTTGTCTGTCTCATACAGACTGTTTCACCAACCATCTTGGTGAATATAGCTAGCAGCCTCTTGCTGCACTGGCTCCCCTGTGGAGCCCTCAAGACTCCTGGGACTCAGACTTCCTATCTGCCGGGGTGGAGCCCAGAACCATGGGCAGGTTGTTACTAAAAGCCTAGCATACACCTTAAATGGCAGTTTCCTCTTCATGTTACAAGCTCCCTGGAACCCCTCAACTCGTCCGGTTGAGAATTCTGGGTCACAACCTCCTTCTGGACCATGGCAGGGCAATGTTCTGCCACATATCCTCCCCCCCTGTTTCGACCTTGAAGGGGGAGTAACACACCAGCCAAACCTCTTCAATTTGGCACCTCTGTGCCAGCTATCACCCACAAGGGCCACACCCAGTCTTATCAGGTGACTTTCACTGTGTCCCCCTGCTACACTGACTTTGGTACTACAAAGATACCTTTGTTCCTTTTTACGGTTGCACTTCCAAAAATGCCATCTGCTAATTTTCTTTGCGGCCACACCTTCAAACATTTTATTACTAGGGGACTTAGTAAGATCTTTGACATTTTTCCCCAACCTTTTCCTCTTTACTTCTGCAGTGGTCACATTTTTAAACACCCTTTTAGCCATAAGTGTGGGCCCTTTTAATTGGGAATTAAAGTCTTTTAATGACGACTTGTTAAGCTTTGGGCCAGTGTCCTTAGAACTCCTGCAACTTGGGAGGTTCCTGGACCTCTGAAAATTTTTCCCAGAATTACACTCCTGAACCTGTAGGGGGCCTATTTCTACTGCACCTATTCCCTCTTCTGTGTCTGTCATCATCTTCCTGTATTTAAGATTAACAGCAACCATTTCACCTTGACCATCAGGTCTACCCTTATTTTTGTTGTTACTCATGGTGACCAAAACATTTACCAGTGCGTTAAACTTTTCCTCATTGTCCGAAATATCACCACATTATCAAAACTCACCTCACCAGTGTTCTGCAAGGCAGTGTCTGGAGGAGAATCTACCTCATCTAGTTGTCTACCATGGCAATGTCACTAACCCTCAACTCCACTGCCACATGATCCTCCTCCAGCAACTGTCCTAATACCTCATCATCGTCATCCAATTTCAACTTTGGGTTCATGACCCCAACCACATCACATATACTTCTGTCCTCTGCCACTTCCGCCCTCACTTCTGTCCTGTCCAACAGTACCCCTGAGTGCCTCTCATACCCAAACTCTGTATGAAGCAATCCAGCACACTGCGAGACAACTTTCCACATTAACAATAATTAAAAGCTTCCACCTATGGCAATCTTTGCATTGTACAGCCTGTAATATCCGATTCCATTTATGCATACCCCATGGTACAAGTTCTCCAAATGCAGGAGAGGGTGGCAGGATATACACCGGCTGTACACTCCAACATTCTAATATTTCTCTCAGCATATCTGTCATACAAAGGCAGCGTGATTCCACACCTAAGACCTTCCTGGGGTCCTTCATGTCCCTAGGCTGCGTACACACGGGCGGATTGTCTGCCCAACTAAGTTCGTCAGACAATCCGACAGACAGTCCGTCCAACATTTGAATGAACGGACTTGACCACAAACGATGAACAGACAGTCCGCTGAAAGATTGCGCGATGACGTGTACAGCACGTACGACGGGACTAGAAAAACGACGTCCAATACACTGCAATGCAACCTTCGGCCGTGTAAATCCTTTCTGAGCATGCGCCATACTTAGTCCGTCCAACTTGCCTACACACGAGCGGACTGTCCGCTGAAACCAAGTTTGGACGGACAAAACCAAGTTTGGACAGACAAAATTACGGAAATTCCGAAAGACTTAGTCCGTCAGACTGTCCGCTGAAAAAGTCAGCTGAAGCCCACACACGAGCGGATTGTCCGCTGAAACACGGTTCAGCGGACTAAGTTGGGCAGACAATCCGCCCGTGTGTACGCGGCCTTAGGGATGTGGAAAGACTTATTTACTGATGGCTTAGAGGTGGTGCTTCTTAAATGGGCTTCCTCCCCACTGGAGGTATCCAATGCAATAACCTGGCGCTCTCCTAGAGAGCAGCCAGGTGCAGGAGTCACCACAAAACTCTCAGGCTCAGGGTCCATGATCTGTTCCTGGTCTTCCCTATGGATAACATTAGTTTGGTATACCACACCAGTAACTCCTTTATGTGTTGTGAACACAACTTTAGCTATGTGCTCAATCTCTCTTGGCCCTTCCATCTCCTAAGGAATAGCCTCTGCAACAGCAGCAAGTGAGCCCTGGTCCAGAAGCTGCTCTGCAGTCCCTCTATTTAGCACAGCAGAAATGGTGTCCGCTCCATTGTTATACACTGAGATTTCATTCAACAGACTTGTTGCCCATCCGTCCCAGTCTATTTTCTCTGGGCTCCCATCAGGGGTACTATGTAGTACTGCTTCAGCTGCCAAAGGAGACACAGGACAGAGTGGCTCCACAGCAGGCACATTGCACATATCACTTTTGTTTAAACTAACCTGTGGCAAAAAAATTTAAACACAACAGGCTGCAATACCATAACTTCACCACCTTGCTAGGGTGGCGCTTCATTAAACTCATGAAGACTTTTTCTGTCAGCAGTTTCAGACCACACTAGCCCATTATCACCACAAGTAATTGCACACATTTTAGTTTTACAATTTGACACATTATCACCAAGGTCAAGTACACTTTTATCCATCAGACTGGCACCACAGTTGTCCCATGCAACCTATGGCTCCAACACTCAGAGACCCTTGAGGTCTCTAGGGAGCAGCCTTATATATTGTTGCTAAGGGGAATATACCTCTGCAGCCTTATATACTGTTGCTAAGGGGAATAGCCCATCCTGCTTAGTGTTCACCCCTACCTCGTTAAGCATCACATTATCAGCATTAGTTAACTCAATACCAGTATGATCATACTCCTCAGTAAGTTTCACATTCAATTTTGACACTTGCCTCCCCACTGGACAGGGCACTGCAGTGAGGCAAGTTCTTTTTTGTACCAACAGTGGATGTCCCCTCTGGGATCACTTCTACTTCAGCCTTTCCCATGACTTCAACAGCAACAGTCTTACCATTCTCTTTGGCAGGTGTTGAAGGATTCAATTGAGGGACTTGTCTCTTTTATGCTGCGTTTTCACAAGCTGATGCCCCCACATGGAAACAAGGCAAACAAATTTCCTGTTGCCAGGGGTAATAACAGACAATTTTTGCACCAACATCTTCACTAAATTTTTTAGCCACATCTCCGCGGTGGCTCCTCCTTGCTGCAAACACCATCGGAGAGCATCTCTATGCTTGATTCGTTGCCATAGAACCATTTGTAATGTGGGGGCAACAAAATATTTCTGCACCCAGGCGTCTTTGACCCTAGGATTGGCCCTGTATATAGCAGTCTTGTGACTTCTATCAGTGTCCAGCCGAGCACTGATTAAAATTTGTATGAGTTTTCAATCTCCCCTGACTGCCCTATGAGGCTGCAGGACCCCAGACTTTCTGTCTGGACAGTGCTGATTGGCCCTGTGCTGATCACATGCACCCTTCCAAAAAAAAAAAAACTCTCTAGCAATACACACCAAGCTGAGCACGTGCACAGTGCTCACAAGGCTCTGCTTTATCAGGAGATTTATTGGGGACAGTGGAGTAAAGGGAGAATCAGTGAAGACAGGATCAAACAGCCTTTTTACACAATGCACAGGATTAACCCCTTAGGTTCCACAATGACTATAACAAGCATGCTTTACTGCATATACAGACTGATTTTACTGTTGTGGGTTTAGTAACACTTTAAGAGGTATCGCAACATCAGAAGCTCTTGTTTAGGGGGATGATCATAGCATGCAAGTAGGTAATATTACAAGAATAATATTGTAATATTCCCATCCTATTTTGAGATGGGAATGAGGGACACCTACTTGCAAACGTATGTAGGCATAGGACACGCCCCCTGACATGCCCCCTTAAAGGAGAATTAACCAAAAAAAAGCTTAATTAAATTCACAAGGACTTTTTTTTTACCACTACTATTCCTTTACATTGATTTTTAAAGTTTACAAATGCAGTAATTTAGCAATTGTATGAAAGGTTTAGCATTGGGAAACGCTTTTTGAAAGATAAAAAGTGCATTTTATATAAGACTATATAGATCAGACCAAAATGAGGACAAATGAGGGGGGGAAGAGGGACAGAGGGACATTGCTCCAAATCAGGGACAGTTGGGAGCCATGATTGCAGCCAGGGAGCAGTTTCTTTGTGTACAATATGACTCATATTTGTTTGCATTGCTGACAACAAAGTCCTCTTGTTGAAGTAAGCAAATGTTCATGTAAAATAAAGATGGGACTACTTTGGCTAATTTTCATAAAAACAAAGAAGCTCAATATATTTACCTTTTTCAAACTAGACATCGCATTTTTAATTTCTCCTTCCATCCAGCAGATGGCAGCAAAACTCTGTGACTGTTTGGCCATTTTATTCTCTGAACAATCCAGCAAATGATACTTTGATTCTGTAAAAGAACATCATTGTTTGCAAGTAACTGTAATGGGTGGAAGAAATAGTTTACTCTTCATGAACATACCATGTTTGGCTTTAGGGGAAGATATGGAGTAATGTTGGAACCCCGCCTTGGCTCTGGTACTTTGAGGTATAGTCACCAGTTGCACTAAAGCATTGGGCTTGGGGAGTTCAGATGGGGGGAGCATTGTGCAATGAAGATCACATGGTGGCTCTGTAAGAGGGAGCACATGGTACCCACATGGCACCCACATGGCACCAAGGACAGAGCGACTTTATATCAATGAAAGCTTGAACACAGATGCACTGTTAGGGAGTGTGTTGCAGAGATCAAACACTTTGTGCTATGAAAGGTGAAGGTGTGAAGAGGCCTTAATAATCTTTTAATAAATTCATAACATACTGAGCAACAGCAAGCAATTAGAGTTGATGAAAGTACACATTACTGCACACAGATAAGCTATATTAAAATGTTCTTGAACTATTAAAGTGTGTTCCTTTTTTCTCTATGGAAAATATATTAGGTTCTCACCTGAATCGGGGATAAAAGCTGTGACAGGTTTTGGTGGTATGGTGACCACGACCAACATTTGAATGGGCAGAATGTTGTTCTGGCAAGAGATCTGCCCATATAGACTGGCCATAGGATGAATAAGCCTTTTATAAGCATGTAAAGATTAATAAAATATCTTTGGTGTATGCTTTACACACTGTGTACTATAAACAACTGCCTTTTCTTTTTAATAAAATACTACAGCGTCTTGAAAAAGTATTCATACCCTTTGAAATTTTCCAAAATTTATCATGTTATAACCAAAAATGTAAATGTATTTTATTGGGGTTTTATGTGATAGACCAACAAAAAGTGGCACATGATTGTGAAGTGGAAGAAAAATGTTAAACGGTTTTACAATTTTTTTTACAAATAAATATATGAAAAGTGTGGCGTGGATTTGTATTCAGCTGCCTTTAATTTGAAACGCCTAACTAAAATCTAGCGAAATTAATTGCCTTCAGAAGTTATCTATTTAGTAAATAGAGTCCACCTGTGTGTAATTTAATCTCAGTATAAATACAGCCGTTCTGTGAAGCCCTCAGAGGATTCTTAGAGAACCCTAGTGAACAAACAGCATCATGAAGGCCAAGGAACACACCAGACAGGTCAGGGATAAAGCTGTGGAGAAGTTTAAAGCAGGGTTAGGTTATAAAAAAATATGCCTAGCTTTGAACACCTCATGGAGTACTGTTCAATCCATCATCCAAAAATGGAGTATGGCACAACTTAAAACCTACCAAGACATGGCCGTCCACCTAAACTGATAGGCCGGGCAAGAGGAGCATTAATCAGAGAAGCAGCCAAGAGGCCCATGGTCACTCTGGAGGAGCTGCAGAGATCACCAGCTCAAGTGGGAGAATCTGTCCACAGGACAACTATTAGTCATGCACTCCACAAATCTGGCCCTTACGGGAGAGTGGCAAGAAGAAAGCCATTGTTGAAAGAAAGCCATAAGAAGTCCCATTTGCAGGTTGCCAGAAGCCATGTTGGGGACACAGCAAACATGTGGAAGAAGGTGCTCTGGTTAGATGAGACCAAAATTGAACTTTTTGGCCTAAAAGTAAAACGCTATGTGTGGCGGAAAACTAACACTGCACATCACCCTGAACACACTTCCCCACTGTGAAACATGGCACTGGAAGCATCATGTTGTGGGGATGCTTTTCTTCAACAGGCACATGAAAGCTGGTCAGAGTTGATGGGAAGATGGATGGAGCCAAATACAGGGCATTATTAGAAGAAAACCTGTTATGTCCTGTACACACAGTCGGACTTTCCTACGGAAAATGTGAGATCGGATCTTGTTGTTGGAAAATCCGTCGGAATTTCCCACACACAAAGTTTGAGAGCAGGATCTAAAATTTTCCGACTGTTTAAATTCCAAAATTCCAAAATCCAATCGTTTAAATTCCAATCATTTGTAGACAATTCTGACGGACCAAGTGCCACGCATAATAAATTACGAGACAAAAGCTATTGGCTACTGTCCTCTTTATAGTCCCGCCGTACATGGCTTACGTCACCGCGTTATGAAAGATCAGATTTTCCAACAACTTTGTGCGACCGTGTGTGCAAGACAAGTTTGGGCCAAAATCGGTCGGAAAAAATCAGCCGGATTTTGTTGTCGCAATGTCCGACCGTATGTACAGGGCATTACAGTCTGAAAAAGACTTGAGACTGGAGCGGAGATTTACCTTCCAGTAGGACAATGACCCTAAACATACAGCCAGATACAGTGCTTTGCGAAAGTATTCGGCCCCCTTGAGCTTTTCAACCTTTTGCCACATTTCAGGCTTCAAACATAAAGATATAACATTTTAATTTTTTGTGAAGAATCACCAACAAGTGGGACACAATTGTGAAGTGGAACGAAATCTATTGTATAATTTAAACTTTTTTAGCAAATAAAAAACTGAAAAGTGGTGCGTGCAAAATTATTCGGCCCCTTTACTTTCAGTGCAGCAAATTCACTCCAGAAGTTCAGCGAGGATCTCTGAATGATCCAATGTTGTCCTAAATGACTGATGGTGATAAATAGAATCCACCTGTGTGTAATCAAGTCTCTGTATAAATGCACCTGCTCTGTGATAGTCTCAGGGTTCTGTTGAAAGCGCAGAGAGCATCATGAAGACCAAGGAACACACCAGGCAGGTCCGTAATACTGTTGTGGAGAATTTTAAAGCTGGATTTGGATACAAAAAGATTTCCCAAGCTTTAAACATCCCAAGGAGCACTGTGCAAGCGATCATTTTGAAATGGAAGGAGTATCAGACCACTGCAAATCTACCAAGACCTGGCCGTCCCGCTAAACTTTCAGCTCAGACAAGGAGAAGACTGATCAGAGATGCAGCCAAGAGGCCCATGATCACTCTGGATGAACTGCAGAGAACTACAGCTGAGGTGGGAGAGTCTGTCCATAGGACAACAATCAGTCATACACTGCACAAATCTGGCCTTTATGGAAGAGTGGCAAGAAGAAAGCCATTTCTCAAAGAAATCCATAAAAAGTATTGTCTAAAGTTTGCCACAAGCCACCTGGGAGACACACCAAACATGTGGAAGAAGGTGCTCTGGTCAGATGAAACCAAAATCGAACTTTTTGCCCACAATGCAAAACGATATGTTTGGCGTAAAAGCAACACAGCTCATCACCCTCAACACACCATCCCCACTGTCAAACATGGTGGTGGCAGCATCATGGTTTGGGCCTGCTTTTCTTCAGCAGGGACAGGAAAGATGGTAAAATTGAGGGGAAGATGGATGCAGCCAAATACAGGACCATTCTGGATGAAAACCTGTTGGAGTCTGCAAAAGACCTGAAACTGGGACGGAGATTTATCTTCCAACAAGACAATGATCCCAAACATACAGCAAAATCTACAAAGGAATGGTTCACAAATAAACGTATCCAGGTGTTAGAATGGCCAAGTCAAAGTCCAGACCTGAATCCAATCGAGAATCTGTGGAAAGAGCTGAAAACTGTTGTTCACAAACGCTCTCCATCCAACCTCACTGAGCTCGAGCTGTTTTGCAAGGAAGAATGGGCAAGAATTTCAGTCTCTCGATGTGCAAAACTGATAGAGACATACCCCAAGCGACTTGCAGCTGTAATCGCAGCAAAAGGTGGCTCTACAAAGTATTAACGCAAGGGGGCCGAATAATTTTGCACGCCCCACTTTTCATTTTTTTATTAGTTAAAAAAGTTTAAAAAATCCAATAGATTTCGTTCCACTTCACAATTGTGTCCCACTTGTTGGTGATTCTTCACAAAAAATAAAAATTTTATATCTTTATGTTTGAAGCCTGAAATGTGGCAAAAGGTTGAAAAGTTCAAGGGGGCCAAATACTTTCGCACGGCACTGTATACAATGGAATGGTTTAGATCAAAGCATATTCATGTGTTATAATAGCCCAGTCAAAGTCCAGACCTAAATCCAATTGAAAATCTGTGGCAAGACTTGAAATTTCAGTTCACAGACGCTCTCCATCCAATCTGACAGAGCTTGAGCTGTTTTGCAGAGAAAAATGGGCAAAAATGTTACTCTCTAGATGTGCAAAGCTGGTAGAGACATACCCAAAAAAAACCTGCAGCTATAATTGCAGCGAAAGGGGGACTAAACACAAATGCACGCCACACTTTTCACATATTTATTTGTAAAAAGTTTGAAAAAACATGTATCATTTTCCTTCCACTTCACGATTATGTACCACTTTGTGTTGGTCTATCACATAAAATCCCAATAAAATACATTTACATTATTGGTTGTAACATGACAAAATGTGGGAAGTTTAAAGGGGTATGAATACTTTTTCAAGGCACTGTATGTCCATCTTTTAGGTATACACATACAAAACTAGTCAGACCACAGTAATTAGCTAGTAATATGAAGCTGTCAGTATAAGTCTTCAGGTGTTTTGAGGGGACAGATTCACAGTAAGGGCCAATACACACTGTACTCCATGGTAAAACATCTCCGTCACCACAGGGGCACACAGGAAACAATTGTTTCCTGTGTGTCCCATTCATACTGCAATGCAGCATAGCGCTGCGCTAAAATGCAGACATGGTGCATTTTAGCTCATTGCACTGACCTGAATTGCAGTGCAATGTCAGCCAGCACAGTGCATTGTGCCACCTGACAATGCAGTAACTCAAGTGTATGTTTTGCACACTTCAAATAAAGATTGTACAAAACAAAAAAATGGAGGAGGCAATGAATCATGCATCACACTTCCCTCTAGCCAGCCAGCAATGCAGAGTGGCCGGACCACTGAATCGCTCCAGTTGCTCTACGATTTGGCTAAGGGCCAGTGTCAATTAGCCCTAAGTTAGTAGACAAGTTTTTTGGTCAGAACACGATCCCCACATTTGAAGTGAGGGGAAGAAAGTTGGAGAGAAGAAAACATAAGTAGGAAGAAAGGCAAAGAGGAGAAGGGATTGGAAGGTAAAGAACAAAGGGCCAAACATTTGCCGAGTTTGGGATAGCAAAATCCATAATTACAGTTATCTATAAAGTACTCAGTACAAGTATCATCAAGACAAAAGTGTGCAAAAATTGGGGACTATTACAAAAAAGAGAAGCCAAGTGGCTGAAAATCGGTGATGATTGTTAATTGAGCCATTAGCTCTTCTCTCTGCACCTATAGGTTTAACTCATCAATCTATTCTGTCACGGTTGAGAGGATCATCATTTTCCAGTGCCTGGAAATCACAGTTCTTGTTGCTAGTAGAAAAGCTTAGAAGACCCTTCTTTACTGAGGATAGGGATCCAGGAATCATAAAAGGAAGGACTACCTCTGGGGAGCCAGAGACTACCGTGACGGAGTTAACACGATAATAGATGTTAAAGACCATGTCCCAAAAGTGCAACAGGAGTGGACAACTAGTTATGGGACATTGTGCCTAGGTGAGATAGGCAGTACCAGCAGACATTAGGAATGTTAGGAAAATTGAAATGCAATAAGCGAGGGCATAAATAACATCTGATAAGGATCTTAAAACTACATTTGTGAGCTATGTTAAGAGAGTTTATTTGTTAGGATATATAACTTTGCTTTATCCTCCTCTGTGAAGGTGCACCCAAGCTCCCGTTCCCACTTCAGTGGGTATGGGTGAGCCAAAGGAAAAAGGAATAGACAGGGGTCCATAGAGAATTAGGACAGAGTGAGATGGATCTGCAAGTTGCAAGCAAAGGGATTTTAAGAGAAAAAGGGCCCAATATGGGTCCTACTTTCATTGCAGTGTATTGTAGAAAATTGGAGCTGAAATTAAAGCCACCAATGGGAGTGTAATGGTCCTTCATTGAGCAAGACCATTTTTTTTAAGCCTGAATTAATGAGAGCAATTGTGATGGGGGAGAGTTTAGTGGAAAGGGAGGGTTACCCGAATGAAGTGTCATAGGGCCTATATGGGAAGTTATCTTTTTATAGTTTTTTGCATCCCAGTGCTTCTGTTCCCCTCTAGGCTTTTTATGCCACTTGCTGTCTACATTGTTTCGCTCCCCTGTCAGCTGCATCTCATTGCTCTGAAGTGACGATAGTAACAACGGAGAATTACGCCTGTGCAATGTGTGTCAGCACAGGTGCTTTTAGTTTCCATTAATGGCACATGGGACATCATGACAATGAAGGAGCACAACTGGGAGACAATTGATATCTCACAACAGGAAGTGCCTATGTTTCATGAGAAGGTCATGAGATATTCTTTGAAAGAAAGATGCAGATTTAGGCCCTTTTCACACATGCAGACCGTATGTTCGTATTTCATCAATCCGTTTGTGGATCAAATACGGACATACATAGACATGTGCATTCGTTTTCGTCCGAATGCATTTTCGTCCGAATTTCAGCTATTTTCGTTTTCGTTTTGACAAACGATAACAAAAGCACAAAATCCGAAAAACGAAAGATCCGACATAAATAAATGCTTTATATGTTATATGCTTTTCATTGTTACAACAGTTCGATATAGAATAGGAGATTCGACATGACTCTGACAACAATCTGTGTCTATAGAACCTGTGGTCGAATGTGCTTAACCTTACCTCTATTAGTCCAAGATTATATAGAGAAAATATTCGACAGAGAAAAAAGATTTGACAGAGAGAAAAGATTCTGCAAGTTACTGTCCTAAAAAGTGTTTGGGGACCCGGGTCCTGCCCCAGGGGACATGTATCAATGCAAAAAAAAGTTTTAAAAACGTCCGTTTTTTCGGGAGCAGTGATTTTAATAATGATTAAAGTGAAACAATAAAAGTGTAATATTCCTTTAAATTTCGTAGGGGGGGGGGGGTTGTCTATAGTATGCCTGTGAAGGGGCGCATGTTTCCCGTGCTTAGAATTGTCCCTGCACAAAGTGTCATTTATGCAGGAAAAAAAGTCCTTTAAAATCACTCGCAGCTATTATGAATTGTCGGCTCCGTAATACAGAGAACACTCATTGAAAGTCATTGATAACAAAAATAAATAAATAAATAAAATAAAAAGCGTGGGGGTCCCCCAAATTCAATTACCAGGCCCTTCAGGTCTGGTATGGATATTAAGGGGAACCCTGCCTCAAATTTAAGAAAAAATTTGACGTGGGGTTCCCCCTAAATATCCATAACCAGACCCTTTAGGTCTGGTATGGATATTAAGGGGAACCCCGCATCAAATTTAAAAAAAAATTGACGTGGGGTTCCCCCTAAAAATCCATACCAGACCCTTTATCCGAGCACGCAACCTGGCAGGCCGCAGGAAAAGAGGGGGGGGGGGGGCGAGAGAGCGGCCCCCCCTCCCTCCTGAACCGTACCAGGCCACATGCCCTCAACATTGGGAGGATGCTTTGGGGGTCTGTGACCCCTCAAAGCACCTTGTCCCCATGTTGATAAGGACAAGGGCCTCATCCCCACAACCCTGGCCGGTGGTTGTGGAGGTCTGCGGGCGGGGGGCTTATCAGAATCTGGAAGCCCCCTTTAACAAGGGGACCCCCAGATCCCGCCCCCCCCCCTGTTTGAAATGGTAAGGAGGTACAAAAGTACCCCTACCATTTCACAAAGAAAGTGTAAAAAATGGTTAAATAAAACAAACACACTTTTGAAAAATTCCTTTATTAAAAATAAAAAAATAAAAAAAAGATTCCAGCGGCGGTAATCCACTCTTGCTATCCAGCGATGGACGATCATCTCTCCAGCGATGTCTCATGTCATCCAGCGCAGCGAATACATCCTTCTTCTGTCTCCTCCACGGAGACACTGCAGGCATTCCGGCGGCTGACGTTTCTTATATACGGAGGGCGGGGCCACCCGTCACCTGACCCCGCCCCCCTCTGACGCAAGGGGAAACCCGGGGTTCCCTGTGACGTAGGGGTGACCCGCACTCCTCTGATGTAACACAGGCAGGTTTCCGTTACATCAGAGGGGGGCGGGGTCACCCATACGTCACGGGGAACCCTGGGTTTCCCCTTGCGTCAGAGGGGGGCGGGGTCAGGTGACGGGTGGCCCCGCCCTCCGTATATAAGAAACTACAGCCGCCGGAATGCCTGCAGTGTCTCCGTGGAGGAGACAGAAGAAGGATGGAGGATCGCTGCGCTGGATGAGATGAGACATCGCTGGAGAGATGATCGTCCGTCACTGGATAGCAAGAGTGGATTACCGCCGCTGGAATCTTTTTTTTATTTTTTTATTTTTAATAAAGGAATTTTTCAAAAGTGTGTTTGTTTTATTTAACCATTTTTTACACTTTCTTTGTGAAATGGTAGGGGTACTTTTGTACCCCCTTACCATTTCAAACAGGTGGGGGCCGGGATCTGGGGGTCCCCTTGTTAAAGGGGGCTTCCAGATTCTGATAAGCCCCCCGCCCGCAGACCCCCACAACCACCGGCCAGGGTTGTGGGGATGAGGCCCTTGTCCTCATCAACATGGGGACAAGGTGCTTTGAGGGGTCACGGACCCCCAAAGCATCCTCCCAATGTTGAGGGCATGTGGCCTGGTACGGTTCAGGAGGGAGGGGGGCCGCTCTCTCGTCCCCCCCTCTTTTCCTGTGGCCTGCCAGGTTGCGTGCTCAGATAAAGGGTCTGGTATGGATTTTTAGGGGGAACCCCACGTCATTTTTTTTTAAAATTTGACGCGGGGTTCCCCTTAATATCCATACCAGACCTGAAGGGTCTGGTTATGGATATTTAGGGGGAACCCCACGTCAAATTTTTTCTTAAATTTGAGGCAGGGTTCCCCTCAATATCCATACCAGACCTGAAGGGCCTGGTAATTGAATTTGGGGGACCCCCACGCTTTTTTATTTATTTATTATTTATTTTTTTATCAATGACTTTCAATGAGTGTTCTCTGTATTACGGAGCCGACAATTCATAATAGCTGCGAGTGATTTTAAAGGACTTTTTTTCCTGCATAAATGACACTTTGTGCTGGGACAGTTCTAAGCACGGGAAACATGCGCCCCTTCACAGGCACACTATAGACAACCCCCCCCCCCCCCCCTACGAAATTTAAAGGAATATTACACTTTTATTGTTTCACTTTAATCATTATTAAAATCACTGCTCCCGAAAAAACTGCCGTTTTTAAAACTTTTTTTTGCATTGATACATGTCCCCTGGGGCAGGACCCGGGTCCCCAAACACTTTTTAGGACAGTAACTTGCAAATTAGCCTTTAAAATTAGCACTTTAGATTTTGAACGTTGGAGTCCCATAGACTTTAATAGGGTTCTAAAGTATGCTATATAGTTAGCTCCGTCGAATCTTCTTTATACATTCGACAGACACCATAAGCCTTCCAAGACAGATTCGACCGTAATTCATGTGGATTTTCGGACGAATGCAATTTTTGAACGAAAAACGAAATAAATAAAAACGAATTTTGGGAGTAACTAAATAAATTAAGTTTTCGGACGAAAACGAAATTCCGAAACGAAATATTTTACTCTGCACATGTCTAGACATACATGCATTCCTATGGAATAGCGGGTGCCTCAGGATGAACATCCGCAGACACCCGATATCGTCAGTCTCTGCAATGGTCTGATTCTGCAGATGGAGGAAAATCCTATTTTTCTATCCGTCTGCAGAGCGGATCGGATGAACACGGACAGACGGCCCGCGTTCATCCGATCCCCCATAGAGGAGAGTGGAGATCTGACATGGCGGTCCCTGCACAGTGTGCAGGGACCACCCTGTCATTCGCCGGCTCAGTGGGGATAAACGGAGCGTTCCCCGCTGAGAAAGCGGATCATCACGGGGCGGATCACTACGGATCCGTCCCATGTTAAAGGGGCCTAAAAGATTAAAAACAAGTTTTGCAACTACAATAACATGTTATAGTCCAGCTTGGACCAATGTAACTATGCATATACTATACCTGGCCAATGCCCTTGAAAGTTGGAAATCACTGATGTAAACATCGCCACTCCAGTGAGCTCCAATAGCTTCTGGGTAGCTGTCCTGCTGCATTATGAACAATTAAAGTCAGCCACTCAGCACGGCCACCATTCAGAGTATCCTTTGCATTTTCTTAATGCAAAGCGATCTCTGACTGGATGAGGTTGAAATAGCCAGTTAGGAGCTGATCCCAGCCAGGTGGGTAGGAGTTAATGCCCTTCCCAGTTCTCTGGGTCTGGCCCACTGGTCCTGTGATATATAAGAGGGAGGAGTGAGATAGTTGGAGAGGGGAGTGCGGTAGTTGGGGCAGAGTTCAGGGATTCCCCCATAGAGAGCCAGAAAGAGAGAGGGATGGCAAAAGACACAGTGAGAAGCAGGAGAATGTCGTCTATCACCATCGGAATGTAAATTCATCTGAATTTGGGGTTCATCCCGAAGACACCAGCACTGAAGTATGCCTCTGAAGGAGGCCCATGACAATGTCTTTTGATGCCGAAACATGTAGGATGGAACTTCGGCAGGCGATGTCATCGTGCACCAGAACGTACCGCTTGTTGGTGTGAAACATCATTTTTACACGACGTGCTGGCTTTTTACTGTTTTTTTTTTTTTTTTTTTTAACAAATAAGGAGCTTTTTACTGTTTAAATGTGAGTTCAGTACATTTAAATAAATGGTTGGATTTTAATTTTACTACACTATTAGATGGCTTTGCTCTTTTTCTGATCTTTATCTTGTGGATGACTTCTACAATTTGGGTAAAGCGATTCTGGTGTCCTAGAAGTTGATATCACTGATGTGATTTGGTGGATCTCCTGGAAGTCCAGCCATTGCCAGTAGGTTGCTGATTTGACCCCTATTCATTTGGTGGTCAAAACTTTTTGGTAGGAGGCTGTGTGTGATAAATGTTGGTGGAGGATCTCTCTGGTCCAAGCCACACTCTTTGTGCAGCTCCCTTTTAAGCTGATTTTTGTTTTTGTTATCTTCAGCCACCTTTTAAGGACTGTTGATGGACTCATATAAGATCTATTTAGTTTTATCACATTTTAGATTCACTTTAGTGTGAATGTCTGTCATTTTATAATATCGTATTTAGTATATTTGTTATGTTTAGTGCTGCACCCATCTATCTGAATCAATGTTAACTATAAACTGATGACCCACATAAAGGCTTTTAAAACATTGTTCTGTAGACAATTTTGGCTACTGTACTTTTCACTATTTCACGGGTGTGTCACTTTTAAAGCTTGACATATTTGGTGTCTATTTACTCGACACAACCTAATTTTTCATATTTTACCAAAAAATTGGGTATTGTTGTTTATATGCACTGCATTATTTGAGTGTTCTTTTAAATGGAAATAAAATTTGATAAATAGTAGCACAAATATTGTGTGGCATAAAAATTTGCAACTGCCACCATCGTATTCTATAGAATCTGTTGTGGAGGTTTTAAGTAATCTTTGGGCCTAAAATGTACATTTTAATGTGTGCAAAACTTACATAGATTAACAAACACAGCTGAAAGTCGGCCCACAATCACTACATAGACCTTTAATAGAACCATCGAGTAGTTCAACCTTGTTCTTTGCTGCCTTATGTATACCAATACTGCTGTGTATGTTGCCTTAGCAGCTTACTGTTGTTGCTATATTTTGTATTTCTTTTATATCTTAAAAAGAAAAACTTAAAAACAACAAATGAACCAGATTAACAAGCACAGCAAATTTTCTGGCATATATCTGATTAGTTGTGACCAGTTGAGAAAAAGGATCGTCACACATTGGTCCTCAAATTTGAATTATTACAAAGGTAATACATTTTTAATGTATTCAACTTGTAACTGACTGTACGAGGAATGGAGAACACATCAATTATAGGTGCTTTATTCCCAGAAAAGGTTGTACAAGTTATGTGAACAGTTTACATGTAAATACTGCCTAGAAAAGTCTTGTAAAAAAAAAAAACAACTCACCATTGATAAACTCAACTGACTTATTTTCCATACCCCACATTTTTTCATTTTACTTTCCCAGTCTTGGCCAATGAAGAATTGCTGGGCTTTGTGCCTGACAAATTTTAAAAATGCTCATTCAATTGTATGAACAAAAAAAAAAAACTAAATATGTATGTGTACTTTAGTCTGGAGATCTGGAACTATTTTGGCAAATGCTAACCAACATGAAACTTTCAAGTTACAAAATGTTAGTTAAAATAAACAGTTTGGAATCATGTATATGTAGGCCTGATCCATGCAGGTTCAGACTTTGCATTCTTTTTGCATGAAAAGTAAACAAATAAAGGTTTGGAAGACACCGAAAAGCAAACTACATAGCAGAAAAAAGCCTGCAATGCAGAGCTTGTCAATCAGGGTAGCAGACCTTTTCATATTTCTGTTTCTCTCCATGTGGGGGAAACATTCCTCTGAGAGGGAGATGATATGTAGAATATACAAATTAGAAACAGAGAACACTATGGGTTCTTTTAAGTCACACTAGACTGGTTTAAAAAAAGATATTCTATTCACGTATGCATTCTTAACCGGTTCCCGCCCGACTCCTGTACTTATATGTCGTCAGAATGGCCCGGCTGGGCAAAGTAACGTACCCGTACGTTACTTTGAATTTCCCGCCGTGCCCGCGCGCGTCTACCACGAGCTCCATGACTGTGCCCGCGGGTCCCGGGAGGGGGGATACTCGCGATCATGTCACGGAGCTCAAGAATGGGGAGATGCCGCTGTAAACAGCATCTCCCCGTTCTGCCTAATAACTGCACACTGATCATCTGCTCCCTGTCATCAGGAGCAGCGATCAGTGTGATGCATTGTATTCTTTGTGCCACAGTGCCAGCCTAGGTGCTGCACATTGCATTGTTATTCTTTGTGTCATAGTGCCAGCCTATGTGTGACACGCTCCTAGGATACACGTAACCCCTCCCCGCCCCCTAGTGGTTAACCCCTTCACTGCTAGTGACATTTTTACAGTAATCAATGAAATTTTATAGCATCGATCGCTGTATTAATGCCAATGGTCCCAAAAATGTGTCAAAATTGTCCAATGTGTCTGCCATAATGTCGCAGTCACAATAAAAATCGCTGATCGCGCCATTACTAGTAAAAAGAAAATATTAATAAAAATGGCATAAAACTATCCCCTATTTTGTAGACGCTATAATTTTTGCACAAACCAATCAATAAACACTTATTATGTAGAAGAATATCTATCGGCCTAAACTGAGGAAAAAAATGTTTTTTTATATATTTTTGGGGGATATTTATTATAGCCAAAAGTAAAAAAGAATGAGTTTTTTCAAAATTGTCGCTTTTTTTTGTTTATAGCGCAAAAAATAAAAACCGCAGAGGTGATCAAATACCACCAAAAGAAAGCTCTAATTGTGGGAAAAAAAGGATGTGAATTTTGTTTAGGAGCCACGTCGCACGACCGTGCAATTGTCAGTTAAAGTGACACAGTGTAGAAATCACAAAAAACGCTCTGGTCAGGAAGATCCTTCCGGGGCTGAAGTGTCACTAAACTTTTTTTTTTTCTATAAAATGAATGCAAAATGTCTAAAATGATTCTAAAACTTCAATTGTTTGTACTTGTTTACCAGCTTTGTTTAACCATTTCAGCCCTGGAAGGTTTTACCCCTTCATGACCAGGCCATTTTTTGCGATACGGCACTGCGTTACTTTAACTGATAATTGCGCAGACGTGCGATACTGTATCCAAATAAATGGATGTCCTTTTTTCCCACAAATAGAGCTTTCTTTTTGTGGTATTTGATCACCTCTGCGGTTTTTATTTTTTGAGCTATAAACAAAAAAAGACAATTATGAAAAAAATAACAATATTTTTTACTTTCTGCTATAAAACATTAAAGTAAAAAAATCTAATTTCTTCATCAATTTAGGCCGATATGTATTCCACTACATATTTTTTGTAAAAAATCCCAATAAGCATATATTGAATAGTTTGCGCAAAAGACATAACGTCTACAAACTATGGTATATTTTTATAGAATTTTAAATGTGCCCCTAGGGTTGCTTTCTAACTGTGTGGTGGTGCTTGTACTACTGTATTACCGCGTACACATGATCAGACTATCCGCTGGACTTTGCAGCAGAGGTCCGCCGGACTTTACAAACGAGCGGACTTGCAGGGGGGATACTGGGACTGTGACATCATAAGGGGTGGGGTCACCATGTGACATCACCCGTGATCCCGCCCCTTATGCCTATATAAGTCGCCGCGCAACGTGTCCCTGGCATTACGGCCGGAGAGAGCGTCGTGTTAACATCGGAAGAAGAGAAGAAGAAGGAAGAAGAAGAAGAAGGTGGCGACAGCGACAAGACTGGGCCAAAGCTAGTAAAAGAGCTGGAAAAAGATAGCGGAGGCCCGGCAGAAGAACCAAAGAGCAGGAAAAGACCCCCAAAGTCAGAAGAAGACCTCCAAAGTTGGAAGAAGCATCCACAAAGGAGAAAGCCGGGCTCCTCCGCTGGTAAAAGAGTGTTAAAAGAGCAGAAGATAGCGGAGGAGCCCGGCGAGAAGACCCCCGAAGTCGGAAGAAGACCCCCGGCGCTGTCTAATAAATTACTTTAAAAACCTGTGTTGTGTTTTTTTTATTAACACTTTTTCCCTCAGGTGAATGGGTAGGGGTACCATGTACCCCATACTCATTCACATAGGGTGGGGGGCCGGGATCTGGGGGCCCCATTATCCGTTCATTTCAAAAGTCCGGCGAAGAAAAAGTCAGCCGGAGCTCACACACGGTCGAATTGTCCGTGGATAGTCTGATCGTGTGTACGCGACATAAGAAGACAGAGATCCGTGTTCCTGCTTAGCAGACACACAAGATCTCTGTCTTCTCCTGTCACAGAACGGCGATCTGCCGCTGTTCTGTCTGCCTTGGGAATGATCGTTGGATCCTGGCGGACATTGGATCCGCTGGACCTGCTGAATGACTCCCACTGTGCCCAATCAATGTCCAATATGACGGCCGTGGGCGGGAAGTGGTTAAGCGGTTATTCGTTTAGCACAGAGCAGCCCCAGAGATCTTCTTCTGGGGTCCCCTGTGAACAATCCTTTTTTCCGAGTGCCCTCATAGCAAGCTGCTTTGAGGGCATTTTTTTACCTTAATGAAGATAATGCATTAAGGTAAAAAAAAAAAGCCCCTGCCTTTACAACCACTTGAAAATGTAAGTATTATTATTAGCATTAGTATTATTAGTAGTAATTCATTCATCATTAGATGTGGTGGCTGCATTTGTTTTTGTTTTGTTTTTTAGTATTTTTCCCCTCTTTTTTCACCTGGTGATCTGGCCAGCAACACACCTCTTGTATTACAGTGCCTCCACTCTGGATAAAGGAACACAAGGGGCACAGCAGACAGCAGCATTGTTAATTAGTGGAAAGCAGAGTGCTAGCTGTATTAGCAGATTCACAACATAGCAGTTACACAACAGTTTTTTTTTCCTTTTGTGATAAAAGTTTTGCATAAATCCCTTGTCAGTGGAAAATGGTTTGTCTCGGCCTTCTTAAATGATACACTTGTAAGAGACCTTGCCCTTTTGAAAAACAACACTAATGCCACGTAGACACGGTCAGATTTTCTGACGGAAAATGTTCGATGGGAGCTTTTTGTCGAAAATTTCAACCACGTGTAGGCTCCATCAGACATTATCCATCAAAATTTCCGACACACAAAATTTGAGATCTGGATCTCAAATTTTCCCTCAACAAAATCTGTTGTCAGAAATTCCGAACGTGTGTACACAATTCCAACGCACAAAGTTCCACGCATGCTCAGAATCAAGCAGAAGAGCCTCACTGGCTATTGAACTTCAATTTTCTCTGCTTGTTGTACGTCACTGCGTTCTTGTTTGGAATTTCCGACAACATTGTGTGACTGTGTGTATGCAAGACAAGTTTGAGCCAACATCCGTCGGAAAAAATCCCACGGATTTTGTTATCGGAATGTCCAATCATGTGTACGCGGCATTAGACTCCAGACTTGTGCAAATAGTAATGCGTCTTTGGACATCAACGCTGAATTCCCCATGTTTTCCAATGATTACTATTCAAATATTAATGTTGCAGCGACTTCATAGTAGTTCATGCACTACTTTGGTCTGACTTTCATGCAAGTTGAGGGCCATAGACTTCAATGTTAACCTTTAAATATTGCATTAAAATTGTACCTGAATGTTATACAGTGTAACAGTTGTCCATTATCATGGGTCGAAACTAAAGTTGTATTCAATTCGCACCCATCCAAAGTTGCGTCAAAGTGCATCAACGTTGAACTCCGCAGTTGTGCAACTTTAGAGTCATACAGGTGTGAATGGTGCCTTATTGGCCAGGTGAAAATGAAAGAAAGCCTAGAAAAGAAAACAAATGCATCCACCACATATAAGAATTGGTAAGCTGCAATATAATAAATGTTTGCTTTTGGGTTTAAAACCACTTTATTTTGCCCATTTGGTTTTGTACTTACAATTTTCTATATTTCAGTTAGATTGTATGTTGTTTATTTGTTACGTGTATTTATATTTATTACAGGAATTTATATAGTGCCAACAATTTATGCAGCACGTGTATCTATTGTACATTCACATCAGTCCCTGCCTTCAAAGAGCTTACAATCTAAGGTCTCTATGTCAGATCCATACATATACCCTCCCTTCTAGATTGTAAGCTCTAACGAGCAGGGCCCTCTAGTCCCTCCTGTATTGATTTGTATTGTAAGTGTACTGTCTGCCCTCATGTTGTAAATCGCTGCGCAAACTGTTGGCGCTATATACATCCTGAACAATAATAATAATAATAATAATAATATACTGTTTATACTAGGGCCTATTTAGACAGGGGACAATTAACCTACCACAAATCTTAGGAGTGTGGAAGAAACCCATGCGAGTATAGTAAGAACATGCAAACATCATGAAGGGGGAAGCCTAGTGCTAACCACTAAACCCCTTTTTGTTTTTTGGCTTTTCCCTGTCAGCTGCTGCAGCACCTGCAATAAGTATTTCAAATTCTTTCACAGCAGCTAAGAGCAATGTATTTTAAGGAAAGCCACTGCATGGGGGAGAAATCCGTTTTGATTCAAAGTGTGTTATGTTACCTATAATGATGTCCAAAATCCACGAGAAAATGTTGTCTCAGACAGTATATATTTCCTATTACAGACCTAAAATGTGTTATCAAACATTTTTTGTGCACAAGATTACAAAAGTGGACACAAAAATAGGTTTTCGCTTGATATACGTATTATTCGAGTTTGTATTTTTACTTAAAGCGGAAGTATAGGCAGAACCTAACTGACTCTAAATCTACCCTCTGCCACATTCTAAGCCTAATATATCTAACCCTGTAAAGAAAAGATCGCTATACTTACCTATTTTGAAGCCGTTCTGGTCTCTAGCGGAGTCCTCTGTGTGCGGAAGAAAGCCGACAACTGCTGGTAAAAATGCCTGGGAAGATATATCAACCATATGGGGGTTATTTACTAAAGGCAAATCCACTTTGCACTGCAAGTGCAAACTACAAGTGCAAAGTATACTTGAAATTGCACTGAAAGTGCACTTGGAAGTAAAGTCGCTGTAGATACGAAGGGGACATGCAAGGGAAATAAAAAAAACGCATTTTAGCCTGCACATGATTGGGTAATAAAATCAGCAGAGTTTCCACTCATTTCAGATCTACCCCTCAGATTTACAGAGACTGCACTGCCAAGTGCACTTTCAGTGTAATTTCAAGTACACTTTGCACTTGTAGTTTTCACTTGTAGTGCAAAGTGGATTTGCCTTTCGCAAATAACCCCCACAGTGTTACTATGGGGCGTCTGTTGTTGGCTGCCTCTCCTACACACTGCCACCAACAGCTCAGCCAGGTACAGGACCGGAGCGGCTGCAGAACGGGTAAATATAGTGTTCTTTTCTTTACAGGGCTAGATAGATTAAGCTTGGAATGTTGGGTAAGAGTAGGTTTTGTCTTTACTTTTACTTTAACCATAGGTGCATAATTATATCATAGAAAAAGAAACAGGGATAACAGACTTTTGAGGTACTCAGACGCTACAATTGTTATAAAAATGTTAACACTCTTTTAAATATTCCTTTTATAAGAATAATAAATGCCATAGTTTAAATTATGTGCATATATATATATATATATATATAATAGATAGATAGATATCTCTATATATAGATAGATATATATATATAGATATATATATATAATATTTCCAGATGGGATTATTTTGCCTCAGTCATATACATGACAAAGTACGTAAGTTGTATGTAAATGGTATTTATCGATTTATTTGGAACAAAAGTTTTTTTTTCTATGCCTATTTCAGAATTGTTCTCAAATACTCTACTGAAGTGGAGTTCATCCAAGAAACGTGTCAAGTTACAGACTCCTAGTCCACCATCTAACTAGCCAACAGTATATGTAATTCTTTGGAATATAAAATCAAAAATAAAACTTTTTTTCATCTTGGATAGAGTGAGGAATGGTTAAAACCCATGTCAATTTTCTTCACTTCTTGTCCTGTAAACACAATAGGAACTATGAAGGTGTGTTCTCTTCTTCTTTTGGACTTTTTCTCATCTTCAGGCCGATGATAGAATTAAACCGGACAAATAGGATAAATCTTCCCAGTGGGAACACAATAATAAAAACCCAACAGAGGATCTACCCTTCCACACTTCATTCAAATTAAATATAAAAATGTGTGTTTCTTAAAGGAGAAGTACAGCCAAAGCTCAGTTGGCTGTACTTCTCCTGTGGATCACAGGAGTGCAGTTTGTTTTGCACTCCTGTGACCCGTTTTCAGTGCACAGTGGGCTGAAGCCCAATGTCAGTTGACTTAACAGAGCTGGTCCAGGCTCGGTAAAGATCGTGACCATACTGTCGGGACTCGCCCACATGCCTGGACTGGCTCAGGCTCTCAGCGAGCCACTGAGAGCCTGAGCCAGCCGCTCCAGCCCCTTCCACAGGCCAGTGCTCCAGTGAGAGCGGGAGGGCAGAGCAGACAGCGGGGATTGACAGTCATGAGCTCTCTGCGCAGGGAGCTTGAGAAACAAGCGGTCGGCAATGTGTGATTGCTCGGTTCTCAGCCTTAGATCCGGCGAGGGACAGATGCAGCTTTGGACCAATGTTGCGTCCACCTAGGTAAGTATGTTTCTAAAATTTTAAAAGATCCCATATTTCTTTTAATATAATATACTAAAAGTGTAATTAAACCCAGACTATGAAAAATTCGAATTACATTCTACATAACAGAGTGTTCATACTCACAAAGACATTATAGTATTCATTTTGTGTAGGGTGAAATATACCTGCTATAGGCAAGGTGAGATTGTGTAGACCAGCTGGTATCCTCTCCTGAGCATGTTTTCATATTTCAGAATATTTCAGTTCCCTTCTAAGCTCTTCATTTCTTCCTTTTTCTAATCTGTGTAGTCCACATGACTAAAGAGTCACACGTGGGCATACAGTGGGGGAAATAATTTTTTGATTCCCTGCAGATTTTGTAAATTTGCCCACTTACAACAAAAATTAAGGGTCTATAACTTTTATTATAGGTGTACTTTAAATGATAGAGACAGACTATCACAAATCCAGAAGAAAAAAAAACATGATACAAATGTTATAAATTGAGTTGCAGTTCAGTGAGTGAAATATGTATTTGATCCCCAAGCAAATCAAGACTTAGTACTTGGTTGAGAAACCCCTGTTGTCAAACACAGAGGTAAGACGTTTCTTGTAGTTAGTGACCAGGTTTGCACACATCTCAGGGGGATATTGGTCCACTCTTCTTTACTAGGGATGAGCCGAACACCCCCCGGTTCAGTTCGCACCAGAACTTTCGAACGGACCCCAAATTCGTACGAACTTTAGAACCCCATTGAAGTCTATGGGACTCGAACGTTCGAAATTAAAAGTGCTAATTTTAACGGCTAATATGCAAGATACTGTCCTAAAAAGGGTTTGGGGACCTGGCTCCTGCCCCAGGGGACATGGGTCAATGCCTAAAATGTTTTTTAAAATGGCCGTTTTGGCGGGAGCACTGATTTTAATGACTATTAAAGTGAAAAAAAAATGAAATATTATTTTAAATATGGTGCCTGGGGGGTGTCTGTAGTATGCCTGTGAAGTGCCACGTGTTTCCCATGTTTAGAACAGTCCCTGCACAAAATGACATTAAACGGAAATAACATCATTGAAAACTGCTTGCGGCTTTAATGTTATATCTGGTTCCTGCAATATGGTTGAAAATCATTGAGAAAAATGGCATGGGTAGCCCTCCCTGCCCATTACCAGCCCCTTTGGGTCTTGTACGCATATTAAGGGGAACCCCGTACCCATATTAAAAAAAGGAAATGCGTGTGGCCCCCAGGCCCTATATACTCAGAACAGCAGTATACAGGCGGTGCAAACAAGAGAGGGACTGTGTAGATTTGTTGTGTTAAGTTGAATCTGTTTGTAATTTTCAACTGGTACATTTTTAAAGTGTAGCTCCAGTCAAAAAAAATCTATTTTTAAGCTTTTTGGAAAACATAGGGAAGGGTTATCACCCCTGTATAATTTGTTTTGTCGTCCATCTTTTTCCATCTCACTTGCTGTTGTCTCCTTCCGTTTGCAAGTAGGAGATGTTTGTAAGTTGGATGTTTGAAAGTAGGGGCCTGCCCTATATGCTCTGCAGAACTGGTGGAACAAGGTGTTGGTTTTGCCACAACATTGTAAGCTCTGAAAGTGACTCTTGGTGGGCGCTGGAGCGCCCTGCTGTGAACGATTATATCAAGAATTGTAATTACATGCCATTGTTGAACAGTGGTAGAAAAATGTACCTTTGGTGGTTGTGGTGCTGGTGCCACAACACTATAAGTCCTCACAGTTACTATGGGTGGGCACAGGAATGGGCCCTCCTGTGAAATATTATATCAAGAATTGTAATTACATGTCCCTGTTAAACAGGGGCAGAAAAATTGGGCCTTAGGCACTGGTGCTGGTGCCACGACACTGCAACCTCTCCCATATACTCTAGTTTTATTGCAGGAATTAGCCTTGCTGCAAAGCATTGCATCAAAAATTGTAATTAAACGCCCCTGTTAAACAGGGGCAGAAAAATTGGGCCTTAGGCACTGGTGCTGGTGCCACGACACTGCAACCTCTCCCATATACTCTAGTTTTATTGCAGGAATTAGCCCTGCTGCAAAGCATTGCATCAAAAATTGTACTTAAACGCCCCTGTTAAACAGGGGCAGAAAAATTGGGCCTTAGGCACTGGTGCTGGTGCCACGACACTGCAACCTCTCCCATATACTCTAGTTTTATTGCAGGAATTAGCCCTGCTGCAAAGCATTGCATCAAAAATTTTACTTAAACGCCCCTGTTAAACAGGGGCAGAAAAATTGGGCCTTAGGCACTGGTGCTGGTGCCACCACACTGCAACCTCTCCCATATACTCTAGTTTTATTGCAGGAATTAGCCCTGCTGCAAAGCATTGCATCAAAAATTGTACTTAAACGCCCCTGTCAAACAGGGGCAGAAAAATTGGGCCTTAGGCACTGGTGCTGGTGCCACCACACTGCAACCTCTCCCATATACTCTAGTTTTATTACAGGAATTAGCCCTGCTGCAAAGCATTGCATCAAAAATTGTAATTAAATGCCCCTGTTAAACAGGGGCAGAAAAATTGGGCCTTAGGCACCGGTGCTGTTGCCACCACACTGCAACCTCTCCCATATACTCTAGTTTTATTGCAGGAATTAGCCCTGCTGCAAAGCATTGCATCAAAAATTGTACTTAAACGACCCTGTCAAACAGGGGCAGAAAAATTGGGCCTTAGGCGCTGGTGCCACCACACTGCAACCTCTCCCATATACTCTAGTTTTATTGCAGGAATTAGCCCTGCTGCAAAGCATTGCATCAAAAATTGTAATTAAACGCCCCTGTTAAACAGGGGCAGAAAAATTGGGCCTTAGGCACTGGTGCTGGTGCCACCACACTGCAACCTCTCCCATATACTCTAGTTTTATTGCAGGAATTAGCCCTGCTGCAAAGCATTGCATCAAAAATTGTAATTAAACGCCCCTGTTAAACAGGGGCAGAAAAATTGGGCTGGTGGCATCACCCAGAACCAGAAATGTTCTTCCAACATATCAGCGGAGGAGGAAGAGGATAGACAATCAACATAACAGGACAGTCACTCAGCATCAGCATAGGCAGTCTTGAAGGGATGTGATATTTCAAAAAAAATTATTCGGTTACATCAGCTTCAGGTGCTTGGTAGCTGTGGGTGATCCAAGACTGATTCATCTTGATGAAGGTCAGTCGATCAACTGATTCGGTGGACAGGCGCACCCTGTGATCGGTAACAAAGCCACCAGCAGCACTGAAGGTGCGTTCCGAAAGAACGCTGGATGCAGGACAGGCCAGTAGCTCAATTGCATACTGTGCAAGCTCTGGCCAGTGATCCATCCTCAAGACCCAGTAAGCCAGAGGATTTTCGGTGGGAAAGGTATTCAAGTCTGACCTTGCCCCTAGGTATTCCTGCACCATGTAAATCAGACGCTGGCGATGGTTGCTGGAACCGATCATACCTTGGGGCTGCGGACTAAAAAATTGTCTGAAAGCATCAATCAGACCGCCACCTTCTCCACCGCTCCTTCTGACCGATGCCTCAGCAACACGTTGTCCAGGACCAGGAGTTTGTAACCTCCCAGTCTCTGGGAACGCGTTGCACAGACCTTTCTGCAAGGCCTCCCGGAGATGTCTCATCCTCTGCTCCCTCTGCGATGGCAAGATAAAGTCGGCAACCTTACCCTTGTACCGTGGATCAAGGAGAGTGGCCAGCCAGTAATGGTCCCTCTCCTTGATCCGAAGAATACGAGGATCCTTCCGCAGGCTTTGCAGGATCAGGGAGGCCATGCAGCGTAGGTTAGCTGAGGCATTTGGTCCGGAGTCCTCTGGGTCACTAAGGGCAACATGATCCGCAGCTACCTCCTCCCAGCCACGTACAAGTCCACGTGTTTCTTGGGACTGTAAATCATCCCTACAAGACTGCTGCTGCTGATGCTGAGTGCCAGCCTCCACCTCCATGCTGACACAATCATCCTCCTCCTCCTCCTCTTCCTCCTCCTCATCCTCTTCCTGTGTGATGGGTGGCACAGCAGGAACACTGTCTGGATAAAGGGGGCCTTGAGAGGCAAGGAAGTCCTCCTCTTCCTGCCTCTGTTCTGCCTCAAGTGCCCTGTCCATTATTCCACCCAGCGTATGCTCCAAGAGGTGGACAAGAGGTACAGTGTCACTGATGCATGCACTGTCACTGCTCACCATCCTTGTGGCCTCCTCAAACGGTGACAGGACAGTGCATGCATCCCTGATCATGCCCCACTGGCGTGGTGAGAAAAAACCGAGCTCCCCTGACCCTGTCCTGGTGCCGTAGTCGCACAGGTACTCATTGATGGCCCTCTGCTGCGTGTGCAGCCGCTGCAGCATGGCCAACGTTGAGTTCCACCTGGTGGGCATGTCACATATAAGGCGGTTCTTGGGCAGGTTCAACTCCTTTTGGAGCTCAGCCAGCCGAGCACAGGCATTAAATGATTGGCGGAAATGCACACAGACTTTCCTGGCATGCTTCAGGACATCCTGTAAGCCGGGGTACCTGCCCAAGAACCGCTGCACCACCAGGTTAAGGACCTGAGCTACACAGGGCACATGGGTCAGTTGTCCCTGTCGGAGGGCGGAGAGGAGGTTGGTGCCATTGTCACAAACCACCATTCCTGGCTTAAGCTGGCGTGGCGTCAACCACCTCTCGGCCTGCCCCTGCAGAGCTGAAAAAACATCCGCCTCAGTGTGGCTCCTGTCCCCCAAACAAACCAGCGCAAGCACAGCATGGCATCGTTTTGCCTGCGTACTTGCGTAGCCCCTGGAACGCCTACGAAGCACCGCTGGTTCTGAGGACAGAGCACTGGAAGAGGCCATGGAGGAAGAAGAAGAGGAGGGGGTGGAGGAGAGAGGTGTATCACAACCAATAGTAGCATTTTGGAGACGTGGTGGCGGAACAACCTCCAACACTACTGCACCTTGTCCTGCATCCTTCCCAGCTGCCAGAAGAGTGACCCAATGGGCCGTGAAAGACAGGTAACGTCCCTGTCCATGCTTGCTGGACCATGAGTCAGCGGTAATATGCACCTTACCGCTGACCGCCCTGTCCAGCGAGGCAAGGACATTGCCTTCCACATGCCGGTAGAGAGCCGGAATCGCCTTCCGTGAGAAAAAGTAGTGTTTGGGGACCTGCCACTGAGGAACCGCACATTGTACAAACTCACGGAAGGGGGCCGAGTCTACCAACTGAAAAGGCAGCAGTTGAAGTGCTAGCAATTTAGCCAAGCTAGCATTCAACCGCTGGGCATGTGGATGGCTGGGAGTGAACTTCTTTCGCCGGTCCAGCAGCTGGGGCAGGGACATTTGCCTGCTATAATCGGACGTGGGTGTACTGCTAGCAGAGTGCCCGGAAGCACTTGGCTGTGACACACCTAATTCTACACCTTCATTCCTCTCAGAGCAGGTTTCAGAGAGGACTGAAGGTCTAGTGGGGTTGGAGATGCCAGCTGATGAGGAGCAAGGAGTGGTCCGCTTTGTTCTTTGGTGTGGGTCTTTGAGGTACGCTTGCCAACGAGCTGCATGGCAGGTCAACATATGTCTGGTCAAGCATGTGGTGCCCAAGCGGCTGATGTTTTGGCCACGCGAGATACGCTTGAGACATATGTTGCAAATAGCAGCGGTGCGATCTGATGCACTCGTCTCAAAAAAGGCCCACACCAAAGAACTTTTAGAATAACGCGCAGAGGCAGCGCCCTGCACAGGCGGAGCTCTGCGGTGTGATTCAGTCGGTGTGCTGCCCCTAAGCTGGCCCCCGGAGGGCATCCTGCCTCGTTGGACATGTGCCTCCTCCTCCTCCTCTCTCCTACCAGGCACCCACGTGGAGTCAGTGCCCTCATCATCCCCTCCCTCTTCATCGCTTTAGCAAACCTGGCAATATGCTGCAGCTTGTGGAACATGACTGCCAGATTGCTGTCCTTCTTGAGCATCCCCTCTCTCTGCATTCACGCTACTGCCTTCCTCTAGCTGAGTGTCATCATCAGAGCCTACAAAACACTGGGCATCCTCCTGGAGCATGTACCCAACACTGTGCTCAAAGAGTTCAGGAGACTCCTCAGGAGGACGTGGTGGGTCTAGGGAAGGAGTCACTGATGATGACATTGAGAGGAGGGAAGACGATGCGTTGGCAGCTGCTTTGCTAGTACCCTGAGACTGGGTGAGAGAGGATGAGGAGGATGAAGAGGGCTTGGTCATCCACTCTACCAAGTCATTGGCATGTTGCGGTTCAACATGTCCAGCTGCCGAAAAGAAGGACAAGCGTGTCCCATGGCCACGTGCTGATGACAATGCACCGTGTCCGCGACCAGCACTGTTGTCTCTAGACACAGAGCCTGCTTGCCCTCTTTTATCGGCTCGCACCTGTCTGCCTCTCCTTGCTGGCCTTCCAGACATGGTAATGGCCTGAAGGAAGTTGGGTAAAACAGCAGTTGGGTAGTGTATATTGTGCTGAAGGCACACAACACCCACTAACTCCTGCAGATGCCTTTATTATAGAACACCAGATATAAAGGGGTATACTGTAATGGAGTCACACAACACCCACTAAGCCCTGCAGATGGCTCTATTAGAGAACAGCAATAAAGGGTAGATACAGGTGTATATTGTGCTGGAGGCACACAACACCCACTAACTCCTGCAGATGCCTTTATTTTAGAACACCAGAGATAAAGGGGTATACTGTAATGGAGTCACACAACACCCACTAAGACCTGCAGATGGTTCTATTAGAGAACAGCAATAAAGGGTAGATACAGGTGTATATTGTGCTGGAGGCACACAACACCCACTAACTCCTGCAGATGCCTTTATTTTAGAACACCAGAGATAAAGGGGTATACTGTAATGGAGTCACACAACACCCACTAAGACCTGCAGATGGTTCTATTAGAGAACAGCAATAAAGGGTAGATACAGGTGTATATTGTGCTGGAGGCACAAAAAACCCACTAACTCCTGCAGATGCCTTTATTATAGAACACCAGAGATAAAGGGGTATATACAGATGTATACTGTGCTGTGCTGGAGGCACACACAACTTCTAATAACTCCTGCAGATGGCAAGTGGGCTCAAATAGAGAAGAGCTATGTAGGTGGATATAGCGGTGTGTACTGGGTACAGAGCACGCAGACAGCACGCACAAGCTCCTAACACTACTGACTGCAAGCTCTATTATAAAAGATAGATCACTAGTTATGTAGGTGAGGTGAATATAGCAGTGTATACTGCGGTCAGGGCACGCAGACAACAACCACTACAGAAGAGCAAGATCGAAAATCGGGCGATAACGATCGGTGTGTACTGTGTTGAAGGTACACAGAACACCCACTAACTGCTTCAGATGCCAACACACTACACAAGGCCGCCGCGCTGGCGGCCTTATATAGTGTGGGGCGTGTACTACACCGCCTGAGCTATGATTGGCCACAGGCATCCTGCCTGTGGCCAATCATGGCTCTCCTCGCTGCTGGCGCTGTGATTGGCCAAGCATGCGGGGTCACAGTGCATGCTTGGCCAATCATGAGCCAGCAATGCACTGCGATGACACAGTGCATTGTGTGCCGTGAGCGCCACGCGAATTTGGCGCAAACGGCCCATAATGTTCGGAATTCGCCGAACGGGCGAACAGCCGATGTTCGATTTGAATGTATGTTCGACTCGAACACGAAGCTCATCCCTATTCTTTACAGATCCTTTCTAAATTCTTAACGATTCTTGGCTGTCACTTGGCAACAAAAAGTTTCAGCTCCTTCCATACATTTTGGATAGGATTAAGGTCTGGAGACTGGCTAGGCTACTCCATGACCTTATTGTGCTTCCTCTTGAGCCACTCCTTTGTTGCTGTGGCAGTGTATTCTGGGTCATTGAAATGCTAAAAGATCCATTTACGACCCATCTTCAGTGTTCTGGCTAAGGGAAGAAGGTTCTCATCCACGATTTTACCATACAGTCGCTCTGTACCTTTAGCAGTGAAACAGCTCCAAAGCATAATGTTTCCACCTCTGTGCTTGACTGTAGGGATGGTGTTCTTAGGGTCATAGTCAGCATTTTTCTTCCTCCAAACATGGCGAGTCCCCCTCCTCAATGACAGTCATGCTAATGAACATCTAAAAGGATCCTGAGAAGGATTGTGAGAAAGGGCTCTGGTGAGACCAAAATTTAGCTCTTTGGCATTAACTCTGCTTGAGTGCTTTCGTCATATACCGCTTCCTCCCAGTCTGAATATAGATATCAGATATTCCACCTGCTGACAACCACAAACAAGACTATGCTCGTTTGGTTGCTCACCATGAACTTTTTATTAGAACAAGAATACAGTCTTATATACATTTGAAGTGGAAGTTCCCTCCTTCTGCTCATATTACTCTAAAGCCCCATACATACTATCAGATTATCTGCTGAGTTTTTCCTTCAGATTTACCAAAACCATGTAGTAGAAGGGCCTGCCTGATTGCATACACATTGAAACTCCTAAGGTTTGTCCTCATATTATATGGTTTTGGTAAATCTGAAGGAAAAACTTAGCAGATAATCTGATAGTGTGTATGGGGCTTAACAATACACCTGTAACCAGAAACATAAATTAACATGAGCTAATTAACTAGTCCCTTAAAGCAGCCAAGGTGACTCCATGTCCACCTGGCCATTGCTGTGATTAATCAGGATTTCACTACAGGTCAGACTTGTTGTCATTGAGCTTCACACAGTAGATTATACATTATCATAATTATAAACACAGGACACATTCTCACAATAGCAGGAGCTCCAGTAGGAGTCGGCCCCTCCTTTACATTGTACAGAGGCCAATGTGATCAGCTCTTTCAATTGACATGTGGAGTTCAGAATCAAACAAACCAAGAATAATCTTTATATATATGCTGGGAGATATTGTGGATAAATATTACTGTCCCATTTTAAGTAATCCAATCCACATTTTCTCAGTCACCCTGTGCTCCTAATAGACACAGGGTGACTTAAAAATAGGAGGTGCATGGGGAGCTGAAAAAAGGGTTTCCCAACCTCTCCAAGGTATTCTGGGTTCCACGGGGCCTCCCGTCACAGAGACATTAAGGGACATCTCTACATGGAGCAACCACCAGGGTTTGAGCAAGGAGACAACCTTGTGTGTAAACTTTAGAAGAGCATCTACGGTCTTAAGCAATTTGCAAGGTAGTGGAATGAGAAAGTGAACTAAATACTTACTAGAGAGGGATTCTCAAGAAGTAAAGCATACCCCTGTCTCTACTCCAAGAATCAAGGAGACAGATTGATATACATCCTTATCTATGTTGAAGAACTGTTTTAAACAAGAAAGGGATTACAATCCCAAGCTGAAAGGAAACTTTGAAATCAAAGAGCTAGGGAACATTAGCTAATATCTGGGAATAGATTAAAATAGAGAGAAAAGAAGATGGAAGTTATCTGCTCAACCAATCTCAGAAAATCTCTGAAATCTAAAGAGCAATCTAACAATGACATCTAACAATGACATGTATCGCAGAGCAATCGGTAATCTGCTATATGTTGCCACAGTGACACGACCAGACATAGCCACAGCAGTGGGCATACTATGCAGGAAAGTTTCAACTCCCTGTCAGCGTGACTGGAATGCAGTAAAAAGAGTGATGCAGTACCTCATAGGAACAATTCAAATGAAGTTAAGGTTACCAGCAACATCAAGTCCAAAACTGGTTGGATATATGGCTGCTGATTGGGGCGGGGACTGCAGAGAATGCAAATCCACAAGTGGATTCATCTTCCAGTATGGGGAAGGAACCATAAGTGGGTCTAGTCAAAAGCAAGCAACTGTTGCTCTATCTTCAACTGAAGCAGAGTACATTGCAGCAGCACACACATGTCAAGAAGCGATATGGATTTGTCAACTCTTTGAGGACATTGGGATGGACATGTCAAAACCATTTTCCATTTTTGAAGACAACTAGGTGTGTATAAAGCTTATGCAATCAGAAAGGATCAATCCTAGAACCGAACACATCAACATCAAGTATCACCTACTGAGGGACAAACGAGAGCAACGTGATATTGACATTCAATACTGCCCATCAGAGGAGATGACTGCCGATGCACTCACCAAGCCTTTGTTGAAGGAACATCATAGTTATTTCTAGAAGAAGCTGAATATAATTTGACAAAGCACATACTGTTGAAAAGGGGTGTTGGAAGAACAATATCATAGTAGCTTTATATACTGTAAACTATACATATGCATTATACCTGTCTACACCAGAAGGTGGCACTGTAATGTGTATCTATGATAATGTATGTAATCAGAGGAAGTTTTACCTCTCTGTGTATGTAGCTGTATCCTCCTTGTTCCTGTTTGCATGCTGAAAAGATATGTTATGATATCTCTACATAAAAGTAAAGCTGTATGCTGTATCCAAGAAGCTTCCAGAGCATAATTTTAATACTCAGCTAACATAAACCTCATCACTAAATACAAGAAATGTCTTACCTCTGTGCTTGCCAACATGGGATTCTCCGCCAAGAACTAAGTCATGTTTTGCTTGGGTTTAAAATACTTATTTTACTCACTGAACTGAAACTCAACTTACAGTGCCTTACGAAAGTATTCGGCCCCCTTGAACTTTTCAACCTTTTGTCACATTTCAGGCTTCAAACATAAAGATATAAAATTTTAATTTTTTGTGAAGAATCACCAACAAGTGGGACACAATTGTGAAGTGGAACGAAATCTATTGGATAATTTAAACTTTTTTAGCAAATAAAAAACTGAAAAGTGGTGCGTGCAAAATTATTCGGCCCCTTTACTTTCAGTGCAGCAAACTCACTCCAGAAGTTCAGCGAGGATCTCTGAATGATCCAATGTTGTCCTAAATGACTGATGGTGATAAATAGAATCCACCTGTGTGTAATCAAGTCTCTGTATAAATGCACCTGCTCTGTGATAGTCTCAGGGTTCTGTTGAAAGCGCAGAGAGCATCATGAAGACCAAGGAACACACCAGGCAGGTCCGTAATACTGTTGTGGAGAAGTTTAAAGCTGGATTTGGATACAAAAAGATTTCCCAAGCTTTAAACATCCCAAGGAGCACTGTGCAAGCGATCATTTTGAAATGGAAGGAGTATCAGACCACTGCAAATCTACCAAGACCTGGCCGTCCCTCTAAACTTTCAGCTCAGACAAGGAGAAGACTGATCAGAGATGCAGCCAAGAGGCCCATGATCACTCTGGATGAAATGCAGAGAACTACAGCTGAGGTGGGAGAGTCTATCCATAGGACAACAATCAGTCGTACACTGCACAAATCTGGCCTTTATGGAAGAGTGGCAAGAAGAAAGCCATTTCTCAAAGATATCCATAAAAAGTCTCGTCTAAAGTTTGCCACAAGCCACCTGGGAGACACACCAAACATGTGGAAGAAGGTACTCTGGTCAGATGAAACCAAAATCGAACTTTTTGTCCACAATGCAAAACGATATGTTTGGTGTAAAAGCAACACAGCTCATCACCCTCAACACACCATCCCCACTGTCAAACATGGTGGTGGCAGCATCATGGTTTGGGCCTGCTTTTCTTCAGCAGGGACAGGGAAGATGGTTAAAATTGAGGGGAAGATGGATGCAGCCAAATACAGGACCATTCTGGATGAAAACCTGTTGGAGTCTGCAAAAGACCTGAAACTGGGACGGAGATTTATCTTCCAACAAGACAATGATCCCAAACATACAGCGAAATCTACAAAGGAATGGTTCACAAATAAACGTATCCAGGTGTTAGAATGGCCAAGTCAAAGTCCAGACCTGAATCCAATTGAGAATCTGTGGAAAGAGCTGAAAACTGCTGTTCACAAACGCTCTCCATCCAACCTCACTGAGCTTGAGCTGTTTTGCAAGGAAAAATAGGCTAGAATTTCAGTCTCTCGATGTGCAAAACTGATAGAGACATACCCCAAGCGACTTGCAGCTGTAATCGCAGCAAAAGGTGGCTCTACAAAATATTAACGCAAAGGGGCCGAATAATTTTGCACACCCCACTTTTCATTTTTTTATTAGTTAAAAAAGTTTCAAAAATCCAATAGATTTCGTTCCACTTCACAATTGTGTCCCACTTGTTGGTGATTCTTCACAAAAAATAAAAATTTTATATCTTTATGTTTGAAGCCTGAAATGTGGCAAAAGGTTGAAAAGTTCAAGGCGGCCGAATACTTTTGCAAGGCACTGTATATTATTTGTATCATGTGTTTTTTGTCTGGTTGTTTTGGTTGATATTCTGTCCATATTATTTAAAATACACCTATGATAAAAATCAAAGACCCTTCATATCTTTGTAAGTGGGCAAACTTACAAAATCTACAGGGGATTAAATAATTATTTTCCCCACTGTATACACTCCCAATAATTGACAGCCCTCTCCCTCGGTCCTCCTCCATGTCTTCCGATTGCTTAACACTATGGGGAAGTAAATAAATACAAAAGCAATGCGCTTTAAAATGCAAAAATACCCAATAGTAGTGCTGCTACATATAAACATAACAAGAGATGAAAAACATAAATATATAACTCTTAAATGTGTCCAAAAAAGACAAAAAAAATTCCCTTATAATGAAAAAAAAAAATATATATATGTATACAATGAAAAAAATGTTTCATACATATATAAATGAATAGTGAGATAGTCTTGAGAAACCACACCAAAAAGGCAGTCCTTAGTGAAGAGTGCAAAAACAATATGATGACAACATTTCCTCCAGCACAGTGAAGAATGGGAGATCAACTCCTGTTAGGAAACAAGCTCACCAGATGATGTTGCCATTCACTCTCGTGTTTGGCAAACAAGCTCAAAGATTATATTGAACAGCTGCTGTAAACCGCCATACTCCATTCACACTACTAGTCACGCTCACACCCATTGCGCATATGCGATCGCAATACAAACTCTTGTTGAGGAGTTTTTTTCACATTCTTCGCATTACACATTTTTTTTGGCATTCTTTCTTTGCACTTTTTTAATGGTCATAGTAATATTTATTGGTTAAGCGCTGCACTTTTTTATTTTATAGTCGTGATAACGCAACACAGAGCTGCTTGGCATGTCTTGTACTATGTTACAAAAAGGCTGGTTTTAACTGTATTTGAGGTACGTGCAATATATATTTTAAATAGATTAATATCTCAAATGATTTTACACTATTGGAGGCTCCATTACTCCCTCTATTTTCTACGTGTGGAGTCAAACCTGGGTATGTGAACTGAGTGTGGCGGTTTACAGTATATAGTATGCTCATTGATAACTTTCACCAAGAAACTCACAAAAAAGCTTAGCTTTAATATAAATCAGTGTTCAATATATCAAATGTAATTGCTAATACCTGTAAAGTAAAAAAAAAGAGCCTTGGTTGCAGATGCTGTCTGAACAAAGTGAAAGCTAGTGACAGTCATCTCTGACTTCAGCTACACCATATTATTGCAGAAAAAATAGACATTTGATGTGCAATAACGAATTATTGGGAGCTGTAAAACAGTTTTTTATTGAATTGCACTTCTGAAACTGTTTATTTTTTATTTTTTTGTCATGTGACTGGCACAGCAACAATCAGGGCTGGCCAGACATATACTCACACATACGCATACATCAGCAGAATAAATGAAGCCCCTCCCAAATATGCCAAAGGACAGGAAAAGAGCATGTGACCACACAAAGCTGCAGGAATAAGGTACTTAGAGGATTTTTTTTAAATATATCATCTAGTATGGTTTTTTCAATTTTACTTTGATACCCCTAACTAAAATCTAGTTGAACCAATTGCCTTCAGAAGTCACCTGTTTATTAAATAAAATCCACAAAAAAAATAAAAATGTAATCTCAGTATGAATGCAACTGTTTCTGTGAAGCCCTCAGAGGTTTGAGAACCTTAGTGAACAAACAGCATCATGAAGGACAAGGAACACACCAGACAGGTCAGAGATAAAGTTGTGGAAGCATTATTCAACCCATCATTCGAAAATGGAAAGAGTATGGCACAACTGCAAACCTACCAAGACATGACTGCCCACCTAACAGGCGGGGCAAGGAGAGTATTAATCAGAGAAGCAGCCAAGACAAGAGGCCCAACTATTAATGGTGCACTCTGCAGATCTGGCCTTTATGGAAGAGTGGCAAGAAGAAAGCCATTGTTGAATGAGAGCCATAAGAAGTCCCTTTTTCAGTTTGAGAGAAGCCATGTGGGGGACACAGCAAACACGTGGAAGAAGGTGCTCTGGTCAGAAGAGCCCCGAATTGAACATTTTGGCCTAAAAACTAAACGCTATGTCTGGCGGAAAACTAACACTGCACATCACCCTGAACACACCATCCCCACCGTGAAACATGGTGGTGGCAGCATCATGTTGTGGGGATGCTTTTCTTCAGCAGGGACAGGTAAGCGGGTCAGAGTTGATGGGAAAATGGATGGAGCCAAATACAGGACAATCTTAGAAGATAACCTGTTAGAGTCTGCAAAAGACTTGAGACTGGGGCGGAGGTTCACCTTCCAGCAGGACAACGACCCTAAATATACAACCAGACTTACAATGGAATGGTTTAGATCAAAGCATATTCATGTGTTAGAATGGCCCAGTAAAAATCCCAGACCAAAATCCAATTCAGAATCTGTGGCAAGACGTGCTGTTCACAGACGTTCACAGGCACTGTATACTGTATATATATATGTATATAAGTGCTGGGATTGATGCAAAAATACAACAGAAAATATAGCTATTTTATTGATTAAAAATAATTTTAAATGATTGCTGGTAAAGTAAAGGTGGTTGCAAATGATTCAGCAAGGCTTACATGGTCTTAATTCACAGAGTACCTCAAGCTCACAAACTTAAGGGGCATAATTTCCATTAATGACATTTTGGCAGGTTTCCACACCAACAGTGTTTCAGTATGTCTCTTGGAAAACTTTCTTTTCTTGTGGAATATATGAGACATTGTGGTTTGGATTTCCTCATTGAAAAAAAATGGAAAGGTTGAAAATGACAACTTTATTTACTTGGGCAGTGCAGTGTTCAGACTCTTATTACCACAGAATGCATGTTGATGGAATAGACAGTCATGCCGATGTAGTAATGGCTCATTTTTGGAAATTGGATGAGAAGATGGATGTAAGTGGTGTTGCAATATAGCCTCTCTAGATCTTGCAATACATATAATATAATATTGTCACAAATCCAAAAGAGCTACATTTGTAAAAATCTATTCCTTTCATTTTAAGGCTCAAGATGCTCAGGCAGGGATTCAAATTATTGGCTCATACTCCAATCAATCAGGCCAGATCTTTAATTTTATTAGAAAATATTGGAATATCTTACTGGATAATAAGGATCTGTCAAAAGTACTCCCTTATGATCATGTACAGGAGGGTCCGATCTGATCGCCTTCATAATAAAATAGTACCAACAACAACCTCAACCTGGCTACCAGAAAAACCTTGGGTAGAGGGTGTTTTTGAAGTGGACATTGTAAGGCCTGAAACTTACATTGCACTTCAGAGGGAGTAGTGTATGTTGCCAAATGTTCCTGCCCACTATTGTATCTGATCCACACGTGAATTGCTTTCAAGAAGTGTTTGACAGGTGCTGAGCAGGCAATTCTTATGCCCCGTACACACGAGCGGACTTTTCAACATCCAAAGTCCGTCAGACCGAGTCCGTCAGACTATCCGATCGTTTGTGGGCTGCAACGGACTTTAGCTTCGCAAAAGTCTGACGGACTTTAGAAATGAAGCATGCTTCAAATTTTCCCGACGGAACTCCGCCGGACCCGGTCCCCTTCGAAAAATCCGCTCGTGTGTATGCTACTCCGACGGACTAAAACCGACGCTAGGGCAGCTATTGGCTACTGGCTATGAACTTCCTTATTCGAGTCGGGTTGTACGTCATCACGTTCGAATCCGTCGGAGTTTAGTGTGATCGTGTGTGGCCAAGTCCGTTCGGCCGAAAAGTCTGTCAGAACTCCGTCGGAACTCCGGCGGAACTCCTTTGGAAGTCTGTCGGACATAAGTCCTCTCGTGTGTACGGGGCATTAGAGGGTTCCTAATAACCTTTGACGGAGAGGTCAGGACAGAGAACCTTCTGATTCATGCAGCAATGACATCCTTCAGTACCGAGCTCACAAAGTAAAGCATAAAGAAGATTGGTCTATATGTGTGGATAAGCTTTTTGTTAATTTTTTCATCTCCCCTATTGTTTTTTCTATGCCCTGGGTTCCATTTCCTTTGCCCTTTATTGACATTCCTCTGCTACCATGTTACAGCAGCAATGCTACGGTCGGTCACAATGTCAAATTCAATTGTAGATTCAGCCTCAGAGGTTTCAGCTAAATAATTATCACCTGTCTCACTGGTTTCCACAACATTTTTGGCAATTTTGTATAGCATTGCTGAGTGTTTTGCCTGCCTACAAAAGCATTAATACTCAAGATTCCCTGATCATTGTAAGTGCCCATGTCAGTGGTAAATGGTTTGGCAAAACCCTCTAACTGCTACACCTGCAGGAAAGCTTGTTCTGTTGGAAATTAACAGTCTAACTGGCCTGATCACCAGGTTCAAATAAAGAACAGAAAACCTAAAAAAAAAAGAAAACAAATGCAGCCACGATATCTAAGCATTGGTAAATTGTGGTATAATAAATGTATGCATTTGGGTTCATTAGCACTTTAAAGTGACTTCAGATAACATAGCTGCTATTACCACTGCCTTTGTTTTCTGAGACCAAATATTTCCTCCTGCGGCAATTTTCTGCCCACATATATTTGCTTTAACTGTGTATTTGCACCATCAACTCTAGCAGCCTTTATTGTGCATTGCAGCAGGCAACATTTTATAAAAGTCTGCTCAGTGCACTAAGGCAATGCCTGAGCAAAGATGTACCGCCTGGTCTTTTATGGTGTCTCAGTATTTTATTACTATTTATTCAATTTGCCATAGAGAATGTGTCTATTCTATTGAAAATGATCATTGAAGATTGGTCTATTACTATCATCTATAATAACAATACGTAAAAATGTAAAATGTTACAAATAGCTAAAGCCCACGCATGAGATAATTTTGTGCAGAACATCCTGGACCTGTTTTCTGGTATCAGTCATCATAGTAAGACTATTAAGACAAAATTGTTGTTCTGGTTCATTTTTTTTTTAAATAACAAACATATCATACTTACCTCCACTGTGCAGTTGGTTAAGCACAGAGTGGCCTCGATCCCCCTCTTCTGGGGTCCCTCAGCAGCGCTGGTAGCTCCTCTTCTTCTCGAGTTCCCTGTTTAAGAAGCACTCTCCTTCGAGACACCCGTGCAGGCATGCTCCCGGGTCCTGCTTCTGTGTCTATTGACACAGAAAGCAGGACTCGCCCCCCCCCCCACCCCGCGTGCCACCAATTTATGTACATTACTTTTATGCAGACAGACTCCTCTGCAGTTATCACTTGTATCCGTCATTTTCGTTTTACCATGAAGATCGGCAATCTTTGTTCCCGGGGTGCTTTGTGTGCACCCTACTTGTACACTGCTTCAGTACACCTCATCTTCCAGGAGAGAGAACTCTCTGGTCCTGGCCCCACGTCTACCACATACCATTTCATTCCACTCTATGTAAGTAATCAAGATTGGCAACTGATTGTTCCTGTTGCCCCACTAGATTAATTCTATCTTCGTTTATTGTAGATTCAATTTCAGCATCCGTCCCTAAGGAAGTGTTTACAAACACGAAACATGTCAGCATTTTAGGATTGCATTCTTATGCCTGTTAATAAGACCTTATCTAGACTCATCATCTGCAACCAAAAACGATCATACTGTTCCTCTACTATTTACCACACTGCATAGTGTCGGTTAGATGACATGTATATATATGAATTTGCAATAATCAAATTATTTTATCCATACAAATATTTGTCAATTATATATGCCATCAAATTGATATGTATATTTATATGTATTCATGAGGTCCACACAATTTATGCCTGTGTGTGTATATATATGAAATCATCTTTACTATGTGCATTATTGTTATGTATTGTCACACTCAATATGACAATTAAATATACTTTCAAATTACTTCACCCCCATGAATCAACAACCTAATTTAAAGTCACACTTTTCCTTTCTCTTATACTTGAGCCAGGGATTGCGGCACATACTGTGTTCTTCATTTAAAGTCCCAAATTTCCCCCATTAATTGTTACTGGGAAAAAGGTAGTCCAAACGGCAAAGCTTTTCTTAAATTTCTGGCTTGTAGTCAGATTTATTAAAAAGGTTGCACACAAAACAAAACAGAAAATAAATTCTTGCCATCCAGGCACTAACTAAACAGTAAAAAATCCTCTCAGGTGAAAGATTTCTCCCAGTCACCATCAAAGAAACAAGAGTTTTGCTAACCTTTTCCTAAAAAGCGATTTCCTCACTTTGTATTGAATGCCCTCTAAAGCCCCATACACACTATCAGATTATCTGCTGAGTTTTTCCTTCAGATTTACCAAAACCATGTAGTAGAAGGGCCTGCCTATTTGCATACACATTGAAACTCCTAAGGTTTGTCCTCATATTATATGGTTTTGGTAAATCTGAAGGAAACACTCAGCAGATAATCTGATAGTGTGTATGGGGCTTAAGGTACCTAAAGAGGGGAAAAAAGTAGCCAAAAGCATGGACCAATATGTGGTCAAACGCACCCAAACACTGGTGGCCTTGAGTGATCTTCATTAATTTATTCATACATCCTGAGGAAGCCGATATGTGAAATGGTTTCGACTCATGAAATTAGCTTGTACACTAGGTACTGAAGCATTAGGTTACATTTGGCATTTTTGATACAATTATCATTCATTGGTTTTAATGACCTTTGGTTGATCATTGTTTTATAATTTTTTACAATTTTTAGTTATTGTGTCCTGTGGGTGCCTCTAAAGTCTGGTATAGAATTTTTTGTACACATTCCTTCTCTACAATGGCACAGTTTTTCTCATGTCTATTAAGCTTTCTGCTTAGGTAGACCACTGAGTGTTCATCCCCATCTCTGATTTGGGACAGTCCCACAGCCAGTCCCACATAAGAGACATCCATCTGTACCAGAAACTCTTTTGTGAAGTCTAGGGTCACAAGCACTGGTTGTGCACAAAGAACTTGCTTCAGCATTTGAACTTCCTTCTCTGCCCCAGGATTCCACTTAAAGAGGAAGTAAACTTCCATTTTTTAATTTTACCTATAGGTAAGCATATAATAAGGCTTACTTATAGGTAGTATAAATATCTCCTAACCGTGCACCGTTTAGGAGATATTTACTGTACATGCAGCAGGTGACATCACTGGCGCATGCTCTCTGAAGGAACTGCCACCCATACCATTCCTTCAGAGCCCTGTGTCATGCCCCTCATGCGCGGGAGTGACGTCATAGCGGCTCCAGCCAGTCACAGAGCTAGAGTCTGTGAACCTGGAAGCAAGACCGGTGAAGACGGAAGCTGTCTCTAGCGATGACATTGCATCATTGGAAGGCTTAGTTTTCAGGTAAGTGTCACATAATGTGCAAATGTGCAACACATACTAGCACATTATGCCTTTGCCTTGCAGGTAAGAGAAAAAAAAGTTTAACAACTGCTTTAATCATTACGACCTTCTACTTTTCATCAGATCTGTCAGTGAGGCAGCAAGACCCTTATCACATCCTCCATCTTTCCACTTGGAAAGGGGGTTAGAGCAAGTGGGGATCACTTTCCCTGTGATAAAGGTAGTCTAAACAGCAGACCCCTATTTAAAATTCTGAATTGTGGTCAGTTTTATTAAAAAGGTTGCACGCGCACAGCAAACAAAACAAAATAGAAAATAAATATTTGCCATCCAGACACTAACTGAATAGTAAAGGTTCCTCTCTCACATGTGAAGGGCTTCTCCCAGTCACAAACAAAAAACAAGCAATTTGCAAATCTTTTCTTCAAAGCAAATTCCACATTTAGCTTTCTCAGGAGGCTTCCCGAGTCCCAGGTCAGATCAGAGCAACCTCTTGTTCCAGTCCTTCCTTATTGATCCCACCCGCTAATGGTCACAAGTGGGAAGCAAAACCGATTCAGATTCCACACTGCCAAGGTAGCCCGGAAAACCCCAAACATGATTCTACCTTAGTTTTCCACATAAGAAAGCATGTGTGGTGAAACATACCATCCCTAAATCACTTTGCCTTTCATCATGTCACAGTCTCTAAAACAGCAGTTCATATTTCATTACAAACCAAAAAGCCTAAAAGATTCAAAAATAGTTCTAAAATCATTGTACGAAATGTAATTTATTTGTACAATATATGTCAAACCCTGTCTGATTGTCACGCTGATTCTTTGACTTTAATATCTTGAGTCATTGACCCAAAAAGAGTTTCTAGATAAAGTCTGTCTTAACTTGCTACATGCTTGTTCTGAGTCAGTGACTCAAAATATTAAAACTAGTGGAAACCATTAATGACAGTCGTGACAATTAAGTTAGGATCCAAATTTCTTCTGTGACAGATTTTCTTTAAAACTGTTATTTATACATATATCCTTGACCTCTGAATGCTCTGCCTGCCTTTTATCTTTGCTAGACTTTTTGCTGGGTCTGTTCCTGGTTGTGAGAATTGATATCATTTCAGAATCGGCCTCAAAGTGTTTCCTAAGCTGGAGCTTTGCTAAATACCAGCCATAAAAGCATCACTCACCAGATTCCATTTCAATGGTAGATTGAGTTTACACCTTTAAAAAAGATCTCTATAATTCTGCCAGAAGCGACACAATCCAAGTTAAGCAAGTCTAGTTAATCCAAGAACACAAAAATGCTATGTGGACATTCCTAAACATTACACCATGTGTGGTCTTCTACTGAACTTGATATATTTAACTCTGATTTAAAGGCAACATAAAGCGAAGGAGTTAAAGGAAACATTTTTAAAAACAATTAGTTGAAAATGCTCTAAGTAGGGGATTTGGGGAGCTATTAATAAAGGAATTAAAGGAAGTAATTCGATTTGTGAGCTGAAAGGCTGTTGTTGATATCCCAGGATAAATGATGTTAGAGTACAATGTATTTAACTGTCATCTGAAAATACTGAGAGTTTCATGGGACCATTTAGGATAAAAATGAAAACGTGTAGTATTTTAACTGAGGGTTTTTAGGCTGAAAACTAGTATAAAAAAAGGTGTAGCCCCACATATCTCGACTCTTAATCTTACCCACTCCTCTCCATCATCTAAAACAACCTATCTTCAAAAATAACATGACCATGAACATGCAATCTCCGCATCAACACCTACATTTAACCTTTAAAGAGGAAGTAAACCCTGATGAGTTTACTTCCTCTTTCATTCCCTGCAAAGGTAAAGCATAATGGACTACTATGCATCGCATAGTAGTCCATTATGTGTCACTTACCTGACACAGGAGCCAGCGAAGTCACCGCTGTCCCCTGTAGTCCGGCGCATCCATCTTCTCGGGTCTCGCTGCTCTGCCGCTGCCATTCGGCAAAGCCACGATGACGTCACTCAGTGCGCCTGCGCGCCGCTGTCTACGGCGCATGCGCCATAGACAGCGGTGCCTGTCTTTTGGCAAATATCTCCTAAACCGTATAGGTTTAGGAGATATTTCTTGGACCTACAGGTAAACCTTAATCTAGGATTACCTGTAGGTCAAAGTTGGTTGTAAGGGTTTACAACCACTTTAAGGCACTTATAGTCCGTTCAATTTTCAGCTTTCAGCGCTCTCACACTTTGAATGACAATTACTCAGTCATGCAACAATGTACCCAAACAAAATGTGTATCATTTTTTTCCACAAATAGAGCTTTCTTTTGGTGGTATTTAATCGCCACTGTGTTTTTTGTCTTTTTTGCAATATAAGTAAAAAAAGAGAAAACATTTAGAAAAAGAAACAGTTTTTTCTAGTTTCTGTTATAAAATTTTGCAAATAAGTAATTTTTGTTCATAAATTTGGGCCAAAATTTATACTGCTACATATTTTGGTAAAAATTACCCAAATTAGTATATATTATTTGGTCTGTGTGAACGTTAAAGAGGGCTTTCACACTGAGCCACGGTGTCGGTGGTAAAGCGGAGCTATTTTTAGCGCCGCTTTACCGTCGTTTTAGCGTCGTTTTAACCCCCCGCTGGCGGCCAAAAAGGGATTAAAAGCTCCCGGGCTTTCACACTGGAGTGAATGGAGCCATTTTTTTTCAGGCGCTATACAGGCGCTATTTTTAGCGCTATAGCGCCTGAAAAACGCTGGCAGTGTGGAAGGGGTTATAGAGTCTGCAAGCTATGATGCAAATCATTAAAAATTGATCACACCTGGTGTACTGATGATCTATCTAATTTATTGAGGCCCTGAAATGTCAGAACAGTACAAATGCCCCCCAAATGACCCCTTTTTGAAAAGTAGACAGCCCAAGTTATTTAGCAAGAGGCATGGTGAGTTTTTTGAAGTTGTAATTTTTTCCCACAATTCTTGGGAAAATTAAGAAATATATTTTTTTTTTGTTACACAAATTTTCTTAATAGCATTCATAAAGTTATTTCTCACACACAGCATAAGCATACTTCCAATTACACCCCAAAATACATTCTGCTACTCCTCCTGAGTATGGTGATACTGCATGTGTGAGACTTTTTCACAGCCTGGCCACATACAGAGGCCCAACATGCAGGGAGCACCATCAAGCGTTCTAGGAGCATAAATTACACATTTAGTTTCCTGACAACCCATCACACTTTTGAAGGTCCTGGAGCACCAGGCAATGGAAATACCCACAAAATGACCCAATTTTGAAAAGCAAACACCCCAACGTATATTCTATGAGGCATGGGCCTGTGACATGTACTAGGGTACTCTGATGGCCTGGTGACAGGTACTAGGGTACTCTGTTGGGCTTGAGACAGGTACTCAGGTACTCTGATGGGCTGGTGACAGGTACCTGGGTGTCTTCAAACTGGGATGCTCCTGGTCCCACAGCTGCAGTCTTACCTGTTGTGCCGCGGAGGAGCTATGGAGTTATTGCAATGTTCTCCCAGCTTGATGCATTGCCTTGGACTCGCTAGCCCCATCTGCTGCCAGCTGCGGACAATGTACAGTCAAGCAGCCCATAAATAGCAGCACTTCATGTTACTAAGTGCCCGTTTGTTTGGACTAGCTCCTTGGATGTATTGACAACTCTGTGATTTGGACTACCGTGTACTGAACCTCTGTCTGAATTCTTGACTATTCTCCAGCCTGCTGATTTGGCACTTCTCTGCTAGCCTGTGTATGACCTCCGCCTGTCTGACCATTCTTTGGATTTCAATTTTGTACTGTTTTGCCTGATGCACTTGACTTGACATGCCTGACTACGTTTTTTGTCTGAATCCTCTGCATGCAAGCTCCACTTCGGACACTACCTACCACAGGTACCTTACAGCTGGTGACAGGTAATCTGATGGGCTGTGACAGGTACTCTGATGGGCTATGACAGGTACCCTGGGGCTGGTGTCAGTTCCTCTTTATTTGGGTGGAGATCAGGCACTGTGCTGTACTTTTTTCTTCCAGCTCTCCACCTCACACACTGAGGAGGAGACCCCAGGTATGGCAATACAGCTGTTTGTTGATACTTGTGATCAGCTGTAATTGGGCACAGCCCGTCACATGGTCAAGAGACAATTTCATTTGAACAATTTCATTGGCTCTTTGCCCTGATCAGGGATGGGCTGGACCTGAGAGACACACCTCATCCCCAATCGGCACGCTGCGCACCCCGAGGGCGAGCACAAGCAGCGATCACGAGCACAACACGTGATTGGCTGTGATTGGACACAGCCGGTCATTGGCTTTCATTGGCTCTTTACCCTGATCGGGGATGGGCTGTGTACGAGGGACCTTAGATGAGCTGCCCTCTGCACAGGTGTGACCAAGGACTTGTTACCTGAGCTTCCAAGCATGAATTTCATTGAACACAGAACCTATGCCTGTGCTGTGGCAGTGAGAACCATTAGAAAAACAATTCCTTTTTCAAGCACCGAAAAGTTCAGGTCTAGGACATCAGGGGAGGGTTCTCTAGGTCAACCATGTCCCACTAAAAAAAGTTTACCTACACTATTCAGCTCTTCTTCTCCGATTAGACCTTTCCAGACTGAAGCCTGCCTAGATTTCAGAGCCATTGCTAATTGTATCGATCAGAGCATAGGACTATCTAAATACATAAGGACATCTAAAGACAAAGTTCTGCTGGTACCCCTGAAGAATCATTTTGTTGGCCAATGTAGTACTAGTTTTTTCTGAACAATTTATTGGTACAGTAATTTTACAGCCCATCCTTTCATGACCAGACCACTCTCTTTATGGATTGGCATCCTTCATTTGAAACTATGGAATTTCTTGTCACCCCTCAGCTAGCCAGTTTCTGGCATGCCATGCTCCATTATCACTATACAGTGATGGATTGGCTTTCTGGTGACATTCTGTCCTGGTGCCTTAAGTGTCATAACAGGGGATTTTGTGTATGTGATTTATAAACCACAAGCAGAGACTCTCCCATTTCATTGTCCATATATCTCCTCCATCAAACTCCTGCATGGAACCATGCCACCTTGTGGTCATGTATACCCATTTCTAGACTTCATCTGTCCCTCGCTAGCACTGCAGTGAGAACACAGCTGATCTCTCAGTTCTCCCCCTCCTCTCTGAGCAGAGAGCCAGGACTGTCAGTCACCAGCTCTGCTCTGCCCCTCCAGCACCCACTGGAGTGCTAGACTGTGGAGGGAGAGGGAGGGGCTGACTTAAGCTTTTAGCTGGTCATTGGGAGGCTGAGCCAAGTGCCTGTCCAGGCATCTGGGTGGGTCCTGATCATATGGTCGCAATATTTCCGGAGTCTGGACCAGCTAAGTGACTTCCACCAACAACAGACTTTAGACCACTGATGACTGAAAACGGGTAACAGGAAAGCAGAACTTATCTGCACTGATGTGACATACAGCAATACTGTAGCCAAAATAGCTTTGGCCATACTTCTCCTTTAACAGGGTTATATTCACAAGTCTACCCTACCTGCTTGGGCTGGTTTTGTCTTTGCGGGCAAGAAAGATGGCTGCCTGTGCCCCTCTATAGATTACTGTAATCTTCTCAACATTAGATATTCATGGATGTACATCAAACAAAATGATAGTTGAAAGCAGCTTTCAATTCTCAAGATGTTTACTATGAATATCTCATGCCATTTCAGCTCTGCATTGCCCCTACAGCTTTCCAGAATATTGTTAATAATGTTTTATAAGAACCTCCTGTGCAGTTGTCGTATATCTAGATGACCTGTTGACCTTGAACTCATCATGAACATGTTAAGATTGCGCTTCAATGCTGCTGGGAGAATAGATTATATTCCAAATTAGGGAAATGCCTCTGAGCTCTCAGCGGTGCTTTTCCTGGAGTATATAGTCTCGTATATCTGAGTCTATGTATAGATCTTAAGAATGTTTCCATTGTCTTGAAGTGGCCATTGCCACAAGGAGTAAAAGTGATCCAAAAGCATCACCAACTATTATAGAAAAATGTATCTAGGTTTACTCTCCAGTTGTGGCATCTGTCATTGCTCTCACCAATAAGAGAGATGACTACAAGTTATGGTCAGATGAGAATATGACATTGATCACCTCCTGCATTACAGCATGCTGACCCATGAGACTATCCTCCCTGAATGCTAATGCCTCCTCTATCCTGGACTCAATTCCAAACACTATTGAAATCAGTATGATGGGTGGTCTGTACATGCCTGTACAGCCTGTACGTGATGTTAAATTACAGATTCCACTCCCTCTTCCATAATTCTGTCAGAATATTTGGAGTCAATATCACCTCACTGTCAATGTCATTGTCACATACCAACACTAGCCAATTAGAACTGCTCTGATTTGCCTCGGTGTTCCTAGAGAAATGAAAGGAAGAACAGTGCGGTTTTCAAATCCCAGGACCGCTGCACTGGGTTCGTTGGATAGTAAAAACAGGATCTACTGCATATCCTGAGTTCTTTGCTTATAGCGGAGTTCCACCCAAAAGTAGAACTTCCTCTCATTTCTCCCCCCCCCCCCCTCTGGTGCCACTTTTGGCGGATACCTGTCTATGTCACTTCTGGGAGACCGGGCTACATTATGTCATCAGCTCGGATCCCTCCTCCTTCCCCCACTGCCGCAGGAGAGCACAGCTGTGCCTCTTGAGTGCCTTACCGGCAATGGCGGCGGCAGCACCCAACAGCTGATGGAAACATTAGCTGCAGTGCCGACATCGCTGGACTCCAGGAGAGGTAAGTGTCCTATTATTTAAAAGTCAGCAGCTGCAGTATGTGTAGCTGCTGGTTTTTCATTTTTGCAGGGGTGGGCGGACCTCTACTTTAAGTTATTTTTGGCATGTATAGTATGTAGTGTCCACAACTGGTTTATTACTACATACCCTCCATAGCTTTGGAGGGCTTTCTATGTCATTTTGGTGACAATATGTTGTCATATTATAAACCTACCTCGTGCTGGTTTATAATTTACAATGTAAATAGACACCTGCAAACTGCATGTGCATTTAATTATTTATTTATTGAATTCATTCATTATAATTCATTTTATTTAATGAATTAGTTAAATTAATGTGCATTTAAATATGCATGCTGCATGGCTTTTAGTGCATATTTTGCACCAAATTCAGTACACTCGAACATTGCAGATATTTGGCTCTAGCTTTTCAGAACCAAATGTATGATGTTCAGCCCAAATTTTGTGTTTTTCTGAACATGAACAATAACTTTATTGGTGAAGAACTTTCATCAACACTTCCCTGAACAGGGGAGTAATGCGCATTGGCTTTCTTGCTGTTCTGTGACAACTCTATGTAGTTCAATCACCATATAATTTTTTCCTAAGCTGGCCATATACTTTCTTTTCCTTTCACTTAGCTAGAGGGTAAATAAGGTGGATGAAGGAATTCTCCCTACCATCACCACCAGGAAAATGTATTCTGATAGCGGCACCTACTGCTATCGGAATACACTGATCAGCGGCTGTAGCTACTTGACTGCATCCCCTGATCAATGGAAAAATTTCCAACATGTCCTTTTAATAGCAGTTGATTAAACAATTGAGCTCATGAACTGATGAAAATTGGACTGTTGCCTTATGGATTGGCCAAATTTTGATCAGTTATAGGCAGTTTTTCTGGGAGGTGTAGGCCAGATTTCACCTGCTAATTAACAGAGCAGCTATACAACCTGTCCCTGTCCAAACCTGTCAATTAACCTCACTATTTAGCTGTGTTTAGGCCAACACCAGTTGCCTAAGCAATAGGTTCATTTCATAGCCCAAGATTCAAATTTGTGGTAACCCATCTATTCCTACATTTTGCTTCTCTAGTTACCACCTTTAGCTTGTATTGACTATGCTTAACTGATTTTGACCTGTCTGTCCAATAGAAGTCCTTTAATTGTTACATGGTGCTCTGATAATGATGCCATGGTATGTAGGCTTTGAGCTGTACCCTTTTTAGAGTTTACACTCAATCCTGAATGTTATTGTTTTTTCTAGCCTTGTTTAATCCCAGTTTGCCAACTTTTGTTCAAAAGGGCATGGGTAGCTGGGCACTGCCATGGACAGTTGAAGTTTCACACCTGTATGATTTCCTATTGCAAAAGTAATATTTAGGTAAAAAAAAATGTGTTGAAGGTTAGCTTCACCTTTTGGAACATATTCCACCCATATTTTGCATTGGACATGTAACATGTTCCAGCTTCTGCTGCCAGTTCCTCTGTTCCCCCCTCATTGTGACAGCAGGCGGGGGATCTTCTCTTCACACTCACTGTCACTTTTTTAAAAGCGTGCGGCCATTTGGGGCTCCTCCTACACAGCTGTGTCATTCATTCACAGTTTCCTGTAAATGAATAAACTACAAGTACCACTAGCCACTGCAGCTGACAGTTTGTAGGTCTGAATGAACTGTGAGGGCCCTGATGAGCGCTATCATAGTTCATTCACAAGCCCTGCGACTTTTAAACAGACAGCCTGTATAAAGGTAGGAGCAGAAAGCTGCAGGGAATGTCCGTCCGCAGAAGCCTGAGATTGCACCCCTGATCCATTAATCAAGGGTGCAGTACTTTTGAGGCTCCTGCAGGAAAAAAAATATAAATACACGCTTTTTTCTGCAAAAATATAGTAGTTTACTGTATTATCTTTTCTGGAAGGGTGAACTTATCCTTTGAGGGTCTGGTATTGGTTCTGAGAGAGACCCCATTCAAAAATGGCATGGGGTCTCTCCTTGAAGAATAAGGTTCCCTCTTTTCTGGTTAAGGCTCATTACACTAGATCAGTGAGCACCATCTAGGTCTTAAGGCTGGCTATGGGAATCTGTAAAAAGTAAATATGGAGGACAACAATGTAGGTACAGCCTGTGAATAAACTGTACTGCAGTGTTATATAAAGCTGTTTCTTAATTAAAAATAAACTCACTTACTCAAGTGAAAAACTGATTTGATGTTGCTGTTAAATCTTGTTGACTGAATTTTTTGGTTTGTATGTAATTTCTCAGCTGTATTTACTTCATATTTCAATCACAATTTATGGTCCCCATATCACTTACTATGTGTAGGGTTTTGACTCCTTTTACAGTATGCTTTGGCATTTTGCGGTACACCAGAATTAAAAACACAACAATAAAACAGGTCATTAAGAACTGCAGTATTTTCAGTGCCCTCTGACCTTTCCCAAGAGACTCCACTACATTCTTCCATGTACCTTATTTCTGGTTGTGTCTCATGAACGGACCGCTTGCATGTGCTCCAGATGCTCCTCACATCTTGCAATAGTTAACTTTAAAAAAAAAATTCTTTACAATAGAGGAATCTTGGAAAACTTCCAAGATTCTTTAGCAGATATCATCTAAGACGGGCCAGGGAAATGAATTCTGACTTCATTATTAACCCATGCTTGGCAAGCTCATAAAGCAACATGTGAACGGTTCTGACTATAACTAGGTAAGAGCTTTGGGTTCGAGCTGAAAATTAGTTCCTTCCAAAGTTGTTCCCAGTCGGAAAATGACAAACTAATGCAGCCATTCTTTAGAAACCAATGGGCAGTCATGCACTTCCTGGCCTTTGAATTGTAAGCAGGTGGTTTAGAATGGCCAACCATGGAGGTTTTCATAATTGCCAACCCCCTCTCTATAAAAGGCAGGTTTCCCATAATCCTTTTGCCTGTATGTGTGTTGAAAAGACCTGGAGTGGATAGGGAAAGCTAACAGAGTGTTTGCAGGGAACGATGGTTGCTGTTATACAGTAGTTTATACAGTATTATAAAACGTGCTGTATTTTCTAAAATCATAGTCTAGTAATTTGTAATGTGGTGGTGGGTTACATGGTATGTATACACCCCGCATGTTCTATATGGTTCTACATTACTGTAAATGTATTATTGTTTTTTTTTAAATTTATTTTAATTTCACTAAAGAACCTGCGTCTGTAAAAGCACTATGGGGTATGAGTAACACCATTACAAAAGGTTAATTTGCAAAGCAAGGAAAAAGAGGTAGTTGCCATGGGTAAGTGCAAGGAAGAACAGCTACAGCAACCAGGCGGGGTATCTGGTTAGGTGACAGGTCCTTCAGTAGCAAGGGGGTCAGTGCTCTGGCTCCCTCCCTAGCTGTACATCTCCTCCGGTCACCGGAGCAGACTAGCATTACCAAAATCCAAAGTCTGATCATTAGGTACGAGAAAGGAGAGAGTTAATGAGCATGCATGGGACGGGATACCAATCTGTTACTGGGAGTGAGGTAACAGAGGGTGCTGCACTGCACCTAATGCAAACATCTCAGTTTTAAGTGTGTAGTGACATGGGGCAACCATCTCACAGAGGCACTCTGTATATTACAGCTGCACACAGGGGCTCATCTCTGAGACGGGGGCCTCCCTAATGTTTGATTCTTCACATGACTGCAACCTTCGCCTGGTCCAAACTGTTACCTCATGTGCATGGAAGCAGTAGATCCCGCTGACACCTGGGAGGCCTAAAAAGAGAAGCAGCAGAGAGGCAGCACACAGCTAGTAGGCACAATATGGTGTTCCAGTCACATATTTTTATTTCTAGCAGTAGGTGTGCTATACAGCCAGAGCATGTGGAAGACATTGTGGAATGCCTAACCGTGCCTTCCTTGTTCTAGTCTTCCCTGGCGCAGGGCAGTCCATTTTCCCCAGAAGTTGCAAATGCACCCTCTTCTTCCTCCTCCTCTACAGCTAATGCAACAATTGCCCTACAAACTGGCATGGAGGAATCGGCTGAATTATTTGCAGCACAGCATTTATAACAATGCATTAGGATGTGCAAGAATTCTTGTCAGATGTTGAGAAAAAGAACACCAGGAGCATAGAGGATTGGGACAAAGGGCAGGGATTAGCAACTGCCATTCACATTTTCTTACAGCTACAGCTTACTGTTCAGTGGGTTTAAGCAATGACTATGGTAAGGTAATAGACTATACTTGGGTGTCAGAGATTGCAGAGAAGGAAAGGAGGAGGGAGAGGCACAATAGCAGTGTTGTAGGATTTCATCCAGGGGCAAGGACGGCCTACAGAGGACTGAAGTTAGAGCAGCTGTACTGTTCCACTGAATAGCACCTCCCTATGGGTACAGGTCATTGCTAGTCCCAAGGCCACTTCACATAGCTCAGCAGTTTGGGCCTTTTTTTCACACATATTCCTCCAACAACTCCAGTGAATGAGGCATGATAAATTTACCAGTCATCTGGGAGACACATGATTCAGTACCTCAAAGCTCAGCTGGAGCAATGGAGCTGTTGGCTTGCCCTGTGACCAGTGCATTTTTAGAAACACACAGTTAACTGGCTCACTTTCATAAAAAATATATGAGTCCTGGATATGGATAATGATTAAAAAAAACTAATGCTAACTATATTTTGCATGCAATTTGCCTCTCCCCCTCAAAACTATACCTTACGCCATCAACATTTCATGTTGATGGCATAAGGTATAACAACTGCATAGCAGCAGACCAGCCACTATTACCATCTCCTGCCACCATTACTAGCTCCAGTCACCATTACTGGCCTGCCACAATTATTTGCTCCTGTAACTTCATCTAGTTTGCCATCATTGCCATCTCCTGCCACCAATAACTCTCCCTGCCACTGCTAATGGCCTGTCAAATACACAAGGTTGATTTCTTGACTAAAAGCTGCCTGGTGCCTCCCTGTGAAACTGTGACCTAATAAAAGCTGCTTACGTAGTGTGCCTGAAGTCAGTACAATATTTCTGTCTTTTTTTCCCTTTCATATATTACACTAAAATTTAAATTTCTTGATTATAAACTTAAATAGTGTGTTACAGTGAAACTGTGGCCTAGGAAATGGTACTTACATAAAGTCAGTACAATAATTCTGCCTTTCTATTCTGTGAAATATTACTAATTTTATTTTTGTGATTGTAAAGCCTGGTGTCACTATATGAAAGGCCATATTTCTTTAACTTTCTGTCCAAAACTAAAGAGTTTGGTCACAGCTTAAATTCATAGTTGCCAAAATTCTCAAAAATGTTTTAGGGACACTTTTTTTCTGTAGGTGGAGTATTATTTTAGTTAGGTGTGGAACATTTATTTGTAGGCGTGGTCTAGCAGGAGTGGAACATGGACATTGTTTAAATTACGCTAAATAGTGGCCCTGGGTTAAAGAGGTGTAGTTAAATAGCGTCTGAGATGACTTACATAGTGGAGAATGTGGTATTATATAGGGAAAGAAAAAAGAGAAAGAGGGATGGAAGGAGAGAGAAAGAAATAGAAGGAGAGCGAAAAAGGGAGTGAGAAAGAAAGAGGGAGGGAGAAAGAAAGAAAGAGAAAGAGGGATGGAGGGAGAGAGAAAGAAAGAAAAAGAAGGAAAGAGGGATGGAGGGAGAGAGAAAGAGGGATGGAGGGAGAGGGAAGGAAAGATGGAGGGAGAGAGAAAGAAAGAAAGAGGGATGGAAGGAGAGAGAAAGAAAAAAATGAAGGGAGAAAGAGAAAGATAGATCCTCCCCGGCCCAGTCCACCCATGCCTGGGGCAAAGACTAATTTCTGGGATTCCGGAGACAGGCCAAGACAGGGACATGGGTCTGAATTCCGTGAATGTCCTGGGCAAACTGGGACTGTTTGCAACTATGGTTAAATCTGAATTGCTGTTTCTCAGGCTGCATTCACACTTAAAGTGAATGTAAACCCTCACATATACCCAGGGACTTGGGACTGTTGGCAACTATGGTTAAATCTGAATTTCTGTTTCTCAGGCTGCATTTACACTTAAAGTGGATGTAAACCCTCGCATATACCCAGTGAAGTAAACAGCCTCAGAGGATACACAGAGATGAAACAAATCCTCCTACATAAGTTTTACATGTATATCTGCTGTCTTCAGCTTTTTTTATACTGTTTACAAAGTGCACATTGTGTTAGAATTTTCACCGCCTCATTCAGCAGTAGCAGTGTAGTGTTGGATTACACTGGGAGACAGCTGATTGGAGGAAAAGCAAAGACCCCCCTCCACATAGGCAGAGACTTTCAGTGTTGTCCCGTGAGTAGAGCAGCTCTCTGATAATCTAATTATTGCACCCACCCTGACACAAAATTCAGCCTGATTTTATCACGTGTCAGAGAACTTGTCAGGAGTTATCGGGCTGATAACAGAAGAACAGAGCAGGAGAAAGCCACAGGACTTAGTGCTTTGGAGAGAGATAAGAAAATCTCACAAAAGTGAGTACACCCCTCACATTTTTGTAAATGTTTTATTATATCTTTTCATGTGACAACACTGAAGAAATTACACATTGCTACAATGTAACGTAGTGAGTGTACAGCTTGTATAACAGTGCAAATTTGCTGTCCCCTCAAAATAGCGCAACACACAAAAGTGAGTACACCCCTAAGTGATAATGTCCAAATTGGGCCCAATTAGCCATTTTCCCTCCCCAGTGTCATGTAACTCGTTAGTCTTACAGGGTTTCAGGTGTGAATGGGGAGCAGGTGTGTTAAATTTGGTGTTATCACTCTCACTCTCATACTGTTCACTGGAAGTTTAACATGGCACCTCATGGCAAGGAACTCTCTGGGGATCTGAAAACAAGAATTGTAATTCTACATAAAGATGGCCTAGGCTACAAGAAGATTGCCAAGACCCTGAAAATGAGCTGTAGCATGGTGGCCAAGACCATACAGTGGTTTAACAGGACAGGTTCCACTCAGAACAGGCCTCTCATGGTCGACCAAATAAGTTGAGTGCATGTGCTCAGTGTCATATCCAGAGGTTGGCTTTGGGAAATAGACGTATGAGTGCTGCCAGCATTGCTGCAGAGGTTGAAGGGGTGTGGGGTCAACCTGTCAGTGCTCAGACCATACGCCGCTCACTGCAACAAATTAGTCTGCATGGCTGTCATCCCAGAAGAAAACCTCTTCTAAAAATTATGCAAAAGAAAGCCTGCAAACAGTTTGCTGAAGACAAGCAGACTAAGGACATGGGTTACTGGAACCATATCCTGTGGTCTGATGAGACCAAGATAAACTTATTTGGTTCAGATGGTGTCAAGCGTGTATGGTGGCAGCATGGTGAGGAGTACAGTCAAGCACAGTGGTGGGAGTGTCATGGTATGGGGCTGCATGAGTGCTTTTGGCACTGAGGACATACAGTTCATTGAGGGAACCATGAATGCCAACATGTACTGGGACATACTGACGCAGAGCATGATCCCCTCCCTTTAGAGACTGGGCTGTAGGGCAGTATTCCAACATAATGACCCCAAACACACCTCCAAGATGACCACTGCCTTGCTAAAGAAGCTGAGGGTAAAGATGATAGATTGGCCAAGAATGTCTTCAGACCTAAACCCTATTGATTTGTGGGGCATCCTTAAACGGAAAGGAGAGAAGCGCAAGCATCTGTGGGGCATCCTCAAACAGAAGGGAGAGGAGCGCAAGGCCTCTAACATCCACCAGCTCCGTGATGTCATGATGGAGGAGTGGAAGAGGACTCCAGGGGCAACCTGTGAAGCTCTGGTGAGCGCCATGCACAAGAGAGTTAAGGCAGTGCTGGAAAATAATGGTGGCCACACAAAATATTGAAACTTTGGGCCCAGTTTTAGATATTTTCACTTAGGGGTGTACCAACTTTTGTTTCCAGCGGTTTAGACATTAATGGCTGTGTGTTGAGTTATTTTGAGAGGCAGCAAATTTACACTTATACAAGCTGTACACACACTACTTTACATTGAAAAGATATAATAAAATATTTATAAAAATGTTAGGGGAGTACTCATTTTTGTGAGATACTGTATATGTGCCCAGCTCAAATTTCACAAATCAGGTTTACATCCATTTTAAGATGAGTGTTTTTGGAGTTTTACATCCGTTTTATTATTTATTTATTTTTTTAGCAGTGTGTGATTACATAATTTTTGTGAGAATCTGATGCTTGGGTGTTTTTTTTTTTTTTTTTTTTAGCCAACAGAAATATAGTTACCAAGGAACAAATGCACAATGTATGAGTATTTGTACTGTATGATTTTTGCCTTTTTCTTGGGTGCTCCCATTGAAGCCTACTGGGTCCAAAAATGCCTGAAGCTTCTAGTTCAAATGAAGCACATGTACTTTTTGAGTTGTGAAGTGACATGTCCCTGGAAGGTTTAAAGAGGAAGTAAAGGCACTTTAAAAAAAAAAATGTAACCTGCAAGGCAAAGGCATAATGAGCTAGTATGCATAGCATACTAGCTCATTATGAATAATTTACCTGAGAACGAAGCCCCCCAAGGCAGTCCTCCTCCTTTATCTTCACCGCTGCCATGTATCCCGGAGTGACTTTCGGGTCTCGCTGCTCCGGCGTTGTGATGTCACTCCCGCGCATGCACACGGTAGCTGACACGAGTGGCATATCGCCGTGATCTGCGGCGTGCTCAGTGCGCCTGCGCGCCACTGTCTACGGCGCATGCGCCATAGACAACGGTGCCTGTCCTACCATGTAGGTTTAGGAGATATTTCTTGGACCTACAGGTAAGCCTTAATCTAGGCTTACCTGTTGGTCAAAGTGGTTTGTAAGGGTTTACAACCACTTTAAAATACTAACAACAAATTTATTTTTTATATTTTTATTCTTAGTTGCGTTGCATTTACTCTACATGTGTTCATATGTATTGTGTTACGTTAAATTAGTTGCAACATGCACGTGCACATCATTGTATTGTGAAGGTACCTGCTAGTTAAGAATACATTTTTAGTGTTTAGTTTAGTGTTGCTTTCATGCATATAGGCATGTGTAACAAATTATCAGATTATATCCCAATAACCAGACCTCTCCTAATCAATTAAAACATCTTTCATTCCTTTCCTATGCACATTATTTTAATAGTTTATGCATCAGCTACAAAAGACACTATTTTCTAGCCAACAGTCACATGTGTCTGAATCGCCATTTGTCTGTCCTTGTTTTCTTGCATAGTAATAATGTGTTCCTGGCATGCAAAATATTTAGTAAATGACTTTCTATGTATTGTATGCTACAATTTCATGCTCTATTTGTACTGATGGCAGAACATGACTGGCCAGGCTTTCCATATTTGTTTTCATGAAAAGGTATTTCAAATTCAGAGGTTAGCCTGTGAGCCTTTGTCACCGAAAGGGTTATCCGAGCTGGAGTCTGCATAAGCAAAATGAAAACATAAGTGTGTATAGCTTATTGCCATCTGGAGTTATAATGTATGAACTGTGTAAGTATCTTGTTTCCACAGGAACAGTCTTCTGGACAAAGTCCCTTAGGGGCTATGTTGAAAAGTCCCCTATCTTGGGCAGACAGGCCCCAGCCTTAACAGATGTGTAAACAGCCGCACTTTCATTCTGCTCCATTCCTATTATCAAAACTTTTTAAGTTTTTAAGCCTGCGTCAGGTCTGTGTAATCCCGTCTGCGGTTCCTAAACAGACGTCACATAGTTTCAATGACAAACAAGTGTTTAAAGCAGCAATGTTTCTTGGCAACAAACTACGGCATATTCATTCTAGTATTTAATATTAGTAACATGTCACATTTGCCATGACAGGAGTAAAGGCTTGGTGTGCACTGGTGGGAAGAGAGGCCACTTGGCACACATTCCTAAAGCCCAATAAGCACTCCCTAGACACCTGGACATAAATGATTGATTAAACGAAATCTGTCAGTGCCGTAAAGGTACTAAACAGATTACAGTGGTGCAATACAGGTACATACTTTAACACGACCCCAGGGTGCCCCAGTAGCTGATGCTGCTGAAACATACCAGTTTTGACATATCATGGTAGCGTCAACGAGCTTGGTCTTTTGTCTGCTGCGTGTTTGGATTTGCCTACAAGATGAATTGTGCCTACAAGACAAAATGTGTCGAATTGGCACGTTACAGCATTTAGGATTATGGTCAATCCAGATGCTGGTGTCAAGTAATTTGAAAATATGTGCAGGCACTGACAGGTGTCTGTATTCTACTGCTATGCTGGTTATTTGCTTTTATGGTACTTACAGGTTCACTTTAAAGTATTAAACACAAAAACAAAAGTGTATCATACCGCAGCTTACCAGTTGTTACAAGTGGTGGCTTACCTTAATTTTTCAACTGGTGATCCAGCCTGTAAGTGTGTTTTTTCTCAACTTCCTTTAAACACTTAACGACTGCCGCTCGCCGATATACGTCGGCACAATGGCAGCGGTGGGCAAATGGGTGTACCCGTACGTCCCCTTCAAGAGTCAGAGATAGCAGGCATGCGCCCGCCGCATAAAGCATGACCCTACCCGCGGGACCGGCAAACTCGATGTCCGCCGGTCTCCCAGGCATTGTGTCACAAAGCCGCAGAAGGGAGAAGTGCCTATGTAAACAAGGCATTTCCCCATTCTGCCTTGTGTCATGACAGAGATCACTTCTCCCTGTCAACAGGAGCAGTGATCACTGTCATGTGAATGGAAGCCCCCCCCACAGTTAGAATCACTCCCTAGGACACACTTAACCCCTTCATCGACCCCTAGTGATTAACCCCATTCACTGCCAGTGTCATTTACACAGTAATCAGTGCATTTTTATAGCACTGATCGCTGTATAAATGACAATGGGCCAAAATAGTATCAAAAGTGTCCGATGTGTCCACCATAATGTCGCAGTCCCTATAAAAATCGCAGATCGTCCCCAATACTAATAAAAAATAATAATAATAAAAATGCCATAAAACTATCCCCTATTTTGTAGACGCTATAACTTTTGTACAAACCAATCAATATACACTTAAATTTTGTTTACCGAAAATATGTAGAAGAATACTGAGGGATTTTTATATATATATATATATATATATATATATATATATATATATATATTTATGGGGGATATTTAATCTAGCAAAAAGTAAAAAATATTGAGTTTTTTTTCTTCAAAATTGTCGCTCTTTTTTTGTTTATAGTGCAAAAAATAAAAACCGCAGAGGGGATCAAATACCACCAAAAGAAAGCTCTATTTGTTGGAAAAAAATTACGTCAATTTCGTTTGGGTGCAACATCACATGACCGCTCAATTGTCAGTTAAAGTGATTCAATGCCGAATCGTAAAAAGTGCTCTGGTCAGGAAGGGGGTATAATCTTCTGGGGCTGAAGAGGTTAACAGACCGAATTGTCCAGACAAAGTTGCAGTTAGAGAGTTGAGGCAAACCATTTAATGCTGACAGAAGTGCTTACAATGGTCAGCTTTTATTTATTGTGACAAACAGCCCCTGTTATTTGTGGATGGAGTGTATCTGCCGCATAAGATTTTGCGGTTCGTAAGATAATTGAGTAAGGTCTGTATCAGCAATGCGAGTGGGTTAATCACTGACCACACCTTGTTCCCCATCTGGGGTTTAATTTGCCTTTCACTGTGTTAATGGGTTGCTGCTGGTAAAGGATGCAAGCAGGCTGTAAGCAAACATGTCTTCAGGTCTAAAGCAGACCCAGTGGGGTCTAATTCATAACTTATTAACTGTTTCTGCTGGACTGTTTTGGGGAGTGTAATTCTTAACCCTGCAAGCAAATTTCTTCTTTTGCTGTAACGCTGAACAATAAACATGGGCAGGAAGCACTTAAAATACTTGACACTTGGAATACCTCTTTGTGAGGTCTCTACTTGAAGCTGAATCGCACAATTATTGGAGGCTGCAGGCATCCCCAGCCAAGTGTCCCCTGGACCCCGAGCCTGTGGAATGTAACCTAGTCCGATGCATGCCCCTGTTTGCTCACCTGTGTCTAGTCACAAACGCAGACTCTATAAGTGGGGAAGTGTGCATGCCTTCTTGAATTGCAGGAGCCTGATTACCCTAGTTCATTCACAGCTTGTGGACCCTGAACAATAGACCCAATGTTGGGTAGAAGTGGTATGTGTGCATGGTGACTGTAAAAAGTACCCCCCACCACTGGTGATCTTTGAAACCAGCTCAGGATTCATTTGCCATGAAGTCACTGTGTACCCAGACTATCTACTTTTCTGTTTGAGGAACTTTGTAGTAAGAAGAAAAAGAATTCTGAGCCTGGACTTTCTAGGGGGCTGCTGGAAGGACCCCCAATCCCTTTGAATCAAAGGTTGTATATAATGCGGTAGGGGTAACCCCTGATGAAAATATATCTTTTTCCCTAGCAGTCTGTGCAGGTAAACTGGAGGTGGCCCCTAAGACCCTCAGGAGTTTAAGGTCTTGAGGTCTCTGCCGAGTCACAAGACCCTACTCTTGAACAAGCTTGGAAAAATGTGAAGGTAAACAATGAGAGCCTGATAGCTTTGGGGCTTGAGAATGTGTTTCCTCATATGACATGCTGTATGAAGTTTACAAAATTCGGAGTGAGATTTTGAAACAACTCATGGTGCCTGGCCCTTATAGGAGGACAGTGTTGAACTTGACATATACACATTCCCTGGGGGATCACCTGGCATATGAAAAGACCAAGGAACATACTCAACAGTGTTTCTTTTGGCCTGGTATACATGCAGATGTAAAAACTATTTTGAGGCGTGCCCTGCATGTCAAAAGTTAGCCCCTATGCCCATTATTGTAACCCACTGGTGCCATTGTTGGTGATTGAGGTCCCTTTTGAATGGATTGCCATGGATCTGATAGGAACCAGTAGTAATTTCTGCAAGAGGCCATTAGTAGATCCTAGTGGTCATGGACTATGTCACCTGGTATCCTGAGGTTGTTCCCTTATAAACACTTCCTCTAAGATGATTGCCAAAAGGGGTTGTTCCACATGTTTACCCATACTGGGATCCCAAAGTAAATCCAAGCTGACCAAGAGACTCTCTTTATGTTGAAGGTAATGAAAGAGTTGTGGCCATTCTTCAGTATTAGACACTTGCATTCTTCAGTTTACCACCCTCAGGTGGATGGTTTGGTAGAACGGTTTAACAAAAATCTCAAACATATCATAAAGAAGGTGGTGGATAAAGTAAGCAGAGACTGGGATTGACTTCTGCCTTATTTGTGAGCAATTATAGAGGTTCCACAGACTTCCACAGGGATTTCACCTTTTGAACTTTTATATGGGAGACTTCCCTGAGGGTTTGCTAGATATTGCAAAAGAAACTCAGAAGACTGAAACTACTCCCTATCAGAGTGTCATACAGCATATCTCATTGATGCAGGATATAATTACTTTGGTAATGCTCCTGATTAAGGAACATATGCAGCAAGCACATGAAGCAGAGTCAAGTGTATAATAGAACGGTTAAGGCTCAAACGTTCTGCCTAGGGGATCATGTACTTGTTTTGGCTCCCGCGGTGGACAGCAAGTTCCTCTCTAAGTGGCAAGGGCTCTACGAAGTATTGGAAAAGGTTGGGGCAGTAAACTAAAGGGTGTAGCAGCCAGACAAGCAGAAGAATGAACGGTTTTATCATATAAATTTACTCAAAGTCTAGAAAGATAGGAAAGCACTCCTAGCCCTGGATGATCAGCCACTGAAGAAAGAGGAAGACATAAGTAAGATTCAGATACCCAAGGCTCTGTTGGTATCACAACAACAGGAGGGGAGTTTCTACAGTGAAATTAAGATTTCTTCTCAGAGTTGCCAGGCTGCATAAATGTAATTCAACATAACATTGTCACCGACCCAGAAGTTTGGGTGTGGCTTAAGCCCAGTGGCGTTACTAGGGTTGGTGTCCTGGTGCGGAAAACATTGGTGTCAACCCCCCTCCACCAACTATTGTCCCCCCTCAGTACAGACTCCCCCACTAAGTACAGACCCCCTCCCTCAGTACAGACCCCCCTCCCACAGTATAGATCCCCCTCAGTAGGAAAAGACCCCCCTTCCTCAGTACAGACCACCCTCAGTCAGTATAGACCCCCCCACTAAGTAAAGACCACCCTTCCCTCAGTACAGACCATCCTCCGTCAGTATAGACCCCCCCACTAAGTACAGACCCCCCTCCCTCAGTACAGCTCACCCCCATCAGTGTAGAATCCCCCCTCTTAGTGCAGACGCCCCCTTTTAGTGCAGACCCCCCATCAGTATAGACACCCCCCTTAATACAGACCCCCCCATCAGTATAGACACCCCCCTTAATACAGACCCCCCATCAGTATAGACACCCCCCTTAATACAGACCCCCCCATCAGTATAGACACCCCCCTTAGTGCAAACCCCCACAGTATAGACACCCCCCATTTAGTGCAGACCGCCATCAGTATAGAATCCCCCCTTAGTGCAGACCCCCATCAGTATAAAATCCCCCTTAGTTCAGACCCCCCCATCAGTATAAACACCCCCCTTTAATACAGACTCACCCATCAGTATAGACACCCCCTTAGTGCAAACCCCCACAGTATAGACACCCTCCATTTAGTACAGACCCCCGCAGTATAGACACCCCCATTTAGTGCAGACCCTCGCAGTATAGACACCCCCATTTAGTGCCGACCCCTGCAGTATAGACACCCCCCTTAGTGCAGACGCCAGCAGTATAGACAAGACACCCCACTTAGTGCAGACCCCCACAGTATAGACAAGACACCCCCGTTAGTGCAGACCCCCGCAGTATAGACAAGAAACTCCCCCTTTAGTGCAGACCCCCACAGTATAGTCAAGACACTCCCCTTAGTGCAGACCCCCACAGTATAGACAAGACACCCCCCTTAGTGCAGACCCCCATCAGCATAGGCACCCCTCTTCCCTCCCATAGTGCCCCCCCCCCCCCCGCACATTTCCATCTACTTATAATAAACGAGTGTACAGTACAGACCTCACAAACAGCGCGGACATACACACACAGTAGTTTGTGTCCCTCGGGCTCCTCCTCCTTACTGGATGTAAACAGAGTGGAGGAGGAGGCGGCTTCAGTCCGCTCCACTGAGGACACAGTGAGGTGCAGATCATCAGGGCAGCGGGGCGGTGTTAGCGGTGCCCCAATCCACAAGTGTCACCCCTCTGGCGGGTGTCACCCGGGTGTGGCCCGCACCCCCGCCCCACCTAGCAACGCTACTGCTTAAGCCTTATTTTATTCCAGAGGCCTGCAGACAGGCAGCAGCTGAAGGGGTACAGAGCATATTAGACCTTGGGGTCATAGAAAAGTCTAAAAGGGAATGGTGTAGTTCTAAAGTCTTGGTTCCCAAGCCAAATGGGTCCTTAAGATTTTATACAAACTTCTGAGAACTGAATGAGGTGTCAAAGTTTGACACATACCCCATGCCTTGGGTTGATGAACTAGTTGAGAAGTTGGGTCCCACCAGGTACATAACCACCCCTGATCTCACTACAGGGTATTTGGCAGGTTCCCCTGACAGATGAAGAAAAAGAAAAAAACAGCTTTTGGCTTGTGGCAGTATGTCCGGATGCCTTTTGGGTTAAATGGGGCTCCCGCTACATTCCAGTGGATGATGGATGAGATTCTCAGCCCACATCAACATTATTCAGAAGCCTATTTAGATGATATGGTTATTTGGAGCACAGACTCAAACCCCAAATCCATACGGTAGTAGTCATTAGAGACTGGCCTGCCCCTGCAACAAAGAAACAAGTGAGAACCTTCCTAGGCATGGTTGGGTATTATCGGAGGTTCATTCCAAATGTTGCCACACCCTTAACTGATATTACCAAGGGCAAAAGCTCTTCTGTAGCGATCAAGGGAATGCCAAGGCTGTAGAAGCTTTTTAAGGGCTGAAGCAGGCCCTGTATATAAAAACCTGAGCTAGTAGCCCCAGACCTTAGTAAAGAGTTCATAGTCAAGACCAATGCCTCAAGTGTAGGTCTGAGGGCTGTCTTGTCCCAGGTTGTTAGTGGAGAAGAACATCCTGTAGTCTATTTGAGTTGAAAGCTTACCCCTGCAGAAAGAAGTTATAGTATTGTGAAGTGAGCGTTTGGCCATTAAGTGGGTATTGGAGGCTGTATGAGTACTACTTGCTGGGGCACCACTTTCAACTCATAACAGGCCATACTCCCTTAAAATGGATGGCCCAGGCTATGGACTGTAATTCAAGGATTACAGCGTATAAACTGCACCCGTGCTTGTTTTTTTACCTATATGTACAATAAAGTATTTTCTTTTTTTTTATTTGGTTTTGTATATGATCTAAGTAGCCTATAATAGTCCCTTGTCCAAATTTAAAGGGTGTCTCCATTATAGACTTTTGTTTTGGTAATTTTTACCCCGCCAGTGAATTCATTGTTTTGCTGTAACGCTGACCAATAAACATGGGCAGGAAGCCTTTAAACCTACTTGGCAATTGCAATACCTCTCTGTGAGCTCTTGAAGCTGAACTGCTCAATTAGAGGAGGATGCAGGAATCCCAAGTGTTGGCGGTGCAGTAAGTGGGGTCACATGGCGGCCAAGTGTCCCCTGGACCTTGAGACTATGGAGTGTGACGTAGTCCAATTTATGCCCCTGTTTGCTAGTCCTGGTCTAGTTGCAGGAGGAGGCTTATTAACTGTTTCTAATGGACTTTTGTTTTTGGACTGTGATTCTTACCCCTGTGAGGGAATTTCTTGTTTTGCTGTAACGCTGACCAATAAACCCAGGCAAGAAGCCCTTGAAGTGTTAATAAAGGTTTAGATAAAAAAGAAAAAAATAACAAACATATCATACTTACCTGCTTTGTGCAGTAGTTGTACACAGAGTAACCTTGATCCTCCTCTTCTTGGATCCCCTGTCGGCGCTCCTGGCCCCTCCCCCTACTGAGTGAGTACATAGCAAGCTGCTTGCAATAAGGGCACGGTTCCTTTCTCACTTCAAGCCACCTCTGTGTATCCATGAGAGTGTAATACCACGTATACACGACTGGACTTTTCAACAGACTTGGTCCGGTGGACAATCTGATGGACTTTGCAGCTGAGGTCCGCCAGACTTTCAAATGAACGGACTTGGCCACACACGATCACTCCAAAAGTCCAACGGATTCGAACGAGATGACGTAGAATAAGGAAGTTCATAGCCAGTAGTCAATAGCTGCCCTAGCTTCGGTTTTAGTCCGTTGGACTAGCACACAAACGACTGGATTTTTCGACCAGACTCGAGTCCGTCGGGAAAGATTTGAAGCAAGTTTTATTTCTAGGTCCGCTTGTTAGTCAACTCCATCTAAATATGCAAGTCTACTGGTACCTTATCCCCAGATTGACAGTGCTGCTGTCCAAAGGTGTTTCTGTTGCTCCTTCATCCACTGTGGAGTCACACGGGACAATCTTGACAAGTCAAGATAAAGAAAAAGATGCAAAAAAAATAAAACAAATGCAGCCACCACATTTAAAGAATAATTACAGGCATCAGCATGATACATTAGTCCAGCTTTGACCAATGTAACTATGTATATCACATACCTGGCTGATTCCCCTAAAAGCTGGAAATCACTGAAGTAGACACCGCTACTTCAATGATCCCCACTTGCTTCTGGATCCTGTACTGCTGTCCTGCGTTGTGAACACAGGAGCTTGACTGCTCAGCAGGGGTACAATTCAGAGAAAGCTTTGCATCCTCTGAATGAATGCAAAGCGTTCTCTGATTGTACGAGGTAGAGAGGAGGGGCAGTGACATTATGCTGTCCATAGAAAAGAGGGGTTCAGGTTCCTGGAGAACTGGGTTGACTTCGGTTACCAGCTCTTTAACAGGGACAGACTGCAACTAGGTGACAGGGGAGAGGGTCCAGAAGTAGAGCTAGCCAGCGTGGAACAAATTCCAGAGGGTAGTATTGGGGACATTAGTGGTAGGTTGACTAAAGAACCTAAACCCGAGGTAAGTACAGTAACAAGTCCTAATAAGGAGATAGTATGCATCCAGAATAAACTGTGGCATGTTCACTAATGTCAGGAGTCTGGCAGACAAGATGGGAGAACTAGATCTGCTATTGTACGAGGATTTTGATTTTGTGGGTATTTTAGAGACTTGGTTCAACAGCTCTTACGATTGGCTGGCAACCATTCAAGGGTATTCCCTTTATCGCAGAGATAGGCAGGATAAAAAAGGGGGAGGGGTATGCCTGCATATCAAAAATGATGTACAAGTGAATATGAGGGGCAACATCACTAATGGAGCAAAGGAGGAGGTGGAATCCTTATGGGTAGAGCTACAAAGGGAGGAAACCAAGGGAAAGGTAAAACTGGGAGTATTCCCTGATGAAGTCACGTGAATCAATGACGATACGCGTAGGATTTGCCTAGGAGGATACCGGAAGCGACGTCCGGGGTACAAACGAGGAGTCAGTTCGTTTTTTAGCTGTAACGTTTTAACTGTGCTACTAAATGTGAGTACCCAGGACTTTGTCCTTTTTACAATAAAATCTGTGTGACATTACTTCACTATTGGAGCCCTTCTTCTTTTTTCCGGGTTTGATCTGTGGTCCATGGCTGAGTACCTGGAGGGAATTGTCTGGGGTGCCTATATCAACTGAGGACATACACCTTAACCATTTTGCTGTGCCTATATCAACTGAGGATATACACCTTAACCATTGGAGCATATTGCTGTCTAACTGACAGCAGTGAGGTAAGGTACCCACTGCACTCAGTGTGTGAGCACCTGCTTTGAGGAGTTGTAAGATCACAGGTGGAACTACCCCGTGTTTGTTCACAGAATTAACCTATTACACAGCACAGTGTGGATTCACTTATTTGCATGACCTGATATGGATTGCCATTTTTTCAACAAATAGAGACACTTTAAGAAATTTTTTTGGATTGTGGTTTATATCTAGCTTTATTTAATTTTTTATTTTTTTTTGTATATTTCTATATTTATTTTTATTTTTTATTTTTTTTGTTGTTTTATTTGCTGGATTTTACCTTTATACATTTTTTAACATATATTTTTTCACTTGGATGCACTTTTATGGATTGAGACACATTTTGGATTGCACACCTCTCTGGATTATTATTATTATTACCTGCGATTTCGCTATTTATTGCTTCACTTGCACTTTATTAGGAATACGTAGAATATTTGAATCTCTCTACTGATCACTTTATAAATGATACTAGGAATATGTGTATATTCTGAATACCCTATTAGTCACTTTATAAATGATTTTATGCATATAGGATATAGATACAGTTTAAATTAATTGTTTATTATAATCGCATAGGTGTGTCTTTTAGATTTTGTATGCAATTATTTATTCACTATTATTTGATTTAATTAATTTTGTGTTGAGCGCAACACCATTATTTTTCATTAGTATCACTTGAGGGGAGGGTTTGCACCTCTGTCAGTGGTTTGCTGCAACCATATTAGCTCTCTTTGTTTAACCATTGTAGCGCGAGGATAACCAACAATTACCAAAACTGGGAGTATGCTATAGGCCCCCTAACCAGAGGGAGGAGGGGGAGGGGGGTTAGTTTGGAATGGCGGCAAGGATGGGAAGTGCCATTATAATGGGAGATTTTATTTATCCAGATATAGATTGGGCGTAAGTAACTGCACATTTGTCTAATGCCGCGTACACACGATCGGACATTCCGACAACAAAATCCAAGGGATTTTTTCAGACGGATGTTGGCTCAAACTTGTCTTGCATACATACGTTCACACAATGTTGTTGAAAATTCCGAACATCAAGAACGTGGTGACGTATGACGAGCCAAGAAAATTGAAGTTCAATATTCAGTAAGGCTCTTCTGCTTGATTCTGAGCATTCGTAGAACTTTGTGCGTCAGAATTGTGTACACACGATTGGAAATTTCCGACAACGAATTTTGTTGGCGGAAAATTTGAGATACAGTTCTCAAATTTTGTGTGTCAGAAATTCCAATAAAAAATGTCCGATGGAACCTACACACAATCAGAATTTCCGACAAAAAGCTCCCATCGAACATTTTCCATCGGAAAATCCGACCGTGTGTACGCGGCATAAAGCTCACTATTTCCTAAATGTCTTGCAGGACAACTTCATGAGTCAGATGGTAAATGCACTAACAAGAAACAAAGCATTACTAGACCTACTGATTACCAACATTACAAACCTGATCACAAATGTGGAAATACGGGGCAATTTAGGAAACAGCGATCACAGTAGTTTCAGTATAAATCACACAAATAGGAAACACAGGAGGAATACAGAGACACTGAATTTCAAAAGATCCAACTTCCATAAACTACACTCCTTGCTAGAAGATATTAAATGGGATAAAATCTTAGCCCTTGTACACACGGTCAGACATTCCGACAACCAAATCCGTCGGATGTTGTCCGACGGATTTTGTCCGAAACTGTTGCATACACACGGTCAGACAAAGTTGTCGGAAAATCCAATCGTTCAGAACATGATGACGTTATTTCGTTACGAAGGGACTACGTTCAGGCTAGTAGCCAATAGCTTTGGTCTAGGAATTTGATCTGAGCATGCGTGGCACTTTGTCCGATCGGAATTCTCTACACATGATCGGACAAGGTCCGATCTGATCATGCTGTCGGAAAGTTTTATAGCCTAGCTGGAAAACTTGGTCTATATTCCAACGGAAACGGTCCGATGGAGCCCACACACAGTCGGATTATCCGACAACACGGTCCGATCAGACATTTTCCGTCGGAATGTCCGACCGTGTGTACAAGGGTTTAGGAACAAAGAACACAGAGGAAAAATTGGTGTGCTTTAAGAGAATATTAAATAAGGTTATTAGCCAGTGCATCCCAATGGGAAATAAATTGAAAAGCGCCAATAAAAGTCCTGGGTGTCTTAACCCCAATGTAAAAATGCATATAAAAGCAAAGGAGAAGGCCTTTAAAAAATATAAGGCTGAGGGGTCATCATCAGCATTCCAACTTTATAAAGTATGCAATAAGAAATGTAAGGGTGTGGTCAGGGCGGCTAAGATAGAACACGAAAGGCACATAGTGGAGTAGAGTAAAAAATAAATTCTTTAAGTATATAAATAGTAAAAGAGGGAGGTCAGATCATATTGGCCCCATAAAGCTACTCTACTCCTTAGCGGGAGCATCTCTGGGGGAATCTAGGATGGAAAGGACCTGAGGGTTCTAGTAGATGATAGGCTCAGCAATGGCATGCAATGCCAAGCTGCTGCTAACAAAGAAAACAGAATATTGGCATGTATTAAAAAGGGGATCACCTCCAGAGATAAAACGATAATTCTCCCGTTTTACAAGACTTTAGCTGGAGTATGCTGTCCAGTTCTGGGCACCAGTCCTCAGAAAGGATGTGCTGAAACTGGAGAGAGTCTAGAGAAGGGCAACAAAGCTAATAAAGTTACTGGAGGACCTTAGTTATGAGGAAAGATTACGAGCATTGAACTTATTCACTCTGGAGATGAGACACTTGAGAGGGGATATGATTTAAATGTGCAAATACCATACTGGTGACCCCACAATAGGGATAAAAAAAATTTGCGAAAGGGAAATTAAAAAGACACGTGGTCATCCACAAAAATTAGAAGAGAAGCGGTTTGACCTTAAACTACGCAGAGGGTTCTTTACTGTAAGAGCGGTAATAATGTAGAATTCTCTTCCACAAGCAGTGGTTTCAGCAGGCAGCATAGATAATTTCAAAAAACTATTAGAAAGGCACCTAAACGACCTTAACATACAGGGATATACAATGTAATATTGACATAACAGCACACACATAGGTTGGACTTGATGGACTTTTTTCAACCTCACCAACTATGTAACCTCACCCAGTCAGAGAATGCTTTACACTTATTCAGAAAATAAAAAGAATTCTCTGATTGGTGCCTGTACTGAGGGATCCACCTCCTGTATTCACAAGGCATCTGACCGGCCACTCAGCACAGGACCCGGAAGAAAATGGAAATCATTGAACTAATGAGATCACTTTTTCATTGATTTCCAGCATCAGCTGGAAGATAAGTGCCTCAATACCTGTGCACTTTAACCGCTTAAGCCCCTGACCATTTGGCTGGCCAAAGACCAGAACACTTTTTGGGGTTGCTTTATGTGACAATTGCGCAGTCGTGTGACATGGCTTCCAAACAAAATTGAAGTCTTTTTTTTCCCCTACAAATAGAGCTTTCTTTTTGTGGTATTTTATCACCTCTGCAGTTTTTATTTTTTTTGCGCTACAAACAAAAAAAGAGCAACAATTTTGAAAAAAATGCATTATTTTTTACTTTCTGCTATAATAAATATCCCCAAAAAATATATAAAGAAACATTTTTTTTTCCTCAGTTTAGGCTGATACGTATTCTTCTACATATTTTTGGTAAAAAAAATCGCAATAAGCATATATTGATTGGTTTGCGCAAACGTTATAGCATCTACAAAATAGGGGATAGTTTTATGGCATTTTTATTAGTAATTTTTTTTTACTAGTAATGGCGGCAATCAGTGATTTTTATCATGACTGCAACGTTATGGCAGACACATCAGACAATTTTGACACATTTTTGGAACCATTGGCATTAATACAGCGATCAGTACGATTAAAATTGCATTGATTACTGTAAAAATGTCACTGGCAGTGAAGGGATTAAAACTAGGGGGCAGTGAAGGGGTTAATGTGTGTCCTATTGTGTGTTCTAACTGAAGGGGGGATGGGACTGTGCAGGGAAACTAACAGATCGCTGTTCATACTCTGTATGAACAGACGATCTGTCAGTTCACTCCTCAGAGAACCGGAAACTGTGTGTTTACACACACAGCTCCCAGATCTCCTCGGCTTGAGGAGTGAGCAGGGGGCCATTTATGTTACTGACGTAACATAACGGTGATTCACGCAGCCGAGCCATGTTGCCACAGTACAACTGCCGCGGCTGCTAGGCATGCGGTTAAACAAAGTGCCTCAATACCTGAGCACCTACCAAAATGTTGCTTTACTACATAAAACTACCGACTCTGAAGAGTGATGATGTACAAAATCATGCAAGGTTTACAACATGAGTGGCAGACACCTTGTAGATCATGTGCTCACGTATTGTAAAAGCAGAAAGATGGCTTTAACTCCTAGCATTTAATTATTTTTGTTTTACATTTTTTAAGTGTACTAAAACTGATATACTTCTGTGCCCCAGGTTTTTATAAATAAACCAAGTTAAAGAAGATCTCTATAAATAACAGTACAAACTAATGGCCACTTCCCCCACCTATAACTGTTTTTCCGAGCAAGGAACACATGGAAGGGTAACACATGTAAAACAAACCCAAACAAAATTCTCAGCTCAACTCGCCAGCCAGCCTGCTACCAACCAAATTAACCTGTCTAACAGTATGTGTTAAAAACAGGGGTTTAGTTAGCACACATTTGCAAAAACATGCGTAAGCTGTGGAGGCCACAACAAGGCACCCCATCATTATCTGCAGTCCTAACTCTATACATTTTTGCGAGCCTCTATAGTAGTAGCACGTGCATTATAATGGATAGGCAGATGGAAGGAGCCCATACCTCCTTAAAGGCACAGGGGTGCACTGGATATCCTGTTATAAATAACAGGTGGGCCCAGGTGGAAGGTTTGGAAACCCAACGTTCAGATCACAATTTCCATGAAGGTGAGCATTATTAATTAATGCCTTAATTTTGATATCATACATGTAGATATCTTCCATATTTTGCTGTTAGACCAGCCTTTCTCAACCTTTTCAACACCGAGGAACCCTTGAAATTGTTCTCCAGTCTCGGGGGAACCCCTGCTAAAAATTTGAACTCTACAACTCATGATACATTAGTGTGATGGTCAGTGGGAAGAAGGGTCCTTACACTTGTGGTCATTGGGAAGAATTACCTCCTTACAGATAGCTAAAAAGATCAATGGTGTCAGTGGGAACTTATCCGAGAGGCAGAAATGGCCCAATGCTGAAAGAACCCCTAGCAACCTCTGGAGGAACCCTGGTTGAGAACCACTGTGTTAGACAAAGGCCCATGTCAGACTAGCAATCCTGTCGCTTGCAGCAAACACCAGCTACAGGACCTCTAATGCCGCGTACACGTGATCAGAGTTTTTGTCGGAAAAATCTTGGATGGTTTTTTCGACAGAATTCCGCTCAAGCATGGCTTTTTACACACGGTCACACATAAGTTCTCTGAACTTTTCACTGTCAAGAAGGTGGTGACGTACATCACTACGACGAGCTGAGAAAATCAAGCTCAATGCTTCCAAGCATGCGTCAAATTGTTTCTGAGCATGCGTAGGAATTTTGTGCATCAGAATTGCTACAGACGATCAGAATTTCCATCGGAAAAATAGAGAACCTGTTCTCAATCTTTTGCTGGAGGAAATTCCGCCAGTAAAAGTCCGATGGAGCACACACGCGGTCGGAATATCCGACCAAAAGCTCTCATTGGACTTTTGCTGGCGGGATTTCTGATCGTATGGCTTAAGAGAATATCAAGAACACTCATGCTTGGCTGGTTTAGCAAGGTGTCTTGGTCCCTGCTCCCTCAATGGCTAGGGATATTCTGCCACATTTTAATCAGCAAAGGAACGACACTGTGGGAGCAGATGAAGTCTCTTTGGCGAGTTTGTTGCTGCAGTGTTGCCACCAGTGACAGGTTGGCTAAAGTGGTGTTGGCATTTTATTTTGTGCAAATATTATGAGAACAGCTATGAGTATGTTTAACAATACAGTACTGTTTTTAAACAAAGGCTTTTTATCTGCCCTCAATTACTATGTTGATCTTCATCAACGTCGTCTCATTGCTAATTGTAAACAGGGATTGCATTGTAATGCAATGTAATCAGTTTGCGTATAATAAGCATTTTCCAATTTCAGCTAAAGAAAAACAAATGTGAAAACCTGTTTTGCCCATTAGATGATGAGGGGAGGGGGTCAATCGTATAAATGTCTAAGGCCCTGTTGGATATGAAATCAGCATGTTGTTAAGATGGAAAATCTGCCATAATAATGATAAGCAACATATTGGCAATATATAAAGCAGTTAATGCTGGCAGGGCCATTTCAAGCTCGCTGTGTGTAAATCGCATCGGCTTCTATCACTGCTACAGGTGGCAGTCCACTAAAGGAGCACGTACTGCTTCATAAAAGGCCACACTCTGTTAAAGTTAACTATTATCCTGCTGTCAAAATCTAAATGAACCCCCAACAGGCCACGCCTCTTTGACACATTTCACCTGGATTGGGCTTTGTTATAGAGGTTGTAAATTTGTTATGCTGGAGTTCCACAGTCAAAATGTAGTGTAAAAATGGGTATGGGCTACAGTATTGCACACCAGATATTCAGTGCACAATGCAAAAACTATTATGAACTAGAAAAGTCCAAGAAAGTCCATAGATGATGGGCAGGTGAAATGAATAGATCCTGCAGCTCCTATGTAGGTGTAGGTGGGTTATATGAGGCTGTTGGCAGATCGGCCTCGACATTTTCCGCACAGTGCCGAAAAATATAGAGCAACTGAGCATGTGCAGAGCAGGGTGATACAGTGTATTACTGGATTTTAAACACTATAGGCACTTATTTTTGATGTTTTACTTAGCTATACCTGCAAAGTTGGCCAGCATGAAGGGAAACAGTATAGGTAGCTATTTTTGGTGTTTTACTTAGCTATACCTGCAAAATTGGCCAGCATGAAGTGATCTAGCAGAACTTTCTGACTATAGTTACACTTTAAGGGTCCATGCACACTGGCCTAAAGAATACTGTTTCAATTGTTTTTATTGAAATTTAAAAATATTATAATGTTTTTATTGAAATTTAAAAATATTACAGGCACTATAAACATTGTGCACAGCAGCAAACAATCTTTGCATGCTCTGTATAGACAATAAGCAGGGCCGGATTAACATAGGGGCTGAAGGAGCTGCAGCTCCAGGCCCCTGTCTTAAAATCGGCCCGCACAGCCTGCAGCATAAGCCCGATTTTCTCCTGTCCATAAACTTCTATGGGACAGGAGAACTGTGTGTAAATGTAGGGGTGTCTGGCTGCATCTGTGTTTGCTCACTGTGATTATTACAATGTCACAGTGCACAGTTCCCCCCTACACAAATGGGAGAGGCTGAGTTGGCTCTGCCTTTCCCCTCCCCTTTCCCTCTGTGAAGTCTGTGCAGTGAAGGAGCCGTGTGGGTGGGAAATTATGAACAGAACGCCGGCAGATAGAAGGTGAACAGGATATCTGTGAGTGATCAGCCTCCAGGGACCATCCAAATGTGAGCTCAGTGACTGGACTCTTATATCCCTTACCCTTGTTTTTTTACTTTTTTTCTCCAGCAGTAGCTGTTATAACTGCAGCCAAAGTGTTTAGAACTGTGTCATCAGCCTGTGGTAGTGCTTGGCCCCTTGTACTTTTAGGTGGGTTTGCACTGATTTTCTGTGTTTTGGGACATTGCTAGTATATCCACAGTTTTCCTGCGTTTTACCCACAGTCCTATAGATTTCTATTAGGCTGTTTGTTTTTTCTGCATTTTCTGAAAGCGCACCAAAATTCCTGCATGCTGCATCTTTGGCGCTTTGTCAGAAAATGCAGAAAAAACCTGCAATCTGATATAAATCAATAGGACTGCAGATAAAACTGCAGATACATAAGCAGTGCAACCGACTGCAGAACACCAGTGTGACCCCAAAGGCTTGCACACACAACCCCCCTTTACGACATGGTCTGATCAATACTCCTGGCATACATACACACAGCCATACCATCCCAGCTCAGGAGGGGTGGGGGCTCCAGGGATTTGACTATGCAGGCCCTCTCTATTCTATCCATCCGGGCAGAGTCCTGGAGGGAGTGGCAGGCTGCTGGTGGCAAGTGGCACACTGTATATGGTGACAGGCTGTGGGTGGCGAGTGGCACACTGTATCTGGTGGCTTGATGCTGATGGCAAGTGGCACACCATATCTGGTGGCTTGCTGCTGATGGCAAGTGGCTCACTGTATCTGGTGACAGGCTGCTTGTGGCAAGTGGCACACTGTATTTGGTGGCATGCTGCTTGTGTCAACTGGCACACTGTATCTGGTGGCAAGTGGCACACTATATCTGGTGGCAAGTGGCACACCGTATCTGGTGGCATGCTGCCGGTGGCAAGTGGCACGCTGTATCTGGTGGCAAGTGGCACACTATATCTGGTGGCATGCTGCTGGTGGTAAGTGGCAACTGTATCTGGTGACATGCTGCTGGTGGCAAGTGGCACACTGTATCTGGTGACATGCTGCTGGTGGCAAGTGGCACACTGTATCTGGTGACATGCTTTTGGTGGCAAGTGGCACACTGTATCTGGTGACATGCTGTTGGTGGCAAGTGGCACAATGTATCTGGTGGCAAGTGACGCACTATCTGGCATGCCGCTTGTGGCAAGTGGCACACTGTATCTGGCATGCTGCTTGTGGCAAGTGGCACACTGTATCTGGTGGCAGATTGATGTTGGCAAGTGGTACACCATATCTGGTGGCATGCTGCTGATGGCAAGTGGCACACCGTATCTGGCGGCAAGTGGCACACCGTATCTGGTGGAAGGCTGCTGGCGGCAAGTGGCACACTGTATCTGGTGGCAGGCTGCTGGTGGCAAGTGGCACACTGTATCTGGTGGCATCCTGCTGGTTGCAAGTGGTACACTGTATCTGAGGGCAGGCTGCTGGCGGCAAGCAGCACACTGTATCTGGTGGCAGGCTGCGGGTGGCAAGTGGCACTGTATCAGGTGGCTGGCTGCTGGTGGCAAGTGGCACACTGTATCTGGCAGGCTGCTGGTGGCAAGTGGCACACTGTATCTGGTGGCAAGTGGCATACTGTATCTGGTGGCATGCTTCTTGTGGCAAGTGGCACACTGTATCTGGTGACATGCTGTTGGTGGCAAGTGGCACAATGTATCTGGTGGCAAGTGACACACTATCTGGCATGCCGCTTGTGGCAAGTGGCACACTGTATCTGGCATGCTGCTTGTGGCAAGTGGCACACTGTATCTGGTGGCAGATTGATGTTGGCAAGTGGTACACCATATCTGGTGGCATGCTGCTGATGGCAAGTGGCACACCGTATCTGGCGGCAAGTGGCACACCGTATCTGGTGGCAGGCTGCTGGCGGCAAGTGGCACACTGTATCTGGTGGCAGGCTGCTGGTGGCAAGTGGCACACTGTATCTGGTGGCATCCTGCTGGTTGCAAGTGGTACACTGTATCTGAGGGCAGGCTGCTGGCGGCAAGTGGCCCACTGTATCTGGTGGTAGGCTGCTGGTGGCAAGTGGCCCACTGTATCTGGTGGCAGGCTGCTGGTTGCACGTGGCACACTGTATATGGTGGAAGGCTACTGGTGGCAAGCAGCACACTGTATCTGGTGGCAGGCTGCGGGTGGCAAGTGGCACTGTATCAGGTGGCTGGCTGCTGGTGGCAAGTGGCACACTGTATCTGGCAGGCTGCTGGTGGCAAGTGGCACACTGTATCTGGTGGCAAGTGGCACACTGTATCTGGTGGCATGCTTCTTGTGGCAAGTGGCACACTGTATCTGGTGACATGCTGCTTGTGGCAAGTGGCACACTGTATCTGGTAGCAAGTGGCACACTGTATCTGGCATGCTGCTTGTGGCAAGTGGCACACTGTATCTGGTGACAGGCTGCTGGTGGCAAGTGGCACACTGTATCTGGTGACTGGCTGCTGGTGGCAAGTGGCACACTGTATCTGGTGGCAAATGGCACACTGTATCTGGTGGTAGGCTGCAGGTGGCATCTGGCATGCTGCATCTGGCGGCAGGCAATGGTGGCAAGTGACACGCTGCATCTGGTGGGAAGTGACAAGCTCAGGTTCCCACTGATTCTGCATCATGGTGAGCTATTTCACTATATATTAAAAATGTAGTAATAGAAATAATGGCATTTGATCATCCTGACGCCATATCAAGCATAGTGTCAGGATGATTTTAAGTGCTAACACCAGCCATTTGCCCGAAAAATCACCCCCGCCACCTATTTTCCCATCAACCCCGAGACTGCATCCCCCTCTCATCTATTTTTGTAAAGGGGGGTTGTCCCTGAATGGCAGCTTGGAAATGTGGTCGCCCTATGTTGCTGTTGTTGAAGCAGCACGGCTGATATTACTGGTGAGAGTATATTCAATTTGTTTTAGCAAAACATTTTTGCATTTTCATTTTGTTTCCGCAAAAAGGCCCCACCAAAATCCTCAGCACCAGGCCCATGATGCTCTTAATCTGGCCCTGACAATAAGAGATGGTATATGAGTGGGGAAAAACAAGGTTACAGAATTTCTCGACAATTGAGTCTTCTCTAAACTCACAGGTGAGCATTTAGTCACCAACATAACATGAGGAATAATATGTTTTTTTGCTATAACATGTATGTAGAAATGACTAGAACCTAAACACTGAGGAGTGGTCATCACACAATTACTACCTCATAATGTGGGTCAATAAACCCATGATTTTGAGGTTGAGACCACCATAAAGCGCAATCTCTGGGAGTAAGCTCCCTGGGTAGAAAAGCCCACATACAGCGATCACTGTCTACAAAGGATTACTTGTTACCAAACATTATTACGGTCCCACAAGAGGAGCTTCAAGAGTTACTGGGGACACCAGACCTTTCCACTTTTTCTATCAAGACCCCGAATGTAGACATTGCTAACTTGAATAAGAAAGAAGAAAAAAAAAAGGGGGGGGGGACAAAAAATTTGGGCTCAGAGAAAATGAAGACAAGGCTGACAGGAATCAAGGAAAGAAATAAAAAAGGGAGAAGAGAAGAAGAAAAGAAAAGGGATCCGTCCGAGGATCCTACATCAGCTTGTTTAGGCGACTATATTTATGCATCCAGGACCTGCAGGTAAGCTAGCCAAGGGCACCATATTTCATCAAAAACGGATTGTATATCTTGTAGGACCCTCACAATTTTTTTATTCAACATGATCCATGTGTTTTTGCTTAACTATTGCAGTATGACAGGGCATTTCCATGTAGTTGCTATAGCGATCTTGGCAGCTAGAAACATAAAGTAAATTAAGGTTTTTGTGTGCCATGGAACATTATCAACAGGCTTATTTAGTAGGACAATACTTGCATCCTTAGTGATGTTAACCATCGTGACTGAAAAAATAAATTAGTAAATCCTTATCCAAAAGCGATGGACCTTGGGGCATGACCACCACATGTGTAACGGAAAGCCTGTCTGGCCACAGCCCCATAAACAGGTAGCTAAGGTGCCTGGGTACATTTTGGACAGGCGTTCCAGAACTAAATTCTATCTAGCGTGGACCTTGTAACCTGCCTCAATCAAGGCCACATTGACAATGCCTTTATGGATTTGTGCACTCCATTTGCGCCAGTCCTCCACCTCAGGGGCTATGGACAGGTCCCCCTCCCATGCTACTCGCAGAGCAGCATCTGTTTTTGTACACAGTTCGAACTACTAAGTCAGAGCTTTCCCTCTGCAATGACTTGTGAAAGTGGTATATTTGTTGCAAATGGAAGCTCTCCACTGGGGGCATCTAAAGACTTCCCGTAAAATGGGGGGGGGGGGGGGAGAAACAATCCCTTGTTCAGCCATCAGCCAAATCTATCAGGTTGCATGCTTGGTGGAAACAGGGAGTTGCTAAATAAAGCAGCTATCGGGATTTGTGCTGACAAAGGCCATCTCCTACAGCTCATATTGTAGGGCACAGTATAGCTTTCCGATGTTTTGGTGGAATCCAAAGGACAAAGTCTATTGCAAGTGGAGAACGCACCTGAGCCTCTATAGAAACCCAGTCTGGTCGGTAATATCGGCTATGAAGTTGGCATAGTTCGGTGAGCTGTGCGCTACATAATACTTCCTGAAATCAGGCATGCCTAGTCCGCCCGAATCCTTAGGAGTATACATTGTGGTCAGAGCTATCCTGAAACCTTTGGTTCCCCAAATGTAGCGGAAATGTTTTGATTGAAACTGTCGTGTGGCATGAATAGGGACCTGGATAGGCAAAGTGCAGAAAAAAATACAGTAGCCCAGGCAGGACTGCCATCTTCACCGAGGCAATCCTACCTATCCATGACGGATTTGCATCAGACCATGCCTGCACATCTTCTAATAACTTAGCAAATAAATAATAATTTGCTTTGTAAAGATAAGAGATCACCATCAGTGGTCAGTTGGATCCCTAAATAGGAAAGGGATGTCTGCTGCCACTGAAAAGGATAGTGAGCCTGAATGCCCTGCAAAGTAGCGTTTGATAAGTTATGCCTCCAATTTGTCTCGGTTGACCATGAGCCCCGAAATTTTCCCAAAATGATTTATAAAAGACATTAGATTTGGCAGTGTGAAGGGAGGTGATGAACAGAAAAAGGTCACCGGCAAATAAAGCGCATTTATGGCTCCTCCCCCCACTCTCTATTCCCAAAATGTCTAGGTTTTGACATCTTGCTATTGTAAGGGTTTTGATAGCTATGACAAACAATATGGGAGATAACGGGCATCCCTGCAGAGTGCCAGATGAAATTTGTATCAGACCTGATCTAGGGCCCTGCATAACTATCTGGGCTGTGGGTGAGTTAAAGAATGCTGCTTCTAAAGGAGATTTGTGTTTTGCCTGTAGAAGCAGCTCAATGTTATCCTATGTGTCCATGTTTATTAGGACGTTTAGGGATGTATTTTAATCTTAGCGTTTACAGTCGGTAAAAGGCCTTTCTGGTCTGCCTTTTTGATTGCAGCTTTCTGACAGAAAAATGCTAAACACTCCTAAGCTCTTCTAAACTCCTGTAGAAAAATGTTCTATATGTGTATACTGGTGTTTTTTAAAGGAGAGTGCATGGAGCCTAAGCCTATATTGTGTTTTGGTTGCCACTGGATATATTTCTGCACATGAGCAGTTGTTCAATGTGCGTTCTTTGTAAAATGTAAACTACAAGGGGAAATTTAAAGTTTTTCCTATAGAATCTGTATTTTAAATTGAACTCCAAGCGCACTGATAGTATTCACTTTCTCCACTTTGGATAAAAAGATTTTTTTTCATGTGTTAATGATATGTTGTGGCAATTACTGTGGAGATGTGCAATAGCTCTGTGCTACTAAGCCCTTGTACACACGGTCAGAGATTCCGACAACCAAATCCGTCTGAGTAATTCCGACGGATTAATTCCGGAAGAGGTCCAGAAGTGATGTTGCATACACACGGTCGGACTAAGTTGTCGGAAAATCCGATTGTACATAATGTGATGACATTATTTCGTTACGACTATACTACGTTCAGGCTAGTAGCCAATGGCTTTGGTCTAGGAATTTGATCTGAGCATGCGTGGCACTTTGTCCGTTGGAGTAGGCTACACATGATCGGAGTATGTCCGATAGGAGCATTTTGTCGGAAAATTTTACCGGCAAGTTGGAAAAATTGGTCCGTCGTATATTCCGACGAAAACAGTCCGATGCAGACCACACACAGTCGGAATATCCGACAAAACGGTCCGATAGGAAACATTCTGACGGAATCTCCGACTGTGTGTACAAGGGCTAAGAAATGGCCTTGCAACTCCCAAAATATGGCACTATGGCAAAATGTGATTGAAGCTGGGGTCCCAGGTGGCTGTGCCTCTAACCTGGACATTTTGATAAGATGCAGTTATCTAAATAACCCAGATATCCAAATCTGAGACACAATTTAGGGAACTTACAACAGTTTTAATTTTTGGGGGGGGGGGAGAAGGGATTGATCCTGAAATTCAACTTCAAATAAAAATATGCAATTGTGCTACTGAAAACTATAAACATTACCTATTTCACTTTTCATTGCTACAGGATACTACTGTATACCCGCTACCTATTTCATAATAACAAAGCTTAAAAGCACATTTACCGTTCAGTTCCTCATCCCTGGATTTGTTGGATTCAATGAACAGGAAAAGAGACTGATACAATTTTAGTATGTATTACCATCGTTGCATGCCATGAGACAATGTTTGTCAAACAAATGAAATTATGTCCATAGAAGGAAGTATGTGCCATTGTAGAATGTTATATTGTTTTATACAGTTTATAGAACTGCAAGCTTTCCTCATTTGTCACTTAATGCCATTACATGTCACATTTTGCCATCTAGTCTTACTGACTGTTTCTTATTTACCTTGATTAGCTATATTTGAAGTATCAGCAGAGAATATGTTAATAATCTTGAGGCCAGTGATCTAAAAATCTGTATCTACCATTCCTTATGGTGCTGATGCTGCTTCTTGGCATTCCAACAAAAAGGTAGGTCTACTGTCAACTGGACTAAGGTCTGAAAATTCTCTCATGATATAATAAATATTAGGGTTGCTTGCTCTTAAGATAGGTATGTGACATCATCATCCTGCTCTAGTGTCATGTAATTGCATTAGAACTCTATACAAGTTACAAAACAAATATAATATGAAATGGTTATTATACATGCCTGCCTTGCTAAGAAAGCTTTGTAAAAATGTCAGGGACTTTTCTACTCAACACATTCAAATTGCCAACTCAATGTAAATATAACAAAGATGGCACCTATTTCTGGGATTTCGGTGTCACTTGTTTTATTTTATGATTTGTGTACGGATGTAAACTATGGTTAGACTCTTAGGCCGGCCATACATGATTAGAATCTGAACCGGCTGAGATGTGAACCATTAATGGGCAGGCTTAATGTACCAAGTTGATCGATCGATCAACTTGGGTACAACCAGCCTCCTGGATTCTCTTGCAATTATCGCTAGGGGCTGCTATAGCCACTAGCAATAATCACTGTTTTATTCTGGCGGGACGGCTTCCCCCCGCCTGGAGCAGACACTGGCTCAGCAAAAGCGATTCCCCTGTCAGCACTGTCTGTGTTCATGGGCAACCTGTGCCTGCTGGAAAGAAATTTTCACCATGTATGGCTGGCGTTACAGTGGATTCAGGGCGGTCCAGTTATGCCGCATACACATGACCGGACTTTTCAACGGACTAGGTCCAACGGACTTTCGGCAGAGGTCCGACGGTCTTTCTGAACAAAACAGACTTGAACAAACACGACCGGACTAAGTCCATTCATTTTGAACGTGATGACGTAAACGGGACTAAACAAGGAAGTTCAATAGCCAGTAGCCAATAGTTGCCCTTGCGTCATATTTGGTCCGTCGGACTAGCACACAGATGAACAGTTTTCCCAATTTTTAGTCCGTCGGACTTGAGTCTGTCGGATAGATTTTAACCACTTGCTTACTGGGCACTTAAACCCCCCTCCTGCCCAGACCAATTTTCAGCTTTCAGCGCTGATGCACTTTGAATGACAATTGCGTGGGCATACAACACTGTACCCAAATGAAATTTGTATCATTTTTTTCCCACAAATAGAGCTTTCTTTTGGTGGTATTTAATTACAGCTGGGAGTTTTATTTTTTGCTAAACAAACAAAAAAAGATGCAAAAAAAAAAAAAAATTAAAATCATGTTTAATAGTTTGTTATAAAATTTTGCAAACAGGTCATTTTTTTCTCCTTCATTGAAGTGCGCTGATGAGGTGGCACTGATAGGCTGCACTGGTGGGCACTGATAGGCATAGTTAAGGCGGCACTAATAGGCACAGATAAGGTGGCACCGATAGGCACAGATAAGGCGGCACTGATGGGCAAAGATGGGCAAGGATAAGATGGCACGGATGGGTGGCACGGATGGGTGGCACGGATGGGTGGCACTAAGGGGCACTGATATGTACCACTGATAGATGGGACTGATGGGCACTGATAGGTGGCACTGATAGGTGGCTCTGATAGGTGGCACTGATAGGTGGCTCTGATAGGTGGCACTGCTGGGCACTGATGGGCAGGACTGATGGGCACTGATGGGCACTGGTAGATGACACTGATGGGCACGGATATGTGGCACTGGGGTGCAGCACCGTTGTTGAGGCAGATTGTGGGCACTGATGGGTGGCACTGTGGGCACTGATGTGTGGCACTGTGGGCACTGCTGGGTGGCACTATGGGCACTGATGGGTGGCACTTATTTATTCCTGAGGTGGCACTGGCAGGGGGCAGGTGGGCACTGGTAAGCTGGCCGTTACCGGCTCCAGTGTATCACATGATCAGCTGTCATTGGCTGACAGCTGATCGCGTGGTAAGGGGTCGGGATCGACCCCTTGCTCAGATCCGTGATCAGGCGAGTCTCATAGACTCGCCGATCACAGAGCGCGCCGCACGCGTCCCTCAGGGGGCACGCAGGCCGCTCGTGCACGGGACGACGTCAATAGACGTAGTCCCGGCAAAGGAGGTCCGCGCTGTAGCCGTCATTTGGCTATAGCACGGATCTCTAGTGGTTAAACATGTTTTATTTCTAGGTCCGTCGGACTTTTGGGGGAAAGAAAATCCGCTGGAGCCCACACACGATCGAATTGTCCGATGGATTCTGGTCTGCCGGACCAAGTCTGCCGGAAAGTTTGATCGTGTTTACGCAGCATTAGTCCAGTCAGTTGTAAAGGCAGGCAGGTGGAGGCATTCTGGGAGATGCAGCCCTATGCCTTAATTCTAATCTGTCTGAATATATTGCTGGATGCGCATTCATGTATAAAGTCTGTCTTGGCCTTCCTTATAATACAATGTTGGCCGACTTTCCAGCACCTTTATCATAGAACTACATTAACCAACTATCATTTTGGTCTCCACCTTTGTCAGTTAAAACAGTATTAACCCCAAAACAAAAATAATTATGTTGCAGTTTACCAGCCCAGATGAGATAGCTGCATTCATTTTATTTATTTTTAAGACTATTTTCTTTTATTTCTACCTGGTGAGCCTGCCAGTAAGTCTGTCATTTTTCAAGTTCTTTTAACAGACCAAGCTGTCTCGTAAAGTTGGCAATTAGAGGGTTGAGACAAACCATTTACCGCTGACAGGGGTGCTTATAGTGATCAGCTTTTATTCATTTATGTAAACCCTTAATCCCAGAAGGTAAAACAACTGTTTCTGTAACTACTTAAAAAAAATGTTAGCTGGCTTTCAGCTTTGATTTGAAAGTTAGGTCCATCTGCTAGTGAATCTAACATTACCTTCTCCCCAGGTTGGCAATGCTGCTGTTCTAAGGTGTGTTACTGGCAGGATCACAAGGTGAAAATAAAGATAAAAAGAAATCCTAAAAAAATAACAATAAGTAATGCAGCCCCACATTTAAGGAATGGTAAGCTGCATTACATGTATTTGTTTTTGGGTTTAATTATCATCAATTATTTAAGTTCCCCCCAGTTCCCCCTCAGTGCTTTTCAGTTCCCCCAACTCCCCCCACCATTGTATCCAGCCTCCCTGTGCTCTCTAGTTCCCCTCAGTAATCCCCAGTCCCCCCAGTGCTCTCCAGTCCCCCCCCAGTGATATCCATATCCCCAGTGCTCTCCAGCTCCCCCAGTACTCTCCAGCTCCCCCAGTGCTCTCCAGCTCCCCCTGTGCCCTTTGACCCCCCTAATGCTCTTCTATCTTCTATCATGTCTGCAGTCTCTGACCATCTCCTGTATTATGTCTGCAGTCTTTGACCATCTCCTGTATCATGTCTGCAGTATCCAACCTTCTCCTGTATCACATTGGCAGTCTTTGACCATCTCTTTTGTCATGTCCTCAGTCTCTGACCATCTCCTGTATTATATCCTTAGTCTCTGACCATCTCCTGTATTATGTCCTCAGTCTATGACCATCTCCTGTATTATGTTCTCAGTCTCTGACCATCTCCTGTATTATGTCCGCAGTCTCTAATCATCTCCTGTATCATGTCTGCAGTCTCCGATCATCTCCTGTATCATGTCCTCAGTCTCTGACCATCTCTCGTTTCATGTCTGCAGTCTCTGACCATCTCTTATATCATGTCTGCAGCCTCTGACCATCCTTTGTATAATATCCTAAGTCTCTGACCTTCTCCTGTACTGTGTCTGCAGTCTCTGACCATCTTCTGTATCATGTCTGTAGTCTCTGACCATCTCCTGTATCATGTCCTCAGTCTCTGGCCATCTCCTCTATCATGTCCTCAGTCTCTAAACATCTCCTGTATCATGTCTGCAGTCTCTGACCATCTCCTGTATCATGTCCTCAGTCTCCTACCATCTACTATATCATGTCCTCAGTCTCTGACCATCTCCTGTATCATGTCCTCAGTCCCTGACCATCTTTTGTACCATGTCTGCAGTCTCCAACTGTCTCATATATCATGTCTGCAGCCTCTAACCATCTCTTGTATCATGTCCTCAGTCTCTGACCTTCTCCTGTATTGTGTCTGCAGTCTTTGACCGTCTCTTGTATCATATCCACAATCTCTGACCATCTCCTGTACTGTGTCTGCAGTCTCTGATGATCTCTTGTATCTCTTGAGAAATGCAGATAATTCTGGAGATACATTGTGGAGAGGGATGCGGATTATTCTGGGTGGGGATCAATTTATTTTTTGAGGGTGGGGGGGATCTTGGATGAGTTCAACGACTTTTTTTCTCAGGACTTGACCCCTGGCGTCTACCCTTTTTTTTTCTCCTCCCTCCCTATCAGCATTGGCTGTTTTTTGCATTTGTGTTATAGAAATAAAGCCATTTTTTGCATGGTATGAGAGTGCAGACATCCAATTTTTTTCTACTATGTGTTTGCAGCAGTGGCAGTGCGTGCATCTCATGCATGGTGCAATCTGAGCACCATAGCCAGATGATATCACCTGTGAGCAGCGGGATCTCTTTACCTGTCTTTCTTATCATGATCATGTATTGTTGAGATTTAAGCTCAACTTTTATATGTACTTGTCCTTACATTGTTTGATGGTATGGAATCCTATGTTTGTATATTAACTTTCATCATTTTCCATCTATTAAATCTTCTGCCCTTGTTGTTTTAGCTTTGGATAGTAAAACATTTTTTTCTGCCAGTAAGTACCATATACAGCCCACTTCCTGTTTCTTGTCTGGTCATTAGCCTAGGCTTATGACATCATGCACAGCTCTCTCTCACTCATGAGAGTTTGCTAGGAAGGGCGAAGGGATGAGTCATTTGGAGGGCTAATGAGAGCTGCCGAGATGGAGGTGTGCCTCTGTGTAAATCCAGGAAGTGAACAGGCAGCAGCTTCAGCTGCGGAGTGGAGAGAGATTTCTACAGCATATTTGGCAAGTACAGAATCACAGTATATATCAGTGATGGTGAACCTTGGCACCCCAGATGTTTTGGAACTACATTTCCCATGATGCTCATCTACACTGCAGAGTGCATGAGCATCATGGGAAATGTAGTTCCAAAACATCTGGAGTGCCAAGGTTCGCCATCACTGGTATATATAGATTAATATGCAAAGCTTCAGGATGGCAAAGGTGTTTTAATTACAAATTATGTGGGCAGACTGCAGTTCCTCTTTAAGGAAAACCATTTCAACAGAGATGTAATCGACAAAAAAAAAACGAACTTTGTAACTTTAGAAAAGCATACCAAGGATACTAAAAAGGATACTAAAAATGAATCAGATATACTCCATTGAAGGGACTATACATGAAGAGGAAGATCTAACAGAGAGATATAACGAAATGTGGGGAAAATGGTTGGATTTCAAGAAATCAGGGATATATGGAAGTATATGGAAATATGTGATACAGGAGAATGAGAACATATGGGAATATTAATATCTTGAGTATGCAGAAAATGTACTGGTTGGGGAAGACTAAGAAAAAAAAAGGAGGGAGCTTAGAGGGGAGAGGGAGGGGAAGTAGGTATAGAGAGGTTTTTTTTTGGGGGGGGGGGGGGGGGGGTTAAAAATTTTAAGACTAAGGGGGTTATTTACGAAAGGCAAATCCACTTTGCACTACAAGTGCAAACTACAATTGCAAGGTGCACTTGAAATTGCCCTGAAAGTGCACTTGGAAGTGCAGTCGCTGTAAATCTGAGGGGTAGATATGAAATTAGGGGAAGCTCTGCTGATTTTATCATCCAATCATGTGCAAGCTAAAATGCTGTTTTTTATTTTCCTTGCATTTCCCCCTTGGGTCCACAGAGACTGCACTTCCAAGTGCACTTTCAGTAAAATTTCAAGTGCACTTTTGCACTTGTAGTTTGCACCTGTAGTGCAAAGTGGCTTTGCCTTTAGTAAATAACCCACTAAGACTATAGATGATAGATGGTATATTTATATATATATATAGGTGTGACAATGTCTGTAATGATGTCTTTTTATTTTGAAAACAAATACAATTATTAAATTCAAAAACTTTAGAAAAGCATTAGAACATTTGTTTTTTATTGTCTATGCAGTTGGGGCGACTTCCCATTACCTAACAACCTGTGTGCCATGTGTAATTAAGAAGGTCACTCTGACAGGAAGTGAGAGAAAACTGTACTGTGATACAGGACCCCTGCTTCATCTGTTCATGCCAGACAACTGGGTACCTGGCTAAGATATGAACTAGAAATATACAGGGCCGTCTTTAAGGCAGGGCAAAAGGGGCAGCTGCCCTGGGCCCTGTCATTGTTGTGGGGCCCAAAGTAAATAGCATTACTAAGGAAATAGCTGTGGCCAGCTGCATTGATATGTAAATAAAGGTGGCATTCATATTTATATCATGCTTCCCTGCAGTGAGAAGATGATGTGCTGTAACCTCTAGCAATCAGTGAGCAGTATTACTGTACAGTAATCTCTAGCAACTAATTAACAAGCAGAAATAATTTGCTATAACCTCTAGCAACTAATCAGTGAGCCGTAATGTGTGCTGTAACTTCTAGCAACCAGTCAGTAAGCAGTAATGATATGCTGTAACCTCTGGCAACCAATCACAATTTCTGCCTGATCTGATACAGTAAACTGATTTTATGTCCAGCTTCTATTTATTGTATGTCTCAGAGCAGGTGGAGAGTGAAATTGCATGGGAGGGGGCCCCCAAATTTTTTTTTGCCCGGGGTCCAATCAATATTAAAGACGGCCCTGGAAATATATGTTACTATGGAGAAACAAAAGTACTTTTTGTTCATTCAGTGTTTATACATAGGCACAATCTGTAAAAGTAATCAATAGTTCCTTTCACCTCACCATGGGATCCTAACAGGAAAAGAGCATAACAAGAATGAATAGGTAGATACTAAATGATATATCATGGCAGAGGTTTAGGTCACCTTATAGTTCTGCTTACCACATACACAAAGCATACGTAAATAAGAAATAGATCTGCAGATTAGGGATGAGCTCGGTGTTCAACTGGAACACGGGCCATTCGCCTGTTCGGCGAATTCAGAACTTTGGGCACCATTCGCACCAAATTCGTGTGGCACGAATGGCCCACAATGCACTGCGTCATCGCTGTGCATTGCTGGCTCATGATTGGCCAAGCATGCACTGTTACCCTGCATGCTTGGCCAATCACATTGCCAGCAGCGAGGAGAGCCATAATTGGCCACAGGCAGGATGCCTGTGGCCAATTATAACTCGGGGGGGGGGTGGGGTTAGTACACGCCCCACACTATATAAGGCCTCCAGTGCGACGGCCTTGTGTAGTGTGTTGGCGTGCAGGGAAAGAGCAAGATAAGCAGGGACAGTGTCTTTTTGCTTGGGAACCTTGGGGCACTGTTACAGTGGGTGTTGTGTGCCTCCTGCACAGTATACACCTGAAGATACCCCTTATTGCTGGTGTTGTTCTGTTTCTGTAATACAGGCATCTGAAGCAGTTAAAGTGGGTGTTGTGTGCCTCCTGCACAGTATACACCTGAAGATACCCCTTATTGCTGGTGTTGTTCTGTTTCTGTAATACAGGCATCTAAAGCAGTTAAAGTGGGTGTTGTGTGCCTCCTGCACAGTATACACCTGAAGATACCCCTTATTGCTGGTGTTCTTCTGTTTCTGTAATACAGGCATCTAAAGCAGTTAAAGTGGGTGTTGTGTGCCTCCTGCACAGTATACACCTGAAGTTACCCCTTATTGCTGGTGTTGTTCTGTTTCTGTAATACAGGCATCTAAAGCAGTTACAGTGGGTGTTGTGTGCCTCCTGCACAGTATACACCTGAAGATACCCCTTATTGCTGGTGTTCTTCTGTTGCATATTTTGCATATTAGCCTTTAAAATTAGCACTTTTGATTTCGAACTTTCGAGTCCCATAGACTTTAATAGGGTTCTAAAGTTCGTACGAATTTTCGGTCCGTTCGAAGGTTCTGGTGAGAACCGAACCGGGGGGTGTTCGGCTCATTCCTACTGCCGATGTTATAATAGACTTCTTTGTTAGTATAACTTGGTAAATAAAACTTGAAGTTAAACGTTATATATGGTAAAGATACATGATAAACTGTACCCACATCAGTTTGTCAGTTTGTTGGTTGCTATGTCTGGTGATGCAGATATGTGGAGTTTGTGTTGGCAACAAGAAAATATGCGTATGGGGTTAGTCATATCAGTCTATGGCTCTGCTATGGAAAGTTGATACTCTTCTATAGGTGCAAGGCTGGTGTGATTATGCAGATTCAAAAGCCTGGAATGCTGGTAGCAGAAACATTCCCATCATTATAATAACTTTCCAGGGTCATGACAAAGCTTTTACAAAACTAAGCTTGCTAACAAAAAAAAAAAAGCAAGGATCTGCTGAAGCACGCCATGTAAAGTATCTCTTTGCTGCTCTAAGCACAGGTCTGGATTTGTTCACCGCATACTGTAAGATCTACATGTGTGTTTTTGATGTTCTTTATTGAAAGGTAATTGTCACCATTGTGAGCAATGAACAGAAATGTTTTTCTTAAAGTGGAACTTCTCTCTGTCAATCAACATTGACTGACTAGTTTTTAAAGTGGTTGGGCACCGCAGCGAGGGCTTCTATCTCAGGTGAGTATTACATAATGAGCTAGTACAGGCATACCCCACTTTTAAGTACACAAAGGGGTTTATTTACTAAAGCTGGAACATGCAAAATCAGGCTCACTTCTGCATAGCAACCAATGAGCTTCTAACCTCGTTTCAATTAAGCTTGGGTAATAAAACCTGGAAGCTCATTGGTTTCTATGCAGAAGGGAGCCTGATTTTGCACTTTCTAACTTTAGTAAATAAACCCCATTGTGTATTTAAAAGTAAGGTATGCCTGTATGTTATGCATACTAGCTCATTATGCCTTTGTCTCGCAGGTGTTATTTTATTATTATTATTTTTTTAAGTGGGTTTACAACCACTTTAATGCTTATGCTGCTAGCATTAGTAAATAGATGGGAAGGTATATCATATTTATTTGTTTTAATTTTATTTTGCATTTCTTCAGTTATTTCATGGTTTCCATGCCTGAGCAAATATTGGCAGAAATCCCATGAGTCTTCAGGAGGGGAGAAGGGGTTTTCACATCTAAGAACACCCTCCTGCCTGCATGCCTAAGCTAAGGGCTGATAGTTCCTGAAAGTAAATGTTATCTACCCTTACTCAAGATGGCCAAGGCCAGAAATGCTAGAGGGGTATTTTTTTCAGTGATTTCTCAGCAAAAGAAAGCATGAAAGCATAGATGGATGGGTGAGTTTGCTTTGAGTATTTAAATGTATTACCCACATCAGCCCCGGGAGGATTTACCCCCTTCCAGACCAGAGCACTTTTTATGATACGACACTGCGTCTCTTTAACTGACAATTTTGCGGTCATGCGACATTGCACTCAAACAAAATTGGCGCCCTTTTTTTCCCACAAATAGAGCTTTCTTTTGGTGGTATTTGATCACCCCTGCGGTTTTTATTTTTTGCGCTATAAGCAAAAAAAGAGCGTCAATTTTGGAAAAAAAAATATTTTTTAACTGTTTGCTATAATAAATATCCCCAAAAAATATATATAAAAAAGAAAATCTTTCTTAGTTTAGGCCGAGTATTCTTCTACATATTTTTGGTAAAAAAAATTGCAGTAAGCATATATTGATTGGTTTGCGCAAAAGTTATAACGTGTACAAAATAGGGGATAGATTTATGGCATTTTTATTATTATGTTTTTTTATTAGTAATGGCAGTGATCTGCGATTTTTATCATGACTGCGACATTATGGCGGACACATCAGACACTTTTGACATTATTTTAGGACCATTGTCATTTATACAGCGATCAGGAAGGATTTTAAAAATGCCCTGATTATTGTGTAAATGACACTGGCAGGCAAGGGGGTTAAACACTGGGGGCGATCAAGGGGTTAAGTGTGTCCTAGGGAGTGATTCTAACTGTGGGGGGGATGGGTTACCACTAACATAACAGCGATCACCGCTCCCGATGACACTGTCATGTCACTAGGCAGAACAGGGAAATGTCTTGTTTACATCTCCCCGTTCTGCAGCTCCGTGACATGATCACGGGCCCCCGGTGGACATCGAGTCTGCGGGACCTGCAGGCACGGTCACGAAGTACACGGCAGGGGCGCGCGTACCCACAATGCCGCAATTTAAAGGGGACATACCATGTACGCCCAGATGCCCAGCCGTGCCATTGTGCCGACGTACATTGTTGTGTGCTGGTTGGCATGTGGTTAAATAAAGTTTTTGGTTTGTGATGCTCAGTTGCAGTGTAGTTCTGCTTTAAATATCCACATGATTTTACCATTGACTTGTCCACTTGGCTGAAAACTCTTTCCAACCCTGAGTAGGGATGAATTACATTTCTGGTTACACTGTCAAAAAAAAATAAAAGTATCCAAATTCTATCCTTTAAAACCCCTTTCCAATGCCTTCAACAATGAAATCTTGAACCTAGATGCATTTGTCCATAAATTACAATGGCAAATTGTAACTTTGGGGGTTATTTATGAAAGGCAAATCCACTCTGCACTACAAGTGCACTTGGAAATTCAGTCGCTCTAAATCTAAGGGGTAGATTTGAAATGAGGGGAACCTCTGCTGATTTTATCATCCAATCATGTGCAAGCTAAAATTCTGTTTTTTATTTTATTTGCATGTCCCCCTCAGATCTACAGCGACTGCACTTCCAAGTGCACTTGTAGTGCAAAGTGGATTTGCCTTTAGTAAATAACCCCCTTTGTCACACACTGAAGATTCTTTGTAGCACAGAATATCTACCCTATACTACCAATGTTATTTATTTTGAGGCTATAAAGATTCATTCATCATACAGTCTAGAGAAGTACAACATGATGGAAAAAGTTTTGAGTCATGCAGTTCCAGTCGGGTGTATTTTGCAAAAAGGGTTGGGGACTTTTTCCTTTCCCCATATGAATGGGTTGCTTAACCCAGTAAAATGCACCCCCACAGAGACACGTATGTGGGAACCTAGCCTTAGATGTGTAGGAGAGAAAGAGAAAGATAAAGTGTTGCATAATGTTATAAAGCATTGGTAAGACCTCATCTTAAAAATGCAGTTCAGTTTTGGGCACAGGTTCACAGAGGAGGGGAGTTAAATGAATGCGAGCTAGGAGGTTAAGTTAAAAAAAATGAATCTATTCTCCCTTGAGAATAGGCAATTAGGCTCCTTTCACATCTAAATGTTCCTTGAAAAGCTGGCAGTTCCATATAGGTTCACAGAACACACAAAAAAAGTGTGTTGCCCTTGCAGTGCCATTCATTGTTAATATCACTCCGATAGCAGCTAGTGAAGTTTTAGGATGGGGGGGGGCGCCAGACCCCGCATTCCCGTTTGACCCCTCCTACTTCTCATAAGCCCCACCCCTTAGAGAATCCACCCATTCCTTCCCCTGTATTCCACTTGCTTCCACCCATAGTGTCAGGAGTATTCAGCTCAGCATCACAGGACAGAGTATACAGCCCCAGAATTACAGGACAGAGTATACAGTCCCAGAATTACAGGACAAAGTATACAGTCCCAGAATTACAGGACAAAGTATACAGTCCTAGAATTACAGGACAGAGTATACAGTCCCAGAATTACAGGACAAAGTATACAGTCCCAGAATTACAGGGCAGAGTATACAGTCCCAGAATTACAGGACAAAGTATACTGTCCCAGAATTACAGGACAGTGTATACAGCTCAGCCTCACAGATCAGGGTATAAAGCTCAGCCTCACAGATCAGGGGATTACGCCTTAATGGAAACAATGGATATTGTGAAACGTGTCTTCTGATTGGTCGTTACATCACTTCCAGTCTATGGAGCCTGCGTTCCACGTTGAGGTGCACTTCCGGTTCCGGCTTCTCGGAGCACAGGACGCTGAACGCATTACAAACCACTACATCCACAGTATTCACAAGGCGGCGAATTTAAAAACTATTGCAGAGGTTGTACTGCTATACCCTTTCTTATCTTGGGCTTACCAGCGCCTTATCATCTTCGTTTCTCCATGGACCAGTGACTCTGAATACCTCCCTTTACTCTATAGATATGCCTGATTACAACCAGCTTTTTGTGAGTAGCCATTTGTCTGTGTGATTTTATTATATTAATCGCTTTTATATGTATATATATACTGCACTTAGTTTTGGTGCACTTCTCCTTTCTTTGCAGGGAAGGGGTTAACACTAGGAGGCGTTCAAGGGGTCAAATGTGTTCTCTCAGGGTGTTCTAACTGTAGGGGGGATGGGACTGCCTGGGGGAGGAGACCGATCGTTGTTCCTACTTAATAGGAACACACAATCTGTATCCTCTCCTCTGCCAGATTGTGGATTTGTATGTTTACACACACACACATCCCAGTTCAGACTCTGTCAGGAGCGATCGCGGGTGCCCAGCGGACATTGAGACTGCCAAGCAAGCGCATCAGCTCCTCAGTGACGCGCCCCCCATACCCCTTAAATCGTCTGCCATACAGCTACGGCGATTCGTGTAGGGGAGCCATTCTGCCGCTGTCAAATTATGGTGTGTGGTCAGCAAGTGGTTAAAAAAAGTCCTGAAAGGTCCCGGGCGCCTCAATGTACGGGCCGTCACTGCTCCAAACTCAGCCAGCAGATGTGTGGCACACATGTCAAAACTCATTAAGTTCAACACTATAAAAGGTGCAAGAGCTTCTTTTCATTTGACTAATGTAAAACAGCCCATTTAAATTAATAGACTGCCCAATTCTTGTAGTGCGTGAAACGTGAGTCAACATTTACAGGTAGGGGTCCCCCAGCGGTTCGTCCTGCTGTGACTCGATGTCCACTGGGACACACCGATCATCAGGCAGAGAGGCAAAATGGCAGTCTTCCTATGTAAACAAGGTAGATCACCATTCTTGTCAGGTCACCAGAGGCCAGGTGACAGATGCACACCGTTGGGAGTGGGAGTGCACCGCCAAGATAGTGCACCCTATGTTTGACTGCTGCGGATGGAGCTCTGGATGGTTCAGGAAAGCAGGCCCTCTGGAGCACCAACACAGATCACACTGGAAGCTAGAGCATGAGATTCCCCAGGGTGCGGAATCTAAGAGCCAGCAGGTGTTCATCAGAGGCTCCTGATGGTGGGGATGGATTTTGCTGCAGGCTGGCTCCAGGTCACAGCCCCCAGTGTCTCCCAGCTCACACTCACTGTAGAATACTGGAGGATAGAGAGGAAGCAGCAGACTGGGACAACAAAGTATAGTCAGGAGATAAGCCAAAGGTCGGGGCAACAAGCAGATAGGGATAGTCAAAGAACATGCCAAAGGTCAGGATATGAAGCAGACAAGGACAGTCAAGAACAAGCCACGGTCAGTAAACAGGATCAGATGTAAGACACACAGCAAGGAGCATGCAGGAAGCCAAACACACAATATTGATCAGCAAGGCTGCCTTGCAGTGCATAGGTTAATATAGTGTTCCCAGTAGAGGCAGGGGTGGAGCCATGCTTGAGGGAAGATTACTTAAGCAGCCAGGTTAAAGGCGGCCGGTCTCTTAAGCTGATCACACGGAGAGGGAAGCAGACAGACATTAACATTGCTGCAGATCTATAACAGTACCTCCCCTCTTACAAGGCCTCTCCCTCCCCCGCTTGGGCCCAGGCTTGGAGGGAAACCTCAGATGAAATCTCCTCAACAGACGAAGCGCAAAGACATCTGATGCAGATGCACGAGGTACTGAAGAATGTCTTTGCAGAGCTCGGAATACAGAATTTGACTAATCTCGTACTCCTGATTATCCTCGGAATCTGGGGCCTCGGTAGGGCAAGGACAAGAGAACTTATTGAGGACTAAAGGCTTCATAAGGGAAATATGGAAGGAGTTCGAAATTTTGAGGCTTTTAGGAATATGAAGTCTGAAACAAACTGGATTCAGTTTAGAGGTTATAGTGTATGGGCCAATGAATCTTGGGGCAAACTTAAGAGAAGGATCCCAGAGCTTGATGTTTCTGGTGGAGAGCCAGGCTTTGTCCCCTAACTGTAGAGAAGGCAGTTTACTGCTGCGAAGGTTGGCTAAACCTTTGAATTTGCCAGCAGCTGCCCGAAGGGAATCATGAACATCACCCCCAATAGAATTTAAAGACTCCTGAGCCGTAGCCAAAGCGGGAATGTGTGAAGAACAGGCCATAGGAAGAGGTAGCTGAGGGTGTTTTCCATAAACTGTGAAAAAGGGTGTCTTCTGAGAACTGGTCTTTACATGATTGTTGTGAGAGAATTCTTCCCACGGGGGTAGAGAGGACCAATCGTCATTATGAGCAGAAACTAAGGTGCAGAGAAAGTCCTCTAACTCCTGATTAACTCTCTCAGTCTGTCCATTGGATTGAGGGTAGCAAGAAGAGGAAAAATCCAAGACAATATTGAGGGCTTGTGTGGAGGATTAAGACTGAGCACAGACATGATAAGCCTTAACGTAGTCCTTGACATCCAAGCTGAGAGTAGGCCACCAGTAGTGGCTACTGATGAGCAGGAAGGATTGCAGGAACCCAGCATGACCTGCCACCTTGGAATCATGTGCCCAGAGTAGGATCTTAGCTCTTAGCTCAGTGGGGACGAAGGTCTAGCCAGGAGGAATTTTTGACTCCAGGGTAGTAGAATGGGCAAGAATGCATGAGGTCGGAATGATCGACTCAGGTTCAGGGGTGGACTCCTCATCCAAAGTGTCAAATGACCTAGTGAGTGCATCAGCCCGACTGTTCCAGCCTGTTGCAGGAACCAGGTTTGTACGTAATGTGAAATTGAAATGGTAAAAGAAAAGACTTCCCCTGGCCTGTCTGGGATTCAGACATTTGGCATTCTGTAGTACTGCACTGCAGATTCTTATGATCAGTGAAAATCATTATGGAGTGAGGGGAACCCTCCAAGAGATGACGCCACTCCTCTAACGCCAATTTAATTGCAAGAAGTTCCCAAGCACCAGCAGCATAATATTTCTCTGACTGAGAACGCACATGGTTGACGTTTCTTCTCAAAGGATTGAAGAAGCACAGCTCCCACCTACATTGAAGAAGCGTTCACTTGAAAAAAAAAAAGTGGATCCCCAGGATTAGGTCTCCTCAAGAGAGGTCCATAAACAAAGGCCTGTTTCAAATCATGAAATGCACACACAGCTTCAGGGGACCACTCCTTTGCAATCGTATCCTTCTTGGTCAAGGTGACCAATTCACGAGGAGATCTCTGTACCCTCCATGCTTTACACCTCATGTCCACAGGTACAATCATTACTTCATTCTTACAACCCCACCACTATAGACGAGGTTGCTAAATTACTTGCTAACATCCATCTTACCACCTGCCCTCTGGATCCTGTTCCCTCGCAAATGCTACATTCACCCTCTAGCTCTATTCTACACTCTCTAACTCACATCTTCAATCTCTCCCTCTCTTCTGGCATATTCCCAAACTCTTTAAAACATGCACTTTTCAGCCCCATACTTAAAAAGCCCTCACTGGACCCATCCAATCTAAACAACCTATGCCCCATCTCCTTGCTCCCCTTTTTATCCAAACTCCTTGAACGTTTAATCTACAACTGACTGAGCGTCCACCTTATAATAACAAAAAAAGACCAAGCAATTTGAAAAAAAACCCTAAACAACATTTTCTACTTTCTGTTATAAAACATATAAAAAAAAAAAATCAAATTTCTTCAAATTTAGACCAAAATGTAGTCTGCTACATGTCTTTGGAAAAAAAAAAAAAATCCCTATAAGTGAATATTAATTGTTTTGCGTTAAAGCTATATCATCTACAAACTATGATATAGTATGTTTGAAAATGTATAAATCCCGATGTACTGATTGCCCATCTCATTTGCAGCCCGCTTCTAAACCCAAGCAGGCACAATGATGTATATGTACCTGATTGTGCCTGCACATGCTGCAGTATATGTAATGTGGCGAGTCGGCAAGTGGATATATTGATCTTTTGTATTTTTTTAATGTCATTTTACACAGCAGCTGCTGCATTTTCACAGTCATTCCTGCTCTGTACTACAAAGCAAATGTATGTAATTTTCACATGCTGTAATTGCCAGTAATGCCCCATACACGCTATCAGAAATTCCTTCAGAAAAAAACTTGGATGGTTTTTCCGATGGAATTCCGCTCAAGCTTGCCTTGCATACACACGGTCACACAAAAGTTCTCTGAACTTTTGACTATGAAGAACGTGGTGACGTACAACGCTATGACAAGCCGCGAAAATTAAATTCAATGCTTCCGAGCATGCGTCAAATTGTTTCGGATCATGTGTAGGAATTTTGCGCATCGGAATTGGTACAGACGATCAGAACTTTTTCCGAATGAAAAATAGAGAACATGCTCTCAATCTTTAGCTGGCTAAAATTCTGCCAAGAAAAGTCAGATGGAGCATACACACGGTCGGAATTTCTGACCAAAAGCTCACATCCGACTTTTGCTGGGAGAATTTCTGATGGTGTGCATGGGGCATAACAGTTGTGGGGTAGTAGAGCAGAGGGAGAGAAGCTGGACATAAGAGATGCACCTTAAATAATTTGTTAAGGCCCCGAACCTGGTTTTCTGGGGTCCCTCGGCGGCTGTCTCGGCTTCCGCCTGCTAGTAATTCTCACATTCATGTGAGCTCCCTTGCATGGTGAGAAGAACTTGCGGGCGTGCTCCCATGATACAGCCGGCAGCTTGTATCCCGCCCCTGGCGTGCCGCGTCATTGGATGTGATTGGCAGCAGCACGAGCCGAAGGCTGTGCTGCTTTCAATCCATCCACTCTAGCCAATCTGCGGCCAGGCTGAGCGGCGAAGAGGATGTTGGAGGTGAGCGCGGGACATTCGAGGGGTCAGGTAAGTAAAATGGGGGGGGGGGGCTGGGGGGGCGGCACCGTCAGATGTTTTTTCACCTTAATGCATAGAATGCATTAAGGTGAAAAAATATTTACCTTTACAACCCCTTTAAGAAAAGCATCCCTACAACATAATACAGCCACCACCATGTTTCACGATAGGGATGGTTCAGGGTGATGTGCAGTGTTCTTCCACATGTTTGCTGTGTCCCCCACATGGCTTCTCGCAAACTGCAAATGGGACTTCTTATGGCTTTCTTTCAACAATGGCTTTCTTCTTGCCACTCTTAAAGGCCAGATGTGTGGAGTGCACAACTACTAGTTTTTCTGTGGACAGATTCTCCCACCTGGGTTGTGGATCTCTGCAGCTCCTTCAGAGTTAACATGGGACTCTTGGCTGCTTCTCTGAATAATGCTCTACTTGCCCGGCCTGCCAGTTTAGGTGGACGGCCATGTCTTGGTAGGTTTGCAGCTGTACCATACTCTTTCCATTTTTAGATGATGGATTGAACAGTGCTCCGTGAGATGTTCAAAGCTTGGGATATTTTTTTTAACCTAACCCTGCTTTAAACTTCTCCACAACGTTATCCCTAAACTGTCTAGTGTGTTCCTTGGCCTTCATGATGCTTTTTGTCCATTAAGGTTCTCTAACAAACCTCAGAGGGCTTCACAGATCATCTATATTTATACTAAGATTAAATTACACACAGACCGTATTTACTAATTAGGTGACTTCTGAAGGCAATTGGTTCCACTAGATTTTAGTTAGGGGTATCAGAGTAAAGCAGTCTGAATACAAATGCACGCCATACTTTTCAGATATTTATTTGTAAAAAATGTTGAAAACCATTTATTCTTTTCCTTCCACTTCACAATTATGTGCCACTTTGTGTTGGTCTATCACATAAAATGCCAATAAAAAACATTTTCCTTTTTGGTTGTAACATGACAAAATGTGGAAAATATCAAGGGGTAAGAATACTTTTTCAAGGCACTGTATATGCCAGGCAGTAAAAACGAAAACCCAAAACTGTTAGACACCAGAGGACAGTTAAGTACAAAAAATCACTAGACAACAGATAGTGTGCCACAAGACAGCCACAAACCAGAGAATGAAATGTCATCTTAGCAGCTATTAGAAGCATATAGAAATAAACACTTAAGCCACATCTCCGTTTCAGGTACTGCAGGACAGAAAGATGTGCTGATACAAAGGTTCTACTGCAGAAAATGACAAAGGATTTTAATGCTGACCTTTTACCACTTTATGAATATGGGCCAGTTTTTCTTAGGATTTAAATAAGTGTTTTGGTTCAGCATTACCCCAGACTTTATGAGCCAAGAAAGGTCATCTTAGAAGTGCTGCAGTTGTCTGCATAACTTCTAGTGCCAATAGCCTAATAATAATAATAACAATGAGATACTAACCACAGTCTACACTGAATAGTGCAATAAAAGAAAGATTCAAGGTCTGCTTATGGTATTATGAACCTAAAATTCTGTTGGTTGAAGTGGTTACAGATTAACCATAACTCTATAATTAAGGGAAGTGATGACTTCCTCTTCCAGCAGATGGGTTTAAAATGCAGGATTTTAGTGCCAAATGTCATTTAACCTTAAGTACTCTCCATCACGAGGCATAATGTTTAGGAACATTCCAAAATTCTATTTTAGTAATAGAGTTCTTTGGTTTCATATACTAAAGTGTATTTATGGACACCTGTAATAACAGAATATGGAGGTTTCCAATGATCCAACAATTCCGCGTCTATTTCCTGAAATGCTACCTTCCTGGCTTTCTAATTCACCAATTGCGTCAAAACTTTTTAAGTCACTAAACTGGAAAACATATGAATATCAAAGTGTTAAAGCCAGAGGCAGCCAGGCAATTAGAATTCTTATAAAAAAGTGAAAATAGTAGATCGCAAAAGTGGTCAAATATACAGAACAAATATAGTTGTGAAAAACAGCCACAGACACGCTAAGTGATATCATAATATACAAGTAAAGGCGCAACTCTCAAGATTGACCTCATTACCTCTTTCGTTCAATATTGTAACGACAATCCCTATGGATTGTCTTTTACGTCAGTTATGGATCCGGACACTATGGCCTTCCTGGACCTAGAGTTAGGACATGATGGTCAAATCATTACTTAAAACAAATTATAACCAGCCAAAAAATTATTACCAACCAACAGCTGGTAATTCGTACCTGCATTTTAATAGTTGCCATTATCCAAAATGGATTAGGAATATTCCAAAAGGTAAATTCTGCCAGCTTCGACAGAATTGTACCAAAGATTCCGATTATATAGAACTCAGTTCATCTCTCAAAACAAAGTTTATAGACAAAAAATACCCAGAGTACCTGGTCGATGATGCATTTAAACACTACCTCCATGAGAAACCTGCTAGAGCGAGTCAACCTCCTAAAGACTGTTCTAGCAGGTTTGTTACCACTTTTCATAATAAATATAAAAACATGGAATGGATTTTATGTAAACATTGGGGTATCCTACAGCAAGACCCCCATCTGAAATCACTACTCCCGGCTCATCCTAAAATAACTTACCAAAGGGCCCCGAATTTGAAAACCAAGATCGCATCCAGTAAATTCAAGCCAAGTGCAACCTCTTTATCTGTCCCTATGCTAATACCTTTAACAGGCATGTATCAATGCCAAAAGGCATTATGCAAAACTTGTAAATTTGTCCATCATGGACAAAAATCATAACACCCCTTTCACACCAGGGCGTTTTGCAGGCGCTATAGCGTTAGAAATAGCGCCTGCAATCCGCCCTAAAGAAGCTGCAGCATTGTGTGTAGTGTGAAAGCCCCGAGGGCTTTCACACTACAGCGGTGCGCTGGCAGGACGTCAGAAAAAAGTCCTGCCAGCAGCTTCTTTGGAGCGGTGAAGGAGCGGTGTGTTTACCGCTCCTCCACCGCTGCTCCCTATTGAAATCAATGGGGCAGCGTTGTATTACCGCCGGCAAAACGCTGCGTATTGCCGGCGGTTTTAACCCTTTCGCAGCCGCTAGCGGTAAAAACTCCCTGCTAGCGGCCAAAATGCGCAGCGAATCCAGCGGTAAAACACCGCTAAAAATAGCGCGTTTTACCGCTGACGCAATGGGCGGTGTGGTGTGAAAGGGGTCTAAAGGTAAAACATACATACTGAAGGAATTTTTCAACTGCTCCTCTGACTTTGTGGTCTATGGACTCAGTTGTCCATGTTGCCTGATGTATGTAGGTAGGACCATCAGGGCCTTGAGACAAAGATTTGGGGAACATAGGAGGCTTATCGAGGGGGGCACTGACCCACACAGTGTCCCCAGACATTTTGTTCAATTGCATCAAGGGTCTACTGAAGGCCTTAAAGTTTGGATCATAGAACAGATCTCTAGGTCCTTTCCCATTGCTGAAAGATTCAAAAAACGCTGTGCTCGGTAAACTTTTTGGATTTATACTTTGGACGCACTTTCACCTGGGGGTATTAACGAGTGTATCGAGATCGCCACTATCCTTTAGTTTTCTACTTATGCTAAATCAGGATGTGGCACCCCATGCACTTTTGGGGTATACCTCTCCTTTACTCATTGAGATGCATATTCTTATAGAAAATTATATATAATTTTTTTGTGAATATGCTTTTTAAGGGAAGAATATCTCCTATTCCTGACAATTATTAACAAATTAATTAGTCAATTTTGCATCCCTTTATCATCAATATCAATTTAATTCTTCTTGTTTCTTAATCAATTGATCATCATTCACTGGCTCTCTTTTTTAGGAATATTTACTTTGGTTACCTTCAATTATTCCAATTATTTTTTATTAAGGAAGCCATTTTTAATCTAAATATACATTCTATATATTTTTTATATATTTCTCTCCTATACCGGTAATTTATTTATGGTTTGCTAAAATAACGTTTATGTTATTTTATTCTTATATTTATTTTCATTTTTATCTTTATTTTTATTGATACTTTTATTTTTATTTTTATTCTTATTTGTATTTGTATTTTTATTTCTTCGTGCATATATTTGCTTATATATGTTTATCTACATATTCATTCGATATAGTTCTGCTGTTATATTATTCATGACTTGACATTTTTAAGCTCAACATCAATGCAAATGTTTTACCACTTATATTTTAATTAATCCTGTTTGTCTTATTTTGACATTCATTTTCACCTCTGCCTGTAGCGCTGTTGAGGGACGGGCTGTTCCTTAGTACCGTTCGTTTCTTGCATAGCACCTCCCCCACTCCTCTAGTATTTCAGCCCCCTCCCCTGATCCATCACCAGCTTGATGAAGAAGCGCGGCCGCTACGTCATCGCGACCCGAACGCTCAGGAAACGCGTCGCTTACAGGTGACGTCATCTCCTCATGCCTGTTCACAACAGCGCTCCAAGCCTCGTTCTGAAGGAGCAGTGTCTCCAAGGCGGCTGGCCTATTCACAACCAGCTGTGTATTTTCATTACATGGTCAGGCATCGCCTGTGAGTGGAGTGAGGGCATGACCGATCTCATGACTCCCTGATGGATTTCAAATTTATGCTTTTAATTTGCTACAAAATGTGAGTTGCCTATATAGAGAATGTTTTAATAAAAACTGCATTTGATATCTACACGAGAGGCGCCCCTCTCCTTACACTAAGTGATATCAACTTAGTAAACAAAAAAATTGAAAAAAACTGTGCTGCACTAAATAAAATGAAAATAGTGCTGCACTAAACAAAATGAAAATAGGCCGTCACCAAAATTGAGAGCAGTATCTCCTAGGGTTACCTGTTAGCAGCATGGACTGGCCGTGTTCGATCAGTAGGAACATATACCTTCCCCTTTGTCAGACATTTTTAACCCGATGTTGTGCGGCCTACTATAGTGCCTGCTATTTCCCTGATGCTTTGAGAAGTATGTGTGTATATCTTGGTGGGGTTCTAAGTTATATGCCATCTGGATAGGTGTTGGAAAACTCCTCTTATATATACAATTTTGGAATACCAACTTTATGCTCATATTAAACTACATAGGGTTTTAGACCATCTGGCTTATCCTGTCGCTCTGCTGCCTGCCCGGGGAGATACATTTTGTATCCATGTGTATTCATATTCAGGCAAGTGAGACCTGTCTTTACTTGTATTATCCCTTCATTTGTCCTGATGAAGCGAACCATCGAAACACGTTGACACACTGGGGCTTACTCATCTGATACGGTGTGAGAAACATCTTACAGAATACTTGGCCATTGTGGCCTAAATTCTATGCATATGTGATTACATGTTTTTATTAAATTCATGTGGTCCAAATTGCTTTTAAAGTCCGAATCCCTAGTTGTTTTCTTTCTACCACCAAAACTGAATGTATGAAGGCATAATAAAAATCCATGACCTCCAAAATTAAAGTGGTTGTAAACTCGATTCATGAAATTTGAGCTGGATACATCTATCTGCAGTGTTTTGTTATCTCTCTTCAAAGCCCTATGTCCCATGGCTTTGTCCTGCTCCGTTCTTCTGTTATCAGCCTGATAACTTTTGACAAGCTCTCCGAGAAGGAAGATAAAAGTGTGTGTCGGCGGAGGTTACCTATATATAGATCAGCACAAAGCTAAACTAGTCACAGGCACGCCCTGCATGTATGGTGAGGGCGTGTGTGCCTTTCCTCCAATCAGCTGTCTCACAGTCTCTCACAGTGTATAGCAAGTATTCACACCTACAGGGGAACCAGGAGGAGAAAATTCCAGCAGGGAGTGCACTTTCTAAACAGTATATAAAGCTGAAGACAGAAGATATACATGTAAAACTTTTGTAGAGAGATTTGTTTAATATCTGTGTATCTTCTGAGGCTGTTCACTTCACTGGGTATATGTGAGGGTTTACATCCACTGTAATAGAAAAGTCATAGTACTTATAAATAGAAATTCCTAGGCACACTGTAGGACGCTAGACTTAGTAGGTCAAATAGTTACCAAAATGTCCAAAGATCTCAGATGATCCTCTCGATAATGATAAAGGGGCTAATGAATAAGACCTCCTCTAGTACCAAACTACCACGCAGGTGTCACTGGTATGATTTCCACACTCAAGATGGTACCATCCATATTTTTGTCACCCAGCAGCTTTGCTTAAGTCCAATAAGTGGAGCACCTTTGGGCACTTGCCCAGTGTGTTGTGTACTCACATGCAGCCTAATCAGTCTTCATAACTCTCCTGCTGGGACTAAATATTGCTAGAGACCTTATCACTTTACCCATTCAAAGTGGCAGGTCTGTGTAGAGTCCACCTCCCTGACGACACATATAGACCTGTACAGATCTACAAAGTATACATTCGATTTTTCATGTGAGGAAATATCAGCGAAGACCGTACACCATTCTTCCATAGATAGCTATTTATTCCATCTACTAAACCTTCCATAAGATGGATGTCAAAAATCTATCTGGATACCATAGGCTTTACTTTTTTCTTCTACCAAGGTGGAATTGTTACAGACTTAACAGATTTGTCTATCTGATTTATGGCACTGAGAATTAAAATCCAAAATTTTAGAGCTGTCTCCAAAGCAACAAGTAAGGCAGGCCACACACAGTTGGAATCTCAGCCGGTTCAGCAGGAACTGGCTGAGATTCAAACTGTGTATGGGCAGGCTGGGTCTTACCTGCGATCATCTTTAGCAGCTGCTAGAGCCACTAGCAATAATTACTGTCTTTTCCTAGTAGGGGCGGCTTACCCCTTCCTCCCCGGTGGGAGAAGACAATGGCTCAGTAGGAGGGATCCCTGCATCAATACTGTCTGTGTCGATGGGGGAATCACAAAAATCTCTTTCCTGCAACCACAGGTATGACCACAGGTATGGCCAACTCCATGTATGGCCAGCCTAATGGGAAATCTGCCAGTGCAAACATCCTGTTCTAGGGACAACTGCCTAAGGGCAGAATTCTTCCCACTTTGGGAGCGCTCCTCTTTCTTTGTGTTCTGTTTCTGGGGCAGGAGGTGAAGGGAAATTTCTCCAATGGTACATAGACTGCAAAAAACAAAACAAAAGACTGTCAAGCATTTTAACCATTCCATAATTTATCCAAAATGAAAAAAAAAACATCATTTTTGCTATGCATACACTTACAGTATCATGCTTAGCAATCATGGACACATTCTATATTATATGTATAGTTCTCAATTAAGACTTGACACCTACATTCAAAGATATATTGCTGTGATCTGTCATATTCATAAATTAAGGATTTTTCTGGTTGGGTTGATTTATAATATTTTGCATAAGATGTGTAACTGAGAACTCTGGGCACTGTAGAGTAATTTGTGTTTATTTTATTGCTAACAAAATATATTGGATAATTAAACTGATGTTATTTTATGGCGTTGTGCATTTTTAAATACTACAATAATGTGATATTTTTGGCTTATGCTGACCTAAAGAAAAGTGTGGATGAAGCTAAATCTTTCTTTCAGTCATAGGTATGGATAAACCTACATTTCCACTGCTGTAAGGCTCAATAGTACATGATTAAAAAAAATCATCCTGTATCCCATGTGGGGTTTGAAATCACGCTTTTCTGAAAGGTAAATCAGCACTAATGAAAAATTAACTTTTACCTGATAGGTGAAGAAGTATGAAGCCCTGTAAATGGCAACATGGTTTACCTTCAATGTACGGTAAAACCTTGGATTGCGAATATAATTTGTTCCAGAAACATGCTTGTAATCCAAAGCACTTGTATATCAAACCGAATTTCCCCATAAGAAATAATGGAAACTCAAATGATTCGTTCCACAACCATTTATTCAGAAGCTCTTCAGTTTATAGTCCATATAAAAAGATTATAGCAATGTGATAGATTGCGTAACCATATAATGTCAGCAAGAGCTGCAGAGTATAAAAGAGAAGAGAGGAGCCTCTAAGTGTAAGTGTAGCAATATGCTTACATTGAATAAAGGTACAACATTTAGCAACTCACATGGTTGATGATTAAAATAGGCACATCTAAGTATGTATGCATCCGGGGTAAAAATGCCCACAAAGACCATCCTCCGCACCGCCGGCTTTCACCGCTGTCAGTCTGCAATCCTGACCTGGAAGAGTACCCTGTAGTTGAGCGATTGAAACGCTTGTGGAGCGCAGCGCTTGGAGGCGATGTTGTTGATGGCTGTGAGGAGGATGATCTATGTGGACAGCTTTACTCCGGATGCCTGCATACTTAGATGTGCCTGTTTTCATCATCAACCATGTGAGTTGACAAATGTTGTACCTTCATTACATTTAACCATATTGCTACACTTAGAGGTGTCTCTCTTCTCTTTTATATTCAGTTGTGACTTGACACTAATTGTACAGGTATATCAAGACATCGCTTGTTTATCAAGTCAAAATGTATTTAAAATGTTTGCTTGTCTTGCAAAACGCTCTCAAACCAAGTTACTCTTGGGTTACTTTTAGGGCGGCACAGTGGTTAGCACTCTCGCCTAGCAGTAAAAAGGGTCGCTGGTTCAAATCCCTACCACAACACTACCTGCCTGGAGTTTGCATGTTCTCCCTGTGCCTGCGTGGGTTTCCTCTAGGTACTCCGGTTTCCTCCCACACTCCAAAGACAGGTAGGTAGGTTAATTGGCTTCTGTCCAAAGTTGGCCCTAGTATATGAATGGGGACCTTTGATTGTGTTCTCCTTGAGGGTAGGGACCGATGTGAGTGTGCAGTGTACAGGGATAGGGACAATTGTAGACACTCACTCAGGTTGGACTGGTGTCTTTATTCAACCTTGCTAACTATGTAACTCTCAAATCAAGGTTTTACTGTAGTAGATTGTAAAAGTTACTTACCTCATGAGGACCCATTATACAGATTGGTTAATTTTTTTTCAGCAAATTATGGTGCTGATTGTTGTCAACATTTTGCCTAGAGGCACAATGCAGTGAAATCAATAAGACAGGCAATATAATGGTTGTGTAAGTTTAATGTTGATTTTAAGGGCTTTTAATGACTCCTGAGTGACTTTTTTTTATGTTCTCAGAGTACTTTCATTTGCTTTTGGGTTTGGTTTGTTGTTTTTTGCAGTTTTTTAAGATGGCCCTACACTGTGAATTCTGTCCAGTTCTTGAGGAACCGGGTAAAATTCACTCAGTGGGTGGCCTTGCCTCTTGGCCTCTATTATGCCGCGTACACACAATTGGAATTTTCAATGGGAAATGTTCGATATGAGCTTGTTGTCGGAAAGTCTGACCGCGTGTATGCTCCATCGGACATTTGCTGTCGGAATTTCCGCACACAAATGTTTAAGAGCAGGTTCTTACATTTTCCGACAACAAAACTTTGTTGTCCGAACACAAGTCTGACGCACAAAAGTCCATGCATGCTCAGAATCAAGCATGAGATGGAAGCGCTCGGTCTTGTAAAATTACGTTCATAATAGAGTTAGCACATTTGTCACGCAGCAATTTTTTAAATCATTCAATGCAGTGCATTCTCTTGCTCTTTATAATGCTAGAATAATGAAGTTGCTTTGCTGCTGAGATTCCCAGTGTTCTGACAAATGGATTTTTTAGTATTTTTCGTGATCTCATGAATAATCTTTTTTTTTGTTTTTTTTGTTTTTTATCAAGCTCTCCAGAATAATCTTTTTTTATTTTTTATAGTGATCTCCTTTTTTTAAAAAAAAATGTCGCCAGATCTCCAGAATAAAAATGTTTACATTTTTTTTTCTAGTGATTTCCATAATATTTTTTGTCATTTTGTGTGTCAAGTTACCACAACAACATTATTATCTTGTATTGTTTTACCTCAATTAGGTTGGTTGGTGTTGGTGTCCCTTGTTAATTTGACATTGTATTTTTGAAATGTACCTGCCTACTCACAAACAAACTGTCCTTTTTGAAGTAAAACACATAGCCAAGTATTTGTCCAAACCAAAAATTGTAGTTTATTAGAAGTCCTAACAAAATAAAGAGGAAGCAACACTGGAGAAACAGTTGCAATTGGTGAAGCCTTTGTACCCCAGGGCAGACATCAATTAATCGACAGACCAAATTGGTAACCTGAGGAGTCCATTTAATAGGGAGCACAGTATGGTCCAGGACAACGAGAGATCCGGAGCAGCAACATATGACATTTATGTCCTGAGGCTGTGGTCTTACAACAGCCTGCGTCTTTTGCCAGACCACACCAAACCCAGGCCATCACTCTAAAAGCCGCGTACACACGGGCGGACTGTCTGGCCAACTAAGTCCGTCAGACAATCCGACGGACAGTCCGTCCTACTTTCGAATGAACGGACTTGACCACACACGATGAACAAACAGTCCGTCGAAAGCTTGCGCGATGACGTGTACAGCACGTACGACGGGACTAGAAATAGGATGTCCAATACACAGCAATGCAACCTTTCGCCGTGTAAATCCTTTCTGAGCATGCGCCATACTTAGTCCGTCGAACTAGCCTACTCACGAGCGGACTGTCCGCTGAAACCAAAGTTGGACGGACAATATTACGGAAATTTCGAAATACTTAGTCCGCCAGACTGCACGCTAAAAAAGTCAGCTGAAGCCCACACACGAGCGGACTGTCCGCTGAAATGTGTTTCGACGGACTAAGTTGGACAGACAGTCCACCTGTGTGTACGCGGCTTAACACTTCCTTCTGCGCTTCCTTCCACACTGCTATCGTGGTTTGGGTGGCTGTGTTGTTGAAGGTGTTGCTGCAGGTTGTGGATGAGTAATATGGTCCAACTCACACAGTTGGGTTTTAGTTGTGAGTTTGCCCCTCATCCCCTTGTTTAGGTCCTGATTTATTATCTCTTCACACATGAAACTTTGGCCCACCTCCATTTCTTTCAGTTTACTGGCTGTCAGACAGCCATACGACTCGGGCCACCAGGGGTTGTTGTGAGGACCGCAGTAGCCTGGCGAATCAAAACAGTCGCGGAATCCTCCAGGTTCTTCTGCCTTCCTGGTCCTTTTTGTTGGAAGGCAGAGGGGAGGAACCTGGGATTTGATTAGGCTGCTGGGCAAGGCCACCTCCTGGCTGCAACTTTCCACAGCCTCCTCCTGGCTGAGACTTTCCTGTATATGAAAATGGTACATAGTTTTAGTTTTTTGTTCATCAATGACACACAATTTTGGGCTCATGACTGTTGCAAATTCAATGTTAACAAATAGAAAAGATTATCATTCTGACCCCAGCATTTTTCATTCTTGTCCCAATAATTTTTGGCTACTATTGTCTATTGATATGTAAACCACTTTGTTAAATCAGAAATGAGTGATCATTAACATCTAGTTAACATCATTCAATTTTTAACAAGAACTATGTTGAACAATGCTATACCTGGCTGAAGCTGGGCTCCTCCACATCTTCCTGGGTGGAAGGCCCAGGCTGGACATCTAAAGCCTCATCTGATGTGGAAGGAAGTGTGGAAGGAAGTGTAGATAGTGATGGCCTGGGTTCACTCTGGTCTGACAAAAAATGCAGCCTGGGGACATATATGTCATCTGCTGCTGCTCCAGATCTCATGGAATCCTGGACCTTTTTGCTCTCCCTATTATATGTGCTCCACAGGCCACCAATTTTGGCCTTCAAATAGGTGATGTCTGCCGTGGGATACACAGGCTTCACCAATTCCAACAGTTGCTCCAGCACTGCCTTCCTCTTTAGCTTGTTAGAGTATTCTCTGTGTTTGAGTTGCCACATGGCAGCTCCCTGTACATGTCTATGAAGTTTGGCAGGAAGTCTGAGTCAGTAAATGTATCCAGTTTCTCTGCAAGACACAACACAAGACAACACAAGACTAATGTCAGGCTCAACTCTCCTAATCTTGTCCCAATATAGGCCTCAATGTATAAGCAGTATAGGCCGCTAACCGCTGATGCCCCAAGTTAAAATTTGTTTGCACGATCGGCACTTATGCTACTCCGTCCTCCGCTCACAAATCGTACATACGACGCACGGGTGTTATTCTTTATATACACTGTACATGACCTTCTTTCTAGTGTATTTCTCTTTTGGCGCAGTGGGAGAGCACATGGCGGAGAGACAGCAGGTACATGCAGAGAGCAGCACGAGGAGGACGACAAAAGCCCAGAGCAAGGCAGTTCCCAATCCAGGAGGAGATATAAGACCTCAAATATGTTCTTTGTAGAGATAGTAGAGATGGTGGACATCTTGAAGAGGGCTGACTATGATGGTAAGCATAGACCATACAGCAACCCAAATGTGAGAAAGGTCAAGATCATGACTAAAGTTGTGAGAAGTCTTCACAGGAATTTTGGGGTACAACGATCCAAGGAGCAATTGAGGAAACGCTGATCAGACCTGAAATTTAGGGAGCAGGATCAGTACAGAAGGATCCAGAGTGCTGCAAAAAAGTATATGTCATGTGTTCCTATTATTATTATTACTTTAGTGCTGCTTCATGTGCTTTTCTTTACTGTTGTACAGTTTAAAATGGCAAGTTTCAGGTTTGTGGGCACAGTAATCGTTCGTATTAAACATTGTTCGTTTGTCCACTAATACGATGTTTTTGGCAGATGCAGGTTAACTACATTTGTTCATGCCTATTTGTATTAAATTAAGTTTAGTACATTGTTGTCTAGATGGGTTTGTAACAAAAATGAAATGCAAACTAGATTCGGTGTAAGGAGAGGACACTCGGCAACTGTTTACACATCTGGACACAGGAGTACAAGTGTGGGACACCAGAACACCCTTTTTAGGGTGTCACACACAGGTGCTCCAGTGATCACTAGGGGTCTCTCCATATGTGTAACTTTAATAACAAAAAAGGCAAGTATTCCAAATTTAGAAAGGGAAAAAAACATGTTTTCAGCTTGGAACTCTGCCAAAACAGACAATTATACGACACTTCCAAGCAATGTTTCATATTCCTATTTCTTGTCTCAAATATCTGTGTGCTGTTAGCCTTCCCCGGCTGCCCCCCCTCGTGGGGGGGGGGACACGGTGGGGTGTCTGTCCAGTCTGGGATCTAAGTAGCAGTTGAAGTCTCCCATAATCAGGACTGGGATATCAGGCTTGTTAGATAGGTAAGAAAGCAGTAACTGTAACACCTCTATAGAGAACGGGGGTGGTACATATACAAAAGCTAGAATCATGTTAAGTGTATACAGTTTACAATGCAAAAATACAAATCTACCAGATATGTCAATAAGGGAGTTCCGCTCCTGGTAAGCCAGGGCTTTGTGTATCAATACACTCACTCCACGAGAAAAGGCGGAGTAGGTGGAGTGATAGGCCCTCCCAACCCATGCATACTGTAAAAACCCCACCGTATCCCCCTGCAAATGAGTCTCTTGAGGGGGAAAAGACGGGCTGCCTACTAGCCAAAATAGCAAGATCCCAACAACAGTCGCCAGCCATTGGTTCCATTCGGGATTCAACTGGCAAGGTGTTTAATACCCCAGAAACCATTGTATAGGAGCTGGCCTCCTTCTATGCCAACCTATACAGGTCAAAGGAGGCCTACACGGACGAGTAGCTAAATGCATACATATCCAACATATATTTACCCTCGCTGTCAGAGGAGGCCACAAAACAATTAGAGGCCCCTATTACCTTAGAAGAGCTACACTTGGTGGCCTGGTCTTTTCCTACCTGTAAAGCACCTGGAGAGGATGGCCTCCCCATGGAAGTGTATACCCAATTTGGTGAACAAATATTACCAGAACTATGGAAGGTATTTAATGCATGTCTAAATGAAGGTAAATTTCCAGATTCTATGGCCAGAGCAAATGTGTTCCTGTTACTAAAACTGGGGAAGGACCCAGTTGACCTATAGGCCTATTTCATTGCTACAGAGTGACATAAAAATCTTGGCCAAGGTCCTAGCGTTTCAGGCCAACGGGATAGTGTAATCTATTATCCACCAGGATCAGGCGGGCTTTATGCCACAAAAATCCACAGCCACAAACTTAAGGAGGTTATTTATAAACATGCAAACACAAGCGGATAATGGGGGACACAGAGCCCTCTTATATCTAGATGCCAACAAGGCATTTGACAGTGTCAGCTGGAGGTACCTGTGGGCAGTACTAGGTAAATTTGGCTTCGGGAAACGGTTTGTTGCATGGGTCAAACTGCTATACGCTTCTCCAAATGCAACAATTAGAATGGCAGATAGAATTTCCCCGGCTTTTGCTCTGGGCGGGGGAACGAGGCAGGGATGTCCGCTATCCCCCCTGCTCTTTGCAATTGCGATAGAACCACTGGCGGCCATGGTCAGGGACAGTCCCCAGATCTGCGGGTTTCAATACGGAGTCATACATGAAGAAATTATGTTGTATGCAGATGACATGCTGCTCTTCCTTGGGGACCCTGGCCACTCGCTGCCAGGGGTAATTTCTATAATTACACAATTTGGTTTAACCATAAACTGGTCTAAATCAGCCCTGCTGATGTTGGACGAGGAGCAGGAGGTGGTCCTTCATGACTCTTGCCCTGGTCCCTTGGTCACCAGTTTCAAATACCTGGGGGTACAGGTCTCGCCAAAACTCAGGGACTACTGTTCCCTAAACATAAACCCTTTACTATCTCGGTTTTGAGATAAGATAAATACATGGAATAACCTAAAAATGTCACTGCCGGGCAAGGCCAATTTAATCAAAATTATTCTAATGCCCCAGCTACTATACTTCCTACACAATTCGTCAGTAGTAATTCACCTAAAAATTTTCAGAGTAGTAAACACCCTTTTTTGGCAATTGCTGTGGAAAACTAAACCCCCTAGGATCAGGCTTGAACAAGTACAGCAGCCTAAAGACGGCAGAGGGTTGGCGGTCCCCAACCCTTGGTTGTACTATATAGCAGCTCAGCTGCAACATCTGGTAGGATCTATGTCCCAAGCCCCGGAGAGTTCAACGGCAAAATTACTGCTTTTTGCTTCTGGAGTGGATACAATTCCAATGGGACTGGAGGCACAAATGTTTGCGAAGTCCAATAAACTGACCCTGACACTGTCACTAATTCAAAAGATATGGAATAAGAGCAGGCAACTTCAGGAGGTGCGGGCCTTCACGGACTTAAGTCCCATTTGGGACAATCATACATGCGTGGAGCTGGCCAAGCTACAGCAGGCCCAAGTTGAAGGCACATGGTGTGACTATGCTATCTCATATATTTGAAAATGATAGATTGCTCCCTTTTTTGGAAATGCGGAGGAGGTTAAACGTGCCGGCTAATATGTGGTATTCATACCACCAGCTACGACACACAATTGTAGCTCAGGGCGATGCAGGGGACTGGGTGTTTTTGCCCACCCCAGTGTCCCATGTGCTGCAGTCGAATAGTTCAACTAAAGGAATTATATCCCAATGCTATCAAATGTTACTCGCCAGACATTTAAGGGCATATCCATGCAGGGCAGTGAAAGCGTGGGAAAAGGACCTAGGCAAAATTACGGGAGATCAATGGGAGGAAGCGTTACAGTTCATAACCACCTGCTCTCTAAATGTAGTTTAAAAAGTCTCCCAACTGTATATAATATTAAGGGTACACTACACCCCTGAGAAACTACATAAGATTGGCAGACTGGCAGACCCTGTGTGCTGCCGCTGCCGGCGACAAGGAGGGGACCTCATCCACCTCCTGTGGCGCAGCCCGAAGCTCCACCGGTACTGGACTGAGGTGATGGACACACTTAATATGGTGTTCCAAACGAAGGTACCCAAAGACCCAACATGTTGCATACTTGGGATTCTGGAGGAGGTTGCATTCTCGAGGGCATTGTTCCAAGCCAGGAAGCTGCTCTTGATGGGATGGAAGTCAGCATTGCCCCCTACTAGCACCTCTTGGATAACACATATGGGAAACACCCTTATTATGGAAAAATACATCTATCAACATAGGGGATGCCCGGGCAGGTTTAAATGTATATGGGCAAGATGGCTGGATACACCAGGTCTGAGTCCCAGTGAGCTTGTGACGTCCCAAATGCTGCTATGTCCTTAGAGGGGAGGATGTATTTGGGAAGTATTTTGGATAAATCATGAATGCTATGGGCTATGCTGGCGGAAGATTGGAGTGAAGGAGTGGATATGTCAGAGATGTTGTGATGTGTGGCAATGACATGATACTGTATAAGTAGATGATTGAGGATCGTTAATATGTACATGCACATTGGATGATGTTGTAACTTGATAAATTCAATAAAATATTTTTCTGATTAAAAAAAAGCAAAAAAACAAGTTTATCGATTCTCTGGCATATCAATGGCCCCCCTACCCGCAAAGTACTCTACATACTTTTGGCAAACTTTGCGGGCGCTTTGGGTGGGGCAAGCCAGGACAGCCAGGTCCTGATTTGTTGAATCCAGTAATAAGCCAGCCTCAGTCCCAACTGAGGCCACATAGTTTGATGCATTTTTTCCTAAAATGTTATGTAGTATGCAGCATGCAAGAACGATGTGATTGATTTTATATTCCGCCATGTTGATAGCTGTGAGAAATAGGCGGAACCGGCTGACCATTATTCCAAAGGCATTTTCCACCACTCTTCTGGCTCTGGCCAGCCGGTAATTAAAAACTCTCTGATCTGAGGTGAGGGTCCCCATCGGGAATGGCCGCAGAAGATGGTCCCCCAGCGCAAACGCTTCATCCGCGATGAAGACAAACGGGAGTCCCGCCACATTATCTTCAGGAGATGGCAAGCACAAGCTGCCATTCTGGAGCTGTCTGAAGAACTCTGTCTGGGAGATCACTCCACCATCCAAAATCTGGCCATTTTTCCCCACGTCCACATACAGGAACTCGTAAGTCGCCGACACCACCGCCAACAACATTATACTATTATACCCCTTACAATTATAATAGTAGGATCCCGAGTTGGGGGGGTGGGACGATGCAGATGTGCTTCCCGTATATTGCCCCTCCACAGTTGGGGAATTCCCACTGCTGGGAAAACTGGGAGGCCACAGTCTGCCATTCCTGTGGTTTGAAGGAAACTGTGGAGTCAAGCAAGAAAAAAAATTGTACTTTTGCACATAACATTGCAAGCAGATTAGACATAAACATTCTTGGCCAACATAAGTAGAACATTTATTGAAATGAGTATTTAAAGACAAAAGTCCATTCGTCAGATTCCTCACCCCCTCTGATGGCCCAGTGTAAACATTTTAGGGTGGGGGGAGGAGATGTTTTGGACAGGGTAACCCTCTCCACTTCATTAAGAGCTGAAATGAATAATGTGTATTACTTTGGCCAGCCCCTCCTTACTTTCACTGTTGGCAGCCCACTGGACAGGTAAGAAGTGTCATAATACAAAAATAGGAATACACACTGTACAAATTGAAGCACATTTTTACATTCTGCAATTACCTATCAAGATAATTGGAGAACCAAACTTCAAACAGTACCATTTGAAATTATTCAGGCAGGCACTTGCACTACATGCTTTGGTGAATTCATCCATAAATCTGACCACAAAAGAGGTAGGTATAGTGTGTATGGGTTTGGCAAAGTCAGTAGATAGAGGATTGGTATCGATTGACTCTTGCACTCTGCCTGAATTTAAGGACAAAAATAAAATTTGTACACATTTTAGGGGGTGTTTAGGGTAAGCACTAGAATTGAGCTGACAAAATACATTGTTAAGTGACTAGACTAAGTGTGTATGGGGCCAGGATAGCATGCTAGGAAGGCAAATATCCATGAGGGACAAAAAAGGAGCATTAAGAGCATCTAGCCTGCATGAGGACAAAGAGGACATTCACAGCATATTACAGTTGTGGTAATTAGGGAATAATGAAATAAATGCCACAAATTTGCAATCATTAAATACATAGAATGTGATGTTAAAGGATAAAACTTACCTTAACATAGTCCTTCTGCAGAACCTGTATGATGGTAGAACAGGTCACTGGAATAATGATTCCCAGAGCCTGGGGGGAGATTCCAGTTGTGAACTTAATATCCTGGAGACTTCTCCCCATCGCCAAATACCGCAAGGTGGCAACGAGCCTCTGCTCGGGAGTGATGGCTTGCTCGGGAGTGATGGCTTGCCGCATGCAGGTGTCCTGTTTTGTAATATAAGGGGGCAGCAAAGCTAACAGACAGTGAAAAATGTGGTTCCGTCTTCCGGAGATAATTCCTGAAATATCAAAATTATTCTCCTGGATCTCCCACAACAAAGGCATGTACGAGAATTGGTCACGCTGGAGCAACCAATTCTTCGCCTGTGAACTCCTCCTCATCCTGTTCATGGACTGGACTTGGGTCAAAGCACGAACTCCAACAGCAAGCCCAAGCACAGCACGAACTCTGTGACAAGAACGTACCCGCAACATGGCTGGAATACGTTCGGCTGATCAGAACGAACTAACAGAAAGCACTGAAAATCAGAAAGAACCTGAGAAGAACGATCTAAAAAAATCAGAAACGAGCAGACAAGAACACACTGAAAAACAGAAGCGAACTATTAAATAGAACACACTGAAAGACAATAACGAACTGACAACATGCACTGAAGAACAAATACGAACCCACAAGCACAAACTGACAAGCAGAAATGAACTAAAAAGCTGAAAAGCGCAACCCGTCTATCACCAAATTTCTACTAACACGAGATAAACACGAGATTAGCAGAAGGAGCCCAAAGGGTGGCACACTGGCTATTGAACTTCCTTTTTATAGTCCCGTCGTACGCGTTGTACGTCAGAATTTCCAATAACATTTGTGTGACCATGTGTATGCAAGACAAGTTTGAGCAAACATCCTTCGGAAAAAAATCCAAGGTTTTGTTGTCGGAAAATCCGATCGTGTGTACAGGGCATTATGCAAAATTTTTGACAAATATACAAATTTCTAACAGTGAAGTTGTTTTTCATTCAGGAAATTCCATTTGTTCCAAAAGTGAATGTTAAAATCAAACCAAATATTGAAGTAAGTTTAAATGACAATCATTAGGTCAGTGAATGTACTGATCAAAATTTCCATATGAATGTTTGTATGAACATGCATTCAGAAATCTGCTGTATGGCCTGTTTAATTCTTGTAATGCTCAAGTGGAAGTATGACCACAATAGATATCTGATTCCTAAGAGTTGGTCCCTTGTGAGTTACTATAAACAGGTTGCTGATACAATCTTATCCATGACGCTTTGTGTCCCCTGATGCAGAGGACCTGTGATACGTAGAATGATATCCCATTATATTGTCACAGATTATGAGTTGTCTTGTTTCTGCAAATTCAGTAACAGTGGCAAGCAATCAGAATACACCTTTCATTAATCTGACTACTCTAAGATGCTGGAATAGGGGTTTGGAAACCTGGTCCCCAATCAGGATTCACCAAGGGCAAGGAGCAAGTGGACTATCTTGGTACTGAGTATAAACAGGTACAAAATAAAATATATAGACAATCGTTAAAAAAAAAAAAAGTTAGATTTGGATGATGGTACATTGTTGATCTATTTATATTTATTTTAATAATCTCTAGAGGCCACCCATGTTCTCTTAATACTCTACTGAAAGTGTCTAATGTAACCATAGACATTAGGTGGTCATCTCCTAGACCTGCCAAATTCAGCAGAATAGAGCAACATCTGGAATTTGTGTGTGTGGGAAACATCACATATACATATTTTTTTTTCCCCAACCACAAAATTTCCTTTGAATTTGGTTTCATTTTCTGGTAACTAGAACTGAATTTAGCCACATTCTACTCTATTTTATATATTGCTTTTAAAAATAAAACATTATGTTGATTGATTTATTGTTGTGTTTAGCTTTCTGGTGCACGCTCTACATGGTTACTGTGATTATTGAACTATTATGGGAACTAGAAGGCAAAAACTGGTTTGCTTGTTCCAGTAATGGCACAGGATTTATTTCTGTCTCAAGTTTTAGAGCAGATAGACTAAGAGAGACAATAGTTATTTTCTCATCTGAAAACTTCTATATTTCTATTTGGGTACCTGACATTCTGGTTACGAAAAGCAGACCCCTATGGTTAATTTGGATAATGTTAGCCAACTTCAGGATTCTCTGGGTATGCCCTGCCATGTCTCATCCATGACATCAGAGATTATACAAGTCTGTGGCTTTCTACACTTTATTAAACATTCTACTTGAAAAGAAGCAAAACAGCCAAGCCACTTTTATATAAAATTATGTTTATGCAAACCAGTATATTTCACTATTCTGAATGCTCAAGGAATCTTTTTGCTCATCTAGTGAATATTACATTTTTTCCTTGTGCTCGATGAAAAGAATGCACGCTAATTGCAGCAAAAAGTGGATATTAATAATACATTGGTTGCATTTTTGTTTTTACAATATTTTTTTTTTTTTTATATTGAAATATTCCTGTGGCTATAAATAAAAATATTAGCCCAAAAAAGCAGTCTGTAAGAAAATAAGTTCTAAACGTTCCCGTCTGGCAGGTGGTACATTTAATTCAACAGATACTGGTATGGCACAATAAGACACAAAAGCAACATAGCAGCTGGCGGGTGGGTCCACAGCACACAGCAGGGTACAGGTTATCTGACACACCCAGCAGTTCCACATGAGATGACAGCAGTGCCAGTATCTTTTTTATTACAACCGTTTTTTTTTTTATTGAGGCAAATAAAATTATACAGTCACTTCACAGTATTTAACATATAATAAATGTCATAGGTACATTTATAGAAGTCAAGATCGTAACCAAAATAAAATTTTTGAAGCATACAAGAAATCATCAATGAAAAACAAAACAAATTACTGATCATTAATATCTGACATAGCATATCCTGTTAGATATAGGGGGAGGGTATACCTAAGCATTTTAATTGTGCGAGGTCTGGTAACCCATACTAGTGATTAATCTTGTGGAAGTAAGATATTCCTATGAGCTTTCCAGGCCTTCCATCTACGATCAAACAGGTGCATTCTATCACATAACGTATATAAAATCCTTTCCATTAATATAATGGAATCTATTCTGTTAAGAACAGAGGATAGGGGAACTGTAGAGGACTTCCAGTGCAGAGCAATAGCCCATAAAGTAGCTATGCAAATAGTGTGAATAAGAAATTCTTCGTTACGGAAGAGATCCGGAATTGATGCTCCAAGTAGGCACATGGAGATTGTGAGCTGTAAGGGTGTACCAGATATTGCAGACGCTATGGCCGTTACCTTCTTTCAAATCTGAGAGGGCAGACCGCAGTCCCAAAATATGTGCCTAAAGGTACCAGGGAGCTGACAGCCCCCGAAACATAATCCGGATGTCCCAGATAATATGGATTGAAGTCTGGATGGAGTGTAATACCAAATGGTCAATACTTTAAAGGCCATTTCTCTAACAGCTAAGGATTTTGAGGATTTGCGCAAGTTATCTAGCATTGTGCCCCAGTCCTCTGGGGCAAACCGTTCATTACAGTCTAACTCCCACATATTTTTATATGGTGGTTCCCCTGGGAACCCTGCAGATAGAGCTGTTTTTTTTTAAAGAATAGAAATAAGGCTTTTTCCTCTGGGGGAGCCACGGCAGATCTGTTCAAACAGAGTAGGGAGGGAGGATAGTAAGAGAGCAAAGTGGGAAGTATAAAATAGTGGTAGTGTTCCCTAAGTGGAATCAGTTTTTTTGTGCAGAGGAGGTCAAATGTAGCGAAGGAATTATCTATTTGAAGGTCAGCCAATGTGACCAAAGAGTTAGAGATCCAACAAGAGAAACCTTCTGGGTGTTTAAAATCTATGGTAAATGAGGGGTCTCCTAAAAAAGATGAGCCTTGAGGTGCAGGCGATACCAGGCTGAGTTTATCTTTATAACGGTACCACAGTGTAATAGACTGTGCTACCAAGATATTTAGAGAAGTAATTATTTTTTGTATAGATTTATTAGGGGACCATAGAATATAAGGGAGCCAATAAAGTTTGATAGAAATTGATTCAAACTTGACCCAGAGTACTTTGGAATAAGGAATATTCCATTGGACTATCTGGGAGAAACGAGCAGCCAGGAAATAAAGCCAGAGATTTGGTAGGCCTAGATCACCAGTTGCTTGAGAGTTATACAGAACATGTTTGGAAAATCTAGGCCATTTGTTCTGCCAGACAAACCTGTTGACATCCTGTTGCAGCTTATCTATAAAAGATTTGGGGATAATGATAGGCAGGGTTCTAAATAGATACAGCAGTTTAGGTAGGAGGGTCATTTTGACCACTGTGACTCTCCCAAGGAATGAAATGCGGTATGTGCTCCAGAGTTTAAGCATATTCCGGAGACGGGACACACATGTTGGATAGTTCGCTGCAAAGATGGAGGACCATTGTGGTGTGATATAAATGCCCAAATAGGGTATTTTATCGGTTGACCAATGCAAAGGGAATTAACTCTGGAGGGTCTCACACTGAGCAGGGGGTATGTTCATGGGGAGTGCAGTGGATTTCGTCATATTAACTGTAAGTCCAGAAATTTAGATAGCAAGGCGAATAAATTTGGAAGGGAGATTTGGGGTTGGGTTAAAAAGAGCATGACGTCATCCGCATACATGCAGAGTTTAGAGGGAATGGATGCCAATGGGTAACCAGATATATCTGGGTGTTGCTTGATAGTGGTTGCCAGGGGTTCTAAGGCTAGAGCCAATAATAGGGGTGATAGGGGGCATCCCTGTCGGGTGCCCCTACCCAGTGTGAAAAACCCAGAGTTACAACCCGGTATTTTAATTCTTGTTTTCGGGGGGTGGTACAAGGCTTGCACACCCAACAAAAACTCGCCACTGAAACCTATACGTTGTAAGACAGTGAATAAATAAGGCCATCGTACGCTATCAAACGCCTTATTAATATCTAGGCTCAGGAGAAGGACCAGTTGTTTGTGTAGATTAGCATCCTGGAGAACGTTCAGTGTCAATCAGATATTATCAGTGATGAGTCTGTTTGGGATGAAACCTGATTGGTCAGGGGAGGTCAGAGAGTCAATAATATTGGAGAGTCTATCTGCCAGGGCTCGACTAAATATTTTGGGGTCATTATTGATGACTGATATCGGTCTATAATTTTGCAGAAGCGAATGTTACTTAAGGGGTTTGGTGAGAAGGGACATGTTGGCTAAAGTCATTTCAGTAGGGAACTGGTCTCCTTTAAGAATTTTGTTAAACATGGTGGTAAGAGGTGGAATTAAAATGGGGGCGTAATGTTTCTAATAACTAACAACAGCGCCAGTATCTTTTGAAGAACTTGCCAGACAGGTAAGTTATCAACTTCTGCTTAAACAAGTTGTTTCCAGCTATTATCATTTTTTTTTTTTTTTTTATAACAACAGGATTACTGTTTCACCTGGCACAAACCTGGTCAATTAAAACTGAGCATATGATCAAACGATGAATAAAAAGAGGTTTCCTTAAAGTGATATTGAACTTTTAGTTTTTAAGCACTTTCAGCAGATGATTTAAAGTGGTATTAAAGCTTGGTAAAAACAAAACAAACAAAAAAAAACACATTATACTTATTTGCTCTGTGCAGTGGTTTTGCAGAGTGCAGCTCTGAACATTTTCTTTTTCGGGTCCCCGCTGGCACTCCTGGCTCCTCCCCCTTGAGCAGTGCTCCCAGAGAAAGCTGCTTGCCTGGGGGCACCGCTGCATAAGACACATAGAGACGTGGCTTGGCCTCACCCCTCCTCTCTCATCATTGACTCACTGACTTGGATTGACAGCAGTGTTAGCAGGCTCAGACTGGGACAAAAAATAGGCATTTTAGACTGAGCAGCCCATTGTTTTGTTTTTTTTAAACCAATTCACAAATAATGACAACTACCATTTTCTTGATGTCTTTTTAGTTATATTTAGCTTGCTTCATAAGGTAGTAGAAAACAGAATCTGGCTATGTGCATTATTATTACCGTATTTATTGGCGTATAACACGTGCCGGCATATAAGACGCACCCCAAGTTTAGGAGGGAATTTTAAGGAAAAAAAACTTTTAGGAGGTAAGTTTAAGGAAAAAAACTTACATTTAAATGTCCATCAATGCAGCTTTGTCAGTGTCATTTGCAGCCTTGTCAGTCATTTGCAGTCTTGTATTGCAGCCTTGTCAGTCATTTGCAGCCTTGTCAGTGTTGTTGCAGGCTTGCCGTTTAAAAATGGCACCACCGAGATACAGAAAGGATGTCCTGTGTATCTCGGTGGCGCTTGGTAGCTCTCGGCGTCTTTCGGCTATTTTCGGACGCACTCGCCCATTCTCGGTGGCTTTCGGCCGCAGAGAATGGCAGAGAGCCACAGAAAACCTCAAAATCAGCGGGGGATCGGCGGGGATCGGTGTATAACACGCACTTATGATTTTCCCCTGCGCCCCCCACCCCAAAGCACTTTGTCCCCGTGTTGATGAGGTCAAGGGCCTCTTCCCGACAACCCTGGCCGTTGGTTGTCAGGGTCTGCGGGCGGGGGGCTTATTGGAATCCAGGAGCCCCCTTTAATAAGGGGCCCCCAGATACCGGCCCCCCACCCTATGTGAATGAGTATTGGGGTACCATGTACCCCTACCCATTCACCTGGTGAAAAAAAGTGTTAAGAAAAAAACACAACACATGTTTTTAAAGTAATTTATTGCACAGCTCCGGTGGTCTTCTTCCAACTTGCGGGGGACTTGTCCCCCTCTTCGGGGGTCTTGTCCCCCTCCGGAGGATGCTGGGACTGTGACATCATAATGGGGCGGGGTCACCATGTGACATCACCGGTGACCCTGCCCCTTGTCCCTATATAAGTCGCCACACAACGCGTCCCTGTCATTGCGGCCAGAGAGAGCGTCGAGTCAACATCTCAAGGAAGAAGAAGAGGAGAAGAGAAAAAGAGAAGGCGGCGGCGTCAGGTGACCAGGCCACCGCCAGTAAAAGAGCTGGAAGAAGGAGCGGAGGCCCAGCAAGAAGAACCGAAGAGGGGCCAAGACCCCCGAAGTTGGAAGAAGAGGCGGCGACAGAAGACTAAAGGAAGAAAGCGGAGGCCCGACAAGAAGAACCGAAGAGGGGGAAAAGACCCCTGAAGAGGGGGACAAGACCCCCAAAGTTGGAAGAAGACCCCCAGGTGGCGACGAAGAAGAAAGCCGGGCTCCTCTGCTAGTAAAAGAGCTAGCAGAAGATAGCGGAGGAGTCCGGCGACAAGACAAAAAAAACAAACCTTTACAATTACTTTAAGAGTAGCCTTGGAGGTGAAACTGGTGGTTACACAAACGGCACTGTGTCTGGTGGATATTAAGGTCTGGCAAGCAAGGTGATCCAAAGCAGAGGCTCACAAAACCCCCTCTATTGGGTTACAGGACAGCATAGAAAGAACACAGAACAGCTGAACAAATTATAAATATTTCCACTTACTTCTGCTCTATGTCCTGAAATTCTAGTTTGACATTGCAGCCACAACTATGAAGGCACTGTTGAGAAGGACATAAGTCTGCCCAGCAGTGCCTACATAGATCTGACATAGGGTGCTGGAATGAGAGTTAAGAACACAGTGCAGGACAATCTTATGCAATACGGAATGAATGAGGTGAATGTCCTATAACCGGGTTTCACCTGCGCCACTGATTTCAGTTCTTTGCATCTTGTTTGCATCCTAATGTGAGCTTTTATTTCAAAAACACCAATAATATTCCAGGTGTCACTCAACTATTTTTAATAGGTGCAGAAAGCATTTTCCTGAATACTGCAAACATTACACATTGAAGGCTTGGTTTACTAAGCTCACTCCCTTGGTCATCAATTTAATGCAACAATGATGCCAAGGCATAACAGGTGTTCAAATGCCCATTTTTATAATGTATTATCAAAAAGGTAATATTGGATCTTTTTTGTTAGGTATCTAAATCGAAATGTTATTTACACTTACAAACATGTTACTACAAATATCTAAATCTAAAATACAGTTTTACTCAACCAATGAATTTTCAAGCATTACTATGTAACACCCAGTGTCATTTGTGCTAATTTCTGAAGCTTATGTGCTGGTCACTGCTTAAACCTAAAACATTGTTGTAAAGTTTTATTGGTGGGAATTAGTGGTGAACAGGTGCGAAAGTGCATACAAATGTCTTGATGGAAAAAAAAGTTTATGTAAAACATACAGCCATCTTGCATAGCACTTAAATAACTATACCATACATTCATTTTATCAATGTATTTTATCACAGTACTATTTATCAATATATTATTTTTGTACAATATTAATCACTGCAAGATTTTTGGAAATTTTGTCAAGGATTTTGTTTTTTCATACTTTTTTTCATTACACATCTGTTTTCACTACATTCCTAAATTTTTGTTTTCTGTCTTTTTAACAACAACAAAAAATAAATAAAACAATTGCATACCGTATTTCTGACTTTAGAATTATATATTGTTAGCTTAGGTTTAAATTGTGACTCCAGACAAAACATTTTTTATTATAAATATAGGTAAAATATGTCAGATCTTTATTGCTATCTACATTCCCAACTTGGTAGATTTACCTTCAATTTTTGCCCAAGAGCAGGAGCAATGTGAACATCTCTAGATACTATATCAGTGGTCATCAACCCTGTCCTCAGAGCCCACTAACAGGCCAGGTTTTATGTATTACCTTGGGGAGATATAGACTACAATACTGTAATCACTGAGCAACAAATTATATCACCTGTGATTTATTTCAGTTATCTTGCAAACCTGACCTGTTAGTGGGCCCTGAGGACAGGGTTGATGACTACTGCACTATATTACCAAAAGTATTGGAACACCTGCCTTTACACACTGTGGCAGCACGCAGGTAAAGTCACCTGGTTGTATCCAGGATGGGAAATATGTGTGCCCTAGATTCAGGCTTTATGCAGACCTTTACAATTAGAGGGGAAGAGTTAATGAGCCGAGCTGAAGTAAGTGGGCTCATTAAGACCTCTACAAAAAACCCCAGCATTCTTAGGGAGATGCTCCATCCTGGAACCAGTTTTGTGTTGTATAGACTGGGGAGTGTGATATCTGTTCTGTGCGGTGAGTTAACGCCTGTGTGGCAAACCTCTACAACAGAGACAGGGACTGGTGCAGCACAAGGCTGCACTCAGTTGTTAGACAGGGAATCTAAGTGTGTAGTTAGAGGTCAAGCTGAGACAGCTGGCTCTAGCAAATGCAAATCAGCAGCAAACAAATGCGGCTTTACAAAAGAGCCTTGCAGCTCAACAACAGAGCCTTGCAGCCCAGCAGCAGACAAATGCAACTTTGCAGCAGAGTCTGGAAGCCCAGCAGAAAGCTCACCTGCAGAGTCTGGAAGCTCAGCAACAAGCACAGCAGCAATCTGAAGCCCGCTTTATAGACCTGTTGCAGAAGCAAGAGCAGAGTTTTCAACAGAAAATAGAGACATTAATACAGCAACGTCCGCAGACCAATTAAGCAAGTGGTTACAATAATACCGCATCCTTTGGTGTGAGCCGTTTATTGACAAAAATGACTGGAGAGGATGATCCTGAGGTGTTTTTGACCACATTTGAAAGGACTGCTGAAAGGGAAAAGTGGCCTAAGGAGCAATGGGCTGGACTGGTGGCCCCTCTGTTAACTGGGGAATTGCAGAAAGCTTATTATGACCTAGAGCCTGACCAAGCAAAAGACTATGTGGTGCTAAAAACAGAAATATTGGCACGACTGGGTGTCACCCTGGCCGTCCGGGCTCAGCGTGTGCATAATTGGACTTTTCAGGTTGGAAAACCCCCCAGGTCTCAAATGTATGATCTCATTCACCTGAGCAGGAAGTGGCTGCAGCCAGAGACTTTGACCGCACCAAACGTTGTGGAACGTGTTGTTATGGATCGTTTCCTGAGAGCTCTTCCTACTGCCATCCAAAAATGGGTAAGCCATGGAGACCCAGAAAATGCAGATAAACTTGTGGATCTGGTTGAGAGGTACTTGGCTATAGAGAACCTGACCACCTCTTCCAGGGACTCACGGACTTTCCACCCTAAGACCAGATCATCCCCAGTGGCGGGTAAGATGACTCCAAGGGGTGAGGGTGGAGAGAGTGAGAGGGTGGGAGTTCTACCTAAGGTCTGGCGGGAGCAGCCCAGGAAGCCCATGCTGCAAGAGACAGCGAAAAAGATTATTTGCTACCGCTGCCGGCAAGAGGGACATATTGCAGCCAATTGCCCCGTTGTGGATGAGCCTATGCAATGTGACTTTATAAGGGAGAGACGTCAGTCGCTGTTTGCGACAGTTGCATGCACTGCCATTCGGGGACCTGAGAAACATTTATGTAAAATGTGTATTAATGGTAGAAATGTTGATGTGTTGCTGGATTCAGGTAGCCTGGTAACATTGATAAAAGCTGAATTAGTTACTACAGAGGTCTCTGGGAAGAACAGGGTGGCTGTTATTTGTGTGCATGGGGACACCCGAGAGTATCCTGTAACTTTAGTGTTTTTTGAGACCCCCAAAGGTAACCTCTCTCATCAGGTGGGGTTAGTGTCTCACTTACCACATGATGCTATTGTGGGAAGGGATTTTCCAAAATTCTGGGAACTCTGGGATTGTCCTGAGCCCCCCACCGGTGCCCCTATAAACCAGGAAGATGACCAGAATTCCTCTGGGAGTGGTGAGGACTCTCCTGAATTTCCCTTGTCGGTATTGGCGGGGGAAACTCAAGAAACTGGGGAGGAGCCAACATCCTCAGATGAAAACATGCCGTCTGTGGAGTTTTCGGATCTTGAGGTTCACAGGGAAAATTTTGCCACAGAACAGTTAAAAGACCCCACCCTAATAAAGGCACGGGAAAATGTGGTGAAAATAGATGGCGAGTTAGTGAACCCAGATAAGACTTGCCCTTATCCTTACTTCACTATGGAAAGGGACCTGCTGTATCGAGTGGCTCAAAGGGCAGAAGAAACCATTGAGCAACTTGTAGTGCCCAAACCTTACAGGAAGTTGGTGTTAGAATTGGCTCATGGGCACATTCTGGGAGGTCATCTGGGGACAGAGAAAACCAGAGAGAGGGTATTGCAGAGATTCTATTGGCCTGGGGTCATGAAGGAAATAGAAAATTATTGTTCCTCCTGCCCTGTGTGTCAGAAGTCGGCACCTATGCCACATTTCCGTAACCCGCTGGTACCTCTTCCTATCATTGAGGTCCCCTTTGAAAGGATCGCAATGGATTTGGTAGGTCCGATAATGAAGTCCGCCAGGGGGCATCAGTACATTTTGGTTATATTGGACTATGCCACCCGTTATCCGGAAGCAATTCCTCTCCGAAATATCTCGGCCAAAACCATAGCCAAAGAGCTATCTCTTGTTTTTAGCCGCGTGGGTATTTGTAAGATTTGTAAGGGGGATAGGGTCTTGGTGCTAGTCCCTACGGTTGAAAGCAAATTTCTGGCCAAATGGCAAGGTCCATATGAAGTAATTGAAAAAATTAGTGAGGTGAACTACAGGGTTAGACAGCCAGGAAGGCGAAAGCCGGAGCAGATCTATCACGTCAATCTGCTGAAAGCCTGGAGGGATAGGGAATCCTTAGTCGCAGAGACTTTGTCACAAGTACAGCCTGATTGCTTAGTTCCTGAGGTTGGAATAGCAGACACCTTATCGAAACCCCAACAACAGGAGGTTAAAGAGTTTGTACTTCGTAACAAAGAGATTTTCTCTGAGCTTCCGGGACAAACATCTGGCGTAGAGCATGACATTATCACCCCGCCAGGAGAAAGGGTAAAACTAAAACCTTATAAAATACCAGAGGCCCGACGGGAGGCAATACGTGGGGAGGTTCAAAGGATGCTGGAATTGGTTGTGATAGAGGAGTCCCAGAGTGACTGGTCCAGTCCTATCGTACTAGTGCCCAAACCTGATGGGAGCTGGCGGTTTTGTAACGATTTTCGACAATTAAATAAAGTTACAAAATTTGACACCTACCCCATGCCGCGTATAGATGAGTTGATTGACCGGCTGGGAACAGCCCGATATATGACAACTCTTGATCTCACCAAAGGGTATTGGCAAATTCCCCTGGCCGAGTCGGCCAAGGAGAAAACTGCGTTTGTAACCCCAGATGGGGCATTCCAATATAAGAGAATGCCGTTTGGGTTACAGAATGCACCGGCAACATTCCAGCGGAAAATGGATACGATTCTGAGGCCCCATCAGAAATATGCTGCAGCTTACCTGGATGATGTGATTATCCATAGCACAGACTGAGTCTCACATGCCAAAAGTACAAGCAGTCCTAGACTCTATCCGGGAAGCTGGGTTTACGGCCAATCCAAAGAAGTGTACCATTGGACAGGAGGAGGCCAAATATCTTGGGTACACTATTGGGAGGGGGGTGATAAAACCCCAAGTCAATAAAGTCGAGGCCATACAGAGTTGGCCACGTCCCAACAGCAAGAAACAGGTACCAGCCTTTCTGGGAATCGCTGGCTATTATCGACGATTCATTCCCCATTTTGCTTCTCAGGCTGTGCCCCTCACCAACCTGACAAAAGGGAAAGAGTCGGTCATGGTTAAATGGTACCCAGAGGCTGAAGAAGCATTTCAGTCCTTAAAAACAGCCTTATGTAGCCAGCCAGTGTTGTACTCACCAGACTTCTCTAAGGACTTTGTTGCACAAACTGATGCATCAGACGTTGGGTTAGGAGCAGTGTTATCCCAGGTCTGGAACGGGGAAGAGCACCCAGTCATTTACCTCAGCAGGAAGTTGAAGTCCCATGAGGTAAATTACGCCACGATTGAAAAGGAATGTTTAGCAGTGAAGTGGGCTCTAGATTCCCTTCGGTACTATCTGCTAGGTAGGCACTTTGACCTGGTGACTGATCACGCTCCTTTAAAGTGGATGGCTCAGAACAAGGAGACCAATAGGAGGGTAAATAGGTGGTTCCTGGCCCTACAAGAATTTAACTTTACAGTTAAGCATCGCCCTGGTGTTAAAGTGGGGAATGTGGATGCTTTGTCTCGGATACATGCGTGTCTGACTGCTTGTGTTACAACCCCAAGGTTGAAACAAGAGGGGGGGGGGGGGGTATCTGGCAGCACGCAGGTAAAGTCACCTGGTTGTATCCAGGATGGGAAATATGTGTGCCCTAGATTCAGGCTTTATGCAGACCTTTACAATTAGAGGGGAAGAGTTAATGAGCCCAGCTGAAGTAAGTGGGCTCATTAAGACCTCTACAAAAAACCCCAGCATGCTTAGGGAGATGCTCCATCCTGGAACCAGTTTTGTGTTGTATAGACTGGGGAGTGTGATATCTGTTCTGTGCGGTGAGTTAACGCCTGTGTGGCAAACCTCTACAACAGAGACAGGGACTGGTGCAGCACAAGGCTGCACTCAGTTGTTAGACAGGGAATCTAAGTGTGTAGTTAGAGGTCAAGCTGACTAGGATTTATTTTCATGTTTTATTTTTGTTTGGCTGTTATATGTATCACTGCATGTAGCATAAATAAACCGCATCTTTTGTTTTTTTGCACCTACAACGCTGTCTGCTGTGCCTGATTTTGTGTTGTGAACCCATCCAGGGGGTCACACACACCCGCTGCCGAGCTAACCCCTCACAACACACACACTTTATTGGCATCCCAGTCTTAGTCTTTAGGGTTCAATATTGAGTTGGCCTACCCTTTGCAGCTATAACGTGTTTTTCATGTGTTTCCACTGATTTCAATAAAAGAACATGTCTGTTAAACCCATATTGTACCTTAGTTTAAAATTAACTTAATTAACTTACATTTCAGGTGCTTCAAAACAAAAGTTATGTGACGTCTTACAGTTGTTTTTCTTTCAAAGATAGACACAGACTGAGTTGGAAATCTTGAAGAGGTTTAGGGCCTCTGCAATGGTAATTGTCTCCCCATAGAGAGCAAAGGTCCCACTCTGCAGCTGCTGAGAGGCAATATGCTTTTCTATTTGGCATGTGGCTAGTTTAGACAACAGGTCACACCTCCTCATTCCTCCTGGTTGCTACTTGCTGCCACTACACTTTTCTCAAAGCTTTTCCAGTACCACACTCTTCTAAAAATGTGCCATGGTCTGTGGCACGGATAGGCGGAGCAGCACTGATGGGCATTGATGAGCACTAATAGGTGGCATTGATGAGCAATGGTAGGTGTCACTGATAGGTGGCACCAATGGGCATTAATAAGCACTGATAGCCAGCACTCATAAGCTGCACTGATGGGCACTGATAGGTAGCATTGATGAACACTGATAGGTGGCACTGATAGGCATTGAGCACTGATAGGCAGCATTGATGAGCACTGATAGGTGACACTGATAGGCAGCACTCATAGGCTGCCCTGATGGACACTGATAGGCAGCATTAATGGGCACTAATAGGTGGTACTGATAGCATTGATGAGCAATGATAGGCAGCACTGAAATGCAGCACTGATTGGAAGCACTGATAGGCAGAATTGATGGACACTAATAGGTGGTATTGATGAGCACTGCTAGGCAGCACTGATTATCAGTGTAAACAATTTATTGACATTGTTGCCTCTCCTTTCCTTACACAGACACAGCGTGGGAGGAAAGGGCTGTCGATACCCAGCAAGTCTGTTTACATGTGATCAAAGGTAAAGGGCAGCTGTGATTGCATTGGATGCATGTCCCAGGGGGGATACGGGAGGCAGAGTTCTGGGACAATGTCCATGGACACCCTCCCAAAATTGGAAGCTCAGGGGTCAGGGGGGCCCATCATGGTTTCTTGCACCGGGGCCCTGAAGGTTCTAGTTACACTCCTGCATGCAGTTGTCTGAATACGCTATTAGTGACTACATCTAATTGGATGCAGTCATTGTTTGGCTGCCAATTTTTCACATTTTTTTCAATCAAAGTTTGTTGAGCCAATGGACCGGACAGGGCCATCCAAAGTTCGAGCTGTCTATGACCAGCCAAGGCATACAACACTGGTTGTTTATTCAGGTTAGAATACCTCCTGAGATAAGTACTACTGACCAATTATGGAAGATCTCTTACCAATGAGGGTCGGTTCACACAGGGGCGACCCGTCAGGCGACTTAGCCGCCTGACAAGTCGTGTCCCGCTCTCCGACTTAGAAAAAGGTTCCTGTACGACTTTTGGGGCGACTTGCATTGACTTCTATACAGAAGTCATTTCACAAGCCACCGCTAAAGTCGGATCCCGGTCGCCTGAGGCAGTCGTGCTGAAAGCCATGCTGCCTCAGTGTGAACGGGCTCTGAGTGTAAGGTCCCTGGTGGTTTTCAGCTGTGAGTTATAAATCCTTCTTTTATGCGCAATGTTTGGTAACCATATAGTTAAAGTTTATTCAAGTGGGGTAGTGACTGCCCTAGACATAAATCTAGTTGCTATGCTGAAGTTGTGAATCAGAGCTGCTTGTTTTTCATCCTGGTTGTTGGGGCAATTGGTAATGAGAAAAAGTATTTAACACCACTGTCCAACAACTATAGACTGCAATTTGAAGCAATAGTTTGTATTGTATGATAATCCAACTCATTTCAGAGTTCTGCTTCTTTTTGTGCTATTTTCAGGTCTAAAATATCAACTCAGCTGTGAACCACCAAAGAAGTTTTAACTCTGCCAGGAATTTCGTTTCACCAACTTTCTATTAATATATGAGCCAGAACTGAGTTACAAATGTGCCGTAAGATGATCTCAGGGGTACATGATTAACGTAGTTGTGTCACTGCAAATATAATTTTTTGAAACACAGAGCCCCGGGTTTATGGGTAGTTTTGTGTGTATAACTGTGTCAAAGGGAATGCAGCCAGCATTTCTGAATGAGCTCTCAAACCATACAGAGGGAGTATGTGTTTTGTGAGCTGAGGTTTTTTATGGGGATGTTTTAGTCCAAAAAGACAAGATTTGTTTGGCTTGGGTTCATATTCCGCCTGCGAAAACAATATAAAAAAAAATAAAATGTCTGCCATACTGATTCATATATTTAGTTAAAACTCTGAAAAAGTAACAGACTTTGGCACTATTTCACAAAGCGTAGCCACCAAAACTAGTACACTGAAGAGCCAATATATTGTATTAGATTTTTTTTAGCCTGCAGACTAAAGGCCTTACGTGACCCTAGTTTTGGTTCAGCCTAGTGAAAAATAATCTACCGTATATACTCGAGTATAAGCCGAGATTTTCAGCCTCTTTTTTGAGGCTGAAAGTGCCCCCCTCGGCTTATACTCGAGTCATCGCTGTCTGCCCGCTCGATCAGCGTGTCGAGCAGACAGACAGCGGCCATTCTATTCAAAAGCCGCGCCTCCGGCTCCGCCTTCGCCTGTGATAGGCGGAACACTGAATTTCCCAGCAGCCTGTGTTCCGCCTATCACGGACATCGTATCATCCTCGTACTACGGACGAGGATGATACGACGTCTGTGATAGGCGGAACACAGGCTGCTGGGAAATTCAGTGTTCCGCCTATCACAGGCGAAGGCGGCGGCGCAGCTTTTGAACTTTACAATGGCCGCCGACGAAGAGGGCACGGGATGGCACGGCACGGGACGGGACGGGACGGGGGCAAGGCAAGGCACGACACGGGACGGATGCAAGGAGGCAAGGCACGGCACGGGACGGAGGCAAGGAGGCAAGGCACGGGACGGAGGCTCGGGACAAAGGTAGGCTGGACACACACACACACACACACACACACACACACACACACACACACACACACACACACACACACACACACACACACACACATGGATGGAGACACACACAGGGATGGATGGATGGATGGATGGAGACACACACACACAGGGATGGATGGATGGATGGATGGAGACACACACACACAGGGATGGATGGATGGATGGATGGAGACACACACACACAGGGATGGATGGTTGGATGGACACACACACACACAGGGATGGATGGACGGACACACAGGGATGGACGGACACACAGGGATGGACGGACACACAGGGATGGACGGACACACAGGGATGGACGGACACACACACAGGGATGGACAGGCATGTCTCACCCTCGGCTTATACACGAGTCAATAAGTTTGCCAGTTTTTTTGGGGGTAAATTGGGGGCCTCGGCTTATATTCGGGTCGGCCTATACTCGAGTATATACGGTATTCACCATGTAATTGCACTGCCTTTCTTGTTTCAAATGATGCTCTTCTGTTCAGAGCAAGACAACATAAATTGTTGAGCTGTTAATGGACATTTTTACTCTTTATCCTAACTACAGAAATGACTTACATTTTCCTCCCAATGTTAAAGTGGAACTTCAGTCAGTAAATTAAGTTCTGCTAGATCACTTCAGGCTGGCCCCTTTTGCAGGTAAAGCTATGTAAAACAATAAAAAATAAGTGTCTATACTATTTAAAATCCAGTAATACACTGTCTAACCAGCTCTGCAAATGCTCAGTTGCTCTCCATTTTCAGGCATTTTCAGGCACTGCCTGTAGAGTTTGTAGAGGCCGATCTGCTGACAGCCTTAAAGCCAAATTAAACCCCCCTATCGTTTACAACCAAGGACGCTGCTTCTGTTTAATCTGCAAATGTCATGGTACTGCAAATGTGATCAGTTATGATGCCAGCCATTTGATGGTTTGAAAGTGTGACTGTCACAGACAAATGTCAGTTAGTGATCCCGGCATTTCAAGAATGTAATTGTTTTTTTAAACCATTAAATTAATGTGTTTAATTCCACTTTATGATTTACTGCTGTTTAGGGGCTCTTGGCTTCAGCAAAATGGCAGTCTCCAGCAAGAAGAAACAGGAGCAATGCTGGAGGAAATTTACAGCACACACTCATTTTGGTAGCATAAATATTAATGTGGAATGTTTGTTCTTTATTAAAAAACATAAATTTTTTTTTATCAAGTTGCTATGGGTAAAGTTCTACTTTAATACATAGATCAAGTTTGCATTTGCTCATATTCTATTACAGTTTTTGTACTTGTAATTTTGACTGCTAAGCCCTTTTATTATTATAATGTGGGAGCATAGTGGTAGTTATTATAAAGGATCATTCAAACTGCATTTGGTTGTTGCTGTAGAGTTAAATAACACCAATGTTTCTTGTATCCCAAGGATTCTTTAGCGATGGAAGTCCCTGTGCTTGAATTAACAGGGTTTTATGGCCTGGCATTACCATTACAAGAGTGTCTGATTGTCCCTATTGCTTTTTTATTTATGTTGTTGGGATACAACAATAAGAGAATGCATTTTCCAAGGGTGGGTGGAGAATTCAGGTAAGAGAGGAAAAAACAGGTGAAAGCAAATCTTTGTAGCTGGAGTACTAAATAGATGTAGGAAACTGTCCCACTAAGGCTTCACTTATCAAAATATAATGTACGTGGATTGAATTTAAAATACACTTGGACCACAGCCTAGAAAGGAATGGTTAGTGGGGGCAGCACAAAGCCATTAAATGTACATGGGGTGATTGTTTTTGTGGAATTCAATTGACTATGTTTTTGAAATATGAAGGAAACTATAATTGCCTAAATTAAGCCAGTACAAATCAATAACAAAAATTTACTTCCACCCATGCGACAGTGCATAGGCACCTTCTTCTTCTCTTCTAACTTCAATAGCACAGAGCAATCTAGAATGCTTGAAAAGAATGTCTAGGCGATTTCATTCAAACTGAGCGATTTCATTCAAACTGACTTGTCTCACATTGCTGGAAGGATAAAGTTGCCTGAGTCTACTTTAAAGGTGAACTCTGGACACTTCTTCTCTCCCTTACTAATGTGTTTAAAAAATGTAATCTAAATGCCCAAAAAACGTACCTAAAGTTGTGGCCATGTTTTCTTCACTCCAGTTAAGGGGACCTGGACACTTTCATTGGGTAGTCCAGTGGCAGGGTCCTTACAGGTGCAGCCTTTATCACCAACCCCAATTTGTCCTTTAATTGCCTCAGTTGACCATGCTAAAGGTCTTATATCTCAGTACTATACTATGCTTTTGAGTACGTACTTGGATGGGTACTCCCCCAAGGCCCAGGAGAAATGGGAGAGCAAACTGGGTCAGATATTAGGGGACCAGTGGGAAGATGTGCTGCAGGCAGTGGTAACTAGCTCACTAATTTCCTCCCAAAGAGTGTCTCAGTTATATATATAGTCCTGTGATCTCATTACACTCCAGCTAAGCTTCATGGTATGGGCATTCTCACAGACCCCTGTATGTATATATACATATAGATGTAAACGTGACAGGGGTGTCCAAAACTACACCGTTACAGTCCTGGGTAACTTTAAGAGGGTGTTCCAGTCTACAGTACCTTTTGACCCTGAATACTGTTTATTAGATATTTTTAGTGAACTATTACCAGAGGATCCCACAAGGGTAACATTTAGTCGTGCTCTCTTTTGGCCCAGAAAATACTACTTTTTGCTCTGGAAGTCACCTGAGACCCCTTCACACCAGCTATGGTTGATACATATGGGAAATACTCTGATTTTGGAAAAATATGTATACCAACACAGGGAATGTCTGGGAAAGTTTGAGAGGTTGTGGGCGCCATGTATGGACAACCGTGGACTCAGTCTCCATGATCTTATACAGATGCGGCTACTGCAGTGCCCTGGCTGACCAACATATCTCATGCTGGATCTCAAAGGCGTAGGGTGGGTATGTGTATGCTATTGTTCTTTATTATGTTTCTTATATCCTTAAATGTGGATATCCATGTGCCTATGTACGTTGTATTACTTTTTCTTATTTTTGACTGATGGTATATACACTGTTGATGTAGACTAGAAGTCTCAAACTGGTGGCCCTCCAGCTGTTTCGAAACTACAAGTCCCATGAGGCATTGCAAGGCTGAAAGTTACAAGCATGACTCCCACAGGCAGTGGCATGATGGGACTTGTAATTTCGCAACAGCTGAAGGGCCGCCAGTTTGAGACCCGTGATGTAGACAGTGATTATATGATTTATCTACAATTCAATAAAGTACCTTTTTAAAATAAGCAAAAAATAAAATAAAAGCCTCATAAGGTATTTTGCCACTTACAACAAGTGAATGGGTGAAATGGGGAGGGATAGGAGTGAGGCTGTTATGCCTGAAAATGGGCTTTAGGGATACCTCCAACAACATATATTATGTTTTTTTTCTTACTGGCTCGGTGAGTTCTGACAGACTACACTAAATTTGTTTCAATATTTTCTCTTTGAAGGAGAGATGAGATTCTATTTCAGAAATCACTATGTGTCTTGCCTGTTTACTATATCTCTACAAGTACATGTTTTGTTCTAAAAGTGTCTATTGAAGTCGTTGTTACAATAGAAAACCTTAGATTTAAAACCTCCAATTGTAATGATAATTTTTTTTCAAATTGTTGTGTGTAATTGATCCCCTGTTCTATGACTGAAGGACATCTTTCTTAAAGAGGAGGGCCGTTTAAAAAAAAAAAAAAAAAAAAGTCAGCAGCTGCAAACACTGCAGCTGCTGACTTAATAAACACACTTACCTGTCCAGGGCGCCCGCGATGTCGGCCGCCCGAGGCCGACCCGTCCCTCGGCTCTCGGGTCCCGGCGCTGCCATTCCCTCTAAGGGAAACAGGCAGTGGAGCCTTATGGCGAGTCCCGCAGCTACTGCGCTTGCGCGAGTCCCGCAGCGCTTTCTGAATGGGACGCGCTGTGTTCTGGAACACACAGTTCCCAGAACACAGTGCGACCCATTACCCAGAAGACGCCGCGACGAAGAGAGAAGACAGAAGATCTCCGCGGAGGAGGAAGAGGAAGATTAGGATTATGTGCCTAGCAACAGGCATTTCTGGTAAGTAAAAAAAAAATATGTTTTCATTTTTTTTTTTTTTGATTTTTTTGTAATTTTTTAAAAAAAATTGTTTTCAGGGTGGCCCTCCACTTTAAGTTTGAAGAAAGGGCCCTGGTTGCTGTGCAGAGGAGGAGTTCTTCGGAGATTGTTGTGTGTGAAGATTCTATTCTGCAGGTGAAGTATGCAATAGGATAGCATGTGAGAAACAAGTGGCACCCCCTCTCCTGGGGGAAGTTCTAACATTTACTCCCCCTTCAACAAAAATTTTTAGCTGGAGTTGCGGTTTAAATCCAGTAGAACATGGAAAGAGTAAACATTCTAGGTTAATCTTGTAAGATGGGGTCTTTAACCACTTGCTTACTGGGCACTTAAACCCCCCTCAGTCCCAGACCAATTTTCAGCTTTCAGCGCTGATGCACTTTGAATGACAATTGCGCGGGCATACAACACTGTACCCAAATGAAATTTTTATCATTTTTTCCCACAAATAGAGCTTTCTTTTGGTGGTATTTAGTTACAGCTGGGAGTTTTATTTTTTGCTAAACAAACAAAAAAAGATGCAAAAAAAAAAAAAAATCATGTTTTAATAGTTTGTTATAAAATTTTGCAAACGGGTAATTTTTCTCCTTCATTGAAGTGCGCTGATTAGGCGGCACTGATAGGCTGCATTGGTGGGCACTGATGGGCTGCATTGGTGGGCACTGATAGGCTGCATTGGTGGGCACTGATAGGCTGCACTGGTGGGCACTGATAGGCATAGTTAAGGCGGCACTAATAGGCACAGATAAGGCGGCACCGATGGGCACAGATAAGGCGGCACTGATGGGCAAAGATGGGCACAGATAAGATGGCACGGATGGGTGGCACGGATGGGTGGCACGGATGGGTGGCATGGATGGGCACTGATAGGTACCACTGATAGATGGGACTGATGGGCACTGATAGGTGGCACTGATAGGTGGCTCTGATAGGTGGCACTGCTGGGCACTGATGGGCGGCACTGCTGGGCACTGATGGGCGGCACTGCTGGGCACTGATGGGCGGCACTGGGGTGCAGCACCTTTGAGGCAGATTGTGGGCACTGTGGGTGGCACTGCTGGGTGGCACTGTGGGCACTGCTGGGTGGCACTATGGGCACTGCTGGGTGGCACTGACGGGGGGCACTTACTTTTTATTAGGGTGGCACTGCAGGGGGCAGGTGGGCACTGGCAGGGGGCAGGTGGGCGCTTGCATTGCTGGAGGAATACTAGCCGATTACCGGCTCCGTTATGTCACCTCATCAGCTGTCATTGGCTGACAGCTGATCACGTGATAAGGGGTCGGGATCGACCCCTTGCACGGATCGGTGATCAGGCGAGTCTCATGGACTCGCCGATCACAGAGCGCGCCGCGCGCATCCCTCAGGGGGCGCGCAGGCCGCTCGTACACGGGACGACGTCAATAGACGTCGTCCCGGAAAAGGGATCTCAAGTTGTTAAACCCTCCAAGCAAAGAGCCAGCTCATGGTCCTTCACACTTTGAGAAGAAATGACCATGGTCACTTGGAGTAGAAAATGCCCCATATTAGAGGTCAGTGGGAGTGAATAATATCTCAAGCACAGTGGTCAGTAGGAGTACAAAATACCCCAGGGTTGGTGGTCAGTGGTAGTAAAAATTGAGCTAGAACCTGTGGTAAGTGGGAGGAAAGGTAACCATTGGTGTTAGGGGAAGGAAAAAGCTCTGATGGTTTTCCCGACGGAATTCGGCTCAAGCTGTCTTGCCTACACATGGTCACATCAAATTCCGATCATTTATAACGCGGTGACGTACAACACGTACGATGTGCGAGGTGACTAGAAAAAGGAAGGTCAATAGCCAGTAGCCAATAGCTTCTGTCTCGTAGTTGAATCTGAGCATGTGTGATTTTTGGCATGTCGGTATTGCATACACACGATCGGAATTACCGATAGAAAGTTTTTCCGTCGGGAAAATTGAGAACATGCTATCAATTTTTGGCTGGCGGAAATTCGGACAGCTAAATTCCGATGGAGCATACACACGGTCACATTTTTCCGATGAAAAGCTCTCATCGGTCTTTTTCTGGCTGGAATTCCGATCGTGTGTATGTAGCATAAGTAGGCAATGAGAATACTTCAACTAGTCTATTTATAAATTTACACCTATGAAGTACAAAACAAAGGATGCACCACACACCATTCAGTAATGTTTTTTTTGCAAAGGATAACATGGATAAACCATGCACAAGTGCAACACACAGTATTATTTTATCTATGTGAAAATCACAGTTTCGTTCTTCTGTTATAGTGAATGTGAAACGGTAAAAAGGGGCAGAAACAACTGAATAACCAAATATATACTAACGCACATGCCTTCAAGCACAGTGGCGTTATCTGCAGTAGAAGGAATAATCATTTGTGAGAACTAATGAGGAAATAATTTTAAATATGAACTTTTATTAAAACTAAATACTGATACGGTTCCTTGACTGTGAATTCCCATTTTCTCTCTGTGGAAGCCTGTCGTGACCTCAGTTGCTTGCTACCTCATCTACTACTTCAGAGTCAGCTATACAAGACTCCGGTGTTTTCCACAATGTGTCATGGCACAGAGATGTTATGCTTTGGATCTGAATCATATTTATGGATATTTCAGCTAAAATGGAACCATCTCTCATTCCCTTGCTCCCCTCCCTATTACCAAAACACTGACAGTTTTTTTTTTTTTTTTATCAATTACAAATATTTTTTAAATTATTGTTAACATAGCCCATATTCCTATTTCTTAATTCTGGCTTAGGAAACTATGATCTTAATGGTGCCCTCTGGCTGTCTACTTGGATACCTATTTCACAAATTCCATGAGGCTTGAGTTTTCTTCAAACCTTAAATCCTGCAATATCAAGATATGGCTAGTGGGGGAGATCGTCTCAGAGCCACAGGGCCAGATCTTTGTTTGCGCATGCATGAGACCTACCACCCTCTCATCAGGGACCAGGAAGAGAAAGCTGACTCAAGGGATAGGACCTGCATCAGAAGATAGTGGATGAGCAGGGATCATACAGGATACACTAGACTTGTAACTATGTATTTATCTTGTGAAAATATATTTGTTTTTTCTCAGTATATACACAAGTACAATGGTACCATAGAAAAATAAGAGGGTACATTGGTCAGTCTCAAGGAACAGTTGCACACAATTTCAAGGTCTGTGTTATAAGTGACATTAGGGCCCTAATACATTGGTCAATATTGAAGCAGAAGCACAATAGTAAAATCATTCCCAAGTTACAATAATAAGAAGATTGCCATGGTAGAGCAGGAAGAAGGGGAAGAGAGAAAGGGAAAGACGGGAAAAAAGAGAAGGTCATAAAGACATATGACAACAAGTAGAGACAGCTCTAACCAAAAGGGAAACACCAATGCGCAGTGATGAAGGGTAATTGCAATGGTTGACATTAGCATCATAATAGTACAAATATTGTCAATTTAAAGAATAGAAATTAATTATCATTCAATCGTTAATCCTTGAGCATCAATCTAGCATGCCCAAATTTTATTGAACTTTTCTGGCAATTTCAACTGGCATATGTAAGTTTATACAAGGGAAGGGTCCCAATAAACAAGGTCTTCCATCCTCCCAGAGTCAGTGGCATGGAATATTTCCAGATGTAGAAGGATGTCCTTCCTCGCATAAAAGGTAGTAAATAAAATATAAAAACTTTTTGTAATGGGAGATCTCCATATTATCCAGAAAGCTCAGCAAAAAGTATGTTTATGCAGCCTAAACAAGTCTGAAAGATAATGGGCATATGTTCAATCATTTTTGTGGGAGGTGCAAGGCCCTGTAATGACTGAGCCCTATGCAGTTGTGTCTCTATCTAACTGTTGTGGCTGGACTGTAAACAGTCTGAGGTGATATTTACTTCTGCTGGGTTCTGTAGAATTTACCTAAGCTTAGTGGGTTGAACACTTCAGCAGATTGCCGGAAAGAGAGTCCAGTAATCAGTGTGGGAAGGATTAACCACTAAGTTTAGCATATTTATCCTACTCAGCAAATCCCTAATGATGTTGTTCAGAGGTAGTCTGGGAAAACAATACATTTTTTGGAACATCTTTATATAATCCTATCTCCCCAGGGACTTCTTTCTGGGAGAAGGGTTGTGTGAAAAACAGTTGACGGGACCTTGTTTCAGCATGGGGGGGCTCTGGATACTAACCCACCTGAAACCCACGCCTAAGGGAAACAGGGCACAATAGAGAAGAACCTCTGCCTATAAACTCAAGTATTTTTGTTATCTTACAGAGGGACAGAGGTCAAATTCAGCAGCAAGAAAACACTCTCTCCGATTTTAAGCATTGCAATAAATGCAATAAATCTGGGGGGTTTTAGTTGCTCATAAGCTCAATAATAGCATGCAACGCCAAGCTGCGGTTTCCAAAGCGAGCAAAGTCCTTTCTTGAATTAAGAGATGTATGGACTCCAGAGAGAGAGATATCATTTTGCCCCCCATCATTAGTAAGACCTCATCTGCAATATGCAGTTCCGTTTTGGGCACCAGTTCTCAAAAAGGATATTGGAGAACTGGAGAAAGTGCAGAGAAGGACAACCCAACTGATACTGATAAGAGGTATGGAGGAGCTCAGTTATTAGGAAAGATTAGAGGAACTGAATTTATTCTCTCTTGAGAAGAGGAGATTAAGGGGGGATATGATCAAAATGTACAAATACATAAGTGGTCCATACAGTGAACTTGATGTTGAGTTATTCACTTTAAGGTCATCACAGAGGACAAGGAGGCACGTCTAGATTTCATCTCAAAATATGGAAAGATTTCTTCACAGTAAGAGCTGAGCAAATGTGGAATAGACTCCCTCTGGAGGTGGGTCTGGCAAGCTCAGTAGATTGCTTTAAAAAGGGCCTGGATACTTTCCTAAATGCACATAAAATAACTAGCATAACTAACATTTATAGGTAAAGTTGATCCAGGGAAAATCTGATTGCCTCTTGGGAGATCAGGGAGGAATGTTTTCTCTGCTATAGCAAATTGGATCATGCTTTGCTGAGGTTTTTTTTGCCTTCCTCTGGATCAACTGTGGGTATGGGATTGTATTTTATTTTTTATTTTTTGGTTGAACTAGATCTACTTGTGTCTTTTTTCAACTTGACTAACTATATAACTATGTAATAAATGGTAAAAAAAAAAATCAAAGGAACTGAAGTCTTTTTGCCAGATGTTTTTTAGTGAGCTGTTGGGTAGGTAGCTATGAGAGACAGGTCAGGTAGCTATGGGTATCTAGTATCTATAGTAGTTACGCGACAGGGAAGGGGACCAAATTATATTCAGCGGCTCTTTAGAAAGTCAAGTTTCTCAATCATTTTTTTTTTTTTCTTTAAAGAACACCAAAATACATACCATTGCAATACATTCATGGGGGCTAAGCATCTGCTTGAGCAAACCTATACTTCAAATCACATACATATTTTTACAAGGAAACAGTGCTCACCCAGAGGAAAATTGTTCAATTTTCTCCAAACCAGAAAGTATCATTAAATAGCTAATGGTTAAAATGGCATATCTATGCTCGTTCAGCCTAACCCTCCCACTGAATGTGTGAACACTTTTACACAAGGTCAGAGCTTTATTTTATCAAATCAATCATAGCTTTTAATTGTGGCTGGAGCAACTGCAAACCAGTTTGGCGCTACATACATGGGAAAATGCCATTGGAAATGGATAGGAATCTTTTACTCTGTTTTGTTTTTGTACAATTGTTTAATTTAATCAGCTAGTCACAGATATTTTTTTTTTTACGGCATACAAAGTGAGGAGGTCTGGGAAAGATCTTAGTGAATATGCACTCTGACACAGCCAGATTCCAATGCTGTATTACCATACATAATGAATGCCCCGCGACCAAATGTGGGGATGGATACAATGTTGCAGATATGTTTACTGGTCATATGTCAAATGGGGACACAATACAACCTGACAGACATTTTAATTCTTCCCCAATTTAATTAAAGCAAATATTTTAGTTGTTGTAACACTAGCCAATAACGAGGTCCACATTTGTGTGATGCGGGAAGGCACAAAAAACATGCAATCTTTCTGCAGGCGTGTGGCACCCTAAGCCCTTGTACACACGGTCGAAGATTCCGACGGAATGTGTTCTATCGGACCGTTTTGTCAGATATTCCGACTGTGTGTGGTCTCCATCGGACTGTTTCCGTCGGAATATCCGACGGACCAACTTTTCCAACTTGCCGGTAAAATTTTTCGACAAAATGCTCCGATCGGACATACTCCAATCATGTGTAGCCTACTCCAACGGACAAAGTGCCACGCATGCTCAGATCAAATTCCTAGACCAAAGCTATTGGCTACTAGCCTGAACGTAGTCCCGTCATAACGAAATAACGTCATCACGTTATGTACAATCGGATTTTCTGACAACTTTGTCCGACCGTGTGTATTCAACATCACTTCCGGACCTCTTCCGGAATTAATCTGTCGGAATTACTCCGATGGATTTGGTTGTCGGAATCTCCGACCGTGTGTACGGGGGCTAACACACATTGTGCTGTTGTGCATGCCAAAATGCATGGTACCAGGCATTGTGGTTTGGCCCAATTTTAAAAAAGTGCCTTGCACACCTTTTATGCAATATTTTACGTGTAGGGTGGCCCATTAAAATTAATGGGCTACCTTAAAGGGGTTCTAAAGGTTCATTTTTTTTCATTGGTTTCCGCTGCTGTCAATCGGCGTGGTGGGGCCGAGTCCTGCATTCGGCCTCTCTGGACGCCAAATGCTGGACTCGGCACACCCGCAAGGTAACCCCCCGGCAGATCGCTTCTCCCAGGGGGTTATCTGATGTGGGGAGGAGCTGCGAGAGCTGCCAAGGGACCCCAGAAGACCAGGTTTGGGGCCACTCTGTGCAAAATGAGCTGCACAGTGGAGGTAAGTATGACATGTTTGTTATTTAAAAAAAAACCCTGAACCTTTAGTGTCACTTTAACTGCAATACACAAAACTGCAAAATCGCACAAAAACGCAAATGCACCATTGTACCAACATAGGAGTGAACAGAGCCTAAGGCCGCGTACACACGCGGGGACTGTTCGCTCAACTTTGTTCGTCAAACAGTTTCAGCGGACAGTCCGCTCAAAATTAGCATGGACGGACTTTGCCACACACGACGAACGAACAGTCCGCTGAAACCGCGCGCGATGACGTGAACGGCACGTACGACGGGACTAGAAAACGACGTCCTGAACACTGCAATGCAACCTTCGGCGTGTAAATTCTTTCTGAGCATGCGCGAGACTTAGTTTGACGAACAAGCCTACACACGGGCGGACTGTCCGCTCAAACCAAGTTTCAGCGGACAGTTTTTCGGAATTTCCGAAAAACTTTGTTCGTCAGACTGTCCGCTGAAGCCCACACACGAGCGGACTGTCCGCCGAAACACTGTTTAGCGGACAAAGTTGAGCGAACAGTCCCCGCGTGTGTACGCGGCCTAAGTGTTCATGGTATACTGTGCTTGCCTGGAAAGACACTGTACTGTACTTTCTATGATTTCCTTTTGCATTCTACAAAAAAACAAAACAAAAAAAATTAAGATGCAACCTGTGTGCCCAACCTCTTATTTGTAACCCATCAACAAAAGCAGGAAAATGTAAAGTGTTTTCTGAAAATGCTACTTATATGCATAGCATTAAAAGCATTAAAAGTGCTTGTAATCACATAAAATAATTGTCTAACCTGATCAGGAATATCACTGTGCATCTAATGTCGCGTACACACGATCGAATTGTATGACGTACTTAGTCCGTTGAAACGCATTTCAACGGACAATCCGATCGTGTGTGGGCTTCAGCGGACTTTTTCAGCGTGAAGTCCGGAGTACTAAGAAGGCCGGTTTGCAAACCAATCTTCCCGTCGTACTTTGGTTTCAGCGGACAATACGTTCGTCAGTATGCTAGTCCGACGGACTAAGAATGGCGCATGCCCAGAAAGGATTTACAGGGCGGAAGCGTTCTGTCTTGTAAAACTAGTGTTCGTATTGAAGCTAGCATATTCGTCATGCTGCTAATTTTGTGATCTTTTAATATAGCACATTCTTTTCTTCTTCATAATGCGAGAAAAGTGAAGTTGCTTTGCTGCTTATATTCACACAGAGTTATCACAAATGTCTTTATTCATCCTCATCTTATGATTAATATTCCAATTCGAAAATAAATAAAATAAAAAAATAACGGACGAATTAAGCTGAAGTCTGAAAAGCACGAATCGTCTCTAACCAAACTTCCACTAACGCAAAGTCAGCAGAAGGAGCCCAAAGGGTGCTTTGCTATGTCTTGGACTTCCTATTTCTAGTCCCGTCGTACGTGCTGTACGTCATCGCGCAAGCTTTCGTCGGACTGTTTGTGTATCCGTGTGTGGCCAAGTCCGTTCGGTAGAAAGTCCGCTGGATTGTCCGCCGGATTGTATGACGGACTAAGTACGTCATACAATTCGATCGTGTGTATGCGGCATTACAGTCAACATTCTTTCACGGATCAATCTGGCCGAACTGGCCATCAGAAACCTCTCAGTGGGCTCCATTCATCTGAGTATGCGGTAAGATACCACACAATGTTTTTTTATAAGTTTTATGGAATTCACTAAAAAACACTACTAAAATACTGCATGATTTATTTTATGGAGTCATGCAGGATTTTAGTAGTGAAAGTCCGGCATCCTTAACACAGGCTGTAAACAGCTGATGAGTCATCAGCTGTCAGCAGGGTTCCCCGCTGCCAGCTGAATTTAAAAAAACAAAAAATTCTGGCAATGAAAAATGTATAAAATAAAAAAAGGCGTGGGCTCCCCCACTCAATCTATACCAGACCCAAAATAAAAAAAGCACGTGTGCCCCCCGCCCCCCAAAATCCATACCAGACCCTTATCCGAGCATGCAGCCCAGCATGTCCAGAAAGGGGGGGACAAGCGAGCGCCCTTCTTCCTGAACCATACCAAGCCATGTTCCCTCAACAACATGGATGGATGCTTTGGGGCAGGGGGGTTCTGCTGTTCCGGATGACACCACCCCCTTGTGACATCTCCAACCCAGCATGCCCCCAGTCAGTGTTGTCACAAGGGGTGCTTCCACCCGGTAACCTCACTAGGTGGCACCACCCCTAGTTATTTAAGAAATGCCAGATGGTGGAGCTGGAAGATGGCGGGAGTGGAGCAGTGGCAGCGGGATTTGTGATTGATGATGGATCTACACTAAGGGACTTTTTTCTTTTTCTTTTTAAAAAAAAGGAATTGTCAAAAACTGCCTACTGTCTTTTTTTACACTACAATTTTATTGCTAAATGAGTAGGGGTACCCCCTACTCATTCACATCGGGGTGCCCCTTGTTAAAGGAGGCTTCTAGATTCTGACAAGGCCCCCCCCCCCCCGTCCACAACAACCAGCCAGGGTTATGGGTAAGAGGCCCATGCCATTTTTTTTTATTTTGGCATGGGGGCTCTAGTCAAAATCCAAAACTGAAGTGTCCTTTTGTTAACTGAACTTTCATTCCTGTTTTATGTGGTATTTACTGAGCATTTTTGCTTTATGCGTTAAATACTGCATAAAGCAATAGTGAGTTCACATTTTCAGGATTGCACATGGTATTATGGAAAACACCCAAATAACACATGCGATCTTCTGTGAATGGAGCTCAATAGCCTTGTGTAGCACCTTCAGCATTACAGAGTAGGTACATTTAGTTTAGCTCCTCTATAGGCAGAGGAAATAGGCCAAAAATGTTCAGGAGCCTGGCAGTGGGGCAGCAGATTCCAGGGTCCAGTTGTCTGGATGGGACACCTGTTCAGGTGGAACAGAAAAGGAGCAGCTGGAAGTCTCACCCCTTTACCAGCATCAGCTAGGCTTAGCTGAAGCCATTCTAATGACAAGGATCAGCCTGTGTAGCAGAAAGCCTGTACAGCAGCCTCTTGAACTTTAGGATTCACCAAAAGAGGGACTGAGTGAGTAACTTCCCTAAGCCTGGATAGCTGGAACAGCAAGATGCAATATTTTGCCTGGCCATAACCAAGGGACAGCTTAGCACTAATACAAAACCATCAGAAGTGATCCCGCACCTCTAGTGTGGTCTGTAGCAGCCAGGTGCATTCGAATTTCTCCAAGGTGCAGCACCTGAATTCTTCAGTTAGGCTTTCTGAGTAGAATTGAAAGTCACTAATTTTGCTGTGCCAATAATCCTACGGATGGACAGCGTTGTTAATGTTAATATCTAGCAGCTAGAGAGATTAGCAAGTGCTCAAGCTTTCATTCAAGTTCTACAGTACTTGGCATCCCATGTTTTTCCCTTCCCTGGACTGATTATTGAGCCTGTGAGAAAGTTGAAAAATTCCTGTTGCTTGGCTGTGTAAAAAAAGGAAGCCCATAGAAGTAAGCGCTATACTTGGTAATCAAGATGTCAAATGAGAGCTTTGAACTGCTATTGCTAACAGCTTTTTGTTGACTTTATAGAGGGTGTCACAAACCTAACTCCACCCAGTCACAGGGTCTGAGGGTTGTGATTGAGAGTATTTTATGCTCAATTGACACAACCTGAATACATCTGTTTCACAATATGACAGCTGAGCAAATTTTCCTTTGTTAGATACCAAATATGATATATAGTGGATCTGATGTACAGTATGTTTCTCTTAGGAGGTCTAATGTGTCTTATTAACCTTCTGGACCTTGTAATTCAGCAGTGTTTGGTGTTTGATTTGTATCTTCTTACATTATTGTAACCACTTTTTATGAAAGTAACTCCATTACAACTGGAGTTATAAAATATGAATTAAGAGTTCAGAGTTAAAGTATTAAAAGGTCAGTTTTAGGTCAAAAACCTAATTCATAGACGTTGCTCAAATTGTATTCTCAAGACTGTTTATGACTTCACCATTCACAACAGGGCATCATTAGCAGTCTTTTAAATACTCTGGATAGTAAGTGTGGTTGCTGACAGCCATGGTTTTAGCCACCGGGACCCAAGGAAACTGAAATATGCATCTGGAAAAACAGTCGCTATCCCTACGTTATTTTAAATTGGCACCAGGGACTCAAGTGGTTAGATGCCCAAACTGTAATTGAGCTTTAAGGGCATCTAGAACATTTTCTGAAGCTGGTTAAAAACCTTACAGATGTTTTTTATAGAATTGCTGTACATTCTGCTTTTCAGACACGTGTCCAAGGTTTAGAGGAAGAGATTAGCTGTTTCAGTCTTGAGTAGCTGATAACTAGCTGAACCACTTACTGGCTTCTTACTACTTGAGTAGTAAGATGTTATCCATACTTCTAGCTTTAAACCCACTACCTAGACTAGTACAGGGGTGATATACTGTTGTTACTGGATTCTGAAGGTAGTCCTGCATTTTCCAGTTTCAAATATTGGACATTGGGGAGAAAACAAGCTTCAGAACTAGGAACTCTAACCAGGATATCTGTCCACTCGAGTTAGAGAGAGGCATGTTAAGCTAATCGACGATTCAACTACTATCTGACTTTTTTCTGACATTTTTAAGTTTTAGTTCCAAAGCTGTGTTTGGGCTCATAATTTGCATTTGCCTGCTTTTGTTCTTATAGAGATGAATATTTTGATTAGTGATTCTGGGATAACTAGTGCTGTTTAAGTCGAATTACCAAGTTTTACAGCTTTATACAGCAGTAAACATTTCAGTGGGTGGGCTGCAAGATAACATAAGTTCAATCTAAAAATAACAAATAAAATAAATAGTGCATTAAAGTCTAAAATAACAGAACCAGCTTTTGTTGCAATTTTCACCTTCAACTGCCATTGGATATCCTCAGTCTGAAGATTATAGAATCTGTTCCCTCTGAATCCAGATTGATCTGAAACTGCCCCAGCCTTTGTGTGGGCAGGTGCAGTCTATTTTCTCCACTGCAGTTAGCACTCAACTGCATCAGCAGTAAAGTAAGGAGGAACATGGTTCCTCTATGGTTTCCTGGGTCACCTGGGCAGTGATCCAGTTGGATGCTGACAGCCCATTTGGCCCTGGTGGCCATCTAAGGTCAGGCAGACTCTATTTAAGACCCTGGCTCCTGGGTTTGGTGCACTGTCAGTGTGTGGGTAGCGTAGGGACTTGTCACACATCTGTCAAGGACAGTAGTAGCGGTAGGAAAGGGTGCCAGACAAGTAGGGAAAGCTTAGGGATCTGCCACTCTTTTTGGAAACCTTCTCACTTGGGCTTGGACTGGCCAGGCCACATTCTGCTACTCCAGATAGATGCTGTCAGCTCGGCTGACACCTGATACACACTGCTATCATCCATGAGTGTTTCTGGTTGGGCTTCCTTCCGATGGGGTTGTTGTGACTGAACAGTGACAGTAGAAGCAGCTTTCTCTTTCTATCAGCATGCTTTTTGTCAGCATATGAACTGATTGGGTGCTTGAGATGCTTCTTCATTTCACACTCCAAATAGGGACCTCAAGAAGCTGACACCAGGTCAAATTGTAGTTTCACACCACGTCAAATGTACTTATATTGCTGCAATAATATTATTAATGATTGCTGAGCTGCATTCATTTGTGTACTTTATATCAGCTTAGATCTCAGCTTTAAGCCACTATATTCTCAGTCTAGTGTCAATAATCAGAATAGAAATCCCCTTTAAGGTATAAGTGCTGTGGTGATGAATGAATGAATGAATGAATGAGTGACTTGTATAGCGCTACCTATGCGAACTGAATCGCCTCAGGGCGCTTGCCACCGGTGTCCATCTGCGGTATAGCGTGGTCCTTTACCTCGTAGGGTCCCAACGCACTTACAAACACATAAAGATTGACATAGATGAAAAAAATTGTATAGAAAAAAACAAACAAACAAAAAACAGCTATTTTTTTTTTAAAGTTTATTGTCTATTGTCATATTTAGCTTTGGAAATAATGGATTGTGCCAAGAGTCGAGAGGGTGTCTTAAGCTGGCCAGGGATCAGGGATCTTATTTTGTCAAATTCAGTAGGGACTGACCAAATTTCGGTTTTGTTGAACAGAAGTCGATCCACCAATCAAACAGAAGTCAATCCACTGACTGACTTTGGTACAACTGCCCTGTGGGATTTTTCCCCACTCGAGCCTGCAGCGCTGAGCAGTGTGTTCTACAGAGATGAAGTCCCTCCACTGTCAGAATACAATAGCTCAGCGGGGAGGAGGATTTGCATGAGGCTTTTTTTAATCATCCCTTCAATTGAACAAAAAAACAAACTAAGGTATGGGTTGCCTTAAATTGGTAAAATCTGTATGTTGAAATTTGCCATAAATGACCAAAGAAATTTTCCAGAGTGGCTTTATTATTAGATATTTTCCATAAAAAAAGAAAAATATAATTTGTGGCTTGTTTTATACTGTATATAGGCCTCTAAGAATTTGGATCTACATAGAACACGACTACAAGATATTAACTATGAATATTTGGCTTTCACTGATATTGCTCTGTCCATATTTGGCTGGCTGCAAGTAAGATAAGCTTTGGCAGCTGCCGCAGGAACAATAAAAACAAAGATTTATTTTTCGCTTGCTGAAAGAAAATATTTTTCAGTGGACATTGTGCAAGGTGAGGTGAATTAGGGTTATGAGATCGACTACATGGTTAACTTTTTGAAAGTGTGGCCCTGTTTATGCTGGAATGTCCCTAGTCTAAATTTAGTCTTTGCAGCTAGGCTGTAGCCTGCCTGACTTTTGTTTGTTGGCTTTCTCCTAAGTCCAGGACATTGATTTTCCCTGCTGCTGTTGAGTGTTCTCCAGTAGTTAGAGTGAGAAGTTACAGCATATGGGGTTATGAATATTCATTCCGCCTTGGACAGTCACTGAGGGGTTTATTCCAGTGACGTTGGCTTGGGAAGAGGATAAATATTTGGAGTGAACTTTTAGAAGGGTCTTTGCCTGGTGAAGATAATATGCGTGCAAAAGTCCAGTCTTTACTTTCCTGGCTGCTGCTGGTGAGGATATAACAGTTATTTGCCTCCCAGGTCCTTTGTTTGTGGAAGGAAGAGAAGAAACGGGTTAATAGGGACTATTCCAAAAAAATGCCCTATAATGCCTGTGGTGGTTGAAGGACTATCTCGGGGGAAAAGAAGTTGGAGGGATGAGAGGGATTGGAAAGGGGAAGAAGGAAAGGAGGGGGAGGGAAAAAGGGGGGCAAGGTAAATGGGGGCAAGGTAAATGGGGGGTGAGGGGTGGGAGTGAATGGGGGGGTAGGGTGTGAGTTGAGTAGGTGAATCAGGGGAGGGTGAGGGAAATAGGTAGTGAGGCAGAAGAAAGAAATGAGGGAGGGAGTGACTGTGTGGAGGAAAAATAGTTGGGGTGGGTGGAGAGGTGAATGAGGTGTGGAAGGAAGCTGGATACAAGAAAGGTGTTTTGTTCTCCTAGCTACCCACCTGGGACCAGAGATTGCAATAAATATCTTTGCACTAGAACATTATCAAAAATGTTAGATTTTTTTTTACCCTGTTTAAATATACCTCTATTCCAATAAGCATAATCTATGGCATTGCTACCAAAAATGTAGCAATGGTTTCTTTGCAACCGCATAACACCACTGCGTAACACATACACTATATTGTCAAAAGTGTTGGGATGTTTGCCTTTACATGCACATGAACCTTAATGGCACCCCAGTCTTAGTCTGTACGATTCAATATTGAGTTGGCCCACCCTTTTCAGCTATAACAGCTTCCACTCTTCTGGGAAGGCTGTCCACAAGGTTTAGGAGTGTGTCTATGGGAATGTTTGACCATTCTTCCAGAAGCGCATTTGTGTGGTCAGGCTCTGATGTGGAGGAGATGGCCTATCTCTGAGTCTCTGCCCTAATTGATCCCAAAGGTGTTCTATCGGGTTGAGGTCAGGACCAGTCAAGTTCCTCCACCCCCAACTTGCTCATCCATGTCTTCATGGACCTTGTTTGTGCACTGGTGCACAGTCATGTTTGAATTGAAAGGGGCCATCCCCAAACTGTTCTTAAAACATAGGAGGCTTGAAATTGTTCAAAATGTCTTGGTATGCTGATGCCTTACGGGTTCCCTTCACTGGAACTATGGGACCAAGCCCAGCCCCTAAAAAACAACCCTACGCCATAATCCCCCCTCCACCAAATAATTTGGACCAGTGCATAAAGTAAGGTCCAGAAACCTAGGTGTCACATATACTGAATGTGGTCTTGTGTCTGTGCTGGGAAACGGCTCAATTATGCAATCCCAGCACCTAGATCGGGTCGGGCTGTTGGTGACAGTCCCAGATCTCTACTAATGATTAGGACCTAGAGCAGGCATGTCCAAAGTCCGGCCCGCGGGCCAATCGGGGCCCGCGGTCCGGTTTTGAACGGCCCGCCTGGTTATTTAAACATATACATCTTTTGTGGCCCCCGGCGATCTCCCAGCGCCGGGGTCACAAAAGATATATAGTCCTGCTGCCTCAGAGGGAGGAGGCAGGACGAGTGCCGTGCACACAGGAGGAGAATTTCCTGTTTACACGGCAGCTGTAATAGGAAGTCCCATCTCTGCCATTGGACGACTGTTCTGTCAGAGGAGGCGGGACTTTCTCTTAAAGGGGCCGTTGTGTAAACAGGAAATTCTCCTGTAGGATGTGTTTGGCTCTCGTCCTGCCCTCCATGGCTGCACTGATGGTAATGGTGGCTGCATTCCTGGCAATTGCAATTGTGGGGCTGCATTCCTGGCAATGGTGAGTGAATTCCTGGCAATGGTGGCTGCATTCCTAGCAGTGGTGGGTGAATTCCTGGCAATTGTGGGGCTGCATTCCTGGCAATTGTGGGGCTGCATTCCTGGCAATGGTGGGTGCATTCCTGGCAATGGTGGGGCTGCATTCCCGGCAATGGTGGGGCTGCGTTCCCGGCAATGGTGGGGCTGCGTTCCCGGCAATGGTGGGGCTGCATTCCCGTCAATGGTGGGGCTGCATTCCCATCAATGGTGGGGCTGCATTCCTGGCAATGGTGGGGCTGTATTCCCGGCAATGGTGGGGCTGTGTTCCTGGCAATGGTGGGTGCATTTCTGGCAATGGTGGGGCTGCATTCCTAGCAATGGTGGAATGGTGGGGCTGCATTGCTGGCAATGGTGGGGCTGCATTGCTGGCAATGGTGGGGCTGCATTGCTGGCAATGGTGGGGCTGTATTGCTGGCAATGGTGGGTGCATTCCTGGCAATGGTGGGTGCATTCCTGGCAATGGTGAGTGAATTTCTGGCAATGGTGGGTGCATTCCTGGCAATGGTGGGGCTGCATTCCTGGCAATGGTGAGTGAATTTCTAGCAATGGTGGGAGTGCATTCCTGGCAATGGTGGGCGCTGCATTCCTGGCAATGGTGGGCGCTGCATTCCTAGCAATGGTGGGCGTTGCATTACTAGCAATGGTGGGCGCTGCATTCCTAGCAATGGTGGGCTCTGCATTCCTGGCAATGGTGGGCTCTGCGTTCCTGGCAATTGTGGGTCTGCAGATGGGCACTGGCCCTTATTTTTCTTCACAGTTCTTTATTTAAAATGTAAAATTTTTTTTTCCTGAAGCTTCCCTCTTAAAGTGAAGGTGCGTGTTATACGCCAATAAATACGGTGTATCCAAATAATACACTTGAGTTCATCTCTTCACCACACACAGCCACAAAGGCAAAAAAATTATTGTTGGGCAGTGTATTAGTGCTCGGACGAACAGACTTAGACCGAATTTTAATGATTCAAAGAATGTCAGGCAAAATGGTCGGCCCTCGCGCATGTTCAGTTCTTCAAATCTGGCCCTCTTTGAAAAAAGTTTGGACATCCCTGACCTAGAGGAACCGTATCCCAATCACATGATCACTGTGAAAGCTCTGATTGGCTATTGCAGTGAGTGAATATTTGTAGCCCTTTCCTGTGCTGTCTCTCCACTGTGAAGAGGAGAACAGACTTGTCTACTAGGGAGGAGGAAAAGGTACATTGTATCTATTTCTCCTCACTAAGGAGAAGTCTGTATAAATAAGTCTGTTTTAGAAAAAAACTAAAACGATTAACAGTTCAATGCTTTACCTAGCTTAATGAATGAATGTACAGTGCCCTGCAAAAGTATTCACCCCCTTGGCTTTTTACCTATTTTGTTACCTTTATATTCTGGAGCAAAACCCGTACCACTCTGTGTGTGATTTGAGGCTAGGAGGTTCACCTTCCAGCAGTACAATGACCCCAAACACACTGCTAAAGCAACACTTGAGCGGTTTACGGGGAAACATGTAAATGTGTTGGAATGGACTAGTCAAAACTCAGACCTCAATCCAATAGAAAATATGTGGTCAGACTTAAAGATTGCTGTTCACAAGGGCAAACCATCGAACTTGAAGGAGCTGAAGCAGTTTTGCAAGGAGGAATGGGCAAAAATCCCAGTGGTAAGATGTGGCAAGCTCATACAGACTTATCCAAAACGACTTGGAGATGTGATAACTGCAAAAGGTGGCTCTACAAAGTATTGACTGAATAGTTCTGCACATTGACTTTTTCTGTTATTTTGTCCTATTTGTTGTTTGCTTCACAATAAAAAAAAAAACATCTTCAAAGTTGTGGGCATGTTATGTAAATTAAATGATGCAAATCCTCAAGCAATGCATGTTAATTCCAGGTTGTGAGGCAAGAAAACACGAAAAATGCCAAGGGGGTGAATACTTTTGCAAGGCACTGTAGGTGTCAGTTTTAGTGGCAGTGTGTCAGTTACTGGCAATCAGTGTCAGTTAGTGTCTGTGTCAGTCGGCTGGTTGTGTCAAGTGGAAGTTAGCGTCAGTGTTTTAGGTAAGGAAAAAAAGGTTTTTTATTTAGTGTCAGTGCGAGTTTTAGTGTCAGTGTGTTTAGGTAGGAAAAACGCCCCACCCCACCAAAAAACAAACCTACTACGGACACAAGAACAAATCACACACCAATGTAGTATTTCCATTATTAACAGCAGTAGTTTTTTTTTGGCGGTGGTACATGGTAATGACATAAAAATCTATAGCTCATTTTTTTTTTATTATTTTTTTTTTTTATATTTTGGATGCCATATAATAAAACAAAAAATCAGGGGATATCCATTACCATTTCTCACCAAATGAAAGCCCAAACTGTCCTGAAAAAACAAGGTATAATTCAGCTGGATGCACAAGTAGTTGTGATGATATGTACAGTTATACTAACACATGTCAAATTTGTCAAATTGGGCTTAGGCTTTGGGGGGGGGGGGGGGGGGGGAGGGTGGTAAAATGACGTATTTATTTCCAAAAACAAGAAATGTTATTCCAGTTTCATTTTTCTGTATTATTACTGATCCCACATTCTGTTGACTCACACAGCAACACAACATTGCTGTAAGAAGCTCTGTGTTGGCGGACTGCATGCATTTCAGTGTTTACTACTTGAAGGACATTCAACCTTCAGCCCAACTCCATCTTTCCTTTCTTTGTACCCAAATTTCCCATGCCCCCACACCATACATTTTTTTTAGCATGCATACCCAAATCCAGGATTTCTTCAGCCAGACCTTACTCATCTCCTCCGACATTGATGGTTCTCAGTTCTGCAGAAAATGGCACTCAAATGTAAGCACCACTTTGATAATGTACCTCATGGGATGTGTCCATTATGCCTGGGCTCACACTAAATGGTTTATGATGTTGTGTGCCAATGGCAGCATTTTTTCACTAGGCATAGAGCAAACTTTTTTGTTAAATAATATTTAAATCTGAGCTTGATCTTTAATTGTACTGCAAAAGAAAACACTTATGGGTCTATTAATCTGTGTTTTTAACCACTTAAGCCCTGGACCATTTGGCTGGCCAAAGACCAGAGCACTTTTCATTTTAACTGACAATTGTGCGGACGTGTGACGTGGCTCCCAAAAAAATTTGATGCCCCTTTTTTTCCCCACAAATAGAGCTTTCTTTTGGTGGTATTTGATCACCTCTGCGGTTTTTATTTTTTGCGCTATAAACAAAAAAAGAGCGACAATTTTGAAAAAAAAAGCAATATTTTTAACTTTTTTCTATAATAAATATCCCCCAAAAAACATATATAAAAAATTTTTTTCCTCAGTTTAGGCCGATACGTATTCTTCTACATATTTTTGGCAAAAAAAAAAAAAAAATTGCAATAAGCATTTATTGATTGGTTTGCGCAGAAGTTATAGCATATACAAAATAGGGGATAGTCTTATGGCATTTTTATTAACATTTTTTTGTTTACTAGTAATGGCGGCGATCAGCAATTTTTATCATGACTGCGACATTATGGTGGACAGATCGGACACTTTTGCCACTATTTTGGGACCATTCACATTTATGCAGCCATCAGTGCTATTAAAAATGCACTGATTACTGTGTAAATGCGACTGGCTGTGAAGGGGTTAACCAGGAGGGGGGCGCTGCAGGGGTTAAGTGTGTCCTAGGGAGTGATTCTAACTGTGGGGGGCTGGGCTATTTGTGACACAACACTGATCACCACTCCCGATCACAGGGAGCTGTGACCAGTGACACTATCACTAGGCAGAATACGGAAATGCTTGTTTACATCAGCATTTCCCCGTTCTTCCTCTCCGTGAGACGATGGCGGGTATCCCCGCGGAAATCGAGTCCACGGGACCTGCAGTCGGACCAACGAAGCTCGCGGCCTGCTATGTGGACCTTGTAAGATCATGTACAATAATGTGATTTTGCGAAGCAGAGCCAACCTGCCACAGTAAAACTGTGGCAGCTGGTGCACAAGCGGATAAAGAAGAGACAAAAATATCACCTAGAATTACCAACTTTTCAGTCAAACCAAATTAGAAAAATGTGCAAATCCTGGGTGAAATTTGTGTGAATCTTGTGTGAAAACAATTATAAATAGACCTAGCTAAACTCCAAACAGCCCTGTGTATTCCTTTAAAAATAAGTAATCAGATTAAGTGGCTGAGTTGATAACTCATTAGTTGGGATATCGTACTGTTGAAGGAAAGGAGACGTCTGTGTATTATTTCACGGTGACAAAGAAATTGGTGTCAACCTCTTGGCTGTACTGTCTGACAGAGTTGTATGGATCAAGCTACTGGTCAGAATTACAACTTTATATGATACTTTATTCATCATTTAGATACCATTTATTACATGATCTGAGCTGATTGGGGAGCCTGAACTGATTTATCATGGGGTGTGTCAGAGAGAAAACACTGTTTACTATGCTTCAGTTATGAATTGACACAGTGAGCAAGTGTATTCATTTAGAAAAATTACATATTTACTGGCCTCTTACACCACTCTCCATCCTGAAACATCTCTCATAGCAGCTGGGGGAGGGGAGGGAAGCCAGGAGGACTGCCGAATGGGGGAGGACCAACGGGGGGGGGGCTCTGGGAAGCCCCCCTCCTCCGGGGAGAATCAGCACCATACATAGTGATTAAGGTGTGCCCAATGGTTTACATCAGGGGCCTCCAAACTTTTTAAAGAAAAGGGCAGTTTACTGTCCTTCAGAAATTAGATAGGCCGGATTGTGCCCCGTGGGAGTAAACAATGCCTGATTTTTGTTGTCAGTGGAGGGAATTATGCCCCATCGGTGTCAGTAGAAGGAATAGTGCTCTGTCATTGGTGTCAGTGGAAGGAATAGTGCCCCATCATTGGTGTCAGTGGAAGGAATAGTGCCCCATTGTTGGTGTCAGTAGAAGGAATAGTGCCCCCGTTATTGGTGTCAGTGGCAGGAATAGTGCCCCATTGTTGGTGTCAGTGGCAGGAATAGTGCCCCATCATTGGTATAAGTGGAAGGAATTGTGCCCCATTGTTGGTGTCAGTGAAAGGAATTGTACCCCATCGTTGGTGTCAGTGGCAGAAATAGTGCACCATTGTTGGTGTCAGTGGAAGGAATTATGCCCCATCGTTGGTGTCATTGGAAGGGATTATGTCTCAAGGGCCACATAAAGGCAAGCAAAGGGCTGCAGTTTGGAGACCACTGGTTTACAGTAATGTTTGTATGAAGTACATATGTGCATATCAAGTCAGTAGAGTGTGATGTAATGAACATTTCATACTCCATGAGCTAGGTTACTTTGAGTAATGGGCACTCCATTTGGTACAAACCATGGAAAAAGTAAAAGGTATTTTCACAGAAGTGGTTTACAGAAATTCCCCAAATTTCTCTCCTGAAGATCAAGGAAAACTTATACGGTAGGTAAATGTACATGTAGGGCATAGCACCAGGTTCACATTAACAGTGACTCCAGCAGAACCTTATAGCCTACCTTCTCTTTGCTCCCATGGGAGAGAAATCAGGTATGGGAGAGGACATGGTTCATGCTCCTTCTTCCCATTTGACATTATTTGTATGTGGCCTATCGAGTACACATTGCTATAATATGGGGGTCCTTAGTCCTGTGCAAGCTTCAAGTTGTGATTTAAAGGTGAGACTAAAGAGAAACCAAGTATAAACTGGGTGTTGGGTTGCCATAAAACGAAAGGGTTCACTTAAAGAGCCTTACTTACAAACCAGCATCTAACTAGCATCTTACTCTTTATAGAATTTGACCAGTGAACATTAGAGGACTACAGTACTTGGACTGTCTCAGCATCCCTCATTAGTATATGTTCTCCATCATATACTGTATTGCTACAACACTAGCTTAGGTCACTACAGAAATGGGTTAAACATCAACCTATTTTATTATCCCAAATACAACATAAATAACACTTATACAACCTTAGGAGCAGAGGGAAATATGTGAAAATGTGCCAAATGATTGTACAAATAACTGTGCAGTACACACATCACGAAAAAAAGTAAAATTCCTTTACAAACTAACTGGATAAAATACAACCAAGATGAGATGTATTCAACAGTTTGCATATTTATAAATAGGTCCCAAAGATTCAGGGACTTTCCTGGTTACTCTGCAGGGTGGAATTGGTATTCTTTAGCAATCCATAAAGAAACAAATGTGTGCATTACAAATATCTTTAATTCCAACGGGACTACAATAACATTCTATATTCTTTTCTTAGGTAATGCTGACTACAGCTGAAGGTTTCTTTCCATACTACAGTGTAGTCTTTTAGCAATAAATAAAATGACTCCAGCTGTTCTTGTGACAGCACCATATTTTTAATTCCCCTGCTGACCTGACCTTGTGCATCCCGGAAATGCAGTCAGTGTGGGGTGAGAAATGTAGTAACCTAATCCTTGTCCTTGTGATTTAGGTATCTGGCATGTTTCATGTTATCAAGTATAAATGGTCTGCCATGACCCTACTCGCATGCATTATTTGCATTAATTTTGCATTAAACAAAAGATTTATATAATTTATTTCATAAGTTTCATATCCTATTTAAACAACACAAAAAATTATGTATTTACAGCACAACTAAAACAAATTAGAACTTTATTCATAATATTTCCATTGCAGATATTCTGGGAAATGACAGATGATTAGGTGGGTGCTACCAGCTGGAGATTGGTAATGTCATAAGCAGAAGTATTTATCGCTAGTACAACACAGATCTTAAAAATGTTGCCAAACATGGTAAAAATAAAAATAAAAAAAAATAAAAAAATAATAAAAAAAAAATGTTGCAGAAACATTTTAATTCAAGTGATCACATCACAGTGGTAAAGTGCAATGTTTTGGGGCCGCGCAGGACTGCATAGTCCTGGAATGTTGCTCTTGTTCACTGTGATGTGATCACTTAATAAATGACTGGATAACATATTCAAGATTCATGGTATGCTGGCGATATATACTCCTGTTTGTGGAGGGTTGTACACATGGGTTCATAGGCAGCAAGCAGGAGAAAAAACAAATAATGAATAAAACCAAACGCAAAGTATGGAATAAAATTGGCCACAGCCCCTTATTATTGGTTTAAAAATAGTATTTCCTATTTATTTATTTTTTTCATTTAAAAGCGACATCCCAGTATAAATAAAAATATTAAACAAAAACCAAAACAGACCCAGTCACTACAACTCAAACCATTCGCACAAATAACAGGAATTAAAAAAATCAACTGTCCCCAAAATCTAGGTGGGTCACAAGACCCAACTGGCATAACACACGCTTGTAGATCACAATTGAAAATATCCAGGCCAATATCTGACAAGTGTATGCCATCACTTCTGTAAAGCTCAGCAACTCCACCCTCTAAGTCTGAATGTCTAAAAGAAAAGTCTTCAACAATGGGCATGAATTTTTGGATGGCCCTGCTAATATGCTTCTTTACTTTTTCCAATGGCCTCAACATAGCGAAATCAAGCCAATAAATACAGACCATTTTATGTGTTGAAAGTCAATCCTGATAGAAAAAAACAAATCAAGGGTCTTTAGCTGACTGATGTTGTTTTCACCTAAATGTAGAAGTAAAATATTGGGGGGGGGGGTTAACATGTGGTAAAGCCTTCCTAGTTCAAAAAACTCCTATAACATACTCCATTTGTCACACCAAATTTTTTTAAATGATCCTGAATGTAAACCTAAATTTCAGAGTGTACACCCTTCTTGATGCTCTTCTCTAAACCCACAATATAAAAGAGTCTCCAACTACCCAGACAATGCAAAATGGAGCTAGAATAGTGATTTAAATAATACCATCAGGGCGATTATATAACTTGTAACTACTAGAATTTCACCTGTCTATTCTCTTAATAGTACTTGCTTCTAAACCAAGTTTGGATGCTTCAATGACTGATCCAATGCCAAAAGAATGGGAAGATAACTTTAAGTAATCTAAATTAAGGAACCTCAAACACGTCTGAAAAACATTATTAAACTGTAACTTGGTTAATGGAAAACCATTCGAATGAATAAAAAGACAATCTCCCAAGTTGGAATGAGTTTTTAAAAAATATTCTTTTAATAGAAAAACAGAACAGATGTCAGAGCCACTGTAAGCATTATAAGAGCCTTTTCCCAACTGATCAGATTTTTGATCTCCTAACAAAAATCCTCAAACACTTTTCTCCACAGTATCCTCCTGAAACCTAAGACCAGACTTACTGTCAGAAACCATGAAATCAGACCGAGACAGAACTACAGTTAAATCACACTTGTTTAATAATAAAAGTAAAAAGAACAAATGTAGTCAAACATAGACAAAGTTCAGTAACCGGAACGGATAGTCAGCCAAGCCAGAAGTCAGGGATCAGTGTAGTGGAACAGCAAACAGGATCTGGAGACAGAAGGGATGTCAGCAAAGCTAGTCTTTAAACAGGAATGCAGGAGATAGTTTCTTGTGATGTGACAAAGGTGAAGGCACAGCTCCTCTGGACTGGATGGCTTAAGTAGGCAGGACTGATGAGCAGGATATGACCAACAGCTGAGTAACTGTGGAGAGAGATGGGAGCTGGCAATCAGCCGACAGCTGAGCGGCCAGCTCAGAAAAGGAAGATCTGAGCCCAGCCCTGACACTTACCATCTTTACCTGCTGGAATGAGCTCAGAGATCTAAAAGGCTGCAAAAAGGCTAAGGAAAAAATTATTTAAATAAAAACAGTTTAAATAATGAGAAACAGAATGTGTTGCATGACACAATCTGGGCAGTATGCAGGAGTAAATGGCTGCCTGTCATCTACCTTAAAATGAACTCTCCTATAACCCTTTATAACTGTGAAAAAGCTATTACAAACTGGCATATTACCTAACTTAAATAAAAAATACACACCAGAGAGATTTTTACTAATGTGAGACCAATAATAATTTTTAAACATTAAATGATTTAAGAATGATTGCACTAAATTCTCAGAAAAAGACAAAGGGTCTTGCTTATTTTAATGTAAAATGTTGGCCATAAAAACCAAGCCTGAAGCCGTGTACACACGGGCGGACTGTATGGCCAACTTAGTCCGTCAGACAATCCGACGGACAGTCCGTCCTATTTTCGAATGAACGGACTTGACCACACACGGATGCACAAACAGTCCGTCGAAAGCTTGCGCGATGACGTGTACAGCACATACGACGGGACTAGAACTAGGAAGTCCAATACACAGCAATGCAACCTTTCACCGTGTAAATCCTTTCTGAGCATGCGCCATACTTAGTCCGTCGAACTAGCCTACTCACGAGCGGATTGTCCGCTGAAACCAAAGTATGACGGACAGTATTACGGAAATTCCGAAATACTTAGTCCGCCAGACTGCACGCTGAAAAAGTCCGCTGAAGCCCACACACAAGCGGACTGTCCGCTGAAATGTGTTTCGACGGACTAAGTTGGCCATACAGTCCGCCCGTGTGTACGCGGCTTGAGAGTAACTTGACCAGGTGGATAGGGCTCTAATAGGCTCTACAATATTATTAAAATCAGCTCCCACTGGTGCTGAGGACATACAACCCAGTGCAGATTTGCCTTTGGCAGTAACAAATGAAAACGCTCCATCTGTGAATGTGAGAGAATCTGCCATCGGCTCCCACTGCTGTCAATCACAGCCAGTAAACTTATGAGAAGAGGGGGGACGGGCCAAGCTGCAGCTCTGTGTATGAATGGACATGCAAAGCTGTGGCTTGGGAATGAGCCTGCTTGGATTCAAAGCAAGCTGCTTGCTCTGTGGGCACTCAGCAGCAGGGAGGGGCCAGGAAAGCTAGTGGGGCACCCAAGAAAAGGAGGATTGGGACTGCTCTATGCAAAAACATTACAGAGAAGGTGAGTATGATGCATTTATTATTTTTTATATATAAAAAAAGCCTTTAGAATCACTTTAATAATGTAAACGTAAAGTACTGGCCCACACTTACTAATTAGTTGCTAGAGGTTACTGAACATCTTTACCACTCATTGATTGCTAGAGGTTACTGCACATACTTACTGCTCCCTGATTGATTGCTTGAGGTTACTGCACATCATTACATCTCGCTGATTGGTTGCTAGAGGTTACTGTCCATCATTACCGCTCATCCATTGGTTGCTAGAGGTTACTGCACATCATTACCACTCACTCACTGGTTGCTAGAGGTTACTGAACATCATTGCCACTCACCTATTGGTTGATAGAGGTTACTGCACACCATTACCACTCACAGATTGGGTTGCTAGAAGTTACTGCACATCATGGTCATTCACTGATTGATTGCTAGAGGTTCCTGCACATTATTACTGCTCACTGATTGGTTGCTAGAGATTGCTACACACCATTTCCGCTCACCCATTAGTTACTAGAAGTTACTGCACACCATTACTGCTCACCCATTGGCCACTAGAGGTTGCTGCACAGCATTACCACTCACTGGTTGGTTGCTAGAGGTTACTGCACACCATTACCACTCACCCATTGGTTGCTATAGGTTACTGCACATTGGCTTATAGAGGTTACTGCACATTATTACTGCTCACTGGTTCCTACAACTCACAGTGCCCCCCTCTGCTAGCTGACAGGAGAAGGGTTAAGTAAAAGAATCCTCACACAGCCCCCTCCTTGTCTTTGATCTCGGCACTGCTGACTGTACCGGAGAAGCAACGGCAAGCAGGGGATCACAGAGCCATCCTGCCTCACTCCCTGTAATGGCTGCTCCAGCCTTGACAGAGGGAGAATCAGGATGAGTGGGCTCCAGCCCATAGCTATGCTTCTCCCCTGTCACAGTGTGACTGTTTGTATCAACCTGGCCAGGAGAGGATGCGGGTAATTGGCTGCACCTGCTATATGGGAAAAATATTTGCGGGCAGCGTGGGTTTAAGGGGCAGCTGCTTTGAGCCCCACAACAATGATTGGGCACTGGGCAGCTTCCCCTTTTGACCCATGTTAAAGATGGCCCTGATCCTTACATTTAAACCCGATATAGACATGTATAAACGCCTAGAGAAAATACTGCCAACTGGCAGTATTCAAGTAGTGATGGCTAAATGGCCCAAAGGAGATTACATTACTTTAAAGTAGCTTATTTTTTCTGATAAAGGAAAGAAGTAAAATTTTTAGCCTATTAACTTTAACATCTGGAAACCTAAATTCCATTTCCATAGTATCGATAGCAATATACACTGTCTTTTCAAGAGCAAGAAGGACACAAAAAATTCTGTATACTAGACAAAATTAATTTAATAAATGAAGACTGCAAATGGAATCAGCTGAGCCCATGAAATAAAGTTGTTCAAATAACGAATAAGAAAAATGGAACCTGACTTTATGGATACTACCCATTCAATAAAGGTAGAAAATTATTCAAAATAGGAGCAGGACAAAGAGCAATCTTGGGAGGCATTTGACAAGCAAAAAGATATCATAAAAACAAAAGGTATCAAAAAAATCCAAAGAAATAAGATTGCAGATTAATAAGTGACCTAAATGCAGACTTTATATCCAATTTAGCTAACAGAATGTTCCTCCCTAGGAGTCTAATTTGAAACAGCATTTTATCAAAAAAATGGTAAAATCCAGATGACAACTCCTCAGATATTTCATTGTTTAAAGTATCACCTTGGGGTAAACACAAAATACATGATGAATGATTCTGTAAGAATCTTGTTGTTTTTTGGGAACTACGCCTAACAGTAATATTCTAAAATGAACAAAAAGGGGGGGGGGGGGTTGCAAAGGAACCACCAATTCTATCTTCATATAGCACTTTAAAAAAAAAAGATCCCTAACTACTCATTCAAATATATTGACAGACTTCAAACTGTTGACAATAATGCAGCCATAACCAGTAGCTTGAAGATTGTGAGCCCAGATGCAAAAGTTGACCCACCACTGACACTGCACGCCAAGATACTCCCATTGCTTGAGTGCCAGTGACAGCAACATCATTGGATATTATGGTGCACAATAACAACCAATGACGGTGTGCAATAAAAAAAAGTTGTGGAGTTCTTCTTATACATAGTAGACCAGGGCTCAAGTCTTGTGGGAACGCATGGGAATGGAGTTCCTATACTTTTTCCACAACAGGAACTCAGTTCCTGTTAGCAGCCGCGTCCTGCAAGACTTTGAAGTATGCTAGCTGTGTGGCAGGTGCTACGCCAGCAGCCTCCGATACAGTTCGCAATAGTAAGTGCCGCACACCAGGGGTGGACTGACCATTCAGGCATTGCCAGTAGGGGGCCCCATGGCAGCTTCCTCTTCGATCTACTTGTCAATCACAGCTAGCTGATGGGTAGATCAGGTCCCTGCTGCTAAGAGATTGTATTTAGTCAGACCTCTCGTGATGCGCTGCTCCCCGCTGGCCCCTCCTGATTTTCTGTCTCCTCATCCCGCCCCCCCAGTCTCCTGCATACTTGCTCTGTGTGTCCCGCTGAATCCCCCCTCCTCTCTCTTCAGTGCCATATGATGAGAGAACCCAGAGGAGGAACACAGCTATTCTGCTCACAGGACATGCAGGGAGAGAGGTGAGCTGAGGGAGGAACATCAGTTTGGAGTGGTAAGCTGTGCACAATACCTGGAAAAGTTTAATGCCAGGAGGGAAATTTATGTGGAAATATGTGAAGGATTGGAATAGCAGAGAGTGTGTGTTGGAGCCCTGCAGAGTTTGCAGCCCCCCAAGCTAACATACATCTCCTAAGCAGGAAGACATCACTGTCTCCCTAAGCATTCTGTCCAGATAATGTGCAGTTAATTTATGACCTTTCTGTTTAACCCTGTGTTATCCAAACTCTGTTCAATGAAAAGTGTAAATTCACCACATAAACACTCTATATACAAAATAAAATTCCCCAAGAAAGATCAGGACATGATGTTCACATTTGTATGGAAGCACAATTGAATGAATGCTGATTATTCAGAGAATTACCGTATTTATGTTTATTGAGGATTGCTTTTGTTTTTTTTATGTACTAACAGTTAAGCTTCATACACACAATACGAAAATTGGATGAAAAATACCACTTTTGAAGTGTTCGTGCATATGAGCGTATAATTTTTTTTTTGGTGGGGGAGTGGATCTTGGGTGGGAGTTCCCACACTTTTTTCCCCAGGACTTGACCCCTGTTGTAGACCCATTTTTTGATGAATGTCTGGTATTGATCTCAGGGGCACCATGCAAAAAAACAAAAAAAGTGTAGGGTCCCCCCCCCAAATTATATTCTAGCTCGCATTAGGTGAGTGGAAATAAACTGAGAGCAAGTATGGAGCCGCATGGGAGGAGTGGGGGCAATCGCCCTGGGTGCAAAATCAAGAGGGGCACAAAATAGTGTCCCAAGTGTGCAGTCACTGAGCCTCAGACTGTCACTCCAAGTTATGTGTGCTCCACCTCCGACCGATCACCACTCTCCACTCAGCCTGGCTCAGTAATGGGTGCCCTGTCAGGGTGATTGCCCAAACCAGCCACTCACATTGCTGTGTGTGACTGTCTGGGCCATGGCTCCCTCGCTTACTATGGATCTCATCTATCCTGTTATGTCTGGCATGGGAGATAGTCCCATAGTACCAGGTAAGTGTGCCCGGCCACCTGCGGTGGTCCGGGAGGGGGGAGGGGGCAGTATGGTGGACTGGATCATTATGGATAGAGCCTACTGTATGGATGGACTGGAGCACACAGCACTGCAGATGAGGAGAAGCAGCCGCAAGTCCATGGTGGCTGGGCCCACAGCCACCAGCACATGCTCGGGGGGGGGGGGGGGTGTTGGAATGGATCATGGATGGAAGATCCCTGGATGGATGTAGCACTGTAGATGAGGAGCCAACAGCCCACCACAATGCTCTGTGAGGGAAGGGGGGTTGGTCAGCGGCATGTGGATGATGCATAGATGGAGGCTGGTTGGATGGAGCACTACAGACTAGGAGAGTCTGCAGATGAGGAGAAGCTGGCCTAGGCCCATAGTGGCTGTCCCACAGCGGTGATTGCAGTCAGTGCAGGCAGCCGTTTGCCACTAGGTCTTGACTCCGCTTCTCTTTGTCTGACGTCCAGCACAGCATATAAGGAGGAGTGAGTATGGAAGTGAGTATGGCATGGAAGGGGGGGAGTGAGTACTCGATTTTGACAGGTACCCATTCACACTTTCCCTCCGACTGCCTAGGAAGTTCTCCTCCCCCCTGCAGTCTTCTGAGGCATGTGACAGTTCCCAGAAAACTGCATCCATCATTCATGATGCACAGTGCTGCTCCCGCATGCGCCGTGGGCACCCGGCTGTGAAGCTGCAAGCTGTCACATCCAGGTGCCTATAGTAAAGATGCCGGCACAGAGGAAAAAAGACAGCAGATGAAACTGACTATGGTGAGCACACCATTGGATTGTAGGACAGGTGAGTGGCAGCTGCTACAGTCAGCAGCTACGTTTTTGTAGCTGCTGACTTATTTTTTTTCACAGAAGACTGGAACTCCTCTTTAACAAGGCAGCAATGATGTTCACGGTGCCTATAGTAGCCAATCATATTTTATCCTTATTTTATTTATCACAGTCAGATCAATATAATATGATTGCTGGTATTGGTTATTTAAATAAAAAGTTAAAAAAAATAACCAATATCAACAATCGGCAATCTTTCATTGACCTGACTGTGAGAAAAAAAATAAGGGTAAAATATTATAATTTATTAGGACGTGTTTAGGAGTGGAATTAGGGGTGGGGTAACTGGTGGCGAGTAACTCTTAAGGCCTGGCTAGTAGCTCAGGACCTGAAATTTTGAGCTCTGTACTAGATCATTATCCACACATGTAGCCTGGCTGATTAAGAAATGTGAGGGGGCCACAAGCATTCATCCTAGCATTCCTGAACTATACCAGGCCAGATGCCTTCAACATGGGGAGGGTACCTTTCCAGGGGGGGCCCTTTCAAATCATCTTGTCCCTATGTTTATGATGATTTACAAAAAACAAAAGTATATGCAGCGCTGGTATTTTCAATATAGATGCTATTATTTTTGTAAATTTAAGTTTGTCTGAAGCTGCAGTTTGGCTCAGACTAATTATACTAAAGTTCTGGTTTCTGTACCAGTTTAGCTGGGTTGTGTTAGTTTCCACTTGACCGTGGGTGTCGCTGTCACCACCGGTAGGTTTTGGAAATGCAACAGGCTAAATGCATTGGGTACTCCTTTTACTCAGAAACAGCCCAGTGGGAGTGGTTCACCTGCTGTGCATTCTGGGTAAGGGTACTTAAGATACAGGCGCCATATTCTTGGGGTTCGTTATCCCAACCTCATGGCCTTCCTGGCCTAGGGTGTGTGCTGCCTTACTTTATGTCTCGGGGCCGGCTGGCCCGAGGTTTCGCAACTGAAAGGTAGGCCCAGAAGTATTGGGGCCTACTGACCCAGGGGTGGTCCTGTGGTGTCTTGCCTGCGGGGAGAAGCCAAGCGACTGGAGGATCCAGGGGAGGTCTTTTTCAGGAGAGGACCGAGCAACAAGGCTGGTATCTCTGGAAGAGCCTGGAGACTCAGTTGGAGGACGCATCCCGGGTCACCTACCACACAGTACCGCTGGATTGGCTGAAAGAAACTGTTAGCCCTTATACACACGTTCGGAGATTCCGACAACCAAATCCGTCGGATTTTGTCCGACGGATCTTGTCCGAAACTGTTGCATACACACGGTTGGACAAAGTTGTCGGAAAATCCGATCTTTCAGAACGTGAGGACGGAATTTCATTATGATGGGACTACGTTCAGGCTAGTAGCCAATAGCTTTGATGTAGGAATTTGATCTGAGCATGCGTGGCACTTTGTCCGATCGGAATTCTCTACACATGATCGGATTATGTCCGATCTGAGCATTTTGTCGGAAAATATTTACGGTAAGTTGGAAAATTTGGTCCGACGGAAACAGTCCGACGCAGACCACACACGACAAAATGCTCCGATCTGACACATTCCGACGGAATCTCCGACCGTGTGTACAAGGGCTAACTGTGTGATAGCTCTTTAATTTTACAAGTTAAGGGTTGTGCTTTCCTGTGGCAGAGGATTGCACAATGATTCAGTAGAATTGACAAGTCTGTGGCAGAGACTTTGTCCGAGCATCTCATCGGCTGCTAGATCAGTGAGAGAGGCCTATCCAGTGGTTGCCAGATCCAGCCTTGGGAAGCTGTTTGTCCTCTGGATCAAGGAAATAACTTTAACCCCCAATTACAAGGTACCTGAATCCCCCTTAACCCTCTATCCCTCTATTGCAAAATTCATGTTCTTTCAGATAAATCTTTGGAAAAAGGACTGTGTAGTGTTGGAGCTAACATTTTTTAATCCACTCTACAACGGGACCCCTAGGACGAACACAGTGAACAGGTGAGGTAATGGTAAGCCCAACAAAAACCAGCAGCTCCTTCGGTGGTTAGTGCTACATATATAAACCCAAAAGCAAAATTTTGATTTATTGCAGCTTGTCAATCTCTAACTAGTTTGCCTCTTTGGAAATAATGGTATGTCTAAAGAGTGAACAGTTTAAAACAAGCTTGAGGCTGCAATAGGGACAATGGGTAGGGGTGAGCTGGGTGTTGAGTCGAATGCATGTTAGACTCGAACACCGGCTGTTCGCCCGTTCGGTGAAGCCAGAACTTTGTGGGGCGTTCACTCCATATTCATGTGACGCTCACGGCCCACAATACACTGCGCCATTGCAGTGCATTGCTGGCTGATGATTGGCCAAGCATGCACTGTGACCCACATGCTTGGCCAATCACAGCGCCGGCAGTGAGGAGAGCCATAATTGGCCACAGGCAGGATGCCTGTGGCCAATTATAGCTCAGGGGGTTTAGTACAGGCCCCACACTATATAAGGCCGCCTGCGCGGCGGCCTTGTGTAGTGTGTTTCGGCGTTCAGAGAGATAGGATAGGCAGGGACAGCGTCTTCTTTTCTTGTGATTGAAGGTAGCGCAGTTAGAGTTAGTGTATTGTGTCTCCTGCACAGTATACACCTGAAGCTACCTCCAATTTATGGTGTTGTTCTGTTTCTATACCACAGGCATCTGCAGCAGTTACAGTGGGTGTTTTGTGCCTCCTGCACAGTATACACCTGAAGCTACCCCCAATTGCTAGTGTTGTTCTGTTCCTATACCACAGGCATCTGCAGCAGTTACAGTTGGTGTATTTTGCCACCTGCACAGTATACACCCGAAGCTACCCCCAATTGCTGGTGTTGTTCTGTTCCTATACCATAGGCAGCTGCAGCAGTTACAGAGGCCTCCTGCAATATATACACCTGAAGTAGGGATGAGCTTGATGTTCGAGTCGAACATACGTTTGACTCGAACATCGGCTGTTCGCACGTTCGGCGAATACTGAACGTTATGGGCCATTCGCGCCAAATTCGTTTGGCGCTCACGGCCCACAATGCACTGCGACATCGCAGTGCATTGCTGGCTCATGATTGGCCAAGCATGCACTGTGACCCCGCATGCTTGGCCAATCACAGCGCTGGCAGCGGGGAGAGCCATGATTGGCCAAAGACCGGATGCCTGTGGTCAATCATAGCTCAGGCTGTATAGTACACACCCCATACTATATAAGGCCGCCAGCGTGGCGGCCTTGTGTAGTGTGTTGGCGTCTGTAGGAGTTAGTGGGTGTTCTCTGTGTACCTTCAACACAGTATACACCGTTCGTTATCGGCCGATTTAGCGTTCTTGCTCTTCTGTAATTGAGCTTTTAGCAATCTGCAGGAGTTTGTGGGTGTTGTCTGCGTGCCCTGACCGCACTATACACCATTATATCCACCTATATAGCTAGCTATATTGCTCTTCTGTAATAGAGCTTTCAGTCAGTTGTAGGAGATTGTGCGTGCTGTCTGCGTGCCCTGACCGCACTATACACCATTATATCCACCTACTGTGTATAGCTAGCTATATTGCTCTTCTGTAATAGAGCTTTCAGTCAGTTGTAGGAGATTATGCGTGTTGTCTACGTGCCCTGACCGCACTATACACCATTATATCCACCTATATAGCTAGCTATATTGCTCTTCTGTAATAGAGCTTTCAGTCAGTTGTAGGAGATTGTGCGTGTTGTCTGCGTGCCCTGACCGCACTATACACCATTATATCCACCTATATAGCTAGCTATATTGCTCTTCTGTAATAGAGCTTTCAGTCAGTTGTAGGAGATTGTGCGTGTTGTCTGCGTGCCCTGACCGCACTATACACCATTATATCCACCTATATAGCTAGCTATATTGCTCTTCTGTAATAGAGCTTTCAGTCAGTTGTAGGAGATTGTGCGTGTTGTCTGCGTGCCCTGACCGCACTATACACCATTATATCCACCTATATAGCTAGCTATATTGCTCTTCTGTAATAGAGCTTTCAGTCAGTTGTAGGAGATTGTGCGTGTTGTCTGCGTGCCCTGACCGCACTATACACCATTATATCCACCTATATAGCTAGCTATATTGCTCTTCTGTAATAGAGCTTTCAGTCAGCTGTAGGAGATTGTGGGTGTTGTCTGCGTGCCCTGACCACAGTATGCACCATTATCCACCTATATAGCTCTTCTCTAATTGAGCCATCTGCCATCTGCAGGAGTTAGTTGGTGTTGTGTGCCTCCAGCACAGCACAGTATACACCAGTATCTACCCTTTAATTCCTGTTCTATAATAAAGGCATCTGCAAGAGTTAGTGGGTGTTCTGTGCCTGCAGCACAATATACACTACCCAATTGCTGGTTTTCCCATCTCCCTTCAGGCCTTTACCATGTCTGGAAGGCCAACAAGGAGAGGTAGACAGGCACGAGCCGATAAAAGAGGGCAAGCAGGCTCTGTGTCTAGAGACAACAGTGCTGGTCGTGGACGCGGTGCATCGTCATCATCAGCACGTGGTCATGGGACACGCTTGTCCTTATTTTCGGCAGCTGGACGTGTTGAGCCGCATCATGCTGAAGACTTGGTAGAGTGAATGTCCAAGCCCTCTTCATCCTTCTCATCCTCTCTCACCCAGGCTCAGGGTACTAGCAAAGCAGCTGCCAACGCATCGTCTTCCCTCCTCTCAATGTCATCATCAGTGACTCCTTCCCTAGACCCACCACGTCCTCCTGAGGAGTCCCCTGAACATTTGAGCACAGTGTTGGGTACATGCTCCAGGAGGATGCCCAGTGTTTTGTAGGCTCTGATGATGATACTCAGCTAGAGGAAGGCAGTAGCATGAGCGCAGAGAGAGGGGATGCTCAAGAAGGACAGCAATCTGGCAGTCATGTTCCACAAGCTGCAGCATACTGCCAGGTTTGCTCCATCGATGAAGAGGGAGGGGATGATGAGGGCACTGACTCCACGTGGGTGCCTGGTAGGAGAGAGGAGGAGGAGGAGGCACATGTCCAAAGAGGCAGGATGCCCTCCGGGGGCCAGCTTAGGGGCAGCACACCGACTGAATCACACCGCAGAGCTCCGCCTGTGCAGGGCGCTGCCTCTGTGCGTTATTCTAAAAGTTCTTTGGTGCAGGCCTTTTTTGAGACAAGTGTATCAGATCGCACCTCTGCTATTTGCAACATATGTCTCAAGCGTATCTCGCGTGGCCAAAACATCAGCCGCTTGGGCACCACATGCTTGACCAGACATATGTTGACCTGCCATGCAGCTCGTTGGCAAGCGTACCTCAAAGACCTCAAGTCCTTAACCTGGTGGTGCAGCGGTTCTTGGGCAGGTACCCGGGCTTACAGGATGTCCTGAAGCAGGCCAGGAAAGTCTGTGTGCATTTCCGCTGATCATTTAATGCCTGTGCTCGGCTGGCTGAGCTCCAAAAGGAGTTGAACCTGCCCAAGAACCGCCTTATATGTGACATGCCCACCAGGTGGAACTCAACGTTGGCCATGCTGCAGTGGCTGCACACGCAGCAGAGGGCAATCAATGAGTACCTGTGCGACTACGGCACCAGGACATGGTCAGGGGAGCTCGGTTTTTTCTCACCACGCCAGTGGGGCATGATCAGGGATGCATGCACTGTCCTGTCACCGTTTGAGGAGGCCACAAGGATGGTGAGCAGTGACATTGCATGCATCAGTGACACTGTACCTCTTTTCCACCTGTTTGAGCATACGCTGCATGGAATAATGGACAGGGCACTTGAGGCAGAACAGAGGCAGGAAGAGGAGGACTTCCTTGCCTCTCAAGGCCCCCTTTATCCAGACAGTGTTCCTGCTGTCCCACCCATCACACAGGAAGAGGAGGAGGAGGATGATTGTGTCAGCATGGATGTGGAGGCTGGCACACAGCATCAGCAGCAGCAGCAGCAGTCTTGTAGGGATGATTTACAGTCCCAAGAAACCCATGGACTTGTACGTGGCTGGGAGGAGGTAGCTGCGGATCAGGTTGTCCTTAGTGACCCAGAGGACTCCGGACCAAATGCCTCAGCTAACCTATGCTGCATGGCCTCCCTGATCCTGCAAAGTCTGTGGAAGGATCCTCGTATTCTTCAGATTAAGGAGAGGGACCATTACTGGCTGGCCACTCTCCTTGATCCACGGTACAAGGGTAAGGTTGCTGACCTTATCTTGCCATCGCAGAGGGAGCAAAGGATGAGACATCTCCGGGAGGCCTTGCAGAAAGGTCTGTGCAACGCGTTCCCAGAGACTGGGAGGTTACAAACTCCTGGTCCTGGACAACGTGTTGCTGAGGCATCGGTCAGAAGGAGTGGTGGAAAAGGTGGCCGTCTGACCGATGCGTTTGGACAATTTTTTAGTCCGCAGCCCCAAGGTATGATCGGTTCCAGCAACCATTGCCAGCGTCTGATTTACATGGTGCAGGAATACCTAGGGGCAAGGTCAGACTTGGACACCTTTCCCACCGAAAATCCTCTGGCTTACTGGGTCTTGAGGATGGATCACTGGCCAGAGCTTGCACAGTATGCAATTGAGCTACTGGCCTGTCCTGCATCCAGCGTTCTTTCGGAACGCACCTTCATTGCTGCTGGTGGCTTTGTTACCGATCACAGGGTGTGCCTGTCCACTGACTCGGTTGATCGACTGACCTTCATAAAGATGAATCAGTCTTGGATCACCCACAGCTACCAAGCACCTGAAGCTGATGTAACCGAATAATTTTTTTAAAAATATCACATCCCTTCAAGACTGCTTATGCTGATGCTGAGTGACTGTCCTGTTATGTTGATTGTCTATCCTCTTCCTCCTCCGCTGATATGTTGGAAGAACATTTTTGGTTCTGGGTGATGCCACCAGCCCAATTTTTCAGTCCCTGTTTAACAGGGGCGTTTAATTACAATTTTTGATGCAATGTTTTGCAGCAGGGCTCATTCCTGCACCACAACTAGAGTATATGGGAGAGGTTGCAGTGTCGTGGCACCAGCACCAGTGCCTAAGGCCCAATTTTTCAGCCCCTGTTTAACAGGGGCGTTTAACCACTTGCTTACTGGGCACTTAAACCCCCCTCAGTCCCAGACCAATTTTCAGCTTTCAGCGCTGATGCACTTTGAATGACAATTGCGCGGGCATACAACACTGTACCCAAATGAAATTTTTATCATTTTTTTCCCACAAATAGAGCTTTCTTTTGGTGGTATTTAGTTACAGCTCGGAGTTTTATTTTTTGCTAAACAAACAAAAAAAGATGCAAAAAAAAAAAAAAATCATGTTTTAATAGTTTGTTATAAAATTTTGCAAACGGGTCATTTTTCTCCTTCATTGAAGTGCGCTGATTAGGCGGCACTGATGGCTGCATTGGTGGGCACTGATGGGCTGCATTGGTGGGCACTGATAGGCTGCACTGGTGGGCACTGATAGGCTGCACTGGTGGGCACTGATAGGCATAGTTAAGGCGGCACTAATAGGCACAGATAAGGCGGCACCGATGGGCACAGATAAGGCGGCACTGATGGGCAAAGATGGGCACAGATAAGATGGCATGGATGGGTGGCACGGATAAGTGGCACGGATGGGTGGCACGGATGGGCACTGATAGGTACCACTGATAGATGGGACTGATGGGCACTGATAGGTGGCACTGATAGGTGGCTCTGATAGGTGGCACTGCTGGGCACTGATGGGCGGCACTGCTGGGCACTGATGGGCGGCACTGCTGGGCACTGATGGGCGGCACTGGGGTGCAGCACCTTTGAGGCACATTGTGGGCACTGTGGGTGGCACTGTTGGTGGCACTGCTGGATGGCACTGTGGGTGGCACTGTGGGTGGCACTGTGGGTGGCACTGTGGGCACTATGGACACTGCTGGGTGGCACTGATGGGGGCACTTACTTTTATTCAGGATGGCACTGCGGTGGGCAGGTGGGCACTGGCAGGGGGCAGGTGGTCAGCTGTATTGCTGGCCGTGATCGGGACTGATGTCCCGATCACGGCCGCCGGTGATCGGCTTTTTTTTTCTCTCCTCGCGCTGTCAGCGCGAGGAGGAATAATAGCCGATTACCGGCTCCGTTCTATCACATGATCAGCTGTCATTGGCTGACAGCTGATCACGTGATAAGGGGTCGGGATCGACCCCTTGCACGGATCGGTGATCAGGCGAGTCTCACGGACTCGCCGATCACAGAGCGCGCCGCGCGCGCCCTGAGGGCCGCGCGCAGGCCGCTCGTACCCGGGACGACGTCAATAGACGTAGTCCCGGAAAAGTAGATCCGCGCTAATGCCGTCATTTGGCAATAGCGCGGATCCCAAGTGGTTAATTACAATTTTTGATGCAATGCTTTGCAGCAGGGCTTATTCCTGCACTACAACTAGAGTATATGGGAGAGGTTGCAGTGTCGTAGCACCAGTGCCACCAGCCCAATTTTTCAGCCCCTGTTTAACAGGGGCATTTAATTACAATTTTTGATGCAATGCTTTGCAGCAGGGCTCATTTCTGCACTACAACTAGAGTATATGGGAGAGGTTGCAGTGTCGTAGCACCAGTGCCACCAGCCCAATTTTTCAGCCCCTGTTTAACAGGGACGTGTAATTACAATTTTTGATGCAATGCTTTGCAGCCGGGCTCATTCCTGCACTACAACTAGAGTATATGGGAGAGGTTGCAGTGTCGTGGCACCAGCACTAGTGCTTAAGGCCCAATTTTTCAGCCCCTGTTTAACAGGGGCATGTAATTACAATTCTTGATATAATATTTCACAGCAGGGCCCGTTCCTGTGCCCACCGAGAGTAACTGTGAGGACTTATAGTGTTGTGGCACCAGCACCACAACCACCAAAGGCCCAATTTTTCTACCACTGTTCAACAATGGCATGTAATTACAATTCTTGATATAACCGTTCACAGCAGGGCGCTCCAGCGCCCACCAAGAGTCACTTTGAGGGCTTACAATGTTGTGGCAACACCATACTTTCAAACATCCAACTTACAAATGTCTCCTACTTGCAAACGGAAGGAGACAACAGGAAGTGAGATGAAAAAAGACGGTCGGCAAAACAAATTATACAGGGGTGATAGCCCTTCCCTATGTTTTCCAAAAAGCTTAAAAATTGATTTTTTGACTGGAGCTACACTTTAAAAATGTACCAGTTCAAAATTACAAACAGATTCTACTTAACACAACAAACCTACACAGTCCCTGTCTTGTTTGCACCACCTGTATACTGCTTTTCTGAGTATATAGGGCCTGGGGGCCCCACGTCTTTCCTTTTTTTTAACTTGGGTACGGGGTTCCCCTTAATATCCGTACAAGACCCAAAGGGGCTGGTAATGGGCAGGGGGGCTACCCATGCCATTTTTCTCAATGATTTTCATCCATATTGTCGGAACCAGATATTACATTAAAAACGCAAGCAGTTTTAAATGACTTTTTTTCCGTTAAATGTCATTTTGTGCAAGGACTGTTCTAAACACGGAAAACACGTGGCAGTTCACAGGCATACTATAGACAGCCCCCGGGCACGATATTTAAAGGAATATTTCACTTTTTTTTTTCACTTTAATCGTCATTAAAATCAGTGCTCCCGCCAAAACTGCCATTTTTAAAAACATTTTAGGCATTGACCCATGTTCCCTGGGGCAGGAGCCAGGTCCCCAAACCCTTTTTAGGACAGTATCTTGCATATTAGCCATTCAAATTAGCACTTTTTATTTCGAACGTAGACTTCAATGGGGTTCTAAAGTTCGTACGAATTTGCAGTCCGTTTGAAAGTTCTGATGCGAACCGAACCGGGGGGTGTTCGGCTCATCCCTAACCCGAAGCAACCCCCAATTGCTGGTGTTGTTCTGTTTCTATACCACAGGCATCTACAGCAGTTACAGTTGGTGTATTGTGCCACCTGCACAGTATACACCTGAAGCTACCCCCAATTGCTGGTGTTGATCTGTTCCTATACCACAGGCAGCTGCAGCAGTTACAGTGGGTGTATTGTGCCGTCTGCACAGTATACACCTGAAGCTACCCCCAATTGCTAGTGTTGTTCTGTTCCTATACCATGGGCAGGTGCATCAGTTACAGTTGGTGTATTGTGCCACCTGCAGAGTATACACCCAAAGCTACCCCCAATTTCTGGTGTTGTTCTGTTCCTATACCACAGGCAGCTGCAGCAGTTACAGTGGGTGTATTGGGCCTCCTGCAGAGTATACGCCTGAAGCTACCCCCAATTGCTGGTGTTCTCATCTCCCTGCAGGCCATTAGTATATCTAGAAGGCCAACAAGGAGAGGCAGACAGTCACGAGCCAGTAAAAGAGGGCAAGCAGGCTCTTTGTCTAGAGCCAACAGTGCTCGTCATGGATGCGGTGCATCGTCATCAGCACGTGGCCATGGGACATGCGTGTCCTTATTTTCGGCAGCTGGACGTGTTGAATCGCAACATGCCGAAGACTTGGTAGAGTGAATGACCAAGCCCTCCTCATCCTCCTCATCCTCTCTCACCCAGGCTCAGAGTACTGGCAAAACAGCTGCCAACACGTCCTCTTCCCTTGTCTCAATGTCATCAGTCACTCCTTCCCTAGACCCACCATGTCCTCCTGAGGAGCAGTGTTGGTCATATTACTTTAAAAAAGTAATTAGTTAAGTTACAAATTACTTCTCCCAAAAAGTAATTGCGTCAGTAACTCAATTACTGCATTGGAAAAGTAATTAGTTACTCAGCAAAGTAACTGTGACTTTTTTAAATATTCTATAATGCAATTACGTTCTATAACATCTTTAATATCAAAGATGTTTATATTAACTGATTGAAGAATAAAAACACTATATACAGTATTTTAGAACATTTGGTATTTATTTGAACCCAAATGTTGAGGGGGGCAGCAGTGGTACTTGAGGGGTGGCAGCAGTGGTACTTGAGGGGGTGGCAGCAGTGGTACTTGAGGGGGTGGCAGTGGTGGTACTTGGGGAGGTGGCAGCGGTGGTACTTGGGGGGGGGGCTGTGGTGGTGGTGTACTTGGGGGGGTGGCAGTGGTGAAACCCCGTGACCACGTCCCATAGTGACGAAACGCGTAGGGAGGAGGAGCGACGTCCTGACGCCATCAGCTCACGTGTTTGTTTGCGTAAGTATTGGGCGCTACGGCTCGAATCTGCTATGTGACTTGTTTAAACAACATCTCTGTAAGTGCGCAATCTGTCTTTTATTTTGATTAAAAATCATTTGGGTTTTATACTATTGCGAGTTTTATTTTTTATGAAAACCGGTGAGAGGGAGTTTGTCTGGAGGCTGGGAGAAGTAACGGGTTCCTGCATCCTCTTGTATCCACTTGCGAATACCCTGGACTGGGGGAATCAGTCACTTGTGCTGCATGGTTCTCTGTAATAAGGAACCATACATCTTTGGTAAGCGGCAGTAATATCTATGGTGGAGGTTGTGCACTTTTCACACTAATTCCGGATGGTTTTGCTGTCACCATATCACCGTGGAGTTTTTGGAAATAGATATTATTTTTAAGGTATTTATGGACACTTTAACACTTTTTATAATCTTTTTATCACTTATAATTATGTTTTATTAATATATCAAGTCAATTGGTTATTTGGAAAAATATCCCTTTTTTCTCTTTGTTCATTGTTCACACTGCATCAGAGTAATCCATTATCATTTATGGTGTTTTCACGAACAATATTGATGTATATTTGCTATCTTCATTGATACAGCAAAAATTACTTTCATGTGATTTAATTTTTTTACACAGGATTGACTAATTATTAAGTAATTTTTCAGAGTTTTCCACATTGGTGTAATTTTGTTTATAGTAATAATTTTTATTTTTTTAGCGCAACCCACTCTTTTTTCTTTTAGACATCAATGAGTACCTGTGCGACTACGGCACCAGGACAGGGTCAGGGGAGCTCGGTTTTTTCTCACCACGCCAGTGGGGCATGATCAGGGATGCATGCACTGTCCTGTCACCGTTTGAGGAGGCCCAAACCCTTTTTAGAACAATAACTTGCATATTAGCCTTTAAATTTAACACTTTTTATTTTGAACGTTCGAGTCCTATAGACTTTAATGGGGTTCTAAAGTTCATATGAATTTTCTGTCCGTTCGAAGGTTCTGATGCGAACCGAACCGGGGGGGCGGGGGGTGTTCGGCTCATCCCTAACAATGGGCTTGTTTGCCTTTTCTCTGTGAGCTCTGGGCTACTGGGAGCTTGGGATCACAACAACTAATGTCACAAATGCAAGCGGGAAGGAGGAGATTAGAGAACATTCGTTCATTTATCTTTTCAGACGTGAGAACTGGCAGCACTCAGCTGCTTTGAGCATTTCTGGTTCAGAGCTGTCAAAACCCTGGCTAAAAAGCCAGATAGTTAAGCTGGCCATACACCTATAGATTATCTGCAGATTTTCTATGGTTAGATGGAAAAAGTGTGAGATTCCTCCATCCACACAGTTTAGAGAAATCTGTTGCACGTTTTCCATCTAACCATAGAAAATCTGCAGATAATCTATAGGTGTATGGCCAGCTTTACACAGCGGATCTACCACACTCCTGTGCTCGGTTGGTTGCAATGCAGGGCAAAGGAGATATTAGGGTTCTAATAGACCGATTGGGGTTGATTTACTGAAACTGGAGAGTGCAAAATCTTGTGCAGCTTTGCATAGAAACCAATCAGTTTCTAGAGTTTTATTGTTGAAGCTTAATTTAACAAGCTGAAGTTAAAAGCTGATTGGCTACCATACACAGCTGAACCAGATTTTGCACTCTCCAGTTTTAGTAAGTCAACCCCATAATATCTCCATAAAGAGGACCTGTCACTTGCCAGTTAGCCCCCATGTGATATCAATAAGTAAAGTAAGTAAATAAATAAAAAAGTGTAAAAAATAAAAAAAAGATGATACATTTAGGCCGGGTTCACACTATAGCGATGCGGGAACGCCGCGAATCCGCGGCGTTTACCCGCATCGCACAACTCCCGCCGGCAGTTCACACTGCCCTATGCGGACGGCTGGGAGTGTCAATGTTATGTTAATGACACCTCCAGATCCGTCGGGATATTGCAGTGCGATCTGCCGACTCGCACAGGAATCGGATCGCATGGTGTGAACCCCCATGCGATCCGATTCTGTTGCGGACCCAAAAAAGGGTCCCGTGCGAGTTTGCTGCGGGAGCGCTGCGAATTCAGCCATACTATCTGTATGGCTGAACTCGCATCGCTACGGAGATCGGATGTGATTTGCTGTGCGAATCACATCCGGATCTCCCCCCGCAGCGGTGTGAACCGGGCCTTAAAAAGAAAAGCACCACTCCCCATCCACACACATGAATACAAATGTGCACATTGGGTGTGTTATTTTAAAGGGGGCTGCCAGATTTTGATAAGTTTGATAAGTGGTACGCAGACACACACAGGGCTAGATTTGCTAAAACTGGTGCAGCTGTGTATGGTAGCCAATCATCTTCTAATGTTACATTGTTTAATTAAAGTGATACTAAAGTCTAGTTTTTTTAACCGCTTGCCGCTCAGTGCACAACGATATACGTCGGCAGAATGGCACAGCTGCGCAAATGGGCATACCCATATGTCCCGTTTAAATCACGCGCCTCCATGTCTGCCAGGGGCCCACGATTGTGACACGGAGAGGCAGAACGGGGGGGATGCCTATGTAAACAAGGCATTTCCCTGTTCTGCCTAGCAACATGACAGGGATCTACTGCTCCCAGTGATTGGGAGCAGTGATCTCTGTCATGTTCTAGTGAGCCCATCCCCCCTACAGATAGAACAGACTGAGGGAACAAATTTAACCCCTTGATCGCCCCCTAGTGTTTAACCCCTTCCCTGCCAGTGACATTTACACAGTAATCAGTGCATTTTTATAGCACTGATCGGTGTATAAACGTCAGTGGTCCCAAAATAGTGTCAAATGTGTCTGATATGTCCACCACAATGTCGCAGTCATGATAAAAATCGCAGATGATCACCATTACTAATAAAAAGAAATGAATAATAAAAATGCCATAAATCTATCCCCTATTTTCTAGACGCTATAACTTTTGCGTAAACCAATCAATATAAGCTTATTGCGATGTTTACTGCTTATTGTGAGAATACATATCGGCCTAAACTGAGGAAGAAATTATTATTTTTTTTTTTTGGGGGACATTTATTATAGCAAAAAGTCAAAAAATATTGCTTTTTTTTCAAAATGTTTAGCTTTTTTTTGTTTATAGCGCAAAAAATAAAAACTGTAGAGGTGATCAAATACTATTAAAAGAAAATTTGTGAGAAAAAAAGGACATCAATTTTGTTTGGGTGCAATGTCGCAGCACCGTGCAATTGTCAGATAAAGCGACGCAGTGCCGTATCACAAACAATGCTCTGGTCAGGAAGGGGGTAAATCTTTCCAGGGCTGAAGTGGTTATAATTAAAAATAACAAACATGTCATACTTACCGGCCTGTACAGTGGATTTGCACAGAGCAGCCCAGAACCTCCACTTCTTTGGTCCCTCGTTGGTGCTCCTGGCCCCTCTCTTCTGTTGAGTGACCCCACAGCAAGCAACATGCTATGAAGGCACCTAAGCCGAGTGGCAGCTCCATGTATCCATTCAGACACAGAGCTGTGGCCCAGCCCTGCTCCCTTTCTCTTCTCATTGGCTGACTGACTTTGATTGACAGCAGTAGGAGCTAAAGGCTCCATATTGCTTTCTCAGCCAATGAGGAGGGGAGTCCCAGGCAGCCAAGACACTCCTACAACATCACTGGATCTAAATGGGACTCAGATAAGTATTAGGGGGGCTAAGAGTGGCTGCTGCACACAGAAGGCTTTTTATCTGAATGCATTCTATGGAAAAAAAAACCTTCTGCCTTTACAATCACTTTAAGCTTTGGCAATAAAACCTGAAAGCTGGTTTCTATGCAGAGCTCCACCAGATTTTGCACCCTGCAGTTTTAGTAAATAACCCCCACGGTCCTTTATTAGAAAAAACCCACAGCAGTGACAAAATCTTTTATTTAAAAAAAATATAAATCCATAAGCCTAGATTCAATGCATTTTTGTAGTACTTTTATGCAAGTTTTTGATTCATTATCATACAGGGATGGCCCATCTATTAAGGGTACCCAAACAGAGCTTTCTTTTGGTGGTATTTAATCACCTAATTTTTTAATATCTTTTGCGCTATAAACAAAAAAAGAGTGACAATTATGAAAAAAAATACAATATTTTGTACTTTTTGCTATATTCGAATGTGAGTAAAAGGAAGAAGAACCGCACAATCCCTAAAATTATATAATAAGAATAATAGTGATTACAGTGCAATATCACCTATCACATGCATAAAATAAACTCCATGTGAGAAGAAAAAAATTAACACTAAGTATAATATGGTGTCACATATTACATCTGTTGTGAATCACAAAAAATATTATATAACATTCATATCTACAATTGATACAAAACAGTGCAAAATATATTGTGCATATACTTCAAAACAAAACATAAGCTAGCCAAATAAATATTTAAATGTGTCCTTTTCTTATAGTCCTTGAAATGAATCCAGAAGAATAGATTGTAGAAAAACACCACGTGTCACATCTAGTAACCTTGACTTCCTGATTCGTATTCCAAATCACGAGGCATGCTATAGTGCACCACCACCAGAAATTAAAATTGGCTCCTTACCAGACATCCTAACATGATACGCTTCAAGGGGTCAGGCCAGATCATTTATGTGCCTTAATCCTCCAACAAAGCTCCACCCTCATCCAAACCACAATTCGAAGGCATTCAAATATATTCAAAATGGACGGTCCACCATAAGAGGGAAAAGAAAAGCGCTCCAAATAGTGTAAAACCATTTATTAAAATTGTAAAATAATAAAAAAACACACTTACAAGATTACTGTAAGGTAAGGCATGTCACAATGGAAAGCATCGGCCGAATGCAAATCTCCAAAGATGTATCCTTATTCCAGCTGGTAATTTGAGGCAAAAAGTAGCGTGTCACACTGCCCTACGCGTTTCGTGATATATCACGTCGTCTCCGGGTACGGGTGACACGCCATTCTGCCCCTTCTTTATATAATATAATGTGGTCCACGCCTCCTCCTCCGTGTAGAGCCCAGGCCTCGTTCTCAATTTCGCGACGGAAATGACGCGCATGCGTCAGAATTAGTTGCCCAATGACCATATTCAAAATAATCTATTGGCCAAAAGTGGATCAGTTTGCCACCATATTAGAAAACCCAAACCAGACCTCGCACCTGATATCCTATCGGAAGCGAAGTCAACATGGTTACGAGGGCGGAAGTGACGCACACAGGTGTCATCGCCCACGTAACCAATCGCGAATGCGGAAGTGACGCACACAGGTATCATCGCCCGCGCAACCAAACGCTCACAGGCGTCACTGCTCGCGCGACCAGTCATGATCAGTGAACCACCAGCCAATCGCTGATGGCTCACTGTCATCCGTAGGGCAAAAGCCAAGCCTCACTATTGGCTAACGCCAGAGCCAACAAGAGCACATAGGCCAAGCCTCACTACTAGTGCCCACCGGGAAGCCAAGGCCCTTATGTGTGCCACTAATGTCGCACCTCTCCACTCAATCATCCCGATAGGAACAACTCGAGAGGAGATAAAAGGAAAGAAGCACAAAAAGCTTCAATGCATGCCAATAAATGCCGGGTGGTGCCACTGGAGGAAGAAGCCTGTCACAACAACCCATGCAAACGTACAAAACTCTGGTATTGACACCAAATCCAGTGACATCCAAATAAAATATAAGGATGCCCATGGACTATTAATGAACAAAAATGATCACAGTCCAAACATTTCTATTTGAATAAAATGGTACAAATCATATAGATGCTCAAATAAAATTAAAACCACACAGTAAATTGAAATTGAAACAAAATGCATTCAAATTCCTAAAAATTGTGTGTTCCCACAAATCAAAATGACACTATTCAGGACACTATATCAGTAATTGTCAGAGTATGATGTAAGTACATGTTCCTAATAGCAGAGATACCTAAAGGGGTGTATCTAAGAGAGGGAGGAGGGTATCACCAAAAATCGTCCAAAGGGTAATAATTGTCCATCAGATTCCCCACTAGCCTAGGCGTTGTTGATAAATGCGTTGACGTCAGTGTCTATGTTCATACCAAAAGGGGCATATGTTTTTAACCTATATATCCATGACATTTCTAAACGCGAGATTTCTCTCACTAATGACCCACCCCTCCAGTGTGGTTTATACTTATCTATCCCCATATACAGGGTATTAGAGGGGTCCCTGTCGTGTACCTCATCATAATGTCTCGGCACTGGGTGCTTATCAAAGCCCCGTTTAATGTTACCGATATGTTCGTTTAACCTGACCTTTAAGGCCCTCTTGGTCCTCCCAACGTATTGAAGTCCACATGGACATTGTATGAGGTATACTACTGCTTCAGAAGAGCAGGTGATAAAAGGCTCAACTACATATGTCTTATGCGTGCTTGTGGAAGAAAACTCACAGCCCTGTGAGGTTCTGGAAGAAACATCTACTTCTTTCAGGAGGGTTTTGTACGCTAGGGGCAACCTTACTACCCAACGTGGGGGCCCCCTTAAAGATAACCCTAGGGTTCTCAGGTAGGATTGTACCCAGAATCTGGTCATTGGTCAACAAGTGCCAATGTTTACGGATCAGTTGCTTAACACTCCGATACTGCACAGAGAATGTTGTGACAAAAGGCAAAATCACCCGATTCTTATCTCTGTCAGCACCCCCTTCTGCCAACAAGAGTGACCTGTCCTTGTTTCGTGCAGTGTTGACCGCCTCCAACAGAAAATCCACCTCATACCCCTTCTCTTTAAATCTCTGAGATAGTACCATGGCTTGCTCATCAAACGTAGTGATCTCAGTACAGTTCCTCCTTAGGCGCACATATTGCCCCAGGGGAACTGCCTTCAACCATGAATCCTGATGGCAACTTCCCAAAGGGATATAGGAGTTTCTATCTGTTGATTTGAAAAACGTGGATGTAATGAAGGTGTCATTACTCACTTTAATATTTAAATCCAGGAAGTTAACCTCCTCCCTGCTGACTTCGTAATTGAATTTGATACCTCTATTATTCCTATTTAACATTTCCATGTAACTGTGGAGCTCCGACTCCTCCCCATCCCATAGGAGGAGGACGTCGTCGATATAGCGTGCCCAGAGCACTATTTCTGATCTTCTCGGAGAGTCGACCACGTCCTCCTCCCATTTTGCCATGAACAAGTTGGCCAAACTGGGGGCATATTTTGCCCCCATGGCCACCCCCTTGTCCTGGCAAAAGAACTGGTTATCAAACCAGAAATAATTATGCCCTGCGGCAAATTCCAATAGCGCTAAGATAAAATATATTTGAATCTGAATCAAATCTGAGCCCCGCTCTAAATAGAGTCTGACTGCCTCCAACCCTAAATTGTGGGGGATGATAGTATATAGGGATGTGACATCGGCGGTCACAAGCCAAAGACCTTCCTTCGGTTTAATCTTACCCAACATGTTAATGATTTGTTTAGTGTCTTTCACATAAGACGGAATCTTATGCACCAACGGTTGGAGAAAATGATCTATGTACTTGCCCACCCTGGATGTCACAGAGTCAATACCACTGACTATTGGACGTCCCGGAGGGCAAGTAACATTCTTATGCAGCTTAGGGAGATAATAAATTACCGGTGTCCGCGGTGCAACTGGTATCAGAAAGAGTTTTTCCTTATCAGTGAGGATTCCTTTTCGGGAACCTCCCTCGACAATCTTTATCAACTCCTTCTTATATTTGACAACTGGGTCCCTACTGAGTACCGCATAAGTCTCACCATCATCAACAATCCGATGCATTTCGTTCACGTAATCACTTCTATCTAAAACCACAATCCCACCACCTTTGTCTGCTGGCCTAATTACGAGGGATTCATTATTACATAAGGTATCCAAGCCTTTCTGTAAATCCCTGTGCATCCTGACTTTTTTCACTTCAATTTTTTCCAAATCCCGCAATACTACGTCCCTAAAGACTTTAATACTATGTGCCAGCGACCCTGGGGAGTTGAAAAGTGATGCATTGGAAAGGCCGGAATGTTGGAATTCAGATCCCATTCCATTATTTTCTCTGATGGGGTTACCCAGCATGTATCTCTTGATATTAAGCTTCCGGACTTACTTGTGTATATCCATATAGGTCTGAAATTTGCTCAGGCCCCTCGGCGGAGCAAATTTCAGACCCTTATCGGTAAGTTCCTGTGTACTGAGATTAAAAATCCCCTTACCTAGGACCTTTTTCGCTTTTGCTGACTGTATGCGCCTCCCCCCTCTGACTCCTCTCTTAGTTCTACAGGCCTTTTTAGGCCTCTGTTGTCCATGGGAAAATCCCATTTCTGGTTGTCCCTGGTATCATAATTGATCTGGGAAGATTCATGTCCAGGACCATAACCCATCTGGTAAGGTCTATTTGGGTGAGATCCTCGTTGGTAATTGCCCTCATTTTGTCTCCATATATTTGGAGCTTCCAAGTCAGATAATGGAAAAAAGCGGTTTTGAGTTGGTATATCATAATCCTGATTTCTTCTACTATAGTAAATGGACCTTTCTTGGTCAAAACCCTGGATAGATCCCCACGGTTCATAACCCCCTGACCTCTGATTTTGGGGTAATCTCTGATTATTATTCCGATGGAAATCTTTTCTGTTATTTTTAGATCCCCTAGCTGGGGTTCCCCCTGTAGGTCGTTGTGAAGGCCAAGCTGGGGTTCCCCCTGGAGGTCACTGTGAAGGCCTACCTGGATTACCTTGATTATTATTTCTGCCACTTGGAGTCTGTCCCTCTCCTGTAGGGTAATGAACTATATTGTCCCCTGATGCACCACCCGGGGGACCTCTTGAGATATCATTAGGGATATTGTGGGGAAGTGTATCCATCTGCTCTTTTTCGGCAGCCAACTTTTTTTGCCACAAGAAGACCATACCGGACTGGTAGTCTTCCTTATCCCTAATGTACTTCTTCTTCTTTTTGAATTTCTGATCTCTCTCTTCCTTCTCAAGAGTCTTAAGAAGGCATTTTGAGCACTCCTTATACTCTTCACTTGTACTGAGAGGTATCAATGATTCCTTTATCTTCTTGATCTCTTCATCAAGACGGGCTAATTTATCACCTTTTCTCTGGGCCAGAAAACACAACAAACACAGCCCAGAATCATTAAAAAATTTAAACCAGCCCTCCAAGATTGGTTCATCCCTATGTGGGCTTAATTCCCACCTAAGGCTCCTGGGTACCATATTCTCTTTGATGTAGGTCTCAAAAAAGGCAATATCCCACTGAGCATGTACTTCGGAGGTAGTAAGATTTTTTAATCTAATGAATAAACCCTTCAAGTCCATACCTGAGGATCCTGGTGTGGAGTCAAAAACTCCTGTGGTGTCGATCACCTTTTTAGTTCGAAATTCAGAAATATCCATATTATATGTCTAAACCTGACCTCTGAAGCAGCAATAAGTATATTTGGTAAAAATTCACAGGAAAAAAAGGAAAAATTGCGCTACAGAAGCGCAATTTTTTCCTGTGAATTTTTGCTATATTCCCATTTAAAAAAATAAAAAGCTAATTTTTTCTCAGTTTAGGCCAATACGTATTCTTCTACATATTTTTGGTAAAAAAAATCACAATAAGCATATATTGATTGGTTTGCGCAAAAGTTATAGCGTCTATAAAATAGGGGATAGATTTATAGCATTTTTATTATAATTTTTTTTTACTAGTAATGGCGGTGATCTGCGATTATTATTAGGACTGCGACATTATGGCAGACACATCGGACACTTTTGATAAATTTTTGGGACCATTGGCATTTATACAGCGATCAGTGCTATAGAAATGCACTGATTACTGTAAAAATGTCACTGGCAGGGAAGGGGTTAACACTAGGGGGGCAATCAAGGGGTTAACTGTGTTCCCTGTGTGTGTTTCTAACTGTAGGGGGAGGGAACTGACCTAGAGGAAATGACAGATCGTGGTTCCTAGCTATTAGGAACTCACAATCTGTCTCTCCTCACAGAACAGAACAGGGATTTGTGTGTTTAAATACATAGGTTCCTGTTCTGCCTCTCGTGCCCGCAATCGCTCGTGACCAGCGGTCATTGCAACCGTTGGCCATGAGCATCAACACTCCCCGAGTGCAGCGGGCGCTCCTTATATCCCGCTTAACTGTTTCCCGACCACCTCGCGCAGATATACTGCGGCAGAAGGGCACTTACAGGCAGAATCACGTACCTGTACGTTGCCCTTTAAGAGGCGGCTTGTGTGCACCCGCCGGGAGCTCCGTTACAGTGATCATGGGTCCCGTGGACCCGATGTCCACAGGGTTAACCGCGTCACGGTGAGGAAGAACGGGGAGATGTTTGTTTACAACATGACACTGTCACTGATCAATCGGGAGCGCTGATCAGTGACGTATCACACACAGCCCCTCCCCCCACAGTTAGAATCACTCCCTAGGACACACTTAACCCCTACAGTGCCACCTAGTGGTTAACCCCTTCACTGCCAGTGACATTTTTACAGTAATCAATGCAATTTTTTGCATTGATCGCCGTATTAATGCCAATGGTCCCAAAAATGTGTCAAAATTGTCCAATGTGTCCGCCATAATGTTGCAGTCACGATAAAAAAAAAATCGCTGATCTCCGCCTTTACTAGTAAAAAAAAAAAAAATTATTAATAAAAATGCCATAAAACTATCCCCTATTTTGTAGATGCTATAACTTTTGCGCAATACGCTTATTGTGATTTTTTTAACCAAAAATATGTAGAATATGTATCGGTCTAAACTAAGGAAGAATTTTTTTTTAAATAAGATAAGATAAAAGGAAGAAAGGACGAATATGCAACAGCAATCTATGCATATAGGAGGGGGACATCAACTATTATTAATAAAACAGTTGATGTCCCACTCCCCATTCAAGCCCCTGGGCACATGGGACGCCAATTTATATATCCAATTGATCTCGGCCCTAGAGAAGCTTTGCTTGCCATTGCTTTCACGCCAGTGGGGTACATATATGTTTCAAGGGCAACGAAGGTAGTACCCCTAGGGTCCCTATTATGATTGAAATCGTAATGCTTTGAAACAATATGCTTATCAAAGCCCTTACGAATGTTAGTTATGTGCTCCCTTAGTCTGATATGTAGCATTCGGATGGTGTGCCTCACATATTCAAGGCCACAGAGACACCTGAGGAGGTAGACAACACATTAAGCACTGCACAAACTGTTGGTGCTATATAAAACCTATATAATAATAATAATTTTGTTGTACATGTAATAGAGAATTTTTTAAGGTAATTAGCTCCTGTGCCTGCTGAAGTGAATTATGGAATCCTCCTACTTTGATGGATAATAATTTTGCAGGCCTGACACTTCCTGCATAAGTAATACCACTTTAGGTCACCAAAGAAAGTGGTTCTAGTGGGCGGGTCAGGAACATTAGGTGCTATTGTGTTTCTAGAATTAGAAGCACCCCTAAAGATAACAAGGGGTCTATCGGACAATAAAGGACCTAAAACCCGATCATTCTTAATAATCGTCCAATGCCTTTTAATAATCCTCTTAATAGCCCAGTGTTGGCTAAAGAATGTGGTGAAAAAGGCCAAACCATAATAATCTGTATTAGTCCTTCAATGCCTTGTATAACATTGCAGATATACAGCTACTGTATGAGGCTTTAGACACAGTCATATGCCATGAGGTGCTATTTTTCACGAGAAATTTAAAACAAAACGTACATTTTTTCAGGGATCTGGAAAACCACAATTACAATTTTTAGATGTTCCCTATAACATAGCAAATCTTCACTTTTTGCATTCAGGTCTACGTTAATGTAGCTGGCGTTACAAATGTTTGTCTTTGCATATGTTCTAATTGTATTACCTTTGCATTTTGTAGGTCAAAGATGTGATTGTAGCCGTATTAGTGCAATTGTGCAGTTGTGAAGGGTATGTCCCCTTCTTCAAGATCCAAGCAGTACTGCTTAGACCTTTACAAATGTTTGTCTTTGCATATGTTCTAATTGTATTACCTTTGCATTTTGTAGGTCAGAGATGTGATTGTAGCCGTATTAGTGCAATTGTGCAATTGTGAAGGGTATGTCCCCTTCTTCAAGATCCAAGCAGTACTGCTTAGACCTTTAAGAAGGGGACATACCCCGAAAGCTTGTCCTGAAAAATTGTATGTTAGTGCAAATAAAAAACGTATCACAGACAGTACTCAATTTTAATTTCAAAAGTTTTTTATTTTTTGATAACAGCAGTACAAAGCAATAGAAACATCAATGTACAGGATGAATTTGATAAGCGAAACAGGTTACAGAAATATAACTAACCAGCCATAAGGCCAAAAATGTTACTCAGTTCGTCAAGAAGAAACAAAAACAAAAAAAAACAGTACACGTATGAGGCTAGAGTGGGAGTGAAAATAAGCTGCCTGAGCTGGATTTTCGTCAGATCCCATATCATAAAAGCTAGATAACAGGTCATACAAAAGAACAGGGTGAAGGGGAGCAAGGAGGTGGAACATCCAGGGGAGAAATAACCTTCCCCACCCACCCTCAATGCAACACGGTAGAGTAAAGAACATGGGACCACCCCAGCCGCCCCTTACGGGATCTTGCTGCGACCGGGGATTCCCCCTGCCCATCCCCCCCCGCTAGCTATCAAGGCTCCACCCCAGTATGGGAAGCAAAGTAGATGGGATCTCCAATGACTCCCCAGCCAACAGGACGGGGGGTCATCTTATTTAATTATTTCCACAGAAAGTGTAGCATAACTAAGTATGTAAAAGCCCCAGCACCGCAAACCAAATAATAATGGAGGAAGGAGTTAGAGGGATATACCCCCCTCCCGCCTAATAAACTATGTTACTAACCATGTTAAAACCAAAAACCTAACCGGTATAGACCAGACAGTAGCAAGAATAGAAGAAAGATAAAGAGATCAATAAAGAAAAGAGAGCAGGGGAAAGTAAGCTAAAGTAAGAAAAAGGTAAGAAGTAGAAGAAAGGAGAAAAGAGAAAGAAGAGAGAAACAGAGAGAAGGTGGGACACCCAAAAGAACCATCAATTAGAGAAAGAGTAACCCGGGTAAAGTGGGATGTGGCAATATTTGGCCCAGGGTTCCCATATAAGCTCAAACCTACACTTCTTGTCTTGTATGGTACTGACTATTTTCTCCTGTGTCATGATCCAGGAAACTTTATTTTTCACCGCAGAGAACGAAACTGTCGTTTTTTTTCCAGTGGGCAGCTATTGTAATTTTCGTGCCTAAGAGGATGAAAAAAATCAGCGCTTGAGAATATTTGGAAATGCCTTAAATTTTGGGATTTAATAATGCAACATCTGGCGTTTGGGGGATCTGGGCACGTGTAAGTTTGCGTAGCAGAGCAAAGATCTTATTCCAAAGGCCCCTCAAACGTGGGCATGACCACCAGGTATGGAGTAGGGTACCAATATGATTACATTGTCGAAAACATAACTGAGATGCATCAGGATAAATTTTTGCAATAAGGTAGGGAACTCTGTACCATCTAAGAAGAATATTGAGACTAGCTTCAATCAGAGACACATTCATAATGCCCTTATAGGACCGTTGGAGGCAGGAGAACCATTTGTCGCTCTCCCATTGCAAGTCTAGATCTTTCTCCCAAGCCTGGGCATAAGAAGGTTTCGACATAGCCGAGGCCAAGGATGAATAGATGATGGATATTCCTCCCCTCTGATCAACAACATCCGAACACCATGTTTCATAATTTGTAACTTTAAGGGGGATCGATTTATCCGGCCATAAAGAATGGAGGAAGTCTGAGATCTGTGAAAAGCGGAACCTCTCCTCATCTGGCATTTCCAATTTTTTGCGGCAATAGGAAAGGGAGAAGGGACCTGAGGGGGTGAAAAAATTCCCTATTCTAAATAAGCCTTTATTGAGCCACCATTTGAAAGCAAAAATGTTCAATCCAGGGGGGAATTTAGGGTTATGAAAGATATGCGTCAGTGGGCGCAATGGAGAGATCAGGGCTGAATTTTTATACATAAGGTCGCACAGGGACAAGGAGTGAGAGAGAGTGGGGGCTAGAATTGGAGGTCTCATTTTGGTTGGAACTCCGATGAGATAATCTAACGTGTGTCTAGGGACTGCTTGTCTCTCTATAGCAACCCAGTCAGGTTTGGTACCCCGAGCATAGACAATGGAAAACTGGGCAAGCCTCGCTGCTTGATAGTACCACCATATATTAGGTAGGGCAAGTCCCCCTTGTGATTTAAGACGATATAAGATATGTTTAGAGCATCTCTTACCTTTGGAACCCCAAATAAATTGTAGTATGCTGGATTGGATTTCATTTAACTGCGATTTGCGAATTGGAATAGGGATAGCCCTAAATAGGTATAGGATACGTGGGAGGAAAGTCATCTTTATGGAATTAATGCGTCCTAGCCAAGAAAGCTCGAATTTGGACCAGGAAGACAGGTCAGCAGTGAGTGATTTAAAGGCAGCTGGGAAGTTCGCAGAGAAAAGGGTTTCGAATTTCGGCGTGAGGTTGATTACTAGGTATGGGAAATGTGATGTGCACCAATGAATTGGAAAGTGGTTCTGAATATTCTGTAGTAACTCAGGAGGAACCGTGATATTTAAGGCTATGGATTTAGAGACATTAACATGGAGTCCTGAAATTTGACTAAACTGGTCAAGCAGGGAGAGTATATTGGGCGTAGAGATTAGTGGGGAAGTAACGAACATGAGGATATCATCCGCAAATAGTGCGCATTTGTGCTCTTGTCCCCCGCAAAGAACACCTTTAATGTTAGGGTTATGCCTGATCGCTATGGCCAATGTCTCAATGGCGATAGCGAAAAGGATGGGGGAAAGTGGGCAACCTTGTCTTGTCCCCTTTTCTATGGGGAAAGGGTCAGAATAACAGCCTTGCAAACGAACCCGGGCAAGGGGGTTCGAGTACAAAGCTCGCAAAATCCCCAAAAATCGTGGACCAAAACCCCAGTGCTCCAGGACCTTGAAAAGATAGGGCCAGGTTACTGTGTCGAATGCCTTTTGTAGATCAATGGAGAGGAGATAGCCTGCTTGCTGAGGGCCACCGTCCCATTGTGAATTGAGAAGGGAAATAATATCAATTGCTCTCCGAATTTGGTCTGGTCCCTGTCTCCCCGGGATGAAGCCCACCTGGTCTTTGTGGATGTAAAGTGCTATATAAGAAGAGAGCCTATTGGCTAAAACTTTCGTCAGGATTTTGAGATCGTTATTTATTAAAGAGATCGGGCGATAATTAGATACTAAAGATGCATCTTTGCCCGGTTTGGGAATGACTGAGATATAGGCCAGGTTCAGGGCTCCATCCAGGGGAGATTCGGATCTAAGATGGTTGAAAAATCGGACCATATATGGGATGAGTTGAGTTGAAAATTTTTTATAGTATGCTACCGAGAAACCATCAGGTCCTGGAGCTGAGTGTGTTTTAAGCTGTTTAATAACCTGAATAACTTCCGCCTCCGTAACTGGGCTATCCATGAGATCAGAGTGTTCCTTAGAGAGTTTTGGCAGAGGAAGATTACTCAGAAAATCAACTGTGTGAGTAGGAGAGTCAATAGTGTCTTTTTTATAGAGTGAGGTGTAGTATTCCTGAAATGCTTTCATGATCTTGCATGGGTTTTGGGTTAGATCTCCAGTTGGCATGCGTATCCTAGGGAAGTGAACAGATCGAGGTTTAGGGGACAATTTCGCCGCCAGTTTAGTACCAATCTTGTCTTTTTGGGAATAAAAACGGGCACCAGACCAGCGAAGCTGTTTTTCAGCCTCCGTGGTTAAAGCTAGATTTAAGGCTACTCGAGTGGATTCAAGGGATTCCAAAGAATCCTTGGTGGGGTTTCGTTTATGAGATTTACTGAGTGCTTGAAATGACCTTTGGAGGTCGGAAACAACCGCTGCTCTCTCTCTCTTTAGTCGTGAGGTGACCTGAATAATTTTCCCCCTAATCACCGCCTTATGGCGGGCCCAGAGGGTGTCTGGGGATATAGATGCAGTATTATTGATGCGGAAATATTCTAAGATTTCGTGCGCAAGGATTTCACATTGTGCCGGATCACTTAAAATGCTTTCATTAAGCCTCCAGGTGAAATGCTTGGGAGAGTTATGAGAACGGAGTAGAAAAAGAACAACTAGAGAGTGGTCGGAAAGGGAGGTGTCCCTGATGACTGCTTTCTGGGCCTCAGGAATGTTTTGTGATTGAATAAATATATGATCTATCCTAGAATAGAGGTGATGAGGGGCAGAGTAGTGTGTATAATCTTTAGATCTTGGGTTTAATTCCCTCCAAATGTCCACCAGGCCCAGGGCCCGAAGAGAAGAGGCTATTTTGGTACTTTGCTTTGGGGGCCTCCGTGTATTAGGGCTGCCAGAGCCTGATTTATCCAGAGAGTGATCGAAAGGAATATTCGTGTCACCACCCATAATAACTTTACCTTCCAGCTGAGGGCCGATGGAGGACATCATGGAGGCAAAAAAGGAAGCCTGGCCTTTATTAGGGGTGTAGTAAGAGACTACGGAGTAGTGTACGCCGTCTATCGTGCCTTTAACCAAAATATATCTGCCTAATTGATCCCTCACCACTTCTGAAGGGGAAAATTTTAGATGTTTTCTGAAACAGATGGCTACTCCCTTCGTCTTATTCTGTGCATTGGATAAAAAAAACTGAGGGTATGAGCCATGCATGAAGGGAGGGTTATAGGAAGATGGGAAATGGGTTTCCTGTAGAAGGAGTATGTCAAGTCCCTGGGAACTGTAGTGGTTGAACAATTTGCGCCTTTTAACAGGCGAGTTCATCCCTTGGACATTATGAGAGGCAATCTTTAGTGGGACCGGATTAGTAGTGTCAGAATGCATCGATCAGAAGGGGAGCAACACGCAACATCAACATTATAGACCTTACCGAACCTAATAGTAGGGAACGGAAGAGCTCAAAAGGTGCAGACCTCGGGCTAACAGGGAACATCTGGTGGTCAGCAACCACGGTGCAGGGTGTCCCACCGACACGAAAGAAGAGGGAGAAGAGGAAGGAAAAAGAAACTATAAGAGAAAAAAAACATAGGTTAGTGTTGACAGTCTGGTCATTCAAACATATAGTAGAACAATAAAATCCTGCGAGAACAAGCATCGGGTATGAGTAACTCCTTTCTGGATTAGCAACAATAGTGAAAAAGGAGAAAAAAGAAAATAACAAAATTATGTTAAGTAAACAACAATAAAAGTAAATTAAGTAGATGAAGAGATAAAAAAAAAAAAACAATAAGCACCAAAAATAAAAAAGGGTGCGGCTTAGGTGTTAACCAAGATCTCATGTGGGGTAGGACAGCCGCCGTCCTTGCCCCTAGGATCTCCCTGCCCTGGGGTCTACCCAAGGGAGGGTCAAAAGTGGTCTCCAGGTGGGCCCAGGAAAACAATCAGGGGCTCACTCTGGATCACAGGGAGGCGAAGTGCAGCCGCTCCAGCCATTCCGCCTAAAACAGGGGGATATGGGAAGAGAGGGGCCTGAAACATGTTGAAAAAAAAAAAAACACATAAAAAACAGAAACAAAAAAAATTCTGAGGATACTAAAATGAACCACCGGAAGAACTGGGGCTGAAAAATGAGCACGCCCTGTCAATAAAATCAAAAAGAAGAGTTTTTGAGTTCGCTTTAAGGTGGACGACCGTCTTTAGAGCGTTTTGCTTGCTGCTTTTGCCATAGAGGCTGGATGGGGCTAGAAGGAGGAGGACGTTTGGCCGACGTCGGGTTCCTTGTATCAGGTGTCGAAGCTGGAGAATGGGATATAAGGCCCAGTCGAAGAAAGAGGCGTTCCCCTTCCACTAAGTTGGAGAAGCTGTAAGGTTTGTTCTGAAATGAGAAGTTCAGGCGCAATGGAAAGGACCATCTGTAAGTAATTGATTTTTGCATCAGGACTTGTAAGAGGGGCTTGAGTGATCTCCGTTGCTGTATTGTGTACGGTGAAAGGTCAGCGAATAGTTGTATCGGGTGACCCTGGATGGAAAGGTTTTCGGGGACTCTGGCTTTGCGCATGACCTCCTCCTTTACACCAAAGAAATGAGGTTTCACCACAATGTCCCTAAGAAGGCCATCTTGTCGTGGGGATTGAAGAGCTCGATGGGCTCGGTCCAGCTCCAGGCGATGGTCAGGAATGTCAGGGATCAGAGTTTTGATAAACGCACGAATAATCTTGTCCGTGTCTTTAAATGACTCCGGGAGGCCTCTGAGCCTAAAATTGTATCTGCGAGATCTATTCTCGAGGTCATCTATTTTCGAGTATGCAAAGTCCAGTTGTTCATGTAGGTCCTGGATCCTGTCAGTATTTTGATTAGCCACAGCTGCCATTTGGTCTGTTTTAAATTCAATAGCTTCAATTCTGGTTCCCAAATGGAGAAGATCAGCCTGAATGGTGGATGTAATTTGAGCAGCAGTTTGGGCCAATCCTCTGGCCAACATCTCAGAAAAGGTGTTCATCAGAGAAGATAGATCATGAGGAGAATGCAGGGCAGTATTAGGGCGAGTACTATGGTGTTCAGGGGTATTGATGATGTCCTCCATGGGGGAGGTGGGGGGCCCATCCAGCACTCTACTCAATAGCGACTCTGTGGACACAGGGGACAGAAATGGCTGAGCCAGATTATCACTCACAGTCTGAGGATGATGTCCCTCCGTTGGTGGGTCCCAGCTTTGCATATATCCGCGGCGGATTGGCCTGGATTCTGAGGTAGGCCTCGCGGGGAAATGGCGGCCGCCATCTTGGCACGATCTGAGGCCTGAGCTCCGGGGTCAAGTTGACGGGATAAATCCCGTCTGGCGGAGCCGCCGGGCATACGAACGGGATCCCCGGAGCTTCGTGCGGGCGGGGGAGCGATCCGGCCGGCCTTCTTCCGCTGATGTTCGCTCTGGCGGGTGTATAAGGCTGGAGCGGAGCGGAGCTCTCAGGGGAAGCGTCCGTCCATCGAGCTGCCGCGCATGCGCCTTCGACAGTACTCAATTTTATCTGTAGGTCAGAGAGATAGATATAAGGAGGCTGTTGTTGCTGAAAATGCTAGTCCTGAAAATATGAACAGGATGCATATAAAAATGTAAAGGTCATATCAAAAATATATTTCACATATCATGATAATTATACTGCAAAATGCAATGTACTAAAAGCAAATCTGTGGCCTGGAATCCCTACAAAAACTGGCAGCAGAAGGCTAGTGCAGCTACTAATATTCTTGTGATACAGTAGTGAAAAGGGTAAAAGTAAAAAACATATTTTGAGTTTGTCACCAGTGCAGGAATAGAGTAAAAATGTTCCAGTTCCAATAACAATTGTTTAAGTGGAGATTTCCTCTCACTTCCTGGCATGTGGAGGAAAGAAAATCTCCCCAATGGTATAACAAGGGTTTTAACTATTCCTTACTCCTTTCAGATTGAACAAAGAATTTAGTTGTTGATATATACTTTCAACAAACAGCTCTTATTGGGAGCCAATCAGAGTAGGAGAGGGGGCGATCAGCATGCTAATAAAGTATGCTTAATAGGGTATTGGGAAACAAGTGCACAAGCCTTCTAGAGATTCCAGCCCACTATATGGTATGTATGTATTTTTTAATTTGTTTTGATGTTCAGATCACAAAAATCTGATTATAAACTTATGTGACTCTTACATAAAAGCAGAATATAGTAAATCACATTATGCTATATTAGATATGAAAAATAAAAAAAAATGCTTTTGGGGAATCAACTTGAATAAAAAAAGAAAGCATTTGGATGGCTATGTATTAAGGGATAGTTACAACGTCAGTGCAACCAATTGAAACATTTCCTTTGGACATTACAACTGCGAGATCTGCCATATATGATTGCATTAATTGGCTCTTTATGTTAAGATTAAGCCATCAGACCTGTTTTTGGTTATAAACGGGAGGCCCAGCATTTGGCCTTATACCTCCTATACACATGAACAGCCAAGCATTACAGATGTTCTTCACCTGTATGGGATAAAAAAATATGTTATCTAAGATCTTGTGTATTATGGCATGATACCAATAAAAAAAAAAAAAAAATTAAAACAAATATGACTGTACAAAGAGATTTGCCCATTGTTACAGCTGCAATATCCATCCCCACTGAACAATGTCTGATGGTATGGCAACTTCTCCATATAGGGTCTTATTAAGTTGCCTAGTTTTTTTTTTTTTTTTTTTTGCAGTAGCACCATAAATATTTTTGCCAGATTATATTTTTAAAGTGGAAAACCTTACATTAATACACACCATATCCAATGGGAGTTTTAAGAGACTCGCTAATTCAATAGATGAGAAAACGTTCCCTTGGGGAACATAATAATTACCCCTTTCACTACTATCACTTTAAATTTCAAGGATGCCCCCTGTGGCACTGTAGGTTTATGTTGACTGATCTTCAATTCCAAAGCATGTTTTGTCCCCAGCCTCTGTTTGTCATCGTGAAACAATTAAGACACAAATTAGGGGTTTTCTCTGAACACCTGGCCCTGTTCAGAAGGAATTCCAGCTGCATTGGGTTGTTCAGTCTGTAAATACTACATTTAAAATAGCTATATAATTAGCTGTACAGCCTTGGCTGAAGTTATCATACTAACAGTTTAATGATTGAGTAAGAAGAGTCATCAGACAGTCAATTCCATTAACATGTATGATCCCTTTTGCAACAAAAATAGGGTAGCTTTTGATTTTAGTACATGAGCAGTACAAAATTGTTTTCTTTCTGAGACAATGGATCTGTTGTTAATTGGTTTCAGAGGATTTCATGCATGCCAGAAAATCTCTACAATGAATAACATGCATTTCTGTTCCTCATTCACACTCCTTTGTTGACCCCTTCATTGGATTGGTTGCATGGCTATCAAAATCATATCCTTTATTGCTGAAGCATGTTTAAATAAAAGCATCTCCTTTATTGTAGCATATGGTAACTGCAGTACATTTTTAGGCAAAAGTCTTTTAATAACAGCAAATTTCATTGTGGATACATACAATACATAAATAAGTATAAAGAATGGCATTACGACGTATATAATGCATGTAACATAAAATATAAAACAAATACAGTAGTTAAAATTGTGCTAAACAAAAAAAATACAGTGTTAAAAGCTTATGATAAAGAACCACAAATTAAAGTCTCCGGATTATGATAGCTCAAGCCAATTTTTTTTTTAATCTTGCATGGAAAGATTTTATATTCTGTCCTTATAAAACTGCTTAGACTGAGGGTCGAGATGATAGAACTGCTCTGATGAAGGCTCTAACATGGGGTCAGAAACCAGTAGATCGCAATCTACCAATAGATCAGGGACATGCGGTGACGTCAGTGGCTGGTGAGGCACTGGCTGGTATCAGAGCCAGATACACACAGGTTACATACGCCGTGATAGTCAGAGCGAGAGCAATAATTCTAGCACTGAGCCTCCTCTGTAACTCTAAACATGTAATCTGTAAAAAAAAAAATGTAAAGGGCCGCCTATGGAGATTTTTAAGTACTGAAGTTTGGTGCCATTCCACGAGTGTGCGCAACTTTAAAGCATGACTTGTTAGGTATATATTTACTTGGCATAACATCATCTTTCACATTTTGCAAAAAAAGATCGGGTTATCATTAAGCCCCGTACACACGAGCGGACTTTTCAACATCCAAAGTCCGACGGACTGAGTCCGTCAGACTATTTGATCGTGTGTGGGCTGCAACGGACTTTTGACTCGCCAAAGTCCGAAGGACTTTAGAATATGGAACATGCTTCAAATTTTTCCGAAGGAACTCCGCCGGACCCGGTCCCTTCGAAAAATTCGCTCGTGTGTATGCTATTCCGACGGACTAAAACCGACGCTAGGGCAGCTATTGGCTACTGGCTATGAACTTCCTTATTCGAATCCAGTCGTACGTCATCACGTTCGAATCCGTCGGAGTTTAGTGTGATTGTGTATGGCCAAGTCCGCTCAGCCGAAAAGTCCGTCAGAACTCCGTCGGAATTCCAGCAGAACTCCGACGGAACTCCTTCAGAAGTCTGTCAGACATAAGTCCTCTCGTGTGTACGGGGCTTTAGTGTTTTTTTATTTTATTTATTTTTTATTCATGAAAGTTATTTTTTCAAAAAAGCGCGTTTGAAAAATTACTGCGCAAATACTGTGCAATAGGGATGAGCTTCGTGTTCGAGTCGAACGTACGTTCGACTCAAACATTGGCTGTTCGGGCGTTCGGCGAATTCCGAACGTTTGGGCCGTTCGCGTCAAAATTCGAGTGACGCGCGCGCGGACCACAATGCACTGCGGTGACGCAGTGCATTGCTGCCCCATGATTGGCCAAGCATGCACTGTGACCCCGCATGCTTGGCCAATCGCAGCGCCGGCAGCGAGGAGAGCCATGATTGGCCACAGGCATCCTGCCTGTGGCCAATCATAGCTCAGGCTGTGTAGTGCACGCCCCACACTATATAAGGCCGCCTTTGAGGCGGCCTCGTGTAGTGTGTTACTTAGCATCTGAAGCAGTGGGTGTTCTGTGTACCTTCAACACAGTACACGCCAATCGTTTTTGGCTGATTTCCTATCTTGCTGCTGTGTAGTGGTTGTTGTCTGTGCCCTGACTGCAGTATACACCACTATATTCACCTCACCTATATAGCTAGTGATCTAGCTTTAACCACTTAACAACTGCCCATTGCCGATTAACGGCTTCAGGGGGGTTGTTTAACTCTGAGAGGCCGTTAATTAATGGCCTCCCAGAATTCTGCTCTCGCGTGCCCCGAGGTGTGCGCACTCGAGAGCATCCGTGACCGCCGGGTCGCATCACGGATCACGGTAAACGGCCGCTCATAGCGGCCGTTTACCACGTGATTGCTCCGTCAAATGACGGAGTGATCACTTGGAAACAAACCGGCGTCATGTTATGACGCCTGTTCCTCCCTCCCCTCTCTGTACCGATCGGTACAGCGGAGGGGAAAGAGATCGGTGTCAGCAGCGATATGGGCTGCATCTGCAGTGCCCACATCGCTGCTTACCGAATTTAACCCCTCAATTCCCTGCCAATACTCTGCAATACCAGTGCATACTCTGCAGTACCCTGCCATTACTCTGCAGTACCCCGCCATTACTCTGCAGTGCAGTACCCTGCCATTACTCTGCAGTGCAGTACCCTGCCATTACTCTGCAGTACCCCCCATTACTCTGCAGTAACCCCCATTACTCTGCAGTACCCGCCATTACTCTGCAGTACCCTGCCATTACTCTGCAGTACCCCCCATTACTCTGCAGTAACCCCCAATACTCTGCAGTACCCGCCATTACTCTGCAGTACCCGCCATTACTCTGCAGTACCCCCAATACTCTGCAGTACCCTGCCATTACTCTGCAGTGCAGTACCCTGCCATTACTCTGCAGTACCCCCCATTACTCTGCAGTACCCCCAATACTCTGCAGTACCCTGCCATTACTCTGCAGTGCAGTACCCTGCCATTACTCTGCAGTACCCCCCATTACTCTGCAGTAACCCCCATTACTCTGCAGTACCCCCCAATACTCTGCAGTACCCTGCCATTACTCTGTAGTACCCCCCAATACTCTGCAGTACCCTGCTATTACTCTGTAGTACCCCGCCAATACCCCGCCAATACTCTGTAATACCCTGCCATAAATTGCCATACCCAGCCATACTCAGAGATACCCAGCCATACTCGGTGATACCCTGAAATACCCAGCCATAGACGCCCCCCACCCCTCACCGCCCTCCGGTGCTTCTACCAACTCGCCAGTACGATCAAAGCCAGAATCTTTTTTTTATTTTTTATTTCAGGCTTCCCAGCCTAGAGGTGAGATGTGGGGTCATATTGACCCCCCAGATTTCACTGTAAAGAGGACCTGTCACCCCATATTCCTATTACAAGGGATGTTTACATTTCTTGTAATAGGAATAAAAGTGATCAAAAATATATTTTTGGGGAAAAATATGTCAAACTAAAATAAATAAAGTAAAATGAACAATAAAAAAATAAAATAAAAATTAAAGCGCCCATGTCCCCATGTGCTCGCATGTGCCACACATGTGAGGTATCGCCAAGAATGTTAGAGCGAGAGCAATAATTCTAGTCCTAGACCTCCTCTGCAACTCAAAACATGTAACCAGTAAAAAAAAAAAATTAAAGCGTCGCCTATGGGGATTTTTTAAGTAGCGACGTTTGGCGCCATTCCACGGGCATGTGCAATTTTGAAGAGTGACATGTTTGATATCTATTTACTCAGCATAACTTCATCTTTCACTTTTTGCAAACATTGGGCTAACAAGTGGTTAATAATAGAGCTTGCAGTCAGTAGTGTTAGGAGATAGTGCGTGCTGTCTGCGTGCTCTGTACCCAGTACATACCGCTATAATATAGGACAGGCCCCTACTTTCAAACATCCAACTTACAAACATCTCCTACTTGCAAACGCAAGGAGACAGCAGCAAGTGAGATGAAAAAAGATGGACGACAAAACAAATTATACAGGGGTGATAACCCTTCCCTATGTTTTCCAAAAAGCTTAAAGATAGTTTTTTTTGACTGGAGCTACACTTTAAAAATGTACCGGTTGAAAATGACAAACAGATTCAACTTAACACAACAAACCTACACAGTCCCTGTCTTGTTTGCACCGCCTGTATACTGCTGTTCTGAGTATATAGGGCCTGGGGGGCCACACGCATTTCCTTTTTTTAATATGGGGTTCCCCTTAATATGTGTACAAGACCCAAATAGGCTGGTAATGGGCAGGGAGGGCTACCCATGCCATGTTTCTCAATGATTTTCAACCATATTGCAGGAACCAGATATAACATTAAAACCGCAAGCAGTTTTAAATGGTGTTATTTCCGTTTAATGTCATTTTGTGCAGGGACTGTTCTAAACACGGAAAACACGTGGCACTTCACAGGCATACTACAGACACCCCCCAGGCACCATATTTAAAGGAATATTTCACTTTTTTTTTCACTTTAATCGTCATTAAAATCAGTGCTCCCGCCAAAACGGCAGTTTTTAAAACTTTTTTTTGCAGTGACCCATGTCCCCTGAGGCAGGAGGCAGGTCCCCAAACCCTTTTTAGGACACTATCTTGCATATTAGCCGTTAAAATTAGCACTTTCCAATTCGAACGTTCGAGTCCCATAGACTTCAATGGGGTTCTAACGTTCGTACCGAACGCGGGGGTCGTTCGCAAGTTCTGGTGCGAACCGAACCGGGGGGTGTTCGCCTCATCCCTACTGTGCAACATTAAAAGTTGGAACGACCACCATTTTTTTTCCCTAGGATGTCTGCTAAAACAATATACCGTATATACTCGAGTATAGGCCGACCCGAATATAAGCCGAGGCCCCCAATTTACCCCCCAAAAACTGGAAAAAATTATTGACTCGTGTATAAGCCGAGGGTGAGACATGCCTGTCCATCCCTGTGTGTCCGTCCATCCCTGTGGGTCCATCCATCCCTGTGTGTGTCCATGCATCCGTGTGTGTGTGTGTGTGTGTGTCCATGCATCCGTGTGTGTGTGTGTGTGTGTGTCCATGCATCCGTGTGTGTGTGTGTGTGTGTGTCCATGCATCCGTGTGTGTGTGTGTGTGTGTGTGTGTGTCCATGCATCCGTGTGTGTGTGTGTCCATCCATCCCTGTGTGTGTGTGTGTGTGTGTGTGCATGCATCCGTGTGTGTGTGTGTGTGTGTGTGTGTGTGTGTGTGTGTGTGTGTGTGTGTGTCCGTGCAGCCTACCTGTGTCCAGCCTGCCTGTGTCCGTCCAGCCTGCGTCCCGTCCAGCCTGCGTCCCGTCCAGCCTGCGTCCCGTCCCGGCCCGTCCCGAGCCGAGCCTCCGTCCTTCAGCTCTTCGTCGGCGGCCATTCTAGGATTCAAAAGCCGCGCCTCCGTCGGTGATAGGCGGAACACTCAATTTCCCAGCAGTCAGTGGTCCGCCTATCATGGACGTCCGCTCATCCTCATACTACGGACGAGGATGAGAGGATGTCCGTGATAGGCGGAACACAGACTGCTGGGAAATTCAGTGTTCCGCCTATCACCGACGGAGGCGCGGCCTTTGAATCCTAGAATGGCCGCTGTCTGTCTGCTCGACACGCTGATCGGGCAGACAGACAGCGATGACTCGAGTATAAGCCGAGGGGGGCACTTTCAGCCTCAAAAAAGAGGCTGAAAATCTCGGCTTATACTCGAGTATATACGGTATATAATGTTTGGGGGTTCTGAGTAATTTTCTAGCAAAAAAATGATGATTATTACATGTCAAGGGGTTTATTACTATAAGTAATATACAAATAATTATATATTGTTTTTAAGGTAATTTACTATATTTTCAAAAACTGTACTGAAGCAGGTGGCATAACGAACAATTACTGAAGTTAAGGTTATAGCTTCAAACCAGTAATTTCACAGTAAATAGATACATAATACATTATGTTATAACATATTGCATAATAATATATGATTTAGCTTGATTATAACAGTACCTTTTCAACAGCAGCATTCTCATTCTACTATGTGAGGAAAACGTGGGATTGTAGGTATATGTTATATGCATAAACCCATGTATTTGCTTGTAGTTAAGAAGGCTGGGCTAAAGGGAGCATTTGTCTTTTAGACACATGCCCCTTCTATGAGAGGCGTGCCTCCGCTGCAGCATTTTTATTGGACAGCTTGGGCCAATGGTGCTTTACCATTGGTCCAAGACTCCAAGTTGTCCTTTGAGCTCAGTGCCTCTGACAAGAAGTGAGGAGAGGCACTGTGAGCTCACCCTCTCAGTCTGCTGCAAACAGAATGTGTCAGCTTGTATTTAAACTGGCCGCTCTGTATGTAGCTTCTGACAGACTGCGCAAGGAGCCCCCATATCTCCGGAACCATGGGTCGTAGGAGCCCCAAATTTTTGACCCTCAAAGCTAATCTTTTTCTTTAATGTTCATGGCAGGTGAAGCGCTGCCTCACCTGCCTTCCCTGGCTGCATGTGCCTTCAGTAGATCACGGACAGGTGACTGGTAGATCTGGATCTGGGTTAGTTGACCCGCCATTCCAGAGCATCAAACAGAGTGCAATGCAGAGGGACTACTTGTAAGGTTGGAGCTGTAGAAAGGAGCAAGAGCTGCATAAGACGATGCCCCCTCTGTAGTGCCGGTTCCTGTCCCATGCAGAGTGATACCAACTGCACTCCAGCTCTTATGCCAGATAGCTGTCTGCAGAGTGGTGCCAGCAACAGCAAAGAAAAGATCTTCAGGTCAGTGTGAAGCAATACACTGAGCATAATAATAGTATGGGGCTACTTTCACACTGATGTGCTGCAGTTTACCCACACTTGGGTGCAGTGCAGTGTACTTGCAGCTTTCCTGTGGGTTTGCTGCACTTAGCCATAAACTTCCATTATATCCTTCTGTTTTACCACCCCCAACTTTATGTGTGACCGAGCCCTAAGGTGCCGCTGCTTAATGCGACTAAGGGCTCATTCTAGTGCTGCTCCTCTGAAAAGCGATCCATGTGTGTGTCGATAGGTGGTGAGGAGGCAGTGTGTTGCCTTCTCACCACCTGATTTAAACCCATGATTGCCATGCAATGCATGTGTTTGCGGATGGTACTGCTAAACGGATGGTACTGCTCTAACAGAAGGTTAAACTGATGACATTACTGTAACAGAAGGCTAAGCCATTGGTACTGCTCTAGCAGGAGGCTGAGTTGATGGTGCTGCTCTAACAGAAAGCTGAGACAATGGCATTGCTTTAACAAAAGGCTGAGCCATTTGTACTGTTCCAGCAGAAGTCTGAGTCATTGGCACTGCTTCAGCAGACGGTTACATCATTGGCACTGCGCTAGCAGAAGGCTGAGCTGATAGCACTGCTCTAATAGAAGGCTGAATTGATGGTGCTGCACCAGCAGAAGTCTGAGCTTATGTAACTGCTCTAACAGAAGGCTGAGTTGATGGTGCTGCTCCAACGGAAGGCTGAGCTTATAGAACTGCTCTAAAAGAAGGCTGAGTTGATGGTGCTGCACCAGCAGAAGTCTGAGCTTATATAACTGCTCTAACAGAAGGCTGAGTTGATGGTGCTGCTCCAGCGGAAGGCTGAGCTTATGGAACTGCTCTAACAGAAGGCTGAGTTGATGGTGCTGCTCCAGCGGAAGGCTGAGCTTATGGAACTGCTCTAACAGAAGGCTGAATTGATGGTGCTGCTCCAGTGGAAGGCTGAGCTTATGGAACTGCTCTAACAGAAAGCTGAATTGATGGTTCTGCTCTAGCAGAAGGCTGAGCTGATGGCACTGCTCTAACAGAAGGCTGAGACAATGACATTGCTTTAATAGACAGCTGAGCCATTGGTACTGCTCCAGCAGAAGGATGAGTCGTTGAACTGCTTTAGCAGAAGCCTGTGCTGATGGCACTGCTCTAACAGAAGGCTGAGCTGATGGCACTGACTGACAGAAGGCTGAGCTGATGACACTCCCTAAAAGAAAGCTAAGCTGATGGCAGTGGCGGAATTATAGGGGTCGCCAAGATTGCCATGGCGACCGGCCCCTTGAGGGCCCCCTGTACTCTTCCATAGGAGGTGAGGCTGAGTGGAGCTCCCCGATCATCAGCCGAACTGAAATCGGCACTGTGCGGGAGCTCCTCACATTAGCCTTTAGTGAAAGCACAGCGTGTGCTCTTTGTCTCCCCCACCAGTGCAGTACCCGGCAGGAAGAGCCAAGGTAAATGTCTGACTTTTTTTTAAATAAGACTAGCTACTGTATTTGTGTTTTTATGTGTGTGTGTGAGCATGCTTGTATGTGCGTGTGTGTGAGCATGCTTGTATGTGCGTGTGTGTGAGCATGCTTGTGTGTGTGTGAGCATGCTTGTGTGTGCGTGTGTGTGAGCATGCTTGTATGTGTGTGTGTGTAAGCATGCTTGTGTGTGTGAGCATGCTTGTATGTGTGTGTGAGCATGCATGGATGTGTGTGTGTGAGCATGCTTGTATGTGTGTGTGTGAGCATGCATGGATGTGTGTGTGGGAGCATGCTTGTATGTGTGCATGTGAGCATGCTTGTATGTGTGTGTGTGAGCATGCTTGTATGTGCGTGTGTGTGTGTGAGCATGCTTGTATGTGTGTGTGTGTGAGAGCATGCTTGTATGTGTGTGTGTGTGTGTGTGAGCATGCTTGTATGTGTGTGTGTGAGCATGCTTGTATGTATGTGTGTGAGCATGCTTGTATGTGAGTGTGTGTGTGTGTGAGCATGCTTGTATGTGTGTGTGTGTGTGTGTGTGTGTGTGTGTGAGCATGCTTGTATGTGTGTGTGTGTGTGTGAACATGCTTCTATGTGTGTGTGTGTGTGAGCATGCTTGTATGTGCGTGTGTGAGCATGCTTGTATGTGCATGTGTGTGTGTGTGAACATGCTTCTATGTGTGTGTGTGAGCATGCTTGTATGTGCGTGTGTGAACATGCTTGTATGTGCGTGTGTGAGCATGCTTGTATGTGTGTGTGTGAGAGCATGCATGTGTGTGTGTGTGTTTTTTTATATGTATGTGTATGTATGCATGTGTGTGCGCATGTATGTGAGTGTGCATGTATGCATATGTATGTATGTGAATGTGCATGTGTTTATCAGTGGCGGTGCATCCAAAAGGGTGCACAGGTTCCACCCCCTCTATGACCAATGGATAGATTCGTGCATAGCATAGCATGAATCTATCCATGGCCACCACTGCCACCCCCATATTTAGGTGTCTGGTCCCTTTGGGGGTGACGGGTGCCTGAATTACAGCGGCGGGGCAGGGGGTGTTTTTGCAGCACCTGATTAGAGCCATAGGCTCTAATAGGCCTCAAAATAGGTGAACTGCGAGCGCCATGATTGACGCTCACAGTCTACCCAGGTGTGTTAGAAAAGTGAAGTAATATTTACTTTCCTAACACTGAACCGCCTCTCCACCAATCAGGTGTGCGGGTCTGTTACCCATCACCAGATTGGCTGAAACGATAGACACAGGTATTGGACACCCATCAGGAGGAGAGGACGGGAGATGAGGATGGCAGGAGATGCATGGAGGACCCCGCTCATGGCCGTTACCCGCTGCCCCATCAAGACAGGGTAAGTGGCGGGCAGACAGCGAGCGGGTGGTGGGGATTCACAGTGGCAACATTTGATGGGCACACCAACAGCATTTGATGTGCACAGTAGCGGCATTTGATGGGCACAGTGGCAACATTTGAGGGGTTTACTGGCAGCATTTGATGGGCACAGTGGTGGCATTTCATGGGCACAGCGGCAGAGTTTGATGGGCACAGTAGTGACATTTGATGGGCACAGTAGTGACATTTGATGGGTACAGTGGCTGTAATTGATGTTTTTTAAATCGGTTCCTTTATATGCGGCCACCCACTTGGGACTGGGCCCTGGTGTTCCACCATCGGGCTCGGAGAAAAGAGCCCTGTCCGGAGGTCGGGGGGGGGGGGGCGCCATGGTTTCCTGCATCGGGGCCCTGAAGGTTCTAGTTACACCACTGGCTGATGGCATTGCTTTAACAGAAGGCTGAGCTGATGGCACTTCTCTAACAGAAGGCTAAGTGGATGGCGCTGCTCTAACAGAAGGCTGAGCCAATGGTATTACTTTAACTTGAGGCTGAGCAATTGGCACTGCTCCAGCAGGAGGCTGAGCTGATGGCACTGCTCTAACAGAAGGCTGAGTTGATGGTGCTGCTCTAGCAGAAGGCTGAGACAATGGCATTGCTTTAACAGAAGGCTAAGCCATTGGTACTGCTCTAGCAGAAGGCTGAGTTATTGGACTGGTCTAGCAGAAGCCTAAGCTGATGGCACTGCTCCAACAGAAGGCTGAGCCGATGGCACTGCTCTAATAGAAGCCTGAGCTGATGGCACGTACACACGGTCGGAGATTTTGGCAACCAAATCCGTCGGATTTTGCCCGTCGGATTTAGTCCGATGGATTGTGTCCAAATACACACGGTCGGCCAAGTTGGCGAAAAATCCGATCTTTCAGAACGTGATGACATAATTTCGTTACGATGGGACTACATTCAGGCTAATAGCCAATAGCTGTGATGTAGGAATTTGATCTGAGCATGCGTGGCACTTGGTCCGATCAAAATGCTATACACATGATCGGATTAGGTCCGACCGGCCCAGTTGGTCGGGAAATATTTCCAACATGTTGGAAAATTGGGTCGGACGGAGATTCGGACGGAATCAGTCCGATGCATACCACACACAGTCGGATTATCTGACGACACGGTCCGATAAGACGCATTCTGACAGATTCTCCGACCGCGTGTACAGGGCTTAACAGAAGCCTGAGCTGATGGCCCCCAGTGAGAGCACAGACACCAATTAAATGTTGGATACAGTTCCACCTTAGCTTATTGACTCATTGATGCTGTGACCTTAGGACTGTGGAATTAATACTATCTGAATTTGAAATATAAATTGGTAGTCTTGACATAACTACTCACTGTATGCGGCCGGTGCTAAATTTTCTTGGGGGGGGGAGGTGGCCAGCCAGCCAACCCCCCTCCGGCTCCCCCTTGTTTGATCACCGTTCCCCCCATTGCTTGATCGCCACATCACTCGCCCATTAAGGGTAAGCGCAGCCCCCCCCACCAACCCTGCGCTTACCCCATTCAAGTCACGGCTTCAGCAGCTTCCCCCCTGCGTCTCCTTCTGAGTCCTGGCGGTCACATCTCCAATCGGGTCTTAGGTCTTAGGGCCCCTGGCCAATCGGGTCTCAGGACCTGCTTCCTGATTGACGGGGAGGAGAAACAGGAAGACATTAGCAAATATTAATTTGATAATGTCACACAACTGGGTGGGCTCTGGGCGCAGTGCTCTGCGCTCTGTACCCACCCTTTTTGAATTGGCATCCGGTGCCCTGCATGTAGATTAGGGGCCGGGCGCATGGATTAGTGGGGCGGTGCCCCTGCACCCTGCATCCACTGAATGTATGTATGCATCTTGCTCCTCTAATTCATCCACCAATAAGATGCCTCTAGTTCTAGGAACAGCAAGATGGTAGTTACTTTCAGATAAGTGCATGTTGCAGGAATATAAAGCACACATCAAAGTGAAAAATAAGTAAGCTTTCAGAGTGGGAATGTCAAGGCCTGGTTTAACTAATATTATAAAAAAAAATCCTTTCAGTCCAATGGTTGGCAAAGGTATACAGTGTGAGGTGTAGAAATGTATAATTCATTATTATTTGCAGTTTAAAAGGGTTCTGGTGTCAGGGCAGCTTCTGGGTCAGATGGTAGATTGTCAAGGCTCTGTTCTACTAAAGCAATTATAAAAGGAATTTGATCATTATTATTCATAAGCAACATAAACACTATGAAGGGTACAAGAAATATACACATGGGGGAATTAACATTTGTATATGTGCACGAATCAATGCACAGAAAGGAGGAGGGAAATGTTTGCACCAAATAATAAACCAAATAAGCCTATTTGAGAGAGATTTAGAAAAGACTTGCGTCATTCACAACAAATGAGCAAAAGCCCTTTCTTTAGTTGAAAAGCTTCTAAAAATATGCCAGATGCAACCTGGTTTATTAGGTTTATTAATTTGGGCTTTTTCATGGGAATATATTTAATTTAACCTGCATGGATAATATGCCAGGAAAAAGTCTTTGCCGTCCAAAAAGAACATTAGAACAAGACTGCAGTTTGAAATTGAACACACAGTATCTCACAAAATTGAGTACACCCCTCACATTTTTGTAAATGTTTTATTATATTTTTTCATGTGACAACGCTGAAGAAATTACTTTTTGCAAGAATGTAAATTAGTGTGTACAGCTTGAATTACAGTGTATATTTGCCCCCCCCCCCCAACCAGCCAGACAACACGGCCTCCCCCCATCCGTCCCACCTCCCCCCCAACAATTTTTTTTTCAGATCCTCAGAGAGTTCTCTGTTATAAGGTGCCATGTTGAACTTCTAGTGATCAGTATGAGAGAGTGAGAGCGATAAAGCAAAATTTAACACACCTACACCACATTACACCTGAGTCCTTGTAACACCAGGGAGGGAAAATGGCTAATTGGGCCCAATTTTAACATTTCAATTTAGGGGTGTACTCACTTTTATTGCCAGCAGTTTAGACATTAATGGCTGTGTGTTGAGTTGTTTTGAGGGGACAGAAAATGTACACTGTTATACAAGCTGTATACTCACTACTTTACATTGCAATGTAATTTCTTCAGTGTTGTCACATGAAAAGATATAATAAAATATTTACAAAAATGTGAGGGGTGTACTCACTTATGTGAGATACTGTATAGACAAACTGAGGTCTTTTAGAGCAATGTGTTATTTACTGATTAATCAAAGACAGAGTTTTTGACCACAGTAACCATAGACATCTTTTGTGCAAACCTAAGGCAGCTTTTCCAGAGAAGACACTCATACTAAATGAAAAAAATGTTGGTGGAAATGTAATGGTTTAGGTTTGCTTCAGAGCCTAGGCAGCATGCAGTCACGTCAACTATGTGGTGAGTTATGTTGCAGATCCATTGACAATGGTGTTTTGTACGCTTGGTGCATTGACAGCTTCTGTACAAGTGTGTTCAGGTGCCATTCTATATCTGAGGTGGTTTCAAAAGTTTTTGAGACTGGGTCTGTTTACACTATCACCTTCAAATTTGTCCCGTGGCATAGCAATTCATCGCTCCCAGCATTTCTGCCACTTATGGAATGTGTCCTGGAAGTCTTCTTTATGAAGAGCATCAAGCACCTTCTGCTATTCACACCGGATCTCTGCAATGGTGTAGAAACGCCAACCTTTGAGCTGGATCTTCAACTTATTGCAGCATCACCGTAAACTTGTCAAATCATGTCAAACGTCTGTGACAGATTTGCCCAGTTTCATGCAGCATTTCATCTTTGCGCTTTGTTCTAACTTGCTGTCCATGATGAAATAGCCGTGGTAATGCACCTGGTCAGAATAGCACTAGTCGCACACCTCCCGATGCGTACAGAACAACGTCTTTTGGCACACTGACTTGTGAAGGTCAGTGCTCCCTGTGACTGTGCGTGCAGCCTTGTGCTGCCATCTGTTACAAAACTAGTCTACAAACTTTTTCATACCACCTCATAGAATGGCACTGGCCATACATATCATATGGCACATCAATGTGTGGTAATGCATGATTGTGAATGGCCCTTTTAACCTCTTCTTCTGCAGGGAACATTTTGGGACTTTTAAAAGGCTTTATATTTATAAATTGCCACTTTAAAGGGTAATTGATTCTGCCCACCTTCCTTAGTACAGACTACCTGATAACATACCTAATTTCAGCTTTGATCCAGGGACATTTACTGTACAATCCTGACCAGCACCTCAAAGCCTAAAAAAAAACCTCCAGCCAGCTCCTCCACACATTACACATACACGCCATGACCCTGTTTGTAGGACAACTGTTCTCATGTTGACCTCCAGCAGTCCCAGGAAGTACAGCTGTTCCATTGGAGCAAATGGGTCTGTTGTGCTTTAGTTCACATGCAGTGAATTTAGTGAGGTGCATTCTTAAAATCCCTTGTCTGCTGCAGTTTTGGTCTGGTTTCCAGCAAACACAGCTTCTATAGGGTTAAAAGGTACTGCAAATGAAAAGCATTCCAAGTGCATTAATATTTGCAAGAATATTTTTCTTTACACATATTAGTTGCCTGCATGCGTCTCACACTAACTATTGGATATGTCCATTGCTACGTGTTTCATTGTATGCACAGACACATTTTCTTAGTACACTAAAAACTCTTATATTTGCAAAACTTGGTTTCCAGCATGTCTTTTCTGCTCCAGTATTTTGTCCTATGCAAGAAAATTCTTAAAGAATCAGTTGTACAGCTATCCAAGGTGACAAGTGAGTGTTTCTGTCAGATAAACATACAAGCAGCATGACATAAACGCATAGCAATGCTTTGGTTTGGTAGAGCAAGCAAAACACATCCTGCAAAAGCAGCAAATGACTAGGACCCCTGCTGTGTTGTGTGATCACATGGAGAACTTTCGCTCAGCTCCCCTTTCATTACATCATGGGCACATACTAAATTATAGATGTTGACAATGTGTATAAAATAAGCACAATCTAATCATAAATGCGTCTAAAACTATATGTTCAGGGATATAACCCAATAGGAATGAGGTTTCGACTCACAGCTACCTTGAGGCGGTTCAAGATTCACCATCCTGGTGAAGTTAGATTTAGATTTGTCCAGAAGAATTAAACTATAATGCAATGCATGGCCTTTGAAGTATGGCCAGCAGGCTAGGACGGGCTAGTAAGGCTTTTGAAGTCAGTCCTCACACAGTGCAGTAGTGTCAGTAAATTGAAAGTAGAGAAAGCTGACAAACTGCATAGGGAGAGATTAGGGCCAGTTAGGAAACTGTATAGTAAAACATTGGATTGCGAGTAACTTGGTCTACGAGTTATTTACAAGATGAGCACATTTTTTTTGTAAATTTTACCTTGCACTACGAGTATCAACTGAGTATAAAAGAGTAGAGAGATGCCTCTAAGTGTAGCAATATGGTTACATTTAATCAAGGTACAACATTTAGCAACTCACATGGTTGATGATTTAAAAAGGCAACATCCGGGGTAAAGCTATCCACAGATTGTCCTCCGCACCACCGGCTCTCGCTGTTGTCAGTCTGCAATTGTGACTGTGAAGACTACCTTGCAGTAGAGCGATCTGAAAGCAATGCTTGAAACGCTTGTGGAGCGCAGCATGGAAGGGACGATGTCGATGGTGGTACAGAGGACGGTCTACAGTGCTGAAAAAGTATTCATACCCCTTGACATTTTCCACATTTTATTGGGATTTTATGTGATAGACCAACACAAAGAGGCACATAATCATGAAGTGAAAGGAAAATGATAAATGGTTTTCAATTTTTTTTTACAAAGAAGTATCTGAAAAGTGTAGCGTGCATTTGTATTCATTTACCTTTACTCTGGTATCACAAAATAAAATCTAGTAGAACCAATTGCCTTCAGAAGTCACCTAATTAGTAAATAAAGTCCACCTGTGTGTAATTTAATCTCAGCTATAATAAATATCCCCCAAAAATGTATAAAAAAACATTTTTTTCCCTCAGTTTAGGCCGATATGTATTCTTCATATTGTTGGTAAAAAAAAATCGCAATAACCGTTTATTGATTGGTTTGCACAAAAGTTATAGCGTTTACAAGATAGGGGATAGTTTTATGGCATTTTTATTAATAATTTTTTTTACTAATAATGGCAATGCTCAGTGATTTTTATTATGACTGCAACATTATGGCGGACACATTGGACACTTTTGACACATTTTTGGGACCATTGTCATTTATACAACAATCAATGCTATGCACTGATTCCTGTGTAAATGACACTGGCAGTGAAGGGGTTAACCACTAGGGGGCAGTGTAGAAGTTAAGTTTGTCCTGGGGAGTGATTCTAACTGTGGGGGGTATGGATACGTGTGACACATCACTGATCTCATGATCACAGGGAGCAGAGATCAGTGGCACTGTCACTAGGCATAATGGGGAGATGCATGTTTATATTAGCATCTCTCCGTTCTTCCTCTCCATGAGACGATTGCGGGTATCCCCGCCCGCCTCTTAAAGGGCAACGTACAGGTACGTTAGTTTGCCTGTACAAGCCCTTCTGCCAACATATATCATGTGAGGCGGTCAGCAAGCGGCTAGAGATCAGGAATTTTATGTTGATAGGGCATTTTTTTAAAGTCTGATGCACTTATAGTTGAGAATTTGCATGTTACTCCTCATCAGTGCCTTATAGCAGAACTCCAGGATTTTCAAACACCCCCCAAACCCCCCCCCCCCCACCCACAAAACATTAAACTGTTATTACATATGTGAAATTTCTTACCATTTAAGAGATATGACTGATTGAATTTTCAGGAAGTCAGCTTTGTAATTCAAAAAGTGCATCATCTTTTCTGGCAGGGAGGATCCCTTAGAAGTGATTGCATCATATCCTCTTCTCTCTCTAACTGTAATCAGACTACATTTCCCATGAATCCTTGGGATAGGAGTGAATGTGGGAGGTACAGTAGGCTTGTAAATGTGAACTCACCCACTTCAACATAAATCACACCCCCTCATTCTGCAGCCAGCAAGCCATACATAACACATGGTATGATAGTTTACAGCCTTATAAATACAAAGCATTTTAATATAAATACATATTAATATAATATTCATTTAATGCATTTAAAAATTACATTTAAATTAAACTAATAAATTTAATATAAATGCAAACCAGTGCCGCATGTCAAGGACCACCAGTGCTGAATGTCAGGGACCACCAGTGCCGAATGTAAGGGACCACCAGTTCCACTAATCAGGGACCACCGTGTCAGGGACCACCAGTTCCGCTTGTCAGGGACCATCAGTGCTGCATGTCAGGGACCACCATGTCAGGGACCACCAGTTCCGCTTGTCAGGGACCACCAGTGCTGCATGTCAGGGACCACCATGTCAGGGACCACCAGTGCTGTTTGTCAGGGACCACCAGTGCTGCTTGTCAGGGACCACCATGTCAAGAACCACCCCTCACAGATCGTATGTATGTCTGTTACCTCGCCGGTGTGGTATGGCTTTATATACACTGCACATGCATGAAACTCCGCCCCGTCCTTCTTTCTAGTGTATTCCCCACCTCTTCTCTTTTGGGGCAGTAGGAGAGCACATGGCAGAGATACAGCAGGTGTGTGCAGAGAGCAGCTACGAGGCCTGGAGCAAGGCAGTTCCTGATCCAGGAGGAGATATAAGGCCTCAAATATGTCTTTTGAAGAAATGACTATGATGGGAAGCAAGGACCGTACAGAAACCCAAATGTCAGAAAGGCCAAGATCATGGCTAAAGTTGTGAGAAGTCTGCACAGGAATTTTGGGGTACGACAATCCAAAGACCAGTTGAGAAAACGCTGGTCAGAACATAAATTGAGAGAGGAAGATCAGTATAGAAAGAACAGGAAAGTGCTGCAAAAAAGTAAGTTTTTGTCCTGTGTTCCTATTATTATTATTACTTGCATGCTGCTCCATGTTCTTTTCTTTACTGTTGTATAGTTTAAAAGGCCAAGTAGGAATCATTTGTGGGACATTAAACAATGTCCGTTCGACAACTAATATGTTGTTTTGGGAGATGCAGGTTAACTACATTTGTTCAGGCCTATTTGTATTAAAATAAATTCATCAGATTGTTATCTAGATGTATTTGAAATCATAATGAAATATCAACTTTAGTCAGTGTCAGGAGAGGACACTCAGCAGCTGTTTGTGCATCTGGGCTCATGAGCACTCTTGTCATGGTGTCCCATGCAGGTGCTCCAGTGGATACTAGGGGTCTCTCCATGTGTGAAACTTGCACAAAACAGGTAAATAATTCAGCTTTTGAAAGGGAACAAATCATGTATTCAGCTTGGAACTCTGCCAAAACAGCCAATTGGAAGACACTTCTAAGCAATGTTTCATACTATTTCTATCCTAACATATCTGTCTGCTAAGTATACCTTTTTTGTATTCATATAGGGGAGAAGAGAAGAGGGACATCTGGAGACACCAGTAACCCAGCACCTACTGAACATCCTTAAGAAAGGCAACTCGCCACACACCTTGAAGATGTGGATGCTGATGTGCTTGAAGTACTGGGTGAAGTTGGAGAAATGGTAACGACCACAGGTCAGTGTCTGAGACCACAGCTTCAGATAATAGATGGATGCCTGCATATTTTTAACACATGGTGTTTTTATTTTTTATTTTTAGGTGATGTGGATGTTGTGGAAGAAGAAACTCACTTTAGCAGAGCAAGTGCACACATCCTAATCAATGAGATCATGGTTTGTAATCATGATTTGGAACAAATGAAACAAAACATCCATGATGTTCAAAAAAGACTGAGCAACATCATAGATATTTTAGGAAAAATATAAAAAAAAAAAACAAATTAACATTTTATAATTGTCGTTATGCTGTATGTGTTTTTACGATTTTAAGTGAATCGCAAAGCCAGATTTTGAAGATGCACACAGTGTGTCAACATGTGCTATCTCCCATCCTCCAAACTAAAGTAGGTGAGAGGAAAGGGTTGCACCTGCAAAACACGTCCATTGATCCCCCATGATGGGATCTAGCAGATTTTGACACACTGGGGCTTATTTCAAAAAGGCAAAACCACTTTGCACTACAAGTGTAATGCAAGTGCACTTGAAAGTCCACTTGTAGGGCAAAGTGGATTGGCCTTTCTGAAATAATCTCCAGTGTGTCCACATGTGCTAGCTCCCATCATGCGGGATCAATGGACATGTTTTGGGGGTGCAACCCCTTCCCCTCACCTACTTTAGTTTGGAGGAAGGGGTTGCACCCACAAAATGCATACATTGATATCCCATGAACGAAGATAGCACATGTTGACACACTGTGTGATTTGTGGCTTTAGCAAAATAGATGTAGGGAAAAGGCACACATTTTAGGCATGGGATCATGAGGGAAATCCAAATTTTGAGTCCCAATTTGTGTACATCTTCAAAATTTGGCTTTTAGAGGGGTGAGCTCACCTCATCTGATGAAGGCAAGATCAACGCAGTTTTGACATACTAATGTCTCATATGGCCCTCACTTTAGCAAAGTCAAACTTTGTAAGTTCCTGAGTTGGCAAAGTGTATGTTATGTTTTTAAAAATGCCTGTTTAGCCCCAAAAAAGGCAAATTAATGTCAAATGTGCATGTTGTAATAGAAAAAATATCCCTGTGCCAACCAAATAACTAAAACGGGTACTGCTGCGAACACTGAGGGAAATGTCAGAACCCAGGTAAACAAATAAGGTAAGAATAGTGCTGCGCTGTATAAATTATAAGAAATAAAGTGCGAAAGTGCTCTGTGAGGAAAGCACTAAAACCACACTAACAAGAGGAAATAGAAACACATATAAACTTAGACGCTAAATAAAGTGCATACATCACACATTGATTATTAATATTTCCTTAGTGAACAATGGAATTGATCGCAGTGGCAATAAATATATCCAATGAGATAAAAAGTATTCATAAGTGAATATAGTATATGTGTCCGTGAAAAGTTCCTTTTTCCAAAAATATGGTATAGTGCAACATATATAGTGACTGTATATCAATCCAAAAAAATAAAATAATATATATATATAATATATATATATATATATATATATATATATATATATATATACACACACACACATACACATATATTACATATATATTACATATATATTACATATAATAAATAAAATAAAAAAATATATATATAAAGTGCTGGTGGTCACTTTCTGCAGTGAAGTGCTGGTGATAGATGGCTTCTTATCTTCTGTGAAGCTAAATATATGGGTGTCCCCTTACCTTACTGCTGTAAGGTAACAGCATGTAAATAAATCTTAGCTTTGGAACCACTGTATGTCCCCTGGTAAGCATCCCCAAAATGTTCTTCTTCATCAGGGGATCTAGAAATCACGTGACTGTGACGAACACGCGTCAGGAATACAAGATACCGGAATTATGTGAACGAGCTCGCTGCTCGTTTTTTGTTGCCAGTTTGTTATTGTTCAATGTGAGTACCCATTTTTACTCTTGCTATTAATAAATATTTTGCGAAATTACTACACTATCGAGCATCCCTCTTGTTCCCATACTAACCCATGCCCTATTTGCGAGATTCACCCGCTCCAGTGAATTAAAAGGGGGCGCTAACTGCTATCAGGATACATACACCAGCTGAACTAGAGAGAACATTTTGGGGACGCTTACCAGGGGACATACAGCGGTTCCACAACAAAGATTTATTTACATGCTGTTAAGGAGACACCCATATATTTAGCTGGAACGTGACAGCCGGTAATTAAAAATCCTCTGCTCTGGGGTCATGTTCCTCATGGGGAACAGCCTCATGAGATGTTCCCCCAGAGCAAAGGCTTCATCTGTGACAAACACGAAATTGAGGGCCTCAACATTCTCCTCCGGAGGTTGCAACCTCAATGGGCCATTTTGAAGATGCCTGTAGAACTCGGTCTGGGCGATCACTCCTCCATCAGAGTTTCTACTGTTCTTCCCTACATCTAGGTAGAGAAACTCATAAATTGCCGACACCACCACCAACATCACAATACTACTAAACCCCTTATAATTGTAGTAGTAAGACCCCGAGTTGGGTGGTGGTACGAATCGTGCTTCCCATCTATAGCACCACCACAATTGGGAAAATCCAACTGGTGATGAAACTGGGAAGCCACAGTCTGCCATTCCTGTGGATTGGAAGGAAACTGTGGAGTCAAACAAAAAAAAAAAAATTAGTACTTTTGCACATAACATTGCAAGCAGATTAGACACAAACATTATTGGCCAACATAAGTAAAACATTTATTGAAATTAGTATTTAAGGACAAAAGTATAAGGTCAACTTATAAGATTCCTCACCCCCTCTGGTGGCTCATTGGAAACATTTTATGGTGGGGGATAGGTAGATGTTTTGGACAAGTAACCCTCTCCACTTCAATGAGAGCTGACTTCATAAATAATATGTGTTACTTTGGCAAGCCCCTCTTTACTTACACTATTGGCAGCCCACTGGATAGGTAAAAAGTGCCATAATCCAAAAATATGAATACACACTGTCCAAATTGAAGCACCTTTTTACATTTATGCATACATTCATACATACATTTTACATTTACAATTACCTATCAAGATAATAGTATAACAAAACTTTAAACAGTACCATTTGAAAGTATTCATGCTTTGGTGAATTCATCCATAATTATGACCACAAAAGAGGTAGGTATAGTGCGTATGGGTTTGGCAAAGTCAGCAGATAGAGTATTGGTATTGGTTGACTTAGTGGTTGGGGGGAGGGAGGGCTCCAAATGAGTTTGGGCCCCAAAAAATAGCCTCTTGCACGCTGCCTGAATTTAAGGCCAACAATAACATTTGGACACATTTTAGGGGGTGTTTAGGGTAAGAACTAAATGATAGCTGACAAAAAACATTGTTAAGTTACTAGGCTAGGTGAGTGTGGGCCCAGGATAGCATGCTGGGGAGGTTAGTGAAGGCAAATATGCATGGAGGACAAAAAAGGAGCATTAAAAGCTTACAGCATGCATGAAGACAAACAGGACATTCACAGCATATTGCAATCATGGTAATTATGGAATGAAGAAATGAATACAATACATTAGCAAACATTAAATACATAGAATGTTATGCTAAATGATAAAACTTACCCAAATATCCTTCTGCAGGACTTGAATGATGGCAGAACAGGTCTCTGGAATAATGATTCCCAGAGCCTGGGGGGAGATCCCAGTTGTGAACTTGAGGTCCTGGAGACTTCTCCTCGTTGCCAAGTACCACAAGGTGGTGACGAGCCTTTGCTCAGGAGAAATGGCTTGCCGCATGCAGGTGTCCGTAATCTGGAGATAATTCCTGAAATCATCAGGATTATTCTCCTGGAGCTCCTGCAGCAAAAGCATATGGCAGAACTGGTCATGATTAAGCAACCAATTCTTGATCCAAGAACTACTGTGCCTGGACTGGACTTGGGTCATAGAAATAACTTCAAGCTCAACAATAGCACGATCTCTCCGTCGAGAATGCCACATGGCTAGTAAACGAACGGCTGCTAAGAACAAACTGACAGAACGCACTAAAAATCAGAAAGGACCTGACAAGCATGACCTGAAAATCAGGAGCGAACTATAAATAGAACGCACTGAAAAACAGAAATGACCTGACAAGCCCGCACTGAAAAACAGATACAAACTGACAAGCACAACCTGAAAAGCAGAAACAAACTGAAAAGCACAAGGCTGAAAAGCACAAATCGTCACTCACCAAATTTCTAATAACACGAGATTAGCAGAAGGAGCCCAAAGGGTGGCGCATGACTATTGAGCTTCCTTTTTATCAGCTTGTCGTACGTCTTGTACGTCATGACGTTTGTAATTGTTGGCCAACATTTGTGTGACCGTGTGTATGCAAGACAAGTTGGGGCCAATGCCCTTTGAACAAAATTCCACAGTTTTGTTGTCGGAAAGTCCGATCGTGTGTACAAGGCATAACAATCATCCAGTCTGGCATATTGAGCAGACTGTTCTTTGCTTCCCTCCAATTATGTCTGAATTAGGACTCAATAAAAAGGACTAGTTATGCATGATAATTGAGACCTGTATGTCTCTTTGTGGTAGCCACGTGTGTCCCTCCCAAAGACAATTGTCTATTTTTAGATGCATGTATTGGAGGTTGGTATATTTATATATTCACTGGTTGTCAGTATTATGTGAAATTTTCAATAAAGATTTTTTATTTTTATAATACCGGCAATTCCTTGAAGAATTTTTTGGGAATCCTTCTTCCCTCCGTCTCTTGTATGCTCACTTCAATTCAGAGGAACACATCCACATGGTTGATTATCTTCTAATCCCTGGGGTGATCATAACTATAAGGGGAATTATTCATACTCTTATCCCCTTACTTTAGTCTTGCTAATTTGGATGTAGCCACTGTGTCATCTTTTATATGTTTGTTTTGTTGGATATAGATTGAAATTAAGCCAATTAAGCAGAGACCAGTCATAGTAGATCTATGTATGGGCTATCTGGTTGTACACAAGTCAATTTATTAATTGACTTGAGTACAAACAGCATGTCAGGTTTTTCCCAGAACAATCAGTGCTGCCAGCTATAAAACTAATCATTTTGTGGGTAGAGAAGCCTCCCAACTAGCAGAACACAATAACACTGAATGAATGAATGAATAATTTGTATAGCGCTCAAAGCAAACTGAATCGCATCAAGGTACTGTGCGGAGCTTTGTTGTCCAGCTTCTAGAAGAGGAAAGTCTTCAGTTTTTTCCTGAAGAACTGGAGGTTTTCTTCCAAGCGGATGTTGGTTGGTAAAGCGTTCCATAGCCGTGGTCCTTGGACAGCGAATCTCCGTTCCCCCTTAGATTTGTACCGAGATTTGGGAACACAATAACACTGAGGGAGTGATTCCCCCATCCACAGATCAGCAGGTGAGAAGGTGTGTGGGGACAGGCTGGGGATAGAGGTCTGTCAGTAGGGGGGTGTGAGGTGGTCATGGAGGGATATCAATCAGTGGGTAGGGGGAGTAATTGGGAGTGATATCTTTTGGAGTAGGGTCAGTCATCTGCAGTTTGGGAAATGGTCACCTGTGATATAAGTTGAAGTGAAGTGGCTAACATGGGAAGTGGCTGGGGAGTGACCGTGTTGGTGGGGAGTGTGAAATGGATGATGTGTTTCAAGTTTCTTTCACATTTGCTGTAATGCTTACTGCCCTCTGAAAAGTGATCTGTGGTGGATTACTTTTCAACGAGTGGTATAGCAGCAGCTGACAGGTTTTCATGAGGTTATACTGCCGCCTCCTTGTTTCTTTTTTTTACATTGCTGAATGGCAGTTTTACATTGTTGGACTATGCTGCTACTGCGAGTGAGTTTGGCTAAAGCCGCGTACACACGATCAAATAATCCGCCCCTGTGTGGGCTCCGGCGGACTTTTTTTACCCAAAAGTCCGGCGGACTAAGATTGTAGTTTTGCACATCAATCTGTCCGCCGGACTCGCATTTCGGCAGACAATACAGCCGTGTGTGTGTTAGTCTGCTGTACTTTTGAAATGAACGGACTTTTCCCGCCCCAGAGAAAAGTCCGCTCATTTTGAGCGTGGCTCCAGGTAGCTGGGACCAGCGAAGGAAGCGTCGCTGGTCCTGTCACCTAGTATGGACTTAAAAGGGAATCTCTACACTGAAAAAACGGCATGGGGTTCCCCCCACAGTCCATATCAGACCCTTATCCGAGCACGCTACCCAGCCGGCGGCCCCCCACCCCAAAGCACCTTGCCCCCATGTTGATGAGGACAAGAGCCTCTTCCCGACAACCCTGGCCGTTGGTTGTCAGGGTCTGTGGGCGGGGGGCTCATCGGAATCCGTGAGCCCCCTTTAATAAGGGGGCCCACGGATCCCGGCCCCCCACCCTATGTGATTGAGTATGGGGTACAATGTACCCCTACCCATTCACCTGTGAAAAAAAATGTAAAAAAACACAACACACAAGGGTTAAAATAGTTTATTGCACAGCTCCGGGGGTCTTCTTCCGTCTTCGGGGATCTTCTCGCCAGACTCCACCGCTATCTTCTTCTCTTTTACTAGCTCTTTTACTAGCGGAGGAGCCCGACTTTCTTCTTCGCCGCCGCCCTCTTCTTTCGACTTCGGGAGTCTTGTCCCCCTCTTCGGGGGTCTTGTCCCCCTCTTCGGTTCTTCTTGCCGGGCCTCCGCTCCTTCTTCTAGCTCTTTTACAAGCGGTGGCCCGGTCTTCTGTCGCCGCTGTCTTCTGGTCTTCTGGCCTTCTGTTCTAGTGTTCTTCTCTTCTGTTCTTCTGTTCTTCTCTTCTTGAGCTGTTGCCTCGTCGCTGTCTCTGGTCACAATGACAGGGACGTGGCGCGCGGCGACTTATATAGGGACATCGCCGGATGATGTCCCCGCCCATTATGATGTCACAGTCCCAGAGGATGCTGGGACTGTAACATCATAATGGGCGGGGACATCCTTTGTGTGTGTGGGCGAGTCCGTTCATTTCAAAAGTACGGCGGAAACCTAGTCCGCCGCAAAAGTGCCGTGTGTGGGCAGGTAGCTCGTTCGGAAAGTCCGGCGGATGGTCCAGCGGTTTGTCCGCCAGACTAAAGCCTTGTACACACGGTCGGAGAATCCGTCGGAATGTGTCCTATCGGACCGTGTCGTCGGATAATCCGACTGTGTGTGGTATGCATCAGACTGATTCCGTCCAAATCTCCGTCGGACCCAATTTTCCAACATGTTGGAAATATTTCCCGACCAACTGGGCCGGTCGGACCTAATCCGATCATGTGTAGAGAATTTTGATCGGACCAAGTGCCACGCATGCTCACATTCAAATTCCGACACGGAAGTGCTCGTTCAGGTAAAACTACTGCTCGTAAGCGATATAGCACATTCGTCACACTGCAATGTTAAAAATTCTTTCATCAAGCGCATTCTCTTGTTCTTTACAATGCTGCAAGAAGGAACTTCTTTTGATGCTCATAGTCACACACACTTCTCCCGAACGGATTTCATTACTCTTTTTTAACCATTTCAGCAATACAATTTTAGTTTGCGTCACATATACACAATTTTAGATTCGTTTTTTTCTTTTTTGGATGTTTTTTGGGGGGGGGGGGGATTCCCTAAAAATCTCCTTTAAAGACAGTTTGCTCATTTCTCCTTATTTTTTTTTTTTTTTTGTGTGTGTGTGTAAACTTACAACAACAACATTATTCTATTTTTTAGATTTTGTTTTTCTTTTTTAATCTACAAGAGATTGTTTAGTGTTGGCACCCCTTGTTATTTATTTCACTTTGTTTTTTGGAAATGTACCTGCCTGCTCACAAATAAACTGTCCTTTTGGAAGGAAAACACATACGCAAGTATTTCATCCAAACAAAAAATACCTTTATTTCGGTGTCAGTAACAGATAAAGAGGGAGGCAGCAATGTCGAAACTGGGGAGATTTGTGAAGCCTTGGGCCCCCAGGGCACACATCAGCTATTTAAACGCAAAAATTGGTGGCCTGAGGAATACATATCTGAGGGAGAGAAGTCTGGTCCTGAAGTCCATGAAACCCGGAACAGCAGCAGATGACATCTATGTTCCCAGGCTGTGGTACTACAACAGGCTGCATCTTCTGTCAGACCAGACTGAACCCAGGTCATCACTCTCTGGTCTTCCTTCCACGCTTCCTTCCAGGCTGTGTCTGTGGTGCTGGAGGTGTGGCAGAAGGAGGAGGAGGAGGAGCGGGGAAATGGGCCAAACGACACAAGTGTGTTTCTGGTGTCATTTGGCCCAACAGACCCGTGTTGAGGGTTTGTAGAATAACCTGCTCACACAAGATCTGTTGCCCCTGCTCCATTTTATCAAGCTTGCACACAACCATGGCGGCAAAGGCCTCTTGGTAGGTGGGTTTGGCTTGGAGTGTCGCAGAAGCCTCACCAATCAGCCTCAGGGCCGACTCCTCAACATTCCCCCCCTTTCTCGCCCTTCTGCGTGGAAGGCGGAGGGGAGGGACCTGGCATTCATTGAGGCTCCTTTGGCTGCCCACCGCCTGGCTGCCGCTTACCCCCGCCTCCTCCTGGTTGCCACTTTCCACAGCCACCTCCTGGCTGATGCATTCCACACCCTCCTGGTCCTGGCTGAGTTCTTCCTGTGTATGAAAACGGGACATAGTTTTAGTTTTTGGTTCATCAAACACACACAATTTTCACATCAAGACTATCATTCTGAGCGCAGCATTTTTCTTTCTTGTCCCAAAGGTTTTGGCCACTACTGTCTATTGATATGTGAAACACTTTATAAACTCACCAATTAGGGAGCAGAAATCAAGTTAACATCATTCATTTTGACTACACAAATATGTACAACAATACTATACCTGGCTCAAGCTGGGCTCCTCCAGTTCTTCCTGAGTGGAAGGCCCAGGTTGGGCATCGGAAGACTCAGCAGGTGTGGAATGTAGCATAGAAGGACGTGTGGAAGGAAGAGTAGAGAGGGATTCTCTGGCCTCAGCCTGGTCTGCCAGAAAATGCATCCTGTCATAATACCACAGGCTGGGGACATAAACCTCAGCTGCTGAAGCTCCAGATTTCATGGACTTCAGCACCTTGCTCCTCTTCCTCAGATATGTACTCCCGAGGTTCCCAATTTTCTTTTTGATATATTTGTCATCTGCCCTGGGGACCACCGGCTTCACAAACTCAACCAGTTCCAACAGTGCTGCCTTCCTCTTTTGTCTGTTACTATACAGAGGGTGTGTTGTTTGCCACAGGATGGGCATGTCTCTGTATTTATCGATGAACAGAGGGAGGAAGCTATAGTCATTAAACCCGTCCATAATGTCTGCAAGACACAAGACAAACCCTAATGTCAGGCTAAACTCCACTAATGCAGGCCTCAATCTAGAAGCAGTGTAGCCTAGTGATGTACCAAGTTCAAAATTTTACCTTTGTTTGCGCGTTCGTCGCCTCAGCTTCTCCCTGTGTTCACAGATCGTACGGACGACACACGCGTGTTGCGTTTTATATACAGTGCGCATGCGTGCAACTCTGTCCGCCTCTGACGTTCTTTCCAGACTATTCCCCGCCCCTTCGCTTCTGCCGCAGTAGGGAGAGCACATGGCGGAGAGAACACAGGTGCGCACTAATAATTACACTAACGAGGAGGAGGGTGAGGAAAGCCCGGAGCCTGAAACGTCCCGATCCAGGAAGACAAGATTTAAGGCTGCAAATATGTCTTTTGGAGAGATGTTGGAGATGGTGGACATATTGAACAGGACCGACTATGATGGAAAGTATGGACCTTACCCAAACCCAAATATCAGAAAGGCCAAGATCATGAATAAAGTTTGGAAGAGTCTTCTGCATAATTTTGGGGTACACCGATCCATGGATCAACTGAGAAAACGCTGGTCAGACCTGAAACTGAGGGAGCACGAGCAGTACATAAGGATCAAGCGTGTTCTTGACAAAAGTAAGTAGTTGTTGTGTGTTCATATGATTATTATTGCTTGCATACTGCTCCATGTGCTTTGAGTTCATGTTGTGCATTTTAAAATGGCCACTTTCAAGTTCATGGTTTCATTCATTTGTAGGAAACATCGTTCTTCCGGTAAGTATTCCAGCTGAACACAGTGTCCCCAATAATGTTATGACCTTGAAGCTTGGCAAAAATAAACAATTGAACAGCACTTCCAAACAATGTTTCATATTGTTAAATCTGCCCTCTGTGTGTTAATTCTTTATTTTTTTCCAATCTCATAGGGGAGAGAAGACTCAGCAAGTATGAGGACACCAGGGACCCCACCCCTCACAAAGAAGGACAACTTCCAAAAGCACAAACAGAGGAGCAGGAGGAGGAGGAAGGAGAGATCGTGGAGGTTGGGCAAATTGTCCCCACAACAGGTGAGTGTGGGAGAACACAGCTTCCGGTAAGCTCATCAATGTATGTCACCATATTTATATTACATGGTGTTTTTTTTTTTTGCTTTGTTTTGTAGGTGATGTGGAAGAAGATTCCCGTTTTACCAGTGAAAGTGCCCAGATCGTGGAGATAATGGGGTGCAATCCGGATTGGGAACATATCCTGCAAAACATCAATGATGTAACTCAAAAATTGAAGAACATCATTGATGTTTTGGGGAGAGTGTGAAACACCCAAAACTAGATAGGGTCTTTTTTTGGAAATTTAAAACTCAAAATGTTGTATTTCTCCAAATTCGACATTTGGAAGATGCACATAGTGTGTAAACATGCATTATCTCCCATCATGGGGGATCAATGTACGTGTTTTGTGTAAAGTGTCTGAGATGAAGGGGTTGCAGCCCCAAAGCATGTACATTGATCCCCATGATGGGAGATAGCACATGTTGACACACTGTGTGCATCTTCCAAATTTGGATTTTTCAGGGGCCACACCCCATGTGATGAAGGCAATATAAGCCCAGTTTGTACATACTCATGGCTGATATTGTCTTCACTTTTCAAAGTTGAACTCTGTAAGTTCCTGTGTTCTGTATTTTACAGTTAGATACATGCCTGTTTACCCAAAAACACCAAGTAACCCAAATTTTTATTAACCACTTTAGCCCCGGACCAATTTTCAGCCTAAGGACCACAGGTCTTTTTACAATTTTGCACTGCACTGCTTTAACTGGTTATTGCGCGGTCATGCAATGTTGTACCCAAACGAAATTTGCGTCCTTTTCTTCCCACAAATAGAGCTTTCTTTTGATGGTATTTGATTGCCTCTGCGATTTTTATTTTTTTTGCGATATAAATGGAAAAAGACCGAAAAGTTTGAGAAAAAAAAATATTTTCTACTTTTTGTTATAAGAAAAATCGAATAAACTCAATTTTAGTCATACATTTAGGGCAAAATTTATTCAGCCATATTTCTTTAGTAAAAAAAATGTCAATAAGCGTATATTTATTGGTTTGCGCAAAAGTTATAGCGTCTACGAACTAGAGTACATTTTCTGGAATTTACACAGCTTTTAATTTATGATTGCCTATCTCATTTCTTGAGGTGCTAAAATGGCAGGGCAGTACAAACCCCCCCCCCCAAATGACCCCATTTTGGAAAGTAGACACCCAAAGGAAATTGCTGAGGGGCATGTTGAGCCCACTGAATATTTTTTTTTTTGTCCCAAGTGATTGAATAATGACACAAAAAAAAAAAAAAGTTTGCAAAAAGTTATCACTAAATGATATATTGCTCACACATGCCATAGTTATATGTGGAATTGCACCCCAAAATATATTCTGCTGCTTCTCCTGAGTACGGGGATACCACATATGTGGGACTTTTTGGGAGTCTAGCCACGTACGGCACCCCGAAATCCAATCACTGCCTTCAGGATTTCTAAGGGTGCAAATTTTTGATTTCACTCCTCACTACCTATCACAGTTTCGAAGGCCATAAAATGCCAAAATAACACAACCCCCCCCCCAAATGACCCCATTTTGGAAAGTAGACACCCCAAGGAAATTGCCGAGGGGCATGTTGAGCCCATTGAATATTTTTTTTTCTGTCCCAAGTGATTGAATAATGACACACAAAAAAAAAAGTTTACAAAAAGTTGTCACTAAATGATATATTGCTCACACATGCCATAGTTATATGTGGAATTGCACCCCAAAATATATTCTGCTGCTTCTCCTGAGTACGGGGATACCACATATATGGGACTTTTTGGGAGTCTAGCTCCGTACGGCACCCCGAAAACCAATCACTGCCTTCAAGGTTTCTAAGGGTGCAAATTTTTGATTTCACTCCTCACTACCTATCACAGTTTCGAAGGCCATAAAATGCCAAAATAACACAACCCCCCCCCCCAAATGACCCCATTTTGGAAAGTAGACACCCCAAGCTATTTACTGAGAGGCATGTTGAGTCCATGAAATATTTTATATTTTGCCGCAAGTTGCAGGAATATTACAATTTTTTTTTTGTTTGCACAAACTTGTCACTAAATGATATATTGCTCACACATGCTATGGGCATAAGTCAAATTACACCCCAAAATAAATTCTGCTGCTTCTCTCGAGTACGGGGATACCACATGTGGGGGACTTTTTGGGAGCCTAGCCACGTACGGGACCCCGAAAACCAAGCACTGCCTTCCGGATTTAAATATAAAACGCTACCAAAAAAAACTGTTAGCGATCGCAGGGATCAGGCCTGACTCTGCGAACGCTGCAGTTATGTGTTTAGTGTTTTGTAAGTGACAGCGATCGATCGATACTGCACTTGGGTGGGCTGGGCGGAGGGGCAAAACACAGGTGCTAGCAGGTATCTGGGCTGATCCCGCTAACAATGCGTTTTTTTGGAAACCTAAACTGCTGGGGACGCTAGTATAGATCTGATCAGATCAGATATTGATCTATTCAGATTCTATACCACTACGGGAGGTGTATGCTTTGTGCGTGGGTGTTAGCGGTACTGGCACTAGCCTAGCGCTGCCTGGGGCGACTCAGACCCTGACCCTAAAACCTAATTGATATCACCCGCCGGGTGATCAGGGGGTTAAACCTTTATTGGGTAATAAATGGTGGGTGCCCTGATGCTATAAAAAGCAAACAAACTAACCAGAGTCACCCGTAACACTTATAGGTGATCACTGGTGAAAGGGTTAACTAGGGGCAATCAGGGGGTTCACATTTTTATTAGGTAGTATATGGGGGTCCCTGGCGCTATATAAAAACCTGACGGGGAACCTAAATAACTAACTGGCTAACCAGCTTCACCAGTGACACTTATACGGTGATCGCTGGTGAAAGGGTTAACTAGGGGCAATCAGGGGGTTAAAACCATTATTTGGTAGTATATGGGGGTACCTAGCGCTATAAAAACCTGGCGGTGAACCTAAAAAAATAACTAGCTACCTAGCGACACTAGTGACACTAATGCAGCGATCAGAAAAATGATCGCTTAGTGACACTGGCAAAAGGGGGTGAAAGGGTTAACTAGGGGCAATCAGGGGGTTAAAACCATTATTGGGTAGTATATGGGGGTACCTAGCGCTATAAAAACCTGGCGGTGAACCTAAAAAAATAACTAGCTACCTAGCGACACTAGCGACACTAATGCAGCGATCAGAAAAATGATCGCTTAGTGACACTGGCAAAAGGGGGTGAAAGGGTTAACTAGGGGCAATCAGGGGGTTAAAACCGTTATTGGGTAGTATATCGGGGTACCTAGCGCTATAAAAACCTGGCGGTGAACCTAAAAAAATAACTAGCTACCTAGCGACACTAATGCAGCGATCAGAAAAATGATCGCTTAGTGACACTGGCAAAAGGGGGTGAAAGGATTAACTAAGGGCAATCAGGGGGTTAAAACCGTTATTTGGTAGTATATTGGGGTACCTAGCGCTATAAAAACCTGGCAGTGAACCTAAAAAAATAACTAGCTACCTAGCGACACTAGCAACACTAATGCAGCGATCAGAAAAATTATCGGGGGGGGGGGTTTATGTGCCTGTGTGTTAGTTAGTGTCAGTGTAGTGTTTGGTGCACTTACTTTTAGTCTTCTCCTCGTAGTCTGGTCAAAAAGACCGCCCCGAGGAGAATGACATCACTTCCTCCCTGCCTATGTATACAATACACAGTGGGAGGAAGCTTCTCATTCGCCAGGAGCGATCGAGAGGGGATGGCCAGAAACCAACGGCCATCCCCTCATCCCGGATCGCTCCTTAAACGAAGCGGACTGCCGCATCCAGCGGGAGGGGGTCCGATCGGACCCCCCACCCGCTGGAAGGCAAGCATGTACATGTACGTGCTTGTGCCTGTACATGCCATTGTAATGACGTACAATGGCATGCGGCGGTTGTTAAGTGGTTAAACTCTGTTTTAGAAACACAGTATTTCTTGGTTGGTTGTATAAACATTTTCAAAACCCACATGTGAATGTGCTTGTATTAAAAAGTTACATTATCAACAATGTGTGGCTTCCTTTTTCATGGCAACAAAAATGTATTTGGAGTACAATTTGAGTTTGTGCTGAGAAGGAGTGTGATTTACTAAAGTCAACTCCACTTTGCACTCCATGTGCAGTTTCAGGTGTACTTTTGCTGTGCACTTGGAGGATATAGTGGATGTGCCTTTAATAAAAGAACACCCACAGTGATGTGTCAATTTTGACAATCATGCCATTTTCCTGCCATTGTGCTGAAAATGAGCACGATTTTGGTCAGTAATGCACTACATACATTAGTTACCAAAAAAGAAGGTGTGTGTGTAGCAGACCCACAACATAATAACATTATCTGAAGAAGAGACTGTCCCCTCATCTCGCTCTGAACTTGGGTTTGCACTGTTGGTGAAAAAGGCACAACTTGAAAAAACCTAATTATACCTAGGAGACACCTAAAACCAAGCCAAGCAGTAAATGAAGGAGTTTCAGATCCAAATTTATTTTTAAAATGCCGCTCAGACATTGTCTGGCATATCAATGGCCCCCCTACCCACAAAGTAGTCCATGTATTGTGTTCTAAGCTCACGGGCGCTTTGGGGGGGGCAAGCCAGGATAAGCATGTTCAAGGCCCGCGAGGTTATCTGCATTTTCCATCAAGTCTGCTTCTTGTTGGCCAACTGAGACCGCATTGTTCACAGAAACTTTTTTCAAATAATTGTGCAGAACACAGCACGCCAGCACTATGCGATTCAGTTTGTATTCCGCCATGTGAATAGGCGTAAGAAAAAGGTGGAACCGGCTGGCCAGTATTCCAAAGGTGTTCTCCACCACTCTTCGGGCTCTGGACAGACGGAAATTAAAAATCCTCTGGTCTGGGGTGAGGGTCCTCATGGGGAAAGGCCGCATCAGATGGTTCGCCAGGGCAAACGCCTCATTCGTGACGAAGACGAACGGGAGTCCTTCCTGATTCTCCTCTGGGGGTGGCAAGCCCAGACTGCCACTCTGGAGATGCCAGTAGAACTCCGTCAGTGCGAAGACTCCATCATCCGACATCCGTCCATTTTGCCCCACGTCCACATACAAAAACTCATATGTCGCAGACACCACCGCCAACATCATGATACTATGAAACCCCTTATAATTATAATAGTACGACCCCGAGTCGTGGGCCAAGAAGAGAATGGTGGGGAAGTTAGTGAGGCAAATATGCATGAGGACAAAGGGGCAGAGCATCTAAATTAGAGCATATTGCAATGATGGCAATTAGGGAATGAGGAAACAAATGCAAGACAGCAATCATGAAATACATAGAATGTGATGTTAAAGGATAAACCTTCATATAGTCCTTCTGCAGGACCTGAATGATGGCGGAACAGGTCTCTGGAATAATGAGCCCCAGAGCCTGGGGGGAGATGCCTGTAGAGAACTTGAGGTCCTGAAAGCTTCTCCCCGTCGCCAAGTAGCACAACGTGGCGATGAGCCTCTGCTCCGGAGTGATGGCTTGCCGCATGCAGGTATCCTGCCTGGTAAAATAAGGGGTCAGCAAAGCCAGCAGACGGTGAAAAACGGGGTCCGTCATCAGGAGATAATTCCTGAAATCATCAAGATTATTCTCCTGGATCTCACGGAGCAAAGGCATGTGCGAGAACTGGTCACGCTGGCGCAACCAATTCTTGGTCCACAAACGCCTCCCCTCCCTGTTCATGGACCGGGCTTGTGTCAAAGTAACAACCCCAACACGAAGCCCCTGCACAACACAAACTCTACGACGAGTACGTAGAGGAAACATGGTTTGAAAACGGTCGGCTGGTCAGAACGGACACCAGAAAGCACAGATAAACAGCAAGGCCTGAAAGAACGACCTGAATAGCAGAAGCAAGCAGACAATAAGAAATGCCTTTGAAAGCGTACTATACCAAGATATAGTCCACAATGATCAACAAATACTTACTGACTGCACGCACTGATTATCAGATACGCAAAGACAAGCAGAAACTGAAGAGCTGTAGCGATCTGAATCACAAATCTGAAAAGCACGAATCGTCTCTCACCAAACTTCTACTAACATGCGATAGACACGAGATCAGCAGAAGGAGCCCAAAGGGTGCCGGACGTGGTGCTGAACTTCCTTTTTCTAGTCCCGCCGTACACGGCTTACGTCACCGCGTTCTTGGCAACCGCTAAATCAGACAACTTGGCCCGACCGTGTGTATGCAACAGTTTCGGACACAATCCGTCGGACTAAATCCGACGGACAAAATCCGACGGATTTGGTTGTCAAAATCTCCGACCGTGTGTACAGGGGCTAAGTCCGCCGGATAGTCTGATACGTGTGTACGCGGAATTACAGTTGGAGAGTGACCCCATTGAAATCAGTAGGTGAGTTTGACAGGCGGTGCTGCCTGTCAAACTCTGCAGGCTGAGTTAAAGATGCTGCAGCTATTGAAATGACAAAAAAAATCGCAGATGTGAAGTAAAGCATCATAGCTACGGCATTCATACAGCTCTGTCCAAATGTCGTTTTAAGATTTGGGTCAGGGATGTGCGGTGAAGTCAATGGCTGGTGAAGCACTGGTTAGTATCAGAGCCAGATAGACACAGGTTACATACGCCGCGATCGTTAGAGCGAGAGCAATAATTCTAGCACTAGACCTCTATAAAAATGTTTTACAAAAAAATACAAAACCGTTTTATATTTTGTTAATATATTTTGCAAACAGGTAATTTTTCTCCTTCATTGATGTATGCTGATGACAGTACATTGATGGGCACTAATAGGTGGCACTGGTGGGCACTGATGAGGTGGCATTGGTGGGCACTGATGAGGTGATATTGGTGGGCACTGAAAGGTGGCACTGGTGGGCGGCACTGAAGGGCATTGATAGGTGGCACCGATAGCTGGCACTGATGAGCACTGGTAGGTGACACTGATAGGCAGCAATGCTAGGTGGCACTGATGGGCACCACTGGTGGGCATTGATAGGTGGCACTGATTGCTGGCACATATGTACTGGTGGGCACTAATTCATGGCACTGTGTGCACTGATTCGTGGCATTGGCAGGTGGCACTGATGGGCACATATGAGGCGGCTTTGCCTCTTCCTCTTCGGGACCAATGTCTCTTCAACAGAAGCCGGGGATCAGCTTTTTTTTCTCCTCACGCTGTCAGCATGAGGAGAAAAAACAAAACGATTACTGATCTTCTGTTTACATCACGTGATCAGCTGTCATTGGCTGATAGCTGGTCACGTGGTAAGGGGCTGGGATCGAACCCTTACTCTGATCTGTGATCACCTGAGTCTCACTGACTCGGGTGATCACAGCGTGTGTGCAAAGGGGAGCATGTCTATTGACGGCCTCCCGTCAAAGCAGATCCGCGCTGTAGCCGTCATTCGGCTATAGTGCAGATCTGAAGGGGTTAAACTTGCTCTAAAACCTCTGTATTTAGCTTCTGACAGGCTGCGCAAGCAGCCCCATATCTCTGGAACTATAAAATATAGGACCAGTGGTGGGGTATGTCTTCAGTTACCTACTCCACAAATTTGGGCTCTCTGTGACCCCTGGTCGCCGAGCTACGACCCTCAAAGTAGATTTTTTTTGTGTGATTTTTTTGAGCAAATGGGCCTAATCTTAAGGTAAGGGGCCTGTACCTGCAGCTCCAATAGCCCCTATGTTAATCCGGCCCTGGCTATGTGGGGTCTCGGGTGGCTACATGGGGTCTCTGGTAGCTATGTGTGGTCTCTGGGAGCTATGCAGGGTCTCTGGGAGCTATGCAGGGTCTCTGGGAGCTAAGTGGAGTCTCTGGAAGCTACGTGGTGTCTCTGGTGGACTGCATTGGGTCTCTGGTGGACCGTGTGGGGTCTCTGGAAGCTATATGGGGTCTCTGGGAGATTTGTGGGGTCTCTGGGAGCTGTGTGAGGTCTCTGGTGGCTAATTGACCAGTGACAGAAAAAAATGTAATGCAAGGATGGGATTAAGTTACGCTAACCCCAGCACGTGGAGTTGTGGAGGTCTGATGTGCCCATTACAGCCCATCCTATGACCTTCAAGGAGAACTCCCAGATCATTGGAGGAGAGCAGGCTGATTTCCTAGCATAGCTAGGGAACTAACCACTGTGTGTTCTCCTGCTTAGTGTGGTCCATTTTAATAGGAAAGCAGAGGCACTGGCAGGAACACCAGGGATTTCACACAAAGGAAGCAATACAAAGAGAACATGGGACTTTTTCATACAAGTACATGGTACAACAGACACATATCAGGAATTTGAAATGTTGGGGTTATAAACACTTTAAATGCCATATAGATGCTCTATCATAGTTATATTCACAGTGGTTAAAATGTCTGTTAGGTTTCAATTATCAGTATCCTCTGGGTATATGTACCCTTGCTTTCTATTTCTGTAAAATGAGGACAAGAAATAAGGGGAAATGGATGCCACTACTACAGTAAGAAACAGGTCTTTGCTTTATCACTCATCACTCTCTCTCCCTGTGAATCCCCTCATCGCAGACTACATTGCAGTTGGGCACTGCAGGTCTGGTTTAGGACCCATTCCATTCTGTGATCAAACAGTACAGGACCAGCAGCATACCAATGAGCTTTTCATTCTATTCTCTACTCTGTCAGGAAGCTCTCAGTGTGCAAGGGTGTGGAGTGCGCCTTGTGATGGACAAGTGACCTCTCCCCTGCGTGATCCCCCATTAACTCGTTGGGAGCCAAGTATGGGTCACACAGGAGAAATGCAATATATCCCTTGTGCGCATTGAGGTATAGCCAGTGTACAGCATAGACTCCAAAAAAGAAACAATAAGGATGTGCCAGGGTATATGCAGCTATCGCTTGAACTGTCCAACAAGGGCTTCCAAACAATCTTTTGTATTTTGGGTCACACAGGAGGCCTACCCCAGTGTGGGTTCTTCTACGCTACGCCAAGCGACCAGAAGGGTTATTTGTTGTGACATTGGTTATATTGCCCGAAGGCTTGCTCATCATTGCCAGGACCTGACAAGGGCTGCAGTCAACACTGAAGAAATGGCTGCACTCCAAGATCCATCAAAATTCTTATTTAATAAACAAACATCCCAAGTGTTACAAACCATTCAAATGATAGACACAGGTGCACTTATTCATGACTGTGGTATACCAGATAGACTGCTTCCATAACCCCAACCTTACCTATACCCCATTAACTTGAGACCACACTGGTTGGAGTAAGAAAAGGCCGTAGCAGCCTACTTTATTATTTGTAAACAAAATAAACGGTTAAATTCCAATATGAACAACTCTGTATGAAAAATATGTACTCTCAATAATATAAAATTATAACAATAACAAACAATATCCCAATATAACTTCTGAATAGCAACCACTGCATGGCATTGGTCTGTGCAGGCAATTATCACCAAAAACATTTGAACCCATGACCAACTTGACACTGCGGTCCCTCTCCAAGCGTAATAATAGGCCTCAAGCCGACAAGCAGGCTCAAAGACAAACGCTGTCCGCAGTGCCCCCATAACCCTTTCCTTCTAACCTCAGTTATCCGGAAACCACCATCAGGATCCCATTCAGCGATAGTTCCTGAACCATTTTGCCATATCTCCTTCGCCTGCACAGACCAAAAAACCCGCCAGCCTGCCACGACATCCACCGTCCAGAAACCTGTCAGAAGAAAAAGGCCAACAACCCCCGTACAAGCAAGCACAAAACCAACAACCTCTAACAGTTGGGAGGGTGGGTGGGAACTTTCTCCTCCGTCTTCTGTTAAGCTCCCAGCATGCACCAGGAGACTATAAAGACTCTTTCTTAACCCCGCCCCCTCGGCACCCTAGTCCTTCCCTAATCCTTTCCTCTGCTTCTACTGTTAACCCCGTCATGTCCGCCCTGCACTTATCGCCTTTGGCTGTCAGCTCCGGGCTCTCTTGACTGTGGTATACCAGATAGACTGCTTCCATAACCCCAACCTTACCTATACCCCATTAACTTGAGACCACACTGGTTGGAGTAAGAAAAGGCCGTAGCAGCCTACTTTATTATTTGTAAACAAAATAAACGGTTAAATTCCAATATGAACAACTCTGTATGAAAAATATGTACTCTCAATAATATAAAATTATAACAATAACAAACAATATCCCAATATAACTTCTGAATAGCAACCACTGCATGGCATTGGTCTGTGCAGGCAATTATCACCAAAAACATTTGAACCCATGACCAACTTGACACTGCGGTCCCTCTCCAAGCGTAATAATAGGCCTCAAGCCGACAAGCAGGCTCAAAGACAAACGCTGTCCGCAGTGCCCCCATAACCCTTTCCTTCTAACCTCAGTTATCCGGAAACCACCATCAGGATCCCATTCAGCGATAGTTCCTGAACCATTTTGCCATATCTCCTTCGCCTGCACAGACCAAAAAACCCGCCACAGCATGCGGAAGTAACCCACTTACTGCTGCATGCCCCTCCACACCCGAAGTGCTCGCTCAATACCATCCTGGATCCCAAGAGTCCACAGGTCAATGCCCACGTCATTCAAGTGAACGCCATCCTTTCTCAAGTATCTCCAAGTCTCAAACTCGAGTTCCCAGTGTCTAACGGCCAACCCCCCATTCCGAACCATGAAGTTACTGACCGCCCTATTAACCTTCCTCCTGGCTCTATTCACCCCCTCAACGGACCTGGCCATCCGCCACGTGGTGCGGGCCACCATGTCCGACCAAACTATGACCATGTTTGGAAAATCCATGCTGAGACGCCACACGTCAAACTGAATATCCCGCGTAAGGTCAATCATAGTCTTGCAGCCCAGGTCATTACCACCCGCATGGATCACCAGCACATCCGGGGGCCTGTCTCTCTGTGCAAAACGATGAACCTCCCCCACCAACCTGCCCCATAACATTCCTGGGAAACCAAACCACTTGATACAGACCTCACTTTTTGCAAAACCTAAACGTCTGCCACCCCTCCTAGCGTCACCCCGTCGTGCCCCCCAGCACACATAGGAATGGCCCATTATCCAGACCAATCCTTTTGCCGTACCTGAAACAGAAGAAAACAGGAAAAGAAAAGGAAAGAAAAAACATAAAAAAAACAAACAGCCATGAACACCACCGTACAGTAACAGCATAAAATGAAACCAACACCTTCCAACCAACCCCTTCTCCTGTCAACCTGCCGCAAACCCCTCTTTTTTTTTTTTTTTTTTTTTTTTTTTTTTTTTATTATGCTTCGGAAATAGAACCCAAAGCTAACCAACTGAGCACCAATCTCCATGAGGTGGACACAACGCCCCCTAATGCACCCAAACCAGCCACCTGTACCCCCCCCCCCCGGGTGGGCTGCAAGCCCCAGGGGACCCCTCCGAACAACCCTTACAACCAGCCGACTACCGAACCACGAGTCCTGTCAGGGGACCACCCAGCCCCACCCCCTCAAACTGCATCTTGCTTAACAGTCGTATCAAAAGCTAAATCCCACAACCACAGCGGGCAGGGAGTCCCGAACTCTTCTGCCCCCGGTACCAACTCCCGAAACCGCTCCCACTGGAACCTGGACAGCGCATCCGCCACCACGTTCTCCACGCCCGGAAGATGCACCGCGTGAATGAACACATTCAACTGCAGGCACCGCAACACCAGGTGACGCAGCAACCGAATGACAGGGGGGGAAGAGGCCGTATTTCGATTAATGACCTGCACAACCCCCATGTTATCCCCATGAAAACGCACCTTCAGATCCCTGAAGGAGGCACCCCACAGCTCCACTGCCAGAACCACTGGAAACAATTCCAGCAGCACCAGATTCGACGTGAACCCTGCCGCCACCCACGATTGCGGCCAAGGACCCGCGCTCCATCTGCCCTGAAAAAACGCCCCAAACCCAAAAGCCCCAGCCGCATCGGTGAACAATTCCAGGTCAAAGTTGCTGACCGGCCCCGACATCCACATCGCCCGCCCATTGAACGACTCCAAAAATGTTCGCCAGACCTGCAAGTCAGCCTTATGCGATTTTACTAATCGCACAAAATGCGTAGGGGACGCGACACCCGCCGTGCTGGCCGCCAACCTGCGGTTGAAAACCCGCCCCATTGGTAAAATCCGACAGGCAAAATTGAGTTTGCCGAGGACCGATTGCAATTTGCGCAGCTGAACCTTCCGAACCCCCAACAACTCCGTTATCTCCCGCCGCAAATCCGCCAACTTGTCCTCAGGCAACCGGCACTCCATGGCCTCGGAATCCAAGACAATTCCCAAAAACACGATGACCGTGCGAGGTCCCTCAGTTTTGTCCGGTGCCAAAGGAATGCCAAATATGGCCGCAATATGCTGCAGCGTCGCCAGCAATATCGCGCAAACCTTGGAAGCTGGAGGCCCAATGCACAGAAAATCGTCAAGGTAGTGAATGATCGAATTCACCCCCGACACATCCCGCACCACCCATTCAACGAACGAGCTAAACTGTTCAAACACCGCACAGGAGATCGAACAGCCCATCGGTAAGCACTGGTCTACATAGAAACCATCCTCCCAATGACACCCCAACAAACGAAAACTATCAGGATGCACCGGCAACAAACGAAAGGCCGATTCCACGTCCGCTTTGGCCAGCAAGGCCCCCCTTCCATATCTGCGCACCCAATTCACCGCCGCGTCAAACGACGTGTATGACACGGAGCAAACTTCTTGATCGATCCCATCATTCACCGACCCGCCCTTCGGGAAGGAAAGGTGGTGAATAAGCCTAAACTTGAGGGGCTCCTTTTTGGGCACCACACCCAATGGAGAGACCACCAAGTCCTCCAAAGGAGGCACCGGGAAAGGGCCACACATCCTACCCAACGCAACCTCCTTCCGCAGTTTTTCAGAAACCACCTCCGGATGTTGCAGGGCCGACTTCAAATTGGGCGCCAACGGTGGAATCACCGTCAACGCGCAAGGAATTCTAAAGCCATCCGTGAACCCATCCTCTAGAAGCTTCGCTGCCCTCCTGTCCGGATACCTACCGAGAAACGGCCGCATCCTTGCCACCATCACCGGAGTCCTCCCTCTTGTTGCCAACATCCCCCGGTCGGCCCTTCCCTTGCTTAAAGCATTTGGAAGCAGGGTGAGTTCCGCCGCAGCCTGAACACTCGTGCTTGAACCGGCAACCATTGCCGAACTTACAGGCACCAGAGTTGTACTGCCAACACACCCCTTTTTTACTTCCGGCCGGTTGTCCTGGGGCTGACGGTCCACCGGCCCCCCCCTGAAAAAACTGCCCCGGGGCCCTCGCCGTCGTCATCAAACGCATCCACAAGCTGATGTCCTTGTGGTCCCAGCGCAGGTCCGGCCTCACCGCTCTCCGCTGCCTGAACTGTTCGTCATAGCGCAACCACGCAGTTCCGCCGTACACCCGGTAAGCCTCCCCAATCGAATCCTGGTAACAAAACAAAGCCGAACAATGCTCGGAGTGTTTTTCCCCTATGACACTGGCCATAATGGCAAAAGCCTGTAACCAATTCGCAAACGTCCTCGGAATTAATCGATACCTCCGCTTTTCCTCATCCTCCTTCTTGGAATCGTCAGGCTTCACCCTATCCAAGTTGAACTTCTCCAGCGGCAACAACGAGAAGATCTCCACATACTCACCCTTCCACAGCTTTTCCCGGACTTCCTGCTTCAGATGAGCCCCTAACGGTCCCTCGTAACAAACGTAGACCTCACACCTCGCCGCATCTGCCAGCCTAGTAATGTCCTGCCTCACCCCCTTTTCAGCAGCCGCCGCCCCCTGTTCGCCTGCCGGAACCACACTCCCGTCACTCCCCCCAGTGCCCACAACCGGCCCCCCAACCCCAGGTCCCGGAACAGGCCGGGCCGCAGCCACGCTCGCCTCCGCCATACCGCCCCCCGTGGGGACCCATGCCGCCCCCGGCCCCACAGGCGCCGTAACCCCCCGCTCAAACTGACACACCAGTTCTTTTAAACCCACCAAAAAACCTTGCAAGTCCTTAGAAACCCCCGCCCCCCCGGACCCCAAACCCCGGCTAAGCCCCCCCCCACAGTCCCCCTGCTGCCAATTACCTGACGTACCCAATCCTGGTAAAGAAGCAGGTGACTTACCGGGCTGCACAGGAGACGTCCCATCAGCCGATCGCCCGCTCACTCCGGACTTCCTCCCGATGCCAGGAAGGGCCGCATCGTCCACCGCATCCGATTCTTCCCTGGCTCCCAGATTGCGCTCCACCTCCTCTGATGATGAGGACCCGCCAGATCGCTCTCTTCCGGCTGCCGCCACGCTGTCCGCCATCCGCACCCTCCTGCGCTCCGCGTGACCGGCCTCCGACTTCCGCTTGGCCTTGCCCCGACCGGCGTACGCCCCCACAGTCCCGCAGTCTTCCTCCACGCTCCCCATGACCCTGGGCAGCCTCCGTCCCAGACTGCGGCGATCCCCTGCCGCGGCTGTGGCAGGCCCGGGGATAGCAGACATCCAATGTCCCCCCCCAGCCCCCCCACTGCTCAGCTCCGCTCCGGGGGCGGGGCCAGCGCTCTGAAATGCCCCCCCAAAGCGATCCCCTGCCGTCACCACCGCAGGCCCGGGAACCACCGCACTCCCTTGCTTGCTGGCTGCTCGCTGCTCCTCCAATGGGGGGTGGCCTGCGCTGAGAAGGGGCTCCAAAGCACAGTCCCTTGCCGACAAGTAAGCAGGCCTGGGGACATCAGCTCTCCCCCTCGTGACTCTTGCTCTCTGCTCCGTTCTGGGGGCGGGGCCAGCGCTCACTGAAGCTGTTCTCCTAGCAGTGCAGCGTTCCATCCCCACCCCCCTAGGCCTCCACCGCGTGGCAGATCCAGGCCGTGTAGAGCCCTGTCCTGGGAGACCCAAACTGCCTGCAGTCAATCCAGTCCCAGGGGGTGCCGCCGATCGTACCGCCAGTCCGCCGCCCCCCGCCCGCCGCCCCCCCCCCTGTCGTTCGGGCGAAAACCGCTCCGGCGGCCGGGAACGCCGCGCCCGTGTGCTCGCCCCGGTCCCCCCATCAGTCACAGGCTCCGGCCGTGCCACTAAAGCCCCCAAGGAATCCACCAGCCAGTCCTCACCCCGGACCGCCGCCTGCTCCCTCAGCTGCAGCAGAAGCCTCTCCACTGTGTCCATGCTGAACTTTCTCCTCCGTCTTCTGTTAAGCTCCCAGCATGCACCAGGAGACTATAAAGACTCTTTCTTAACCCCGCCCCCTCGGCACCCTAGTCCTTCCCTAATCCTTTCCTCTGCTTCTACTGTTAACCCCGTCATGTCCGCCCTGCACTTATCGCCTTTGGCTGTCAGCTCCGGGCTCTCTTTACTTGAGTAATGAATAAGCGCACCTGTTAGTGTGTGAAACACGTCTACCATTTGAACTGTCTGTAACACTTGGGATGTCCATTTATTAAATAAGAATTTTGATGGATCTTGGAGCGCAGCCATTTCTTCAGTGTTGATCATATGCAGAGGCAAGTCGAGGCGGGCGCCCGTGATATCATTAGGCTTCCTGTCTCACCTGGAGCAGCGAGTTCTTTTGTAAGGGCTGCAGTCATGTGAAGAATCCAACATTAAGGCAATCCTATCACTCAAAGAGGGATCAGATGCCTGCAGTGTCATCTGAAGTCCCTTCCGACGTCATGGTCCTGTATACGATACACATGTAAAAGTGTATGTGGTGCATTAGTAGGGACATGCATGTCCCTTGCCCACTCCACCAGTCGGTGTACTCTGCCACCTCGCTCCCAGTAGCAGAATGGGGTCCCACCGAACACCTAGTGTGGACATCATGTGTGCTCACTTAACATTTCACATTCCATACCAAATGACCAAGCTGTAACTCTCCATTAAGCTTGTCCACTCCCGGAGACCAGCAGAGACAGACAACTAGAGAGGGAGCTGTAACAACAGATCCCCTCGCTACCAAAGAACCTCTCACCCTTCCAGGTACCATGCCAAAAATGAGTTGCGCAGTTAACCTCTTGTTTCAGAGATGTCTCCCGAACCTCTTGTGTGATGTCACAGGCTGTTGCAGATTCAGACCCTTGTGTGTGTGCACCAAGACCATATGTGCACCCCTTCAGTAACTACAGACCAGGCTCATTGTGGTTAAAAACTTTTACAAAAAGTGCTGCATGTTAAAGTGGTTGTAAACCCTTACAAACCACTTTGACCTACAGGTAAGCCTAGATTAAGGCTTACCTGTAGGTCCAAGAAATATCTCCTAAACCCATATGGTTTAGGAGATATTTACCCGAAGACAGCCACCGCTGTCTATGGCGCATGCGCCGTAGACAGCGGTGCACAGGCGCACTGGGCAGGCCACAGATCGCGGCGATATGCCGCGAGTGTCGGCTCCCGCGCGCATACGCGGGAGTGACGTCACCGCGGCTCCGGCGAATCACAGCGCCGGAGCCGCAAGACCCGGAAGTCGCTCCGGGGTCCATGGCAGTAGCGAAGAGGAAGATGGAGGACCACTTTGGGGGCTTCGTTCTCAGGTAAGTTATTCATAATGAGCTAGTATTATATGCATACTAGCTCATTATGCCTTTGCCTTGCAGGGTGTGTTTTTTATTTTTTTCCCTTTACTTCCTCTTTAAACATAACAAGACAGAAAGTCCTTTCCTTATCTAATACTAAAGTCCTTGTGGGTGAAGTCCATGTCTACTCAATGGGAAAAGTTCAAACTTGGGCAAAGCACAGTCCTGATCTCTTGTCACAGACCCAAAACAATCCTACCCAACCACTGAGATCTGAACCCCTGCCTTTTGTATATCACATGACATCTGTAGGACTTAAGCCCAGTATCCCATAACCTCCCCCCATACCCAAACGCTCCCCCCAAACCCCCAACATTAACAAACGACTTGACTAGATTTGGAATAAATAGCCAACTGGCCTTATTTTATTAACAAAATATAACTTTAATTAAGTTTCCATAAATAACTTTAATAACTGTAAACTGCCAAACACTTGTAATGTGTCATGGGTAAATAGCATAACAAACATACTGGTCACTGTGAACAACTTCCATAACTTTGACCTTTTGACCTCCAGACGGAATCCCCTGTCTCGGAGGCTGTACCCAAACCTTTACAGTGACCTACCCCTTTTAACCCTTCCAGGTTAACCCCTCGTAACCTGGAAGTACCATCAATCCACCCCCATCCTGGATGGGTACAACATGTTTCCTACCTGTACCTCTCGCTTCACCTCTTCTATCGACCCAAAAACTGCCACAGCACGAAAGGGGTAAAACCTTACCCTTTCGAGCACCTCCCCACACTCAGCCCACGCTGTATTCCTTCCTGAAGGCCCAACGCCCACGAGTCCGTCCCGACTTCATTTAAATGAACCCCCATCACTCCGCAAGTACTGCCAAGTGTCCACCTCCAACTCCCTGCGACATATGGCCAGGCCTCCATGCCTGATGAAAAACCTACTCACTTCTTTGTTCACCTTTACCCTGGCCCTGTCGACCTTTTTATCAGACAAAGCCCATCTCCATGACGTCCTGCCCACCATATCAGACCACACTATTACCATATTAGTGTAGGCCGCCTTCAAACTCAAAAAATCACATTTAATATCCCTAATGAGGTCCCTCATGGACCTGGCTCCCATGTCGTTCTCCCCTACATGTAGAAACAAAACATTTGGAGGCCTGTCCAGGCGAGAAAATCTGTGTACTTCGCCCAGCACCCTGCCCGGGGCCCCCGATCCACCAGACCTGCGCCTCCTGTCTGGGTATCCGAAGTTGTCTGCCATTCAGCTGAATATCAGCTCTCTTGGCACCCCAAAAAACGTATGAATGGCCCAGAATCCATACTAGGCCCACTTCATGACCTGCGAATAAGAAAAATTAACCACATGGAAATAAACCTTATCACCCAAACATAAACAACAACATCCCCAGTGTAAAAGGTCCCCTTTAGGCTAACAATTGTGGGCAAACATATAATTTGAACCTGTCTGAATCCCACCTACCAATCCCCCTAACTGCCTCCGCACTCAAACCAGCCCTGAATCGACAGTTTGCTCCAAACTTACGCGTGCCCTCATTAAACTGCCAGCAAAAACCCCATCTTTTTCTGATCGGTTGTCCTGAGGTTGTTGAACCTCCGACCCCCTTCTGAAAAAAAAATGGTTAGGGGCCTGCGACGCCGTCATAGGCTTCATCCACAGGGTGCCAGCCGACGCCGTTGGAGTCTCGCTAACCACCATCCCCACACCAGGCGTTGTAGCGGGTGCTTGTACCCCGCCCCCCCACACCAACCGTGGCTGAAACAGGCCCAGCCGCCTGCGTCCTTGGGATCCCCCACTGCCGTCCCCTGGCCTCTCCTCCTGGCCCCACACCTAATGGCATACCTGCTTCTCCCATCTCCCGCCAAGATGGAGGCTGGTGGTTCAGGCCGGGGTGTCACTTGTGTCGCTCTCTGGGGCCCCCCCTGCCAGCATCTGGGCTAAACCGCTCGGGTGTCACCGCTGCTCCCCCACTGACCACCAGACTATGCTCAGCCGCAATGCCTGGGATCTGTTGCTGAAGCCAATCAGTGCCCTGACTCGCCACGGATGACCAGAGTTGGACAATCAAGCACTCCTATGCTGTAATTTTACCAAGGGGGATACAGAGAGGTGAGAGCACAGCGTGTGATCGCTTCCTCCTACAATCTAGGAATGCGTCACATCCCCCTCGGCTTCCTGGACTTACGCCGAAGCCCCACCCCTAGCTTTGCCTACTCCTCCCTTAAAGTGGCCTCTAACAATGTCCCTTAAGATGGCGACTGTGTGGTCCAGCACATGTCATGCCGTCCCTGCGCCCACCGCTTGCAGTTGCTAGCTCTGGGACTCACTTGACAGGAGGCTGGACCCAAAAAGCCCACAAAATGTTAGCAGCAGACCACAACAGGGTTAACCCTTCCCTGATCCAACCTGGGCAGACACGCTAATCTAACTAGCATTAACAACCAACACAGACAGCCTACCTTCAAGTGTTTGATGGAGGACATTGTGCAGTTCAGTAGAGCTTTACAGGCTAAAGGCCCATACACACGATCAGACTTTTTGACAACAAACATGCAAATGAGATGTTTTGGAGCAACTTACGACCATGTGTACACTCCATTGGACAAACAACTTTTGTTGGCTGTGCGAACGGACAAACTTTTTGACAACATAATTCCGATGGAGCAAAGTCCGATTGTGTGTACACAAAACCATCGGACTTTTGTACAAAGTACAAACACGCATGCCCAGAACCAATGCAAAAGATCAGACACCAATACAGAAGTTGACCAAAGGTGGCGTTGGAGTAATTGAACGTCCTCTTTTGAAGTGTCGTCATTAAGTTGAAACGTCACTACGTTCGTGTTTGTTGCCTAAAAAGTCCGATCGTGTGTATGCAATACAAACTTACGGCCAACGCCCTTTGTACAAAAGTCCACAGGAAAGTTTGTACAAAGTCCGATCGTGTGTATGGGGCTTTACAGTGCTGAACCTGTAGGGAAGTAGAAGAGGATGAGATCAATACAAAGTGAGGTATTAGTATAAGCAAATCAAACCTTACATAGAGGATCTAGCATTATCTTATACTAAGCACACCTTGGCAGTGACAATCTTCTGTATCTTGCTGCAACACTGGTTAAAAAAGACAAAAAAGGGTGGACAATTTGCACCAATTGCAATTTAAGAACTAATCTGATAGAAACCTCTTATTTTGCTGCTCTGGTTACCATATGCAATAGCAAAAATATTATCAGCATCGCTCTTTCTTTGTCATGCAATCAGACCTTTCCTATAAACTTCTGGCAGTGCACTTGAAGCATCCTCATGTGTGGTGGTCTGATCTTTTCACGCCAAATCTTTCTCACAGCAAATTCAGACATTTCCCACTTGCCATAATTTTACATCCCTAGGGGTCAAAACTATTGTTGTTGTTCTCACCCTTTCCCTGAATTTAGCAGTTATGTGTAGGCCAGCCAATTGTACATTCTTTCTCCCAGGTTTTTTTTTTCTTGTTATCTGACCTGAAGCTACATCTGTCATACTAGTTGCTTAAAAGCTAACAAAATGTTAACATAAATTTTTTTTTTTCTAAAAGGTTTATAGTAAATGCACACATATAAAGGTGTATATTTCTATCTATACAACAGTACTTGAGATGTTTAAACACTTTAACTACTTGAAGTTCTTTTCATTTTGCACCTCAAATGGACAAAGTACATTTTTTTTTTTTTTTTTTTTTTTTTTTAGGATGTGCACCATTTAAATGAATTTTATTTTCCCTTCAAGACACACTATGGGGTATCCCAATAAAAACAATTGCCAGCAACACCAAAAGATATGAGAAAACAGAGGAATCTTTATTAAATAACAAAACACTACACAAGAATAAGGAAAAAAACCTCAAACCCCTACCCAAAAAAAATCCACAAACCAGTTGTTGTAACTTGGTATGAGCAACAAGGGAGCTCAAATTGATTCCGGAGTTGTACTGATCCGGGTCAAAAAGATCTTAATACAAGATCTGTCCAAGTCAGTTTAAAGGGCTGAAAAAGACTCTCCTAGCCACATATTTTACGAAAGTAAAGATACTATAGGATTAAAGCAGCATTAAAACCAAAACCAAAAATGTAATGTATTGAAGCTTACCACTCCTTAGATGTGGTGGCTGCATTTGTTTTTTTTTAGGCTTCTTTCCCTCTGTTTTTTTCACCTGAAGATCTGGCTAGTAACACACCTCTTGTATTAGAATGCCCCCACTCTGGATGAAAGAGAACAGGGGGCATGCCGCTTACACACGATCAGACACTCCGACAACAAAATCCATGTTTTTTTTTCCAATGAATGTTGGCTCAAACTTGTCTTGCATACACACGGTCACACAATGTTGTCGGAAATTCCGAACGAACGTCAAGAATGTGGTGACGTACAACGAGCCGAGAAAATTGAAGTTTAATAGCCAGTGCGGCTCTTCTGCTTGATTCCGAGCATGTGTGGAACTTTGTGCGTCGGAATTGTGTACACACGATCGGAATTTCCGACAATGGATTTTGTTGTCAGAAAGTTTGAGATCCAGATCTCAAATTTTGTATGTCGGAAATTGGAAAATGACCTCATCGCAGTAGTGTGAACCTAGGCTTTAAGTAAAGAAATGCAGCGCTAAAATGTCCATAAAAGGAAAACAAATGTCCATCAATCCTGAGAGGCACCCGAATGAATGAACCTTGACTAAAAAGATGAACAGTGATCTTCCATAAACAACACATTAAACCAAGCCTCTAAGCCCTTGTACACACGGTCGGAGATTCCGACAACCAAATCCGTTGGAGTAATTCCGACTGATTAATTCCGGAAGAGGTCCGGAAGTATTGTTGCATACACACGGTCGGACTAAGTAGTCGGAAAATCCGATTGTACATAATGTGATGACGTTATTTCATTATGATGGGACTACGTTCAGGCTAGTAGCCAATAGCTTTGGTCTAGGAATTTGATCTGAGCATGCGTGGCACCTTGTCCGTCGGAGTAGGCTACACATGATCGGAGTATGTCCGATCGGAGAATTTTGTCGGAAAATATTTCCGGCAAGTTGGAAAAGTTGGTCCGACGGATATTCAGATGGAAACAGTCCGATGCAGACCACACACAGTGGGAATATCCGACAAAACGCTCCGATAGGAAACATTCCGACGGAATCTCCGACCGTGTGTACAAGGGCTTACTCTTCCAATTGGACCACTAGATTAAAGGTGGTCAAAAAACACCCAAACATCAATCCACCACGGACTGCTCCAGCATGGATCCAGGCACTTCATAGTCTATAAAAAGTATTTGAATTTATTAAAAGCACATCTTATATACTCACACAGTAGTAGATATAAAGAGGCATGTCCTATGAAAAGCTCCTGATGGTCTCACAACAACAAGATGGCCACGGTCCTCATGCACAGCGATGCCACATGTCCAAAAACTCCACCAATAGACTTATTGGCTGGATTACTAGATGAAAATAAAGCAAAGATGGCCTAACAAAGAAAATGAATGAGGCTAAAAAAAAATTAGTAAGCTGCCATATAATAAATGGTTGCTTTTTGGGTTTAATACCACTTTAAATATTGATAATTGATTTATTGAAAGTGTATGTTAAGCTTTTTTTTTTTTTTTTTTACCTGTGACTCTCCATGTAGTTGCACCCAAACACTCACAGAGTCACTAGTAGTGACTATCAGATAGTCTTCAAGGCCTCCAGTCCTCTCTTACAAAATGTATTGTCCCAAATATCTATGGAGAGAGGATTAGGAGTACAACAGTAGATACCTGTATCTAAAAATGCAAATTGTACCAGGCCTTCTAATGTCAGCAACAAAAAGTTACAAATGGTTCCTTTAAGAATTGATTGGGTGCCCTAGATTCTTCAGTAGCAGCCTCTCAACAGGACCTTCAGACTCCATATGAGCAATCTGAGATACCTTCAAGTGCTGAGTAACTAGAGCCCTCTGGACCAGCAGCCATCTTCTTGATTGTCCAGACCAAGGCAGGTCCGCAAAGGCTCCTTAACCTGACTTTCCTTCCAGACGGAACACCTGGTAGGCAAAGACTTGACCCTGCTAAATAAACATCCTCATTAGGCAGAGCCGGAGAGACAAGGACCTTTCTAGAAGCTCTCTCCAAATATTTATCCTATTCCCGAGACCACATCACTAGTATGATGTATATAAATATACTGTATATTTATAACCCAAAACACTAACATTTCACTCTATCCACTGGAGAACACTCCCCAGAATGCAGATGAACATAAAACACAGTGCTAAAAAAAAATGCACGGGGGTGGCATTAACTCCTAATGGCACCCACATGCACTGAAAAATCCAGTGCAGTTTCCTGCACACAGAAATGCATGGTGCCAAAGGACCATGGGGTTTCCGTACAGCCACATTTAAAAAATGTGCAGGGACCTTTTTCCTGCAGGAAAATGCAGGCACAGCAGCCTATTCAAATGAATGGGCTGCTGTTTTCCCTTTCTAAACGCGGCATGCAAGTCTGCATAAAATGTGAACCTAGCCTTAGAAAAAATATTATGAACCCAGATAACAAAAAAATAAAAGCTCAAGCTAGCTAAAGCGTGGCTACAAGTGCTAAATTTAGGCTAAGGACACTTCAGCTTATGGCAGGGTCCACGCACTAAAATAAAACTCTGTTGGAGATAAGTGTGAGTTGATAGACAGGTTCCCTGCAGCTCATAAAGACTGGGTGAGAAAAATTAATTTCAAGTATATGTTTACTTACCAACAAAATTACACCCTTGTTTCAAGATCTTATTAAGAACGTGTGTGGCAGTACCCCCGTAGGGGCTGCTAAGTGATGTGGCCCACCTGTCACCCTTCCTGGCCTGGCCCGGCCTGGCATTCACTTCCCAGACACTCCAAGACAATGTTTTGTTGTTTTATTGAGGGAATTTGATAAACATATAGTGTAGCGCTATAAAAAACAAAAACCATGAACTATAATGTCCAAAGTATGCAACTTTAAACAAAGATGAATGAACTAATAAAGTCCAAAGCTCCCTAAGGTGAAACAAAATAATCAATAAAAATTCAAAAATATGTCCATCTCTTTGTTTGGTGATGAATCCTGAACAAAAACTGAACAAAGATGACACAAACAGTATGCAAAAAAGTGTGCAAAGGTGAATATGAAGAAATCTTCTATCAGGAGGAATAAGGGTGGGTACTCTTACCAGATGTGGTGGATCCACTTACCATACAGGGTCAATTGAGCTTATGTGGGCCAGGTGCCACAGGGTTAGAATTGGCAGGGAAACAAACACTCCAAGAAGGGTGGTCCCACTCCTCATCCATGATGTTCCAGCAGAAGAACCTGAATGCTTGTGACTCTCCAACACAATATGGGACTTCCACCCAATAGGGGAGCCGTCTGGAGGTTGTTGATATATAATGAATGGACTCAATCGGACAGGATGAAAATGAGAAAAAATGGAAGGACTCCATATGGTGTAGGGCAAAAAAAAACCCAGACAGGTATTTATTAAAAAGTTGCCGTACATCAATAGCAATTGAGTGCAAGTACTGGTGACCACAAGTAGGTAAAAAAATTTAAAAAGCAATGTGGGGAACAAGCGTAGTAAGTCTAACTCGCGGTGGTTCCCTCCTGAAGACTTTCCCAGCAGTACTAGCTCCTGCTGTCCTCTCTGACTCCTCTTGTGCCTCCTGTTCAGATCCTTTATGAGTTCTTGAAAGGCTCCATCCTGCACCCCCCCCCCCAGATTGGGGAGCTTCCTCAAAGGTTCTAACAGCCTAGTAATCCATCCTCAGTTCTTCCACCCCGACGATTACCCCCAGCTGGGCTGACCCTGGGTATTTTAAGGAGGCCTGCCCCCTGCCAATCCTAGTTGGTCAGGGCTCCCTGAGACACCCCAGTCAGCTCCATCTCTCTTCCCCTCCTCTTCTTTTAAAATCCTATAGAAAAAAGAGAGCTGTAACAGCGAAGTGATGCTGTCTGAGTCATAGCTGCTACTCTCTGAGCCACTCCTAGCCCCCACAAACAAAAATCAAACAGGCCTAGCTTCCAGCTAAGCCAATTTGCCTGCACTACCAAAAATCCTAACCTCTAGCACCTACTATTGTGAAGGGTGCAACACTTGATTATGATTTCTCTCAATGATGTTTACAGACTTTTCATATTGCATACTATAAGTAGTAGAAAATGTATAGAAATAACCTGTCTCTATATACTTTACCCTAGACCTATTAACATGGTAACCCAAAAGGGAACCCCAGAGAGGCTGTTAGACAATATTATAAGCCTGCCATCTAGACCATATGGGATATCCCTCTCTGTGTATATCTGTCAAACAAGAGCTGTTTCTTGATCAAAGTAGAAATCATCAGAGCACTTATGTTGCGCTCAGATTATTTTTTATTGTCTAAGATTGTTTTTAGCCATATTGAAGTAAATTATGGAATTTAGTAGAAAAAAAGTAAAGCATTACCCTCAATGGGAACATCTAATTTTAAGGTTAGTGTTTAGTTGTGGGTTCCAAAGTCATAATCAGGTTTAAATTCAGTAGAAGATGATCCAGATAAATAAAATCAGAAATCAGCTCTATAAATCCAGATCGAATGAATACAACAGTGGGAAAGTTGAGGTCTTCCCACTAACCTATTGTAATGCTCAGTTATGTTATAGCTAGCCAAATTAGCTATACCTATGACCACGGCAAGCAAGCCTGACGGTATTTGGTTTCCCCAGGACTTAATAAACAATGTTACAGTCAAGTTTAAATTAAAATATATAAATAAGTGCAGCGCTTAAAGACACCTATATCAATAAGTGAAAGTATGCATTTAAAGTGAACAAACAAATGGTATTAACAAAAAAGTCCACTAAAATCCAAAATGGGTATAGACAGTCTCAAAGTCAATCTCCATGGATCTCAAAGTGGTGTGTCTGGGACTTTTGAAGTTGTCAGATGGCATTCATAGCAGAATAACTCGCAACCATCTCAGACCTCAGAACCTCTTGAGAGTGGATTGTAAGAAGATTAAAGAAGGTAGGTACTCTTACCAGATGAGTTGGACACATCCACCTTAGAGTAGTGTGTCATACGAGCTTATGGGGGGGGCTCCAACCACACGCCCTAATCAGGGCTCAAGTCCTGCGGGAAAGCATGGGAATGGAGTTCCTGTACTTTTTCCACAACAGGAACTCAGTTCCCATTAGCAGCTGTGTCCTGCAAGACTTTGAAGTATGCAAGCTGTGTGGCAGATGCTACACCAGCAGCTGCGACACAACTGGCAATAGTAAGTGCCGCACACCTGACCATTCAGGCATTACCAGTAGGGGGCCCCATGACAGCTTCCGCTTCGGTCTACCTGTCAATCACAGCTAGCTGATGGGTAGATCAGGTCCCTGCTGTTAAGAGATTGTATTTAGTCAGACCTCTCATAATGCGCTCCTCCCCGCCGGCCCCTCCTGATATTCTGCCTCCTCATCTCCCCCCCCCCAGTCCTCTGCATACTTGCTCTGTGTGTCCTGCTGAATCCCCCCCTCCTCGATCTTATCTTGCCATATGATAAGAGAACTCAGAGGAGCACAGCTATTCTTCTCACAAGACATGCAGGGAGAGAGGTGAGCTGAGGGAGGAACATCCGTTTGGGGTGGTAAGCTGAGCACAATACCTGGCAAAGTTTAATGCCAGGATGGAAGTTTATGTGGAAATATGTGAAGGGTTGGAATAGCAGCGAGTGTGTGTTGGAGCCCTGCAGAGTTTGCAGCCCCCCAAGCTAACATACATCTCCTAAGCAGGAACACATCACTATCTCCCCAAGCATTTTGTCCAGATAATGTGCAGTTAATTTATGACCTTTCCGTTTAACCCTGTGTTATACAAACACTGCTCAATGAAAAGTGTAAACTCACCACATAAACACTCTATATACAAAATAACATTCCCCAATAAAGATCAGAACATGATGTTCACATTGCCATGGAAGCACAATTGAATGGATGCTGATTATTCAGAGAATTACCGTATTTATGTTTATTGAGGATTGTTTTTTTTTTATGTACTAACAGTTAAGCTTCATACACACAATACAAAAATTGGATGAAAAATACCACTTTTGAAGCGTTCGTGCATATGAGCGTATCATTTTTTTTTTTTGGTGGGGGAGTGGATCTTGGGTGGGAGGTCCCACACTTTTTTCCCCAGGACTTGACCCCTGGCCCTAATGCAACCAGCCGGATGATGTTTCACCTCGGAATTTCTTGTAGTCTCCAGCTGGAAGATGTAGATGAAGTTTCCGAGCCGTGGATCGCTGTAGGACTTGGCACCAGAGATCTCATAAGGATTCACCATAGGGGGGACAAAGCATAAAAAATGTCTCGCATGGTGAAATACAACCAATGATGGTTTATTGAAAATATTCAAATTAAACAGAACTAATAGTCCATAAAAATCATGTGATACATAAAAAAAATTGCAATGTGGGGGAGCAGAAAAATGCTGGCCATTGTGTTTGATGGCGCAGTGGCAGCAATTGATGGGTACAGTGGCTGCGTTTGATGGCACAGTGAGGCTCCAATTGATGGAGTTTGCCCCCCCCCCCCCCCAAAAAAAAAAAATTTGCGCACCAGCTGCCACTCTGGCAAGGACTGATGTGAATGTACATACAGAATGTAAAGTCCTGTGTAGATAGATATACTGTATACCTATTACCGTATATACTCGAGTATAAGCCGAGATTTTCAGCCTCCTTTTTGAGGCTGAAAGTGCCCCCCTCGGCTTATACTCGAGTCATCGCTGTCTGCCCGCTCGATCAGCGTGTCGAGCAGACAGACAGCGGCCATTCTATAATTCAAAAGCCGCGCCTCCGGCGCCGCCTTCGCCTGTGATAGGCGGAACACTGAATTTCCCAGCAGCCTGTGTTCCGCCTATCACGGACATCGTATCATCCTCGTACTACGGACGAGGATGATACGATGTCCGTGATAGGCGGAACACAGGCTGCTGGGAAATTCAGTGTTCCGCCTATCACAGGCGAAGGCGGAGGCGCGGCTTTTGAATTTTACAATGGCCGCCGAGGCGCCGACGAAGAGGGCACGGGACGGAGGCAAGGGAAGGCACGGCACGGCACGGGACGGGACGGGACGGGACGGAGGCAAGGCAAGGCACGACACGGGACGGAGGCAAGGCACGGCACGGCACGGGACGGAGGCAAGGCACGGGACGGAGGCTCGGGACAAAGGCTCGGGACACAGGTAGGCTGGACACACACACACACACACACACACACACACACACACACACACACACACAGAGACACACACAGGGATGGATGGATGGATGGAGACACACACACACAGGGATGGATGGATGGATGGATGGATGGAGACACACACACACAGGGATGGATGGATGGATGGATGGAGACACACACACACAGGGATGGATGGATGGATGGACACACACACACACAGGGATGGACGGACACACAGGGATGGACGGACACACAGGGATGGACGGACACACAGGGATGGACGGACACACACACAGGGATGGACAGGCATGTCTCACCCTCGGCTTATACACGAGTCAATAAGTTTGCCAGTTTTTTTGGGGGTAAATTGGGGGCCTCGGCTTATATTCGGGTCGGCCTATACTCGAGTATATACGGTATATATTATAAAAGTATACAGTATGTTGTTTTTTAGACCCTAAAATTGCTGCAGTAGCTGTTGTCATAAGAACATAGGGGCAACAGTTTTTGTATATGAATTTTTGGAACAGAAAAACTGGACACGTTATAAATTTTCATTAGCCATATACTATTTGGCACTGACAGTTTTAGTGCATACGGTGTTTTAGCATATATTACTCATACTTAAAGGAAATCAAGAAGATCCGGATGGACGCACTCGACAGTGATCAACTTTATTGCATAAAAGACCAAAATAACAGGCACGTGCAAAAACAGTGGGGGGGAGATTATGGTTGATGCGTTTCATGCTTTCAGCGCTTACACATAACCATTTGCACTGACAGTTATAGTGATATTTCAGCACACAATAATAATAATTAAACACAAATAACATACAGCTTAACTTGGTTTTGAGTTATTCACTTTACAGTCAACACAGAGGACAAGGGGGCACTCTTTACGTCTAGAGGAAAAGAGATTTCATCTCCAAATACGGAAAGGTGGCAGAAAGGGGGAGGGGCGGAGCTGCTGGGAGAGATGGTTGCTGTTTCGTAGAGCGGATCCAAGGCTGCCTCTGCTACAGCTGGTACTAATGGCTTGAAAGCTTGGAAAAGCTCATATCAGTAATTCACCAGGAAGACGAGGGAGTCGTTGCACACGCTTCTATGCCTATTACATCCGATTGATTACGTCTGCAAAGCTTACAGTGGACGCTTGCACTATCCGGAGCCATATCATCGAGACCTCGGCAGGAGGAGGAGCGAGGGAAGCCCGAAGAAATCCGAGTCGGCCCGAGGAGATCCGAGCTCGCCCGAGTCATACAGAGACAACCCGTGGAGCGCCGTGGAGCGAGACGCAGCCGAGCAGGTGGAGGAGGTCCGGCGTTAGCGGCGGTGTGTGGGCGGAAGCCAACCACCTGCGCTGCCGGCCGTTTGACCGTCCACACGGCGGCGGTCCCGGAGAATCCAGGCGGAGATCGGGAAGGGTCTCAAGGGGGGCTGTGGAGAGCCACGTTTGAGAGGCAGAGAGCAAGAGCCTCGGAGAACCCCAGGACTGATTAGAATGCCAGAGAAATGCGAAGGTAAACTGTTTCTTTTCTTTATGCTTGAGTGACAGCAGAAGTAAAAACAAAACCCACAGCGAGGAACCAGAGACGGTTGTAAGATGTAACAACAGTTTTAAATACTAAACAAGAAGTAAAATAAAGTAAGGACTATGTGAACTGTGAACTGCATTTATATTTAAAATCTGAAGCAAATTTAATTTAGATCTGGCTCAAAGATATGCCTAAGGTTTTAAGATATGGCGGCCTAATTAACGTATATAAGATCTAAACAATCAAACAAGGAAAAAGGTTTGAGTGATATACCTATGGAATTTCATGGACTGTTTTATTATGAATATATATATAAAGATACTATCTAGATGTGGTTGAGATACAGTTGCTTTTTGAAAGATTACCAAAGATTGCCAAAGAGTAAGATAAAGCTATTGCTGAAATATACTACAATTTCCTTAAAGGGATCATAACGATTTTTTGCAGAAGATAGAAAAGATAGAAAGGCCAAGGAAAGTTAAAGTTATGGCACCTAAGAAGGGAAATAGAACACCCCAAAGTCAAAAAAATAAAAGGGATAAAAGAGAGGGTGGAAATAAAGGAGCCACAGGGGCTCAAGCTACCCAAACAACGGATATTAAAGAATTCTTTCAACAAATGCATCCACAGACAGAGGTTCAGGATCAATCTCAATCCCCTCAACAACTATTAAAATCATCACATACAATAGGATCACTACAAATATCGCAGGAATTATTAGAAATGGCAGAAACATCAACATCTTTGGGAATATCAGGAGAGGAAACTACAAATCAGCCTAGGAATAGCTCACCAATTGAGACAACAGGCTTATTAATAGAACAAAAAGAGGGTGATAATGAAAGTTGGGACATAAAAACATATATCCGCTCCCTTCCTACCCGATCGGACATGGATCAATATATACATAGGTTGGAGGACTCCTATAAAGCTGAGATCCAGGAGATTAAAGCTTCCACTCAAAGAACACAGGAAACAATAGGGAAAATGGATGAAAGAATGTTTAATATGGAGCAAGAGATGGCTCAATTAAAAGAAAGAATACAGGAACAAGGAAAAGATCTAATGCAAGCTAGAAATGCTATAGATGAACAGGAAAATAGAAGCAGAAGAAGCAATATAAGGATTAGAGGTTTGAGTGAAAATGTGATTCCAAAAGACTTGATTTCGGTGATACAGGGGGTCTTTCAAGATCTGGGTGGGGACCTATCTTTGGAAGAGCTGATGATTGATCGTGCGCATAGAGTAGCTGGAGCAAGAAGGATAGAGCCTGGAGAGGCCAGAGATGTTATCTGTAGGATGCACTATGCACGAACAAAAGACAAAATAATGATGGCAGCAAGACAAAAAAAAAATATAGAATATGAGGGAAAACAACTGATATTTTTTCAGGACATCTCCAAATACACCTTGGACAGAAGAAGAGCATTAAAACCCCTGCTGGAACAACTTAGAAAAAGGAACTTGCAATATAGATGGAAATACCCATTTCAACTGCAGGTTCAATATGAAGGGTTGATAGCTACCTACAGAAGATTTACCTGAATTTGTAAAAATTCTTGGTCTACCTCTAATAGACTTACCAGACTGGCCAAAATTAAATAGAAAATTAGCAACAAGAACATAAGAACTTGTGGAATTGGGTAGGGGAAGGGAGGGGAAGGGGGGAAGGGAGGGGAAGGGGGGGTGGGGTTGGGGAGACCGATCAGGATGTAAGAGTCCTTTCTTTTTTTTTTTTTTTTTTTTATTATTCACGAAGTAAAAAGGGTTATAAAAAGGGGAGTGGGGAGAAAAAAGGAGCTCACACATATAAATATGCAAACATAGATGTATGTACACGTGTGGTATTTATTTATTTATTTATTTTTTTTCTGTATGGAATTATACACACGAAACGAAAAGGGCAAAGATATTGGGGGAAGGGAGGGAGAAGATACTCACATGTATAAGTACATATATAGATGTATGTATATAAGTTAAGTCTTTTTTTTTTTTTTTTCTTTTTTTTTTTTTTTGGACGTAATATGGTATACTAACACAGTAAAGATACGAGTGAATATGGGAAAACAGGGTTGGGGCTTTTTTTTATTTATTTTTTTTTATTTATTTTTTTTGGACGTAATATGGTATACTAACACAGTAAAGATACGAGTGAATATGGGAAAACAGGGTTGGGGTTTTTTTTTTTTTTTTTTTTTTTTTTCATGTAATTGGGTAAATAAATATAGTAAAGATATAATGAGTGAGAATAGGGGAAATTATAGTGTTTTTTTTTTTTTTTTTTGTATTATACACGAAGTAAAAATGGGGAGTGGGGAGGGAAAAGGAACTCACACATAAAATATGCAAACATAGATGTATGTACACGTGTGTTTTTTTTTTTTTTTTTTATGGAATTATACACACGAAACTAAAAGGGCAAAGATATTGGGGGAAGGGAGGGAGAAGGTACTCACATGTATAAGTACATATATAGATGTATGTATATAAGTTAATTTTTTCTTTTTTTTTTTTTTTTATGGTATATTAACACAGTAAAGATATGAGTGAATATGGGAAAACGGGGCTGGGGTTTTTTTTTTTTTTTTTTTTTTTAAATACAGTAAAGATATAATGAGTGAATATATGATAACAGGGGAAATTATTGTGTATTTTTTTTTTTCCTCTTTCTCTTTCTTCCTCTCCCTCCCTCCCAATGACCCATCCGTATGTCTCCTTGTATCCTATTTTTCCCGACTATGACGGGGGCTCTGGGGAGGGATGAGGGGGGGGAGAGAGAGGGGAAGGGGAAACTTTTTTTTTTTTTCTCTTCTTTTCCTCTTCCCTTTCTGGGGTCACGGATAAGAAGGGAAAAAACGAAGAAGCCTAATGACATATAGTATGATATGAGCTTTTAACACTTGAAGTAATAATAGTAAATGAAGATAAGAAAAATTAGGCAGCAATGGAAAAACTGACGAATAGCCAATCTAAACCAGCGGTTCCGACTGCCCCCCTCTTAATAGGGACCTTACTGGTTAAGTAAGTTAGACTTTTTTTAAGTCATTATAGAGTAGTGCAAGTGTAGGAAAGAGTGAAGTAAGCGGCGAATTGTTTAATAGAAGTGTTAGGACTGAGTGAAAGTAACGTGAAACTTAAATTCTTTTTTTTTTTTTTTTTTTTGGGGTCTTTTTTTTTTTTTTTTTTTTTTTTGGGGGGGCTTTTTTTTTTTTTTTTTCTTCCCTCTTCCTCCACTACCTTGTGAGATCCCTTGAATATTAAGGGATAACTCACCCCCTCTAGAAATTTTAATATGGAGGGGTTAAAAATCTGTTCTTTTAATTCAAGAGGCCTTAACTCTCCCTCAAAAAGAAGTCAAATTTTAAACTTCTTCCATAAACAAAAAGTAAATATAATCCTTTTCCAGGAAACACATTTTCATTCAGAGCATATTCCGAAATTAACTAATAAGTATTATGTTAATTGGATCCATGATACATTTCCATATTCCAAGTCAAGAGGGGTATCAATAGCATTTCATAGAGATACGTTATATCAAATAATTCAGGAGCATAAAGGGAAAGATGGAAGATCTTTGGTTGTAAAGTTAAAACTATTTGGCAAGATGTTTACAATCATTAATCTCTATTTACCAAATTATGAACAAATTGAGTCAGGGATAAAAATCTTAAGAAATGTAATGGATAGCGTAGAAGGAATAACAATAATTGGCGGAGACTTAAATTTTATAATGGATATGAAAATAGATACTACTAATACTCATCCCCAGAGGAGAAATAAACATCTAAAAGAATTTAAAGAATTACTAGATGAATATCAATTGATTGATATATGGAGAGTACAACACCTAAAAGAAAAGAACTTCACGTATCATTCTAATATTCATGATTCCTATCATAGAATAGACTATTTTTTCCTGAGCCAATCTGGATTATTGATGTCCCCAACAACAGAAATAGGAGGATTTTTATGGTCAGATCATGCACCAATATATATGGAATTAAAAATAATGGAAAATAAAAAAACAAGGGGGAGATGGAGCCTTAACGATAATTTACTTAAAGATAGAAAATGTGAGGACGACATACAGCGAGCGATAAAGGAATTCCAGTTAATTCATGATAGAGATAACACCTCAACTCCTATACAATGGGAAACTCTAAAATGTGTACTGAGGGGACTGTTCATCAAGCACGGATGTAGGATAAAAAGGGAAAAAGAACAAAAAAAAGACCAACTATTGGTGGAAATTAGGATATTGGAAGGAAAACATAAACAGAGTTTAAAATCAGAAGATAACATACTTTTAAAAGACAAAAGAATTGAACTGCAAGCCGTGCTTGATGAGGAGTCCCTTCGTTCAAGAGATAAGAATAGAACACAATGGTACTATTATGGTAATAAAACGGGAAAACTACTTGCAAGAACATTAAGAGGACAACAATCCACGACATCTATAGTAAAGATCTTAAAGATAAACGGGGAAATAACATATGATCCAACCGAAATTGTAAAAACATTTCAAGAATACTATGATAAACTATATAATATAGAAATACAACAGGAAAATAAAAAAGAGGAAAGGGCAGAAAAAATTAGAAAATATATTAACGAAACAGCGTTACCAAGATTTCCTAAAGAAATAACTGAGAAAATGGAAGAAGAAATTACAACAGAAGAGATCCAACAGGCAATTGCCGAACTGGCCCTGGGAAAGAGCCCAGGACCAGACGGTTATACAACAAGGTTCTATAAACGGTTTCAAGAACTAATCATACCCATACTTAAAAAAACATATAACTCTATAACGAAAATACAGACCTTTGTACCACAGAGTACAGAAGCTCACATTGTATTAATCCCCAAACCAGAAAAAGATCATACACTAAGTAAAAATTACCGCCCTATTTCATTAACAAACATAGATATTAGACTATATTCAAAAATTATTTCTAATAGATTAACCCCTATTTTGCCAGAATATATAAAGCTGGACCAAACGGGTTTTACAAAGGGGCGGGAAACTAGGGATAATATAATGAAGACCTGTACTCTGTTGGAATATGCCCAGAGAGCCGCCATCCCGGCCTGCTTATTAACCATAGACGCTGAGAAAGCTTTCGATAGGGTGGGATGGCGGTTCTTAGAGGAGGCACTAATACAGTTAGGATTAGGCCCAAAAATGTTAGGTTGGATTATGGCATTATATGCCAATTCAAGAGCCAAGGTAAGAATAAACGGAATACTATCAGAATACATAAAGATATCGAATGGTACCCGCCAAGGTTGCCCCTTATCCCCTTTATTATATATAATAGTGATGGAACATCTAATCAATGCAATTCGGAAAAATAAAGATATACAAGGGATTAAAATTAAGGATAAAGATTATAAATTGGCCGTATACGCGGACGATCTATTATTATATATAACAAATCCAATCATAACAATTCCTAATATAATAAAAGAATTAGATCGATTTGGGGAACTAAGCAATTTTAAGGTAAATTATGAGAAATCAGAAATGATGAACATCACAATAAAAGAAGAATTACAGATACTCTTGCAGGAGGATTTTCCGTTTAGATGGCAAAAAGAGGCAATCAAGTACTTGGGAGTCATGATTCCGAAGGATTTGAAACAAATACAAGAATTAAATCATAATACGATCATACGTAAAATAATAAAACAAATGCAAAAATACGAAAAAATAACATATTCATGGTTGGGTAGAATAAATATAGTAAAAATGGAGATACTGCCAAAGATATTATACATATTCCAAACATTACCTATTGTTCCATCTAGGAAAATAATGATAGATTTAAGGAAAGCTATAAGTAGCTTTGTATGGGCAAAAAAAAACTGCCGAATAAAAAGAGAAACACTAACCAGAACAAAAGAAGACGGAGGGCTCGCATTGCCCGATTTTGTAAAATATATGCAAGCTGCATCATTGGTTAGAATTATAAATTGGCAACATGATAAAGAAAAAAAACAATGGGTAACGTTGGAAGAGACAATTACGGGAATACAACTTAGATTTTTACCTTGGATAAAACCTGAATTAAGAACAAATAAAAAGGAAATGCCAATTTTCGTGAGAGCTACTCTAAAAATTTGGGACGCAATGCTAAAGAAGGGAAAGCTATCCTCCAGAACTGGACCATTGACTCCATTGATGTCCAACCCAGAATTTAAGCCAGCTTTGGAAGGGGCAAGATATTTAATTTGGAATAAGATGGAGAATGTAAGACTAGTACAGATTCTGGTGGATGGAAAAATGCCAAGTTTAATTGATCTCGGATTGGAAGTTAAAAATGATTGGTTGCAACATTATCAATTAGAAAAATTTATGGAGCTAAATAAAAATTTAATAATTAGACCATTAACTAAATTTGAACAAATAATATTAAAGGACCAAAACCATAAGAACAAACTATCTAAAATATATGAACTATTGCTACCCACGGGGGACATTAAAGACCTAATAGAAATTAGAAAATGGGAGGAAGAATTGGGAGAGACAATTACAGAAAAAGAATGGAAAAAAGTTTTAGGGATAATACATAAAACCTCAATGGCATTAAAACATCAAGAAAGAAATTATAAAGTGGCATTGAGATGGTATTGGAGCCCAGTTGCACTAAAAATAATAAATAAAGGAAACACAGATAAGTGCTGGAGGTGTGGGATAGAAAAAGGAACACTGGAACATATTTGGTATAGATGTACAAAAGTGAGAAATTTTTGGTTAAAAATTTTTGAGATATACCAAAAAGTGACGGGAAAAGAATTAATCCCAGACGTAAAGGTAGCATTGTTTTCTCTTACGATAGATACACTGGATAGTATGAAAAATGGGATAATTCAACATATGACAACAGCAGCCAGAACAATAATAGCACGTAAATGGAAAGAAACAACTAGTCCAACAATATCAGAATGGATATGCGAAATGAACGAGATATGTTTTATGGAAAAACAAACAAGAGAAGAAGGCTATGTAAAAAAACAGATACCAATAGTGTGGAAGAAATGGGAAGAATTTCGGTCCTCAAAAGGAATGGTAGAATATTTATAATTTAAAGAAAAGGGGAAGGAGGGAGAGGAGGGGGGAGGGGAGGGAGAAAGGGAGGATCATTGTTTTCTTGTTTTTCTTTTTGTTTTTTTTTGTTTTTGTTTTTTTTGTTGTTTTTTTTTTTTTTGTTTTTTTTTTTTTTTTGTTTTTTGTGATAAATGATGAATAAAGTGTTTTGTGTTTTGGGAATAATGTTGTATGATGTTGTTGTAAATGGATATGTTTGGTTAATGTTTATTATAAAAATAATAAAGAATGGATTTGAAACAAATACGGAAAGGTTTCTTCACAGTAAGAACTGTGAAAATGTGGAATAGACTCCCTGCAGAGGTGGTTCTGGCCAGCTAAGTAGATTGCTTTAAGAAAGGCCTGGATTATTTCCTAAGTGTACATAATATAACTGGGTACTAACATTTATAGATAAAGTTGATCCGGGGAAAATCCGATTGCCTCTCGGGGGATCAGGAAGGAATTTTTTCCCCTGCTTTAGCAAATTGGATCATGCTCTGCTGGGGTTTTTTGCCTTCCTCTGGATCAACTGTGGGTATAGAATATGGGATTGTATGATATTATTATTATTATTTTTTTGTGGTTGAACTAGATGGACGTGTGTCTTTTTTCAACCTGACTAACTATGTAACTATGTAACTAACCACAAACTTTAATTGTACTTCAACTAAACAATAACCTAGCTCCTAGATCCAATGTTAAACTTCAAGCTATCCATTAATCCTAGCCCTGAACCAAACCCCTACTGTATATCTAAACCTAGCCTAGACACCTAACTGAAATCCAGCCTTTAACTGTCAACATGGCCCTAACCACACAATAGCCATAGTCTGAGTAAAATCAAAAGTTTCAATGCACAACTCAAGCTAAAATGTAATGGGCTATTATACTTTCATGAAAAAATTAATGTACTAATTTGGTGACAACATATAATGAGATGAGTGAATGGCCAGAAAAGTGGCAAGAACCTGAACCAGAAGAAACTGATCAACCACTTGTGCAGCTCACCAAAATCTGAGAGGTTGACCATGCCCAGCACTACTTATGATGCTTTATCCCCAGGTTCTAGCAAAATATAAATTTTTTACAGTTATTCAGATACAAAACTGGGAGGAATTCAATTGCTAATATTTTGTTTCTAAATCTAATGTTGTGTGCTCATGTGCATACACTTGTTTTTACAAAGTGGCTTAAAATAATTCTAGTGACCTAAGTTCAAATATGCCCATAGATGGAAACCAATTGTGATTTCCTTAGGCTTGTACAACCTTAGTAAGTTCCCAACAGACCCTTGGTTGGGTACTGAGGTAGAGAGTTTTCAGCCAACATTCTGCAATGCGGTTGATTTACTAAAGGCAAATAGATTGTGTACAGGCATACCCCACTTTTAAGTACACAATGGGGTTTATTTACTAAAGCTGGAAAGTGCAAAATCAGGCTCACTTCTGCATAGAAACCAATGAGCTTCCAGGTTTTATTACAAAAGCTTAATTGAACAAGATGGGGTTAGAAGCTCATTGGTTTCTATGCAGAAGTGAGCCTGATTTTGCACTTTCTAGCTTTAGTAAATAAACCCCATTGTGTATGTAGCGGCCATAACCCTTGGCAGGGTGAACTTGACTTTTGGGCTTTCCAGTTACCAGCTACCTCCGCTTGGCTGGTTCTTCCATGTCTAGGGGTTCCCAGGGTTAGTACCCAACAACTTTGGACGCTGACACCATAAAAGTCCTTTATAAAGGTTTTTGTTTGCAGGGGTAACATCCAATAAACACAGTCTCATATGGGAACAGAGGGCAAGGGTGAAGAACTCAGGCACCTTGAACTGCTAACCATCAGAAAGTCTCTAATACCACCCAGAGAGTAGCCCCTTGCAGCTGGGTGCTTCAAAGCTGAACAAATCTCTAGCCAGAGATTATGGCAGTCAGCACTTTGATCCAGAACTTATGAAAACTCTGACCTTGAGTAATTTGTAAAGGAAAGTGAACAGGAACCTTTTCCTCAGTACCTGAAACGTTCTCTGTCTCCTTGGCAGTACTGGAAAACGTGGATCCGCTGATGTCCTTCACAACCCAGCAACAAGGCACTTCTCGGGATGCCAGCTTGTAGGCCCTCCTCCGAAGAGTCCTCCCCCGGTCGCTTACACGAACTGCGGTGCCCCTCCAAGCCGAGAGCACACCCGGATGCCTTGAATCCTCCCTCAGTTACTGCGCCTCAGACCAGCCGGTTCCAAGACTCGGGAACAGATGGATCCTTACCCCAGACCAGGCCGGTCTATTGGGGTAAACCAACCGAAGCATGTTGCGGAGCAACGAACACTCCCGTGACCGGGACCCCTTGTGGAACTACCACGGTCCAGAATCAGGAACAGGCGGCCATCGTCTCACGAACGAACCCGGAACATGTGACTTCAACATCTTAAGTACTCTTCCCCGGTCTCCTCAGCGGGGCCAGGCACGCCCACTGATTGGCTCAGAGGAATGCCGATACCCAAAACATCCAACCAGGCCTGGTTCTGGCCCTGTCATGTGCACTTAACTGTGCACATGACCAAGCAGAACTCTAACACAGCCCAGCCAAACTGATGTCAAAGTTAAACCTACATAATTAACCCTCAGAACCCCTTTACTGTTCTAAGGCAAAAACTAAATTTGTACATGACAGACACCTTGTCCAAAGTGTCATCGCTACACATACTTAAAAGTGGGGTATGCCTGTACTGTGCAACTGCCTTTGCACTTTCCCCCCCGGAGCTTAGTGAATCTGGTGAAGCTCTGATGATTTCCATCACCCAAACATGTGCAAGCAAACATGCTGTTTTTTTTGTATTTTCCTTGCACATAATTGGGTATTATAACCAATCAAATAATATTGTACAGTGCTAGCACAATATTATGTACAAATAAATGAATATGTACATACAGTATAGTATAAGTGTTCTTAATCAATAAACATCAATCTCCTAACTAGGGATGAGCTTGGTGTTCGAGTCGAACATGCTGTTCGCCCGTTCGGCTAATTTTGTACGTTATGGGCCATGTGGCGCTCACGGCCCACAATGCACCGCACCATCGCAGTGCATTGCTGGCTGATGATTGGCCAAGCATTCACTGTGACACCGCATGCTTGGCCAATCACAGCGCCAGCAGGGAGGAGAGCCATAACTGGCCACAGGCAGGATGCCTGTGGCCAATTATAGTTCAGGGGGTTTAGTACACGCCCCACACTATATAAGGCCGCCAGCCTGGCTGCCTTCAGTAGTGTGCTGCGGCGTTCAGGGAGAGAGCAGGATAGGCAGGGACAGTGTGTTCTTTTCTTGTGAACCTAGCGCTGTTAAAGTGGGTGTTGTGTGCCTCCAGCACAATATACACCTAAAGCTTTATTGCTGGTGTTCTGTAATACAGGCATCTGCAGGAGTTAAAGTGGGTGTTGTGTGCCTCCAGCACAGTATACATCTGAAGATACCCCTTATTGCTGGTGTTCTGTAATACAGGCATCTGCAGCAGTTAAAGTGGGTGTTGTGTGCCTCCAGCACAGTATACACCTGAAAATACCCCTTATTGCTGGTGTTCTGTAATACAGGCATCTGCAGCAGTTAAAGTGGGTGTTGTGTGCCTCCAGCACAATATACACCTGAAGCTACCCTTTATTACTGGTGTTCTGTAATACAGGCATCTGCAGCATTTAAAATGGGTGTTGTGTGCCTCCAGCACAATATACAACTGAAGCTACATTTTATTACTGGTGTTCTGTAATACAGGCATCTGCAGCAGTTAAATTGGGTGTTGTGTGCCTCCAGCACAATATACACCTGAAGATACCCCTTATTGCTGGTGTTCTGTAATACAGGCATCTGCAGCATTTACAGTGGGTGTTGTGTGCCTCCTGCACAGTAAACACCTGAAGCTACCCCTTATTACTGGTGTTGTTCTGTTTCTATAACACAGGCAGGCAGCTGCAGTAATTACAGTCGGTGTACTGTGTCATATGCTCAGTGTGCCACTAAAGCTACCCAATTGCTGGTTTTCCCATCTCCCTGCAGGCCATTACTATGTCTGGAAGGCCAACAAGGTGAGGCAGACAGTCACGAGCCAATAAAAGAGGGAAAGCAGGCTCTGTGTCTAGAGACAACAGTGCTGGTCGTGGACGCAGTGCATCATCATCAGCACGTGGCCATGGGACACACTTGTCCTTATTTTCGGCAGCTGGATGTGTTGAGCCGCATCATGCCGAAGACTTGGTAGAGTGGATGACCAAGCCCTCCTCATCCTCCTCATCCTCTCTCACCCAGGCTCAGCAAAGCAGCTGCCAACACGTCCTCTTCCTTCATCTCAATGTCATCAGTCACTCCTTCCCTAGACCCACCATGTCCTCCTGAGGAGACCCCCGAACTGTTTGAGCACAGTGTTAGGTACATGCTCCACGAGGATGCCCAGCATTTTGAAGGCTCTGATGATGGTATCCAGCTAGAGGAAGGCAGTAGCGTGAGCACAGAGAGATGGGATGCTCGAGAAGGACAGCAATCTGGCAGTCATGTTACACCAGCTGCAGCATACTGCCAGATGATGAGGTCACTGACTCCACGTGAGTGCCTGATAGGAGAGAGGAGGAGTAGGCACATCTCCAACAAGGCAGGATGCCCTCCGGGGGCCAGCTTAGGGGCAGCACACTGACTGAATCACACCGCAGAGCTCCGCCTGTGCAGGGAGCTGCCTCTGCACGTTATTCCAAAAGTTCTTTGGTGTGGGCCTTTTTTGAATGAGTGCATCAGATCGCACCGATGTTACCTGCAACATATGTCTCAAGCGTATCTCACGTGGCCAAAACATCAGGCGCTTGGGCACCACATGCTTGACCAGACATATGTTGACCTGCCATGCAGCTCGCTGCATTAACTTAAAGACCCACACCAAATAATAAAGCGGACCTCTCCTTGCTCCTTTATCAGCTGGGATCTCCAAGCCCACTAGACCTTCAGTCCTCTCTGAAACCTGCACTGAGAGGAATGAAGGTGTAGAATTAGGTGTGTCACAGCCAAGTACTTTCAGGCACTCTGCTAGCAGTACATCAACGTCCGATTGTACCAGGCAAATTTCCCTGCCCCAGCTGCTGGACCGTCGAAAGAAGTTCACTCCCAGCCATCCACATGCCCAGCGGTTGAATGCTAGCTTGGGTAAATTGCTAGCACTTCAGCTGCTGCCTTTTCAGTTGGTAGACTCGGCCCCCTTCCGTGAGTTTGTGCAATGTGCAGTTCCTCAGTGGCAGATCCCCAAACGCCACTTTTTCTCAGGGAAGGCAATTCCGTCTCTCTGCCGGCATGTGGAAGGCAATGTCCGTGCCTCGCTGGACAGGGCGGTAAGTTGCATATTAGCACTGACTCATGGTCCAGCAGGCATGGACAGGGACGTTACCTATCTTTCATGGCCCATTGGGTCACTCTTCTGGCAGCTGGGAAGGATGCAGGACAAGGTGCAGTAGTGTTGGAGGTTGTTCCGCCACCACGCCTCCAAAATGCTACTACTGGTTGTGACACACCTCTCTCCTCCACACCCTCCTCTTATTCCTCCATGGCCTTGTCCAGTGCTTTGTCCTCGGAAACCAGCGGTGCTCCATGGGCGTGCCATGCTGTGCTTGCGCTGGTTTGTTTGGGGGACAGGAGCCACACTGCGGCAGATATTTTGTCAGCTCTGCAGGGGCAGGCCGAGAGGTGGTTGACGCCAAGCTAGCTTAAGCCAGGAATGGTTGTTTGCGACAATGGCACCAACCTCCTCTCCGCCCTCCGACAGGCACAACTGACCCATGTGCCCTGTGTGGCTCACGTCCTTAACCTGGTGGTGCAGCGGTTCTTGGGGAGGTACCCGGGCTTACAGGATGTCCTGAGGCAGGCCAGGAAAGTCTGTGTGCATTTCCGCCGATCATTTAATGCCAGTGCTCAGCTGGCTGAGCTCCAAAAGGAGTTGAACCTGCCCAAGAACTGCCTTATATGTGACCTGCCCACCAGGTGGAACTCAACGTTGGCCATGCTGCAGCAGCTGCACACGCAGCAGAGGGAAATCAATGAGTACCTGTGCGAATACGGCACCAGGACAGAGTCAGGGGAGCTTGGTTTTTTTTCACCATGCGAGTGGGGCATGATCAGGGATGCATGCACTGTCCTGTCACCATTTGAGGAGGCCACGATGATGGTGAGCGTGACAGTGCATGCATCAGTGACACTGTACCTCTTGTCCACCTCTTGGAGCATACGCTGCGTGGAATAATGGACAGGGCACTTGAGGCAGAACAGAGGCAGGAAGAGGAGGACTTCCTTGCCTCTCAAGACCCCCTTTATCCAGACAGTGTTCCTGCTGTCCCACCCCTCACACAGGAAGAGGACGAGGAGGAGGAGGAGGCTTGTGTCAGCATGGAGGTGGAGCCTGGCACTCAGCATCAGCAGCAGTCTTTTAGGGATGATTTACAGTCCCAAGAAACCTGTGGACTTGTACGTGGCTGGGAGGAGGTGGCTGCGGATCATGTTGTCCTTAGTGACCCAGAGGAGTCCAGACCAAATGCCTCAGCTAACCTACGCTGCATGGCCTCCCTGATCCTGCAAAGCCTGCAGAAGGATCCTCGTATTCTTCGGATCAAGGAGAGGGACCATTACTGGCTAGCCACTCTCCTTGATCCACGGTACAAGGGTAAGGTTGCGGACCTTATCTTGCCATCGCAGAGGGAGCAAAGGATGAGACATCTCTGGGAGGCCTTGCAGAAAGGTCTGTGCAACGAGTTCCCAGAGACTGGGAGGTTACAAACTCCTGGTCCTGAACAACGTGTTGCTGAGGCTACAAAACCTTAGGCCCACATTTCTGTAGAGCATATAGGGCAGGCCCCTACTTTCAAACATCCAACTTACTAACGTCTCCTACAAACGAAAGAAGACAACAGGAAGTGAGATGAAAAAAGACGGACAGCCCAAAAAATTATACAGGGGTGATAACCCTTTCCTATGTTTTCCAAAAAGCTTAAAAATACATTTTTTGACTGGAGCTACACTTTAAAAATGTACCAGTTCAAAATTACAAACAGATTCTACTTAACACAACAAACCTACACAGTCCATGTTTTGTTTGCACCGCCTGTATACTGCTGTTCTGAGTATATAGGGCCTGGAGGCCCCACGCCTTTCCTTTTTTTGACTTGGGTACGGGGTTCCCCTTAATATCCATACAAGACCCAAAGGGGCTGGTAATGGGCAGGGGGGCTACCCATGCCATTTTTCTCAATGATTTTCATCCGTATTGCCGGAACCAGATATTACATTAAAACCGCAAGCAGTTTTAAATTACTTTTTTTCCATTAAATGTAATTTTGTGCAGGGACTGTTGTAAACATGGGAAACACGTGCCACTTCACAGGCATACTATAAATACCCCCCAGGCACGATATTTAAAGGAATAGTTCACTTTTTTTTCCACTTTAAACGTTATTTAAATCAGTGCTCCCGAAAAAACAGCGTTTTAAAAAAAAATTGGCATTGATCCATGTCCCCTGGGGCAGGTGCCGGGTCCCCAAACCCTTTTTAGGACAATATCTTGCATATTAGCCATTAAAATTAGCACTTTTTATTTTGAACATTCGAGTCCCATAGACTACAATGGGGTTCTAAAGTTCGTACGAATTTTCGGTCCGTATGAAAGTTCTGGTGCGAACCAAACCGGGGGGTGTTCGGCTCATCCCTACTCCTAACTCACAATGTTCTTCGTATAATAAATGTGAAGGGTTGACCGTACAGTGACATAAGTTCAATCTTCACAAACATGCAAACTTTAAATAATGTTTTCTGTTTGTGACCAGGTGACCAGCACCACCATAGATACTTACCTGTTCACAAACATTTGAATTTGGTAAAAGTGTGCAAATTTGTGAAGATTGAACTTTTATGTCACTGTACGGTCAACTCTTCACTCTATGTATTACATGAAGATCTTTGTGAGTTAGCAGATTTATTTTTATAGATTTTTTATTGATTAACCACTTGACCTTTGGAAGATTTTACCCCCTTCATGATCAGGGTATTTTTTCATTTTTTGCTATTCAACACTGAACTTCTTTAACTGGCAAATGTGTGGACATGCAACACTGTACGCAAATTAAATTGATATCTTTTTTCACATAAATAGAGCTTTCTTTTGTTGGCATCCGATTTTGACACTGTGTTTTTATTTTTTGCTATATAAATGAAAATATTTTGACAAAAAAAAAAAAATATTCTCTACTTTCTGTTATAAAACATAACCAATCAAATGTCTTTACAGTTTTAGGCTAAACTGTATTCTGCTACATGCCTTTGGTAAAAAAAGAAATAAATAAAAAGTCACAGTAAGTGAATATTAACTGCTTTGTGTGAAAGTTATAGTGTCTAGAAATGATGGTATATATATTCGAAAAATTATCAATCCTGATGTACTGGCGGGCCTATCTCATTTCTTGAGGCCCTTAAAATGCCAGGACAGTACAAATTCCCCCCAAATTACCTCGTTTTTGAAAGTAGACAGTCTGAGGCATTTAGTAAGAGGCACGACGAGTTTTTTGAAGTTGCAATTTTTTTTGTACCGATTTTCTGTAAAATTAAGAAATACATTTTTTTCAAATTCTTTACATGCTGTTGCTAGGACAGTAAAGCATCATCATATGATTGGTATGGCTGTGATCAGGGATACTAACTGGTGACAGAATGTAAAAATAAATATTTTAATTGAATCTTTTAACCATTATTTAACATTTTATTTTCTTTTTTTAACATTTTTTTAAAAAAAGTGTCCGATGTTTCTGCCATAATGTCGCAGTCACAATAAAAATCGCAGATCACCGCCATTACTAATAAAAAAAACAATGATAATAAAAATGCCATAAATCTATCCCCTATTTTGTAGACGCTATAACTTTTTTGCAAACCAATCAATATATGTTTATTGCAATTTTTTTTTACCAAAAATATGTAGAAAAATACACATCAGCCTAAACTGAGAAAGAAATTCGTTTTTTTATATATTTTTTGTGGATATTAATTATAGCAAAAAGAAAAAATATTGCTCTTTTTTCAAAATTGTCGCTCTTTTTTTGTTTATAGCGCAAAAAATAAAAACTGCAGAGCTGATCAAATACCACCAAAAGAAAGTTCTATTTGTGGGAAAAAAAGGACATCAATTTTGTTTGGGTACAACGTCGCACAACCGCGCAATTGTCAGTTAAAGCGACGCAGTGGTGTATCGCAAAAAGTGCTCTCGCCGGAAGGGGGTAAATCCTTCCGGGGCTGAAGTGGTTAACAAATTTTCACTTTGCAATGATGCTTTGTGAATACACATACAGTGGTGTGAAAAAGTGTTTGCCCCCTTCCTCATTTCTTGTTCCTTTGCATGTTTGTCACACTTAAGTGTTTCGGAACATCAAACCAATTTAAACAATAGTCAAGGACAACACAAGTAAACACAAAATGCAATTTGTAAATGAAGGTGTTTATTATTAAAGGTGAAAAAAAATCCAAACCATCATGGCCCTGTGTGAAAAAGTGATTGCCCCCCTTGTTAAAACATACTATAACTGTGGTTGTCCACACCTGAGTTCAATTTCTCTAGCCACACCCAGGCCTGATTATTGCCACACCTGTTCACAATCAAGGCATCACTTAAATAGGAGCTGCTTGACACAGTAAGGTCCACCAGAAGATCCTTAAAAGCTACACATCATGCCGAGACCCAAAGAAATTCAGGAACAATTGAGAAAGAAAGTAATTGAGATCTATCAGTCTGGAAAGGGTTATAAAGCCATTTCCAAAGCTTTGGGAATCCAGCGAACCACAGTGAGAGCCATTATCCACAAATGGCGAAGACATGGAACAGTGGTGAACCTTCCCAGGAGTGGCCGGCCGCCCAAAATTACCCCAAGAGCGCAGCGACGACTCATCCAAGAGGTCACAAAAGACCCCACAACAACGTCCAAGGAACTGCAGGCCTCACTTGCCTCAGTTAAGGTCAGCGTTCATGCCTCCACCATCAGGAAAAGACTGGGCAAAAATGGCCTGCATGGCAGAGTTCCAAGGAGAAAACCACTGCTGAGCAAAAAGAACATCAAAGCTCGTCTCAATTTCTCCACAACACATCTTGATGATCCCCAAGACTTTTGGGACAACATTCTGTGGACCGATGAGACAAAAGTGGAACTCTTTGGAAGGTGTGTGTCCAAGTATATCTGGCGTAGAAGGAACACTGCATTTCATAAAAAGAACATTATACCAACAGTAAAATATGGTGGTGGTAGTGTGATGGTCTGGGGCTGTTTTGCTGCTTCAGGACCTGGAAGACTTGCCGTGATAAAAGGAACTATGAATTCTGCTGTCTACCAAGAGATCCTGAAGGAGAATGTCCGACCATCTGTTCGTGTACTCAAGCTGAAACGAACTTGGGTTCTGCAGCAGGACAATGATCCTAAACACACCAGCAAGTCCACCACCGAATGGCTGAAGAAAAACAAAATGAAGACTTTGGAGTGGCCTAGCCAAAGTCCTGACCTGAATCCTATTGAGATGTTGTGGTATGACCTTAAAAAAGCCGTTCATGCTCGAAAACCCTCTAATGTAACTGAATTAGGACAATTCTGCAAAGATGAGTGGGCCAAAATTCCTCCAGGACTCTGTAAAAGCCTCATTGCATGTTATCGCAAACGCTTGGTTGCAGTTGTTGCTGCTAAGGGTGGCCCAACCAGTTATTAGGTTTAGGGGGTAATCACTTTTTCACACAGGGCCATGATGGTTTGGATTTTTTTTCACCTTTAATAATAAACACCTTCATTTACAAATTGCATTTTGTGTTTACTTGTGTTGTCCTTGACTATTGTTTAAATTGGTTTGATGTTCCGAAACACTTAAGTGTGACAAACATGCAAAGGAACAGGAAATGAGGAAGGGGGCAAACACTTTTTCACACCACTGTATATATATATATATATATATATACTGTATATGAGTACATTGTTATTATATACACTATGAAATGAACCAGAATATTCAAGGAATATTTGCTTCAAAAAATAAAAATGAAGACCCATCATTTACTTGGACAAGCCCATGTTTGTTACATCAGTTTCTTTCCAATTATCTGTCTGGGATTAGGGATGCTTATGTTTCTAATTATGAGCAAAGAAGTTTTAAATTAATTTTCCTTGATCATATTAATGCATTGGTGGGATCATACATTCTTACAAATTTGTACTAAATCCATTAATCTTCCTCTGCCTTTTAGACACATAGATTACAGCAAGAAAAAATATGTTTTTACATCTCTAGCATATGTCATATTAAACAGACCTGTTTCCATAGACATGGTTGCAATGCAAGGCAAAACACATACGACATAGTTTTGATGATGCATATTTATAGGTGACACAGTCAGAAGCTGAAATGCTTATTAGATCTTCTGTGCAACACGTTCATCATCTACACATGGATATAAAGAATAACATGTTTTTAAGACCTATTAAGTAACTTGCAGTAATACGTGTATTTCTATAAAAGGATGTACAGTATATTGTATCAGGGTATCTGTTACAGTGTATACACACACACAGCAGTTACAATTTAGCCACCCTCCTTACAACCATTTGGATTTTGCCAAGCCTAAATTGGCTGTTAACCCAAAGGATTCAGTGCAATCTGTGGATTAGTTTAAATCTTGACAGGCATCAATATTATCATTTTTTTAGTTCCTTTCATACTCCCTTTCATCAGATTATTATCCTTTTCAGGTCACATCTATTGTATAATCTCCAGTTAACATTCATATTCTTGTTTACAGCCCATTTTCATCTTTTTTCAGTTTAACACATTTCCGATCTGCATATAGAGGTGCATCTTAAAAAAATTAGAATATCATCAAAATATGAATGTATTTTTCATCAATCTGCAGTAAAGAACAGACCCGGAGCAAAGGGAACCTGGGTGGAGGGCCCACATGACTGGGGGTTGCTGTTAGTGGTTGCACGGGGTGTATCCTGAAACTTTTTGTTTCTGTGTTGCACTCACAATGGAAAATTTTGATTGATTGCTCGGGCAGCTGCGCTTCTGCGGGGTCGGGGCAGGTTGCTGCTTCCCCTTCCCTGCCAGTCCACGTGTGAGGAGGTCTGTGCCTCCTGCGCGCTTCAGGCAGGCGGAGTCCCCCAGGGTGAACCGCCACTCAGGGAGCCCGATTGCAGACCCTCTAGTGCCCAAGGCAAAGAGACCGGCTCCTTCTCCAGCCGCTGTGGCTGGGATGAATCCCCAGCACAGATGGGACCTGGCCCGGAAGGTGTGCTCCGTGTCCCCCTCCAGGCCACCACTGTCGCAGGTGCAGAATTGTTCGGCGTACCATGTGGGGCTTTCCCCCACGTGGCCCGGCGTGGACGGTTGGCAGTTGCTGGCACGGACCACTCCCCCAGGGCAGCCGCTGCCATCGTGCACAGCAGCAGAGATCCCGGTGGAGATGGAGATGGCAGGAGAGTGGCATCTGCTGGCCAGCAGAGGGCTCAACGTGCTCTGTGGTCAGCGGTAAGCCATGCGGGCAGTCGGGCCCATGATGATGGCGTCACTCCCGAGCGATCGGCCCCCCTCTCTCATGGCATCATCCCCTGGTAGATGCAAAGTGTATGTCTATTACAAAGGCCCCTTGGGTTTTCATTTAAAAGGGGAGGTGAGGGAGAAGATCTGGAAAGGGGACTGCGTGGAGATTTTTTCGTTGCTACCGATGGAGAAGTTTAACCTGGACAAGGTTAAGCCTACTGAGAGCAAAAAAGAGGAAGAAGAGAAACAGCACTATAGACTTATTCCACGGACGTTCCCCAACTGGCTTCAGGCATTTCATATACTAGCGAGCGTTATGGGGTGAAGGCACCGGAGAACTGTTTGGCGTTGTTTTGTTACTTGGAGTCCATCAGTGAAGCCCAGAAGGTGTATGGGGGTGTGGCGTGGCTGCGCTATGATGAACAGTTCCAGCAGCGGAAGGCTGTGAGACCGCCATTGCGATGGAATCACAAAGACATCGGCTTGTGGATGAAACTCATGACACAAGCTAGGGTTTGCGCCGCCTCCCTTTCTTGGGGGGAGGCGAGGGTGCCCAAGCCTCTTCACCATCGGCCACGAAGTGCAAGGGGTTCTGCTGGCAGTTTAATGAGGGCACCTGCACCTGCTGTTTCCGACATGAGTGTTCGGGCTGGGAAGGAGCTAACCCATAGGCAAAATGCTTCAGAAAAGTAAAAAAAACGGCCAATGCTGGAAAGAGAGATGACGCCGGTGAGGGTGGAAAAATAGCACTGTACATAAGTAGGTATCCAAACAGGGTAGCTGCAGGGACGTTGTGGTTGGGCTTTAAGGAGGGCTTCCCGATTCCAAGTATGTTAGATCGGGTCCCCCCTGTTTCGGCTAACCTTAAGTCTGCTTATGATCATCCTGATGTAGTTTCTAGTAAGCTGCTGAAGGAAGTGACATTGGAAAGGATGGCCGGCCCATTTGTGATGCCGCCGGTGGGGGACTTAGTGGTTTCACCCCTGAGTGTGTTACCCAAGCGGGAACGGAATCAATTTAGGCTGATTCACCAACTGTCTCACCCTAAGTGGGGGTCGGTGAACGATGCGATCAATCCTTCCCTCTGTACGTCATCTTACGCCTCATTTGATCAAGAGGTGCAGTGGGTACAGAAGTTCCGGAAGAGAGCTCTTATGGCCAAGACGGACATAGAGTCCCCCGTTCATTTGTTGCCGGTACACCCGGACAGTGTTCGCTTGTTGGATTGTCATTGGGAGGGGAAGTATTTTGTTGACCGTTGCCTACCAATGGGATGTGCCATTTCTTGTTCATATTTCGAGATGTTCAGTTCCTTTCTGGAATGGGTCATAAAGCACTTGTACAGCCTGGATGATTTTTTGGTGATAGGCCCACTGGGTGATGTCATGTCTCATCTTGTTGGCCACCTTATATTTCAAGTTTTTGGGGTTCCGTTGGTTCAATACAAGACTGAGGGATCCACTACGGTTTTTCAGTTTTTGGGGATCATCATCAATACTAATTTGAAGGAGTGCCAAGCGACAAGCTGGTGGATCTTCGGCGGACAGTGACCGAGGTGATCCGCCGTTCAAAAGTGCAGTTGAGGGAGTTGCAATCATTGTTGGGTAAGCTCAACTTTGCTTGTCGCATCATGCCCATGGAGTGTGTGTTTTGTAGGCACTTGGCGGCTGCCACGGCTGAGGTGAAGGCCTCGCATCTCTTTGTACGGATTAGTCGGGAACATCGGGAAGATTTTCAGGTGTGGGACGTGTTCTTGGAGCATCTCAACGCCTGGTCTTTTTGGCAAGGGCCAGTGGTGAAGATGGCGGAGTTGGATCTCCTTACTGACGCATCAGAGTCGGTGGGTTATGCAGCTTATTTCAGTCGTCAATGGTGTGCGGGTTGGTGGCCGGAGGTGTTGTCAGGGTCATTCGGAATTAGATGTTGTTGGAACTTTTTCCTATCGTGCTGGCTGTGGAGCTTTGGGAGTCAGATTTCCGGAACTGGTGGGTTCCCTTTCATTGTGATAATTTAGGGGTGATGCAGGCCATCAATTCATTGTCAGCATCTTCCCTGCCTGTGGTCAGTTTGCTTCATCACTTGGTGTTGTTGTGTTTACAGTTGAATATGTGACACCATGATGTCGTTGGTTCGTAAGTCAGTGGCAGAGGCTAATTGGCGGGCTTACGAGTGTGGAGAGAATGGCATGAGCTGGTAACTAGGGTCGGGATTGTTCCAGCGATGAAGACCGGCTACACACGTTGCTGTACTGACACAGGGGGAACCCGGGATCCGACTTCAGGTCATCCCAAGTCACCCCAAGTCGCACTGTTGAGAAAATCAATGGTAGTGAATGGAACTGTCTTAATGTACACTACAGCAGTTGCTCCGACTTCAAAAAAAGGTTCCTGTACGACTTCAAACCAACTTCTAGGTGACTTGTACCCATTGATTTCAATGGAAGTCGCCTCCAAGTCAGATCTCCATCTATATTGAAGCGACAATGTCGCCTCTCTAATAATAAAAACTGGCATGGGTTCCCCTCCAAGGGCAAACCAGGCCCTTAGGTCTGATCTAGATTTTAAGGGGAAGCCCTATGCCGAAAAAATGGTGTGGGGGTCCCCCCAAAACCCATACCAGACCCCTATATGAGCATGCAGCCCGGCCGGTCAGGAAAGGGGGTGGGGTCGAGCTAGCGCCCCCCCCTCCTGAACTGTACCAGGCCGCATGCCTCAACATGGGGGGTGGGTGCTTTGGGGAAGGGGGGCACCCTGCGGGACCCCCACCCCAAAGAACCTTGTTCCCATGTTGATGAGGACAAGGGCCTCTTCCCGACAACCCTGGCCATTGGTCATCGGGGTCTGCGGGCAGGGGGGCTTATCGGAATCCGGGAGCCCCCTTTAATAAGGTGCCCCCAGATCCTGGCCCCCCACCCTATGTGAATGAGTAATGGGTACATCGTACCCCTACCCATTCACCTGGGGAAAAAAGTGTCAATAAAAAACACACTACAGGTTTTTAAAGTAATTTATTAGTCAGCTCCGGGGTCTTCTTCCGACTTTGGGGGGTCTCTTCTGACTTCTCTGCTCACTTCGGCCTCTTCTCCCAATGTCCGGCCTCTTCTCCCGCTCTCCGGTTCTTCTGCTGGCTCTTCCGCTATCTTCTTTCAGCTCTTTTGCTAGCGGTGGCCCGGTCTTCTCTGTCTTCTTCTTCCCTCTTCTCTTCCTGCGATGTTGACACAATGCTCTCTCCCGCTGTAATGCCATGTGAGCGGTGTGCAGAGACTTATAAGGGCCTGGTATGGATTTTGGGGGGACCCCCACACCATTTTTTTGGCATAGTGGGTTCCCCTTAAAATCCATACCAGACTTAAGGGCCTGGTATGCTCTTGGAGGGGAACCCATGCTGGTTTTTTATTTAAAATTCGGTGTGGAGTTCCCCCTCGAGAGCTGATTATTCTGTGATTGGCCACGGCCAAAGTCGCCTGGCCTGGGGGTGACTTAAAGTCGTGTTGATGTCGCCCCAAGTCGGGCTGTTATTCATATTCAAGTCGTGTCCAAGTTGCCTCCAAGTCACACTGGAAGTCATGTTACCTCTATGTGAACCGGCTCTAAGATGGCGGGTCTGGCTTTTTTGTTTAAATTGGGTGGTGTGGAGGATATTACAAAGGCTTTCATAGTTCGGAAGGCATTGAGGGATTACAGAAAAGGATGCGATAGGCCAGATACCCTGCGGCCAGTGTCTTTGGGGATGTTGGTGGAGTTGACGGGGGTACTGCCCAGTGTATGTTTCACTCTTTTGGAGGTTCAGCTGTTTAGGACAGATTTTGTCTTGGCCTTTTTTGGGGTACTGAGGGTGGGCGAGTTGGTCAGTCCTTCCAAGTCGGTGGCTGGGGGTTTGGATGTCTCGGATGTTACAGTCCAGGGTGACACTGCTACGCTCATTATTAATGATTAAGTTGAAAACTGATCAGATGGGTAAAGGAGCCAGGGTGGTACTAGGGACAGTAGAGGGTCTGGCTTTGTGCCCAGTGACAGGGATAAGGGAATGAGTGGGGCTGTGGCCTTCAGGGCCTGGCCCCTTTTGGTCCACAGGGACGGGTCAGCATCGTCTCTGTATCAGTTTGTGAGTGTGTTCCAAAAATGCTTGGGGGCAGGGGGTTTCTCTTTGAGGGACTATTCTTCTCATTCATTCAGGATTGGAGCAGCCACTGAGGCAGCGCGTTGTGGGGTGTGGTAGTGTGGTACCCCACCAGTGCATGTACCCAGAATTCTCAACCAGATGGGTTGAGGGGCTCCAGGGAGCTTGTAACGTGAAGAGGAAACTGACTGTTCAGTTTACTCGTTATTTACTAAAGGCCACTTTGGGACCTGGATACCGGGGATTTCTTAGAGATCCGGGTGGGATGAAATCCCCAGTCCTGGGTCCAGGATTTTAGACTCACCTGCACACTGATTGTTCAGGTGTGTGTTGGCCTGATAGTACAGTCAGGACCATGGCTCTGGGGTCTACCCTCCCGAGGAGTCCAGGTAAGCAGGGGAGAAGTGTGCATGTCTGCACAGGTTGATCTGTCGGAGCAGACAGAGGGTCCAAGCCTGTGGGCTGGAAAAGGAAGCTGGAAAAGAGTGCTGAGGTACTGGGTGTACAGGAACTATGTGATAGAGCCGAGAGGGCTGAAGCATAAGTCTGAGCAGCAGTGCTGCTAAAGAGAGCCAGGTGGCTTGCTATTTTTGGTTTTACTTACATTGTTACTGTGGAAAGCTGAAACCCCTGTGTGGGCAACTCTTCTGTTATTGGACATTTTCTTTCTTTAATAAAAGTGGGCCTACAAGCCCTTAAAGCAGCATATATGGCGTGGACTCAGCTCACTGGTAAGTTCTACCCTTAAGCTAAAACAACCCAGATGTTAAAGGGGTTAGCAACTAGATACTTCATTTTGGTCATTGGGAATCTCACTAATTTTGGTTATTTGTACGCCCTAATCTCCTTTAACCACTTGAGACCCGCGCTATAGCCGAATGACGGCTACAGCGTGGATCTCCTTTTCCGGGACTACGTCAATAGACGTAGTCCCGTGCACGAGCGGCCTGCGCGCCCCCTGAGATTCGCCTGATCACCGATCCGTGCAAGGGGTCGATCCCGACCCCTTATCACGTGATCAGCTGTCAGCCAATGACAGCTGATCATGTGATATAACGGAGCCGGTAATCGGCTATTATTCCTCCTCGCATTGACAGCGCGAGGAGAAAAAAAAAAAGCCGATCACCGGCGGCCGTGATCGGGACATCAGTCCCGTTCACGGCCAGCCCTGCCAGTGCCCACCTGCCCCCTGCCAGTGCCCACCTGCCCCCTGCTTTGCCTGCCTGAATAAAAAATGTGTCCCCCCTGTCAGTGCCACCCAGCAGTGCCCATAGTGCCACCCAGCAGTGCCCACAGTGCCACCCAGCAGTGCCACCCAGCAGTGCCCACAGTGCCACCCAGCAGTGCCCACAAAGGTGCTGCACCCCAGTGCCACATATCCGTGCCCAGCAGTGCCGCCCATCAGTGCCCAGCAGTGGCATCCATCAGTGCCCAGCAGTGCCACCTATCAGTGCCATCTATCAGTGCCCATCAGTCCCATCTATCAGTGGTACCTATCAGTGCCCCTTAGTGCCACCCATCCGTGCCACCCATCTGTGCCACCCATCCGTGCCATCTTATCTGTGCCCGTCTTTGCCCATCAGTGCCGCCTTATCTGTGCCCATCGGTGCCGCCTTATCTGTGCCTATTAGTGCCGCCTTAACTATGCCTATCAGTGCCCACCAGTGCAGCCTATCAGTGCCCACCAGTGCAGCCTATCAGTGCCGCCTCATCAGCGCACTTCAATGAAGGAGAAAAATGACCTGTTTGCAAAATTTTATAACAAACTATTAAACATGATTTTTTTTTTTTTTGCATCTTTTTTTGTTTGTTTAGCAAAAAATAAAACTCCCAGCTGTGATTAAATACCACCAAAAGAAAGCTCTATTTGTGGGAAAAAAATGATAAAAATTTCATTTGGGTACAGTGTTGTATGCCCGTGCAATTGTCATTCAAAGTGCATCAGCGCTGAAAGCTGAAAATTGGTCTGGGACTGAGGGGGGTTTAAGTGCCCAGTAAGCAAGTGGTTAAAGCGGGTAAAGAAAGGGGGATGTGGAGCCCCCCAACTCAATGGGTTGGGGGGTCATGGGGGGTCTATGTCTTTTTTTGGTGTTGTTGTGTGGTGTTGACTGTGTGTGGCCTTTCTGGTCTGGGGATGGTAGTACAATGTGGTGCTTCTGTGTGTTTGGTGTCTTGGGTCTTGTTGCCTATGTTCTTTTTCGTGTTTCTGTTTTTCAGGCCCGGTGTGACTGATGTGGATCCTGGGCCACTCCTATGTTCACTGGGGGGCTAGGAGGGCTCTGGTTAGACCGGAAGAAAGGCAGCTGGGTTTTTCCAGGGTGGAGGCCATGGTCCGCTGGATTGGTTTACTTGGCATGCTGTGGTTCCGAGTAGTGCCGGAGAGACAGCGGTACGCTAGGATGGATAGGCCTCCAGATGTGGCAGAGCAGCTTGGAGGGGGGCTAGGTCAGTGGAAAGGATAAATAAGGCCAGGATCAAGGTCAACAAACCAGTGGCAAAAATTTGTGGTTCACAATGGGGGGCTGGTGGTTCATCATTGTGGGTTAGAAGGAGACTTTGGCCTGTATTTAAGGGGAGACGGGGTTCACTGGTCAGCTGAGGGCATTGATATGTGGTTCCTGGGGCTCCAGAAAGGTGTCCAATGGGCCTTTCAGCTGTGGCGGGCTGCCCACACGTAAGGTGTCACTAGTAGGCGCCTGTGGCAGGGGTCTCTGGTTTGTGAAAGTCTGAATGGTTGAAGGTATACAGTATATGGTGTGGAATAGGTTTGGCCTATCTCAGTATGGGTACCTTCCCTATATGGTAATCATGGGCTATTGGTCATCGGGCTGTATTGGGCAAGGAGGTGGCAATAGTTGTCCCTGAGTTGGTGGGATCGCAGCTAGGGGCCAGGATGCTGAAGTGGTTGTGGTACAGCCGATGCAATAGAATACCTTCCTTCATGAACCTCAGACATAGCAGTCATAAGAGATGGAGGTGGCGACATTCACTTCCTGCGCTAGTCCCGTCTACCTAGAGCCGCGTTCAAAATGAATGGACTTTTCTCAATGTGTGGGCAAGTCCGTTCATTTCAGAAGACCGGCGGACTTCCGCCATAGTCCGGCGGATTGTCCGGTGGAAAAGTCCGGTCTTGTGTGGGCAGGTCCACTCGTTCGGAAAGTCCGGCGGACCTCCGCTACAAAGTCTGGCGGTTTGTCCGCCAGATAGTCCGATCGTGTTTACGCGGCATTAGCCGTCATGTAGGACTGATCCATAATTTTAATCTTACCATCCAATTCATGGCCCTTGAACATATCACTGTTGACGTTAGAGATGGTAGTAACGATCAGAAGCTCTTACAATTAGAATCTCGTTGGATTTATTTATTGAAGGCAACTGTTCCTCCAGGGTTCAATGAAATGCTAAGCTATAAACCTTTTCTATAATACAAAGTTTCAGAAACAGTGGGACTTATTAACTTGCCTGCTCGGGAATTGTACTTTGGTATTTTTTCCCCCTCCCTTTCCTCTTCCTCATATTTGTTGGTCTTTAGTATATGATATGTCAGTGGATTATAAAAAAGTATTTATTTTATTTTATATTTTTTCTGTATTCTATTATGTATAAATATATTGAACCTATCAATTATAAATGAGTTCTGTCATATTAATGAAGACTTGAGTATTATTATTTGTGTATTGTTGAGTTGTTTAAAAAAAAAAAATTAAATAAAAATTGTATAATGTGATTGCGTCTTCTAGTCTGTATGTCTGTGCTGCCTACCCGTGGACACATATGTTCGCATGTGTATATAATTTTCTTTTTGGTTTCACCTTTATGACCGGGATGCCTTAAGACACTATTTGTGCACCCATCGAGCCTTCCAGGCCTTTTTGGGTGGACATATGGACACCCGGGGTGTCTGTACTTCTAGTTGAGCACCCGTCTCAACGCGCGCGCCATAAGTGCGCTGTCAGCTATGCCCAAGATCTCTAGCCTTAAGATCAGGAGAGAGATCCTTTGTTCCCCCCCCCCTTCTCCTCCCTCTAGAGGGAGTCCATCTTCGGGTATCTGACCAAGTCTTAGGACCCAGCGGGAGCGTACAAGTGCGTGGATGTAGCGGGCGCTGCACACGCACGTGCACAATGCGGTTTTGGCATTCGCACCTTGTGGCTTCCTACCATCCTCCCTCCACTAGAGGGAGCTCCATCTTTAGATATCCGACCAAGTCTATGGACTCGGCAGAGGCGCACAAGTGTGCGGGTATGGTTGATAATGCGCATGCACGTGCACATTGCGGTTTATGCGTCCACATCTGGTGTTGTCACTGGATGGATAGTATAAATCAGCCGCAATTGGCGACGTGAGGACGCTGCGGGAGCCAGGATAAAGGCATATGCTATTTGCTACCATCCAGGTATTTGTATTGAACCTTGTGTTTGTGAGCGACTAGCCTCTTTACTATTATCTTTCTATTCGATTGATTAATTTTTCAGTATTGACCCTGCTTGGTTAGCTATAATATGGCGCTTTTACTGTGTTTATAAATATTCTGAACATTTCTGACCCTTGTTGATGTGTCACCTCTGGTGCCAATTCACCACTTAAATTGTGTTTGTAAGTTATTTTGTTTTTCGCTGTACCTGTCCCCTTTTTTCCTTCCCTGTATCTGGGGGATTGGGGGTTTGGGGGTGGTTTATTAGGATATTGGTATATATCTGTGTTATACATACATGGACATGTCTTTCTTTATTTATTTTTCTCTTTCCTTTTTAGCTGGTCTTTTTATGCCATCTATGTCCACCTTTAGCATATGGTTGGTTTGATGAGGCGGTTCATCTAGATGTCCCGGCAGTTTCTGGTCTCTTTGTTTTTAGAAGCATGGGTAGGCATTAACACTCCTATAGTGAAGACGTGGTCACATGATAATCATTGTATAATGTATATTGTTAATGTAATTGTTGTAACTATGTGATGTCAAATAATTTATGGTTGTATTATGTATTTTCTTATTAGAAGTCGGTACATATCGTGAACGACCAGCATCCCCTGAGGAAACCCGATTCAAGGGCAAAACATGTTGGGAAGCTTGCTATCTACTGCTGTGCTGGTTGAGCTGTAAAACATTAGGCATTTAGCCATAATCTTTACCTCCCTTCCTTTGTTTGTTTGGTTTTATGGAATATATGTGATTGTATTCTATTTTTCCAATAAAGGAATATTTTTTATATATTGTTTATTTTTCAACTGACTCCGTACCTATAAAGTCCAGTTTTTCACATTTTCCTGCTTTCATTTTGGGATGTGGTGCTAATAAATATGTTGGTATGCTCATGGTCACAATATTCTATATAACTTCTTTGTACTCCTCACCTGGTTGCCACCACACACGCTTCACATCATCTGAACCAAATAAGTTTATCTTGGTCTCATCAGACCGCAGGACATGGTTCCAGTAATCCATGACCTTAGTCTGCTTGTCTTCAGCAAACTGCGGGATTTCTTGTGCATCATCTTTAGAAGAGGCTTCCTTCTGGGAAAACAGCCATGCAGACCAATTTGATGGAGTGTGCGCCGTATGGTCTGAGCACTGACAGGCTGATCCCCCACCCCTTCAACCTCTGCAACGATGCTGGCAGCACTGGTCTATATCCCAAAGATATGGATGGATATGATGCTGAGCATGTGCACTCAACTTCTTTGGTCGACCATGGCGAGGCCTGTTCTGAGTGGAACCTGTCCTGTCAATCCACTTTATGGTCTTGGCCACCGTTCTGCAGCTTACTTTCAGGGACTTGGCAATCTTCTTATATCCTAGGCCATCTTTATGTAGAGCAACAATTGTTTTTTTCAGATCCTCAGAGAGTTCTTTGCCATGAGGTTCCATGTTGAACTTCCAGTGACCTGTGTATTTAATTGGAAGTTAATTTATGGAATTTTGATATGGTTGTTAATAAAGGGGCCATACGCCCATTTAATCCAGAAGGTGTGGTGTGTTTTATTGGGAAAATAAGGGTAAGTAATACAAGAGTGGGGTGGTTAACAGGTTAGAAAACCATACATCAGCATACTCCAGTCATGTTTTATGCTCTATCTGCTTACCTCTCAGGTGTATGTCTCAGCTTTAAAGCGTGTGCCCCCACACCTGAGCCTTTTAGTATGAGCTCTCAGCATGGATCTACTCCAGCCTCTCAACGGGAAACAGTATTTAACCCCACACACTGCAAGCCAGCCTTGCAGAGCAAAGTTGTGATTAGGCTTCTGGTGTGGCGCACTGCTGTATATTTATCTCTGACTTCTGTGTACCAACCTTGGCATGTCCTTCTGACCATTCCTGTCTGCTAGTGACCCTGACCTTGGCATGCCTTCCTGACCATCCCTGTCTGCTAGTTGCACCGACCTTGGCTTGGTTTTCTGACTATCCTGTGCTTAACCCTGAACTGCTTCTTCCGCTCTGTCCATCAGAGCCAGTCCATGAACATGAGCTGAGAGACCCTGAGGGCCGCGACCTGGAGTCAGCTACAGGCACATTTATCCTCACCATCAGAGGCTGTGGTGAAAACCTTCTGACTCGTAGATTCCACGCCCTGGGGAATCTTATGCTCTAGCTTTCTGTTTGGTCCGTGTTGGTGTTCAGGTGGAGCTATTTTCCTGAACCACCCAGAGCTCCATCCGCAGCAGTCAGCCAATGGGTCTACAACCTTAGCGGTGTGCTCCTAAATCTAGCAGTGTGCATCTGTCACCTGGCCTCAGGTGACCTGATATTATTTCAGCAATTCAATTCAAATGATGATTATGGCTTACAGCTAGTGGCAACCCAAAATTCAGTATCTCAAAAACTGTGAATATTGTGAAAAAAAGGTCAATATTGTAATGTGTAGATTTTAACACTCTATCCAGCTAATAAGGTCCAGAGGCCCAGGGTGAGAAGTTGGTGGTCTTTCCTCACCAGCAAGGATCCATGCACCTGGGAGACAGTACCAGAGACATGTCATCCCAGCAGCCAGATGAGGGTAAGGGAGGTGAAGCAGCCGGCTTCCCTTCCCAGCAGCAGATGGCACCCCAGAATGATGCCAGCAACCCAGCAGAAGGGCTGGCAACAGGTCAGAATGCTGCTGGCCTCTGCCCTCAACTAACAAAAGATTCTGCCTCCATCTATATACCCCATGGATGCTGGGCAGTCAGACCATATCCCCGACAGCATGATGAAATGAGCCCAATCACCTTGTCTTCTCTCCAGCAGCTGGAAGGACTCCAGGGAGATGGGCCAGGCTGCATTTCTCCCCAGCGGCGGGTATGTTCTCTGAGGGAGGCAGAGGTTGGTTGGGTGAGTAATGCAATGTTTGGGACAATTTATTTGGGGTACTGTGAGGATAACGGCATTGGCAGATCTGGAATTACTGACTAACTTTGTAGTCAACCCTTCTGGGGTCTCCTGTGTTAGTCTGCTGCTGAAAGGGGAGAGATGTGACGGAAGTCACTTTGGGCAGCTCCCCATGCACCTCCTATGTCTAAGTCACCCAGTGTCTCTAATAGGGGCACAAGGTGACCGAGAAATCCCGTCTGATCTGTACTATTCGATTCGCTGTACAACCACACTGGAATGTTGTGTGTGCATATATATATTTATTTTTTTTATTTTATTTTTTTATATTGTCTCATGTTGTTGTGTACTCTTTGCTGGGTCGTTTGGGGTGTGGCTGTATATCATTATTTTAATGTGTCTGTCTGCCATGGATATTATGGGATGTGTAAGTGTGTTTGCTATGAGGGGGGGGGGATTGGACAGTCTACCCCACCCAGAATGCAAAGGGGGGGGGGTTGTCCCGAGTATTACCTGTGTTTCAATAAACAGTTCATGTTGAGCAACCAAATGAGTATGGCCTAGTTTGTGGTTGTCACAAACAAATATCTGATATCTATATTCAGACTGGGAGGAAGCGCTATTTGACAAAGCACTCAAGCGGAGTGTGGGACTTTTGTTACATTGTGCGCTTTATAAAGAATGTAGAAAGCTGAAGACAGCAGATATACATGTAAAACTTACGTAGTGTTAATCTCTGTGTATCATCAATAGCCCTCATCTGTATATTTCATCAAGAATGTAATTGTTTACCTGGAGTTCTGATTAAAAGTACTACCTTGTGAATTGCAAACCTAGAAAAAATATTGAACCAAGGAACTGGCACCTGAACAGTGCATATTTGTTCCAGGTCAGTAACTCAGCAAGATGTCAAGGAAGGATGATGACAGCTCACCTCAAAATACAACTAAGCAATGACAACTTTTGTTTCTATCCCAAATGGTTATTTTTAAAACACATTGGCATATTTTTATAAACCTTCTCTACACAAATGTAGAACATAGCTATAGTGCTTTCATCTTTTGTTTTCTTAAAATGAAATATGATTAGTCACATTGGCCAAGCTTTGTTAGAGAACTTTCTTTTTTTTACACTTTTTACATTATTTTTGTTATCAATATGGTTATATTATGTTATAGTGATAAGACGCATTGAAGCAAGGATTATTTTGGCCTTCAACCACAAGTGATGCTGGGACATCTGTTTGCTACCCAAAGGGCAGCTTGGCCAAAGAACCAATATTTGCAGTTCTAAGGTTACTGACTGGGGCATTCTAGGACACTCTATTAGACCTCTTGTACTCTTACTGATCTTGTTTATGGAACATTGCACACAGCTGTGTAAAAATCTGCAATACAGCAATGAGTTCAGAGCCATATAAATAAAATTAGAAAATTCTACATATGAGTGCAGTAATTTGGGTATATTTGCGTGTATATCGCAACACTTGTAACTAGAAGAGGATGAAAAAGAATGTTATGTATGTATATCCATAGATACGTTTTCATGCCTATATGTGTGTATATGTAAGGTCTTTACAGAACATTTTACTTAGGATCTTTAAGCCAGCAAGATCCTACATATCAACATCAGTAAATTATTATGTCCATGTGCAAGAGGACTTAGGCATATACACATGGTCTTGCTATACACCTTAACAGGCGTGCAGATACCTTGGATTATATTTTGATATACACTATATTACCAAAAATATTGGGACGCCTGCCTTTAAACCCACTTGAACTTTGATGGCATCCCAGTCTTAGTCCGTAGTTGCAGGTATGGCAGCTTCAACTATTCTGGGGAGGCTGTTCACCAGGTTTAGGAGTGTGTCCATGGAAATGTTTGACCATTCTTCCAGAAGCGCATATGTGAGATCAGGCACTGATGTGGACAAGAAGGCCTGGCTCGCAGTCTCCACTTTAATTCATCCCAAAGGTGTTCTATCGGGTTGGGGTCAGGACTTTGTGCAGGCCAGTCAAGTTCCTCCACCTCAAACTCCCTCATCCCAGTCTTTATGGACCTTTATGGACCTTGGTTTGAGCACTGGGATGCAGTCATGTTGGAACAAGAAGGAGCCATCCCCAAACTGTTCCCACACGTTAAGAGTTCCCTTTACTGGAAACTAATGGGCCAAGCCCAACTCCAGAAAAACAAGCCCACGTCAATCCCCCCCCCCCCCCCCCAAATGATTTAATCCAGTGCACTAAGCAAAGTCCATAAAGACATGGATGAGAGAGTTTAGGGTGGAGGAACTTGACTAGCCTGTGCAAAGTCCTGACCTCAGCCCAATAGAACACCTTTGGGATGAATTAGAGCGGAGACTGCGAGCTGACCTCACAAATGCTCTTCTGGAAGAATGATGAAAGATTCCAATAGACACACTCCTAAACCTTGTGGACAGCCTTCCCAGAAGAGTTAAATCTGTTATAGCTGCAAAGCTGCTGAACCCTACGGACTAAGACTGGAATGCAATTAAAGTTCATGTGTGTGTAAAGGCAGGCATCCCAATACTCTTGGTAAAATAGTGTTATTCAATGGCTGCTTTCAGGGAAATTAAAACAGTTAGCAACTGTGTTGGTAAATCTGTTGCTTTTGCACAGAACTGGTAATAATTGTCACTCACTGAAATATACCTGTATTGTTTTTGCCTGTGGTTAGTGGATGTTTTGCTTTGGTAAACCTATCAGCTTTTTGTGAACTAGTAAATAGGTGCTTTGGACTGCTGGCGCTATGCTCCAGGAAGCCTACCTTCCTCATTAGAGCATTCATAATCTTACAGTAAAAACTCCCAATTGTGCCCTATAAAGATATCCACCTTGCATAGTGAACATTATCATTCTGTCGACATATGACTAGCAAAGTAGATTTGTAGAAATTTGCTCATCATGATGCCTTTAGTTTAAAATAGAACTATAGGCAAAACTTTTTTTTTTTTCATTTTGGATAGAGTAAGGGGTTCTGGACACCCTGTTGGGTATTTCCGCCAAGAAACTGCTTCCCAAGTCCTGGAACATGAGACCAATGGATCTGGCTAACCCCAAGAACCAGACAACACCAGTCTTGGAGTACACCAGAAATAGAATTGCTCTATTTTAGAAACACATTGTATTTATACAGAAAACCATCAAATAAGGGCTACTCCCATTCTCACAGACAATGGTCACCTTAGACAGTAGAGCTAATCCTATTATCATGTCAATGACAACCTTAGGCTCCCCCATAGGAATACCTTATGCATAAGAAGCCAAAAGCAATTATTGACAAGCTCTGCCTGGATAACTTAAGAACACACTAAAACAGAGTTCTCCAGGGAACAGTTCTCCTGCAGCCCAAAGTCTGTGACTACCCTTTTCAGTTTTTCTTTTGCCAACTGTGTCCAATTGGGGAGATTTACCTTCACGTTCTGTCCTATTGCCAAAACAGGAAGTGAGGGGAAATCCCTGCAAATTAAGGGAATCCATTGGGATGCTAGTGTCCCTATTGGAAGATTTCCACTCTATAACTGTTCTGGGGAAAAATCCAACATTCGTGATTTTCTTTTACTTTCACTTTTGATGAAAACAATAAGCAAGACAAATTGAGAGGATACATCTCCCTAACAGGAGCAGAGATAGCAATAAAAAAGGTGTTCTAATCCTGCTTCACTATATCTAAAACTAAAAAAAAAAAGTTTTGCCTTTAGTTATACTCTAACCACTTCGCGCCCAGGCCATTTATGACATTTCTCTCCTACATGTAAAATTCCTACTTTTTTTGCTAGAAAATTACATAGAACCCCCAAACATTATATATGTTTTTTTTAGCAAAGACCCTAGAGAATACAATGGCGGTCGTTGCAATTTTTCTTTTTATCTCGCACGGTATTTGCGCAGCAATTTTTCGAACATTTTTTCAGAAAAAAAACAGTTTGATGCTTAAAAAAAAAAAAACAGTAAAGTTAGCCCAATTTTTTTGCATAATGTGAAAGAGGAGGATATGCTGAGTAAATAGATGCCCAACATGTCACGCTTCAAAATTGCACGCGCTCGTAGAATGGCGCCAAACTTTGGTATTTAAAAATCCCCATAGGCGACGCTTTAAATTTTTTTTTTACTGGTTACATGTTTTGGGGTACAGAGGAGGTCTAGAGCTAGAATTATTGCTCTCGCTCTAACGTTCGCGGCGATACCTTACATGTGTGGTTTGAACACCGTTTTCATATGTGGGCGGGACTTACGTATGCGTTCGCTTCTGTGTGCGAGCTCACGGGGACAGGGGCCCTTTACTTTTTTTTTTTTTTTTATTGTTAATTTTATTTTTATTTTTTTAGTTTGACACTTAAAAAAATAAATAAAAAATTGATGACTTTTATTCCTATTACAAGGAATGTAAACATCCCTTGTAATAGGAATATGGCACGATCGAACATATTTACAGTGAGATATGGGGTCAATAAGACCGTAAGAACGATCAAGCGGCGGAACAGCCGCTATGATCCTTCTTATGGTGCAGGGAATCGCCGGCTGAAAACGCCGATATCTGAATGATGTCTGTGGTCTCAGACATCATTCAGATATAACCACCGAAAGCCCATGACGTCAATAGACGTAGTATGTGCGCCAAGTGGTTAAAAAGTAGAACAGTGGAAAACATTTACAATCATTTTGTGTTTTTATTGCCTTGGTTCCATCATGTTGTCCTGCTCTTACAATGAAAATTTAGGACTGAGTACACTAAATGACCTTTACCAACGGCTAGACTGTTCTACAAACCTTGACAGTAACAACCATTTTCAAGTTGGCTATTATGCTTTTGATTCAGTACAGTTCAATGAAAGTTCATCAAAAGGGACAGGGAACAGCGCTTCAAAGTGTACTATGTTACACTTTAATGGTAAAATAGTAGGAAATTCACATAAATAAGAGAGATTGCGCTTCTAAAGAAATGCTGTGTCATGCAGTCCTGGGAGATCCCACTCAGTGTCCTTGTGAACCAAGAAACAGGATGATGGGTGTGCAGCTGACTTCCGGTGCTTCCTACAGGGCTCGTGAAATGTCAAAGATGGAAGGGTTGTGTGGGCGTGCATGCTCCTTTATCAGACCATCAGCACATGTACATGAATGTGCCTTTACCTGTCACCCGCTCACAGTATATTTATGGTGAGCGATCAGCAGGTAGTTAAAGTGACGCTAAATCTAAAAACAAAAATGTAATATGAGGCAGCTTACCAATCCTTAGATGATATTGGCTGATCTATTTTCTTTTTTTTAGCTATGTTTTCCTTTATTTTCACTTGGTTATCTGACCAGTAGCACTTTTCCTGTCTTAGAGTGTGTCCACTCTGGATGGAGGAGCAATGGAGACAACTTTGGTCACCAGCATTGTCAACCTGGGGAGAGGGTAGTTTTAGATGCACCAGTAGATTTAAATCAGTGGTGGTCAACTTTCTTGATATGGGGGCCTCAAGTGTGGGCCCCAACATCACCAAAGGCCCACATGTAAAATTCTGTGAATATTCATTGTCAGAGACAGCAGACAAGCACCAGGATATAGTCAGACTATGGGCATGAAACAAGAGATGGTCAGACACAGCGGACACGATACAGAAAATGGTCAGAGACTGTAGAGATGGTCAGAAATTGCAGGCATACCACAAGAGATGGTCGGTGACTGCAGACAGGATACCAGAGATGGTGAAAGACTACGGACATAATACAAGAGATGATTAGAGACTGCAAACATGATACAAGAGATGGTGAAAGACTGTGGACATAATACAAGAGATGATCAGAGACTGCAGACGTGATACAAGTGATGGTCAGAGAATGCAGACATGGTACAAAAGAGGATCAGAGACTGCAGACAACATACAAGAGATGGTCAGAGACTGTAAGCATGCTATAAGAGCTGTTGGAGACTAGGAACATGCTACAGAACACAGAACACAATCATAGACTAAAGACATTATATGTGACTGATGATGGGAAAACACAGATTAGTTTGTGCAAGGGTTCACAGGGCCGCACAAAAAGTGTGAAAGGGCATGCATGCAGCCCTCAGGTTGAAGGTTGGGCACCACTGATTTCAATGGACTTGACTAACAAATGAAAGCTGAACTCCAGCTAACACTTTTTAAGCAGTTACAGTAACACCTTTTTCCTTTTTGGAAAACGGGTTTTAAATACAGTAAATGAATAAAAGCTGACCATTGTGAGCACCACTGTCAGTGTTTAAATGGTTTGCCAAAACCCTCTAAGTGCTACTTTTACGGGACTGTTTTTGATCTGTTAAAGGAAGTTAAAAATAAAAGACTTACTGGACAGACCACCAGGTAAATAAAAAGGAAAATAAGTCTAAAAAAATTAAACCGAATGTAGCCACCGCATTTAAGAGTTGGTAATCTGCAATTTATAACATTTTTTCTTTTGGGTTTAATTGCTTTAATAGGACAAGAAACCATGGGCTTGTGTATTTACAAGCACATCATTTTTCCAAAAGCCCTGTGCATTCCCATAATTCCATCATTTAGAGGGACTGTCTCTATTGGGGAATCAAATCAATCTGTCCCTCTTTTCTATTAGTTGCCTTACTTTCTGGTCCAAAATATGCACAATTTAACTATCAAAGTGCACTAAACCTTTCATTCAACCTCTACTTTTTTGCATGTGATTTTAAAAAGCTATTATAAAAGAAAGATAGTGGTGACAAAAAAAAAAATAGCATTTTCTGCATGTTATTTTTTCAAGAGCTGCATAACTGGGGATGTGGCAGAGTTGTGTCCTTTGCCCGCCTTTTTGTGCTCTAAGGTGTCCCTCTTTTTTGTCTTAGAACATTGAGAAATTTACATTCCTAAAAAGAGTAAGCCATTGGCATTGTGTCATGCACATCCCTGTAACAGCAATGATAAATATTAAAAAGGGCTTCACAAATAATACATGAAAGGGATTCCCAGAGCAAAATGGGCTAAGAGATGTCAGAAAAGTAGCACCCGCATTGTGACTGGCTTTGTCAGATTAAAGCTGAACCACCCAAGAGATGAGACACTGGGTTGAGTCTTGTAAATTGCAGCTTGAGCTATGGAACTCAATAAACATTTTTTTTTACAACAGATTACAAAGCAATCTCTGGTAGACATGTGAAAAAGAGAATACAGCTCCACCGGCTGGAGAACATAATATGAATAATAAATATTTTATATTTAGATTGACAATAGCTTTTTTATATATCTGACTATAATAAAGAAAAGATATGTTCAAAAGTGCTACATTGCCTTTAAGTAATTCTGAAACCATGAAACATTTGGGTTGTACACACTACGCTTTGAAGATCTTTTTCTTGCTGTAGAAAATAATTTTGTTCTGTTACATGGAATTTTTCCAGTACACGGGAATGTATAGATGTGTTGAGTAGTACATAATGTACTGTGAACATAAGTGCATGGGATGTTCAGCCAACCCAGTAATCTGATTGGCTGTACACCTTCTGGCTTCTTCCCCACTCCCATCAGAGTCTTGAAAAACACAAGGATGTCATTGTGTTTGAATTTATTTCAATTATTTTGAGGTGTACACCATGCCTCCTGGCATGTCGGCACAGGACAGAATCTTAAACAGTGCTTAGAAAACACAAGGGCAAAAAAAAAACATATATACACAGCCGATTTGGAATATGGTCCCTCAATTCTAATTTAAATAGATTTCTTCATGAGGAATGTGGGCTGCAAGCCAACAGTGTCTAATGTTTCACAAATGCTAACACAAGTATGAAGTCATTTTTTTAATGAATTATTGGCAGTCAGGATTTAAGGTTATAAAAAAAAAAAGTTTGAACAGTGCTGCATGTCGTACTGTATGCTTGCCTTTAAACAAAAGGGACATTTTAAGAAGACATTGAAAAACAGTTGTATTCAGACTTAAAGTAAAAACAACAGGAATTTACACACTGGAGGAAAACCTGTAGTAAGGAAATACATTGGCTCCAATTGCTCACTTTCTTTAGAAAATGATAGTTGCCTGTCTGTCTTTGGTTTCTCTGCTGGCGAAACTGACCAGATGCAAGCTTGCATTTCTGGAAAATAATGTGAAATCAAAATTCCTGCTCCGCATCATCATAACAGCCGGGGAATTAGTATTTGTAGCAGGAGAGGTCAATGATAGCAGCCTCCATACTTTTTCAGTACAGGTGTCCTTAAAGAAAAATTTTAGGTTAAAATCAAACAAACTCACTAGAGGCATTTAGACATGTGCGTCGTCAATAAATACATTTTTTTTTGTTCCGTTCCATTTTGTATTAGCCGTTAATTCGTATTTCATAATTCGTGTCCGAAATTCAATTTGGATTCGTACGAAGTACGAATTTTCCTTAGGTTTGTTAACTTTTCGTAACAATTACAAATGTTTGTTGTGATGAATTTATCATTATGAGGGGCTCCCACTATCCCTGTGCTGTGCTCATTATGAGGAGCTCCCACCATCCCTGTGCTGTGCTGACTTCCTGGGTTTTTAACTTCATCATAACGAATAATCGTAATTAACGAACATTCTTCTTTTGTCCAATTCTGAATCTCCCATTGACTACCACTACCAGTCTCCCACTCCCATATTAATAAAGGTAATTTTCCCAACCCTCACTCAGCAGCAGAAGAAAACCTCTGATTGGTCAACAAAACACCAGGCACGTTTCCGTAATGGAATTTGGATCCGGAATTCGTAAACAAAATTTTGTATTTCATACAAAATTCGGAAGCATAGCAATTCGTATTTTGGATCCTCCCGAATGTACGAATTTAAGGAAACTAATCGCACATGTCTAGTGGAGTTCTGGTCTAGGATTTTTAGCTTACTCCAAGCCCTTTTCCATATAATGATCCGCAGGGACACTAGGTTTGCCCTATTACACTGTCCAATTCCCAGCCTATATGCATCACAGCAGAAATTGGCCACATATCTCTTTATCTCAGCTAAACAGGCCATAGCCCATGCATGGAAGACCCAAAGCATAGTCTTCCAGGGGGTGAAGATGACCACAATGATGCTTCATGAGCAAATGTTCAGTATTGTGAATAATTCATATGCCAAGTTTCTCAAGATCTGGGAACCATGGACCACTTATGAGTTCCCTTCATTCCAACCATCATGTTCGGGCTTTGTTTGACCGCTCCCTTTGGGGCCTCCGAGTCCGAACCACACCCCTCCATACCCCTTCACCTTTGTCTGTGCTCTTCTCTTATCTCTCTTACTTATTCTTTCTAATCCCACACAGTCCCAGCCTGGCGGGGTTGGTTGCAGGAGAACAGCCACCCCCCAGGTGACTGAGTAGATTTTGAGGACATGGCATTTTTGATTTTACAGTGTTTCATGAACATCCCCATGTTTTAGAATCCCTTTATCCTAATTATCCATGATTTAACCCCATGCGTGGGCGATTCCTATGCTTACTTGCATGTTTTTTTGTTGACTTTGAAAACAATAAACATATTGAAACAGAAAAAAAAACAGACTCACATACCCACATCTATGCTGCAGCATTGGTGTTATGCAAAACTCTTTGGCCATACTTCTCTTTTACATTTAAAGCTAAACTCCGGCTTAGTGTTTGAATTTACCCTCCCACACTGATTTACTTGTCTTATTCCTTGATTCCCTTGCACTCTTTTGCACTTGCCAATGTTGCTGGGATATAGGCAGGCCCATGATGTCCTCAGAACAATACAGGACCACTTGTGAAACTGGTCAACCAAGTCAAGAAAAAGAACAGCTTTAAGGAACCAGTCATAATGAGAGAAGGAAGCCTGCAGGTAAGGTAAGTATTTCACCTTATTCCTATACCCTAAAAAAAATGAGCATTTACACTTGCAGTGGGGGTGGGTGGTGGAGTGGTTGGAAAAACATGTTGTGGCTGATGAAAGTAAGGGGAGATCTGCAATACAAAGCTAAAAATAGATATCAAAAATCTAAAAACACCTCAAAGTTTCTTCTGTGTTCATATTTTTCAACTTGTAATTTCAATGGTATGTTTAGTTAGCGCACTGCTCAGGTCAGTATTCACACCATGTCACATTATCAGACTGTGGTATTGTCAAAATGTAGCTGTCACCTATCACTATAGGGTTGATTCATAAAGCAGCAATATGGTCTAACCGCTGCCATCCTGAAACTTACAAAAAAACAAAACTGAAAAACTCACGTTTATAAAAATTATTACACAAAGATAATCTTTAAAAATGTTTTTTTTGCTTCCCTTGCTCTGAAACTCAAATGAGCTAATTTATTTAAACCGGAGTGTGTAAAATCTGGTGCAGCTGTGAATTGTAGCCAATAAGCTTCTAACTTCAGTTTGTTCAATTTTTTGATAATGAAACCTGAAATCTGATTGGTTTATATGCAGAGCTACAACAAATTTTATACTCTCCAGTTTTAGTAAATCAACTAAGGGTCAATTCTCATGTGTGCGTTGTATCAGGCTTGTGCATGAATGCATTGAATAGTAGAGTGCAGTGCACTGCATCACACCACATTCACATACCATGCATTGTGATGCACTGTGTTGCTAAAAAGGGTGGTTTACATTTTTTGATCCACTGAAGTGTGTTGTCAGCCCATTCATGATGAATGAATGGACTGGGTCAATGCAACAAATGGTAACATGCAAGTTAATGCAACAGATCACTAAAGTGTTAATTATTCCTCAAGCAAGAGATGCCCCATTCATTTTAATAAATGCGAGGAAGGGAGGGGAACTGGGAGAAGATGGAAACCTGTAACTTAACTTTGACAGGTCATGTGACTAGGCTATTTTCTTATTCTGGAGTATGTTACTATCTCAACTTGTCAATATGTCTAACATATCAAATGTGAAAATATGTTGCCCATCATGGTCAGAATAGTTCACTGTTCGAAACAACGTCACTGTCAGAACACGACTATCAAAACCTATAACATGTCACTATACAAGCGCACATCACCTGTCCACTTCTTACCAGGTGAGAATATGGCTTACTATGAAAAAACATTCCAGCTGTCACTATTAGAGCACGTCACTATGTACACACTTGCCCCAACCTCACAGTTGCCTCTCATTGTGATAGCATAAAGATCAGTATATTCAACTGCCTTCTAAATTTTAATTGTCAAAAGAATGAAAAATGAATTGGATATATTTTAAGGTAACAAAAGGAAACTAAAGTTTATTTTAAAGGTATACATGTGAAAGAGATAAGTTTAACCACTTGATCTCTGAAAGATTTACCCCTTTTCATGACCAGGCCTTCATGACCAGGGCATGACTGCGTTACTTTAACTGATAATTGCGCGGTAATGCAATACTGTACCTAAATAAAATGTATATACTTTTTTTCCACAAATAAAGCTTTCTTTTGGTGGTATTTGATCACCGCTGCGTTTTTTTTTTTTTTTTTTACTCTATAACCCTTTCATGACTAAGCCTATTTTTGGCATTTGGTGTTTACAAGTTAAAATCCATATTTTTTGCTAGAAAATTACTTGGAACCCCCAAACATTATATATATATATATATATATATATATATATATATATATATATATTTTTTTTTTTTTAGCAGAGACTTTAGAGAATAAAATGGCGATTGTTGCAATATTTTATGTCACACGGTATTTGCGCAGCGGTGTTTTAGACGCAATTTTTGGGGAAAATCTACACTTTCATGAATTTAAAAAAACAAAACAGTAAAATTAGCCCAATTTTTTTGCATAATGTGAAAGATAATGTTACACCGAGTAAATAGATACCAAACATGTCACACTTTATAATTGCATGCACTCGTGGAATGACGACAAACTACGGTACCTAAAAATCTCAATAGGCGACGCTTTAAATTTTTTTCTGGTTACCAGGTTAGAGTTACAGATCTAGTGCTAGAATTATTGCTCTCGCTCTGACGATCGCGACGATACCTCACATGTGTGATTTGAACACCGTTTACATATGCGGGAGCGACTTCCGTATGCATTTAAAAAAAAATGTGATCACTTTTATTGCTGTCACAAGGCATGTAAACATCCCTTGTGACAGTAATAGGTGGTGACAGGTACTCTTTATGGAGGGATCGGGGGTCTAAAAGACCCCCGATCCCTCCTTTACACTTCAAACTATTCAGATCGCCGTTTTCGGCGATTCTGAATAGTGTATTTTTTTTTTAATCCGGCGCCATTGGCAGCCGAGTAAACGGGAAGTGACGTCATGGCGTTACTTCCCTGTTTACCATTAGGAGACTGGAATGAAGCCACTTACGGCTTCATTCCAGTCCCTGCCGGGCAGCCAGAGGCATCAAATCATGCATCGGTGCTCCCGATTGAGCGGGAGCACTGGTAAGAGCGGCGGGAGGGGGGGACGTTCCCTACCGCTCCTCCGGCACAACAGCCGAGGGGCTTTTAGCCGCATCGGTTATTATGGCTGGAAAGCCAATCGCCCAATCTGAAAAACGGGACTGGGATGATGCCTGCAGGTGCGGGCATCATCCCGGTATAACCCCCGGAAGCCGAGTACGCACATCTGTGTACGCTCGGCGGCAAGGGGATAAACAAAAAAAGACAGACAATTTAAAAAAAAAAACTATATTTTTTTACTTTCTGCTATAAAACATACCCAATAAAACATTTAAAAAAATCGAATTTCTTCATATTTATGTAGCACCCTCTAGTTAGGTATGTGCTAGAGTTAGGATTTTTCTAGCAGAGCAGGAACATTTAGGCAGGCCTAGCTGGTGGCTAGGCCTGTTTGTTTTGATTCTGAGCTGCAAGTGGCGCAGGGCTGGGGGGCTCACAGGTAACACCACTGTTGCGTCCTCCTTCTTTCTAGAAGGTGCTAGAAAGAGGAGAGGAGAGGTGGAGCTGCCTGGGATATTTTGGGGAGCCTTGACCAATCCCCAACTTGGATTGGCAGGGGGCAGGCCTTCTTAAATATCCAGGGTCAGCCCAGCTGCAGGGAAGTTGTTGGGTGGAAGAGCTGGAGTGAGAGAGTGTGGAGACCACAGGGAGCTCCCCAGTCTGGTACATGGGGGGAGGGGGTGACCTGGGCCGGGGCTTGGGTGCATCCAGGAGGAGAGAAGAGATCCTGGAAGGAGAAGCACATGAGAAAGCAAGGAGAGGATAGCGGGAGAGAACACTGCTATGAAACTCTAGGGAGGACAACTGGTCACAGCCTGGAGGGCTGGTGAGTAAAGCACAATAGGGAGAACTGGGGAGGCAAGCCTGAGAGAACTGGGAGTTTGCAGTTTGAGATGGGTGCAAAACCAGAGGAGTGGACTGTGGGAGAGGCAGTGGCAAGAGGTCATTGCAGCCAGGCTCGCTGGCAGGGGCCTAAAGAAAGCTATCTGGGCTCATTAGCTGGGAAGAGGACAGTTAGCATCAATAACTTCTATTTGCTACACTATAGGGGCCCGCGGTCCCTGCCTGAAAAAGGCAATTCATTGAGGCCTGGCTGAGTTAATGTCAGGCCTGACTATGTGGTGCTAGCTAGTCTGGAGAAGTAATGGTCTGCAGCAAGTGAAGTGCTGGAGGAGTGAAGGGAAAGAGGTCTTAAACAAGAGTTGTGCTGGAGAGAAGACTGGAGTGTATAATCAGAAGTGTATATAGTAGTCCCAAGCAAGTTGTACTGAATTGTTATGCACATTCCCATAATTTCCTATTCCTATACAAGTTCAATCCCCTCAATAAAAAACAAAAAACAAAGCTTATGGACGGGTCTGTGTCTCTGAGTGCCTGAGAGATTGGCTGTCGGGCTGGGCAGGGTGACAGATGAACCACAACCTTCAGCAACCCCTACATGGGGCATGGCTACATGTACATAGGCAGAGCTGCAGTCTGCGTGTTTTACCGACAATCTTTCGGTGGACATCCAGTGCCAGGTGCCCACAGATCGGCTTCTGCTGTGATTAATCACATCAGAAGTGGCCTGCCAGAGGTGCACTCACGCACCCCCTAGGCGGAAGTGCAGAATCACATACATATACCCATTCCTGCACAGGAGGGCTGTCCTGTAGCAGTAAATCTGCTATAGGGTGGTCCAGAAGTGGTTAATATTAATTATTTTTAATGTCTGTAAACATTTTAAATAACAGTAGAGTTTTACAGTAGATATGTAAATGGGGGGGATTGTACTTGCTCGTTTTCAGCATATTAAACAAAATTAACAATAAACCTGCGCTTACGAATAGCAAGCAGCTTACACAATATACTGGCAGCAAAAGGTTACATATAAACACAAAATCATCCTTTATATTCTAATTCAAATGTATGCATTCAGGAAAAGGCAGGGTTGCCTTACTGAATGCCTGACAGCCACTACTCCCTCTGAAAAGTGATCTAGCAACAATCGCTTTTCAGAGGACAGTAGAGACTGCTGTCCATGTGAAAGAGAGTTATGCCACGTACGTTTCTGACGAGTAATGGTCGATGTGAGCTTGTTGTCGGAAAGTCAGACCGTGTGTATGCTCCATTAGACATTTGCTGTCGGAATTTCCGCACACAAATGTTTGAGAGCAGGTTCTCAAATTTTCCGCCAACAAAACTTGTTGTCGGAAAGTCCGATTGTGTGTACACAAGTCCGTCGCACACAAAAGTTCACACATGCTCTGAATCAAGCAGAAGGAGCCACACTGGCTATTGAACTTCCTTTTTCTTGGCTCTTCGTATGTGTTTAGGCCAACATCTGTATAACTGTGTATGCAAGACATGCTTGAGCCAACATCCTTTGGAAAAAAAATCCACGTTTTTGTTGGCGGAAAGCCCAATCGTGTGTACGCAGCATTAGAGTCCCTAAGGAGCTCTAATTAAACCTTAAGGCCGCGTACACACGGGCGGATTGTCTGGCCAACTAAGTCCGTCAGACAATCCGACAGACAGTCCGTCCTACTTTTGAATGAACGGACTTGACCACACACGACGAACAGACAGTCCGCTGAAAGCTTGCGCGATGACGTGTACGGCACGTACGACGGGACTAGAAATTCGACGTCCAATACACTGCAATGCAACCTTCGGCCGTGTAAATCCTTTCTGAGCATGCGCCATACTTAGTCCGTCGAACTAGCCTACTCACGAGCGGACTGTCCGCTGAAACCAAGTTTGGACGGACAACATTACGGAAATTCCGAAAGACTTAGTCCGCCAGACTGTCCGCTGAAAAAGTCAGCTGAAGCCCACACACGAGCGGATTGTCCGCTGAAACACGTTTCAGCTGACTAAGTTGGACGGACAATCCTCTCCTGTGTACGCGGCCTCACACTTAATCTAACAGGGACTAAAGCCAAAAAAACAGCTTGCCCCCCCTCTTCCCCCCCAAAATTCAAACAAGACCCTTATCCAACTAGCAAGCACTAGCTTAGAGTGTGTTCCCTACTCCTGAACCATACCAGGCCACCAATTCATACCAGGACCCCCCAGGCAAAGCACCTTATCCCTATGTTGATGAAGACAAGGGCCTCCTCCCCACAACCCTGGCCAGGTGGTTTTGGGGGTCTGTGGAAGGGGATTATTGAAATCTGGAGACCCTCTATAAAAATAAGGGTGCTCGCAGATACCACCCCCCTCACGTCAATGTGTAATGGGGTACATAGTACCCCTGGTTACTCATTCACAAAAAAATGACAATGCACTTAAACACAGACACCTTTGACAAGTCCTTTAAAAAGCAAAGTTAAATACAATATCCCTAATTATAGCTACAGATGGGTCCATAGGTAACTTTTTTCCTAGGGTGGAGTGGTTTTATCTTGGGCACCCAGAGGATACAAATTGTGGGTGTGATTGAGCTAACAGTGTGTGTAGCTTATAATTTAGTTTACTCACTGTGTACAAGGTAACATACAGCACAGTCTCTCTGTACAAACAAAACAGTCTTTATTTACTGTATCACAGGCAAGAATCTAGCAGACATATACAAACCTTTGAAGGGGATACTCCCAAAGAGTCCTGGGAAGAGCTTTACTGGTAACAGCAAGGTTTCATAAACAGCAAGCAAATTGTAATACAAATAAGTACAAATAAGAGTGGCTGAAAGCCATTCACCACACCAATGGATTGCAAATGTCCTCCTCATGGCAATCAGTCTCACAAACACTTACAGCCCTCTCTGCTGCCTAACTCCAAGCTGTTAGTCTGGGAAAAGGGTAAACCATGTTGGCCAGAGACCCCAATTCCCTTCCCCCTGGTGTTGCTGATGATCAACAGAGGACAGCGCAGGATGTGGGGGTGCGACATATAGCCTCCCCCCCCCACCCCCACCCAGAATGTTACCCTCTTGTGGGTCTGCTCTGTCTGTCCCCCTAGTCCTCTCCCTGGCTCTGGTTTACATGGATTGGAGGCAATTCTTTGCTTCCTCTCTCTCCCCCCACCCAAAACTTTGCCCTCTTGTGGCTCTGCTCTGTCTGTCCCCCTGGTCCTCTCCCGGGCTCTGGTTTACATGGATTGGAGGCAACTCTTTGTTTCCTCTATCTCCCCCCACCCAAAACATTGCCCTCTTGTGGCTCTGCTCTGTCTGTCCCCCTAGTCCTCTCCCGGGCTCTGGTTTACATGGATTGGAGGCAACTCTTTGCTTCCTCTCTCTCCATGAGTTTGGTGTGCAGAGATCTCCTGGCCACTATTGGGGCCAATAGTCCTCCCTCCCCTCTCTTCCAAGGGCCTGTCATTCCTTTGGCTGGGGATGAAAAGTAACTATGGCACAGATACAAAACTCTGCTTGAGCTGTGTGGCTCCAGCTGCTGTGGCTGCACTCAGGGCCACATGATTTGGGGGGTTTTGGTCCCATATCCCCCTTTATCTGTATTCCTTGCTACAGAGATGAATCAGGGCTTGTTTTAAACTGCTTTTACTGCTTGTTTAGAATAAGTAAGTTATTTAGTGTGCATAGTTTGAGCAAGGTTCACTTTAATGTTGCAATCCACCTCTCCATCACAGATCTTCCCATCACAGACTCTCCTCATCACAGAACCCCCATCATAGATCCACCACCTATCACAGATCATTCCATCATAGATCCCCCCCATCACAGACCCCCTCATCACAGATCCCCCTCATCACAGATCCCCCTTATCACAGATTCCTTTCCATCGCAAATCCCCCATCACAGACTCCCCTCATCACAGATCATTCCATCACAGATCCCCCCCATCACAGACCCCCTCATCCAGGCCCGGACTGGGACAAAAAATAGGCCCGGGCATTTTGGAATGAGGAGCCCATGACATCTTAACCGGCCCCTTTCCCACTTTCCATCCTGATCGATCCCCCGGAAGAGGGGAGGGAGAAACCTGGCAAAGGTGCGGGGGGCGAGGGGAACAGGGAAAGAGCGGGGGCAGAGAGCACAGGGAAGAACCTTGAGAACATGGGGTGGGACGAGAGCACAGGGATGCTGGAGAGCACTGTGGGGGGAGGCAGAGAGCATGGGGGGGCAGAGAGCACAGGGGAGAGGCAGAGAACACAGGGAGGAAGAGGAAGAGGAGAGCACTAGGGGGCTGGAGAGCATGGGGGTTGGAGAGCACAGGGTGGGGCGGAGAGCACAGGGAGGGCAGGAGAGCATGGGGGCGGAGAGCATAGGGGGAAGGTGGAGAGCACAGCGGGGAGGCGGAGATCACTGGGGGGGCTGTAGAGCACTGGGGGGGAGATGGAGGGCAGCGGAGGGCACACGGGCGGATTGTCTGGCCAACTAAGTCCGTCAGACAATCCGACAGACAGTCCGTCCTACTTTTGAATGAACGGACTTGACCACACACGACGAACAGACAGTCCGCTGAAAGCTTGCGCGATGACGTGTACGGCACGTACGACGGGACTAGAAATTCGACGTCCAATACACTGCAATGCAACCTTCGGCCGTGTAAATCCTTTCTGAGCATGCGCCATACTTAGTCCGTCGAACTAGCCTACTCACGAGCGGACTGTCCGCTGAAACCAAGTTTGGACGGACAACATTACGGAAATTCCGAAAGACTTAGTCCGCCAGACTGTCCGCTGAAAAAGTCAGCTGAAGCCCACACACGAGCGGATTGTCCGCTGAAACACGTTTCAGCTGACTAAGTTGGACGGACAATCCTCTCCTGTGGTTACGCGGCCTCACACTTAATCTAACAGGGACTAAAGCCAAAAAAACAGCTTGCCCCCCCTCTTCCCCCCCAAAATTCAAACAAGACCCTTATCCAACTAGCAAGCACTAGCTTAGAGTGTGTTCCCTACTCCTGAACCATACCAGGCCACCAATTCATACCAGGACCCCCCAGGCAAAGCACCTTATCCCTATGTTGATGAAGACAAGGGCCTCCTCCCCACAACCCTGGCCAGGTGGTTTTGGGGGTCTGTGGAAGGGGATTATTGAAATCTGGAGACCCTCTATAAAAATAAGGGTGCTCGCAGATACCACCCCCCTCACGTCAATGTGTAATGGGGTACATAGTACCCCTGGTTACTCATTCACAAAAAAATGACAATGCACTTAAACACAGACACCTTTGACAAGTCCTTTAAAAAGCAAAGTTAAATACAATATCCCTAATTATAGCTACAGATGGGTCCATAGGTAACTTTTTTCCTAGGGTGGAGTGGTTTTATCTTGGGCACCCAGAGGATACAAATTGTGGGTGTGATTGAGCTAACAGTGTGTGTAGCTTATAATTTAGTTTACTCACTGTGTACAAGGTAACATACAGCACAGTCTCTCTGTACAAACAAAACAGTCTTTATTTACTGTATCACAGGCAAGAATCTAGCAGACATATACAAACCTTTGAAGGGGATACTCCCAAAGAGTCCTGGGAAGAGCTTTACTGGTAACAGCAAGGTTTCATAAACAGCAAGCAAATTGTAATACAAATAAGTACAAATAAGAGTGGCTGAAAGCCATTCACCACACCAATGGATTGCAAATGTCCTCCTCATGGCAATCAGTCTCACAAACACTTACAGCCCTCTCTGCTGCCTAACTCCAAGCTGTTAGTCTGGGAAAAGGGTAAACCATGTTGGCCAGAGACCCCAATTCCCTTCCCCCTGGTGTTGCTGATGATCAACAGAGGACAGCGCAGGATGTGGGGGTGCGACATATAGCCTCCCCCCCCCACCCCCACCCAGAATGTTACCCTCTTGTGGGTCTGCTCTGTCTGTCCCCCTAGTCCTCTCCCTGGCTCTGGTTTACATGGATTGGAGGCAATTCTTTGCTTCCTCTCTCTCCCCCCACCCAAATCTTTGCCCTCTTGTGGCTCTGCTCTGTCTGTCCCCCTGGTCCTCTCCCGGGCTCTGGTTTACATGGATTGGAGGCAACTCTTTGTTTCCTCTATCTCCCCCCACCCAAAACATTGCCCTCTTGTGGCTCTGCTCTGTCTGTCCCCCTAGTCCTCTCCCGGGCTCTGGTTTACATGGATTGGAGGCAACTCTTTGCTTCCTCTCTCTCCATGAGTTTGGTGTGCAGAGATCTCCTGGCCACTATTGGGGCCAATAGTCCTCCCTCCCCTCTCTTCCAAGGGCCTGTCATTCCTTTGGCTGGGGATGAAAAGTAACTATGGCACAGATACAAAACTCTGCTTGAGCTGTGTGGCTCCAGCTGCTGTGGCTGCACTCAGGGCCACATGATTTGGGGGGTTTTGGTCCCATATCCCCCTTTATCTGTATTCCTTGCTACAGAGATGAATCAGGGCTTGTTTTAAACTGCTTTTACTGCTTGTTTAGAATAAGTAAGTTATTTAGTGTGCATAGTTTGAGCAAGGTTCACTTTAATGTTGCAATCCACCTCTCCATCACAGATCTTCCCATCACAGACTCTCCTCATCACAGAACCCCCATCATAGATCCACCACCTATCACAGATCATTCCATCATAGATCCCCCCCATCACAGACCCCCTCATCACAGATCCCCCTCATCACAGATCCCCCTTATCACAGATTCCTTTCCATCGCAAATCCCCCATCACAGACTCCCCTCATCACAGATCATTCCATCACAGATCCCCCCCATCACAGACCCCCTCATCCAGGCCCGGACTGGGACAAAAAATAGGCCCGGGCATTTTGGAATGAGGAGCCAATGACATCTTAACCGGCCCCTTTCCCACTTTCCATCCTGATCGATCCCCCGGAAGAGGGGAGGGAGAAACCTGGCAAAGGTGCGGGGGGCGAGGGGAACAGGGAAAGAGCGGGGCAGAGAGCACAGGGAAGAACCTTGAGAACATGGGGTGGGACGAGAGCACAGGGATGCTGGAGAGCACTGTGGGGGGAGGCAGAGAGCATGGGGGGGCAGAGAGCACAGGGGAGAGGCAGAGAACACAGGGAGGAAGAGGAAGAGGAGAGCACTAGGGGGCTGGAGAGCATGGGGGTTGGAGAGCACAGGGTGGGGCGGAGAGCACAGGGAGGGCAGGAGAGCATGGGGGCGGAGAGCATAGGGGGAAGGTGGAGAGCACAGCGGGGAGGCGGAGATCACTGGGGGGGCTGTAGAGCACTGGGGGGGAGATGGAGGGCAGCGGAGGGCACAGGGGGCAGCAGAGAGCATGAGAGGAGGTGGAGAGAACAGGGGGTAGGCGGAGATCAATGGTGGGTTGCAGAGCACTGGGGGAGAGGCGTAGGGCACAGGGGGCAGTGTAGAGCATGGGGGAGGTGGAGATCACAGTGGGGGCTGGAGAGCACTGGGGGGGCTAGAGAGCACTGGGGAGGCACCATAGAGCATGGGGGAGGTGGAGAGCACTGGGGGGGCTAGAAAGCACTGGGGGGCTAGAGAGCACTGGGGGGGGGGCTAGAGAGCACTGAGGGAGAGGCAGAGGGCACAGGGGGCACCATAGAGCATGGGGGAGGTGGAGATCACTGGGGGGGCTGGAGAGCACTGGGGGGGCTAGAGAGCACAGAGGGAGAGGCAGAGGGCACAGGGGGGCAGCGTAGAGCATGGGGGGAGGTGGAGAGCACAGGAGAGAGGTGGAGAGAAGAGGGGGGCTGGAGAGCATTGGGGGGAGGTGAAGAGCACATGGGGAGGTGAAAAGCACAGGGGAAGAGGCGGAGGGCACAGGGGGCAGCGTAGAGCATGGGGGAGGTGGAGAGCACGGGAGGAAGACGGAGGGCACAGGCGGGCAGCATAGAGCATGGGGAGGTGGAGAACACAGAAGGGAGGTGGAGAGAACAGGGGAGCTAGAGAGCACTGGGGGGCTGGAGAGCATTGGGGGAGGTGAAGTGCACAGGGGGAGGTGGAGAGCACAGGGGGGCAGCGTAGAACATGGGAGGAGGTGGAAAGCACAGGAGGGAGGTGGAGAGCACAGGGGGAGAGTCGGAGGGCACAGGGGGGGCAGCATAGAGCATGGGGGAAGTGGAGAGCACTGAGTGGAGGTGGAGAGCACGGGGGGGCTGGAGAGCACTGGGGAGAAAGTGGAAGGCACGGGGGCAGTGGAGAGCACAGGGAGGTGGAGAGCACAGAAGGGAGGTGGATATCACAGGGGGAGGTGGAAAGCACGGGGGCAGCAGAGAGCATGGGGGGAGGTGGAGAGCACAGGGAGAGAGACGGAGAGCACAGGGGGGCAGCGGAGAGCATGGGGGGAGGTGGAGAGCACTGGGGGGCTGAAGAGCACTGGGGGGGCTGGAGAGCATTGTGGGAGGTGAAGAGCCCAGGGGGAAAGGCGGAGGGCACAAGGGGAGGTGGAGAGCACAGGGGGAGGTAAAAAGCACAGGGAGGAGAGGTGGAGGGCACGGGGGCACCGTAGAGCATGGGTGGAGGTGGAGAGCCCAGGAGGGAGGAGGAGAGCACAGGGGGTTGCAGCGAAGAGCATGGGGGAGGTGGATATCACAGGGGGAGGTGGAAAGCACAGTGAGAGAGGCAAAGGGTACAGGGGGGCAGCAGAGACCGTGGGGGAGGTGGAGAGCACTGGGTGGGCTAGAGAGCACTGTGGGGGGAGGTAGAGAGCACTGTGGGGGGGCGTAGAGAGCACAGTGGGGGGAGGTAGAGAGCACTGTGGGGGGGTAGAGAGCACTGTGGGGGCAGCAGAGATAAGCAGGATAGGAGGAGCAGTGGGGTGGCTGCATATAGAAGAATTATTCTCTCCATCTTCCTCCCGCAGTACCTGAATGCCTGCAAGAGGGAGAGGAGCAGAAGCAGGCATTCAGGTACTGCGGGAGGAAGATGGAGAGAATGATTCTTCTATATGCAGCCACTCCACTGCTCCTCCTATTCAGGTTACAGGTGGCCACACTTACATTCTCTCTGATCTGACTGCATCAGGCTCCTCTCCCCTTCGTGGTCACGCTACCCGGCTCCAACGGCTAAACTATACTGGCGACTGTGGAGAGGTGTCTCCTCTAGCTCCTCCCCCTTCATGTTTCAGTCCCCCTGGTGCCGATGGCTGAGCCTGAGCTGAACTGGCAGCCGGGGGCGGCCGCAGAAAGGTTAGGGGACTGGCGCGGGCTTAAAGAGCAGCCTGCCTTGGCCCCGCAAGCAAGGACATGCGGCCCGGTGGCTCCGGCCCACCGGGCAAAAGGCCGGTTTGCCATATGGCCAATCCGGGCCTGCCCTCATCACAGATCCCCCTCATCACAGATCCCCCCTCATCACAGACTCCTCTCCATTGCAGATCCCCCATCACAGACTCCTCTCCATCACAGGTCTCCCCCCTCATCACAGACTACCCTCATCACAGATACCCCTCATCACAGAACATCCCATCACAGATCCTCCCTATCACAGACCCCTCTCCATCACATATACCCCCATCACAGTCTCCCCTCATCACAGATCCCCCCACCCCAAACCCCCCTCCTCACAGACTCCTCTCATCACAGATCCCCCATCACAGACTCCTCTCCATGACAGAGCCCCCATCTCCGGCCCCCTTCATCACAGACTCCCCTCATCACATATATCCCCAGCAGAGATTCCTCTCCATCACAGATCCCCCATCACAGACTCCTCTCAATTACAGATTCCCCCATCACAAACTCCCCTCATCAGAAAACCCCCATCACAGATCCACCCCCTATCACAGACTCCCCTCATCACAGACCATCCCATCTCAGATCTCCCCCATCACAGACCCCTCTCCATCACAGATCCCCACCCCAGACCCCCTCATCACAGATCCCCCCACTATCACAAACTCCCCTCATCACAGATCCCTCCCCATCACAGACTCCCCTCATCACAGACCATCCCATCACAGAGCCCCCCATCACAGACCCCTTTCATGACAGTTCCCTCCACCCCAGACCCCCCTCCTCACAGACTCCCCTCATCACAGATCCCCCATCAGAGATTCCTCTCCATGACAGGTCCCACCACCACAGAGTCATCATAATCACAGACTCGCCTCATCACAAAGCCCCCATCACTGACCCCCTATCACAGACCCCCCTCATCAGAGAGCCCCCATCACAGATCCCCCCATCACAGAATCCCCTCATCACACACCCCCCCTCATCACAGACCCCCCTCAAAGACTCCTCCCCATCGCAGATCCCCCATCACAGACTCCCCTCATCACAGAGCTCCCCCATCACAGACTCCCCTCATCACAGAATCCCCTCATCACTGATCCCTCCATCACAATTCTCTCCCATCAGGGACTTCTCTCCATCACAGATCACCCATCACAGACCCCTCTCCATAACAGATCCCCCATCACAGACTCCCCTCATCACAGATCCCCCTCATCACAGACTCCCCTCATCACAGATTCCCCCATCACAGACTCCCCTCATCACAGATCCTCTCCATCACAGATCCTCTCCATCACAGACTCCCCCCATCACAGACTCCCCCCATCACAGACTCCCCTCATCACAGATCACAGATCCCCCATTGCAGATCCCCCCCATCACAGACTCCCCCCATAAATTTTCATGTTATTACCAACCTTGGCACGCAGTTGCTACATGTGGGGCTCTAGACCTGGTCACTGGCCAAAGTAGAAAAAGCACATTTTTACACATTTTTTTTTTGTCTTTTTGTCTATAGTTAGCAGAGAAAATAAAATAATTTTGGAAGCCAATATCAACAAAAGAAAGCATTGTTTGCCCTTAAAAACAATATATGCATTTCTTCTTTATTTTACGTTATGGCAACATTATCTCCAAATCAGCCTAGCAGAAATAAAAAAAATGCTTTTATCCTTAGAGCAATTGTAAAATTTAAAGTTTACAAATTTAAAAGAAAAAAAAAATAACAAACATGTCATACTTACCTCCACTGTACATTTCATTTTGCACAGAGTGGCTCCGAATACCGTCTTCTGGGGTCCCTCAGTGGCTTTTGCGGCTCCTCCCCTGATCAGAGAAGTGCTCTCCCAGGGGGTTACCTTGCGGGCGTACTCCTGAGTCCATCATTCTGCATTTTTTTGACACCGAATGTAAGACTTGGCCCCGTCCCCATTCGCCTGCGTCATTGGATTTGATTGACAGCAGCAGGAGCCAATGGCTGCGCTGCTATCATTCTATCCAATCAAGAGCCAAGAACCCGGGACAGAGGAAAAGCACGTCTCCGCCGGGTGAAATTCCAGGGCTCAGGTAAGTAAAACAGGGGGGCTGGGGGGCCGGTCACTGCCAGGTGTTTTTTTTTTCACCTTAATGCATAGGATGCATTAAGGTAAAAAAACACGAGGGTTTACATCCCCTTTAAGGTGTGTACAAGAGCTAAACTGGTTAAAAAGCAGTCATTGCACTCCACTGAAGTCACCCTCCTCAAGCCTGAGAGCAGCATCCTTAGGGAATGATGTCATCAGTCTACTGAAAGCAGAGGAAAACATATTCATCATTCTACCCTACCCCAATCATCACTCACTGGAATTCTGGTAACATTGTAATTTTTCTGCAGCTTAGAGGCAGCAGCAAAGAGGCAAAGCCAAGCACATAAACAATACTGTCCCAGCACTAAAATTGATCACTATTTTAATCAACTAAATTAACACTATTTTAGTTGATTAAACTACGACCAAAACTAAAACAATTCAGAATGCTAAAATATAAATAAAATTAAAACGGAATTTTAGTCAAAAGACTAAAACACAACTAAAACTAAAATGACGTTTTAGTCAAAAGACTGTGACTAAAACTTAATTGAAATTTGATATCAAAATTAACACTGTCTCTGAGCCATCATCCTGGTCCAGGTAGTAGACTTAAGAGATACTGCCCCAAGATATTGCCCAAACAAATATGGTTGTCAGCCTTCTGAAGAGAAAGGTGGATGAAGGCATTGTCAGAGGGAGTACTGTGATCTTTGTGCTTAGCAATACATTCCTCTAGGTGGTAATGCACACATTGCTAGCTCTTTTTGCACTGAGGTCGAAAACAAGCTAAAACATTTTATTTTGTTTTAAAAAGGGGAAGGGTTGGAACCTCTGTCAGATTTTGCTTTTACATCTGTGCCTTTTTGGGAAGATTTGCCCTCACTTCCCGTGAGGACAAGAAATAAGGAGCATTCTATGCAACTAAGATACAATTAAAATAAAAATCATATTTATTACAGTAGGGTAAAGTTAGTGTAGCACCCTGATGTTTAGGCAGGGTTGTGATCAAATTTAGTTGCCTGGCAATAGTTGCCTTGGCCAATTGTTAGGAGATTGATTCCTCTCTAAATCTGGACTTGTTGCACCCTTTCTCTTCTGCCGCGGCACTGTGCTAGTGACATTAGATAAGACAGGAGCTTTGCAAGCTCAGACATGAATGGATAGGGTGTCTCAGTCAATGGGCAGGGATGCTCTTTAGACCCTCGGCCTGCTGGGAGAGCCTATTTATTTGGGTGGAGCCAGGTCATCTGGGTTCTGTTCCACCCGAATGGCTGTCTGGGTGGACGTGTGATGTGCTACCCCGGGCTGATAGGCCAGAAGCCTGAGGCCTATCCTGGGGACGTTTAGCTGCTAGGCTGCCTGAGGGCCTTTCCAGGAGTGGGAGAGCAGCGTAGGGTTGGGACTGCTGGCTTTTAGTCCAACCAGAAGTAGTGGTTCTGCCGAACAGGAAACCAGCTGTGGTCGGAAGTAGAAGGGGAAGCTGTCACCACTAAGGGACCATCCACCTTGTTACCAGAGACCACTGTGAATAAGCTGAAGCCACTACCAGATCAGTCTTCTCACCAGCCTGGGACAGTAAAGTGGGAAAGTTTCAGTGAGTGCCAAGCCAGGGACCCAGAGGAACAGCAGAGGTGACGCTTGTGGAGCATCAGTGGGTGCCAAGCCAGGGACCTAGCAGGTTAGCAGGGGTGATGCTTGAAGAGTATCTGTGAGTGCCATGCCAGGGACTCAGCAGGGAAGTAGGGGTGATGCTTGAGGAAGATACTGAGCACTAAAGTGGCAGAGCACAGGGGATCCAGTGACTATTGGAGCCAAAGTCTAGTGAAAGACTGGGAGTCTGCTGAGTAAAGGCCCACAGTGAGTGACTGTGGAGTAAGTGCAGAACTGTTTGTGTTGCCAATAGTTGAATACAACTACCGTTAATAACTGATTGTTGTCATAGGAGACAGCGATCCTACCTATACAGAAGTGGTGTCAGGCTAGAGGCCTTCACCTGTATAGCTGTCTTCCTATAGAAGTCTCGGAGTGTGCCAATTATCATTACATCTACTTAATGAGTGTCCTGGCCCTAACCCTAATTAATCTCTTTGCATTCAAAAAGTGTCTGGTGCCCACCTTTTCATCTTGCAGTACACCCACCATGCCTTGTAACTCACTCTACACAGAAGGATGTCAGCTCTCCCTGACCCTGGAGGTCACCATTAGGCCTCTAGAGGTCTTGGACCTTGCTACATTAGAATTCCTGATGCCCATAACAAAATGCATTGGACACATGTTATAAAGTATGAGAAAAAAGAGAGGTTAGGCACTGGACTTTGATCTCTCACTCACCAAACAAAAAGGTGTCAGTAAGACTTGATTGAATGACCTTGGAAGCTTCAAAACACGGCGAGAGGTTCAAAAGGGAAGGGTCACCTTAACTGAAAAAAACATGTGAAACCAAATATAAAAAGTATCAAAAATTTGTCTTAAAGTTTGTCTTTTTTTCATTTTGGATAGAGTAAGAGAAGGTTATAACCCCTATCAGATTGTTTTTAGCCATCTGGGTCCCATTTCAGAGATTTACCTTCACTTCCTGTTCCATAGACAAATAGGAAGTAAGAGGAAATACCTAAAATTTAAGGGAATTCCGTCGGGACCCCCAGGTCACCAGAACTATTGCCCCCATTGGAGAAATTCCTCTCTATTACTTTTCTGGGGACAACCCAAAATTTCAAATTTACTTATACTTTTACGTTCACTTTCAATGATCATAGTAAACAGGGGAAATAGAGAGGTGAATCTCCTTAACCACTTCCCGACCGGCGCGCGACAATGTATGTTGGCAGAATGGCATGGGCAGGCAAACTGGCGTACAGGTACGTCCATTTGAAATTGATGCCCTGCCATCACGTGCGCACTGCCAGTGGCGCGTGTGTGTGCTGGTCGGGACACCGTGAGTCCGGTCCTACAGACTCGATCGCAGCGGGGATACCCGCAATCGTCTCACGGGGAGGCTGAACGGGGAGATGCGTAAGGAAACAGTTCTGCCTAGCAACAAGTGACACTGATCTCTGCTCCCTGTGATTGGAGCAGTGATCAGTGTTCACTAACACACAGCCACGCCCCCCACAGTTACTAACACGCCCCTAGGACACACTTAACCCCTACACTGCCACCCCCTTGTTAACCCCTTCACTGCCAGTGTCATTTACACAGGAATTAGTGCATTTGTATAGCACCGATTGCTGTATAAATGACAATGGTCCCAAAAATGTGTCAAAAATGTCCGATGTGTCCGCCATAATGTCGCAGTCACAATAAAAATTGCTGATCGCCGCCATTACTAGTAAAAAAAAAATATTAATAAAAATGCCATAAAACTATGCCCTATTTTGTAAACGCTATAAATTTTGCACAAACTAATCAATAATCACTTATTGCCATTTTATTTACCAAAAATATGTAGAAGAATACGTATCGGCCTAAACTGAGGAAAAAACATTTTTTTTATATATTTTTGGGGATTATTTATTATAGCAAAAAGTAAAAAATAATGCGTTTTTTTTTTCAAAATTGTCACACTTTTTATTTATAGCGCAAAAAAATAAAAACCGCAGAGGTGATCAAATACCACCAAACGAAAGCTCTATTTCTGGGAAAAAAAGGAAGTCAATTTTGTTTGGGAGCCACGTCGCACGACCACGCAATTGTCAGTTAAAGTGACGCAGTGCCGAATCGCAAAATGTGGTCTGGTCTTAAGCCAGCAAAATGGTCCGGTCTGAAAGTGGTTAACAAAGGCACAGACAGCAATACAAACTAACAAGTGTTCTAATCCATTTCCACTCTGTCTAAAACTAAAAACCGTTTTTCCTTTAGTTATACTTTAAAAGTCCACAATTGTTTGTTGCTGATGATATAGTGATGATATAGTGGTTGTACACCTCTAACTTGAACAATAAAGAGAGCACAAACTCTCAGCCAAACAGTGTTTCTATCAGGCTCAGTCACTTTTCAGGTATACAATAGCCGGCAGGAAAGATTCCCTCATCCATGCTGTTAAGCGTGGATGGAGGAATCTAATATTTTTTTTCTAATTCATCCCACTGGCTGAATGAGACACATTTTTGCATGTTGGACTAGCCTTTAAACTAAACTGATTTGTTTAAAACATGCCAATGAGTCTGACAAGACATATTTACTCAATGTATTATGCAAAATTGCAGGCTAGAAAAAGCTTGATGTAAAACCACTAGGACACTTGGAAACAAGAGAAGATTTGAAAGGGAGGTGAACCCAAGGAGGTTCTGAAGGACATTTTGCTCATGGTGAAGGAGGACAATACCAAAGCTGTCTGTCAACTAGTTTCATTTTGGGGGGGGGGGGGGGGGCCTTACTAACAGTTTGTTGATATTTTATAATATGAGTCAAGTGGCATAGACATTCTTCTATTTACTCAATATATCATGTAAAATTGCAGGCTAGAAAAAGCTTGATGTAAAACCACTAGGACACTTGGAAACAAGAGAAGATTTGAAAGGGAGGTGAACCCAAGGAGGTTCTGAAGGACATTTTGCTCATGGTGAAGGAGGACAATACCAAAGCTGTCTGTCAACTAGTTTCATTTTGGGGGGGGGGGGGGGGCCTTACTAACAGTTTGTTGATATTTTATAATATGAGTCAAGTGGCATAGACATTCTTCTATTTACTCAATATATCATGTAAAATTGCAGGCTAGAAAAAGCTTGATGTAAAACCACTAGGACACTTGGAAACAAGAGAAGATTTGAAAGGGAGGTGAACCCAAGGAGGTTCTGAAGGACATTTTGCTCATGGTGAAGGAGGACAATACCAAAGCTGTCTGTCAACTAGTTACATTTTGAGAGGGGCCTTACTAACAGTTTGTTGATCTTTTATATTATGAGTCAATTGGCATAGACATTCTTCTATTTACTCAATGTATCATGTAAAATTGCAGGCTAGAAAAAGCTTGATGTAAAACCCCTAGGACACATGGAAAAAAGAGAAGATATGAAAGTGAGGTAAACCTTAAAAGGTTCTAAAGGACCTTTTGTTAAAGGTGAAGGAGAACAATACCAAAATTGCCTGTCAACTAGTTGTAGTTCAGGAGGGGCTTTACTAACAGTTTGTTGATCTTTTAAAATATGAGTCAACTGGCATAGACATTCTTCCTGTTATTACAGACTAGTAAATTGGCCATTCAAACACAATAGGTCATTTTTGTTTCCCGGAGAACAAACCTATAAAGCATCTTTATATTTTTACCCTAATTACTATACTAGCAGTACTACAATCATAACTACATTAGCTGTTTATTAGCCCATATGAGCAGGATGTCTCAGTTTCCCCAAAGGTTTTAACATCACCAGAGCTATAAATGTATCATCTACTTCCAGCTAACCAATATACCAGGAGGTAGTGTTAACGTTTACACTATTTGCCTCAAGGGACAGCTGATGTTAAACAGCTGTAAGTCATCTGTTCTCGGCAAACATTGAGGTTTTTGTGGCAGGTAAACTGCACACCACATTAAACAAGCCCTCTTCACAGCTGGGTCATGTCACCTTGTATAAGGAGTCCACTCACATTACATATGCATTCATCTACTTTTATTTACACAGTAGCCCTGCATGAGGTGTGATTCTCTTTATTAGGCAATTTCACATTTTTTCAGCAATGTGTGAACTAACCATTGAAATGTCCATTTTCATAGCAGGGTAATGAAGTTAGTTGTTTAGCCCCCCTCTTGTGAACTTTTGTTGTCTGCTACCAAATCCTATTATGGGTTCTATAATGGGTCCTACTGTGTCCAGCAGCTGTGTCAAGGAAAGACACAGTAAGGTGTTCCTTATCCAAACTGGGTTATATTGGGTGGAGATGAAGTTGGCTCAGACCTGTGCTTTGTAGTTATGAGCAGTTTTAGCTAAGGTTAATCATTTTCTTAAAAAGAAATAAGAGATAATGACAATGTTCCTGGTCCATGTCTATCATGTCTATGGGCACCTGCAGGCAACTGTGCTGAAGACAAGTCAGGGGCAAATAGTGATCAGACAGGCTAAAAAAAACCTTGGCATATTGCTACTGCTTACCCAAGATAAAACAGTTGTAGAGGAATCTGCTTTGATGCAAATATTGATGAGTCCCTGATATAATTCAAAGTAAACCTGCATTTTTTTAAAGAATAAAATGTATTAAGAAAATTGGCACATAAATATTTATAAAGATATGAGAACAAAACGCTATAACAGCGATATGATCAATGATGTTAAATGACATCTATAATGAGAAACAATTAACGGTATGCAACTTGAACAGCTACACTATAAAACAAATTAGACACTCTAGTGGGCGCAGCCTGGTGCGGGTAAGGAGATTGTTCCAGGAGAAGAGAGTATCTGTAGGAATCCAGATAAAACGTTCCAATATGTGCCACTTTTACAACTGAAAGGGGGGTAAAAAAATATAAGGTATCGGAGGTAAAAGTAAGCCTGTATTTAAAGTAATTTATTCCATCATGGCAGGTGGGAAATAGAATACATTTTTTCTGTATTTACCAGGAATCCCCAAAGATGTTTAGCTGTTCTGGAAACCAATAGTATAATTTGTAGCAATAAATAGGCCCATTAATCCAGACAGTGTGCAATACCCTTTGGAGAAGTAATCATTTTTTGTGCAATGTACAATAAGCATAAGCAATGAATACAGGTGTCTTTGGGATCACTGAAAGAAGTCAAAAGAAATTCTCATCAATTTCTCATCATCATTATGTTATTATTATTATCAGTCATTATCATACAGATGAAGGGCATGGAACAAAACTACAGAAAAACAAAATCCAACCAGTTTTGTTTCTTGCAAGGAATATACAGCTGGTTTTCCCCTATCTGACCAGATTCTATAAACAGACATGGTTTTGTGCAAGTAATATACCTGGTCAAATGGAGAGATGAGCCAAAAAAACCCCGGTTTGGTTCACAGCAGAACATGCAAACAGGCAAATTTATGCAAACACTGTTAAAGTCTATAGGATGTGAAAAATCAAAAGTGCTCATTTTAAAGGCTTATATGCAAGTTATTGCCATTAAAAGTGTTTGGGGATATGGTTCCTGCCCCAGGGGACATGTAGCAATGCAAAAAATGTTTGAAAAAGTCAGTTTTTTCGTGAGCAGTGATTTTAATAATGCTTAAAGTGAAACAATAAAAATGAAATATACCTTTAAATATCGTGTCTGGGGGGTCTACTTAGTCTGCCTGTGAAGTGTGCATCTTTCTCATGTTTATAACAGTACCACAGTAAAAGGACATTTCTAAAGGAAAAAAATGTAAATTAAAACTGTTTGTGGCTGTAATGTATTGTCGGATCCCAGCAATATAAATAAAAATCATTGGAAAAAAAAAACGACGTGGGTTCCCCCTCAGTCCATTATCAGGCCCTTTGGGTCTGGTATAAATATTAAGGGGAACCCCACGCCAAAAATACAAAAAAATGACGTGGAGGTCCCCTGGGCACTATATACTCTGAACAACAGTATATATACTATATGGCCTGCCCTATATACTCTGCAGAAAAATTGGGACTTAGGTATTTGTGGTGCTAGAACACTGTAACCCCTCACAGTTACTCTTGTTGGGTGCAGGAATGGGCCCTGCAGTGAAGTATTATATAAAAAATTGAAAAGGAATAGGATAGTTAGCATAGGTAGTCTTCAAGGGATTCCAGATTCATAGCAAATTCAATCAGTTACATCAGCATCAGGTGCTTGATAGCTGCTGATCCAAGACTGATTAATTTTTATGAATGTGAGCCTATCAACGGAGTCTGTGGGCAGACACACTCTTTGATCCGTTACAATCCCTCCAGTAGCACTGAATGTGCATTCACAAAGCATGCTTGATGCAGGACTGACCAGTAGCTCGATTGCATATTGAGCAAGTTGTCCATCCTGCCATGTAGTTCTGGGCTGATCCCTCACCTCTCTCATGATCATTGATGCCCCACGAGGTGAGATTTTGCATGGAGCTTAAGACCGAACTTGAACTTCTTCCATTTTCTAATAATTGCGCCAACAGTCCTGAAGCCCATCCCAGCCTTGTGCAGGTCTACGATTTTATCCCTGATGTCCTTACACAGCTCTCTGGTCTTAGCCATTGTGGAGAGGTTGGAGTCTGTTTGATTGAGTGTGTGGACAGGTGTCTTTTATAGAGGTAACCAGTTCAAACAGGTGCAGTTAATACAGGTAATGAGTGGAGAACAGGAGGGTTTCTTAAAAAAAAATAACAGGTCCTTGAGAACCGTAATTCTTATTGGTTGGTAGGTGATCAAATACTTATGTCATGCAATAAAATGCTAATTAATTATTTAAAAACCATACAATGTGATTTTCTAGATTTTTGTTTTAGATTCAATCTCTCACAGTTGAAGAGTACCTGTGATAAAAAAAAATACAGACCTCTACCTGCTTTGTAAGTAGGAAAACCTGCAAAATCAGCAGTGTATCAAATACTTCTCCCCACTGTACCTATTACCAACTATTTTAGGCCCATCCCCAAATATTACATTATTATTTCCGTATCTGCAGCATAATTAATATTTGGTATATGCTTCCCATCTGGTGCATCAGATAAATCATTAATTGAGCGAGTGAACCGGCGCACTCATATGCGCAACCGCAACAATAATATGCCATTGATAATAGCACACGCCGTATCATTAAGAGACCATTCACACAGGGGCAACAGGACTTCCACCGTGACTTTAGGAGGCAACTTGGACACGACTTGAGTATGAATCACAGTGTGACTTGGGGCGACTCATCCTCAGGATAGGCGACTTTAATTTTAAATAAAGAACCGGCATGGGTTCCCCTCCAAGAGCATACTGGTCCCTTCAGGTCTGGTAAGGATATTAAGGGGGACCCCGCGCCCAAAAAAATGGCGCGGGGTCCCCTTCAAAATCCATACCGGGCTCTTCAGGTCTGATATGGATTTAAAGGGGAACCCCCGCGCCATGTTGATGGGGACAAGGGCCTCATCCCCACAACCCTTGCCCGGTAGTTGTGGGGGTCTACGGGCAGGGGGCTTATCGGAATCTGGAAGCCCCTTTAACAAGGGGACCCCCAGATCCCCGGCCCCCCCGTGTGAAATGGTAAGGGGGTACAAAACTACCCCTACCATTTCACAAAAAAAGTGTCAAAAATGTTAAAAATGACAAGAGACAGTTTTTGCCAAGTCTTTTTCTTTCCATCTTCTTCGGGTCTTCTTCCTTCTTTCATCCTTCGGTTTCTTCCTCCATCTTCTTCTTCCTCTGCTTCTTCCTCCGATCCTCTACTTCTTGCTCCGGTGTTCTTGTCCGGCATCTTCCTCCACGGCATCTTCTTCCCGGATTTGTTCTTGGGCTGCTCCGCATCAATGGGAGGCTCCCGCTGTGTGACGCTTCTCTTCTTCTGACACTTATATAACAGTGTGTCAGAGGGGGCAGGGTCACTGGTGGCCCCGCCCTCCCTTATATAAGAACTGTCAACATTTTAAAAAAAAAAACATAAAAGTGAACCAGCGTAAAAAAAAAAAAAGTTGAGAGGTGTGCCCGTTTAACCCGTGCAAATGCATTTACATTGCTTGACATTTACTACGATTTTGCCGGCGCAGTGAACCAAAGCATTTGAACGTGTGCAAATGCCGCTTGCGCATGCACAGTGCATAAATTGACCTCACGCAGTTTTAAGTGTACTTGCAGACGCAGCAGGCTTGTTTAGAAAAAGTTACTTTATCATTCTATTTTGGGCATATTTGTTACTTGGGCAGTTATTACTATACTTCCTCACGTCACCCACATCACCCCCATAATATTGGCACTTCCAGCTTCTTTAAATTTTTCGTTGAAGAATGCGTGCGCCATGTCTATAGTGGCGCACCGATCGCCTCCTCCCATGTGCCGAGAATATTATAGTAAATGGGGAATTGCGCTGTGTTACAGGCGCAAATGTTTTATAAATACGGAAATGGCTGTTGTGCATCGGCGTGCGCTGCAACTCACGGCGCAAACCGTTCGTAAATCTGCCTCAATATATATTTTCCGATATCTACATCTTAAACAATTGTGCTTACACAATATACTGAGCATGCAGATTCCCATATATCAAATAATGTAACATATTTGTAACATATGAATTTAACCAAATAATTTTATATTTATCCATGCTTCAAGTTTCAATCCACCACAATTAATCTTCATGAATTAATTTAAATCAATTTAATTTGAAATTTACTTTTAATTTCTTTAGGTGGCAAATCCATGTATGTATACGTATATTCATGTATATTTATGTGTATGTATATGTACCTAATAATCCATACACAAATGTATTTTATTTGCATGTTTATATAGTTTTGGACATGTCTATATATATAATGTTTTTCATTTATTGTTTTATTTTTGGTTTCAATATATTTTTATTTTCATAACAACAGAAGACAGTAGTACATCAGGATAAAACAAGGAATGACAAGCATTTTCAGTCCTGATCGACCAAACAGGCCGTAGTACTAACATAGCAATGCAACAGAGTCGGACAAACAGTATACAGAATTCACTAAAGCAGTGATGGCGAACCTTGGCACCCCAGATGTTTTGGAACTACATTTCCCATGATGCTCATGCACTCTGCTCATGTAGTTCCAAAACATCTGGGGTGCCAAGGTTCGCAATCACTTCACTAAGGGAAATGTAAACTGAGAGACCTATATAATCCCTGAACGTCCAAAAAAGTCTCCATGTGCAACTGTTCAGGATATAAAACATTTATTGTTTTATTTATTCATCCAAATTTATTGTTATAATAATATTTTTTTAATGACTCATGGTTGATTTCTATGCGATTCAGGTGTGTCAAGCACAGAGAGACATATTTGACTATATAGATAATTACTACATATGACTACCATTGCGCGTGGATAGAACTTTATATGTTCCCCACTAGATGGCAGCACTTCCAAGGCACATAAAAAGGCTGACATCAGCCGAATCTCCCTAGCTTGACAAAGGAGTGTGCACTGTGCAATCCTTCCAGTGAGCATGCTCCGAAACGCGTTGTGAGCCCGTCCATGACGCCATCACGCACTGCGCCCTCCAGCCCTCTCATTCGGTCCCCAGCTGCGCTCCAACCCTCGGTTTGGACTACGCTCGAGTGCCTAAGATTCCTGCTGGACAGGATGCCAAGTCCATCTGGACTAGCGAGACGTGGTTGCAGCAGACGGCCTGGACGGTGACATACAGATACCTCAAATGTGAGTTTTTAATGCACCCTCTTCCATTAAAAATGACAGTGTTTACTCAGAGGCGCCTGTGTCTTTCTCTCATATATATAATATATATATATATATATATATATATATATATATATATATATATATATATATATATATATATATATACCTGGCCTGCTAGGTTATGTGCTTGGATAAAGGGTCTGGAATGGATTTTTAGAAGGAACCCCACGTCATTTTTTTTGGACGCAGGGTTCCCCTTAATATCCATACCAGACCTGAAGGGCCTGGTAATTGAATTTGGGGGAACCCTACCTTTTTTTTTTTTATCAATGACTTTCAATGAGTGTTCTCTGTATTACGGGAGCCGACAATTCATTATAGCCGCGAGTGATTTTAACCCCTTCCTGCCGAGTGTACGCAGATGTGAGTACTCGGCTTCCGGGGGTATACCGGGATGATGCCCGCACCTGCAGGCATCATCCCGGTACCGGTTTTTCTAGCGGGCGATTGGCTATCCAGCCATAACAACCGAAATGGCTAAAAGCCGCTCGGCTGTTATGCCGGAGGAGCGGGAGGGGACGTCTCCCCTCCCGCCACTTTTACCGGTGCTCCAGCTCAATCGGGAGCACCAATTCACAATGCGATGCCTCCGGCTGCTGGGAGGAACTGGAATGAAGCCATAATCAGCTTCATTCCAGTATCCTAATAGTAAACATGGAAGTGACGTCATGACGTCACTTCCCGTTTACTCGGCTGCCAATGGCGCCGGTTTTAAAAAAATATACGGTATTCAGAATCGCCGTTTTCGGCGATCTGAATACATTGAAGTGTAAAGGAAGGATTGGGGGTCTTTTAGACCCCAGATCCCTCCATAAAGAGTACCTGTCACCACCTATTACTGTCACAAGGGATGTTTACATTTCTTGTGACTTCAATAAAAGTGATCAATTTATTTTATTTTTTTTAACAATTTATTCATTTTAAAATAAATAAAAATAAATAAAAAATTTTAAAGCGCCCGCCGTCCCCGCGAGCTCGCGAAGCAAAGAAAACGCATACGGAAGTCGAGCCCGCATATGTAAACGGTGTTCAAATCACACATGTGAGGTATCGCCACGATCGTCAGAGCGAGAGCAATAATTCTAGCACTAGACTTCCTTTAAAACACCGCTGCGTAAATACCGTGTGACATAAAATATTGCAACAATCGCCGTTTTATTCTCTAGAGTCTCTGCTAAAAAATATATATATAATGTTTGGGGGTTCCAAGTAATTTTCTAGCAAAAAATATGGATTTTAACTTGTAAACACCATATGCCAAAAATAGGCTTAGTCATGAAAGGGTTAAATGACTTTTTTTCCTGCAGAAATGATACTTTGTGCAGAGACAGTTCTAAGCACAGGAAACATGCGCCCCTTCACAGGCATACTATAGACACCCCCCAGGTATGAAATTTAAAGGAATATTACACTTTTATTGTTTCACTTTAATCATTATTAAAATCACTGCTCCCAAAAAAACGGCTATTTTTAAAACTTTTTTTGCATTGATACATGTCCCCTGGGGCAGGACCCAGGTCCCCAAACACTTTTTAGGACAGTAACGTGCACACCCTGCCTTTGGCCAATTATGGCTCTCTCAGCAGAGCACTTTGTGATTGGCCAAAGGATGCAGGTCAGGTGCATGTTTTGGCCAATAATTATAAAGCAATGCACTGCAATCTCGCAGTGCATTATGGGTTGTTCTGCGGCGCTCAAATGTTTCCGCAAATGCCACACAATGTTTGCTGTTCGGGCAAACACCCGATGTTCGAGTTGAACTTATGTTCAACCCAAAGATCAAGCTCATCCCTAATCAAAAGAAAGCTTGTTTCTCACCCAGATTGAACAGCAGAGTTGGTAGATTTTATCTTATTATTTTTTTCTAGACTGCCACACCATGGGGTTGATTTACTAAAACTGGAGAGTGCAAAATCTGATGCAGCTGTGCATGATAGCCAATCAGCTTCAATTTGTTCAAGCTTTGACAAAAAAAAGTGGACGCTGCTTTCTATGCAAAGCTGCACTAGAGTGTGCTTTTTCCAGTTTTAGTAGATCATCCTTCTTTTTTTGTGTGTTTGTTGTTCAAAAAATATGTGATTATTTTATTCATCTGTCTATCCGTGTGTATGTGTAGCTGTATATTTTTTTCACTTTTTTTTATCAGTACTGGTCTGTGACTGATTTTTTTTTTAACTGCTTGACCTAAGCAATCAGTGGGAAAACTAAGGAGAGCGTGGATAAAGAGGGAGTGCCTTTCCTCAGCTCTGGCCAAATTGATAATTTATAGTAAAATGTTGCAGCATCTTCCCAGAAAAATAACATGTAAAAAGTCTGCTTTCCAATATAGATGTTGCTGTATAATCTGAGGTGTCTACTTTTGTCAGTGGAATCAATTATGGAATTATTTTAACGTTTTAGCTCATTTTAGGACATAGTAAAAAAAAAAGTCTGGTGATAGAAAATGAACCATTAAAAAAATATATAAATGCCAAAATGTGTCTCATTTATTCCTATAACATAAAGCATACAAGTGGAGCATCATTTTATTCAGATGATATATAAATCCAGGCTCTTTATTCAATAAGTGCCTTGGTATACATGCAAGAAAAATACAGCCAAATTCACACCTTAGTGTAAAATTACAATTTTTTTACATTCCCACAAAAATGTAGAAAGCAGCATGTTTTACAGCATTCCACGGTGTCTCTTGTTTTCAGTGGTGACTGACATCACCAATGAGATTTCTTTTCTGGATCCTGAGCTACAGCCACCACTGGACAGCCTGTAGGAGTGTCCACATCATAAAGAAACTGCCTCCTGTACACAGAAGAAAATAGAAGACTCGGAACAGAAGCTTCACATGGCTGCTTATTATGACTTATTAAAAGGGTATTTAGGCCATTTTTTGACGCAGTGATTAGTTAGGGGTGTGGTATGGGTAGTATACTATATGTGGCGGGCATCAGAATAGAGAGGGGTTTTAAATTAATGTTATATATTGATAGATTCACGAGATAACTTGTGAATCCATCAATATGGTGACAGCAAAGGCTTTCAGAATGAATGGTAAAGTGGAACTAGGGGTAAAAGTAAAGCTGTAGAATGCCTTCTGTACACTCACAGACCACTTTTTTTAGGTACACTTTCCTAGTTCCTAGTCATGTTCAAGAAACCAGTGGTGAGATGATTTTAGCTTTGTTACATGGTGTTATATTCTGCTGGAAGTAGTAATCAGTAGATGGGCACACTGTAGTCATAAAGGGATGGACATGGTCAGCAACAATACTCGGGTAGGCCATGGCATTTAAATTATATTCAGTTGGTACTAAGGGGCCGAAAGTGTGCCAATAAAATATCCCCAACACCAGGACCGGACTTACCATTGGGCTTGACTGAACTCAAGCCCATGGGCCCCGCCCAATAGGGGGCCCTGCAGGCCTCGTTCATTTACATTTTAAATACAGTATTTTTCGCTCCATAAGACGCACTCCCCCCCCCCCCCAAAAAAAATGGGGGAAAGTGCCTGTAAGTCTTATGGAGCGAATATTGAGCAGGAGTCGCCACCGTGGCTTCCTCCATGCACACACACATGGGACACGCCACCTACTTGGTCCGCCCTCACTCACTCTAGCTAACCAGAAGCTGGCCTGCCCAATGCTGGCTCCCAATTGCGGCTCCGCTAGCCGGGGTGACACAAGAGTCTGCTGTTAGTGTTACTAATCACGGCCATCTACCCCATGACGTTACTTGGGACACCTTCCTCCTGAGCTGCTGCGAGCCAATGGGGGCAGAGTGAGGCAGGGCCAACTGCCAGAATGAGTGGGATGGGCAGTGAGATGAAGAAGCAACGTGTGTGTTTATAATGCTGAAATATACGGTATATATGGGAGTATTTATGTGGAGATCATGCTAGGTGCTTAGATAGATGGGACGAGACATGGCTTACTACACTGCTTCTCACCTTCTTTTCTTTCTATTTAAATATCTTTGCTTGCATTATGACAGTGGTGTGTGCATACTGTGATATATATCCATAGGAACATGGGAGACACGTGGGAGATCTACACTGTATGGCCTTATAAAATCCAATTACTCGCTCATCAGATTATACTCACATAAACACTGGTGTATCCTTATTTATTATAGGATTATATACCGCTGGCTAATGTACTGTCCACTGGCTAATGTACATTTTATTTGCCAGGCTTCTGTATGGGTCAGAATATTTTTTTTCTTGTTTTCCTCCTCTAAAACCTAGGTGCGTCTTATGGTCAGGTGCGTCTTATGGAGCGAAAAATACGTATTTTCTTTACGTTTATTTATCATTTTTTTCTATTAAAAGTAATGTATAGAAGGTAGGGCCTAAAAGTGACTCAAACCCAGGGGCCCCCACCCCCACCACCCACCAAGTCCTGCCCTGCCGAACACTATTATACCACCACAAACAGCTTGAACCATTGATACAAGGCAGGATGGATCCATGCTTTCATATTGTTTACACCAAATTCTGACCCTACCATCTGAATGTCGCAGCTGAAATCGAGACTCATCAGACCAGGCAAAAATTTTTCAATCTTCTATTGTCCAACTTTGTGCCTGTGCAAAGTATAGATTGAAGTTTCCTGTTCTTAACTGACAGGAGTGTACCTGGTGTGGTCTTCAGCTGCTGTAGCCAATATGCTTCAAGGTTTGATGTGTTGTGTGCTCAGAGATGGTATTCTGCATACCTTGGTTCTAACGAGTGGTTGTTTGAGTTACTGCTGACTTTCTATCATTTCGAACCAGTCTGCCTATTCTCCTCTGGCCTGTATTGTCGGCATCTTTAAACACTGCTACAAAGTGATTGAACTGGTTGGAAATAATCCATGTTCTGAGATCAGAGGACTCTGACCCCAATGAATATCCATCCAAAACCGGTATTTATGTTCCAACATTGAGGTGATTGCGATATTTATACAAGGATTGGAATCCATTAAGAAGCAGAATATATGAAACAAGACATCAAATTGTGAGATGTGTCTGTACCTATATTTGAAAGGACTGTCTATTCAGAGCTATAGCCGTTTGTTTCCTTGTCTACTGCTTCATGGACACCTGCTAATCCATGAAAGATCTGCCTCTATGACAAACTACTTTGCGTATTCATATAAAATAGTTGGACAATGAATGCTCTGGTCCCGGTCATTTCAATCCTTAAGTAGAAATCACCCAAATAATACATATGTTACAGGAACCCCCCTTTTGGTGTCAATGAACACTCAAATCTAATGAATGTTTTATATATTTCATCTTTTGTACTGACTCCCTATTTTTGAATCAGTATATTTTTTGATTACACTTGGTTTGACTACCCAAACAATTCTCAGTAGATTTGTGTGTATGGGATGAATGAAAGGTGTGTATGAGTGTTTATGGCAGACACTGGTGTCTCATTAAGACCTTTGTCTTAATTTTAAATCATTTGGTTTGGAGGTGGTGTTTTATATTTAAATGTATTTTTTCTATAATTCATTATGTGATGTGGATATTTATGAATAAATCTTGTTTCATCCGATATATCCTTTCTGAAGAATATCTTTTGGGGTTCTCCCATTTTTTTCTATATGCCTTTTTATTCAGAGGATTCCTACCCGGGGGGGGGGGGGTGTCTGATTTATTGACACTGATTACCTCTGGCTGACGGTGTTAACAGATTGTTTTATTGGGTAGATGTTTGGTAAAATCCTTCTAATGCCACGTACACACGATCAAACAAGCGGGTGGAAAAGTCCGGCAAACTCGAGTCCGCCGGACAATACCCCCGTGTGTAGCCTCCGGCATACTTTTTTTACCCGAAAGTACGGCGGACTTAGAATGCCGTGTTGCACTCCAATCTTCCCGCCGGACTCGCATTTCGGCGGACAATCCGGCCGTGTGTGTGCCAGTCCGCCGTACTTTTGAAATGAGCGGACTTTTCCCGCCCGGAGAAAAGTCCGCTCATTTCGAGCGGGTCTCCAGGTAGGCGGGGCCCGCGAAGGAGACGCCGCCGGCCCCGCCACCTGGTATGGACTTAAAGGGAAAAAAAATCGGCGTGGGGGTCCCCCCAAAGTCCACAACAGACCCTTGTCCGAGCACGCTACCCGGCCGGCCAGAAAAGGGGGGGCGAGCGAGCGACCCCCCCTCCTGAGCCGTACCAGGCCGCTTTCCCTCAACATGGGGGATGGCTTGGGGAAGGGGGGGCCGCGCGGCCCCCCCACCCCAAAGCACCTTGTCCCCATGTTGATGAGGACAAGGGCCTCTTCCCGACAACCCTGGCCGTTGGTTGTCGGGGTCTGCGGGCGGGGGGCTTATCGGAATCCGGGAGCCCCCTTTAATAAGGGGGCCCCCGGATACCGGCCCCCCACCCTATGTGAATGAGTATGGGGTACAATGTGACATCCACCGAAGACCCCGCCCCTTGTCCCTATATAAGTCGCCGCGTGCCCGTTCCCTGTCATTGTGAGCGGAGGACTCGGCGAGGCAACTGAAGAAGAAGAGAAGAAGAGAAGAGCGGAAGAGCGGAAGAGCGGAAGGCGGCAGCGGCGACAGAAGACCGGGCCACCGCCTGTAAAAGAGCTATAAGAAGGCGCGGTGGCCCGGCAGAAAAACCGAAGAGGGGGACAAGACCCCCGAAGTCGGAAGAAGAGGCCGGCGGCGAGGAAGAAAGCCGGACTCCTCCGCTAGCAAAAGAGCTACAAGAAGATAGCGGAGGAGTCCGGCGAGAAGACCCCCGAAGACGGAAGACCCCCGGAGCTGTGCAATAAAGTATTTTATCTCGTGTGTTGTGTTTTTTTGTACTTTTATTTTACAGGTGAATGGGTAGGGGTACATTGTACCCCATACTCATTCACATAGGGTGGGGGGCCGGTATCCGGGGGCCCCCTTCCCCAAGGCATCCCCCATGTTGAGGGCACGCGGCCTGAAACAGCTCAGGAGGGGGGGTCGCTCGCTCGCCCTCCCTTTCCTGGCCGGCCGGGTAGCGTGCTCGGACAAGGGTCTGTTGTGGACTTTGGGGGACCCCCACGCCGATTTTTTTCGCCGTTGGGGTTCCCCTTTAAGTCCATACCAGGCGGCGGGGCCGGCGACGTCTCCTTCACGGGCCCCACCTACCTGGAGACGCTCTCAAAATGAGCGGACTTTCCTCCACGTGTGTGGGCGAGTCCGTTCATTTCAAAAGTAGGGCGGATAGTACGGCGGACTTAGTATGCCGTATTAGTCCGCTCAAAAAGTGCCGTGTGTGGGCAAGTAGCCCGTTCGGAAAGTCCAACGGACAGTCTGGCGGGAAGTCCGCCAGACTAAGTACGTCGGACAGACGGCTACGTGTGTACGCGGCTTTAACCCAACCGATCTGGACAACATTGGATGAGCCTGGGTGTCACCTTCCCTCTTTAATATATTTAGTGTTGGATTATACTTCCCTTTGTGGAGACACTGGCTCTCCTACTCCACACACATTCACCCCTCCAACTCACTTTTTTAAATTACTTAGACTGATCTCTCATTGCCGCAATTGTATTCAGGCTAATGCTGTTTCTCACTTTTATTTAGGGTATTAATGGTTTATTTTCTATGATACCTTTTGAGTAGGTTTAGAAAGTGAAAAAGGTGGGATATGGCCTGTTGTCTGGATGAGGAGATCGATTTGGAAATACAATCAGCATTTTCTCACAATCCGTCAGCAAATGATGATGACGATGACTGCTTGAAAAAATTACTTAAAGTGGAAGTAAACCCTTCTATCGTTTTCAGTCAAGGAAGCTGCCATCTTGGCCTCTAATGATTCTTCAGCTGCCATAATGCTGCACATGTGATCAGTTATGAAACCAGACATTGGATGGTTTGAAAGATTGGTTGAGAGCACAACCAATGTGAAAGTTAGCATTTCCGGCATGCCGGGAATGTAAGTGTTTTTTGAAACTGGGTTTACTCCCGCTTTAAGAACCATAAAAAACTTACCATCAAGTTCCTCAACAGAAAGTGGGATATCTCATCCCTCAAATCCCATATTGAATATAAAATTATTCCGAGGGGATTGAGAGAGAGTTATCGCTGCTGGTCACCTACATACACCACGATTTCTTGAATCTTGGAAGGAAGGTTGTTTAAAACGCGGTTTAGATATTCTACAAATGATTGTTGATGAAGAACAACTACAGCTTGAGGAAATTAAAAACGAAATAGATAATAATGTACAACTATTAGAACCGTTTAAATCTGAGTTGAACTTTCAAAAAGATAATGACCTCCTTAAGAAAGAAGTTGAAAATTTACAGAGAAACCTACAAACTAGCAAACAGGAAAAATTTTAACAAAACCTCTTGGACTGGGAAAGTGGGGACATTTTTGACCCCACTATCCCTAGAGGTAGAAGTAGGTCCCACAAGGGTAGAAGAAACAAATCTAAAACCGCTCATGAAACCAATTCATCTACGGATAGTGAACCAGATCGTCAGGAAAAATCTGTTATTTTTTTAGACAAAGGAGAGAGTAGTGTAGACAACGCTGCTCTCAGAAAAAGCAAACACAAGCCCATAATACGGGGGAAGGTAAATTCTCAGACTCAAGCTGTAAGTCAGAGAAAAGAAAGAGAAGAGGGCAGAGATCAAAGAGAACTCAGATCGAGACAGAGGAGGAATTAGCAGGGGCATCATATGTCCCTAATGCAAATATAGCTGTTAACTCCAACCAAGATATGAGGGTGGTTAATTTGACAGATTTTCCTCTTAACCAGAACCATATCTCTTTGTTACAGAAGGGTCTGTCCTTTTCTCCAAAAGCAGCAATGAACGAATTTGAAGTGTTTAAGGACCTCAGCCTTTTCCTGCGTAGGGTGATTTTTAGGTATTGGCACTCTTATGATAAAAATAAAAAAGTAGAAACAGACGAACATAATAAAGAGGCACGTGAATCATTGGAGGCCCTAGTCGCTCTTTTGCAGGAAAATCCTGATTTTGATTTTGATACAGAATCTTCTACCCCCTTATCAACTGGTCCCCGCACATCCAATCTACAAATCAGATCTCTCAAAATGCCACCACTTTCAAAGCATAAGTAGATTAACCTGTTCCTGGAAAAGGTTAAAAGAGATCTATCGAAAGTAGATTGGAAATGGAGAGGGGTAGATAACTTAACTAAGGAGGAAAGGAAGGCCTGTAAGGAGCTGGAGGTGGCCACCAATATCATTATTAAAAGCAGTGATAAAGGTGGGAACACCGTCCTGGTTTCTCAGGCTTTGTATGAGGGAGAAACATTACGTCTCCTTCGGGATGAAACTACCTATCTGAGACTCTCTTCCAGACCCTTTTTGAGAATTGTTGCTAATCTAAACTTTAAATTAAGTTTGGCTTTAGAGGAACATCTCATCACACGTAAGGAATTTGATTTTCTGTGTGTGCATGAGCTCAACATCCCCACTTTCTATACGATTCCCAAACTTCACAAGTCCACCACTAGACCACCAGGAAGACCAATTGTATCGACTATAAAAGGCCCACTAGAAAGGGTGGGCAAGTATGCGGATGCATTTATCAAAGAAATGGTGTGTGAACTTCCATCCTTTGTTCAGGATACACGTGATGTGCTGCATAAACTTGAGACTGTTACCTTGTCCCCAGGTGCCCTACCCGTGGGGATTGATGTAGAATCACAATATACCTCGATCCCACATGAGTGGGGCCTAAATGTGGTCCAGCATTTTCTTGAGAACAAATTTTCCTTTCTCGCTGCACAAAACAAATTCATTGTGGATATTTTGAGATTTATGCTCAAACACAATTGTTTTCAGTTCCTAAGCATCAACTATCAGAAAATCAGGGGCACATCGATGGGGGCACCTTGGGCCCCCTCATATGCATGCCTGCATCTGGGGCTGTGGGAAAGAGACTTGGTGTACCCCTCATTGATGTACCACGGCCATTGTCACCTATGGCTGAGGTACATGGATGATCTGTTTATGATCTGGGGGGACACCCCAAGAATTGTCTTTGTTCATTGAGAAACTCAATAGCAATAACAGTAACATCAGATTGACTTATTCAATTGATCCAGAAAGACTTCCATTTTTGGATCTTACTATTTATGTTGAGAAAGACAAGTTACAAACTAAAACATTTGGAATAGAAATGGCGGCAAACAGCTTATTGTTGGCTTTGAGTCACCATCCTAAGTCGCTTATACAGGGAATCCCGGTCGGGCAGTTCCTCCGCACCAGGAGGAACTGCTCAGACCTGAATGGTTTAAAAAAAGAAGCAGATGACCTCTATGGAAGGTTTTGTGACAGAGGCTACTCTCATGCCTCTATCAGGAAAGCCAAAAAGAGAGCCTACTAAACTGATAGAAGGGACCTTCTGGCAGATGTAAGGGGAGGTGACCGTGAAATACCTGAACAGACTCCAATAAGGATTATTACCAAGCATGGAGCCCAGTGGAAACAGATTAGGGATATCTTTAGCCAACATTGGCATATGCTAGCTGAAGCTCCTATACTTGGTGGTATTGTTGGTGACCATCCCCTACTGACCGCTAGAAGAGCTACAAATTTCAAAGATACTCTGGTTCACTCAGAGTACCAAAGACCAAAAAAGCACAACTGGCTCACTGATTTACCCGCCTTAAAAGGCATGTATCCATGTGGCAGATGTAATACCTGCAAATATGTTGATAAAACGGACATGTTCACCAACTCAGATGGTCGCAAACACTACAAAATCAATAATTTTATCAATTGCTCCATGGATCGTGTCATATATATGTTAACTTGGCCATGTGATTTGATCTACTTGGGCAAAACTAAAAGACAACTCAAGATCCGAGTTGGTGAGCATTTTCAAAGTATAATCAAGAAGGATGATGAGCGGCCTCTGCCGTTACATTTCCTGAAGGTACATGGGGGGGACCCAAGTGGCCTTAAATGTAAAGGAATTTATATGCTTAATCTACCCCCTAGAAAAGGGGATTTTGATAAGATATATCAAAAAGAGAAGATCTGGATCTTCAATTTAAATTGCCTGCAGCCCCTTGGGTTGAACAACGAGTGTAACCTGTCAGGTTTTTTTTTGGAACAATAATGAGGGGCCCTGTGGAATGTTAGATAAACTTGGCCAACTCTACTATTTTACAAAATGTCATATTGAATGAGGAAAGACAGGTGAATAATGTCTGTGTAAATCGTAAATAAATAATAATGGAGGTCTTCTTATGGTTGTCTGGTGTTTTTGGTTTCCTTTTTTTTTTTTTTTTTCAGTTTTTTCTTCCCCTTTCTTTTTTCTTTCTTCTCTTTCTTTGGTCTTCTAATGCTTACTGTTTGATTTTTTGATTTATGTATCCGATTAAATTGTTCTTCCCTCTATGTATGTATCGTGCTGAATGCATGGATGCATACCCGTGGAAGGACTATCAATGAATGATATAGATACATACAACTGTGTTCTATTCGGGATACACTTTAATGTTGATTCTATTTTTTGGGTGTAGTATAGTTGGGCTGTCCGTGATGTTTGTAAATTGTAAATCATTCAATTAACAGCATAAATACTTAAGGACATATCTTGACTCACTGCGCATGCTCTGAGGAAGCTTGATTACAAGCGAAACATGTAAGCAAAGCAAGAGATCGCCACGCTGTGTGTGATGTGAGCACTGGCACTTTCACTCTTACAAATGCAATACTCTCCATCCGTCCTGTGACCCCACTGGCGTTTGTATTTAAACACTGCTACAAAGTGAACTGGCTGGAAATAATCCATGTTCTGAGATCAGACGACTCTGACCCCAATGAATATCCATCCAAAACCAGTATTTATGTTCCAACATTGAGGCGATCGCAATATTTATACAAGGCTTGGAAACCATTAAGAAGCAGAATATATGAAACAAGACGTCAAGCGGTGAGCTGTATCTGTACCTATATTTGAAAGGACTGTCTATCCAGAGCTATAATTTCCTTGTCTTCTGCTTCATAGACACCTGCTAATCCATGAAAGATCTGCCTCTATGATAAACTACTGTGTGTATTCATATAAAATAGTTGGACAATGAATGCTCTGGTCCCGGTCATTTCAATCCTTAAGTGAAAATCACCCAAATAATACATACGTTACAGGAACCCCCCTTTGGAGTCAATGAACACTCAAATCTAATTAATGTTTTATATATTTCATCTTTTGTACTGACTCCCTATTTTTGAATCAGTATATTTTTTTGATTACGCTTGGTTTGACTACCCAAACAATTCACAGTAGATTTGTGTTTATGAGATGAATGAAAGGTGTGTATGAGTGTTTATGGCAGACACCGGAGTCTCATTAAGACCTTTGTCTTAATTTGAAATCACTTGGGTTGGAGGTGGTGTGTATATTTAAATGTATTTTTTCTATAATTCATTATGTGATGTGGATATTTATGAATAAATCTTGTTTCATCCGATATATCCTTTCTGAAGAATATTTCTCATGTTTTTTTCTATTCTCCTCTGGCCTCTGGCATTTTCGTTCACACAACTGCCGCTCACTGGATATTTTCTCTTTTTTGGACCATTCTCTGTAAACCCTAGAGATGGTTGTGCGTAAAAACCCCAGTAGATCAGCAGTTTTTTTAAATACTCATACCTGCCCTTCTAACACCAACAGCAATGCCACTTAAATTCCCTTTCTTCCCCATTCTGTTTGAACCTCAGCAAGTCATCTTCACCACATCTAGATGCCTAAATGCATTGATTTGCTGCCATGTGATTGGCTGATTAGCAATTTCTGTTACCAATTAAATAAACACATGTATCTAATGAAGTGGCGAGTGAGTGTATGTGCTATAGTATTTACAACTGACTGGTCTTATCTGTCCGAAGGTCAGGATAAGCATATCTGGAGTTTACTAACAGTATATACAGTGGACATGTAGTGTTAGGCAGGTGTATGCACAGTGCATGGTAAGTGACACAGGCATTCAACACTCCTCGAAGTGTGCTAGATGCTAAAGTTTTTTTGGCTGCCATAGCTTTTCATGAGAGTGAAGACAGGAGACACTAGCCTTCGGTCTGTTAAGTATTATAATTATTCTTTTGCATGGCAGCTTTTAAAAAAAATAAGTGGTCCACGGGCGTGGTTTCGGTATGCAGCAGTGAAAACGTGTTTCTCTCATGCTCCGGCGCTGACACCAACTTTAGCCGAATTAACCAACAAATCATCATCACTGCCACCTCGCAAATAATGCGTAAAAGGACAAGCAAATCCCTACCTAAAAAAAGGAACCTCTTCAGGCTTCATAAAATGATCCCTGGCCGTGGAGCCGGAGGATATCTTAAACATGGGTGGATTAGGCAGATCTCCACGTGGCATGGGCTCCATCTCCCACCATAGGCCCAAACCCAGACATTGCTCTCCAGCTTCATCAGCTGGCTCAGAGGGTGAGGGCAGCACTTCCAGACACTCTGGAGTGGCGGCACTGGTTGGTGATCTAACCATTAAATCGGAACTGGCATCCATGTTTTTGGGGCTGGAACGCTGAATTAAGAAAGAACATCGCAACCTGTCCTCTGAGATCCCACGAGACATCATTTGCCGGGTTCACTATTATGAAGAAAAGGAACTCATAATGCGGAAGGCCGAGAAAAGGCTCAAATGCACTTTGATGGCACAACCCTTTTATTCTTCCCGGACCTGGCCAGAGAAACGCTGGAATGTCACAGGGCTTTGCGGCCCTTGACTGAGAAGCTTCGGGCAGCCTCCATAAACTACCGTTGGGGCTTTCCAGCATCTCTTATTGCTAATAAGGACAGCAAGACAGCGATACTCTGCTTCCCGGAAGACCTGGAAAAGTTTTGCTCAGACATCAAAATTTCTCCACCGGAGCTCCCTGGATGGCAAGATACCATCCTGCCTCCCACAAGCCAATTTGAACCACGGTGGCAAAAGGTGGACAGCAAGCACCGATCTGATACCCCCATGCTCCTTCTCCCCAGCTCGGTTGAATTACAGAACTGAGACCCAGTGGGTAACGATCTGAGATGTTACAGCTCCCTCACATCTGCAAGTATATGGATGTCCTTTGGGTAATGTTAACCCCTTCTTCGTAACAGTTGCACATCCATGGTTTATGATGACTGTTTAGATACACAGGCTCTTGATAAATGGTAGCTAGACCTGCTTTGTGTCAGCAGTAGGGATGAGCCGAACACCCCCCGGTTCGGTTCGCACCAGAACTTTCGAACGGACCCCACGTTCGTTACGAACGTTAGAACCCCATTGAAGTCTATGGGACTCGAACGTTCGAAATGGAAAGTGCTAATTTTAACGGCTAATATGCAAGATATTGTCCTAAAAAGGGTTTGGGGACCTGACTCCTGCCTCAGGGGACATGGGTCAATGCAAAATAAAGTTTTAAAAACGGCCGTTTTGGCGGGAGCACTGATTTTAATGACGATTAAAGTGAAAAAAAAATGTGAAATATTCCTTTAAATATGGTGCCTGGGGGGTGTCTGTAGTATGCCTGTGAAGTGCCACGTGTTTCCCGTGTTTAGAACAGTCCCTGCACAAAATGACATTAAACGGAAATAACACCATTTAAAACTGCTTGCGGTTTTAATGTTATATCTGGTTCCTGCAATATGGTTGAAAATCATTGAGAAAAATGGCATGGGTAGCCCTCCCTGCCCATTACCAGCCTATTTGGGTCTTGTACGCATATTAAGGGGAACCCTGTACCCATATTAAAAAAAGGAAATGCGTGTGGCCCCCAGGCCCTATATACTCAGAACAGCAGTATACAGGCGCTGGAGCGCCCTGCTGTGAACGATTATATCAAGAATTGTAATTACATGCCATTGTTGAACAGTGGTAGAAAAATTGGCCTTGTGGTGTGGTGCTGGTGCCACAACACTATAAGTCCTCACCGTTACTCTGGGTGGGCACAAGAAGGGGCCCTCCTGTGAAATATTATATTAAGAATTGTAATTACATGTCCCTGTTAAACAGGGGCAGAAAAATTGGGCCTTAGGCACTGGTGCCATCACACTGCAACCTCTGCCATATACTCTAGTTTTATTGCAGGAATTAGCCCTGCTGCAAAGCATTGCATCAAAAATTGTACTTAAACGCCCCTGTTAAACAGGGGCAGAAAAATTGGGCCTTAGGCACTGGTGCCATCACACTGCAACCTCTGCCATATACTCTAGTTTTATTGCAGGAATTAGCCCTGCTGCAAAGCATTGCATCAAAAATTGTACTTAAACGCCCCTGTTAAACAGGGGCAGAAAAATTGGGCCTTAGGCACTGGTGCTGGTGCCATCACACTGCAACCTCTGCCATATACTCTAGTTTTATTGCAGGAATTAGCCCTGCTGCAAAGCATTGCATCAAAAATTGTACTTAAACGCCCCTGTTAAACAGGGGCAGAAAAATTGGGCTGCTGGCACCACCCAGAACCAAAAATGTTCTTCCAACATATCAGCGGAGGAGGAAGAGGATAGACAATCAACATAACAGGACAGTCACTCAGCATCAGCATAGGCAGTCTTGAAGGGATGTGATATTTCAAAAAAAATTATTCGGTTACATCAGCTTCAGGTGCTTGGTAGCTGTGGGTGATCCAAGACTGATTCATCTTGATGAAGGTCAGTCGATCAACTGATTCGGTGGACAGGCGCACCCTGTGATCGGTAACAAAGCCACCAGCAGCACTGAAGGTGCGTTCCGAAAGAACGCTGGATGCAGGACAGGCCAGTAGCTCAATTGCATACTGTGCAAGCTCTGGCCAGTGATCCATCCTCAAGACCCAGTAAGCCAGAGGATTTTCGGTGGGAAAGGTGTCCAAGTCTGACCTTGCCCCTAGGTATTCCTGCACCATGTAAATTAGACGCTGGCGATGGGTGCTGGAACCAATCATACCTTGGGGCTTCAGACAAAAATTGTCTGAAAGCATCAGTCAGACGGCCACCTTCTCCACCGCTCCTTCTGACTGATGCCTCAGCAACATGTTTTCCAGGACCAGGAGTTTGTGACCTCCCAGTCTCTGGGAACGCGTTGCACAGAGCTTTCTGCAAGGCCTCCCGGAGATGTCTCATCCTCTGCTCCCTCTGCGATGGCAAGATAAGGTCGGCAACCTTACCCTTGTACCGTGGATCAAGGAGAGTGGCCAGCCAGTAATGGTCCCTCTCCTTGATCCGAAGAATACGAGGATCCTTCCGCAGGCTTTGCAGGATCAGGGAGGCCATGCAGCGTAGGTTAGCTGAGGCATTCGGTCCGGAGTCCTCTGGGTCACTAAGGACAACATGATCCGCAGCTACCTCCTCCCAGCCACGTACAAGTCCACGTGTTTCTTGGGACTGTAAATCATCCCTATAAGACTGCTGCTGCTGATGCTGAGTGCCAGCCTCCACCTCCATGCTGACACAATCATCCTCCTCCTCCTCTTCCTCCTCCTCACCCTCTTCCTGTGTGATGGGTGGCACAGCAGGAACACTGTCTGGATAAAGGGGGCCTTGAGAGGCAAGGAAGTCCTCCTCTTCCTGCCTCTGTTCTGCCTCAAGTGCCCTGTCCATTATTCCACGCAGCGTATGCTCCAAGAGGTGGACAAGAGGTACAGTGTCACTGATGCATGCACTGTCACTGCTCACCATCCTTGTGGCCTCCTCAAACGGTGACAGGACAGTGCATGCATCCCTGATCATGCCCCACTGGCGTGGTGAGAAAAAACCAAGCTCCCCTGACCCTGTCCTGGTGCCGTAGTCGCACAGGTACTCATTGATGGCCCTCTGCTGCGTGTGCAGCCGCTGCAGCATGGCCAATGTTGAGTTCCATCTGGTGGGCATGTCACATATAAGGCGGTTCTTGGGCAGGTTCAACTCCTTTTGGAGCTCAGCCAGCCGAGCACAGGCATTAAATGATCGGCGGAAATGCGCACAGACTTTCCTGGCCTGCTTCAGGACATCATGTAAGCCGGGGTACCTGCCCAAGAACCGCTGCACCACCAGGTTAAGGACGTGAGCTACACAGGGCACATGGGTCAGTTGTCCCTGTCGGAGGGCGGAGAGGAGGTTGGTGCCATTGTCGCAAACCACCATTCCTGGCTTAAGCTGGCGTGGCGTCAACCACCTCTCGGCCTGCCCCTGCAGAGCTGACAAAACATCCACCCCAGTGTGGCTCCTGTCCCCCAAACAAACCAGCGCAAGCACGGCATGGCATAGTTTTGCCTGCGTACTTGCGTAGCCCCTGCAACGCCTACGGAGCACCGCTGGTTCTGAGGACAGAGCACTGGAAGAGGCCATGGAGGAAGAAGAAGAGGAGGGGGTGGAGGAGAGAGGTGTGTCACAACCAATAGTAGCATTTTGGAGGCGTGGTGGCGGAACAACCTCCAACACTACTGCACCTTGTCCTGCATCCTTCCCAGCAGCCAGAAGAGTGACCCAATGGGCCGTGAAAGACAGGTAACGTCCCTGTCCATGCCTGCTGGACCATGCCTGCTGGACCATGAGTCCAGCGAGGCAAGGACATTGCCTTCCACATGCCGGTAGAGAGCCGGAATCGCCTTCCGTGAGAAAAAGTGGCGTTTGGGGACCTGCCACTGAGGAACCGCACATTGTACAAACTCACGGAAGGGGGCCGAGTCTACCAACTGAAAAGGCAGCAGTTGAAGTGCTAGCAATTTAGCCAAGCTAGCATTCAACCGCTGGGCATGTGGATGGCTGGGAGTAAACTTCTTCCGCCGGTCCAGCAGCTGGGGCAGGGACATTTGCCTGCTATAATCGGATGTGGATGTACCACTAGCAGAGTTCCCGGAAGCACTTGGCTGTGACACACCTAATTCTACACCTTCATTCCTCTCAGAGCAGGTTTCAGAGAGGACTGAAGGTCTAGTGGGGTTGGAGATGCCAGCTGATGAGGGGCAAGGAGAGGTCCGCTTTGTTCTTTGGTGTGGGTCTTTGAGGTACGCTTGCCAACGAGCTGCATGGCAGGTCGACATATGTCTGGTCAAGCATGTGGTGCCCAAGCGGCTGATGTTTTGGCCACGTGAGATACGCTTGAGACATATGTTGCAAATAGCAGCGGTGCGATCTGATGCACTCGTCTCAAAAAAGGCCCACACCAAAGAACTTTTAGAATAACGCGCAGAGGAAGCGCTCTGCGCAGGCGGAGCTCTGCGGTGTGATTCAGTCGGTGTGCTGCCCCTAAGCTGGCCCCCGGAGGGCATCCTGCCTCATTGGACATGTGCCTCCTCCTCCTCCTCCTCCTCCTCCCTCCTTCCAGGCACCCACGTGGAGTCAGTGCCCTCATCATCCCCTCCCTCATCATCGCTGTAGCAAACCTGGCAGTATGCTGCAGCTTGTGGAACATGACTGCCAGATTGCTGTCCTTCTTGAGCATCCCCTCTCTCTGCGCTCACGCTACTGCCTTCCTCTAGCTGAGTGTCATCATCAGAGCCCACCAAACACTGGGCATCCTCCTTTAGCATGTACCCAACACTGTGCTCAAAGAGTTCAGGAGACTCCTCAGGAGGACGTGGTGGGTCTAGGGAAGGAGTCACTGATAATGACATTGAGAGGAGGGAAGACGATGTGTTGGCAGCTGCTTTGCTACTACCCTGAGACTGGGTGAGAGAGGATGAGGAGGATGAAGAGGGCTTGGTCATCCACTCTACCAAGTCGTTGGCATGTTGCGGTTCATCATGTCCAGCTGCAGAAAAGAAGGACAAGCATGTCCCATGGCCACGTGCTGATGACAATGCACCGCGTCCACGACCAGCACTGTTGTCTCTAGACACAGAGCCTGCTTGCCCTCTTTTATCGGCTCGCGCCTGTCTGCCTCTCCTTGCTGGCCTTCCAGACATGGTAATGGCCTGAAGGGAGTTGGGTAAAACAGTAGTTGGGTAGTTTATATTGTGCTGGAGGCACACAACACCCACTAACTCCTGCAGATGCCTTTTTTATAGAACAGCAGAGATAAACGGGTATATACAGATGTATACTGTGCTGTGCTGGAAGCACACACAACTTCCAATAACTCCTGCAGATGGCAATTGGGCCCAAATAGAGAACAGCTATGTAGGTGGATTATAGCGGTATGTACTGGGTACAGAGCACACAGACAGCACGCACTATCTCCTGACACTACTGACTGCAAGCTCTATTATTAAAGCTAGATCACTAGCTATATAGGTGAGGTGAATATCACGGTGTATACTGCGGTCAGGGCACGCAGACAATAACCAGAAAACAGCAGAGTTAAAGGGGTATATACAGATGTATACTGTGCTGTGCTGGAAGCACACACAACTTCCAATAACTCCTGCAGATGACAATTGGGCCCAAATAGAGAACAGCTATGTAGGTGGTTTATAGCGGTATGTACTGGGTACAGAGCACGCAGACAGCACGCACTATCTCCTGACACTACTGACTGCAAGCTCTATTATTAAAGCTAGATCACTAGCTATATAGGTGAGGTGAATATCACGGTGTATACTGCGGTCAGGGCACGCAGACAATAACCAGAAAACAGCAGAGTTAAACGGGTATATACAGATGTATACTGTGCTGTGCTGGAAGCACACACAACTTCCAATAACTCCTGCAGATGGCAATTGGGCCCAAATAGAGAACAGCTATGTAGGTGGATTATAGCGGTATGTACTGGGTACAGAGCACGCAGACAGCACGCACTATCTCCTGACGCTACTGACTGCAAGCTCTATTATTAAAGCTAGATCACTAGCTATATAGGTGAGGTGAATATCACGGTGTATACTGCGGTCAGGGCACGCAGACAATAACCAGAAAACAGCAGAGTTAAAGGGGTATATACAGATGTATACTGTGCTGTGCTGGAAGCACACACAACTTCCAATAACTCCTGCAGATGACAATTGGGCCCAAATAGAGAACAGCTATGTAGGTGGTTTATAGCGGTATGTACTGGGTACAGAGCACGCAGACAGCACGCACTATCTCCTGACACTACTGACTGCAAGCTCTATTATTAAAGCTAGATCACTAGCTATATAGGTGAAGTGAATATAGTGGTGTATACTGCGGTCAGGGCACAGACAATAACCACTACACAAGAGCAAGATAGGAAATCAGCCAAAAACGATTGGTGTGTAACTGTGTTGAAGGTACACAGAACATCCACTGCTTCAGATGCCAACACACTACACGAGGCCGCCTCAAAGGATGCCTGTGGCCAATCATGGCTCTCCTCGCTGCTGGCGCTGCGATTGGCCAAGCATGCGGGGTCACAGTGCATGCTTGGCCAATCATGAGCCAGCAATGCACTGCGCCATCGCAGTGCATTGTGGTCCGCGCGCGCCATACGAATTTTGACCCGAACGGACCAAGAGTTCGGATTTCGCCGAACGCCCGAACAGCCAATGTTCGAGTCAAACGTACGTTCGACTCGAACACGAAGCTCATCCCTAGTCAGCAGGTTTACATGTGCAGTTTGTTTTACTCATGGGTTAATCCTGTTATGTTTTATAAGGCATGGTTTCAGCGCCGGAGCACAGAGACAGCACTTGCACCAGTTTGGGTGCTCACTGTCCGTTGCCCTGGGCTAAATGCCCACTCCTCTTGGGGCGCTGTGGGACCACATGCTTTCATGCCCTCGCCCTCACAGGGATGGGGTGCGCGGAGGTGTTGGGTCTCCAGTTTGCCCCAAACCTGCACATCAGAATTATGCGTGCACATACTTACTTTGCCTTCACTGTGTTTTTTTTTGTCCTGTTGATATACAATGTTAATGCATTTTCTTCTCTTCTTTTCATCCATCTTCTCTTTCATACTAACCATCCCCTTTCTGCATTCCTCCTCCTTTTTGATGTTCTGCCTCAGGTCAGTTCGCCTAAGATTTCTGCGTGTGAGCATCCCCTGTCGATCCCAATGGCCACAATGAATTTAGTGTCCCTCAACGTGCAGGGTTTATATGCTCCAGGTAAGAGACACAATTTATATAGGGAGTTGGGTCATTTGCGGGGAGATATTGTTTTCCTGCAGGAGACCCACCTCACACACACAACCTCAGTGAAACTTTTCTCCCAACAATTCCCTACATGGTACTATAGCTTATCTGATGTTCACATGGCAAAAGGTGTGGCCGTTGGGTTCCGTAGGGGTACCTTGTTCATGCTGGACTTCATGGTAAGTGACCCATTGGGCCGTTTTTTGTTCCTGAAAGACAGCCTGGGTAGTATGCCATGTACCTTGGCAACACTATATGCTCCCAACCGCGACCAAGCGAGTTTCATAGCTACCACTCTTAAAAAACTTCCCGATTTAGCTCATGGTTGTGTTCTTCTAGCTGGGGACTTTAATTCCCCACTATAACCCCTTCTAGACACATCGCTTTGCAGATCCTGTATCTCACGTAGGCATCTGGCGTTTATACGCAAACGCCTACATGAAGCCCAGTTGATGGATGTGTGGAGGATAATGCATCCTAGGACGAAAGACTACACCCACTATTCACATTTACATCACACCTACTCATGCATCGATTATTTTCTCATCATCATCACCTTTCCCTTCCCATAGACTCTGCTATTGAAACTTCTACTTTATCTGACCACACCCCGATTATGCTCAAACAAAATATCCCATCCATACCACATAAGGCAACTAACTGGAAACTTAATGATCAACTGATATTAGTGGACACTGATAAAAACATGATTAGCGACAAACTAAAACATTATTTTCAGGAAAACACCCACCCAGACATCTCACTGGGTACACTATGGGTGGCCCATAAGGCCTTAATTCATGGGAAATTCATAGAACTGGGCACCAGGAAAAAGAGGGAACAAACACACCAACAATTAGAACTTATCCGGGACATAAGTGCACTTCAACGGAAACACAAAGCTGGATTATCGCAGTCTGTGCTTCATGCTCTGCCCAAGAAGAGAGAGGAACTGAAGGCCCTCTTTCACTTGGAATAGAAACAGCAGTTCCGCATAGTAGCCCAATGATCACATGAATGGGGTTAAAAACCAGGCAGGCTTTTGGCCCGTTCTTTACAACTGAAAAAAACTGCAACCTTTATAGCTAGAATCAAGTCCCCACCCAACACCTTAGTACATGAAACCACCAAAATAGCTGAAGAATTCAGATCGTTTTATCAACCAACACTTCACACCAACACACATCAGATCAGGACTCTAGAACAAAGCTTATCCAAAACCTATACGAGACATTTCTGACCTAACACCAATAGAAGCTGCTTTTACAGATGACCAGCCGGTTGAGAAACCCCTCTCCTACTTTTATCAAGCGTTACGAACACTAGCTTTCACTGGTTATCCTAGTTTCATCCGCAGTTGCGAGAAGGACCTACACAAGGAGCTTACAGAGACTCAAAGATCTACAATCCTCCCTTTGTCTCGCTCATCATTGTTGTCCTGCAAATTGGCAAATGTTAACTAAAAACTTTTGACACTATGGCATTACACCCCAGAGGTGCTACATAAAACATTCCCATAAACAACACCACTCTGTTGGTGTGGATGTGGGGAGTGGGCATCGCATGCTGGATTAAAGAGTTTCAGGTTTTTGAGGTTCCTAATGACCCCTGGATAGTATTGCTTCATTGTACAGACAAACCAATAGGATCATATAAGAAATCTATAACACCACATTTACTAAATGCAGCTAAAGCTCTTATCCCGTCAATCAATAAAATCAACTACACCTACATTACGTCAATGGTTAATGGAAGTAGACCACATACTGTATACTACATGGAGGATCTAACATACTCCATTAGAAACAAAGCTGATCTAGCAAAGAAAATATGGTATGGTTCTGTTGGTTTGCCTTCAAATATACACCCACCTATGCAGAAATTATGGCTCCAGCTACCTAAAGTATTAATAATTAGAATGTTTGATACGAGGGATCTGGCTGAGGTGAACACCTCCCCCTCCAATTTTACTACCCTTTCCCCAATTTCCCTTCTTCTCCCTCTTGTCTTCCCCCACTCTCTTCTATTCTTGTTCTCTTCCTATAATGTATGTTAATGTAAATGACAGGATACGATACTGACGAGTTGTTAGGCCACAATGGAAGTGATAGAATGGTCTAAGTTAAGACAAATTAAAATACCTATATGTGATTCTTATGACCCTGAATGTTATACTGTTGCAAGGCCTACTAGCGGTTTCATGTAAAAGCATTTGTATTGTCTCTTGTGTTTAATCAAAATTTATTAAACAAAAAAATAAAAAAAAAGTGGTGGTAAAGTCCCCTTAAGGATTTTGAGGACCAGAACATTTCCTTTGTTTTGGAGATGTTAGTTTGGCATCAAATAATTATGCCTTTACAGTGTTTAAAGCATAGTTTGCGTCTTTTAAATATTTTACTATTATTATATATTAGCATTGTACTTTTATTCCATAACCCACCCATGTTAACACAAAGCATGGCCATACATTAAGATCTGCTTAAAGGACATTCATATTTTGTGTTGGGGTGCCAGTATGCATATTACTCTGCATCTCGATAAAGCACATTAACCATTGCCGTAATGCATCAGTTTGCATAGGCTTATATTCTTTAAAATAAACTTGTGTTTTGTCCATGCAGAGCAAAGCAATATTTTGTAGCACCCTGGGGTTTAGTCAGGGAGCTCCTCACAAATTGAATTGCCAAGAGTAGTCATCTTGGTCGAGTGATAGAGAGCTATTGATTTCTCCCTAAATTTGGCCTTGTTGCACATTTCTCTTCTACCAGTAGGTGGCTGGGAACTTGGTGGTACTAGATATGAGAAGGGCAACCCAAGGTCAGGTTATGGGTATATGGGGTATCTCAGCCAATGGGTAGGGGCTTTCTTGAATCCCTTGGCCTGCTGGGTGAACCTATATATTCGGGTGAGGGCAGGTTCTCGGTGTTCTTTGCCACCTGGATGGCTGTCTGGGTGGACATTTGTCATACGCCCTGGGCTGCGAAGATTGGGCCTATCCTGGGGGCATCTGGATGCCAGGCTGTGTGAGGGCCTATTTAGACATAAGAGTGCAGCACAGGGTTGGGACTGCGGCTTACAGTTCAACTGAAAGTGACGGTTCTGTCGGCCGGAGAACCTGTCAATGGTCAGAGGTAGAAGGGAAGCTGTCGCCAGAAAGGGACCAACCACCTTTACCAGGGACCACAGTGAGTAACTGAAGGAAGTACCGTAACCATATTCTCACCGAATGGGCACGGTGGAGAATCAGGAAACTTCAGGCCGTGATCAAGGGACCCAACCCGCAGAGGAGACACTTGCAGGGCAGCCTTGCGAGTCAAACCAGGGTCCTCACTGGTTAGCGGGGTGAAGCTTGAGAAGTAGCTGGAGTGCCAAGCTAGGGACCCAGCAGGGAAGTGTGGCTGACACTTGAGTGAGATATCACTGCCAATCTTGGAGGAGCTCAAGGGATTCAGAGTCAGTGAATCAGTGGGTCTAGTGAGAGACCGGGAGCTCAGTGTTGAAGAACTACAAGAGGCAGTTGTAGTGGAGGTGAAAGAACTGTTACGTTTGAGGTAGGAACTGTTAAAGGACTGCACGGCTTTCCCCCTTTTGAAGTCTCGGAGTCTGCCATTTGAATCTATAACTACTTAGGGGTGTTCTGGCCCTAACCCTCCCCCCCCCAAAAAAAAAAAAGAAGTCCCCACTAGCAGCATCAAGCAGAGCAGCAGACGAGCAAAGTAAATGTAAGTATATGTGTGGGAGGCAGTATTGGGACAGGTTCATCCAGTTCCCAGGGCAAGGATGTGGAAAAGTGCCCCCTTCCCCACTGTTAATGTGTGCCATAGAATGGGTTTACTGCGCTGTGTCCATTCCCTGCTCCCTTGGTCTGCTGTGCCCAGAGCAGCTGCCCCTACTGCCCAACCCTTGGTACGGTCCTGGTGGAAAGGTTGGGACAATAAAGCATACTTGTTAATTTTCCCTTGTTGACTTTTTCGGAGTAAAGACATTATTTGTGGTAACAGTGTCAAAGAACTTTTACACCAACAGGCATTATGTGTTACCGCTGACTTTTTAATTGCAAACAGTATACTACTTGCATAAATAAAGTTTTGTGTGTGCTAATGTGAAAACAGGAAACTAACCTACTACAAAATCCCGACCTGGAATACAGATTTCTCACATTCTGGTTATTTCTCAGCAGGATGGTTTACTGTTTAAAATTAAAATTTTGTCTGAGAACAGTATGACCGGTTACCAATAAGTTAATTTCTGGGAAAAGCCTTGAGTGTTCTCTTTTATCCATGATATTATGTTTGATGGAAAAATGGACACGCACAGCCACAATGTGCAGCATTATCTTTAGGCCCTAAAACCAAGTCGGCGCACAACGCGTCCCTGCCATTATGGCCAGAGAGAGCGTTGTGTCAACATCGGAAGAAGAAGAAGAGAAGAAGAAGCAGAATAAGCAGAAGGCGGCGACAGTGACAGAAGACCGGGCCAACGCTAGTAAAAGAGCTGGAAGAAGAAAGTGGAGGCCCGGCGAGAAGAACCGAAGAGCGGGACAAGACCCCCGAAGAGTGGGACAAGACACCCGAAGTCGGAAGAAGACCCCCGGACAGCGGCGGCGACAAAGGAGAAAGCCGGGCTCCTCCGCTAGTAAAAGAGCTTGTAAAAAGAGCAGAAGATAGCAGAGGAGTCCGGTGAGAAGACCCCCGAATACGGAAGTAGAGAAGACCCCCGGAGCTGTCTAATAAAGTATTTTAAAAACCTGTGTTGTGTTTTTTTTCTGTACACTTTTTTCCCCAGGTGAATGGGTAGGGGTACATTGTACCCCATACTCATTCACATAGGGTAGGGGGCCGGAATCTGGGGGCCCCCTTATTAAAGGGAGCTCCCGGATTCTGATAAGCCCCCTGCCCGCAGACCCCGACAACCAACGGCCAGGGTTGTCGGGAAGAGGCCCTTGTCCTCATCAACATGGGGACAAGGTGCTTTGGGATGGGGGGGCCGCAGGGCCCCCCTTCCCCAAAGCACCCCCCCATGTTGAGGGCATGAGGCCTGGTACAGCTCAGGAGGGGGGGGGCGCTCACTCGGTTTTGCTCCAGAATATCCCTGTATTTAGCACCACCCATCTTTCCCTCAACCCTTACCAGTTTCCCAGTTTCGACTGCTGAAAAACATCCCCACAGCATGATGCTGCCACCACCATGTTTTACTGTGGGGATGGTGTTCTTTGGGTGATTTGCTGTGTTGGGCTTGCGCCAGACATAGCGTTTTCTTTGATGGCCAAAAAGTTCAATTTTAGTCTCATCAGACCAGAGCACCTTCCTCCATACATTTTGGGAGTCTTCCACATGCCTTTTCGCAAACTCAAAACGTGCCATTTTATTTTTTGCTGAAAGTAATGGCTTTCTTCTGGCACTCTGCCATAAAGCCCAACTCCATAGAGTGTATGGCTTATTGTCGTCTTATGTACAGATACTCCAGTCTCTGCTGTGGAACTCTGCAGCTCCTCCAGGGTTACCTTAGGTATCTGTGCTGCCTCTCTGATTAATGCCCTCCTTGCCCAGTCCATGAGTTTTGGTGTGCAGCCGTCTCTTGGCAGGTTTGCTGTTGCGCCATGTTCTTTCCATTTGGTTATGATAGATTTGATGGTGTTCCTAGGGATCATCAAAGATTTGGATATTTTTTTATAACCTAACCCTGACTTGTACTTCTCAACAACATTGTCCCTTACTTTTTGGAGAGTTTCTTGGCCTTCGTGGCAGTGTTTGGTTAGTGGTGCCTCTTGCTTAGATTTTGCAGCCTCTAGGGCCTTTCAGAAAAGGTGTGTATATGTAATGACAGATCATGCGACACTTAGATTGCACACAAGTGGACATCATTTCACTAATTTATGTGACTTCAGGGTCACAAGAGTATCCTGCTGAACTGGAGGTGTTTGCATTTATTTTAGGGTCATCCACAATGGTGAGATTGCAGTCAGGCCCTGAATGCTTTCACACCCCACTAAAAGGTGCTCACCCATCATTTCAGTCTAAATAAGTTGTCTGCTCCCCCACGTTTAAACCATAAACACCTTAATAGTGATACACTATCAATCCATCAGCAGCTGCATCTTAATCTCTTGCTAATATGACACTTAAAGTGGAGTTCCACCCAAAAGTGGAACTTCCGCTTTAAGCACTCCTTGCCACCTTACATGCCCCATTTGGCATGAAGATTTTTTTGAGGGGAAGTGGGTACCTAGTTGTGATAGGTACTTCTTGTCCCACATTCTGCTTCCAACCCCTCGCAAGCTATCACAGCCGGGTGCCCACACTTGCAATGACAGCGCCGTGGAGAGGAGGGGTAGAGGAGCAAGGCTTTGGGCGGCCACATCGCTAGACTGTGGGACACGTGAGTGTCTGTTTATTAAAAGTCATCATCTATACTTTTTGTAGCTACTGACTTTTAATAAACTTACAAACAAGTGGAACTCTGCTTTAAGTATCTACTGTATAGCATATAAATTAGCTCAGGATGGGATTTTTATTTTTGGGTGTTAATCTATATGCCTGAAAAAAAGTCTATGTCACATTTTGTCATTTTGTTCTAGGCTTTCTCAAGGTCAATTTGCAAACTATTAAAAAAAAAGGCATGTGTAGCTAGGCACTGCCATGGGAGACTTGTGCCAATGCAACATTTAAAAAAAATCCATTTAACAGAAAGCATGTCTTTAAAAAAAGGCAACATTAAACATACACTATTTCTTTAAATAACATGCTTGGGGGATGCCTTAACCACCTTAAGTCTGCACACTTTCACCCCCTTCCAGTCAGGGCAATTTTTCATATTTCAGTACTGTCATGCTTTGAATTTGAGCTTTTTATTTAATATTTCTATTATATATATATATATATATAAAACATAACATTTTTTCCCAGTTTCTGTTTTAAAATTTAGCAAATAAATACTTGTAGCACTCTGGTGTTTAGGCAGGGTTGCTAACAAATTTAGTTTGCCAGGTAGTAATTGTCCTGGATACTTGTTAGACGATCAACTGATTCCTCTGTAATTCTGACATTTCTGCGCCTTTTCTCTTCTGTCACTAACTGGCACTGTGGCTGGTGACATTAGGTTGAATGGGGCTTAGCAAAGTCAGATTATGGATGGATATGCATCTCAGCCAATTGGCAGGGGTTTCTTTTGTCCCTTGGCCCGCTGGGAGAGCCTATTTATTTGGGTGGAGTCAGGTGACCGGAGTTCTGTGCCACCTGGATGGCTGTCTAAGTGGACGTGTGTTATGTAGCCCCTGGGCTGCTAGGCCGGAAAACAGAGGCACTGCATTTTTTACAGCACTGCATTTTTTACCTGAAAATTGCGCAGTCATGCAACGCTTTGCTCAATTAAAATTTATGTAAGTTTTCCTCACAAATAGAGCTTTCTTTTAATGGTAATTGATCACCACTGCATTTTTTACATTCTGCTATAAAACATATCCAATAAAAAAAAATCTAATTTCCTCTTAATTTTAGGCCAATATTTATTCTGCTACATATTTTTGGTAGAAAATCCCAATAAGCAGATATTGAGTTGTTTGCGCAAAGGTTATAGCATCTCCAAACTATAGTATATATACTAGAATTTTTATTTATTTATTTTTATACTAGTAATAACTGTGATTAGTGACTTATAGCAGGACTGCGAAATTGCAGAGAACAATTGGACATTAACTGACACTTTTGAAACTTTGCAGGAACCAGTGACACTAATACAGTGATCAATGCTAAAAATATGTAAAAATCATTGTACTAATGACACTGGATGGGAAGGGGTTAAACAACTAGGGAAATCAATTGATTAACTGAGAAGACATCACTAAGGGAGAAAGGGAGGAGGTGGAATCCTTATGGGTAGAGCTCCAAAGGGATGAAGCTAGGGGGGAAATAATACTGGGAGTATGCTATATGCCCCCTAACCTGGGGGAGGAGGAAGGGAAGACTGATCTCCTATCACAATTTGGATTAGCAGCAAGGATGGGAAGTGTTATCATAATGGGGGATTTTAACCATCCAGACATAGACTGGGCGGAGGGAACCATCTAAGGCTTCTAAGGTTCCTAAATGTCTTGCAGGACAATTTTATGGGTCAGATGGTAGATGCACCAACTAGAAATAAAGCGTTACTGGATCTACTGATTACCATCAATACAGACCTGATCACGGATGTGGAAATAGTTAACAGTGATCACAGGTCAATTGGCTTCATTATAAATCACACCCATAGGAAACATAAGGAGAATACAAAGACACTGAATTTCAAAAGAGCCAACCTCCCTAAACTACGAACCTTACTAGAAGGGATAAATTGGGATGGTATCTTAGGAACAAAGAACACGGTGGAGAGATGGGTTTGCTTTAACCACATCAATACTGGGCCTATTTTGGCACTCCTCTCCTACACGTAAAAATCATAATTTGTTTGCTAGAAAATTACTTAGAACCCAAAAACATTATATATTTTTTTTTAGCAGACACCCTAGGGAATAAAATGGTGGTCATTGCAACTTTTTATCTCACACAGTATTTGCTCAACAATTTTTCAAACGCATTTTTTGGGGAAAAAAAACAGTTCATGATTTAAAAAAATAACAAAACAGTAACGTTAGCCCAATTTTTTTGTATAATGTGAAAGATGATGTTACGCCGAGTAAATAGATACTTAACATGTCACGCTTTAAAATTGCGCACACTCATGGAATGACGCCAAACTTCAGTACTTAAAAATCTCCATAGGCGACGCTTTACATTTTTTTACAGGTTACATATTGAGAGTTACAGAGGAGGTCTGGAGGTCTGGCGTTTACATATGTGGGCGGGACTAACGTGTGCGTTTGCTTCTGAGCACGAGCTACTGGGGACAGGGGCATTTTAAAAAACACATTTTTATTTAATTTTTTTATTTTACTTTATTTTTTTTTATTTTTACTTTATTTTTACAACTTTTTTTTTATCACTTTTATTCCTATTACAAGGAATGTAAACATCCCTTGTAATAGGAATCTATGTGACAGGTCCTCTTTATGGAGAGATATGGGGTCTGTAAGATCCCACATCTCTCCTCCAGGTTGGAAAGCATGAGATTGTGAAAAAAATTTCACCGATCCCATGCTGACAGCCGCGATCGCGGCTTTGTTTACTTTCGGGAACCCGGGCGTGATGTCATAACATCACGCCTAGGCCTCTGACGGTCATAGAGATGACTGGTGACCATCTGGTCACCGGAAATCTCTATTGTCATCATCCAACACCGGACAAATCTTTCTCCGGGTCTCCGATGGCACAGGAGAGCCCGGAGAAGTACCGGATAGCGGCGGGAGGGATGTCCCCTCCCGTCGCCTGTAAGAATGATCAAGCGGTGGAACTGCCGCTATGATCATTCTTATGGTGCACAGAATCGTCGGCTGAAAAAAAGGATATCTGAATGATGCCAGTGGCTGCTAGAATCATTCAGATATTCCCCCTGAAAGTCCAGGACGTCATATGACGTGTATTTGGGCGGGAAGTGGTTAAGAGTATATTAAATAAGGGCATTAGCCAATGCATCCCATTGGGTAATACATTTAAAAGAACAAACAAAAGTCCTGGATGGCTTAGCTCCAATGTAAAAATGCATATAATAGCAAAGTGGAAGGCCTTCAAAAAATACAAGGTTGAGAGATCATCATCAGCATTCACACTTTATAAAGAATGCAACAAGAAATGTAAGGGTGCAATAAGGATGGCTAAGATAGAACATGAAAGACACATAGCGGAGGAGAGTAAAAAAAAAATCCCAAGAAATTCTTTAAGTATGTAAACAGTAAAAAAGAGACTTGGGAAACTTAACATTAATAAATCACCGGGACCAGATGGCTTGCATCTGAGGGTACTTGGCGAACTCAGTCAAGTATTTGCCAAACTATTGTTTCTAATTTTTACTGACAGTCTACTGACTGGAATGGTACCAGTTGATTGGAGAAAAGCCAATGTAGCACCGATATTTAAAAAGGGCCCAAAATACATCCCTGGGAATTACAGACCAGTTAGCCTAACATCAATATTATGTAAACTCTTGGAGGGGATGACAAGGGACTATATACAAGATTTTAGTAATGAGAACGGTATCATTAGCAGTAATCAGCATGGATTCATGAAGAATCATTCCTGCCAAACCAATCTATTAACCTACTATGAAGAAGGTAAGTTGCCATCTAGATAAAGGAAGGCCCGTAGATGTGGTGTATCTGGATTTTGCAAAAGCATGTGAAGCATTTGACACAGTTCCTCATAAACATTTACTGTACAAAATAAGGTTCACTGGCATGGACCATAGGGTAAGTACATGGATTGAAAACTGGCTACAAGGGCGAGTTCAGAGGGTGGTGATAAATGGGGAGTACTCAGAATGGTCAGGGCTGGGTAGTAGGGTCCCCCAGGGTTCTGTGCTGAGACAAATCCTGTTTAATTTGTTCATAAACGACCTGGATGATGGGGTAAACAGTTCAGTCTCTGTATTTGCGGACGATACTAAGCTAAGCAGGGTAATAACTTCTCTGCAGGATGTAGAAATCTTGCAAAAAGATCTGAACAAATTAATGGGGTGGGCAACTACATGGCAAATGAGGTTCAATGTAGAAAAATGTAAAATAGTGCATTTGGGTGGCAAAAATATGAATGCAATCTATACACTGGGGGCAGAACCTCTGTCCAGTTCTGGGTACCAGTCCTCAGGAAGGATGTACTGGAAATGGAGCGAGTACAAAGAAGGGCAACAAAGCTAATAAAGGGTCTGGATGATATTAGTTATGAGGAAAGGTTGCAAGCACTGAACTTATTCTGTCTGAAGAAGAGAGGCTTGAGAGGGGATATGATTTCAATATACAAATACCATACTGGTGACTAGGGATGAGCTCAGTGTTCGACTCGAACGCATGTTCAAGTCGAACATCGGGCATTCGTCTGTTCAGCGAATTCAGAACTTTGTGGACCGTTCGCATCATATTTGCGTTCCATGAACGGCCCACAATGCACTACGCCATCGCAGTGCATTCCTGGCTCATGATTGGCCAAGCATGCACTGTGACCCCGCATGCTTGGCCAATCACAGCGCCGGCAGCGAAGAGAGCCATAATTGGCCACAGGCAGGATGCCTGTGGCCAATTATAGCTCAGGGGGTTTGGTACACGCCCCACACTATATAAGCCTGCCAGTGCGGCGGCCTTGTGTAGTGTGTTCCGGCGTGCAGGGAAAGAGCTAGATAGGCAGGGACAGTGTGTTCTTTTCTCAGGCATCTTAAAGTTAAAGTGGTGTTGTGTGCCTCCAGCACAGTATACACCTGTATCTACCCTTTATTGCTGGTGTTCTCTAATACAGGCATCTGCAGGAGTTAGTGGGTGTTGTGTGCCTCCAGCACAGTATACACTTGTATCTACCCTTTATTGCTGGTGTTCTCTAATACAGGCATCTGCAGGAGTTAGTGGGTGTTGTGTGCCTCCAGCACAGCACAGTATACACCTGTATCTACCCTTTATTGCTGGTGTTCTTTAATACAGGCATCTGCAGGAGTTAAAGTGGGTGTTGTGTGCCTCCAACACAGTATACACCTGAAGATACCCCTTATTGCTGGTGTTGTCTGTTGCATATCTTGCATATTAGCCTTTAAAATTAACACTTTTGATTTTGAACATTCGAGTCTCATAGACTTTAATAGGGTGCGATTCTGGTGCGATCCGAATCGGGGGGGGGGGGGGTGTTCGGCTCATCCCTACTGGTAACCCCACAATAGGAATAAAACTTTTTCGCAGAGTTTAACAAGACTCGTGGCCACTCACTAAAATTAGAAGCAAAGAGGTTCAACCTTAAACTACATAGAGGGTTCTTTACTGTAAGAGCGGCAAGGATGTGGAATTCCCTTCCACAGGCGGTGGTCTCAGCAGGGGGCATTGATAGCTTCAAGAAACTATTAGATAAGCACCTGAACGACCGCAACATAAAGGGATATACAATGTAATACTGACTTTTAATCACGTACATAGGTTGGACTTGATGGACTTGTGTCTTTTTTCAACCTCACCTACTATGTATCTAACTGTATGCCTAACCAATGTTTTTGTTTAAACTGTGCTGCTTTTGCTAAGGGAAGCAATGGATTGTATTCCCTGCTTTGCAGGGACACAGGATCCATCAATGTCCACCAGTCAGAACTGAGCTCTGACTTGTTTATATAGACAGAGCTATGTCCTGTATCTCTGCCTGACAATCAGTGGGTGTTGGGAGACATCCACAGCCCAGCACCTGCAGATTGGCTCCTCCTGTGAGTAATTACAGCAGAAGCGGCCCAGAGGCATCAAGCATGCGCCCCCTAGGTGGAAGTGCAGAATCAAGTACTGTATATATACGTGATTCTGCACAGAACGGCCACCCTGTAGCAGTATATTTGCTATAGGGCGGTCCTTAGTTAACCACTTCAGGACCGCCGTATTGCCATTGTACGTCAGCACAATGGCACAGGCAGGCACAATCACGTAGATTTACGTGATTGCCTTCCAGCGGGTGGGGGGTCCGATCGGACCCCCTCCCGCTGTTTACGGCGGTCCGATTCGGTCCAGGAGCGCTCCGTGATGAGGGGATGGCCGTTGGTTTTCGGCCACCCCCTCTGGATCGCTCCTGGCCAATGAGAAGCTTCCTCCCCTGTGTATTGTTTACACAGGAAGGAGGAAGTGATGTCATTCTCCTCGGGGCGGTCTTTTTGACCGGACTACGAGGAGAAGACTAATAGTAAGTGTGCACCAACACTACACTGACATGTAGGTACACACAGGCACACAAACCCCCCCCCGATCCCCCCCCCGATCGCCCCCCGATCCCCCCCCGCCCCCCCTCCCCCCCCAGTCACAGTGTCACTGATTGCATTGATCATTTCTTTACTGATCAATGCATTCAGTGTCAGTTGTGACAGTAAAAACTGTCAGGACAGTTAGTGTTAGGTCCAGGGTAGCCCCCTATCACCCCCCAATAAAGATTTAACCCCCTGATTGCCCCTAGAGTTAACCCTTTCACCCCCTTTTGCCAGTGTCACTAAGCGATCATTTTTCTGATCGCTGCATGTGTCGCTAGGTAGCTAGTTATTTTTTTAGGTTCACCGCCAGGTTTTTATATCGCTAGGTACCCCGATATACTACCCAATAATGGTTTTAACCCCCTGATTGCCGCTAGTTAACCCTTTCACCCCCTTTTGCCAGTGTCACTAAGTGATCGTTTTTCTGATCGCTGCATTAGTGTCGCTACAGTCGCTAGGTAGCTAGTTATTTTTTTAGGTTCACCGCCAGGTTTTTATAGCGCTAGGTACCCCGATATACTACCCAATAATGGTTTTAACCCCCTGATTGCCGCTAGTTAACCCTTTCACCCCCTTTTGCCAGTGTCACTAAGCGATCATTTTTCTGATCGCTGCATGTGTCGCTAGGTAGCTAGTTATTTTTTTAGGTTCACCGCCAGGTTTTTATATCGCTAGGTACCCCGATATACTACCCAATAATGGTTTTAACCCCCTGATTGCCGCTAGTTAACCCTTTCACCCCCTTTTGCCAGTGTCACTAAGCGATCGTTTTTCTGATCGCTGCATTAGTGTCGCTACAGTCGCTAGGTAGCTAGTTATTTTTTTAGGTTCACCGCCAGGTTTTTATAGCGCTAGGTACCCCGATATACTACCCAATAATGGTTTTAACCCCCTGATTTCCGCTAGTTAACCCTTTCACCCCCTTTTGCCAGTGTCACTAAGCGATAATTTTTCTGAACGCTGCATCAGTGTCGCTAGTGTCGCTAGGTAGCTAGTTATTTTTTTAGGTTCACCGCCAGGTTTTTATAGCGCTAGGTACCCCGATATACTACCCAATAATGGTTTTAACCCCCTGATTGCTGCTAGTTAACCCTTTCACCCCCTTTCACCAGCGATCACAGTATAAGTGTCACTGGTGACGCTGGTTAGCCAGTTAGTTATTTAGGTTCCCCGTCAGGTTTTTATATAGCGCCAGGGACCCCCATATACTACCTAATAAAAATTTGAACCCCCTGATTGCCCCTAGTTAACCCTTTCACCACTGATCACCGTATAAGTGTTACGGGTGACTCTGGTTAGTTTGTTTTTTATATATAATCCGGAAGGCAGTGCTTGGTTTTTGGGGTCCCGTACGTGGCTAGGCTCCCAAAAAGTCCCCCACATGTGGTATCCCCGTACTCGGGAGAAGCAGCAGAATTTATTTTGGGGTGTAATTTGACTTCTGCCCATAGCATGTGTGAGCAATATATCATTTAGTGACAACTTTGTGCAAAAAAAAAAAAGTTTGTAATATTCCCGCAACTTTTGGCAAAATATAAAATATTCCATGGACTCAACATGCCTTTCAGTAAATAGCTTGGGGTGTCTACTTTCCAAAATGGGGTCATTTTGGGGGGTTTTGTGCTATTTTGGCATTTTATGGCCTTCGAAACTGTGATAGGTAGTGAGGAGTTAAATCAAAAATTTGCACCCTTAGAAATCCTGAAGGTGGTGATTGGTTTTCGGGGTGCCGTGCGCGACTAGACTCCCAAAAAGTCCCACACATGTGGTATCCCCATACTCGGGAGAAGTAGCGGAATATATTTTGGGGTGCAATTCCACATATAACCATGGCATGTGTGAGCAATATATCATTTATCTTTTTTTTTTTTTTTTTTTTTTCATTATTCAATCCCTTAGGACAAAAAAAATAAATATTCAATGGGCTCAACATACCCATCAGCAATTTCCTTGGGGTGTCTACTTTCCAAAATGGGGTCATTTGGGGGGGATTTGTACTGCCCTGCCATTTTAGCACCTCAAGAAATGAGATCGGCAGTCATAAATTAAAAGCTGTGTAAATTCCAGAAAATGTACTCTAGTTTGTAGACGCTATAACTTTTGCGCAAACCAAAAAATATACGCTTATTGACATTTTTTTTACTAAAGACATGTGGCTGAATAAATTTTGCCCTCAATGTATGACTAAAATTTAGTTTATTCCATTTTTCTTATAACAAAAAGAAGAAAATATCTTTTTTTTTCAAAATTTTCGCTCTTTTTCCATTTATATCGCAAAAAAAAAAAATCGCAGAGGCAATCAAATACCATCAAAAGAAAGCTCTATTTGTGGGAAGAAAAGGACACAAATTTCGTTTGGGTGCAATATTGCATGACCGCGCAATTACCAGTTAAAGCAGCGCAGTGCGAAATTGCAAAAAGACCTCTGGTCCTTAAGGTGTTTATTGGTCCGGAGCTGAAGTGGTTAAAATAAGCCAAACTAGTGTATATTATTGAATCTGTGTGAAAGTTATAAAGTCTAAAACAGGGGTCTTCAAACTACGGCCCTCCAGTTGTTCGGAAACTACAATTCCCATCATGCCTAGCCATGTCTGTGAATGTCAGAGTTTTACAATGCCTCATGGAATGTGTAGTTCTGCAACAGCTGGAGGGCCGTAGTTTGAGGATCCCTGGTCTAAAAACTATGATATATATTTGAAATCAATCAGTCCTGATGTACTGGCTGCCTATCTCATTTCTTGAGGCCCCAAAATGCCAGGGCAGTACAAATACCCCCCCCCCCCCCATTACCCTTTTTTTGAAAGTATAAAGTCCAAGGTATTTAGTAAAAGACATGGTGAGTTTTTTTAAAATTGTAATTTTTTTGGCATAATATTTTGGAAAATTAAGAAATTAAATCAAATTTCTTTTTTTCACAAGGTTGTCATTTTAACAAGTTATGTTTCACACACTGCATGGGCATACTTACTTTTACACTTCAAAACACATTCTGCTGTGGCTCCTGAGTATGGGGATACCACATGTGTGAAACTTCTTCACAACCCAGATGCATAGAGGGGCCCAAAATCCAAGGAACACCTTCAGGCTTCCTACGGCATAAATTACACATACAGTATAATTTCCTCACTACCTAATGCTTTTTTGGAGGCCCTGGAGCACCAAGACGGTAGAAACACTCACGAATGACCACATTTTGGAGAGTAGACACCTCAAGGTATTTTTAGGAGGCATAATGAGTCTTTTGAAGACTTCATTTTTTTTTGCTAAAAGTTTTTGGAATATGTGGAAAGAAAATGAAAATACATTTTTTTACACAACGTTAATTTAATTTAGAAGATGAGAAAGATAGTTCTCACACACACACAGCATGGCAATACTTAGAATTACACCCCAAAACACATTCTGCTACTCCTCCTGAGTATGGTTATACTACATGTGTGAGACTTTTTAAGTGTCTGCACTGATTATGTATCAGACATTGTATATTGTGTATCACACAAATCAACCAATTGTTTCAAAACCAATGTACTAGAATAGTCACCTCTATACAAGTAGGCAGGGAATATAACAACATGTAGCGTCACCTATAGCAGTCCCAGTTCCTATAAGCCAAGCAAGCCTAGCCTACTGGTATAAGGCTGCCCCCAAGAATGCCCTGTTTCCTGGCTAGGAAGTAGCTAGGAAGAACAAAAGAGTTCCTAATATGACTGATGTAGGCATATTAGGGGGCACTTTAACCACTGGCCCCATTTGGATGTACCCATGCATCCTCTGGTTTAAATGGGTTCTACCAGGGTCAAGGTTCCACTGCAATCATGATCCTGGTATCTTTTTATTTCTGTAGGCGATGCTAAATAAGCATATCAGCCATCAGTGGCGTCACTAGGTTTGGTGTCACCTGGTGCCGTAAAACATGGTGTCACCCCCCTATGTATCCTGCCAAGCGCCCTGCAGGCAGTGCACGGTCACGGGGCGCACCCCAAACCAGTCCCTGTAAATCAGTGGTCATCAACCCTGTCCTCAGGGCCCACTAACAGGCCAGGTTTTATGTATTACTTGGGGAGATGCAGACTAGAATACTGCAATCACTGAGCAGAAAATGATATCACCTGTGGATGTATTTCAGTTATCTTGCAAACCTGGCCTGTTAGTGGGCCCTGAGGACAGGGTTGATGACCACTGCTGTAAATGATAGTAGAGGGTGGTGTAGTGGCAGGTTAGGGTAGTATTAGGTGATATAGGGCAGGTTAGGGTGGTATAGGGCAGGTTAGGGTATTATAAGGCAGTTTGGGGTGGTATAGGGAAGGTTGGGGTGGTATAGGGCAGGTTGGGGTGGTATAGGGCAGTTTTGGGTGATATAGTGCAGGTTAGGGTGGTATAGGGCAGGTTGGGGTGGTATAGGGCAGGTTAGGGTGGTATAGGGCAGTTTAGGTTGATATAGGGTAGGTTAGGGTGGTATAGGGCCATTTGGGGTGATATAGGGCAGGTTAGGGTGGTATAGGGCAGTTTGGGGTGATATAGGGCAGGTTGGGGTAGTGTAGGGCAAGTTGGGGTGGTATAGGGCAGGTTAGGGTTGTATAGGGCAGTTTGAGGGGGTGGTATAGGGCAGGTTTGGGTAGTATAGGGCAGGTTGGGGTGGTATAGGACAGGTTAGTGAGATATAGGGCAGGTTGGGGTGGTATAGGACCAGTTGGGGTGGTATAGGGCAGGTTAGTGAGGTTTAGGGTAGTTTGGGGTGGTATAGGGCAGGCTAGGGTGGTATAGGGCAGTTTGAGGGAGTGGTATAGAGCAGGTTGGGGTAGTCTACGGCAGGTTGGGGTGGTATAGGACAGGTTAGTGATGTATAGGGCAGTTTGTGGTTGTATTGGGCAGGTTAGGGTGGTATAGGGCAGGTTAGTGAGGTTTAGGGTAGTTTGGGGTGGTATAGGGCAGGCTAGGGTGGTATAGGGCAGTTTGAGGGAGTGGTATAGAGCAGGTTGGGGTAGTCTAGGGCAGGTTGGGGTGGTATAGGACAGGTTAGTGATGTATAGGGCAGTTTGTGGTTGTATTGGGCAGGTTAGGGTGGTATAGGGCAGGTTAGTGAGGTATAGGGCAGGTTGGGGTGGTAAAGGGCAGGTTGGGGGAGATATAGTGCAGGTTAGGGTGGTATAGGGTAAGTTGGGATGGTATAGGGCAAGTAAGGGTTGTATAGGGCAGTTTGGGTTGATATAGGACAGGTTAGGGTGGTATAGGGCAGGTTGGGGTGGTAAAGGGCAGGTTGGGGTAGTATAGGGAAGGTTGGTGTGTTATAGGACAGATTGGGGTGGTATAGGGCAGGTTAGTGAGGTATGGGGTAGTATGGGGTGGTATAGGGCAGGCTGGGGTAGTATAGGGAAGGTTTGGGTATTATAGGGCAGTTTGGGATGGTACAGGGCAAGTTAGGGATCTATGCAGTGACAGTTTGCAGTACCTTATAACATAGCTGCACTGCAGCTCTGCAAGTGCATGCAATATAGTGCACTGTGTAGCGGTGGCCGAGGCGGCTCGTCAAATAGGTAAATTAGGTGATCGCCTTAGGCCTCGCACTCACAGGGGCCTCGTGACCATCTAATTTGCCTGACCCGTGGGTGTGAGAGGGAGGGAATATCTCCCAGTCAGTGTCTCCAAGCTAGTGGGGATTGGTCCCCACGTTGTGCCTCCTTACCATTTCAAAAAGTTGAAGATGCATCTGTAGACAATGTAATTAGAACTGCTCATGTTCAGGGAATAGAAGAAAAGTCCTGCAGTTGGCTTTAGATAAGTATATTGTGACACAAGAATGTGTTGATGTTAGAAATTCTATATATAGCCCTACAGAATAGACAGAGCACAGTCCACATGGGATTTGCTGCTTAACTGCAGACAGGAAACAGGAAATTTTATTCAGGGAAAAGACATAGAGTATATCATAGATGCAGCTACAAACTTATAAACATTGTCATCTAATGGCTGAAGATCATATCTCTCCTAAAAACTAACGTACAGTAGTTGTTGCACAAAATACAATTCTGTATTCCTACACCCCCACTCAACAACTCTTCTTATATTAGTCCCATTTCGGATCTCAGTTCTATAAATCTGTTTCTTGTAAGCAGTTTTGTCAAAGCATTTGATCCACTTTTGTTTCTTGGTTGGGAGTCTTTGCATCTCATCCCATGATTCTGGCTCTGTTTTCAATGCTACTAGAGCAACATAGGACAGACATTTGGCTGGGGTGCCGTTATTGTTTCTGGCGGATTTCCCGATTAAAGCCTCTCATGGCTTGGTTTCTTCTTTTACAGCGTTTGGATTGTCTACATTAATTTCTCTTTCTGCGTCACTGTTGCTTAACTTCATGTGATACTGATGTGGAATTCCCCTCAGTTTGAAGTGTTTATGTTAGTTTTTAATGAAATTTGGAGCACATTGAAGTTTCATCGACAATTACACTTCTACTGATGGTTACCTTGTTTGCGTCTTTTAAAATATTGTATTCCTTTTGAGATTCACTGTACATCTTCCTTTGTGCAAGCATCCCATTTTGCATGTTTTTTCTTTTGAGATGTGCATATAGGCTTTGTTTTCAAATATGTATAGATGGTTCAAATTTGAGGCTTTTCCATTCCACAGTTCATATGAAGTTTTATTACTTGACCACTTCCATACAGGGCATTTATACATCTTCCTTACCAGACCAATTTTTAGCTTTCAGCGCTCTCACACTTTGAATGCCAGTTACTCAGTCATGCAACACTGTACCCAACAAACTTTTTATAATTTTTTTCATACAAATAGAGCTTTCTTTTGGTGGTATTTAATCACCACTGGGTTTTTTATTTTTTGTGACATAAGTGAAAAAAGAGCGAAAATTTAGAAAAAAAAACTCATTTTTTAGTTTCTATGATAACATTTTGCAAATAAGTCATTTTTGTTCATAAATTTGGGACAACATTTATACGGCTACATCTCTTTGGTAAACATAAACCAAATTAGTGGATATTATTTAGTCTCTTTGAAAGTCATAGAGTCTACAAGCTATGGTGCAAATCATTGAAATTTGATCACATCTGATCAGACCTGATGTACTGACAGCCTATCTCATTTCTGGAGGCTCTGAAATGTCAGGAAAGTACAAATACCCCCAAAATGACTCCTTTTTGAAAAATAGACAGTCCAAGGTATTTAGTAAGAGGCATGGTGAGTTTTTTGAAGTTGTAATTTTTTCACACAATTCTTGGGAAAAAGGAGAATGTTTTTTTCTGTTTTTTTACAAAATTGTCATAATAACAAGTTATTTCTCATACACAGCATATGCATACTTCCAATTACACCCCAAAATACATTCTGCAACTCTTCCCGAGTATGGCGATACCTCATGTGTGGGACTTTTACACAGGCTGGCCACACAGAGAGGTCCAACATGCAGGGAGCATCGTAAGGGGTTCTAGGAGCATAAACACCTCTAATTTCCTAACGACCTATTACATTTGTGAAGGCCCTGGAGCACCAGGACAATGTAATTACCCACAAAATTACCCCATTTTGGTAAGCAGACACCCCAACGTATATTCTATGAGGCATAATGAGTCTTTTGAACAGTTAATTTTTTTCCACAAGTCTTCGGAAAACGTGGAAAGAAAATGAAAACATATTTTTTTTTACACAAAAGTGGTCAGTTTATAAGCTATTTCTAACTCAAAGCATGTACATAGCAAAAATGACACCCCAAAATACATTCTGCTACTCATCCTGAGTATGGTGATACCACATGTGTGTGATTTTTACACAGCATGTCCACATACAGAGCCCCAACATGCAGGGAGCGCCATAAGGTGTTCTAGGAGCATAAATGACACCTCTAATTTGAGCACCAGGACAATGGAATTACCCATGAAATGACCCCATTTTGGAAAACAAACACCCCAAAGTATATTCTATGAAGCATTTTGAGTCTTTTGAACAGTTAATTTTTTTACACAAGTCTTCAGAAAATGTGGAAAGAAACTTAAAATCTTTTTTTTTTACACAAAGTTGTCCATTTATAAGATATTTCTTTTTTTTTAATACGAACTTTTATTGAGACATAAAGAGAAAAAATAGGCACATACAATGAGCGACTGAGTGCTCCAGAATACTAGCATCAAAGTACAGTACACAGAGTAACAACAATACATTGCTTGTGGTAATGGAATAGCAGGCGTTCAAGTACAGAACAGAATAATGGTTGATAAATACCTGCCACCCAACACAATAGTCATTGTTCATGGGGGTACAGAGAGCAAGGCCTCAAACAGAGATAAAGTATCCCCCACTATACCAAGCACTGGAGTAGTGACTGTAACATCGAATAACAACAAGTATGGAAATGCCAAAGAAAACCAAAGAAAAACAGGAATCATAGCACAAAACAATAACTAAAACTGAAATAATAAAATAAATGCTCAAAAAGGGTACGGAACTACAAGATCCTCAACCTAGGTCAGAACCCCGTTTGGGGGCGAGCAGACTCCCAGATAGTCCCAGCCCGAAGGCATAGGGTCTCAGGGGGACCAAGACTTCCATTTAAGGTCGTATACCGGCATGGTGTCCAAAATTGTATGGGAAATCCTCTCCATTAACTGTATTGCAGCCATCCTCTTGAGCACCCGTTCCCATGCAACCGTAGGCGAACGCCAGAATAAGGCAATCGACCAGTGTACTGCACTAAAGAGAGTATGGGAGAGCTTTTGCTCCGGGGGGGTAGAACCGGGGATATCAGCAAAAAAGAGGCACATTGGGAAGGTAAGCGTGACAGGGGTGCCAATGATACCCGACACTCTGTCCTGCACTTTCTGCCAGAGGGTTCTGAGAGCTGGGCAGCTCCAAAAAATATGGAGATGAGTGCCTGAATCAGGGCAACCCCGAAAACAAGATCCAGAAACGGTGGGGAAGAAGGTATGCAGCTTCGCAGGGGTGTAATACCACCTGGTATGGAGCTTCAACACCGTTTCCTTCACCGCCTCGGACCTGGTACACTTATGCATGTTAGAAATTCTGCGAGACCACTCCTCCGAGGAGACTACCTCTCCCGTCTCCAGTTCCCATTTAGGTATGGCCGCAGATTTCTCCGAAAGGCCCACATCCGTAAGGGATAAGTATATGATGGAAATACCGCCCCTATCTCTAGATTCTGGGCCACATAGTCTCTCAAATAAAGTGTCCGCCCCCCAGGTGGCCCTCTGGAAATAAGTGTTATAAAAATGTCTAATTTGCAAGTAGCGAAAAAATTCCGAGTTAGGTAGGGCATGAGAGGACCGGAGGGATCCGAAAGACCGAAAGGTCCCCCTGACATGCAGGGAACCATAGGTGATCAGATCCCCCCTAGTCCATAATGCAAAACCAGTATGATCCTGGAGGGCCGCAGGGAACTCAGGGTTCCCGATAAATGAGGCCAGTTTTGGGTTAGGGGGACGAAGTGAGAATTTCCCACTGTACAGGGACCATAGGCGAAGTGACTGACTCACAACTGTATTCAGGGCTGAGAGCTCTTTAATGTGTAAGGATTTGTTCCAGAGAAGACCGGGGAGGTAATAGGGGATCACCGAGGCGCGCTCAAAGCGCAACCAGGGCACTGATCTCGGGGAATAGTGCCATTGGGCAAGCTGGAGAAATCTGGCTGAAAGGTAGTACAACCAGATGTTCGGTAAACCCAGGCCTCCCCTGTCTCTACTCCTGTATAACATATGCTTGCCCAAACGAGGCTTTTTGTTGTGCCAGACAAACTTATTAATATCACTTTGTAAAGATTCCAGGGTGAGACGGGAAATATAGTTGGGTAGGGATCTAAATAAAAATAACAGTTTAGGGAGGATCGACATCTTAACCGCCTGAACCCTGCCCAAAAATGAAATATGGTAAGAGTCCCAGGTGTGTAACAGTTGTCTAACTCGGGAAAACATAGCCGGGTAATTAGCAAGGTATATTTTATGGCTAGAAGCCGCTAGCTTAATCCCCAGATAGGAGAAGGTCTGGCAATCCATAGGAAAGCCAAAGTTCGCTTGAATCTGAGCTGCTATCTGTTGGGGAAAATTAATTGGCAGAGCTGAACATTTCGTGAGGTTAACACCCAGACCAGACAGACCCCGGAAATCATGCAGGACTGAAACCAAGTTAGGTATGGAGACCATGGGGTCCGTCAAAAACAGGAGCACATCGTCCGCATACATGCTCAACTTAAATTCCTGATCGCCCTTAACATAGCCCCTAATATCAGGGTTGAGGTTGATCGCCCGAGCCAGAGGTTCTATGGCGAGGGCGAACAACAAGGGCGATAACGGGCACCCCTGCCTGGTTCCACGACCCAGTGTAAAATAGTCTGAGTTGCAGCCTGGCAGCTTGATTCGGGTGCGGGGGTGGTGGTAAAGTGCCCTAAAGCCATGAACAAAGGCTCCGGAAAAACCAAACCTCCCTAAAGCCAGTTCTAGATAGGACCACAACACACTATCGAACGCCTTGTGGATATCAAGGCCCAACAGTAAAACCCTACGGGAAAATAGATCAGCATCCTGAATGACATTAGAGGCAAGCCTGATATTATCCGTGATCTGTCTGGTCGGTATAAAACCCGTTTGGTCAGGGGAGACTAGAGAGGTGATTATCTTAGAGAGCCTGTCGGCCAAAATGCGCCCAAAAATCTTGAGGTCGGTGTTGATAACCGAAATCGGCCTATAATTCTGTGGAAGAGTGTGGTCCCTGTTCGGCTTGGGGATCAGAGACATATTCGCTAAGAGCATGTCATCCGGGAAGGTATTACCCTTAAGGATATGATCGAACATGGCCCTGAGGTACGGTGTCAGGGAGTCCTGAAATTTTTTATAGTACTGGGCCGAGAATCCATCCGGCCCGGGGGTTTTGGAGGGTTTAAGGGATTTGATAACTTTAGAAATTTCCTGATCAGAGCACGGGGCATTCAATGTTTGAATCTGGTCCGTAGTCAATCTAGGGAGCGGTATCTCCTCCAGCCAAGCCTCGAGGGCCTGGTCCGGGGGGGAGGCCGGGGGGGAGAGAAGGTCCGCGTAAAACTTGGAAAAAATTTTAAGGATCTCAGCGGGGTGGGAAACTGCAGTGCCTTGAGCGTTTCTTAATCTGTATGTATGCGGTGCTTGAATAGATTGGTTCAACTTTCTAGCAAACATAGCTGAGGCCGAGCTGCTGTGTAACAAAAACTTGGCCTTAGACCAGCGTAAAGATTTCTCAGTTCTGTCAGACAAGATTCTGTCAAGTTCTAGTCTGTGCGAGTTGATTTGTAATAGGATGTTAGGGTCGTGATCTTGAGAATGTAAGTGATAAAGTCTGTCCAGTTCGATCGTGAGTCTGCGAATGTCTGCCAACCTTTGCCTATTCCTTTCTGCCGCTAACTGAATCAGGTGCCCCCTGACCACTACCTTATGTGCGGCCCACAGTATGGGGAGGGACACCTCATTCGTATCATTATGCGCAAAATACTCTGTAATATGGGAGGAAATCTGCGTTAACACGATTGGGTCGGAAAGAAGTGCCTCATTTAGTCTCCAACCCGCCACTGAGGGCTTAAGGCCCATGTGGGACAGGTCCAGGGAAACCATCTGATGGTCTGACCATGGGCAGGGGTGGATGGATGCAGCAGTGGAGTTTGCCAGGAGAATTGCAGAACAGAATAAATAATCCAGCCTGGAATAACTGTCATGAGGGTGAGAATAAAATGTATACTCCCTGGCCCCCATGTTATGGGCCCTCCAAGAGTCTGTCAAATTATGGGAGAGAAGCAATGCTTTTAAAGACTTCGAAAAGGCGTTAGCGGAGCCTCTGTCCCTACTACGGTCAAGCACTGAGTGAGCTACCAGGTTGAAATCACCCCCCACTATCATGTGGGGAGAAATATAACCATCCAGGACCCGGAAGAACGCTTTAAAAAAAGCTAGTTGTGAGTCATTGGGTGCATAAACATTTGCTAGGGTGACCTGTTTACCTTGTAAGGAACCCTGAAGGATGATAAATCTGCTCTCAGGGTCCTTATACACTCTATCCATGTTAAACAGAACCCCATTGCGTAAAAAAATAGCCACCCCTCGGGATCGGGATGCATAAGTGGAGTAATACCCACGAGAATAAGCCTTATCGAAAAATGAGGGGTGATTACCCGTAGAGAAATGTGTCTCCTGGAGGAGCAACACATCTGCCCGCAACTGTTTGTAGGCACTAAATGCTTTTTTACGTTTTTGAGGGGAGTTAAACCCCTTAACATTATGTGAGACTATCTTAATCCCCATTGATCATATTGAGGGAAAAGCAAAACCCAATAGAGTCTTTTAACTCCGATCCCGAGGGGGGGGGTGAAAAATAAACATAAACACATTGGACAGCCCAATAGGCCGCACTGCAGCGGAAGACAACTAGCGTATATAAATAAGTGTTTCCAGAGGATCTTAACCTTAGGTATTCTAATGATATAACAAAAAAGTGTCCCGTACCTGAAAATAAAAACAACCAAAAAAAACATAGTGAACATAGAAACCATTGGGGTCGGGAGGGGATAGACCATCCCGACATAAAGATAAACCATATCTGCCAGGTGAGTGACCTTCCTGAACAGTAGGACCTCATGGTCCAACACTCTCGGCCACCCGAGAGGAGACAGATGGCGGGAGGAGCAGGGGCTAACTTGCCTCCACTCACCCCAACCCTCAACTCTCCCGCGGGGACGCAAGAGCGGGGGGACAAACAAGCGCGGGACCAATATCCCAGCACAGCGGGGACTAGGTAGAGCCAAAGGTGCATCAAGAAAAGCGCAGTGGGCCAGAGGGGGGAAGGGTGTCAAAAGCACAGTGTTCTAAGAAGAAAACCCCCCCAGCTGGCCTCTACACCAGTCCACCAGTCCCATCAAATCCCAGGCCGGGGGAAAAAAAAGGAAAAAGAAAAGCAACCGGGCCAACGGGTTAAGTATCAAAATGCAAAAAAAAAAAACAAGACACGTCCTCACATGAGGTGGGCTCTGAGGTTTTGCCTTTGCCGCCTGCGGTCTCTGTTCGGGGAAGGAGTGGCCCATATGGCCGAAGGGCGAGGTGTAGAGGGCATCCTGGGCAGGTCCTCCTTCGCCATGAGTCCCAGCTTGACCAGGAGCTCCTTGCCCTCCTGAATGGTGGTAACAGAGTACGTGGTGCCGTTTTGGATAACCTGAAGTTTGAATGGAAATCCCCATCTGTACCGGATTCGTGCTTCCTGCAGGGGAGTCGTGATTTCTTTAAATTTACGCCTCTTGTCCAGGGTCGCCGGGGAAATGTCCGGGTAGATTTGGATCTTGACCCCCTCCAGGGTAATGTTGGGGGTGGCTCGAGAAGCCCTTAGGATCTCCTCCTTCACCAAATAATCCTTGAGACACAGGATAATGTCCCTTGGAGGTTTGTCTTCCGGGGGCTTGGGCCGCAAAGCTCTATGCAGTCTGTCACAGGTAAATGCAGAGATAGGAGAAGCAGGCAGTAGGGATTGAAACAGCTTCAGCACGGCAGGGGCTATGTCAGTTATGGCCTCCGGGACCCCCCTGAGCCTCAGGTTGTTACGTCTGTTTCTATTGTCAAGGTCCTCCAAGTGGCCCTGGAGCTGGGAGACAGACTCAGAGAGGGTTTCATGATCCCTGCGGAGGTCAGAGTATGCGAGCTGCAGCTCATCATGCTTTGTTTCCAGTAAGTCAGTTCTGCCTCCTAAAACAGCAAGCTCCTGTTGCAAAGTGCTGGTGGACTTATGGAGTTCGGTTTGAAACTTCTCCGCCAGTTTTGTATACATAGCTGTGAGGCTGTCATCCAAGTCCGCTTTGGTGAGTTGTAAAGAGTACTCACCATCCCTGATCGAATGTGCAGGGGAGGCTGCAGGGCTGCCTCTGAGCTCTGGCGTGCGTCCCAGGTCAGCGCCATCTTGAGAATTCCCCGCCATCTCCCGGGCCCTGAGGAGATAATTTGTGAGGGACCGCTGTGCTGGTTTCCCGCGACGGGACTTGGCGGACGGCATGCACCGATCTTTCCTCCGGGGGTGCAGGTACTTCAGGTGCTCAAACAGCGCGTTAAACGGCCCCGGGGAGTGAGATAGCGTCCCCGCTGTGACGGAGCTCCGCTCAAGTGCGACCTTCCAGGTTCGCGCCGCGCATGCGCCCCCCTTATAAGATATTTCTAACACATAGCATGTATATAGTAAAAATTACACCCCAAAACACATTCTGCTACTCCTCCTGAGTATTGCGATACCACATTTGTGAGACTTTTACGCAGCCTGGCTATATACAGAGGTCCAACATGGAAGTGGTACCTTCAGGCGTTCTAGGAGCATAAATGACACATCTCATTTCGTTCCTACCTATCACACTTTTTAAGGTCCTGGAGCACCAGGATAATGGAATTACCCACAAAATGACCCCGTTTTGGAAAGCAAACACTCTATGAGGCATGGGCTGCAAATAGGTACTCGGGTACTCTGACGGGCTGGTGACAGGTACTCTGCTACTCCGACGGACTGGTGACAGGTACTTTGTTACTCCGATGGGCTGGTGACAGGTACTCGGGTACTCCGACGGGCTGGTGACAGGTACTCGAGTACTCGATGGGCTGGTGACAGGTACTCGGGTGCTCTGACGGGCTGGTGACCGGTACTCGGGTACTCCGACGGGCTGGTGACAGGTACTTGGGTACTCCGACGGGCTGGTGACAGGCATTCGGGTACTCAGATGAACTGTGACAGGTACTCAGATAGACTGTGACAGGTACTCAGATGAACTGTGACAGGTACTCAGGTACTCAGATGGGCTGTGACAGGTACTCGGGTACTCAGATGGGCTGTGACAGGTACTTGGGTATTCAGATGGACTGTGACAGGTACTCAGGTACTCAGATGGGCTGTGACAGGTACTCGGGTACTCAGATGGGTTGTGTCAGGTACTCAGGTACTCGGGTACTCCGACGGGCTGGTGATAGGTACTCGGGTACTCTAACGGGCTGGTGACAGGTACTCGGGTACTGCAACGGGCTGGTGACAGGTACTTGGGTACTCCGACGGGCTGGTGACAGGCATTCGGGTACTCAGATGAACTGTGACAGGTACTCAGATAGACTGTGACAGGTACTCAGGTACTTAGATGAACTGTGACAGGTACTCAGGTACTCAGATGGACTGTGACAGGTACTCAGATGGACTGTGACAGGTACTCAGGTAATCGGGTACTCAGATGGGTTGTGACAGGTACTCAGGTACTCGGGTACTCAGATGGGCTGTGACAGGTACTCAGGTACTCGGGTACTCAGATGGGCTGTGACAGGTACTCGGGTACTCGGGTACTCAGATGGGCTGGCACAGGTACTCAGGTACTCAGATGGGCTGGGACAGGTACTCGGGTACTCAGATGGACTGTGACAGGTTCTCAGATGGACTGTGACAGGTACTCAGATGGGCTGTGACAGGTACTCAGGTACTCGGGTACTCAGATGGGTTGTGACAGGTACTCAGGTACTCGGGTACTCAGATGGGCTGTGACAGGTACTCAGGTACTCGTGTACTCAGATGGGCTGGTACAGGTACTCAGGTACTCGGGTACTCAGATGGGCTGACAGGTACTCAGGTACTTGGGTACTCAGATGGGCTGACAGGTACTCGGGTACTCAGATGGGCTGGGACAGGTACTCGGGTACTCAGATGGGCTGGGACAGGTACTCAGGTACTTAGATGGGCTGGGACAGGTACTCAGGTACTCAGATGGGCTGACAGGTACTCAGGTACTCAGATGGGCTGTGATGGGTGATGACAGGTACTTTGATGGGTGGTGACAGGTCCTCTTTATTGGGGGGTAATCAGTGTGATTGGTGTGTACACTAGGCGTTAACGAGATGTTACCGGGTTCTCCTCCTCACACACTGATCGTGTGTGAGGAGGAGAACCCGGTAACATCTCGTTACCGTGGTTTGTTTACATTCTGTGACCGCCTGTGATTGGACACAGCCGGTCCCGTGGTAAAGAGCCAATTTCATTGGCTCTTTACTGCGATCAGGGTTGGGCTGTGTCAGGGTGACAAGCTGCATCCCTGATCGGCGCTCTGCACGCGCCCTAGGCGCGTGCACGAGTGCTGTAACGGCACAGTACATGTGACCGGCTGTGATTGGACACGGCCAGTCACATGTATCGGGGGTGGATGGGGATGAAAATCCCACAGATTGGGGATGGGCTGTGTCTGAGGGACACACCTCCTCCACGATCGCCGCGCTGCGGGCCCCCAGGGGCCCAGTGGCAAAATACCGAGGCCGTCATATGACGTCCACCGAGGATGGGAGATCCCATCTGTGGATGTCATATGACTATGGCCGGGTATTGAAGTGGTTAGTTTTCCTGGTAGTCGATTTTGGAGATAGCATGCGGTTATTCCTACACCATTCACCTGATTTGGATGTAAATACCTTCAAATTAAAGCTGAAAGTCTGCAGTTAAAGCACATCTTGTTTGTTTCACTTCAAATCCCTTGTGGTGGTGTATAGAGCCAAAAAGATTAGAATTGTGTCGATGTCCCAAAATTTATGTACCTGACTGTAGGTCTGGACTTTGACTGGGCCATTCTAACACATGAATATGCTTTGATCTAAACCAGGGGTAGGCAACCTCTGCCCTCCAGTTGTGGTGAAACTACAAACCCCATCATGCCTCTGCCTCTAAGCCCTTGTACACACGGTCGGAGATTCCGACAACCAAATCCGTCTGATTTTGTCCGTCGGATTTTGTCCGAAACTGTTGCATACACACGGTCGGACAAAGTTGTCGGAAAATCCGACGTGATAGCGTTATTTCGTTACGACGGGACTACGTTCACGCTAGTAGCCAATAGCTTGGTGTAGGAATTTGATCTGAGCATGCGTGGCACTTTGTCCGATCGGAATTCTCTACACATGATCGGAGTATGTCCGATCGGAGCATTTTGTCCGAAAATTTTACCAACAAGTTGGAAAACTTGGTCCATCCGATACTCTGATGGAAACAGTCCGATGTAGACCACACACAGTCGGAATATCCGACAAAACAGTCCGATCGGACACATTCCGTCTGAATCTCCGACCGTGTGTACAAGGGCTTAGAGTCATGCCTGTGATTGTCAGAGTCTTGCAATGTTTCATAGGACTTGTAGTTTCACCACAGCTGGAGGGCCGAAGTTGCCTATCCCTGATATAAATCATTCCATTGTAGCTCTGGCTGTAGGTTTAAGGTCGTTGTACTGCTGGAAGGTGAACCCCTGTCCCAGTCTCAAGTCTTTTGCAGACCGTAACAGGTTTTCTTCTAAGATTGCCCTGTAGTTGCCTCCATCAATCTTCTCGTCAACTCTGACCAGCTTCCCTGTCCCTGCTGAAGAAAAGCATCCCCACAACATGATGCTGCCACCACCATGTTTCACGTTGGGGATGGTGTGTTCAGAGTGATGTGCAGTATTAGTTTTCTGCCACACATAACATTTTGCTTTTAGGCCAAAAAGTTACATTTTGGTCTCATCTGATCAGAGCACCTTCTTCCACATGTTTGTTGTGTACCCCACATGGCTTCTCGCAAACTGAAAAACTAGATTTTATATGGCTTTCTTTCAACAATGGCTTTCTTCTTGCCACTCTTCCATAAAGGTCAGATTTGTGGAGTGCACGACTAATAGTTGTCCTGTGGACAGATTCTCCCACCTGAGCTGTGGATCTCTGTAGAGCTACCATGGGTGTTTTGGCTGCTTCTCTGATTAATGCTGTCCTTTGCATTCCTGTCAGTTTAGGTGGACAGCCATGTCTTGCAGTTTGCAGTTGTGCCATAGTCTTTCCATTTTCAGATTATGGATTGAACAGTGCTCCGTGAGATGTTCAAAGCTTGGGATATTTTTTAGAACCTTACCCTGCTTTAAAATTCTTTACAACTTTATTCCTGACCTATCTGGTGTGTTCCTTGGCCTTCATGATGCTGTTTGTTCTCTGACGTTTTATAACAAACCTCCGAGGGCTTCACAGAACAGCTGTATTTATACTGAGATTAAATTACACACAGGTGGACTTAAACTTGATTTTAGTTTGGGGTATAGGAGTAAAGGGGCTAAATACGAATGCACATTATACTTATAGGTGTGACTGCAAAGATGCCTATGAAACTGTCACTTCTCATTATTATAAATGTGACAACAGTAATAATATAACAGACAGAATGCTGGCTTTCTTTATAAGCATGTATAAATAAAGTTTTGCTATTATCTAAAGTTTGGAAAAGTACTAGACATTTGTTTTTCCCATATATATAACACTATATATATTGTAAGTGCTTAACATTCCACACTAACTGTGTTGCCTAAATAGTCCAAAATCTTTCCCAGGCAGTTCTGTCAGTAAAATTACTCTGCAAGAAAAAAAAATGAAAATCCAGCCGCACACCAGACATCTGAAATCCATTAACTATAGAATTTAGGAATCCAAGGCGTTTTTGGTTGCAAAATATGTATTGTACCTAAGGCTTTTATGTTAAATCCAGAACGATTTCACTGATGTCAGTGTTAGATTTTTTTTTTCTTTTCCGTGCTTGTTCTCTGTGACTCACAGACCAGGATATTGAATAAAAAACATTATAAAAATATATTTCTTATATAGCATTCAAATATAAATTCATGTGGACATTGTATCTTATTTCTTATTCTGTAGACCCTGCCCCATGTTAAAACATTGCATTAAAGTAAATGTAGACCCAATTACTAAAATCTCATATAAGATTAATCAGGTTAATGTAATTTCAAAAGTTTTTTTCAGTTCAATCATTTTTATTTGACTTTCAAGATATAACAGAATGAGAACCAGACCACCCCCCCACATCATCCCTCGTTTTGGCTAAGAAAGGAAGCATCACAGAATGTCAGACATATTATGGTACCAAATAAAGCCAAAACAATATAAAATACAAACAACTGAATGGGAAGTCCAGTTAAAATACCTCAAAATGTACGTCAATAAATTCCTGAGAGTAGACTTCCTGACATGTGTGTAACCCAAAACAAAAAACGAGGGTAAGAGGCCCCAAGAAAAGAAAGAAGAAAACAAAGAGGAAGGCAAAAAAGGAGGGGGAGTAAAAGGGGTGGCTGGGTAACATGGACTTGGGACTGTCTGAAGCGTCAGTCATAAGAGGCTAATACTAGCCAGTAGTGATGGGCAGAACAGACCCCTGTTTGGTTTGCACCAGAACTTCCGAACACCGTGAAAGTTCAGATCCGAATAACGAACCCCATTAAAGTCAATGGGACCTGAACGTCAAAAATCAAAAGTGCCCATTTTGAAGGCTTATATGCAAGTAATTGGGCACACAATGATTATGGGGTTCTGCGTCCTGCCCTGGGGGACACTTATCAATAAAAAAAGTTTGTAAAAAACGTAATTTTTAAATGAGCAGTGATTTTTTGATTTTTAAAGTGAAAGCATAAAAATAAAAAAATCCTTCCAATATAGTGCCTGGGGGCCCCCTTAGTCTACCTGTAAAGTGGCAGATCTGTACCATGTCTAGAATCTGCTGCAGCAATAATTTCATTTATAAAGCCAAAAAAATAAAATTTTCACTGTAAGCTGCCTTTATTTTGCTCAGCAACAGCTGGGGAGCCAGTGTGTATGATGAGGCCACAATGTAGTGCACTGGGAACAAGATTACAGATTTTTTGGATACATTCTGGTGTCACTTTGACTTTGGATAGAAGTAACGGATGCATAAAAATTGGTCTTTGGGTGTTGTGGCTCCTTCCCACCGTAACCCTATAGAGGTAATGTTGTTGAAAGCAAGAATTGGCCTTGCTGTTAAAAATTGCAATGATATGCACCTGTCAAACAGGTTCAGAAAAATTGGTCTTTGGGTGTCAATTGAACCTATACCAAAAACATTCTTCCAGATGAAATTATTGAACACCCTCAAAGCTAGGCAGCCTTGAAGTCCTGCAGAGATTTCACATCTCAAAAAGACTTAATCAGTGACATTGGCATCAGGAGCTTCATAGCTGGTAATCCAGGACCGATTCATTTTTATAAAAGTCAAAAAGGTCCACGGAGTCTATGGACAGGCGCGTTCTATGATCAGTAATAAAACCTCCTGCAGCACTGAATGCCCATTCTGAAAGCACGCTGGATGCAGGGCAGCCCAACAACTCACTAGCATACTGGGCAAGTTCTGGCCAGTGGTCTATTCTTATGACCCAGTAAGTCAGTGGATCATCAGTTGGAAAGCTCTCCATCTCTGTTTTGGGCCTGAGGTAATTGTCCACCACATGATGCAGACGCTGTTGATGGAATGTGGAAGCTGACAGCCCTGGGTGGTGAGGACTAAAAAAATTACAAAATGCCTCACTTAGGCAGACTCCTTCTCCAACGCTCCTCTCTTGACCAACAAAAGACTCAAAACAACGTTTTCCACCGCACTGTAACCTACTGGAGTCAGGAAAAACTTTTGTTCAATAAAATCCTCTTTAACTTGTCCTCAAGAGATTTTATCTTCTGCATTCTCTGTGGGGACGGGATGAGTTCTGAGACCTTCCCCTTATAACAGTGGGCAAGGAGGGTTGCCAACCATTAATAATCCTTCTCCTTTATGCCACGTATTCTTGGGTCCTTTTGCAGGCTTTGAAGCATGAGGTTTCTCATATGCCTCAAATTTGCAGAGGCTTGAGAAGCAGACTCCTCTGGGTCACTTAAGATGACAGCATCTGGGAATTCTTCCTCCCAGCCACATACTACTCCCAAGGGTCCTGGGGTTGGAAAGAAAGCAAAGGAAGAGGCGCCTCTGGGTGTAGCGATAACATACACTTTAATTATAAAAACATATTTAATACAGGCATTTTGGATGTGATGTATGAGCATTCAGTCACTTTAAAAGCTGAGCATGAGGCGCTGTAGTCGCTAGCGGCCAGGAATTGGCACAGATGCCAGCCATGGAGCGCAGTTCAAAGCAGAATGAAGTCTGGAGCACAGGAGGAGAGAGATGACATCATGAGGTGGGTGCGACCGGTTTTGTGAGCTTACAGGCTGAGATCGCTTGACAGCCGTGCTCCTTCATCAAGCAAGTGGGACAGCTACAAAGACTGATATATATAGGCCATGCACAGGAGGAGGGGGAGGAGGCACTTAAAACCCAGGTGCAGAGGATTACAAATCTTAAACCGCGTACACACGGGCGGACTGTCTGTCCAACTTAGTCCGCCGAAACACATTTCAGCGGACAGTCCGCTCGTGTGTGGGCTTCAGCGGACTTTTTCAGCGTGCAGTCTGGCGGACTAAGTATTTCGGAATTTCCGTAATATTGTCCGTCCAACTTTGGTTTCAGCGGACAGTCCGCTCGTGAGTAGGCTAGTTGGACGGACTAAGTATGGCGCATGCTCAGAAAGGATTTACACAGCGGAAGGTTGCATTGCTGTGTATTGGACGTCCTATTTCTAGTCCCGTCGTACGTGCTGTACACGTCATCGCGCAAGCTTTCAACGGACTGTTTGTTCATCGTGTGTGGTCAAGTCCGTTCATTCGAAAGTAGGACGGACTGTCCGTCGGATTGTCTGACGGACTTAGTTGGCCAGACAGTCCGCCCGTGTGTATGCGGCTTTAGTTGCAAAAAAAAAAAAAAAAGTGTCAGTGAAAACAGAAAATAAGATATAAATGAATTGGAAATGGAAGATGAATAATAAAAATAATATTATAATAAAATAATAATAATAAAAATTAAAAAAAGATGATGAATGTAAAAATAAAATTGAAAATCAAATAAATATAACAATGATGGAATAGGATGGCTGCTCTCTATGTTGGCCTCCTTGGGGTTGTGCCGCCTCACCTTCAGTTTCCTCCTCTGCTCTATCTGGCACCCAAGTCACATCAGTGACCTCATCATCATGATCATCTCCATCTCCTGCATCTTCATCATTACCACTGGAGACAACTTGGCAATACGCTGCGGCTTGGGGAACATGAATGCCAATTTGTCTAGTGTTCCTCCCTCTCTCTAGGCTCATGTTCCTGTCATCCTCAACCTCAGAACCAACATCGAATCCCTGTTATGGCTGGGCATCATCAAGGGGAAAGTGGCTGATGCTGTGGTCAAATAACTCAGCTGACTCCTCAATGACTGATGTTTGGACTATGACAGAAATAGATGTGGACAAAGAGGCAGGTTTATCCACTCTGGTAACTGCAGGGGACTGCACACTTGTCTCACTCTCTGCTTGCATGACAGAGGATGAGGAGGATGAGGAAGGTTTAGTAAGCCAGTCCACCACCTCCTCTGCTGGCTGGATAGCATGGGCAAACTCGCTTAACAGAGAAGTGATTCCCTGCCTAAGGAGTGACCACCACGTCCACCTTTGCCTGTGGACATTGTTGCTGGCCCCCTTACAGTGCCAAGGGAACGTTTGCCTCTCCTTGTTGTACCCCCAGACATTATTGGGATGGAGGGGACAGTGCTTATAAGCAAATGTAAAGAAGAAGTTGAAATCTGTACGTAGATGCACTTTAATAAATGTAAAGAGGTGTTTGGTGCACTTTTTTCCATTTGAGTACTCAGGCTACACAGATACACTCCACGGATGCACTGTAATATACTGCAATATAACGCGCCAAACGTACAATGAAGCACAGAACTATAACTAAACTGCCAGTAATGTACACAAAACTATATGGCGTTAAACTGTCAGTAACGAAGACAGAAGTAAATGCTGTTAAACTGGCAGTAATGCACAAAACTATATGGCGTTAAACTGGTAGTAGCGTACGCAAAACAATATGCGTTAAACTGGCAGTAACACACACAAAACGATATGGTGTTAAACTGACAGTAATGCACGCAAAACTATATGACGTTACACTGGCAGTAATGCACACAGAACACAGACATTAATGGCGCTAATCTGGCAGTACCGCATAAAACGATATGGCGTTAAACTGGCAGTAACACACACAGAACTATATGGTGCTAAACTGGCAGTAACGCACACAGAACTATATGGAGTTAAACTGCCAGTAACGCACAAAACTATATGGTTTTAAACTAGCAGTAACACACACAAAATGATATGGCGTTAAGTTGGCAGTAGCGCATGCAAACCTATATGACATTAAACTGGCAGTAATGGGGGGGTGTGTCTGGAATGGCACAGGGAGCAGACATGTGGAGTCTGAGCTCCCGCAGATCGGTGCTGAATCCTCGGGTGCAGAGGCATAAATAACGACCCTCAGCAAAAATAATGGGAGAAGGCCGTGCCGCCGAACATCGCATAAAACCTCTTGCCCAGATGGAGAACCAGAGCTGCTCCCAGATCCGGCAGCTGATTTCTAGGCAGTAATGCAGGCCATAACCTCCCTGACAGAAAAAGCGGACCATATACAGACGCATGTGGAATTTATCAGGAAGGAATTGGACACCCTCCGTGGCCACATGCGTGAGGTGCAGCAGAGGGTCTCACACAATGAAGACACGGTGCGTGACCAGGGGGCTGATTTACATATGCTGGAAACTAAAGTAAAAGTGCTGGAGGCCAAAGCTGAATACGCCGAAAATCACAACAGAAGAAACAACTTGCGAGTTTTGGGCCTTCCAGAAAGGGCAGAGGGTGCTGACCCCCTGCATTTGCTGAATGTTTATTGCAAGAATTGCTCCCCTCAGCATGGTTGTCCCCATTCTTCACCGTGGAAAGCGTATATTGCATATCCTCCACCAGGGACCCACAAGGAGCGCCGCCCCGCACCTTCATATTCAAACTACTCCAATTTTTGAGATCGTGACACAGTGATGAAGGAGGCAAGGGCCCAAGGTGAGCTGCGCTTTGAAAACACCAAACTCCTGATCTTCCCAGATTATTTGCTGGAAACACAGAAGCAGCGGAAATCATATGACGGAGTGAGGACCAGACTCCGAGCCAAGCATATCAAGTACAGCATGCTGTTCCTGGCCAGGTTTCGGGTGGAGGACAATGCGATTCTTTACATCTCCCGAGGATGCCTCCATGTGGATCGACAAATTACCACGCAGATAAGTATCCCTGTAACTGGGAAAATGTTTTTTGTTATGAGAGCCATGGCCAACTGTTGCCTTAAAGACGCGCCTCCTTTATACACTGACTAAGCACACCTCCTTGCCCCCGCAGGTTCCCCATGTGTTACTAAACACATGACCTTATAGACGACAAGGGGCCCGGGTGTCATTGATCCCCAATTTTTCTCATGGCTACATGAGACATCCCGCACAGGGAAGCATGTGCAAGCTGATCCTTTGCTATATCCTACCCCCCCCCCCCCCTTTCCCTCTCCTTTGGCCATAGCCAGAAAATATGGCTGCTTTTGCAACGTTGAAGTTCAAGTTTGTACCCCCCGCTGCTGTTGGGAGACTACACCCACTTTTTCTGATCCCATCACAAGCAAGAGACTAGATGTTCATCATCTGACTGCTGAACTGTGGATGCCATTCCGTGTGTGTTTCCCCATTACAGGCGTGTTCGCCTTGGTTCCGAATTGGGATCCTAAGCCTCCCCTGATGTACTGTGGTTTTATCCTTTTTTCACATGTATTTTTAATTCAATAAATATTTTCTATTTTTCTAAATTTTGTATATATGTACGCTTTAAAAGTCCCAATTTCTCTCTGTCTATGTTATTTTTGCAATAAGGGATGTGGCGCCTAAATTGAGTCTTTCCAACAGACTAGTTGTATACTCACCTTTCCGTAATTTTCCTTTCCTGACGCATCCCATGGCAGCACACACAGTGGGTTGTGACTCCGCCTCCACAACCTGATAGGACTGGTTAGCTATAAGATTTGAAGAGGAGTCCACCGCTGCATTCTCAGTAACTATCACCTTAGAGGGGTGGGATTCTGTGTGCTGCCATAGGATGCGTCAGGAAAGGAAAATTACGGAAAGGTGAGTATACAATTTTCCGTTTTCCTGACGCATCATGGCAGCACACACAGTGGGAAATAACTCGCTACATGGGTGGGTGCTTTTCAGAAGTTTTTATTTACTCAAGCACAAGGTATGGATGAATTTGATTGAATAATTGATCTCTCGAAATCAACCGTAGTAAATTGAGCCGGGTCTATTCTGTAGTGCGACATGAATGTGGTTTTTGACGTCCAAGTTACTGCCTTGCATATAGTCTCTGGGGATACTCTACAGTATGCTGCCCATGAGGCCGCCATCGCCCTCGTTGAATGCGCTTTCAGGTTTTCCGGTATTGGAAGATGTTGAACTAGATATGCTTTCTTGATAATCAACCAGGAAGCTATTGTCCTTGAAGAAGCTGCCTGACCTTTCTTGGCGCCATGCAGAATGACCAGGAGGTTTTCCGACTTTCTGAATGGAGCGGTAACTTCCAGATAGGTAGAGATTGCAGACTTCACGTCCAGAGGATGAGGATTTCTGTCTGTGTTGAGAAAAACAGGGAGATTGATCTCCGGATTAAAGTGGAAGCTAGATGCTACCTTCGGCACAAACTGGTCCGAGGGCCTGAGTACGACCCTGTCTGGGTAAAAAACTAGGTGTGGTTCTTTGATTAATAGAGCTTGCAGTTCGGAGACCCTCTTGGCCGATGTGATTGCAACTAAAAATGATAGTTTAAGTGTCAAGTCCCATAGGGATATTGATCCCACCGGCAAGAAAGGTTCTTTTGCTAAAGCTTCCAGAACGATTGACAGGTCCCAGGTCGGAAAAATTGGTTTTCTGGGAGGCCTTATTTTTAGGCATGCCTTCTGAAACTGAATGATGAGGGGGTTTAAAGCCCATTTGATTCCTGTCATTGCGGATATGGCAGGGACGTGAACTTTTAAGGTACTTGACTTTAACCCTTTCTCTAGGCCTAGTTGTAGAAATTCTAACACCTGAGAGACTGATGGAGAGAGGGTGTTCCAGGACTGCTGTTGGGCTATTGCGGTGACGGGTGTAGGAATTGCCCCTGCAAGAGCAAGTCTGGGAACGGCAGAAGTGGGAGAGGCTCCTTTGTGTTTAATTGCAGGATGGTCGGAAACCATGGTCTTCTGGGCCAGAAGGGCAATACTGCTATTACTGTGGAAGACGAACCCCTCAGTCTGGCCAGAAACCTGGCTACCAGGGGCACTGGAGGGAATATGTAACCTAGGCGAAATTCCGTAGGATGGTGGAGACAGTCTATCCCTGTTGCTGTTGGATAGGCGGACCTTGCTATGAAGCGGGTACATTTGCGGTTCGCTGGAGTTGTTGCCAGATCCATATCGGGAACGCCCCATTTGCATGTGAGAAGAGAAAAGGCCTTGTGACTGAGAGACCACTCGTTGTTCGATATAAATATTCGACTTAGGTCGTCCGCGAGTTGGTTGTGAATCGCGGGTACGTATACTGCCTTCAAATCCGTCAGGTGGACCTGTGCCCACTCGATTATAGATTGAACTTCCTGCATTAGGATTTTGCTTCTGGTGCCCCCTTGCCTGTGGACATAATTCACAGCCACTGTATTGTCCATGCGTAGGAGGACACTCTTCCCTGAAAGAAGGGGACTGAAGGTTAGGAGTGCTTGCCATGCGGCCCTGAGCTCCAGAACGTTTGACACTATCCCTTGTGGACAGAAGGGCCAGCTGCCCTGTGCTCCCCGGTCTAAATGATACGCTCCCCACCCGTGATGACTGGCGTCTGACGTTACTATTTCTGGGAGTGGATACACGATAGGACGACGGCGTGCTAAGTTGCTGGTTTGAGTCCACCATCGTACAGATTTCTTGACTGCCCTGGTGATCGATATTTGTTGTGACATTGAGACCCTGTTCCATTGCTTTAGGAAAGAATTCTGGAGTACCCTCAAGTTTCATTGGGACCACTGAACCATTAGAAAGGTTGATGACATTGAGCCCAGAACGCTTAAGCACTTTCTTGCTGACAGGTGGTCTGCTGACAGGAGCCTTTTTACTTTGCGGATGAGTGGATATCGTTTTTCCTGGGGAAGCCCTACTGTGTTGGATCTGGTGTCTAATTCGGCTCCTAGGAAGACCTTTTTCTGTACTGGGACCAGGCTGCTCTTCCTCCAATTCACTATCCACCCGAATTGCTGGAGTGTGGAAATCAGAATTGACCGATGTCGTAGAAGTGTTTCTCGATTGTCTGCTAGAAGAAGAATATCGTCGAGTGCAGGACTCTTAGTCTCCTCTCTCTCAACAGTGCTATAACTGGAAGTAAAACCTTTGTGAAGGTCCTGGGTGCCATTGATATCCCGAACGGGAGGCTTTTGAATTGAAAGTGTTGCTTACCTAACGCAAAGCGCAGGTACTTTTGAAAGGTTTGATGCACTGGAATGTGTAGATAAGCGTCGGACAAATCGACCAAGAGCATCCAATCTTTCTCTCCAACTGTTAGTAATATTGATTGGAGACTCTCCATCTTGAACGATTCGACTAGAATCATTTGGTTTAACTTTTTTAAAATCCAATACAGGCCTCCGGTCTCCTGTCTTCTTTAAAACTAAGAAAAGGAGAGAGTAAAAACCTTCTCCTCTTTGCTCCCGTGGAACTTCTATGATTGCTTGCTTCTGGAGCAACTCCATGATGTATTTGACTAAAAGCTTCCATTTCAGATGTGAAGATGGAAGTTTGGTGAGCCTGTAGTGTTTTTTTGGCGGTTTTTGCTTGAACTTCCACCTGTGACCTTGCTGAATGGTGGATATCGTCCAGGAATCTTTTATTCTGTCTATCCATACTTGGGCAAATAGCCTCAGCCTCGCACCTACTATTGCGGGCTGGGCATGCGTGGTCTCCTGGAATGGTTGTCTTTGATTTTTGGACTCTCACAAAAGAGGGTTGTGTGCTTCGCCAATTCCGTTTGAATTCTTTCCCGGGTCTATAAGATCTTACGTCCCGGTACCTCTCGGGCAAGTGTCGTCTGAAGGGCGGATTTTTCTGTTGTTTGGATCTCCTGTCAGACGGTATTAGACCCGATTTTCCCCCGTGACCTTTGATATTGTGGAATCAAATTTTGAACCAAAAAAGGTTAGTACCGTCATAAGGGATCTTGCACCAACTGAATTTGGAAGTTGCATCAGCAACCCAAGGTTTCAGCCAGAGCGCTCTCCTGGAAGTTACTGAGGACAGCCTCGCTCTTGCTGAAGATCGTATAACGTCCACCGCCGCCTCTGCTACAAAATCACCCGCTAGGCTGAGTTCCTGCAGCGCTGAAATAATCTTGTCTTGGTCTGCTGCTTCCAGTATTAATTTTTCCACGCTGGATGTCCAGGAGGTGATGGCTCTACCGACCGCTGCTAGAGCAATTTCTGGCCTACAAGCCCCACCCGCTGCTGAATAGGCTTTCTTAAGGTCGAGGTCGATCTTGCGATCCATCACATCCTTAAACGTTACGGCATCTTCTATTGGTAGGGTTACATGGCATGCTAATCGCATCAGTGAGGAGTCTAACACCGGTGCGGAGATAAGAGGGTTCACTGCTGGCTCTTTTAGGGGATAGAGTTTGCTAATCTATTATTCAAACCGGATTTTTTTTTTTTTTTCTGGTTTTTGCCATTCATCTTTTATGAGCTCATCTAGCTCTTCAATAAAGGGGAAGACCTCCGGGTCTTTTTTCAGGTTAGGGAAATATTTTCGTAACTTAAGGTGGGGCGTCTCTCTCTTCCTCCCAACCAATCGCCTCCTTCTGGGGAGTCGTCTGGATCCTGAGCAGTGTGTGAAGTTGAGGCTGAGTTAGATGACCTGATTGGGTCATATGCTGTCACCTGCAAAATCATTTCTTTAACCGAGTCTCTTATTATATTGGAAGCTTCTCTTGCGTCAGCTTCTTTGTCTCGAGTTGCTTCTTCCAGACAGATTTGGCACACAAGCTTATTAGGTAATGCTTGCGCTCCACAGACCCAGCAGGTATTAACCGCAGGATGGGTATGGTGCTCCTCTCGGTGCGAGGATGACGACTTTCTGCGGTGATGGGAAGATCTTGACCGACTACGCCGAGAGTGAGAGTGTCCTGAGGGGGAACGTTCCTTCCGTTTAGAATGGGATGACCCCGAAGACCTGCCAGAGCTACCAAAATGAAAGGTATTAATGGGCAGTGCTCTCTTTTCTCCTCTTCGCTACTTACCAATCCGTACGTCCCCTTACCTTGTAGTTCTTGGATGGTCTACTATGGCAGCGGTCTCCATAGGGAAGAATAGAGTACACCTGTGACCAGAGGTTTTCAGTGTGAGAGCTAATGCAGAGTATACGCAGAAAGTGCTGACATAAAATAAATGGTAAAGTAACATAAAGATGATAGAAGAAAACCTTACCAGAGACTAAGGAGGACTTGTCTTGCAAGGCAGCAGGCTGTGTGAAGAAACCAGGATGAAGGGTGGTGTAGAAACACAAACAGCATTAGAAATGGAAAAGGCAGTTTTTTAAATAGACCACCGTCGCCGGAGGAGTGACGTCACCGCCGCGCATGCACACTGGCCGGCCGCGCCGCCCTGCGCCATCTTGGATGCTGGCAAATGCAGAAGGGCAGGGAAAATGTCACTTACATAACTGTAACTAAATGTGTCTATGCATTGATTGTACTGTTAACTAATTTTGAATAAAAAATGTTCTTGTGGAAACTGGCAGTAATGCACACAGAAGTAAAATGGTGTTAAACTGGCAGTAACGCACAAAAATATATGGTGTTAAATTGGCAGTAACGCACACAAAACTATATGGCGTTAAACTGGCAGCAATGCACACAGAAGTAAATGGCGTTAAACTGGCAGTAACGCACAAAACGATATGTCGTTAAACTGGCAGTAACGCACAAAACGATATGTCATTAAACTGTCAGTAATACATACAGAACTTTATGGCATTAAACTGGCAGTAACGCACGCAAAACTATATGGCGTTAAACTGGTAGTAATGCACACAGAACTATATGGTTTTAACTGGTAGTAACGCATGCAAAACGATATGGTGTTAAACTGGCAGTAATGCGCACAAAACGAGATGGTGTTAAACTGGCAGTAACGCACACAGAAGTAAATGGCGTTAAACTGGCATTCACGTACACAGAAGTAAATGGCGTTAAACTGGCAGTAGCGCAATCAAATAGACGTGTTCAACTACACTGACGCAATCTGAACTGTCCCTACTCTAGCTATACACTAATGTCAAGATTACTGATATGGTCTCACTACACTACACTGAAACTATATGAGCTGTCCCTACTCCACACTAATGTATGTATGAATGACACTAAAGTCACTAAAATGACACTGAGTACTCAAGCTACACAGACACACTCCACAAATACACTATAATATATTGCAATATAATTTGCCAAACATACAGTGACGCACATCCTATGTGTCCATGTACACATAAGCTGTTATCAGCAGTTTTTGGCTGGGACGTTTTTTTTTTTTAAAACAAAAACAAAACTAGTGGGTTCTGAGAGAAGTTTTTCAAAAATGGAGCTCACCAGCAATTTTTGACATTTTTGATCCATTGGAAAAAGAAAGGAAAAATATTTTTTTTAAAAAGTGAAAAAACGCTAACCCGGAAAAACACTAAAAAAAGCTATTGCAAAAACTTTGAAAAACTCACTGCAAAGCTACTGGGTTTTTCTAACGTTACTTTAACGTCCAGTGTGCACGAGGCCTTATGCTGGAGAGAACATTTTCTTGTTCTGAGAGCTAGCCAGGTCACATGATATTGACATCACACATGTGGGCGTATATACGGGCTGAAGTGGAAATCTCCTCCTACCTGAACTCTCAGCACTGGAGAAACTGTGCAGTTTATCACTGACTGTGGTATACAGATCAGCTAAAAAGGTATATAGTGGTAATATTTTAATGTAAAAAGAAGATTTATAAGCTGTGGACACTGTGGGGGTGGGCAGATGAACTATTTACATATTACTGGGTTTAGTAACACTTTAATTTGAAGACCCATGTAAAGAAAAAAAAACATGAACATGTAATATACACATTTTAATTCATACTTTCTTAAAACAAATGTGTTCACAAGTAAACAAAATACAGCCTATTGCCTCTGTGAAACAGTGAAACATGGCTAGAGTATAAAAGATGCTTTGTTCTCCTGACTGCTGGACCATCACTCCACCACCAACCTTTTCTTAAGAAAAACTCATGAAACCAAAATTGGGGTTTAATGGCGGTAGCAGCCTTTTATTAACAACATTAAAAATAACATATCAACATATAAGCATATGAACCTATAAACATATGCAACATATGAACATCCAGAACAGTATGATAAATAGGAGTCACAAGCAGGGGCGGACTGACCATTGGGCCACTCGGGCACTGCCCGAGGGCCCCGGGCCACAAGGGGGCCCCATCAGGGTTGCCAGCCTCAGTAAAACCAGGGACAGTATGTAAACATCTGTGTTTTATTTACATCTGTCTCTGAAATGTCCCCTACTGACATCCTTTTGGTCTAAAAATCCTAAGGCCGCGTACACACGGGCGGATTGTCTGTCCAACTTAGTCCGCTGAACCGTGTTTCAGCAGACAATCCGCTCGTGTGTGGGCTTCAGCGGACTTTTTCAGCGGACTGTCTGACGAACAAAGTCTTACGGAATTTCCGTAATTTTGTCTGTTCAAACTTGGTTTTGTCCGTCCAAACTTGGTTTCAGCGGACAGTCCGCTCGTGTGTAGGCAAGTTGGACGGACTAAGTATGGAGCATGCTCAGAAAGGATTTACACGGCCGAAGGTTGCATTGCAGTGTATAGGACGTCGTTTTTCTAGTCCCGTCGTACGTGCTGTACACGTCATCGCGCACGCTTTCAGCGGACTGTCTGCTCATCGTGTGTGGTCAAGTCCGTTCATTCAAATTTTGAACGGACTGTCTGTCAGATTGTCTGACGAACTTAGTTGGGCAGACAATCCGCCCGTGTGTACGCGGCCTAAGATTATAGCTGCCCCACCTCTCCAGTACCTTCTCAGCCAATAGAAACATGTCTGTGTATACTATGTGAGTGTATACTGTGTGGCCCCATAATCTCTGATTGCTTGGGGGCCCCATAATCTCCTATTGCCCGGGGGCCCCATGAGTTGTCAGTCCGCCCCTGGTCACAAGGTCCTTATGGGCATCTACTTCTAGTACCTGCGTAACCACTGTAAATGTTTAGACCTCCAGCTGCAACAAACACCGACTCAGAGACAAACAACTACTCGCAGACACCACCAACCATAATAATGGGAGCCGTACCGAGGACAGGTCCCAACCAGAATAATGGGAGCCGTTCCGAGAACGGGTCCCAACCATAATAATGGGAGCCAAACCGAGGACAGGTCCCAACCAGAATAATGGGAGCTGTTCCGAGAACGGGTCCCAACCATAATAATGGGAGCCAAACCGAGGACAGGTCCCAACCAGAATAATGGGAGCCGTTCCGAGAACGGGTCCCAACCATAATAATGGGAGCCGCACCGAGGACAGGTCCCAACCATAATAATGGAAGCCGTACCAAGGACGGGTCCCAACCATAATGATGGGAGCTGTATCAAGGATGGGTCCCTACAAATGTACACCATTTCCATAATCAAACCCATATAAGCACCTTGTACCCCGCCTGCTGTAGCGACAATGCCACCATATGGCGGTCCAACCTCAGACCCAAACCACTGAACACAGTAAGGGCGGGAGGGTGGGCAATTGTCTCAAGCATGCTCTCCTCCGACTGAAGACCTGAGATCCTTCTACAGATTTCCGCTTTATGCAGCCCCACTTGTTACCGCCAACTCCACCAATCATGTAAGTGCTATTTTAATAATGCTAAACTGCCCAGAAACACCTTCCCCATACCAAACCCCTTTTCAACCCTGGCATGCTGGCCTTATGTTCATTCCTTTTCTTTTCTGACTCAGGGCCTTTCTTTGCTGCTCTAGGCTAAGTCATATTAGCCGTTCCAGGAATCCAAATATGATGACATATTAAAAGTACAGTTATGCAGGATTTCTACAATACTGGTCCCAGTAGTCTGAGGGCCTATTTCCCAGGCTATGCAATAGGGTGAATTTTTATCTCCCACCAGTGTGGGAAAATGATTGCATCTGTTAATTCAGAGCTTTTCAACTAAAGTTGTCCTTTGAAACAAAGGTTGTATAACTGGTCATATACCAAAATCGAATTATAATGCTGTGGTTCGGTGTGAGACTGCAAACTTCATTTTGCATTTTAGTAATATATACCCCTACCGAACACAAACATGTGATTTATGCCTTCAGTATTTCTGAGAAAATGAATTGCAGACCCTGTGAGAGCTAAACCACATTTCTAGCATACCTTATGGTATTTGTAAAGCAAAAACATGGACATAAACGGGCTGTTTCCTCTTTGATATAAAACTTCTTTGATCAAACATGATTTAATTTTACATTATCTTTGGAGGAGCTGTACCTTTTGGGGTGCATAAATACATAAAGCATGCTATCCCCAGGACAAACACTATGAAAAAGTTTACATACAGGATGTTATTCCTGAATTGTAACCCTTGCTCTCTACCCAGTGCTCACTGATGCCCATTTCCCATTTTAATAGTGTTATTAGGTAATGCAAGTTCATGGGGCCCAAGGTCTTGCTTACGGAATGTTATCAATAGTCACATTAGAAAAGTATATTTCAGCTTTTTTTACTACTGTATGGATAAATACCTAAAAGAGAAGTATGTTTTTTTTTATTCATATTTACCTAGGTGTATGGAGCATCACACCGATGCTGCAGCTGTCCCCCACCGTCTCTGCACTGAGAACTGAGTCACCAAACATCGCCAATGTTTCGGTTCACTTGTCTCCCCGAGAGGAGACCTGCTGACAGTCAGCGTCTCTCCTCTCTGATTCTCCACGCTCACTGGAGTGCTGAGCTGTGGAGGGGTGGGGAGAGGCTGTCTCAGCAGCTCGCTGAGACGCTGAGACTGCCATCAATCAAGGCAGCTGGCGGATCCAGACTTGGGAAGTCGGGATGACGCACTGCCTCAACTGATGGCAGTGACGTCAGCGGAGAGCGGAATTCAGATGACTCTCTGCTGAAAACGGGTCGCTGGAGTGCAAAACAAATTGCAATCCTGTGACCCAGAAGAGAAGCCCAGCCTAAAAAGCTCCGGCTGGACTTCTTTAATAAAATAATTTCCTGGTCTCCAGGAATCCTTGCATAAAAATTATTTAAGCTACAGTTTGTGGTATTTGGTTGTCATGGTAATTTCTCTGCTGGTAAGTGTGAAAAGTGTCCCCTTGTAGCTCAGTGGAAAGAAGAATGCCCTTTTAAAACATTTTTTTCAAATAATAAAAAGATGGTATACTTACCCGTTCTGTGCAATGGTATTGCACAGTGTGGCCCCAAATCTCCTCTTTTGTGCCCCCCCCCCCCCAGCACTCTTGGCTCCTCCTCTTTTCCATGTGAAGAGACGTCAAACACAACATTACACCATGAAGAAAAGCAGTGGCCCTGCTCAGGCCATCCAGAGAAGCCCCCTTCTGGGTAAATTGGTAATACCATCATTCAGGCAAGACACAGATTTTAAAGTTTTTGTGTTGAAAAGACCTTCCACAGTGTGGAATGAGGTGGCTGTGAGTTGCCTGTGACATCAAACATGGGTCTTGAAACTGAGTGTTCTCCTTGTGGAAGCTCATGCTATATGAGCTAGAGATATTGGACAGCCATTGGTGGTTCCATGGCTCCACTTTCCCATGATCATCATGTAGGCAGGCATTCTCCACTGCAGGTGGTGCTCGACCATAGCAGCAATGCAGTTTGGAAAGGACGTCAGGGGAGCCTGGTTCCTCTATGATTTCCACGGTCATGAGGGGGCTACTGTCTGATTGGATGTGAGCGCTCCATGCTACTCTGGTGTCCAACTTGGTTCAGAGATAGTCTATTTAAGACTCCGGCTCCAGGGCTTGCCGTCCCTTATGCAAGTGACTAGTGTAGAAAAAGCTTCCGTCTTTCAGGGACAGTGCTTAGAGACTGGGAAAGGTTCTTCAGTAAGGAGTAAGGACAATGCAGGGACTACATCTAGTTCTTCCAGAAAGCCTCCCCTTTTGGGTTTGGACCGGCCAGGCCACATTCCGCTCCTCATGGCAGAGTAGCGGAATGAACACTGTACAAATCTGAACACTGTACAAATCTGTACAAATCACCCACTGTGTTCATTCATAACTAAAGCATTGGCTGTATGGGACGATGTGTCAGGTTGTCTGTATGGGGCCCCATGTCAGGTTGTCTGTACAGGGCCCGTGGTTTCTAACAGCAGCCTGCCTACTGGCACAGAATTAATATAAGTCAGATAAAGCCACTCGATCAGCACTGCAAGCAACAGGCTGAAACACTGATTTGTGTATTTTGACAGCGGGGGGGAGTCTGCTGTCAGAATACAATAGTGCAGCAAGGAGGATTCCCCATCTACCTCGTATGTGTGTATGGGTGAATCGGGTCGGTTTTTAACGCGTTGAACTAAAAATCTAACCCCTGCATGGCCAGCCTTAGTGTGTATGTGTGTGCTTACAGGTTAAAGGACAAGGAAGCTGAATCTGTTCAGAATGCCTGTAGATCTCAAAGGATCTAAACTACATGCATAGGTGTGCACAAAAGGTGTGCCAGGTGTGCCTGGGCACACCCTAATCACCCTGTGTGGTGCAGATTCCTCCTGATTAGACCCCTAATATTTCACCAAACCCCCTAATGGGGCTCTTAAAAAATATATATTTTTTTCTTAATAAAATAGTAAATAATAGTAAAAAATTAAATAATAAAAACGACTGACATCATCCACTGCCCTACTGACACCGTCCATTGCTCTACTAACACAATCAGTCTATTTACACGCACATGCATATGCGTTTGAGCTGTGGGGTGCACAGAATAGCTTTGGGGTGCATGCAATAGGCTGTGCACACCTATGACTACATGCATGCAGATTTTCACCTACAGTAGAGCTATGGGATTCAGCCTTTAAAAGCTGTCCTTATTACTACAAGCTGACAAAACATGTATGTAAGTGTCACCATAAGATGTGCAACATTTTCATGACACTTTAGTGCCCCAACCAAGTTTAAAGCACCAAGATGAATGCATGTTCAGATCTCTTAACATAGCAAATGTGAAACACTAAAGAAAATATGGTAGCATAAGCAATGTCTATGTTTACAGAGGCATGCATGATAGCCTGGCCATATTCTCTTGGATACAAACACAAAGTTTAGCTGGCTTTTTCAGACGTTTGAAGGGTACGTCTTAGCAACTAACATCACTGTATTTGTTTTGCATTTTTTTTTCTGTTATTGTTTTCTTTTTTATGTCATTTGAGAAACAAGTTTGCTGTTGATGCTGTAAATCATTTCATAGCAGGGTTTTGGAATGACTACACAGAGCCTAAAGCATCCAGTACATAGCCTGTAATATTGTTTATGTTAGCACAGCAATACAAAGGAATGCAAAGAGAACCTCAAAAGAGAATTGATTCCACATGGCACCACCTTATGGGGCCAACTCATATTACTAGGAAAAGAATAAGGGGGTTGACAAGATGACAAAGATTCGCTTAGCTATCCTTCTTTCCTTCGTTTTTATTAGAAACCATAAATACAAATAAACAGCGCTATTAATTTGTTGTTTAAAAAACCTAATTAGACTTAAGTATTCAAACAAACTGTGATGGGGAAAGGCTTATATTATGGGAAGAATGTATCAGAATGTTCACCTCCCATTAACAGACTCAACAAATTACTCAAGGGAAATATGGCTTGGAGAGAGGAGGGGAGGGGGGGGGGGGGGAGAGGGAAAAAAAAATATTGTGTAGACAAAATGTGGTCAAAGCACTCATGGAAACTCTGTGATAGAATTCAGATTTGCGAAGTGGCAAACAAGTAACACTTATGCCGCGTACACATAACCGCACTTTCCGGCAGACTAGGTCCAACGGGATCAGTCCGCCGGACAATCCAATCATGTGTGGGCTAGTCCGATCAGTTTTATAAAAAAAAAATCAGACGGACCTAGAAATAGAACATGTTTCAAATCAATTCCGACGGACTAAAATTGTGAAAAAACATTTGTCTGTGTGCTGGTCCGATGGACCAAATACGACGCAAGGGCAGCTATTGGCTACTGGCTATTGAACTTCCTGGTTAGTCCCGTTTACGTCATCACGTTCAAAATGAACGGACTTTCGAATGGACTTTGACCGTCGGACCTAGTCTGCTAGAAAGATTTTAGAAACTTCAAAAAGCTGCTGATCAAACCATTGAAGAAAAGATAAAATTATAGCTCCATTGTCTCAGCATAAATGGAATCTGAGATCAACCAAAAATGGACAGAAGTTTATTAATTAGATAAAGTAGCCATTCTCACCCTATGTGAATGAGTATTGGGGTACCATGTACCCCCTACCCATTCACCTGGTGAAAAAAAGTGTAAAGAAAAAACCACAGCTTCGCTATCTTCTGCTGGGACTGTGACATCACCGGAGAATGCTGGGACTGTGACATCATAAGGGGCGAGGTCACCCGGTGACCCCGCCCCTTGTCCCTATATAAGTCGCCGCACAACGTGTTCCTGTCATTGCGGCCAGAGAGAGCGTTGAGTCAACATCTCAAGGAAGAAGAAGAGAAGAAGAGAAAGCAGCGGCGACAGAAGATCAGTCCACCACTAGTAAAAGAGCTGGAAGAAGAAAGCGGAGGCCCGTCAAGAAGAACCCGAAGAGGGGGACAAGATCCCCGAAGTCGGAAGAAGAGAAGAAGGTGACAGAAGACCGGGCCTCTGCCAGTAAAAGAGCTTTAAGAAGATAGCGGAGGCCCGGCAAGAAGAACCGAAGAGGAGGACAAGACCCCTGAAGAGGGGGACAAGACCCCCGAAGTCAGAAGAAGACCCCCGGACAGCGGCGGGACAACATAGAAGAAAGCTGGGCTCCTCCGCTAGTAAAAGAGCTAGCAAAAGAGCAGAAGATAGTGGAGGAGTCCAGCGAGAAGACCCCCCAAGACGGAAGACCACCGGAGCTGTCCAATAAATTATTTTTAAAACATATGTTGTGGTTTTTTTCTTTACACTTTTTTTCACCAGGTGAATGGGTAGGGGTACATGGTACCCCAGTACTCATTCACATAGGGTGGGGGGCCGGTATCTGGGGGCCCCCTTATTAAAGGGGGCTCCCGGATTCCGATAAGCCCCCCACCCGCAGATCTGGACAACCAGCGGCCAGGGTTGTCGGGAAGAGGCCCTTGTCCTCATCAACATGGGGACAAGGTGCTTTGGAGTGGGGGGTGCAGGGCCCCCCTTCCCCAAAGCACCCCCCCATGTTGAGGGCACGTGGCCTGGTACGGCTCAGGAGGGGGGGCGCTCGCTCGTCCCCACTCCCTTTTCTGACCGGCTGGGCTGCGTGTTCAGATAAGGGTCTGATATGGACTTGCCGTTTTTTCGGCGTAGGGCTTCCCCTTTAAGTCCTTACCAGGTGACGGGGCCAGCGAGGTGTCAATGTCGCAGATGGAGGCGGCCACATTGACTTCCAGCGCTAGTCCCGTCTACCTGGAGCCGTGTTCAAAATGAACAGACTTTTCTCCGTGTGTGGGCAAGTCCGTTCATTTCAAAAGTCCAAAAGGACAATTTTGAGTCAAAACTTATTTCTAAGTCCGCCGGACTTTTGGAAAGAAAAAGTCTGCCGGAGCCCACACACCGACGGATAGTCTGATCGTGTGTACGCGGCATAAGGTTTCCTTGACACATGAACATTTTTTTTTGGGTTCCTCTAGGGTTAAAAGGTTGAGAAAGACTGAGATGAAGTATCATGTACATCTAGAGGCCCCAATAAAAAGGATAGCATGACGAAAATGTATAAAGATATAGTAAAACATACATCAGTATAAGAATAAAATCTTAGCCTACCTTAAGGGCCCATTCACACTAGGAACTGCATGTGAATTACAAAGAAACGCTGTGTGGTTTATGTGCAATTTACATGCAGTTGTCTGCAGTGCAATTCAGCTCATTCATTTAAATGGGCTGAAATCACACTGCACCAAAATGTAGTTACATAGTTACATAGTTAGTCAGGTTGAAAAAAGACGCAAGTCCATCCAGTTCAACCTTAAAAACAAATAAATAAAATAAAAAATAATTGTACAATCCAAATACCCAATTTTCTGCCCACAATTGATCCAGAGGAAGGCGATACTTTTGGAAACACGCTGCAACTGGATCGCATGGTACATTTGTACTATGCAATCTGGTGTGTTCTGGTGCAGGGAGACACAGTGTGTTTGCGACCTGTGTCTGGGGTGTTGTTAACTTTGCACTGACACCTGCTGCAGATTGCAAAGGGCGGTGCAATTGGAATGTGGTGTGGGAAATGCCGGAATGCACTGCCTTCTAGTGTGAACCGGCCTTAAAAGATAGCTTGTGTTATACCTAGTGGTTGTAAGCCTCAGACATGAAATATGCATATGCCTACATAGTTTGTACTTGTCTCCATGAAGAGCACCAAGTGTCATTTCTGTCTGCTGCTTCATTCCTCTGATATCAGAATTAATCATTTCTGACAAAATTTTCTGACACCAAGAGAAGAAAGGTGACAGGAGAAGGATCTCCAGCAGATTGATAGCCTCAGCTCTTTTCCTGTGTGCTGTGTGGAGGGGAGTCCATTTCTTCCAATCAGCTCTCAGAGCTCTCCTCACTGAGCTCTGCAGAGTGTAACTTTAGCTCTCCACTATACTTTAAAATAAATGCTGATGTCTGTCAGCCTTACATAATACTGCCAGTCTGCACTGGAAACCTGTTATTAGAGCCTCCTAGCATCGACCCACTGCTGCTTTTTCACCTCCAGCCTTCAATTACCTGTTTAGCAGTACGAGGCCCACCAAATTGTCCTGTGGCTTCTCTAGCAGAGGCACCCTCTCTCTCATTTCCATCCAACCTTTCGTAGTACTTCCAGAGGCTTGGCTTTACAAACTCTTAAGCCTCGTACACTCAATCAGATTTTCCGAGAGGAATTGTGTGATGACAGGCTATTGGTGGAAAATCCGACCATTTGTACGCTCCATCAGACAATTGTTGGCCAACTTTCCGTGGACAAATGTTGGATGGCAGGTTTATAAATTTTCCATGGACAAATGTCTGTTGTTGGATTTTCAAGATCAAAAGATACAACTATGTTGGTGTCCCTTGTTAATTTTACTTTGTATTATGATTTGTATGATGTTTCTGTGTTACCGACACCGCAAATAGCTTTGCTTTCCATGCTCCCAGGCTCCCTGAGCTCACACCGAAAGAGTCTGCTCCGATTCTTTCTGTCCGCAGCCCGTCATGTCATCTCGCAGTTCTGGAAGAAGGATGTTGTCCCCCCGATTGCGAGATGGACTGATGCCATGAATGATATTATGCTCATGGAAGAACTGCACGCCAAACGAACTGACAAATGGGATAACTATATGTCCCTCTGGTATCCTTGGCTCCTTCATTCCTCATCAGCCCGCTTCCTCAGTAGTGTGGCTTAGCGACAAGGAGACCTTGCAAACATAGGACACGGGCAGACTGTTCGGAGTGGTCTCACGGATCATAGAGCTTAACATGGTTCCTCAGGAGGACTATCTGGGACTGTTCTTGTTGAACTCCCCTTACTGACACACTGCCTCCCCTATTTGGGTGGACCAGGGGGTCACACGGGCGGCGAACCTACCTCATGCCACATAAAGGACCATTTTAGACTCACGGGCTCCCTGTCTACATAGGTCTCCCGTACAGGGTTCTTGAATGGACATAACCGTAGATAAGGGTCTATGATAATTTCTTTCTTATGTGGGTTTTACTGTATAACTTGATGAACGGAATCTGCGGATGCCTATAAGCTGTTTTGTAAGAAATGCACTCCCTACCCCCCCCCCCCCCAACCTTCTTTATTCTGTACCCCCCCTCCCCCCTCAACTCTTACTGTTTTAAAATGTTACCTGATTTGTGACAATAAACATATATTCAACCTTAATTTTACATTGTATTTTTTAAAATGTAACTGCCTACTCCCAAACTGTCATTTGAAGTAAAACACAACATATTGTTCTCCACAATTTTTTCATTGCACCTTAAAAAAAGAAAAACAAATAAAATTAAACATGCTATCTGCCAATAGAACTTAACCAAAAAGTGCATTCTATGGATCAAAAAATATAGAAAATATAACCAATCAAATCATTATTATTCAACCAAAAAATAAAATAAAAGCCTCATGCATGTGTCCTGCTTCTTAATATAGAGAGTCAGCAATGCCAAGAGTTGGTGAAAGCAAGAGTCTGTCATCCAGAGATAATTCCAAAAATCATTTGGATTATTCTCCTGGAGCTCCCGCAGTGAAGGCATATGACATAATTGGTCACGATTAATAAAGCAACCAATTTTTGGTCTAAGAAATCCTCCTCCTCCTGTTGCTGGAGTGGACTTGGGTCAAAGCAATAACTCCAAGGCCAATAATAAATAACACGTTATTTTCTCTGATTCAGAAACAAACTGAAAAGCAGGAAATGAAAAGCATGAACTGAAAAGTGCTAAATGATATGTTTGTTGATTAGAAGGACCTCCTCCCCTTTTTTCCCCCCACTATACCCTACTGTACGTTGTTGCATAAGTTGTATTTGTTGCTTTAGCCCGTATTGGGCATTAATAAAAACTTATATTTGAAAAAAGTGCTAAATGAAAAGCGTGAAATGAAAAGCGCGAATCAACACTCACCAAACTTCTACTAAAGCAGAAAAACCACGTAGTATGCCACTACATTTGTGTTTGTTGGCCGACAATTCCTTGCCGTTTGTATGCAAGACAAGTTTGGGCCAACACCCTTGGATAAAAGTCCACGGTTTTGTTGGAGGAAAATCTGATCATGTGTACGAGGCTTAAATCGCCCCTATTATCTGCAAATTGGCAGGTGTGGGCAGTAGCAGGTGGGATGTCGGGTTGCAATCTACCTGTCAGATGGCCATGACCAAGTGGTAGATTGCGATCGATAGGTTGCCCACTCCATCTAGAGTAAAGTATATAAAAACTTAATCCCTAAAATCACATGTAAATTGTTACATGTTAATGTAATTTCAGAAGCCCTTTTCCATATTTTTCCATATTTTCATATTTGCTCCCTTTTTTAAATAAATGCTTGAAGATCCTGCCTTGAAGGCCCTGTTCAAGTACTTCATCTTTTAGGGTGACAGCTCTGTATATCTGTTTCTCAATTGTGCTTTACATTGTCACCTATTCTGCAATGACAGCACACATTTAAAAAGTAAACGCAATTTCTACTGTATTTCAGTTTGACCTTCAACACCATGATCTTGCTTTATGTGGCAGAAGTGTTCAACCACATACAGGTGTCCTTCCGGATGCTCTGACCTGTCCTCCAGATGTTTTTGGCAGAAACTTAAGGGAGACCTACAGTTAGCCTATAAATTACAAATATTTGTAAATCACAAGTTATGTGTACTTACAGTTTTCTCTTGTCTGGTTGTGACTGCAACAGTACCCACTGTGAAGATTCCTGTTTGGTGACGGCCTGTTCCTAATTTAGTTATGGTTAAATGTGGCAAAATTTGGTTCATCTCAAATGTTTTCAAATGAAAAATGCCCACGCACTCGAGTTTGAAATCTAAATTGCATTCCAGTCAGTTGGAACCATTTTTGATGATTGCGTTTGACTCTTTGGAGGGCTGCTAGATAAGATGATTATCACCCAAATGACATAGAAATCCCCTCCCACAGCTGTTGGGAAACCTTAGAAAAAAAAAGTATAGTCAGGGATATGTATGCTTTTAAGGGCGATTTAGGAAATACACAAATTATTCCAATTACATGTTTGAGGATGCCTGTAATATGCATTTTTATGAAACTGCTGTTGTGTTCCGGGACAGCATCAAAGACATTGATTTGACATTTTTGTTTTAATTAGCTTTGCATACAGACAGCAACGATGCCCCACACGACATTTATCTGATTCATTTCAGTAAAAAATGCTTTTTTTTAATTGTCTTTATGGAAACACGTGTTTTCATCAAACTGCACTAGGCCTGCTTTGAACAGAAATAGTGGCCCCAAATTTTTTTTGCTTTTTTAATGTTTATTTGACTGGAGAAAGGCTTGTTTGCATGAAATTTCAAAAGGACTAAATGAAAAGTCGCAAGCTACCTGGAGGTATCTTTCTAAAAAAATTGAGCTACAGCCCTCAAATATGAGTGGGTAAGAATTAGCCGGTGCCGTCTCAGTTTGGTGGTTGTGGCAACTGACCTAAATGCAGAAATACAACACACAGGGAGGTGTTTTTCTATAATATCACATCAAATGACATGTCAATCAAGCAATGTATATATTGGCACAGAAAGGTTACCTTATCCCCCACCCAGATGCTGCAGCAGGAGTGGATGTAAGTGCTGCTAGAAAAGGGCCCTCCCATATGTCTATCCCCTTGCAAAGTACCCTGCCATTGTTGAGGGCATGTGGTCTGGACCCAATGCCATTTTTTTCTTTTTGTTTTTCATTAAACAGACAGTAAAATATGTAATATCATTTAAAAAAATGGTTTGGGTTCCCTGTAAAAATTCATAAAAGTCCCTTAGCAGCAAGCATGTACCCCGACTACCCCTTCCCATCCTGAACCACTGGAACCCACATGCCCCCACAGTGTTGCCAACCGCCCATAGTTTTATGGGCAGCCGTAAATGAAAGCCCATTTTCGGGGTGCCCATAAATGTCCGTTACGGGCAACAGTGCCCATAAAGATGACCACAAGTCAACCATTAAACTGTAGTAACACAATGACGCTGCCTGGCGCCATTTTTTAATTGGAAAGTAGTGGCTGTGGACAGCATTCATTCTCGGCGCGGGGGTGCCTCCGACGAGTGTAAGACAGGACAGGCTGGGCCCGGGTGGGTTACACACGGCATGAATTGTGAGCTCTGTCTCCTGGTAATGACACTTTGTTTATTTATCACAGGGCATGCCTGCTGCAGAGGGGGTGATGAGTAGTACAGGATGGACAGCACTTGTACCTTCCTATGGGGAACCATAACATTATGACCAGTGCCAGTCGTCACACACACAGCCACATCCAAGGAGGAGGAGTGGACAGGCAAGTCAGTCCTCCTGTATCATGCCCACAGCCTCTGTCCACCTCCTGTAGTATGCCTGCAGCCTCTGTCCATTTCCTATAGTATGCCTGCAGCCTCTGTCCACCTTCTGTAGTATGCCCGCAGCCTCTGTCCACCTCCTGTAGTATGCCCACAGCCTCTGTCCATCTCCTGTAGTATGTCCGCAGCCTCTTCCCACTTTCTGTAGTATGACCGCAGCTTCTGTCCACCTCCTCTAGTATGTCCGCAGCCTCTGTCCACTTCCTGTAGTATGTCCGCAGCCTCTGACCATCTCTTGTCTTTTCTCATGTCTGCAGTCTCTGAGGAGTTTCTAGAAAGGAGTCAAGAGTGGGAGTGCCGCCGAGATGGGGGTTACAGGCAGAGACAGACATGTATGGACCGTGGAGAGAAGACTATAGAATAAAACCAGAGCCGCCAAGCTGGAGCCATCTGACTGAGCCCTACACGGTGCACCTGAGAGGAGGTCAGTGACAGCGCTGCCAGGCCAGTTTGAGGGGGGTCACTGATGTAAGGGGAATACAATAATGTAAGGGGGCACTGATATAAAGGTTCCCCCCCTATATTAATAATCCCCCCTTACCGTAGTGTATTCACTTTGTGGGAGGTGTTCTCTAGTCACCATCATGCATACTCTGATGTAAGGGAGAACTCTGTGCTGGCTGGGTTATAGTGTCCTGACCTTCATGTAAATTGAGAAGTATTTTTTGACTTTTGTTTAACTTAAACACATTGCTAATAGCACTAGCTATGTATTTATAGTTCAAATATGGATATTTGCACTGTTTAGCACTAAAAACAGTAATTTTAGGTACTTTTTTGCAGTGCCAGTAAAGAATGTGGACCCATCAGTAAATTTCATGATTTTTTGCCAGTACAAAAATTGGTGCCGTTTGTAAATGTTGGCTTTCTGCCAGTAAATTTCACTTTGGGGGGTTGGCAACACTGCCTCAACATTGAGTGGGTACCTTGCAAGGTGGGGCAGCAAAGCTTCTCCCCCCCTTTCAAGGATCCCTGTGCTGTTGTTTAAATTCCGGCAATGCCAGGGATCTGTGGTGTCATTTAGCAGCAGTAGTGCTTGTAAACAAAATTCAGCTAGAGTTTTAGAGTGGGCAAACTGGCCAAACATGGTCAGTTTGTTTACCAAACTGTCTACACAGATCAAACTAATTTTCATCCCCAACCCAAAGCTCATCCCTAAATATGAGAGGCTCCAGGATCAATGACAGATATGGAGAAAAGAAACTTGCTGTTTTCTAAGAAACTTATTAGATCTTGTCGGACACCTAGAGTCCAGAGGTTGTGAAAGGCTTTGAGTGGGAAAAAGCTTCCATTCCTAGTTCCACATCTTACCTGGTACTAGCCAGACCTCATTATTAGTCTCAGCTGTGCATAGACCTTTTTATATGTGAGATAACCTATGCTAGAATCTTTCTCTCTCTCTCTCTCTCTCTCTCCTGGGTGAAATGGTTGACAAAAAAAAAAACTAAAAAGAGCTGTGTTTTTTTTGTGAACATGTACTGTATATACACACACACACATATACTCATATCTCCCAACAGGAACATTCATATACTCAGTTGTCAAGCTCAGGCAAAGACCTGGAAGGAGCTATAATAAAAAAAAGTATTAAGCCCAAAACCAAAAATGTGATATATTGCAGTTTGAAGACTGAAACTGAAGACACACTTTTGCCACGTACAAACGACCGGACTTTCCGGCAGACTAGGCCCGACGGGATCAGTTCATCGGACAATGCGATTGTGTGTGGGTTAGTCTGATCGTTTTTCGTAAAAAAAAAAAAAAAACGAGAAAGAGAACATGTTTCAAATCTATCCGACGGACTCATTTCCAACGGACTAAAAATCGGGAAAGCCGTTTGTCTGTGTGCTAGTCTGAAGGACCAAATACGACGCAAGGACAGCTATTGGCTACTGGCTATTGAACTTTCTTGTTTAGTCCAGTTTACGTCATCACGTTCAAAACGAATGGACTTTCGAACAGACTTAGTCCATTCGTGTGTGGCCAAGTCCGTTCATTCGGAAAGTTAGTCGGAAATCGGCCGAAAGTCCGTCGGGAAGACCTTCGGATCTAGTCTACCGGAAAGTCCGGTCGTGTGTACGCGGCATTTGGCTATCTTTAGGGGTGTCTCTCTTGGAGCAGCTGCTGGAAGTTGGGTTTTAGTTTATCCATTGGTTGTTTTTTTTTATCCTGTGTGTTTTTTCTTTGCTTTGTTTTGTGATATAATACAATTATCCATGTATCGATATTGTGCCGAGTTGTCCTTCAAGTCCCTCCATCCTTGGATCTGGTTATCCAATTTTTATACAAAGTGGTTGAGCCTCAGTCATGTTCTTATTCTTTCTAGTTTTCATAATTGATTCACACGGACAGCTCCCTTTTGCTGACTTTTTTTTTCTTCTTCTCTTTATATTTGGAGTATGATTTAGATAATATTAAAAAAATATTACACTAGACCCGGAGGATGTATATTATATTTTTTGTTGATATGGAATCTTTTGAAAAAACAGCAAACCTATTGGCCATATCACCAGGTGAATATAAAAGAAAGAAAGCCTAAAAAAAGAAAACAAATGCAGCAATCACATCTAAGAATTGATAAGCTGCAGTATAATGTTTGCTTTTTGGTTTTATATCGCTTTAAGGAGGTTGAAAATGAAATGCAGCAACCCCAGCAAAAAGCAGCACTAACAAGGAAGAAACATACTGGAGGCACGCGTAAGTTTAAGGCTACAGCCCAAAGCATTAATGAGGAGAATCCGTACATTGTCACACTAATGGACACAACTCTTTTATAATAGACACATGCTGGTAAAAAAGGATAAGTTCACCTTTGGTAAAATGTAATATGTTACCAAGGAGCACCTGGCTGCGCCCCCTGATTCCCTGCTTTGACAGTGAGCAGGGGATTTGCTCCCCACACTCACTGCTCTGCAGGCTCAAGAAAGAAAAAATGATAAATACACTTTTTTTTTTACCTGCAAAAATATGTGCATTTATTATTTTTTTTAAAAGGTAACTTAGCCTTTAATTAACCTTCTATGACTCACTTTTTTACACTGTGTGATTAAAGATTGCAGCTGTGCTTGTAAGTGTAATATAGTTACTTCAAAGTTAAACTTCACCTAGTGTTACCATATTTTAGTCATCCCTATATTTTCTTTTTATGAAGAAGTAAGCAAAATGATGCATTGACTGTAGATGTGTCAAGGCAGATAGGGTCAAGGCAATTGACTCTATACCCCAGAGGCACGTAATATATAAATTAGGATCTGTTATGTAGAAAATACAATTTTAACAGTATAGTAAAATGTAAAAAGAAGCTAAAATCATGTTAAGAGAGAAATAATCAATGATTCCTACTGTGAATGGTATACAGTTATCAAATGTATAAGGACTTGATGTTGCACTGGATGCTACTCCCAATGATTCTTGAATGAGGTTCAAAGCATTTATAGCTTCCTGAGGGTGTAATAAAGCACACTTCAGACTGTCAGAAATGCTCATCATTGCTACAAAGATTTTCCAATTTGTTGAAAACTATCCATGTGACCTGACCAAACTGGCTAATTGTAGAGAGGGAAGAAAAAAGTTTAATTGTAAATGCAGGCAAGTTGTACAAGAAACCGTGCCAAGCCAAGGGCTATAGGCAATAGGCAGATGACTCTTGACCTCTCTTCTCTGGGAGGTACAAAGCCTTGAAAAAAGGATTCACACCCCTTGAAATTTCCCACATTTTGTCAGGTTGCAACCAAAAACATAAATGTATTTTATTGGGATTTTATGTGACAGACCAACACAAAGTGGCACATAATTGTGACATAAAAGGAAAATGATAAATGTTTTTCAAAAATATTTAAAAATAAATACCTGAAAAGTGTGGCGTGCATTTGTATTCAGCCCCCTTTACTCTGATAGCCCTAACTAAAATCTAGTGGAACCATTTGCCTTCAGAAGTCACCTAATTAGTAAATAGAGTCCACCTGTGTGTAATTTAATCTCATGATAAATACAGCTGTTCTGTGAAGCCCTCAGAGGTTTGTTAGAGAACCATTGTGAACAAACAGCACCATGAAGGCCAAGGAACAAACCAGACAGGTCAGGAATAAACTTGCTTACTGGGCCCTTAAACCCCCTTCCTGCCCAGACCAATTTTCAGCTTTCGGCGCTGACACACTTTGAATGACAATTGCACAGTCATACAACACTGTACCCAAATGACCATTTTCCCCCCCACAAATAAAGCTTTCTTTTGGTGGTATTTAATCACAGCTGGGGCTTTTATTTTTTGCTAAACAAACAAAAAAAGATGGAATATTTTGAAAAAAAAAAAATCATGTTTAATAGTTTGTTATAAAATTCTGCAAACAGGTAATTTTTCTGCTTCATTGTATGCACTGATGAGGCCGCACTGGTTGGAACTGATAGGCTGCACTAGTGAGCACTGATAGGCTGCAGTGGTGGGCAATAATAGGCACAGATTAGGCGGCACTGATGGGGACTGATAAGATGGCACTGATGGGTGGCACAGATGGGTGGCACAGATGGGCACTGATAGGTACCTCTGATAGATAGCACTAATGGGCACTGATAGGTGGCACTGATGGGCACTGATGTGCAGCACTGTTCTTCAGGCACTGATTGTAGGCACTGACAGGTGTCACTGTGGACACTGACAGATGGCACTGTGGGCACTGACAGGTGGCACTGTGGGCACTGACAGGTGGCGCTGGTGGGCACTGGTAGGCGGCACTGTTGCCCACTGCTAGGTGGCACATGTAGGGGGCACAGGTGGGCACTGAGGAGCTGGTGGCACATCGCAGTGATTGGGACTGATGTCCCTCAGACTACTGCCGGTGATCGGCTTTTTTTTCCTCCTTGCGCTGTTAGCTGTGTTGACATCACATGATCAGCTGTCATTGTCTGACAGCTAGCCAAGTCTCATAGACCCCCCTTCAGGGTGCGCACAGGCCACTCATGCATGGGACTATGTTAATAGATGTAGTCCTGGCAATGCAGGTCTGCGCTGTAGCCGTCATTTAGCTATAGTGCGGATCTCTTGTGGTTAAAGCAGGGTTAGGTTATAACAAAAATATCCCAAGCTTCAAACATCTCACGGATCACTGTTCAATCCATCATCCGGAAATGGAAAGAGCATGGCACAACTGCAAACCTACCTAGACATGGCCGTCCACCTAAACTGACAGGTCGGGCAAGGAGAGCATTATTCAGAGATGCAGCTAAGAGGCCCGTGGTAACTCTGAAGGAGCTGCAGAGATCCACAGATCAGGTGGGAGAATCTGTCCACAGGACAACTATTAATTGTGCACTCCACAAATTTGGCCTTTATAGAAGAGTGGAAAGAAGAAAGCTATTGATAAAAGAAAGCCATAAGAAGTCCTGTTTGCAGTTTGCGAGAGGCCACGTGGGGAACACAGCAAACATGTGGAAGAAGGTGCTCTGGTCAGATGAGATCAAAATTGAACTAAAAGCAAAATGCTATGTGTGGGGGAAAACTAACACTGCACATCATCCTGAAGATACCATCCCCACCGTGAAACATGGTGGTGGCAGCATCATGTTGTGGGGATGCTTTTGTTCAGCAGGGACAGGGAAGATGGTCAGAGTTGATGGGAAGATTAATGGAGCTAAATACAGGGCAATCTTAGAAGAAAACCTGTTAAAGTCTGTAAAAGACTTGAGACTGGGGCGGAGGTTCACCTTCCACCAGGACAACGACCCTAAACATACAGCCAGAGCTACAATGAAATGGGTTAGATCAAAGCATAGTCATTTGTTTGAATGCTCCAGTCAAAGTCCAGACCTAAATCCAATTTAGAATGTGTGGCAAGACTTGAAAATTGCTTTTCACGGACGTTCTCCATCCAAACTGACAGAGTTTGAGCTATTTTTTAAAGAAGAATGGGCAAAAATTTTACTCTCCAGATGTGCGAAACTGGTAGAGACATCCCCAAAAAGACTTTCAGTTGTAATTGCAGTGAAAGGTTGTTCTACAAAGTATTGACTCAGAGGGGGATGAATGCAAATGCACGCCATACTTTTCACATATTTGTTTGTAAAAAAAAATTAAAAACCCTTTATAATTTCCTTCCACTTCACGATTATGTGCCACTTTGTGTTGGTCTATCACGTAAAATCCTAATAAAATACATTTACGTTTTTGATTGTAACATGACAAAATGTAGAAAATTTCAAGGGCTATGAATACTTTTTCAAGGCAATGTATATGCCTGTTTTTATATGTCTTAAAATATATAGATTTTGGAATCAAATGTTACAGTATATCTCTGTTACTATAGTTTTACAAAACCATGGAAGAGTAGTGACCTGTCCTAAACATGGTGGACATCCCTGCCATGCTTTTTTTTCTAGTGAACCTTGAACTCCTTGCTGCTCCCTCAACTTTCTATTTAAGCCATGTCTTTGCACTTCCTGTTTGCCAGATTATTGCATTCTTTTCCAGCCAATATCTTGCTTTTGTCTCTCCTGCTGCTATCCGTATCTTTACCACTACTTGTTCCCAACATTGGCTTGTTCCTCGACTACGCTGCCACTGGATCCCAACCTGCAACTATCTGTTACTGACCTTTGGCTTTTTTACTGACTACATTTCTGCTTGATCCCCACCTGCTATATCTGCTACCTGACCCAGGCTTGCTCACCTCCAGGTGGGGTGATTATGAGGACCACAGACTGGTACTAACACAAAGCAAAACCCATATCAGGAGCTCTGGTGAAGACCAGTTAGTACTGTGAAACAGGTGCACTAATAAAACTTGGTTGGTTTACAACAATCCTAAACAACAATAAAATATAAGTGCTAATAATCAATTATAAACTATATGTGCTCAAATCATAATGACCTTGGGCAAAGTTGTAAGTGGAAAAAAAACATTAATATCCTGAATTATGTGAAAATATTAGTGACACCTTGTCCCCAAAAGACAGTGCCATGTAACACTGAATATAAAGAACCAGGTGCAGTACCAGAGGTAACCGTTCACTTAGTTAACTTAGTGTCCTTGACAGGTGTCCGCAAGTGCAGCAAACACTGTCACCAGAACCATAGGATCTCTAATTTAAAAGAGATCTAAGAATGCATGGCTTACACACAGTCCTGACAGCCTATAGTATCCAGCAATACCAGTTTGAGCTCACTAACACAGGGCCCGGGGCCCCATTAGTTCAAAAGGGGGCCTGAGCAGCTTTATTGGTTAATCATATGTTGTAACAATTGGACATACTGTAGATTATCAGCATCAGCCAGACTCCTAAGCTTGCTAGGACTTTAATTGCATTTCTTTGGGCCCCATTAGTCCAGCAAAAGGGCCCAGGAGGCAGCAGCAGGGAGGGGGCTATTTTTTTTTGCCCCCAGGCGCATAAAGCTGGCGCCGCAGTCCAAGTGCTGCAATATACATCCCAGCCAGCCGCTCACTGCCTTTTACTGGTTGAGTGATCTGCCTGCCTCCATCAGTAAGTGCTTAGAAGGGAGGAGGGGGAGGTTGTAGCCGGCATGGAAGGTGACAGAGTGGTGAAGTTGCAGAGAGTAGAGCGCAGATTTTGGATCCCGATGCACAGACAGGTGGCTCAACTGAACGCACTTTACTGAAGATACAGAGGCAGATATTGTGATATAGTCATATGCAGCACATGTAAACTACTGCAAGTGGCAAGTCAGTACAAACAGCAATAAGACAGACAACTATACAGCAGCTACGGTACTGTCATCATCCTCATAATGATGGGGATGATCATAACCATAGTGAGAGGATTCTTTTTTGGTCCTGTCTACACCTGTGTTTGGAGGGGTAGTAAAAAGGTACAACTGAGCCCCCAACCACTCCCCCTTATCCTGCAGAGGCACTGCTACCATCATACATGGTACGGCATTGGCAGTGGGAGTTTCTCACACACAGTGGCTGCACCCGCTGGCAGTGTGTTTAAATCCCCCCTCCATCGCTACCCCCGTACTGCTATGGCAGTGCCTCCATGGGGCTTAGTCATGCATTTTTACTGCCCCTCCAATCATCAGTGTATATGATACCTAAAAGAAAGTATCTTATGGATTGTTTGCAAATCTGACAATTTGGCTGTGTGATGGAAACAATCTGGCAGCTGTGCAGCCGCCGGATCGCTTCAAGAACCCTGATGTAAAGAGAACGTGTCACCAAAAAAAAAGTGTGACGCGTATGGAACTTTTTGTCCCCATATGTGATGAAAACGAAGTTTATAAAAAAAGTGAAAAAAAAAAGGTAGAAAACTAAAGTTACACCCAAGTATTTAAAATCCCTCCCTCCCTTAAGCTGCACCCCCACATACATTCATGTACAAATGTAAATGCATGTGAGTGAGTGAGATCAATAATTCTATGCCCATTATTTATGGTTAACTCTAAAGTGATTATCTGTAGGGGCTTTTAAAGTGTCACCTATGGAAAATATAGGGTACCAAAGTTTGTCACTAGGGTGAATGCAATTTTTAAGACTTAACATGTTCCATATCTATGTACTCGGAAAAACCTCATCTTTTATATTTCATAAAAAATTGTGCAATGTATTGTGTTGTATGTGCCCTATAATTAATTCTATGCATGTGCATATTTTTTCTGAAATTTTGAGTTTCATAAATATTGTGCTAATATCATGGCGCTAATGATTGGTGGAGCACTGTGATAAGGGTTGGGGAGGGCCCTGTCAGGTAGCTTGTACAGGGCCCCATAATTTCTAACCAAAACATGCAGGAGTGCATTCCCTAATGACCTCTTTGGTTGGACAAATGATGCAAATAAAAAAAAAACACACTATTTGATTGGTTAGATCTGTGTGTACATTTCAATAAAAGACATTTGCATTTGACTTTCTATGACCATAACTATTGGTCAAGCTCATGGTCATAGTAAGTCAAATGCACCTGGACTACCTAGATTACCAAAAAAAACTTTATAAACACTCCATATATACTCATTCTAATTTGCAGATTCCAAATATGGTGACTCACTGTCTTGTATATGAAGGGAAGCAAAGTTACATGAATAGGAATTGTACTTCTCAGTTGAACAATTCTCAAGATCTTATCTTGACTATACCATTCAATTTTGGGCATCAGTTTACAAACAAATGCAATATGATAGAGTTTTAGAGTTTGGTATAGAAAAACAGAAACAATTCTAGAAGCGAAATCTGGGATCACTACATGTTAATACATGACCCACAATGAAAATAGTATGGTCCACACAGAAAACATGATCCTCACTTAGGTCCCCAACATTACCACTTGAGCATGTGCAATAGGGCATGGTGGGTCACTGAGGTTTTTTTTTATTTTATTTTTTTAATTCATGAGAGTTTAAATTCACTAATCCTATATACAGAACCACATGGAGCTTCCTGATATGTGGTATCTCCAAGAGATAGGCATGATGCAGCGCAATACATTATCTTGCAACAGCAATGACCCATTTTGTCAATAGGCTCAACCTTAGCATCCAAACTACTGGTATTGGTTTATTTAAATTGTTTGTGTTGGATAACATGCTTGTTCCTGACATTTGGGACAAAAGAATGTATGTGAGTTGCAATGATATACAGTTATATACAGGCTTTTTAAAAATAGAGCTACATGTGGAGTTTTGAACACTGCAAATGTTTCAAATGTTTATTTATGGACCTCATTCTCTGGTTTATATCAGGCATAATTATCCAGCACGGTCAGTCAATGATTCTCTACGTCATGGCTGAGAAATGCCTAATAATAAGTACTTGGAGAGGCAGGTCTATTTATTTTAAGTGGGGGCGTCTGCCCCAGCACTGCAGTACGCACACGCTGCATAGAGTGTTTTTGTTGGCTATGGTGTTTTGTTGGGGTATTTTAAATCCTGATTGCCTTGACATTCCAAGACAAAGGCCCTGTTCATTCATCTTTCTATCCAGGTTCAATACATGCTTGTTGAAGCTCAAAGTATACAGTATCTCAGAAAAGTGAGTAACCCATCACATTTTTGTAAATATTTTATTTATCTTTTCATGTAACAACACTGAAGAAATTACACTTTGCTACAATGTAAAGTAGTGAGTGTACAGCTTATATAACAGGGTACATTTGATGTCCCCTCAAAATAACTCAACACACAGTCATTAATGTCAAAACAAAAGTGAGTACACCCCTAAGTGAAAATGTCCAAATTGGGCCCAACTAACCACCCCCTCTTGTCATGTGACTCGTTCGTGTTATAAGGTCTCAGGTGTGAATGGGGAGCATGTGTGTTAAATTTGGTGTTATCGCTTTCACGCTCTCATACTGGTCGCTGGAAGTTCAAAATGGCACCCCATGGTAAAGAACTCTCTGAGGAACTGGAAAAAAAGATTTGTTGCTCTACATAAATATGGCTTAGGCTATAAGAAGATTGCCAAGACCCTGGAACTGACCAAAGAAGTTGAGTGCACATGCTCAGTGTCATATCCAGAGGTTGTCGCTGGGAAATAGATATATTAGTGCTGCCAGCAGAGGCGGCTCTCTAATTAGGCAAATTAGGCAGTCCCCTTAGGCCTCACACTCACAGGGCCCTCACGACCACCTAATTTGCCTGACCCGTCTGTGTGAGTGGGACAGAATATCTCCCGGTCAGTGTCCCCAAGCTAGAGGGATGAGCGAGCTAGTATACCCTAGAGCACTGCTATATCACCAGCGCCTGAAGTCTCCTCTCTCTGCCTCCCTCCGTACTTTCCAGTGCCCCCTCTCAGTGTCCTCCAAAGGCTCCAGCACTGACTGAGGACAGATTATAGAGGTGGAGCTGTCGGACACTGCTGAACCCAGGAGTGATGCATGCAAGCAAGGACATGCAGGAGTTTGTTTTGTCAGGTGTGGAGGGAGGTGAGCTGGCAGCTTTATAGGAGCACATGTGACTTGAATGTAGGGACTTGAGATGGGTGAGGGGGCAGTGGGAGCAGTGTCTGCAGCAGAGTAGGAGGCCAGTTCTGGTGCTGTGCTGCTAACTTCAGTTGCTCTGCGCATGCCACTGCAAAGTGACCTCTGCAGTGCCGGAGCAATAAATTAGGGCTCATTCACATCATATACTACTTTTTTACCATCTGCACCCCTCTCATGTCATACTACCCCCATACTACCCACCACCATACACTCTGCACCCCTCTCCTGTAAATACTACCCCCCACCATACACTCTGCACCCCTCTCATGTACATACTACCCACCGCCATACACTCTGCACCCCTCTCCTATACATATTACTCACCGTCATACACTCTGCACACCTCTCATGTACATACTACCCACCACCATACACTCTGCACCCATCTCCTGTACATACTACCCACCGCCATACACTCTTCACCCTTCTCATGTACATACTACCCACAGCCATACACTCTGCATCCCTCTCATGTACATACTACCCACCCTCTCATATACATACTACCCACTGCCATACACTCCGCACCCCTCTCCTGTACATTCTATCCACCGCCCTACACTCTGCACCCCTCTCATGTACATACTACCCAATGCCATACACTCTGCACCCCTCTCCGTTCCGTTGTCCATGGCCGTAGGGGCTCTTCACCATGAGATAATCCCATTCCAAGTTATTTCCTCACCTAAGTTTCCGCTAGTTATTGGTTATCCATGAATACAGGGGCACAACCCCTCTTTTGATTGGCTCCATGCCGAGGTTCTCTCCTGGTTGCCACAATGCAATAAGACATGCTTCCAGAAGGTAGCCAAGGTCCTATGCACCTCTTCACTCTCCTCCCTGCTGAAGGAGTACCGCGATTTTAGTGATGTCTTTGACAAAGGTCAAGCCGGTAGTTTGCCTCCCCACCGGTCGTATAATTGTGCAATTGACCTTCAACCTGGTGCTATACCCCCTTGTGGCCAGATTTACCCTTGGTAAATCTCCTCGGCGTATAAATCAGCGTGGATCACGGGATACGTCCGTCTAGTGACGAAATGCGTAGGGAGGAACGGTGTGTTGACGTCACCACGTTCTACGTAGACCCGGAAGTGCGGGCCGTAAATCGCTGATTTATACGCTGACTATGTGAGTTTATTTGCTTTTTACCTATTAGCTCATTAAAAGGGTTTTGCACTATGAGTGTGTTCCCTTGTTTTTTATATACTTTGGGGCATTAACGTTCTAACTGCTTGGAGTGTCTGGAGAGAAAGGATCGGTGCGGTTCCCAGGACTGTCTATTTAGACCATCTTCAAATAAGTTTTTGATCTCACTTAACACTGAGATCTTACTCTCTGGTATGCGGCTTTTATTATCCATTGGTGGAGGTGCTTCAGCGGAATCCCTGTTACACGATTTCTAATTGGTGTCACTTTCCATTGCACATTGGATCAATTGATATATTTTTTATGGGACTTGTATGGACTATTCTGTGTCTTCTTGCTTTATATATACTGCATGGAATTATTTATGTGATTTTCATTTCATTTATTTGTATTTATATATTTGATGAGTTTTTTTGATTTCGATATATTCATTATCCATTTGAATTTATTCACTTATTAATTTATGGGAATAGTGTGGTAGCACATCCTGTGGTGTTCCTTTTCACATATCAATTAGTTGTGATTGGTGCTTTTTATGATTATTTTTATATCTTTATGATTATTTATTTACATGAGGAATTGATTTTTCCATGCACTTTATTTATTTATTTAAATTAATTTTTTTATATCATTTTTCACTCTTTTGAGTGAAAGTGCGAATTCCCCTTTTTTTTGGGGGGGGGGGGGGGGGGGTTGTGGTCACAGAAAAACCTTTCTTATATATATTTAGCGCAGCTCCTCACTGTATACAATGGTACAAGAGATGGTCAGAGACTGCAGATTTGGTACAAGAGATGGTCAGAGACTGCATTTATGGTTGAACTCAGTGTACAGGTATATAGTATTGCAGGGCTGTGACACTCTATTTAAACTGGTTTTGTAAGATCAAGTCAGTAATCTTTCGTGGAAAAGTGCAACCAACTGACAAGGCAGCAGCACATTTAATTTCCAAAATAAATTTTTTCTTACAAACAGTGGCCTGGTCAGGATTAGGGGAGGACAGTAAACAGTTAATGGGTCTGTGAAACTTCTAGCCTCAATCAGCAGTAAATCCTTCACAAAAACATCAAACTGTGCAGTGCACACAGAGCTCTGGCTAAATTGCTGAGCTGAAATGGTTAACAGCCAGCCATGTGTGACCTGTCACTGGACACAGAATGCCGGTGGGCTGCCGGGTCTTTCAGAGATCTGATCAGAGTGTGCAGTTATAAAGAAAAAAAAAGATTACAGAGGGAGGGGTAGGCTGATCAGTAACATTGCACTCCCTGAAGACATACATTTCTGGAAGACACTGTCCAGCCAGCATTACATGTGACTGTGCAGCGCTCCCCACCATCTTCTTTCCATTCAGCCAGAATGATGTGTGTGCTCAGTGCTGCATGAATTGGCTGTAGTCATACCTTCCTCTGCTATGTCCTCCTGGAGCTTCAGGTACTGTGTATCTCCCTCCCAGCTCCCCTATTCAGCATCTGTGTAGTCAAATGTGGCAGGCTGGAGAGGGGGAGGGTAACACTCTGTCTGCTGCACGTTACACGGACTTGCTCCTCCAGCCCTCGCTGTTACACATTTCCTCAGCCCCGCCTACTGTTCACAGCCCAGCCCCTGCCACCGTTTCTCTCTCTCTCTCTCGCTGTTCCAAAGCTCCTAGCTGACAGTGGCCCTCTGAGTGACAGGTTCAGCTATGTATCTTGGCAGGGCCGCAGGGCCCCCTATTGGGCTGGGCCCATGGGCTTGAGCCCAGTCAAGCCCAATAGTAAGTCCGGCCCTGGTTCTCATTCTTACTGACCATAAGAATCTCACATTCTTGTCTGAGGCTAAACACCTCTCTCCCAGAAGGGCACGATGGGCTCTTTACCTGTCAAGTTTCAATTACATTGTCTCATTCTTACCCGGTACTAAGAAGGTCTGAAGCTCTGTCACAACAATTTTCCTCCACTTCCAAGATGGAGTCAGTTCTGGTTCCTGTGATTCACCTGGATCCTATTCTGGCTATGGTTCGCACCAGTCTCACTTCTCCTTTGGGTGACAAAATTCTTGCTGTTCAGGTCCATGCTCCTTCTGAGAAACCTTGTGACGCCTGCTTTGTCCCAGAGAGTCTCCGTACTGCCATGCTCCAGACTTACCATACCACTTACCAAGGCTGCTGGCCACCCTGGGAAGAATCAATTCTTTTGGGCCATTTCCAACAATTCTGGTGGCCTAGTCTACGTGCTGATGTAACCGCCTTTAAAGCTGCCTGTTCCATGTGTGCTCAGATTAAGACTCCACGACACCTTCCAGTGGGCCTCCTACAACCCATACCCAATGGAGAGAGGCCCTGGACCCACCTGTCTATGGATTTTATTGTGGAGTTACCCAACTCCCAGGGCAACACAGTTATCCTTATGGTGGTTGACCGCTTCTCAAAAATGTCTCATTGTATTCCACTTAAGAAGTTGCCCACTTCTAAGGAGGTGGCCTCCATTTTGCTCAGGAGATCTTTCCCTAACATGGACTACTCAAGGTGATTGTCTCGGACAGGGGTAGTCAGTTTGTGTCCCGGTTCTGGCGAGCCTTTTGTTCACAGTTGGGAATTCAGCTTGCCTTTTCCTCTGCGTTTATCCGCAGTCTAATGGGACCGGAGAACGAGCCAATCCGTCCTTGGAGCAATTCCTACGTTGCTATATTTCTGACCATCATAACAACTGGTCAGACCTATTACCGTGGGCAGAGGTTGCTCACAATAGTGCCTTGAAATTTACTTCCTGATTGTCCTCGGTTTATGGCGAACTATGGTTCCATACCTTTCATGTTGCCTGACTCATTTATTTTTCCGCAGAGTATTCCTGCATTAGAGGAGTATCTCCGTGGTCTTCGTTCCACTTGGGCACAAGTCCAGGAGGCTTTGCGACATGCTAATGATAAGTATAGACTCCATGCTGACCACAGACTCCTGCTTGCACCTTCCTACCACGTTGCGGACAGGGTTTGGCTGTTATCTCGCAACCTCTGACTTCGTGTTCCCTCTCTGAAGTTCGCACCTTGGTTTATTGGGCCTTTCCATATTCTTTGCAGGTTTAACCCAGTGGCTTACGCATTAGACCTTCCTTCAAATATGCGGAGTAACTCAAATGTATTCATATCTCCTTATTAAAATCTTTAGTCTGCAACTGCTTTAACACCTCGGTGCCATGTCCTCACCCTGTACAGGTTGAGAACCATGAGGAGTATGAAGTATAGTCCATTTTTGACTCCCGTAGGTTCCATGGGCCCATACATTACTTGGTGCATTGGAAGGGGTATGGTCCGGAGGAACGTTCTTGGGTCTCATCCTAGGATGTACATGCCCCTCCTCCGTGATTTTCATAGACGTTTTCCCCTCAAGCCTGGTGGTCCTCCGAGGGGGAGGGGTCGTTGAGGAGGGGGTACTGTCAGGGCTGGGCACAGCCCTTCCTTCTCTGATCTGGCCACTCAGCTGTCGGATAATTGCCAGCTCCTATCTCACCACAGCTACTCACCTGTTGATGAGATCCTGCTCATCATTCATGCCTACTTAAGCCATCCAGCCCAGAGGATCTCTGCCTTCGCCTTGGTCAACATCACAGAGACTCTCCTGCGTTCCTGTTTTAAGAATTGCTTGGCTGACATGCCTTCTGGCTCCAGATCCTGCTTGCTGTTGCACTACCCTGATCCCTGACCTTCTGGCTCGGCTGACTATCCGTTCCGGTTACCAAACTTTGGCTATGTTTTGACTACGTTTGTTCTATTTTACTTTTATTATTAAACAAGTGTGGTTTAACTGTACTTCTGTCTCGGCCTGATTTCATGGTTTATGACACATACTACCCACCGCCATACACTCTGCACCCCTTTCCTGTACATACTACCCACCGCCATACATTCTGCACCTGCATCCCTCTCCTGAACATACTACCATATACAAATAAATGGTGCAAACGAAGCACTAAATGTCCCACAGTTTTAGGCTTAAGTGCTGTATGGGCATGGATAATATATAAATATATATTAAATATATATATATATATATATATAAATATATATATATATATATATATATATATATATATATATATATATATATATATATATATATATATATTGTGGCAGCACGCAGGTAAAATCACCTGGTTGTATCCAGGATGGGAAATATGTGTGTCCTAGATTCAGGCTTTATGCAGACTTTTACAATTAGAGGGGAAGAGTTAATGAGCCCAGCTGAAGTAAGTGGGCTCATTAAGACCTCTACAAAAAACCCCAGCATGCATAGGGAGATGCTCCATCCTGGAACCAGTTTTGTGTGTATAGACTGGGGAGTCTGAGATCTGTTCTGTGCGGTGAGTTAACGCCTGTGTGGCAAACCCCTACAATAGAGACAGGGACTGGGGCAGCACAAGGCTGCACCCAGTTGTTAGACAGGGAGTCTACGTGTGTAGTTAGAGGTCAAGCTGACCAGGATTTATTTTCTTGTTTTATTTTGTTTGGCTGTTATATGTATCACTGCATGTAGCGTAAATAAACCAGATCTTTTGTTTTTTGAACCTACACCGCTGTCTGCTGTGCCTGACTTTGTGTTGTGAACCCATCCAGGGGGTCACACACACCCGCTACCGAGCAAACCCCTCACAGTTGGTGGAGAATGCGGGCAGTTTTTTTTTAAGGCCAGCATGGAGGAGATACTGAGACAGCTGGCTCTAGCCAATGCAAATCAGCAGCAAACAAATGCGGGTTTACAAAGGAGCCTTGCAGCTCAACAACAGACAAATGCAACTTTGCAGCAGAGTATGGAAGCTCAGCAACAAGCCCAGCAGCAGACAAATGCAACTTTGCAGCAGAGTTTGGAAAATCAGCAGAAGGCTCACCAGCAGAGTTTGGAAGCTCAGCAACAAGCCCAGCAGCGATCTGAAGCCCGCTTCATAGACCTGTTGCAGAAGCAAGAGCAGAATTTTCAACAGAAAATAGAGACATTGATACAGCAACGTCCGCAGACCAATGAAGCAAGTGGTTACAATAACACCGCATCCTTTGGTGTGAGCCGTTTACTGACAAAAATGACTGGAGAGGATGATCCGGAGGTGTTTTTGACCACATTTGAAAGGACTGCTGAAAGGGAAAAGTGGCCTAAGGAGCAATGGGCTGGACTGGTGGCCCCTCTGTTAACTGGGGAATCACAGAAAGCTTATTATGACCTAGAGCCTGACCAAGCAAAAGACTATGTGGTACTAAAAACAGAAATATTGGCAAGGCTGGGTGTCACCCTGGCCGTCCGGGCTCAGCGTGTGCATAACTGGACTTTTCAGGTTGGAAAACCTCCCAGGTCTCAAATGTATGATCTCATTCACCTGAGCAGGAAGTGGCTGCAGCCAGAGATTTTGACCGCACCAAACATTGTGGAACGTGTGGTTATGGATCGTTTCCTGAGAGCTCTTCCTACTGCCATCCAAAAATGGGTAAGCCATGGAGACCCAGAAAATGCAGATAAACTTGTGGATCTGGTTGAGAGGTATTTGGCTACAGAGAACCTGACCACCTCTTCCAGGGACTCACGGACTTTCCCCCCTAAGACCAGATCATCCCCAGTGGCGGGTAAGATGACTCCAAGGGGTGAGGGTGGAGAGAGTGAGAGGGTGGGAGTTCTACCTAAGGTCTGGCGGGAGCAGCCCAGGAAGCCCATGCTGCAAGAGGCAGCGAAAAAAATTATTTGCTACCGCTGCCGGCAAGAGGGACATATTGCAGCCAATTGCCCCGTTGTGGATGAGCCTATGCAATGTGACTTTATAAGGGAGAGACGTCAGTCGCTGTTTGCGACAGTTGCATGCACTGCCATTTGGGGACCTGAGAAACATTTATGTAAAATGTGTATTAATGGTAGACATGTTGATGTGTTGCTAGATTCAGGTAGCCTGGTAACATTGATAAAAGCTGAATTAGTTACTACAGAGGTCTCTGGGAAGAACAGGGTGGCTGTTATTTGTGTGCATGGGGACACCCGAGAGTATCCTGTAACTTCAGTGTTTTTTGAGACCCCCAAAGGTAACCTCTCTCATCAGGTGGGGTTAGTGTCTCAGTTACCACATGATGCTATTGTGGGAAGGGATTTTCCAAAATTCTGGGAACTCTGGGATTGTCCTGAGCCCCCCACTGGTGCCCCTATAAACCAGGAAGATGACCAGAATTCCTCTGGGAGTGGTGAGGACTCTCCTGAATTTATTGGCGGGGGAAACTCGAGAAACTGGGGAGGAGCCAACATCCTCAGATGAAAACATGCCGTCTGTGGAGTTTTCGGATCTTGAGGTTCACAGGGAAAATTTTTCCACAGAACAGTTAAAAGACCCCACCCTAATAAAGGCACGGGAAAATGTGGTGAAAATAGATGGCGAGTTAGTGAACCCAGATAAGACTTGCACTTACCCGTACTTCACTGTGGAAAGGCACCTGCTGTATCGAGTGGCTCAAAGGGCAGAAGAAACCATTGAGCAACTTGTAGTGCCCAAACCTTGCAGGAAGTTGGTGTTAGAATTGGCTCATGGACACATTCTGGGAGGTCATCTGGGGACAGAGAAAACCAGAGAGAGGGTACTGCAGAGATTCTATTGGCCTGGGGTCATGAAGGAAATAGAAAAGTATTGTTCCTCCTGCCCTGTGTGTCAGAAGACGGCACCTATGCCACATTTCCGTAACCTGCTGGTACCTCTTCCTATCATTGAGGTCCCCTTTGAAAGGATCGCAATGGATTTGGTAGGTCCGATAATGAAGTCCACCAGGGGGCATCAATACATTTTGGTTATATTGGACTATGCCACCCGTTATCCGGAAGCAATTCCTCTCCGAAATACCTCGGCCAAAACCATAGCCAAAGAGCTATCTCTTGTTTTTAGCCGCGTGGGTATTTGTAAGGAACTGCTTACGGACCAAGGTACACCCTTTATGTCCCGGGTTATGAAGGAACTATGCAAGTTGTACAAAGTGACACAATTGCGTACATCTGTGTATCACCCCCAAACAGATGGGTTAGTTGAAAGATTCAACAAAACCCTAAAACAAATGTTAAAGAAGGTGGTGGATAGAGATGGAAAGAATTGGGACTGTCTAATACCCTATCTGATGTTTGCCATTAGGGAGGTACCCCAATCCTCTACGGGTTTCTCACCCTTCGAGTTGCTCTATGGGAGACACCCAAGAGGGCTGCTGGATATCGCCAAGGAAACTTGGGAAAATGAGAGTTCTCCTCACAGGAGTGTGATTGAGCATGTCGCCCTGATGCAAGATAGGATTGCAAAGGTAATGCCAATTGTAAAGGAACATTTAACCCAAGCGCAGTTAGCACAGCAGAGAGTGTACAACCGTGGGGCCAAGACCCGTACCTTTTCCCCGGGGGATAGGGTCTTGGTGCTAGTCCCTACGGTTGAAAGCAAATTTCTGGCCAAATGGCAAGGTCCATACGAAGTAATTGGAAAAATTAGTGAGGTGAACTACAGGGTTAGACAGCCAGGAAGGCGAAAGCCGGAGCAGATCTATCACGTCAATCTGCTGAAAGCCTGGAGGGATAGGGAATCCCTAGTCGCAGAGACTTTGTCACAAGTACAGCCTGATTGCTTAGTTCCTGAGGTTGGAATAGCAGACACCTTATCGAAACCCCAACAACAGGAGGTTAAAGAGTTTGTACTTCGTAACAAAGAGATTTTCTCTGAGCTGCCGGGACAAACATCTGGCGTAGAGCATGACATTATCACCCCGCCAGGAGAAAGGGTAAAACTAAAACCTTATAGAATACCAGAGGCCCGACGGGAGGCAATACGTGGGGAGGTTCAAAGGATGCTGGAATTGGGTGTGATAGAGGAGTCCCAGAGTGACTGGTCCAGTCCTATCGTACTAGTGCCCAAACCTGATGGGAGCTGGCGATTTTGTAACGATTTTAGACAATTAAATAAAGTTACAAAATTTGACACCTACCCCATGCCACGTATAGATGAGTTGATTGACCGGCTGGGAACAGCCCGATATATGACAACTCTTGATCTCACCAAAGGGTATTGGCAAATTCCCCTGGCCGAGTCGGCCAAGGAGAAAACTGCGTTTGTAACCCCAGATGGGGCATTCCAATATAAGAGAATGCCGTTTGGGTTACAGAATGCACCGGCAACATTCCAGCGGAAAATGGATAAGATTCTGAGGCTCCATCAGAAATATGCTGCAGCTTACCTGGATGATGTGATTATATATAGCACAGACTGGGTCTCACATTTGCCAAAAGTACAAGCAGTCCTAGACTCTATCCGGGAAGCTGGGTTTACGGCCAATCCAAAGAAGTGTACCATTGGACAGGAGGAGGCCAAATATCTTGGGTACACTATTGGGAGGGGGGTGATAAAACCCCAAGTCAATAAAGTCGAGGCCATACAGAGTTGGCCACGTCCCAACAGCAAGAAACAGGTACGAGCCTTTCTGGGAATCGCTGGCTATTATCGACGATTCATTCCCCATTTTGCTTCTCAGGCTGTGCCCCTCACCAACCTGACAAAAGGGAAAGAGTCGGTCATGGTTAAATGGTCCCCAGAGGCTGAAGAAGCATTTCAGTCCCTAAAAACAGCCTTATGTAGCCAGCCAGTGTTGTACTCACCAGACTTCTCTAAGGACTTCGTTGTACAAACTGATGCATCAGACGTTGGGTTAGGAGCAGTGTTATCCCAGGTCTGGAACGGGGAAGAGCACCCAGTCATTTACCTCAGCAGGAAGTTGAAGTCCCATGAGGTAAATTACTCCACGATTGAGAAGGAATGTTTAGCAGTGAAGTGGGCTCTAGATTCCCTTCGGTACTATCTGCTAGGTAGGCACTTTGACCTGGTGACTGATCACGCTCCTTTAAAGTGGATGGCTCAGAACAAGGAGACCAATAGAAGGGTAAATAGGTGGTTCCTGGCCCTACAGGAATTTAACTTTACAGTTAAGCATCGCCCTGGTGTTAAAATGGGGAATGTGGATGCTTTGTCTCGGATACATGCGTGTCTGACTGCTGGTGTTACAACCCCAAGGTTGAAACAAGAGGGGGGGGTATGTGGCAGCACGCAGGTAAAATCACCTGGTTGTATCCAGGATGGGAAATATGTGTGTCCTAGATTCAGGCTTTATGCAGACTTTTACAATTAGAGGGGAAGAGTTAATGAGCCCAGCTGAAGTAAGTGGGCTCATTAAGACCTCTACAAAAAACCCCAGCATGCATAGGGAGATGCTCCATCCTGGAACCAGTTTTGTGTGTATAGACTGGGGAGTCTGAGATCTGTTCTGTGCGGTGAGTTAACGCCTGTGTGGCAAACCCCTACAATAGAGACAGGGACTGGGGCAGCACAAGGCTGCACCCAGTTGTTAGACAGGGAGTCTACGTGTGTAGTTAGAGGTCAAGCTGACCAGGATTTATTTTCTTGTTTTATTTTGTTTGGCTGTTATATGTATCACTGCATGTAGCGTAAATAAACCAGATCTTTTGTTTTTTGAACCTACACCGCTGTCTGCTGTGCCTGACTTTGTGTTGTGAACCCATCCAGGGGGTCACACACACCCGCTACCGAGCAAACCCCTCACAATATATATATATATATATATTAAAAGTATGGCCGCAGCCTAGCCTGAATTTGTAGGCGTCTGAGGGCTTTAAATCCCTCCTCCTCCATCAGAGCCTTCATCGGCTCATTTCTGGGTTGAGGCACCACTGGAGAGTCTGCCCATCCTCCTCATCACCCCGTTCCACTAAGGGGCCTCTTGCCTGTCATTCACGCGGGGGTGGGGATTCAGCCGCCATCAGCTTGGCTCCATGAGGGGGCCTCCTGCACGTCGTTTACACGGGGGGGTTTCAGCCGCCATCAGCTTGGCTCCACAAGGGGGCCTCCTGCCTGTCGTTCACGCGGGGGGGGGGGTTTCAGCCACCATCAGCTTGGCTCCACGAGGGTGCCTCCTGCCTGTCGTTCATGCAGGGCCTGCTTCTCCTGGTTTCCGCCGGGAGAGGGGGGGGTTTTTGGCTGCCGTCAGTTTCCAATATAGAGGGGGCACCCTGCCATACTGCACATATTAGAAGGATTACTGGGTCTCAATATAGGGGAGTATTGCTGGGACCGATCCGTCTCCTATATTTATTGCACAGATGTGACCCCTGACATATCCAATATAGAGGAGGATTGCTGGGACCAATCTGTCTCCTATATTTATTGCACAGATATGACCCCTGACATATCAGGGTAGATCAGGCCCAACAGGGGGCCACCCGCCTGTTTCTCCCTGTGTTCCACTGGGAGAGGGGGGGCTTTGGCTGGCCGCCGGCTCCCCCTCTCCCCTCACATGTGCATAGCGCCCGCCGATCCTCTTGGTGGGGGGGAGGGGGAGGTGATCGTCCGCCGCCGGCTCCCCCTCTCCCCTCGCATGTGCGGAGCGACAGCCGATTTTCTTGGTGGGGGGGAGGGGGAGGTGATCGGCCGCCGCCGGCTCCCCCTCTCCCCTCGCATGTGCGGAGCGCCAGCCGATTCTCTTGGTGGGGGGGAGGGGGAGGTGATCGGTTGCCGCCGGCTCCCCCTCTCCCCTCACATGTGCATAGCGCCCGCCGATCCTCTTGGTGGGGGGGAGGGGAAGGAGATCGTCCGCAGCCGGCTCCCCCTCTCCCCTCGCATGTGCGGAGCGACAGCTGATTTTCTTGGTTGGGGGAAGGGGGAGGTGATCGGCCGCTGCCGGCTCCCCCTCTCCCCTCGCATGTGCGGAGCGCCAGCCGATTCTCTTGGTGGGGGGCAGGGGGAGGTGATCGGCCGCCGCTGGCTCCCCCTCTCCCCTCGCATGTGCAGAGCACCCGCCGTTTCTCCCAGTGTGTGGGGGGGGGATTGGGCGCCCGACAGCTCCTCTCTCCCTATGCACTCTGCTTGCCTCTGGCGGCCTCCCACTGATTCTGGGGGGGGGGATTGGCATCTATCCCCACATCTGTGCCGCACACCTGGTGTCAGTGTTCAGTCCCCTCCTGCTCCTCTCCTCTGGCTCCACCAGTAGGGGGGGGCGATGGTGCTCTGGGGGTGAACGGTCACTGACATCTCTGCTGCTGTGACAGAGGATGTCAGACCAACCACAGCAATCTTTATTACGGCAGGCCTGCCAGGGTTGCTGCCGTCTCTTGTGAATTTGCTTCTTTGGTCTATGTGTTGATCGCAGTCCAGGTTTTGGTCGTAAGCGTTTTTTGTCCAGCATTTTTGGTCACAGCGTTTTCTGTCCAACATTTCTGTCAGTATTTTCGGTCCAGCATTTTCTGTCATAACGTTTCTGTCCAGCATTTTCTGTCATAACGTTTCTGCCCAGCATTTTCTGTCTCAGCGTTTTTCTGTCATAGTGTTTCTGTCCAACTTTCAGTCGTAGCGTCACCCTACACCCACCACTTGTCGCTTGCCAGCCAGTTCACCTCCCGGGAACTCTCGCCATGCTCCATGGAAGGGATGCCCACACGCTTCCTGGTTTTCATGGGGGGGCTCTCACCCACCTGTTCACCTCCCGCCACTCTCGCGCCCCCCCCCCCCCCCCCCCGCGCACGTCCAGGCACCCATTTCAGTCACGGGGGTTTATCATGGCGTTCGGCCCCAGGTTTCTGTCTCTGTGTTCTTCTGTCATCACGTTCTGTCCAGAGGTTTCCGTCATATCGTTCGGTCCAGCTTTCTGTCAGTTCGTTCGGTGCAGTGTTTCTGTCATATCGTTCGGTCCAGCTTTTCGTTTGGTCCAGCTTTTCTGTCATATCATTTGGTCCAGCTTTTTTCCGGCTTAGCGTTCTGTCCAGCTTTTCCATCATAGCGTTTTGTTTCTGTCATATCGTTCTGTCCTGCATTTCTTTCAGATCCGTACGGGCTGAGGTTTGTTTCAATTTGTTTGTCATCCCTTAATTTTCTCTCCCGTATAACACACGTCATAGGTGCACGCTTATTTCTTTGCACCTCTACCCACCACGGTTTGTGGGTACACTAGGCCGGAGGGTTGTTTGCTACCTGTCTGCTTTCTGTCATGGCGTTTTGTACGTAGCTTTTCTGTTAGCCAGGGCTCATTTCCTGGTCTGTCACACCTACCGACCTTACGGGCTGAGGTTTTGTTTCAATTGATTGCCGTTCCGCAATCTTCTCGCCCGCATACCATACGTCATACGTTGCATGCTTATTTCATCACATTTGTACGTCTACCCACCATGGTCTGTGGGTACACTAGCCCTGAGGGTTGTTTGCTATCTGTCTCTGTTGTTCTGTCATAGCTTTTCCGTTCATAGCATTATTGTTGTTCGTAGGGTATGTTAGCTGGGGCTCACATCCAGGGTCTGTCATACACCAACCCGGAGGGTTTGTTTGCTATCTGTCTCTGTTGTTCTGTCATAGCATTTCGTTTGTAAACTTTCATGTTATAGCTTGATGTTCATAGTATGTCTGTTAGCTAGGGCTCACATCCAGGGTCCGTCACGTCTACGGACCCATACGGGCTGAGGTTTCATTTTTAATTGATTGTTGTCCCACATATACCATATACCATACATCATACGTGCACGTTCACCATACCTTTACTACTACCCACCACGGTCTGTGGGTACCTCAGCCCTGAGTGTTAGTTTTTTAATTACCTGTCTTGGCGATGCAGGTTGCTTGGGCTCGCTCACTACATACACTAGGGTTGTGTCAGCATTAGGTTCACATTCACGCGCTGTTGGTCTTGTCATTTCTGCACTTACATCCTCATACTTGTCCGGTACATAGGGGTATTGTTGTTTCGTGTATGGGTTGTCTGTTCTCATTTCGCTTGTTCTGTTTTTCTGTTTAGGGTTTGGGGTGGGTTGCGGAGGAGGCCAGTGCACATTCATCCCTTCACCGTTGCATGGGGGTTCAGTGCTTGGTAGCACCCCATCTGCAGGGGTGGGACCATTCCAAACTCTTAAATCAGTTATCGCCGGGGTACCCCTTTCCCGGCCTCAGCTGGGGGGGGGCATTCAGGTATTCAGGGGGTTATTTCCAACTCTGTTCAACCTCTATGCGCTCTTATTTGTTAGTCAGGATGGTGGGGTTCATAGCCCGTTAGGCTTGCACTGAGGTTTCAGCTGCGGCTCCTGTTCTTCTCAGTGCGCCTTCAGGTGATGTTGGAATTTCTCATAGTGGCTTGTAGAACTGGGGGCAGTGTGGTCTCGGGTAATCAATCTGGCCAATGGTTCTTATCCAGAGTTTGCAGTAGGCTTCTCACAAGGCGGAATGGTCTCTTAGGTTCATGTTTATGGCTTTCGCTGGGTATTGCATCGGCAATTTGGCCACATCTGCCAATTCCATGAAGTATCTATCAGGTGACCAGTTTTCAGGACCTACAAACTCCTGTCAAGCTGTCCATTTTTTGCGGCTCACCCTCTCTAACCGTCTAGGGAGGGGAGTCGGGGATGTTCTCTTTTGCACGGCTACCAGTTACCGGCCAGGTTTTCACGGTGTTTCAGACTTCCTGTCGCCTTCCCTTGGCAGTTCCCAGTTAGTGTTCTAGGCAGTTTCTCTCTTACCACTTACAACTTCCCCTTAATTGGTATAGATGGGTAAAATAGGGGTTTGTGGTCATATTTCTGTACCTTAGCCTTGGTGTCGGATAAGTAAGTTGGCCTTCTCTGCATCATTCCTTGGGTCTTTCTCCATCCTCTCACTACAAACAGTTGCTCTCACGTCCAGGTTACTTGCCAAACCAGGCTGGAATCCTTAACCCCTTTTCTGTTTATTCATCTGGTTCCTGGGCAATTTTTGTAGGTACCGCAGGGGGTCCTTTCTTTACATCAGGTTCATGGGGCACTGGAGATCCTCCATGTTAGCAGCTACATACGTAACCCTCCTTTCCTGTAGTCAGCCAGGCATTCGCATTTTCCGGACTAAACGGTTGTTGTGGGCCTTCTTTGTAGCTTTCACATCACACCTACTTTGTGTCTTTTTGCCCTCTTTTAGGCATACTGTCCAGCCAGGCCAAGGCACACCTCAGGCCTTGGTAGTTAGGGTCATCGTATTTCCGAATGAAGACTCTGACTACAAGTTGGAAGGCTGGCCGCAGGCTAGCCTGAATTTGTAGGAGGAGTCTGAGGGCTTTAAATCCCTCCTCCTCCATCAGAGCCTTCGTCGGCTCATTTCTGGGTTCCCACCCACCTGTTCCCCCATACTTTCATCATTTAATTTACATTTCATACATTCATTCAGGGTATGCCCTCTTTTAGGCATACTGTCCAGCCAGGCCAAGGCACACCTCAGGCCTTGGTAGTTAGGGTCATCGTATTTCCGAATGAAGACTCTGACTACAAGTTGGAAGGCTGGCCGCAGGCTAGCCTGAATTTGTAGGAGGAGTCTGAGGGCTTTAAATCCCTCCTCCTCCATCAGAGCCTTCGTCGGCTCATTTCTGGGTTCCCACCCACCTGTTCCCCCATACTTTCATCATTTAATTTACATTTCATACATTCATTCAGGGTATGCCCTCTTTTAGGCATACTGTCCAGCCAGGCCAAGGCACACCTCAGGCCTTGGTAGTTAGGGTCATCGTATTTCCGAATGAAGACTCTGACTACAAATATACTTAGGATAACATCCCATAAGTCCACAGTCTTACTGGTGATTAAAACGTCCACAGACCGTGTGAGTTGATGGTGAGAAGGAGGGGTATTCCACACTCAGGGCTGCCATCAGGGGGTAACAGAGACCATGTTCCAACTGTACTACAAAAAAACACAAGGAAGAGGCGACTCTAGGTGTAGAAATAGGACAAGATTTAATGTAGATACATTCATAGGCAACTCACATTTTAGTGGTTAAAACGAACATGGTCCCAACATGAGGGGTATCATCAATGTGGTCAGTCCATGTCTACTGGAGGGGCGCTTTTCAGCTCATTCCAGACACCGCTGGATGGTGACCAGCCGGCCGCGGTGGATATACACTCAGAGCAAGGCTTGAGGCGCAGATGGTTTCCGGCGAGAGTACCCCTCTCTTGTAACATACTACCCACTGCCATGCACACTGCACCCCTCTCATGTAGATACTACCCACCATCTCATGTACATACTACCCACTGCTATACACTCTGCACCCCTCTCCTGTACATGCTACCCACCACCATGCACTCTGCACCCCTCTCATGTACATACTACCCACCGCCATACACTTTGCACCCCTCTCATATACATACTACCCCCCACCATACACTCTGCACCCCTCTCATGTACATACTACCCCCACCATACACTCTGCACCCTTCTCATGTACGTACTACCCACCTCCATACACTTCACACCCCTCTCCTGTGCATACTACCCACTGTCATACCCTCCACTTTCCTCTCCTACACATGTTTACCACCATTGTACAGTGCCATCATAATAGCATCACGGGCAAAGTAATGAACTGGGGACCGTACTAGGGAGATAGTGACCTGTAGCACAGAAAATGGTGAGTGTGGCTAAATTATGCTACATAATGGGCATGGCTTTTTGGTATGATTAGAAATTTTTGTCATTTTTTATTTTTTTATTTTTACAATTGCTCTATTTTTTTACTATTTAAAAAAAAAAGTTTTTTGGTTTCTTTTTTGAGATATCAGGGGTCCCCATAAAGTCTCACTTTTAACAGAGAAAGGGACTGAGGAAACACTTTCCCCAGTCCCTTTCTCTGTAGCCTCAGCTGCACTGCAGATGAATGAACAGGAGACAGATGCTCCTGTTAATTCATAAACCAAAGCAGAGTAAACACAATTCACTCTGCTTCAGCTATGAAGCTGTGTTCATTTAGAAAGATAAGGGTCTGGTAAATGACATATTTACCAGCCCCTTTTCTTGTAGAGCCGCCACAGCAGTCAGCGGGAGAGAAGAGGACAGGAAGCTGGCAGCGAGGGGAGCACACAGTTATTATTTTATCATTTTAAATATTTTCCCATTATGGGCGTGAATGGTGCCTCATGTCTAACTTTTGCCTAAGGCCTCAGAAAGCCTAGAGCCGCCTCTGGCTGCCAGCAAAGGTTGAAGGGGTAAGGGGGGATCAGCCTGTCAGTGCTCAGACCATACGTCGCACACTGCATCAAATTGGTCTGCATGGCTGTTGTCCCAGTAGAAAGCCTCTTCTAAAGACGATGCACAAGAAAGCCCGCAAACAGTTTGCTGAAGACAGCAGACTAAGGACATGGATTACTGGAACCACATCCTGTGGTCTGATGAGACCAAGATAAACTTATTTGGTTCAGATGGTGTCAAATGTGTATGGCGGCAACCAGGTGAGGAGTACAATAACAAGTGTGTCTTGCCTACAGTCAAGCATGGTGGTGGTAGTGTCATGGTCTGGGGCTGCATGAGTGCTACTGGCCCTGGGGAGATATAGTTCCTTGAGGGAACCATGAATGCCAACATGTACTTTGACATACTGAAGCAGTGCATGATACCCTCCCTTTGGAGACTGGACTGCAGGGCAGTATTCCAACATAATAACTACCCCAAACACACCTCTAAGATGACCACTGCCTTGCTAAAGAAGGTGATGGACTGGCCAAGCATGTCTCCAGACCTAAACCCTATTGAGCATCTGTGGGCCATCCTCAAATGGAAGGCAAATGAGCACAAGGTCTCTAACATCCACCAGCTCCGTGATGGTGTCATGGAGGAGTGGAAGAGGACTCCAGTGGCAACCCGTGAAGCTCTGGTGAACTCCGTGCCCTAGAGGGTTAAGGCAGTGCTGGAAAATAATGGTGGCCACACAAAATATTGACACTTTGGGCCCAATTTGGACAATTTCATTTAGGGGTGTAATCACTTTATTTGCCAGCGATTTAGACATTAATGGCTGTGTGTTGAGTTATTTTCAGGGGACAGCAAATTTACACTGTTATACAAGCTGTACACTCACTACTTTACATTGCAGCAAAGTATAATTTCTTCAGTGTTGTCACATGAAAAGACATAATAAAATATTTACAAAAATGTGAGGGGTGTACTCAATTTTGTGAGATACTGTATATATTGCGTTTTATAGTTGCCCCCCCACTTTTGTCCCTGTCCCCTATGTGCCCCCCCTAAATATTTTTTTTTTAACTGCGGATGGTGAAATTGCCCCCACAGTGCTGCAGGCACTGATGTATGTACAGTTGAAAAAAAAGTATGTGAACCCCTTTGGAATGATATGGATTTCTGCACAAATTGGTCATAAAATGTGATCTGACCTTCATCTAAGTCACAACAATAGACAATCACAGTCTGCTTAAACTAATAACACACAAAGAATTAAATGTTACCATGTTTTTATTGAACACACCATGTAAACATTCACAGTGCAGGTGGAAAAAGTATGTGAACCCCTAGACTAATGAGATCTCCAAGAACTAATTGGAGTGAGGTGTCAGCAAACTGGAGTCCAATCAATGAGATGAGATTGGAGGTGTTGGTTACAGCTGTCCTGCCCTATAAAATAACACATACCAGTTCTGGGTTTTCTAAGTCTCTGGCATATGCTAAAATCCCTGTTAGCAAATCTATGATACGTAAAACAGTAAACAAGAATGCATTTCATGGCAGGATACCACAGAGGAAGCCACTGCCGTCCAAAAAAAACATTGCTGCACATTTACAGTTTGCACAAGAGCACCTGGATGTTCCACAGCAGTACTGGCAAAATATTCTGTGGACAGATGAAACCAAAGTTGAGTTGTTTGGAAGAAACACACAACATTATGGGGGTTATTTACTAAAGGCAAATCCACTTTGTACTGCAAGTGCACTTGGAAGTGCAGTCGCTCTAAATCTAAGGGGTAGATCTGAAAATAGTGGAAGCTCTGCTGATTTTATCATCCAATCATGTGCAAGTTAAAATGCTGTTTTTTATTTTCCTTGCATGTGCCCCTCAGATCTACAGCGACTTTACTTCCAAGTGCACTTGCAGTGCAAAGTGGATCTTCCTTTAGTAAATAACCCCCTATGTGTGGAGAAAAAGATGCACAGCACACCAACATCAAAATCTCATCCCAACTGTTAAGTATGGTGGTGGGGGCATCATGGTTTGGGGCTGCTTTACTGCGTCAGGGCCTGGACGGATTGCTATCATCGAAGGAAAAATGAATTCCCAACTTTATCAAGACATTTTGCTGGAGAACTTAAGGCCATCCGTCCACCAGCTGAAGCTCAACAGAAGATGGGTGTTGCAACAGGACAACAACCCAAAAAAAAACAGCAGCTGCAGATGTTAAAGCGGACCTTCAATAATTTTTTTCAACTTTCCATCTATTAAATCTTCTGCCCTTGTTGTTTTAATTTTGGATAGTAAAAATTGGATTCTTGTACTCAAAATCAATTTCTCTTTCCTTCATCGACGGACACAGCGCCTCCTTAATCTTCTTGACCATTAGGTTATATCGCCTCCACAGGAGTAGGACTAGACAGAACAAAAAACACCTGGCTACAGCCATGGGCTATCCTCAGGCAGTATATAACCCCCTCCCTGCTCTAGGTATTCAGTTCAGTAGCAAGCAGTAATAGAAGTATAAAAAACTCCATATAGAGGGGTAGGTGCTGTGTCTATCGCTGAACTCAGAGAAATGGATTTACGGTGAGTACAACAGACCCATTTTCTCTTTCGTTGACCGATGGTCTCAGCAACTCCTTAATGTTATACAAATGTGTGAAACAATCAGCGCCACCCTAATAATTAGTCAAGTGCAAAGTTGCAGCCGCTATACACTTTAAGTAAAATCACTACACTTTAAAAATCATTTATATATATATATATATATATATATATATATACGTATGTGTACCAAAAGACACACACATACACACAGTGCTGCGCTACTACAGTCATAAGTAAATGCTATAATAAGTGATATGTATACATGCCAAAAAAAATTTAATTAATAAAAAATCCTTAATAAATGTCCCATAAATCAATATCAATCTTGATAGTTGTGTTATTATCATATCTCAATAATTCTTATTGCTTGTACAGACCTCCACCAGCTATTTAATCTGCTCACCTCAAGGAAGACTCAAATTAACTCTTTATTTCCACTCCCCAAGTGTCTTTTCTTTCTCTCAGGATTCAGCTGTTCAATTTCTCCCTTTCACAATCTCCACTCCACCCAATGTGTCCCTCACTGATAAGGGGTTGATCTCTGCGATTTTTCAGCTGTTCCTGCACTTCAAGGCACTCATGTATCAGGTAATCAAAAACACAACTGACATAGTGCTCTCTGCTATAAAACTTTTATTTAAAACTCTGCTAAAAGAGGATACTTACTAGATATAAAAACAAAATTTGCTTGTTACATGTATTGAGAGCGTCCGCTCGCTCACCACGGTGGGTGAACAATGTCACAGGCTCTGATCCTCTCCTCTGCACATGTACCGGCCTCTGAATGGTCTGCCAGATCTGCCAGATCTGCTGAGGAACGAGAGGAACCCACAAGGATTTTGTGAGATTGCCACAAGCCTCAGTTACTTCCTGTTGAACTGAACCTTCTGAAGGGGCCGACATTTCAGAAGAAAAACTATTAACCTGGTCAGCATTCACTCCAGAGTCAGACCCAGGTAACCCAATTTCCTGAATGGGGCTAGAGGGGGCCTTGGGTAGTTGGGACGTCTCACCCAAACCTTTACAGGAATTATACCTGCACAAGGATACACAGGGCCCCCGAAGTGGACGAACTCTGTCTCCTTCTTTGGTATCCCCAAAAGGTTCAATTCGTGCACCCCCTTGATGCTCCCAAAGGAAGCATTTAGTAAAGTTTACAGACCTCAGAACAGCGCAGACAGGTGTCCCTCGAGCTCAGGCTTCTCCTCCTCTGTGGATGTAAACAGAGAAGAGGGGGGTGGCTTCAGTCTGCCCCGCTGAGGGAAACAGCCACAAGGCACAGTTAATCAGGCAGCGGGCGGTGTTAGTGGTGCCGCTATCCATGGGTGTCACCACTCTAGCGGGTGTCAAACGGGTGCGACTCGCACCCCCATAGCGATGCCACTGGCCCCAAACAGGCGGTTGCCGTAAAAGGGCTGATCAATGAGAGCTTTCTTAGAGGCTTGGTCTGCCGACCAATTCTTAAGCCATAGCACACATCTATTCACCACTGCTGAAACAAAGCTTGGACAGCACAGAAGCTGCATCCAAAGCTGCATCACAAATATACTCCAGACCCTGGCGTAAAAGCTTGGTCCATTCAGTTAGGGTCTGCAACACCAGAGCCAAGGCCAAGGCTGGATGCAATACCGAACCAGCCATAGTAAATATACTGCGTGTCACAGCCTCCACTTTCCTGTCAGCCAGGTCCTTACAGGACAGGGATTTCTCTACTGGGATCATGGTTGTTTTATTCAACCTGGAAACAGGAGTGTCCACCCCTGGTGGGGTAGTCCACTTGTTTAAAAGTGATTCTTCAAAGAGTTAGCGTACTGAGAAACGTTTGGGGACCACAAAGGGTGACTTTGGTTGTTCCCATTCCTTATAGGTAAACCTATCAAAATAAGGCAGATAAGCAAACACCTTTGGTGTGCGAGGTCTTGTCAGCCGCATCCTCCATCTTTAAAGTCGCCCACACCGCAGTAACAAGTGCGTCTACCAGCTCTTTTTCACTCGCTGCTGAGACCGTGGAGGACTCATCCTCACTATCGGATGGGTCAGGGGGCAAGAAATTAAACCCCCTGAATGGGCCTCGTCCTCAGCGGCATCAGGCTCAAAATCAGATGAGACAGACTGAGCAGGGGAAGGTGGGGGACACTTCACCCTGGGTCTTTGCCCACATGCTACTTCCACCCGGGATACCAATGATTCAAGGACCGCCGTCAGCGCAGCAATCCGGACCCAGCAACACCATGGTCGCATCTAATTCATATGTCCCTGGACAGGAAGAGGAGAAAAGAGGAGGAAGAGGAGGATCTCCGGCATCTCCAGTGTCTCACTAGACTAACGGAAATTGGCTGCCGTGACATCATCAGCTACACAAACATGGCCGCTGGCCAGAGACCAGCCAAATCAAGGGAAAATGGCAGCCATGATGTCATCGGACCTCCCAAACATGGCCGCCGACTGTTTTACATCCTGAAGCATGCTGGCAGGATCCTCTCTGTGCCTTCAACATCACTGCACCCTCTGCAAGGGGACCCCCTCCAAAAGGTACTGTACTCCGCCAGGGTGGGTGAACATTTAAGGGGACACCACTGTGCACTCTGCATCACTGCACTCTCAGCACTGGGACCCCCAAACTTCACACTACATCACACTGCACATACAGCAGGGCATGTACCTAGGGGTCTTCGCTGCACCCTCTGCACTGGAACTAACCCCCATATGGCCAGGGCAGGACACACACCACTCAGAAATGGAATGGCGGGGGAGACCCCCAGGGATCCCTGCTGCCTGCCCTGGGACTCCCACCATCCCTGAGGGGAGGGGGAAGTCCAGCCTAACCAAGGGACTTTAGGATGGGAGGAGGGATCCTGCAGGCAGGTCTGACCATCCCTGGAGAGTACCCATCTCCATCCCAAACCCTACAAAGGGATAAAGGGGGGCTGTACTTAACAATCCATGGTGTGGGTGACCCTCCAGACAGAACTCATTGCCACTGAAGTAGGAGGCTGTCAGCCAAGGGATCACTGCGACTTGGACCAGAGCATGTGCGTATGCGACCCTGCAAGCCAGCCTCTGTCCATTGAGGCTATGTCGCGGCCGACCTAGCGCATAGCTGCGGTCTGCACATGCTTGCTGGCTGGACTGGGGAGACCACTGGATCTTGATTATCCAGCCCGTCACCCAACCCAGCAGTTGATTGGAGAAAATGCATGGAAGAAAGACAAAAAGCTAAATTTGGTAGAACCAAAAGATCCCAGCAAGGAGCTAGGTCCTTACTCCTGACTAGACATAAATAAACTGAATACTTAGAGCAGGGAGGGGATTATATACTGACTAGTCGTACCCCTGCAGAAGCGATATAGCCCAATGATCAAGATTATAGAGGCACTGTGTCCGTCGATGAGTGAAAGAGAAACCTTTTTTGTCTGCCAGTAAATACATTTTACAGCCCACTTCCTGTTTCTTGTCTGCATAGGTTTATGACATCATGCACATCTCTCTCTCTCTCTCTCTCTCTCTCTCTCTCTCACTTTTGTGAGAGTTTGCCAGGAAGGAATGGGGATGAGTCATAAGAAGACCATAGAGAGCTGCAGAGCTAGAGGTGTGCTTCTGTGTAAATCCTGGAAGTGATCAGGCAGCAGCTGCAGCTGCCCACAGTTAAAATGGTTGCAGCATATTTGACAAGTACGGAATCACAGTATATATAAAATAATATGCAAAGTGGTTGGAGGGAAGCTTCAGCGTGGCAAAGATGTTTTTATTACAAATTATGTGAGCAGACTGGAGTTCCTCTATCTGCTATCTGCTATATCTGCTAGAAAGGACAAAAATACTATGGCTACCTTCAGAGGTGGCTCTAGGCTTTGTGAGGCCTTAGGCAAAACTTAGAAATGAAGCCTCATAATGAGAAAAATAAGTAAAGCTATATAATAATAACTGTGTGCCCCCCACAGCGCTGCCGGCTTCCCTCCTCTTCTCTCCCGCTGACTTCTGGGGGATCTTCAGAAAAATGGGTTGGTAAATTACTTTTCTTTCCTAAATGAGCACAGTGAGTGATCGTAACTGATCATTCATAACTGAAGCAGAGTAAACTGTGTTTTACTCTGTTTCGGTTTATGAATTAACAGGAGCCTCTGTCTCCTGTTCATTCATCTGCAGTGTAGCTGAGGTTACTGAGAAAGGGACTGGGGAACGTGTTTCCTCAGTCCCCTTCTCTGTGTCAAAAGTGAGACTTCAGGGGTCTGTTTAGATCCCTGATATCTCACCAAAGAAACCAAAAAAACTCTCACCAAAAAACATTAACATTTTTTTTTTTTAAATTGTAAGAAGAATAAACAAATAAAATAAAATCAGACAAAAAATTTCTAATCAGACCAAAAAGCCATGCCCAATATGTAGCATAATTTAGCCACACTCACTGCTTTCTGCGGTGCGCTGTGTATGCTACAGGTCACCATCTCCCTAGTAGGGGCCCCAGTGCATTACTTTGCCCATGATGCTATTATGATGGCACTGTACAATGGTGGTAAACATGTGCAGGAGAGGAAAGTGGAGGGTATGACAGCGGGTAGTATGTACATGAGAGGGTGCAAAGTGTATGGAGGTGGGTAGTAGGAACATGAGAGGGGTGCAGAGTGTATGGTGGTTGGGTAGTATGTACATGAGATGGGTTCAGAGTGTATGGTAGTGGATAGTTTGTACATGAAAGCGGTGCAGGGTGTATGGCGGAGGGTAGTATGTACAGAAGAGGGATGCAGAGTGTATGGCAGTAGGTAGTATGTACATGAGAGGGGTGCAGAGTGTATGGAGGTGGGTAGCATGTACAGGAGAGGGGTGAAAAGTGTATGGTGGGGGGGTAGTATGTACAGGAGAGGGGTGCAGAGTGTACGTGGGGGGGAAGCTTGTACAGGAGAGGGGTGCAGAGTGTATAGCGGTGGGTAGTATGTACAGGAGATTTGTATTATTCCATACATTTGTACAGTATTTTACACCCCTCACGTTTTTGTAAACATTTTGTTATATATTTTCATATGACAACACCGAAGAAATGATACTTTGCTACAATGTAAAGTAGGGAGTGCACAGCATACAGCCATTAATGTCTAAACCTCTGGCAACAAAAGCAAGTACACCCCTACAAGTGTAAATGTCCAAATTGGGCTCAGTTAGCCATTTTCCCTCCCCAGTGTCATGTAACTCATTAGTGTTACAAGGTCTCAGTTGTGAATGGGGAGCAGGTGTGTTAAATTTGATGTTATCGCTCTCACTTTCTCATACTGGTCACTGTAAGTTCAACATGGCACCCCATGGCAAAGAACTCTCTGAGGATCTGAAAAAAAGAATTTCTGCTCTACATAAAGATGGCCTAGGCTATAAGAAGATTTCCAAGTCCCTGAAACTGAGCTGCAGCACAGTGGCCAAGATGATACAGCGGTTTAACAGGACAGGTTCCACTCAGAACAACCCTCACCATGGTTGACCAAAGAAATTAAGTGCATGTGCTCAGCGTCATATCCAGAGGTTGTCTTTGGAAAATAGACGTATGAGTGTTGTCAGCATTGCTGCAGAGGTTGAAGGGATGGGAGTTCAGCCTGTCAGTGCTCAGACTATACACCGCACACTGCATCAAACTGGTCTACATGACTGTCGTCCCAAAAGGAACCGAAACCTAAGGTAGCTACTTTTCTTTTTTCCTGGTTGTGTCCCGCAAGTTAAAAGCGGGACACAACAGCAGGGGAAAAGTCTCTTTTCTTTCTTTTTTTCGTCCCAGAAGGAAGCCTCTTCTAAAGATGATGCACAAGAAAGCCTGCAGACAGTTTGCTGGAGACAAGCAGCCTGAGGACATGGATTACTGGAACCATGTCCTGTGGTCTGATGAGACCAAGATAAACTTATTTTGTTCAGATAGTGTTAAGCCTGTGTGGTGGCAACTAGGTGAGGAGTACAAAGACAAGTGTGTCTTGCCTACAGTCAAGTGGGTGGGAGTGTTATGATCTGGGGCTGCATAAGTGCTGCCTTCACTGGGGAGCTACAGTTCATTGAGGGAACCATGAATGCCAACATGTACTGTGACATACTGAAGCAAAGCATGATCCCCTCCCTTCAGAGACTGGGCCGCAGGGCAATATTTCAACATGATAACAACCCCAAACACACCTCCAAGATGACCACTGCCTTGCTAAAGAAGCTGAGGGTAAAGGTGATGGACAGGTAAAGCATGTCTCTAGACCTAAACCCTATTGAGCATCTGTGGGGCATTCTCAAACAGAAGGTGAAGGAGCGCAAGGTCTCTAACATCCACCAGCTCCGTGATGTCATCATTGGAGGAGTGGAAGAGGAATCCAGTTGCAGTCTGTGAAGCTCTGTTGAACTCCATGCCCAAGAGGGTTAAGGCAGTGCTGGAAAATAATGGTGGCCACACAAAATATTGACACTTTGGGCCCAATTTGGACATTTTCACTTAGGGGTGTACTCACTTTTGTTGCCAGCGGTTTAGACATTAATGGCATTAAGGGCTGTGTGTTGAGTTATTTTGAGATGACAGCACATTTACACTATACACAGTATACAAGCTGTACACTCACTACTTTACATTGTAGCAAAGTGTAATTTCTTAAGTGTTGTCACATGAAAAGATATAATAAAAGAAATTACAAAAATGTGAGGGGTGTATTCACTTTTGTGAGATACTGTATATATTGTAGCATAAGACTTCCATATGCGTGAATATGAACTAGGACCCAAGGTGGATCTATTGCATTATACAAAGATAATATATTTACAGTCCCCAATTGAAATAGGAATTCCAGCAGTCCACTTGATACATTTGACTATAATCCTCCATATTATCTGTGAAAGAAGGGTACTACAAGTCCCAAACTTCAGCCTCAATGAAACATCATCATCACATGAGCTATATACATATATGGGTAAGTATGGGAATGTTATACTGGAAGATTCCACAAAAGTTTATTTATTTATATAATTGTTCATATTGTAACTTGAATCCTCCATATGAGTGAATATGAATATTGATGCAAGAGAAATAAGTTGGTCCACACTATCCCAGAGACACATTACTGTTAAAGGTACCTCATCCCCTAATAATTCTATAAATATTGTATCCAAGAATAGGAAAAAGGGGGGGGCAGGGGATTTTTTTACGGTACACTATATAAAGAGACAGAGATTTCTTAAAAAAGAATTCATAGCTTTAATGTTGGAAATATGTTAAAATTATTTTGGAAAAACCAAAATAGCAAAAATATAATAGCAAATACACTTTTTATACAAAAGATTACATGACACAAAGTATAGGGGATCCTGAAAATGTTAGTTGCTGAGAATGATCATGTATCCTCCCGACATGTTTCGCGTTTTTTGCTTCTTCAGGGGAGTATGCAACTAACATGAACATAAACACAGAGAAAGGTTTAAGAATACAGAAAATACATTTATGCCATACAATTCGATACACAAATTTCAGAACATTAAGTATAAAATTGGTCTCAATTTGCTCAGTCCAAAGAGGTACAATGCTTACCCAGGTATAATCATTCCCGGCATCGCAACCCACAAGCCAATAGATGGTGAAATAGATGGCAAGAATTAGGTGACAGGATCAAATGCTAAAAACAACCCAGCCCCATGCAGGGCATAGATGGAGGTAGACAAGCGCTACAAAGATCAAAAACAAAATCCAGAGATAAGTACCAAGTTTACAAATCCAGCACAGGTATTAAAAAATGTGTTAGTTTGTAACAGAAAGGGTAAATGATATCAATCCCTAAATTATAAGAGGGAATTGGGGCTGAAAAACATGCCTTCATAGTAGAACATGAGATACTCATTATCAAAGGAATGAAACAATTGATTTTGATTACGCCTAATTAGTATAAGGGTTGTAGGAAGTGGCTACTGGGGGTATACTACCAATATACTGTTAAAGAGAGTAAAAGGAATAAAAATTATTTTTACCTGCAGTTAGAATCAAAGATGAAAGAATTAATTCCATATGATAATATTGGTGCAATACAAATGCAACAGATTACAGAGAAAGAATCAATTGATTCATTGTGGTGTTTTATAAATTACAGAGTGCAGCGGTATGCTGCCACTGCCAGGCTTGCTGAACCTACAAGCAAATAAAAAAAAAAAAAAAAAAAAAAAAAAAGGATGAATAGATATAGGTATAGAGAGATGAGAAACGGTGTTGTAACAGTATGAAGTTCAACTAAAAAAGTATATTTACCAAAAGGAAGAGTCAGCGTGGCGGTAGTATCTGTGCTGAACCTGCACTACAGATGAAGTGACAGCGCTGCCTATTTGTATCCCCCATCCATCGAGCCGGCGTCTGACGTCACCGGCTCGATGCGGACAGCCATAGGTGGAAGCAGTGAGCATGTGCAAAGCCTTCCAAGTCGGCATTTGAACTACCAACCCCATAATGCCTCAGTGCTGACACGAGGTTCATTTGGATAAATGCTGATGGAGATAGGGCTATGCTAGCTCTCCGCCCTTAAAGGGGCGGGAAAGCACAAGCCTGCATAGAGGGCAGATGAAACGACGATTGTCATGGCTTTTAACCCTAGAGGGGATTACATGCTCCCTTCCACCTCAAATCGGGAGCCGCCTGGGGATATGACCCAGCGGCGCCCTTGGGTGTCCATATGCCCTTGCATACTTGGAGCAAGGGAAGATAAAAAACAGAGGATCCAGTCCCAAATCACAAAATAGTATGGCTCAGGAATGCGGTGTAGGGAAGGAGGGAAAAAGCAAAGCTCCTCAATGTGGGTGGGACTCATAGAGAGCAACAGAGATCCCCGAGTGTGCAAACCATGAAGCCCACCTTGGGCCAAGCAAAGCGAGACATTAAACGGTATATATTACCTGTACAACGTTAATAGTAATTAGAAATGACATTTTTTGATGTGCAGAGATATTTTTAAATATAACATAAACATATAAATAAAGAAAAAAAATAAAAATAAAAATAAAAAATAAAAAAATAGAAAACAAAGAGAAAACCAAATAGATTGGGGAGGGGGTAGGAGGAAAAGAGGGAAGGGGAAAAGATAAACAAAAAGGGGAAAAAGGAATATCACCTCTCTCTCTTCATGCCAGGCTCCACGGGGGCTCACAGCTGAGGTAGGAGGGTTCATGAAACAAACAAACAGAGATTAGCTATAGAAAGGATCTGTAGCTTATATTTTCATTGAAACCAGGGTATTTTGTGGCTTTTAGAATAAAGATCCACTTGGCTTCAGTTTGTAAGAGAAGCTTGTCCACTGAGCCACCTCTTGAGTTTAGAGGTATATGGGCCAGGGCTGAAAATCGTATCCAGTTGGGGTCAAAGGCATGATGGGTGCCTATGTGCCTACTTATGGCTGTAGTAATTTTTTTATTGAGAATGGGTTTAATGTGGTCTTTTATGCGGATAGAAAATAGTCTTTTAGTTTTACCTACGTAAAATCCTCCACAACGGCATTGGGCCAAATATACAACGCCTGGAGTGGAGCATGTAACGTGAAATTTCGAAACAAACAGGTTGCCATTTGGCAGTCTGATCTTTCGAGAATTATATATATAGGGACACATGTCACATTGCCCGCATGAATAAGTGCCTGAATATTTAGATTTAGTTTCACCTGAGGAGTCCTGAAAGTGACTTCTAACTAAGCTGTCCTTGAGTGATTGAGGTCTCATATAGGTGATTGATGGTACATCGTTTATGTACTGATTAACAATGGGGTCAGCTTTTAGAAGAGGCCAGAACTTATTGATTATAGCACGGAAAGAATGATGTTGGTTAGAGTATTTGGTAATGATACGTACTTTATTATCAAAATGTTTTTGTTTATTGGAGAAGAGAAGGGAAGTCCTATCTTTATTTTTTACTCTATTATATGATTTTTTCAAAGATACATGACTGTATCCACGTGCTCTGAGTCTATTATATAAGTCATTGGCTGCAATCTTAAAGTCAGAGTCAGTACTGCAATTGCGTTTGGCCCTTAGATACTGGCTATAAGGGATGCTCTTAAGGAGAGGTTTTGGATGAAAGCTTGTCGCATGCAAGACCGTATTGCCAGCAGTGGGCTTTCTGTATAAGGCAGAATAAACATGTCCCGTGGCATCAATTTTAATAGTTAAGTCCAAAAATTCAATAGAATTTTGACTGTAATTCAACGTAAACTTTAAATTGAATGGATTCACAGAAAGTAAATTAAAAAAGAGCAACAAATCTGATTCTGATCCTGACCAAAAAAATAAAATATCATCAATGTACCTGTACCAGGCTGTGATGTTACTTAGAAAAGGGACGAGGTCTTCACGCGCGAAGGTATCTTTTTCCCACCCCCCCAGGTACAGGTTGGCATACGATGGGGCGCATTTAGTCCCCATCGCAACCCCCTGCACCTGGAGGTAGTGGGATTGGTTAAATTGAAATACGTTGTGCTTTAAAATAAAATCCAATAGCTTCATGACAAATTCATTGTAAGCAAAGAAATTTGAGCCTCTTTCTTGCAAATAGGAGCGTATTATTTGTAAACCTTTGGTATGTGGTATAGCATTATACAAACATTCCACATCGATGGAAACCAACCAGGTCTGTGCCGGTAGGCTGATACCCTCGAGTATCTTTAGAAGATCAATGGTATCCTTTACATAAGAAAAAAGGGAAATGACGTGCGGTGTAAGGTGTTTATCTACAAGGCTACTTGCATTTTCTGTCAAACTATCACAGCTGGAAATGATGGGACGTCCCGGAGGATCAGTTAGAGATTTGTGCACCTTCGGAAGGGCATAGAAAGTAGCAACTTTCGGATCTTTAGAATTTAGAAAGTTCCATGTGCCTTTGTCTATAGTGCCTGATTTGTATGCATTAAAGATAATCGAACGATATTGTGTGTCAAAATGAGAGATTAAAGACACAGAAATTGGTCGATACCAATCAGAGTTTTGAAGAATCTTATTGCACATAGTGAGATATTGTGAGGTATTCATAATTACGATGTTTCCACCTTTATCCGCAGGTTTTATGACTATATTGGGATTGGTTTTGAGTTGTTTTAATGCCGTTAATTGATTATGCGTTAGATTATGTTTCTTGGTCAATGGAAAATGCGTCTGTTCGATTGCCTGGCAAACTTGTTGGGTAAAAGCCCAAATATTTGGATTTGTATTTAGGAGTGGAAAATTTGTTGACTTAGGTTTGAACATTTCTAAAGGAGGAAAGGAAACTGACTGTACCGATAAACCAGTGGAAGAGATGGTCATCTCATCATCAGGGGGTACTTGGCCCTCTTCCCATAGATCCATCAAATTGGAGAGGACTTGTTGATCAGCACTATTTACCTCATTGGTAAGTTTCGATGTATTTATTTGTACAGTAGGTTGATTGGGCTTATGGAAAAAGGTTCTAAATATCAGTTTTCGTGCAAATAAATGTATATCCTTTATCAGAGAGAATTTGTCCGAGCTTGAATCAGGGCAGAAGGTCAGTCCTAGTTTCAAAACATCGAGTTCATGACTCGTGAGCACATAAGACGATAAGTTGACTATAGATAATTCATTCCCTGAATTGGATTCTGGGTTAGTAAAAGGAGATTGGGTTAGGTATTGGGTGGTTGAGGGGATTCTTTCCCTAAAAAAATAGGGGCGATTCGGAGGTCCGCCGGTAGGGGAGCACCACTAGGTGAAATGATGATATCATTAGTGTTGGTGATGGGTAGGGATGATGTCAAAGGGGCTGATTTTGTGAAGGAAGACGTGAGAGTGGTAGACATAGAAGTGTTACTGGAGGTGGAAATGGACAAGGATGTGTTAATGGGGGTGGGAGTGATGAGAGGTGGGGGTGGTGGTGGGTGATGGAACATCATTAGGGGACGAACAGGGACTTGGTTGGAAATGGGATGAGTTCGAGGTGGTAAAGGGGTACTGAGGTGTTGGTTGGGTGCTGCCATAGCGGCGCCCTCCGAATCGCTTTTTCTCCTCTTTGGGAGTCTGTCTCCAGATAAATCACGATAAATTGTGGAATGATTGGATGGAAAAGAGGTTGATGAAACACTCGATCTAGTTTCATCATCATTATAATCCCTCCTGTTGGAGGGGCGTGATGCTCTAAAGAACTTATTTTTATTTTTACCATCTGTTGGCCATTTGTATGCCGAACCGTTCGAGTAGGAATTGCTATCACGTGTGAGTTTATTTTGTTTTAAGCGTATTATCTCTAAGGTATAATTCTCAATGTGTTTGGATAATTCAGATTCCTTGCGTTTAAATTTGGGAGTGGAGGTTATTTTAGCATATTCATCGTACCATTTTTTAATGGAATTATCTATCAGGTCGATATCATGCGAGTATTGGATGGCTAATAAAGTCATCATTGCTATCGAACACGTTTGTAGGTTTTCTTCCCATTTTTGCTTGATGAGATTGTCAATTTTGTTTAGATTGGGGAATATTTGTATTCTAAGGCCAAAAGGCACAATTTGTTGATCAATGTATTTGTGAAAGAACTTTCTGTGCCAAAAAATTCTAACCTTACGTTCCAAGAGGCGTTGCAAATATTGCAGAGCAAGATCAAGATCCTTATCCGATGGTTCACTGTTCTTTTGGAGATCAGAAGCTTTGTTCATTAGGCCCTCCCAGGCCTCGCCGCTGAAAGCCGCCATGGACCCGGGAGAGAGAGAGAAGGAAACAAAGGGAAAAAGGAAAGTTTGGGAGGAAAAGGGGGAAAGGGGAAATACAATTTTATTGATTAGTAAGAATAAATGCAAAAAATACAAAGGACAAAGAAAATTTTTTTATCATCATTACAGAAAGTTGCCGTGTCACAGGGAGGTGGGCCTAAGGACAAAAAGCGTATTAAAACGCATGAGTACAATAGAAATAAGTTGGTCCACACTATCCCAGAGACACATTACTGTTAAAGGTACCTCATCCCCTAATAATTCTATAAATATTGTATCCAAGAATAGGAAAAAGGGGGGGGCAGGGGATTTTTTTACGGTACACTATATAAAGAGACAGAGATTTCTTAAAAAAGAATTCATAGCTTTAATGTTGGAAATATGTTAAAATTATTTTGGAAAAACCAAAATAGCAAAAATATAATAGCAAATACACTTTTTATACAAAAGATTACATGACACAAAGTATAGGGGATCCTGAAAATGTTAGTTGCTGAGAATGATCATGTATCCTCCCGACATGTTTCGCGTTTTTGCTTCTTCAGGGGAGTATGCAACTAACATGAACATAAACACAGAGAAAGGTTTAAGAATACAGAAAATACATTTATGCCATACAATTCGATACACAAATTTCAGAACATTAAGTATAAAATTGGTCTCAATTTGCTCAGTCCAAAGAGGTACAATGCTTACCCAGGTATAATCATTCCCGGCATCGCAACCCACAAGCCAATAGATGGTGAAATAGATGGCAAGAATTAGGTGACAGGATCAAATGCTAAAAACAACCCAGCCCCATGCAGGGCATAGATGGAGGTAGACAAGCGCTACAAAGATCAAAAACAAAATCCAGAGATAAGTACCAAGTTTACAAATCCAGCACAGGTATTAAAAAATGTGTTAGTTTGTAACAGAAAGGGTAAATGATATCAATCCCTAAATTATAAGAGGGAATTGGGGCTGAAAAACATGCCTTCATAGTAGAACATGAGATACTCATTATCAAAGGAATGAAACAATTGATTTTGATTACGCCTAATTAGTATAAGGGTTGTAGGAAGTGGCTACTGGGGGTATACTACCAATATACTGTTAAAGAGAATAAAAGGAATAAAAATTATTTTTACCTGCAGTTAGAATCAAAGATGAAAGAATTAATTCCATATGATAATATTGGTGCAATACAAATGCAACAGATTACAGAGAAAGAATCAATTGATTCATTGTGGTGTTTTATAAATTACAGAGTGCAGCGGTATGCTGCCACTGCCAGGCTTGCTGAACCTACAAGCAAATAAAAAAAAAAAAAAAAAAGGATGAATAGATATAGGTATAGAGAGATGAGAAACGGTGTTGTAACAGTATGAAGTTCAACTAAAAAAGTATATTTACCAAAAGGAAGAGTCAGCGTGGCGGTAGTATCTGTGCTGAACCTGCACTACAGATGAAGTGACAGCGCTGCCTATTTGTATCCCCCATCCATCGAGCCGGCGTCTGACGTCACCGGCTCGATGCGATGCTTTTTAGCATTTGATCCTGTCACCTAATTCTTGCCATCTATTTCACCATCTATTGGCTTGTGGGTTGCGATGCCGGGAATGATTATACCTGGGTAAGCATTGTACCTCTTTGGACTGAGCAAATTGAGACCAATTTTATACTTAATGTTCTGAAATTTGTGTATCGAATTGTATGGCATAAATGTATTTTCTGTATTCTTAAACCTTTCTCTGTGTTTATGTTCATGTTAGTTGCATACTCCCCTGAAGAAGCAAAAACGCGAAACATGTCGGGAGGATACATGATCATTCTCAGCAACTAACATTTTCAGGATCCCCTATACTTTGTGTCATGTAATCTTTTGTATAAAAAGTGTATTTGCTATTATATTTTTGCTATTTTGGTTTTTCCAAAATAATTTTAACATATTTCCAACATTAAAGCTATGAATTCTTTTTTAAGAAATCTCTGTCTCTTTATATAGTGTACCGTAAAAAAATCCGCTGCCCCCCCCTTTTTCCTATTCTTGGAATGAATATTGATGCATTTAACCCTAATCCTCAATAGTATATGTAGCTGTGAGGAAGGCTATTAAAAGTCCTTGACTTCAGCATCAATGGAGCATCATAATCACATGAACTTATTTATGGGTAAATAATGCTGGAAGACTCCACAGGAAATTTGTATGATTCCATGTATTTGTATATATTGTAACTTAAAGTGGTTGTAAAGGCACAAGGTTTTTTAACCTTCATGCATTCTATGCATGAAGGTAAAAAAAACTTCTGTGTGTAGTAGCCCCCCTAATACTTATCTGAGTCTCCTCTCTATTCAGCAATGTCCACGAGCGCCTTGTCTCTCCTGGGACTTGTACTCCTCATTGGCAGCTGCAGAAGCCACTGGCTCCCGCAGCTGTAAATCACAGCCAGTGGGCCAATCAGGAGACAGAGGGGGTGGGGCCAAGTCATGGCTCTGTGTGTGCATGGACACACATAGCCGCGGGAGCTGCTTGCTGTGGGGGTACTCGGCCGGATGGAGGGGCCAGGAGCACCAGCGTGGAGGAGTATCCATTGCACAGAACAAATAAGTATAACATGTTTGTTATTTAAAAAAAACAAAAAACAAGGCTTTAATATGCCTTTATGTCCTCCAAATGCATAAATATGTATCAGTGCTTCGCAGTAGGCAATCGCTGCCCTCACATCAGGGGTCACTGAAGATGCCAAAACATGCACCATATAGCATGAATGCATGGTTGCACATCGCGGAGACACTAGCTAGACACCGATTGCATAAAATTATGAAAGCAATACTTAGCCATCCACTCCAGATATGGTTTTGTTCCAGAGTCACATGAGTCCCTATATCCATAGTGTCTTCCTGGTCTAGTTCTTAGGGGGAACTTGAGGGGGCCTCCCCATTGTGCTGGAAGTGAAGAGGAGTTTAATTGAAACCTGACCGGTTTCGCCAGTCACGCCGGCTGCATTAGAGGTATGTTCAATGCACTTCTTTGGGTGCCTATATAATACATGTGCTCAAATTGGCCACCATTGGCAGGAAAAAAAAAACTAAAAAACAAATAACATACCTATTTCGACAGAACCAAATACAATGCCTTCAGACGGACTTATCACTATACTATTTTTATGAACACTCTACATTACACCCTAAGTCATCCATAAAATCATTTTTTTTCCAAAGGTTGTGTGGTTTTAATATTTATATAAAACTGATAAGCAGAGTTTTAAGCTAAAATTACCAGCCTGCTTCCATGGAGCCACTTTCCCTAATGAAACTCTTTCTTCAAAAGTGCTTTGATAAGTGAAATCCAGTGTGACAAAGATTTCCTCACTTGTCCCGAATAGCAGTTTATCTCAGGGACTGGCGTCTGTGCAATTTCAAACAATCTTAAAAACTAAAGTAGATCTTAGACATAATTAAAAATGATAAGGAACACATACATAAAGTCTAAATTTATAAAGGTTTAAATAGCTAGTTGAAGAGTTACACCCGAGACTTACTAAAATTCTTCTAATAGCAGAGCATACAATGTTATCACTAATGTGTTTTTGCACAATTAAAATAAGACTATCGACAAATGTCACATTTAATTTTTTTACCTGCTAATTGTTTCACATCATAAACAATTAATACAAACACATAGATAGATATCAACCTAAAGTGCATTTCCACTTTTGCAGTCAATTTTGAAAAAAATTCACTATACAGTATGTTTGTTATTTGTTCCCATTCACATAACATCCATCCAAAGAAAGGATTATTCACATAATCTCCGGCACGGCGCTTGCCTTTTTAAAGCAGCGGGACACGGAATGCGAACCTCTGCAGCCAGAGCACTAATTTTTAAAATGGCATGATCCCCCAAACTTACACGATCCCTCATTGTACTGCCAACAGAGACCCCATTTTTTATTGGCCGGTTGTGCAGGGGAGGCTGTACCACTAGCCCCTCCTGGAAAAAACTGATTTGGGGCCTGGCCGAGGACATAAGCCGCATCCAGAGGCTAATGTCCTTGTGGTCCCAGCAAAGGGACGGCCAGATAACCCTATGCTGCCGAAACTGCTCGTCATAACTTAGCCAAGCAGATGGGGGCAGAGTGCGCACATGACCCGCCTTGCTCACTGAGCTTCGCCTATGATGAGGACCCCCATCCAGGCGATCCACCTACTGCAGCCGATGGTGGCCCAGCAGGTGTACCTGACGGGTCCCGTTTGGGGTTTCATGACCTGGCGCAAAGCTCGGGGGGAGGATCCTGGAGAAAAACGCTGAGACCTACAGGCGCGTGGGGGTTCCTGCCCCGACCCAGATGCCTGATCTTCTATGAGGGACGCTACCTGTCTGTGTAGCCATTCCAGTCCCCTCGTGGTGGCAGCCACCCAAAGCTGGGCTAAAATCCTGTCCACCTCTGCCATACTGAAAGCGCTCCTCCTCAGCATGTAAACTGCCTGCTTTCTACCACCTTACTGACCCTCCAATAATGTCCGAGAGCCCCGCCTCCCCCTTAAATAAACTACAAAACCCCACCCTATCCTGCTTCTTCCTGCCAATCTTCTCTTTCCCTGCTTCTACAACTTTAACTTCCTTAACCCCTTCATTGCCTCCCCTTCTCACTCTGTCATGCCGTCCCTTCACTATTTTTATTACATTTCCATCGCTCCGAGCCTCACTAACTCTGCTTTAAAGCTGAAGAAAATGAACAGAAAATATTTCAAAACTTATGTGATCTTTTCTTCAACTCAGCTGTATCCAGTAACACTCAACACTTATCAGGCTGCAAACAACAGCTATATTGTTTTTTTTTCTTCATGTTCACAATCTGAGATATAGACACTATGCACAAATTTGTCCCCCATAACATGCTGCCTTTGTCCCATCAACCAAGGATGCCAGGCAGCGGGAGCCACCTGGGTCCTGGCAACCAGAGTCACTAGGCAGCAGAAGCCACCTGCCTCCTACCCACCAAGGGCACTAGGCTCCAAGGCCACTTGTGTTCAAGCAACTAAGGACGCACAACACCCATTTGATATATATGGGACAAACTGCTTCTCATACTGAATCAATAGAGGACTGAGTATTTCACTCTGAGATCCTGAACACAATCATTTTGGCAGCCCTAGGGAACACAAAAAGATCCCCAGCCTCCGACACCTTGCTGCCACTCTGGTTCCCAATGAGTAGCAGACCCTGCCCGAGATGGGGTTTGCAATACAGAAAACGAGGCTGCGTGTTGGGCACCAGGGGTATAGGTGAGGCATAATGCCATACTGAAAAATAGAGTTTGGTTTACATACACTTTAAAGCATTTTAGTGTAGACACCTATTCTGGTAGTAACTGTCTAAGCCCTTGTACACACGATCGGACATTCCGACAACAAAATCCGTTAGATTTTGTCCGAAAGTGGTGTTGCATACACATGGTCGGACAAAGTTGTCGGAAAATCCGATCATTCGGAACGTGATGACGTTCGTTCGTTATGACGGGACTACGTTCAGGCTAGTAGCCAATAGCTTTGGTCTCGTAATTTGATCTGAGCATGCATGGCACTTTGTCCGATCTGAATTCTCTACAAACGATCGGACAAAGTCCGATCGGATCATGTTGTTGGAAAATTTTATATCCAGCTCTCAAACTTTGTTGGTTGGACATTTCGACGGAAAAAGTCTGATGGAGCCCACACACAGTTGGATTATCTGACAATACGGTCCGATCGGACATTTTCCGTCGGAATTTCCGTCCGTGTGTACAAGGGCAAAGAAGATAGCCGCCTTGTTTTGGAGAGGATTTCCTTTATTTGCTGCTGTGTCTTCAAGACAGGGAATTAAGATAATTCTCCCCAATTGGACACAAATGACAGAAAACACAAAAGGAGATTTATTTATGCCATACTGTTTCAAAAATACAAAAAATGGTTTTAAATTGAGATATACTCTGAAAGGTTACCTTTGGGCTACCCCCTCAATCCCTCATACCCAACCTGTTCCTATTTGCAAATGTAAAATAAAAATTCTTACACCACTATTACGTAACACTCCATGGTGCCTCTTCTTCTAGTGTAGACTGGTATCCACCTCTGCAGTCCTATTTCACCATCCTGCTATCACCTCTTACATCGTGATCTCAGGACATTGGCAGTTGCAGTCTTAAGGGCCAGAAGGACCCCTCCAATGAGCTCCTCTTACAGCCAATGAGAATCATCCAGAGAGCACACCTAAAGAAGGACCCTTCCTTGGCACAGGCAGGGAGAAAGGCAGTTCAGAACATTACTGTCATTAGGCTAAGAATGTAGGTCATTTATGTTGATTTTATTGAAATAAAATGTGCAGAGTAATTAACCACTAGAGATCCGCGCTGTAGCTGTCATTCGGACACCTGCACACCTGCATTGCCGGGAGTACGTCTATTGACGTCGTCCCATGCACGAGTGGCCTGCGCGCCCCCTGAGTCTATGAGACTCGCTGGATCACAGATCGGAGTAAGGTGTCGATCCTGACCCCTTACCACGTGATCAGCTGTCAGCCAATTACAGCTGATCATGTGATGTCAACACAGCTAGCTGACAGCGCGAGGAGAGAAAAAAAAGCCGATCACCGGCGGCAATGAGAGGGACATCAGTCCCGATCACTGCGATGTGCCGCCAGCTCCTCAATGCCCACCTGTGCCCCCTACAAGTGCCACCTAGCAATAGGCAACAGTGCTGCCTACCAGTGCCCACCAGCACCACCTGTCAGTGCCCACAGTGCAACCTGTCAGTGCCCACAGTGCCATCTGTCAGTGCCCACAATCAGTGCCAGAACAGTGCTGCACATAAGTGCCACCTATCAGTGCCCATCAGTGTCACCTACCAGTGCCCATCAGTGCCACCTATCAGTGCCCATCAGTGCCACCTATCAGTGCCCATCAGTGCCATCTATCAGTGGTACCTATCAGTGCCCATCCGTGCCACCCATCCGTGCCACCCATCCGTGCCACCCATCAGTACCATCTTATCAGTGGCCATCAGTGCCGCCTTATCTGTGCCCATCAGTACCGACTTATCTGTTCCCATCAGTGCCACCTTATCTATGCCTATCAGTGCCGCCTTAACTGTGCCTATTAGTGCCCATCAATGCATTCTATCAGTGTCCACCAGTGCTGCCTCATCAGCGCATATCAATGAAGCAGAAAAATTACCTGTTTGCAAAATTTTATAATAAACTATTAACCACTTAAGCCTCGGACCAATTTGCAGCCAAAGGACCAAGCCCCTTTTTGCGATTCGGCACTGCGTCGCTTTAACTGACAATTGCGCGGACGTGCGACGTGGCTCCCAAACAAAATTGGCGTCCTTTTTTTCCCACAAATAGAGTTTTCTTTTGGTGGTATTTGATCAACTCTTCTATTTTTTGCGCTATAAACAAAAATAGAGTGACAATTTAGAAAAAAATACAATATTTTTAACTTTTTGCTATAATAAATATCCCCAAAAAATATATAAAAAAAACTTTTTTTTCCTCAGTTTAGGCCGATACGTATTCTTCTACATATTTTTGGTGAAAAAAAATCAAATCGGAATTAGCGATTATTGATTGGTTTGCGCAAAAGTTATAGTGTTTACAAAATAGGGGATCGTTTTATAGCATTTTTATAAATTTTTTTTTAATAGTAATGGCGGCGTTCAGCGATTTCTATTGTGACTGCGACATTATGGCGGACACATCGGACATTTTTGACACATTTTTGGGACCATTGTCATTTATACAGCAATCAGTGCTATTTAAATGCACTGATTCCTGTGTAAATGACACTGGCAGTGAAGGAGTTAACCACTAGGGGGCAGTGTAGGTGTTATGTTTGATGTTATGTGTTTTTTTTATTGTAGGGGGCTTTGCCTGGCATGTGACGTCACTGATCGTCTTTCCCTATATCAGGAAACAGACGATCGGTGAAGGCCACAGTAGGAAGCATGAGGAGAGGTCTCCTTGTTCTTCAGCTCTGTGACCTGATCTCGGGACACCAGCGGTGATCGGGTCCGCTGGTCCCGTGGCCACAGTCACAGAGCTCAGGACCGGGGGCACGCTCTCGACCCACGGCTGTGCACTTAAAGAGCAACGTACAGGTACGTGATTGTGCCCAGCCGTGCCATTCTGCCGACGTACATCGGCATGAGGCGGTCCTTAACCACCTTCAGACCGGACCATTTTGCTGGTAAATGACCAGAGGTCTTTTTACAATTTGGCACTGCGCTGCTTTAACTGGTAATTGCGCGGTCATGCAATGTTGTACCCAAACAAAATTTGCGTCCTTTTCTTCCCACAAATAGAGCTTTCTTTTGATGGTATTTGATTGCCTCTGCGATTTTTATTTTTTGCGATATAAACGTAAAAAGACCGCAAATTTTGAAAAAAAATGATATTTTCTACTTTTTGTTATTAGAAAAATCCAATAAACTCAATTTTAGTCATACATTTAGGCCAAAATGTATTCAGCCACATGTCTTTGGTAAAAAAAAACTCAATAATTGTATATTTATTGGTTTGCGCAAAAGTTGTCACATCTACAAACTAAGGTACGTTTTCTGGAATTTACGCAGCTTTTAGTTTACGACTGCCTATCTCATTTCTTGAGGTGCTAAAATGGCAGGGCAGTACAAAACCCCCCCAAATGACCCCATTTTGGAAAGTAGACACCCTAAGGAAATTGATAAGTGGCATGTTGAGCCCATTGAATATTTTATTTTTTTGCCTCAAGCGATTGAATAATGACAAAAATTTTTTTTTTTTTTTTTTTTTTACACAAAGTTGTCACTAAATGATATATTGCTCACACATGCAATGGGCATATGTGAAATGACACCCCAAAATAAATTCTGCTGCTTCTCCTGAGTATGGGGATACCACATATGTGGGACTTTTTGGGAGCCTAGCCGCGTACGGGGCCCCGAAAACCAAGAACTGCCTTCAGGTTTTCTAAGGGCGTAAATATTTGACTTCACTCCTCACTACCTATTACAGTTTTGAAGGCCATAAAATGCCAAGATGGCACAAAACCCCCACAAATGACCCCATTTTAGAAAGTAGACACCCCCCCGACCGGCGGGCAGGCAAGGACGTACATGTAAGCCCTTATGCCTGCCTGTGCCATTCTGTCGACGTACATCGTCGTGCGGCGGTCGGCAAGTGGTTAAGTGGTTAAACATGTTTTTTTTTCTAAATTTTCAAATTTTTTTGTTTGTTTAGCAAAAAATAAAAACCCCAGCTGTGATTAAATACCACAAAAAGAAAGCTCTATTTGTGGGAAAAAAATGATAAAAATTTAATTTGGGTACAGTGTTGTATGACCGCGCAATTGTCATTCAAAGTGCGTCAGCACTGAAAGATGAAAATTGGTCTGGGCAGGAGGGGGGTTTAAGTGCCCAGTAAGCGAGTGGTTAAAGATGGGTGGTGTGGGCTATTTTTTTTATTTTTTTTTACTCCCCGACTGGTGATCAATTGTAATTTTGTCATAATTACAAACATCAGATTATAAGAATAAAATCTTGCAGTAAAGATATGCTTCTCAACATACTAAAAAACAAAAAGACACTAAAAACACTACACATCAAAAGTATGTGACAAGTCAGCCACAAGCCAATTACATTACAAGGTTCTTTTGCCAACCAATGGTGGCATACTGTGAACCTTGTAAACCATTTCTCAGTGACACCTGAGGACACACTGGGCTTTCTTGCATATTTCTTGATATCATAAATTATTCCGTCTGTTTTTGATATGTTATGTTGTGGTGAATTGTTTTTTAGGATGTCACTGTTTTTAATTTTACTGTGGTCGTCAATGTTGTTATTATTGGCAGTGAGTTATTTATGGTGGTTGATGAATTGTAAATCTAGTACTGATTTTTGCCAAACCGTGCTTGTTTAGTGAGTTAGCATGTCCTTTTTTCTATTTTCCATGGTATGTTACACATTGTTTTCTAAAAATATTGTTATGGTCTATACGATTCAACTTGCAATATTATTTTTTCTGTTTCAGTTGCTATCTTAGAATTTAATATAGCATGCATAGTCAGAAACCACACATACAGTATTAAGGTTGCACCCGCCTGCTAGACACAGCCCAGAAAATTATTGTAGAGGACAGTGCACTATTCCACACCCCCCATCCCCATTTAAATTCAATAAAAGCTGGAAAGGACCAGCTATCTATTAAAAAAAAGAAACTTTTATAAACCAGAGAACAATAGGTTAAAAGACAGAGAGGAAAATGTTTTATTGTTTTACCCTGTCTTTTTAAATAACCCCTAAGTGTATATGTTAGATGCATGCAATAATGAAAAATTGATTTAGTTACAAAGGTTCTCTTCAGTCTCCACAGGCTTTAAAATGGGAGATTGGCAGAAGTTTCTGCCAAACAGGCTGCCAGCCAAGCAAGCTGAGGGTGTTTTAGCCAAGTTTTAACAGAAATTCATGACAATGTTTTAAAAGTGAGGAACTAATAATGAATAAAGCCACCATTTTCCTTCATAACAGCTTCGCTCCTGCTTGGAATGTGGTGTGGTGCCCCATTCTTCAAGATAAAAAGCTTCTATGAAATTGATTTACTTCTGATGTTCATGAAATCAACCTTGAAACTGTTTAGCAGTGAGGGCATTATCGTTTCAGAATATGGGAAGAAAATGGGGGAACAGTATTCCATTTCATAGTTGCCAGGCAACTGAGTGATCTTTTTTGCACATGGTAAGAATGTCCCATAGCAAAAGGTTCAAGATTGGGATCTACAGTATCAGCTTCAAAACAACAATGTCTCAAAATTTCATAAAATCTGGACCTCGTGCCTTGAAGCCTACTTTACATTCCTCCCACTCTTCCCTTCTCCCTAACCATCTAACATTAGTAACCCTACCATGCTGACCTTTTATAGAAATGACACCCCTTGTTTTTCAAGTGCAATTAGGTGGAGAGTGTCCTAATCTTCTCTATTTCCCTAACCTCTGATATCCCCTCTTTCCCTGCTCACCAATTTGTATTCATCTGCATGTCAATAAAATTCTTTAAATATGCCATAATAGATTCCCCCAAAATGTTTAACAGTTGGCAAAAGACATTGTGGGTTGGAGGCATCTTTTAGATAAAGAATAACAGAAAAATCATTGGGCCATAATAAGGTTTTGTTTTGTTTGGGGTCAATCTTGTGCATTAGTTTTGGTTGCATTCAGTTTCTGAATAGTAACCCTATCAAGGACCCCAGATTTTTGGAGCTCATCATATACAGTTTTTGTTGCAATCTGAATACAGAGATGCTAAATTTGTTTTGTGGTACTTTTTTGACTCCACAAATATGGAACACATGCAGTATGTTTTATTAGCATATATTATATGCTACATTTTACAACTGAAATGTTTTTGTTTACAGTTCAATACAGGTTGTATCACACAAATCATTGAACTGCACAAAGTATCATCAACTTTTCAGTATTTTGCATATAAAAATCAATTCAGAAATGCTATCACTTTTATAAAGCTAGTTTTTATTCCAGTTAGTTGGGAGATTATGTGAGGTACCTGTGGATACAGATGAGCTTTGGGTTGAATTTGAACTCAAGCAATTTGCAGTTCAGGCAAATGGTGAACAAATGCATCTGTTTGCTGCTACAGCATTCAATAATGCACGTCTTGGCCTCTGAACTGTGGTCAGGTGGCTTTGAGGAGCCAATAATGTGGCTTTTCCTATTTTTCAGTCCCCTCCCTATAAAAGTCAGCATTGCCAACAGCCTTTTGTCAGTGTGTGTTGAAGTGGATAGGGAGTAGACCTGCAGTAGATGGGGAGTAGGGATGAGCTTTGAATTAGGATCAAACATGAATGTGATTTGAACCCAAACCATTTGTAGTTTTCTTATGTGCCAGCCAAAAAAGTTCCCAGCAGACTTTTGTTAGCGTGTGATGGAGCCAACATGAAGTAGTTAGGTAAAACTGTTTCTCTTTCTCTTTTCTGGCCTAGTTCTACACCTCCTTCCTTTCCACCCCCTTTTTCCCTATTGGTCTCTCACTTTTTCTCTTTCCACTCCACCCTCCACCACCCTGTCCCTCCCTATTCCAATAGGCAAGTATGAAGAAAAATACCAAAGGATACAGGTAAACACAATTGTTTATTTCCCCCCTATTCAGGTATATAGGTTTATAGAGTAGGGATGGGGGGAGTCTTTTTCCAATACTGTGTATGCAGTCAGTGAAATTTGTCAGTGTGGATTTGGAATTTTGGATTAAAAGCTTGTTATTGTCCCTCATCCTAAAAATGGGGATGTATGGAGTCAATACAATAATTTGCTGTCTTTTCTGTGTGCAATCAAAACACTCTAATGTTGACTTTTGTTTCTCCTGTTCAAAATGCAGACTAATAACATTTCCTAAATATTGCGCATGTTGTTACTACAATATTTTGGTGGCCTTTTCAGTGAAATAAATACACTACACTGATTTTTTTGTATTTTTTTTATTAAAAGCTTATTGTTGTCTTTACTGTTAAAAATGTGGCCTAATACAAGTGCTTAAACTGTTATCACTGAGCATAAAAGATAATCACAAATTTTGAGTGGTCTCCAGAGCAGGAATAGGGGAGCTCTTCCAAGAGGATACTAGTTTTGTTGATTTCCTTCCCTTTAGAGGGGTTTCCACTCACTATACAAAATGAGAGTTTTGAAAGTTTTGACTTCAATTTAAATACTGTGCACAGACTACAATATTTTAGTGTTAGTTTTATATTAATCAAATTCACTCTAATGCTGATATTTAGATTAATAGCTGAATGGTGTCTTTTCTGATGCAAACTACCAAAAGTGCTAAAATTCTGTTTATGGAGTCTGTAAAATATTCCTTTCGTTTTTCTGTGAAATATATACATTCTAGTGTTGATTTTTTTTTTTTTTTTTTTTTTTGGGCTGAAGAGCTGCATGGTGTTCGTCATTGTGAAAATGTGGCCTACTCCAAGTGTTAAAATACTGTTTATACAATATTTCTTCCTTTTTGCTGTGAAATATATACACTTTAATGTGAATTTTTGGGCTGAAAAGCTGCATGCAGTTTGTCATTTTGAAAATGCAGCCTATTGTATTTATAAAAGGTTTGTTGTACAGGCGTGACATGAATCTGCACAGCTCCAATCAAACTCACCGTATTTTGTGTAATATAATTTTTCCTTATGATCAAAATGCATTACTGGCCACAATGCGGTATTTTTTTTTTTTAAATACCTGAATCAGAAAATGCATTTTTTATAATGATTCCATGCAATGATAAAAATTAATAAATCCAAAATTACCTGCACTGTGTACATTGACCAAAATAATATAGTTTGTGGTAGCTGCTGCTCACAAGTGGCATAAAGCTCTCTCTAATCAGTGAATAAACACTACGGTATATATCATAAATCTGCAAAATGAATAACCTCTATCTTCAAACAATAAACAAAGGTAATAATAGAGTGATAATAGACAACAGACCTTCTTATTCAATATATCAAATTATATGTGAAAAGTCCCCTTTTCGTTAAAGTGCTAAGATAATAATAAGTGCTCAGTGTAAACAGTCCTTCCATGCATTGATCCTTCTTGCACACTCCGTTACCCCCTCTTGTCTCCCTGCACTCACCAAAGAAATGTAACCCTTAGCTGTCAGCTTAAGAGTCAACCATGCTTTTTTGTATGTTTTCCCTCACAGGATCCACACACACATCTGTGGTCCTTATCCCTGATATTGGGCCCCTTGCATCTATTTCCAATGGGGGTATACATTGTCACCGTATACCGATATGCAAGAAAGTAGGCATGTGCGGTTCATTTTTTTCCAAAATAATATTCATTATTCAGAGATTTCAATACATATGAATACCCAAATTACAGTATAAACGCGTTTTACCAAATGCTCCGAATATAAATTCGTCCGAATTTAGGAAAATTGGACTCTAAATTTGAATCTAATTTTACATTGAACTCCAGTTGAATTCTCACTACACATATTGCTAAAATCAAAGACTGTGTGTGTTATTAGAGTACCTTTTCAAAAAAATAATGCTGTTTTTGTTAAGCCAAAGGTGATTTAAAGAGTCAATGTAATCAGTTGATGAAGATTTTTCTTTTGTTTGTTCGCCTTGCTACATTCGAAACGAAAACAATTTTCGTTTAGACTGATTCGAAACTTTATCGATTTGATCGCTTCGAATCGAGAAAAACAGGTAAATTTGAATAAAATTACAAATACGAATTTCCGAAAACAAAATCCTGAAAACAAATTGAATGAATCAACCCTATTAAACTAAAGAAATTAACTAGATTAAGGAATCAAAACAAAAAAATGTTTTCATCATGCACATGTCTGCAAGAAAGGGGGAAGGAGAAGGCTGGTATAGTGTAGTATTTTTTTATTATTAAAATTGTACATTAAAAGAATTGCACTTAAAGCGGAGCTCCACCCGATTTAAACATATATCCTAAAATGCATATACTGACTTTCAGCTATCCAAAACGGTCGTTTTTTTTTTTTTTTTCATCTAAGTGCACATCTGTGCTCTGCATCTTTTTTACAGTGCACTGTGCTTTTGAAAAGTCCTGCTTGCTGCATCTTCAGTCAATGGAAGTACACCAAAAATGCACCTCACTTTTGTAAGTGCGTTTTTTTTTATTTTTCCCAAGTGACCTGGGATGGAACCCCACGCAAAACACATTAAATACACACTAAATATTCAAAGCATACCCCCCTCCATCCATGCTTTATTTTGCTGAGAAATCACTTTGAATAAGAGCAGATGATTCATTTAGCATTTACTTCCTGGAATCCATTTGCCTTTAGCTCAGGCATTTAAGCCGGGGGATGTGCCTAGCTAAAAAGCCCCTCCTCCCCCCGAAGACTCCTGGGATGTATGACATCATTTTCCTAGGCATGAAAACCAGGAAGCAACTGAAGAAATATAACGAAAAGAAGTAAAACAAGTAATTATAAAATACTTTCTTATCTATTTACTAATACTAGCAGCATAAGAATTAAAAATAGTCAAAGTTGATTGAAAGAGTGAAGTTCCACTTTAAGATTTATTGCTTGAAGAACTTGTAACAGGAGAGAGGTTGGGGCTCGGGATACTCTAAAACGATTAGCAAACAACAGTTAGAGGACCATCTTCTCCCAAAGTAAACAGTCTATTCCCTCACAGCTGGAGACCATGGGGTAAATCACTCTGGCATCTAGTTACCTTGCTGCAATGTATAACTGCTGGTACCCAGGGCAATCCTTTAGAACACTATACAGTCACAGGCATCAGTTTGGTGTCTTTACTCAGAAGTTGCCAGGATAGCTGCTTCCTTTCAGTTTCCTCCGGACACCACTCAGTGAGGGAGACAATTCTTCTCCAGACTAGATTCCTTGAAGAAAGCTTGCTGTTGCATGCAGGCTGTTTCCCCCAGGACCACAGCTCTTGAAATCTTGCAGAACAGCAACCCAGTCCATAAACTGCCTCAGGGGCAACAGCCCTCCTGAGGCTAGGAGCTCTCCTTGCTGGGGAAAGACAATCTATCTCGGGCTTCAGATTATTTACAATTTACCCAGCCACCATCTGGGCACACCTCCCCATGAATTGCCTAGGCCCTGAGTAATATTCAGGCTGGTTATTTAATCTCCCTCCCTAAGCTCTAGAAACCTCTTCTAGAGGCAAGGGGGAGCAATCAAACTCCCAGCCTGTGAAACCCTGAGCAGACCAGACCAAGCAATCTCTGCTCCCTTGATTACAGAAGGAGCCAAAAAAAAGAAATTTACCTAGCAGCCTAACTAGGAGGGTGCTACAGCTATTATAAATAGTTTACACATTGATTGTTCTGCACCAACTAAATGTGTTTGCAGCAACTGTGTTCCACTACATAAAGCTTAAGTAAATTTGTTATACATTAGTATCAAAGAGGGGTTTGGAGGGAGGTTTGAACTAGTATGAGTAAAGCTTTCATATTCTTAAAACAACTAAGGGCCGAGGCAAAGTGAATAAAGTCTGAAAAGACTAAATTAACAGGTGGAGGTCAATTGCATGCCTACTACTATGGTAATTAATGGGTGTTTGTTTAAATAACCTTTTTTTGCTTTAAACATAATGCTGTTTTTGTAATGGAAGATTATTTGTTCATTTCTTTCCACATTCAAATGCAGATTTGCATGCCTTGACTGTGTTTTTAAGTTATTCTGGCAGTGAAGGAGTCAGTATCGCTGTGCCATGAGCTATACAAGTGCAGCCCTATTGTGCTATAGATCATATATCACTATGAGTCAGCCCTTCCTATATCGTTTTTTCCGTTTCACTAAAAGGAGGGATAATCCACACAGACTTTTTCCTGCAGAAGTTTGTTGACACAAAACAATCAAGACCTTGTAAGGAAGGGCAGGCCCAGTGATGACTTAATTTTGTGATTATATAGGGCCTCTCCTGCACCCCAATTAGTCTTTTTCTTTTGGCTGTGTCTGTGCACATAAATAAAGAAGGAATTCCTTTATAAAAAAAAATCTGTGATAATTGTGCTAAAAAGAGAATGCAATTTGAAATGTCTTTAACTCAACATATTTACTTTGGCACAGAAGACAGTAAATTTATCTCCATTATTTGGAAAAAAAAATAGAATTCTAAAAATGTTTTACATACCTAAATTTATGTAAGCAGATTTGTCCGGGCTGTATTTCCTATCTCCTTAATTCACATCAGTTTTACTCTGCTCATTCCTGTGATGAAACAGAGAGAGGCAGCCTACCTTATTATTATTCATATATCAGGGCATTTTTTCAGAAGGAACGCGGGGGAACGCAGTTCCGGCACCTCCAGCACTGAATGTATGTAATGGGAAGGGGTGCTGGGGTGGGCTGGAGGGTCTATTGTTGCTGGAGCAGATCTATTTTTGAGTGGCGGTCTATCGTTGCTGGTGGGTCAATTATTGATGGAGAGGGTCTATTGATGCTGGCTGCTGGGAGATCTGTTGTTGCTGCTGGGTGGTATTTTGTTGTAGGGGTCCATTGTTGCTAGGGGGGGTCTATTGTTTCTGAGTGAATCCATTGCTGCTGGCTGTGTGGACTCTATTTTACTACTTTTCTTGCTATCATTAACAAATTTCATACACAATTATACTTGGCTTTGTACTCTTTAAAAGGGGCAGTACTGAGAGGTGGGTAGAGGATGAAATCAAGGAACGATGCTCAGAGGTGGGTAATGGGCGGAGATAAGAATTGACTCAGATGGGGCATTTCTTGCACCTATTCTCTGAGAAAAAAGCCCTGATTATTATTATTATTATTATGCATATGTATATGTATATGTATATGAAAAGAATCTTCTGGTGAGAAATCCTTGATTAAGTTCTCTTTCCCATGATTGTGGTAAAGCAGTTTTTTTTTTTTAAAGTGTAGTCTCTTGAGGCTGAACACTAATGGTTTGTGGGTGTGTGACATCTTTCCAAGTTCTACATTAATAGTTGTTATCAGTACTATGAGCAATAGACAAGGTGCTGCAATGTCATCCCAACCCCAACCTTACCAGGGCTCAGTATGGAGATGGCTAATGAGCACAATGTCATTAAAGAAAGCAGGAAAGAAAAGACTTCCCCATGCCACTATGCTTCGATATCAACAGGTAATCATTTTTATAGACCAACCAGTGGGCATAGGCACAGGTGGTCTGTGCCATCTGTGTTTTTGCATAAGTTTACCCATGGAACCTACACACTAGTGCTTACAAGCAGTGCTGGGACAAGGCCACCCAGTACCCAGGGTATAGGTGTCAAACTGAATCCCTCCTTCCTGGAGGGTGGTGGAGGTAGGGGGTGATTTCCATACAAAGGGAGGTGTTTGAGGAGAAAAGAAGCTGCTGTGTCCTAGGGGGTGTGAGTTGCATGACATGAAGGCAGTGTGATGAAATAGGGTGGGAGAGAAGTTCTGAAAAGGGTTAAAGGTGAATAGAATTGAGGTAATAATGTGGTATGATGAGAAGGAGGTCCTGTGATCTGGAAGGTAAGGTAATAGTAGAGGTGGTATGGAAAGGGGTCCACTGGTACCAGGTTCACCTTGTGCTGATGGTAAAATACAAGAATGTAGTGAGAACAAAGCTTAACATGCCTCCCCGCTATTGAAACCCCTTGAGCCCCCTACTTTGTCTGCCCGAAACTATGAAGAGTTGGCCCAGGGATAAATATATATACCGTATGTGCCTATTTGACACCACATGACTAAGAAAGTTCAATGTCTGTAATTAATGCATTTTTTACAAGAAATGTAAACCATGCTCCATAAGGCTGCATGCACGCTTAAAGCCATTGTAAAGTCTATTTTTTTTTCTCTAAAAATAACAAACAGTATACTTACCTGCCCTGAGCAGCCCAGATCTTCCTCTCCTCGGGTCCCTCTTCAGTGCTCCTGGCCCCTCCCTCCTGTCGAGTGCCCCCACAGTAAGCAGCTTGCTATGGGGGGACCTGAGCCCTGTGTCCATTCAGACATGGAGCCCCATTTGGTCCCGTCCCTCTCTCTCCTGATTGGCTACTGCATACAGAAGATTTTTTATCTTAATGTATAAAATGCATTAAAGCGGGAGTCCGCCATTTTTTTTTTTAAAAGCCAGCAGCTACAAATACTGCAGCTGCTGACTTTTAAAATAATGAAACTTACCCGCCCAGCGCGCCCGCGATGTCGGCACCCGAAGCCGATCTCTTGATAGTCTCTCGGGTGCTGCCGCCGCCATCTTGGGTATGGGAATCAGGAAGTGGTTCCCTACTGCGCATGCGCGAGTCGCAATGCGCAATAAGGATGGTCCCCGCTGTCTCTGGGATCTGTGTGTTCCCCAGCAGGCAGCGGGGGACCTTCGGAAAGGGGCGTAGATTCTGCGGAAAGGGGCGTAGCTTCTGCAGAATCTGCGCTGGAAGTGGGTGCAGATACCTGTACTGTAATTGTGGCGTAAGGGTGGACCTCCGCTTTAAGACAAAAAAAGAACTTCTGGCTTTACAACCACTTTAAGCTAGAAACGCTGGATAAAAATGCTTGTAATAGAGATTTTTAGTAGCGTTTTTTGTAGAATTTATGAGCATTAGCGTTTTATTATCGTTTTTTCTGTTCCATAAAAAAAATGTTAAACAAAACGCTGTTAGCAGCGTTTGAGAGCGTTTGAGTGTTCAGCCTTTTTTTCTGCTTGAAAAACGCTCCAAGAAACTCTAAAAAAACATTTTTTTTTCTGCTCCTAGACGCTGAAGCTCAAAAAACGTGAATAGCCTGGACACATAGAATAACGCTATTTAGCCTCTAGGAGCAAAAAATAAAAGCTTCTAGGAGTGAAAGCCCCTGTACACACGGAGATTTCCACAACCAAATCCATCGGATTTTGCCTGTCGGATTTTGTCCGTCGGATCTTGTCCGAAACTGTTGCATACACACGGTCGGGCCAAGTTGGCGAAAAATCCGATCTTTCAGAACGTGATGACATAATTTCGTTACGATGGGACTACGTTCAGGCTAGTAGCCAATAGCTTTGATGTAGGAGTTTGATCTGAGCATGCGTGGCACTTGGTCCGATGAAAATGCTCTACACATGATCGGATTAGGTCCGTCCGGCCCAGTTGGTCAGGAAATATTTCCAACATGTTGGAAAATTGGGTCGGACGGAGATTCAGACGGAATCAGTCCGATGCATACCACACACAGTCGGATTATCCGACGACACGGTCCGATAAGACGCAATCCGACAGATTATCCGACCGTGTGTACAAGGGCAAAGAGGAACTGCAGTCTGCTTACATAATTTGTAATAAAAACATCTTTGCCATTCTGAAGCTTCCCTCCAATAATTTTGCATATTATTTTATATATACTGTGATTCTGTACTTGCCAAATATTATGCAGAAATCTCCCTCCACTGAGTCTGCATCCATTTTAACTTTGGGCACCTGAAGCTGCAGCCTGTTCACTTCCTGCATTTACACAGACGTGCAGAGGCCCAAATCCAGCTTTGCAGCTCTAATTTGCCCTCTTATGACTCATCCTCCCTCCCTTCCTGGAAAACTCTCACGAGAGTGAGAGAGAGAGCTGTGCATGATGCCATAAGCCTAGACTTTTTACCAGACAAGAAAGTGGGCTGTATAAGGTATTTACTGGGAGAAACAAATGTTTAAGGCCCCTTTCACACATGCGGACGAAATGTCCGTATTTCATCCATCCGTTGGCGGATGAAATACGGACATACATTCATCCCTATGGGATAGTGGGTGTCTGCGGATGAGCATCCGCAGACACCCGATTTCGTCCGCCTCCGCAACAGTCCGATTCTGCAGACGGAGGAAAATCCTATTTTTCTATCCGTCTGCAGAGCGGATCGGACGAACACGGACAGACGGTCCGTGCTCGTCCGATCCCCATAGCGGAGAGCTGACAGGGCGGTCCCCGCACAGTGTGCGGAGACCGCCCTGTCCGCAGCCGGCTCAGCGGGGACAACGGAGCGATCCCCGCTGAGCGAGCGGATCTTCACGGGGCGGATCATTACTGATCCGCCCCATGTGAAAGAGGCCTTACTATCCGAATTTAAAACAACAAGGGCAGAAGATTTAATAGATGGAAAGATGAAAAAAATGACTGAAGTTCTGCTTTAAAGAAAAGCTACTGTGCATGGAGCCTAAAGCTTAAGAACAACAGACACTGGCAGCTTGATGGGATTTCCAGGTAACTACAAATGATTTTGAGTAAAGAATGTGCCCACATATCCAGGGAAATATTGATTGCTTAAAGTGATAATAAAGTCTCTTTTTTTTTTTAAATAACAAACATATTATACTTTTCTCCTCTGTGCAGTGGATTTGCACAGAGCAGCCCGGATCCTCCTCTTCTCGGGTCCCTCTTTGCTGCTTATGGCCCCTCCCTCCTATTGAGTGCCCCCACAGTCAGGAGCTTGCTATGAGCACTGCACTGGAGCCGAGTCACAGCTCCCTGTGTCCAGGGATGGACTTATCATTGGGCTTGACTGAGCTCAAGCCCATGGGTCCCACCGAGATACATAGCCGAGTGTACTCGGCTCCGCTCCGCTCACAGTCATGCCCAGTTCCGCCCTATGATGGACATAACACAGGGACTGGGCATGACTGTGAGCTGAGCTGAGTACACTCGGCTACTCTCGGCTCTGCTCAGGACTGCGAGAGGAACCGAGAGCCGCTGTAACAACATATTCACCAAATATGTCGTTACACCACCAAGAGGACCCGAGAGCCGCCGAGAGTACCGAGAGCTGCAGAGATGCACAGGACTCTGAATCTCAGCGATGCCATTTTTAAATTTAAAGGCTGCAATCACAAGGCTGCAAATGACACTGGCACAAAGCTGCAAATTACAAGGCTACATTGACAAGGCTACAAATGACACTGACAAGGCTGCAGATGGACAATGATAAGGCTGCATTGATGGACATTTAAATGTAACTTTTTTCCTTAAACTTCCCTCCTAAAAGTTTTTTACCTTTTTTCCTCCTAAACTTGGGGTGCGTGTTATACGCCGGTGCGTGTTATACGCCGATAAATATGGTAATGTATAGAAGGTAGGGCCCGAGAGTGACTCAAGCCCAGGGGCCCCCACCACCCTAAGTACTGCCCTGCCTGTGTCCATTTATAAACAGAATTGGCCCCGTCCCATCTCTCTCCTTATTGGCTAACTGACTTTGACAGCCATGGGAGCCAATTGTGCCACTGCTGTGTCTCATCCAATCAGAAGGAGTGACGTCTTAGACATTCGTGGACATCTCTGGAGAGAGATGGGGCTCAGGTAAGTAATTAGGGGGTTCTGGGGTGGCTGATACATACAAAAGTTTTTTTTATCTTAATGCATAGAAAGCATAGAAAGCATAAAAAAACCTTCTGCCTTTACAACTCCTTTAATAGTATCTGAGCCTATTGAGTAGTTAGTGTTAAATTGTTAGTCCGCTTGACACGTTTTTTATTTTAATTTGAAGTTTTGTTAATTTATGGTAAGTTTAAAAAGTATACCAGTTTGACTTTCTCAGAATAAAACCAGTACAACAATGTATACGTAATTAGAAATTGCAGAAATTTAGCTACATATATAGATGTTGCAACACGAGTTTCCATATTTCAAGTGTGTTCCCTAAAGCCCCTTTCACACTGGGGTGGGAGGTGCGTCGGCAGTAAATCGCTGCTATTTTTAGCGGGGCGCTTTTCCGTTGGATTTTCAACGCTATTCGGCCGCTACCGAGGCAGTTTTACCTCCTGCTAGCGGCCGAGAAAGGGTTAAAAACCACTGCTTTGCCGGCGGTATAACCGCGGCGCCCCATTGATTTCAATGGGCAGGAGCGATGGAGCAATATACAGACCGCTCCTTCACTGCTCCAAAGATGCTGCTTGCAGGACTTTTTTTACCGCCCTGCCAGCGCACCGCTCCAATGTGAAAGCCCTCGGGGGTTTCACACTGGAGACACAGCAGTGGCCCTTTTAGGTCGGTTTGCAGGCAATAGCGCCTGCAAAACGACCCAGTGTAAAAGGGGTCTAACATGCCTTAAAAATGTTGAGTTTGTCAGAGTTAAAGTTAAGGGCTATAATTAAAGCTGCAGTCATGTGAATTTTTTTTTTTTTTAAAGTCAGCAGCTACAAATACTGCAGCTGCTGACTTTTAAAATAAGGACACTTACCTTTCCCAGGGTCCAGCGCCACTATCTTCAGTAAGGGAATCAGGAAATGAAGCCTTGTGGCTTCACTTCTCGGCTCCCTACTGCGCATTCGCGAGTCACGCAGGGCAATCCGAATGGTCCGTGCTGTCTTTGGGGCCCAGCAGACAGCGCGGGAGGACGGGAAGTGGGTGCAAATACCAAATCAACAAAAACCTCTATTTGGTGGTATTTTGGAGGCAACAATAAGAAAAAAGAAAATTTCGAAAAGAAATATTTCATTTATTTTACAAAAAATCTTAACATCAATTTATAGAAAATGCATAACAAAGAAAAACAATATACAAGCTAAATCTAATCTAAAAACAATGGGTTGTGAGAGAATAATACTGTCCGCTTGATGATCCCAAGACCCCCAGAAGACTGGTGGTAAGCGGAATGAGCGGGTCACCCAATGCGTTCCGATATTTTAGGAAACATAATCTTCTTCAGGGATGAGATATTGTAACATTCATAGCCCTTGTACACACGGTCGGACATTCCGACGGAAAATGTCCGATCGGACCGTGTTGTCGGATAATCCGACTGTGTGTGGGCTCAATCGGACTGTTACAAAGTTTTAGAACTGGGCTATAAAACTTTCCGACAACATGATCTGATACGATTATGTGTAGAGAATTCCGATCGGACAAAGTGCCACACATGCTCAGATCAAATTCCTAGACCAAAGGTATTGGCTACTAGCCTGAACATAGTCCCGTCGTAACGAAATAACGTTATCACATTACGTACGATCGGATTTTCCGACAACTTTGTCCGACCGTGTGTATGCAACACAAGTTTCGGACAAAATCCGACGGATTTTGTTGTCGGAATGTCCGATCGCGTGTACAAGGGCTTAGTCAAACTTGGTTCACAAAAGCACACACATTTCCCCAATAGCCGAGGGAGGGAGAGAGCCTTCACCTCATTCAGACAGGTCCACTCAAGTCTCTCCAACAGGGAAACTGGATAAATGAATCCACAAATAGGGCTTGAAATAATGTGTATAGGGATTTACCAAGAGCACCTGTTAGAGGAGATAAAAAACTCTGTAGTTGGGCTCCAGTTTTTGCTGTCCTGCCTTGTAGTGCTCTCCTGCAGCATCTCCATTGGAGAAAAAGGGAATGGCTTAGACAGGTATCTGCAAGCTCCAAGGCTCTATATGGACAGCTTTTCTTATTTTCTAAGTATTTATTTTCATATTTATTCCATTTGCCAAATGTATTTTCCTATATTCTTTGGTATATATTTGTAGTTAAACTATCATATTTTAACTAACATTTAAATATACAAATATAAAAAAATAAAAAAATATTCAGACTATTTTCTAATATTTTATTACCTTGTGTGTATGACAATAATTAGGTTACTTGCCCTTAGCTGTTTTTTGTTCTATATATGGCTACATAGAGGTCTGTTTTTAAAATCATATACATTTCTTAATCCCTTTATGACTAATGTCTAATGTCAAAATGGTCAAACCCAATTTTACAACTTTGGCATGTGTTAGTAAAACTGTACATATCATTGCAACTACTTAGGGTAGCCAAGTGAATTATAACTTTGTTTTAGGACAGATTGGGCTTTCATTTGTTGGTAGATGGTAATGGATATTTCCTGATTTTGTTTTATTCTAAAAGGCATACTGGCAAAAATGATAGAAAAATAGAATTTTTTTAAATATAGCCGTACATTTTGATGCCAACACCCTCAAAATAGATTCTCCTACTCCTGATAATTGCAGCGATACCACTTATGTGTGCATTATTTGTTCTTTGCACCCGTAAAACACAGTATGCATGTTTTATTTTTATTTTTGTCTTACCTAAACACACCAACACTGACACTAACTGACACTAACACTGACACTGATTGACACTTACATTGGCACTAACTGCCACTGTCACTAAAGCAGCTTTCAGAGTGATGTGGTGTGGTTTGACAGCACAACGGGTGCAGCGAAGCTCACGCACATGTTTGGAGCAAGTTAGCTGCACTTTCCTATTGAGGTACACACCAAATCTCCTGCATGCTGCATCTTTGGTGCGCTTTCAGAAAGCACAAGGACATAATATAATATAACTCTATGGTAAAGTGCAGCTAACCCACTCCAAACATATAGGTAAGCTGCGCTGTATCGGTCTGAAAGCAGCCTAACCCTGACACACTAAACTGACACTAATGTGCGATCGGTTTGTGTTGTCGGAAAATCAGATCGAGTGTGGGCTCCATCTGACTTTTTCCGTCGGAATTTCCGACACACAAAGTTTGAGAGCAGGATCTAAAATTTTCTGACAACAAAATCCGATCGTTTAAATTCCAAACGTGTGTAGACAATTCTGACAGACAAAGTGCCACACATGCTCAAAATAAATTACGAGCCGAAAGCTATTGGCTACTGCCCTCTTTATAGTCCCGTCATACATGGTTTACATCACCTTGTTCTGAACGATCAGATTTTCTGACAACTTTGTGGAACCGTGTGTGTGTGCTAAACAAGTTTGGGCCAAAATCCGTCAGAAAAAATCAGACGGATTTTGTCATCGGAATGTCCGACCGTGTGTACAGGGCATAACACTCACTGAAGTAGGTTGAGCCCTGATCTAGTTAACAAGTTTGTTACCCCAACACTTCATATTCCTATTCATGTGCCTGCTAAACCATTTATTTGAGAAAATATCCTATTCTCTTTGTATTGCTTCTTTTGTGTAAAGTCCCTGGTGTTCCTGTCAGTCCCTGTGCTTTCCTATTAACAACTGATCACACTAAGCAGAAGAACACATCGTGGTCAGTTCTCCAGCTGTGCTAGGAACTCAGTGTTCTCTCCCCCCGTGCTCTTATGCAGCTGAGATAGAATGGATGTGATCTAATTTTTTTTTTTTTTTTATATCTATACAAAAATGTTTTGCCTTTCATCTCTATTTTAATCTGAATGAGTTGTTTTACAAGGTGATCCTTAACAAACACTTTAACGTTTATTTATTTTTGTACAGACTTCTTCTCTACATGCATTGGCGTGGATTTACTAAAACTGGAGAGTGCAAAATCTGGTGCAGCTATGCCTAGAAACCAATCAGCTTCCAGTTTTTTTTTTTTTTTTATCAAAGATTAATTGAACAAGCTAAAACTGAAAGCTGATTGGCTACTATGCACAGCTGGAGCAGATTTTGCACTCTCCAGTTTTAGTAAATCAACCCCAGTGTATCTGTACAACACTGGGGTGGGTCATTACACTATCAATCGAAGCAATTATCACATGATCCAGATCCGTTTTTACCAGCTCCAGATCATTAGAACAAGACTGGGCTCTGTCACTGGCAGCATGGTCTCAGTGCTGGGAGATGCACCCAGGATTAAATCCCACTACCTGGATGCCACATATGTGCGTTAGACAGTCATGAAGGGGTTAATCATATCATTTTTACATACGAAAAAAAGTAACACTGTTGCAACATCTGCAAATGTTTCTACTTTTTTAGTAGTCAATATTTCTACTATGGTACACAAGAGTGGTCCTGGATTGTCAAACTTAAAAGGAAATTGAGATGATTGAAGGAGAAGATAAATGGTAAACCTAAACACATGGCCAAAGCTACATTGAAATGTTTTGAAACCAGGAAACTACATTTGTAAGAATGCCCAATCAAAACCCACACCTCAATCCAATTAATAATCCATGAAATGACTTAAAAATTGCTTTTCTCCAGTGGTCCAAACCCAGAGAGATACAGCAATCATGCCAAGAAAAATTGGCAAAAAAAGTGTAAAGCTAAAACTTGCAGCTGTAATTGCGACCAAATATACTTCTACACAGTTCTGAATATTAACTGGTGGAAGGGATACTTATAGTTTTAATTTAGTTATTTTTTGTGTCACGATAGATATTTTTGCACCTTCAAATTATTAAAGGGGTTGTAAAGCTTCGTTTTTTATTTTCTAACTAGGTTCCTTTAAGCTAGTGCATTGTTGGTTCACTTACCTTTTCCTTCGATTTCCCGTCTAAATGTTTTTTTCTTTGTCTGAATTTCTCACTTCCTGTTTCTCCTCAGTACTTCACACCATCATCCGAGCGGTGTTTAGTCAGCCAGAACAGCTTACTGAGGAGGAGCCGGAAGTGAGAAATTCAGACAAAGAAAACAAAGAAAAAAACATTTAGAAGGGAAATTGAAGGAAAGGGTAAGTGAACCAACAATGCACTAGCTTAAAGGAACCTATTTAGAAAATAAAAAACAAACCTTTACAACCCCTTTAAGCATGTTTCGCTCTGCCCACCGGGGCTTGGTCACAGAGGGGTGTTTTGTTTTTTATTTCAACGGTAATCACCACCATCTTGCCAGCCAAGCAATAGATTTTCTATGAAAATGAATGTGTCAAAAACCTATGGATTTGACTTAAAGTAGAACTTGCATTATACATTTTATTTAAAAAAAAAATGTCCTAAAGGCCAAAACGCATGCAGTTCTTAGTCCCATGTTTCTAACCCAAGTTATGAGGTCTGACCTACTCCAATCCTCCCCTCTTGCCACAGCCAATTAAACAACAGCTATTTAAGAGTCCCGGTCGTGAACAGTTTCTTGAGAAAAACAATGGCAAGAACAATGCAGAGCCAGGGGGAAAGTGTCAGCCTCTGTATTCCTCTCTGCATTTAATTGGAAAATGCTCACAGCCAATAACAAGCTGCAGTTATGTCCTCTTGGCAGAAGGAGTGGAGGATAGATCAGCTATTGACTATTGGCTATCTCAGTGATCATTCACTGTGCAGCCCGCCCCTGTGTTTTTTCTCCTCTTGAATGCAAAAAAAGATACACAGTTTCTTTTTCTCCTGCTAGTGGAGAACAATGTAAATAAAAACGAAGAAAAAAGAAAGAAAGAAAGAAAGAAAGATCATGGTTTTATCTAGGTCAATGTCAAGATCAGTGTACTTTAGGTAGGGTTAAAAAAAAAGCATTTTTTAAATTAGTATCATTGTCAGTTAGTATTATGCCTCGTACACATGATCGGACTTTCCGACAACAAAACCGTGGAATTTTGTCCAAAGGGTGCTGGATCAAGCTTGTCTTGCATACACACGGTCAACAATTATAAATGTAGTGACGTACTAGACATACTACATGGTTTTTCAACTCTTTAGCGCCACCCTTTGGGCTCCTTCTGCTAATTTCGTGTTAGTAGAAGTTTGGTGAGTGTTGATTCGCGCTTTTCTTTTCGCGTTTTTCATTTAGAGCTTTTCAGTTCATTTCTGAATGGCCATTCATCAACCAGACATGTTGCTGAATCAGAAGAGATAATGTGTTATTTATTATTGGCCTTGGAGTTATTTTTTTGGTTGAATAATGATTTGATTTGGTATATTTTCTATATTTTTGGATGCATAGAATGCACTTTTTGGTTAAGTTCTAGCATGTCAATTTTTTTTAATGCACTATAAAAAAAAACTGTGGAGAATAATATTTGGTTATGTGTTTTACTTCAAATGACAGTTTGAGAGTAGGCAGTTACATTTTCAAAAATACTCTGCAAAATTTACAAGGGACACCAATATAGTATCTTTGTTCTTAAAAACTAGCGGATAATGGTGTTGTGGTAACTTGCACAAATAAAAAATAAATAAATAAAAAAAGCATAATAATAATAGCACTAGAAAAAAAAAGCCTTTGGAAATTTGATTACAATAACGCCATCAGCATCACAGCAAAGCAATTGTGCGCTGCATTTGGAGATTTCATAATTTGCCTCGTCACGAATGTTCATTCTCCATTACAAACACTAGTTTACAAGACCGACCGCTTCTGCTTCAGAGCATGCGTGTTTGTACTTTGGACTTTTGTCCAACAGACTTATGTACACACGATCGGAAAGTCCGACAACACACATTTGTTAGGGGAAAATTTGAGAACATGCTAGCCAACATTTGTTGGCGGAAAGTCAGACAACAATTGTCCGATGGCGCATACACGCGGTCAGATTGTCCGCCAACAAGCTTTAGTGTCAGTATGCTTTAGCTATCATTAAAAAAAAGTAAAACACTCACTATTGTTCCTGGGCCCTGCGATGGGTATAAACAACAAATAACATACACATATGTGGTATTGCTATAATTATCAGGAGCAGGAAAATGTATTTTGGGTTAATCTTTGGTGGTAGGTTATGGGGTAATAGCAAGAAATATACAGCTACATAAAATAAAAAAAAATATGTATATATATATATATATATATATATATATATATATATATATATATATATATATATATATATATATATTTTTTTTTTTTTTTTTTTGCAATATGGGCTAGTTTTCCTTGTAAAAAAATCAGGAGATATCCAATACAATTTACCACCAAATTAAAGCCCAATTTGTCATGAAAAAATAAGGTACAATCAACCTAGGTACACTAAATAGTTGCAGTCATATATACAGTGGGTTAAAGCGGAGGTCCACCCTAAAGTGGACCTTCCGCTCATCGGAAACCTCCCCCCCTCCGGCGCCACAATTGGCACCTTTCAGGGGGGAGGGGGGTGCAGATACCTGTACAGTACAGGTATCTGCACCCACTTCCGGGATAGCTCTCTGCGGAAAGGGGCGTAGATTACGCCCCTTTCCGCAAGTGCCCGCCCCTTTCCGCAACTGCCCCGCTGCCTGCTGGGAAACACACAGATCCCAGAGGCAGCGGGGACCGTCCTTATTGCGCAGCGCGACTCGCGCATGCGCAGTAGGGAACCGGGAAATGAAGCCGAAAGGCTCCATTTCCTGATTCCCATACCGAAGATGGCGGCGGCAGCACCCGAGAGACGATCTAGAAATCGGCTTCGGGTGCCGACATCACGGGCGCGCTGGACAGGTAAGTGTCACTATTTTAAAAGTCAGCAGCTGCAGTATTTGTAGCTGCTGCCTTTAAAAAAAAAAAAAAAAACGCGGAGTCCCGGCGGACTCCGGCTTTAAGCAAGAGTTATTTACACTGGAAACATGAATTTATATTTCCATAGCCTCCTAAATTATTCTTTAGCAATGATTGTATTAGTAATAGCATAACCAAACGTGGCATTCCAAACTCAGTGTGAAAGCAAATAAACAGAGCAAAAGTTTATTTGATAAAGCGCTAGGCCTAGCACGAAACATGCTGGAATAGAACTGTTCCTACTGGCTATTTTAATAAAGGAAGAATATTATTTAGCATCTTGGTGTACAGCATTCCTGATTCTGGTATCAAAGCATCCAGCACCTGAGATGGGATTGTCATTGTGGAGTGTGGAGCCTGATGTCGCTTGGAGCGGCATGTGAAATATTTGATATATTCAAAATATTTGATATACACAGAGCAGTGGATACTTTGGTTTCACAAAAAAGCTGGTGACAAAATGTAATTTGTCAAACAGCTGTAACATCTACCAACACTTTCCTGCAGTTCAAATATAATGTTGAAGGGCCCTTTTATACCCATCTGTTGCACAATGTTGTGGTACTGCATGCATTAATAAATTGCGGTACCATTTACTTTCAATGTTTTGCAGTGCCCTACAACATAGTAAAGCACTATCCTGTTCTGTGGTGTACTGTATCAGAGAAAATAGTACATGTATGATTTTCTGGTATGCTATGGTGCATTGGCAGCCCATTCATTCATTCGGCCACATTAATGAAACGCACGTCTATAGGCAACATAACGTCTTAGCACAACACCGCAGACAGGATAAGTCTGAGTAGGTCCTAAAGAAAATATATACTGTTACAAAAAAAAAAATATTTTAACATATGTATAATACTACACAAGCCATTTCAAAGTTTTATGATATTAAAATTACCATGGCATTTTAATCTGAGAAATTTTCTAAAACTGTCAAAAAATTTGAATTCACTTTCTGCAATATGGCAGACTGGAGGAATTTCATACACTATTGAATTACCGAATGTCTCAGCAAGCTTATTTCCTATTTGTGCAATTGACTCCTCTCTTAAGGGATTGCATCCTTATATCCTGCAAGTCAGGGTGACTGTAAATCAATGATTTTTTTTTTTTTAATCTGATTTTATTTATTTAAATCAGATTGTTTTTTGATTTAAATCAATTTCTTTTATTTTTATCAAACACATTTTAATAAAATGCTTTTGGCCTTAAAATCTAGATAGTTTTCTATTTAAGATACATTAATAATATTGTTTATTCAGCATGAAATGGAGCTTAGTTATGTAGCATGAAGCTGTATATTCTGCAATATTTACATTTTTAGTTAACTCATTGAATCCAAGCTCTGCAAGCTGAGATGGCAAGCACTGCATTGATGCCTTCACACAATTTTACAGTAACCATGAGATAAAACAAAGTTCAGGAATATTCCTTTATCCTATTATTTTGCAAATCTGTGTACACTGCAAACTGTATGATTGAATCGGTTCTGATATCACCATTTTACTAACCTGACAGCTTATTATTCTTAATAGAAAACCTTCATTTTGTTTGCAAATATTAAAGATTCTAACTACCAGCAAGAATAGGTGCTTAGGTTTAAAGAGCACCTGTCATTGCTGATCCATCATGGCAGCGCCTGTTAGCGGGCATCCACTCACCTGCTGCCACCACGTTCCTCACCTTGTTGTGTCACAGCCGTCCCATTGAAGTGAATGGGTCTGTCGGTGAGTCAACAGCGGGTCAGAGGAGGAGCCGCTGCGGAACAGAGATGACAGTTGCTCTTTAAAAATTGTGATTTAAATCAAGCTCTTTTACTAGTGATTTAAATCATGATTTAAATTGTGATATAAATCGACATGATTTAAATCAAACCCACCCTGCTGCAAGTAAAATCTTTGGCAACCCCTACAAAAAGGGGAAACGTTCTATGTCTTTCTAATGCCGTGTACACACGACCGGACTTTCTGGCAGACTAGGTCCGACGGTCTTCCCAACGGACTTCCGAGGGGCTTTCTGAACGAACGGATTTGGCCACACACAATCACACCAAAGTCCAACGGATTTGACCGTGATGACATACGACTGGACTAGAATAAGGAAGTTCATAACCAGTAGCCAATAGCTGCCCTAGCTTCGGGTTTAGTCCGTCGGACTAGCATACAGATGAACAGATTTTTCGACCAGACTTGAGTCCGTTGGAAAGATTTGAAACATGCTCTAAATCTAAAGTCCGTCTGATTTTTCGACAGCAAAGGCCCGACGAAGCCCACGGATTCATTCCGTCAGACCTTTGCTGTCGAAAAGAAAAGTCCGGCCGTGTGTACATGGCATAAGACGCTCATAAAGGGATGCAGACATTGCAGCCTTTCTCATTACAGCATTGAACAAGCAGTTATAATAAAATAACTAAAGGCAGATCCTACCATTTATAAATAAGAGTGAGAAACAAACTGTAATTTGATTAGAACATAAAAAAGGTATGACTCTCCAAAGCAATTTGCTAATATCTTTGGACTTTATATAGTTCAACTAGAGGGGGATTTTTTTGTACAAAAGCTATTATTTAAAAGGTCATTCTATATCCTATACTTTTATATTATTATAAAAAAAGAATACAGGAAGCATAACTGGATTTTAGTTCCCCCCCCCCTCCCCCCGTAGTTTCAGCCTAATATAAGCATGCATGTTCAAAATATTAATACTGGGATGGTTTGGGGGGGGGGGGGGATTAGTAAATACTGGTGTTGCATTTCTAACAAAACATTCACTTTAAAAATAACATAGAAATAAAGAATACATTTAAATGCTGAACTTCTGGAAATGAATTGCCGCGTTGAAAGTTTTTGTAGTTATGGAGGTGGCGGACGTCTCAGTGTTTGGATTCCCTCTTCCTCTCATCTCCAAACTATGCTTTACTTTTTTCCCCCTTCACCTTTCCCTGGGAACACATGCAATGTGCACAGGGCCTCCATAGGTCTGAGGACTGACTGGCCTGTGCAGGCTGCACTTGGTAGGAGGAAATGTCACCAAAGGGAGGAAGAACTTGTCAGAAAGCCCAAAAACTCCAGTTTCAGCCTCTCCTCCTCTCATCATATTCCTTCGTAGGTAACTAGGGGGAGTATGAATGAGGAACAGTGGTGAAGTATCAGAAGCAGAGTTGCAGGCTGGCAGAAAGGTTCAGTGTCTAGGATGTTAGGGATTAGTGACAAGGATGCTGGGAGGCAGGGAGGTTTAGTCATAGGGGTGCTGTGTGACAAGGAGGTACCAGGGGTACCGGGTAGTTTTTGTTATCAATTCATTGATTTTGCCATTGGTACATGTCCCCACCTGGCAGTGCCCGCCTTCCTATGCCACCTTTTTGACAATAGTTTGTTTATTATCACCACATAAAGGACAGATTGAATTGGATTCCTCCCCATAGACTTTAATAGGGTATAGGGAAGAAAAGTTTGGATTTTCTGAATTTTGAAGATTTTTCATGAAACTGGTTATGAATCCAGATAGACAAACCCTCCTGCGCACAAGTGAGTTACCAGGTGGACTAAGGTTCGTGGTGGAAGGTGCCTCAGGCCTTGCTGCCCTCAAGGATAGGGGTATCCTAATAGTCAAAAGGGAAAGAAGAAAAAGAGGGCACGCCAGCCTTGTGCATTATCTTTAAACATCTTTTTATTAAAAATAAGTTAAAAAACAACTCAAACGTGTGGGATAAAATTTGGAGTATAAAAGATCTCCAGATGACAGCAGTTAGTTAACTGACAAACAGACTCCAGATGGTAACAAAGGAGATATCAAGGGCCACTGCCGGCCGATGCATTTCAAAGGGATACCTTCTTCCTCAGAGCCCAGCCTGGCTCTGAGGAAGAAGGTATCCCATCGAAATGCGTCAATCGGCAGTGGCCCTTGATATCTCCTTTGTTACCATCTGGAGTCTCTTTGCCAGTAAACTAACTGCTGTCATCTGGAGATCATTTGTACTGCAAATTTTATCCCACATGTTTGTGAGTAGTTTTTTAACTTATTTTTTATAAAAAGACGTTTAAGGATAATGCACAAGGCTGGTGCGCCCTCTTTTTCTTCTTTCCCTTTAGGTTATGAATCCAATCTGAGTGGATTCGCTCATCCCTACTCACCACCAAGCTTGCGACCACCCTCTTCAACATCACTGCACCAGCACCCCCATTACCTCTGTGCCTGGATAACCCTTTTCACCATTACGTCATAAAACCTTCCCAACACTGGGCCATCACATCACCTCCACCCTGTGGCCTCAATATGGCAGGTGACCCCCCCATCCACCGCTCCTAATATCACACCTGCACACCAACCCTCACTCCCACCACTGCACCTAACCCCATCCTCTCCCTCTGCATTCACCCCATCTCCCACATGCCCTTACTTCTCTCAGCACTGGTGTATGTCCCAACAAATGCTCTCACTGAACTGATGCATGTCTCAACAATCGCTGCCACTGTGTGTGACACACCCTTTCCTATTTAGCCCATTCAACAAATCGGCACACTTTTGCTAGTTTCTGCTAAAACAATTTATTGTAATTATGGGAGTTTCCACCAAATGCCAATATTTTTTTAACGTAAGCTGAATTTTCTGGGAAAAAATATATATTTTTCAAATTCAGCAAAAGTACTCACTGATAGAATTTGTACAGCTTTGCCCTACTGGAATCTTAAAGATACTGCATCTTCTGTAGTGGGCACATACTTCTTCAGCAGAGCAGTGATTTCACGATGTACAAGAAAAAGGCATTGTGTTGTGTGTTATTCATACTCTGGCCATTCTCATTAGTTTCCTGCCTAGACACATGGAAACAATCTGTGGTTTACCCTCCTGAGCGGAATCAGATTCTTAGAAATCGCGGGTCATTTCCAGAGCCAAATCTTGGGGAAACCTTATCAGGCTGTTTTTCTTGCATTGTGCTGGAGGAATATTGGTGCTGATGTGAAAATTACAGACAGGACACACCCTCTATGTATAGTCTACTACTCAATGGTAGTAGGAAAGAAATTTGTGTTGAGACTACACATGTTGCAGAAGATATACTTCAACAGGGTAGATCTATGTTCTGTTATGAAGCTAATAATATCCAAATATTATGACATTGTTTAGAAAAAGACTGCTAACTGTGCAGTGAGGACAGACTTATCTGGTGTCTTTTTTTAGCCCTTGTACACACGGTCGGAGATTCCGACGGAATGTGTCCTATCGGACCATTTTGTTGCATATTCCGACTGTGTGTGGTCTGCATCGGACTGTTTCCGTCAGAATATCCGACGGACAAAGTGCCACGCATGCTCAGATCAAATTCCTAGACCAAAGCTATTGGCTACTAGCCTGAACGTAGTCCCGTCTAATGAAATAACGTCATCACGTTATGTACAATCGGATTTTCCGACAACTTAGTCCAACCGTGTGTATGCAACATCACTTCCGGACCTCTTCCGGAATTACTCAGACGGATTTGGTAGTCGGAATCTCCGACCGTGTGTACAAGGGCTTACATTTTTATTCCTAGAAACTCTCAAGCCCCATACACACTATCAGATTTTCTGCTGATTTTTGTCTTCAGATTTACCAAAACCATGTAGTGCAAGGGCCTGCCTGATTGTACACACATTGAAACTCCTAAGGTTTGACCTCATATTATATGGTTTTGGTAAATCTGAAGACAAAAATCAGCAGAAAATCTGATAGTGTGTATGGGGCTTGAGAAACAGAACCATACAGGGTAAATACAATTCAATACAATATTTTAATGCATAGACCAGGGATATGCAATCAGCGGACCTCCAGCTGTTGCGAAAATACAAGTCCCATCATGCCTCTGCCTCTGGGTGTCATGCTTGTGGCTGTCAGTGTCTTGCTGTGCCTCATGGGACTTGTAGTTCTGCAAAAGCTGGAGGTCCGCTAATTGCATATCCCTGGCATAAACAATATACATGTCAATCCTATTTGAAACTGTACTGAGATTCAGTTCAGTGTGCAACAATGAGTTAAGTGTAGGAAATGAGTTATATATAAAAAAGGTAAAGCACAGGCCTATTTATAGTGGATGTTTACTGCATCTGAGCACCACAAACCAAAAACACTATTTAATTCATTTTTATTATTTAAAGCAAACTCCCCCATCCACCCATGTCTCCATGCTTTATTTTGCTGAGAAATAACTTTGAAAAACAACCCTCTAGCATGTCTGGCCGTGGCCATCTTGAGTAAGGGAAAATGATTCATGTAGCATTTACTTCCTGAGATCCATCTGCCCTTAGCTCAAGCATGCATGCAGGGGAGTGTGCTTAGCTGAGAAAATCCCTCCTCCCCCCTTTCCCCCTCTGAAGACTCCTGGGTTACTCAAAAAGTAACCCAATTATTGACCCTCCTAAAGACTCCTGGGATGTATGACATCATTTGCCTAGGCAAGAAACCAAGTAACTGAAGAAATGTAAAAAAAAAGAAAAAAAAGAAAGTTTAAAATAAGAAAATATGTTGTACTTTCCTATCTAATTACTTACAGTATGCCACCAGAATGAGGATTAAAAATAATTAATGTTGATTGGGAGAGTGAAGTTCCACCTTAATAGTGGAGATTGGGACTACAGTTCTTCCTATCATGTACTGTAGCTATAGTATCTCTAATGTTGAGATAGACATAGATCAAAATTCATCCAGTGTAACCGGAAACAGATGATTTTTGATCTGTGTGTGGCCCTCCCTGTTCAACAAAAGCCAATTGGTAGATAGGCTTCTTTTGAACGTTCCCTCTGAAAAATCTTCAAAGATCAGCAGCCAATAGACTGCAGCGCTGATCAGTGTATTCTGACAGCAAGTCATCCCCCAGAATTCAATAACACACTTCGTTTGCGTGGATGCAGGAATTTTTATCCAGTCTTAAAAATGTTTGTTTTTTTGCAAAAAAATAAATAAATACGTAAATCACATAAGGACAAATATACCAAAAATATTATAAAAACACAATGAAAAAGACAGTTTTTCATTATGTCTTTTTTTTTTAATCACAACATGCCTGATGTGTTAAAGAGGAATTAAATTTAATAATGTTTATTGAAGATTTGCATCAGAACAGAACAAAAAAAAGGAAAATACTCCTCAATACAATACAAGCTAAATCCACTCATACATAGGCTACGCAGAGCTAGACATATATGTCTCTAGATCAGAATATTGACAAATTAAACAATAAAGCCAACAGGAAGTACATTGAAAAAACATTAGTATTATCTTGTACCCATACCAAGCAATTATGCCCCCGTGGGGTGATATGTCTAATCAAAGCACACGAGCCACGGACCCCCTGGTGCCCCAAACGGGATCAAGCTGCAATCCAAGGGCTAGGCCCGCCCGCAAAGACCAGGACACCCCCCCACTCATCTCAACAAAGTTCAGAAACCTGGGATGCCCAAAGAAATATCGGGCCAAGACCGGCCAACAACTTCGCTGCCATCTCCCTTAGAACCCCAATTGGGGCCCATCCCAAAACACCAAGGGAGGTGAAGAAGAAGAGAAGAGAGAAAACGTGAGAAAAAGGGAAACAAAAACGGGGGGGGGGGGGGGAAAGGGGGGAGAGGAGAAAGAAAGGCAGTGTAAAAAGCTGAATCAAATGTTACCTGTCCTAGAAGACAAAGCACCCGGCTGCACTCCTGGAATAAGAGAGATATTACACAATGTCGCCCAAGGTTCCCAGATCAACCGGAATCTTTCCGTTTTGTCATGCCACTTGGCCACTATTTGTTCTTGCACCATAATCCATGTTACCTTGGATCTGAACATCTTGTACGAAACTGTATGTTTCTTCCAGGCCTTAGCTAACGTAATTTTAGCCCCAAGGAAAACAAAAAACGCTAATTGCTGTAAATGTTTGGACAAAGCCGGGATGGAAAGATTAAGTAAGGCTAAACTGGGGTGTGGTAGTACAGCGGTCCCCGTAATTGAACTAACTGTACGAAACACTTTCCTCCAGAAGGAACGGATGCGTGGACAGGACCACCAGATATGAAACATATCTCCTCCCAGATCACATCCTCTGAAACACCCTGGTGAGGAACCCGGAAAAATTCTTGCCAGCCTGGAAGGAACATAGTACCATCGAAACAGTACTTTGATACCTGCCTCTATTAGCGAAATATTAAGTATACCTTTGTGAGCTCTCATCGAGGCCCCGAACCACTGTTTCAAATCCCATGAGCTGTCCAAATCAGCTTCCCACGCGAGAGCATAGGGGGGTTTGTTGTCCTTCCCCATGAGAGCCGCGTAAATCAGGGAAATGCCCCCCCTCTGGTCCGTGACCTGCGCACACCATTGCTCATATTGCGTTATAAAAGGAGGAAGAGGTTTTGAAGTCCAAATGGAATTCAAAAAGTGTGAAATTTGTGTGAATCTGAACATTTCCGAATCAGGCATATCTAGTTTCTTTTTGCAATGTGATAAAGAAAGAGGGCCGGAAGGGGAAAAGAAGTGTCCGATTCTGTATAACCCCTTATCCGTCCACCATTTAAAAGCTTCTATATTTTCCCCCGGAGGAAAATCCCCGTTATGAAAAATGTGAGTCAGAGGTTTCAGTGGAGAGATCAAAGAGCCCCGTTTGAATAGGTTGGAACAAAGCGCCAATGAATGCGAGAGAGTGGGAGCTAGAATCGCTGGTCTGCGTTTAGGACAACATCCCATCAGGAAATCTATTGTGTGGTGGGGAATAGATTGCCTTTCCATCAATAACCAGTCCGGTTTTACAGAAACCGAGAAAGCCATTGATATCTGGGCCAGTTGTGCCGCTTGATAATAACCCCATAAATTGGGAAGGCCCAACCCTCCTTGAGATTTCAATCGGTAGAGTGTGGCTGAGGAGCACCTATAGCCTTTCTTCCCCCAAACAAACCTCACTATATCCGTTTGTATTTTGTCAAGGAATGTTTTGGGGACTGGAATTGGGAGCGAGCGGAACAAGTACAATAGACGTGGTAGAAGTGTCATTTTCACCGCATTAATCCTACCCATCCAGGAGATGCCACAACCAGACCAATGTACTAAATCCTCTCTGCATTTTTGCGCCATGTAGGGATAATTAGCTTTGAATAGAGTGTGTATATCTGAAGTGAGTTTTATTCCCAAGTATGGAAGCTGGGATTGTGCCCAGGAAAAGGTAAAATTATTCGAAAGTTGTGCTAGCACATCGGTAGGTAGCGTAACATTCAGGGCTAAAGATTTCTCCATATTGACCCGGAGTCCCGAGATCTTACTAAAATCTAATAAAGTCCGATTAATGATGGGCATAGAGGTCAGGGGCGATGTAACAAAAAGAAGAAGGTCATCCGCATAGAGGGCGCATTTATGTTCGCCAGACCCGCACCTGACCCCCCTAATGTCGGGGGTTAGAACGTAAGGCAATGGCTAAAGTTTCTATGACTATGGCAAAAAGAAGTGGAGATAATGGGCACCCCTGTCTTGTCCCCCTACCAATACCAAACTTGTTAGAATATCTGCCCAACAGACGCACCTGAGCCGAAGGATTAGAATACAGAGCCGATATGAGGTTAAGAAAGTATTTACCGCACCCCCACCTCTCCAGAATATCCGTAAGGTACCGCCAATCAATAGAGTCAAAGGCCTTATGAAGGTCAATGGACAGCAGGAACCCCTGTTGCGGGGATCCCCCGTCCCATTGTGCCTTTAGGAGTGAAATAACATCTACTGCGTGTCTAATCTGGTCTGGTCCTTGTCTCCCAGGGATGAACCCCACCTGATCTTTGTGGATATACCGGGAGATAAAGCTTGAGAGCCTATTCGCCAGTATTTTCGTCATTATCTTAATATCATTATTGATAAGCGATATAGGCCTAAAATTGCCTACCACGCTGGCATCTTTACCAGGTTTTGGAATCACCGATATAAATGCCGAGTTCATGTCCAAAGGCATGGCAGTACCATCCCTGAGAGAGTTAAACATTTTCACCAGATAAGGAGCCAGAGAAGGACCAAACTTCTTATAATAACCGTTGGAGAATCCGTCCGGACCCGGGGCAGAACCCACCGAAAGCATTTTAATAGTGTCAAGTACTTCTGCCTGAGTGAACGGATCCTCCATAAGGTCCCTGTGATCCTCCGAGAGCTTGGGCAGTGGGAGATCACTCAGGAGCCTCTCCCGAGCACCCTTGGAGGGACTAGTCCCCTGCTTGTATAAGTCCGAGTAGAACTGCAAAAAGGTGTCCATGACTTTAACAGGATTCTGAGAGAGGTCCCCTGAGTGAATCCTGATCTTAGGGAAGGACTGAGATCGTGGCTTGGGAGTCAGTTTTACTGCTAGGCGTGAGCCCACCCTGTCTTTTTGTGCATAAAATTTAGCCCCCGTCCAAGAAAGATGTTGAGCAGCCGCTGTAGTTAAGGACATATTCAGTCGGGCCTTGACCTCGTCTAGTTTGGCTAAAGAATCTGCCGTAGGACGCTGTTTGTGTGTTTTAGCTAGGGAACGGAACTCCTCCGTGAGTTTGAGGGTGTCAGCCCGATGTTGCGCTTTGAGATTAGAGGATAACTGGATCAATTTGCCTCTCATTACAGTTTTATGTGCAGCCCACAAAGTAACTGGCGTCACCTCCCCGGTATCATTCAGCTCAAAGTATTCCCGAATCGCAGCCTCCAACACTGCGCTATGTGCAGGGTCACTCAAAATGGATTCCCGGAGACGCCAACATGGGCGGCTCCCGGAGCCCACAGGTCTCCTGGACACTACCACCACCATGGAGTGGTCCGATAAGGACGAGTCCAAAATCCTGGCAGTAACCAGCAGAGGAACCGTCTGGGATTTCGTAAATATGTGATCTATTCTGGCATAGGTGTGGTGCGGCGCCGAAAAATGCGTATAGTCCTTCGCCCGAGGGTTCTTCTCCCGCCAAGAGTCAATCAGACCATCCGCGTGGAGCATGCGAGCTATGCTAATGCTCTGTTTTGACGGACGCTTGGGTTTTGACCCCCCAGATCCCTATTTATCCAGAGAAAAGTCAAATGCTACATTTGAGTCACCTCCAATAAATACCGTGCCCTGAAGATGGATCTGAAGCTTCCTCAGCATGGATGCAAAAAAGGAGCTTTGGCCCTTATTGGGTGCATAGTAGGAAACAAATGTGTAGCGTTCTCCATCTATGTATCCCGAAACCAGAATATATCGCCCCTGTGGGTCCTGAACAATCTCAGGTTGAGAGAGGTTTATATGTTTGGAGAAACACACTGCCACACCTCTAGTCTTGTTTTCTGCGGATGCCAAAAAGAACTGAGGATAGTGCTGATGTAAAAATGTGGGTTTGAAAGAGGAAGGGAAGTGCGTCTCCTGTAGTAATAAAATGTCTGCATGTATGGATCGGTAATGTTCTAGAATCTTCCTGCGTTTTAGTGGAGAGTTAAGGCCCTGAGTGTTATGCGAAACTAGTTTAAGGGTGGGCACCTTAGCAGGTGTGTCAGCCATGGACCAGAGGGGGGGAACCCACGCAACTGAAAAATAACTCACCGCTCACATGAGGAGAGCCACGCTGTGTGCGAAGCAAGAACCACCAATAGATCCTATAAATGTCCAGGAGTGCAGGCCGGATGTCGTATGTGAAGTTGTCTTGTCTGCAGTAAACATGAGGAGAAAGGAGAAAGAAAGAGATGAAAAAGAAAAAGAATAAACCATCATAGAGAGAGAGAACATCAGCATGAGGAGAACCATGTTGTTACATCTTTGCGTTGACAGAAAAATACATACAGGGGACCCCCGTCCCCTTTCTCCCCCCTGAGCGATCGGAACCCCTCCAACCAACTCTCCTTCGTAAATGAACGGGACAACCCCAGATAAGGTTACCCCGAAAATGGCCCAGAAGCGTAAACATTACCTCTGAGCCAGGGGGAGCGCACTAAATCCACCACCGCCCCGCCACCTTAAATATATAAACTGTGGAGCTGTCACCAGCTCCTATCGAGAATTCTGACCATGGAGTAACACTCCTGTACCTATGGCAAAGATAATGGCCCAATTCTCTATTCAGACCCACCTTCCCCCACCCCCCCTCCCCCCAAATAGAGATGGTGGAGAAGTGGCCATACCCTTATCATACCAGTATCTAATGGCCGTAAAGGACTCTTCAAAACAAGGATTGTGAAAATGAGCATATCCCTGAAAACATTCCCTGCTACCATATACAGTAAACCTAGTAACTTTCCCGATAATGCATATACTTTACAGGCCCGTCTGATATGAGAAGAGTTCGTTGTACCGGTCATTCGAGTCCATAATAGCAAGGCCTGAGACCTCGACCTGAAACTAAAAAAAAGTTAACCTGGACCAAAGTTATTATGCAAAAAAAAAAAAAAAAAGAAATTTTATAACAAGAGTTATAAAAATACCAAAAATGTAAAAAATGCAAAAAGTGCCAAAGCCCTCCTCTATACAGATACATGGCGAAAGGAGAGCAGAACATCAGACAACTTAGGGAGGGGAAGAAGTCCCCCAAAAAGAACATTTCAGAACATGGGAAGACTTCCCAACCATAACCCTTTAGGTAGAGGAGGGGGCCAAGAGAGTCCCGTAAGACCCCCGAGTCCCGTGGCCCGGGCCTCAACCATGGGAACCCCGAAAAAGTGTGAGTTCAGCCCCCATATGGGGAAACTAATATAGTCTCAAGGTGGTAGATTTTCTTTGGATCGTTTGGAGCTTTGCGTCAGCCAGATCTGTTGCAGCGGGCTCGCTGGGGGAGGCCTCTTGGTTGAAGCTGGGGTACCCCTGTTGGAAGTTTCCATTGCGGGTTCCAGTTGTATCAGACCTAGTCGAGTCAAAAGTTTTTCGCCTTCCTGGAACGAGGAGAATACAAAGCTTTTGTTCTTGTAAGAAAAGTTCAGCCTCAAAGGGAACGACCATCTGTATGCGATTTCTTTGTCCAACAAAACTTGTAGCAAAGGTTTAAACGACCTTCTCCTCTGTATAGTGTATGGGGAGAGGTCAGCGAATAGCTGGATCTTGTGACCCTGGAACGAGAGATTTTCTGCATATCTGGATTTTCGCATGACCTCCTCCTTCACCGAGTAATAGTGCGGCTTGACTATAATGTCCCTGGGTAAACCGTCAGAGCGGGGGGCCTGGAGAGCCCTATGTGCTCTATCCAGTTCTAGATGGCGATCCGGGATGTCAGGGATCAAATTCTTAATGAGAGATCTCACCACCTTGTGAACCTCTTTTTCAGATTCTGGTATCCCCCGTACCCTAAAATTGTATCTTCTTGACCTGTTTTCGAGGTCATCGATTTTTGCAAACGCAGTCTCTAGTTGGTCCTGAACCTCCTCCAATCTAGCCGAATTTTGATTGATCCGTAATACAGCCTGGTCAGTTTTCCGTTCCACAGTGTCCAGTCTCAGACCTATTTGCTGCAGATCTGCATGTATGGAGGTAGTGATCTGATTAGCCTGAATAGCAAGGCTTTTGGAAAGCATACCGTATATACTCGAGTATAAGCCGAGATTTTCAGCCTCTTTTTTGAGGCTGAAAGTGCCCCCCTCGGCTTATACTCGAGTCATCGCTGTCTGCCTGCTCGATCAGCGTGTCGAGCAGACAGACAGCGGCCATTCTATAATTCAAAAGCCGCGCCTCCGGCTCCGCCTTCGCCTGTGATAGGCGGAACACTGAATTTCCCAGCAGCCTGTGTTCCGCCTATCACGGACATCGTCTCATCCTCGTACTACGGACGAGGATGAGACGATGTCCGTGATAGGCGGAACACAGGCTGCTGGGAAATTCAGTGTTCCGCCTATCACAGGCGAAGGCGGAGGCGCGGCTTTTGAATTTTACAATGGCCGCCGAGGCGCCGACGAAGAGCGGCGATCCTGGCAAGGCACGGGACGGAGGCAAGGCACGGCAGGGGACGGGACGGAGGCAAGGCACGACACGGGACGGAGGCAAGGCACGGCACGGCACGGGACGGAGGCAAGGAGGCAAGGCACGGGACGGAGGCTCGGGACACAGGCTCGGGACACAGGTAGGCTGGACACACACACACACACACACACACACACACACACACACACACGGACACACACACACAGGGATGGATGGATGGAGACACACACACACAGGGATGGATGGATACACACACACACAGGGATGGATGGATGGATGGAGACACACACACACAGGGATGGATGGATGGAGACACACACACACAGGGATGGATGGATGGATGGAGACACACACACACAGGGATGGATGGATGGATGGACACACACACACACAGGGATGGATGGATGGATGGACACACACACACACAGGGATGGATGGATGGATGGACACACACACACACAGGGATGGATGGACGGACACACAGGGATGGACGGACACACAGGGATGGACGGACACACAGGGATGGACGGACACACACACAGGGATGGACAGGCATGTCTCACCCTCGGCTTATACACGAGTCAATAAGTTTGCCAGTTTTTTTGGGGGTAAATTGGGGGCCTCGGCTTATATTCGGGTCGGCCTATACTCGAGTATATACGGTATGTGAGAAAGCTGTCATCATGGAAGGAAAGTCTGTGGGGGGAGGGAAATCTTCCTGTGCCTCACTGACTGCCAGCAGCATGCCTGTATGGGGATCCCTCATAGGTGTAGTGGGATATCCTGCACTCAATCCCCCTAGCAATGACTCAGTGGAAGAGGGAGAGTGAACTGAAGGTAGAGGGGCACAGTCTGTACCTTGAAAAGGCATCCGGTCCTGGTCCGCTATGGAATCCTCCTGAGGAGCTGTGACTGGGAGGCCTCGTGTAGCCGCCGCCATCTTGGCGTAACTGACAGGGCCGGTTTCGGCCTTCATACGGCCTGACAAGTCCTTTCTAGCGCTCGGGGATGCCATCCGCGGGTTCCCTGAGTGTTCCCCCACCAGGATCTGCCGTCCGGTATGGCGTGGGGGCGCTCGGAAGGCTCCGGTGGACAAAGCAGGGCGGCGGTGGAGCGGAGCTCTAGATGCCGGCGGCCATCTTAGGAGACCCCGCGCATGCGCTTCTGTTAAAGAGGAATTAAACCCTGATGAGTTTACTTCCTCTTTCATTCCCTGCAAAGGTAAAGCATAATGGACTACTATGCATCGCACAGTAGTCCATTATGTGTCACTTACCTGACACAGGAGCCAGTGAAGTCACCGCTGTCCCCTGTAGTCCGGCGCATCCATCTTCTCGGTGGGGTCTCGCAGCTCCGCCGCTGTCATTCGGTGAAGCCGTGATGAAGTCACTCCCGCGCATGCGCACGGGAGCCGCTACTCGCGGCATATCGACGTTGACCGCGGCGCGCTCAGTGCACCTCCGTGCCGCTGTCTACGGCGCATGCCTGTCTTTCGGCAAATATCTCCTAAACCGTGTAGGTTTAGGAGATATTTCTTGGACCTGCAGGTAAGCCTTAATCTAGGCTTACCTGTAGATCAAACTTGGTTGTAAGGGTTTACAACCACTTTAAAACATAACACACAAATAAATAATAAAATATTTTTTGCTGCATTTTGTTGCCATTTGAGTTTTTTATGCAAAAGAAACAAATCAAAACTTTGCCCGCTGACAGCTGGTGACTCATCTGTTGTTAAGGACGCTGTAAGGGATTGTAGAGTTACTCTTTAGATATTGTAAGGGAAGGTAGAGTTAGGTCTGTTTTAGAAGATAATGTTTTAGAAAATGTTGCTGGACATTAAGAACATATATTGTGTGTTGAGAACATTGGCCTCAAGCCAAGGTGATAAGGTCAAATATTGTGACGTTGAGTCTGTCTCTAGGCAGAATTTCTATGAATATCTTTTAGGTTAATATTAAATTGTATATTGTATTAACATGATGCTTGAATGTGATTTGCTGTTCATGGGGCCTTCCATCTATACGACCCCTTTTTGTATATTGCATATTATTCTGTGAAGCAGGAATAAACCTTTGTATTCTTGATCATCCACACACTGTGTATGGTGTCTACCCGACCGGTCAGAGAGTTTTTCCATTGACCACCAAAGTCCAGCTCGAGCAGAACTAGAGGGGTGCACCTTACAGACGCGTGGCCGGCTTCCCAGCCCCACTCCTTAACAACCTATTGACTGTGCGCCTGGCAAGTTGACATCCTGCCGAGCGCACAGAAAATTTGGGTGTTTAGCAAACACCGTAAGAGAGATGTTCGGGCCAAACTTGCTCGGCCTGAACTGTTGGTCCATCCCTAGTGGACATACAGCATACTGTATTTCCTAGTGAACAAAATATTGTTAGGCTATGATTGCAGTGTTTCTTCAAAAAATTGTTGATTTAAGTTTAACATTTTAAATGTCTATTATTCCTTATTTTTATTGTATACAATATGAATATTTGTAGATTATTACCAGAGGGAGCTTTGTATTTGACTCAAACTGTTTTAAGTAGTGTGCTTAACAGATATCAGCCACACAGGGAGTGTATTGTTTTTCATGAGTTGGCCAACTTACCTACTTGCATTGTCAGAATTAGCAGCAAATCTTGAAGATGTAATGATCAAATACGGATAACCCCATGTTCTATTACTATCTCATATTCACAGTGCCAGATAACTAGGACTGCATTTCAGGCTGGTTGGATAATGGCTGGAGGGTCTCTTCATTAATAGCAGATCTTGTCTTCAGGCGCATCATACTTGGGAGCCCATGCAATAGTTCTTTGCTGCAACATTCATCTGGAGGTATTTCTATAAATAACTATATATACCTGGGTACATGTGCAAATATTGTCAGGCCCATTGCTGACAATATCTGTTTGTATATTCCAGCATTTCCCAATCGAGGGTGCAGCGGCACAGTATATATGCACTATATTGCCAAAAGGATTGGGACGCCTGCCTTTACATGCACATGAACTTTAATAGCATTACCAGTCTTAGTCCGTGGGGTTCAATAATGAGTTGGCCCACCCTTTGCAGCTATAACAGCTTCAAATTTTACAAGAAGGCTGTCCATAAGATTTTGGAGTGTGTCTATGGGAGTGTTTGACCATTCTTCCAGAAGCGCATTTGTGAGGTCAGACACTGATATTGGATGAGTAGGCCTGGCTCGAAGTTTCCACACAAATTCATCCCAAAGGTGTTCTATCGGTTTGAGGTCAGGACTCTGTGCAGGACAGACAAGTTCCTCCACCCCAAACTCGCTCATTCATGTCTTTCTGGACTTTGCTTTGTGTGCAACTGGTGTGCAGTCATATTGGAATAGGAAGGGGCCATCCCCGAGCTTTTCCCACAAAGTTGGGAGCATGAAATTGTCCAAAATGTCTTGGTATGCTGACGCCTTAAGAGTTCCCTTCAGTGGAACGAAGGGGCCAAACCCAAACCCTGAAAAACAACCTCACATCATAATCCCCCCTTCTAATGATTTGGACCAGTAAAGGTCCATAAAGACATGGATGAGCAAGTTTGGGGTGGAGGAACTTGCCTGGTCTGCCAGGGTGGATTGGATTTAAATCAAGTTGAATTAAATCATGATTGAAATCACTAGTAAATAGGCTTAATTTAAATCAACTCGATTTAAATCATAAATTTTAACCAATCGCCGACTGGCGCACGCTGATGTACATCAGCCGAATGGCACAGACAGACAAATGGGCGTACCTATACGTCCCTTTAAATTTGCCACTGTGCCATCGAATGCACACTGCCGGTCGGGACCTCCATGAGTCAGATCGCGGACTCAATCGCCAAGAGGAAACCCGCGATCATCTCACGGGGAGGAAGAACGGGGAGATGCTGATGTAAACAAGTATCTCCCCATTATGTCTAGTGACAGTGTCACTGATCTCTGCTCCCTGTCATTGGAGCAGAGATCAGTGACGTGTCACACACAGCCACGCCCCTCCACAGTTAGAAACACTCCCCAGGGCTCACTTAACCCCTACACTGCCACCTAGTGGTTAACCTCTTCACTGCCAGTGTCATTTACACAGGAATCAGTACATTTGTATAGCACTGATTGCTGTATAAATGACAATGGTCCGATGTGTCCGCCATAATGTCGCAGTCATGATAAAAATCACTGATCGCTGCCATTACTAGTAAAAAAAATGATTAATAAAAATGCCATAAAACTATGCCCTTTTTTGTAAACGCTATAACTTTTGCGCAAACCAATCAATAAACGCTTATTGTGTTTTTTTACCAAAAATATGTAGAAGAATATGTATCTGCCTAAACTGGGGAAAAAAATGTTTCTTTATATATTTTTGGGGGATATTTATTATAGCAAAATGTAAAAAATAATGCGTTTTGTTTCAAAATTGTCGCTCTTTTTTTGTTTATAGCGCAAAAAATAAAAACCACAGAGGTGATCAAATACCACCAAAAGAAAGCTCTATTTGTGAGAAAAAAAGGACGTCAATTTTGTTTGGAAGCCACGTTGCACGACCGCGCAATTGTCAGTTAAATCGACGCAGTGCCGAATCGCAAAAAGTGGTCTGGTCTTTGGCCAGCAAAATGGTCCAGGGCTTAAGTGGTTAAAGAGCAAGTGTCATTTCTGTACCACAGCAGCTCCTCCTCTGTTGACTCACTGACAGTCAAATTGACTTTAATGAGGCGGCTGGTGATGCGGCAGTGACACAACAAGGTGAGGGACGTCGTGGCAGCAGATGAGTGGATGCCCGCTAACATGCGCTGCCATGATGGATCTGAAATGACAGGTGCTCTATAAATTTAAGGACTCATTCTTGCTGAATTAGAATCTTTATTATTTGCAAACAAAATTAACAGCAATATCAGAACCGATTCAATCATAAAGTTTGTAGTGTCTATAGATTTGCAAAACAATGCGATAAAGGAATATTCCTGAACTTTGTTTTATCTCATGGTTGCTGTGAAATTGTGTAAATACATCAATGAAGTACATGTTATCTCTCTGCAGAGCTTGGATTCTTCGAATGAGTTTACAAAAAATGTAAATAAACTAAATTATTAATGTACCTTAAATAGAAAACTATCTTTAGATATATTTGTACTCCAAAAGCATTTTATTAAAATAAATGTAATAAAAATCAAATGAATCCGATTAAAATAAATCAATTTTTTTAATTAAAAAAAAAAATCATTGATTTTTATCCCCCCTGTGGTCTTCAGAGTCCTGACCTCAACCTGATAGAACACCTTTGGGATGAATTAGAGCAGAGACTGTGAGACAGGCCTTCTTGTCCACATCAGTGCCTGACCTCACAAATGTGTTTCTGGAAGAATGGTCAAACATTCCTACAGACACACTCCTAAACCTTGTGGACAGTCTTCCCAGGAGTTAAAGCTGTTATAGCTGCAAAGGGTGGGCCAACTCAATATTGAACTAAAGATATGTTGGTGTTGCACTGCCCCTATATTAAATAACCCTATGTGGGTGATAAATATAATACCTAGTTACACAAATCAATAGTGTAATATATAAATATATATATAAATGTCTACTAAATAATATCAAAAAGTGCAAAGTGCTACATTAAATAAAATAAAATAAAAACACCACAGAGGTGATAAAATCCAAATAAATGAAAATCAAGTGAATAAAGGTAAGTAACTAAAAACAGTCTCTTAAACAAAAATTACTTTTTTGATGAAGTGCAGAGAAAATGCAAAAAAATGAAAATAAAACAGTAAAAAAGTAAACGCACTACAGAGTCAATTGAATCAAACCTCCACAGAAACACAACTGCTTCAATTGAGTGCAAAGCCAAAAACAGTGAATTGATCATAAAGTGCCAAGTGCGTCTTATAAATGTGCAGATAAGTAAACACTCTCCAGAGGTGATATATGTGAACCACCCTAATAATAGACAAATGATATACAAGAAAATAACAAAGAATATACCTAGACCAAAAAGAGGGTACCCTCTCCTGATCACATGGAAATAAAAATATAAAATAAATAAACTTAGAATTAAACAAAAAATATATAGTAGTAAACGCACTACGTAACACCCGAATGAATCCGGCCTCTATAGATTAAATATTCATATTGAAATCCATCAAAAAAGAAAACGTAAAAAGATGTAAATATTCAAGTCCATAAATAAACAGTGGTCTCCTTTAAGTGCAAGTGCTTTGTGCAAACTTGTGCAAATTCAACTGAGGTGTGGATCTCCCAGTGCTTAATCCCGCTGTGATCACACTTTAGTGGGCAGTGGCCCCTTACCTGTAGCAAGGAGGAATTCGCATAAAGGTGTATAGATTTCTTTATATGTCTTCTCCCCTGGTAAATCCGGTCACCTTCTCCTTTAAATTTTATTCTTATTGCTCCATAGGACCAGGTCACAGAGTGTTTCCATGTATGTGGCAAGGGGATGTAGTAATTTTTGTTTAAGAGACTGTTTTTAGTTACTTACTTTTGTTCACTTGATTTTCATTTATTTGGATTTTATCACCTCTGTGGTGTTTTTATTTTATTTAATGTAGCACTTTGCACTTTTTGATATTATTTAGTAGACATTTATATATATATTTATATATTACACTATTGATTTGTGTAACTAGGTATTATATTTATCACCCTCGGAGGGTTATTTAATATAGGGGCAGCGCAACACCAACATATCTTTAGTTTCATATTAAGTGGATACGGTGTGACCCATTTCGGTAGTAGCAGCAGCCCTTGGTATTTGATAGATCACCAGTGGTAGCGCAGGAATAAAACACTATCATTCCAACTCAATATTGAACCCTACAAACTAAGACGGGTATGCCATTAAATTTCATGTGCGTGTAAAGGCAGGTGTCCCAATACTTTTGAAAATATTGTGTATATACAAAGTATATTAAAAAGACTATACTTTCCCTTTAATATTTAAAAAAGAACAGAGCTGTAGACAACACCATATGCTAACTTCCTTTGTGCCAATTATATAAACAAAAACATGCAGAGCAATGAGCATTTTACCCTCCCCATTCAAAGATACAAATACTAGCAACATTTGGTTCCAAGCAGACAGAAATGGGCCATGTCTACCACTTAATTAACAAACTATGCATTCTGCAAAGTATAAATGATATCATTTACCAAGCATAGTATGCCAAGTAATATCAGATGATAATTACTTATTCAGAAATAATAATGCCCCAGCTAACACAAAAAGCTCAAAAGGCAATCCACAAATTTTGCTAGCCCCAACATACAGAGCCCAAATAGTGCCAACCCTGATGTTCAAGTAAACAAATTAGAACCATATGAACCATGTAGGTATATGAAACATTGACAGGGGATTATTTGTAGTGAGCCCGATAGGCATAGGCTAAGCTATGTCTGATGTGCAATATTGTAAAAGTTCTGCCATGCATAGTCTAGAGTGCCACCTGTTATGCCCTGTGCCCTGAAATTCCAACACAAAAGGTCCAATTGGATTATATGGTCGGAAAATCCAATCGTGTGGGCTCTATCAGACTTTTTCTGTCGAAAATTCCGACAGAAAAAATTTGAGCGCAGGATCTCAAATTTTTCGTTAAAAAAAATCCGATCTGACTTTTTCCGATCATTTGTAGAGAATTCTGATCGGACAAAGTGCCACGCATGCTCAGATCAAATTACGTGACCAAAGCTATTGGCTACTAGTCTCAACGTAGTCCCGTCGTAACAAACAAACGTCATCACGTTCCGAATAAACGGATTTTCCGACAACTTTGTCCGACCGTGTGTATGCAACACAAGTTTAGGACAAAATCCATCAAAAAAATCTGACGGATTTTGTGGTCGGAATGTCCGACCATGTGTACAAGGCATTACAGTCATTTAATTAGAATTCTACAACTAATAAACAGGGTTTAAAAAGTGGCCACTATGGTGGGCAGAGAATTTGAAGTACCAAGTTTAGGATTCTCAGTATTCCAGTAATATTTTTTATGAAAAGAAGTCAGACATAATGCTTGGTTGGTGGACTTATTTTACTCTTGTTCTTGTAGCCCAGAGACAAATGACTAGACAGTAATGGCCACAATCTCCAACTATCTTTGAAGCATGAAAAGAATTAGAAAAACAGCATTTGAAAAGAATAGTTTATAGAATATGCCAATTATGGCATTTGTGTTTGCAGGATACAGAACCCATTCGCTCAAGAGCAAACTCTTTAACAGAAGAGGTTATGAATGTGGAGACACTTGACATGAGATTTTTAATGACTTTACAAAAAGCCAATCATCAATGCACGGAGATCCCAACAGAATGAGACTACTAAGGAAGGTATGAATTTTGTTGCCTCAGTAGGAATCTGCAATAGTTGTATTTTATTTTCTCCTTTAAAATGCATTTAAAAAAATACGTATTATATCTGATGTATATAGTGTATACCTTCCTTGCATAACAGATAAGCATTTAATATATTTAAATTATTTTAATGGATTCTCTGCGAACTATATTTTTTCTTCAGAAAAGTCAAAGCAGTGGTCCTTTTCTTTCAGATACTCTACCTCTGACAAAGCTTCCAGTGGAGCCCTAAAAGGGGAGGGAGAGGATGGAGAATGAATTACTGCTCTTATTTATTTTTGCATAAACTTTAATTTGAGCTACTATAAAGAGACCTGTGATGAACCCCGGTCCTCAACAGGTCTATGTCCGCTGTAAATGCTTCCTTTGTCCAGAACCAGCACTATCCAAGACCCTTTAGCCCACCCAGTCACCAGCCGTAACTCAGTGTAGGGTGAACAACAACATCAAACTCCTTTATTCAAGCACACGTTACCACAGATATACAACTCAGAGACACTCCCCCCCAACCTTGGATTCAGGGCAGGGTAAACTGCCAAATCACAATAGAAACACAGGTTAGGTGTATTAAAATTTCTCATCAGTAAACAGTCTTATCAGTAGGGAGAGCTGTTGGAGGAATTTGCCCCCACCAATCTCACATCTAATCTACATACACATCCCATAATATCCAAGGCAGACAGACACAGCAAAGAGACCACAGCAGCACGAGACAACACACAATATATACATATATACAACATTGAGTCTGACTAGCACAGATCATAGTGGGGTTCTCAGTCACCCTGTGCCCCTAATGGACACAGGGTGATTTACACATAAGAGGGGCTGGGGGAGCTGGACACGGAGTCTCCAGAGCTCTCCAAGGTAAGCTGAGTTCCACAAACCCCCCACCCAAAGTGACTCCTGTCACAAGACCTATGATGAACTATTATAAATACATACTTTCTTATAAAATCTTTCTTAAAGAGCTCAGCTACTTGTTTCAAAAGGGGATGGGAAGACCCTAGAAAGCATGTGACTAGTAGCTGAGATCCATACGATTTTTTTTTTTAAAAGAAAGTACGCATTTATATTAGTTTTATTTTTTTTATTTACTTTTTAGTTCAGCCAATAATAAAATATAACATAAAACTATCATACATTCAATCTATGTGTGCTGCAGCAAGTTAAAAGTATAAGCAAAATGTGCAGGACTTTTTTTTCACAGAGAATAGGTGCAGGTACCGTTACTCCCTTCCCAAAATCACCCTACCCATTTCCAAGCAACATCCCTTGTTTCCACCTCCTACGCACCTCCCATCACCCCACTTTTTCAATAATACATACACAGTATCATGGTGCCAGGAAATTGTTATGGAATGTATTATAGATAACAACAAAGGCAGTAAATTAGATCCCCTGCAGCCAGCAACAAATGGCTGCCCCCTGAAACAACAGATCCCCCATCCTAGCAACAATAGAAATGCCCCAACAACAATAGTTTCCCCCCAATATTAATAGACTCTCCAGAAGCAGTAGACCCTTCAGCAGCCAGTAAGAGTAGATGTTCTGCAGCAACAACAGGCCCTTACAGCAACGCCCCCCAGAATCAAGAGACTCTCCAACACACCAATGCACCCTTTGGCAGTACATATGGTACCGAAACTGCACACCACCACATTCCCACTGAAAAAAGGGAGTACAACACAGAGGTAGTAGCCTCAAAGAACAGTCTAAAGAGCAGCACGAGCATGAAATGCATGCAAAGAGTGGACATGGTTAGGTGGTTAGGTAAAGAAAAATAAGGTGAGGCAAAATTGGCTTTATCCATCAACAGTTTATCACCCTCCTCAATCAACAGTAAAACACCTCCAGTAATGTAATAACCTTATACCCAATACTGCTTGCCTTAGTATATAAATAAGGCCTTCAGGCCAGCTGAATGCATTGGTTTGCATTAGCCGGCTTGTAATTGCCAAATATTCTAGTAGAATACCAGAAAAGGCTCCATCCACATCTATCAATAAACATTAATGTGTTCTTTCAACATGTGCTTTTGATAGCTAATGCAAATTTTTAATATGTATGGATGGATGTATTTATGTGCGTAAAAATAGGTTAAAATGTACTGCATTAGGGAGGGGAAAACTGGCCTTCCTAATACTGTGTGTTACATAAGTTTTGGCATAATTCCATTATTTTCAGAGGGGCCAGGAACACACTGCCAAGCAAAAAAATGCATGTATTTGACCATAGTGCCATGATCTAAACAAGGGGTAGTATTACTATCGCTTTGGTAATATTTGGCCCCACTACAGGAAACCACAAAGATGTAGGGGGCTTAAAGAGGAAGTAAACCCTGATGGGTTTACTTCCTCTTTGATTCCCTGCACAGGTAAAGCATAATGGACTACTATGTCAATTGTACACGGAAGGCCGCGCTTATGGAATAGGTCACAGTCAAACAGGGATATATGTGAATGCCTGTGCCTCCCCCAGGCTCTATTGATAATGTATTACTAGTTTCAGTTTTTATAAGGTATAACAATGTAGAAAATACATATATAAAAAATACATATATAAAAATATAAAAATTGGACCTGTTTATATTAATCACTATGAGGTTGCTGCCTCCCTAAGAACACAATCTGCAAACCAGATTATGTTTAAAATTGAATAGTAATGACGGGCTAATGGCGCTACCTCAAACCTTATATTACCTTTTATCTTCCCTATAGGTTCTGTGCAACCCAATATGTGTCTGCTATAATGTCCCAATTTTTTGTGTTTATGTCCAACTAATTTTTTGTTAACCCAAATTCAACCACGTGCCACTACAGACTAGTTGTGTTGATTACCCTACATTAAATAGCCTCGAAAAAGGTGGACACGTTCAGTTATTCACTAACGTGATCAATCAGTCAATCAGAATCCCAAAGGGATAACTAATCAGTAAATTAAACCCTAAAGCACCCAAAACCACATATGAAATCCAAGAATCCCAAACAATATTCAAAATATTTTTGTGATACTAATTTTTGTGATAATAAAAATATTAATATACTAAACAAAAACAAACGCACTCCGTGTACTAAGCCCTTTATAGGGGAAAATATAACACCTATAATCGCACTGCGTTTGTGTAATTCCTGTGCTAATAGTTGCTTCCACTGTGCACAATTTATATTTCCACTAACATACCCCAGTGAATGAAAAAATATTGCAATAAAGAAACAAAGGCAACCGAAACCATGAAAAAACAAAAAAAATAAAAATAAATAAATAAAAAATGAGGTGAAAAATAGAACAAATATGCGGGGTAATTTCTAACCCCCTTACGAATGTAAAAAATACAGAAACCTGGAAGAAATGTGAATAAGATCAAAATATCAATAGATATATATATATATAAAGTCCACAAAAAAGTCTCTTATCAGGTATTTTCAACCATGCGATTATTCTTTTTCAAATAACAGGAAGGTGACTTTTGTGATTAAGCCTGCTTATTGGTGACTTCCGTGCTCGTTCCCCCTCAAGGGTCCCCACTCACCGAATCCACGCACCCCCTAAGGGGTATAATGCCTGTAATCTGTGTTCCACTAGGTTGAGGATTCTTCTAATTAGCTCTGTCTTCAGCTGGTCCTCCCCAGGGTTTATTGGAAATGATGAGAGAAGGAGGCTTTGTTATCCACCAATGGGTCCTCAAGAAAGAAAAAATCTGCTCATGGTGTAGTATTCTCAATAACTGACCACTTGAGAGAAAAGGGAAACGGGCTACAAAAAAAGGTTCTTCAAAAAGGCTTCTACAAAATAATAGCTTCTGCAAAAATGTATATGCCTTATTGATATGTATATAGCAGAGGACTAATGCTCGCTTAAAATATGCTTTATTACAAAAATGTTATATAATTACAAAAAGGAGAGCTTTTGCATATACCAAAAGATTATTTTACAGCGCTTTGTGCAAAAAAGGTTTTTTTTACAAAAAAGTTTTTTTTACAAAAAAGTCCCCTTAAACTAAAGGTGCGATCTACACCAATTGCACTATGAGCCTGTAAATTTAGTATATATGTACCAATGATGCAGCTCAAAAGAGTATACCAAAAAATGACACAATAAAATAAAGTAAAAGTCAGAAAAAAAAAAAAAAAATATTAAAAATAAAGTAAAAGATATATGCTTAAAAACAGCGGTACAATCCTTTTTTGTGCAAACCAGCACTATGCACAGTTATATGGAGCCTAAGTCCCCAATTCTCTGTCCTTCTCCCAAAGTTTTAGGGGGTCCTATTTGTTTAGGCACTACAGGCTGCCCATATACTGGATGCAAAGCTACTTATCTTCATCAAGCAGTTTTCCTCCTTGCATGGACGGAGGCTTGAAAGAATTTTAGCACCAGCCCGGTTCGCCAATCCACAAGGGTAGTCACCCTGATCGAACGGCGTGCGCTCCAGCTGCGCTCCACCGGGTAAGGCGCACCGGAAGTGACGTGGTGTACGTAATGACGCAGCGTCATTACGTACACCACGTCACTTCCGGTGCGCCTTACCCGGTGGAGCGCAGCTGGAGCGCACGCCGTTCGATCAGGGTGACTACCCTTGTGGATTGGCGAACCGGGCTGGTGCTAAAATTCTTTCAAGCCTCCGTCCATGCAAGGAGGAAAACTGCTTGATGAAGATAAGTAGCTTTGCATCCAGTATATGGGCAGCCTGTAGTGCCTAAACAAATAGGACCCCCTAATACTTTGGGAGAAGGACCGAGAATTGGGGACTTAGGCTCCATATAACTGTGCATAGTGCTGGTTTGCACAAAAAAGGATTGTACCGCTGTTTTTAAGCATATATCTTTTACTTTATTTTTAATATTTTTTTTGTTTTTTTTTAAATTTTTTCTGACTTTTACTTTATTTTATTGTGTCATTTTTTGGTATACTCTTTTGAGCTGCATCATTGGTACATATATACTAAATTTACAGGCTCATAGTGCAATTGGTGTAGATCGCACCTTTAGTTTAAGGGGACTTTTTTGTAAAAAAAACTTTTTTGTAAAAAAAACCTTTTTTGCACAAAGCGCTGTAAAATAATCTTTTGGTATATGCAAAAGCTCTCCTTTTTGTAATTATATAACATTTTTGTAATAAAGCATATTTTAAGCGAGCATTAGTCCTCTGCTATATACATATCAATAAGGCATATACATTTTTGCAGAAGCTATTATTTTGTAGAAGCCTTTTTGAAGAACCTTTTTTTGTAGCCCGTTTCCCTTTTCTCTCAAGTGGTCAGTTATTGAGAATACTACACCATGAGCAGATTTTTTCTTTCTTGAGGACCCATTGGTGGATAACAAAGCCTCCTTCTCTCATCATTTCCAATAAACCCTGGGGAGGACCAGCTGAAGACAGAGCTAATTAGAAGAATCCTCAACCTAGTGGAACACAGATTACAGGCATTATACCCCTTAGGGGGTGCGTGGATTCGGTGAGTGGGGACCCTTGAGGGGGAACGAGCACGGAAGTCACCAATAAGCAGGCTTAATCACAAAAGTCACCTTCCTGTTATTTGAAAAAGAATAATCGCATGGTTGAAAATACCTGATAAGAGACTTTTTTGTGGACTTTATATATATATATATCTATTGATATTTTGATCTTATTCACATTTCTTCCAGGTTTCTGTATTTTTTACATTCGTAAGGGGGTTAGAAATTACCCCGCATATTTGTTCTATTTTTCACCTCATTTTTTATTTATTTATTTATTTATTTTTTTGTTTTTTCATGGTTTCGGTTGCCTTTGTTTCTTTATTGCAATATTTTTTCATTCACTGGGGTATGTTAGTGGAAATATAAATTGTGCACAGTGGAAGCAACTATTAGCACAGGAATTACACAAACGCAGTGCGATTATAGGTGTTATATTTTCCCCTATAAAGGGCTTAGTACACGGAGTGCGTTTGTTTTTGTTTAGTATATTAATATTTTTATTATCACAAAAATTAGTATCACAAAAATATTTTGAATATTGTTTGGGATTCTTGGATTTCATATGTGGTTTTGGGTGCTTTAGGGTTTAATTTACTGATTAATTATCCCTTTGGGATTCTGATTGACTGATTGATCACGTTAGTGAATAACTGAACGTGTCCACCTTTTTCGAGGCTATTTAATGTAGGGTAATCAACACAACTAGTCTGTAGTGGCACGTGGTTGAATTTGGGTTAACAAAAAATTAGTTGGACATAAACACAAAAAATTGGGACATTATAGCAGACACATATTGGGTTGCACAGAACCTATAGGGAAGATAAAAGGTAATATAAGGTTTGAGGTAGCGCCATTAGCCCATCATTACTATTCAATAATGGACTACTATGCATCGCATAGTAGTCCTTTACGTGCCACTTACCTGACACAGGAGCCAGCGAAGTCACCGCTGTCCCCTGTAGTCCAGAGCATCCATCTTCGGTGGGTCTCGCTGCTCCGCCGCTGTCATTCGGCAAAGCCGCGATGACATCACTCCCGCGCATGTGCACGGGAGCCGCCACCCGCGGCATATCGCCATTGACAGCGGCGCGCTCAGTGCGCCTGCCCGCCGCTGTTTACGGCGCATGCGCTGTAGACATCGGTGCCTGTCTTTCGGCAAATATCTCCTAAACCGTGTAGGTTTAGGAGATATTTCTTGGACCTACAGGTAAGCCTTAATCTAGCCTTCCCTTTAGGTCAAAGTTGGTTGTAAGGGTTTACAACCACTTTAAGCCCCGTACACACAAGCAGAATGTTTGGCCTGCTTCTGTCTGACGTGCATGCTGGAAAACCAACAGCCGATCAAATCCTGATCAGTGCTCTCAGCCAATGACAGAGAGTGCTGATCAGAGTGTTCTGGAGGGGGAAGCTGTCCCCCTGTCAGAACAAAACAGCTCAGTGGGGGGGAGATCACTGTACTAACCTCACATTGTTAGCACAGCGGCTCTTGACCGGAGTTGTTTAAAAAACTGTTGTGTGTACCAGGCTTTAACCCTACCTACAGTATATTAAGGGATGGGGCTACTTACAGTCTGCAATTGTTGCTACAGTGCTTTTCACGGCAAACTAACTACACAGTTTGGACACATTTGCAGTAAAAATTAACTTGAAAGCCACAGTTATTTAGTTAATATTTTTGAAGCTCAGAAGTAACAAATGGGCTCTAAAGGAAGAGATTTCCCTTTCTTCTGTAAATATGCAAAGTGGCAGATCCAGGAAATCTACCCTTTGTGTTTGTACTAACTCTTATGTTTTTGTTTTGGATTTCTTCTTTACTCCTTCCTATCTCAGTTGCAGAGTAGCAAAACTTTTTTACTGTGCCAGGCCACCGAAATATTCTGATGTATGCCATCACTCTACAAGTAGATTAAACAGGAGGGAGTGTAAATTGGGGATCTTAAGTACCATAGAGTCAATGGCAACTAAATTGGTCACCCAGTCTGTCCATGGAATGGGAGGTTTACCACTGACTGATACAGTAAACAATGAAAGAAAAATAATTCTCGTTAACCGACATGATAGGAACTCCCAAGAGATTCCATTGAGGATTTTCTTCACATTTTCATTCACAATTTCCCTTTAAAATAAAGCTTACATTTAAAGCGGTTCTTCACCCTAAAGGGGAAGTTCCGCTAATCTTATCCCTCCCCCCCTCCGGTGCCACAATCGGCACCTTTCAGGGGGGAGGGGGGTGCAGTTACCTGGATAATCCAGGTAACTGCACCCACTTCCGGCCAGACCGCCGCAGACCCCCGCAGACGCTCCGCCCCCCCCCGTTGTGTTCTGGGAAACACACAGTTCCCAGAGACACAGCGGGGGACCATAAGAGACGCGCAGCGCGACTCGCGCATGCGCAGTAGGGAACCGGGCAGTGAAGCCGTCATGATTCACTTCCCGATTCCCTGACAGAGGATGGCGGCGGTGGCAGCAGCGAGACGAGCGATCGCTCGTCATCTGCCGCCGACATCGCTGGAACCTGGGACAGGTAAGTGTGATTTTATTAAAAGTCAGCAGCTGCAATATTAGTAGCTGCTGGCTTTTAATATTTTTTTTTTAGGTGCAGCTCCTCTTTAATATATTTTGTCCTGTGCACAATATGTCTTGTTCATATTAACATACCCTTCCAAATCTGACAAGATTGGTAAAAATAATACATTTAGTACTGGTATGCTGTCCAGCAAGATAAGGTATTTGGCAAGCCTTTTTGGGTATCACCAATCTTTTTCTTACAAAACAAGAAAGATCCATGAGAGAATGTCTGCCCATTTGCTATTAAGATCCAAATTGTAAGGCAGTGTTTATTTTAATAAAAAGCAAATGAAAGCATATTTCTGTGTCTGAACTATGCTTGCTGTAATTCCATAACATTACACATATGTTATTAAAGCAAACACGTGCCCATGCAAGTCAAAGCAACATGTTTTTTTCTTTAATGCCTCTCTTTCAAGCAATACATACTTATTTTTTCCTTAGATCCATCAACACTCCATTTAGTCCCTGAGAACTATAGCCAGTTTCACACTGCTGTGCTGCAGTTTGGCGACAGCGCAGGGGTACCTGTGCTTTTTGAGCAGTTAACCCAAGTTTTTCCCATAGACAAAAACCCGAGTTTTTAGAGTGTTTTTTGGAAGTACAACAAAGATGCAGCATGCAGGACTTCAGAAAACACACCAAAAACTGGTCTGACAAAACGTTAATGGGAAACCGTGGGTTAACCGCACAAACCTGCACTGCAGCTAACAAATAAGCTCCTGTGTAAGCTTCAAGATGCCCTAGGTGGAACTTAGATAGGACTCATGACTCTCACAATGCCACCATTTACCAGCACTGTGCCAAATACCACCACTGTTACATGTAAAAAGAAATGTGAGTAACATGGTCTTACACGTGACTCACTGACTTACAATAGCAGGTATTCTTCACTCCCGGTGGCTGGAACAAAACGGAAGTGCAGTATGTGCAGCTGGGATTTAAAGTATACCTGTTGATTTGCTCTACATAGGCAGAGCATGGATGTCCATCAAGCAATCTACCAGGAGCAATGATATTCAAGTCATGAAGTGGCATAGTGATGTGTGAGGTCATGTAGTATATTACATATGTTGTAGTGTTCTTGTGGCTTACATCAGAAAGCAGTTCTGCAGATTAAATAAGTAATACACGAGGGTCAAGCAAACCTGTACTAAGTAGGGATGAGCTTCGGGTTCATGGAGACCATGAGTTCAAACCCCAAATCATTCATGTTTTGGGAAAATGGCAAAGATGGCATGGCACCACACAACAACCATGAATTTCTACCAACATATAAATGTTCCAAACCCAAACAATAAATATCTGTAATACAGAGCAATTTCTTATTGGTTAATTTGTTGTGAATATGGCCCCTGTCGACATGTTTCGACTCCCCAACAAGAAATTGCCCTGTATTTGAAATTTTTATTGTTTGATTTATATGTTGGAAGAAACGCATGATTGTTGTGGTTAGGCCTCAATAGGGTTATAAATGAATGCTTACAATTAATGATTTTATTATGATTTTTAATCTTCAGTTATATCTATTAATCAAATGACTGAATTCTATGAAATATTGTTTGTACAATGTTGTTGAGAGGTTACACCTTAAAAGTCCCACACTACATTGGCATTTTCATATTTTAGCAGTTTAGAGATGTGGTGCATAAATTAGATTGACAATGCTTGGAAAAAATAAGCAAATAAACGTTATAGCACACATATATGTGAACCAAAATTCTTCTAGCAAAACTCATTAATAAAAGGGATAAACAGCAACCATCATCGTTGATTCAGAACACATCACACTGTTGAGAAAATATAGTATTTAAGCACCCTGAGAATATGACCAAAACAGCAGTCAGGTACTAGACTCGAGTACATCAGGAAAAAAACATGGGTTAAGAAATAAAAGGAAGAAACAGGAGGAGAAAAGAAAGGGAATAAAAGAGTAATTGAAATGGAAGAGGGCCAGCCAAGGGCCAGCCAAGGCCCCGCTAGGGGATAGATTAGTATGGAATCAACGGGTCACACGTTTTATCAAATATCATCATATTGTTATGAAGCATGCAAGTAAGTTTGTCATTAACCATAATCCAATTCAGTTTGCCTTTAACATGGTCAAGTGGCACCACTGATCGTTTCCAGTGTTTAGCAATAGTGATCCCCACTGCCAGAAGCATATAGAGGATCAGTTTTGTTCATTTTTTTGGAACCTCTGTAAGCAATTTTTGGAAAAAGGCTGCTTCTGGGGATCTACGAATATCCTGTCACTGAATGAATGAAACTGAATATTCAAATCCAAAATCTAAACACTATGGGGCATTGCCACCGGTACATGGTTCCCAATTGTCCACAGTGCTGAAAACAGTTATGCCCTGTACACACGGTTGGACATTCCGACCACAAAATTCGTCGGATATTTTCAGATGGATTTTGGCCAAAACTAGTCTTGCATACACACGGCCGCACAAAGTTGTCGGAAAATCCGATCGTTCAGAACGAGGTGACGTACAACGTGTACAACGGGACTACGTAGAGGCCAGTAGCCAATAGCTTTCATCCCCAAATTTCGGATTTTGTTGTTGGAAAATTTTAGGTCCTGCTCTCAAATTTTTTCCACAGAAATTCTGACAGAAAAAGCCCGCTAGAGCCCACACACGATTGGATTTTCTGATAACATAATCCGATGACTTTTCCCGTCGGAATTTCCAACCATGTGTACGGGGCATTAGGTGATGCGGTAGAATACATCTTTGCAAGACGCGTGGAAACCACCTGAGAAGTATCTTATAACTGGATTCTAATAATGTATTGATAGAGATCTTGGACAAACCATAGGCATTGTCCTGCCATTCAGAAATATTTAAGTTTTGTTCCCAATGGACCATATAAGGGAGTTTAGCAGTTGAATCAGTAAGGGAAGTATAGATAGTGGATATTCAACCCCTCAACAGACCAGAAGTTTGATAATTCAAAGGATGTAAGTGTAAGTGGTCCTGCCAATAAATCAAGTTTAGATTGCACAAAGGACACAATTTGATTGTAAGGAAATGTTTCGCTAGTTGGTGTGACAGACCCAACCGAGACAGGGGCTTTTGGAAGGGACTGCATACTAGCCTCTTGCTTACTGACTATGGGCCCTGTCTTTTGAGGGACCTCTTTGGGAGCAAGAGATGTCACCAGCACACCATGGGTCTCCAAAATTGGGTCCAAAGCTTTTATGCAGTGATTACATCGTTACAGCAATCAGCAATATTTCGAGCCACACAGGACCCCTTCATCAGGCATGAATCCAAGATTGCAAAAGAAGGGGGCTAAAGGGGTATGAGGTGAAGATTTAATATTTGGGCAGTCTGTCCATAAGGAATAAGACAAGGTAGGACATAATATAGGAGAATGTGATTGGTTGGGAAGCCACGTCAATGGGCCAATCGCATAGGGACTAGAAGAGAGAACTTAAAAAGTAACCCACCGATTTTTAGATCCTTTGGCTGTAGTGTACGAGAGCTGTGTTATCTGGCAACCTGAAAGTAGACACAAAGGTTAGGAAGTCCCAAACTGCCACGTGGTTTCTGGCAGTATAGTTTCAACTTATTCACCCGGGGACATTTATCACCCCAAGCATAACAAAGGACTTCAGATTGTAATCATAGTAATTCTCCTCTAGGGACTGCTATCGGTAGCGTCCTGAAATAATAAAGCAGTCTAGGTAAGAAAGTCAATTTGATAGAATTAATTCTACCACCAACCAAGATAAATAATAGTCCGTCGGACAACAAATGTCTTATCTAATGCCCCGTACACACGATCGGAAATTCGGCAAGCAAAAGACCGATGAGAACTTTTGTTCGGAAAATGCGATCGTGTGTACACTCCATTGCACTTTTGCTGGAGGAATTTCGTCCAGCAAAAGATTGAGAGCATGTTCTCAATTTTTCGGTCGGAAAAATTTCCTATCCAAAAATGTGTTAGTGTGTATGCAATTCCGACGCACAAAAACTCACACATGCTCAGATTCAACTACGAGATGGAAGCGAATGGTCTGGTAAAACTACTGTTCGTAATGGACATAGCACATCTGTCACGCTGAATTTGTTTTAAAAGTTTAATGCAGCGCATTCTCTTCTTCTTTACAATGCTAGAAGAATAAAGCTGCTCATATTCACACAGAGTTCTCACAAACTTCTTTCTTTATTATTTCTCCTGATCTCATGAATAATATTTTTTGTTTTTAAAGTCGGATCTCCATAATAACGTTTTTATTTTTTTTATTGTTATTTTTTATTTTTTAATTAAGAACTTTTTTTTGAATATTTTGAAATTATTTTCTAGTCATCTCCATCATTTTTTTTTTTGTGTGTGTCAAGTTTAAACAACAACATTATTATCTTGTCTTTTTAAAGCTCAAGGGGGTTGGTTGGTGTCCCTTGTTAATTTGACATTGTATTTTTGAAATGTACCTGCCTACTCACAAACAAACTATCCTATTTGAAGAAAAGCACAAAGGCAAGTATTTTCAGAAAAAAAAATCTCCATTTATTCTGGCTGATAACAAAAAAAAGAAAGAAGGCAACGCTGGAGAAACTGCTGGAATTTGCAAAGCCCTTCTACTCCAGGGCACACATGAACTATTTGGAATATAAAATTGGTAGCTTGAGAAGTCCATATAAGGGGAGCGCAATCTGGTCTAGGACTCCCAGAGATCATGAGCAGCAGCAGATGACATATATGTCCCCAGGCTGTGGTACTACCATAGCCTGCGTCTTCTGTCAGACCAGACTGAACACTGGCCATCACTTTCTTGTCTTCCTTGCAGCCTTCCCTGCAGCCTTCATTGCAGCCTTCCTTGGAGGCTGTGGCTCTGGAGGTGGACTTGTAGCAGGAGGAGGAGGAGGAGGAGGATGGGCGAGCATACATAAGTGCATGGTATCACTTATTTGGCCACTCAACCCCTTCTGAATGGCCTCAAAAACTAATTTATCACACCTGAGGAGTTGGCCCTCCTCCATTTGCTGCAATTTAGCAGCTACATAGCAGCCATAGGCCTCTTCAGCGTCGGAGAGGGGGGGGGAATTTCCGGGCTGCATTAGCGACCTTAATGAGGGAAAGGGGTGCCTCCTCCACGTTTCTCCCCTTACTGACCCTTTTTGTTGGAAGGCAGAGGGGAGGTACCTGGGATTGGGTGAGGCTACAGGACCCTGCCACCTCCTGGCTGACACTTACCCCCGCCTCCTCCTGTCTGCCACATTCCAGAGCCTCGTCCTGGCTGAGGTCTTCCTGTGTACGAAGAAGGAACATACTTTTAGTTTTTGGTTCATCAATCACACCCAAATTTCAGCTCATGACTGTTGCAAATTGAATGTTAATACATAGAAAAGACTATCATTCTGACCCCATTATTTTTCATTCTTGTCACACTAATTTTTGGCCCCTTCTGTCAATTGACATGTCAAACACTTTTTGTTAAATCATTAATGTGTTAGCAAGAATAACATCTAGTTATCAACAATCATGTTCGGACAATAAATATGTTAAAGAATACTATACCTTGCTCCAGCTGGAACATCCGAAGAAACAGGTCGTTCGACCATTTGTTCGGCCCCCCGAACTGACCACAATGCATTGCGGCACTAAACAGTGCATTGCAAGCCTTGATTGGCTGAAGCAGTGAAAGCTTCAGCCAATCAGGGCACAGAGCACTGTCAGAGTCATGACTGGACACTGTCATCACGACTTAATCCAATCATGGCTCATTGCCACCCCACACTTTAAAAGTATTCTTTCAGCCATTTTCAGTGTGATTTTGGCATTTAGAGACATAGAACGGGGCTCTGTTCAATGCTATTAGTTAGTTAGTTTGCTATACTGTGCTATTTTGCTTAAATTGTCAGTGTAGACAACTGCAAGAGCACCTAAAAGCCACACAAAAGGGGCACAAATCTGTCCATCCTCCTCCTCATTACTCACTTCAGTCTGCCCCTGCTATACCAAGTCATTGCCTCTCAGCAGCCTCCACTGACAGGGATGATGGTATAGCACAGGTTGTCCCAGGTCTTAGCAGCACATCTGCCAGCAGCACACCACCAGTTGTAGACTGTAGCTGGCAAATTTGTCTGCCCCATCTGCTGCAGCAGAAAAAAAAATACAGTCCCTGCCACCCACATGCCCAGCATCTAAATGCAAGCTTGTCAAATATGTTGGCTCTCCAACTTCTGCCTTTCAGAATGGTGGATTCTGTCCCCTTCCATGAATTTGCACAATGTGCTGTACCACAATGGCAGGCTCCCAGTCGCTACAACTTTTGACGTAAGGCCATTCCGTCTCTCTACCATCACGTGGAAGGGAATGTCCTGGCATCATTGGGCAAGGCAGTAAGCCATAAAATGACATGGCTCGGTGCTCCAGCTTGTTGTGCCCCCACGTCTGCATACAGCTGGTGGTAATGATGCCAGACCTGTGAACTCTACCCCCTCCTCCTCCTCTGTCACCTCCATGCCCTCCTCTGCAGAATTGTCCTATGAACATCAGGTACCCCCTAAGCATTCAAAGGGCTATTCCATGAGTCAGGCTAAAAGGTGCCATGTAGTGCTTCAGCTGGTGTGTTTAGGGGTCAGGAACCACACCAGAGCAGAGATTCTTGCAGCTCTGAAGGGGCAGGCCCAGAGGTGGTTCACACCTCTCCAGCTGGAGCCAGGAATGGTGGTATGCGATAATGGCTCAAACCTCCTGTCCGCCCTTAGACAGGGAAAACTGACACATGTGCCATGCCTGGCACAGGTCCACAATTTGGTGGTGCAGCGGTTCCTAAATACGTACCCAGGGTTGCATGATGTGCTGAAGCTCAGCAGAAGAGTCTGCATCCATTTCTGGTTGTCATACACAGTCAGTGCTCAGTTGGCTGAAATTCAGCGGGAATTCCATCTGCCCGTAAACCACCTGATTTGTGAAATGCCCACCAGGTGGAGCTCGACTTTGGCAATGCTGCAGCGGCTATACATGCAGTAGAGGGCCATCAACAAGTACCTGTGTAAGTACTGCACAATGACAGGCTCAGACCGCTTCAGCTTTTTTCCCCACACCAATGGCTTATCATTAAGGAGGCATGCACTGTATTGTCATCATTTGAGGAGGCCACAAGGATGGTGAACAGCGACAGTGCATGCATCAGTGACACAATCCCTGTTGTGCTCCTGCTGGCATTATGGACAGAGGACTGGAGGCAGAGCAGAAGGAGGAAGAGGAGGACCTTCCTCTTAAGGCCCACTTTATCCAGGCACCCTCATTCCTATGTCACAAAACACACAGGAGGAGAGAGGGAAGGAGGATGAGAAGGAGGATTCTGGCACTTTCATAGGCTTCGAAGAAGAAGACATGCGTCAATCTGAGCGATAGCTTTACAACCCCAGGACCCTTGCGAGTAACACGTGACTGGGAGGAGGAAGTTCCAGATGCTGTCATCCTGAGTGACCCCAAGTAGTCTGCTTCTCAAGCCTCTGCAAATTTGAGGCGCATGGGCAACCTCCTGCTTCAAAGCCTGCGAAAGGACCCAAGAATACGTGGCATAAAGGAGAAGGATGATTACTGTTTGGCAACCCTCCTTTACCACCATTAAAAGGGGAAGGTCTCAGTCCCCACAGAGAGTGCAGAAGATAAAATCTCTTAAAGACACGTTAAAGAGGATTTTATTGAATGTTTTTCCTGACTCCAGTAGTTTACAGTGTCATGGAAATCGTTGTTTTGAGTCTTCTGTTGGTCAAGAGAGGTGCAATGGAGAAGGCGTCCGCCTAAGTAAGGCATTTCAGAACTTTTTTAGTCCTCACTGCCCAGGGCTGTCAGCTTCCACATACCATCGGCAGTGTCTGCATCACATGGTGGAGGATTACCTCTGGGCCAAATCAGAGATGGAGAGCTTTCCAGCTGACGATCCACTGACTTACTGGGTCATTAGAATAGACCACTGGGCAGAACTTGCCCAGTATGCTATTGAGTTGTTGGGCTGCCCTGTATCCAGCATGCTTTCCGAATGGGCATTCAGTGCTGCAGGAGGTTTTGTTACTGATCATAGAATGCATTTGTCCACAGACTGCGTGGACTGTTTGACTTTTATAAAAATGAATCAGTCCTGGATTACCAGCTATGAAGCCCCTGATGCCATTGTCACTGATTAAGTCTTTTTTGGGATGTGGAATCTCTGCAGGACTTCGAGGCAAGCCTAGCTTTGAGGGTGTTCAATCATTTCATCTGTAAGAATGTTTTTGGTATAGGTTTCATTGGGCACAATTAACACCCAAGACCAATTTTTCAGCACCTGTTTGACATGTGCATATCATTGCAATTTGTTTTACCTTCATCAAGATTACTTCTATAGGATTACGGTGAGAAGGCACCCTCAACACCCAAAGAGTAATTTTTCTGCACCTGTTTGACAGGTGTATATCTTTGCAATTTTTTACAGCAAGGCCAATTCTTACTTTCATCAAGAATACCTCTATAAGGTTACAGTGGGAAGATGCCACCGACACCCAAAGACCAATTTGTTCTGCTCCTGTTTGACAGGTGCATATTATTGTAATTTTTTACAGCAAGGCCAATTCTTGCTTTCATCAAGATTACCTCTATAGGGTTACGGTGGGAAGGCTACACTGACACCCAAAGACTTCTATCAAAAGTCAAAGTGACACAAGAATGTATCCAAAAAATCTCCAATCTTGTTCCCAGTGCACTACATGCACACAGGCTCCCCAGCTGTTGCTGAGCAGAATAAAAGCAGCTTGCAGGGAAAATGTCATTTTGTTTGGCTTTATAAATGCAATTATTGCTGCAGCAGATTCTAGACATGGTACATATCTGCCACTTTACAGGTAGACTAAGGGGACCCCCCAGGTACTATATTTGAAGAAATTTTTGATTTTTATGCTTTCAAACTTTTTTTTTTTATTGATACATATCCCCCAGAGCAGGACCCGGACCCCTACAACCATTGTATGCCTAATTACGTATAAGCCTTCAAAATGGGCACTTTTGATTTTTGACATTCGGGTCCCTTTGACTTTAATAGGGTTCGTTATTCAGAACCGAACTTTCGCGGTGTTCGAAAGTTTTGTTGCGAACCGAACAGGTGTCCGTTCGGCCCATCCCTAGTAGGGATTTCTAATAAAGTTTGCTACAAATGTGTGGATTTGCCAAAAGCTGATATAATGGTACACCTATCCTTCAAGTAGTTAGGAATGAGTACAATAAACAAAGCCATAGATTAAACTGAACAACACATAAACTCCTAAAGATCCATTATGTAATGCTTTTTTCTTACAAATTGACCTGAGCTCAGCGACTTATAATCACCACAATGTACCCTCTACAACATCGCTATCTCTGTGCCCTCCTATCCACACTGCTCTCCCATAGCCTCGACTGGAAGAGACAGTGGATTGTGGAGAGGATCATATTGCGGGAACTACGTTTGAAGGATTAGACCTCTTCAGGATGGTGAGTGGGAAAATTGGTAAACTTGTCTCTCATATTTAATGATCCCTTCAGTTTCTTGAATCAACACAAGAGTAGTCACTACTGAGAGCTCCCACGCTCATTCATAACTGAAGGGATCAATAAACTTAAATGAGATGTTAACCATCTCTCCCATTTCTGAATGAACACAGAAGTTCTTAGTACTGAGCATTTCCGGATTCAGTAAGTGCAGGGAAGAGGAGCAGAGTGAGGACTCGCTTCCTGATCTCTTTCTCAAAGGCAAAACATTCAGGGGTCTGTTTAGACCTAAATATTTCCCAAGTCCTCTGGTGTCACACACAATTTATAAGCAGGGGTCAAGTCCTGGGGAAAAAAGTGTGGGAACTCCCACCCTAGATCCACTCCCCCACCGGAAAAAAAAAAAAATACGCTCATATGCACGAATGCTTCATAAGTGGTATTTTTCATCCAAATTTTGTATTGTGTGTATGAAGCTTAATTGTTAGTACATAAAAAAAACAATCTTCAATAAACATAAATACGGTAATTCTCTGAATAATCCGCATTCATTCAATTGTGCTTCCATGCAAATGTGAACATCATGTTCTGATCTTTATTGGGGAATTTTATTTTGTTTATGTGGTGAGTTTACACTTTTCATTGAACGGTGTTTGGATAACACAGGGTTAAACGGAAAGGTCATAAATGAACTGCACATTATCTGGACAGAATGCTTGGGGAGATAGTGATGTGTTTCTGCTTAGGAGATGTATGTTAGCTTGGGGGGCTGCAAACTCTGCAGGGCTCCAACACACACTCGCTGCTATTCCAACCCTTCATATATTTCCACATAAACTTCCCTCCTGGCATTAAACTTTGCCAGGTATTGTGCTCAGCTTACCACCCCAAACTGATGTTTCTCCCTCAGCTCACCTCTCTCGCTGCATGTCCTGTGAGCAGAATAGCTGATCTACCCGTCAGCTAGACTTAGACCTGATCTACCCGTCAGCTAGCTGTGATTGACAGGTAGATCGAAGTGGAAGCTGTCATGGGGCCCACTACTGGCAATGCCTGAGCGGTCAGGTGTGCAGCACTTACTATTGCGAGTTGTGTCGGCGGCTGCTGGTGTAGCACCTGCCACACAGCTCGCATACTTCAAAGTCTTGCAGGACACGGCTGCTAATGGGAACTGAGTTCCTGTTGTGGAAAAAGTACAGGAACTCCGTTTCCATGCGTTCCCGCAGGACTTGAGCCCTGTTTATAAGCACACATAACTTACACATGATGGTGATGCATGTTATATGTGCCCATTTACACAAGCAATTTTTAGTGTTTCTAAGGCCGCGTACACACGGGCGGACTGTTCGCCCAACTTTGTCCGCTGAACAGTGTTTCAGCGGACAGTCCGCTCGTGTGCGGGCTTCAGCGGACTGTTTCAGCGGACAGTCTGACGAACAAAGTTTTTCGAAATTTCCGTAAGACAGTCCGCTCGTGTGTAGGCTCGTTCGACAGACTAAGTTTCGCGCATGCCCAGAAAGGATTTACAGGGCGGAAGCGATCGGTCTTGTAAAACTAGTGTTCGTATTGAAGCTAGCATATTCGTCATGCTGCTAATTTTGTGGTTTTTTAATATAGCCCGTTCTTTTCTTCTTCGTAATGCAAGAAAAGTGAAGTAGCTTTGCTGCTTATATTCACACAGAGTTATACCACATGTTTTTATTCATCCTCATCCTATGATTAATCTTCCAATTATAGCAAAAATATATTCAAAATTATTTAAACCCCCCCCCCCCAAAAAAAAAAAAAAATATATATATATATATATATATATATATATATATATATATATATATATATATATATATATATATATATATATATATATATAAATATATATATATAGATAGCTAGATAGATAAAAAAAAAAAAAAACCCCAAAAAAAAATATATATATATATATATATATATATATATATATATATATATTTATATATATATATATATATATATATATATATATATATATATATATATATATATTTATATATATTTATATATATATATATATATATATATATATATATATATATATATATATATATATATATATTTATTTAAAAAAATTATAGAATTTATCTATTACTATATATTTTGGGAACTACTATTGTCATTTTTTTTTTTTTTTTTTTTTTTTTTTTTTGTGGGGGGGGTTGAAACAAGATGGACTTGCATTTTTTTTGGCCAAGCAGGACTATGCAAGTAGAGATAGATAGATAGATAGATAGATAGATAGATAGATAGATAGATAGATAGATAGATAGATAGATACTCAAACCAGCATTTTAGCTTACACATGATTGCATGTTCAAAATCAGCAGAGCTTCCCCTCATTTCAAATGTTAAGCCTCAAATTTACAGCGACTGCACTTCCAAGTGCACTTGCAGTGCTTTAAAAATTGCACTTGAAGTTAGCATATTTACATGAACGTGTGTTTTGTAAATAACCCCCAGAGTCTTTTGACATGTATCTGCCTACTCACAAATAAACTTTGTTTTTTAAGCCAAAATTAAAAAAAAAAAAAAAAAAAAAAAACATACAATATTTTTTTGAAATAATACATTTTTATTTTTCCTCAGAACAAAACTAAATCAAGAGGGAGGCAACACTGGAGACAATTTTGACGTTTGTGAAGCCTTTTGTCCCCCAGGCACACATCAAGTGAGTGGCCACCAAAATTCCGAACCTGTGTAGCATGTAAATAGGGAGCACAACATGGTCCTAGAATCCCACAGACCAGGAACAGCAGCAGATGAGATCTATGTCCCCAGACTGTGGTACTACAACAGCCTGCGTCTTCTTTCAGAGCAGACTGAAGCCAGGCAGTCACTTCCGACTCTTCCGTCTAGCCTTCCCTCCACGCGTCGCTGGAGGCTGTGCCTCTGGTGGTGGACTTGTGGTAGGAGGAGGAGGAGGAGGAGGAGGAGGAGGAGGAGGAGCAGTAGGGTCTGCGTTATAAAGCTTGGTGGTCGGTGTGAGCTCACCCTTCAGACCCCGTTGGATGGCATCAAAAAATATTGCTTCACACAAGTTGCGCTGTGGTTTTTCCATTTCGAGCAGCTTACTAGCCAGATAAGTGCCATAGGCCTCCTCCGGATTGGGGGGTTTGGACAGAACTTGGGTGGCTTGGCGTATAAGTGCCAAGGACTCCTCCTCTGTACGGGTCATCCTCCTGGGCCTTTTGCTGGCTAGGCGGAGGGGAGGGACCTGGCTTTCCGTCCGACTCCTGCTGGGCCCAGCTAGCTCCTGTGTGTGGCTGGTCCCGGCCTCCTCCTCCATACCACTGGTCCCGGCCTCCTCCTGGGTGAGCTCATCCTGTGTAAAAAACAAAGAAATCAATAAATAAAATATGTCTATTTTAATTATATTTAATTTGTGATGAAATCCTAGATTTGGAAGCAATTCAAACATTGAACTTTACATCATTAATATTTGAGCAATCCAAACTTTTGAAACTAAAATATACCTGGCTCCAGCTGGGCGCATCAACTTCGTCCAGCAAGGAAGGGTCTGGATCTTCCAGGGATGGCTCACCTGAGGTAGACGGAAGAGTCGAAAGTGACGGCCTGGCTTCTGACGTGTCATCCAGAAAACGCAGCCTGTCATAATACCACAGCTTGGGTACATAGACCTGACCTGCTGCTTATCCTGATGTTTGGGACTCTAGGATCTTTCTGCGCTCCCGCCTATACACGCTACGCAGGTTCTTAATTTTGGCGTTCACAAAGTCAGTGTCTGCCTGGGGGAGTCCGGTTTTCACAAACGTCAAAACTGTCTCCAGTGTCTTCTTCCGGGCAGCACGGCTAGAATATTGGGGGTGTTTTGAATCCCAAAGGCTACTGTGCGACTCAATTAAATCCAGAAATGTGGAGAGGAAGGCCTCCTCCTTAAAGGGGTCTGGGGTATACCTTTGCATTTTATGTTGTTTTCTGAAAAAATAAAAATAAAATAAAATAAATAAATACCAAAAAAAAAGTCAGACCAAATGCACACTATTTATATTGTGACAATGTAGGCGAGACACACACTACAACACACGCTACCCCCCCACACACACACTACCCCTCCCACACACACACTACCCCCCCCACACACACAAACACTACCCCCCCCACACACACACACTACCCCCCCACACACACACACACACTACACACACTACTGCCCCATACACATACACACACACACTACCCCTCCCACACACACACACACGCTACCCCTCCCACACACACACAAACACTACCCCCCCCCCCACACACACACACACACACACACACTACTGCCCCATACACATACACACACACACACACACACACACACACACACACTACCCCTCCCACACACACACAAACACTCCCCCCCCCACACACACACACTACCCCTCCCACACACACAAACACTACCCCCCCCACACACTACCCCTCACACACACACACACACTACCCCACACACACACACACACACACACACACACTACCCCCCCCCCCCCATACACCCACCCCCACCCCCACACTACCACACAAAACACCAACCCCACTTAACCACCAACCCACATAAAAATCAATTAAACATCAATAAGATTAAATTTCAATATACACATTCCTAACGCAGGCTTAAAATTAAACTAAAATAAAACGATAACTATCTTACCGTCGCGTGTAGCACTCGCTGCTTCCGTTCGGACAAGCGTACGGCCTTGCGGTAACGCTTTATATACAGCGCATGCGTTCAGGCTCCGCCTGCGTCGCCCGCCCCTGACGTTCCTTGTGACCGTATTTCCCCGCCCCTTTTACCCTCGTTCCGCTGTGGGTGAATGATAGGAGAAAATGGCGGACGCAAATTCAATTAGCAGCGTGAGCAGCGCGGAGGAAAGCCATGGACCCCATGCTTCCGGAGCAAGGAGGAGATATAAGGCCACCAATATGGCCTTTGAAGAGATGGTGGAGATGGTGGCTATATTAAGAAGGGAGGACTATGATGGGGAACATGGCCCGTACCCCAAACCTAATGTCCGGAAAAGCGGCATCTTGGATAAGGTCGTGACAACGTTGCAGAACAAATTTGGGGTACAAAGAGGCAAGGACCAGCTCCGTAAACGATGGTCCGACATCAAGTCCAGGGAGCCGGACCAATATCACCGCATCAAAAAGGCCCTGAAAAAAAGTGAGTAAACTCCGCGTTTATCGTGACTGTCGGACGTAATCGTTCGTATAGGTATTATATGTAAATCTGGCGGATTTGTTCGTAATCGTTCGTGTAGGTATTGTATGTAAATCTGGCGGATGTGATCGTAATCGTTCGTGTAGGTATTGTATGTAAATCTGGCGGATTTGTTCGTAATCGTTCGTGTAGGTATTGTATGTAAATCTGGCGGATTTGTTCGTAATCGTTCGTGTAGGTATTGTATGTAAATCTGGCGGATTTGATCGTTCGTGTAGTTAATAGTTCATGTAATGAGCGCATATGGTTGTTCGTATATGTGGGCGTAAATAGCATGAATTTGTATATGGTGTAAATTTATCTGGTGTTGGATTAGATTTTAATTAGTTATTAATTTTTTTGTATTGTTCATGATAAACTGAATTGTCACACTCAGTTTCTAGGATATACATTTTTAATAAAGTTTCATAAATTTATTCAGTGCAATGTAGACTCAATAAAAAAAAATGAGATAGATAGATAGATAGATAGATAGATAGATAGATAGATAGATAGATAGATAGATAGATAGATAGATAGATAAAATGCTGGTTCAACATCTGGACTGGGAAACATTTAGTGTAGTTTGGGACATCATAGAACATTTTTTGACATAATCACACACAGGTACTCCAGGGGATGATTCGAGTGTGTCCGTCTGTGAAACTTGGACAAAAGATATAAAGTATCACAGTTTGGTTAAAGACTAGGTTCACATTGCTGCAATGTACGAGATCAAATGTGATTTGCACCGCACTGCAGTGCAAATCACATGTGATCTCTGTGTGATGCGATTTCAGCCATACATATAGTATGGCTGAATTCGCATCGCATCCGGCCCAAACTTGTACATGGCCCTTTTTTTAGTCCACAGCCGAATCGGATCACATGGGTGTTCACACCATGTGGTCCGATTCCTGTCCGAGTTTAAAGATTGCACTGTGAAATGAGAACTAATTTGGAGGTGTCAATAAAACTTTACACTGATACTCCCAGCAGGTCACATAGGGCAGTGCGAACTGCGCATGCGATGTGTGAAACCACAGTAGATTTGCAGCGTTCACACATCGCAGCAGTCTGAACACAGCCTAACTAAAAAAAAGTCATTTTAAGGATTAGGGATGAGCTTCGTGTTCGAGTCGAACGTACGTTCGACTCGAACATTGGCTGTTCGTCCGTTCGGCGAAATCCGAACTCTTGGTCCGTTCGCGTCAAAATTCGTATGGCGCGCACGGACCACAATGCACTGCGATGGCGCAGTGCATTGCTGGCTCATGATTGGCCAAGCATGCACTGTGACCCCGCATGCTTGGCCAATCGCAGCGCCAGCACCGAGGAGAGCCATAATTGGACACAGGCATCCTGCCTGTGGCCAATCATAGCTTAGGCTGTGTAGTGCACGCCCCACACTATATAAGGCCGCCTTTGAGGCGGCCTCGTGTAGTGTGTTGGCATCTGAAGCAGTGGGTATTCTGTGTACCTTCAACACAGTACACACCGATCGTTTTTGGCTGATTTCCTATCTTGCTGTTGTGTAGTGGTTATTGTCTGTGCCCTGAGCGCAGTATACACCACTACACTATATTCACCTCACCTATATAGCTAGCTAGTGATCTATCTTTAACCACTTAACAACCGCCCATTGCCGATTAACGGCTTCAGGGCGGTTGTTTAACTCTGAGAGGCCGTTAATTAACGGCCTCCCAGAATTCTGCTCTCGCGCGCCCCCGGGGCGCGCACTCGAGAGCATCCGCTCGTCGCGGCCGTTTACCACGTGATCGCTCCATCAAATGACGGAGTGATCACTTGTAAACAAACCGGCGTCATGTTATGACGCCGGTTCCTCCCTCCCCTCTCTGTACCGATCGGTACAGCGGAGGGGAAAGAGATCGGTGTCAGCAGCGATGTGGGCTGCATCTGCAGTGCCCACATCGCTGCTCATCGAATTTAACCCCTCAATTCCCTGCCAATACTCTGCAATACCAGTGCATACTCTGCAGTACCCTGCCATTTTTCTGCAGTACCCCCCATTACTCTGCAGTAGCCTGCCATTACTCTGCAGTACCCTGCCATTACTCTGCAGTACCCCCCATTACTCTGCAGTACCCTGCCATTACTCTGCAGTAACCCCCATTACTCTGCAGTAACCCCCATTACTCTGCAGTACCCTGCCATTACTCTGCAGTACCCTGCCATTACTCTGCAGTACCCCCCATTACTCTGCAGTAACCCCCATTACTCTGCAGTACCCTGCCATTACTCTGCAGTACCCCCCCAATACTCTGCAGTACCCGCCATTACTCTGCAGTACCCGCCATTACTCTGCAGTGCAGTACCCTGCCATTACTCTGCAGTACCCCGCCATTACTCTGCAGTGCAGTACCCTGCCATTACTCTGCAGTACCCTGCCATTACTCTGGAGTACCCCCCAATACTCTGCAGTACCCTGCCATTACTCTGTAGTACCCTGCCATTACTCTGCAGTACCCTGCTATTACTCTGTAGTACCCCGCCAATACCCCGCCAATACTCTGCAATACCCTGCCATAAATTGCCATACCCAGCCATACTCGGAGATACCCAGCCATACTCGGTGATACCCTGAAATACCCAGCCATAGACGCCCCCCACCCCTCACCGCCCTCCGGTGCTTCTACCAACTCGCCAGTACGATCAAAGCCAGAATCTTTTTTTTATTTTTTATTTCAGGCTTCCCAGCCTAGAGGTGAGATGTGGGGTCATATTGACCCCCAGATTTCACTGTAAAGAGGACCTGTCACCCCATATTCCTATTACAAGGGATGTTTACATTCCTTGTAATAGGAATAAAAGTGATCAAAAATATATTTTTGGGGAAAAAAATGTCAAACTAAAATAAATAAAGTAAAATGAACAATAAAAAAAATAATAATAATTAAAGCGCCCATGTCCCCATGTGCTCTCATGCAGAAGCGAACGCATGCGTAAGCCCCGCCCACATATGAAAACGGTGTTCAAACCACACATGTGAGGTATCGCCGAGAACGTTAGAGCGAGAGCAATAATTCTAGTCCTAGACCTCCTCTGCAACTCAAAACATGTAACCAGTAAAAAAGAATTTATGAAGAAAAAATTACTAATCTGCTAAATTTTATAACAGAAACAAAGAAAAATTCATTTTTTCGCAGAATTTCGGGTCTTTTTTCTTTTATAGCACACAAAATAAAAAACTGAGAGGTGATTAAATACCACCAAAAGAAAGCTCTATTTGTGTGAAAAAAAGGACAAACATTTCATATAGGTCCAGTGTTGCATGACTGAGTAATTGTCATTCAAAATGTGAGAGCACCAAAAGCTGAAAATTGGTCTGGTTATTAAGGGTGTTTAAGTGCCCAGTGGTCAAGTGGTTAATAATAGAGCTTGCAGTCAGTAGTGTTAGGAGATAGTGCGTGCTGTCTGCGTGCTCTGTACCAAGTACATACCGCTATAATATAGGGCAGGCCCCTACTTTCAAACATCCAACTTACAAACATCTCCTACTTGCAAACGCAAGGAGACAGCAGCAAGTGAGATGAAAAAAGACGGATGGCAAAACAAATTATACAGGGGTGATAACCCTTCCCTATGTTTTCCAAAAAGCTTAAAAATCGTTTTTTTGACTGGAGCTACACTTTAAAAATGTACCAGTTGAAAATTACAAACAGATTCAACTTAACACAAGAAACCTACACAGTCCCTGTCTTGTTTGCACCGCCTGTATACTGCTGTTCTGAGTATATAGGGCCTGGGGGCCACACGCATTTCCTTTTTTTAATATGGGTACAGGGTTCCCCTTAATATACGTACAAGACCCAAATAGGCTGGTAATGGGCAGGGAGGGCTACCCATGCCATTTTTCTCAATGATTTTCAACCATATTGCAGGAACCAGATATAACATTAAAACCGCAAGCAGTTTTAAATGGTGTTATTTCCGTTTAATGTCATTTGGTGCAGGGACTGTTCTAAACACGGGAAACACGTGGGACTTCACAGGCATACTACAGACACCCCCCAGGCACCATATTTAAAGGAATATTTCACTTTTTTTTTTCACTTTAATCGTCATTAAAATCAGTGCTCCCGCCAAAACGGCCGTTTTTAAAACTTTTTTTTGCATTGACCCATGTCCCCTGAGGCAGGAGTCAGGTCCCCAAACCCTTTTTAGGACAGTAGCTTGCATATTAGCCGTTAAAATTAGCACTTTCTATTTCGAACGTTCGAGTCCCATAGACTTCAATGGGGTTCTAAAGTTCATAACGAACGTGGGGGCCGTTCGCAAGTTCTGGTGCGAACCGAACCGGGGGATGTTCGGCTCATCCCTATTAAGGATGTATTAAACTAGGAGCTTCTAATAACCAACTAATAATTGTACACCACTTCAAACCAATGTTTCATATTCAAATTTCTGAACTCAAATATCACTATGCTTAAAAGTATCCTTTTTTTTTTTTTTTTTTTCATTCTCATAGGGGAACAAAGACTCAGACAAGAGGTGGAGCAGCCCAGGACCCCCCGACCTCGCCAGCCTGATTGGGCACTTAGCCCCAGCCCTGCGTCGGTATTGGAGCTGCCCAGCCCAGTGTCCGAGAGGGAACAGCCAAGCTCTGTATCCTCCGCTGGACCAAGCTCCGTAGCTCCACTGGATCAGCCGAGCCCAGGGCTAGATGTGGAGGAGGAAGAGCAGGTGGAGATACACACCCCACAAAGTGAGTGTCTGACAACCCAGCTTAAGGTAAACAATTAATGGCTGTATATGTTAAACAATTTTTTATCTACACATGTTTTTAGGTGATGATCTGGTTGTGGAAGGACAACAAGCTGCAGAGCCATTTACGAGCGACAGTGCCCAGAGGCTGATTGGGCAGATCATGGCCTGGAATGGCAGGATGGATTTAATCGAGAACAACATCCATGCCATGCAACACCAAATCCATGCCATGCAACAGCAACTGGTCACTATGAGGCAGGAAATGAAGAACATGATCGATGTTTTAGGGAGAATCTAAGCCCCTTTTCCCTAAAACGGAAGATCATGTTCTTCATTTCCTTGCCAAAATTTTTTTAATGTTTTTACAACATTGTTTTTAGAGGCCAAATTTTGAAGATGCACACGGTGTGTCAACATGTGCTATGTGCCATTAGAGGATCGCAATGGACGCATTTGGTGTTTGCAAACCCTTCCTCATTCTAGTATGTGAGAGGAAGGGATTGCACACACCAAACACGTCCATTGATCACCCATGATGGTACATAGCACATGTTGACATTACCAATTTTTGGTGTGCATCTTCAAAATTTGGCTTTACCCCTTGTTTTATGTAAATAGTTAAAAATATGCTTTTATTTTTAATTTTTGTGATAATTGCATTTTAGATATAGATATATCTATATATTTCTATGTTTACAAAAAAAGAAAAAAAAGAAAAAATAACACAAAAAGAAAAATATCTAAAAAAGAGGCACTGGTTGGAATGTGCACTATTAAAAAATCAAAAAAAAGATGTGTGTGTGTGTGTGTCTACTTCTTTCAATACTCAATACCAGTTTGGGAAGTCATTTTGTGTTTTCTGTCACAAAAGGCCTTATTTCCTATTGTCAAAAACCACTTTGCTATACAAATGCACAAGGACAGGAATATGCAATTAGTGGAAATCCAGCTGTTGCAGAACTACAAGTCCCATGAAGCATAGCAAGACTGACAGCCACAAGCATGAGACCCAGAGGCATGATTGACTTGTAGTTTTGCACCAGCTGGAGGTTGGCCAATTGCATATCCCTGAATTAGGACAATGTAGGAGACAAGCAACGTGAAAAGCAAACAAGAACCAAACTTAAAAATTTGAACAGACAATACATATTTCAAGAAAAATACATTTTTATTGCTCAGCTGGCATTGGAATAGCTACCATTAAAATAGCTGACATAGCGGTCACGCACCTCACGTGCTGTTTGGGGGGCTAAGCCAGGAAGGGCATGATCCAGCCATGTCAGTTCTGGAAATATTAGTCCGGCCTCAGGCTCAATAGGCTGCAGGTACTGGTTACCTGAAAATTTCCGTAGAAAATTGTGCAGAATGCAGCAGCACAGAATCACATAGTTCAGTTTATATTCTGCAAGGTTGATCGCTGTCAGTAACACACGGAACCGGCTGGCCATAATGCCAAAGGCACTCTCCACAACCCTTCTTGCTCTGGCCAGCCGGTAATTAAAAACCCTCCTCTCCGGGGTGGGGGTCCTTTGGGGGAAGGGTTTCATAAGATGTTCACTCAGACCGAACGCTTCATCAGCCAGAAACACAAACGGTAGACCCTCCACATTCTCGGCATCTGGTGGCAAGTCCAGGCCATCAGTGATAAGACGGTGGCAGAACTCGGTCTGCCTAGAGACTCCTCCGTCAGACATCCGGACGTTCTTCCCCACATCCACATAAAGAAAGTCACATTGTGCCGACACCACCGCCATTAGCACCACACTATGGAACCCCTTATAATTCCAATAGTAGGACCCCGAATGGGGTGGGGGCACAATCCTCACATGTTCCCCGTCGATCGCCCCTCCGCAGTTGGGAAAGTCCCAACGGGCAGCGAATTGGGAAGCCACAGTCTGCCATTCCTGTGGCGTGGAAGGACACTGGGGAGTCATACACAGGAAAAAAAAATTAGTCATTAAATAAAAACAATTCATAACAAATAAAACTCAAAAACATTTTGGAACAACAGTTAAACAGAAATATTGCAAATTTGTTTTCTGCAAAAAATAAAAAATAGGCGGACCAATTCACAGATTAATCAGCCCTCTGATGGACCAGGGGACATAAATTAGGTGGGTAAGTGGGGTGGGGGGACTAATTAATGAGTATCCAACACCTGCAAGCAATTTGATTGGGGTGGGGGGACTAATTAATGAGTATCCAACACCTGCAAGCAATTTGATTGGGGTGGGGGGACTAATTAATGAGTATCCAACACCTGCAAGCAATTTGAGTGGGGGGACTAATTAATGAGTTGACAATCCATATCTATATCTCTATCTCTATCTCTATCTCTATCTCTATCTCTATCTCTATCTCTATCTCTATCTCTATCTCTATCTCTATCTCTATCTCTATCTCTATCTCTATCTCTATCTCTATCTCTATCTCTATCTCTATCTCTATCTCTATCTCTATCTCTATCTCTATCTCTATCTCTATCTCTATCTCTATCTCTATCTCTATCTCTATCTCTATCTCTATCTCTATCTATCTATCTATCTATCTATCTATCTATCTATCTATCTATCTACACACACACACACACACACACACACACACACACACACACAGGGTGTATACAAAGAGTATACAAAGGGTGGGGGGGGGCAAGTAAAATAGTACAATGGAGCTGACAATATGAATTATAGAGAAAAACAGTCTCGGCTGTGGGTGTATATGGGGCCCAGGATTGAATGCTGAGGACGTTAATGAAAGCAAATATGCACGTGGGACACAAAAAGGTAAAAAGCTAAAAAAAAATGAAACAAAAAAAAAAAAAAAAATCAAAAAAAAAAAAAAATGCATGCATTCATATAAAGGGGACATTCACATCATATTCCTGTCATGGATATTAAAAGGCATGATGAAATGAATACAAACATACAATGCATATAATGCATATAATGCAATATTAAAAGAACAAACTTACCTTCATATATTCCTTCTGCAGGACCCGAATAATGGCAGAACAGGTCTCTGGAATAATGATCCCCAGAGCCTGGGGGGAGATGCCTGTCGAGAACTTGAGGTCCTGAAGGCTTCTCCCTGTCGCCAAGTAGCGCAACGTGGCGACGAGCCTCTGCTCCGGAGTGATGGCTTGCCGCATGCAGGTATCCTGCCTGCTGATATAAGGGGTCAGCAAAGCCAGCAGACGGTGAAAAACGGGGTCCGTCATCCTGAGATAATTCCTGAAATCATCAGGATTATTCTCACGGATCTCACGGAGTAAAGGCATATGCGAGAATTGGTCACGCTGGCGCAACCAATTCTTTGTCCATGAACTCCTCCTCACCCTGTTCACAGACTGGGCTCGGGTCAAAGTATTAACCCCAACACCAAGCCCCAATATAGCACGAACTCGTTCCCGAGTACGTCCACTCTCCATCGCTTTGAAACGGTCGGCTGGACAAACAAGCTCAACTGAACGCACTGAAGAACAGCCAGACCTATGAAGAACGACCTGAAACCCAGAAACGAGCGGACCAGAAGCGCCTAATAACAGGTACAACTGATCCACGCGTACCGAAAGACAGATACAAACCTCACAGGTAGACTGCGCCGCAGTGAATGGACAAATTAAGCTGAAGTCTGAAAAGCGCGAATCGTCTCTAACCAAACTTCTACTAACGCAAAGTCAGCAGAAGGAGCCCAAAGGGTGCTTTGCTGTGTCTTGGACTTCCTATTTCTAGTCCCGTCGTACGTGACGTACGTCATCGCGCACGCTTTCAGCGGACTGTTCGTTCATCGTGTGTGGTCAAGTCCGTTCATGCAAATTTTGAGCGGACTGTTTGTCGGATTGTTTGACGAACTAGGTTGGGCGAACAGTCCGCCCGTGTGTACGCGGCCTTACTTACTTTTGTGTTCCTTTTGATTTCCACCATTTTGCAAAACAAGGCACACTCTAAAATGTATAATATAATATGTTATGTAGTATTTATGTGCACTAACAATGATTTTAGTGTACGTTATCAAAAATATTGTTTGATAAACATTTTCGCAACTATCATAGGATGTACAAAATAAGCAGCACTATCTATTTATTTTAGGGATCCTGTGCTTCCACAAAATGTATGGTTTGGACAGACGTTTACAAACTTTAAGTGTTGTAAGTACAATATAGTTAAACATGAAAAAAAAGAGTGAAAATAGCAAAAATAGTCTTGGTCTGGTTACATAAGTTTAAAAGTTGAGAGTGGGGCCTGACAGAGAATGGGTTAAATAGTATTGTTGTCTGCGAATATATTTGCAAGAGAAATCTCAATGGCTCATTCTGGTGTTTGCATTAATTATCAAAAAAATGTCAGCAATTAACTTGGGATCCTGTTATGGCTGTGGTTATGGACACTGTAAGACTGAAGGGAAAATGCAATCAAGGTCAGACCAGAGAGTGAAGGGAAAAAAGACATAGCAGGGGTTTTAATAGGAGCGTGGAGAGGGAGGGAGTGGGAGATGTACAGGCCCAATGTTTGCATCAACACAGTGGGCTATTGTAATAGAGAGGATGTGAGAGCTGCAAGATTAGAAACGGAGAGAAGGACACACAAGTTAAAGTGCAGAAAAGAGCAAGCTATTGTGATGGGCAGCATGTGACAAAAAGTCCATAGGACTCAATAATGGATGAGCATCTTAGAAAGTGAGGACAAAAGTGCAGCATGCAAAAAAAATGGCAGTGGGACCAGATCATAAACAGCAGATTGAGAATGGAGTTAGTGGGAGCAGATTGTGGCTGGGAAGAAATAAAGAAGAGGCAATGCAAACAGACTGTGGAAATTATGGGGGAGAGAGAAGGCCCAAGAATATTGGGTAGAAGAGTAGTAAAAGTTATTAAAGGTGAAGTTTAAGTATGGCAATTTTTTCATAGTCACATTGGTCCAGCTGGGACCATTACTGGTCAAAAGTTGTAGAACACCCCCAGAGGCGGCTCTCTAATTAGGCAAATTAGGCAAATTAGGCGGTCCACTTAGGCCTCGCACTCACAGGGGCCTCACGACCACCTAATTTGCCTGACCCGTGTGTAAGTGGGAGGGAATATCTCCCGGTCAGTGTCCCCAGGCTAGTGAGCAAGCTAGTATACACTACAGCGCTGCTATATCACCAGCGTCGCGCCAACCTGAAGTCTCCTCTCTCTGCACCCCTCTCATGTACATACTACCCACCACTATACACTCTGCACCCCTCTCCTGTACATACTACCCTCCGCCATACCCTCTGCACCTCTCTCATGTACATACTACCCACTGCCATACACTCTGTACCCCTCTCATGTACATACTACCCCCACCATACACTCTGTACCCCTCTCATGTACATACTACCTACCGCCATAGACTCTACACCCCTCTCCTGTACATACTACCCACCACCATGCACTCTGCACCCCTCTCATGTACATAATACCCACCGCCATACACTCTGCACCCCTCTCATGTACATACTACCCACCACCATACACTCTGCCCCCCTCTCATGTACATACTACCCCCCACCATACACTCTGCACCCCTCTCATGTACATACTACCCTCCACCATACACTCCGCACCCCTCTCATGTACATACTACCCACCGCCATACACTCTGCAGCCCTCTCCTGTACATACTACCCACCGCCATACACTCTGCCCCCCTCTCATGTACATACTACCCACCGCCATACACTCTGCAGCCCTCTCCTGTACATACTACCCACCACCATACACTCTGCCCCCCTCTCATGTACATACTACCCACCGCCATACACTCTGCCCCCATCTCATGTACATACTACCCCCCACCATACACTCTGCACCCCTCTCCCATACATACTACCCCCCACTGTATACTCTGCCCCCCTCTCCTGTACATACTACTCCCCTACTGTACACTTTGCACCCCTCTCATGTACATACTACCCACCGCCATACACTTTGCACCCCTCTCATGTACATACTACCTGCTGTCATACCCTCCACTTTCCTCTCCTACCCATGTTTTCCACCATTGTACAGTGCCATCATAACCGCATCATGGGCAAAGTAATGCACTGGAGCCCGTACTAGGAAGATGGGGACCTGTAGCATACACAGCGCAACACAGAAAACAGTGAGTGTGTATAAATTATGCTACATATTGGGTATGGCTTTTTGGTCTAATTAGAAATTTTAGTCTGATATTATAAAAATTTTTTACAATTGCTTTATTTTTCTTCCAATTTTTTTACATGTTTTTTACGTTTTTTGGTTAGTTTTTTGGTTTCTTTGGTGAAATATCAGGGGTCTAAACACACCCCTGAACTCTCACTTTTAACTGCTTCCCGACCGCCTCACGCCGATATACGTTGGCAGAAGGGCTCGTACAGGCAAACTTACGTACCTGTACGTGGCCCTTTAAGAGGAGATACCCACGATTGTCTTACGGAGAGGAAGAACGGGAGATGCTTGTTTACAATAGCATCTCCCCGTTCTGCCTAGTGACAGTGTCATTGATCTCTGCTCCTTGTGATCGGGAGCAGAGATCAGTGACGTTTCACACGTAGCCACGCCCCCCACAGTTAGAAACACTCCCCAGGACACACTTAACCCCTACCCTAGTGGTTAATCCCTTCACTGTCAGTGTAATTTACACAGGAATCAGTGCATTTGTATAGCACTGATTGCTGTATAAATGACAATGGTCCCAAAAATGTGTAAAAAATGTCCGATGTGTCTGCCATAATGTCACAGTCATGATAAAAATTGCTGATCGCCACCATATTTTATTTATATTTATATTTATAAAAATGCCATAAAACTATCCCCTATTTTGTAAACGTTATAACTTTTGCGCAAACCAATCAATAATAGCTTATTGCTATTTTTTTACCAAAAATATGTGGAAGAATACGCATCGGCCTAAACTGAGGAAAAAAATAGTTTTTTTTATTTTTTTTTGTTTCAATTTTTTTTTTATATATTTTCGGGGATATTTATTATAGCAAAATGTAAAAATAATGCGTTTTTTTTTTTTCAAAATTGTCGCTCTTTTTTTGTTTACAGGGCAAAAAATAAAAACCGCAGGGGTGATCAAATACCACCAAAAGAAAGCTCTATTTGTGGGAAAAAAGGACATCAATTTTGTTTGGGAGTCACGTCACACGACGGCGCAATTGTCAGTTAAAGCGACGCAGTGTCTGCTCTCAGGGGACTTTCCACTTCTCATTGACTGAGGCAGCAGTGGGAGCCATTGGCAAGGCTGAGCTTTGGCTCTATGTGTGAATGGACATGCAGAGAAACAGCTCAGGAGTGGTTGCTTGCTCTGGGGACACTCGGCAGTAGACATGTGCGCTGTCAATAAATTCATTTTGTTTCATTATATTTCGTTTCGTAAGAAAATTAATTCGTATTTCGTAATTTGTGTCCAAAATTCAATTTCCGATTTGTACGAAATATGAATTTTCGTTAGATTCGTAAACTTTTTGTAAAATAAGAAAAGTTCGTTTTGATGAATTTATCATTATGAGGGGCTCCCACCATCCCTGTGCTGTGCTGACTTCCTGGGTTTTTAACCTTTAGGATAGTTAACTCTTCGTAAAATGAACAAATGTTTGTTATGATAAATTTATCATTATGAGGGGTTACCACCATCCCTCTGCTGTGCTGACTTAATCTGATTGGTGAACAAAACACCAGTCATGTTTTTTGTTGTAACGGAATTTGGATCCAAAATTCTTTAAAGAAATTTCGTATTTCGTATAAAATTCGTCAGCATAGAAATTCCCATAGGGTTCCCACCATCCCTGTGCTGAGTTCCCAGGTCTGTACACCTGCTGTGTCCATTATGAGGGGTTCCCACCATCTCTGTGCTGAGTAACCTGGTCTGTACACCTGCTGTGTCCATTATGAGGGGTTCCCACCATCCCTGTGCTATGCTGACTTCCTCTGATTGGTGAACAAAACACCAGTCATGTTTCTGTTAATTTGGATATAAAATTCTGAAAATTCATTAACAAAATTTTGTATTTCGTATAAAATTCTTAAGCATAGAAATTCCCATAGGGTTTCCCACCATCCCTGTGCTGAGTTCCCAGGTCTGTACACCTGCTGTGTGTACATCATGAGGGGTTTCCACCATCCCTGTGCTGAGTTCCCAGGTCTGTACCCCTGCTGTGTGTCCATTATGAGGGTTTCCCACCATCCCTGTGCTGAGTTCCCAGTTCTGAGTGTACACCCGCTGTGCCCATTATGAGGGGTTCCCACCATCCCTGTGCTATGCTGACTTCCTCTGATTGGTGAACAAAACACCAGTCATGTTTCTGTTAATTTGGATATAAAATTCTGAAAATTAGTTAACAAAATTTTGTATTTCGTATAAAATTCTTAAGCATAGAAATTCCCATAGGGTTTCCACCATCCCTGTGCTGAGTTCCCAGGTCTGTACCCCTGCTCTGTGTCCATTATGAGGGTTTCCCACCATCCCTGTGCTGAGTTCCCAGGTCTGTACATCTGCTGTGTGTACATTATGAGGGGTTTCCACCATCCCTGTGCTGAGTTCCCAGGTCTGTACCCCTGCTGTGTGTCCATTATGAGGGGTTTCCACCATCCCTATGCTGAGTTACCGGGTCTGAGTGTACACCCGCTGTACCCATTATGAGGGGTTCCCACCATCCCTGTGCTGACTTCCTGGGGCTTTAAATTTTAGGTTTGTTAACTTTTCGTAACAATTACGAATTTTCGTTATGAATTTGGATCCGAAATTTGTAAATTAAATATTGTATTTCGTACAGAATTCGTATGCATAAAAAATCGTATTTTGGATTTGTACAAATGTACGAATTTTTGATTCATACGAAACTAATCGCACATGGCCTGGAGCACCACTGGGGGGACCTGAGAAGTAGAGGATCGGGGGTACTCTATGCAAAACTACTGCACAGAGCAGGTAAGTATAAGATGTTTGTTATTAAAAAAAAAAAACAGCAAGCCTTTACTATCACTTTAATGTTTTAATTTCAAGGGAATTATAAAACATACTCAGGAAAAGAAAACTTTTGAACTAAGAATGATAAGTCTATTTGGCACAATATCCTAAATTTAGAAATTCCTAATCATTATCCAACAGTTTTATGACTCCCTCTGTGACTGTTACTCCCCCCAAAGTCTATAACTCTCTCTATCTTATCCCACTAACTATCCTAGTTTAACCACGGAAGGAGCACCCTACGTATATATACACTGTGGAAGGGCAGCCCTGAAGCGCAAAATCACGTACCTGTGCGTGATTTTTTTTCTTCGGCTCCAGGGCACCAGAGCCCCCACTCCTGCTGTGATTGGACATGGCAGGAACCAATCAGCGGGTCCTAGGGACAAAATGTCTGCCGGGACCCACTGATTGTTCTGAGGAAAGGCAGAACGGAGGTCTCTCTATGTAAACAAGGCAGATTGCCGTCCTGCCAAAGGGAAAAATTGAGCTCTTGTGTTCCTGCTAAGCAGAATCACGGATCTCTGTTTTCGTCCAGTCAAAGTACATCCCCCACAGTTAGAAAGTATCCTCTAGGGACACATTTAACCCTTTGATCACCCTTGATGTTAACCCCTTCCCTGCCAGTGTCATTAGTACAGTAAAGCCCCGTACACACGAGAGGACTTATGTCCGACAGACTTCCAAAGGAGTTCCGCCGGAGTTCTGACAGACTTTTCGGCCGAACGGACTTGGCCACACACGATCACACTAAACTCCGACGGATTCGAACGTGATGACGTACGACCCGACTCGAATAAGGAAGTTCATAGCCAGTAGCCAATAGCTGCCCTAGCGTCGGTTTTAGTCCGTCGGAGTAGCATACACACGAGCGGATTTTTCGAAGGGGACCGGGTCCGGCGGAGTTCCGTCGGGAAAATTTGAAGCATGCTTCATTTCTAAAGTCCGTCAGACTTTTGCGAAGCTAAAGTCCGTTGCAGCCCACACACGATCGGATAGTCTGACGGACTCGGTCCTTCGGACTTTGGATGTTGAAAAGTCCGCTCGTGTGTACGGGGCATAACAGTGAATTTTAGCACTGATCACTGTAATAATGTCACTGGTCCCCAAAAAGTGTCAGTTAGCTGTCCGATTTGTCCACCACAATGCTGCTAAAAATTACTGATCGCCGGCATTACTAGTAAAAAATAAATAAATAAATAAAAATCTCATAAAAATATCTCATAGTTTGTAGACTCTATAACCTTTGCACAAACCAATCATTATATACACTTATTGGGATTTTTTTAACAAAAATATGTAGCAGAATACATATTGACCTAAATTAATTAAGAAATTTGATTTTTTACATTTTTTTCTTGGGAATGTTTTACAGCAGAAAGTTAAAAATAAAGGAAAATTTATTGTCAAATACTTACCGTAATTTTCCTTTCCTGATGGACTTCATGGCAGCCTACGTCACGGGCCTCATCAGCCTGAGGGCCAGACAAGGAGGTAAATTGACTCAGCGTGTGAGAAGTGTCCATGTCTCTCAGAGACTGCTGCACCACATGTTTCACCAGGGATTCCATACGTTGGCTTTCTGATTCCTTTTCTCCAACAGCCTGGGCATAACATTGATCACACAGAGATTTGCCCTCCGGGACTCGAGTCCCACATCCCCAGCAGGCCCTACGATCAGAGCGACTATCATGGCGGTGAGAGCGTTGTCTGGAGGAGGAATGTGAACTTCTCCTCTGGTGGTGAGATCCCGTCTGGATCTAGACGAATGGTGTTGTGGCCTGGCAAGGTCTTTGTCCTGCGGATCCAACCTGACAGGACTAACACAAAACAGAAAGGGGGAAGGAAAAAATGGCATCAAAAAAGCAAACAAATGCGACTGTATTACAACCCCTCCCCTCATCAGCACATACCTAGTGCGTAAGGGCTGACCACTTGGCGTGATTTGTCCATAATTTTTTTGGACGAAGAGCGTCACAATACAAGATAGTCTGCAAGAGAAGATGAGGTCCTAAGAGAAAGTACATAAGTACATATATGTCAGCCTTTCTCTTCTTTTTTTTTTTTTACTTGTTATTTAACAAAATGTTTCTCTTTTTTTTTTATTTTTTTAACAAGATTACCAATTTTAAAGTTTTTTCCTTTTCTTTTATTTTTAAAAAAAATACATGTATTCCAATATGCACTCACTGCATCTAATTATATAATCCAAGATAATGACGCTCACCTTTGCAGACTGGGGCTGGAGGGACAGGCTTGCTGCTTCCAATGCACTGACATACCCCAGTGAGACTGGTTTTAAAATCCCCGCCCATGATGTCACCGCTCCCTCACCTCGCACCTGCTCAATGGAGGGATGGCCATACTGCGCCTGTGCGGCCGCTATAGCTCGGCCGAACCGTGCACATGCACACCAAGCCTCGGTATCGAAAGAGGCTACTGCGCACGTGTGGCCTGCGTCGAGAACGCGGAAGACAATGCGGCGAGCTGGAACGCAAAACGCTCCAGCCACCATACAGGGGGAAACAGACAAGATGCCAGGGAATAGCCACAAACATATACAAAAATATGACTGCCATGGAGAAAGAAAAAACGCTGCAGACCTTGCCAGCCGAAGTACTCCTGAATGTTCATCCAGGGCATACCGAGGCAACCAAACTCATACAGTCTTTTTTGTTTATAGCGCAAAAAATAAAAACCGCATCAAATACCACCAAAAGAAATCTCTATTTGTGGGAAAAAAAGGACATCAATTTTATTTAGGTACAGCGTCACACGACCACGCAATTGTCAGATAAAATAATGCAGTACAGTATCGCAAAAAATAACCTGGTCAGGAAGGGGGTAAAACCTTACGGAGCTAAAGTGGTTAATTACCATTGCCCTGTATATTTGTTTGTGTCTTGTTCCCTTTTTTTCCTCCACAGAGAAAGCCGAGTACACATGGGCCAACATTCAACCCATGTGTATGTTGGTCTGTCCGACAGAAGCCAGCCATTAGGTTCATTATTATTTTTATACAGGATTTATATAGCACCATCTGTTTGCTCAGCGCTTTACAACATGAGGGCAGACTGTACAGTTACAATACAATTCACAGGAGGAATCAGAGATCCCTGCTCGTTAGAGCTTACAATCCAGGTAATAGAGGAGAGCAGTGATAGTGGAGATTGAGTGAGCAGGATGCCTAGAGGAAGAACTGAAACTAGTATTGGACTCAGAAGAAATTCAATCAACTCATTTACCTGTTGACTTAGTGCCAACAATCCACACTGGAAAATCAAATCTGTCAAATGAATTTCAAACTTAGTTTTAGTAAATCCTGTGATGATGTTCAGCTATGACTAATCAGAGCTCAGCCCCAATTCTTATCAGCAAATAGTCAAGACTTCTGCTATTTCTGTTTCCTGCTAATGCCTGTGTGCCAATGGAATGTCAGAAAAGTGTGAACAATTAGATTAATTGGGGATTAGGCATTCATATGCTAATGCTCAGTAGCTTTCTATCAGCTGTTCAGATGAAAAAGTAAAACAAAGTTTATCAATGGACATTGTTGCCTAGCTTGGAATTATATGATCTTGTTCAATCACTGTTGCCAAATAAAGCTAGTCTGTGAGAAGATACAAAGCTATTATCTAGACTTGTGCAAAACGGAAAATTTCGTTTCGTTTCGGTTCGTTGTGATTCGTAAAATACATCATTTCGTTCTGTTATATTCGTTATGTTACGTTAATACGTTTTCGGATAATTCGTTATTATTCGTAGAGTGTCGAATTCATTCGTTCGTATTCGTTGAAATTCGCTATTTATGTATTTATAGACATTCGTGATAATGATTCGTAGTTTGGAAAGTCGTTGTTTATTGAATCTTTTAACACACACAATGACAACGTCTCTTCTCCTCGGCTCAAATACAATACAACACCCTTCTAACTCAGTTCTCAGGAATGCACTTTGCCAGTAATCCATCCTCCGGCACAAAATTAATCAGCTGATTGGACTATAAGATTTACTTTGAGCTGACCTTTTGTTTCATTAGATCTTTAAAGAATTACGAATCATGTCAAATTCATTCGAATTCATTTGTTATATTTCCTTCGTATTCGTTGTTATTCGTTTTTTTTTATTCGGACATTTGGATGCATCCGAATGTCCAAAAGATGCAAAATTCGGCCGAATTTTGATTCGTTACGAAACGAATTGCACAAGCCTACTATTATCCACTTAAGGAATGTAGGAAGTTATCATGGGGAAGATATATAACAGAACAGCAGTAAAGTTCAAGCAAGTGACTTCAGCAAACACTTTTTGTTCTTGATCCAAAAGGGATTAAACTGGAACAATAATTTTATTTGTATAATGCACATAATATCTGTACACAGGTTTGTAGAAAAAAAGTTTGGCCAATGGCTCCGGCTGCTCTCACCTAAGCTTAAGAATGCAGGAAGAGAGAGCAGAATGGGGTTGCCTGTGGGGACAGCGTTGGATTGAGAGTGGTGTCAGGTCTGTATACAGCCATTCACATGTACTGGCAGGGAAATTTACATTAGAGATTAAAAATATGTCTACAAACATCCACGTGCATGAAGCCTAATAATATTTGTAAATAAATGTAGCCAAAATATGTATCATAAATTGGGATGGGCCGAACGACCCCCTGTTCGGTTCGCACCAGAAGTTTTGAACACTGCAAAAGTTTGGAACCGCACTAAAGTGCCCATTTTGAAGGCTTATATATAAGTAATTGGGTACACAATGGTTATGGTGGTCCGTGTACTGCCCTGGGGGACATATATCAATAAAAAAGTTTGTAAAAAAACTTCATTTTTAAATGAACAGTGATTTATTGATGCTTAAAGTGAAAGCATAAAAATGAAAAATTCCTTTCAATATAGTCCCTGGGGGTCCCCTTAGTCCCCCTGTAAAGTGGCACATCTGTACTGTGTATATAAGTTGCTATAGCAATAATTGCATTGATAAAGGCAAAAAATCTACATTTTCCCTGCAAGCTTTCTTTATTTTGTAAGCAACGGCTCGGAGAGCCAGTCTGTATGATGAGGCCACAATGTAGTGCACTGGAAACAAGATTAGAGATGTTTTGGATAAATACTGGTGTCTCTTCCACAGACTTTGGATAGAAGTAACAGGTGCAGAAAAATTGGTCTTTTTGTGTCGGTGGCACCTTCCCACCGTAACCCTATAAGAGGTAATCTTGATGAAAAGAATAATTGGCCTTGCTGTCAAAATTGAAATGATATTTACCTGTCAAACAGGTGCAGAAAAATTGGTCTTTGGGTGTCAGTGGTGCCTTCACACAGTAACCCTATAAGACAGGGGTAGTAAATTAAAATTCAAGGAGCTCCGGTTACTAAAAGAAATTGCCGGCCGAGGTCTGAATCACAAGTCTATGCCATGAAAGATTGTACATGTCTTCTTTCCCGTTTTTTGGCACAAGCCGCGCTCTCTGGTGCTTAACATAAAATAAGGGGCATGCTGATGGGCACATTTTATGATAAAGGGCACTCTGATGGGCACAATTTATGTTAAGGGGCATTTTGATGGGCACAACAAAACATGCTCATCTGCGTGCCCCTTAACATAAAAATGTGCCCATCAGTGTAGCTCTTAAAACAAAATATGCCCATCAGAGTGCCCCTTAACATAAAATAAGGGGCATGCTGATGCGCACATTTTATGATAAGGGGCACTCTGATGGGCACAATTTATGTTAAGGGACACTCTGATGAGCACAACAAAACGTGCCCATCTGCGTGCCCCTTAACATAAAAATGTGCCTATTGGTGTTGCTCTTAAAATAAAATATGCGCATCAGAGTGCCCTTTAACATAAAATATGCCCATCAGAGTGCCCTTTAACATAAAATGTGCCCATTAACATGACCCTTAACATAAAATAAGTAGCATGCTGATGGGCACATTTTATGTTAAGGGGTACTCTGATGGGCATGTTTATGTTAAGGGGTACTCTGATGGGCACACTTCATGTTAAGGGGCGGCCTGATGGGCACATTTTATGTTAAGGGGCACTCTGATGGGCACAACAAAATGTGCCCATCAGTGTGCATCTTAACACATTCTGCCCATCAGTGTGCACCTTAACAGACCATTCCCCAAATACCTTGAGGGCAGGAGAGAGCACATTTGGCAAGCTGCAGGGGGCGGAAGCTGCAAGATATACATCACATGAAAGCAGGGATCCGGGAGCAGCAGGGGGACGGGGAGCGTGGGCGATGTCACGCTCGGCCTGTAGTAAGGGCAAGAGCCGCAATGAGGAGCAGGAAGTGGGAAGCACACACGCAACATCACTGGTTGCTGGGAAACCCACAGTCTCAGTAAACCAATGACTGGTACTACACTGGTGGCCTGGGCAGAAGCATTTTGCGGGCCGTGCCGAGACCGCATGCCACCATTTAATGTTGGCTGCTATAAGAAGTACTCTTGATGAAAGCAAGAATTGGCCTTGCTGGCAAAAATTTAGATGATATACACCTGTCAAACAGGTGCAAAAAAATTGGTCTTTGGGTGTCGGTGGTGCCATAACACCATAGCCCTATAAGAGATATTCATAATGAAAGCAAAAATTGGCCATGCTGTCAAAAATTGCAATGATATGCACCGGTCAAACAGGTGTATAAAAGTTGGTCTTTGGGTGTTACTTGTGCCCATTAAACCTACACCAAAAACATTCTTCCAGCAACGCAAGGCAGCCTAGAAGTCCTGCAGAGATTCCACATCCAAAAACACTTAATCAGTGACATCGGCATCAGGCGCTTCATAGCTGCTGGTAATCCACGACTGATTAATTTTGATAAGTGTCCGACGGTCCACAGAGTCTGTGGACAGACGAGTTCTATCATCAGTAACAAAGCCTCCAGCAGCACTGAATGCCCATTCAGAAAGCACGCTGGATGCATACTGGGCAAGTTCTGGCCAGTGGTCTATTCTCATGACCCAGTAAGCCAGTGGATCATCAACTGGAAAGCTCTCCATCTCTGTTTTTAAGGTGTCCTCAAGAGATTTCATCTTCTGCACTCTCTGTGGGGACAGGGTGGGTTCTGAGACTTTCCCCTTGTAACAGTGGTCAAGGAGGGTTGCCAACTAATGGTGATCCTTCTCCTTTACGCCACAAATTCTTGGGTCTTTTCGCAGGCTTTGAAGCATGAGGGAGCCCATGCACCGAAAATTTGCGGAGGCATGAGAAGCAGACTCCTCGGGGTCACTGAGGATTATAATATCTGGAACTGCCTCCTCCTAGCCACGTACTACTCTCAAGGGTTCTGAGGATGGAAAACTCTTACTGTTTGTCGTATGTCTTCCTCTGCTTTAATGCCTCCAAAACTGCCAGAATCCTCCTCCCTCTCCTCTGTGTTCTGTGGTGTAGGGACAATGGTGACTGTATAAAGTGGGTCTTAAGAGGAAAGCAAGTCCACCTCTTCCTTCCACTGCTCTTCCTCAAGTGCCCTGCCCATAATGCCACTCAGAGTCTGCTCCAGCAGGAACACAACAGGGATTGTGTCACTGATGCATGCATTGTCACGGTTCACCATCCTTGTGGCCTCTTCAAATGGTGACAGTACAGTGCATGCATCCTTTATGAGCAGTAGTGTAATATTAAACCCCGCTTTCTGTTCAAATAGTAAAAAATAATGAAAACTAATACAAAGCAGCCAGCACTACAAGGGACAACTTGTGCAAAAGAAATAGGTATAAACAGTGCAGCTCTAAACATAAATCATATAGGTATGAATAGTAATAATGAATGGTGAATCATTATGTGAGAAAGACTTAATAACACAATAGTAAGAGAACTCATAAACAATTCATATATAAAAATGTGAGTCAATAAAGTTCATGATGCCAAATAGACGGTTTGCTGGAATCTTCTCCAATAGACCTTATGATGTTAGGAAGATTTGCCAACAGCCCTTGGAGCCAATGTGATATTGTGTGTAGACATATAGGGCCTTTTAGAGTCAAAACTGGAATCGTCTCATCAGTACCCCGTTAGGACATAAATCCAAGGAGAAAGGATAGAAGACTCGACAGTGAGGTGATCGCGTCAAGCTTCGATGTGAGTGCGAGGAGAGACAACCGGAAGAGAGGACATCAAGGATGCAGGTCAAGCCTTGTATAGAAACAAAAATAAAGACCAGCCCACATAGCGTCAGAATCCGACTAACTGTAGGCTACTCAAGCCTCTACACTACCGTTCAAAAGTTTGGGGTCACCCAAACAATTTTGTGTTTTCCATGAAAAGTCACACTTATTCACCACCATACATTGTGAAATGAATAGAAAATAGAGTCAAGACATTGACAAGGTTAGAAATAATGATTTGTATTTGAAATAACATTGTTTTTACATCAAACTTTGCTTTCGTCAAAGAATCCTCCTTTTGCAGCAATTACAGCATTGCACACCTTTGGCATTCTAGCTGTTAATTTATTGAGGTAAGCTGGAGAAATTGCACCCCACGCTTCTAGAAGCAGCTCCCACAAGTTGGATTGGTTGGATGGGCACTTCTGGCGTACCATACGGTCAAGCTGCTCCCACAACAGCTCAATGGGGTTCAGATCTGGTGACTGTGCTGGCCACTCCATTTCCGATAGAATACCAGCTGCCTGCTTCTGCTGTAAATAGTTCTTGCACAATTTGGAGGTGTGTTTAGGGTCATTGTCCTGTTGTAGGATGAAATTGGCTCCAATCAAGCGCTGTCCACTGGGTATGGCATGGCGTTGCAAAATGGAGTGATAGCCTTCCTTATTCATTTATTTAATGAAGATGCCAGTTGGGGACCTGTGAGGCGTCTGTTTCTCAAACTAGAGACTCTAATGTGCTTATCTTCTTGCTTAGTTGTGCAACGCGGCCTCCCACTTCTTTTTCTACTCTGGTTAGAGCCTGTTTGTGCTGTCCTCTGAAGGGAGTAGTACACACCGTTGTAGGAAATCTTCAATTTCTTTGCAATTTCTCGCATGGAATAGCCTTCATTTCTAAGAACAAGAATAGACTGTCGAGTTTCAGATGAAAGTTCTCTTTTTCTGGCCATTTTGAGCGTTTAATTGACCCCACAAATGTGATGCTCCAGAAACTCAATCTGCTCACAGGAAGGTCAGTTTTGTAGCTTCTGGAAGTATCTAGACTGTTTTTAGATGTGTGAACATGAATGCACAAGGGTTTGCTAATCATCAATTAGCCTTCTGAGCCAATGAGCAAACACATTGTACCATTAGAACACTGGAGTGATAGTTGCTGGAAATGGGCCTCTATACACCTATGTAGATATTGCACCAAAAACTAGACATTTGCAGTTAGAATAGTCATTTACCACATTAGCAATGTATAGAGTATATTTGTTTAAAGTTAGGACTAGTTTAAAGTTAGCTTCATTGAAAAGTACAGTGCTTTTCCTTCAAAAATAAGGACATTTCAATGTGACCCCAAACTTTTGAATGGTAGTGTATGTGGAAAGACTAGACAAAGCAACAGACGACATCAAATATGCAGGTCAAGCCTCGTCTGGAAATCAAGGTGAAAACTAGCCAAAATGTCGCCACTGCTGCAAGTCAAGCCTCGCCACACAATCAGTCATAACACAGCATGTATAAACAAATAAATTGGTAATAAATCTAAAATTGAAGAACAACAATAATACAGGTATATTATTATAAAAAAGAAAAAGTATATAAAAATATATAAAATCAATCAAAAAAAAACCCTGAACCATGTATCTGCTATTCTTAAAAAATCATAATAAAAGTGTTAATATCCCACTTCATGTTCATCCCAAACAGGGATTAGGAATGTAATTGGTAAATCCAGAATGTTTTAAGTCATGAAACACCTCTAATAAGTGCCCCTCCACACCAAGTTGGTAGGTAGTGATCAATGATCAAAAACTGGGTACCACTGGGATCCCGGTTATGGTATTTCCGATAATGTTTAGGAACACTATGATTACTTACTCCCTTTTTAATTTTGGATATATGTTCATTAACTCGTACAGAGAACAAGCGGATAGTTCTGCCAACATATTGTTTGCCATATGGGCAGGTGAATAAATATACGACATGTTTAGTAGCACAGATAAAAAACTGCTTCATAACGTAAACCAGATTAGTGGTTGTAGATTTAAATTGTTTTGTTTTCACTTTACCACATGTGTTATGTGTAGGCAATGTGTAGGCAAACATTTGTTATGTGTAGGCAAATGTTGCATTTTTTGCAAGGGTAATACCCCACCAGTTTGTGAAAAAATGAGGGATTACCTGGAGGGTTGATAATATTAGGGGCATTTTTACTTTGTAGAGATGGAGCACCACTAGATATAATCTTGGCCCAAAAGAGGACCCAAGATTCGATCATTCTTGATAACATCTCAGTGTTTACCTAAAACCAGTTTGATCTGTCTATATTGAGTAGGAAATGTAATAAACATGGACCATTTAAAGGTATCATCCTTATTTTGGTGAGGTTTGACCTCCAAAAGTGAGCTTCTATCTACAGTACAAATTCTGTGTAATTGTGATTCTATATCTGCCTAGATGTAGCCCTTATCAAGAAATCTCTGTCTAAGTACAGAGGCTTGTTGGATGAAGTCCTTTGTATCGGTACAATTCTGACTCAAACGTAGAGATTGACTACGAGGTATGGATTGTAGCCACAATTTATGATGGCAACTGTCCACAGATATAAAGCCATTGAGATCTGCTGGCTTGAAATAAGTTTTGAATTTAAATTCTAAATTGATCAAACCAATATCTAGATCCAAGAAGTGTATTCGTTCCCTGCTGAACTCATGTGTCAGTACAATGCCTCTATCATTTCTGTTCAATGACTTAAAGAACTGGTCTAAGGAGCGAGAAATGCCATCCCATAGGAGGAGGATGTTGTCTATATATCTGGCCCAAAGAACCAAATTGGAACTATTTGACGTATAGATGACATCCTCCTCCCACTTGATCATAAAAAGGTTGGCCAAGCTGGGGGCAAATTTAGCCCCCATAGCCACAACTTTCCATTGCAAATAATATTTGCCATTGAACCAAAAATAATTGTGTTTGATGGCAAAGTTCAGAAGTTCTATAATGTATTTATGTTGGCGTTGAGATAGTGAATCATCCTTAGCCAAAAACTACTTCACAGCCTTAATACCTAAATGGTGGAGTATACAGGTATAGAGGGAGGCCACATCAGCTGTAGCCATTATGTAATCTCCTTGAATATTAACATTCTCTAGTATTCAGATAGTGTTCTTGGTGTCTTTAAGGTAAGGTGTTTTTTTTAACAAGCTGTTGTAGATAAAAATCTATATAACGCCCTATACGTGAGATAATGGAATCAAGGGGGCGTGGCCAAGATGGCAACCAGCTAGGACGTGTTTGCAGAGAGCTCCGCACCTGGCAGGCTATGTATCCGGCATTTAGGGACATATATCTATCCTCGTGGGCCGGTGAAGTGGTGGTGAGGCTCGGGGATGCGCAGGGGTAGCTCCGGTTCCCATAGGAAGAAGCACACAGCACCGGGAACCCCGCCGGGAACCCCGCTACAGACCCGCGCGGCACGCGGGCAGGCCTACACCAACATGGCGTCTCAAACGGACCACGCTGACACGCCACCGCTGGGTGCTGATCAGTTCCAAGCTCTTATGCAAGCGATCACAGGCTTCCAGACTACCCTAACCACAAAGATAGAGCAGATACAGCTCAACATGGGGCTTATCCGGCGTGATATGGATAAACACCGGGAGCGGCTTACCGAGGCGGAGCGGAGGGTTGGAGACGTGGAAGATGTTACCCGCGACCATGATGCCTCCCTCCGTACCCTGCAGGTGGGGGTGAAGGCGCTGGAATCCAAGGCTGAGGACCACGAGAACAGGAATAGGAGGAACAACCTGAGGTTGGTGGGCCTGCCGGAGGGGTCGGAGGGCCGTGACACCGAAGCCTTTCCCGAACGTTTGCTACGTACACTTCTCCCGCTCGCTGAGTTCTCTCCTCACTTTGTCGTGGAACGAGCGCATAGAATGCCGTCGGTTCGTGGCCCGCCGGGAGCCCCGCCGCGCACGTTTATTTTCCGTCTTTTGAACTTTAGAGACAGAGACCTGGTTCTTCGGGAGGCGAGGAAGGTGGGGGACCTGCGCTTTGAAAATGCTAAATTAATGCTCTTTCCTGATTATTCTGTGGAGACGCAGAGGCAACGCAGGACATTCGACCAAGTCAAGGCCCAGCTGCGCACCAAAGGTCTCAAGTACAACATGATGTTCCCCGCGAAACTCAGAGTGATTGACGGAGAATCCGTTCGTTTCTTTATCTCCCCGAGTAAGGCCTCCAGATGGATCGATTCCCTTCCCCGGCAGGGATAATTTTTGATGGGGATTACCTGACTGGGGTCCACAAGCATCACAAGTTTCGCCCAGTGGTACGCGGATCGGTTTCCCCCCCCCCCCAGCTCTGTCCCTCCATCTCTGAACTTGGAGCTCCGGTTGGAGTGCCCCCCTCCTTTCCATTAGTGGTTTTGGGCAGGGGGGCGAGGAGCCGACCTGATATTCTGATGCTCCTTGGGGGGGGTCGATGGGTTCATGTTTCCATATTACTGCCTTACGGGCCTTAGGGCCTTACCCCCCCCCTAGCTTATGCCCGGGGGGGTTTGCATGATTACTTCTGGACGTGGACACACTGTACCAAGGATGCTGGACCCCGTTACTCCGAAGTGGTCGTCCAAACTTTTGGGGTTTTGGGGTTTGCATGATTACTTCTGGACGTGGACACACTGTACCGAGGATGCTGGACCCCGTTACTCCGAAGTGGTCGTCCAAACTTTTTTTTCTTTTTCTTTTTTGGTTTTTGTCTCCTTTTTGTTGGACGAGTTGTAACTAAGAATGGGCCCTTGGAACATTCCAAGAGAATCTTGCACTTCAATCTGAGGCATCACTTATATTATTGTTTGTTCCCCTTTACCTTGTTTTTTTTTTGCCTCCAGGAAGCGGCTGCGCTGGAGTCTGTCTACTCTGCGCAGGAGACTCTGTCCTAGGTGTGCTGGTTGATACGCACCACGGGAGATTTCTCCTTTAAATGGGTTTAACTACGTTTGGTTTGGGTTCTCAAACACCCTGGGGCTGTTTTTCTGGGGTGTGGGGTGGGAAGGGAGGGGAGTTCTGTTTTTTGTTCTGTTTTTTTTGTTGTTTTTTTGTTACATGCTTCTATGTTTTCTGCTATGGACAGCGCTACTATAACGAATGTACAGGGTATATCATTGCATTGCTTAAGATGAGATATTTGTGCCTTGGCCCCGGTCGGGCGGTCATATCCGTTGGTCCCCCCTGTCCTTCCAGGTTATGGCTCCGTTGAAGATCTTCTCCTGGAACGTTAGGGGGCTTAACCAGAAGATTAAACGCTCTCTTGTTTTTGACTACATGAAAAAATATGCTCCGCATATCTGTATTCTTCAGGAGACGCACCTAGTGGGGGGAAGGATTATGGGTTTGAAGAGGCCCTGGGTGGGATACCACTATCATGCCACATATTCCGGCTATGCCCGGGGGGTTAGCGTCCTGATCCATAAGTCCCTTAATTTTGAGCCTCTTGATATTGTTACAGATAAGGACGGGAGATACGTGCTGGTGCACGCCACAATAGACATGATAGAGATGGTGCTGGTGGGTCTTTATATGCCTCCTCCTGCGGATCTGTCTTTACTACATAAATTGACTGCCCTGATAGCCCAATTTCATACTGACAATATGGTTATAGCAGGGGACTTTAATATTCCTCCTAATCCTTCCCTGGATAGGTTGACGCCCGACCGGGCCACAGACTCTCCAGTTTCTCGCTGGGCACAGGTGTTTGGGCTGGAGGATGTCTGGAGGTGGAAACACCCATCAGATTGCCGGTTTACGTGCCACTCCTCCTCCCACAACACACTCTCCCGTATTGACCTTGTTTACGCTGGTGCCCCCATGCTTCCCAGGGTCCTTGGAATAGAGTTACTTCCTCGGGGCATCTCTGACCACTCCCCACTGTTGTGTACATTGCAGACCTCTACCCCTCAGAGGGATAGACTATGGCGATTGTCTAGGTACTGGATTGAACACCCCACTATTGCCTTTGAGATGGGCGGTGAAATCCGGGGATTTTGGGCCTCAAACGTTGGCACGGCTTCTGGGGGGATGGTCTGGGATGCCTTCAAGGCCTATATGAGGGGGTGTTACCTCTCTTCCATTGGTCGGGAGCGTAGGAATGATAGGATCACGGTGGAGGAGGCAGAAGCCAGGGCCCAAGAACTGGAGACCCGATTCACCCTCACGGGTAACCCGCTCACGGCTCAGGATATGAAAGTAGCGTACCGAGAGGTGGTGCTGCTTAGGGTGGCTAAGACCAGCAAACGTCAACTGGCTCAGACGCAGAGGATTTTTGAACAGGGCGAAAAGACGGGGAGGTTGTTGGCCTGGATCTCTAGGGAGCAGGCCCCAATCTCCACTATCCCTCGAATACAGAATAGTGCTGGGACACTGGTGATGGATCTCCTTGCCATTAACGCTTGCTTTGCAGAGTTTTACTCCACCCTTTACTCATCTAGGGTGCAGTACTCAGCGCAGGAGTTAAGTGCTTTTTTAGAGGGGGGTGACACTCCCTGCCCTTACTTCTGAGGCCAGGGATGGCCTGGACTCCCCGATCACTCTGGCGGAGGTCCGACTTGCACTGGGGTCCATGCAGCCGGGGAAGACCCCTGGGGAGGATGGGATACCCCCGGAATTTTATAAGCACTACCTGGAGGAGGTTTCAGTTAGAATGCATGATATGCTTACCGCGTCCCTCCGGGAGGGAGATCTTCCTCCATCTATGGCACAAGCCATCATAGTGGTGATCCCTAAACCTGGGAAAGACCCCCAGCTGTGCTTGTCATACCGACCCATCTCCCTGCTCAACTCGGACGCGAAAGTGCTGACCAAAATCCTTGCCAGGCGACTGAATGAGGTTATACTTACTTTGATCCATGAGGATCAGTCTGGCTTTATGCCAGAGAAGGGGACAGATATCAATATTCGCAGGCTTTTTACTGTCTTGGCCTCGGGGGATGCAGAAGGCGGGGAGGAGGTTGTGGCCTCCCTGGACGCGGAGAAGGCCTTTGACTCCGTGGAGTGGGACTATTTGTGGGCAGTCCTCCGTAGATTTGGATTCGGTCCAGCCTTTATCTTGTGGGTCAGGGCGGTGTACAGAGCTCCCACGGCCAGAGTGCGTACGGGTGCAGTCCTCTCCCCGCTCTTTCCCCTCCACAGGGGAACCAGGCAGGGGCGCCCCCTGTCCCCGGGGCTTTTTGCACTGGCAATTGAACCTATGGCGGCTCTCCTCCGCTCCTCTCCTGAGGTTCGGGGTATTGTCCGGGGTCCTTTGCAGGAAAAAGTTTCGTTATACGCTGATGATACCTTGTTGTATCTCAAGGACGACGGAGCCTCCCTACAGGCGGCATTGTCGCATATCGACCGGTTTGGACAGTTCTCGGGTATACGCATAAACTGGGCGAAATCAATTTTATTCCCACTACATAATGGTGCGGGTGGTTCCCGGGTGGATGGGCAACTGCAGAGGGTTTCTCAATTTAAATATCTGGGAGTGGAAATACACAGAGACTTGAAACAATTTATTACCCTTAACCTGAGTCCGGTGGTCACCCAGTTGACCCAGAGGTGTATTGGGTGGAGGTCCTTGCCGCTTTCGCCAGTGGGACGGGTCAATTTAATTAAAATGTCGGTTCTTCCTCGGTTTACCTATCTCTTCCGTCAGACCCCAGTCCACATCCCGCTTAGATTCTTTAAGAAACTAGATGGCATTGTCTCGTCCTTCGTTTGGAATGGTAGGCCCCCTAGAATAGCTAAAACAACCCTCCAACGGCCCCTTGTGCGTGGCGGTCTGGCACTGCCCTGTTTTCTGAAATATTACTGGGCGGCAGTCCTAGTGACTGTCAGGTGGTGGCTCTCCGAGGGCCCAGTCAACCCCGCATCCTCGTTGGAGGCGGCGTTGTTGGGCTCTTATGCGGAACTCAGGAACCTGATCTATAGGGGACCCCGATCTAACCCTGGGATAACTCTTCCGATGCGCACGACTCTTAAAATATGGGAACTGGTGAACAAAAGGTTGGTGGGCGCAGGGGTGTGGGCCCCGGGGACTCCCCTCTGGGGGAACCCCCGCTTGCCCCATTTTCAATCCATCCCTGATCCGATTGTTTGGGCCAGGCATGGAGTTACAACACTAGGGGACATAGTGTCTCAGGGGCAGCTACTCTCCTTCGATGCTATTAAACAGGCCAGGGACCTCCCGAACCATATTTTTTTCAGATTTCTGCAGTTGCGACACGCCTTCCGATCTCAATTCCCATCTAGAGTGACTCTGGGGGTGTCGGCGGTGGAGGAGGCGCTTGGTCCTGCGGGGGGAGGGACGCGCACACTGTCCACGATGTATGCCGCGCTGACCGTATTGGACGAGACTAGGATCTCCCATTTGTTTGAGCTCTGGCACGGTGACATTCCGGAGCTTACTGAGGAGGACTGGGAGGAGGGTTTACAGCAATACCTGACCCTGGCGATTTCTGCAAGGGATAGGTTTATACAATTGAAGTTCCTCCACCGGGTATATTTTTCACCGGCACGCCTGGCAAGGATTTACCCTGACCGATTGACTACCTGCCCTAGATGCAATGAAGATGATGCTGACTTTTTTCACATGGTGTGGTCCTGCCCTGGGGTAGTGGGATTTTGGAGGGGGGTCCTGGCCGACATTAATGCTGTGGGGGAGCTTACGATTCCACTTAGCCCGCTACCTCTCCTGCTGGGTATCTGTGATTTTTTGGATATCTCCTGGGGGAAGAAACTGTTTATTTTTTACACTACACTCTATGCGAGGAAAGCAATATTACTGCAATGGAATCAACCTCTCCCTCCTACTAAACAACTGTGGCAGTCCCTGGTGAACGCGGCTTTGCCGCTCTACAAACTCACATATCTGGGCAGGAACTGCCCTGGGAAATTTGGAAAGATTTGGGCGGCATGGGTTGAGGCGAAGCATCTGACCATTGCTTAGGCTAGGGGGAGTGGGGGGTGGGGGGGGGTTTCCCCTTTTTTGTAATTTCTGTGGTTTTTTGTGTAGTGGGGGGAGGTCTCGGGGAGGTTTTGCATTCTATGCTGCAATGATTAGTGACTCTACACACTGTTAAGAACTGTCTGTGCTTTCTATGTGATACAATTTGATTATCTGTCTACTCAAAATATGTATGTACCCTGCTGATGCATGTCTGTTTTCTGTTTTTCTTTTGTTTGAAACATAAATAAAAAATCTTTGTTAAAAAAAAAAGATAATGGAATCAAATCCACTTACTATAGGGCTGCCTGGAGGATGTATGGGGTCTTTAGGTATTGAGGCTATGAAGTATTTTCTGGCTAAGAATGATTCATTATCGATGTCAACATAAATACATTATAGAACTTCCGAACTTTTCACCAAACACAATTATTTCGGGTTTGATGGCAAATATTATTTAAAACAGAAAGGTGTGGCTATGGGGCTAAATTTGACACATGAGTTCAGCAGGGAGCAAATACACTTCTTGGATCTAGATATTGGTTTGATCAATCGAGAATTTAAATTCAAAACTTATTTCAAGCCGACAGATCGCAATGGCTTTATACCTGTGGACATACTGTTACTGTTGCCATAATAAATGGTGGCTATAATCCATACCTCGTAGTCAATCTCTACATTTGCATGGGAATTGTACTGATACACAGAACTTCATCCAACAAGCCTCTGTACTTAGAGATTTCTTGATAAAGCTACATCCAGGCAGATATAGACTCAGAATTACACAGAATTTGTACTGTAGATAGAAGCGCACTTTTGGAGGTAAAACCTCACCAAAATAAGGATTATACCTTTAAATAGTCCATGTTTACTACATTTTCTACTCAATGTAGACAGATCAAACAGATTTTAGATAAACACTGGAATGTTATCAAGAATGATCAAATCTTGGGTCCCCTTTTGCCAGCTGGGGCCAAGATTATATATAGAGGTGTTCCATCTCTACAAAGTAAAATTGCCTCTAATATTATCAAGTCTCCAGGTAAGCCCTCATTTTTTCACAAACTGGTGGGATATTAACCTTGTAAAAAAATGCAACATTTCCCTACATAACACATGAGGTAAAGTGAAAACAAAACAATTTAAATCTACAACCACTAATCGGGTTTATGATATGAAGCGGTTTTTCACCTGTGCTATTAAACATATTGTATATTTAATCACCTGCCCATGCTGCAAACAATATGTTGGCAGAACTATCCGTTCGTTCTCTGTACGAGGTAATGAAGATATAGCCAATATTAAAAAGGGAGTAACTAATCATAGTGTTCCTAAACATTATCGCAAATACCATAACCGGGATCCCAGTGGTACCCAATTTTTGATCACTGATCACTACCTACCACCTTGGCATGGAGGGGCAATTACTAGAGATGTTTCACAACTTAAAACATTCTGGATTTACCAATTGCGTTCTTACTCCCAGTTTGGGATGAGTGGAGTGGGATATTAACGCTTTTATTAATCAAGCATGATTTTTTAAGATTTTCTAAGAATATCAGATACATGGTTCAGGGTTTTTTTTTAATCGTTTTATATATATTTATATATTTTTTCTTTTTATAATAATATACCTGTATTATTGTTGTTCTTCAATTTTAGATTTATTACCAATTAGCCAGTTTCTGATGCTATGTGGGCTGGTCTTCTCCCTTGTTTCTATACAAGGCTTGACTGGCATCCTTGATGTCATCATTTGTGGTTGTCTCTCCCGCTGTCACATCGAGGCTTGACGCGCTCACCTCCCTTTCAGATCGGGGCTTGACACGTACGCTCTTGCCCCATTTCCGGTGGTCTCTCCTCTCTCTCACATTGAGGCTTGAAACACTCGCCTCGCTTTCAGATTGAGGCTTGACACGCACGCTCTTGCGCCATTTTGTTGGTGATCCCGGAAGTGCTTGGCCAATTAGATGCTGCATTAGGCAGCGTGGCTATCCATTTGAAAAGGCACATTGTCTATAAAATTAGGGTGGCAGAGACATCGGGACACCCCAGATGATGTCTGATTGAGAGGAAACGCATTGGGTCTACTGTCCTGTCAATGCCACTACAACTTGATATTTCCATGCATCATTCAATCCATGCTTGTTGAAATTTACTGAAATGTGAGTGTTCTACTTTTTTTTATTATTATTATCAATGGTTTTACACTATGTCGAGTCTTCTATCCTTTCTCCTTGGATTTATGTCCTAATGGAGTACTGATGAGAAGATTCCAGTTTTGACTCTGAAAGGCCCTATATGTCTACACACAATATCATATTGGCTCTGTTGGCTGTTGGCAAATCTTCATCATAAGGTCTATTAGAGAAGATTCCAGCAAACCGTCTATATCTAGGTGTGGAGACACCACTGCCTGTTTGACCTATTTGGTATAAGCTGAATAGGGTCTGTATGTTCCGGTAAGCCTCCTTCTATCATATTTGGTGGCAGAAGTTTTTCACAGCAGTGATTCCTTTTTATTCTTGGGTGAATGATCTTCACTATTTGGCATCACGAACTTTATGGACTCACATTTTTATATGAATTGTTTATGAGTTCTCTTTTTATTGTATCATTCAGTCTTTCTCACATGATTCACCATTCATTATTACTATTTATACCTATATGAGTTATGTTTAGCGCTGCACTGTTTATACCTAATCCTTTATGAGCAGTCATTGGCGTAGGGTAAAAATGCCCGGCCAGCCTGAGCCTGTCGTTGTGCCATACTCACACAAGTACTCGTTGATGGCCCTATGCTACATGTGCAGCCGCTGCAGCATTGCCAAAGTTTCACCTGGTGGGCATGTCACTAATTAGAGCACTGGCTGTGATTAAGCATCAGTTTTAGGTGTGAAACACGTCAGTTGATCTTTGTAGTTCCCCGCCATTGCTCTCTGTTTTTATCTACCAATAAAAGAGATTGCATTGGAGTGTTACAATCTAGCCTTTTTTCTTCCTGAGCACTGGCTGAGTATGACGGACTGAAATGACTACAGACTCTTCTGGCCTGCTTTAGCAGATCTTCCTATTTAGGAAATGCTGCACCACCAAATTGGGCAAAACTTTCATTGCTTCAGCCAATCAGGGCTTTCAATGCACTGTGAGGTGGCGCAGTGCATTGTGGTCGTTCGTCAACAAACGGGTGAACACCCTGTTAATTTCCCAATGTTCAGATCAAACTCATGCTCAGGCTGAACCGTTCGCCTATCCCTAATCATAAACATCAAATAAATCATGAGCAAACTTAAAGTGGTGTTCCACACAAAAATAAAAAATTATTAAAATTCCTAAAAAAAAAAAAAAATTTTGGGGGATTTTTTTTTTTAACTCACCTCTAAATGCCTGTTGCTAGGGGTCCCTCGTAGTCTGCCTCCTTCAGTGCCTGGGCTCCTGATGTCGCTTCCCCTTGGCGCAGGAAGGGCTCAGCTCCACCCCCTCCCTCCTGTCAGTCATCTGGGACACGTGACAGGTCCCAGATGACTGTGCGGCCAATCACGGCGTGCGGCGCCGCTCGCGCATGTGCAGTGGGTACCCGGCTGTGGGTACAGCCGGGTGCCCACAGTTAGAATGCTGGCGCCACCAAGAGGAGGGGGGAATGAGCGGGGCTTCGTTCCCCCACATCGCTGGATCCTGGGACAGGTAAGTGTCTGATTATTAAAAATCAGTAGCTGCAGTATTTGTAGCTGCTGACTTTTAATTTTTTCAGGGGAAACTCCTCTTTAACCCTAATAATGCTGATGCTGATGGCCAGGTGGGATTGTGAACACTTGGGTAAGCGGATGATGGTCTTGACAGGATGAATGTTACTGTATTGAAAATCTGTTGAATTTTTATAATAAAGTATATGATGTTAATTCCTAATGACTATTATGTATTTTGTCTCTTTATAGTTCTTTAACTACTAGTGTCCTACAAAGTCCCCTGATGAAGCCATCACTGGTGAAACATGTCGGTAACAGACACTATAGTACAAATGTTCGCATAACATATATAAGGTGACCATAGCATGATTATGTGCACTTTATTTACTATCATGTTTTTATCTTGAATTAATAAAAATTTGTAAATTTTACTATCTTTGTCAATCTTGGTTTTTTTCACCACTATAATCCCATTATCTTCCCATTCTTGTTAACCCTAATAATGTTTTCTCTGTTTTTCTGGGGGTTAGGTGTGTACGGCTTTCACATCATCAGTAGAGTTTTGAGTGGCCAGCATTGCTTCACATAAAAGTGCTACACTAAACGTATTCAGTTTAAGATACTGCCTACAGGATGTTACAGTAATACAAAATGACCCTTTTTAACTAAACAGATTACCTGGAAATAGTATAACAGTTCATTTTACATACTACATACTTCACCTTTCCTTTCAAACCTGTGGCTGTCAGCTTTAAATATTATCTTATTGCATGGATTGTTTTTAAAATGTGAATTAATCTTTAGCTGAATCAATGGAAAATATTAGAAATAGTGAAGCCCCTTTTTTTGGTCACTGACCTCAACAAAATGCTTTCTGTATGCTTTCTGTAGCCAGTAATTATATCTGTGCAACATATAGGGGAGTCAGTTTTTTTTTTTTGCTTTTTTTGGCATGCATTCTTTTACCTAGCGATAACCCCCAAAGTACAGTAATTTTCTTATGGTGGGCCTATGATCACAGACATTATGAAGAAGATGATGGAGACTCAAAACTTCAGAATGTCTGTTATTTTTTCGGACTTTCCAGTCTTATGAGCGTCACAACTATTCTTCCAAGGTCCTTTGAAATCTCTTCTGATTGTCATATATTTTACTTGGAAGAGAATTTTGCTGTGAAGAACATAATTGCACAGTTTTTTTTATATGCCAGGTCTGGTTAAACCAAAACCTGAATTGGAATGCCTAGAAAATCAGGCTCATTGGTATTATTTGCACAGACTATTGCTTTCATTTTATTGGTATGTGATGTACAGGATGTATGTATATTCGTGAATTTTATGTATGTGTGGATAAGAAGTTACATGTATTTATTGTTGTTGTCAGAGTGCTGCCATGCAAAATTTTGTTGTATTGAATAGAGTATATTTAAAAAATCTACTCTAACTACCCCTTCTAAAAATGTTATAATCACCCTATCTGGCATGTAGATGTGAAGAGAATAGAAACAAAGGTGTATGAAATAAAAATGTGTTTAACCTGCGCATTTAAATTTTGTATTTAGCTGTTTGTCTGAAGTTCCACCCTAATATGGACATGGAGAAAATACGAGGCTCTGTCTAAAGCCTCACGGAGTTTAGGTTCCAAGGGGCCCCACAGGGACAGTGATCAATTTGATAAATTAATACAGATACCACAAGATGTTTGCACTTTTTTGCACGTTAGTTTAAAAAAAAAAATGGACATGGATATGTTTTATCCAAGGTTTTAGAAAAAGTGTAAACTATTATGTAGCCAGGTGCCAACTATGTTATAATGTAAACCAAGGGACACTGATAAGTGGGACTATGGATTAAGCCTGTTCCACTAATGCCCAATATACATATAATTAGATCACTTCCTGTCAGCAGAGTGAGAGCTAATCAGCAGAGGATCTTGGGACCTATAGTCTCACTGCCACTACATTCTGTGTTCCTGGGTGCTGAATAAACTTCACATACCAGAGAGATGGTGGAGCAAAAAGGATTTTGGGAGAGCCTATATATTTAATTGTGATTTGGGGGATCGCTCTCTGGGAGTGGGACTTCTGATAGGATGGTTGGAAACTGCCTTCATTACACAGCCACTGCGAAGCTTTGCGGCTGTGACAGTTGAGCCAGCAGATCTGCATCACGGTGATGCAGATCACTAAATTGGGACTGCATCTGTCCATCTTAGCTCTAGAATTTTCAGAATCCACCTCCACACTTCTGTTGCCATTTCACCATGCCAGCAGCCTGCTGAGTGACCATTCTTTACCTCCCAACTGAGACACAAGAGCCTGCACAGTATACTCTGTTTCCGCAGAGGCTGCAATACTATTAGGATTGGTGAGCAGGCAGCACAAACTCTTTCTGCCATTCAAATGTTCAGAGACACTGCATGCAGACATCTTTACACCTCAGTCATAGAGAAACCTTTGCTGTATGCTCTCCAGTCTATTTAACCTCACTGGCCTATAAGCGTCCAACATCATCTTCGGGCCCCAACATTGCTAGCAGAAGACAACTTCTACCCTTGAACTGCAATAATGTCTTGAAAATCTACATTACTTTCGTGCGTCATTATTAGATCAGTAAGGGTATTTCAGTTGTATATATATTTATGGTCGGAGCCCTCCGCTGTAAGAGATATGAAAGAACACATAAACACGTCACAAGACTAACAACATAAAATAGACCTGAGTTGTGCCCTTGGTCTGCTGTAAGGTAAGCCCTGGTGAGCTGGGCGGTGAGCCCTGCTCTACTGGGCGATATGCCAAGAGAAGGCCGCATACCTTAAGAAAGTAAATGGATGTTTCTGTAGAGAAACGTGTTTTAAGTGAAGTACTCTGAGAAGGGAAATGGGTGGGTGGGTACCTTGCACTGGAACCGACACAGACCGTTGTGGGTGGTCTGATTATATACCCTCCGGGCTCCTCCCATAATTACGGGCCACCATACTGGCCCTCTTATTTATGGTCGGAGCCCTCCGCTGTAAGAGATATGAAAGAACACATAAACACGTCACAAGACTAACAACATAAAATAGACCTGAGTTGTGCCCTTGGTCTGCTGTAAGGTAAGCCCTGGTGAGCTGGGCGGTGAGCCCTGCTCTACTGGGCGATATGCCAAGAGAAGGCCGCAAAAGATTTGGTGTAGGGAGGTAATTATTAATTTATGTACAACAAGACACTACGGGGCAAAGTTTCTGAAGGCTCAGGACATTTCCACTTGTGGATTGGAGATGTATCGAGTAAAGCAGGTGGATTCCCGCCTGCCCATCTTTGATCGCGTGGACTGGGACCCCGTTTCGTGAGGCTGCTGATACTGCTCCAATGCGAAAGAATGTCCAAGAAAATGACCAAGGTCCTGGCCTAATTTGCTCAAAAGGAACCTGACGTGACTAATGAACTGGTTGCTGCCTGGGGTACTAATCGAGAACGGTAGTAATGGGCTGTCCTGCGAGGGATCAAACATATGGGCCAAAAATTGATCTAGGATGGACACGGGGCACCAGGCTTTGAGAGTTTGGAAAGGTTTTATGTCAACCCCTGGACCGGACTATTGTGTTTTGGACACGCTGAGGAGCAAGATGAAGTCTGATGGCGTGTGAGGTGGTGTCTACGTAACACTTTACAACTGGGATGGTGACAGTATTCACTGGGGCGTAAGAAGCTGTAGAAAGCCAGGTAGATGGCTGCTTGAAGGACCAGGCTGAATTTAGCCAAAAGGGGAATGTGACAGGATGAAAGACATGTCTCGGAATATGGCGCTGGTGACGGGTAGCCGTTTGATACTGATTTGGGGTCATTGCCTGTGAATACCACACAACATGGTCTTGACCGTATGGGCGGCGAACAAGACGGTTTGTTAGGATCTCATAAGGGGATGAAATACTGGATGTCAGCTGAGTGGGGTCTTAGGTATTGTGTGACAATGCCAACTGTGTGCGGTGGCATAATATGAAGACCAGGATGTGATGGAGAACTCTTGGTATTGCTCTGGGGTTTGAGGCTAGTAACCTGACATAGAACCTCTAGGCTGCCCGGTAGGCCTTCAGGGTGTTGTGAGATAATGAAAGATTAATAAGGCAGGTAGCATCGTGAAAGTGTTGTTTGAATCCGAGGTTAGCTACGACCAGTGTGGGATAAGAGACATGGTCGGGTCGGTTCCAGGTTCCTGCAAAAAACAACGAAGCAAAGTTAACGGGTAGTGCGTCGGCCAGATTATTGCGTTTGTCTGGGATGTGGACGCATAGGACGTTAGATTGGTGCTGTGGGGATAGTGGCACCAGCCTGCACAGGAAGGCCACAATGGCCAGCTACTAGGACCTCCTTTATTTATAATACTGGCTGTAGCTTGGTTGTCTGTGGCGAACATCACTGTTTGTCCTGCCCAGTTGTTGCACCAGACTTGAGCTGCTGCGACAATGGGGTAGAGGTCGAACAAAGAGGAGGACTAACTTAACCCAGGAATCAAGAGGATTTCTGACGGCTATGGCCCTATAAACCCAATTTGGCCAAAATTGAGGTGAGGACCTGTGGAGGCTGCGGTGACCATGACTACCTGAGATGAAGAGAGATGCTGAGGGAATACACATTGGCATGCCATTCCAATTTGTGAGAAAATCGACTCTCATGGGCAGATCTGCTATAGCTGGCACATCTTAATTTAAGGATTTAGTCAGGGTCTTTGCCTGGAAGAGAAACACTAAAAGATGGGAGGTAAAAGATCCCCTTGAGTCTGGCTGCTGCCTTGGCTGAAAATGAGCAGTGATAGTCAAAGGATGGGCACCCTGCATACTTGTGACCTGCTGCATGCAGATACGGGTCCAATTCTACCCTCCTGTTGGGGTTGCTCTGCCTAGCATGTCTCTGACTGTCCCCAAGGCCCGCACAAACTCTGTGACAGTGAGCTTGCGATTAAGTAAAGGGTCTCTGGCCTTCAGGATGACAGAGACATCTCCCCGCGAATATGATTTGTTCTAGGCCAAGTTGTGTACTGCTATGAGGAGGGATGCTAAGTTAACATCGTTGTCATCCAAGATGTCCTCCTAGATGCCCTGCTAGGACAAGGTGTGCAGGGAAGACGATGGTGCAGAAGTTGGGTGTATCTGTAAGTGAAGGTACGGGAATGACGGGGGTGACTGGAGCTGGTAGGGGCACGGCTGGGCGTACCTCCAGGGCTGTCACTCTGCTTGGACTTCGGCGACTGCTGCTGACAGTGTGGTTACCCAGGAGTGCAGCTGAGTAGTCGCAAAGAAGATAGACTGAAGTGGTGCCTGGAAGGGCTGCCACTGGCGGTGGAAACAGTAGCCTAAAGGCTTGGTTTCCTGGCTGCAGCAGGGTAGGATTTACTCCTGCGACACCGTTCTGCTATGAGCTTATGTTATTTTTATTTTTTTTAATTGGTCCAAGCTCTTGTGAGACTGTAAACCGCCGCTTGCTGAGCCCGTAAAGGGTGATGGCAGGGCTGAGGCAAAGTCCTCACTGTCTGCCTGCGACATGGCATCAACTAAAAGCAAGGGGGGGGTGCGTATGTTTGAGGTAAGTTGCAAAGGTAGGAGGGGATAGTTGCGTTGGGTAGATAAGATGAAAGGCGGAAGGAAACAAGAAGAATAGGACAAGGAACGACAGACATAGTGACAGTTGGTTTGCGCTTGAGCGCTGTTGAGTGTGACTTTAGAAAACTCAAAAGAATGCGTAACAACCGAGGTGAGCCAGGAGGTGACTGGCTAGGTAACCGATAGCTCGGGTGTCAGTCTGTGCTCGGCACAGACTAATGAACCAGAGCGCCCCAGGGCGGACTGGGGTGGGTAGCTGAAGTCTGGTATACTAAGTAGGAATGTTGCGATCTGTAGTTAATTGACGTGGGTTCGGTCTACTAATGCTTGCACTGCCAGCAAGTATGGAGATTAGGCGACCTTGTCGGCGTATTGAAGGCTTGTGCTTCGAAAACAGAGTGAAGTGCACAGAAGTATGTGACAGTTGCTAACGCCTCAGGAGCAGGTCAAATTCTGTATGTGAAGTAAAAATATGTAGTGAAAGAGTGTTTAAGAGAAAGGGGGAATCCCATTGAACTACACACCTAACTTTATGCACTAGTTGTGAAGTTGGCTGGTTGGAGGCGAGAACTGAGTTGACCGGGAGCCTGTAGTAAGGTGACATGAGAATTTCGTTTTGACAATGGGGAATGCAAAGAGCTGTTTGGGGCAAAGCTGGCCCCCTGGTGAAGATGCAAGCCCTCGACAATGGGTTTTTTTTTTTTTTTTTTTTTTGGAAGATACTGTCCAAACCTGGTGCAGGGTGGACTAACTGGTGTACTAACTGCCCTAAAAGGGGAAAGCGACAGAGAAAACGATGAGCAGCCGTGTTGCTACTGGAGACGATGAGTGGCAGTTTGAGCCATTTGCTGAAATGCTTGCAGCGATTGCAAGGAAGCGGCCTTATTTGAATTATAAATTGAATTATGAGGTGAGAATGAATGAATGAATGAGGTGAACAGCTGTGTTGCTACTGGAGACGATGAGTGGCCGTATTAAGCCATTGCAAGAAAGCAGCTTTATTTGAATCTATAAATTTAATTATAAGTGTGTAGGAATGAGGAGAGCAGCCGTTTTGCTACTAGAGATGAGTGGCCGTATTGAGCCATTGCATCGATGCTCGCAGCGATTGCAAGGAAGCAGCTTTATTTGAAAGGTGAAAGCAATGTTTGTGGATTTATAAGTGTGTAGGTATGAGGTGAACAGCAGTGTTGCTACTGGAGACGATTGGCAGTTTTGAGCCAAATGCAGAAAGACTTGCAGCGATTGCAAGAACGCAGCTTTGTTGAAAGGCGAAAGAAAGGTTATAGAGGAAATGTGATTATGTAGGAATGACCGTGCGCAATACTGAGCAAATTGGTGGAGAGAATTGTGTACGATAATGTATGGATAGACTGAGAAGGTCAAATGTAAGTACTGCTGAATTCGTACAGTCGATGTGACTAGTTTGAACTGGGCTATAGCTATGGAATAGTCTGCAAAAGATTTGACTCATTTGAGTCAGTGATGCAACAGGATTCGGCTTGGTTGCGTTTGGCAAGGACTGGAATCGTTGCGCCGACGCTGCGACTAGACTCGAATCCTCCGTAGATGCGACTGAGAGGCTCGTATATGGGATCCGACCGTATCGCTGAGGATATGGCTGGGTTCGGATTGATTGAATTGTGATGGTGGTTGAAGGGGCTGGTGATTGTCAATGATCCGAAACATAGAAGCGAAGTTGCGACTAGATTCGAAACGGCCGTAGATGCGAGGTGACTACAGGGATCGTATGACAGATCTGTCAGTGTTGCAGATGATATGGCTGGGTTTGAATCGACTAAATGGTGATGGCGGTTGAAGGGGCTTGTGACTGCCGGGGATCCGAAACATAGAAGCGAAGTTGCGACTAGATTTCGAATCGGCCGTAGATGTGAGGTGACTACGGGGTTCGTATGACAGATCTGACCGTATTGCCGATGATATGGCTGGGTTCGAATCAACTAAATGGTGATGACGGTTGAAGGGGCTTGTAATTGCCGAGGATCCGAAACATAGAAGCGAAGTTGCGACTAGATTTCGAATCGGCCGTAGATGCGAGGTGAGTAAGGGGCTTGAATGTCGGATTTGACCGCATCGACCGTGAAGTGATCGGCTCGAGTAAACACGCGTTGGGTAGAAAGGATGAAATACATGAAAGATGACATAGACTTATGGTGGCGTAAATGCGACTTTGCAAAACGAACATGATAAACGAACATGATAAGGTAACTATTGGAGTTTAGAAGAGCGGTAACAACAAAGTCCTACCTGCGACAGCGAGTGTGTAGCGGTCCGAGCGTGGGACAATCGATGAAGATATACGACCGATCTCGAAGGTACAACTATGTGGACATGCAGTGAGTTGGCAGAGTCAGCCTCTGCAATGCATTTGACACGAATCAGCTCAAAAATGTATGAGATGAATCTGATATAAATTGGCAGTAAGGAGTATCTGATACGAATTGGTTGTAGAGTGTATGCCATTCCTTACTGTGAAACCAAACACCTATCAACCACCCATCCCCCCAGGCTAGTCAAGTGCAGGAAAGACATCAGGTGGGTTTAATTACACCCCAATCAGCCACAGAAACCCATACAAACAATACCTGTTTATTTTAAAAAAGGATGAGAACAGTGAATTTTATAACCTAGTGAAGCCTATGGCGAGTGATATTGGAGAACGACCAACAGCGACTCGAAGGCTTGGATCTATGAATGAATCGTACGTTTGGTAGAAAGAATTTACGAATGTACTATGCCTGTGCCGAACAATGTCGGGACATGAGTGTCAACAACTCAGAGGTAGGTTTTGCGAAAGGGGTGCAGGATAGTAAGCATGATAAGTCGCAAGTTTGCACATGATATAAAAAGATTCGGATACTACTTATCTGCGACCATGAGCGGGAACCGCCGACGAAGACCACGAATGAAGAAGCCGAAGTGCACCTACGATTGGACGCACGGATAGACGACCGTGAGGGAGCTGAGAAGAGTCAGCCCCTTGATGTGCAGTACCTTGCACTGGAACCGACACAGACCGTTGTGGGTGGTCTGATTATATACCCTCCGGGCTCCTCCCATAATTACGGGCCACCATACTGGCCCTCTTATATATATATATATATATAAACTTAGTGGTCCAGAGGGAGCTGTCAACTATTAAGTCTTTCACCTTTCAACTAATGTTGCACTTTAATGGTTGCTCTTAATTGCACTTAACTGTTTAGATAAATATTTACTGCTATTTGATTATTTAGAACTGCACCCAGAGTTTGCTGTTTCTATGTTCTTTATGAGACTGTGTTTGTTGATTTAACTCTTGGAACACATGCTTACCAGCATACAATATAAGTGCTGCTAAAGAAATGTGTTTCTTGCTTTTGTTATCCTTTATTGCTAAAGTATGTTTGAACCTAGAGTGTCAGAGGGGTCGAGAGGCTTGCAAGGTCAGGGCAACAACTGGGGACAAGCATTATTACACTAGGCTGGTACACACGTGCTGAATAAAGTGCACTTCAACAGAAACATTTGGCCAGTGTGTAGAGCAGCCTGTCTGACAGAAGCCAGCTGAACATCCAGCTTCTGTCACATGGACATGCTGGAAAACCAGCAGCTGATCGGCATCCGATCAGTACTTTCAGCCAATGGCTGCAAACACTGACTGGTGAGTTGTGGTGGGAGGGGGGGCAGTCTTCCTGTCAGAACACAATAGCTCAGAGGGGAGATCACTGTACTAACATTGCATAGTAAGTACAGTCCTCACAAGCTCTTCAGGTTCTTTTTTCGTTCAGCCTGCTGGGTTGAACAAAAAAAAAACTGCTTGTGTGTACCAGGCTTTAATGTTAGATAAAGCAAAGAACAATGGACTTTATAGGCACCAAAGTACACATAATTAAAAAGTTAATATCTTTATTACAAAATATGGACAGACATTAGGCTTGTGCAATTTGTTTCGTAACAAATCAAAAGTCGGCCGAATTCTGCATATTTTGGACATTCGGCTACATCCGAATAAAAAAATAACAAATTTCAACTAATACCAAAGAAATTATAGCGGATATAACAAATGAATTCGGCAAGATTCGGTAATTCGTTAAAGATCTAATGAAACAAAAGGTCAACTCAAAGTAAATCTTACAGTCCAATCAGCTGATTCATTTTGTGCTGGAGGTTGGATTACTAGCAAAGTGCATTCCTGAGAAGGGAGTTGTATTATATTTGAGCAGAAGAAAAGAGATATTGTCATTGTGTGTTAAAAGATTCAATAAACAACTTTCCAAACTATGAATCATTATCACGAATATATATACATACATAAATATCGAATTTCAATGAATATGAACAAAATTATAGCTCATATATCGAATTAATTCCCACATGATTTGAGATTCAGTATAATGAATATCGACACTACAGAAATAACGAATTATCCGAAAACTTATTAATGTAACATAATGAATATAACAGAACTAAATGATGTATTTTACAAATGACTACGAACCGAAACTAAACAAAATTTTCCATTGTGCACAAGTCTATGCCCTTGTACACACGGTCAGAAATTCCGACCACAAAATCCGGATTTTTTCTGACGGATTTTGTCCGAAACTGGTGTTGCATACACGCGGTCGGACAAAGTTGTCGGAGAATCCAATCTTTCGGAACGTGATGACGTTCGTTCGTTACGACGGGACTACGTTCAGGCTAGTAGCCAATAGCTTTGCTCTCGTACTTTGATCTGAGCATGCGTGGCACTTTGTCTGATCAGAATTCTCTACAAACGATTGGAAAAAGTCAAATTGGATTTTGTTGTCGGAAAATTTGAGATCCTGCTCTCAAGTTTTTTCCGTTGGAATTTCCAACAGAAAAAGTTCGATAGAGCCCACACTCGATCGGATTTTCCAACAATATAATCCGATCGGACCGTTTCCGTCTGAATTTCCGACCGTGTGTACAAGAGACATTATTAAAACTTAGCGATAAGAATAGTGCTTGATTATATATATATATATATATATATATATATATATATATATTAGGGCTGTTACTGATTAAAAATGTTGTGTTCGATTAATCAAATTTTTTTTTTTAAATGATTAATCGACTAATTTTGATTAATTATAATGCACATACAGATCCAACTACTTTTAGCTGATCTCCTTGCATTGCAACTCTGCATACGTCAGTGGTAAATGTGGTATACAATATATATACCTGACACTAGTTAGTTTCCACAATCCATGACTTAACTACACAGTTCACACAAACATTTAAAATTCAAACTGTAGCACTGACGTAAGTAATTTTTTTTCCCACAGTAGTGTGACAATCTCTCCCCCTCCGGTCTAACTAATCACTCTCACCTTATGGCATGGACCCCTGCAAACAGGTGGTCATGCATGCGAGTATCAAAAGGGTTAACACTGACCATAAACTTCTCTCACAATCTCAGGTCATGGGTAGAAAGAAAAGATCTAAGTGCTTACCGCTTAAGTATAAGATTTAATTTTTGTGTTCGAACTCAAACTACTCACATAAAGATGATAAAAACACAGCATGTAAAGCCGACAATTGTGTTAGTTCTGTAAGGCAGCAGCGGCTGGCGTCATGCGTAGCTCCTCTACCGTACACGTTACGTTCAATCAGAAACTTCAACGTCACCGGACTCCTCCCCCTTCCCTTCTTTAGCAGACAGAGGCACTTGGGGAAGGGGGAAGGAGTCCGGTAATGCCAATGGATCTCCGGCGGAACTCCCTGAAGACTCGGGAAGTCGGCGGAGAGGTGAGTACCGGGCAAAATACTTTTGATCGATCCCAAAAATTTAGATCGATCCAAAAAATTTACGATTAATCGAGGAATTAATCTTTAACTTTCACAGCCCTAATATATATATATATATATATATATATATATATATATATATATATATATATATATATATATCACGCCACCAGGCTTTAATGTTGCCTGCAACTGGTAAATGATTAATTGTCAGGTTTTCTGTCAGAGATCACTCCTATGTTACATAAAAGTGATGTCCTTTTATGAATTTTAAATTGAATGACAAAAGATACATTTTCCATATTAGGAGAGAATGCTGCACTTTAGAAATGACAGTTCATTGTATTAGAGAATGTTACCTAGCTATCAACAAAAAGAGTGCCATGCTACCAGAGAGACTGCTAAGAGACCTGAATGTTACCAGGGTTAATGTCCTGAGAGGTGCATATTATCACAAATATTACCATAACAGCTATACTTTAACATGACATTCCCACACAGTTAGGCCCCTTTCACACTGGGGCGGTTTTCAGGCGTTACAGCGCTAAAAATAGCGCCTGTGTAGCTCTATTTGTGGGGAAAAAAAGGACGCAAATTTCGAACGACCGTGCAATTGTCAGTTAAAGCGACACAGTGCCAAACTGTAAAAAGCTGCTCTGGTCAGGAAGGGGGTAAAATCTTCCGGGGCTGTGTTGCTTTGCTATTTAAGGCAACGCCAATCAAAAGAGCTGTCTTCTGATTGGCCGTGCTCTGGGTGAAACCCAGAAGTGCTCGTTACCCTGTACCGGAGAGGAGACCCAGAGCTGGATCCCACCAGAGGTACTGTACTCAGAGGTACTATATTCATACAGCTCTGTTGCTCAGGCATATTGTTAAAAAATCCAGTTTGTATTATTCTATGAACAGTTCTAGCATTATTGGACAACACTATTACATTTTCTTAAATTCTTTTTTTTTTTTTAAACATGTAAACCATTTGCCAGAGCATTGCATGGGCATATATAAAAACCTGGATCTCTATGCATATGCTGCACCGAGGGATATGTTTCTACATTTACACTTTTCACTGTGAATGTTTTGAAGTATTCCCAACAAGACAAAACAGGAAGTTGTGATGGGGGTAGGATTAAGGATTCTAGATCACATCAGTTGCAAGGACAGGAACAAGCAACTAGGTCAAAGATAAAAATTCATTTCCTAAAGGTAATAAGCATGCTTCACACACATCTGATTATTATGATGCAAATAGATTAGGCATACATTATTTTACACGTGAATAGATTTTAATACATAAAAGCAAACTTGTATTACAATATCTCGGCTGCTATATGACTTGTGCTTCTACAAATACCAGCTTTCTTTCTGTCATAGCTAGCCATAGATGGATCAAAAAAAGGCCAGTTCAGCAAGGACTGGCCATATTTGGATCTGTCTATGGCCGTTCCTGCTGGAGAGGAGTTGATATAATGATCGACTTCTCTCAAACTGGAATGTTGGGAAATTTTCATTCGATCAGCACATGCAGTCAATTGACTGCAGCAGTGAGCAGTGTATTCTGGCAATCAAAATAGAACAGCACCTCAGGGAGGATTTCTCCATCTGCCTTGATGTGTGGATGAGGGAATCCATTCATTCTTTTTTTATTAGCCTGCCGACTGATCAAAAAGAGAAAATGACCCATCTATGGCCAATTTAAAGCGGGGTTCCACCCTAAAGTGGAATTTCCGCTAATCGGAACCCTCCCCCCTCCAGTGTCACAGTTGGCACCTTTCAGGGGGGAGGGAGGTGCAAATATCTGTCTAAGACAGGTATTTGCACCCACTTCTGGGCATAGACTCCCACGGGAGTATATTCTGTTTCCTGTCTCAGCGCGCTGTCTGCTGGGACACACATGGGTCCCAGAGACAGTGCGGACCATTCCCATTGCGCTGGGCGACTCACGCATGGGCAGTAGGGAACTGGGAAGTGACTTGCTGATTCCCTCACCGAGAATGGCGGCGGCAGCAGCCGAGCAATCGATCGGTCTCGGCTGCCGACATCGCTGGACCCTGAGACAGGGGAGTGTCTATTTATTAAAAGTCAGCAGCTGTAGTATTTATAGCTGCTGGCTTTTAATGTTTTTTTTGTAGGTGGAATCCCTCTTTAAGCAGATCACATGTTCTGAATTCACTGTGAATTTCCAATCTGCATACCTGTTCTAGGTCTGTGACTCAGAAAACACTGAAACAATTGACGGCCAGGCAATCAGTATTTTTTGTGGAAAATGTCAACAATGATATCCATGTATTTTTGTCAGTACATTCTTCATTAAAGCGAACCTTCACCCTCCTGAGGACAATCCCACCTCTCCAGGATAGGGCCTTGCTTTTTTTCTTTCTTTTGTTTAAGTCTACTTTTTACACTTAAAGTCCACCCCATGCACTAGACTTGCCTTAGGTGACTGATGCACACACTGTCCGCTGTGCCTCTTGGGATATGTACATCACATATCCCAGGAGGCAGAGCCTTTCATTCAAGAAAAGGAGGAGGGGACAGGCCTATCGATGCATCCCCAACAAGCCGGCGGGCCTCTCGATGATGTCAGAGAGAACATGGTGGCACAGGACAAAGCTATGGCTGGACATGAGAGGATCTCAGCGGGTCAACGCTCGATCCACTGGATGGGCGAGTATGTGAAATGTGCAGATACCACCCTCAGGTAAGCAGGGCCAACATTTTTTTTTTAAATTGGGAGTTCCTCTTTAAAGACACAACCACCTGTAGCCATATAAAATGACATGAGGTACCTGTCCAGATACAATCTTTAGGGGATTGTCAAATCCTGTTTCAAAGCCACAAAACGTAGCAGGTAATCTAAATAAAGTCTGTGGTGGCATCTTGATACTAAATTCTGTCCATTTTCAAGGCTAACAGCTAAGCTATTGTTAAAAAAGGGCATGGGGAGCTGGGCAACGCCATAGGGGACATTTAGACAATGCAAAAAAAAATTGTAAAAATACCATACAGGATAGAGAGGGTCCTTTTCATTCAGCTTCCAAGGCAAGGAAAAAAACACTAAGCCCTTGTACACATGGTCGGATATTCCAATGGACAATGTCCGATAGGACCGTGTTGTCGGATAATCCGACCTTGTGTGGGCTCCATCGGACTGTTTCCGTCTGAGTATTTTCCGACAACATGATCCGATCGAACTTTGTCCAATTGTGTGTAGAGAATTCCGATCGGAGAAAGTGCCACGCATGCTCAGATCAAATTTCTAGACCAAAGCTACTGGCTACTAGCCTGAACGTAGGCTGATCGTAATGAAATTACGTCATCACGTTCTGAACGATCGGATTTTCCGACAACTTTGTCCGACCGTGTGTATGCAACAGTTTCGGACAAAATCCGTCGGACAAAATCCGTTGGACAAAATCCAACGGATTTGGTTGTCAGAATGTCCGACCGTGTGTACAAGGGCTAATACTTTAATTACAATCTAAATTGGAGGAACAAGTGTTATTAAAGGTGATAACTGTTATAGATGAAATGATAAAGAAATTAAAATACAGTTTTCAGGTATAGGTTTAATAAGCTTCTCCAAAGAAATTCGTTTTCAGGGATTACCCTAAAGGCACACAGAGTAGGAGACAGCTGGATACTTTTGGTAGGAAGTTTCAGAGGAAGGGAGAAGCTCTGAATATATTCTGGAGTCATGCATAGGAGGAGGTGATGAGGGAGCTATAGAGCAGGAGATCTTGGCAGAACAATTTTGAGAAAACATTTTGAGAAAACATTGGTGAAGTAGAATGGGACAAAGTTGTGGATGGCTTTGTCTGTTGTTAGTAGTTTGAATTTTATTTGCTGGGTGAGCAAAAGCCATTGGAGGTATGGACAAAAAGGGCAGCAGCCACAGAATGGTTGGTAAGGTGGGTAAGTATACCATTTTTACTCCTAACAAATTCTACCATGTCTGTGATTCAAGCCATTTGAGACAGTGAAAAAAGATGAAAAATGGAAAGGAATCCTCTACAGAGGACAAATATCAAAATAACAAACAAAAAACTTTGGATAGTAAAACATTTTTTATCTGCCAGTAAACACCTTATACAGCCCACTTCCTGTTTCTTGTCTGGTAAAAAGCCTAGGCTTTTGACATCATGTACCAGGAAGAGGGCCAATGAGAGCTGCAGAGCTGGAGGTATGCCTCTGTGTGTCTGTGTAAATTCAGGAAGTGAACAGGCAGCAGTTTCAGCTGCCCACAGTTAAAATGGTTGCAGCCAGACTCAGAGGAGGGAGATTTCTGCAGCATATTTGGCAAGTACAGAATCACAGTATATATAAAATAATATGCAAAGTGGTTGGAGGGAAGCTTTAGAATGGAAAATATGTTTTTATTACAAATTATGTGAGCAGATTGCAGTTTCTCTTTAATATATAACATTCTTTTAGTGAGACGTGAATCAAAAAATTTCACAACTTCTGGCTGATTAAGACACAACACCTTTATTTTCTTTAAAAAACAGTTTCACAAGTATTGAACATTACACACTGTTAAAACCAATCAACCATCAGGTCCCCACATATTGTAATCACTGTCATATTTATTCAGGTGCATACTGTATATGCATGACAATTAATTGCCAAGACTACCAGCTTAATCATTATTTTGGTACAGCTGAATCAAAAAATTAATAAAAAATCAGTCTGGCTTCTATAATGGACTAAATAAAAAATGAGATTGCAAAATATAAATCAGCTGCATAATTCAGTCTACTGGACAGTTAAATGCAACTTTATTAGTGCAGCTCATGGGAAAAGTAGACAAGATGGTGTAATCCACAGCTTGGAATGGTATATAACTGTGATGCTCTCTTCATCCCCCATATTTTGCAGTCAAAAAGGATGGTATAAATGGTGCAAGGTGTGGGTCTATTAAATGGAACAGACCCCTAGGCAAATGGGTGCAGCTCCATGATACAGAGAGATCAATAAAGTGAACCAATCAATATCCGGTCCACAGTTTGATGAATACATTATTACTATCACTATTATTATACAAGATTTATATAGCGCCAAAAAGTTTACGCATCGCTTTACAATATAAAAGTGAGACAATACTATTACAATACAATAAAATACAAAAGGGTTAAGAGGTCCCTGCTCAGAAGAGCTTATAATCAAATAGGGAGGTGCAGGTGGTACAAAAGGTTGTAACTGTGGGGGAATGAGCTGATGGAAGTGGTAAAAGATTTGTTGGAGATGTGATAGGCTTCCCTGAAGAGATGAGTTTTCAGGGATCGCCTGAAGGCAGCTAGAGTGAAAGATAGCCAGACAGATTGAGGTAGACACTTCCAGAGGATGAGAGAGGCTCTGGAGAAATCCTGGAGAAGAACATGGGAGGAGGAGACAAGGGAGCTTGAGAGCAGGATGTCTTGAGAGGAGTGGAGAGAACGGTTGAGTGATATTTGGAGACAAGATTGGTGATGTAGCTCGGGCCAGAGTTGTGAATGTTTTCTATGTTGTGGTTATTATTTTTTATTTAATTCGCTGGGTTATCAGGTGTCATAGGGATAGGTGGAGAGGGGTGGCAGACACTGTGCGGTTTGTAAGGTAGAAGAGGCTGGCAGCAGCATTCATGATAGACTGAAGAGGGGATAGCCTATGGAGAGGTAGGCCTTTAAGAAGAGAGTTGCAATAGTTGAGACGAGAGATAACAAGGGAGTAAATGAGTAGCTTGGTGGTATCATTAGTAAAAAAGGGACATATTTTGGAGATGTTATGAAGGTGAAGTCTTTACACTTTTGACAACGATTGGATTTACAGTATGTTGTGGTGCTCCATTTGTTCCCATAAACAGTATTTAGCCAGCAAGTCTTAAGGAGGAGTGGGCTAAATTATAATGAAATGTCTATTATTTATGATTTATCATCAGATGCTCACAGTGATTACCCATTCACTCCCTCATTTTACAAACAGATGTAGCCACTTATAGGGAGTTGCATATAGAAACAAAAATTCCCCTGTAGCTCCCTCCTAGGTAGGTGCTAGAAGATAGAGTATAGTTTTGGTCTTTCTGCTTAACAGGAAGATGATCAAGTAAAACTTAGAGTGCTCTCATCCTATCAGAGAGCAGGTTCTATTGGTTAGGTCTGCTCATTGTGCTCAAGTGAAGTTCAGCTTGTCAGACTGCCCCACACTGGTCCAATAGGGAGGTATATTGGACAGGGGGAGGGGACCTGGCTAGTGAGTGCACAGGCCTTGTTACAGTCCTGGCTAGTGACAGAAGAAAACTGCTGCATTGCATGCTGGGATACTGTATAAAAGCCCAGGGTACATGTGCTCAGAGTTAGTTGAGTCGGGGAGCAGAGTCAAGGAGGGAGGGGACGGCTGCCCTCTCCCCTGCGGAAGTGGTTGTATGGCCTTGGGTGGTCGACCCAAGGGCCTAGAATCAGAGTGAAGCTGAATCCAGAGGTCCTGCAGAGCTGACTGGAAGGGAGACACCAGCAAGGATCTGATTCTGCCTACTGCAAGTACAGATCTGTGTCTTTGGGGCCTGTCAAGTGAGGGTCACCCCTTTCAGCTAGAAGAGACAGTAGACGGGTGTCAATAAAGGGGATGCTAGCGAGTATCCTGAAGATAATGTCGTGCATCAGGTCTGCTGCTAGTGAAAGCAAAAAGACTTAATTCATCCATACATGTGGCAGTATGATTAAATCAGTGTGACTACTTCCACAAATAATCCGGTGAGGCCAAGTGTTGTCCTCATCCACTGTGAATAGTTCAAGTTGGAGTATCCCACTAATCCATTTTCCCATCCAAGTTACAAAATAAAATACAAAAACACTAATACCCTTGACTGGTCATTGTGTAACGAGCAAGCAGGACTAAGGGTGGGACAAGTGTAAACCCTTAGCAACCAGCCGCAGGAAACCAGAGAGAGGTCTAAGAAATCAACACTCAGCAAGCCCTACAGGGACAGTACTACATTTGCACAAACATCAAGCTAGGCCTTAATTTAATTTAGATCTTTCTCTCAAGTCTCTCGTGGTTTTCTCTAACTCATAGACTGTGCTGCCTGGACACTTGTAGAGCTTCTTGGCATTTTGGGTATCTCAATCTTTTATCTTCCAAGGCAGGCAAACACGGGATGGTTCCTGTGTATACTTCCCACTCAACCAAACACTCACCACCATCATTTCCATATGTGGGCAACAGCTAAAGCTTGTTTACTCTAGGACCAAACACATTGTCTGCGGCAGCCAGTCTCTTCAGGGGTTCCTCCCAGGTGGGGAGATCCCTGGTTCCTTCCATCGCTAGCGCCAAGGCTTGGGAAGAGAGACAGACTTCTAGGATGACATCCTCATAGGGCACATGTCCAGGAGGGAAGAGAGAGGACAGATGTCTCTGATAACTAACAGTTCTCCCAGCATGCATTAGCAGGTTCCCCAGACCTACCGATTGGCTAGGCTATCAAGCTCAAACAAAATGTGATAGAGAAAATATATTCTATGCTTAGAGAATCACTCCTGTTAAGAAACAGTATGGCTGACTACAACCCACTGCTGGCTACAAAATTCACAAAAATACCAAAAGTAAATTAGCAAAAATACTACGTCTACACATACCGTATATACTCGAGTATAAGCCGAGATTTTCAGCCTCTTTTTTGAGGCTGAAAGTGCCCCCCTCGGCTTATACTCGAGTCATCGCTGTCTGCCCGCTCGATCAGCGTGTCGAGCAGACAGACAGCGGCCATTCTATAATTCAAAAGCCGCGCCTCCGGCTCCGCCTTCGCCTGTGATAGGCGGAACACTGAATTTCCCAGCAGCCTGTGTTCCGCCTATCACGGACATCGTATCATCCTCGTACTACGGACGAGGATGATACGATGTACGTGATAGGCGGAACACAGGCTGCTGGGAAATTCAGTGTTCCGCCTATCACAGGCGAAGGCGGCGGCGCAGCTTTTGAATTTTACAATGGCCGCCGACGAAGAGGGCACGGGACGGAGGCAAGGCAAGGCACGGCACGGGACGGGACGGGACGGCGGCGGCAAGGCACGGCGGCAAGGCACGGCGGCAAGGCACGGAGGCAAGGCACGGAGGCAAGGCACGGGACGGAGGCTCGGGACAAAGGCTCGGGACACAGGTAGGCTGGACACACACACACACACACACACACACACACACACACACACACACACACACACACACACACACACACACACACGGATGGATACACACACACACAGGGATGGATGGATGGATGGAGACACACACACACAGGGATGGATGGATGGATGGAGACACACACACACAGGGATGGATGGATGGATGGATGGAGACACACACACACAGGGATGGATGGATGGATGGACACACACACACACAGGGATGGATGGACGGACACACAGGGATGGACGGACACACAGGGATGGACGGACACACAGGGATGGACAGGCATGTCTCACCCTCGGCTTATACACGAGTCAATAAGTTTGCCAGTTTTTTTGGGGGTAAATTGGGGGCCTCGGCTTATATTCGGGTCGGCCTATACTCGAGTATATACGGTATATTACTGATGAACTAGCAAAATGAGTAAGGTTATAAATTAGATTCTTCATGCTTCAGTAGCAAATGAGCTGTGATTGGCACCTTCTAGGTTGTTCTACTGAGGTCATGATGGCATTGTTACACTTTCCTTAATGTACGCGTAGGTGTTGATTTACTAAAGGCAAATAGACTGTATATAAAGCAAAGTGCAGTTGCACTCTGCAAAAGCAGCTGCTCCAAACTTGTCACATAAGCAGGAGCTCTGCTGACTTTCATCACCAAGTCATGTGCAAGCAACATGCAGTTTTTTTTTCACTTGCATGTGATTGAGTAAGCTTTACCTCATTTACTGTGTTTTGGAGCAACTGTACATATATATATATATATATCATCTTTTAATTGAAAAACATTTGTATTTGTAAAGAAATCCGGTCTCTAATGCCGCGTACACATGGTCGGAATTCCGGCCAGAAAAAGACAGATGAGAACTTTTCATCGGAAAATGCGACCGTGTGTATGCTCCATCGGAATTTAGCTGTCCGAATTTCCGCCAGCCAAAAATTGATAGTATGTTCTCAATTTTCCAGACAGAAAAACTTTCTATCGGTAATTCCGATCATGTGTAAGCAATTCCGACACTCCAAAAAATCACGCATGCTCAGATTCAACTACGAGACAGAAGCTATTTCTAGTCACGTCGTACGTGTTGTACGTCACCGCGTTCTAAACGATCGGAATTTGGTGTGACCGTGTGTAGGCAGGACAGCTTGAGCCGAATTCTGTCGGGAAAACCATTAGAGCTTCTTCCGACGAGAATTCCGATCGTGTGTACGTGGCATAACAGGCATAAGAGGAGAAAGGATTAAAAAAGTTAGGACCTGTTTGCTGCTTGGGAGCATTCTTCAGTGCCAGTACGTCATATCTGGCCATGGCTATCATGATTTTGCATAAATTCCCCCGGTTCTGCAAAATTCAATACTCCTATAAAAGACTTAAAACTTGTACCTACAACCAAAAAGGTATTTTAAAACAGAGGAAATACATTTCCTGAGTCACAATGATAAAAATCCTAGTAAATTCCATCATCCCAGTATAACCTCTCGTATATTCTATATAAACTTTTTTTGCATTATACATATCAATATTTTCTGATTCCTTATATACGGTTTAGTATATGATCTCCTCAACAAAATACAAGGATTTGGGAGTCTTGATGTATTTAGAGATCAGTATTTGCATCTGAAAAACTGAAAGCATTTAAAATTGTTAATTGCTTATATATTGTTAGTTTGTTTTTTAATTATCTTGCTTTTCGTTGAGAATTGAGCTCATACTGATTTGCAAACTTGTATTGAACTTTACAGATTATGAACCAGTTTACATAGAGTTGTTAACACTAAATTGCTGCTGAAAGATTAAAACTTTATTAGAAACATATTTTAATGGAAAGTTTTCCAGCGTAAACCTTATTTTACAGAGCATCAGCAGGTAATGACTTCCCTCTGTTCTTGTTACAGTATCAACAATCTTATCAACAAAAGTGTATTTGCAAGAAGGCATGCTGAATAAAGGGACTATGCATACTTTCCATATCCATTCCCACAAATTATACAGGAAGCTACAATCTGATAAACAAAACCGCAGTAAACCATGATTATAATGGTGGTGAGGGTCACCAAATGTAAAATAATAGTTTTCTCACACAGCATGCTCATGTCTAAGCCAAGTTAAAGTTGAAGCAATTTTTTTAATATACACTTACAGCTTTTGGATATTGTTTATATAGTATATGTCTGAAAATGAAATAGATAATACAAAGGGACATATTTATAAAGTAATGAATCCAACTTTCACCAAACATTCACTGCAGATAAATCTTTCAGGTTCATGTGTTTGAAAATGCAGTGGCTTGATTCACCACCAGTGAATGCTTAGTAAATTTCACATTCACTGCTTTGTAATTATGCCCCCTTAGGTGTCCGTTTATGAAGCAATGATCAGTGGAGATCCAGAGGATCGCCGCTGATCACAGCCCATAAACAGTATATAAACCAGAGATAATCGGGGGAGATGTGTTTGAACTTGTTCTCCCGCCGATTATCTCCGCACATGGAGAATCCTCATAGACTGACACAGTAACGGTCACTATATGAAGCTGTGATCTCAGCGCTTCACTTGTGATCTGTGTCAGAATTCACACGCCCCGATTCACCAACTCAGAGGTGGAGAACCGGGGTAGTGAAGAGGGAATCAGGGGGATCTGAGGAGGAAAGAGGAAGATAATTAACTTCCTTATGCCTCGTTCAGACCCCCCAACACTGTAACCATGTCCCCCTGTCATATGTATGTGTATACATATATATACATATATATATATAATGTGCATATGTATATATATATAATGTGTGTGTATATACATGTATATATAATGTCTGTGTGTGTATACATGTATATATTATGTAGGGGGACGCTTTATTTCACTAACATTAATCACACCGCGTGTCAGTGTATTGAGCTGTGATAATTTATCACTGCTTAATATAATGACATCTGTGTGTATCGGTGAATTTCTAGTACTGTAATCTCGTAAAGTCTCACGAGATTCCAGTATTAGGGACCGTTCTCCAGTGTTAGAAGCGTTTGTAGATCTCTTCACTCCTCCAAGTGTGAAGCGATCTACTCCGCTTCATATAGTGGCACACAGAGGAGAAAGATCTCCTATGTGAATGCCGGAGAATGAAGCAGTGAATAGATTTCACTGCTTCATAAAAGGACACCATAGTCTTATAATTATTTTTTTTCACAAGTAGGCTACGTTACCCCGAGTAAAGCCATGCAATACTTTAAAGGTGAATTGCAGGCAAATTTAAAAGACAAAAACAATGAAACCTGTCATCATGAATGCATACTTTAATGTATTTTTTTAAATGCAAGTAATGTAAGTACCTGAATTTGACCTGGCTTCAGCCTCTTGTAATCCCTCTACAGCAGAGCTCAGAAGGGGGGAAGGAAAAGCAATGCAAAGAGCCATTTAGGTGCGTTACAGCTTTAATGGGACAGATGGTTATATTTTAGTTCCAAAATGTTTACGTTGCGGTGCATTGGTCCTTGGGGCCGTAAAGTTGATGCAGTCATTTTTAGCATAAGTGACAAGAGCATATGTGAATCCTGAAGGTTTTTTTTTAGGTAGTAAACTAATATACAATGTATTCCTAACACTAAAGCCTAGTTCTCACGACCAAAGCAGCCATGGTGCAGCAAATACACTGCACATATCTGCAGCCATGAGTCTAGCTATTTGCAGACAAGTCAATGACAGGCTGACAGAAACAGTGGCTGTCCGCCTCTTTAAGCATGTATCCTCATATCAATCAATTACATGTGGTTAGGAACAAATGATCAGCCCTGAACGCAATTTGACATTGTCCATTATCCTAGACGATATTAAATGAATATCTAGCGTTTGCATGATGATATTGTATAAGGATGATAGGTCAGACCTTTTTGTATAGTCACATCCTTTTCTTGATACATGTTGCTGTAGGATGTGCTATCTTTATTTTATAACTACAGTAACCATTGGAATTTACCTGGATATTATAATTTACCCTGTGTACGACATTGTATTTCTCTTTCTACTTTTTTTCTAATGAAAATAAAATATTTGTAACATATAAAATATAGATAAAATATATATAAACAGATAAAACAACATATTATGTATTTCCATGTACCAAACTCAGACAGATGGTCTTGTTGAAAATGTTACAAAACCATAAAGAGTATGTTCAAAATAGTGCTAGATACTGTTCAGAGAGATCAAGAAGATTGTTTGCTGCCATGTTTTGTTTTCCTTTAGAAAGGTTCCATAGTCCTCCACTGGTTCCTATTTCTTTGAGTTGAAACAATGATTGTCACCTGCCAGGTCTCTTAAACCTTGCTAAGGATATGGGAACAGGTGAGCAAGCTTTACAAAAATTTAATAAAAATATATGTTTCTTCTGCAAGTCCAGATCGCTGCAACCCTGCTGATAATCAAATAGGGATAAGCCGAACACCCCCCAGTTTGGTTCGCAGCAGAACAATTTATCTGAACACGTGAACACCGTTAAAGTCTTTGGAACACAAATGTGAAAAATCAAAAGTGCTAATTTTTAGACATGTGCATTCGTTTTCGTCCGAATGCATTTTCGTCCGAATTTCGGGTATTTTTTTTTTCGTTTTAACAAGCGATAACGAACGTGCAGATTCCAAAATCCATGATCCGACATAAACAAAATGCTTTATTTTCATTTTTGTTGCGACAACAGTTCGATATATATAGGAGATTCAACATGATGCTGACAATAGTGATCTGTGTCCATCGAACTTGTGGTCGAATATGCCTAACCTTAGCTCTATTAGTCCAAGATTATTCTAAATAGAGAGAAAAGATTGGACATTATAGAGGCAATAGGAAAAAAGGCTGAATGTGCCTAACTTAACTCTATTAGTCCAAGATTATTCGACAGAGAAAAAAGATTCAACATGAAGATCCGACGAAGCAGTCGCCGCCAGCAGACATTTATGGTCAAATGCTCCGCTCATAGGCTATAGAATAATTCTAATATTGGTTGACTAGTAATAATAATTAATAAATATAATTATTACTAGTGTCATACAACAATAGACTTCTACTATAGCTTGTAGGCGGAACATTCGACCGCAAATGTAAGTTTGTGGCATCGTACAGTTTAGCTGCTCTGTCAAATCTTAGAAGTTTCGACAGACACTATAAGCCTTCAATGACAGATTCGAACTTAATTATTTCGGATATTCAGATGAATGCATTTTTTAACAAAACAAAATAAATAAAAACTAATTTCAGGAGTAACTAAATAAATGTATTTTTCAGACGAAATTCCGAAACAAAATATTTCAGTGTGCAAGTGTCTACTAATTTGAAAGGCTTATTTGAAAGTTATTGCCATATAAAGTGTTTGGGGACCCGTGTCCTACCCAAGGGGACATGTATCAATGCAAAAAAAAGTTTTAAAAATTGCAGTTTTTTCAGGAGAAGTGATTTTAATAATGCTTAAAGTGAAACAATAAAAATGAAATATTCCTTTACATATCGTGCCTGGGGGGTGTCCTTAGTATATCTGTAAAGTAGCGCATATTTCCCATATTTAGAACAGTGCCACAGCAAAATTACATTTCTAAAGGAAAAAGTTTCATTAAAAACTGCTCGCAGCTGTAATATATTGTCGCATTCTGGCAATATAGATAAAAATCCAAAAAATACCAAAAAAAAATATGGCGTAGATTCATCCCCAAAATCCATAACAGGCCCTTCAAGTCTGGTATGGATATTAAGGGGAACCCCACACCCAATTTTTTTTTAAATTGCGTGGGTGGGGGGGGGGGGGGGGCCCAGGCACTATATACTATGAACAACAGTATATATACTATATGGTCTGCCTTGTATACGCTGAAGAAAATTGTGCCTTAGGTGTTGGTGGTACCAGAACACTGTAAGCCCTCACAGTTACTCTTGTTGGGTGCAGGAACAGGCCCTGCTGTGAAATATTATATCTAGAACAGTAATAACATGCCCCTGCAGAGGGGCAGAGAAATTGGGCCTTAGGTGGTGGCAGTGGTGCCACAAGACTGTAACCCCTCACAGATACTCGTGTTGGGTGCTGGAACAGGCCCTGCTGTGAAATATTATATCAAAAGTTGTAATTACATGCCCCTGTTAAACAGGGGCAGAAAAATTGGGCCTTGGGTGGTGGTGGTGCCACAACACTGTAACCTCTCACAGATACTCTTGTTGGGCGCAGCTCTGCTGTGAAACATGACTGCCAGTTTCTTGTCCTTCTGTCGCACCCCCTCTCTCTAGGCTCCATTCCTCAACCTGGAAACCAACATCGGAGCCTTCAAATGGCTGCGTATCCTCCAGCAGCATAAAACCGACACTGTGGTCAAATAATTCTGGGGACTACTCCGTGCATGATGGTGGGACTATGAGTGACTGTGGACAAGGAGCTGGCCAATTTGGCAGCTGCATTGGAAGGCAAACTACTCTGAGCCTGGGTGACAGAGGATGAGGAGGATGACGGCTTTGTTATCCACTCCACCAACGCTTCTGCATGTTGTGGCTCAATAACACGACCAGCAGCAACAAAAAAGGACAAGCGTGCCCCACGGCCATCTGCAGGGATGAAGCATGTCCACAACCACCACTGTTTACTGTGGACACAGAGGCTGCTTGCCCTCTTTTAGTGGCCTGTATATATATAATAATACACTGCCTGATGTCTATTAGAAACTGTACACCCTGTATTAAATACTGTGTACACCGCCTGCACTGTATTAGCAACTGTACAACGGTTGCACTGTATTATATACTGTGTACACCACCAGAAGTGTAGTAGAAACTGTACAAGGGCTGTACTGTATTATATACTGTGTACACCACCAGAAGTGTAGTGTTAACTGTACACACTGTATTAGATACTGTGTGCACCGCCTGCACTGTATTAGCAACTCAACTGTACACCACAGAATGCACTGTAGATAGGCTACACTGAATGCAGCGTAGATATATATATATATATATATATATATATATATATATATATATATATATATATACACATGAGGCTGTATATTCAGTATATTAATACACCACCTGAAGTGTATTAGAAGCATTACACCACCAAATGCACCGTAGATATAGGCTACACTGGAGTATATATATTCATATGAGACTGTATCTATATATATATATATATATATATATATATATATATATATATATATATATATATTATACAGTATATATATATTAATACACTGCCTGCACTGACTGAATATTGAGTAAACACTGAATATATAGTCTATGCTAAATGCAGTGTGTGTGTGTGTATATATATATATATATATATATATATATATATATATATATATATAAAATCAAAAACAGAATAACCTGCCTGCTTATTCTAACTCAATCTATCTCTCTGTCCACATCAACAACACTACACATGGCCGCTCTGTACGCAGCCTTATAGAGTGTGGTACGTGGACTTAGTCCCCCCTGAGCTGTGATTGGCGAAGCATGCAGGTCAGGTGCATGTCTTAGCCAATCATCATACAGCAATGCACTGCGATCTCACAGTGCATTATGGGGCACTCCGTGGCGCTCAAATTTTCCGCGATTGCCCCATATGTTTGGTTCATTTTAAAACAAACGAACACCCGATTTTCGAGTCAAATGAACCATGGTCTCATCCCCATAATCAAACAGCAGCAAGCTCAGGGGATCCAATCAGGCCACTAAAGTATGCAGTTTCAGCTCTGTGCTTGTCCTTGTGCCCATGGTAGAATGTATATTCACGGCTAAATGGCAAGGCCAGTATAAGATAATTTAAAAAATAGGAGAAGTAAATTACTCCGGCTAGTCTGGCAGGCTGGGAAACAGAAAAAAAGCATGCCATGTAAACCCGATTAGGCAGGCAAAGGAGCCCTGTCAGCAGCAGTAAAGCTTTCTGTTAAAATTAAAAGTGGAACTTTACCCAATTTTACATGGTTCTTGCTTCTGCCTCCTCCCAACTCCCTCCCACACATTAGCAACAAAAAAAATATTGAAAAGTAAAACCTTTTTTTTTTAATTTTTCTTCCTGGCTCTGGTCTAGGCCTTTATGACATCATGCCACCCCCCCCCCGCATGCAAAGATGTGCCACATCTCTTTGACTGTTCTCTGGCAGAGACACCATGGCATGTGTGTACATGTGCAACATCTCGCAAACTGCCTCCTATGATGCGTGAAATAGCCGTCTCAAGGACTATTTGTGAGATGTTGTTCAAGTGCAGGGAAGAACTCCAAGCGGGTTACAAACAGTGAAAAATAACCCAATAGAGGTTTTAACCCTTTCTTACTCTATCCAAAACTAAAAAGATGTTGTCTTTACATACACTTTAGCTAGAAGCTGCTAATCTTTATCATTGATTGGGAAATGTATTTGTAAAAATGATAGAAATGTAAAACTGTGTAAAGACCAAAATATGGATTTATATATTTTAGCTATAAATCATAGCACTAAGAGCTAGAGAACAAATGTGATAAATACTTTGCTCATATAATACACAGACTCCCTCGCATTTCTATTCACTTTATTACCTCCAAAGAAAACACTAAACTTTAAAATAATGAAGGAACTACAAAGAAATGCCATCATTTTTACTCAGACCTATAGTATGTAATCTTGCAAATTCTTCTTCACAAACCAAAACAAAATCAGAAGCTATACCCACCGGTGATTTCTCCATTGCTACATTGCTGGATGAGCCCTTCACCTCCACTGAGTATCTTCAAGCCATTAAGTGCAAGAAGACTGGCAAGTGTCCTGACCAAATTAGATTTACCCCCAGGTTTTTCAAAACATACATCTCCCACCTGTTCTCGATATTGACCCATGCCTTTAATTTTATCAATAATTATCACCATCCTACTCCAGAAATGTTGACAGCCAACGTTTTGCCCATACCTGTCAGGTCACCTTGAGGCGAGGTGACAGATGCACACCGTAGGGATAGGGAGTGCACCGCAAGGTTGTGGACCTTACGGCTTACTGCTGCGGACGGGAGACAGGTCCCACTGGGGTTAGAGCGTAAGATTCCCTGGGGCGCGGAGTCTAAGAGCCAGCAGGTGTTCACCAGAGCCTCGAGTGGTGAGGATGGATTTGGCTGCAACTGGCTCCAGGTCACAACCCCCAGGGTCCCCCAGCTCACACCCACAGTAGGCAACTGGAGGATAGGAATGGTGAGGGACAAAGCCAAGGTCGGGGCTACAAGCAGACAGGAATAGACAGGGACACGCCAAAAGGTCAAGATCACAGGCAAACAGGGATAGTCAAAGACACGCCAAAGTGGGTAAAGGAACAACAGAAGCGCACACGGCAGGTAACAGGAAGCTAAACACACAAAGGAATACACAATGGTTAATCAGCACTGTTGGCTTGCAGTGCACATGTTAATATAAGGTTCCCTGATAGGGCCTGGGGTGGAGCCATGCTTAGAGGAGAGGTTATAAAAACCACCAGGTGGAAGTGGCTGGCCTCTTAGCCTAAACACATGAGGGGAGGTAAGCAAACAGGAAGATCACTGCATAACCATGACAATACCCAAACTGGGCACGGAACTCTCCCTTAGTGGGAACTACAGACTCATTTCACTTCTGAACCTAGATGTAATGATTTATTCCCAAATTCTCACCAATACAATTTTGCTCCTGCTCCCCAACTTAATGCATCTGTTACCCCAACACTTCATATTCCTGATATGCGCCTGCTGTACCATGTACTTGTATGAGAAAGTCCCCTGTTTTCTTTGTATTGCTTCCTTTATGTGAAATCTGTGGTGTTCCTGCCAGTCCTTCTGCTTTCCTATTAAAAACTGACCAAACTAAGCAGGAAAGCAAAGTGTGGTTAATTCTCTAGATATGCTGGGAACTCAGTGTACTCTCCTCCAATGATTAGGCTTGTCCTGGCATGCCCTTGTTGCACAGCCATTCACTGAGAAGCTCAGTGTACCACTGCTTCTCCTCCCCCTAGCTCGTATGCAGCTGAGAACAGAGGGAATGTGATCACCTTTAAAAAAAGGGGAAAAAAGGTATTTATAATGTTTTTTTTTAATATCTATACAAAAATGTTTTGCCTTTCATTTCTATTTTAAACAAATGGGTTGTTTTACAAGGTGAGCGTTTACAATCATTAAGAACAAGTGGACTTGGCCAAAGACAACATTTCTAAATCAATAAATCCTATTTCCTACATCTACAAATACAAAATACCAGACTGCCTTCTGTCGGTAGACACTGAAAAGACTTTGAACAGGGTCAGCTAGAATGTTCTTTGAATATTCTTTGAACAAATAAGCTTAGGCCCTAGTTTAATCACCAAAATTACATCACTGTATTCCACTCCATTTGCAAGATTTCCAAGTAATGGTACCCTATCTGATTCACTCATCATCAGAAATGGAACAAGATAAAGCTGACCTCTCCTCCTGCTCCTTTTCCTGCTAGTGATGGAACCTCTGGCCATTGCTGTCTGGAACAACAATACCATATAAACATTCCATCACAAAATTTCCTATGCAAACAATCTATAGCTCTATCTACAACAACCCCATCATCCTACCATTAATGATATCAAAGTTTCAATGGAGATCTTTGCAATATTAAAGTTGCCATCTCTAAAACTGAAGTACTAAAAACTTCTCTTTCTCTTTCCACACTCTCCCTGCTCAAAAACAACTTTTAATTTTTATGCCACTTATCTTGGCACATATATTCCTTCCAAACTAGTGGATCTTGACATTCTCATTTTCCTACTAAACAGAGTCCAAAAAGGTTCAGAAAAATGGAAAAAAAAAATTATTGTTAGAAAAAATAAACATTGTGAATATGGCAAAAGTGTCTCTACAGTTTCCAAAATATCCCTAATATACTAGATTGGTTCATACTCCCTTAATAAGAAGGTGACCACACCTATTGAACAAGAATTTTCCCCTCTGAATTTATAAGGCCCTACCTTAAAACACAAATTACTACCCATAAACCAATTATTTTTACCCTTAACAGCTTACACTCTCCAATCCTGGACTTTGACATATGCAATTTACAAGCTTTCCTCCTTTTTTCTTAGTGACAATCCATACTATCCTATGGGTCAGTGGTCATCAACCCTGTCCTCAGGGCCCCCTAACAGGCCAGGTTTTATGTATTACCTTGGGGAGATGCAGACTAGAATACTGCAATCATTGAGCAGCAAATGATATCACCTGTGATGTATTTCAGTTATCTTGCAAACCTGGCCTGTTAGTGGGCCCTGAGGACAGGGTTGGTGACCACTGTTATAGGTATCTCCATCCACATCCTTGCTGGATACAACAAACTTTTCTGGCCTCAAATCAAGCACTTTGCCAGTCCCCTTACAGGGTCATTTACTACCTTGATGTATGACAGCTGGACTAGGCAGGGAAATCCAGGGGCTGATGGAGAGCGAATGCGTGGGAAAGCTTATGCACAGGGCTGGGGAAGGAACAACCAGCAGGCTGCGACAAATTCTCTTTGTGGAAACAGCGTGTTGAAGTGGCGTCTAGCGAAGACATCACTCGCTACACCAGCGGACCTCAGCGGGAGCCAATAGAGGAAGATATACTTGGAAAACCAGCCGATCGTACAGGTCCCATCGTTAAAAAAACTCCACACTCTGCATACCCCTGCACTCTGTACATAAAGCACCCCTGAACTCTGTACTCTGTCCATAGGACACCCCTGGAACTGTACTCTGTACGTAGTGCATCACTGAACCCTGCACTCTGTACATAACTCACTCCTGAAATCTGTATTCTGTACATAGCGCAACGCTGAACCTCGTACTCTGTATCCCAGATACAAGCGGCCCTTTGAGGGCAACCATATTGCTGATGTCCCAGCGTGGGGATCACAGACGTTATACACATACTGCTGATGTGGCCTTAACATTTTGGGTTAAGCAACAATTAAAGGGTATCAAGTATACTCCATACTTTCTGCTTTCATGAATGGCTAATACAATATATACAACACTCTACTAGATTTCAAAGAATAACGAAAACTGCTGTTTGTTAGCTGTGGTATTAGCAGTATGTGTCTAACCACTCGGAACCTGGAAACTGGGATGTTGGCAACATTTATATTTAGAGGAACTGGAACTTAAAATGCCATCTGCTTACGTTTTGCAAAGAACATGGAAGTTGTACTGTGCAAATGAAGGAAGGATTTAATTCCATTCTACTGCAGAAGACTGAAACCCTTTTATGCAACTATGGAAATAAACAGTTAAATGCATCCCAGCATAATGTTTTATTTTATTATTAGATTTCATTCCTAATATACAAATGGTCTATTGACAAGCCGTTTTAAACGTATGCAGAAGGGTTAACATATGTGTATCCAATTTAAATAAACAATGCTTCTTTGTATATGACCAAAGACATTACTTCATGCTTTAGCATGGAAAAATATTACCCTTAAGGGCCACTTTAGAGCTGTTTAGTCCTGGAGGTGATTTATCAGAGCTGAGAGAAAATGCATATCTATTGGCAGTAAGGCACTTCAGTCACTGGGTCTCACATCCTGCTAATAAATGAAAAACATGCTAGACTGCATGTTACTGACGATACTGCTATCCTGTATAAAAAAAAAAAAAAACTAAAATGAATTACTTATATGTAAGCTACAAGATTTGCATTTTCCTGTTATCTATCCTAAATCCATGGAAGAACTGCAGACCTACATCACAAAATATGTTGCTTTTCATGTATTGGTTGATGCTAGTCGATCAACAGCAAACGTCTGGCTCTCACTTTTCATTGTGGAGACGTTTGCAAAGCCACAAGTTGTGTCTGCAGGAAAGTGCCTGTCGTTTGCAAACCCCAGAAGCAGAGCAGTAAAAACGTAGGGAAGCCTTTCCAGGCTGAACCTCAGCTTTGACATACTACATGACACAAAAGCAAGGGAAGGCCTGGGAAAACTTCCTCTCGCTGGGATTCACGGTGCATGTTTGCATATAAGGACATGTTTTCACTTGGGGTAGGGAAAGGGTTGTCTTTTACCTGGAAGGGTGAAAATAAAGGGAAGAATGTTTTTTTTTTTTTTTTTTTAGGGGAGGGAAGAATTGTTGATTGGGTGGAAGGGGGAAGTTAACCAAGTGGTGGTTGGTTAAACAGAAGTTAAGTGGGGGTTGGTTAAACAGATGCTGAGGGACTGCACCTTGTACACATGGCCATATTCACATACTCTGTGTTGTGTGGGGGGCCGCTGCACACAGAAGGTGTAATAAAAACCTCGATCCATTAAAACCACTACTCCTGTCCATTCACTTTGTACACTAAAGTGTAGCAGTCAGGAGTATACAACATACAGCACAGTATTTCGACTGCAGCAGTTAGGAGTATATCAAGCATGTACGTTATTGTCAGAAACCATGAAACAGACTGAGACAGAAGTACAATCAAATCACACTTGTTTATTAATAAAAATAAAAAGGTAAATAGAAAAAAAGTGTAGTCAAGCATAGTCAGAGTCCAGTAGCCAGATCGGGTAGTCAGCCAATCCAAAGTTCATAAACCAGATCAGCCAGGCCAGAAGTCAGGGATCCAAGGAGAGCAACTGCAAGCAGGATAAGCCAGTCTTGAAACAAACAGCAGGAGATGGTTCCTTGTGATGTGACCAACACGAAAGGCAAAGGAAAGAGTGAGCTGGAAGGCTTTAAATAGGCAGGTCAGATGAGCATCATCGGGAACAGCTGGTAACTGTGGAAAGAAAAGAGAGCTGGCAATTAGCCGACGGCTGAGCGGCCAGCCCAGAGGCGGAAGGGCTAAGCCAGCCCTGACAGTTATATACTCTTGACCACCATGCTCTGTACTCTGTGCTACATGTTACATACTTATGACCACTGCACTCTTTATTTTGGGCTGTATGTTATATATTCTTGGCCACTGCACTCTGTATTCTGCATTGTACTTTATATACTCCTGAACACTGCACTCTGTATACTGGGCTGTACCTGTATGTTAAGTACTTCAGGCCACAACACACCTGGGTTTTACTTTACATACTAATTATTACTGCATTCTGAATGCTGAGCTGCACATTGCATTATCCTGACTCCTGCACTCTTTATGTTACATTCTCCTGACTCCTGTACTAAATGCAATATATTGTACATTACATACTTCTGACTCCTATACTCAGAACGCTGTACATTATATATATTCCTCATCCTTGCACTAATCATACATTACATATTCCTAAGCCTGTTATGTTATAGGTTAATGTATTCAATGTATTAAATGTTAATGTGTTGATGTATTTATTTATTACAACAATACTGCTCATACCATTTAATAAAAAATTACAAAGAGCAGCATAAAAGCATTTCTGTTCTAAAATGTGTACCACATTCCGTTTCTAGTGTCCAAAATTAACTTCTTCTACAGTGGTACCTATTTCCTTTAAAAGAATGTCAATACTGTTAACTAACCTAAGCTTAACAGCCAACCCTTTCCCTTACCATGTTACCTATATATCTCGTTGTACATACCTCAACACAGCAGGTGACCTTGTGCAATAAAAGCATGGAGGGTTAAGGCTTTTCTTTTAGGGCCTTTAGGGAATAATCCTCATATGTACAGCTCAGTACAGCATGTCAGTTTGTACCTGGATAGGAGCACCATCTGGCGTAGGCTTTTGGCCCCTGTATTGGGTCACCTGCTAACAGTGGAGGCCCGTCCATAGAGGGCGCAATGTATCTACATATCAGGGCACCAGACTATGAATTCCAATGGGGGGGGGGGGGGTTTGAAACACCTTATTAGAGCCAGAGGCTCTAATAGGCTTCAAAAAAGGGTGGGCTTGGAGCGCAGTGATCCCACCCTTTTGCTATTTTCACACTAAAGTTCCTCCCCGCCAATCAGGAGGTAGGTTGTGAGACCTGTTTTCCGATTGGCCAAAGCATCAGGCGATCCTATTGGATGCCTAGTGCTTTGGTGGAAGAGGAGACATGTAGCAGAGGAAGCTTTAGGAGCGGACGCCATAGCCGCTGCTGCCCACACTCCAGGAGAGGAGAGGACACCACAGCCCAGCCAAATGAGCGGGTAAATGCTGAACTGCCTGCGGGGGAGGGGGTGCTGTTAGTGCTGTGTCACACAGTCAGGGGAGGGGGTGCTGTCTCAGTGCCGCGCCGCCCGGGGGGGTGTTGTTTGTTTGCTGCCCCCCCAAAAGAAGAACCCACCAGCCGCCACTGCCTGCTAATCGGAGATATATAAAAGAGGGTACAGGTGGCACGGGGATAGTGAGGTGGGCTATTAGGTTTAGGTTAGTTAAAAGTATAGCTATCATAGAAAAAACAAACAAGAGTCAGGATCCAGATTTGAATCTGGAACAACTGCAGTGTCTGGCTGTAGCTCTCTCACTGTGCCATTTGAGATACTTGACAGCCCCCTGCCTGATCCCTTGGATAACCTTAATTTGTATCTTGTTTCTGGTGAACCTTGAACCTCCAATGAAGTTCCTATTTAAGCCATGTCTCTGTGCTTCCTATTTGCCAGATTATTGTGCTATTCTCCAGCCAAAATCTTTCTCCTTCTGCTATCTGTATCTTAGCTACCACTCATTACTGACCTTTGTCTTGCTCCTCAACTACACTTCCTCTTGGTCCCAACCTGCAACCACTTGTTACTGACCTTTGGCTTGTTTACCGACTACACCTCTGGTTGATCTCTAGTTGCTACTACTGGACTGCGATTCTGAGTATCATGACCTGACATCAGCACACAGCAAAACCCATCTCCACCATTAGGAGCTCTGGTGAAGGCTGGTTAGTGCTTAGACCTCGCACCTCAGATAAGCCTGTATTATCCGCCAGAGAGACCTGCTTGCGCATTTATCCTGCTAGTTTCTGTGTGAAATTTTCCACTGCTGTAGTCACTGGCCTTCAAGCCTGACCCCTGACTGTAACAATAAGTTTGTTTTAATGTTAACAAACATGTAATAAATCCTGCTCATGATGGTGTTCAGAGCCCAGCAAATTACATTTTATATTGATAAATGAATGCATATAGAAAGAGCATACATTTTATCAAGTATATTTCCTTTTTAGTATAGCCTACTGAAAGTACGTTTAAGTCAAATGGTAGACCCATAGAAAAGAGGAGCTAACCAGAGTTTGTAAAGGATTTTGGCCATGAAAGGGATATTGGTGTAAAGAGAAAATGTGGAAGATGAGTACTTACTGTACCTGTCAGTCCCAAATCAAGTGAGAGTTATGCCCCGTACACACGATCGGAATTTTGTTCGGAAAAAGCTCTGATGGTTTTCCGACGGGATTTCGCTCAAGCTGTCTTGCATACACATGCTCACACCAAATTCCAACCGTCAAGACAGAACTAGAAAAAGGAAGTTCAATAGCCAGTGGCCAATAGCTTCCGTCTCGTAGTTGAATCTGAGCATGCGTGAGTTTTTGCGCATCGGAATTGCATACACACGATCGGAATTTGAAGGGGAAGTACTGTCATGGTAGCTTCGCAGATATGGGTCTTGGGAGAAAGATAGTTTTGTTCTGGTAAATGGCAGTCCATTTACGGTATAGTGGAGTTCCAGACAAAGGTAATTTTGTATTTTTACTATGCTATTTCTTAAGGAAAGGTTGTGTTGTCTACAATACACAGTCAGCCAAATTAAAAGCTTTTGGCATTTTTTTCCATTTTTTAACAGAAAATAGAATTTATAAGCTAGGAAATGTCACTAAATATGTACCACCTGCCTAACTGGGAAAATATGTCATTACTTTGATATTTAATACTGGCATTATAGTTGCAGCTAGATGCCATATCCCTGGTATTACAATTTCCTCTGGCGCTGGTATGTCTGTTAAAAGAGATGCTGTGCAGGTTCCCAACGTTCCCCTTATCAATCAATGATGTCATTGGTTGTTAGAATGCCGGTGGCTGGAACAATGGTGTATTTAGGTTTTGTGCTGCCCTAAGTCTGACTAAACTCATGCACCCCTAATTTAAATTTGAACCACCCCTTCTTGTCAAGGTCATGCCCCTTTCAGTTTAAAACCTGCCCTGTCATCTGTAAACCACACTCCTTCCTTTTTAGGCTCCACCTTTTCATCTTAGAGCTCCACTTCTTCCTCTCACTACATTATAAGTGGGTACCAAGTGTAGCCTCATCACTGCCCTTCAGTGCAGCCTCATCATTACCCATCAACGCAGCCTCACTGGTGCCCATCAATGTAGCCACACCGGTGCTCATCAATGCAGCCTCACCGGTGCCCATCAACGCAGCCTTACCAGTGCTCATCAACGCAGCCTCACCAGTGCCCATTAATGTAGCCTCACATGTGCCCATTAATGCAGCCTCACCAGTGTCCCAGCAGTGCAGTCTCACCAGTACCAATCAGTGCAGCCCTACCAGTACTCATCAATGCAGCTTCACCAGTACCTGTCAATGCAGCCTCACCATTGCCTATCAAAGCAGGCTCATCAGTGCCCATCAATGCAGCCTCATCAGTGCAGCTTATCAGTGGCCATCAGTGCAGCTTAACAGCAGTAGCGTCACTAGGGTTGGTGTCACCTAGTGCGGTAAAACGTGTCACCCCGCCCCCCCCCCTCCAAATAATCTATTTCCCCATAGAACACTTCATATATTGGCAATAGTAGTGTTGTCAACAACAATCAAGCAACTAGCAAATTTGATTTTCTATATTAAGGCTTACCTGTAGGTAAAATGAATATCTCCTAAACGGCCACGACATACTGTACCGGACCTTCAGAGCACCGTGCCGTAACCAAGAGCTCCCGCATACATGCGCAGGAGTGACGCCATCACAGTTCTGCCCATACTTTTCATTTCCTGTGCTCCTCTGGTCCCCCCTGTGCTCCTCTGTTTTTCCCATGCTCCTCTGCTCCCCCACATGCTCTTCTGTTCTCCCCATGCTCCTCTGTCTCCCATATGCTTCTTTGTCTCCCTCATGCTCATCTGTTCCCCCCATGCTTCCCTGGTCCCCCATATGCTCCTCTGCCCACCCACCCCACATGCTCCTCATGCTCCTCTGGTCCCCCACATGCTCCTCATGCTCCTCTGGTCTCCCACATGCTCATCTGGTCCCCCCTGCTCCTTTGGTCCCCCTTGGTCCCCCCCATGCTCCTCTGGTCCCCCCTGTATGCCTCTGGTCCCCTACATGCTTTTCTCCTCCTCGACATGCTCCTTTCCTCCCACGCATGCACCACTGTTCTCCCCTCTTCTCCTCTGGCCCCCCTGCTCTTCTGGTCCCCCACATGCTCCTCTAGTCCCCTGTACCACTCACCTCCTCTTCCTGGCTAGCTGTGCAGTATGCGGCAGCAGACAGGCTGGATAAAGACATGATCATCCGCACTGAGAAGCTGATCATGTGAACAGAAAGACAGGCAACCATACACAGTTACAACATACCCTTCCTCTGCACTTGTTCTCCTGTTCTTTCATTCTCCTGCTCTCCATCTAGATTATCCGCGGCAGAAGACAGGATGGAGAGCGGGGGAAGGAAAGAGCAGGAGAACGAACGCCGAGGAAGGTTATGTTATAACTGTATGTGACTGCCTGTCTTTCCGGATCATATGATCAGCTTCTCAGTGAGGCGGATCATGTCTTTATTCAGCCCGTCCCCTCACTGCACAGCTAGCCAGGGAGAGGAGGTTAGCTCTGTGGGGGACCAGAGAAGCGGGAGGGGGGGTTTGGCTGTGGTCCGCTATCGGGAGTTAGAGGTGGCATTCAGACTGTACATATTAAGTTCCTGAAGTCTCTCCTGATATGTTTTATCCCACAAACCTTTCCCCATTTTTGTTACCTGTCTCTGGGCTTGTTCTGTCTTGTCAATATCTTGTTGTAGGTAAGGTCTCCAGAACTGGACACAGTATTCTAAATTAGGTCTCAATAAAGATCTATATAGGGGAATTTGGACCTCATTCTTCCTTCTGAGGATCCCTCTAGTGAAGCATCCTCAAATTCTATTTGCTTTTCCCACTGCCTGGCCACACTATTTGCTTATTTTGCAGTCATCTGAAATAAGTAATCTCAAACACTGTTCTCCAAATGTTGTACTCTGTCAAGAGACTTATTCCCTAGGTGCATTATTTTACATTTAGAAACAGCTAATGTACTGTAAGCTGCAGATACGGAAATCATTAGACGGAGTTCACTTAATTAATTTTAAGGGTAAACTAAGGGTTCCTTTTAAAAAGGTTGAGAAATGCTGCACCAGGTTATAAGTCAGTGAAATGTTCTCTGTAAAGTGTTGTGTAATATGGCTATGTTATACAGATACAAGAAATAAACTAAAATATGCATTGCACAGTTTTTGCAACACCTGATAGATGGCATGCTGCAAAAATAGAAAGAGGTAGCCCGGCCACCGCACACCTCACCCGGCCCGAGTGATAAGCAGGTAAAAGCAGCCTCAGCTGGTGGCAGAGGAAAAAATACCACTGGATAGGTGCAAGTTACTGTATTTATCGGTGTATAACACACATTTTTTTCCCCTTAAAATCAGGGCGAAATCGTGGGTGCGTGTTATACACCGATCCCTGATGTCTCTGAGGGAAGAGAAGTGAGCGCCGCTGAATTACATAGAGCCGCAATCTCATATGCACCCGGCGCTCCATCATGCACATCCACGCCTCCTGGCCCCACATTGGGCAACTGTTCTGTCTATCATATAAGCAGGGCCAGGAGGCGTGGCTATGTGTGACGGAATGCCGGGTACACAGGAGATCGTGGCTCTGTGTAATTTAGCGGTGCTCGCTCCTCCTCTTCCCTTGGAGGCAGCAGGGATAATCCAACACTGGCGAGGCCGCAATGATGGGAAAGGTGAGGCTGCAGATGGGCACTGAACAGGCTGCATTGTTGGTCAATTTATAGGCTACAGGTGGGCACTGAACAGGCTGCATTGTTGGGCAATTTAATGGCTGCAGATGGGCACTGAAAAGGCTGCATTGTTGGACAATTTATAGGCTGCAGATGGGCACTGAACAGGGTGCATTGATGGGCAATTTAAGGGCTGCAGATGAACTCTGAGCGGGGTGCATTAATGGGCAATTTAGAGGCTGCAGATGGACACTGAGCAGGGTGCATTGATGGGCATTTTAGAGTCTGCAGATGGGCACTGATGTGCATTGATGAGTTGTGACCCTATTTTTTGCGTCAAAGTTCTTTATTTAAAATGTAGGTTTTTTTTCCTTAAACTTCCCCTCCTAAAATTGGGGTGCGTTTTATACGCCGATAAATACAGTAATTATGTTTTCTGTTCTAAAATTTAGTTTGAAGAACATAGCATTTACTGTAAGAGGTCTTTGTGCATTTATACGTCTCCCATAAGAAAGCTAAACAATGAAATCATATCAGAGGAATTGCAGCAATATCTAGAGTTGGATGGTAGAGTTTTGTGTTACCTAAGCTCACGCATGTTGCATACCAACCCAGCACATTGATAAAATGAGCTCATAAAAATATCTGTGAATACTGTCTATTAAGAACAAAGATATACGGCACACTGTAAAATGTTATAAACATGATGGTCCATGAAATCGACTGGGTGAATCAGCTGGATGGAATTAATGATAAAAAGAATTCATAGAAAGTCAGCCATTGTTTATTTATATAAGATATTTCACATTCTAAAGCATATTGCAGCTGTCTCCTGCTGTACTAAATCAGTTTAGCATAGATAGAAATGATCTTCTGTTACTGTGCTCTTCATTTTGAAAAAAGCATGCTTTTTGGATTGCCTAAAGTAGTTGTAAACCCTCTTACACCACTTTTACCTACAGGTAAGCCTATAATAAGGCTTACCTGTAGGTACCATGAATATCTCCTAAACTTGCACAGTTTAGCAGACATTGACTGTATCCACCTGTACCGACGTCATCGCACTGAACAAACGGCTCGCTCATGCCGTTTCTTCAGTAGCCATTCCGTGACCGGCGGCCCCCACATGCATACGCAGGAGTGACTCCGGGAGACATGTCGCCGGTCACATCCGTGTGCGGGAACCACTGCAACAGCTTCAATCTAAGGTAAGTATTTCATAATGAGCTAGTATACCTTTGTCTTGCAGATTTGTTTTTGTTTTTGTTTTTTACAACCACTTTAAGCACTTCAATACAGGGCACTTATACACCTTCCTGCCCAGACCAATTTTCAGCTAACAGCGCTGTCGCACTTTGAATTACAATTGCGCGGTCATAATACACTGTACTCAAACTAAATTTTTTTTATTATTTTGTTCCCACAAATAGAGGTTTCTTTTGGTGGTATTTGATCACCTCTGCGATTTTTATTTTCTGCTAAACAAATAAAAAAAAGTCCGAATTTTTTTTGCTTCTGCTACAAAACTTTGTAAATAAGTACGTTTTCTCTTTCAATGATGGGTACTGATAGGGTTGCACTGACGGGCACTGATAAGGTGGCACTGATGGGCACCGATGATGTGGCACTGATGATGGACACTAATATGCGGCACTGATGATGGGCACTAATATGTGGCACTGATAGGTGGCACTGATATGCAGCACTGCTGGGTGCACATAGGTGGCACTGATGGGCACTGAAAGGTGGCACTGATGGTCACTGAAAGTCAGCACAGATGGGCACTGATAGGCAGTGGGGATGGCCACTGATAGGCGACATGGATAAGCACTGATAGGTGGCATGGATGGGCACTGATAGGCGGCATGGATGGGCATGGATGGGCACTGATGTACACTAATGGATGGTACTGATCGGCATCACTGATTGGCAGGCACTATTGTTTGGCACTGATTGGCATCCATTGTGGGCACTCATTGGCATCCATTGTGGACACTGACTGGCATCCCTGGTGGACATGGGTGGCATACCTGGTGGTGACTAGTGGTGGGCATCCTTGTTGGTCCTGGTGGCGTCCCCAGTATGGGCATCCTCGGGAGGGGCTACGATGATAATCAGCACAGACCCCCCCCCGTCAGAGGAGCAGCCGATCGGCTCTCCTCTACTCGCGAGTGAGGAAAAGCCGATAAAGGGCCCTTCCTGTTTACACAGTGATCAGCCGCGATTGGATGTGGCTGATAATGTGGTAAAGAGTCTGCGTCAGAGTTCAGAGTTGTCAAACTGACACACTGCAACAACAATCGACGTGATGAGCGCCCCCGGGGCCGTGCAGCAACTTGTTATCCTGAAAGACACCATATGATGTCCAGTCAAGATAACACAACCAGTTTGCCGACGTCATTTTACAATATGGTGGGCGGCAAGTGGTTAAAACACCTCGGGTGATGAAGCAAAAATTCTTTGTAGTTTCTTAAAGATGATGGCCAGGCCAAAGTTTGTCATACACAGTGGATGGCTAAAAGGTCTCTTCTCCTACCATAGCTTGCAAAAGCTTGTAACCTAATAATGTTGACCGCTGGGAGCTCTTTTTTCTGCATCATCTAAGTAGATGGAATAGAGAAGGCTTAAAAATTAGGTAATCTCACCTTTTGGCAGTTGCCCCAAGGACAAATTAATCCTTACCTTCAGTTTCAGTGACAACTGTAACATTTTGGAAATTCCTTAGTTTTTTGCCACAGTGACAATAGTTATAAGGAAAAATAGTGAGGGTCAATCTCTCCAATGGAGATGCAGACAACAATAAAACCCTTCCCATTCTATATTAAAAATTAGGAAAACAGTTTCACTTTTCCTTTTCACTGCACTACCCAGTTAAAAGAGAAAGTAAGTGGGGAACATGTGCCACCAAGTTATCAGGTTTGGAGTGCTCACCCCAAGACCAATACATCTGATATTTGATTTGTGAGCAGTAGATCAGATCTGAGCTTCCACAAGGGGTGGGGATCTGATGTCACACACTGCTCAGCACAGGGAGGACAGCTGAGTGTAATCTAAGACCTGAGTGGAGGGAAGGGACACACCCCCTCTACACAATCTCATAGGGAAACATGCACAGCTGAAGCTGTCAATCACAAGCTCCCTTGGAGTATGCATAATCTTTCAGAAATGACTCATGCAGATAGCAGAGAAACAAGACTGCAGACAGTTATCACACTTTGGATTGAGGCAAATACACAGTAAGATATGCTTTTCATTTTTCATATCAGAGGTTTACAACCACTTTAATCTCTTCCCACCAGCCGCCTCCTGGCACGTTAAGGGGTCTAAACAGCGGAAGCGAATTGGCTGTCACAGCGGTCACATGATCGGAAAGCTCCTGTTCGCCAGTATGCATCAGGAGTGTTCCAGTGACCACTGGCTACTGTGCTGGGAGCGCGCTCTTAGCACAGTAAATGGTTTACACAGGGCCACATATATGCGGCCACTCAACATGAAGACCCACATGCCAAGAGGCCACATATATGTGTGCATATATGTGTGTGGCCAGCGTGAAGAGGTTAAGGAAACCTGTACCTCAAGATTTATGGAGGTTGCTACAAGTGACCTCCTAATAAAAGCCCTGCAGCGAACCTTGCACAGAAAACATAAGAAAACAGAGGAAGAAAGTCAAAATACCCACAGCTCTAAATCAGCGTAATAGCTTTCCTTCAGCACACGGGCATTTTGACTTGGTTCCTCTGTTTTCCTTAGTTTTAAATCCATTTCAGATTAGTTTCAGATCATTTTCAAATCAGTTTTAGATCAGTTTCACATCAGTTTTCATGTGCGTTTCAGTGAGTTTTTACAGCCTGTTTGCAGTGCTATTTGAAAAACAGTCCTATGCGATTTCAGTCCGGTTCAGGTACAATTTCTAATCTCATACAGTACAATAATGAAATCACACTGCAAACTGGGCTGGAAGGTATCAGAATTAGTATCGGACCATTTGCACGAGTACATGTACGCATGCAAATGCTTAGTATTGGCACCGATACCAGTATCGATATAAGTGCAACCCTAGCACATAACGTGTGTGAATGTATATCTGAAAATTAATAAACCTCTAGCATTATGTGTTTAATCTCCTGCAGTTGTAACATTTCCATGACTTCTCTCACAAAATCAAAATTAGGTCAAGCCAACGGAAATTTGATTTAATGCATCCTGTATGAGATGTCAAAATTAAATCTAGTCATTACAATAGGTCAGTAATAAGACATGGATCTCTGAAACGTGAATCGTGTACAAAATAATGCAGCCTACAAATATACAATAATGAAAATCATTTTTTGAATTATCATAGACCAATCTACCGCCATTACAGACCTTCCCAGAAGGAGTGATATACAACCAAAGACTGTATAGCTTGACATTTGCATACTGTTTATGAACACGGGGTGAATAAGAATGGAACACAAAGCAAAATATACATTTAAAGCACCCATTGTAGGAGATGGAGAAGGGTTGGGGGGGGGGGGGTCCCTGTGTGCTCCATACCTGGAAGTACAGGGTTCCTCTGTGGCCTTTTGATGGCGGCAGCTCAAGAAGGGAAGGTAACAACAGACACATTAACATGCTTGATTTTACACCTCATTTTTTGAAAAATATAGATTTGCTTAGCACCCCATTCACACTTGTGTGACTTGTCATGAGACTTTGGACATTTCACAGTGACTTCAAAGTAGTTCATGCACTATTTTGGTCTGACTTTCATGCAACTTGAGGGCCATAGACGTCCAACTTGGCAGAGGGACAAGAAGTCACATTCAAGTTGCCCCTATCCAAAGTTGCATCAAAGTTAAACCAAAGTTTCACTCCAAAGTCCCACCACCTTCGGATTCATACAAGCGTGAATGGAGCCTAAAACTTTTGAACCAATATGCTGAATTTATTTTGAGTGGTCAGAGTACCCACCTGTAAGTACACAGTGGACATTTGGGTTCTATAGACTGCGAAAACCAAGCAAGTTTGCAAATATACCCTTTTAACCTTTTCCCTTTCTCTTTCTTTTCCCTGAGAGCTATGCTGAGATCTTCAGCCATCTGCCAGTTTACATTTCCTGCCTGATGACTGATAAGGACTTCTGCAAACATTTTCAAGTACATGACTGGAAGTATCAAATAAGGCATTCCTGGAATCTCTTTAGATATGCAAGCTGTTCGCTCACATTTGCAAGCTCAAGACTCTTCATAATACTATACTAAAAGACAATCATCCACTACAATAAGCTTAATTAAATATATTCCAAAAAATAAATGTAATATCTAAAAAGCAAGCTTACATTTTTTGTGTGTCAAATCTCCAAAGTCCAGGTCTCTCCAGGGAAATCATGCACCAAAAACTAGTAACTATAATGCCCTGTACACACAGTCGGACATTGCAACGTCAAAATCCATCAGATTTTTTGCGACTGATTTTTGCCCAAACTTGTTTTGTTTACACACGGTCGCACAAAGTTGTCGGAAAATCTGATCATTCAGAGCGAAGTGATGTAAACCACGTACGACGGGATTATAAAGAGGGCAGTAGCCAATAGCTTTCGTCTCTTAATTTATTCTGAGCATGTGTAGCACTTTGTCCATCGGAATTGTCTACACACGATTAGAATTTAAACGTTCGGATTTTGTTGTCGGAAAATTTAAGATCCAGCTCTCAAATGTTGTGTGTCGGAAATTCCGACGGAAAAAGTCCAATGGAGACCACACATGATCGGATTTTTTGACAACACAATCCGATCGCACATTTTCTGTCGGAAAGTCCGACCATGTATACAGTGCATTAGGCTCCATGCACACTGGGTTGAAAAATGCTGCTATAGGAGTTTTGTATTCTGCCTGTAGAAGCTACTCAAAATTATCCTATATGTCCATGCACATTAGGATGATTACAGGCATATTTTGACCTCAACATTTAGAGGCAAGAAAAAAAAACCTTCTGGTTCACATTTCTGATTGGAGCTTTCTGGCAAAAAAAACGTAATACTCTCCTAAACTCATCTAAACTTTGTACAAAAAATGCTCTATATGAGCGTTTTTTACTGCCAAGAAAACAGATTTTTTTTTAGCCCAGTGTGCCTGGAGCCTTAGGAAGGATGAGTAAAGTTCAACGAAAGGAACGACAAGGATGTATTTCTTCTAATAGGAAACAGAATCTGTAGGCACGCTATCAGTGCAAGCCTAAGCTGGGGGGACAGGGGGAAATTTCTATACTTTAATGTGCTTAATGTGCTTATATAGTGCAATAGATAACCATGTAATGATAATGCTTAAAGCGCAATGTGCAATTCATCCACAAAAAATAAAAATAGGATTAAGAATAAAAAATGAAATTAAAAATATAAATAAAAAGTCTAAAGTTCATCAACTTGTTCAGCAAATTCTGTGATGATAAATTCCACCAGGAAAATCTTATGAAGTGTCCCACCACCACCTGTAGAGGCACTCCTTACCGGAAAGATTAGAGCTTTAAATTATAGGAGCTCGATCTAGCTTGGAGAGATACAAAAAGGCAAACAGCAACAACTTCAGGGCATCCTCACATCAAAGATCCACCTCTAGTAGCCACTAGCTGCTCTGATATAATGGCTCCAATACCTGTGCAAAAACACCAGTGGATCACCAACAAAATGCGGATATAACTTAAAGGAAACACATAAAAACTAGGCTGCAAGTTGAAGGGAAGGACCTCCAAGGTGATATTCTCTGAAATATTGCCTGTGCCATGCGCAACACAGGAAAGGCAGGGGGTGATTAGAGAGCTGAATGCATGGCTAAAGACCTGGTGTAGGGAGGAGGGATTTGGGTTTCTAGAGCACTGGGCTGACTTTTCATTGGGGTGCAACCTATATGCTAATGATGGTTTGCACTTGAATGGAAGGGGGTCTGCTGTGCTGGGGAAGAGGTTTATGGGAAGGCTGGAGGAGTATTTAAACTGGGTTTGAGGGGGGAGGGTGAACCAGAAGTACATTGGGCAGACAGGTCAGTTAGGGGTCAGACATTAATGGAGGGTGGAATGGGGATAGATGGGGGGTGGGATATGGCAGGTGTCAAGAAATTTCCCATGTTGCAAACAGCCATTGAAAACTATAGTGCAATTTGTACTACTAAAAATAATATGAAAAACACCAGAGCAAAATGTAATAATGCATTAAAGTGTTTGTACACCAATGCCAGAAGTCTGCCAAGCAAAATAGGTGAGTTGGAAGCTGTGGTGCATCAGGAGAGCTATGATGTAATCGGTATTGCTGAAACTTGGCTTCAATCCTCACATGACTGGGCTATTAATATTCCTGGCTATGCACTCTTTCGGAGAGACAGGGTAAAAAGGAAAGGTGGCGGGGTCTGTCTCTATGTGAGAAGTGATCTCAAAGCAAGTGTGAAAGAGGACCTGGTGGATGGAGAGTGTGATGAGTCCGAAGCATTATGGGTGGAACTGCATTTAGATGGGGGTAGTTCAAAGTTAATCGTTGGAGTTTGTTATAGACCACCCAATGTGAATGAGGAGGTGGAGACTCAGCTCCTTGCACAGATGGAAAGGGCTGCAAGGGCTGGGACAGTGATAATAATGGGGGATTTTAACTACCCAGAAATTGACTGGAGTAATGGCACTGCTGGGACAGTTAAAGGGCAAAAAATGATAAACCTATTACAGGACAATTTTATGGTCCAGTTTATTGAGGCCCCAACTAGGAATGAAGCTCTGTTGGACCTGGTAATCTCAAACCATGCAGAGCTTATTACTAATGTCCAGATAAAGGAACACCTGGGTAGCAGTGATCATAACATGATTTCCTTTGATGTTAGCGCTAAACAAGAAATACATACGGGTAAGATAAAAACACTTAACTTCAAGAGAGCTAATTTTCCAAGGATGAGGGCTACTCTCCAGGACTTAGACTGGGAGAGAATATTCGCTTCAATGGGCACAGAACAGAAATGGGAATTCTTCAAAAAGACTGTTGGGGACCTCACTGCAAAGTATATTCCCATGGGCAATAAGTTTAAAAGGCTAAAAACAAAACCTATGTGGCTCACGGCCAAAGTTAAAAAAGCTATAAACTGTAAGAGAAGAGCTTTTAAAAAATATAAAGATGAAGGATCACTAGTGTCATTTAAATGTTACAAAGAAATTAACAGTATATGTAAAAAGGAAATCAAGGATGCAAAAATTCAAAACGAACGACCTATTGCAAAAGATAGTAGGACAAACCCCAAAAAATTCTTCAAATATATTAATAGTAAAAAGGTCAAGTCTGAGCATGTAGGCCCTTTACAAAACAATCTAGAGTTGGTGACTGGGGACAAAGAGAAGGCTAATTTATTAAACACTTTCTTCAGCTCTGTGTACACAAAAGAGCATGGGGGAGCTCATGTCCATAATGGGGGTGGTAGTGATACAGCCCCAAATGATCCACAATGGCTCAAAAGGGATATGGTCCAGAAATACTTAGACAGAATAAAGGTGGATAAAGCACCTGGACCTGATGGCATCCACCCACGGATCCTAAAAGAATTGAGCTCTGTAATTTCAGAGCCATTGTATCTAATTTTTAGGGACTCATTAATGACGGGAATAGTCCCACTGGATTGGCGCAGGGCGAACGTGGTGCCTATATTTAAAAAGGGATCAAAGTCTTTACCAAGTAACTATAGACCTGTTAGCTTAACTTCTATAGCCGGGAAGATACTGGAGCGTTTAATAAAAGACCACATCGACGAGTTCTTGCTGAACAATAACACTTTAAGCAACAGACAGCATGGATTCATGAAAGACAGAAGTTGTCAGACAAATCTGATTTCTTTTTATGAGGAGGTAAGTAAAACCTTGGACAGAGGGGTGGCGGTGGACGTGGTATACTTGGATTTTGCAAAAGCATTCGATACAGTTCCGCACACACGGCTCATGTGTAAGGTAAAGTCTACAGGTTTGGAAATATCAGTTTGTAAATGGATAGAAAATTGGCTAGAAGACAGAATTCAAAGAGTCGTGGTTAATGACTCTTACTCTGAATGGTCTAAGGTTATCAGTGGTGTACCCCAAGGTTCAGTGTTGGGACCCTTACTTTTTAACATCTTTATAAATGATATTGGGTCTGGCATCAAAAGTAATATTTCTGTCTTTGCAGATGACACCAAGATATGCAGTGGAATAACGTCTTTACAGGATGTCTCCAATTTACAAGCCGACCTCAATACACTGTCTAATTGGGCGACTATGTGGCAGATGAGGTTTAATGTTGATAAATGTAAAGTTATGCACTTGGGGCCTAAGAATATGCATGCATCATACATGCTAGGGGGAGTACAACTGGGGGAATCCATAGTGGAGAAGGATCTGGGGGTTTTGGTAGACCATAAGCTCAATAACAACATGCAATGCCAAGCTGCTGTTTGCAAAGCGAGCAAAGTCCTTTCTTGTATTAAGAGAGGTATGGACTCCAGAGAAAGAGATATAATTTTGCCCCTGTTCAAATCATTAGTAAGACCTCACCTGGAATATGCCGTTCAGTTTTGGGCACCAGTTCTCAAAAAGGATATCGGGGAACTGGAGAAAGTGCAGAGAAGGGCAACCAAACTGATAAGAGGCATGGAGGAACTCAGCTATGAGGAGAGATTAGAGGAACTAAATTTATTCACTCTTGAGAAGAGGAGATTAAGGGGGGATATGATTAACATGTTCAAATATATTAGGGGTCCATATAGTGAACTTGGTGTTGAGTTGTTCTCTGTACGGTCAACCCAGAGGACACGGGGGCACTCTTTACGTCTAGAGGAAAAGAGATTTCAGCTTCAAGTACGGAAAGGTTTCTTCACAGTTAGAGCAGTGAAAATGTGGAATAGACTCCCACCAGAGGTGGTTCTGGCCAGTTCAGTAGATTGCTTTAAGAAAGGCTTGGATACTTTCCTGATGGTACATAATATAACTAGGTACTAACATAGGTAAAGTTGATCCAGGGAAAATCCGATCGCCTATTGGGGGATCAGGAAGGAATTTTTTTCCCCTGCTGTAGTAAATTGGAGCATGCTCTGCTGGGGTTTTTTTCGCCTTCCTCTGGATCAATTGTGGGCATAAAATTGGGTATCTGGATTGTACGATTATTTTTTATTTTATTTATTTGTTTTTAAGGTTGAACTGGATGGACTTGTGTCTTTTTTCAACCTGGCTAACTATGTAAAAATACTCCATGTCCCAGTATCACAGATTTCATATATTTCCAATCAGCGATTATACTCAGAAAGGGAGACATAGACAGATATTACATCAAAAACATGGTCCAGCGTACGCAATGATGTAACAAGTAAATCAGTTTTGTGTCCATGCACATCTTCAAGGTATCACAGAAGTACACTTAACATGTTAGTCTGGTGGCCCTGAGTGGACTGCACCAGTAAGTAGACACCAGTAAGTGCGGCACGTGCAGTCCATAACATGGGCATTATATAGCTACTTGCTCCTAATTCAGACTTGTCATCCCAACGCCTGGGAGAGGAGTTTACCAGGAATAACTTTCTTAGTGGTTCAAGATATCCTGGGACCAAATGCCAAAAGTCACATAGTAAAGTGTTGCTTGCTGGAAGATTTTAAAAGTTGTGAACCATTAAAGGCCCACTTGGTTGTGTTTGGTCTCTAGTTCTTCCATGTACCCTATCCTAAATTTTTTCTTAAATTGCTTCTGTTTTCTCTTGGATCGTTCAGAGAACACATGGCCAGTATAAAAAGAGCCATATACCTTTATAAAACACACTGATGGCAATGGGCAAACAGGCATGAAAGTAACAGTGAAGCTTTATTACAAAAGTAAACTTTAACTTTTCTCACCCCAGTGACTTATATTTAACAGAGAGAGAGAGATGTCAGTATATCGGCATTTGTTTGCATCACAACTTCTTTTTGATAAAAGTCAATGAAAACATATTGAAGCAGCTTGGGAGGTCTGAAGCACGTCAGAAGGAACTCAAATACATTGCAAAGTGATCTCAATTGTATACTGAATAAACTTGAAAGCATGGTGCATTAGCCTATCTACACAAATGTTTATGACAGGGCTCTCCAAACTTTCTAAGCAAAGACGGCCAGCTATATTATTTATCGGTATATGTTTTTGTACAAGTATAAAAATACAAAAAGAACAAGAATATAGTTACAAACTTACAACAACAGACGGTATCTCAAATTTACAAAAATACGACACAAAGTATAAAGTGGTACAGATGCAGGGTACCCATGTAACACAGTAATCAGCATCCAGCGAAACCTAATAAGGATCTTGGTCCTCAGCAGGAAGGAGAAAAGAAAAGGGGAAGGGAGGCAAGAAAGAGGAGGGAAATTTTGGAACAGGGAATGGGAGAAGAAGTGGAGGTGGGAGATGTAGACAGTAAGTAAGTTTACAGGAAGTGCCCCCTTTAGTCAATCCAAAAGAAACTGAAGTTAAATGGTAGGACCTTGTGTATCAACCCAACAGTTCCAAATCTTGTCAAACTTATGAGTGCAATTCCCATGTTCTATGACTACACCGATCTCAGTGTAAAAAGGGATAGGGGATGGTGAGCAAGGCCATCAGCTAAAAACAACCTGAAATCACAAGTACACATAAAACTAGAAAATATTTTTATATAGGCCAAAACATGCTTGATAAAGCAGCTAAAGCAGCTGCTGAGATTATATATATATACAACACAAAGCCATTATTGTCTGTGCCTCTTATAAAGATGTTGCACAAGATAGCTTTTAATAAACAGACACTTGCCTCTCCCGCGCTCCAGCGATGTGGCCACCCGAAGCCTCCGCTCTCTCCCCCTCCTCTCCACGGCGCCTTTATTGGAACTGTGGGCACGCGGCCGTGACAGCTTGTGGCTTCACGGCTGGGCGCGCACTGCGCATGCACGAGTCACGCTGCGCTCTCCGAGTTGGCAGGCAATCTTCTGGGACCTGTGATGTGTCCTAGAAGAACGCCTAGAGGGAGGGGCCGCCTAGGAGGAGAGGAGGAGTCGCCTAGGTGGCCAGAAGGTAGAAGCAGAAAGTGGGACAGAAAGTTCCACGCAAAACAACGTGCCCCCCCAAAAAAGAATGACATGTCAATTGTTGCATGGCAGGGGGCAAGGAGTATTTAAAGTGGAAGTTCCACTTTTGGGTGGAACTCTGCTTTAAAGAGGAAGTAAACCCTGATGGGTTTACTTCCTCTTTTTTTCCCTGCAAAGGTAAAGCATAATGGACTACTATGCATCGCATAGTAGCTCATTATGTGTCACTTACCTGACACAGGAGCCAGCGAAGTCGCCGCTGATCCCTGTAGTCCGCCGCATCCATGTTGCTGGTGGCGTCTCGCAGCTCCGATGAATCACAGCGGCGAAGCCGCGATGACGTCACTCCCGCGCATGCGCACGGGAGTCGCGTCTCGCAGCTCCGCCGCTGCCACTCGGCGAAGCCGCGATGACGTCACTCCCGCGCATGCGCACGGGAGTCGACAAATTAGGCAAATCCATTCATGGATTTGCCGCATTTAGTGCGCCTGCGCGCCGCTGTCTACGGCGCATGCGCCGTAGACAGCGGTGCCCATTTTCGGGCAAATATCTCCTAAACCATATAGGTTTAGGAGATATTGCTTGGACCTACAGGTAAGCCTTAATCTAGGCTTACCTGTAGGTCCAAGTTGTTTGGAAGGGTTTACTTCCTCTTTAAGGATCACCATCAGCTCCTCAGATGCGCATTAAGATGACTTACCTCCAGTTCTGGGCTTTATGACATCACGTGGCCCTGCCTCTGACACATTTTATCATGTGATCAGTTACTTTGTCAAAGGGAAAGGCAGCTATAACCATAAAGATCCTTTATATACACCCCTATTGGTTACAATACACTGGGCGTGTACATAAAGGATCTTCATGGTATTTACCACCTTTCCCTTTGAAAAAGTCATTGATCAAGTGACGAAATGCGGGGCAAGGCCACGTGACATCATCATGTCAGTAATCAGAAGAAAACCACCTTAAAGCAGAGTTCCACCCAAAAATTGAACTTCCGCTTCAAGAGAAGGTGACCCCCTCACATGCCACATTTGGCATGCAATTTTTTGGGGGGGAACGGATACCCTCTTTTCAGAGGGTTCCAGCTTCTACTGCCTTCTGGCACACCCTCTGCGTTGGAAGGAAGTCACCTCTCCCCCCTCCCTCTAGGCAATCGTCTGGGACACATCACAGGTCCCAGGTGATTGTGAGGCTAGTCGCGGCGCACGCATGCACAGTGGGTGCCCGGCTTTGAAGCCACAGCCGAGCACCCACAGTTACAATGCTGGCACCGCTGAGCAGAGGGGGAGATGAGCAGGGCTTTGATCCCTGCATCGCTGGACCCTGGGACAGGTAAGTGTCAGATTATTGAAAGTCAGCAACTGCAGTATTTGTAGCTGCTGACTTTTTTTTTTTTTTGCGGAACTCCGCTTTAATGTATATCTGATGAGCTGATGCTGATCCTTAAGGAACAATGTTGTTTGGTTTTTATGTTGTATTATTGCAACATTATTAAGAACTTCAAGTAATCACATGGACACTATTTATCTGTTAGTTTTGAATAATTTTATTATTTATTCACTGTATATATTAGATAATATATAGATTACAAATATATTTTGTTGTGCTGCACTTTAGACCCCTTTCACACCACACCGCCCATTGCGTCGGTGGTAAAACTACACTATTTTTTGCGGCGCATTTCGGCCGCTAGCGGGGCGCTCTTACCTCCGCTAGCGGCTGAGAAAGGGTTAAAACCGCCGGCAATATGCCGCAATAGCGGCGTTTTGCTGGCGGCATTACAGCGCTGCCCCATTGATTTCAATGGGTAGCAGCGGTTGAGGAGCGGTAAACACACCGCTCCTTCACCACTCCAAAGAAGCTGCTGGCAGGACTTTTCCCTGATGTCCTGCCAGCGCACCGCTGTAGTGTGAAAGCCCTCGGGCTTTCACACTACAGACAATGGTGCAGCTTTTTTAGGACAGATTGCAGGCGCTATTTCTAACACTATAGCGCCTGCAAAACGCCTTGGTGTGAAAGGGGTCTTGGGTTGAATTATTGGTTCCAGTGTATGGTAGCACAGGATTTTTTCGTTTTGCAGGTCATAATTTTTTCATTTCAAACTATTACTTAAAAAAATTATGATAGATTGCACTTACTTAACAATATCTCATTTACTTTAATTAGGTTAATTTGTATTTATTCATTCTCCTATTTTTCCATCAGAGATGATATAATATTGATATTTTGTCATGAGTGTCTTATTCTATGGACATTATCCAAAGTATTTTTTCTCTGTCCTTTTCAGTTAATTTCACAAGCACCTTTTCCTTTTTGTTTTTTGTTATTTTTTTTCAAATTCTTTATTTAACAGTTTCACAGATACAACGAAGTCAGGAAATAACATATCAGACCAACGGACTTATGAAGTAGTACTGTTGGTATTGGAAGTTTTAAATTTAAAGACTTACTTTAAAATGCTACATATTTTGCATGACACTCATGACACACACCAGAGTCTCAGTGCTAAATTCTATGAAACCAGTGACATTCCCATAAATAAAAGAAGAGTTCAAAGCAGGGCCATATTAATGCAAGGGCACTCCTGGGCACTGCCTAGGGCCCCAGGTGCATGGGGCTCTGCAATAATCTTGCATTACATCATATTTGCCAACTGTCTGGGATATTCATGCTTTTTAGTAAACTGTCCCGAGATGGTCGTGTTCCGGGAAGCGTCCCAGAACCTATGCTGTGCCCTCCTGACCCCTCCTGTACTGTGCCCTTCTGCATTCCCCACTGTACGGTGTGCCCTTTGTGTTGATTAATCTTTGATTTATGGAATGTTTTCCTTTTGTAAAATGTCTTTTATTGAAAGTACTAATGAATCTATGTTTAATTCTATCAACTATTTATACTTTATTTCTTGAAATGAGGTGTGTAAATTGGGGCAAGCTGGTAGGGGCCCCAGTGCTTTACTTTGCCCAGGGGCCCATGATGCTATCAAGATGGCCCTGGTTCAAACAGAGCTTTGAAAAATATGAGGAGAAACTCAGGGAAAAGGGATAGGAACCTAACAGACTGTCTTCAGGAATAATGGAGCAGGGAGGGACTAAAGTATGGGCTGGGGGAATAAAGAACTGTCGGTGCAAAAGAAATGATGAAAAGTAGTGGAAAAGGAAAAAGGAAGAAGAAGGAAAGAAGCAAAGGATGAGAAAAAATGAATAATGGGGACGGGGATGGAAGAAAATGTGTGATCACTCTTGTTGCACACAATGTGCATGTGAGTCACAAATTTTGTCACAAGTGTTGTTTAGAATGTTGAAATTGTACCCACCATAACAAAGTCATTGTACAGTATGTTCTTCTGTCTTGTCTTTAAGGCCTCATATACACTGCTGCTCCTAAACTGACGTTTTTGGTGCTAGCTTAGCAACCAGATGTGCCCGGGATAGATCTCTGGTCTAGCAGCCTGGGCAGTACAACACACGTCCACCCAGACAGCTGTCCAGGTGGCACAGAACACTGATCACCTGACTCCACCCAAATATATAGGTTCTACCAGCACGCCAAGGGATTTAAGAAAACCCCTGCCCATTGGCTGAGATACCCCATATACGCATAATCTGACCTTGCAGAGTCCTTCTCATATCTAATGCCACCAAGTACCTGGCCACCTAGCGTCAGAAGAGAAAAGTGCAGCAAGCACAGACTTAGCGTAAAATCAATTGATCCCTAATAATAGACCAAGATAACTACACCTGGCAGGTAAATTTAGAAGCAACCCTGCCTAAACACCAGGGTGTTACATCATTATTAAAATATATATATACATTCCAGTATACAGTATATACCATAGTTTGTAGACATTACAACTTTCACGCAAAAAACGAAGTATACATTTATTGGGATTTGTTTACCAAAGACACGTAGCAGAATACATTTTGGCTAAAATTTAAGAAGAATTTTTTTTTTCATTGGATATGTTTTATTTCTTTTTATGTTTTTTTTTTGCTTAGATCACAAAAAATAAAAAATCTCAGTGGTGATCAAATGGCAACAAAAGAAAGCTATATTTGCGTGAAAAATGTATCTAAATTTTACGTGGATACAGCGATACATGACCACGCAATTACCAGTTAAAGTATTAAATAGCAAAAAATGGCCTGTCATGAAGGGGGTAAAATCTTCTGGAGCTGAAGTGGTTAACCAGGTACTGTCAAAGACGTGTTAAAAATGTATTACATTAGTAACAGCAATCAGCATATGTAATAACTATCAATGAGGGTGAGTACTTTGTAATCAAATCATCCCCAGCATGTTTATAGAAATCACGATATACAGTGAATTATTGACCTGGGTCTGTTTACCTGTTTTATTTCTTTCGAGTAGATCCCTAACTTACAATATGTAGAGGTTGCACATTCTATCAGGGATGAACTGAGGCTGGCCATTATGATGCGTATGGTCTCTGGTACATGTGTGGTTCAGGGTATATTTAGGCATGGGAGTGATGCTGGGAGGGATTTTGCGCAAATAATCATAAACATAAACAATGTAATTAAATGTAGAAACGCAAATAGAGGTTTAAGTGCTCTGGTCGCGTGGCCCAAGAGCTTACCAAGAGCACAGTTTGACCCTTCCATGCCAAAGCTACACCCTCTCACCCTTTTCCTTTTTACATTTCTTTGTAACATTTATGTATATAGATTTCTTAGCAAACAAGCACTAGAGATGTAAATGGACTGCCTAATCCATCATTATTTTCTCAAGGCAACCTATCTGTATTTAAGTTTTCTTTGTTGAAAAGAAGTAAAAGACGCTAACACAGTTAGTTGACATTTAGGATTTAACATCAGTGGGTTCAGATTATCCCATGAGGTCAGAGGGCCAACTTTAACTACTATTTCACTTTATTTGCCAGCTCTTTCCTTTTATTCCCTTTTTTCTGTTATTATGTTGGCTGATTCTCCAAATAGGTCTAAAGGCTTACTTTAAAAAGAAAAACTAGAATCCATATTTTTTTTTTAAAAAAGTGATGTTTCCAAAGGCTACATAGTGTTTCAAGGCTTTGAGATATGAGAAGGTCCCTTTAACATTCTTCACAAGGTACAAGTGGTTTTTAGCTATTCGCTGGTTGACATATATGTGAGGAGCATATGAGCTATATTGTTAAAATAAACACCTATAAACACTTTCAAGATCAATAGGAAGACATTCCTAGGCATGTGTAAACAACAGTTGTGCAAATTCACCGTTGACGGAGGACTGAAATAGTATCAGTCATCGGCACAGTACATATAGAAAGGGAAAACATAAAATATAGCTCTGTTGTGTTATATCCTGTGGCATAATACTGTAGGGACACAGTTGGGGCCATGACACTATATGAGCATCCTTACCAATAGTGCATTACAGTAGACGCCATAGTTATGTGTTCAGAAATTCGTTCATGGATCCCTGGTATTTTTGTCATTGAAATCCCCCTTATGTAGAAAAAGATGAGAGGAAGTTCCCAATGTTGAGACATTTGTGAGGACAAATAAAGACATCATCGTCCAAGAATACATTCCCCATATGAAAGTGCTGGTGCTTTCTGATTGGGTACCCGACGCTGTCAAATTAAAAGAGACCTGTCTGATTGTGATATACAGTAGACTGTTGGGTCCATTATCCAAGTTTAACCAAATAGGTAGTCAGCTACCATAATCAGATAGGGGCTAACTGTAACTTCCAGTTCACTAAGCAGGTGCAAACTTAGAAGCAATAATGCAAAACAGGTTTGGGACAAACATATATATACTGCTGAATACTACCAAACATATTATTGAAGAAAGATCTCCCCACTCAACTAAACCTTTCTTACATATCCAGAAGGACTTATGAGAGTCTATTAAATTTAGACTTGTGCACAACGGAAAATCTTGTTTAGTTTCGGTTCGTTGTCATTCGTAAAATACATAATTTAGTTCTGTTATATTCGTTATGTTACGTTAATACGTTTTCGGATAATTCGTTATTAGTCGTAGAGTGTCGAATTAATTCGTTCGTATTCGTTGAAATTCGCTATTTATGTATGTATAGACATTCGTGATAATGATTCGTAGTTTGGAAAGTCGTTTGTTTATTGAATCTTTTAACACACACAATGACAATATCTCTTCTCCTCGGCTAAAATACAATACAACACCCTTCTCACTCAGTTCTCAGGAATGCACTTTGCCAGTAATCCATCCTCCGGCACAAAATTAATTAGCTGATTGGACTATAAGATTTACTTTGAGCTGACCTTTTGTTTCATTAGATCTTTAAAGAATTACCGAATCATGTCGAATTCATTCAAATGCATTCGTTATATTTCTTTCATATTCGTTGTTATTCGTTATTTTTTTATTCGGACATTCGGATGCATCCGAATGTCCGAAAGATGCAAAATAAAACGAGTTGCACAAGCCTAATTAAATTCATCACCCGTCTCCAAATATCACCCAAACTGTCCTTTTCGCTCCTCCCAAGACCTCCTGCTCTCAAGCTCCCATGTTCATTTCCAAGACTTCTCCAGAGCCTCTCCTATCCCCTGGCACTAACTACCTCAATCTGTCCAGCTATCTCCTACTATGGCTGCTTTTACTTAATGCCTAAAAACTCATCTCTTCAGGGAAGCCTAAAAGCCTCCAACTAACTGAACTTTTATCATTTCCATCAGCTCATCCCCCCACAGTTATAACCTCTTGTACCACTTTCCCCACCCTATTGTAAGCTCTTATGAGCAGGGCCTGCTGAACCCTCTTGCATTTTATTGCATTGTACTGCCCCCTTTTATATTATAAAGCACTATGCAAACTGTTGGTGCTATATAAATCCTGTATTATAATGTTAATAAAATAGGGGAGTCAGTAATTAGCTGCCACCAGGCATTTACTCTTGCACCTAACCCACAGCTAATTCTGTGAAATAGCCCATAGATTAGCCTTTTTTTTTTCATTAAACCTGTTTCCTCCATCCACACATTTGAGGTGGATGGGGGAATACTCCCCACTGAGTCATTGTATTCTGACAGTGTGGAGACTTTTTTTTTTACATCAGGAAAAATTGATCAGTGCTGCTGGCTATAGCCTATATCACTGATTGAGCAGAAAATACTGACAGGCTTGTTGTACGGAAGTTGATCGGTAGGAGTAGCCAAATTTAATCCATGTATGGCTTTAGTCCCACTGTGTGCTACAACAGTGTGCCTGTTTAACAGTGCTTGCATTCAATTAACCCTGATCTCTGCTTCGCTGTGACTAGTGGAGCAAACATAAAGATCATAACACAGTATTGAATATTAATTACTTCCCGACAGGCATTATAGCCAAAGGATGGCTGCAGTGTTGTCATCTAATTCTGGGAGGGTATACATGGATGTCCTCCCAGAACTCCACCTCCCGACTGCCCCTGGCGTTCACATCCGGCGTGCTCTGTGACCGCTGTGTCCTTGGGATCACAGATCACAATAAAGGGCCAATCACAGCGGCCCTTCACCAATCACAGCTGATCACATGTAAACAGACGTGCCGGTTATCAGCAGTGTTTTCCTCACACTGTGTCTGTGTGAGGTAAGGATTACTGTTAATCGGCAAGCCTGTCAGCACATCTTTACACTGTTAATCAGTGCGGCCCACTCAGTGGCCATCAATGCAGCCTATCAGTGGCCATCAGTGCAGCATATCAATGCCTATCAGTGGCCATCAGTGCAGCCTACCAGTGCCTATCACTGCCCTCTATAAGTGCCCATCAGTGCCGCCTACCAGTGCCATCTATCAGAGCCCATCAATGCGGCCTATCAGTGCCCAAAAGTGCCACCTATCAGTGACCATCAGTGCTGTCTAAGCCCACGTACACACGGTCGGAGATTTTGCCAACCAAATCCGTCGGATTTTGCCCGTCGGATGTAGTCCGACGGATTGTGTCTGAAACTGTTGCATACACACGGTCGGGCCAAGTTGTCGAAAAATCCGATCTTTCAGAACGTGATGACGTAATTTCGATGGGACTACATTCAGGCTAGTAGCCAATAGCTTTGATGTAGAAATTTGATCTGAGCATGCGCGGCACTTGGTCCAATGAAAATGCTCTACACATGATCAGATTAGGTCCGTCCGGCCCAGTTGGTCGGGAAATATTTCCAACATGTTGGAAAATTGGGTCGGATGGAGATTCGGACGGAATCAGTCCGATGCATACCACACACAGTCGGATTATCTGACGACACGGTCCGATAAGACTCATTCCAACAGATTCTCCAACCGTGTGTACAAGGGCTATCAGTGCAGCCCCCCAGTGCCTCCTCATCAGTGCCCATCAGTGCCAACTCATCAGTGCCCATCAGTGCAGCCTATCAGTGTCCATCAGTGCAGCCTCATCAGCGCACACCAGTGAAGGAGAAAAATTACTTATTTGCTAAATTTTGTAACAAAAACTAAGAAAAACTTTTTTTTTCAAAATTTTCTGTCTTATTTTATTTGTTTAGCAAAAAAAATTAAACAACCCAGTGGGGATAAAATACCACCAAAAGAAAGCTCTATCTGCCTCAGTCAAATGATAAAAATGTCATATGGGTACAGTGTTGAACGACTGCGCAATTATCATTTAAAGTGCGACAGCGCTGAAAACTGAAAAATGGCCTGGGCAAGAAGGGGGTGAAAGTGCCCTGTATTGGAGTAGTGAAAAAAACATCATGGCCAATGTTGTTGTATGAGGTTGTAGCGCAAAAAAAACCTGCAGTGGTGGTCAAATACCACCAAAAGAACTCTCTATTTGTGGGGGGAAAAAATACACACATTTTATTTGTGTACAGTGTTGCATGTCTAGCAAAAAGTGGTCCGGTCATGAAGGGGGGTAAATCTTAGAAACAGTGACTGCAAAAAAAGACCAAGTAAGTCCACGAGTCTGCTCATTTTGTTTTTGATTTTTTTGGGGAGTTTATTTTTTTATTTTATTTTTATTGTTTTGTTTGTTTGTTTTTTCATTAACTTTGTTGTCTGACTATAGATCTATGTTTATCCAAAGCATGTTTGAAGCCATTTAGAGCCCATTCACACAGGGGCAACTCCTGATCCGACTTCAGGTCGCCCCTAGTCGCCTCAGGTTGCCTCAGGTCGGACAACATTTAAAAAGCAATGTAAGTGAATGAGAGCCGTCTTAATGCACACTACTGAAGTCGCTCCGACTTCAGAAAAGGTTCCTGTACTACTTCTATCCGACTTGTAGGCGACCGGTACCCATTGATTTCAATGGAGATCGCCTCCAAGTCGGATCTCCGTCTATACGGAGGCGACTTTGACAGAATTATCAGCTCTGAAGAGGGAACTCCACGGCAAATTTCTGAAAAAAATTTGGCGTGGGTTCCCCCTCCGAGAGCATACCAGGCCCTTAGGTCTGGTACGGATTCCAAGGGGAACCCCCTACGCCGAAAAAACGGCGTGGGGGTCCCCCCCAGATCCACACTAGACCCTTATCCGAGCACGCTACCCGGCCGGCCAGGAAAGGGGGTGGGGACGAGCGGGCGGCCCCCCCCTCCTGAGCCGTACCAGGCCCCGTGCCCTCAACATGGGGGGGTGCCTTGGGGGAGGGGGGGCGTGCGGCCCCCCCACCCCAAAGCACCTTGTCCCCATGTCGATGAGGACAAGGGCCTCTTCCCGACAACCCTGGCCGTTGGTTGTCGGGGTCTGCGGGCGGGGGGCTTATCGGAATCTGGGAGCCCCCTTTAATAAGGGGGCCCCCGGATACCGGCCCCCCCACCCTATGTGAATGAGTATGGGGTACAATGTACCCCTACCCATTCACCTGTGGAAAAAAAGTACAAAAAAAAACACAACACAGGGAAAAAATATTTTATTGCACAGCTCCGGGGGTCTTCCGTCTTCGGGGGTCTTCTCGCCGGACTCCTCCGCTATCTTCTTGTAGCTCTTTTGCTAGCGGAGGAGTCCGGCTTTCTTCCTCCCCGCCGCCGGCCTCTTCTCCCGACTTCGGGGGTCTTGTCCCCCTCTTCGGTTCTTCTGCCGGGCCACCGCGCCTTCTTATAGCTCTTTTGCAGGCGGTGGCCCGGTCTTCTGTCGCCGCCGCCGCCGCCTTCCGTTCTTCTTCTTCTTCTTCTTCTTCTTCTCCAAGAGATATTGACACGACGCTCTCTCCGGCCACAATGCCAGGGACGCGCTCCGCTGCCACTTATATAGGGACAATGGGGCGGTGTCACATGGGTTGATGTCACATGGGTTGGTCACATGGGTTGATGTCACATGGTGACCCCGCCCCCTTACCATGTGTCCAAGTCGGGAGAAGAGGCCGGCGGCGGGGAGGAAGAAAGCCGGACTCCTCCGCTAGCAAAAGAGCTACAAGAAGATAGCGGAGGAGTCCGGCGAGAAGACCCCCGAAGACGGAAGACCCCCGGAGCTGTGCAATAAAATATTTTTTCCCTGTGTTGTGTTTTTTTTTTCTACTTTTTTTCCACAGGTGAATGGGTAGGGGTACATTGTACCACATACTCATTCACATAGGGTGGGGGGCCGGTATCCGGGGGCCCCCTTATTAAAGGGGGCTCCCGGATTCCGATAAGTCCCCCGCCCGCAGACCCCGACAACCAACGGCCAGGGTTGTCGGGAAGAGGCCCTTGTCCTCATCGACATGGGGACAAGGTGCTTTGGGGTGGGGGGGCCGCACGCCCCCCTCCCCCAAGGCACCCCCCCATGTTGAGGGCACGCGGCCTGGTACGGCTCAGGAGGGGGGGGGGCCGCCCGCTCGTCCCCACCCCCTTTCCTGGCCGGCCGGGTAGCGTGCTCGGATAAGGGTCTGGTGTGGATCTGGGGGGGACCCCCACGCCGTTTTTTCGGCGTAGGGGGTTCCCCTTGGAATCCATACCAGACCTAAGGGCCTGGTATGCTCTCGGAGGGGGAACCCACGCCAAATTTTTTTCAGAAATTTGCCGTGAGTTCCCCCTTGAGCTCATTCTCTGCTTGGCCTCGGCAAAAGTCGCCTGGCCTGGGGCGACTTGTAAGTCGTCCCAAGTCGCGCTTGAAGTCATCACAAGTCGTTTTGAAGTCGTCCCAAGTCGCGCTGTGATCTTAACTCAAGTCGTGTCCAAGTTGCCTGACTCAAGTCGCCTACAAGTCGTGTTGCCCCTGTGTGAACTGTTGACTGGCTCACTACCTTTGCTGGAAGTTTATTCCAAGCATCAACTATCCTTTCAGTAAAATAATACTTTCTATATTTCGTTTTGAACTTTCCTCCAGTTAGTTTGAGGTCATGTCCCTGTGTTCTTGATTTTGGTTTGATATTATAAAAACTGCTTTCCTGAATCTTATTCACCCCCTTGATACATTTAAAGGTTTTAATAATGTCTCCCCTTTCCCTTCTTTCCTCCAGACTGTACATATTGAAGTTCCTGATGTCGCTCATGATATGTTTTATCCCCCAAAGCTTTTATCATTTTGTTACCCATCTGTGGACTCAGTCTATCTTATCAATATCTTTTTGTAAGTGAGGTCTCCAGAACTGACTTTGCTCATTTTGCAATCATCTAAAATAAGTACCCCCAAATCCTTTTCTTCTGTAGTGCTGGCTAACACTGTACCCCCAAAGTTTTACTCTCTCAGGGGAATCTTTTCCTCTAGGTGCATTATTTTACATTTAGAAACATTGAACTGCGGTCTCCACTGCTTTGACCAATCTTCCAGCAATGCCTAATCATGCGCCATGTTACAGACACCTCCAGGGATATTAACCCTATTACACACCTTTGTGTCATCGTTAAAAAGACATAACCAAACTCTTAGGCCGCGTACACACGGGCGGACTGTTCGCCCAACTTTGTCCGCTGAACAGTGTTTGGGCGGACAGTCCGCTCGTGTGTGGGCTTTCAGCGGACAGTTTCAGCGGACAGTTTGACAAACAAGGTTTTTCGGAAATTCCGTAAAACTGTCCGCTGAAACCTTGTTTGAGCGAACAGTCCGCCCGTGTGTAGGCTTGTTCGACAAACTAAGTTCCGCGCATGCTCAGAAAGGCTTAACACGCCGAAAGTTATAATGCAGTGTATAGGACGTCGTATTTTTCGTCCCGTCGTACGTGCCGTTCACGTCATCGCGCACGGTTTCAGCAAACTGTTCGTTCGTCGTGTGTGGCCATGTCCGTCCATGCTAATTTTGAGCGGACTGTTTGCCGAAACTGTTTGACGGACAAAGTTGGGCGAACAGTCCCCGCGTGTGTACGCGGCCTAAATTATATCACTTACATATAGGTTAAATAGAACATGATTCAGTACAGAGCCTTGTGGTACATCACTAGTGACTGGTAGGAATGAGCTTCGTGTTCGAGTCGAACATACATTCGACTTGAACATCAGCTGTTCGCACGTTCGGTGAATACCATTACGTTATGGGCCGTTCGCGCCAAATTCGTGTGGCGCTCATGGCCCACAATGCACTGCGTCATCGCAGTGCATTGCTGGCTCATGATTGGCCGAGCATGCACTGTGACCCCGCATGCTTGGCCAATCACAGCGCCAGCAGCGAGGAGAGCCACGATTGGCCACAGGCAGGATGCCTGTGGCCAATCATAGCTCAGGCTGTGTAGTACACGCCCCACACTATATAAGGCCGCCAGCGCGGCGGCCTTGTTTAGTGTGTTGGCATCTGTAGGAGTTAGTGGGTGTTCTCTGTGTCCCTTCAACACAGTATACACCATTCGTTATCGGCCGATTTTGCATTCTTGCTCTTCTGTAATTGAGCTTTTAGCAATCTGCAGGAGTTTGTGCGTGTTGTCTGCGTACCCTGACCGCAGTATACTATAGCTAGCTATATTGCTCTTCTATAATAGAGCTTGGAGTGAGTTGTAGGAGATTGTGCGTATTGTCTGCGTGCCCTGACCGCAGTATACACCATTATATCCACCTATATAGCTAGCTATATTGCTCTTCTGTAATAGAGCTTGCAGTCAGTTGTAGGAGATTGTGCGTGTTGTCTGCGTGCCCTGACCGCACTATACACCATTATATCCACCTATATAGCTAGCTATATTGCTCTTCTGTAATAGAGCTTGGAGTCAGTTGTAGGAGATTGTGCGTGTTGTCTGCGTGCCCTGACCGCACTATACACCATTATATCCACCTATATAGCTAGCTATATTGCTCTTCTGTAATAGAGCTTGCAGTCAGTTGTAGGAGATTGTGCGTGTTGTCTGCGTGCCCTGACCGCACTATACACCATTATATCCACCTATATAGCTAGCTATATTGCTCTTCTGTAATAGAGCTTGCAGTCAGTTGTAGGAGATTGTGCGTGTTGTCTGCGTGCCCTGACCGCACTATACACCATTATATTCACCTATATACAGTAGGTGCCGCCGATATTACGTTTCCAGCGCGATACTCTCACGGTGGTTACCGGCGTCAGGCTTCTCTAACCAGCGCGATCCCGTTGCACTGGTTCTCACGCTGGCTGCAATAGGAAAATGTCCTATTATACACCATTATATCCACCTATATAGATCTTCTCTAATTGAGCCATCTGCCATCTGCAGGAGTTAGTGGGTGTTGTGTGCCTCCAGCACAATATACACTACCCAATTGCTGGTTTTCCCATCTCCCTTCAGGCCATTACCATGTCTGGAAGGCCAACAAGGAGAGGCAGACAGGCGTGAGCCGATAAAAGAGGGCAAGCAGGCTCTGTGTCTAGAGACAACAGTGCTGGTCGTGGACACGGTGCATCGTCATCATCAGCACGTGGCCATGGGACACGCTTGTCCTTCTTTTCGGCAGCTGGACGTGTTGAGCCACATCATGTCGAAGACTTGGTAGAGTGGATGACCAAGCCCTCTTCATCCTCCTCATCCTCTCTCACCCAGGCTCAGGGTACTAGCAAAGCAGCTGCCAATGCATTGTTTTCCCTCGTCTCAATGTCATCATCAGTGACTCCTGTCCCTAGACCCACCACGTCCTCCTGAGGAGTCCCCTGAACTCTTTGAGCACAGTGTTGGGTACATGCTCCAGGAGGATGCCAGTGTTTTGTAGGCTCTGATGATAAAACTCAGCTAGAGGAAGGCAGTAGCGTGAGCGCAGAGAGAGGGGATGCTCAAGAAGGACAGCAATCTGGCAGTCATGTTCCACAAGCTGCAGCATACTGCCAGGTTTGCTCCAGCGATGAAGAGGGAGGGGATGATGAGGGCACTGACTCCACGTGGGTGCCTGGTAGGAGAGAGGAGGAGGAGGAGGCACATGTCCAACGAGGCAGGATGCTCTCTGGGGGCCAGCTTAGGGGCAGCACACCGACTGAATCACACCGCAGAGCTCCGCCTGTGCAGGGTGCTGCCTCTGCGCGTTATTCTAAAAGTTCTTTGGTGTGGGCTTTTTTTGAGACGAGTGCATCAGATCGCACCGCTGCTATTTGCAACATATGTCTCAAGCGTATCTCGCGTGGCCAAAACATCAGCCGCTTGGGCACCACATGCTTGACCAGACATATGTGGACCTGCCATGCAGCTCGTTGACAAGCGTAACCCAAAGACCCACACCAAAGAACAAAGCGCACCTCTCCTTGCTCCTCATCAGCTGGGATCTCCAACCCCACTAGACCTTCAGTCCTCTCTGAAACCTGCTCTGAGAGGAATGAAGGTGTAGAATTAGGTGTGTCACAGCAAAGTGCTTCCGGGCACTCTGCTAGCAGTACACCCATGTCCGATTATAGCAGGCAAATTTCCCTGCCCCAGCTGCTGGACCGTCGAAAGAAGTTCACTCCCAGCCATCCACATGCCCAGTGGTTGAATGCTAGCTTGGCTAAATTGCTAGCACTTCAACTGCTGCCTTTTCAGGTAGACTTGGCCCTCTTCCGTGAGTTTGTACAATGTGCAGTTCCTCAGTGGCAGGTCCCCAAATGCCACTTTTTCTCACGGAAGGCGATTCCGGCTCTCTACTGGCATGTGGAAGGCGTTCAAGGGGCTACGCAAGTACGCAGGCAAAACGATGCCATGCCGTGCTTGCGTTGGTTTGTTTGGGGGACAGGAGCCACACTGGGGCAGATATTTTGTCAGCTCTGCAGGGGCAGGCCGAGAGCTGGTTGACGCCACGCCAGCTTAAGCCAGGATTGGTGGTTTGCGACAATGGCACCAACCTCCTCTCCGCCTTCCGACAGGGACAACTGACCCATGTGCCCTGTGTGGCTCACGTCCTTAACTTGGTGGTGCAGCCGTTCTTGGGCAGGTACCCGGGCTTACAGGATGTCCTGAAGCAGGCCAGGAAAGTCTGTGTGCATTTCCGCCGATCATTTAATGTCTGTGCTCGGCTGGCTGAGCTCCAAAAGGAGTTGAACCTGCCCAAGAACCGCCTTATATGTGACATGCCCACCAGGTGGAACTCAACGTTGGCCATGCTGCAGTGGCTGCACATGCAGCAGAGGGCCATCAATGAGTACCTGTGCAACTACGGCACCAGGACAGGGTCAGGGGAGCTCGGTTTTTTCTCACCACGCCAGTGGGGCATGATCAGGGATGCATGCACTGTCCTGTCACCGTTTGAGGAGGCCACAAGGATGGTGAGCAGTGACAGTGCATGCATCAGTGACACTGTACCTCTTGTCCACCTCTTGGAGCATACGCTGCGTGGAATAATGGACAGGGCACTTGAGGCAGAACAGAGGCAGGAAGAGGAGGACTTCCTTGCCTCTCAAGGCCATCTTTATCCAGACAGTGTTCCTGCTGTGCCACCCATTACACAGGAAGAGGATGAGGAGGAGGAGGAGAATGATTGTGTCAACATGGAGGTGGAGGCTGGCACTCAGCAGCAGCAGCAGCAGCAGCAGCAGTCTTGTAGGGATGATTTACAGTCCCATGAAACCCGTGGACTTGTACGTACCTGGGAGGAGGTAGCTGCAGATCATGTTGTGCTTAGTGACCCGAGGACTCCGGACCGAATGCCTCAGCTAACCTACGCTGCAGGGCCTCCCTGATCCTGCAAAGCCTGTGAAAGGATCCTCGTATTCTTCGGATCAAGGAGAGGGACCATTACTGGCTGGCCACTCTCCTTGATCCACGGTACAAGGGTAAGGTTGCCGACCTTATCTTGCCATCGCAGAGGGAGCAGAGGATGAGACATCTCCGGGAGGCCTTGCAGAAAGGTCTTTACAACGCGTTCCCAGAGACTGGGAGGTTACAAACTCCTGGTCCTGGACAACGTGTTGCTGAGGCATCGATCAGAAGGAGCACGGAGAAGGTAGCCATCTGAATGATGCGTTCAGACAATTTTTTAGTCCGCAGCCCCAAGGTATGATCGGTTCCAGCAACCATCGCCAGCGTCTGATTTACATGGTGCAGGAATACCTAGAGGCAAGGTCAGACTTGGACACCTTTCCCACCAAAAATCCTCTGGCTTACTGGGACTTGAGGATGGATCACTGGCCAGAGCTTGCACAGTATGCAATTGAACTACTGGCCTGTCCTGCATCCAGCGTTCTTTTGGAACGCACCTTCAGTGCTGCTGGTGGCTTTGTTACCGATCACAGGGTGCGCCTGTCCACCGACTCGAGTTATCGACTGACCTTCATAAAGATGAATCAGTCTTGGATCACCCACAGCTACCAAGCACCTGAAGCTGATGTAACCAAATAATTTTTTTTTTTGAATACCACATCCCTTCAAGACTGCCTATTCTGATGCTGAGTGACTGTTATGTTGATTGTCTATCCTCTTCCTCCTCCGCTGATATGTTGGAAGAACATTTTTGGTTCTGGGTGATGCCACCAGCCCAATTTTTCAGCCCCAGTTTAACAGGGGCGTTTAATTACAATTTTTGATGCAATGCTTTGCAGCAGGACTCATTCCTGCACCACAACTAGAGTATATGGGAGAGGTTGCAGTGTCATGGCATCAGCACCAGTGCCAGCAGCCCAATTTTTCAGCCCCTGTTTAACAGGGGCGTTTAATTACAATTTTTGATGCAATGCTTTGCAGCCGGGCTCATTCCTGCACTACAACTAGAGTATATGGGAGAGGTTGCAGTGTCGTGGCACCAGCACCAGTGCCAGCAGCCCAATTTTTTAGCCCCTGTTTAACAGGGGCGTTTGATTACAATTTTTGATGCAATGCTTTGCAGCTGGGCTCATTCCTGCACTACAACTAGAGTATATGGGAGAGGTTACAGTGTCATGGCACCAGCATCAGTGCCAGCAGCCCAATTTTTCAGCCCCTGTTTAACAGGGGCATTTAATTACAATTTTTGATGCAATGCTTTGCAGCCGGGCTCATTCCTGCACTACAACTAGAGTATATGGGAGAGGTTTCAGTGTCGTGGCACCAGCACCAGTGCCTAGGGCCCAATTTTTCAGCCCCTGTTTAACAGTGGCGTTTAATTACAATTTTTGATGCAATGCTTTGCAGCAGGGTTCATTCCTGCACCACAACTAGAGTATATGGGAGAGGTTGCAGTGTCGCGGCACCAGCACCAGTGCCTAAGGCCCAATTTTTCAGCCCCTGTTTAACAGGGGCATGTAATTACAATTCTTGATATAATATTTCACAGCAGGGCCCGTTCCTGTGCCCACCCAGAGTAACTGTGAGGACTTATATTGTTGTGGCACCAGCACCAGCACCACAACCGCCAAAGGCCCAATTTTTCTACCACTGTTCAACAATGGCATGTAATTACAATTCTTGATATAATCGTTCACAGCAGGGCGCTCCAGTGCCCACCAAGAGTCACTTTGAGGGCTTACAATCTTACAATACCAACACCTTGTTCCGCCATTTCTGCAGAGCATATAGGGCAGGCCCCTACTTTCAAACATCCAACTTACAAACGTCTTCCTACTTGCAAACGGAAGGAGACAACAGGAAGTGAGATGAAAAAAGACGGACGGCAAAACAAATTATACAGGGGTGATAACCCTTCCCTATGTTTTCCAAAAAGCTTAAAAATAGATTTTTTGACTGGAGCTACACTTTAAAAATGTACCAGTTCAAAATTACAAACAGATTCTACTTAACACAACAAATCTACACAGTCTCTGTCTTGTTTGCACCACCTGTATACTGCTGTTCTGAGTATATAGGGCCTGGGGGCCCCACGTCTTTCCTTTTTTTTATATGGGTACGGGCTTCCCCTTAATATCCTGGTAATGGGCAGGGGGGGCTACCCATGGCATTTTTCTCAATGATTTTCATCCATATTGCCGGAACCAAATATTACATTAAAAACGCAAGCAGTTTGAAATGACTTTTTTTTCAGTTAAATCTCATTTTGTGCAGGGACTGTTCTAAACACGGGAAACACGTGGCACTTCACAGGCATACTATAGACACCCCCAGGCATGATATTTAAAGGAATATTTCACCTTTTTTTCACTTTAATCGTCATTAAAATCAGTGCTCCCGCCAAAACGGAAATTTTTAAAAACATTTTAGGAATTGACCCATGTCCCCTGGGACAGGAGCCAGGTCCCCAAACCCTTTTTAGGACAGTATCTTGCATATTAGCCATTAAAATTAGCACTTTTTATTTCGAACGTTCGAGTCCCATAGACTTCAATGGGGTTCTAAAGTTCGTACGAATTTTCGGTCCGTTCGAAAGTTCTGGTGCGAACCGAACCGGGGGGTGTTCGGCTCATCCCTAGTGACTCTGTTCTGAAGGAGCCCCATTTACGAACACACTCTGGTATGTATCCTTTAACCAACTGCATATCCACTGAACCACCCAAGGGTTAAAGGGGAAGTAAACCCTTTTAAAAAAACGAGAGAAAAAAATCCCTGCAAGAAAAAGGCATAATGAGCTAGTATGCATAGCATACTAGCTCATTATGTATTACTTACCATATTACTTATGTATTACTTACCTCAGTTCGAAGCCCCCGCAGCAGTCCTTGTTAACCTCCGGCCGCCGACATGTCGTCCTGGAGTTACTTCTGTCTATTGCGGCTCCGGCGTTGTGATTGGCTCGAGCAGCGATGACGTCAGTCCAGCGCATGCATGTGGGGGCTGCCGGTAATGGCACATAGGTGCCATTGCTTCAGTTTTCCCCAGTGCGCATGTGCCGATGACATCGGCAATGCAGCGGACATGGGATATGTGCACGGTTTAGGAGATATCCTGGGTAGGTACAGGTAAGCCTTAATATAGGCTTACCTGTAGCATAAGGTTGTAAAAAAGGGTTTACAACCACTTTAAGTCCTAGCTTGTACAACGTTTGTATTAGATCATTATGTGGATCATAATGCCTTGCTGAAATTGAGAAATTCTATGTACACAGCACCACCCTGATCCAAAACGTTGGTAATATACCCAAACTCAATCAGATTAGTCTGACATGATTTGCCCTCAGTAAAGCCCTGCTGCTTTGGGTAAAGCAAGCTATGTATTTTTTAGGTGATCAATGATCCTTCTTTTCAGGAGTGGTTCCATTAACTTGACTACAATTGATATTAAACTCATTGGCCCGTAATTGCTTCTACCTTGCTGCCTTTCTTGTGGATGTGTACAATATTAGCTGTCTGCCAGTCATGGGGGACTTTTCCTGTTAGAAGAAATTGATTAAAAAGATCTGTTAATGGTCTCTTAGAACTCTGGGATGAATACCATCAGGACCCACTGCTTTATTAAACTTTAAACGACCCAGTTTCTCTGCCCTAGAAATCCTAAAAATGAACAGCCATTACTAGAACCAAAATGATTCCCCAAATTGTTATTGTTATCTTCTGGAGGTCAAGGTTAAAGGACTTGTATTTTTTATTAAGTTGCATTTTTTTTGTAAATGAGTAGGGGTACTATGCACCCCACACTTATTCATATAGATGGGCGGTATCTGGGGGCTCCCGTATTATTAAGGAGAGCTTCCAGATTCCAATAGACCCCCACAACCACCAGAGGCCTTTGTAACCCTTCGATGTTAAGGGAATGTAACCTAATATACAGTGGTGTGAAAAAGTGTTTGCCCCCTTCCTCATTTCCTGTTCCTTTGCATGTTTGTCACACTTAAGTGTTTCGGAACATCAAACCAATTTAAACAATAGTCAAGGACAACACAAGTAAACACAAAATGCAATTTGTTAATGAAGGTGTTTATTATTAAAGGTGAAAAAAAATCCAAACCATCATGGCCCTGTGTGAAAAAGTGATTGCCCCCTAAACCTAATAACTGGTTGGGCCACCCTTAGCAGCAACAACTGCAACCAAGCGTTTGCGATAACGTGCAATGAGGCTTTTACAGTGTCCTGGAGGAATTTTGGCCCACTCATCTTTGCAGAATTCAGTTACATTAGAGGGTTTTCGAGCATGAACGGCCTTTTTAAGGTCATACCACAACATCTCAATAGGATTCAGGTCAGGACTTTGACTAGGCCACTCCAAAGTCTTCATTTTGTTTTTCTTCAGCCATTCGGTGGTGGACTTGCTGGTGTGTTTAGGATCATTGTCCTGCTGCAGAACCCAAGTTCGTTTCAGCTTGAGTACACGAACAGATGGTCGGACATTCTCCTTCTTGGTAGACAGCAGAATTCATAGTTCCTTTTATCACGGCAAGTCTTCCAGGTTCTGAAGCAGCAAAACAGCCCCAGACCATCACACTACCACCACCATATTTTACTGTTGGTATAATGTTCTTTTTATGAAATGCAGTGTTCCTTCTACGCCAGATATACTTGGACACACACCTTCCAAAGAGTTCCACTTTTGTCTCATCGGCCCACAGAATGTTGTCCCAAAAGTCTTGGGGATCATCAAGATGTGTTGTGGAGAAATTGAGACGAGCTTTGATGTTCTTTTTGCTCAGCAGTGGTTTTCTCCTTGGAACTCTGCCATGCAGGCCATTTTTGCCCAGTCTTTTCCTGATGGTGGAGGCATGAATGCTGACCTTAACTGAGGCAAGTGAGGCCTGCAGTTCCTTGGACGTTGTGGGGTCTTTTGTGACCTCTTGGATGAGTCGTCGCTGCGCTCTTGGGGTAATTTTGGGCGGCCGGCCACTCCTGGGAAGGTTCACCACTGTTCCATGTCTTCGCCATTTGTGGATAATGGCTCTCACTGTGGTTCGCTGGATTCCCAAAGCTTTGGAAATGGCTTTATAACCCTTTCCAGACTGATAGATCTCAATTACTTTCTTTCTCAATTGTTCCTGAATTTCTTTGGGTCTCGGCATGATGTGTAGCTTTTAAGGATCTTCTGGTGGACCTTACTGTGTCAAGCAGCTCCTATTTAAGTGATGCCTTGATTGTGAACAGGTGTGGCAATAATCAGGCCTGGGTGTGGCTAGAGAAATTGAACTCAGGTGTGGACAACCACAGTTATAGTATGTTTTAACAAGGGGGCAATCACTTTTTCACACAGGGCCATGATGGTTTGGATTTTTTTTCACCTTTAATAATAAACACCTTCATTTACAAATTGCATTTTGTGTTTACTTGTGTTGTCCTTGACTATTGTTTAAATTGGTTTGATGTTTCGAAACACTTAAGTGTGACAAACATGCAAAGGAACAGGAAATGAGGAAGGGGGCAAACACTTTTTCACACCACTGTAGTTCAGGAGGGGGGGGGGGAGGCACGCACACTTACCCCCCACCTTTCCTGGCCAGCCAGGCTGCATGCTTGGATTAAGGGTCCTGTATGGATTTTTAGGGCGAGCCTTATGCATGTATACTTTTTTTTGCGTGGAGCCCTTAAAATCTTTACCAGACTCAAGGAATCTGATATTGAATTTTTCCGTGGGACCTCTTGCTTTTGCAAGTTACGTATTTTGTGGTGTATTTTTGTTTAAATTATTGATGTATTGAACAGATTTAGTGCACACTGATTTGGGGTTCAGTTTTGGCATCTGAACTTACTTAAAGTTTGCAAAACTTTGCTCAAACCCAACCCAGGGCAATTAGGCTCATCCTTAATCACCAACCAAGACAATGAAAATGATTAATTGCTACAATTTACTATGCTTTACACATTATGCTTCTTTTGGACACCATAATAAAATAATTGCAATGGTGTGAAATCATCTGAAAATGTACAACCCTGCTAATCATTTGTTTTTCCATTTTTCTGTTAATCTTTTATAATCAGTCGTGGCGCAAGGGTTATGTGATAAAGCATGAAAGAGTCAGAATAGTTATTTTTAGGTTGACGATTAGGGCAGAGTAAAGCCAGCCACAGACGGTTCGAATCTCTGCCGGTTCAGCAGGAATTTGCTGCGATTCAAACCATGTATGGGCAGGCTAAATGTACCCAAGTTGACCACTCAATCAACTTAGATACAACCAGAGCCTGCAGGATTTTATATGTTATTATTGCTTGCGGAATTTATAGCTTTCCACCCCCCGCTGGGAGACCACATTGACTCAGCAGCAAGGGATTCCCCTGTTAGCACTGTCTGTGTTGATTGGGGAATTGAGCATTTTTTTTTGCAGGAAAGAAAATTGCTCCTCTGTCTATGGCCAGTTTAAGAAAGGAAATATTATTATCTTAACTAGAACTCAAAAGTGAATCATTCAGTGAACACCTTTACGTAAACGGGTGACCCCGCCCCCCTCTGACATCACAGGGAAAGCCATAGTGAAGTCCCAGTGCGTCACCAGGTGGCCCTGCCCTCCGTTATTTAAGAAGTGTCAGAAGAATCGAAGCTTCACACGGCTGAGGACTCCCACAGAGGCGATCATGCGGATGGCGCGGAGAAGAAGTCGGAGCAAGATGTGGGACGAGAAGAGCGGAGGAAGAAGAATATGAAGAAGAAGATGAAGAAGAAGATGGAGAAAAAGAAGTTGGAGAAACAAGAAGAACACGGAAGGAAGACCAGAAGATGAAAGAAGAAGAATTTAATAAAGACTTGTCAAAAAACTGTCTCTTGTCTTTTTTAACCTTTTTGTCACTTTTTTGTGAAATAGTAGGGGTACCTTTGTACCCCATTACCAATTCACACAGGGGGGGGCGGGATCTGGGCTCCCCTTGTTAAAGGGGGCTTCCAGATTCTGATAAGCCCCTGCCCGCAGACCCCCACAACCACCGGGCAAGGGCTGTGGGGATGAAGCCCTTCTCCCCATCAAAATGGGGACAAGGTGCTATGAGGGGCTACCTCAAAGCACCCTCCCAATTTTGAGGGCATGTTGCCTTGTATGGTTCTTTTCATGGTTCTTTTCCTGGCTCTTTTCCTGCCACCTGCCAGGTTGCGTGCTCGGATAAAGGTCTGGTATGAATTTTTGGGGGGACCTCACGCCATTTTTTAAAAAATTTTGGTGCGGGGTTCCCCTTAAAATCCATACCAGACCTGAAGGGTCTGGTATAGATTTTGAGGGGGCCCCCTATGCCGTTTTAAAAAAAAAATTGGCGCGGGGTTCCCCTTAACCACTTTAGCCCCCACAAGAATTTACCCCCTTTCGTGACCAGAGCACTTTTTGCGATTCGGCACTGCGTCGGTTTAACTGACAATTGCACGGTCGTGCGACGTGGCTCCCAAACAAAATTGATGTCCTTTTTTTCCCACAAATAGAGCTTTCTTTTGGTGGTATTTGATCACCCCTGCATTTTTTATTTATGCGCTACAAACAAAAAAAGATGGACAATTTTGAAAAAAACACATTTTTTTTACTTTTTGCTATAATAAATATCCCCCAAAAATATATAAAAAAATGTTTTTCCTCAGTTTAGGCCTATACGTATTCTTCTACATATTTTTGGTAAAAAAAATGGTAATAAGCGATTATTGATTGGTTTGCGCAAAAGTTATAGCATTTACAAAATAGGGGATAGTTTATGGCATTTTTATTAATATTTAGTTTTTTTTTTTAAATGGCTGCAATCAGCGATTTTTATCGTGACTGCAACATTATGGCGGACACATCAGAAATTTTTGACACATTTTTGGGACCATTGTCATTTATACAGCAATCAGTGCTATACAAATGCACTGATTCCTGTGTAAATGACACTGGCAGTGAAGGGGTTAACCAGGAGGTGGCAGTGTAGGGTTAAATGTGTCCTAGGGGCATGTTGCTAACTGTGGGGGGCATGGCTGTGTTGTGCACATCACTTATCTCTGCTCCAATCACAGGGAGCAGAGATCAGTGTCACTTGTTGCTAGGCAGAACGTGGAGATGCTTGTTTACTATAGCATCTCCCCATTCTTCCTCTCCGTGAGGTGATTGCGGGTATCCCCGCCTCTTAAAGGGCAATGTACAGGTACGTGATTCTGCCTGTACATGCCCTTCTGCCGATGTATATCGGCGTGAGGCAGTAGGGAAGCGGTTAATATCCATACCAGACCCGAAAGGTCTTTTAAATTACTTTTTTTTCCTTTAGAAATGTAATTTTGCTGTCAGACTGTTCTAAACACGGGGAAACAGGCGCCCCTTTACAGGCATACTATACACACCTCCCAGGTACGAAATTTAAAGGAATATTACACTTTTATTGTTTCACTTTAAGCATTATTAAAATCACTTTTTCCAAAAAAAATGCAGTTTTTGCAACCCATCTGATGAAGGCACCCCATCTAATCAGACATAAAATGTCTGATATTGCCTTCTTTTTTGCAATGTTGAACTTTGTAAGAGTTGTGTATGCTATGTTTGGAAACATGCCTGTTTCTGTATTTTTCAAAAAATTTCAAGGTAAAACTTTGAAAAAAAAATATGTTTTTTTACCGCCAAATGTTTTATAAAACGCATATGCGAATGTGCACGGAGTAAAAGGCTTTCTACTCAACAATGTGTGGCTTCTTCTTTCAATTCTCAATAACACTTTTTGTATTAAGTTGGTGTTTACAGTGACAATGGGTGTTATTTAAATAATGTGAAAAAACACTCGGCACTACAAGTGCACTAGGAGAACCTATGAGACAGATAAAAGAAACACAAGCAGCAAATCCAAATCAAGATTTTATCAGATCAAAATTTTTTCGTTTAAAAAATATTTACAAATTAGCTGGCATAGCAATGGCCCCCCTACCTGTAAAATATTCCACATATTTTTGACACACTTCACAGGTGCTTTGGGGTGGGCAAGCCAGGACGGACAGGTTCAAGGGCCATCAGTGTCCGAACTCAGGCCCAACTGAGGCTATATAATTTGGAGCATTTCTTACTAAAAAGTTGTGCAGGATGCAGCAGCATAAAACAATGTGGTTCAGTTTGTACTCCGCCAGGTTGATTGCCATAGAAATAGGCAGAACCGGCTGGCCATTATCCCAAAGGTGTTCTCCACCACTCTTCGGGCTATGGCCAGCCGGTAATTAAAAACCCTCTTCTCCGGGGTGAGGGTCCTCTGGGGGAATTGCCTCATCATGTGATTGCCCAGACCAAATGCTTCATCAGCAATAAAAACAAACGTTCCTTCGACGTTCTCTTCCGCAGGTGGCAATCCCAAGCCACCACTCTTGAGACGTCCAAAGAATTCAAACGCAAAGACTCCAGCATCCGATATCAGCCATTCTTTCCCATGTCCACATAGAGAAACTCATATGTCGCCAACACCACCGCCATCAACACGATACTATGAAAACCCTTACAGTGAAAATAGTATGACCCCGAATGGGGTGGTGGGATGATGTGAATGTGCTACCCATCTATTGCTCCTCTGCAGTTAGGAAAGTCCCAACAATGGGCAAAGTGGGATTCCACAGTCTGCCATTGCTGTGGCATTGAAGGAAACTGTGGAGTCAAAACAGAAAAACAAATTGTAATTTTGCACATAAACATTGCAAGCAGATTAGACACAAACATTCTTGGCCAACATCAGTATAACATTGATTTTAATGCGTATTTAAAGACAAAAAAATAAGGTCCACTTATCAGATTCCTCTCCCCCTCTGATGGCCCATTGTCCAAATTTTAGGGGGGGGGGGGTTCTAAATGAGTTTGTGAGCCCAAAAAAAGCCTCTGACACTCTGCATGAATGTAAGGATAACAATAACATTTGTAAACATTATAGGGGGTGTTTAGGGTAAAACACTACAGTGGAGCTGACAAAATACATTGTTAAGTGACTAGGCTAGGTCTGTATGGGCCCAGGATAGCATGCTGGGGAGGTTATGAATGTAGGCCAAAAAAGGAGCATTAAAAGATTCAAGCATGCATGAGGACAAAGAGGACATTCACAGCATATTACAATCAGGGTAATTATGGAATGATGAAATAAATACAAAACATTTGCAAACATTAAATACATAGAATTTGATGTTAAAGGATAAAACTTACCCTAATATAGTCCTTCTGCAGGACCTGAATAATAGCAGAACAGGTCTCTGGAATAATTATCCCCAGAGCCCGGGGGGAGATGCCTGTAGAGAACTTGAGGTCATGTAGACTTCTCCCAGTCGCCAAGTACCGCAAGGTGGCGACTAGCCTTTACTCTGGAGTGATGGCTTGCCGCATGCAGGTGTTCTGCCTGGGAATATAAGGGGTGAGTAAAGCCAACAAACAGTGAAAAATGGGGTCCATCATCCGGAGAAAATTCGTGAAATCATCAGAGTTATTTTCCTGGATGTCACGCAGCAGAGGCATATGAGAGAATTGGTCACGCTAGAGTAACCAATTCTTGGTCCATGAACTCCTCCTCGCCCTGTTCAAGGACTGGGCTTGGGTCAAAGTAAGAATCCCAACACCAAGCCCCCACACAGCACGAACTCTACGACAAGTACATAACCTCAACATGGCTTCAAAACGGTCGGCTGGTCAGAACAAACTAAGAAGAACAGCAAGGCCTGTGAAGAGTGAGCTGAAAATCAGATACGAACTGACTACAGGCACTGAAAACCAGATACAAACCCACAAGCACAAACTGAACAGCAGTAAAACGATCGGGATAAGCACGAGTCTGAAAAGCGGGAACTGTCTCTCACCAAACTTCGACTAACACGAGATTAGCAGTAGGAGCCCAAAGGGTGGCGCACTGGGTATTGAACTTCCTTTTTTCTAGTCCCGTCGTACGTGTTGTACATCACTGTGTTCTTGACAGTCGGAATTTGGTGTGACTGTGTGTATGCAAGACAGCTTGAGCGAAATTCTGTCGGGAAAACCATCAGAGCTTTTTCCGACCAAAATTCCAATTGTGTGTACGCAGCATTAAGGATGAGGGAAGATCATGTGATCTATCACATCAACTTTCTAGCTTTTAGGTTCTACTCCAAGCTACTAAATGCTAAATTAAATCCTTCTTTATTTTGTTCTATTTTTGCATACTCACTTACTAGTCAAATAAAAGGCTAGTAATAAAGGGGCAGATCTCTCACTGAGAATGACATGAAAGATTTGAGATATCTGCCTGACCCTAAAGTTGAACTTCCAGAGAAGCAAAAATTGTTTAACATACAAACATTATGTGTATTCTTACTTGAATCTTGCTGTACTTTGTTTATTTCTTCCAGATCTGCACAGAAATCCAGTGTAAAACTTTTCCTCTGTGCAGGAGCTAATAAAGACCAGTCACAGGGCCTTACATTGGGGTGCCTGATCTTGGGAGGTGACTTTAATGTTCCACTGAACCCACTGACCGACACCTCCAATGGCAAAACCTGTATAACATATAGAATACTTAAGAAAATTAAATCCCTATTACAGACCTTACAGCTGATTGATACCTGGCGCTTTCTTAATCCTGAGGGCCGGGATTTTACATACTTCTCTACCCTGCATTCCAGATATGTTTGTCTAGATTATCTATTTATCTCCCAACAGTGAAAGGGGCACACATAGGTATTCAGTCATTTTCAGACCACTCCCCCATCTCATTAACACTGGACCTAACGACCCCCCCCCCCCCCCCCTTAGGCAACTGACATGGAGACTTAACGCTTCATTGCTGACTGATCCACTGATCCATCACTTCTCTCCAAACTCACCTCAGCTCTGACAGAATTTTTTAGACATAACACCCACTTGTAGTCTGGGAGGCACATAAATGCACAATCAGGGGCAAACTGATCAGGAAGTGTTCAAAACACAAAAAGGAAAGGGAGAAAAATATTCCAGGCCTGTTAGAACAAATCAGAACATTAGAAACCCTCCACAAGCAGTCCCTCTCTGTACAAAAAAACTGTTATGCCTTGTACACACAGTCGGACATTCCAAACACAAAATCCGTCAGATTTTTTACGATGGATTTTGTCCGAAACTTGTGTTGCATACTCACAGTCGGACAAAGTTGTCGGAAAATCCGATAGTTTGGAACGTGGTGACGTTCGTTGCGTACGATGGGACTACGTAGAGGCTAATAGCCAATAGCTTTGGTCTCGTAATTTGATCTGAGCATGCTTGCCACTTTGTCCATTGGAATTCTCTACAAACGATTGGAAAAAGTCTGATCTGATTCTTTTGTTGGAAAATTTTAGATCGTGCTCTCAAATTTTTTTCCGTTGGAGTTTCTGACTGAAAAAGTCCGATAGAGCCCATACACGATCAGATTTTCCGACAATGTAATCCGATCGGACCTTTTCTCTTTCGGAATTTCCGACCGTGTGTACAGGGCATTAGATGCTAGAAAGGCTGTACAACAAATACTCAACTTTATAATGAAACAAATTATATTTTTTTTAAAAAAGCTTTACTATGAGTTAAGGAATAAGACTGGTAGATTTCTGGCCAGAGCCTTGAGGTAGCAAACCAATAACATCACCGTATAAAACGAGAGAATGGTAACGATGTGGCGACAGAGGCAATAGCTAAACACTTCCACAAGTTCTATACGAAGCTATATAACTTACCACCACAACACAAGAAAGAGGGTATGGAGGGAGATAGGCTACAAATTATTCAAGACTATCTAAGAGCGGACTTCCAACCCTATAAGACCTTGACAACTCCTTATTAGAAGCACCAATCACCTCACTAGAACTCAGACAAGCCATCAAAAAGCCCAGGACCGGATGGATACTCCTCCATCTACTACAAAACCTTTATAAATATTATTACAGAACCACTTACTGGGGACTTGAATTCCCTGTCCAAACCTAGGGAGGTTACTCCAGACTTTCTGCATATATTACGGTGATACCAAAACCAGGTAAAGATCCCGTGGACTGTGCCAGTTATCGTCCCCTTTTCCTATTAAACCTGAATGATAAACTATTTGAGAAAATCCTTGCATTGCGATTGGGACCACTTCTTCTGGATCTCATTGGTCTGGAACAGGTGGGTTTTATGCCTGGTAGAGAAGCAAAAGATAACGTGACAAAAGCTCTCCTTCTAATTCATGCCGAAAGATCGCGGAACATTTGAAGGCTTCCTCCTCTCCACTGATGCACAGAAGGCCTTCAATCATGTTGCTTGGGATTTTATGATGGCAGTGTGCAGACATGTGGGTCTGGGCCATTCTATGATGTCATGGATCTCTGCATTATATCAAAACCCCTCGGCAAAATTAAAAATCAACGGTACACTATCTGAAAAGGTGCACATAAGGAATGAAACTAGACAGGGCTGTCCATTATCCCCTGTTATTCATTATCTCCTTAAAACCAATTATCAGAACAATTAAAGCAAACACAGCAACTAATGGCTTCCATGTTCTGGACAGGTAATTCGAAACTGCAGCTTATGCTGACGACCTCCTATTTTTCTTAATGTACCATCCTCTACCATAGTTAGGTGCTAGAGTGAGGATTTTGTAAGGGAAACTGTCAGTGCAGGTAAATTTGAACAGGCCTATGCAGGGAGTGGTTAGTGCAGCAGTGGGTGTCACCACCTGTGCTTTAGTTCTGAGGCGGCCAGGAGACGTGCAGAATGGAATACTAGGCAGCAGCAGGGGTCTCATCCCCATCTGGGGGGTGGGGGTGGTGCAAGGCCTAGCGGAGGAGCCCAGGAGAGCTGGGAGGGAGCTTCATCTTTACACCGTCATGGATGAAGTGTTCTGGGGCTGGAGAAGCTGCCAGAACATATGTCCAGTTAAAGTTCTCCATCATGGACTTGGGACAGGAGAAGGTCGGTGAGTGGACCACAGTGGAGTTCTGGATGAGGCATGCCAGGGGAGCTGGGTGCGAGGCCAGGGGAGAGACTGTGGGGAGAATGTCAAATCGCTGCGGCCTGAGGGAGCAGGATTTGTAGGCCGGAATAGATGGGAACAGTAGTCCACCAATCAGCACATGCTACTAAATTACTAGGCTGCCGGGGAGAGGTACTGCAGACCTCTGGCCTAGTAACAGTGCAACCAATTCTAGCCTGCAACTGAGACTGTTCAGAGTGGTTTCTTTTTTCAAAAGAGGATGATGAGACAGGAAGAGTAATGATCTACAGTGGAAGTTTGTACAGGAGGGTGGAGGTCCTGGGAGCAACAGTCTGCAGGAGATACGCAGAGGAGGAGAATAGTCTGCATGGTGTTATGCAGGGGAAGCGTCTTTAGATATTATCTATACATCAGTACTTCATGGCTTAACCTTTCGTTCTAATTCTTAAATATGATGGCAAAGCAATTGTTCTATGGGCATCCCATATTTACTTTCCCCCAACCAAGTTATATCACCCAATAAACAAAACAAAAACAACGCAAATGACTGTTCATTGTCTTAGAAGTGATACATGGAGGTCTGGCAGCAGGGTGACATGATGGATGTTAGTTACTAGTAGCAAACCAGTAGTGGCAATGTCATCAACACATGAAAGATTGGGTCACACTAGAAGCGGTCCTGAACACAATACCGCTGAAATACTCTCCTTGGATCCCATGGGTCAGTTGTCCCCTTAGTTTTCGCCGGCATCCCCTTACAGGCAACACATTGGAGATTTTCACTCCATTGGCAGACGTTGAACCATCACTACGTCTCTTGGCCCATTGACACCACTAAAAGACAACCCAGACTTTATACCTGGCCTCCAGAACACAATCTATCAATCAACACAACAGAATACCCCACTGCTGGCAGGTGTCTGTTTCACTGGGGGCAAAATCAAAGAGTGGACCACACTCAAGACAGAGAACAACCTCCCACATATGTGACATTGGTCCTATCTTCAGCTACAGAGCTATTATATAAGAAAGGGAGCCCACAGGAATTCCATAGACCTCTAACAGACCTGGAATTGGTGTTCCATGATAGTACCCCACTTATGAAGGCCACCTCAATTGCTTATTCATAGCTACAACATTTTAGGACTATAGGGATGGATGGGCACAGGGGGAGGTGGTCAGAGGAATTGCAGATGGAAATAACAGATAAACAATGGAGGTATGCTTGCATCTTAGCACACAAATGTTCTATAAGCACAAAAATGCAGGAAATGGGTTACAAGCTGTTGACACACTGATATAACACCCTGGATAAGCTACACAAAATCAGGCATCTTGCTGGAAATGTCACAAAGAAATGGGCACACTGACCAGGGTCGTCTTTAATATTGATTGGACCCTGGGCAAAAATGTTATTGGGCCCCCCCCCCCCCCATGCAATTTCTCTCTCCATCTGCTCTGAGACATACAATAAATAGCAGCTAGACTTAAAATCAGTTTACTGTATCAGATCAGGCAGCAATTGCGATTGGTTGCCAGCGGTTACAGCATATCATTACTGCTTAATGACTGGTTGCTAGAGGTTACAGCACACATTACAGCTCACTGATTAGTTGCTATAAGTCTCTGCCACAGACTTTGCTATAGAACACTTTAGTGAAACTGAAAGTTTGTAGAACTCTCGTATGGTACCAGTATCTTGCAGCCGGTCCGGCGTACCACACGAGATTGGATTCACTTGGGTCTTTCAACTTGTCCAGGCTCTTGTTGAGAAGCAAACCCTTGCGTGGCCTTCTCCCGAAGAGTCCTCCCCTGAGTAACTTCACAGTTGCTGGGCCTCTCCACTAGCTGAGATGGCACCGGATCACCTCCAAATTCTTCCTTCAGTTTCCTTGCCTCGGGCTAGCCAGCCCCGAGATGTGTGATTGGGTGGATCCGCACCCCAGGCCATGGGAGTCCTGGGGGCTGGTCAGGAGGACCAGGACCAAGCAGTCAGGACATACTTCTGGACCGTAACCCCCGAAACACGTGACATCCGCACCTTAAGTACCTCTCCCAGGAAGCTCAGCAAGAGTGACACTCCCACTGGGCTGGTTCTGAGAGAGAATAACCTTAAAGCAACTAAACTGTGTTCTGCACCCTGCCATGATGCCAGCACCACCTATGGCCAGGCAGAACACCTGACACTCCAGCTAGACTGGTGCTGTTGTCTAAATTTAGGATAATTGAACCCAAAACCAAACTGTGGTTCAAGGGTAAAGTTAAATGAAAAAAACACAGAGCGTGTGCGCTTCAGGAGCCGGCGCTACAGAGAGATCCAGCAAGCTACACGAAAGGGGCATCACTGCTTCCATGAGAGATCGCCACTACCGGGCCCTGAGTTGCAATTGTCCCCTGTTTCTGGATGCCAGAGAAGATGAGGAGACACAACTACAGACTGCATGGTGGTGAGTTACACATTTCATAGATGGCACTGTGGTGAGAGGCCTGTGGACCACACCTTTCTCACCCACTTCTTAAAAGGGACAGTGTCACCTTCCCTTGAGATACAATTTGGGTAATTATGCCCTATACTGTGGGATCAATTTAAACCTGAGAGCTCAGAAACAGGATTTCTGGGCCCCAAAGTTTAATATTACACTGGCCAGTGGGAGGGGTTTTGAGAGAGTGAATGATCTTTTACCTTTCAGTACCGCCTCCTTAGCTAGGACCTTCCTAGATTCAGGGTTGAGGTACAAAGATGCTTTGAGATGTCCTCTCGTTGGTGGTGTACACAATTGTTATCTGTCATTGCTGTTTTCTATTGCCATTCCATGTGTTACTTTTTAGGGAGTATTTCCCTAAATAAAACCTCTCTCTTTACCCTTGGTGTTTTTGAGGTTGTGGCATTGCCAGGCGGGTTGTTGTCTTCTGGAATCAGGGGACCCATCCAACAGCAATTTTTGTGGCTGGAGTTCAACTTTAATCACATTGCTCAACTGCCAGTTTCAAAGGGTGAATATGACACACTGGCGGTTCTTTCTTTTCTCCATGGTCTCCATTTTTTGTCCTGTTCTTCATTCCTCCACAAAAGATGACATGGTCACTCAAAAGAAAGCTCCTGTCTAATGAGTCTGGAACTACTTGTAGCCATCATCCAGTGTACCCTTTCCCAACCTGATTTTCTGAAACTATACTTGAATCTGTCACATGTGGCTTTCTATGACCACCCTAAGTCACATTCCAAGTTTACATAGCAGGACAGTACAGCTGTTGCACTACTTTTAGGTGATGTTTATAGATGCTGATCTGTCAACGCTGACAACCCCAGGTATCAAAGGGTTCTATAAGTGGGCTGTCAACTATGACACAAGCATGACAAAATTAAACAAGAACAGCAGCCACTTATTTTAGGAGACATTTCATCCACAGTGCTCAGCATCACTAAGAACTCTGTACAAACTATAAAAAAAATTGTAAGTATAGGCGTTTCATTTGGTTGTATTAGGGAATGACGATCAATGTCACAGACACAAAAGCTAACATAAAGCTGCGTTCAGCCAATGTGTCCATGCGCATCATAACATATAGGTGCGTATTTTAGGCCAGCATTCAGGGGCATAAAAAATTCTCCAAACCTACGTACAGAGGGAAGCTGATTGACAGAATTTACACTTATAAGCGCATAAACGCATGGCCAGAATAATCAATATTCTAGTCAATAGAATTTGTTTTTGTGCATTCGCATCTAAATGCCATAAATGGCCTGTAAATGAGCAAAAACACATTACGTGTCAAAACAAGTATTTTTTTATGTTGGGTTTTTCTGTCAGCTACCAGTAGAAAGATCCAGTGCAGATAGAAGTTTCTGTTTATATGCCTGCATACATGTAGGGGTTTGAATGGTTGACACTTCCTCCATGTTACCCTCATTGGGGGCCAAGGGTGGGTCACATAGGAGGCCTACCAGGTGGTGGGTTCTTCTGGGCAACGCTAGGCACCTGGGGATAGGGTCACTGTCTTACACACGGGGTACCTTTGCTTGAACAAGTAACTTGAACTCTAGCTAACTCTCTTGATATTAGTATACACTACTACTTCACCAATACATTTAGGAGGGACACGCTGAGCAAATGACCTCGCCGCCTGTCCTGTGTATCTCCCCTACCTCATTACCAGTAACTGAATGGAGCTCCACCATGTGTCTAGCGCATTCTCCATACGTGCACTTACTTAATTTATCCTCCTCCATACCTGTGCACAGGCTGAGGACATCTGTGGCGCTGATCTTCTCCCATTGCTATGGGAGATGCACCACTCACAGAGAGAGAGAGAGTGCAATAGAGAGTGAGGCAGGTTGGATAGCCTTTTTCCTGCGAAAGACTATCCCACCTGTCACATGTACACACTTACAATAGGCTGCTTGTAAAACCTTTGTTACCCTTGGCAACAACTTGTGTAAGCACACTGTATTAACTCTTGCACTGCTGTCTTCATACCCCAATGCGTTTAACTGGCCTGAGCTGTAGACTATGTGTGCTGGTTACTTGCATTACACCCCTTGAGTAACTTCAGACTAGGCCAGGACAAAGTTTCAAAAGCTTTAATGAAAACTCTCAGCGTGCAGAACAAATTGTACAGTCTCTTCCTAACATCTTTAGTCAACTCAGGCTTGATGGCTGTCCCAGCATACCTGCATACGTTAAAATACACCGTCTTTAAGGTAGGGCAAAAGGGGCAGCTGCCCTGGGCCCTGTCATTATTGTGGGGCCCAAAGCAGCTACTTCATACTTGCCAACTACCCCAGTTTACATTCCCTTGTCCCTTGAAGTTTTAGTCATGTGCTGTGTCCTGATATCTCAGTGTGAAGTGCTGTTACTAATGCTGCCCAGCTCTGGCCTATTGTTGTGTACAGATGACTCACCTGCAGACCCTGTGTTTACATGTAAATAACCGGCATTCATATGTAAATAGCCACGGCATTACTAAGTAAATAGCTGTGGCCCGGAAGCATTATGTAATATGTAAATAAAGGTGGCATTCATATGTATATCATGTTCCCCTGCAGTGAGGAGATGATGTGCTGTAACCTCTAGCAACTAATCAGTGAGCCGTAATGTGTGCTGTAACCTCTAGCAACCAGTCAGTAAGTAGTAATGATATGCTGTAACTGCTGGCAGCCAATTGCAATTGCTGACTGATCTGATACAGTAAACTGATTTTAAGTCTAGCTGCTTTTTATTGTATGTCTCAGAGCAAGTGGAGACTGAAATTGCATTGGGGGGCCCAAGAAAATTTTTGCCCAGGGTCCAATCAATATTAAAGACTGCCCTGATTATGGCAGAGCTCCAGATCTGGTGTCTTCGGGCGTTTTGTAGATCTTAGAGATTCCATACTCTGTAGGATGGGTGCTCCAGCTTCGGGCTGTATAGATCGACTCCAGCAATGGCAACATATCTCTCAGCATCTCTCTCTCCACTGCTCACTCTCCCTTCTGGGCTGGACCCCTGTCCACAGGATCAGTGGGTCGGACCTAAAAAAGCCAGCCATGGAAGAACCAGGAAACAATAACACTAACCCTCCAGGCTGGAGCAGCATACAATTCAACCTTCCTACATGCATGAAGCTATAGGCCCCTTGCACACAGGAGTAGAAATGCCATAGTGATCTAGATATAGATGAATAGTTGTCTATGGAACCATAATTAGAGCTGTGTGAAGATGAATAATAGAGCGATGAATACAGACCTGCAAAACAAAAATTACAACTTTTATGTTTGTGTACAATAATTTCTGTGGGTATGAGTGTTTATGTGCACATACACAAGTTCACGTGCATATATACGCAAATTTTGCAATCATTGCAATGAAGAAGAATTTTATGCTTGTATACGCTTAAGCGTATTTACACTATTTTATGTTCATTTACGCAAGGTCTTTAGGGAACATTTTACTCTGGATCTTTTTGCCAACAACATCCTGAGTATAATTCTTATTATTCCTTGAAAAAGTGCAGCGCAATCACAATATAATCAAAAGAAATGCACTACTGATGTGCATTAATGTGCAAGTCTAACTTCAATGCAATTGACAATATTGTTTTCAATGGTGCTTGCCTTAATCAATTGACTCAGCACAGTGCGTTTTTGGAAAAGGTCCCTGCCCTAATTTGGGGCGACTCCAGTACAATTTCAGCCCCATAAATATCTGCATTAAAGTGATCATAAAGATAAAAAAAATTAAAAACAACCCTGCTCAGTGCTTTCATAGCAATCCATTAGCTATGGCGGCCCTCGTGCGGGCTCGATCCAGACAAACGTCCTGTATGTCCATTGACTCACAGAGTGTGTCTTGGCCCAACATCCCAGTTCCACCTCACTGGCTTTGATTGACAGCAGAAGGAGCAAATGGCTTCCTCTGCTGTGTCTGTGCCAATTAGGAGGGAGAGAAAGAGCAACTTTTGTGCCAATCACTGGACTTAGATTGAGCTTAGGTAAGTGTAAGGAGGTTGGACAGGGAGCTACCTTAATGTATAGAATGCAATACGGTAAAAAAAAACGATTGCCTTTAGAACCACTTATGCCGCGTACACACGATCGGACTATCCGGTGGACTTAGTCCAGCGGACAATCCGCCAGACTATGGTGGGAGTCCGCCGGACTTTTGAAATGAACGGACTTGCCCACACATGGAGTAAAGTCCATTCATTTTAAATGTGGCTCCAGGTAGCGGGGACTAGTGAGGAAGTGAATGTCGCCGCCTCCATCGGCGATATTGACACCTCGCTAGCCCCGTCACCTGGTATGGATTTTTCAGGGGAAGTCCTACCCCGAAAAAACGGCATTGGGGGTCCCCCCAAAGTCCATAGCAGACCCTTATCCGAACACGCAGCCTGGCCAGTCAGGAAAGGGGATGGGGACGAGCGAGCGTGCCCCCCTCCTGAGCCGTACCAGGCAGCGTGCCCTCAACATGGGGGGGTGCTTTGGGGAAGGGGGGCAATGTGTACCTTGTACCTTGTACCAATGTTGATGAGGACAAGGGCCTCTTCCCGACAACCCTGGCCGTTGGTTGTCAGGGTCTGTGAGCGGGGGGCTTATCGGAAACCGGGAGCCCCCAGATACCGGCCCCCCACCCTATGTGAATGAGTATGGGGTACGATGTACCCCTACCCATTCACCTGGTGAAAAAACTGTAAAAAAAACACAAGTTTTTAAAATAATTTATTACGACAGCTCCCGTAGTCTTCTCTTCTTCTGTCTTGGGGATCTTCTTGCAGGACTCCTCCGCTATCTTCTGATCTTTTGCTAGCTCTTTTACTAGCGGAGGAGCCTGGCTTTCTTCTTCGTCATCTCCGCCGCCATCTGGGGGTCTTCTTCCAACTTCGGGGTCTTGTCTCGGCAGTCCAGCGGACAGTTTTGAGTCAAACCTTCTTTCTAAGTCCGCCAGACTTTTGGAAAGAAAAAGTCAGCCGGAGCCAACACACGGGCAATCCGAGTCCAGAGTCCGTCGGATAGTCCGATCGTGTGTACGCTGCATTAAAATCACAGAAGTCCCATCAGCATTAAATAAGGAGACTTTGATGAGATCAATGTTTTTTTTTAACCCTCACCTCTTCTCCCAGGTCATCCTTGCTGCGTAAAAAACTCTCCTCCCAAGCATATTCCATTTACACCTGAGCATAGCGAAAAATGTACGTTCTCGTTCGTGGTTTCTGAAAACAACCCAAAGTAGCTCAAGGACCTTTTTTGGTTATGGCTTTTTTCAGTGTACATTTTGTCCGATTTGTAGCACATTTTTTCAATTGGCAAAACACGTGTCTGCTAACCATGATTAACATTTTGTGTTCGCAAAAAGTGGTAGTAAGCTCTCTTTTGTTTTTTATTGTTGACAAGTTTAGGAGATAGTCTAGGAGCAGCCAGTGACATCGCTAGCGCATGCACTCTGAAGGAACGGTATACCCGTGCCATTCTTTCAAAGCTGTGTACCATGGCCAAGACTTCCGCGCAAATGCATGGGACTGATGAAATCGCAGCTTAGCCATTGAAGCGTCCACAGCCCCCGAACCCAGGAGGAAGATCGGGTGAAGATAGAAGCCTCTGCAGCAGTGACTGTGCTCCGCTGGAGGGCTTCATTTCAAGGTAGTCCTTTCATAATATGCTAGTATGAGATGCATACCAGTACATTATGATATTGCCTTGCAGGAGGAAACTTTTTTTTAATAACAAGAATTTACTACTGCCTAAAAAAACAAAAAACAAAAAAAAAACACTGATATCATCAAAGTCTCATAGGAATGCTTCTTATCTAATGCGACTTCTGTGAGTAAGGTTGCACCAAAGTCGCAATCAAGTAGCACTACTTGAGCTCAGCTTTTAAGTGTATCTAAACTCAGGAACATAAGCTGACTTGCAGCTTACTGCTTTTTTCTTTTTTTTTCAAGCTTTTTTGCATTATTTTAACCTGGTAATACTGCCAATAAAATATTTGTAATAGTTCATTTTTTTCTTAATTTTTCTTCTCTGGTCCCTGCTGGTGCTCCTGGCCCCTCTCCCCTGCTGAGTGCCCAATAGCTAGCTATGAGACACACAGAGTGCGGCTCAGCTGCCTCCTCATTGGCTGTGATTGACAGCAGCGGGAGCCAATGACTGCTGTGTCTCAGCCAATGAGGAGGTAGAGACCCAGGAGAGCTTCTACTCTTGTGCACATCGTTGTATCCAGATTGGGCTCAGGTGAGTATTAGGGGGGCTGAGGGGGGATCTGAACACTGAGGGTTTTTTACATTCATGCATAGAAAGCGAGGCCTGGAGCAAAAAGAAAAAAAAAAGCAGAGGGCAGACACGACAGTGTGACGAGGAGAGACAAATTAGTAGGGGGTTATATTTGGTTGTTTAAAAGAGAGGGCTTACCTGATTGGGGGTAGTGTGTGGCTGGGTGGGGTCTTGGGCAGCTTAAGGAGGGGTGGCTTAGCCCTGGCGTCCAGTGGAGTTCAGCGGACGTAGGAGACAGCTTTGCAACCACCGTCCCTGTTCTTGTCATTTTTATTGATAGGACCTGTTGAAACAATGGATGTCATGGCAGCTGGCAGTTGTTGGTCTTTGCTGGCAGTGGAAATTTAGGCTAAGTGAATAGATCAGGACCCATCGGGGGGTGTGTCCCTCTGGTGCATTCCAGTTAACGACGGTTTAACTAGAATATGGAAATGGTTGCACTGCGGATAGTGTGTTGTCTCCAAGCAGGGATGTTTGGGCTGAAGGCCTTTTATGGTAAAAAGTCACAAAGTGTATAATGGAACATAGTTTTGGGTGCCTTCAAAGACCTACAGGCTTAGTGATGATCTGTTTCTGTTTTAAGAAGTGTTTCTCCTTTATGTTAATTTAAAGTGATTGTAAAAGTGATCACCTTGTAAAACAATCTGTCATTTTAAAATAGAAATAAAAGGCAAAACATTTTTGTATAGATATAAAAATACATTCTAAATACCTTTTTTCTCTTTTTATAAGTGATCACATTCCGTCTGTTCTCAGCTGCTTAAGAGCTGGGGGAGGAGAAGCAGCAGCACACTGAGCTTCCCAGTGAATGGCTGTGCAGCAGGGGAGTATCAGGACAAGTCTGATTATAGTACACTATAAGAGTGTGAGAGTACACCGAGTTCAGTTTCAGTGTGGTCAGTTTTTAATCAGTTTTTAATAGGAAAGCAGAGGGACTGGCAGGAACTAAAGGGATTTCACATAAAGGATGCAATACAAAGAAAACAGGATACTTCCTCATACAAGTACATGGTACAGCAGGCACGCACCAGGAGGAATATGAAGTGTTGGGGTAACAAATGCTTTAAGTTGAATTGGTAATAAAAGGCTGCTATGGCTATTTTCACGCCAATAGTTGTATGGTCTCCTTTATTTGTATATGGTAGTTGTATGGTAATGTAAAAGGGGGGTGGGGTGAGTCTTGAGTATGCCCTTGCAGCCATTGTTAGAGTTGGGGGACATCTGTTCTACACTGTTCATGCATGAAAATAAAAAAAACCTTCTGCTTTTAGCCCCCATTCACATTGGAGCGACTTCGACCTGTCAAATACATTGCACCATCGCTGTCAAATGCGTTGCACCAATTTGAACAGGGCGATTGCCAGCAACAGGATGTGACTTGTCATGTGATTTGACCAGTAAAATCGCATGACAAGTCACATCCTGTTGCTGGCAATCACCCTATTCAAATCGGTGCGACACCACCTTTGCAGTGCCACATAGATTTGAAAAAAAGTAGTACATACACTACTTTTGGCGATTTCGACGAACGAAAATAGACATCCGTGCATCCGTTCATGAAGCAGCACATATGTCTTCAAGGTTGCAACCAAAGTCGCACTGACATGCACCTTTGAAATCGCGTGATTTCAGGTGAAGTTGGACGATTTCAAAGCTGCAGTCAGTGTGAACGAGGGCTTAGAACCACTTTAACTCACTACTTGTCCTAATCATACTTAAAGGGGTTGTAAAGGTTTGTGTTTTTTCAGCTTAATGTATCCTATGCATTAAGGTGAAAAAACACCTGTCAGCCCCCCCCCCCCCCCCGTTTTACTTACCTGAACCCTCAAACTTGTCCCACGGGGACAATCCGTCTATCTGCTCGGGGTTCTCGGCTCTTAAATGACGCGGCCTCCGGGCGTCTATGGCACGCCCGCAAGGTGACCCCCTAGGAGAGCGCTTGTCCGAGGGGGTTATCTGATGCGGGGAGGAGCTGCAAGAGCCGCCGGGGTTCCACAGAAGACGAGGTTTGGAGCTACTCTGTGCAAAACGAGCTGCACAGTGGAGGTAAGTATGATATGTTTGTTATGTAAAAAAAAAAAAAATGAACCCTTAGTGTCACTTTAAGCACCGTACACATGGGCTGAATGTCAGGAGACCAGGGGCGTTGCTAGGTGGCAAGAAGACCATGGGCTTCAGATCGGAGTCCAAGGCCGGAAATGGGGGGGGGGGGGTGGTGTATGTGACGTGGGATTTTTTTTTGTCTGGGCTATGACCTACCTGACCTACATACACTGACCTACCTGACCTACATACAGTGACGGTAGTAACCTACATACACTGACCTACCTGACCTACATCATACACTGACCTACATACACTGACTTACTTGACCTACATAAACTGACGGTAGTGACCTACATAAACTGACATACATACACTGACGGTAGTGACCTACATACACTGACCTACATACACTGACCGTAGTGACCTACATAAACTGACCTACATACACTGACGGTAGTGACCTACATACACTGACCTACATAACTGATGCTAGTGACCTGCCTACACTGACCTACCTACACTGACCTGCCTGACCTACATACACTGACATTTACATACACTCTCTGACCTACCTTAGCTCAGCCATGGTGTGCGTCACAGCAGGCAGTCAGTCAGTCAGTCGTCAGAGGAGGAGCTGAGGAGGAGAAGAGCGCCGAGTGGGAATGTGTGGGGCGGTGGCCTTCTGGAGCCTGCAGCACCTATAATGGATGACACACGTCCCGCGGTCCCGGAACTGAACCAGTGGGACGTCCATCATAGGCGTTGCAGGCTTCAGAAGGCGGGACCTGCTATGGCACTCGACCGCACTCGGCAGGACTCAGCCACACTCGGTGGCAGTTGGGACTCAGGCACACTCTGCGGCGCTCGTGATCAGATCGGTCCCGCCACTCGCCACTTGGGGCTAACAATGGAGAGTTGCATGCCTGAGACTCTGGGTTTTTTGGGGTCACATTTGGGGTTTCACCCCCCCCAGGCCCCCCTCTCGACACCCCTGCAGGAGACATCGGCCGGTTCAATAAAAATCGTCCGACATCCGGGCCGTGTGTATGACAGTCTGTCCAACAGAAGCCGTTTGGCCAGCTTCTGTCGGACGAGCATGCTGGAAAACCAGCAGCTGACTGACTCCTGATCAGCCCTCTCAGTCAATGAAAGAGAGAGCTGATTGGAGTGTTCTGGCGGGGGGGTCACTGTACCAACTTTGGATCGTTGGTACAACGGCTCCAACTGGCGTTGTCACTATTTTTTCATGCAACCTGCTGGGTTCTCTTCTCCATAATTGAGGGGGGGGGGGGTGTTTGTAGTCCACAGAACAAACAGGGAACAATTCTAAAGTATAGCAGTCCAGAGGCAGAAAGTTCAGAACGTCATCGGCTCACAAGATTTTTGGCTGGATATTTTTCTTGCACTTATCAAACAGCTATAGTAAAAATACTTTTAAATGGACTGAAAGAGAACAAATTGGATAAATGTAATGTTAGAGTGTACTTACACTTTAAGCAAATGAATTGCACTGTTTGTTCTTATTATTATTATACAAGTTTTATATAGGTGCCAACAGTTTGCGCAGAGCTTTACAACATGAGGGCAGACAGTACCGTTACAATTGCATTGTTTCTTCTTATTATTATTATACAAGTTTTATATAGCGCCAACAGTTTGCGTAAATGCTTTACAGCATGAGGGCAGACAGTACCGTTACAATTGCATTGTTTCTTATTATGATACAAGTTTTATATAGCGTCAACAGTTTGCGCAGCGCTTTACAACATGAGGGCAGACAGTACTGTTACAATTGCATTGTTTCTTCTTATTATTATTATACAAGTTTTATATAGGTGCCAACAGTTTCCACAGCACTTTACAACATGAGGGCAGACAGTACAGTTACAATTGCATTGTTTCTTCTTCTTATTATTATACAAGTTTTATATAGGTGCCAACAGTTTGCGCGTAGCGCTTTGCAACATGAGGGCAGACTGTACAGTTACAATTTCACTGTTTCTTATTATTATACAAGTTTTATATAGGTGCCAACAGTTTGCGCGTAGCGCTTTGCAACATGAGGGCAGACTGTACAGTTACAATTTCACTGTTTCTTATTATTATACAAGTTTTATATAGGTGCCAACAGTTTGCGCAGCACTTTACAACACGAGGGCAGACTGTACAGTTACAATTGCATTGTTTCTTCTTATTATTATTATACAAGTTTTATATAGCGCCAACAGTTTGCGCAGCACCTTACAACATGAGTGCAGACAGTACAGTTACAATTGCATTGTTTCTTCTTATTATTATTATACAAGTTTTATATAGCACCAACAGTTTGCGCAGCACCTTACAACATGAGTGCAGACAGTACAGTTACAATTGCACTGTTTCTTATTCTTCTTATTATACAAGTTTTATATAGACGCCAACAGTTTGCGCAGTGCTTTACAACATGAGGGCAGACAGTACAGTTACAATTGCACTGTTTCTTATTATTATAATACAAGTTTTATATAGCGCCAACAGTTTACACAGCGATTTACAACATGAGGGCAGACAGTACACTTACATTACAATTTATTACAAGAGGAATCAGAGGGCCCTGCTAGTTAGAGCTTACAATTAAATAAACCTCATTGTATTTAAATGAATCAATCCATTGCAGGAAGGCTATGTGACATTTTCAGCCTTTACGCACGCAATTTACTTCTTTCAATGAACAGAAAAAAAAAAGGAAAAAAAAAAAACCTCAACTGCATCAATGCCTGAGAGCTAGAAAATGATCTGGAATGCTAGTGCAGAGCTGGATCAAGGGGTAAGCACTAGGGATTTCTGACTAATGAGTATAGTCTGAATCTTCTAGGCGATAAAGTCTCCAGTTCTCAGCCCCCCTCCCTTCCCTCTCTGGCTCCCATCACCCTCTACTTCAAGTTAGAAACTTTTGGATGAAGAATGTGGGGAGGCTGGACTTCTTTCTGCACCCACCACCAGACACTCCCCCTGCCCAATTTGGGGGAAGCACTACCTTTCTTTCCTCCCAGGGAACACATCTTTACTCCTTTCTCTTCTGTCCAGTCTCCACTAAACAAAAGAAGCTCTGGGCACTTTACCACCCTCCAGAACCTGAAGGTACATACCTAGCTCTAACTGGCCAGGGCACACTCTCATTGTAGTTGCCTTTTAAGCTTTTTTTTGTTTTTTTTGTTTTGTTTGTTGTTTTTCTTTTATGTAGCATTTTATTTGTAATTGTTTGCAATGTGTGATAGTAATGTTTATTTGTTTTTAATGAACACAAAGTAGCATGAAGTGCGCCTATGCAGCTCAGGATCTTAGTGTGGATTCACACCTATGCATTTTTAGTGCTTTTTGCATTTTGCAGATTTGCGCTACAGTTCCATTTAACATGGTTTCTTATGGAACACGTTCTGTAGTGTACATCTGCAAAATGCAAAAAGCACTAAAAATGCCTAGGTGTGAATCCAGCCTTAGTTTGGAAATGTAAAAAAAAAAGGGCAATTTCTAAGTGTAAGTTCTAGTTTTTTAAGTCCAGATGTGCCCGTGCGCTGTTGCCATCCTTAAGAATTCCTTGGCAGTTGAAGGGTGTGCAGGGAACAATAGGATAAGGTCTCCATCTCATTGTGTATGGCTTTTCTATTTGTAGGAGCTATTTGGTCCTGCAGTGGCTTCATTGTTGTAGAACAGTTTGTCAGCTGTAGTGAACTCCAAGTAGAAAAGTGTGCAGTGTCAGCAGTATTATTAGCCCAGTTAGACCATCAAGGTCTAACTCTCGCTCCTTAGTAAAAAATCCTGTTTTTTTTTCTCTTCCACCTCTTCCAGTCTTTGGTAACATCCCCTCGACATATGTGCATTGCACGGTTGGAGCAATGGTTTTGAATTACAGTTCTGCATTATTTTATAGCTTTCAAGTCTCCTTTGTGCTTCATTTCAATGAAAGGAAAAAAAAAAAAAGCTTTAGTGTTTTTTTTTTGTTTTTTTTTTGAGAATGTAGGACTTACACGCTTCGATTTTATTATTCGATCAATGCACGATTTGATCAAAATGACCAAATCAGCAAACACAGCCATAACTTGCCTTCTGATTGATTTAGATTTCATTTCGATTGGATTCAATCAAACTGATCAATGATTGATCAATTTGGATCGATCAGCAGCACTAAGATGCTTTGGCCATGAACATAATCGTATTTGGATCGATCAGATTATGAGATTGCATGGTGATTGGTAATTTACGATTGTATCTTCCAACTATCGATCATAATCTTCCCTGTGTGGGGCATATCGATCGATTTGGGTTGCCAATCATGGGTCAATTATTCCTATTGAAAAAAAAAAATTGATCCTAAAAGAAACTGATCATTTATCAAAGCGTGTACAGGCACCAAAAGGCTGATGTCACACAGGCGATTTTGTAACAGAGAAAAATCGCTGCCACAAATCGCTAATGCCAGTGATTAACAGCGATTTGCAGCTATCAAACAAATCGAGGCGCTTGCGCTAGTGCTTTAGCACTTGTGCTCTGCTAAAAGTCGATCCTAAAAGAAACTGATCATTTATCAAAGCGTGTACAGGCACCAAAAGGCTGATGTCACACGGGCGATTTTATAACAGAGAAAAATCGCTGCCACAAATCGCTAATGCCAGTGATAAACAGCGATTTGCGGCTATCAAATAAATTCAGGCACTTGCGATAGTGCTTTAGCATTGGGTGTGTGCTCTGCTAAAAGTCGCTCTCAAGCAGCGATTTCTAGCTAAACCGTATAGGCGAATGAAGAGCGATTGTCTGAGCAACAAATCACTTAAAAAAATTGAAAAGTTTGCGACTCCATAGAAAATATTTATGAGTTTCTTAGTAAGATACAATGAGGGGCGGGTAATTGCTGCGAAAAATAAAATAAAATCACCCGTGTGACATCAGCCTTACGGATTGTTCTAACAGTGATTTAAGGTATTTAATGGACTGATTGGTTCAGGGTAATTAGCGGTGCCTTTTATTCCATGCTCACAGACTACAGTGCATTTTTTTGTCTTATAATTGCTTTAGTAATTAGGTTTCTACACTGTTAATGAACTCTAATCTTAATAAAGAAGGCTAGTTTCATGTGTACTTGAAACGTACTGTATGATGATAAATATATATATATATATATATATATATATATATATATATATATATATATATATATATATATATATATATATATATATATATATATATATATATATTATTTTATGCTGATCATAGAGATTTGCAAGCTATAATGGAAAATCTGTTATCTCAGTGATATAAAGAACGTAATCTCCGTCATTTTTTGTGTCCCATATTATATATTTGCTAATTCGTTAAAAAGTTTATATCGGTTTAGCGAGCAATAAAACGCATACGCCTATATATATATATATATATATATATATATATATATATATATATATGTGTGTTGTGCATTGAAGCCAGCAGCTTTTTTTAATGTATTAGGATAAAAACTTTGCATAGGACTTGAGTTTCATGCAGACCATTCTGAATGTTCATTTTATTTCTATGAGTGTTACGCTTAGGAACGACTGTTTGAATGAAGGTATTTTTTTTAAAAAGGGCGCGTTCCGTGAGATGGCAGCAAAGGGATGTTGCTAGCAAGTGGAAGACAGGGCTGTCCTTGCAGCTGTGGGCTCCTTCTGAGCTAACTGCTAGGCTTCATGTTAATTATGAAGGAAAACATCTGTGAAAATATTGAAATTACTAATGAAATAATATAGAGCTGTAGTAGAGCTGTAGTAGAGCTGTTAAACACTATTATTGATAGTGCGATAGTCGCTTAAGGTTGTATAAGCATGCATCTGATTTACAAAGCTACAAAAATCCCACCAATGAATTCCATCTTGGTTTTCACAGCACCCAGACCATTTGCCAGGTCGCAGAAGGAGCTGACACTCTAAGCTATGTGAAAGCATTCCATTTGTAGATTGTAAGCTCTAACGAGCAGGGCCCTCTGATTCCTTTTGTATTGTAAGTGTACTGCCTTCCCCGATGTTGTAAAGCGCTGTGCAAACTGTTGGCTCTATATAAATCCTGTATAATAATAATGATATAATATATATATATATATATATATATATATATATATATATATATATATATATATATATATATATACATAATGATAATAATAATATTCATTTTGTTACAGTCACATTTAAAATGCCGTTTATTAAACCATCTTGAAAGTTGTGCTATACACAGACATATGAATCTGTTTCCTAGCCAGGAAAAAAAAAAAAAAACCCCTGTTGTATGTTTCTGCAACTGGGATCTGTAATAATGCGTAACAATATGGAAAGTCTGTTAGTATTTATGCGTGACATAGCTGAACTTCACAGGGTCATGTAACATCTGCAAAAAATACAGGAATTTTCCATTTTTTTTTTCCAGAGGCAATTCACCGTCCCATCCACATAAACCAGTGAACACCCACTACATTGCCTTGGGTGCAACCCACTTTCAGAATGTCTCATTTAGTACTTGGATGGCTAAAGCGGAGTAGGGGATCATAAGTGGCAAGTTAAAGCCCTGGTTTGGTCAAAAAAAAAATGTAAAATCAACACAAGGGACATTACTTAAAGTGGTTGTAAAGGCAGAATGTTTTTAACTTAATGCATTCTATGCATTAAGATTAAAAAAAAAAAAAGCTTCAGTGTGCAGCAGCCTCACTCGGCCCCTCGGCCTAATACTTACCCAAGCCTCATCTCGATCCAGCGATGTTGCACAAGAGCCACGGCTGTCCGGGACGTTCCCTCTCATTGGCTGAGACAGCAGAGGGCTCCATTGGCTGTCAAAGTCAATGAGCCAATGAGGAGAGAGAGGGAGGTTGGCCCGAGTGACGGATCCGTGTCTGAATGGACACAGAGTAGCGGCTCCGCTTGAGTGCCTCATAGCAAGCTGCTCACTGTTGGGGGCACTCGGCAGGAGGGAGGGGCCAGGAGATCCACATGAGAAAGCACAGGAATCGTGTTCCTGTGTGATTTAGGTGTGAACAGGGGCGGACTGACCATTGGGCCACTCGGGCACTGCCCGAGGGCCCCATATGACTAGGGTGCCCCATCAGGGTTGCCAGCCTCAGTAAAAACAGGGACAGTATGTAAAAATGTGTGTTTTTTTTACATCTGTCTCTGAAATGTCCCTTACTGACATCCTTTTGGTCTAAAAATCCCAAGATTATAGCTGCCCCACCTCTCCAGTACCTTCTCAGCCAATAGAAACATGTCTGTGTATACTGTGTGATTGTATACTGTGTGTGTGTGTTTACTGTGTGGCCCCATAATCTTTGATTTTCTGGGGGCCCCATAATCTCCTATTGCCCGGGGGCCCCATGAGTTGTCAGTCTGCCCCTGGGTGTGAACCAGCCCTCATAGGCGCTTCCATGAATGAAAAATTGTCTGTGAATGGAGGACAGACGGATGAAGAAGAGATCTACCAAAACCACTCCTACAGTGCCTTGAAAAAGTATGCACGCCCCTTGAAATTGTCCACATTTTGTCATGTTACAACATAAAACATAAATGTATTTTATTGGGATTTTATGTGATAGACCAACAATTGCCTTCAGAAGTCACCTAATTAGTAAATAGAGTAATGTGTGTAATTTAATCTTAGTATAAATACATCAGTTCTGAGAAGCCCTCAGAGGTTTATTTGAGAATCTTAGTGAACAAACAGCATCATGAATGCCAAGGAACACACCAGACAGGTCAGAGATAAAGTTGTGGAGAAGTTTAAATCAGGGTTAGGTTGTAAAAAAAAATCCCAATATTTGAACATCTCAAGGAGCACTGTACAATCCATCTTCCGAAAATGGAAAGAGTATGGCACAACTGCAAACCTACCAAGACATGGCCGTCCGCCTAAACTGGCAGACCGGCCAAAGAGTTTATTAATCAGAGAAGCAGCCATAAGGCCTATGGTAACTCTGGAGGAGCTGCAGAGATCCACACCTCAGGTGGGAGAATCTGTCCACAGGACAACTATTAGTTGTGCACTCCACAAACCTGACCTTTATGGAAGAGTGGCAAGAAGAAAGCCATAACAAGTCAAGCCATCACAAGGTGCTCTGGTCAGATGAGACCAAAATTGAATTGTTTGGCCTAAAAGCAAAACGTATGTGCAGCGGAAAACTAACGCTGCACATCACCTTGAACACACCATCCACACTGTGAAACATGGTGGAGGCAGTATCATGTTGTGGGGATGCTTCTCTTCAGCAGGGACAGGGAAGCTGGTCAGAGTTCATGGGAAGGTGGATGGAGCCAAATATAGGGCAATCTTACAAGTCTGCAAAAGACTTGAGACTGGGGCGGAGGTTCGCCTTCCAGCAGGACAACGACCCTAAACATACAGCCAGAGCTACAATGGCATGGTTTTGATCAAAGCATATTTGTGTTAGAATGGTCCCATCAAAGTCCAAACCTAAATCCAATTGAGAATCTGTGGCAAGACTTGAAAATTGCTGTTCACAGACGCTCTCCATCCAATCTGACAGAGTTTGAGCTATTTTGCAAAGAAGAATGGGCAAAAATTTCACTCTCTAGATGTGCAAAGCTGGGGGAGACATCTCCAAAAAGACTTGGAGCTGTAAGGCTCGATTCACATCTATGCATGTTGCTTTTGAGCATTTTTGCAGTGCTTTTTGCGGTGCTTGTCGCGTTTTTGGACACGCGTTTTTACCGTGATTTTGCCGCGTTTTGCGAACTGTGGTTGCTTAGCAACCAGATATATACAGTGAAAAAAACAAAAAAAAAACACAACGCAAATCGCGGCAAAATCGTGGTAAAATCGCGGTAAAAATGCGGTAAAAAAGTGGTACTTGCGTTTTTGATGCAGGTCCATTGACTTCTATTACATGCAAAACGCTGAATTTTGCATGAAAAAAAGTCCCCGACCCTTTCCAAAAGCGCAGAGGCACAAAAATGCATCACATGTTCCATAGGAACCCATGTTAAAAAATTTCCCTGCATTACTGCAAAATGCAAAATGCATCAAAAAACGCGTTAGTGTGAATCAAGCCTTATTGCAGCGAAAGGTGGTTCTACAAAGTATTGACTCAGGGGGGCTGAATACAAACACACGCCACACTTTTCACATATTTATTTGTAAAAAGAAATTGAAAACCATTTATCATTTTCCTTCCACTTCACAATTGTGTGCCATTTTGTGTGGGTCTATCACATAAAATCCATTGACGTTTTTGGTTGTAACATGACAAAATTTGGAAAATTTCAAGGGGTATGAATACTTTTTCAAAGATCTAATTTCATTAATAGAATCTATAGCACAGAGTCTGCTTTTTTTTAAATCCTGGCTTGGTTTGCGAGTGTTGTCTTGCAAAACGAGCAGAATTCAAGCTAATGGGTTGTGCAGTACCGCATTTGGTCAGAGGTGCGGTGGCGCTGTTTGGAAATACTCGGAAACACTCGGAAATACTCCGTTACAGAGTGTTTCTGAGCTTTTCCAAGTTCAGCCGAGCTGTCCCCGAGTATTTCCGAGGCTCTCCGGTGCCCCCCGCCTCTGGCCACATGCGGTATTGCATGCAATAGAAGTAAATGCGGAACAAATTATCTTAGTTTCCGTTGTCTCCTATGGGGAAACTCGCTTTGATATGCGAGTGCTTTGGATTTCAAGCATTCTCCTGGAACGGATTATGCTCGTAATCCAAGGTTCCACTGTATCTCAGATGAGCTGTGCTGAGCTGTGTTACAGTCACATCACTTACCTGATGAAGTATAAAGTATGTAGCACATCGTGCAGACAGCTGGATTCTGTAAAATCTAGGGAGTTGATTTCTTTGGTCTTCTGTGAGCTGCAGTGAAAAAGGTCAGACAATGACCTGCTCTCCCTCCCCTCTCATCCATTGAGGAAAGCCCCCTGCATTGTTTGCACGGAATGTAACATGACCTCTGAATGGGGGATAATCGGGCGAACGATCATGTTACATGCAGTGTAAACTATGCACTGACTTTTCTTAAAACTGATTCTAAAGGCTAATTTTTTCTTAAAGTGAAGTAAAATAAAAAACCTAATAAATACCTGCTCTGTGCAATGGTGTTGCACAGAATGGTCCCTTACTTCCTCTTCTGGTGTCCCCAGACTGTCCTCTCCTGCCTGTGCTATGGGGCACACATGTCCATAAATTCACACAGTGCAGCTCCGCCCCCTACTCCCTCCTAACTGGATTTTACTGACAGCAGCAGGAGCCAATGGCTCCTGCTGCTGCCTGAGTCTCCCGTGAGACCTGGAAGAGTTGAGAGAAGAGATTCAGCTGGGGACAGTGTTGGATCAACAAAGGACTCAGGTAGCTGTTTTGGGGAGAGAGAGTGACAGCAAATTGTAAAGAGGTGTTTTACCTTAATGCAGGGAATGCATTAAATTAAAAATATTTTACCTTTAGTACCACTTTAATGGATGGGAGGGGAAGATGGGGCAGGTCCCCATCAAACCTTTTTCACTGCATCTCATAAAATGATTTAAAGCTATTAAAGTGATTAAAGGTTATAGTTAAAAAAAAAAAAACATGTTATACTTACCTGCTCTGTTCAGTGGTTTTGTACAGAACAGACCCGAACCTCTTCTGTTTGGGTTGCTCCATTGGCGGTCCTGGCTCCCCCCCCAACCGAGTGCCCCCAATAGCAAGCCTTTTGCTATGGGGGCATTTAAGCAGATTCACTCCCGAGCCACACTCCTGCGCATGGACATTGGTTGTCCATTCACACACAGAGTGTAGCTCGGTCCCGCCCCCCACTCTCTCTTCATTGGCTCACTGGCTGTGATTGACAGCAGAAGGTGCCAATGGCTCCCTCTTCTGCTGTTTTTGCCAATGAGTAGAGATAGACCCAGGAGAGCCACTGCTGTCATGCACGAGATGGGGCTCCGGTAAGTATAATGGGAGCTGAGGCAGGAGCTGCACCCAGAAGGTTTTTTACCTTAGTGCAAAAAATGTATTAAGGTAAAAAGCCTTTTGTCTTTAGAACCACTTTAACTTCCTGAGTGCTAGAAGAACAGCACCACGAAGAGGACCGGCCACCCGGGCATTTTTACAGGATCCAGCTGCCTAACAGACAAGGGACTTACTTTACTACAAATAAGTGATGCAACTGCAGCTATAAGAGGAAAATATAATATATTTTTAACTAAACTTTATCTTTGAGGGTAGAACAAATATTGCCTGTGTTAATACTGAGAGACTTGTATAAAATGATCATGATGTCAAGATGTGTAAATCTTCTATTCAGAGGAGCCACTCTGGGTAGATATCCAGAGTTGTAAAGGGGATGAAACCCTTCTCATTTTAAAGCAGTGGTACAAGGAGGTCTCATTGGGTAAGGGGAATCAAATTTGTTATCATTCATTGTCACGGGTAAAGTTTGGGCACCCCTAGTTTTAACAGAAATTTTTTTTTTTTTTTTTCAGTAAAAAAAAATGTCAATAGAAGCCCCATAGAGAACAAATGTAACTGCTTCCCACCCCTTTTGGAGGCACTTCGAGGGGATCTTAACACCGGGAGGCGGGACAGATTAGCTTATTTCTGTGATTGGCTGCAATGGTGGTCGCATGATCACCAGCCTATTTGGCCAATTCCAGATCATAATCAGAGACCGAATGCAGAGAAACCTCAGGCTTTAGAGACTCATATGGGTGGGTGTTTAGGCCCACCATCTTTTTTTTTTTGCTACTATGGCCAAAAGGGTAATTTTTTTTATTCTATCGGTCCACGGCACATATCCAAAATGCCTTAGGCTTATTCAAAGCCTAAGTTTAGTCAATTTTTTGGGAAATAAACATAAGAGATCGTACTTACATTCAATGTGAAGTGTCTTTGGTGCTGCTGGATGGTCTGTTAGCTGAAATCTACAGTCATCTGCCCTCCTGGATACCACCACTGCTGTAATTTTCTGGTGCTATGGGGGTTAATATGAGCACTGTGGCGTGCTGGGACGAGGTCTTCTAGAGCCCAGGGCAAACATGCCAAACTGCACCCCTCCTCTAGATGTATGAACATTATGTGTCAGCTAAAATCGCCACAAAAAATTGAGCACTAATCTGCATGCTTACCCCTAAGCATAAATTCCACCGGTACAAACCTGCCCCCCCCTCTGAAATCCCCCTCTCAGCACAAATATTTGCCCCCCATCCCCCAATTCCCCCCAATACAAATGCCTCTCTCCAAAAAAAGTCACCTATCCTAGCACAAATCCTCTACCCCCCATCCACCCTCCCAACACAAATCCCCCTAAATCACCACTCCTGGCAATTCTTACCCCCTGCCGCTCCCTCAAATTTCACCTCCCAAAACAGATCCCCTCCCCCTCAATCTCTTCACCGCAAACTACCCCCCCCCCACACACACACATACACACATACACATACCTTACATAAAACCACAGTGCCCAGGGCAGCCGCTCCTCCTAGCCACCCCTTGTCCCGGCCCTGGTGCTGTACATGTAATAGGCACGCATCAAGAGTGCCGACTATGCCTGCCCTTTCTGCCCCCCTCTTCCATTTATAGAAGCTGCACTTTAGCTTTCATCAATGAAAAGCATATGTATGGAGAAGGTGACCCTTTCATTCATTTGCCCATCCTCTATAAATTGCATTTACACTTTCCAGGAGGGAGCGGTGAAAACCCTATGTCACCCTCACCTAGGCGAGTAATCAAAGCAAAAAAAGGCATTTATTTTTGAAAAAACAAGTCTTTGATATTGTGTAAAATGGATGATGATAGGGGCAACTGAAACATAGAAATATATGAGATTCCGCAAAAAAAAAAAAAAAAAAAAATACTTTAAAGCTGTAAGCTTTGTGGCTGTCACCCTTTTTCATACCCTACTAACTAGTGCAGTTTGGGACTTTTGAACCTACATACCTGTGTTGGATCACTGACTAGGGTTTGACAGCCACACACCTTTTAAGGATGGTCTGGCAATATCAGATTCCATTTTTCTATCCTGACAGGTACACTTTAAATCTTCTTTGAAGCTGTTTGTCCTAGGTATGTGAAGCATAAAAACTCATGAAAAATGTTGTTTACATAATTTCTTGTGCTCTCATGCAGGCAGCATATCATAGAAGGCTATCTGGATGTGACATAAATGTAATGAATGTAGTGGAATGTGTTATCTAGCACACAAAGACATATCAAATTCGTATGTCAGCACCCAGTCGATCTTTTGGCATGAATAATAGATCTAAATGGACACTAAATAGACACACTTTACGTTGAATTTCCCCTGAGCACATATACTGTATATACAATATATTATAGTCAAACAAAATCTAGTTAACCAATTGTGTGGTTAAAAATTTACAACCAACTTGGACTTTTACTAAATTCTTTTAGTAGGTTACTGCTCAGTATTTATGCAAGAAAGAAGAACAAAAGTTACAGTTTATTTAACTACTTATGTACAGTGATGCATGAAAGCGTGCTACATTGTAAGCAGCCGTATAATTACTACCCAGTTGAATGCCCAATCTTTGTCTGCATGAGGCATCTTTAGATTGGGGTTCAATTATTGGCTGTGAGGGTCCTACAAGCAAACACAAAAAGCCACCAAGAAGAACCACTTGCTCTGTCTCAGTAGTCAAATTACAATCTATATTTCCAGCTTAATTACATAATCAGCACAGTTGATTATGTGTCCAAAGGCATACCTGGAAAAAGGTTTTGAATGACACTAGTTGCAAGGACAGAAGACTAGGACCTGAGAAAGAACTGCCAATCCCTAACGTATCCTCTTTTGCCGTAATGGACACACGTGGAGATGCATCCACTAAACTGAGTTGGCACTGGTTGAAGGGATGGAAGACTAGAACCTGAGAAGGAGCCACCAATTCCTTAAGGTATCCTCCTCCAGTTGTGTGGAGCTTGCCTTGGAGTTTTTTTGGTGTAAAAGTTGTAGAGGCTGAAATAAAATATTTAAATACTGATTGATAGGAAGCTGCCAATAAACCTTAAGATTTAATTCAACAGTTTTGTGAACATTTTGGTGCCCGGCAAACTTGGAACTTGGAAGCCAGTAAGGCTACAAAACTCCTCAATTTGGGTACGTCCTTCAGTTGAAGTCATGAAACCAGGAGAGGACAATCTGTACTGATATGAGTACAGTAGAAGTAGGATCAGAGAACTCAAGTTAAAAGATCACAAGTACCTTCAGTGACAGGTAATACGTGGGGAGGAGATCAAATAGTGAAAAACAAGCTATCTGCAAATTTTTACAATTATTATAAACGTTGACTAGCTAATTTTTCTGCCAGTAAAGACAAAACAGAGAATAATGCATGCCACTTTCCCCTGATTTTATGATGTACAAGGGTGGCAGGTATATTAGTATTTGTTTACTAAGATTGTCACTGTGGTGATGGCGCTGTGCAACCCTGGCTGTAAGTTTATAGCTGAGGCATACCACTTAGTCAAATAGTAAGAACACAGCCCATAAACAGTCTGTGGCTAGGGGTAGAAGAGTCCAGGTAGTCAGACAAAGGTAGAATTATTTAGGCTAAACCATAATACAGGCTAAGGCAGAGAGAGACCAGGAGACGGACTGAAGTCATAAAAGAAAAAAAACTGAAGGTCAAATATGAAGGCATGTCATATTCTAGTGTGCCTTCTCTTAGCAGCAGTATCTCTAAATGCTAAAATGCACAGAGGAGAGAGACTAGAAGCAGACCTTCCTGCAGAGGTCCATTGGTTGAGGTCCATTGGTTGAGGTCCATTGGTTGGTCAAGGGAGGTTAGTTGAAGCTGCCATTTCTTTACTTGCACAGCTATAAATAAGCCCCATACACATTATCATATACTCTGCTGAGTTTTTCCTTCAGATTTACCAAAACCATATAATATGAGGTCACACCTTAGGAGATTCAATGTGTATGCAATCAGGCAGGCCCTTGCACTACATGGTTTTGGTAAATCTGAAGGAAAAACTCAGCAGAAAATCTGATCAGTGTGTATGGGGCTTAAGTTCAACCATCTCCAGCCCCCTTTAGGGCTCTTGCTCAGGAGCTGACTGGGCCTATTCAGAGTAATTCCTGGCATTTTTCCGCTGCATCGACAGCCCAGTTTCAATGTGCAGCCTGTCATTGATGCTATCATGGTTGCTATCATAAACAAGAATACAGCATATGGGTATAAGCAAAATATTGAGAATGTTCAGTTTTTTGCATAAGCCCTTATGTTGTACTCACTTTGTGTCTACAATACCATATACATGGATACAGTAGTGCACAGCCATTAAAGAAGACAAAAATTCTCCTACCTAGGCTGGATCTTTCTGCCAGGGGCATATGGTGGAAGCATACAGTATAAGTTCAATTAGCTGGACTATTTATCTACTCTGGCCACAAGATTGAATTTACATGCATACATGTGCATATGTCTGTAAATTATGCCAGTAAGCTCCTTTCTGAATGCAGGTTTGGGACATTTTTCACGCACCTTGATGATACTTGATGATAAAAATCTAAATTCCACAAAGTGCAAGGGCATATTTGGGTCAATTAGAGCTGCTTCAGAGACATAAACAATGAAAAATGCCTCTAAAAGCTAACAACTCCCCCCCCCCCCCACGCACACACACACACAATCTGCCACCAGATGCAAACTTACATAAATCCCTTTGTTTTAAACATGATCTCTTTACATCCTTGCCCAAAATGTTCTGTGATCTGGCTAAGCTGCACATTGGCAGTGCCAGTGGCATTGAGGTCATGATGCTTAATTTTTAAAAATGTTTTTACTGCAAAGCAAATTGTAAAAAGGTGGTATTGAAGCATATCCAAACCCAAGAACAAAAATGTAAAAATTTATAATATTGCAACTTTCCAGGCCTTCAACCTGATTGCTGCATTATTTTTCCTTTTTTCACACTTTTTTCTTTTATTTTAACCTGGTTATCCTGCTATTAATTCACTTCCTGACAATCATATTCAGCAACGTTGTCATCCTAGTAAAGAGAGTTTGTTAGGACTACATAACACCCCCTTCTCTTACCATTGCACAGGGCATGTAAGTATAACATGTTTACTATTTTAGAAAAAAAAATGAACCTTTACAACTGCTTTAGGAGTTTAGAGCAATCATCATTCCCTATGTGTATAAGTTTAAACATAAGGCTTACCCTTCTTTTAAGCACAAATCAAAGCTGGTTTGACAACAGAAATATAAATGGCAGTTCAAACTTTGGTCCACTAAGAAAAAGTTTTTACTTAGCCTCTGAGGGTCCTATTTATGTCTGTTGATCAGCGCTGTTCACCCCTTTGATTAAAACTTTTGTCCAGATTAAGCCCCACCCACAAATATGATACAAAAAACAATATGAAAACGATAGACACATAGACAGGCAGTGTTTTCATAATTGATTGTTATTAGAAGGACAGATATAAAAACTATTATGAAAAATTATTCCACCATTTTTGGAAGTGAAAAAATACCAATCTATCTAGACTTAAAGTCGATGTAAACATGATTCATGAGATTTGAGCTGGGCACATATATCTGCAGTGTTTTCTTCAAAGCCCTTTGCTTTCTCCTGCTCCGTTCTTCTGTTATCAGCATGATAACTTCTGGCAATTCTATGTCAACTGTGATAAAACTAGGCTGAATTCTGTGTCAGGGTGGGTGCTATAACTAGATTAGCATTGAGCTGGTCTTATCACAGCACAGCTCTGAAAGTATCTGCCTATGTGGAGAGGGGGTGTGTGCCTTTCCTCCAATCAGATGTTTCACGGTGTAAGAAAAACATTGACACCCACAGGTGAATCCGGAAGAGAAAATTGCACTTTCTAAACAGTATATAAAGCTGAAGACGGCAGATATACATGAATCTACAAATACACATAAATCTTATGTAGGGAGATTTGTTTTATCTGTGTATCATCTGAGGTTGTTCATTTCACTGGGTATATTTGAGGGTTTACATCCACTTCATTAAGAGAATCTTATACTGTATTATACGTGTTATTCTATATATTATACTGTATATATTTATTTCCTCTAAAGCAGTCAGAGTCTGCTGGTACATTCATCTTTTGGTGATAGCTACATAGGGGTTGTAAAGGCAGAACGTTTTTATCTTAATGCATTCTATACATTAAGATAAAAAGCCTTCTGTGTGCAGTAGTCCCCTTCAGCCCCCCTAATACATACCTGAGGTCCCTCTCTGTCCAGCAATGTCCATGAATGCCTCAGCCGTCCGAGATTCTCCCTCCTGATTGGCTGAGAAACAACAGTGGTGCCCTTGGCTGTCACCGCTGTCAATCAAAGTCAGCTCGCCAATCAGGGGAGAAAGGGGAGAGAGGGGCGGTGCCAGGTCAGGGCTTTATTTCTGAATGAACACAGGGAGCTGTGACTTGGCTTGGGTGCCCCCATAGCAAGCTGCTTGCTGTGGGGGCAATGAACAGGAGGGAGGGGCCAGGAGAGCTGAAGACTGACCCGAGAAGAGGAGGATCTGGGCTGCTCTGTGCAAATCCACTGCAGCAGAGCAGGTAAGTATGACATGTTTGTTATTTTTATGGGGGAAAAAAACAAGACTTTACAATCACTTTAATCTGGTTGAAAAAAGACACAAGTGCATCCAGTTCTACCAACAGAGGGGGAAAAAAACAACACACACAAATAGAAAACCCCCATATACACTATACCCAGAGTTTATCCAGAGGAAGGCACAAAAAAAAACAATTAAGCATGATCCAATTTGCTCCAGTGGGGAAAAAAAATTCCTTGCTGATCCCCCAAGAGGCAATCAGATATTCCCTGAATCAATTTTATCTATAAATATTAGTATCCAGTTATATTATGTACATTTAGGAAAGAATCCAGGTCTTTCTTAAAACAATCTACTGAGCTGGACATAACCACCTCTTGAGGGAGTCTATTCCAGCCTTTCCATATTTAGAGATTAAATTCCTCCAGACGTAAAGAGTGCCCCCTTATCCTCGGCGATGACCTTAAAGTGAATAACTCTACACCAAGTTTACTATATGGACACCTTATGTATTTGTACATGTTGATTATATCCCCCTTTAATCTCCTTCTCAGGAGAGAATAAATTCAGTTCCTCTAATCTTGCCTCATAGCTGAGCTCCTCCATGACTCTAATCAGTTTGGTTGCACTTCCCTGCATCTTTTTGTGAACTGGTACTCAAAACTTAAATGCATATTATAGATGAGGTTTTACTAATGATTCGTACAGGGGCAAAATGATTTTGCTTGCTTTGGAAACCACAGCTTGGCATTGTATGCTAGTTTATGATTTACCAGAACACCCAGATCCTTCTCAACCATTGATTCCCCCAGTTGTACTCTTTTGATGCAGATTCTCACAAAAAAAAAAAAAACATCATTACTTTTAGTACAACTACTAGTGATGATGACAACTATAATAATATGGCACATTTTACCATTATTTTTTATGTTGTTGTTTTCTCTGTATGTACATCATTGACATTTAGAGATACTAATAAGTTTCATTGTTCTTTAATTTCACCACAGCCTCTACAAGAGTGCAACAGGACTGGAGATCTCTATGGTTAGGACTACTTTCAATCTTCCATCAACCTAACATTCACAAGCAGCCCAGGAGAGTATTAAGGGAGACAAAGCAATTCTTCAACCCCTACCATCATGGGGGTGGTATGGCTGGCCAAGTTCATGCTGGGATGTACAGCACTATGGTGTGTGGAGAAAGCTCAAGGCCAGATGGAAGTTGGGGACCATCAAGTGGACAGATTTGCAGGCTATGAAGACAGACAAGCACTGAGAGTGAGAAGAAGAGGACAGGACACACTAAGAGGGTATGATGCAATATATTCATTGTATATGTTTTTCTTCATTTTAGAAACATCAGAATTTAAAAAGAGCCAGCCAATAATTGGCCTTTGGAATAATCCAAATCTTCTCGCTTCATATTTTATTGTTTGTGTAATCCTTGTCAGAGAAGTAGTTTCAGGCTGTGTGGCAAGCTCGGTCTACGAGCTGCCCGTGTTCACTGCTGTTATAAGACACCAAAAAACTGTCATATAACAAAATTGCTGTCAGGATTACATGAAAGAAAATGAAAAGCTATGTTAATTGACAGCTTTAAAGGAGTAGAAGTAAAACCAAAGATTTGTTGGGCTGTATTTCTTCTATGGATCACAAGACTGCAGTTTGTTCTGAAATCCTGTGACCCGCTTTCATTAAACAGTGGGCTAAATCCCGTTGTCGGCTGATGTCACAGAGCCAGTGCACACTCTGAAAAGATCAGAGGATTAACTAAAACCTTCAGGGCCCCCGGTGCAAGAAACCATGAGGGGCCCCCCTGACCCAGTGGTTCTGGGGCCCTATCTATCCCGGTGCCCTTACCACTGATTCCAGGACCCTTTACTCCTGTTGCGGCGCCCTTTATTACGGTCCCCCACTATATATATATATATATATATATATATATATATATATATATATATATATATATATATATATATGAGAGAGAGTTGTACTGTACTGTACATATTTTTAGGCAATAGTTTTATCAATTTTAGCAGAATAACAGCAAAATATCAGCATTCCCCCTATAAGGTCAGAGTGAGCAGAGTATTTTATAAAGTGGTGGTATTGCCTGTGGAGAACAATCAGATTGGCAGTGCAATTGCTGAGATACTGGGATAAGATGGTTGCCAGAGACAGCCCCTGCCCCTTTCCTTTCTGGGCCATCCCAATGTGTATTCAGCACACTATCCTCCCTAGACAATGGAGGAACACAACTGGGCTTGGTCACAAGTGTGACTTTTGTGACCCTGGTAGTTCTGCCACTGACCCAGATGCCTGGACCGGCATCTGGATCAGCTTCTAAACGAAATCCTGAGCCAGCAGCACCCGCTCCCACCCCCTCCAGAGCCCAGCGCTCCAGTGAGAGCTGGAGGGGCAGCACCAGCTCTCTGCGCCCTGAAAGCTGAGAACTGAGCCATCAGCTAGCTGTCTTAGAAGCGGTGGGGAACAGATGCAGCATAGGACCAATGCTTCATTCACCTGGGTGAATGTAATTTTTTTTTTCTAAAACCCATACTTCTCTTTTAACCTCCTCCAGAAATCTTGAGAGTATGTCATATCAGCGCTCAGCTGAGCTAAGGGAAAAGTCAGCCTTCTAATGCACCTTAAAGCTTGACACTGAGCTGGCATATTACTGGTACTTTGAAAAGCAATCTATGGAGGCGTCAGACCGTTCATTCATATATCTTTTCTCCATTTATAGATCACTTTTCATTCATAGAAGTTATAGATTAGCTTCTGGGAATGGAGGAGGGTATGGTCATAGTAAGGTAAGCACTCTTGATGAGTGCAGTGCATAAGAGAAGTCCCTTGGCTAATATTAAGGGGGCAGATCAGAGGACTGAAGATTTCAACTAAAACCTCATCCAGCAGCACATGGGACACTTCTTCTTTTTTTTTTCAAGTTTTGACTAAACTTAGTTGATTATCTATTATTATTATTAATTCTATGAGAATCATAGTTTACCACGCCCTATACAACACAATGGTATATATTAACTAGACAAAGTAACAATTACAATACAATGTTGTATTAATAATAATACAATTACAACTACAAGGTAATATAGATTCAAAACAAACTGCTTACATAAGCTCATGGTCTTAAAGTGCAAAAAAACCCTAACTATAAGTATTCTTAAAAATTTTACTCCACCCCCCCCCCCCCCCCAACCTACCTATCCTGCCTAACCTGTATAAAAAAAGATCGGTATACTTATCTGTTTTTAATCCAGTTCAGGCTTGTGGTCTTGCAGCTTTGTCTCAGGGAGTGCTCAACAATGGCTGGGAGATCCAAGACCTGTTATGTCATCCATAGGCTTCCATGGCTCAGCCGTTGTCGGTTGTCAGTGCTCCTTCCTCTCCCCTGCAGCAACCACTCACCACTGACACAGGGGAGTTGAAGTTGGGGTATAACTGATTAAAAACAGGCATTTTAAGTACACAATGGGGTTTACTTACTAAAGCTGGAAAGTGAAAATCAGGCTTAATTCTACATAGAAACCAATGAGCTTCCAGGTTTTATTACCAAAGCTTAATTGAACAAGCTGGGGTTAGAAGCTCATTGGTTTCTATGCAGCAGTGAGCCTGATTTTGCACTTTCCAGCTTTAAACCCCTAAATAAACCCAGTTGTGTACTTAAAAATGGGGTATGCCTGTAATTATACAGAATTTTTTTTATTCAGGGCAAAAATATTAGGGGGGGGCATTTTTAAGAATATAAATATTTAGGCTTTTCTTCCAGAAAACTGCAGACCAATGTGCTACAATATTCTAGACGTGAATATAACATACTGTATAATCCTCAAAGCAGAACTATGATTAAAATGCGACCCCCTGCTATAATGCTGACACTGCTTCCTAAAGTCAAAATAGCTAATACACGGCATTAAATACTTACCTACACTCCAGAAAACCACATGAGCAAATCAACTGGTCACCTATGCAGATGCCTAGGTATTTTATTGCATAAGCTCTGGAGGCAGAGAATCCATTTTGAACTTTCATCTCATATTTAAGAAGAGATCACATGCTGAAATAGTACAGTTTCAAGGCAGTTATTTTCTCTTTAGCAACAGTAGTAAGCATTTACTGTTGCCTTTTCATTTTTTATGAACTGGTGTTAACCTTGGCTTTCAGCAACATGCAGGTAACTTGAGACACTGGTAAGTGCTGTTCCTGTAGAGTGTAGAGGGCAAAAGCCTGATTGCAGTGAGTTGAGCAAGGCATGGGAAGAGTGATATTCTCATCAGTGAAAACTCTAAATGCATATGCAATTTTAGTATGTTCGAAGGAAAAGGAAGTAAGGAAATGTAACATAATTGTCCAGAGCTTTTTGAAGAAGGGCTTGAGGGCAAAATGCCAGCACATAACAAGAGTTTAAAGGGCTGGGTGCAGATTTAAATATGAGGGAAAATCTAATGCTACAGAAAAGTATTTAAAATATTGGGGTGCACGGGAACACTTGACCTCAAAGTGTTTACAGCTATCATGGTCGGAGGAGAAGTGCCTTTCCTAGTATGTATTGAAAGGTAAACTCTGTCCATCCCTCTTGGAAAATATAACGACAATAATTAAATCATTTTTTCTAATATTCCTCCCATACATAGCTGTAATCAGTTATACAGGAAAGATCAGAGAGATTTCTACCTTTTCAGGCTTCACTCCAACTACAATGGTACTTGGATGTTAATTGAAGAACCTAGAGAAGAATAGGTACACATATGTAGCAAGGGAATGCCAAGGTTGTTGTCTAATCATGGAGGAGATCCACACGTACATACGATCGGACTTTCCAACAACAAAACTGTGGATTTTTGTTCGAAAGATGTTGGCTCCAACTTGTCTTGTATATACACGGTCACACAAATTTTGGCCAACAATTACGAACATAGTGACGTACAAAACATACGTGATGTCTCCATTACAAACAATAGTTTTACAAGACCGAGCGCTTCCGGGTCATACTTTCGAATTCCGAACATGCGTGGACTTTTGTCCGATGGACTTGTGTACACAACGATCAGAAAGTCCAACAACAAACCTTTGTTGGCAGAAAACATGAGAACCTGCTAGCCAACATTTGTTGGTGGAAAGTCCGACAACAAATGTTCGATGGAGCATACACACGGTCAGACTTTCTGCCAACAAGCTCACATCCAACATTTGTTGTCACAAAATCGGAGTGTGTGTGGGGCATTAGGCTACATGAACACTGGCCACCCCTAAATGTAACTCCCCTGATAGCAGAAAAACGTTAAAAAGGCAGGAGAGGGACATTTAACTGCCCCTAAATTGAGCTGTTCCTAAACTCTAATAAAAGCCTATGTGTACATGGACACATAGGCTTTTATTGAGTTGAGTTCAAGGGCTTTGGCAAAAAAAACACCAAAAGCTCCTAAATTCACATTTAGGAGCAGCGGTATCATGAGGCCTTACAATGATAGATGCTGAGATGCTTAAATTTATCTGCCATATAGTGTAAATGTTTACTGTCTTAAAAATTTACATTGCATGTGAACCATATAATATTATTAGGAAAGAAAACTTCAGGCAAGTGTTAGCTTTTATTATGTAAGCTATATAATATACATACATATTGAAAAAATGACTGCTTCACTTTATTATGCTCCACCTTTAATAAATCAAAGTGCGTAAAAACAAAAATTCGAGATTTTACTCCTTTAGTCTGTGACACATCTGAATTAATGAGATTCCGAAAATGTTTTTATGAAATGTATTAAATGATTATTGATATAGTGATTAAATAAACTTTAAAGTTATGATAAGATGGTATCTAGTCACAATTATGCCTCATACACACGATCAGACTTTAAACAAACTTTTCTGTGGATTTCTGTACAAAGGGCGTTGGCCGTGAACTTGTTAAGCATACACATGATCAGACTTTTTCAGCCAACTTTCACCAAATCATGTGGTTTTTCTTTTTTTGTTTTGTAAAGATTTTATTGATTAATTCAAGTGACATTACAGAAGTATCAACAGGAACAAGTATAAACAGTGATAACAATAGGGTTGCAACACCCAATGGGGAACAAACTCCCATCACACCTTCATAAAGGTAAAGCCCATTGGGTTCTTCTGACATGTAATACAAGCACTTTTTCGTGCCCTGGAGATTCCTAAGTCAATTGCCCAGGTACTTTTACGGGATAGTGTCGTTATGGATGGCATAGATTCCCTATAGTCCCGTTCAGAGAGTTAGAAGGTCACGTGGTTTTTCTGCTCTTTACTACCACTTTTGGTCAACTTCTGTATTGTTGTCTGATCTTTTGAATTGGTTCTGAGCATGCGAGTTTGTAAAGTCCCACGGTTTTCTGTACACACGATCGGACTTTGCTCCATCTGACTTATGTTGTCGAAAAGTTTGTCTGTTCGCACAGCCAACATTTGTCCGATGGAAATCGAAAAAGTTTGTCCGATGGAGCGTACACATGGTGGGATGTTGCCTTAAAACAGCTAATTTGCATGTTTGTGGTCAAAAAGTCTGATCGTGTGTATGGAGCCGTTAAGCCCCATACACACTTTCAGATTTTCTGCTGATTTTTGTCTTCAGATTTACCAAAACCATGTAGTGCAAGGGCCTGCCTGATTGCATACAAATAGAACCTCCTAAGATTTGACCTCATATTATATGGTTTTGGTAAATCTGAAGACAAAAATCTGCAGAAAATCTGATAGTGTGTATGGGGCTTTAGAGTCACCAACTAAGTTCCAGGCTATTCCAGGATCTGTCCTGCAGTTCACGAGTTTTGGAAAGATGTTTTCCAAATGATTTCAGAACTAGTAGATTCCCCAGTCCCTTTCTTATCTCAGCATGCTCTTCTAAATCCAATACTCCAGGGATTTCCAAATGTGGCTTTAAACTGCTGGTGCATTTCTTAATATCTAATGATTGGAAAACATCTACTTCCTTTGTGGAATCTAAGTTCACCTCAGTTATTTTACATCATAAAATGGATGCTAAACTTCATGATAAAATTGACAAATTCCCTCTATTTGGTGCCCATAGACATCACAATTCTTACCAACAGGATTCAATCAAGACGGCCTAAGTTTTTAGGGGCTGCAGGCCTGGTGTTGCTCCCCCATTGACCCTGTTTCTTCCAATGACTTCTATGCCACACCTCTTTCCTTACCTTAGTACTCTACCCCTGCTTTCTTCTACTTTCCTTCCCATCTCAGCTCTTTGGTTAAAATTTTCATATTCTTGTTCTACCATATTTGTACGCTAATTCAGTGCTAACACTGAATAAGCTGATGATCATACTAGTACTTACACTGATTTTGTCCTTAATGTTTTGTAACCCAACATTTACCTTTAAGCCTTTATTTCTCCTGTACATGTAAAAAACAATAAAATTAATGAACAGTAAATGAATCTTCATATGGCAGTAAATAAAGGGATGAGCTGGAAGCCCTGGTTCCTGTTTTTTATAAAAAATCGTACACCGGTATCCTATATGATATATAAAAATATATGTGGTAAACCACAGTTGCCCAGCAGTGCTTTAATGTATATTTTTCCCAAAGTTTTATACAAGAGTGCTCAGCTATGCCACTTAAAACATACAAAATAAATATTATTTCCTTAAGGTGATACTAAACACACACTGTTTAATTGACATTGTCCCTTCTATTTCTGTATGTGGATGATGGCATTGTAATTATTTATTTTAATAAAAAAAAATCGAAGTACCCTTTTCCTAATCAATATACAGCTGTCACATGACCCAGCTCTTTCCCAGCCTGTCTGCAGGGAAACATAAGCAGGCGGAGTTTCTAGTCCTCTGCTGCTGGTCACATGTCCAAAATAAAAAAAAAGCCTTTGAAATACAGAGTAAAAATAAATCAATAATATCAATAAACTGTTTTAAATTGGCATACAAATATATATATTTTAAATCAAATCTTTATTATTTTGTGGAAATAACATGGTGTGGGCAGATTTCTTCCAGTCACAGGCTGTGTCACGCCCGTCAAACCTTTGTCATAAAATAAGAGGGAAGTGATGCCTCTATTAATCTACATGTAATATCCCACCCCCATTGTGTTTAGCCCACATGTGTGACTCTATTGTCAGAAGCGCTGATCAAATGTGATAGGGAGGAGCATAGAAACTCAAACTGAAAACTGAGCATGTGCAGAGTTGCCACCACAGCTGCAAAATCCCTAGCTGAATTGGGAACATGAACAGAAGGTGGAGATAGAGAACAGCAGGATCAACCATGCTTTTTGCAGAATACAGAAAATATATCCCATAGTGACGGAGTGAGCATGAACAACATGTTATACGTCATTTATTAATAGTTTTTCATGATGTGAATTTCAATTTTTTAAAAAAACTTTAAGGCCCTGGTGGTCCATGTTGGCATTTGGTGGAAGAATGAGAATATGATGTAACTACAGGAGGTCCAAAGTGGACAAGATTTAAATTCACAAATGGTTCTCTAAAACCAAATCATAATTAACCCTTTACCTGGTTTGCCTTTTGGACAAAGTAGAGTAGCAACTCAATTTCTTTTGTATCAACACAGCACAGTGGTGTAGTGGTTAGCACTCTCGCCTAGCAGTAAAGAGGGTCACTGGTTCGAATCCCAACCATGATACATATTCTCCCTGTGCCTGTGTGGGTTTCCTCCCGCGCTCCAGAGATGTGCAGGTAGGTTATTTGGCTTCTGTCCAAAATTGGCCTTAGTTTATGAATGGGGACCTTGGATTGTGGGCTCCTTGAGGGTAGGGACTGATGTGAGTGTGCAATGTACAGGGATAGGGACAATTGTAGACACTCACTCAGGTTGAATTGGATGGACTGGTGTCTTTATTCAACCTTACTATGTAACTCCTCTATGATATGTTGCTTGTGCTTTTATAAACATTTTCATTTTTTTTTTTTCTAAAACTAGCAAAAGTAAAAATAAGCGATTATGTTCCTCTTTATTTATGACTAGCAATAGAGGAAATAGAAAAGACAATCAATGTTTTTTTGTTTCTAAAATGAGTGGACCATTTTACGTTTGTGTACATGATGTAAAAATACAGTGTGCATAACCACATATCATAAAGGCATCCTACCAATAAAAGGTGTAGAAAAAAAGTAGACTTCACATTAATTTAAAAATGAACTTAAAACACTTTTTTTTAAGGGCTGCTTTTGCTTTTTTTCATTGGACACTTTGAGTGTGAGACTCCATGTCACACTTGTGTCTAAATTTCCGTTTCTAAAATAAAACTTACGAAATCTAGGAGTCTCATTACATCACAAGACTACAGAGAGAAGTCAGGTCTACACCTTTCTAAAGCCTTGTCTGTTCTTTGCAGACTCTGGTGTTAAAAGAAAAAAAAAATCACACAAATGCATTGCAGTTTCCAGCAACGATGCCAAAAGATTTTTGTTCCATAAGCATGGTGATCCCCAGCGAGGCTGTTAAAACAGTACTGCTCTATGCGGTCATCACACCTGGAAAGAGTTACATGTGTATAAAAAATGTATCTGCTGAACATCAGGCTGGGTGGGGTAGTAGGATAAAGTGGTCTATTTCTTTCAGTGCCTTTTAACAGAAAAGCCGTTTTCTTGGATTGCTTTGCAATTTCAAATATTGGTTTACACTTAAAGAAATGTTGTCTCACCATGAGTCCTATTCTGCAAGGCAAATGTCTACATTTACAAAGACGTTATTGTTGAATGTACAATGTTTAGTTCCATATATTGGTAGACTTTCTAGGGCCTTCTGTTGGGTCCTGGGCGTGTTTAAGATCTGAGAACGTCAATGCTTTTATTGTACTACATCCAGTCATCGGCTGAACCATTCTGCTGAAACTGACAGCAAAAAGCCACTGTACACAAAATGAACATCAATATGTATAAAAGTTTCCTGATATATGGTCAAGAAAACGGATGATGGCTCCAGCCTTAATTTTTAGTTCAGCTAGTAAGTAACAAAATTACTTTTTAAAGGTAAAGGTTTCAAACTGGAAAAAAAGACACATCTAAACCATAACTGGGTGATGTTTAGGGGTTGATTTACTAAATCAAATGGAGAGTGCAAAATTTGGTGCAAAATCTGGTTCAACTCTGCATAGAAACCAATCAGCTTCCAGGATTTTGGTCAAATCTTAATTGAACAGGTTGAAGTTCGACACTGATTGGCTAAATCAACCCCTCTGTTTGCTAGAACACTGTGGGGTTGATTTACTAAAGACAGATAGACTGTGCAGTTTGCAAAGTGCAGTTGCTCCAGAGCTTAGTAAATAAGGTAAGGCTTCACTTTGCAAAGAGTACCCAATCACCTGCAAGGGAAATAAAAAAAAAATGCATTTTTACTTGCAAATGATTGGATGATTAGCTGAATGTCTGCTCATTTACTAAGCCCGGGGGCAACTGCACTAGCAGAGTGCAAAGGCACTTTGCAAAGTACGCAGTATTTTTCCCTTTGGTAAATAAACCCCTATGCATCATAAACAACTGCCTTTTTTTTCCATAAATTTCATTTTTTATCTATAAGCGCTTTAATGCTGTTGATCTACTATATAACCTCTTTCAGACACTTGCGATCTACATGCATTCGCTCCAGCATTGGCTGCACAGAACCGGTTTCTTGATAGTGAAAATGGTGGACCATGTCTGTGCAGTCATGGCAGCTTGTATTCTCGACTGGAAGTGGTATGACATTGTGATAGCACATGAGCTTAATAGGTAGACAGTTGTTTACAGGAACCTTTAACCCACCCCGGAAGATTTTACCCCCTTCCTGACCAGAGCACTTTTTGCGATTAGGCACTACGTCGCTTTAACTGACAATTGCGCAGTCGTGCGATGTTGCACCCAAACAAAATTGACGTCCGTTTCATCAGAGCCCCCATCATCACATCAGAGCACCCATTTCACATCAGAGCCCCCATTTCACATCAGAGCCCCCTACATCACATCAGAGTCCCCATTATCACATCAGAGCCCTCTCCATCACAACAGAGGCCCCATTATCACTGCAGAGCCCCCATTATAACATCAGAGCCCCCTTCATCACATTAGAGTGTCCATTTCAAATCAAAGCCCCCTACATCACATCAGAGCCCCCTCCATCACATCAGAGCCCCCATTTCACATCAGAGCCCCCATTTCACATCAGAGCCTCCATTTCACATCAGAGCCTCCATTTCACATCAGAGCCCCCATTATCACATCAGAGCCTCCTCCATTACATCAGAGCTCCCTCCATCACATCAGAGCCCTCATTATCACATCAAATCCCAGGATTCACATCAGAACCCCCATTTCATATCAAAGCCCCCTCCATCACATCAGAGCCCCTATGATCACATAAGAGTCCCCTCCATCACACCAGAGCCCCCATTATAACATCAGAGTCCCCATTATTACATCAAAGCACCCATTATAACATCAGAGTCCCCATTACTACATCAGAGCACCCATTATTACATCAGATCCCTCTTCATCACATCAGAGCCCCCTTCATCACATCAGAGTCTCCATTTCACATCAAAGCTCCCTCCATCACATCAGATCCCCCTCCATCACATCAGGGTCCTCATTTCACATGAGAGCCCCCTCCATCACATCATACCCCACTCCATCACATCAGAGCCCCCTCCATTTACATCAGAGTCCCCTCCATCACATCAGAGCCCCCATTATAACATCAGAGCCCCCTCCATCACATCAAAGCCCCCTCCATCACATCAGGGTCCTCATTTCACATGAGAGCCCCCTCCATCACATCATACCCCACTCCATCACATCAGAGCCCCCTCCATTTACATCAGAGTCCCCTCCATCACATCAGAGCCCCCATTATAACATCAGAGCCCCCTCCATCACATCAAAGCCCCCATTATATGAACTAAATACAGGTTCGCTATGGCAACTCCTGCACCCCTTCACGCTACGCCAGTGCCTCTCAGCAAGCCAATGAGAGCCTGAGCTGGCCGCTCCCACCCCCCCACCACAGCCCAGCAATCCAGTGAGCATGGGGAGGGGCAGAGCAGAGAGTCGCTGACTGGCAGTCACCAGCTCTCTGCTAAGGGAGCTTTAAGAACCGAGCAATCGGCGGTGTTTGATTGTTCGGTTCTCAGTCTTAGAGGCGCCAGGGGACAGATGCAGTATCGGACCAATGCTGCATCCACTTAGTATAATAAGTATGATTCTTAAACAAAGATAAATGTAAACAAGAAAATTTACAATGTAAAAAATGCCCCATTTAAAATAAACTAATAAACTGTTTGTACCAAATTGACAGACCATACAACTGTAATGTTGATGTCTATTTTTCATCCTTGAAACCTGAATTAAGTTCTTGGAAAAAAATTAAAAAACGAAAAACTAAAAATGATTTAGTCTATTGGCAAAACTGTACATTTTTTCATCACGGTGGATCTTTGAATTTGACACCTAACCCTAGCTGTATAACTTCCTTCCTTTACTTAATAATTTCCTGAGTTGTTTTATGTTTGAGATATTTTGCTCTAGAGATATGTTTCCCTGATACTTCTAACTTATCACTTTATCATATTGTTTGATGTAACATTATATTTTGTCTGAGAACCTGCATAATTACAACCATGGAGAAACTATTTCCTTTTTAATTAAAAAGATAGTTAGATGGTTATGTTGAACTTCTTAAGCGGTGGTAGAAGACATTCCAGAGTCCTTGTGTGATGATTACTTTGCCCATTCTTCACTCATTCTTTTATCCCCAGATGTAACATAATGTGTCACACAGGAGGGGCTCACCTCTCACTAGCCTCTAGACTGTTCATTTCTTCTTAACTGATGTTTCTCCTGGGGCTGTTGTGCATGACCAGATGCTCCTATCCTCTGATCATGGGAAAAACCTAAAGGCTTATAAATTCCAGTGCATTTATTCGTCAGGATGTGTATGATCCTAAAATTCTTCCTTTATCTAATAATTGTGACTGCTTTTAGTTTTGGATTACCTAACTCGCGAAACTGTGTTTTCTGTAATACCCTTTATATGGTTAAAAAAATAAATGTCAACACATTGTAGGGTTAAAAATGTTAATTCATATTAGATTTATTATCACAAAAACCATTAAATCATTACCGTTAAAATTATAGTAAAATGGTTGAGTAACTTACAAAAGAAATGGCAGTGTTATGAAGTGCAGTCAACTACTGATGTTTGCACATACCACCGGCAGATTTATTTGCCAAATACTCAAAGGCATGTTTGTCAAATGAACCATTTGGTCTTCCCTGATGGCATTGTAGACTTCTATAAGGCAATTCTGCCTTTGCATTGATCATACAGCATACAAAGCAAGTTCTAAGTAGGCCAATTAATGCTTGACCAACAGTTCTTAATCAATACATTAAGACGCAAATATGTACTTCAACCAATGGCTCTATCTCAAAAACACATGAATAAAATAAATGATTTAGAATTGCGAAAGAAGCAGTCATTAAACATTGTTACCTAAGACCCTCATCTTGTTATCTTCTTATTGTAACAATAGGATTATTTCATTTGCACTAAGAAGGAAAAAACAAAGGACACAAAGTAGATCCTTAATTCTGATTCAGAGTTAACACTAATGGCCTGTCCTGTTAACAGCTAAATTGAAACATTAGGCTGATTTAATTGATAAGAAGGGTATCTTTAAAAATATTTGTGCACAGTCTAAACTTTAGATGGTACAGTGTCCATTTTCCTGAATAATTAACACCCAGGGTAGATAATTTTTCAACACCACCAGCTGTATACAATTAATAATCTTAAAATGAAATGAATAACAGTTTGAGGAAAGTACCAAATGTACTGTCTCCTGACAGTAATGGTCAGTGTAGAAATTACTCCTTATATTGGTATTCTGTTGAACATTTAAGTGTAGGTAGAATATGAAGTCGCTGCTGCTCTCTGCTGGGGGAAACCCTTAGCAACCTTGTGAGGAACCCTAGGGTTCCATAGAACCTTGGCTGAGAAAGGCTTTGAAATACATTACTTGTGTAGATGCCATCATCAATTATAGAGAGGAGGAAGTGGGCTAAATAAAAAAGACAGGTTCCTCCATTCAAACAGACGAGATGGATGGAGGAATCCCACCGCTGGAACATTATATTCTGACAACGGCACTCCCTGCTATCAGATTACACAGACCAGCACCTGAAGTCATTTGGCTGCAGTCTCTGATCGAGAAAAATTTCCAACCTGTCCCTTCAACTGAAGTCGCTCAAATGATTGACTTCTAACAAACAGATACAAACAGCCACACACTGATCGAAATTCGGCCAGTCTGTGTGGAACCAGATGAATTTCGATCATTGCACGGCCAGCTTCAGACTAACTAGATCAGGAAAAAAATCGTATCAGATGCAGACACTGTTTAGGTGTTTGGGCGATTGCAGCCGCTTCAGTACAATAGCCAGCAATAGAGATTCCCGAATGCTCGCTATTTAGCGTGGATGCGGGAATGTATTCATTTTGCTCAGGCTGTTGGCTAACGCCTTAGGCAGCATGTGCTTTGGCATTTGCCCTGCCCCACTCCTGGGATTAGTTGCTATACAAAGAAAAGCTGTTGAAAATAAATGAGCACTCAGAAAGACCTAAATGAAGTGGTTATTGACCTTTTTCAAAATCTCACAGGCTGTACACATTGTCATTAAAAGCAACTCAGGCTAAATAAATGGGGAAATGGCTATCAGACGTCACATTTTTTAATCTTCTCTGGCCCCTTTGGCTATGTGTAATAATAAGCTCTTTCAAGTGTGGTTAAGATTTGTTGAGTTTTATTATACCACAATAGGGCGAAGACCTGTATGAATGCATGTGACTTTACATTAGCGATGTACTAAAACTTTCCATTTTCCTCATGGCCTCCACTTTTCAGCACATTATTACTTCACTTGACTTTGGTTCTAACACCTTCCAAGATATTCACGAGCTGATACCTGAGAAAGCTGAAACGCCATGTTAGCCCTTTGGGCTGATTGATGACGGCTGAAATCTTTTCTGTAAAACTAAAAGCCATTCTGTCTAGCGTTACAGGAAACTGCAGTGATGAGGGGGCGAAAAGGCATGCAGATGGGACATGGGGAGTTTGTGAAAAGAAAGTAACAATGTTGTTTTTTGTTCGGCATTAAAGGACAACTACTTGTATAGATGGGAAGGCCACCCAGCAATGTGTGTAAACAAATAGAAGGCTCATCAGGTGCTCCACAATCCACAGCTTTCATTTTTTTACTACACACATGGAGGGCTTTTACAACACACTGTGAACAGCTGTGGATTTCTACTATATTTACCAGTAAAACACTATAATCTAGGCAGAAAACTTAAGTAAGCAACACATTTTCCAACCTGACAAATTTTGTACAATGTCCTTTAACCCCCATTCACACTAGAGCATTTTTCTATGTGTTTCTCTACTCTCGACTACTCATTACTCCTAAATATGCAGAATCCAATTTTTTCTAAAGCCCTGTACACATGGGCCGAATGTTGGGTGGCATCGGCCTTGTTCAATAGAAACAGGCTGACTTTCGGCCCATGTGTATGGCAGCCGGTCCAACAGAAGCTGTCGAAGGGGCATGACCGAAAACGTCTGTTAACCGACTCCCGGAGTGGGCCTTCCCTCTGTCAGGACACAACAGCAGGGGAGATCGCTGTACTATCTTTGGATTGTTAGTGCCGCGGCTCTGACCTAAGCTGTCAGGTTTTTTTTGGTTCAGCCTGCTGGGTTGAACAAAAAGAGACAACCAATGTGTACTAGGCTTTAGTGTAACTGTTCACGATCCAACTTCAGTTGCCCTATGCTCTACGCCAGTGGTCCTCAACATCAGTACTTAAGTACCCTCAAGTTTTCAGGTTTTCCTTTACTTTGCACAGCAGCTTTAAATCAATATCAATGACATGGTATTGATAAGAGCGATTTTATCTAAGGGAAGTTGCCAAAACATGGTTCGTTTGGGGTACTTAAGGACTGAGGTTGAGAACCACTGCTCTATGCCCTATGCTTAACAAAGTACATAAACTTTTTTTGTGCATATTCAGGCATTTTTTTCCATTTGACTGCAATAGGAATGGCTGAAAATGCGCTATATGCATGTTTTTGCATGTATTTTTACATTTCCTCTTTACAAACTCTTCCCCTCCCATTGCAAAGCCTGGGAAGCAAACTCCTGAAGCTTGATACACATGAAAAAACACCCGTAAAATACCTGTAATATGCCTGATAAACATCTGTAAAACCTCTGAAAAACACCCCAAAAAAGTTTCAAAATCGTCAGGAATATGCTCTGCTTACGCTTTGCTAGGGTGTGAATGCAGACTTAAGCCTGGTACGCCCCTCTAGTTTTTTTTTTCATTCAACCCAGTGTGTTGAACGAAAAAAAAAAACTGATCGCTCAGGTCAAAGCCACTGTACTAACAATCTGACGTTAGTACGGCAATCTCCCCTGCTGTGCTATGCCCCCCCTTCACCAGAACACTCCAGTCAGCACTGTCAGCCATTGTCTGACAGCGCTGAATAGGAGGCAGGCGGACCTTTTTGGTCATGAGCCTTCGACAAAAGCCAACCGAACAACTGGCTTCTGTCGGATAGGCTGCCATACACACAGGCCGAATGTCTATTTAACCAATCAATGCTGGCTGACATTCGGCCCGTGTGTACTAGTCTAGGCTCCATTCACACTTGTGAATGGGGCTGTTAGTGTATACACAGGGTGATGGAAACTCAACAGGGTTCCTTGCAAGCAGCTGAAGATGGAAGCCACATTGAAAGCAATGAGGAGGCTGACAGCACCAGCAGCTAATCGCATCTCCTCACATGTAATCGCTCAAGCAGTGAAAGATTATCCCTCGATACTTTCCAATCATTCTCTCCTGATAATCAATCTATAGTCAGCAACACATTCAAAGGATATGTTCAGCAAATTATTGATAGTATACCTGTCTTCACTATGCAACCTCATAATCTGATAAATTGAAATACCATCAAATTCATGACTAAAGCATCCCAATCCTATTGATAATTTTCTATCGTAGCTGATCTAAAAAAAGTTCAAATCAATTTGAAGGGAAGTTTTGGCTAATAAAATTAAAGCGTGCATGGCCTCCATTAGATTTGCTGAACAGTATGTACAGTATTGCATGAACACTTCATTAATTTTATGTCCAGTTAGGTAAGCCTCTACATACTTGTTAATAAATCTAATGGTGGCCATAAAAAATTCAGTTTTATTCCAATAAAATAAGCATCACTTCCCTATCAATCAATTTAGACATGATTTAGATTAGATTTGAGCAAACTACGTTGACTGGCCAAAGCAAAAAATTATGGATCGCGTTGTATTGATCAGCAGTACTAAGATGCTTTGTTCATGAATTGAATAGTCCAGATTCAGATTATGACATTGCATGGGGAAACCACAAATGCCGTTAATTGCTTATAGCCATATCTTTCAACTTTCAACTGAAATTCACTTTCCAGTGTGTGACATATCAGTCGAAATATCAGTCGAATGGGATGTTGACTGTTGATTGATTATTGCTATTGGGAGAGATGAACCGGAAATTAAATCAATGGTTTATAAATGAGATTGTACACTAAGGTTTGCATGGCCAGAATTAGAGCACAGATTAGGTTGCATTTAAACAATCTAAATCACAAAAGTACTTACTGTATAACTTACACGCAGTCACAAGTAAAAGGCATATTTTTAACAATTGCCAAGAGCACACACAAGTGCTCAGTAGTGATCTGAATGGACTGTGGCTTCAGTATTAACGTACATTTATGGTGCCGCTTTCATTTTGAGTGGATCCCTTGAGCAGTCCTCCCAGTGCACTGTTCCTTATGAGATCAATGAAAGGGGTTCAACGCTGGTACTTTTAGCAAATACAGACTGCTGCTATGCACCGCCATCTTGGCTGTAATGTCAGCAGACCCAGAAAACTCAGAGCTGTTACCCAAGGGGCACTTTATAGTATTTTACTTTTGCTCCTCTCGCAGCAGCTTTATAAAAAGTTATGCAGGGAGGGGAAGGGCAGAGGCGCGGGGCTAGCACAGAGAGTAAGTAGACTCTATTAGAAGAGGAGAGGGCTTTGATGTGCAAGAAAGAAGGGAAATGACTAGTCAGTTTTTCTAGCAAGTTCAAAGGCTCATTGCAAGTGAATGAAAAATCAATCTATCACGGAAAAGAAAAACTGCACTTAAGCCTGTTCTGCTTTTTGACGATACCATCCATCTCATCGTTTCAGCACCTCATGTTTACAAGCTGCTCATGACTGTATGTTGTACAGCATATTTATCTTAACTCACAGTCAGATGTCCCACAAGGGTCACCCGCTGCCTTTTTTATTTTTATTTCATGATTTCCATGCTCTGCACTCCATAAAGCCTTACAATTAATGCCAGTCAGACATTAGCAGCATTTAAAATCATTTGTATATGTAAGATAGCAGTTTTAACCTGCAGAGTTTGACAGCAGGCACCGAATGTGATACTTGCCCACTGAGACCAATGAGGCCAGTTGTGGCGCAGTCCCACAATGTTAAATTGCCATTCGGCATTTGAAAAGAAAGTAAGAAAAAAAAAAAGCCAACAAGAGGTAGCAGTAGTGCCTCCTGAAAGCCTGTCAGCTGCTGCTATACCGTCTCCTGAAAAGCAATTCGCAATGGGTGGTTAGCATTACCACCTGTCTGAAAAAGTCCTTTCCTTGTTCCTGTTGTGAGAAACAGCTCTTATTATTCCCTGGAAGCTAATCACCTGTCTTGCAAAATTCTTTGCTTAGGCACACCTCCTATAGATGTAGCACCCTGGAGTTTAGGCGGGGTTGCTCCTCACAAATTTACTTGCCAGGGATAATTATCCTGGTGCATTGTTAGAGAGCCATTGATTTCTCCCTAAGTTTGGCCTTATTGCACTTTTCTCTTCTACCACTAGGTGGCCGGGTATTGGTGGTACTAGATATGAGAAGGGCATCGCAAGGTCAGGTTATGGGTATATGCGGTATCTCAGCCAATTGGTATGGATTTTCTTGGATCCCTTGGCCTGCTGGAAGAGCCTATATATGCGGGTGGAGTCAGGTGATCTATGTTCTGTGCCACCTGGATGGCTATTTGGATGGACGTGTGTTGTATTGACCAGGCAAGCAAGAGAGCAGCACAGGGTTGGGACTACAGCTTGCAGCCCAACCAAAAGTGACGGTTCTGCCATCCAGAGAGCCTGTCGTGGTTGGAGGTAAAGCTGTGGCCACTAATGCCGCGTACACATGATCAAACAATCTGGTGGAAAAGTCCAATCCGCCCATGTGTAGGCTTCAGCGGACTTTTTTTACCCAAAAGTCCGGAGGACTAAGATTGGAGTTTTTCACATCAATCTGTCCGCCGGACTCGCATTTCGGCGGACAGTAGGGCCGTGTGTGTGCCAGTCCACCATACTTTTGAAATGAACAGACTTTTCCCGCCCGGAGAAAAGTCCGCTCATTTTGAGCACGGCTCCAGGTAACCGGGACCAGCGAAGGAAGCGTCGCTGGCCCCGTCACCTGGTATGGACTTAAAGGGGAATCCCTACGCTGAAAAAACGGCATGGGGGTCTGATACGTGTGTACGCGGCATAAGGGACCAACCACCTTTATACCAGGGACCACAGTGAGTAAAAAAAGCAAGTACCAGAGCAGCATTCTCAATAACCGGGGATGGTAAAGAATAGGGAAACTTCAGTGGGAATAAAGCCAGGTACCCAGCCAGCGGAGGTGGCTGGATCCCGGAGCAGCCTTGTGTGTCAAGCCAGGGACCAAGCAAGCAAATGGGGTGAAGTTTGAGAAGTATCTAGAGTGCCAAATTAGGGACCCAGCAGAGAGGCGGGGGTGACTCTTGTGGAAGATACCACCGTGAAGATTGGAGGAGCTCAAGGGATTCAGTGGCAATGAATCAGTGGGTCCAGTGAAAGACCGGGAGCTCAATGGGCTGAAGAACTACAAGGAGAGGTTGTAATGAAAGGGAAAGGAACTGTTACGTTTGTGTTAAGAACTGTTCTAGACTGATGCCATAGGGCAAGGATATGCAATTAGCGTACCTCCAGCTGTTGCAGAACTACAAGTCCCATGAGGCATAACAAGACTCTGATAGCCACAAGCATGACACCCAGAGGCAGAGGCATGATGGAACTTGTAGTTTTGCAACAGCTGGAGGTCCATTAATTGCATATCCCTGCCATAGGAAGATGTGGTGTCTTGCTGGATGCTTTTCCCTGCATGGCTGTCCTTCTGTTGAAGTCTCGGAGGCTGCCAATTGATCTTGCAACTACCTAAGGGTGTCCTGGCCCTAACCCTCCAAAAGTTTGTTAAGAGAAATAAACTCTCTTTTTCATTCAAGAACTGTCTGGCACCCAATGACTTTATTCATCTTGCACCCACCATGCCTCACAACCCACTATACACAGAAGTATTTCGGGTATCTCTTGCCTTGGAGGTTTTCATTAGACTGATGGAGGCCTGGGACCTTGCTACATAACTAAATTGCCGAAGAGCAATTTCATTACACACATTGATTTACTAAAGGCTGTTCACTTTGCAAGGAAATTTTCACATAGTCTAGTGCAGTGATGGCGAACCTTGGCACTCCAGATGTTTTGGAACTACATTTCCCATGATGCTCTGGTACCTTGCATTGTAGTGGAGCATCATGGGAAATTTAGTTCCAAAACACCTGGGGTGCAAAGGTTCGCCATCACTGGTCTAGTGAATGTGGTGGAAATTCACTTCGCAAAGAATACCCAAACACATGCGGGGGGGGGGGGGGGGCGGATGTTGAAAGTTAGCTGAGCTTTACCTTATTGATTAAGCTAAAGGAAAACTCCCTTACAAAGTAAACTGCCTGTTTGCCTTTAGTAAATCAACACAATAGTGTCTGGGTAGGCTGTTAGTATTCAAGGCAGCAGCATTCTTTTGCTGGGAAAGAAATAAATGTATGTATGTAGAGAAGGACAGATTGTGGAGGAGACAGAGTCCTGTAGTCAAGCAGGAGAGAACTGAGCTGAGGGCTGATAGCCCTGCTTTAAATTTCAGTGCAGCAGAAACAAAAATTTCAAACAACATAAAGTTAGGAGCTTACTGGGTTTCTGGCAGGCTCAGCAGGTATTTGTTTTGTACCAACAGCCTATTTAAAGGGATGCAATATTGACAAAGGTGCTGCAGATTTCTTTCTGCATACAGTATAAAGAATTTTTTTTTTAATTTTTGCTAATTGATTTTATATGCAAAACACAAAAAATGTAAATTATAGCCCATATGTGAAAAACAGGCCTTTTACCGGTATAAGGAAAATACTGCATTTCTGAAAAAAAAAATTTTTTTTTATTTATTTGCGCATGTACACACCCTTTGTAGCTTGCTATGTACAGTTTTGTGTGATATCTGCTGCCATCACATTATATGTATTACACTATAGTATGGACGAGGGAAAAGTTTGAGGTTGCCAAGTGCCAACCATCCACAATATTAACAGTCCATAAAACTTTCAGGCAAATTAAAAGCGTCCATTAAATCTGTGGGGAATACCAAATCAGGCAATAGGGGATAGGACAGGGAAAAGACAACATGTCAGTATGGTTAGCCTTAAAGTTGAGGCCAATATGTATTCTTCTACATATTTTTGGTAATAAAAATCGCAATAAGCGTATATTGATTGGTTTGCGCAAAAGTTATAGCATCTACAAAATAGGTAATAGATTTATGGCAATTTTTTTTTTTTTTTTTTTTTATACTAGTAATGGCAGAGATCTGTGATTTTTATAGAGACTGAGACATTATGGCGGACACATCAGACACTTTTGACACATTTTTGGGATGATTGACAATTATACAGTGATCAGTGCTATAAAAATGCACTAACTGTATAAATGTCACTGGCAGGGAAGGGGTTAACACTAGGGAGCGATCAAGGGGTTAACTGTGTTCCCTAGTGTGTGTTCTAACTGTAGGGGGAGGGAACGGAATATAGGAGATGATAGATCATGGTTCCTAGCTATTAGGAACTCATGATTTGCATCTCCTCTCAGAACAGGGATGTGTGTGTTTACATACACACGTCCCTGTTCTGCCTCTCGTGCCCGCGATCGCACGTGGCTGGCGGTCATCGCGAATGCCGGTCACGAGCATCGGCACTCCCGGCAGCTTGTGCGCTCCTGCTATATAACTTAAAGGAGCCGACGTACAGCTACGGTTTGCGGGATCGTGCCAACCTGCCGCTGTATAATGACGGAGGCAGGTCAGCAAGTGGTTAAAAGAGAGAGGTTTTTTTTTATAATTTTATAATTAAATTATAAAATTATAATTTTTATAATAATAAAAACTCTCTCTTTTAACCACTTGCCGACCTGCCTCCGTCATTATACAGTGGCAGGTCGGCACGATCCCGCAAACCGTAGCTGTACGTCGGCTCCTTTAAATGATATAGCAGGAGTGCACAAGCTGCCGGGAGTGCCGATGCTCGCGACCGGCATTCACGATGACCGCCAGCCACATATAATTACTTACCTAGGTGGATGCAGCATCGATCAGATTCTGCATCTGTTCCCCTTCGGTTCTAAGACCTGAACTGAATCGAGCAATCAAAGACCGCTGATCACTCTGTAAACTGTCAGTCACCTGCTCTCTGCTCTCTTACCCCCCCCCCCAGCACTCACTGGAGCGCTGGGCTGTGGAGGGGGCGGGAGTGGTTGGCTCAGGCTCGCTGAGAGGCTGAGCTGGGTGCTGGACTAGGCATCTGGGATGTTTCTGACCACATCGTCGTGATCTTTCCCCAGCCTCGACTAAAAGCTCATTTATCTTTAGGGGATTGGGAAAATAGTACTTACCTGATCCTTTGCAGCGCAGGCTCCTCCTTGCTTCAACACTATTACCCACAGCGTCTCTTCCCCACGTAGCGGTGGGATGCCCTCTGACATCATCAAAACGTATGCAGGGCCCACAGATTTGCATTGGATGTGGGGATGCGGAGGGGATAGTCCACTGCTAGATTATAGGGGTACCAGGGAAGTAGAAATGCAATTCCATCCCCTAGGCATAATTGAGCGTTTAACACTTGCAGTGCGGGGGGCATCGCTACTGCAAAGGAAGATTTTGACTTTTCCCAGAGTTGGGATTTAAAATTTATGACATCATGCCTTTTCAGCTAGGTGAATCAGAGCTTATTCGTGCTTGTTTTACTGTGATTACACATCTTGATAATTGATCCACGTTAAGTTTTTTTACGGGAATACTTCCGATCTACTTGGAACTTTTTACTGAAAGGTAATGAATTATAGAGAATATGTCTATGTGTCTATGTCACTTAGCAGTCAGCAATAAACTTTTCAACTTGTTAGTCAGCATTCAAGCATAGACGAGTGTCTAGTTCGCACATTCACGACCTCTAAATGTTCCCAAACCTTCCTTGTCAGATTCTGTTTGCCAAAGTAGAATCTGCAGTTGGACAGTGTTTATGTTGTACAGCACCCAGCTCTGCTCGTACTAGAAACTGCACATTCAGTAAATTATCAGAAATACACTGTTTTACTTGGTTTTGGACATCAAAGACTTCAAGGGAATTGTGCAAAGAATTCGAGAAGCATTGCTGAATTTATGTATTTATGTTAAGATCCAGCTTACTTCACAAAAACCTTCCCATATGAATTTTGGCCTCTGATGTGGTTTATCCTATTGGTGCATTTTCAGTGTTCCTGACACACATTTTGGTTTGACCAGCCCTTATTTTTATTAGACCAGACGTGTTAGTAATAAAAGTCATATTCTAAAAAGTGACATATCTCATAGGAGTCAAAGAATTGCAATGGCTGTCGTACAGCAAGATCAGATCACAAATTTTAAGGTACTTACCTTGAGGATCTCCCACTAATCTATGTATGTCGAATTGGTGTGTTTGGACCACATGCAGTCCTTTTACGTCTTATTGCAGTCCTGGAACAGTTAAAGCAGAACTGCAGTCAAAACTAACAAGAAAAAATGAATAGCCCATTGAAAGATAAAATAACAACTGTTTTTGCTGCAATACTGTAGTCACTTTCAGTCCAAAGATTTTACCAAAGTCATTGTTTTCTGCCACTAGATGTCCTCAATTTGGTGGCCAGAATAATTTATCCTACTTCCTATGAGCCTAGTTGGTCCTGGACTCGCTCCAGCATGTGATTGGACAGTGAAAGTGGAGAAGACACAAAGTGAAGAAATCATCTCTGTGTCACTCTGCTCTCTTTTCCTATTAGAATGCTTCTTGTCAGTCTTGAACTGATTGGTTCCTTGTACTACTTCTGTCTCTAACACTGCAGTCCGATTGTAGAGGGACTACAAGAGGCTGGCACCAGGTCAGATTCAGGTACTTACGCTGCTTGCCTTTAAAATGAATGGGCTATAATTGCTAAATTAGATTGCAAATTCTCTATAATGCTTTATAATTCAGCACTGTGGGAAATATGTTCTTTCACAGTATTTAGGGTTAGAAATATGAAATATTTGCTTACAAAAACCAATAGTTTATTAATTATTTTTGTGTTTCATATTCAGAAATCATAGTGTATTTGGTGCATTAAAATAAGTGTGGGCCCAATGAAGTTTGCCTATGCTTAACCTGGGAATACTTTTTTGTAACTTTGTTGATTTCTGATTGGGGCTTTGTCTATAGAACTGGGGTCCTTGCTTCCATCTCTGATTTTTGGCTTGAATTTCAGATTCCCCGTTGTGCTTGTAAATGTAAGTCTTATTAAAAAAGAAAACATGCAACCAGAAGCATATTCACCTTGGTTTAGCAAAACACCTCTTGAGAGGTTAGGCTTTAATTGTTTTTTTGAAGCTAAACACTACCATGGGTGAAATGGTTACCAAGTCTTTTTATTGTATAATGAGACTTACCAGCTACAACTGGCCCTCACAGTGGGAAAACTCAGCTGTGTGTCTCAATATCAGTGGTTTGCAAAGTGTCTAAAGGGTGTTATTGCAATTTTTCTTGAATACACCTAGACGTGTAGCTGGTGTACTTTGAATATGGTTTGGTTTATGTTTCTGAGGTTTGGCAATTTGATCCAGCTTAGTTTTGACAGTGTTGCTTATCTGCTACTGTCAAATATTCTGGATTTGACACTCATGAGTTTTGGACCACTGTTTGTACTCCTTAGCTAAGAAATCATATATAAATAGGGAATCAGATGCCTGATAAATGTGCACTCTCCTTTAACAATGTAAAAATAGTGATGGCATGATCATACCTCAATTTAGACCCTCAATTTAGAGTGCAAAACTACAACCATCATGGAGCAAAACTACAACCATCATGCATACCTCAATTTAGACCCCTCAATTTAGAGTGCAAAACTACAACCATCATGCAGCTTCAGGCTACTTTACTTGTAGATCAGCTTACTTTGCTTATAGTTGCCCTAGGCATATGAGCTGGGCTATAAAACTTTCTGACAATATGATCCGATCGGACTTTGTCCGATTGTGTGTAGAGAATTCCAATCGGACAAAGTGCCACGCATGCTCAGATCAAATTCCTAGACCAAAGCTATTGGCTACTAGCCTGAACGTAGTCCCGTCGTAATGAAATAACGCCATCACGTTCTGAACGATCGGATTTTCCGACAACTTTGTCCGACCGTGTGTATGCAACAGTTTTGGACAAAATCCGTCGGGCAAAATCCGTCGGACAAAATCCAACGGATTTGGTTGTCAGAATGTCCGACCGTGTGTACAAGGGCTTAGAGAAAATTGACATTGCAATTTCTGATTGATCCTGTGTGCAGTGGGTAAATACAAAGTTGTTTAATGCTTCTTGGTCCTTTCATGCGATACAGCAGAGACAGAGCATTGGCATATGGTCTGAAGTGCATGTATAATAACTTTAATCTGTGCTGTTTGTGCATGGTCTGAAAGCCAATCCAGTAAAATTACACTATGAACTTAACGAACCAGGGTTTTTAATGGAAGAGTCTATATCTTTAGCATGTTACAGTTAAATCTCTAGCCTTGACATGCTAAAACCCAGTCTTATGCCCCGTACACACGGTCGGACATTCCAACAACAAAATACATCAGATACGACGGATTTTGGCTCAAACTTGTCTAGCATACACACGGTCGCACAAAGTTGTTGGAAAATACGATTGTTCTGAACGCAGTGACGTAGAACACGTACGACGGGACTATAAAGAGGCCAGTAGCCAATAACTTTCGTCTCGTAATTTATTCTGAGCATGCATGGCACTTTGTCTGTCGGAATTGTCTACACGCAAGCAGAATTTAAACGATCGGATTTTGTTGTCAGAAAATTTTAGATCCAGCTCTCAAACTTTGTGTGTCGGAAATTTTGAAAAAATCAGATGGAGCCCTCACACGATCAGATTTTCCGACAACACGATCTGATTGCACATTTTTCCGTCGGAAAGTCCGACCGTGTGTACACGGCATAACTCTTTAAATGCTTAGCCTTTAACACACTGGTAAGTTTCCTGTTCATAAGAATGAAGATAACTAAGAGTATTTAGCGTACCTTATGGAAAACACATATATTAAATATTATTTTTGTAAGGGAATTCATAAATATTGGACTCCCCAGAGATGCAGGGCTTGCAGAGAGTTAGCATGGCTTTGGTGAACATAAATGGAAGGGTATAGCCCATTATTCTTAACCACGGTTTTGTGGAACCCTAGGTTTCCTCCAGACCTTGCTAGGAGTTCTTTGAGCTGTGGCTGATTGACCTTACATTTGCATATCTATTTTGCAGGGAAACAAACATTAATTGAAGTTACAATGGGAGAAGGCACACATTGCATGATCACATACTTAGCCGCTTTTTTAACACACATGCATGTGGTACCCTAAATTATATCAAGGCAAGATTTTAAAATTTTAGGACAAATGGCAAAGGGCAGCTATAGGTAAAGAAGATTGATAGTAAAGGCTGACGCTGGAAACATTAACTACAGTATGTTCTCTAATCATTTTTAAACAAACCTGGAGACTTTTCTAAAATTAGAGGCCCATAGCATGCTTGTCCAATGAAAAATCACATCCATAAATTTTTAGTTCCTATCTGCAAATAAGGGCAGCTGTAAGGTGGGCAGCTAATTAAAGGCATAGGCCAACTTAAAGGGTTGTTCTTGTTTATTTTAGAAGCAAATTACACCCTACTGATAGCAGGACTTTATTCCAAGTAAAAACACGGAGATCTAAATACAACATACCTCCAATATGCAATAGTATTTTGTTGTTGTTATTACTACGTTCCTTCCTTGTATTCCAGATAAGCCAAGCTCCTCTAAATGCAATAATTGACACAAAATTACTCTGGATTATCTAAAGTACATATTAGTGTAGTTGGAAAATGAGCAAGAACAGGAAGCAGGTGGCCATTGTGGAAATGGATCATTTTGAAAAGTGGAATTTTACTTGTAGTAGTCATTAAGCCATTGGGACCAAAAGGCAAATTATACTTACTTTAGGGATATATTCTATGTTACTATAACCCATGAGTGAACATCTAAATCTATGATAATATTATAGAAGTTTGCAATGTGCTCTCCTAATTGTAGCTTTTTTCCATATTAAAGCCCAAAGCAGAACTTTACATATACGCTATAGCTGCATGCCTGCAGCTGCCTCCTATTAATAAAATGATGTCATGCTGTTCAAGCTTCATATTTTTTCAGGAAATTCTCAGAAATTTCCAAAAGAGCTGAAATCAATGAAAAGTCCTGAAACCTTGGCATATGCATTTTATATCATCTGTACTTGATTGCATCATTTAAATTATTTTAATTTTTTTATTTATTTCAGGTACTTATGTAGCGCCGTCAATATATGCAGCGCTTTACATATACATTGTACATTCACATCAGTCCCTACCCTCATGGAGCTTACACCCTAAGGTCCCTACTACATATTCATACATATACTAGGGTCACTTTATGCAATTATTATTTCAGGTACTTATATAGCACTGGCAATATATGCAGTGCTTTACACACACATATATATATATATATATATATATATATATATATATATATATATATATATATATATATATATTATACATTTACATCAGTCCCTACCCTCAAGAAGCTTACAATCTAAGGTCCCTAATTCACATACATACATACTAGGGCCAATTTTAGACAGGATCCAGTTAATATAACAGCATGTCTTTGGAGTGTGGGAGGAAACCGGAATACCCAGAGGAAACCCACGCAGGCACAGAGAGAACATGCAAACTCCAGGCAGATGGTGTTGTGGTTTAATGTAACTTTTTACATACCATAAAAGGCATAGAGGCACAATAATATCATCTCAACATATATAAGCAACAGAAAACTGTTTTATATGCTAAAATTTGCATTACAGATAGTTGGAGCATTAGGCCGCGTACACACGCGGGGACTGTTCGCCCAACTTTGTCCGTCAAACAGTTTCGGCAAACAGTCCGCTCAAAATTAGCATGGACGGACATGGCCACACACGACGAACGAACAGTTTGCTGAAACCGTGCGCGATGACGTGAACGGCACGTACGACGGGACGAAAAATACGACGTCCTATACACTGCATTATAACTTTCGGCGTGTAAATCCTTTCTGAGCATGCGCGGAACTTAGTTTGACGAACAAGCCTACACACGAGGGGACTGTTCGCTGAAACAAAGTTTCAGCGGACAGTTTTTCGGAATTTCCGAAAAACCTTGTTCAGCGGACTGTTCGCTGAAACTGTCCGCTGAAAGCCCACACACGAGCGGACTGTTTGCCGAAACACTGTTCAGCGGACAAAGTTGGGCGAACAGTCCCCGCGTGTGTACGCGGCCTTAGACACATATAATGACTGCTTGCTTTCTATCAGTGTGTCTCCAGACCATTTATTTCTGCAAAAGTCTTCCCATAAGAGTATATATGCATTTAACCTATTTTATGTAAGTTATATACAGTGCTCAGGATAGCTGCATGTCTCACACGGTTTGATTAGTTCACAAAGGAATGATTTCTCAGCAATGTATTTGATATATTACAGTGATCATTACCTGTGAACCGTTTTCTATGCAATGCACATGGAAACATAATTGGGTTAAAAAAATGGTAATTCTATAAAATATCGATCTAAAGCCTCCCCCCCACACTGTAAATGTTAGCTTCTCATTAAATCTTTGGGTACATGGATAGGAAGAAATCTGTCCGACCAGTCCCATGCTACCTCCTCTCTAAAGCTAGGTACACACTGACCGAAAATAAGCCAGTTCGGCAGGAACTGGCCGACTTTCTGTCAGTGCTTACAGCCGTCTTTCCAACAGAAGAGACATGCTGGAAAACCAGCATTCGATCAACGCTCATTCGTGAGTGCTAAACTGTGAATTCTGGTGGGGGAACGGACGGACAAGAGAGCCCTTCCCACTATCAGAATTCAAAAGAACAACAGGGGAGATCAATATCGCTTGTGTTGGTGCGGTGGTCTGTCAGTGTCCAGCTTAAGGCACTCCTGGCCACAGTCACACTCCTACCTCCTCCACATACACTACAGGTTTAATAGTGCCGCACTGTACGTGATGATGCTGAGGGACTGCCTGGAGAACCACAGCTGGAGGTATAGTCAACAGAAAAGGTCTTTTACCTTCCCTGAATGAGCTAAAGTCACTTTTATTTGTGTCTCATATGTTCTTCTCCCAGATACTGCAGCCTACAGTGTGAAGGTTTCAGCAACAGAAGCAGTGCTGTCAATCCAGAAAGAAATTTGCAGGACTAGGTGTGACCAAGGGCTAATTCACAAGGGCATAGCCACATTTCCTGTAACATTTTGCAATGTGTCAACCCAGGCACAGCCTACATTAGAGTAGCAAATATGCTCTTAATTTGAGAGCAGTGCAGCAGTGTTGCCACCCCATCACAGGAAGCTACAGTTAGTGGGCCTCACTGGCATAATCAACAGGTGTTTGTGGGACTTTGCAAGGGGAGTAGGAGGAATTGTCGATGCATATGCATTTATAATGCATATGGAGCACAGCATATTCTTTAAATGGGAGGCCATAGTTTTATTTTAATAAACTGATTCTATAAATAAGCATGTATCAAATGCAGACACATAACAGCCTGGTATCTGGTCAAATGTGTGAGATGAAGTGCATTAATATGTAATGTCCATGCTCAAACTGACTTGTTTTAACAAGACACTGTAAAGTAGAACTATAAGCATAAAGTAAGGGAGTGTTACAACCCCTGTTAGATTTTTCTTTTTCTGCCAGCTGTGTCCCATTGCAGAGATTAAACAGGACAAATAGCAATGGCTGTATCCAGTGGGGGCTCATCCATGCAGGGCGCCGCTCCCTCCCTAATCCATCTGCCCGGCCCCCTAATTTACATGCAGAGCGCCGGATGCATGGATTCCAATGGGTTTTTTTTCCTTGAAGCACATGATTAGAGCCTGAGGCTCTAACTGGCTTCAAAAAAGGGTGGGCACTGTGCCCCGAGCATGTGTGATAATAGAAAATTAATATTCGCTATGGTCTTCTTGATTCTCCTTCCGGCCAATTAGGAAACCCCGAATTGACCACGGAGTCTTAGGAGAATGTCTCTCTGTGTGCTGCAAATTATGTCTTTGAAGTCCAGTCGGGAGAGTCCTTCCCCCTGCTTCCTATCTACATCCTATCTGATTGGCACAGTCTCGTCCGCCGGGGGTGGGTGCGTGGTTGAGCGTGATCACCACCATACATCTCCCGCAGGAGCGGAATGAGGGGGGGTGGTGTTAATTTGCCGCTACCCCCCCCCCCCCCAAAACATTGCACACCAGCCACCACTGGTTGCATCTCCTTAACAGTGGCACAGACAGCACAGACAGCAATAAAAACTTCTAATCCCTCTGCACTCTATCCAAAAACTAGAAAAAAAGGTTTTGCCTTTCGTTATACTTTATTAACTCATGAACCATCTTGCACTTGGCACCTGTACCAAGTTGGCAGTGGTACAAAGCAATATACCTTCAACAGACTTGGCAAACATTAGTGACATATGTAAATATAGGCTGGTGTGTATTTATTATGCCAAAGCTGTTTTTACTTGATCTAGCCTTTATCAAAGGGTTGCAAGTCAAGGTAAAATACAGCTATAGCAAAAGAATGTATTCTGGTAACTGTATGTGGTTATTAATTGGTTAATAACTGTTGCTGTAACTTCTTTTAAAGCATCCACTAGACTAGAGTTAGCCTTTCATTTGCTTGTTGCTTATTTTATCTTCCTTTAAAACTAGTTAAAATGTCAATCTAAGGCTACTCTTGTCTGCAGAGTGGCAACAATGCTGCGTGATTTCATTGCAGAATGAACATTTTTGTCTCCCTGTTAGAGGAAGTGGAAAAATAATAAACATACTGAAAGATCAACAGGTAATAAATAAATAAAAAATGCCATGCTAATGCTAGTAGGAGACTAGTCTTATATATGTATTTTTTATTTGCCTATAGTTCAACTTCAACCACTATTCGCTTAAAACAACCATTCCGATTAAGCAAGAACTGATAAAGTAAAGACAATTTTTTTCAGTTGGCTGATGAACCACTCTCTGTCGCAAATACCATGATGCCCACTCAAAATTCTTAACAGGTTTGTGAAAATGAGCTATTCTTGGACTTTTTGCTAAGGATCCTAGCTAATGTTACTCCCTTATTCCTCTGCTGAAATTCTTAATTTTGCAAAGACGGAAATTTGGAGTTGGGATCTGTACAACATTCCACAAGACCACAAACAATTGTGGTTACTGTGAAGCTTCCCTTCTTCTCTTTCCAGTGAGACATAAAAAAAATATAATTTCTAGTAATGGGCGATTCTTATGTGACTAAGGACTTTATGAGCACTTACGAATATCAGCTCACGTCGTTTATTCAGTGGAAATGAAGGGTCTGCCTCAACCAGCTGTGTCTGGCCTGCTTCTCCAATTGCTCGTGGGCATGAATGTTGGACTCGTCCAGGCTTGCTTACTAACTTCAAAGAACGGAGAAGCTTTTGGGACATGATTAGCAAAACATTTTTGTAGAACAATGGATCTTTATTTAGTATCCCAATGCCATGCTTGCCAGGCAGATTAGCTTTCTTTCATATTAGAGGATTATCACAATCTGTAACATTTTTTGTCAGAGCTCATGGTTTCAAGCCTCAAGCCTCAATTTTTCAGAAATGGAATATAGATATCAATATCAATAATATGTTAGACATAAAACCAATAATATTGGAAGCTATTGATTCAATTATATGATAAAAATGATCAAATCTTAGCAATTTGGATGTTTCATTTGAAATAATAAATATAAAATATTCAAAGACAATATTACAATATTACCTAACCAAACAATGAAAAATAGATTTACGTTTGCAATTTTTAGTCCTGAAAATAATTTCAAAAAAAGATACATTTATGCTGCTGTATAGATCAAGAAAAACAAAAATACTCAACTGCAAAAATGGATAAAAAATAATAAAAAGAAAAGAAAACAGCTGCAAACACTCCCAACAGGCCAGCCAACCAAAATTAGAAATAATATAATATAATAGTGTTGCGCTATGATAGCGCAACACTATTTATTATATTATTTATGCTGCTGTGCTGTGAATTGCCCCTTGCAGCTTACTTCCTGAACATTTAAAATACAGTGCTCAAAATGATATATAGTAAAAATTTTGTAATTTATTAATTTATATGTTGGCAAGAGAAATGTTGTGAAAAATACACAGGTCCATAAATGCCATTTAGATTTTTCCCTTTTATTACTTGGTTTGTCTTTGTGGACTGTTAGATATGATAATAAAGTGTCTAAAAATTATATTTTTAGACAATACATGTCATAATGAATTTTAAAGTGAATGTTTGCAGGAAAAAGCAAAAGGTTCATAAAGCAGAAATAAACCTGTTCAATAAATAAAAAAAATGGCCTCCCAGCAGCATTATGCTAAAACATACTAGTATGCACTGCATATTAGCACATTATGGTGGATTGACCTGACAAGCGAACCCCTCCAGCACTGCAGTGTCAGTGCTCTGCTGTCACGGATGGCTCCAGGAAAGTTCCAAAATGCCAAGAAGACCCATGTTTAAACATTGCCAAATTTTACTCAAAATCTTATGAAACTAGTAGTCAAGGTCAACAGTGCCTTAGATGATCTCACACCACAGATATACTGTTTAAGGACAGGGGCGTCTAAGCATTAGAAGTGCACTGCTATTTTACAGGAGGAAAAATAGTAAAGGTTAATATTCCAGGGTACTACCTAGAAGCAATTCACATTTCTAGATGTTCCCTAGGATGGCAGATCTCTACTTTTAGGTCCACTTCAAAACTACCCTGTGATTAAATCCTAAAATGTCTGACCAGCCATACCTGAAGATTGTAAATACCTTTCACTTACCTTTCCCTCTGTCCATAATGTCAAAAATCTACCCCTTTTATAAATCTATATGTGACATGGATTCTTGGAGAATCCATCTCCTGTGTCCTTACAGCACTCAATTATTCCTATTTCTAACCTCTGCACATACACAGAACACCATGGTGCCATGAAGGTCATCAGGAGAAACCACTGAGCACTGTTCACAGTTTTGTTTTACAGGTATGGCTTAAAGCTAAACCTCAGACATGAAATGCGAACAAAGCATATCACTCCATAGTGTGTACATGTCTCGATTAAGAGCATTTCTGTCTGTCGCTTTGTTCCTCTGCTATTAGAATGAATTACTTCTGACAAATTTTCCTGACATCAGAAGAAAAATGGTCAGGAGCGGAGGGAGCTCTAGCAGATTGACAGCCTCAGCTCTGTTCCTATGAGCTGTGTGAAGAGGGGGGTGTATCTTTCTTCCAATCAGCTCTCAGAGCTCTCCTCACTGAGCTTTGCAGAGTGTAACTTCTTTTTTTTAAACTTGTTTTATTGAAAATATAAACACCTGCATGAACGAGTCTACATACATTATACATGGCGTCATTAGACAAAACAAAGATCCACCATAGAAAATGAGATCAGTAACAATATTACATACAAGATCTTACAGACTATGTATCCTAGCACACTGTATAAGTGGAAATTGGACATGCAGAGTCCAATACATTGCAATCATTTTTCAGCATAATCTCTGGTCCTAAAACATGGAAATCATGAAGAAAAAGGACATAAAATAAACGTAGATTTTTTAAACCTGAGTGTAACTTCAGCTCTCTGCCACCTTTTTAGGAACTCTTATGCCCCATGCACACGAGCGGAATTTTCGTCAGAAAAATCTTGGATGGTTTTTCCGATGGAATTCCGCTCAAGCTTGGCTTGCATACACACGGTCACACAAAAGTTTGCTGAACTTACGACCGTCAAGTACGCGGTGATGTACAACACTATGACGAGCTGAGAAAATTAAGTTCAATGCTTCCCAGCATGTGGCAAATTGTTTCCGAACATGCGTAGGAATTTTGCGCGTCGGAATTGGTGCAGACGATCGGAATTTCCAATCGGAAATTTTTACGACCAAAAAATTGAGAACATGCTCTCAATCTTTTGCTGGCGGGAATTCGGTCAGCAAAAGTCCATGGAGCATACACACGGTCGCATTTTCCAACCAATGGCTCTCATCAGTCTTTTGCTAGCTGAATTTCAAATCCTGTGTATGGGGCTTGTAGATAAGAGAAGACTGCAAATAAGCAGGTACAACTTACTTATGAGGATGTGTATCATCTGAGGCCAGTCACTTCACTGCAAATATGTAAGAGTTTACTAGCAATTGTGAGTTGTACATTGAGCATACTGTATGTGAGTTCTCTAGCTATTCACAATTCTGCCAACTTCAGCTCTCTGCCACCTTTTTAGGAACTCTTATGCCCCATGCACACGAGCGGAATTTTCGTCAGAAAAATCTTGGATGGTTTTTCCGATGGAATTCCGCTCAAGCTTGGCTTGCATACACACGGTCACACAAAAGTTTGCTGAACTTACGACCGTCAAGTACGCGGTGATGTACAACACTATGACGAGCTGAGAAAATTAAGTTCAATGCTTCCCAGCATGTGGCAAATTGTTTCCGAACATGCGTAGGAATTTTGCGCGTCGGAATTGGTGCAGACGATCGGAATTTCCAATCGGAAATTTTTACGACCAAAAAATTGAGAACATGCTCTCAATCTTTTGCTGGCGGGAATTCGGTCAGCAAAAGTCCATGGAGCATACACACGGTCGCATTTTCCAACCAATGGCTCTCATCAGTCTTTTGCTAGCTGAATTTCAAATCCTGTGTATGGGGCTTGTAGATAAGAGAAGACTGCAAATAAGCAGGTACAACTTACTTATGAGGATGTGTATCATCTGAGGCCAGTCACTTCACTGCAAATATGTAAGAGTTTACTAGCAATTGTGAGTTGTACATTGAGCATACTGTATGTGAGTTCTCTAGCTATTCACAATTCTGTAATTAATGGTCGTCCAGTAGAAGGATGAACAATGGTTAACATTGTGTAAAGTCAGATATAGATAGATAGATAGATAGACCATACCAAAACACGATCAATGTTTTACAATACCACAATCATTTGATGGTTAAATGAAGGAAAGGAACCTAAGGATACCATCAACAGGACAAAACATTTTTTTCTGAACAGCAGGATGTTTGTAATGAAAATATGTAGACTTCAGAACTTCAGAAAAGTCAGAAGGTGGTTTATCTTGAGTGTGGGTCATATGGATGTTGGTACACAGATGTGCGGCTGTGTCCCTGATATAATCAGTCTAAGGAGATGTGGGTGAGAGATCAACACCCTGTGAGTCTTTGAAGCTCAGTATTATGCCCTCCTGCCTGTTTGTAGAATGTTCCATCACAATTACTTCAAAGTAAGTAAAAAGTCGTAGTTAGATGTTTTTCCATCAACTTTCCCAGAACAACATCTCTTAATTCATTACATACAGAGTAGCATGCAGTTATGTTTTTAAAATGTAGGATGTCATGACATTAAGCCAATTCCCTAATGCACTTGTACATATCGGCTTATTAGAGCATAGCAGGAGATAGTGACTCATTTTCAAGTTATGTAAACTTTGCATTTATCTATGGATATCTATTTTCAAAGCCTTATATACTGTAACTTATTTGACATTTGTAAGATATTCGGGTTGATTTACTAAAACTGGAGAGTGCAAAATCTGGTGCAGTTCTGCTTCCAGGTTTTATTGTCAAAGCTTAATTGAAGTTAGAAGCTGATTGGCTACTATGCATAGCTGCACCAGATTTTGACTCTCCAATTTTAGTAAATCAACTCCTTTATGTCCTGATTGCATATACAGTATATTGTATATAGTTCTGGTGTCCAGCTCCCTCTGTCTTTCTGAAAGTCTCTTGATCCACAGTCCAGATATTGAAAATTCAGTCACCCAGCCAACCACCAGATAGCTGATAAAGTAATATGGCAAATTAATGTGATAACAAGTGTAATACTTTACAGCATTCATATACAAGACCGGTTTGTGTGAAGGACAAGGAAACAAATAGAATGCAGAGCTAAATTACTTACTGTAACTGTAAAACACAAACCTGGCCTGGGGGCAGGCAGGGTTTGTGTTATAATGTATGTGCCATATGCATTTTATCCCCAAGCTGTCCCTTTTTATATAATAGTGTTATGATATTTGCTTTATGCTTGCTTAAACAATTCATATAAATATGTGGTTGGGTTGCGACCACATGTTTTTTTTCACTGCTAAAATTTATCAGTGAGAACAAGTGAATGTCTAACTTTTTGCAACAATGTATAAGCAAGACACTGACAGTTAAAGCATAAGGCCCCTTTCACACATGCGGACAGCATGTCCGTATTTCATACATCCGTTTGCGGATGAAATATGGACATACATGCATTCCTATGGGATATCGGGTGTCTGCGGATAAACATCCGCAGACACCCGATATGGTCCGCCTCCGCTATTGTCCGATTCTGCAGACGGAGGAAAATCCTATTTTTCTATCCGTCTGCAGAGCAGATCGGATGAACACGGACAGACGGTCCATGCTCATCCAATCCCCCATAGAGGAGAGCGGAGAGCTGACAGGGCGGTCCCTGCACAGTGTGCAGAGACCGCCCTGTCTGCCGCCGGCTCAGCGGGGACAACGGAGCAATCCCCACTGAGCAAGCGGATCATCACGGGGCGGATCATTACTGATCCGTCCCCTGTGAAAGGGGCCTTACTAAATTCTAAAAAACAAATATTACATATATGCTTAAAATTTTAATTCTCAGTTGTTTCTTCCTGTTTTATAAAATTATTCTATACTATTAGTATCCATAAATACCAGAAATCCTCATCTGCGTTAATTTCCCTTATCTGTGTGTCTACAATTCATTCTGCTTTTTCAACATAACCATTTGTAGTCACCCATTTTTTTTTTATCTGTCAGAACCAGGAACATGAATCTGTCGAGTGTGGAGAGTCCATACTGGACACTCTTTTCTCAGTGCCCTCACTCCCAAGCCACTGTGCCCACCGCACAGACAGGCACATGGTAGAGGTGTTTTGTAGTGGGGTGGGCAACTGAGAAATTCATTTCTCATCAGGTCCGCATTGCTATTGATTAACAACACATGGTAATGTGCAGATCCATACACTATTCAGTCCAATAATAGCTTTTTAATCTGCACAGTGCATTCTGCCGTCAATCAAGGATCCACCCACCCAACATACACTGAGCAGTGGAGACATCCACCCATCCAAAACACACTGTGCTGTGGATACTAGTTCCACATCAGGTCCGTCTTTTCTGTAATTTCCCACATATAGACATTGCCATATTTGGATAATAAAATTACTAGTATCCCCAGCCCCTCTATTTATATTTAGCTTTCAGCTGTGGAATCACCCACATTCATGACAGCTTCCCAGCACAGACATGGCCCACTCTGAGCAATGGCATACCTCTGTACATCAGCTCAGAACTGGTTTTACTTACCATCAGTCTTCTAATCTGCATACTGGCTGTAATTCTTTAAAGGATAAGTTAACCTTTGGGAACATGTTACATTTTCCACCAATTTTTAGGGGTGAATCGTGTAACATGTTCCTGCAGCCTCTCCCTGATCTCCTTCTATAATTGTGACAGCGGGCTGGTAATCTTGTCCCTGCACCCACTGTCACAATTTAAAAAAGAATGCAGGCATGCAGGGCTCAGCCCACACGCCTGCGTCAATTATTCAGAGGTTTGTGAATGAATGAACTATAAGTATTGACAGCCTTTGCGGTTGCGCACTTGTAGTTCTCAATGAACTACCAGGGAGCTGCACAGACAGTCTGCAAGAACCTGAGATTGCACCCACGATTTGCTGATCAGATGTGTATTGCAGGCTCCTACAGAAAAAAAGAATGCACATTTTTTTAGCTGCAAAAAATGTGCATTTATTTATTAGAAAAGTGAATCTATCCATTAAGAATCTGTCCATGCTACAGCAGCAAGTTCCTAAACAGCATTTGTGCTTGCACCTGATTGGATGATGGAAGTCAGCAGAATTTCTACTCATTTACTAAGCTCTGGAGCAACTGCTCTTGTAGAGTGCAACTGCACTTTGGAAAGTACACAGTCTATTTGCCTTTAGTAAATCAACCCCTAAGTGTAGTTCCACTTTAAGGTCATTTGTTTTGTGTGCATTGATGCTATAGTATTGGGCTGGAGAGTTGGAGGCTGCACTAATAATATACATTGAAGGGCATTGGTTAGCAGTTTCAGCCAATCAGAAGTATTTCAAGGTCTGTTTATTTTACAAGTCAAATGATAGATGACAGATTAAAGCAGTGATTGTCAACCAGGTTTCCGTGGAACTCTAGGGTTCCTCCAAAGGTTGCTAGAGGTTCCTTCAGCATTGGTCAATTTCTGCCTCTCAGATAAGTTCACACTGACACCATTGATCTTTTTAGATATCTGTTAAGCTGTAATACTTCCCAGTGACCACAAGTGTAAGGACCATTCTTCCCACTGACCATCACTCTATTGTATCATGAGTTGTAGATTTCTCATTTTTTAGCAGGGGTTCCCCAAGACCGTAGAGCTATTCCAAGGGTTCCTCTGTGTTGAAAAGGTTGAGAAAGGCTGGTTTAAAAATTGGACAGTGACTTAGGAACAGCACCAGCAACAGCAAAGTAACAGCAAATACAATAATCATTCACAGATACATTTTATAGATAGAAATGTATATGGATCTTTGTAAAATACATCTAGAATCATATCAGTGATTACCTTTTATTCCCTTGTGGTAATGTAAGATACCTTGGTGGTCTTGAAATATTTGGTCTACAAATGACTTTCATGGTGATCCAATAAAGAAATGGTCATACTTGGAAAACCAATTAGCATACAATGGCATATTGTACTTTTCAGATCTGTGAATCGGAGCTCAGAATGCTTTCTGTTAACATAATGTGTGTTTGTGTTAGGATTTTATTGAACCCAAGTTGAAATACTGTAGAAGTAAAAATGTATTCTTGTTTATGAAGGGTTAATTAATGCAAGATGTACAAGTCAAAGTATAAAAAACATTAAAATATTTTTTCCTTACAGTTGTATTGTTACCTTTTTGTAATTATGAAATATTATATTGTGCTATAGAGTATTCTTTTATTTATCAGCCTACTAACTCTATACCCCCTCCCCCAAAAAAAAAAACATTTACATGTAATTATATCTTTTATCTATCAGTGGCTTTAGTTTTTCCCATGAAGTTTTCCTCTAAAAGAGATTACCAGTTGATGCTACAGTTCTTTAGGCTTTTCTCCTTCTTGGTGGCAACCATCTGCTTGCCTCTGCAGCATTGCCACCACAGTGTGCATGCCCCACAGGGTCATGGCTTACATTCAAGGTCACGTGATCGCTGTTCTTACTATCACCACAGCATGGTCCAAGTTGGATGTGGGCCCAATCCACAGAGTTCTGTAATATCACTTTAGCTATTAAACGTCTTCCCTTCCAGGCCATTTAGTGTGGAGTGCGCTGTTAGACAAGCATCTGATCTGCCTACAGGGCAAGGCACATGCCTAACTGACAGCACTTCATTCTTATTGAGCTGGAAGGGAAGCCATGTAATAGCTAAAGTGATGTCACAGAACATGTTATGTGTGTGGCTAACCCAGCGTAAGTAAGATTGGCTTTCCTATGAACTAGAAAGAAAAAGTAAAAAAAAAAAAAAAAAAAAGGTTCAAACAACTAAATTTTCTAAAGTGTCTGTGTATAAATCTGTGGTTGACAGTGTGCTCTATCAATACAAGGGGGTAGATATCTGGGTTTAGCACCACCTAAAATCCTAACTGAACTTTAATTTAAAATCAGCTTAACCACTTGCTTTCCAGCTGCTGTCATTACACTGCAGAAGGTTGGCATGGCTGCGATAATCGCCGTAGGTCTATGACGGCCGCTTTAAAAGCAATAGTAGGCATGTGCCCGCTGCGCGATGCCAGAGCGGATGCGTGTGGCCGGCGGCCAGGGTCGCTCCACAGAGAGCCAGGATGAGGATCTGTCAATGTAATAAACATCCCCATTATGACAAGTTAGTAGTGAGGGATCGTCTGTACCTAGTGATCAGGAACAGTGATCTCTCTGTACTCCCAGTCAGTCGCCTCCCCCCACAGTTAGAAACGCCTCCCTAGGGAACACATTTAACCCCTTGATCGCCCCCTAGTGTTAACCCTTTCCCTGTCAGTGTCATTTATACAGTAATCAGTGGCTATTTTTAGCTCTGTATAAATGTCAGTGGTCCCAAAAAAGTGTTAAAAGTGTCCAATCTGTCCGCCCTAATGTGGCAGAAAAAATAAAAATAGCTGATTACCACCATTACTAGTAACAAAAAAATAATAATAATAAAAATGCCATAAATATATCACCTATTTTGCTTATTATGATTTTTTTATCAAAAATATGTAGAAGAATACATATTGGCCTAAACTGATTTTTTTTTTTTGGAAGTAGCAAAAAGTAAAAAATATTGTTATTTTGGTCAAAATTGTCGGTCTTTATTTGTTTATAGCGCAATAAATAAAAAACAGAGAGCTGCTCAAATACCACCAAAAGAAAGCTCTATTTGTGTGAAAAAAAGACATACATTTTGTTTGTGTATAGAGTTGCACGGTTTGCGCAATTGTCAGTTAAAGCGACGCAGTGCTGTATCGCAAAATTTGGCATGGTCATTAAGGGGGTAAATCCTTCCAGTGCTGAAGTGGTTAAAGTAGAATTATGGGCAAAACTTTTTATTTTTATTTTGGATAGAGTAAGGAAGGGTTATAACTCCTGTCAGATTTTTTTTTCTGCCACCTGTCTCCCATTGCAGAGATTTGCTTTCACTTCATGTCCCAAACAGGAAGTGAGAGGAAATCCCTTAAAATTAATGGAATTCCTTGGGGATCCCCAGGTCACCAGAACTAGTGTCCCCATTGGAAAAAAGAGAGGCTTCCCCCATGTCAGATAAAAAGTGTGGTGGTCCCATCCCTAGTTATGGAATTCTGAAAGGCCACCAACACTAGTATTGATAGTAGAAAAGATTTTTATTACAATGATAACAGATCCAACAAATGATCAAATATAAAAAGACGTGTAATGTCTAAAAATGTACACATACAACATAACAAAAAACAAGACTCAAAATAATAACATTGGTATAAAAAGACATTAATACTCTCCAATGGGTGATGTACCCCGATACTGACACGTTTCCAGTTGTTACACCTTCGTCAGGGGTAAACAGTGAAGTATAGTCAATTATAATTTAGCTCAATGCAGATGATTCCATATCAATAGCGCAAAGAGGCCACTATCCAGATGGGGATGAGACTAAACACCAACCCAAAGTACAATGTAAGCTAGGGAGGAAATGGGTTTCCAAATCGGTATAATAACAGGAGTATGACAGCAACTTGATTTCAGCTGTAAAATATTTATTTACCAGTATGTGCTTGAAACGACAGTCAGGGCAAGGACTAACCAGAGCCTCCAATGGAGCTACTCAGTTAAGGGGTAATTATCAATAGTCCCTGACTTTGTGCACCTGGTAAATATAGTGTCCATGAGTGGAGCGTCATCCCTTTGCATCGGTGCCTGTGCCATAGTGTCCCCATTGGAAGATTTCCCCTCCATTACTTTTCTGGGGACGACCCCACATATGGGATTTTCTTTTAATTTCACTTTCGATGTTAATGCTAAACAGGACAAATAGAGAGGGTGAATCTCCTTAACGGGGGGCACAGACAGCAATCCAAACTGACAAGTCATCTAATCCCTCTCCAAAACGGAAAAAAATGTTTTGCCTTTAGTTATACTTTAACACTCTTCATGCATAAAAACAAAAGGTGTTTAAAGTCTCAACAGTGATTTTTGTTTGTTTGTTTGTTTGTTTAGAAAGCAGCCATGGCTGAGTAAAACGCCTCTCCCCTGCCAGCATGCTGCAAGGACCCTTGTGAAAGCAGGGACCTCTCTGCAGAGAACTGACATGCCTCCTGTTAATTCAGACCTATAGCACTGCAAGCAGCATAGTTCATGCTCCCTGCTGATTGGAAACGTCTAGCTCATACTCAGTAATAGCCAAGTCAGACCTCTTCAGAGAGACAACTGCTTTCACATGGAGAGCAAGGGCCATTCTCTGTTGCATACTGGCAGGAGACAGGCTTTTCTACTCAGGCTGTGATTGATTACTAAAGAAAACAGCTTGTAAGACTTTTCAAACCTTTTGTTTTGATGCACCTGGAAGGTGTTTAGCAGATTTAAACTAACGGTTTAGTTGGGCTTTAATTTATAAAATCCCTAATTCTTCTAAATCTATCTAACAGACTTCTAATTTCCATATTATAATTTGCACTTCTGCGGTCGAGGTTCCTTCCCTTTGGGAGTTTAGGGCTAGCAGAACAATATTCATATTACTCTTTCCATGACCCTAGTTTATAAAGCCTTGAAGATTACAAATACGTGAGCTCATGAGAATGGATTTCAGTTCGATATTCTCTCCTGGTAGATTAAATACCTTCAAAGAAAATCACCAAGCTTCATTTCTGTAATGGCCACCAGATGTGACATTATCCAGCTTATATTAAAAGTCTAACGTAGCTACGCATCTATTTTGGTCATACGGTGGACAATTCAGGGCAATTCATTTATTTTACAACTTTACTTCTAATTACTTCTAACTTCTAACTAACTTTACTTTTTGCCCATATCAAATAATATAAATAATGCACTGTATAGAAAAAAAAAACTTCTGGAATTTAATGGGTATTGCTTTGGGATTGACATGAAATATATATGTACATGTCATAAAAACAAGAAGCCAATGTCTTGAAAAACATCTTTCTTTGTGGATGCCAGGAGCATATTCTGAAAGCCAAATGGAAAACATTAGACTGAACAAATTGAGCTATTATTTTTTAACAATACTCTGAGTAATCCATTGAGTGATCCATTGAGTCCTCTCTAGTGGATCTTTTGAAAGCTAGAGTAGAGTATTGTGAGTGGAAGAAAAATGCATGGATATCTTAAAAAAAAAAAAAACTGTGAAAAAAATAACTTAAAGATTTGCCCATTTTTTTAAGTCTCCATCATTTACAATTCAGGAGGCGACAGAGACTCTAGTTAGCAATACATTTTCACTTATCAAATGAGTGGTAAGGTAAATACACACAGATCCTTATTTCACACTATGCACCATAACTGAGTTTACAAATATGAGTGGATATACAGCTACAAAGAAAGGTTTGATGTGCTGTAGTTCTTGTCGATTCTATGGGAGACTGCCTCTGCTTAGAGAGTGCAGAAACATTAGGTGGACATGGGCTCCAGCACCTTCATTGGCTAGTGAAGCTGTCCCTCATAATGAAGTAAACCATCTGAGGCAGGACAGGACAGTACCAAGCATAACCAATGCTCCTGAAATCACTGTTTGCATGTTAGGACCCCCAAGATTTTAGGGTGCCCAAGGTGCTCAGCAAGTTAGGCGGACATACATGCAGGTATAGCAGTTTATCAATCTTCTCCTAAATTTTCAATATCTGCTGGCAGGTGCTGTAACTTGCATTCCCCCACCACCTCCTACTAAGGATGAGGTTGGGGTTGAGCATGGCTTCCTGGTGTACTAATATGACTGTTCACTGCCACATCAACCACCTACCAATAATGCACTTCCTGGCCTTTGAGCTATGGCGAGTTGGCTTGGAAGCACCAATAATGGGGGCTTCTTATGTGCCAGAACCCTCAGTATGAATGGCTGGGTTTTCAGCACCCATTAGTCAGTGTGTGTTGGAACAGATAGGGAAAAAATACCAAAGTTTGCTATTTAGCTGCTAACCTCGATTCCTTGAAGTTGTCTTCTCTTTTTTTTATTTTTTACTTTAACTTCATATTTATAGTTTTTTTTTAATTTCTCCAAAAATGCATAGGCTGTTGTGTTTAGTGCTCCAGTGTTTGTTTTTTTAGAGGGAGTTGTATTTTGCTTTATTTTATTTAGCTGGGTCCTTTTTTTATCTTATTCCGCACTATTAGCTTGTTCCTGACATAGGCAAAACATCTCCTTGTTTGCCAAACCTCACTGCCTACTTGTGCGGTAATGTATTCTGCACCAAAGCACCACATCCTTATTCCCTCTATCATCATACCTGACGTGATAACTGTATTGGTGTCACTGGTCCTCAAAAAGTGTCAAAAGTGTCAGTTAGGTGTCTGATTTGTCCGCCACAATGTTGCAGTCCTGCTAAAAATCTGATCGCTGCCATTAATAAAAAAATAAAAATAAAATAAAAAGTCCATAAATCTATACCATAGATGGAAGACGCTATAACTTTTGCGCAAACCAATCAATATACGCTTATTGGGATTTTTTAACCAAAAGAATGTAGCAGAATACATATTGGCCTAAATTGATGACGAAATTAGATTTTTTACATGTTTTCATTGGATATGTTTTATAGCAGAACGTCAAAAATATTGTTCTTTTTTTCAAAATAGTTTTTAGTGCAAAAAATAAAAATAGCAGTACAGTGTGGCACAACCGTGCAATTGTCAATTAAAGCGATGTGCCGTATTGGCTAGATGCAAAAGAGTGTCTCAATGATGCCAAATTTGAGTGCTCAGAGAAATTTAAAAAAATTCTATATAACCATTCAAAGTAAACTTTGTTGGTGTATGGCCAGCTTGAGAAGCAGAGGGAAGCAGATTTTTATGATACAGCAAGATTTAGACAACACTGTATAGTCAAGAGATGACTGTCATTTTGACCATACACTGAACTGGTATGCATTCCTTTTGTTTTTTCATTGTGCTCTTAAATTATAGTAACAGTAAGTGCACAATGTGGATGCATGTAAACAAGCCCATGTGCACATGCTGATTGCGTAAAATGTTACATAGGACTGTGCTGATACCTACGCAAACACTTGCGGAAGAGTCATCTATTGGAAGCAATTAATTTCTAGTGCCAAAAGTCTCAGTTTACCGAACTATTTTATTTAAAACTGCTTATGCTACCCTAACTTTGCTCCCTCATCACTGAGTTCCTTGTCTGCAAGAATTAAATGTAAAAAGTCCTTTATAAGTTGTAGGTTGATCTAATTGAAGTTTATGCAGACTAATAACATCCCTCTCCCCTATGCAGACTATGAGCCTAGTGATTTACCACTTGGAAACCAGCATTGTAGAGACAGAGAAGGGTGGATAGTAAAGTGTGGCTATTGCTTTGTCCTATGTGGGCTAATCACAGAGTCATTTAAAAAAGATTTCCAGGAATTGTCTCGTTGTGCAATATGTGGGGAAATAATTGTAATGTAGCTCCTTGAGAGCAGGGACTGATGTGAATGTAAAATAAATATGTGTGAAGCGCTGCGTAAATTCAAAGAGCTATATAAGTACATGTAATAAATAATGTTTCGACTGCACTTACTTTTGTGGTGTGTCACTAGATCAGTGGTCTCCAAACTGTGGCCCTTTGCTTACCTTTATCTGGCCCTTGAGGTGTTATTACTGCCACTGACACCAACAATAGAGCATACTTCCTGCCACTGACACCAACAATAAAGCATACTTCCTGCCACTGGCACCAACAATAGAGCATACTTCCTGCCACTGAAAACAAAAATGGGGCACTATTCCTCCCACTGACACCAACTATTTCTCCCCCTGATACCAAAGCTCAGGCATTGTTACTCCCAATGTGCACAGTCCGGCCCCCCTAAAGTCTAAAGGACGATAAACCGGCCCTCTCCTTAGAAAGTTTGGGGACCCCTGTACTAGATACACTATTCACCCTTTGTCCAAATATCAGTATCTGTGTTCTGCTTTGGTATTTGAAAAATACCAATAGATTCTCTATTGGGCCAGTTAAACTCATAAATACATAGCGCAGGGCCTAGAATCATGTATGCAATTGATAAAAAGCCTTTATTTAATTTGTAGTTTAGTGCCATGATAAATGGGACTAATTGCAAATTAAAATTAATACTTTGTGCTTATAGGAAAACTTGTTGCTTTACATTATATGTAAAATCAATGACTAACATCTCATACATTTTAACATGTTCATGTTTTTTTAAAACATTTTTCAATATTTGTACAATTTGCAGTTTTTTTAAATAAAATACCTGCTGGTCCTGTTATAAGTTGCCTGCTTTAGGGTGACAGTGCTTTGCCCCTGGCCCCCAGACTGCAAGGTATAAAGGGGGCGAGGACAGGAATGTGAAGGGGGGTGATATGAATGGGGCTGGGAATTGCAATTTGAAGTAGGGAGATTATATAAAGGGGGCCAGGACAGGAATGTGAAGGGGGGCTGGGGACTGCAATGTGAAGGAGGGGTACTATTAAGAGAGTGAAGACTGCAATGTGAAGGGAGGTGCTATAAAGGAGGTGAAGACAGTTATGTGAAGGGGGTGCTTTAAAGAGGGTGAGGACAGGAATGTGACGGGATGTTATAAAGGGGGTGAGGACAGGAATGTGAAGGGAGTGCTATAAAGGTGTGAGGACAGGAATGTGAAGGGGGTGCTATAAAGGGGGTGAGGACAGGCATGTGAAGGGGGTGCAATAAAGGGGGTGAGGACAGGGATATGAAGGGGGGGTGTTATAAAGGGGGTGAGGACAGGAATGTGAAGGGTGCTATAAAGGGGTGAGGACTGCAATGTGAAGGGGGTGCTATAACGGGGATGAGGACAGGAATGTGAAGGGGGCTTGGGACTACAATGTGAAAGAGGGGTACTATAAAGGGGGGCGAGGACAGAAATGTGAAGGGGGTGATATGAATGGAGCTGTTAAAGCAGGAGTAAACCCAGTTTCAAAAAAAAAATTACATTTCGGGCATGCCGGAAATGCTAACTTTTACATCGGTTGTGCTCTCAACCAATCTTTCAAACCATCCAATGTCTGGTTTCATAACTGATCACATGTGCGGCATTATGGCAGTTGAAGAATAATTAGAGGCCAAGATGACAGCTTCCTTGTCTGAAAACGATAGAAGGGTTTACTTCCACTTTAACTGCAATTTGAAATAGGAAGGTTATATAAAGGAGGCCAGGACAGGAATGTGAAGGGGGTGATATGAAGGGGGCTGGGAACTGCAATTTTAAGTAGGGGGTAATATTAAGGGGGCTGCAGACAAGAATGTGAAGGGGGCTGAGGACTGTAATGTGAAGGGAGGGATGATATGCAGGGGGACTGAGAACACTGATGTAATAAAAGGATTGTGATGTGAAGGATCTGAAGCTAGGTTCACATTATTGCATACTGTGTGCTGCGTGTAGGCGGCCCATTTATTTCAGTGGGCTGCCTTATAAGCAGAAACGCAGAAAAAAAAGTCCCTGACCCCTTTTTTTTGCACCATACCAAGCTGCATGGCACCATGCGGTATGGCACTTGCAAAAAAGTCACATTTTGCAGAGATGCCATTGACAGTCAAACATATTATTTGGATCTCGGCTGGAAGAAAATTTTTCTGTCTGGGGCTTCATGAATTTTAATTCAATATCCCTGCTCTGGTGCTTTATTTGTTCATTAGCACATTATTATTTAGGTGCCAGTGGTCTGTTTGTTTTTGAAATCTTATCAAACTGTGCAACCTAACTAAGTGGGTGGCTGGGCAACATTTATTATAATGTGTGGTGTTTTACTATAATGTGCAGCCATGAGAGGTGATAGGTCCTGATTGCCACTCAATCACCACTGCTGCAAATTTTCCTCTCCTCTTCTGCTGGTTCCAGGGTGCACAATCAGGGCTGGTGCAAGGATTTTTGACCCCCTTTGCCTCCCTCCTCCTTGGCTCCACTCCTGACTCCACCCCCTTTGCTCTGCCCATGTATACCCCACCTTTTTAAAGAAGCGCCCATCAAATGCAGCCCACCAGCGCCCATCAATGCAGCCTCACCAGCAACCCTCAAATGCAGCTTACCAGTGTGAATCCATGAATGTTTGTTTGCTTCCATTCATTCAGGAGTTGGGACACAGACAAAGTCCTCCACCGCCGCAGTGCCTCTGACACTATGTGCGAACGGAGCGGCGGCTGCCTGCTAATGCTGAGACTTAATTGCTTGCTGTAGAGAGAAGAGAGTAGAAATACCAGTGGCCGGATGCCCTAGGCAGCAGTGCACCTTAGGCGGCTGCCTAGTTTGCATAGTGGTAGCACCGGCCCTGGTTCCAATCCGTCTCTACTTTATCTAAAACATTAAGACATTTTTAACTTTATCAGTTTTTCTGTACTTGCAGGATGTTGGAGAATCTAATACTAGGTCATACATTTTCTGACTAATTAATACAGCAGGTTTAGTCATCTCTTCTGCCTCGGTCTCCTCTTCATATTATAGAACATGTACTTTTACCTCCCTCAGTAATGAAACATACTTGTAAGTAGTGTTACTGGCATTAACCCAATGTCTGTGAAGTTTAGGGCACCTTCATACCAATTTAATAAAGTAAGGAGTGTTGAATTCAACAACTCCTAGATATATAAAACACATGTATAGTATAAATTGAATTGTCCCGGAATGAAGGGACTCGGGACAGATCTGCCAAAGGTGGGACTTTCCCGGGCAATCCGGGGCGGTTGGGAGGTATGTAAATATGATTTGAACTTGTGTATAAAATACATTTGCAGGAGTTTATTTTGCACGAGTATGCTTGTGCCCTTGGAAAAAAAAAAGTCTGTCTACCAGAGTGCTGTTGCGAGCATCCGTCCCTCTTTTAGTTATCAAAAAAGTTAGATATTCAACAAAAACAATCAAACAATACAATATTGGTCAAAAAAAAAAGATACAAAGGTAATTTTGATTATGCGGATATTTGTCAAACATATTTTATAGTCAAGACTGTACATTCCCTTGACAAGTTTCCATCTCCTTCTGGGCATGAACCGTCAAAGTATAAGTGCATGGTGAGCAGATGCAGACATTTATGCTAGGAGTTTTGGAAGTGTTATCTGCTGACTTAGGTCTTTATGATGTCATGATGTTGGCAGGACATCCTTTGCCCTTACAGCACTCTACAGTGTAGTGATATAAAGCACAGCCACTAGTTTGCTTTTGGCATGCTGAAGATGATTTTGTGCCAGGGCACCAATAACCTCCTTTCTGTAATAATCAGGTCACACGCTCATGTCTGGAGGTGACAGTATTTTAGAGCCTAGTTTTTTATGGCTGCGTAAATAAGGCTTTCCTTATCTTTTGAAGAGATTACATTGTGTAGAGTATGAATGCAGTGTAAAGCTTGTAAACTTAAAAGGAACTTTTTTTTTTTCAGACCAAATGTTTGTGGATCTCGGTTCCATTCCTACTGTTGCCCAGGATGGAAAACGTTACCAGGGGGAAACCAGTGCATTGTTCGTAAGTGTGTTTTCTTTCCTTTCCGATCCATTAAAAAAAGTTATGTTCCCTAAGTTTCAACAAGTATCCACACAATTGAAACGACAGCTATAGATTGGATCAGCTCAAGGTTTCACCTAGAACTTTTAATATTTCTTTTCATTGTCACTTGTATGAGAATATTAAATATCTGGCCAATAGATTTCCCTTTTTTTTTCTAGAGCTCAAAGTCTAATCTTGTATATGGAAGGTTGCCTAGTAGAAGAGAGAGTAGAATAGGTATAACCAGTGCCAGCTGAGTTCAGTTTAATAACCCAGGATAGACCTAATAACTTATGTCTGTTTCTTATCCCAGGATAGTAAAGACACTGCTCCAAATTTAACGTGGTCTGTAGAAAAAAAAAAACACAAAACTTATGAATTATGTAATTCTGATATATACATATTTATTTTTATCCAGCAATCTGTCGGAATTCATGTGGAGATGGATTTTGCTCGCGACCAAACATGTGTACATGTTTAAATGGACAGCTTTCTCCTACTTGTGGGGCTGGTGCAGGTGAGTGAAATAGAGTACAAATAAGCAAGATGTACAAATATAGGTAAACTTTAAACATTAAATGGATTGCAACAACAAAAACCTGATGTTTTACCATTCGGACCATAAGGCGAGATAAGAATTTTGTCTCTGTGTCTCATGGAGGAGACAATAAACCTGATACTTACATCAGTTCCAAGCTCTCAACGCCTACATGCTTTAAAAAACTTGTGCAGTTTACACAATTGAATCCTCATGGTCTACATGTATGCATGTAACTGTACTGGAAAAGAGGACCAAAGGTGACACAACCAATTGGCTGATATAGATAACAGCTACAGGATTCCTTGTGCAAGTTTTCATAAATCGCTTCTGCTGACATTTGGTTTGTGGTCCAGCAGAGGATAGTTACAGGAACCTTAATAAAAAGTGTTGCTCCTGCTCTACCTGTCAGATTCTGTCTAGGAGTGTAAAATAAATATTTATAATCCAATCATAAATTAATAAAAAAATTGTGAGGATGCCGCTAGCATTAAGGTTCCCACACAGGATATATGATAAAGAGGAGATATATTGGATGCTGAGCTGCTATATTTCAGTGTTTCAATAAAGGCCAATACATAAATTAATCACCAATAAATATTGTGTTAACTCAAACTTCATATGTGCTCCTTATACCAAAATTATGACTTGATAAATAACATACACATATAACATCAGTGAGTCCAATATAGTAAATATAAAGTCGGTGAGTTCAATCATTTCTGATTTACACAAGTCTAGTAATGTATATAGAGTTCCGTGAAATAGAGCTCTGTGACCAACCAGCCAACAAACACCCAATGTCTCAAAATAGGTGCCTGAAACTTCACACACTATGTCCCACCACTGTGCTCTGTGCTCACAGAACTCTCACCTCCAGGTTGGTTTCATATAGCTTGTATATGATAATCCTCGTAAGATGGGATGGTGGTCACCTCCTCTTCCTCCCCTCTGTCTCTAGGGGGCTCACCGTTGGACTGCCTAAAGGTTCCACTGGTGGGGGAGTGTTGTGCCTATCGGCTGGGTTCATGTTATCCTCACATGCGGCTCATAGCAGGAGTCTGGTGCATCCCTGTTCACAGTTTCAGGTCCGATTTCAGCCCAAATTTTGGGCTAAATTCGGACCTGAAGCAAACCAAAAGACCCACAGGGCTCCTGGGCAAATTCGCACTGGAGCCGCAGCAGAGATATGTTAACCGTTTCCACAGAGAGCTGATCAAAATCTCCGGCTAGTGTGAACCCAGCCTTAGGGTTACTTTAGATTCATGCTGCCCAATTGCCTTTTAAAAAATCCATCATTCTATACTTCAGCTCACATGGGACAGACTTTATTAAATGACAAACAGAGCTGTGAAACTAAACTAGGTCCAGGCCCCAGGTGGCCTCTTCTCCCTCCTCACTGCCTGCCGACCACTATAAATTATACACTATATTAGGTACACTTTGCTTGTACCGGGTTGGACCCCCTTTTGCCTCCATGACTGCTTTAATTATTCATGGCATAGATTCAAAAAGGTGTTGGAAACATTCCTCAAAGATTTTGGTCCATAGTGACATGGAAAAATAACAACAGTACAACAAAAAGTAAATCAATTCAAATAGTTTTAATGAAGTTGTCTAAGAATGTGCATTGTATAATCACCTACCTAATGCAACAGAAAAACTTTACTTTATACCTTGGTGGTCCAGCGTGGATAACTGATAATAATGTGCCCATTTATCACCATGCTGAGATGCAGGCAACTGCCTGAGTTCCTTAACACGTCCAGGGAATATTCCTTTTTCAGCTTCTCTCCCTCAGCAGCTTAGAGAGGCCACATCTGGTGACACAAAGGTATTTGGACAAGTGATCTGCAGCTAGGCCCTGCACTGTCAAAATGTCAGAATTGGCATGCAGGAAGCCAGGCCAGAGCCATATAGCATGCAGCTTCTCTAAGACCCAGCGAAGGTGGGAAGCATCTCTCCATTTGTACTCCCAATTTCAGTAGGGTGGCCCATCATCCATGGATCTTGGATCCCTCCAGCTGCTCTCCTGTGCTACCCTCAAATTCACTGTGAGTGACACTGTTTGTGAGGATAATAATAATTCTCTGAGTTTTGCATTGTTTTACTAAAGTATTGATTCACAGCTAGACTGTCTGTTGCACAGTCTCATAGAGACTATGCTATGCAGCCACATGTTACCCTGACAAAGACATTGCTGTAAAGAGTCTATTTTTGTGCAACATTTGTATGCTACTTTGTATTATTCTACAGTAAATGTGTTTATTTTGCCATTCTGAACCCGTTTTTTATTATTTCTTCTAACTTTGCACCTATTTAGTAAACTGCAAGTCAGGGGCGGACTGACCCATCGGTCATTCGGTCGCCGTCCAAAGGGCCCGGACCCATTAGGGGCCCGTGGCCGGCCCAACGAGAGGCCCCTTAAAGCGTCTGTAATAATACCGCTAACAGCGCGCTGCTTCCCGCCGGCCCCTCCTTCCCTCCCGTCCGTCGCAGGTGCATGCACTGTACACTACATCCCCTAGGACAGACGAGAAGAGAGGAGGGGCCGGCGAGGAGCAGCGCGCCGTTAGCGGCATTCTTACAGGCATCGGGTGACCAGGGTTAGTGAAACTTAATTTTTTTTACTGGAGGGCCGCCATCGGAGGGAGGGGGCACTGCAATGGGGCCTGGGCCAGACTTCAGTGAGCTCTCCCCCCTCCCCACACTACCCCCCCTGTTTGCTCTCCCAGTGTTCCCCTGTGTGCCCCCCCAGTGTGTGTATCCCCCAGTGTTCCCCTGCCTGTGTGTTCCCCTGTGTGTCCCCCCAGTGTGTGTCCCCCCCAGGGTTCCCCTGTGTGTCCCCCCAGTGTGTGTCCCCCCCAGGGTTCCCCTGTGTGTCCCCCCAGTGTTCCCCTGTGTGTCCCCCCGTGTTCCCCTGCGTGTCCCCCCCAGTGTTCCCCTGTGCGTCCCCCTGTGTGTCCCCTCCCCAGTGTCCCCCTGTGTGCCCCCCCTGTGTGTCCCCTCCTCAGCATTCCCCTGTGGGTGTCCCCCCAGTGTTCCCCTGTGTGTCCCCCTGTGTGCTCTTCCCCCCCCCCGTGTGTCTCACTGTGTTCCCCCCCCCTCGTGTTCCCCTGTGTGTTCCCCTGTGTGCTCCCCCCCAGTGTTCCCCTGTGTGCTCCCCTGTGTGCTCCCCAGTGTTCCCCCCTGCGTGTTCCCCTCTGTGCTCTCCCCCCCGTGCCCCCCTCCAGTGTCCCCCTGTGTGCTCCGTCCCCCTGTCTGCTCTCCCCCCCCCCCCACAGTGTCTCACTGTGTTCTTCCCCCCAGTGTTCCCCTGTGTGCTCCCCCCCCCACAGTGTCCCTCTGTGTGCTCCCCCCCAGTGTACCCCTGTGTGTCCCCCCCGTGTACCCATGTGTGTCCCCCCAGTGTTCCCCTGTGTCCCCCCCTGTGTGTTTCTCCCTTCCCCAGTGTCCCCCTGTGCCCTCCCTCCCTCCCTCCCAGGGTCTCCTTGTGTGCTCCCTACCCCCCCACAGTGTCCCCCTGTGTGCTCCCCACCCCCCACAGTGTCCCCCCCTGTGTGCTCTCCACTCCCCACAGTGTCCCCCTGTGTGCTCCCCACCCCCACAGTGTCTTCCTGTGTGCTCCCCCCAGTGTCCCCCTGTGTGCTCCACCCCCCGCACAGTGTCCCCCTGTGTGCTCCACCCCCCCCCCCCACAGTGTCCCCCTGTGTGCTCCACACCCGCCACAGTGTGCCCCTGTGTGCTTCCCCCTCCCAGGGTCTCCCTGTGTGCCCCCCCCCCCCCCGTGTGCTTTCCGCCCTCACCCACCACAGTGTCCCCCTTTGTGCTCCACACCCCCCACAGTGTCCCCCTTTGTGCTCCACACCCCCTACAGTGTCCCCCTTTGTGCTCCACACCCCCCACAGTGTCCCCCTGTGTGCTCCCCACCCACCACAGTGTCTTCCTGTGTGCTCCCCACCCGCCACAGTGTCTTCCTGTGTGCTCCCAACCCGCCACAGTGTCTTCCTGTGTGCTCCCCACCCGCCACAGTGTCTTCCTGTGTCCCCCTGTGTGCTCCCCCCAGTGTCCCCCTGTGTGCTTTCCCCCTCCCCAGTGTCCCATTGTGTGCTCTCCCACCCACAGTGTCCCCCTCTGTGCTGTGCTCCCGCCCCCCATGTCACCCTGCGCAGGTGTGGCTTGGGACGCAGGGGGCCCCATGATCTTCTATTGCCCGGGGGCCCCATCAGTTGTCAGTCCGCCCCTGCTGCAAGTTACAGTTACTCTGTGTGATATTCGGCCAATTACATATTCAGCTAAAACAATACCTTTACGTTAGCTGATCTGAGATCTCAGTAACCTGGTATACAGGAAACCAAGTAACACTAGCCACATGTAAATGCAAGAGTTTTAGCTCTTTCTTTATGAATAAGAAATTGATGTTACTCCTCATTCTGAAAGAAGGTAGCAGCATGTATGTACAGTATATACAACTAGATCACCCAAATGCTATTACTAACCTCCTGTACCTGGTGCCCTCAGACCAATGATAGCTTGCGCAGAGCAAGAAATGGGCTTGGGTCTGGTGGGTCTCTTCTACCAATGGCTGCAGCTGCCACCTTTCTCAGAGTAAAGCAATATTGTTTGTAATTGCAGTCATAATCACAATATCTCTAACTTGTTCACAATGGCTGTTTTCAACAGCAGAGTAAAATCTCTGGCGCTGCTTCACTTTAACCACTTTCAGACCGGACCATTTTGCTGGTAAATGACCAGAGGTCTTTTTACACTTTGGCACTGCGCTGCTTTAACTGGTAATTGCGCGGTCATGCAATGTTGTACCCAAACAAAATTTGCGTCCTTTTCTTCCCACAAATAGAGCTTTCTTTTGATGGTATTTGATTGCCTCTGCGATTTTTATTTTTTGCGATATAAACGTAAAAAGACCGCAAATTTTGAAAAAAAATGATATTTTCTACTTTTTGTTATTAGAAAAATCCAATAAACTCAATTTTAGTCATACATTTAGGACAAAATGTATTCAGCCACATGTCTTTGGTAAAAAAAAAGTCAATAATTGTATATTTATTGGTTTGCGCAAAAGTTGTCACATCTACAAACTAAGGTACGTTTTCTGGAATTTACGCAGCTTTTAGTTTACGACTGCCTATCTCATTTCTTGAGGTGCTAAAATGACAGGGCAGTACAAAACCCCCCCAAATGACCCCATTTTGGAAAGTAGACCCCCTAAGGAAATTGATAAGAGGCATGTTGAGCCCATTGAATATTTTATTTTTTTGCCTCAAGCGATTGAATAATGACAAAAAAAAATTTTTTTTTTTTTTTTTACACAAAGTTGTCACTAAATGATATATTGCTCACACATGCTATGGGCGTATGTGAAATGACACCCCAAAATAAATTCTGCTGCTTCTCCTGAGTACGGGGATACCACATATGTGGGACTTTTTGGGAGCCTAGCCGCGTACAGGGCCCCGAAAACCAAGCACCGCCTTCAGGCTTTCTAAGGGCGTAAATTTTTGATTTCACGCCTCACTACCTATTACAGTTTTGAAGGCCATAAAATGCCAAGATGGCACAAAACCCCCACAAATGACCCCATTTTAGAAAGTAGACACCCCAAGCTATTTGCTGAGAGGCATGTTGAGTCCATGGAATATTTTATATTTTGCCACAAGTTGCGGGAAAATTACAAACTTTTTTTTTTTTTTTTTTTTTTTCACAAAGTTGTCACTAAATGATATATTGCTCATGCATGCCATGGGCATATGTGAAATGACACCCCAAAATAAATTCTGCTGCTTCTCCTGAGTACGGGGATACCACATATGTGGGACTTTTTGGGAGCCTAGCCGCGTACGGGGCCCCGAAAACCAAGCACCGCCTTCAGGCTTTCTAAGGGCGTAATTTTTTGAGTTCACTTCTCACTACCTATTACAGTTTTGAAGGCCATAAAATGCCAAGATGGCACAAAACCCCCACAAATGACCCCATTTTAGAAAGTAGACACCCCAAGCTATTTGCTGAGAGGCATGTTGAGTCCATGGAATATTTTATATTTTGCCACAAGTTGCGGGAAAATTACAAACTTTTTTTTTTTTTCACAAAGTTGTCACTAAATGATATATTGCTCACGCATGCCATGGGCATATGTGAAATGACACCCCAAAATAAATTCTGCTGCTTCTCCTGAGTACGGGGATACCACATATGTGGGACTTTTTGGGAGCCTAGCCGCGTACGGGGCCCCAAAAACCAAGCACCGCCTTCAGGCTTTCTAAGGGCGTTACAGTTTTGAAGGCCATAAAATGCCAAGATGGCACAAACCCCCCCCCCCAAATGACCCCATTTTAGAAAGTAGACACCCCTAAATTTAGGGGTACACTAGTGAGACTAGGTAATAAATGGCGGGTGCCCTGAAACTATAAAAAAATAACTAACCAACCAGCGTCACCTGTAACAGTTATATGGTGATCACTGGTGAAAGGGTTAACTAGGGGGCAATCAGGGGGCTTTATGCGGTAGTATATGGGGGTCCCTGGCGCTATAAAAAGCTGCGGCGAACCTAAATACCTACCTGCCTAACTAGCGTCACCTGTGACACTAATACAGCGATCAGAAAAACGATCGCTTATTAGGCTGGGTTCACACTGGAGCGATGCGGGAACGCCACGAATGCGCGGCGGGTTCCCGCATCGCATGCCTCCCGGCGGCAGTTCACACTGCCCTATGCGAACTGCTGGGAGTGTCAGTGAAATGTTAATGACACCCCCAGATCAGTTCGCATATCGCAGTGCGATCTGCAAACTTGGATCGCATGGTGTGAACACCCATGCGATCCGATTCTGCTGCGGACCAAAAAAAGGGTCCCGTGCGAGTTTGCGGCGGGTGCGGCGGGTGCGACACGAATTCAGCCATACTATCTGTATAGCTGAACTCGAATCGCACAGAGATCGGATGTGATTTGCACTGCAGTGCGGTGCGAATCACATCCGTTCTCATAAACCGCTGCAATGTGAACCCAGCCTTAGTGACACTGGAGACGGGGGGTGATCACGGGGTTAAACCTTTATTGGGGGGGTTAGGGGGGTACCTTAGAACTAAAGGGGGCTAACCCTAACTGCCCTAACAGTTATTAGTCACAAATGACACCTGCCGGGTGATCAGGGGGTTAAACCTTTATTAGGTAATAAATGGCGGGTGCCCTGAAACTATAAAAAAATAACTAACCAACCAGCGTCACCTGTAACAGTTATATGGTGATCACTGGTGAAAGGGTTAACTAGGGGGCAATCAGGGGGCTTTATGCGGTAGTATATGGGGGTCCCTAGCGCTATAAAAAGCTGCGGCGAACCTAAATACCTACCTGCCTAACTAGCGTCACCTGTGACACTAATACGGCGATCAGAAAAATGATCGCTTATTAGGCTGGGTTCACACTGGAGCGATGCGGAAACGCCGCGAATCCGCGGCGGGTTCCCGCATCGCATGCCTCCCGGCGGCAGTTCACACTGCCCTATGCGAACTGCTGGGAGTGTCAGTGAAATGTTACTGACACCCCCAGATCAGTTCGCATATCGCAGTGCGATCTGCAAACTCGGATCGCATGGTGTGAACACCCATGCGATCCGATTCTGCTGCGGGCCAAAAAAAGGGTCCCGTGCGAATTTGCGGCGGGTGCGGCGGGTGTGGCGGGTGCGGCGGGTGCGGCGAATGGCTGAACTCGAATCGCACAGAGATCGGATGTGATTTGCACTGCAGTGCGGTGCGAATCACATTCGTTCTCATAAACCGCTGCAATGTGAACCCAGCCTTAGTGACACTGGCGACGGGGGGTGATCACGGGGTTAAACCTTTATTGGGGGGGTTAGGGGGGTACATTAGAACTAAAGGGGGCTAACCCTAACTGCCCTAACAGTTATTACAGTCACAAATGACACCAATGCAAAAAAAAAAAAAAAAAAAAAAAAATGACATTGGTGTCACTGTGACTGGGGGGCAGGGGTAATTGGGGGGGTGATCGGGGGGTAAAGGGGGGGTGTGAGTGTGCCTGGCATGTTCTACTGTGTGTGGGATGTGTTGGTGCAACTCACTGATCCGCTCTCCTCCGTGTCGGAACGAAAAATACCGACACGGAGGAGAGAATACATCACTTCCTCTCCTGTGTTTACATTACAGGAGAGGAAGTGATGTCACCGGGGATTTCCATTCGTCGGGAGCGATCGCGAGGGGGTGGCCATGAATGAATGGCCGTCCCCTCGTCCGGGATCGCTCCCGAACGAAAACCGACCGCCGCAGGCACCGGGCGGGGGCCCGTTCGGGCCCCCGACCCGCGGGAGGCAAATCACGTACATGTATGTGCTTATGCCTGCCCGTGCCATTCTGCCGACGTACATCGGCGTGCGGCGGTCGGCAAGTGGTTAAAAGAGACGTTTGTGTTTTTTTTCTTTTGGAAATCATAATTACCTAGGTGGATTCAGCATTGGTTCGATGCTGCATCTGTCCCCTGGTGGCTCTAAGACTAAGAACCAAGCTATCAAACACCACTGATCACTCAGTTCTTAGATAGAGAGCTGGTGACTATCAGTCACCATTGTCTGTTCCGCCCCCCCCCCCCCCCGGGTACTGGTGCACTGCACTGTAGGGGGTGTAGAGGCTGGCTTTGTCTCTCAACGGCTCGCTGAGAGGCTGAGCCATGTGTCGGTTCAGGCTGTTGGGTGGATCCTGACCATATTTTGAACTTTCCGCAGCCTGGACTGGCTCTGTGATGTCAGCTAACACCAGGCCTCAGCCCACTGTCAGCTGAAAACAGGTCACAGGAGTGCAGAACAAGCTACGCTCCTGTGATCCACTGACTGGCTGTATTTCTCCTTTAAAGCCCAAATCCAGCCAAATAGTTTTACTTAGTTTTGGATACAGTGAGGCACAGGGTTTTTTTGCCATTTGTGACCTATTGGGAAACATTTCCTCTTACTGTCAGGACAGGAAATGCTGGGAAATCTCTCCAATGTGGAAACAAACAAATGCAACACCTTGTTAGGCTAGCTTTAATTCTTATGCTGCGGGAGCACTCGCAAAATTGTACGCATTTCTGCAATGCAAAAAACATGCAGCTCTTTTGCAGGTTCACATCGGCGCCTTTAATTCCTAAAGTGACAATAAATTTTATTTTATTATTAAAATTAAAAAGAATTTATACTTGCCTGCCCTCTTCACAAGATTTGACTGATGGCAGCAGGAGCCCATGGCTCCAGCTGCTCTCGGAGCCTCCTGTGAGACCAGGAAGAGAGAGGAGCGGGGCTGCCAGCAGGACAGCGCTGGATTGTTGAGAGGTTCCAGGTAAATGTTTGAAGGGTAACCACTTTCGTGGGGAAAAAAAATAGCATATAAAGAAAAAATAATATAATGTATACAAATGCGAGGCAAGTCATATTGTGATTGAATGTTATTAAAAATGGCCTTTCCTTTGCAATCTGCAGCTCTGTAATTTTCTGAAAATGCAATGCAATATGACTATCTGGAGTTGATCTGTACACAGAATGTGTACAGAACTCCCCCCAGAAACATATTTTCCTGCTTGTGTGATTGGCTAAAAAAATGCCCAGAAGTCTACACTAAAATACAAGTCATATTTCAGGCATCCCTTGCAACAAAAAATTTCATGCAGACCCGGCAGCTTTCCTCAATAGTGCTCTACAAGTGCACAGCTGCTTGATAATTATGAAACCACTCCCATTAGACTCACTCTGCTCAGGGGCACTGAGGAGCAAACAGGGATTTTCTCAGAATAACAAAAGGTAGGAATCTGCAACAAAGTTTGTTAAAATCCTTGTAATGTACATAGATCACCCAGAGGGGAATGTTTTTTCCCAACAAAAGTGGAGTTACGCTTTAAGGGCAGGGGGGACTAAGACAGGTAGGGAGGTGTGTTTTTTTTTACCTAAATGCAGAGAATGCATTAAGGTAAAAAACTGTTTACGTTTAGAACCACTTTAAAGAAAATCCCATGCACCTAAAGCCCCATACACACTATCAGATTTTCTGTTGAGTTTTTCCTTCAGATTTACCAAAACCATTTAGTAGAAGGGCCTGCCTGATTACATACACATTGAAACTCCTAAGGTTTGACCTCATATTATATGGTTTTGGTAAATCTGAAGGAAAAACTCAGCAGAAAATCTGATAGTGTGTATGGGGCTTAACACGCACTGTACATGTGTGAAGTATCATGCATTTTGGTGCAGTGGAATTTTTTTTTTAAAGGGCCATGCACTGTCCATTTTTCATGCATAGGTCAGCCCATTAAAATGAATCGGCAACTCTAAATGCATTATGCAAAACTGCACAAATACATGCAAAAACGCAGCGCTCAGTTACACCTGCATAGCATAGTGTGTACAGACTAATAAATGCTACAGAGTTTTTCTTGTTGTCTATATCTTTTTGTGCTAGAGACAACCCCAGCATTATTATTAAAAAAAAAAATTACTGGCATTAGGCTGTAAATAAGAGCTGATTTGAGGGGTCAGGTTATAATAGGTCTAGACACTAGAAATATTAGTCGCATTTGTTTAATTGCATGGGGAATTCTTTAAAGTGACCCTGTCACTTAACTTTTTCATAACTAGGGCCATAGGAACAATATATGAATGCAACAGACTGTGAATAGCGTTGCTTTACAGTAGCAGCAGTAGCAAAAAAATTAACTGAATTGAAAATAAACTACCGGTATATACTCCTCTTGCATTCAATAAAACCAATGGTTATGATTGCTGCATTCACACTACAGCGTTTTGAATTGCGGGCAGATATGCCCGTGATTTGACATTGCTGGCAGTGTGATGTGTGAATGAGAAAATGAGGAACTCGCATTTGAGATGCCATTAATTTGAATGACAGCTCAAATCGCGGTGTGGGTCAGCTGCGATTATCACTCGGTAAAACACGCTGCAATCGCGACAACCCACATCGTGGGACGCATGTCACCCAAAAATAGTTCAGGAGCTACTTTGGGACAACATGCGTCTCGAAATGCGGGTTTTGCCGCGATTGCAGCATGTTTTATCGTGTGACAACTGCGAATTGAGGTGTCATTTAAATGAATGGCATCTCAAATTCGAGTTCTGTGTTTTGTCAATTACGCATAAGCGCTGTCAAATCGTGGGCAGACCCACAGCAGATCTGCCCATGATTCAAAACACTGAAGAGTGAATGCAGCCTAAGGCTCTGTTCACATCTAGGCATTGCTATTTTACAGGCGCTTTTTTGGGCATTTTTTCAGGCGTTTTTGCAGCGTTTTTGTACAGGCGTTTTCAAGGTTAAAAGGTCACCAATGGAAAAAGCAGTAAAATGCCTGTAATCTGCAACGGGCGTTTTGCTTCAGAAGACAGAATGCTCAGATGTCAGCTGGCGCCATTGAAATTAATGGGATTTGTCTTGTTGAGCGTTTTTAGAGCTGAGGCTTACAGCAGAAAACCCCCCCAAAAGTGCCTAGGTGAGAACGGAGCCTTAAGCCCCATACACACTATCAGATTTTCTGCAGATTTTTTCCTTCAGATTTACCAAAACCATATAATATGAGGTCAAACCTTAGGAGTTTCAATGTGTATGCAATCAGGCAGTCTCTTGTACTACATGGTTTTGGTAAATCTGAAGGAGAAAATCAGCAGAAAATCTGATAGTGTGTATGGGGCTTAGGGGATATTGGTTTTGGGATATCTTGATCCAAAGAATTAGCATATGCCTTTTTTTTTTTTAAAGATGGAATGTTTTTTCACTGACAAGGTTTTCCATTGGTCAAGCATGTTATTTTATTTGGCCTTCCTATTGATCAGGGATCTCCAAACTACAGCCTTCCAGCTGTTGCAGAACTACACTTCCCATGAGGCATTGTAAAATGCCGACATTCACAGACATGACTAGGCATGATGGGAATTGTAGTTCCTGAACACCTGGAGGGCCATAGTTTGGAGACTTCTGCTCTAGTACACACACAGCTAGAATTTATGGAGAACTAAATTTAATGGACCTTTGTCTTTTTTAAATTATGCATTACTGTATAATAATACAGTATATATTGTACAACACTAATAACTAAAAGCCAGCTGTATTGATCCTCCGAACACAACAATACCACAATGAGACCTCAACTGATATGTATGTATAAGATAATAAGGATATTTCCACATAAACAAAAAAATTCCACATTAACAACTTTGATCAGTTTGTTGCTGTACATTTCATGAATTATAATTGTGTGCACTCTCCAAAAAAAGTTTATTTTCAGATATTCCCCCTTGAAAACAAACAACTGCGGTTTTTTAAAGGGCATCTTAAGACTTCAAATTGAATCTTGTTTTGTGAAAGTCTTTTTTTTTCTCTCCCAGTCTGGGCTCAGTCTCCAGGCTGCACTAATTAAATAAGTGTTTCTTTTGGCACTAGGCAATAGGAGCCTCCAGGAAACGCAGAGCGTGCCTCTAGGCTGGATTCAGAGAAAAGGGTCCCCCATGTACTATCAGGAATGTTAGAAAGTAAAGCAGGAGGGATTTAGCTAATTTGTATTTCTTGGATATCAAGGGGAAATCACTAAAATTTCTAAGCTGGGAAGAATTTAACCCTGTGCAAAAGTAAAATAGCCAATTCTTTGTCTGGAGGGGTCCTTGGTGCCAAATTTCAAACTATTTTAATCTTTTAGTCTTCTGTTATACCAATCATGTATAATTTATAGAAGGACTTTGTAACATTCGTACTGACCATTTAAAAGTCAATCCAGGCACAAAAACTTTCATTTAAATACATGCCATCAATAGCCACACAGGATATAAATCCACTTTGTATGCACCAAATGCCTTTGGAATCCCATTTATTACCTTGTCATAGTAGTAGTGGCATTATCACTGTGCTCTACATACACTATGCAGGGAGTAGAGCCATGGGAGGGTCCATCTGGCCACACCCACTACAGGTTTTCTACAGACAATTATAGGAAGGGGCGGAGACAAGACCAGTCAACCTGCCCAAGAAGGGCGAGCAGAAGAACTGGTTTATTAGGGCTAGTTTGCATTTGCTTCAAAACATGGCTTCGGGCGAAAGCTCTCTGAACACCAGTCAGAGCCCCTGCCACTAAATAAAATGGTTAGCTTACAGTCCTGCTTACACCTTTCTTTTGCTTGGTGCTTTGATGAGGCTTCAATGAGGCTTTGGTGGAGCTTTGATGAGGCTTTGGTGGAGTTTTGATGAGCCTTTGGTGGGGTTTCGATGAGCCTTTGGTGGGGTTTCGATGAGCCTTTGGTGGGGCTTCGATGAGGCTTTGGTGGATCTTTGATGAGCCTTTGGTGGGGTTTCGATGAGCCTTTGGTGGGGCTTCGGTGAGGATTTGTGGGGCTTCGGCGGGGCTTCAAGCCAGCTTTCCCATAGACTTCTATGGAGGCTTTGAAGACGCTTTGAAGCAACACTACATGGGGTACAATTTTTGAAGCAAAGCTTAAGCAACGCAAAGCAAAAGCAAGGTATAAACAGGACTGTAAGCTAATCATTTTATTTAGTGACATGAGCTTTGACTGGCGTTCAGAGAGCTTTAACAAAGCATGTCCGAAGCCTTGTTTTGAAGCAAGTCTAAACTAACTGTTAATGTGTGTTGAAGCCTAAGCAAGTATAAATGAGCCCTTACAGAAACTTAATGCATAGAGGCAAAGTTTCACACTGGGTTACTCTAGAGGTCTGCAACAAATCCACAAAGCAATCCAAGATTCAAATAAAAATACTCGCCTTTCCTAGTTGGACAATAATTGCTGACGATAAGATATTTAAAAAGCTGTATAAACCAATATGGTGCTTATAGATGCAACAAGTCATAAAAATTAGACATAACTGAAATACATCATGCAAAGGGGCAAGTTATGCCACTTATAAGGAAATCTAACATCACAGCACTGCAATAAACATTTTCATAGTCCGTATTCTGATTTGCTGATCCTTAGATTTATAGACCCCCCTGCCTAATTTGTATTTGTACAACAGGGCTGCGCAATTTCAGAATGTAATGAGTAACGTCAGACCTGACTTGATGTTTAAATAAGCACAGATCTAACAAGAAAATTAACAAGTGACTTAAAAAAAGTGTATATACCAATTATGTGGTATTTTTACGGATCCCTAATAACTAGACTGCTCTGGCATTTGTAGGACTAGTAAAGTACTAGTTACATTCACATTATCTTTGTTTTTCATGTTATACATAATTTGGCACAGGAGAAGGCTTTAATCACCAGGGGATAATCTGTCAGTTTGTGATTTGTGTTTTTCTATGCCTTATGTTTGTTATAGCTTCAATAGACGTTCCACTAGGTTTGCCACATACATCTATGGTAACTCAATATTTATATATTAAACATAGCAACTTGCTTAAACATTGTTTAAAAAAGAAAAGGGAAGGAATTTGGAAGTGAACATTTAGAGATAGTATTTGTTCAAGTTTAAAAAATTAAGTCATAAAACAATGTGTGCTTCCATTTATGTTAAAAAAATCTAATAAAAATCAAATGTTCAGATTTTGAAACGTATTTAAAGCCGAAGTGTAGGCAGACAGTTTAATTCACAATTAAAGTGCATAAATTCTAACCGTTTCACCTTGCAAGAAAGTTTAATTCTGTTCAGTCAGTTTTCTAATCCAGGCACCCCTGTCAGACAGCACTTTTCTCGACTGCAGCCAGAGCAATGCATTCTAATCAATCCCAGGCTGTAATTGCATATTTAGGCTTAATTCACACTAATGGGTTTTTGATGCTTTTTGCAGAAATGCAGGGAATTTAACATGGGTTCCTAGGGAACACATTCGCATCAAAGAATTTTTGTGCCTCTACATTTTTGGAAAGGGTCGGGGATTTTTTCCCTTCAAAATGCAGCTGACAGCTGAATGTAAAAAAAAGAAAAGATGACCACTGGTTTAACAGGACAGGTTCCAATCAGAACAGGCCTCACCATGGTCGACCAAAGAAGTTGAGTGCACGTGCTCAGCGTCATATCCACAGGTTGTCTTTGGGAAATAGGGGTATGAGTGCTGCCAGTATTGCTGCAGAGATTAAAGGGTTGGGGGTTCAGCCTGTCAGTGCTCAGACCATACACCGCACACTGCATCAAATTGCTCTGCATGGCTGTTGTCCCAGAAGGAAGTCTCTTCTAAAGATGATGCACAAGAAAGCCTGCAAACAGTGTTTGCTGAAGTCAAGCAGACTAAGAACATAGATTATAGGCAACCAGGTGAGGAGTACAAAGACAAGTGTGTCTTGCCTATAGTCAAGCATGGTGGTGGGAGTGTCATGGTACAGTTCATTAAGGGAACCATGAATGCCAACATGTACTGTGACATACTGAAGCAGAGCATGATCCCCTTCCTTGGTAGACTGGACCCGCAGGGCAGTATTCCAACTTGATTCCAACAGTATTTCAACTTGACAGTGACTCCAAACACACCTCCAAGACGGCCACTTCTGTTCTAAGGAAGCTGAGGGTAAAGATAATGGACTGGCCAAGCATGTCTCCAAACCTAAACCCTAATGAGCATCTGTGGGGCATCCTCAAAGGGAAGATGGAGGAGCGCAAGGTCTCTAACATCCACCAGCTCCGTGATGTCGTCATGGAGGAGTGGAAGAGGACTCCAGTGGCAATCTGTAAAGCTCTGGTGAACTCCATGCCCAAGAGGGTTAAGGCAGTGCTGCAAAATAATGGTGACCACACAATATATTGACACTTTGGGCGTAATTTGGACATTTTCACTTAGGGGTGCACTCACTTTTGTTGCCAGTGGTTTAGACATTAAAGAGTGTGTGTTGAGTTATGTTGAGGGGACAGCAAATGTACACTGTTATACAAGCTGTACACTCACTACTTTACATTGTAGCAAAGTGTCATTTCTTTAGTGTTTTCACATGAAAAGATATAATAAAATATTTACTAAAATGTGAGGGGTGTACTCACTTTTGTGAGATACTGTAGCATGTCTCTTCTGTAATAAAAAAAATAATAACAATAAATAATAGGCCACCATTCCACTTTAACTATTTTATTATGTGTTTTAATTAATACATGTATGTCAGTAATTATATAACTGGGTTAAATGGCAGTATTATATATAGTTCTACATTTAACCTTATAGTAATTTTTCTTTAGCTTTCACACTTTTGGCACTAACCAGACAGTATTATACAAAAGCTTTTGGATGATGGTATCCTCAAAAAGCAGTTTTCAGAACTCAGTGGTAACGTACCAAAGCATTTTGTCTAAATGCCTTCATAAATTTCTTTTGTATTTGTAGAAGAAATTATTATCCATTTTGTCAACCTGTTAATAGCTTACCGAATAAATTGAACTGGCCCTGCTGTCCACTGCTATGACACATCTTAAAAATGGCATCGGTGTGGCAATTTTTTACGTTCAGACAATGTCTTTACCTTATTAATAATTCAGCCTACCCAAAGTCAATTCACTTATGAATGGATTTTTGTAGGATAAACAACCCATCAGCCCATCTTGTTTCTGTTGAAAAGTCTCTACTAGGCAACTTGCCACATTTGCATATAAAATAAATACAAATGCCTTCAGAAGGTCAAGCCACTCTTTTGAAGGCCACAGAAGTTGGGTGGAACCTCAAGGGCAGGGACATCCTTCTGTGGTCCAATGTCTTCTTTGGAAAACATAAAAAATACACACCGATAGTGTAGTGAGGGTTTGAATAAATGTCTTTCTTGATTTCTTTAGCACACCAACTTTTTTTCAATTTATAACATGTCTAGGTCTTGTACAATTTATGAGGATAGGTTATTTAGGGCGTATTTAAATTCTGTGTAAAATAATTAATATTTGATTTTTCCTAAAGTCCTTTGTAGAGTAAAGTAAAACATTTTACCATTAAAAAAATGTTGGCAGTTTATCAGCATCACTGGATGTTAAATCTGGCCCAGTATTATTGAATGGAACATTTGTTTTACATGACACATGGGTCTTAACCGAAAGGTTGATTTTTTTTTTTTAAGACAGGAAGGAAGTGCAATTCTTTTCTGCTAGTACAGGCAATCTGTAGTCGCATTTCCCCTATTTTAACAAGTACAGTTTGAATATTTTCATTGAGTTGGGTAAATAGTTTACAATCAGAAAACAAGAATAAGGGAACAAGATCGGTTAAGAATACAGTTGACAAAGTTAAGTTGTAATTTTTTCACTAATCTCCTTAAAAGTATCCAATAAGTAATGTGGAGATACTCATTAAGTGATTTACTATTTTCAGCATGAAAGAAAATGATGGAAGATCAATACATCCATTTTTTTTTTAACATTTTCCTTCTGAATTATATCCCAGGAAATGTTAAAGCTATTGCAGTTATATTTTATTACTATTCCTTTTTGCATCTGGTGCTGGTATTAAAGCAGTTAAAGAGTTAATACATGGAGATTGCTGGATGTATTCACAATGATTCAAGAAAAGTTTGGCTCAGAATGTTTCCACCTACACCATCCAGCGTTTTTAATATATATGTATTTTTTGGAACATATAAAAAGAAAGAGATTATTTTAGTCCTAGGGAAAGTATTGAGCTGCAGCTGAACCAACAACCTGTTCACAAACTCCTGGGATCTTTTTTTCTCTCTTATCCTTACAAACCTTTTGTACTTTTTCCACTGACAATTGATCCTGGGAGTTCCTATGAGTGGAACATGGTTTTTCAAATCTGCTGAGCTCCCCCTTGTATCCCCTACAAAGGAGTATCTCCTACGCTACGGGATTTGTACATGAAGGCTTTTGATCTTTCTATCACATGAGCCTTGGAACAGAGCCTTTTTATCTGATGTGCATTTAGTGCATCTTACATATGTAGAAAACTCTCCACACGGTTAAATGAGTAGCTCCAGTGTATCTATGCTTCATCAAAAAGAAGGTCTTCCAAAAGTTTCCAGTGGCCACCAAAAGTTTCCAGTGCAGTTGTTACTACACATGGCATATAAAGCCAAGGTTTTTGACAATACCTTTTAATTGTTCAGATCCTGTGACACTTAACCAAACACTTTTAAGACTACAGATTTTACTCAGTGTGCAATGTAATACTTAACCAATTAGTTAGGCAAGTCTAATCTATAAAAAAAAAAAAAAAAGTTCTCAGCTGCATAGATTTCCAAATACCTTTACACACACTTGAACTTTAATGGCATCCCAGTCTTAGTCCATAGGGTTCAACATTGAGTTGGCCCACCCTTTGCAGCTATAACGGCTTTAACTCTTCTGGGAATGCTGCCAATAAGGTTTAGGCGTGTGTCTATGGGAATGTTTGACCATTCTTCCAGAAGAGCATTTGTGAGATCAGGCACTGATATAGGACGGGAAGGCCTGGCTCACATTCTCCGCTCTAATTCACCGCAAAGGTGTTCTATCGGGTTGAGGTCAGAACTCTGTGTAGGCCAGTCAAGTTCCTCAACCCCAAACTCGCTCATCCTTGTCTTTATGGACCTTGTTTGTGCACTTGGGTACAGTCATGTTGGAACAGGAAGGGGCCATCCTCAAACTGTTCCCACAAAATTGTCCAAAAAGTCTTGGTATGCTGACGCCTTCAGAGTTCCCTTCACTGGGACTAAGAGGCCAAGACCAACCCCGGTAAAAAAAAAACCCACACCATAATCCCCCCTCCACCAAATGATTTGGACCAGTGCACAAAGCAAGCTCCATAAAGACATGGTCGATCAAGTTTGGGACTAAGACTGGGATGCCAGTAGAGTTTATGTGCATGTGTATGTGGAGGCTTCATGCCATGTCAGGGCATGGACAGGCGAAGATGCCTGTGCCCCCTATGAAAGCTGCAAAAGCAGATTTCATTCATACATGAATAAAGAGCAGGACTAGGTATACAGGTTGAGTAGCTCTCCCAGTGTAACTAAGGCATTTCTACTGTCATTTTGAAAGGTGGTCTGCTGTGCTCTGTTTTATAGGAGGTCTGGTCTAATGTGTCTTGTCACACAGAAAGGGAAGCGCCACTGGTTACATCAGTGCAATCTGAAGGACTGAGCTGTCAGTTTGACAGCCTGGTCCCATACAGTGCAAGAGAACAGTGAGGGGTCGTAGAGGCCGGAGAGGCTGCAACCTTTTAACAGAACAGCACCTGAAACCTCTGCCTTGATCTGGCACTTACTCTGTGTTTAACTTTATAAGTGTTTAAAAAAAGGACATTCATAAAACAAATGGATAACTATACTTTCCGGTAAACTTTTTGGTTTATAACAGGTCTCCTTTACTCTTCCCCATCAACTACAAATGCCCCGGCAGAGCTATGATTAAGCACCAATAACGATGTGAAATGCGTCAGTAATCTCTATCTGTAACCTGTACCTCTGTCGGTGTATGGATCTTATTTACACGAATAAAGATGTTGCATTGGAGTGGCTGCCCAATCTTCTTCTTTTTCCATTGATTGCTTATGCTGAGCCAGTACCCTTTATCTCTCATGTAAGGATAGTGTGAATGTGGGATTATCACCTGGAGCGGTAATTTTCCTCTTTTACAAATGCCCCAGCATAGACTCCAGATTTGCACATCACACTCTCCAAATGCCACAGCTTATGCTGTGTTGAGGCATGCTGTACATAGTTATTGGGGAGGAAGAAAGGATCGGGCAAGCTTCAGCATCAGAAAGTGCCAGAGCTTTGCCTGACACAATGGCATAAGATTCAACCATAACTGCATTTCAAATCTGAATCAGGTTGCATATTCCTTCCCCCAGAGACTTAAACATCAATTACAGGTATGGATACCCCCCCCCAAAATGCTGGTGTTTTTTACATTCAAGTCTAAATAAAGCTAAATCTGGACTTTATATGTTCTGTGATTGCCACTTGCCCACCAAGACCCTGGCAAGGAAGGCAGTAAGTAGTGACATCACCACATTTAATGGAAAATTTCACAATCAGAGGCACAATACTGTAGGTCATAACAATATGCAGCTACAAGTCTGTAGGCAGAGGAAATGTACTGCTATGTTAATAGAGTAGATCAGATCCAGTTCCAGACAAAATGCAAATCTTTGGCCAAAGACCAGAGCGTTTTTGCGAATTCGGCACTGGCTCCCAAACAAAATTGACCTTTTTTTCCCTACAAATAGAGCTTTCTTTTAATGGTATTTGATCATCTCTGCGGTTTTTATTTTTTGCGCTATAAACAAAAAAAGAGCGACAATTTTGAAAAAAAACACATTTTTTTTCACTTTTTGCGATAATAAATATCCCCCAAAAATATATTAAACGTTTTTTATTCCCACAGTTTAGCCGATACGTATTCTTCTAAATATTTTTGGTAAAAAAATTGAAATAAGCATTTATTGATTGGTTTGCGCAAAAGTTATATCGTCTACAAAATAGGGGATAGTTTTATGGCATTTTTATTATATTTTTATTTTTTACTAGTAATGGCGGTGATCAGCGATTTTTCGTGACTGTTTCATTATAGCGGACACATCGGACACTTTTGGCGCTATTTTGGGACCATTCACATTTATACAGTGATCAGTGTGATTGAAAATGCACTGATTACTGTGTAAATGTGAATGGCAGTGAATGGGTTAACCAGGAGGTGGTGCTGCAGGGGTTAATTGTGTCCTAGGGAGTGATTCTAACTGTGGGGGGGGGGGGGGTGTGACACAACACTGATCACCGCTCCTGATCACAAGGAGCTGTGATCAGTGACACTGTCACTAGGCAGAATGGGGAAACGTTTGTTTACATCAGCATTTCCCCGTTCTTCCTCTCCCCACGGACATCAAGTCCGTGAGACCAGCGGTCTGACTCATGGAGCTTGCGGTGCGCGCACGTGTGCCTGCTATCCAAGCCTCGTGAGATCGCATACAATAATGTGATTTTGCGCAGTGTAGCCAACCTGCTACAGTAAAACTGCGGTGGCTGGTCCGCAAGTGGTTAACGTACTGCTTAGACACAACTCTATAGGATAACAAAGTTCCACTTTTTTAGACTACAGGCATACCCCACTTTTAAGAATGCAATTGGGTTTATTTACTAAAGCTGGAAAGTGCAAAATCAGGCTCACTTCTGCATAGAAACCAATGAGCTTCTAACCCCAACTTGGGCAATTAAGCTTTGGTAATAAAATCTGGAAGCTCATTGGTTTCTATGCAGAAGTGAGCCTGATTTTGCAATTTCCAGCTTTAATACATAAACCCCATTGTGTACTTAAAAGTGGGGTACTGGATGCCTGTACTTGATTTAGTATAATAGATTTTTTAGTTAAAATGGTAGTAAACTACAGTTGATGGGAAAAAAAATCCCCTGCAAAGCAATGTCATAATGTGCTGGTATGAATCGCATACTAGCACATTATGAGAGACTCGCCTTAGAACAAAGCCCTCCAGTGGCGCGCTGTCACTGCAGAGAGGGCTGACATCTTCCCCTGGTCTTCCTTCTGGGTTCATCTCCTCCGGCTCCATGAGTGGCCAGGGAGCACGATGACATCACTCCCGGGCATGCGTGCAGGAGCCGCCGTTTATGCAATTGCTCTGAAGGTCTGGCACTGTATGCCGGACCTTCAGAGTGCATGCCCCAATGACGTTGACAGCTGCATGCACTCTGAATATCAGTTTAGGAGATATTAACAGTACCTACAAGCAAGTCTTACTATGCCTGTAGGTACAAGTGGTAGAACAGAGTTTACTACTACTTTAATGCCACCCTACTCATCCCCAGGCTGCCAAATGCTTACCTTTTACCCACTTTTGAGACCCCCACATTGCGTCGCACAGCATTTGCTCTTAAAATGTCCCGGATGGGTCCTCTTCTTACAATGCATTCACACTGCAGCCCCATTCATTCATATGGGTGAGTCTTAGCTCTTGTACACACGGTCGGAGAATCCGTCGGAATGTGTCCTATCGGACCATGTCGTCAGATAATCCGACTGTGTGTGGTATGCATCGGATTGATTCCGTCGGAATATCCGTCTGACCCAATTTTCCAACATGTTGGAAATATTTCCTGACCAACTGGGCCGGTCGGACATACTCCGATTATGTGTAGAGAATTTTGATCGGACCAAGTGCCACGCATGCTCAGATCAAATTCCTACATCAAAGCTATTGGCTACTAGCCTGAATGTAGTCCCATCGTAACGAAATTACGTCATCACGTTCTGAAAGATCGGATTTTTCGCCAACTTTGTCCGACCGTGTGTATGCAACAGTTTCAGACAAGATCCAACGGGCAAAATCTGACGGATTTGGTTGTGGAAATCTCCGACCGTGTGTACAGGGGCTTACTGATAGACTTTATTTGTCCATTGCAGTATAGCTTACCCATAGGAATCAATTGTATCACAGTGCAACTTAAGGTCTCACACACACGGGCCGAATGTCAGGTGGCATTGCGTGGTTCAATAGAAATCAGCTGACATTCGGCTCTTGTATACTGCAGCACATCTGACAGCAGCCAGCGGTTCGGTCGGCTTCTGTTGAAGAGGCATGACCAAAAAAAAAGTCTGCCAACCGGCTCCCATTCAGCGTTCTTAGCCAATGTCTGAGAACGCTGACTGAAGTGTTCTGCCAGGGGGCCTGTCCCCCTGTCAGAACACATTAGAACAGCAGGGGAGTACGCCGTACTAACATTGGAGTGTTAGTACAGCAACTCCGACCTGACAGCTGTCAGGTTTTTTTTTATTCAGCACGCTGGGTTGAATGGAAGAAACTAGCAGTGTGTATGAGGCTTTAGGTACAGCTACCATTTAAGTTTCTCTTGCAACAAGCATTGCACTATGGAGTAGCAAGATCAAAGTATGCCTATATCTCACAACCATGAAATGGCTGTTTATTAAGTAAGATCCTAGGCATGTGGGACACTGTGCATAGCCAGAGACTAAAAGCAGCAATGTTTCCTGGAGCCATATGGTGCCTGCTTTCATGCACACATGTTGTTTCTGTCTGTTTTTCAATAACCAAGGGTTTGCTTTAAAGGATGCCAATGCTTTGGTTAAAGTATACAGTTACTTAAATTTAAGCACTTACCTGTATATCTGTTTATGGGGAATGCCTAAATCTAATGTGTTCAGTTGTACAGATACCTACATCAGTTATTGGTCCCTATATATGATAGGAGTGAAAGAGCAGGAGCTAATATTACAATTTAGCTCCTGGGGGGTTTATAGAGATATGTAAAGTTACGTACAGGCTGAATGAAAATAATCATTATACATTACCCATTCACGCTACACTGCATGGATTGAGCCATTTCCTGCTGTGGCTATTGTATACTGAGATCAGCAGCCGACACCTGTCAGAATACCCAAACAGAGGCTGTATCTGATTAGATGCAGCTGCTGTTTGGCTGAGAATTTTCTGCCTGGGCCCTTGATATTTTAGTTTAAGCATGTTGGGGCCCCCCATGTTCTGGCTGATAGGGCAACCTACATAGCAATTTTTTATAGTATGTCCCCTATGTACGATCCAGCAGTAGCTGAACATCGCAAATTTTCAGTGGTGATTATGGCCAGGGCGGCCATCAGTGGGGGTACAGCGATACAACTGCAAGGGGCCCACCCAGGCCAGAAGAAAGCAGGACGGGTGAAGGGGAGCCGTTTTGTGCACTATAGAAATTATCTCACAGCTTCTGCTGCTCTCTGTGTCATTGAACTCTTTACTTCCACCTCTGGCTACTATGTGCATGTGCTGGTCTCTTCTGATCAGACTATATTCTCCCAGTATTTCACAGGCTTGTCTAAATGTTGTACAGCAAACTTTAAAGGTGCTTCAACGTGCTTTTTCTTCAGCAATGGAGTCTTGCGTGGTAAGCGTGTATACAGGCCAAGGCGGTTCAGTGTATTACCTATTGTTTTCTTTGAAACAATTGTGCCTGCTAATTCCGGGTCTTTCTGAAGCTCTCCACAAGTGTTCCTTGGCCTTTGGACAACTCTACTGATAATTCTTTTCACTCCTCTGTCGGAAATCTTGCGAGGAGCATCTGGTCATGGCCAGTTTATGGTGAAATTATGTTCTTTACACTTCCGGATTATGGCACCAACAGTGCTCACTGGAACATTCAGAAGTTTAGAAATCCTTCTGTAACCAATGCCATCAGTATATTTTGCAACAATAAGTATGTAAAGGTCTTGTGAGAGCTGATTGCTTTTACCCATCATGAGATGAGATGAGATGAGATGAGTTGGGATGTGTGACACCTTGGTAATGAGACACCCTTTTTATAGGCCATCAGGTGAGACTGAACCAGCTAAAATAATTTGCACTGATAAGGGGCAAGGATGCTTTCTAATTACTGAAAGATTTTAGCTGGTGTCTTGGCTTTCCATGCCTTTTTGCGCCTCCTTTTTTGCATGTGTTCAATACTTTTTCCCTGTGTCATTCCATATTATTACACTTAACCGTATTTCTGAACGTATTTGTTTTAGTTTGTTTGTATGTATGGATTGCATGGGTTGTACCGACGTGTGGTGAAAATTTCATGTTAATAGTACCTTTAGAAATCTATTTACCTACACAAATGGTGACATGTTCAATGCTTATTTTACCCAATATTGTATTGTTAAAATGGAACTAAACTCTGCAATTTTCTTTTGTTAATGGGCCCCCAGGTGGTTTATGACATATTGTACTAGTATGCACAGCATATTAGCACATTATAGCAGGCTTAGCTGTCAAACAAAGCCCTCAAGTGCTCTGCTATCAGAGCCGTCAGCACTCCAGCTGGTTCGGGGCAGTCTTGTGAGAAGAGAAACATGGAGCAGTACTGCTGCAGATGGACACAATGCTGGATCGAGATGGAACTCATGTAAGTATATAGGGAGGTGGTGCGAGGAGGACAATACAGCAACTGGGACATATGTTACATAAATGCAGGGAATGCATTAAAGCAGATCTCCAGCTATAGCTAAATTTTAAATAGTTTGTTCGGGCCAAGCTGGTCCAAACAAACTATTTCCCTCGCTAACATGTGCAGCCACTGAGTGTGCTGTACAAACTGTATGTAGCTGAGGCTACATACAGTATACAGCACTGTTACAAGTGCAAGAGATCTTCCTGTATCACACCCGGACCAAAATAGCATTGGACTGAGCAGTGCTCAGCCATTCATATGCAGATTTGTACTCTGTCATTGAATACAAAGCTTAGACTGATTGGCAAAGTTGGAGATTATGACATCATCAGCCTCTCTGCTATAACTATATACATTTCCCGTTTCAGTTAATATAAGACACAAAATACATGTTTTCTTCTTATATAATGTCAGATGTGCTTTTTGCTATGTTCACTTGTCAATTAGGCAATATTCTGAATGAATGTATATGTCTTGTTATGTTGCAATTGTCCCAGGTTCTAGAAGTGAGAAACCCGATTCAGGATGCACATACTCCTTAGTGTAATTGTGCATTCATATGTTTTTGGTGCATATGTGTATCATATAGTTTGTAGAAAGACTAAATAAAGAAAAAAAAAGAATAATTCCAGGCATCGGGGTCCAAACTTGTCTTGCATACACACGGTCACACAAATGTTGGCCAACAATTACGAGCATAGTGACGTTCTAGACATACTACGAGCCGATAAAAAGGAAGTTCATTAGTCATGCGCCACCCTTTGGGCTCCTTCTGCTAATTTCGTGTTAGTAGAAGTTCGGTGAGGGTTGATTCGCACTTTTCAGTTTGTTTCTGAACAGCCGTTCCTCAACCAGACATGTTGCGGAATTGGAGCAGATAACGTGTTATGCCCCTTTCACACTGTCAGACCTTTCAGGTCCGCCTGTCAGTTTTTACCTGAATGGGCGCTCCATGCTAGTCTATGGAGCGACGGATGTCAATGGTGACATGTCCACTGACATCCGACTCGGTTTGATCTGCTAAAATGAGACGGATGCCCCTACATTCGCATTCGTTCCTGGCAGATCGGATCAAGTGAGATCTGATGAAAACAGACATGCTGTTCATTTTCGTCCAATCTCTCCATATTAACTAGCGACGCTCGACAAGCCCCTCCCTGCTCAGTGAGCAGAGAGGGACCTGTCATCCGCCGACTCAGGGGAGATCAACGGAGAGATCTCCCACTGAGCTGGCGGACAGAGACGGACTCTGAGGCAGCGGATCCGCCTCGTAAGAATGAATTTATTATTGGCCTTGGAGCTATTGCTTTGACATTATTTTTTTGGTTGAATAATGATTTGATTTGGTATATTTTATATATTTTTGGAGGCATAGAATGTACTTTTCGGTTAAGTTCTATTGGCAGATAGCATGTCTAATTTTATTTGTTTTCTTTTTTTAATGCACAATAAAAAAATTGTGGAGAATAATACTTGTCTATGTGTTTTACTTCAAATGCTAATGCCTGGAAATATTCTTTAAAAATATTCTTTAAAAAAAAAGTTAAACATATGAAAGGTCAAATGTAACAAGGGTAATATATACATGACATATGCCAGTCTACATGTCTTTAACGGGACCCTTTGCTTGGAGCCAAACCACTATGTTTCTTCAGCTTTCTTTACCTTCTCCTAGAGCATTTCTAGAATCAAGGATAAATCCTATCCCTTCTTTGTAACTGATATTATAATGGAATTCATCTGTGTATGCCCCCCCATGTCTTGGCTGTCTCTGGAGTACAGAACAGTCATCTAAGAGTAGGAGGCTTTATTCAAAGGAACAACACATGTTGCACAAAAGGAAAGTAAAAAATATATATATTTTTTAAATTTAGAAAACCTGGGCACAAATCCTTTCTTGTTTCCTATAACAGGAACACATAGAGCCATTGGCGTCTTCGGTGGGACTTTGCAGTTAGAACACGGTGTAGGTGAACTCTCATATTTTCCTGCACTACATGTAAGAGGAAGGAACTATTTCACTTTTCTGGTGCAGGGTATATTTCTTGTCTTCAGAACATTTAGTTCTGCAGTAAAAGCTAATAGAATATAGAGGGGTTGATTTACTAAAAATGGAGAGTGCAAAATCTGGTACAGATCTGCATAGAAACCAATCAGCTTCCAGGTTTGTTTTTTGTCAAAGCTTAACTGATCAAGATGAAGTTAGAAGCTGATTGGCTATCATGCACAGCGGCACCAGATTTTGCATTCTCCAGCTTTAGTAAATCAACCCCAGAGAGACATGTATAAAACAGACACTCACTTACATGCCAAAGTTTTATGCAAATGCTAAAATTGAATACATTGCATACACTTTTAATGTGTTAATTGCTTTTTAATCAATATAACTTTTCTTTTAACTCTTCCCCAAAGTTCTCAACTGTAATGTTCGCTGCATGAATGGAGGAACCTGCAATGAAGATTCTTGTGCTTGTCAAAAAGGATATAGTGGAACTCACTGTGGACAACGTAAGAACTTACTAAATGCTCTTTTAATTCAGTTATATTTAGAACATTTGATCTTATTTAGTACATCTGTCATTAATGTGAAAAAGTACAGTTTAGTGTTAAAAATATATGTATTAGCATTTTCATAGAATAAACACAGTGAACAACATGAGATGAACATAATCAGTAGATGGCTACAAGTTCAAATATACAAGGAGTCAGCCTGGTGGCTATCGCCCATAGCTAGGCTCCTGGTTACTTAACATGGTGACATCGAGGAGAAAGTCAGTTTCCTAACATATTATACAATGCCAATTAACAGTACTCATGGTTCATGACACAATGTAATACTTGTAAATTGAATTGAGTAAAAGAAGAGAATAGAAAAGACCAAGGTAGAGAGAAGAAAGAAGAAGAAAAGGGGGAGGGGGGGGTAAAGGGGGTTAATCAAGAGAAGACATGTAGGTACAAGGTAGGGAGGAGTGTAGAGGAGGGTTGGAGGGGGGCCCGGGGGGCACTAAGAGTGTCCCTGCGAGCTCGACAACTTATTCAATAAGGTGTCAGAGGAGGAGAAGCGGAGCCAGACCGACCACAACATTGTAAATTTGGAATATGTGTCATTATCAAGGGCTAGCATCTCCTCTATCCTCAGTGTCATTCATGGTAGAGACCCAACATAATAGTGGAGGGGTAATCTTAGTTTTCCAAAACACGGGTATGAGTTTGCTGGCGGAAGACATGAAAAAGCGGAGTAGGTTTTGTTTTTGCGATTTCATTGACCTGGGCAATATAGAAAGGAGGGCAATCTTTGGGGAGGTCGAAAAAAAGTACAGTTTAGTAATGAATCACTAGTAATGACTCTTCTGATTGGATGTTAAAGCAAACTGGTTGCAATTAAAGACAAAACTTGTACTAATTGTATGTCTGTTTCCCTACATACACTTATAAAGAGCACACAAATTCTACCTGAGTGTTCCTGTCAGAATGCACTTACACTAAGTTAACATAGGGCCCATTCTCACCTTTACATTTTTTGTTAAGTGCTAACTCCCGTTTGTTAACCCCATTGGTCAACTTTGTGCTTGTCAGCCGATGTGCTGTCATAACAGCTCAATCTTCTTGTACCGGACTCTATTCAGTTGCCGGTGTTGTGTCCAACCACCAATTTGTCGATATCTCCAATTACTAAGGGTTTAAATAAACTGGAAGTGACGTGGTTGGAGTTTCTGATGTGTTGGAAAAATTTACAGAACATCAGGCAGTGGTTCTATTATCCTAATGCCGGTGTGTGTCCGCGGGGGCATGCAACATGGAGATTGGAGGTGCTGTGTGTCAGTCTGACACACTGCATCTCTGATCATAGTAAGGAGGCTTCTTATCACGTGATCAGCTGTGACCGATCACAGCTGATTATCACATGAACCAGGAAGTGCCAGTAAACGGTATTCCTCGGTTCGCTCTGACAGGGAGAAACGATCGGCTAATAATAATAATAATCATAAAAACCCCAGAAGTGATTAAATGCCATCAAAAGTAAGCTCTATTTGTAGGAAGAAAATGATAAAAATTTTGTTTGGGTACAGGGTTGCATGACTGCTCAATTGTCATTCAAAATGTGATAGAGCTGAAAGCTGAAAATTGTCCTAGGCAGGAAGGGGCAAAAGTGCCCGGTATTGAAGTGAAATTATTTAACTGCCCCGTGGCAAAAAATCTTATTTTGTTTTTTTTATGCAGTCAATATAGATAATAGTATTCAGTATATACATATATGGCAGACCAAGGTGTCCAGTAAAATTGACAGATACAGGGGTTGACACAATCCATGTACCATTACAGGGGGTTCTTACAGCAGTCACCATGTATTTTAATGCCCAATTCACATGATGCCAACTCCGCCAGGAGTACGACTGCTCAGCGGTGAATCTGTCTGCTGATCCCCGCTGAGCAGGTGGATGGCTTTTCTGTGTACGCTCTGCTTATGCAGAGCAGACACAGACACAGCCTGCTGTCTTCTATGGGCAGTCTATGTAAACAGACCGCCTGTTGGTTTACACCCGATGACCATACGATCCAATATGCCAGATGGATGGGGAATGGATCCCCCATCTTGCAGATATATGCCAGCCCACCATGGATCAACAAAATAGCGTCCCCCATCTGTCTCCAGATCCCCCATCTGTCTTTTTGGAGTATAGGATCGGATAGGATGTTGCCGGGTGTCAATGCATACATGAACGTCGACACCCGCTCCATAGAGGGCAGCAGATGGTCTGATCGGATTTGCCTGTCAGTTTTTTTAGGTGGACTCAATTGGACCATCTACTGCCCTCTATGGAGCGGTGAGTGTCCGCCCGTGTGAAAGAGGCCTGAAGCTTTTTATCACATTAAAAAAAAAAAATTCTGTAACTACTTATGAACATTTAGCTTTTTTGTATAGTCTACTGTATTTATGTCCGCCTAAAGTTGGCTATAGACAGATTGAAATTCAGCCAAAGTTTCTTGCTGGCGCTGGCATCTTCTACCTAGTTTCTTCCAGGTGCCAGGCTGTGGCCATCAGCATTGGCCAGCGCAGGATAATGATCACAGCGCATAGGCGCTGTGCCGAAATGTAAACTAAGCTGCACTTGTACAGCTCAGCGTACATTTCAAAGAAGACTGCGAGCTGACAGGTAGGTTTCTTTTTTTCAGCAGCAGCTGTAGGGATCTTCCCACATATCCAAGTGTTTAAATCCCTACAGGAAAGGATGTAGGGCCCTGGATGCAGTCTGTCCGCATGAAGGGTCTTGCAATCCATCCCATAAAGCAAAATGTGAAAGAGTGCAGCATCCAGTAATTAAAGCTGCTTCCAGTGAATGAAGTAATGTACAGTACATGTCTGGTTGATAGATTTAATGTTTATGCACCTGTTTCCAGTTCACTGGATCACTGCACATTCCTTAGATCTCATTACGTCTACTATTTCTATAGCACACAAGCCTAAACAAACTGACATTCTTTGTTTCTCTAGCATAATTTAGGTTTTTATTATTTTTTTTATACCTCAGCATAATATTTTACAGCTTTCAATTGACTAGACATATGATGCTCTGGGGGATTTGAACTCGGTCCTCATAGCTTTGGATGACTGCCAACTTCAGGCATCCAATTAGTCTGCATCTTCATACTGTTGTGTTGTCCAAGTCTGTCTCGTTCTCTGCACTTTTCTAGGTTCATCTTGGCTTTTTTTTTTTTTTATTTTTTTTTTAGGGGTGTTGTCAAATTTTAAATCCTTATAAAAAGGAAACCATTTGTTAGAAAGTACCACAAAATAATAGTAAGGGGAAAAATTCTCATGACCAAGAATCGGGAAGGGCTGGGAAAATTTCCATACCAATTTCCCATGACCAGAGCCTTTACTAAATGTTATATTTCCCACATACAGAAAGATTAGGACATTTTCTAGTGTTGTTTGACAAAATGGTTATGTGATAAATGATGACATACTTGAATGTTATAAAGCACGAGAATTAACTACTGTATATCTGAATCCTAGAAACCTTGGCATTTAAAAAGTGGTGAATGACACAAGAAATGATATATTACAATTGTTTTATTAAAGTCACATGGTTTTAATTTATCAGACATTAAAATATTAAAAAAAAGTTTTCTCTTTAATTATGAAATTCCTGATCTTTAGTCTACTTAACGTCTTGTATCTTGTTTTAGCTTTTGGTGCTACATCTTAGCAACATAGATGCCGCTGAATTAAAAGAAAAAAAATTAAACACGATCAAACTTATTATATTATTGAAAATAACATATTTAATAAGTGTGCGCTTGTGGAGATAATATATTTAGATACATAGTCTGGACACCCCTTACCCTCGCCTTGAAAATACATGGTTTCATCGTTTTGATCTTATTCATACCATACAGGACACAGGAATTGATTCTTAGACCATGAGTTGTATGCCACTACCTTCAGATGACACTGGCAAAAGCTTTGCTGGGAATACCCCCCAGTATATCCATATAACTCCCATCTCCATGAGGCTCCAGGAGCCCTTCCTTGTTAGAAAAGATTTTTTTCTATTTTTCACCATTTTTCTTTTTTTTTTTTTTGACTGACACCTCAATCAAGATCTGACTGCTTAATGTCTTATGGTTCAGTAGCAGTTTCTGGATCACTTAGCATTGATGTACATCATGAGGACTGTATCCACACTCTGCTGCTATGAAGTTGGCTTGTAATGTTTGCTTCTGGCACTGGATCTTACACTTGGAACTTACCTTGGTACGTGGGGAAACAAGTCAGTTAGCCAAAAGGTGCTATAAATGTCCAGGTCCATGATTCATTCCTATGGTACACAGAGCCTTAGTACTCATCCAGGGTATGTCCACCTTGTTAGGTGAAGCATTGACCCTAGAAAGGACAGGCACAAGGTAACAAATTTCTCTGTACCTTTTATATACTGGGTCCTGGCCACACATGTTATGTCATGTTATTAGATCATTGCGTGGATTTGTAGTAAACACTACGTTGTATTGTATCCTTTTATCCTATATAATGACTATCCTAACTCTAAGAAGTTATTCACCCCTTCTGTCATTTTTGCTGCCAGGAAAACCCTATGGGAGAGGAATTAAAAAATAAATGAACTGTTTCTACTGTGGATCCAGCACTGAATAATCAATCTACTGTTATTATTAAGGGCATTTACTCCTTAAGAGTTTCAGTTGATAGGAGACCCTTTTCAAATCATCCTTTGTCAGGCCCAGCTCTGGAACCAACTAATGCCACCTGGTTCACCTTAACCCCTAAAGTTAGGGGGGACATTGACTGACAATTGCTCCTGGTTAGAACAGTGATGTCTCAACTTCTATTCCCCTCTGTCTTTTGGGGAGGCACACAAAGGGTCTTGATTGCTGTTCTTTTTCTGTTCCTTATTACTGCCCTTTCCTTCACAAACTGCAGACAGTTTCCCTATAACTCATTGTTGCTATATAGTCACAAGGGATGATCATTTATTTCCCTTTTAGGAAGAGTTACAAGGGCTTTCCAAATCCTACACAGGAATCCTTGTACATTTAGGAATGTGTGTCCCACCATGCCCTTAAAACATCTATTCTAATTGCTGAAGAAGATACGCTCCTGCAAGGTCTCCTGTAGGCCTGTCACTATATCTCTCAAATGAGAGATTTTCCACCTTTAAGAGCAAACACAATGTGATGGGTTCTACTTGTAAACTATTAACCCATCAAAGTCCTTACATGGCTGAAAAAACACCACATTCTGTGGTGCTATTTATTATATCCTTAATCACACCCTGAACTTTCATATCCCAGGGTGCTTTGGAGACCTTTCACTATAAGACTCCCAAGCCTAATTCTTTGAACCATGTGCCCAAATGCTAATGTGCACACTTCCTTTCATTTGATCTGCATCCTTCTCAGGCTTTTCTCCCAACCTTGTACTGGGTCTAATTCTGATCTCATTCTTATTCACATTCTCTTTCAGGACGATATTTTTGTCCCATGTTCAGGAACATGCTTTAATTGGCACCTTTCAGCTGCCCCTCCATGAGAATTTCTCTCAGGTAATGCTGGTGGACTCTTTTTAGACAACTAGTACCAGTTTTCCTCTACTCATTAAGTGGGGAGGTTAGCTCCACTAACTAAAGCCAGTTTTACTCCTTATTGCCATAACACACATCTTCCTGGCTCACAACTTGCAGACTCTGTCTGAGCTCTGTTTTGTACTTGCCTCCCCATGTCAGGGTTGTGGCTTACCAAGTCGTCCATTTTTTGGGCTGATAACCCATTTTGTCATTGCCTTCTGAAAAAAATGATCTTCTGTATTGGTTGACTCCAGTCCTTACCAGTTTAGTACTTGTTTAGTACTTCCCTTATGCTTTTGATTTCCTCACCAACTGCGGTCTGTAGGTACCCTGGCACTTGCCTCCCACCAAACATCTGGCCCTTGGTGCCCTGCAGATCTTTGCTCAGCCTTGTATATCCTCTTCCTAACACCTTGGCTTTTGCACTCCCTGTCCATTATCTTTGCATGAAATTGCTCTTTTATGTCGCCAGCTGGGATCTTCTGTGCCCTGTGTCTCTCTGGGGAATTTTTCAGGTACTCCTGTTTATTCAAAGCCCCCCCCCTTGTGTTCAAGGGAATAACTCCCATAAAATGTCCTCCGTACAAACAGGGCCTTCTTCTCTCCATTACCCCTTCCAGCTGTAGCTCTGAATGGCTTATCCTTTTTTCTTCTTGAGTGCCCCCTCCTTTTCTACATGGGAACCAAGTAACCTGGAAGCCAATTCTTTGTGCTTCCCTGGTGCTCTTCTTAAAGCGGGAGTAAACCCAGTTTCAAAAAACACTTACATTCCCGGCATGCTGGAAATGCTAATGCTCACATTGGTTGTGCTCTCAACCAAACTTTCAAACCATCCAATGGCTGGTGTCATAACTGATCACATGTGCAGCATTATGGCAGTTGAAGAATTATCAGAGGCCAAGATGGCGGCTTCCTTGACTGAAAACGATATAAGGGTTTACTTCCACTTTAATGTCTTCTGTTGGGATGTCATAATCCCTCCTCAAGTCCTACCCCAAAGGCATGTCAAACAATTTACTATTTCCTTTATGGGTGGGGTCATCTGCCATCTATGGATACTTGCCACATCTTCCCTTGGGAACTAAGACCTTTTTTGTTTCTGGAGCAGTCCCTCTAAGGCAGTGGTTCTCAACTCCGGTCCTCAGGACCCACTAACAGGCCAGAATTTAAGTATTACCATGGGGAGATGCAGACTAGAATACTGCAATTGCTGAACAGCAAATGATATCACCTGTAATGTACTTCAGTTATCTTGCAAACCTGGCCTGTTAGTGGGTCCCGAGGACAGGAGTTGAGAACCACTGTTCTAAAGGATTCTTCCCTCCTCTTCCAGTTGGCTGGGTTGTTAATTTGCCCTTTTCTGCCCCCAGGGAACAAATCACTCCTTAGTTACCTAAGACCATTTTTCCAGAGGTGTTCTTTTGCAGCATCTAGTACCTGTTTTTCTCACAAAGTTGCCACCACCTGGGTCTCTGTTCACCCTTTTTCCCTGTGAGCCTGTTGCTGATGTTTTTAAAAAGGTTTTGCCTATCCTTTGAATTAATGCTTTGGGATGTCCCATGGTACAGGAATCAATTCCTGTGTCTTGTACTGTATGAATAAAATAATAGGAATTTTGACCTGTAAATTCCATATCTTGGACTACAGTACAGGACACAGGTCCCTCTCCTCTTTTCTCTGTGATCTCCATATTGCTTGCTAAAATAACTGGAGTTTCACGAAGTGGGCAGGGTTATATGGATACACTGGGGAGCAGCCCCAGCAAAGATTTTGCCAGTGTCCAATCACCTGAATGTAGCAGCATAAGTCTCATGGTTTAAAAATCTATTTCCGTGTCCTGTACAGTACTCAAACATATGGAATTTACAGGTAAATCCAAATTCCTATTTTTTAATTTTGAACAATGCATACAATCCTTATATTTCATGTTTTTTTTTTTTTTTTTTGCAGTGAGATTTCCAAATTCTGGTATTTTCCCTCAATGTTAGGCCCAGTAACAACCCATAGTCACCAGAACAAATACAGGGAGTGAATCTCCCCAACAGGAGACACAGACAGCGATAAAAATCTGACAGACCTTCAAACCCCCTCAATACTCTATTCAAAATTAAAACAAAAAGTGGTTTCAGATATGCTTTGAACCATGGGTCTTCAACCTGAGCACCCATGCATTAAACCATTAAGTGAGCAAGTCAACCAGGCAACCTGTAATATCAGAAAGGGGTTCCTTTTAAACCATACTTAAAAAGCATTACTTCCATTCAATCAGTGAGTGGCCATATTTAACATGTTTGGATTTATGGCTTACACAGACAAGCATCTGGCTTGTATTAACCTCTGTTCAGCTGTGGCATGTCTCCTTGCTTTAAAAGAAACTCATCACAACTCTATAGGAAGCAATGGTTTCCTACAGTAACACATGGTCATTTTAGTGCAAAGCTGCGCATAAGGTAAAAGCAAATCTGTTGTAAATTGTTTTGAGTTTTTACCTTAGTTACACTAATAACCTTGTTTCACATGTGGCCTCCTTTTGATGAGACTCTTTGAACTACAGTTAGATGTGTCACACAAAAGTCAAAAAGATTTGGGCACTACAAATGCTATTTAAATGTTCTACTACTAAAATATCAGGCTTCCTTAGGAAATCAAGATCTCTGCTGTCCAAATTCTGGGCTGACCATGACATGCCAGCACCATGTGATGCCTCCATTATTCAGCTTCTGTTCATGTTCTCTCTCTACCTCTGGTTTGAGCATTCCCAAGCAATTTTAGCTTGTTCCATGTCTCCCAAAATGCATGCATAATGTGAGCCACTATGTGCCTGCTCCTTGCCTCTCCTTTGATTGTATGCTCCGTATATTTCTTCATTTTCTTGAAGGCACTATGATCCTTTTGATTTTATTCTCTTCTGACTCCTGTCAGCGCTAAGCCCTTGTACACGCGGTCGGACATTCCGACCACAAAATCAGTCGGATTTTTTCTGACGGATTTTGTCCGAAACTGGTGTTGCATACACACAGTCAGACAAAGTTGTCAGAAAATCCAATCGTTTCGGGAACGTGATGACGTTCGTTCGTTATGACGGGACTACGTTCACTCTAGTAGCCAATAGCTTTGGTCTCGTAATTTGATCTGAGCATGCATGGCACTTTGTCCGATCGGAATTCTCTACAAACGATCGGATCATGTTGTCGGAAAATTTTATATCCAGCTCTCACATTTTGTTGGTCGGACATTCCGGTGGAAAAAGTCAGATGGAGCCCACACATGGTCGGTTTTATCTGACAACACGGTCCGATTGGACATTTTCCGTCGGAATGTCCGACCGTGTGTACAAGGGCTAATAGCTTCCTGGCTTGTGTCACTCCTGATGCTTGCCTGCTGTATGCATCTCTGAATCATTTCTTATTCCGACATCTTTATCCTATCTGTTTATCCCAGTTTTTACCTTCTACAATCTCATATTTGTATCATTTTGTATGCATTTTATTTTTTGTCATTGCTTCCACATTGTTTTGTGTTCTGTGATAAGGTTATAGGCGTGTGCAAGCGGTGTGCCAGGTGTGGCTGGGCACACTCTAATTCGGGGGGGTCAGCAGCCAATCAATCACAATCCACCCGACGATCAAGGGCAGGTGACGCTTAGACCTTGATCCTTCTTTGCCCACCCTTGGAACCTGAACAGGAGGGGCAGCATTTAATGGAACCCATCTGTATTTTCTTTCTGCAGCAGCTGAAAATAGGCTTCTCCTGCTCTTCCTCCCACCAGCATTCAGCTACCACAGGAGGAAAATGCAGGGGATCAGAACCAGTACGGTATATGCCATCCCCGCTGCCCTCTTGTCCTTGTTCCTCTATTTTCTGCTGCCCTGGCCCCCCTGTGTGCTCCTCTGGTTTCCCCCTCTCCCCGCAGAACTGCCAGCTATCCCTCCACTCCTAAAAAAACACTGACACCATCCACTGCCCTACTGACACCAATCTCTGCCCTACTGACACTGCACACTGCCCTAATGACTGACACCATCCACTGTCCTACTGACACCAACCTCTGCCCTACTGATACATGCACTGCTCTACTGACACAATCCACTGCTCCTCTGACACTGTATACCTACACCCACAAGCATTTGTTTGAGCCTTGGGTACACACCTTAAGAAATAGGCTGAGCACACCTATAGATAAGGTCCAGTTTACACAGGCTTTTGAGTTTGAGCTCAGTTTGGGCTTTTCTTTTATTCTTTCATGAGTCGTGGAGGATGGATTTCTGATGCATTGTATGCATTGTATGCTAATCCCACAATTAATTTTTTATTAATACATCTAGTTTGGTACACTGCGGTTTATATTTTATTGTGTAAAATCTGAAGTTTAAGTCCTGCCAAAACTTGACGTTTAAGTGCTACCCTTTTTGCAAAATGAATAACAACTTCTTTTGCCTTTACAGCGGTCTGTGAAAATGGTTGTCAGAATGGAGGACGTTGCATTGGACCCAATAGATGTGCCTGTGTCTATGGTTTTACAGGACCTCAGTGTGAAAGAGGTACTTTATCATTGTAGATCAGATATTGCATGAATACATGTATATCTATTAATCAATGTGTATATGCAACTTTTTAGCAGATTTTTAATATTTATTATACTTTATTTTAGTGCCATGTTAGGTTTATCTATTGCAGCTGAATTAGGGCCCATTCACACCACATGCATTGTGGGTGATTTTGCATTTTTGAAAGACTGCATCTGAATTGATTTGAATGACAAATCACAAGCCAAAATACTCAAAATGCACAAAGAGTTCATTCAGATTGTATCCATATTGAGGTACTTGTAATAACCCAAAGTTACGCTATTAGACTTTTGTGATCCTGCACATCTCTGCATGACTGTAAAAATCGAAATAAAAAATGTTCGTGCATTTTAACCTGTGCAGGAAAAGGCATTAAAATTCAGGACAATGCATCTGTTGTCATTTGGTTTAACGCCACATCGTAATCCAAAAATTTAAATCCAAGAATTCAAAATGTGCTTGGGAGAAAGGAAAGATAGAAAACAATATTTCAGTTACTTCAAAAACAAAGGCAATATCTGAAAACTCAAACATGTTCTCCTACTGTAAGGAAAGTAAGAAAAACAAGCAAGTTTAAAAGAAGTATCCTTTTTTTCTCCAATGAATAATCGGCCTCCTAATCTACCTATGAATGTAGCAGCCAATGAGGCCCAAGTGTTTTGTATTTCCACAAAGAAACTAAAGCCACATCTGTGTTTATGGAGAAAACACTACACAATGCCTTCCTAATGGCTCTCAGCATGCGTAAATACAGCTGAATCTTGTAGACACAGCTGTGTCTATGGTTCTGTCATGGCACCAGGCAGAATTTGAACAATTCCTACTGGGTGCAAAGAATATTTCAAGACAATGCGTCAATTTAAGAATACAAGACGACAGGTAATGTGTAGTAGTGAATAGTTCACTGTTCTGCTTCACAGTGGGACAATATCAGAAGGAAGCAAGGCTGAAATTTATACCTTTAAAGTACCTTTGTCAGGGAACAAATCAATACAAGTCCTGTGATGCCAACTTGTGTTGCCATCTGCTAAAGTTAATGACAGAGTAAGTCAAGCAAATATGAAATTGCTCACAGATCTGCTCAGAAGTGCCTCCTAACTGACCTGTGAAAACATAATATAGTCCATCTAAAGCATTTGTTTTTTCATCCCAGAGTGATAGATCTTTAGATCTTTAAGTCTTTAAAAAATACTACTTTCTGACTGCCTAACTGGGAAAATATGTCATGATTTTATGGTATATCGGGGCTATGGCTGTAGCTAGATGCTATAGCCTCAGTACTAAAATTTTCCTCAGCCGCTGCTCTTTTCGATAAAAGTAAGCCGAGTGGCTGCTTAACCGCTGGATCACTTTTAGAAGTCCCCACCACCACTTTCCAGTGGTTCTCTGGCTTACCTGGCTCCACAGGAAGCCTGGAAACCGATCCAGAGGTTGCAGTGGCCGGCCATAGAGGTTAGCAGAGGAAAGATGGCCTCCGCTCATCTCTATGACCTAGGAGGCCGGGAATGATGTCAGGACATCCCTTCCGGTTCATGGCCAATGTAAACAAGGAATTTTATTTTTTTGGAAAGCATTAGAACAATGTGGGGTTTCTTTTTTTTGATCTGATGCTTTCCATTGTAGAGGAGAGATGTGGGGTCTTATTGGCCCAAGATCTCTTGATAAAGAGGACCTGTCATGCTTTATTGTTATCACAAGGGATGTTTACATTTACATAAAAAAAAAAAAAATGAAAGGGACGGTTTTAAAATAAAAAAAGTAATAAAATAAATAAAAAAACTGAATTTAAAGTGGCCCTATCCTCACCTGTCGTGAACACATACGTAGGTCACATCCATACAGTGGTGTGAAAAAGTGTTTGCCCCCTTCCTCATTTCCTGTTCCTTTGCATGTTTGTCACACTTAAGTGTTTCGGAACATCAAACCAATTTAAACAATAGTCAAGGACAACACAAGTAAACACAAAATGCAATTTGTAAATGAAGGTGTTTATTATTAAAGGTGAAAAAAAATCCAAACCATCATGGCCCTGTGTGAAAAAGTGATTGCCCCCCTTGTTAAAACATACTATAACTGTGGTTGTCCACACCTGAGTTCAATTTCTCTAGCCACACCCAGGCCTGATTATTGCCACACCTGTTCACAATCAAGGCATCACTTAAATAGGAGCTGCTTGACACAGTAAGGTCCACCAGAAGATCCTTAAAAGCTACACATCATGCCGAGACCCAAAGAAATTCAGGAACAATTGAGAAAGAAAGTAATTGAGATCTATCAGTCTGGAAAGGGTTATAAAGCCATTTCCAAAGCTTTGGGAATCCAGCGAACCACAGTGAGAGCCATTATCCACAAATGGCGAAGACATGGAACAGTGGTGAACCTTCCCAGGAGTGGCCGGCCGCCCAAAATTACCCCAAGAGCGCAGCGACGACTCATCCAAGAGGTCACAAAAGACCCCACAACAACGTCCAAGGAACTGCAGGCCTCACTTGCCTCAGTTAAGGTCAGCGTTCATGCCTCCACCATCAGGAAAAGACTGGGCAAAAATGGCCTGCATGGCAGAGTTCCAAGGAGAAAACCACTGCTGAGCAAAAAGAACATCAAAGCTCGTCTCAATTTCTCCACAACACATCTTGATGATCCCCAAGACTTTTGGGACAACATTCTGTGGACCGATGAGACAAAAGTGGAACTCTTTGGAAGGTGTGTGTCCAAGTATATCTGGCGTAGAAGGAACACTGCATTTCATAAAAAGAACATTATACCAACAGTAAAATATGGTGGTGGTAGTGTGATGGTCTGGGGCTGTTTTGCTGCTTCAGGACCTGGAAGACTTGCCGTGATAAAAGGAACTATGAATTCTGCTGTCTACCAAGAGATCCTGAAGGAGAATGTCCGACCATCTGTTCGTGTACTCAAGCTGAAACGAACTTGGGTTCTGCAGCAGGACAATGATCCTAAACACACCAGCAAGTCCACCACCGAATGGCTGAAGAAAAACAAAATGAAGACTTTGGAGTGGCCTATCCAAAGTCCTGACCTGAATCCTATTGAGATGTTGTGGTATGACCTTAAAAAGGCCGTTCATGCTCGAAAACCCTCTAATGTAACTGAATTAGGACAATTCTGCAAAGATGAGTGGGCCAAAATTCCTCCAGGACGCTGTAAAAGCCTCATTGCACGTTATCGCAAACGCTTGGTTGCAGTTGTTGCTGCTAAGGGTGGCCCAACCAGTTATTAGGTTTAGGGGGCAATCACTTTTTCACACAGGGCCATGATGGTTTGGATTTTTTTTCACCTTTAATAATAAACACCTTCATTTACAAATTGCATTTTGTGTTTACTTGTGTTGTCCTTGACTATTGTTTAAATTGGTTTGATGTTCCGAAACACTTAAGTGTGACAAACATGCAAAGGAACAGGAAATGAGGAAGGGGGCAAACACTTTTTCACACCACTGTATATGTAAATGGTGTTCCCACCACACATGTGAGGTATCGCCGTGAAAGTTATAACAAAAGCAATAATTCTAATACTAGATCTGTATCTGTAAAAGTTTTAAAAGCAGCACCTAAGAAGATTTTTAAGTACTGTAGTTTGGCGTCATTTCACAAGCATGCGCAATTGTAAAGCATGACATGTTAGGTATCTATTTACTCAATGTAACAACATTTTTACAAAAAAAAAAAATGGGTTATATATTGCATTTTTTTTCATTTATTTATTAAAGTCTATTTTATCCAAATAAGTTGCATTTGAAAAAACACTGCCCAAATACCACGTGACATAAAAAAATGCAACAACTGCCATTTTATTATCTGCTAAAAATATATATATATATATAAATAATGTTGGGGGGGGGGGGTCTAAGTAATTTTCTAGCAAGAAAAAATACAGATTTTTTGCTTGTAAACAAAAAGTGACAGCATAGGCCTGATCCTTAAGTGGCAAATCTGTTCTAGGGGTCCCTATTGGATCACTCTTCAGAGGGCATTTAACAGGGGGTGAGGAGGCGTTATGTTGCCTCTTCACCTCCTGATTTAACCCTGTAAATGCCACACCACTGTGCTGTAATCACGTGCGTTGCACACAGTTGTAGCATGACCCCATTGATCGCATTCAGCGGTGCAACTCCTGCAAATTGGGTCATGCTGTTGAATTTTTGCTGCAGCTACACCACGTGTAAAGCCCTAAGTGGCTGCAAGCCCAGGTTCTGTCAGGTGGTTGGGAGGCAGTAAAACGGCCTCCCAACCACCCTGAAATATGTTGGATTTGTATACAATTTAATATTGGAATAAAATTGTATTTAGACTTGAATATTGCAGTGTGGCATTTTAATTCGAAATTGCTCATCCCTACCATAACCCAAGGTGATCAGGAAAGTCCTATGGCATGCAAAAGCCGCCAGCCTAAATTTTTAGTTTGTACACATTTATACTATTACTGTTACATTGAACGACAACAATAATACAAAGTCAGCAGGGGAGGAGGGTTATATAACCCTCCACTCTTTATCTAACACTGGCTGGGCATTTACTTTAATGGTAAATGCAGCTTTCTAAACAGTGCTAAAAAGGACTTTTGTATCATCCCCAGCATGTTGCTCCTGCAACCAACTGACTGTCAATAAAAAGGGCTGTGGGCAGAGCTAGGTGTGGCTATTTCCTGATAGTACCAACAACGGTGTCAACATCTAAGCATCTTTGCTGAACTTTTTGAGCTGGCTGCCATTGATGACATGTTTCAGAATCAAGGGTGACAACAATATGGTGATTTCACTACATTAGGAAGAGCATTGTTATCTCATCAAAGGAAGTGCCTAGCAAATGGTTCTTTTGGCAGGATCAACAGATCTTTACAAAATCTTCCTAGGGAAAAAAAAAGGTCCTAGTCTTAAATTTTGGTAGCCTAAATAGCATTTGTAATTTTGTAGATTGACCATAGTTTTACTGTAAAAATTTACATTTTTCACTGCACAGTAAAACCCTTTTTTAAGTTTTTGGTAGAGTTTTCCATTGGGTTACTCTGCAGTGGTCCCAGGGAATGTTCAGGGCATGCCATTGAACAAAAGACATTCCTGTCTTACAGAAAGGAAATCCCAGATGCAGATTAGATAGATATGCAGAAATATATCTGGCCTGTAGAAACATGACTGAACTTTGTCTCTGTAGCTTGTAAGTTATAATGTTTCTTCTAATGAGAAAATTACAAACACCATAGAATGCAATGATTGCCAAAAATTCTACAAGCCAGATAAGATACTTCTATAATATTTTTCTCATTTATCATAGTGCTCTTTATATAACTTTGTGTCCTCTGTTTGAACCTGTTCTGTATAAAGCCATATTATTGTCATCACATTTTTTGCAGAATAGATGTTTGCTCTGAAAAATGTGTTCTCATCATTCTTTTAGGCCTCACGCACATAGGGTGTTTGCCCATCTCTCCTTTCCACCGGCAGCAGCAGAAAGAACTATTGACCCCAGTGAACGCATTTAGGCACGTCAAGCATTTGGGGCATTAATTCATTTCATTGGCCAGATTAATAATTTATTCTCGCAATTGAAATGAATTAACGCTCAAGCACTTGATGCACCTAGCCTAGCGTTAGCGTTCGTTTATGCGCAGGTCAAATGTTTTTTTCTGCCAAATTGCTGCTGCTCTTGGATGCGCTGGTAATGCATTTTTTTCTTTCTGCTTCTAAATGCTCCTGACGCTAAATTCTTATGGGGACACGTAAGCTGAGATACAGGGGCGTTTAGAGACACCCCTAACAGTAGTGTTAAAAACATTTGGTGTGCATGAAGCCTACCACTTCAAGAATATATCATAAGAGATTCAAAATTCATTGCCTTATTAAAGCTCATTAAGCCCCATCACAAAGAAACTTTGGGGTACAATAATAATGGAGAAAAGCTATCTCTATCCACTCTCCATTATACTTTGTATACAGTATACAGTTCTACTGCATTCTGCAGCCCATTCATAAAAAGCCGACTGACGTGTAGAGCTTGTGGCATCCTATAGAGTTTTTGTACGGGGTGTATGTATATACAGTATAAAAAAGAAAAAAAAAAATCAGAGCTATCCTTATGTGAAACTGCATGTGGGTTTGTTCTGTGTTAATGCCAGCAACATCAAATATCACTACGCTATTTTGTCTTCAGGGTGGACGAATCAGGGAATACAGCATTATGGCCACAAGATGGAGCTCATGATCATAGGAAATATATACTTGTTCAGTATGATTGTCTACTCCATTTAGTTGCCATAATATGATATTTTCCAAATTCACACTTTCCTTATGAATGAAGAGCGTCTGCCCCGGAGAGAAAATAACCTAATTGCATTCGATATTGACGGCACCTACATTGAATGAATGTGCTTGCAGTTTAATGTGTGCAAATATTTTTATAAATACACTCTATAGCATATAAATGAGCAAAGCTTTTTTATTTTTTGAAGCATTTGATTTTTAAATGGCCCCCTCTATGTCCCTGAACAATTTGTAATATATTTCTGCATTAACAGCTTCTAAAAAAGTGTTCTGGACATCCAACTCCTAATCATAACTAAAAACTGGCACGGCCTTACTCGAAGCTATACTCTTCATCAGCTGGCACTGAAAGGGTTTCTAGACAACTTTCTCCACTTTAAAGTTGGGGAATTTTTCAGTGTAGGGTGGGTGCGACAAGCAGATGTCAGGCTTTAGCACACAAAAAGCACTGTTTGAAAATGGGCCAAGGAAAGCTCGCCGTACATATGTACACATATTAAACAATGCATGTTTTTGTAGTGTTTGCACAAATACCGCTGTGAAAATGTACGTCCCCTCCTTCCACAACCACAACCCCTACACAGGGAAGAAGTCGTAATGTGGTTTTGTCATCAGGACGGGTGAAAGAAAAGACTGTTTATAAAACGCCCCTGTAGGAAGGCATGTGGACACCACCAGCTGACCTTCTGACTGTAATTCCGGTGCTCAGGAAATTGATTAGTCAGTGGTCTGAAGTTTGTCTTTCTCATCTTGGAAAAAAACAAAACCTTTCTCACCACGTCTGTGTAAAAAATCTCACTGATCTTAGGAAAACACAGTCATTGAGAGAGAGAGAAAGATTGATCTGTGGAAAACCGGGTGTGAGGTATTAGTAACCGTTATGTGATTGCTTTTATCTTAATGTCCTTTTTCTTTCTTCAAAGTGAGATAACCCCAACATTTTCACTTTTCCCCATCATAAAATATATATTATGCCTCAAACCCAATCGTTGTCAAAAGCTTGTCATCTTCACCTCTGTAACATCTCTAAAATTCACCCTTTTTTAACTGATGAAACCACCGAGCTACTCATTCATTCCCTTGTTATCTCTCGCCTTGACTATTGCAACTCCCTTCTCGTAGGCTAACATCTGTGCAGGCTATCCCCTCTTCAGTCTATCATGAATGCTGCTGCCAGACTCCTCTCTTTTACTAACCACTCAGTGTCTACCACTCCTCTCTGCCAATCCCTCCACTGGCTTTCAACTGCCTAGCAAATTAAATTACAAATGCTAACAACAACATACAAAGCCATTCACAACTCTGCCCCGAGCTACATCACCGATCTTGTCTCCAAATATCACCCAAACTGTCCTCTCCGCTTATCTCAAGAACTCCTGTTCTCTAGCTCTCTTGTCTCCTCCTCCCATTTTTGTCTCCTGGACTTCTTCAGAGCTTCTCTCATCCTCTGGAACTCTCTACCTCAATCTGCCCTGCTATCTCCTACTCTAGCTGCCTTTAGGCGATCCCTGAAAACGCATCTCTTCAGGGAAGCCTATCACATCTCCAACTAACTGAATTTTTATCACTTCCATCAGCTCATCCCCCCCCTTTATAATCGTATGTACCTCTTTCCCCACCCTATTAGATTGTAAGATCTTATGGTCAGGGCCCTCTTAACCCTCTTGTATTTTATTGTATTGTAACTCTACAGTCTCCCTTTATATTGTAAAGCACTGCGCAAACTGCTGGCGCTATATAAATCCTGTATAATAATAAAAATAATATTCCCTTGTATATACTTTCCATACTGTATTTTCTAAAGCTGTGCCATTGAGAAGATATTGCTGTCTGCTCTGGTCAGTGACATAAATTGTGCATGTGCAATTTACTGTTCAGTGTGCCGTGACCGCAGAGAGTGCCATGCCAAAATGATGTAATCCTCAGGGATTGGCACAGGAGCTTAATTATGCAAGGCAACCTTAATACCTAAATTGTTATTATTATTATTATACAGGATTTATATAGCACCAACAGTTTGTGCAGCGCTTTACAATATAATGGGAGACGATACAGTAACAATACAATTCAATACAAGAGGGTTAGGAGGGCCCTGCTCCTGCGAGCTTACAATCTAATAGGGAGGGACTGGTGAAACAAAAGGTAATAACTGTGAGGGATGAACTGATGAGGGAAGTAAAATGAAGCTTAGTTATTTCTTAGGTTTGTTTCTAACTTGCGGTAATGCTTATTGCCCTCTAAAAAAGATCACTTTCCAGAGGGTGGCATAGCCCCATTGGGTGGGTGGGTGGCCATGGGAGGGCATACAACTGTGACTTAGCCACCTATTTTTTTTACTCCCCTCGGCTTCCCTTTTGAGAGAGCCTTTACTGTGCCAGTGTGCGATAGCTGTTATTATGCTCATAAAGGGCAGAAGGGTTGAGGATGTCATCAGAAGGAAAATTCAAACATGGCACTTTTTCAGCCAGAGATTGGCAAAAGCAAAGGACAGCTGGAACACCAGTGCACCAGTATGGATAACTACATGGTATTGTCAAAAGTATTGGGACAAATTCCTTTACACGCATCCCAGACTTAGTCCATAGAGTTCAATATTGAGTTGACCCACCCTTTGCAGCTATAACAGCTTCAACTCTTGTGAGAAGGCTGCCCACAAGGTTTAGGAGTGTGTCTATGGAAATGTTTGAACATTCTTCCACAAGCGCATTTGTGAGATCAGGCACTGATGTTGGACGAGAATTCCTGGCTTGCATTCTCCACTCAAATTCCTCCCAAAGGTGTTCTGTTGGGTTGATTTCAGGACTCTGTGCAGGCCAGTCAAGTTCCTCCACCCCAAACTCGCTCATCCATGTCTTTATGGACCTTGCTTTGTGCACTAGTCCAAATCATTTGGTGGTGTAGGGTTATTTTTCAGGGGTTGGACTTGGCCCCTTAGTTCTAGTGAAGGGAACTTTTAAGGCATCAGCATACCAAGACATTTTGGACATTTCATGCTCCCAACTTTGTGGGAACAGTTTGGGGATGGCTCCTTCCTGTTCCAACATGACTGCGCACCAGTGCACAAATCAAGGTCCATTATGCTTACTACTGGGTTTGATTCCACTTGAAGTATTTTAATATTTCTGGACTGTGTTTGGTAAATGAATACGTTTACGAGAAATGACTGTCATTATTGCTTTAAAATTTACAATCAAGGCAGAGAATGTAAACTTAATGGTGGCAGAATACTGCAGAAGTATGCTTCTGGGGTCCCTGATTGGTTATGCTGTGTATAGTATGGTGACAGAAATTCTCCTATTCTGACATCATATCTTGGGGCACAAAAAGGGAGAGCACTGCTGCACAAATATATACAGTACGTAGAGGTGTAGACACTACTATAGACATCTAGAAGAAACAAAGAAACAGTAAATCTTCTTGTTTTGTAAAAGTGATGTAAAGAAAATGTATGTAACTTTTTATAAAAACTTAGTATTTAAGTATATAAATAAGCTTACAAATAAAGACAGAGTCTTTGGTTCATTTGCACACACATAGGCACACATTTTAGATTTATATCTGACTCTGGAGTAATAGGCTCATAGCAGTGAAGTTTTTTTTTTTTAATTTACAAACCCCTGGAGAATGTCTCGGAGCCCATTCTGGGAGATGAAACATGTTCACCAGCTGTGTATATATAAGAGCTGCCTAGCCAAGCAAAACATATCAAAATAGTGCTCAGGCCACAGGATGGTATCACTTACATGTTAGTGAGAGGCTCCTCTATTGACTGATGCCACCAATTACACCACAGAGTTCTGAGACATCAACCAACTAAATCTGAACACGTAACATATACAGTATATCATCATAAAGTATATTTAAACGCAAAAACAAAAAGTGAATATATTGCAGGTTACCATTGCCAGTCCTTAAAGAGTAAGTTCACCTTTACAGAAAAATCTGTAAGGTGAACTTACACTGGACCCCTACCTCATCCCCCCCCCCCCCAGTCCCGCCGACCTGGAGCCTGACGATCTCCCGCTCCTCCTATAGCTGCCTCACCGGTCTGGGGCTTAGAAATCCCCTCAGCTTAATTTCCTAAACGTACCTCGTCAGGAGGTACATTTAGGAGCATTCTAATTGGTTGGCGCCGTCACATTGGCGGTGCCGACCAATTAGAACCCGCGGTGCCCGTCCTGTCACCGCAGGGGAAGAGGATAGAAATCCGTGGGGATTTCAAATCCCTGAACTGGTAAAGCGGCGATATGATCTGTCAGAACGTGTGATCACCAGACTCCAGGTTAGCGGGACCAGGTGTGATGGGAAGGGGGTCCAGTGTACGTTCACCTTACAGATTTTCTTACCCCACCGCTTGCAGTTTACAGCTTTCTTTGTTACTGGCTCCTGCTATGTCAGTGTCATTTCCCTGAACTTCTGGTCTTCACAGTGGACAGTGCAGTCTCCGGACAGTCTTTTAGCTTGAAGAAGGCAGGGGGAGGAGAGGGGAGATTTAGGGGAGTGCCTTGCCATCCTAGGCAACAAGGTTCTGTGTTTTTTTTTTTTTTGATGCCCACAGTGTAGGGAGACATAACTCTAGTCCCTGCATGAAAGGGTGCTGCAGGAAAAAAGACACCCTGAAAGGAACCAAAACCTGTGGTAATTGTCATGGTTTAAACAGCTTAAACGGGCACATAGGCAAGAATGAATAGATATGGAAGATGGACACCACAGTGGCTAAGTAGTTAGCAATTCCACCCAGCATCACTGGGGTCATCAGCTGGAATCCCAACCACAGCACTACCTGCCTAGAGTTTGCATGTTCTCCCTGTGCTTGTTTGGGTTTCCTCTCCCAAAGACATGCTGGTAGGTTAATTGGCTTTTCTAAATTGGCCCTAACATGGGTATGGATTTCAATCCATTTATGGGCACCCTGGTTGTACAGAATACAATCTACCATGTAACTTCTTGTACAACCAGCCTGATTTCTATGAACGGTTAGGTCGCTCCTGATGGGCCCAGACCTACCCGCTCTAAGCCAGGTGCCCGTCTAGCTTACTTACTGACAACCACTGTTCAACAGGTTCAGATGACTGCACACCAGTTATTTCCAAATAAAATCTTTATTTGTTCATAAAAGCAAAACATGAGAGAGATCTCCATTCCTCTCTTGTGCATTGCGTTTATGGACAAATAAAGATTGAGTTAGGTAGATGGTGTGTTGTTATCCAACAATTTTGAACAGTGAAAATGTTTAGTTTTGGACCAAATTAAACAACATTACAACATTATGTCATGACATATAACCAGGAAGAGTGAAGAGTGAAATATAAAAAAAACTCACAGTCTCCTGTCTGAGGGTGGGGGCATTAAAGAGAAGCCACTCTGATTTTTCTCCAAGGAATTACTTTTATTAAATATATCTGTTGAAAATAAAAAGAGCAAATAGAGTCATGGCTAAAATCAGAAACTGAGCAGGCACAGGACAAAAGTTCTGATTTACTGGTTCTGATGTAATAGGTATTACCAAACCCCTTGGATGCTTTCTAACTAAAACATTCTTAAACTTTATGGTTAGTGAGTGGAATAATAACTGTAGAGACAAGGGGTGGCTTTTTTTGCCTACAGGCCCAGTTGATGCTTCTAAACAATAATTATGATCTATTTTGTCCCTCCCAGTCCATTAAAGTATAACTAAAGGCAATACTTTTTTTTTTCATTTTGGATAGAGTGGCGAGGGATTAGAACACCTGTCAGTTTTATAACGCTGTTTGTACCCCGGTTAAGGAAATTCACCCTCTCTATGTGTCTTGTTTACCATTATCTTTGAAAGTGAAAGTAAAATGCCACGTACACACGAACTGACTTGGTCCGGCGGATCAGAGTCCATCGGACAATTCAATCATGTGTGGGCTCCAGCTGACTTTTTCTTCCCAAAAGTTCGGCGGACCTAGAAATAAAACTGGCTTCAAATCTTTCCGACGGACTAGAGTCCGGTCGAATAATCCGGTCGTCTGTGTGCTAGTCCGACGGACTAAAACCGATGCTAGAGCAGCTATTGGCTATGAACTTCCTTATTCTATGTCATCAGGTTCGAATCCGTCAGACTTTTGGAGTGATCGCGTGTGGCCAAGTCCGTTCGCTTGAAAGTCCGGCGGACCTCAGCTGCAAAGTCCGTCGTCGGATTGTCTGGCTGACAAAGTTCGGTCATGTGTACACTGCAAAAGAGATCCTACATTTCTGTCTCCAGAAAAGTAATAGCAGGGAAATCTCTTAATGGGGACGTTCGTTTTGGTGAACTGACGGTCCCCAAGGAATTCCCTTTATTTGCAGGGATTTCCTCTCACTTCCTGTTTGGCTATGGGACAGGAAGTGAAGGAAAATCTTGGCAATGGGACACAAATGGTAAAACAAAATCTGCCGAAACCCTCTCTTGCTCTATCCAAAATAAACATAAAAAGTTTTGCTTATAGCTCTACCTTAAGTCAAGGCTTCATAGCTTGATTTATCTCTGATCTAATAGCCACTCAGTTTTGCATTATTGTAATTAGTCTGTAGTATATTTACCATTACTGATAAGGTATTGTGGTAGGTAATGCCATAATATATTATGATAATGTTAAGAATAATATATGATGGATAGTTCAATTGGTATATCAACCATAATATGCACGAAGTATAAGATGCATAAGGGTTGGTTTACTAAAACTGGAGAGTGCAAAATCTGGTGCAGCTCTGTATAGAAACCAATAAGCTTCAAGGTTTTTTTCCGCCAAAGCTTAATTGAACAAGCTGAAGTTATAAGCTGATTGGCTACACACAAGCTGCACCAGATTTTGCACACTCCAGTATTAGTAAATCAACCCCAGAGTATGTGAATATTTTTTTGATGGATTGTCTAAAAACATTTTCGAAAATGCAATGTTTGAACTGATGAAAAGATATATAGTTTGTATATAGAAAATGAACGATTGTGTGTAAACTATTATGGTGCTGGCTATACATATTTACAGTGCACTAATCTGTTACTACTGTAATACACATATATATTCAAATAAAAATGTACAATCATGGACATCCACAAGTTGTTCTTTATCATTTTGACATCTAGCATAAACAATCATATTACAAAAAATGGATCTCAACAAAAGGTTTAGTTAATCTGTAGGCTTACATGCACGCTAGTCTATGTCTGGAGTTAGACCGATTCTCTCAATCTTGGGCTGTATTCATATACAGTTTAAAGAGCAGAAGCATTGGATATGCATCTGTGCTAGTTTTGTGTTTCATATGTAACATATTTAACACAAAGGAAGACATGAAAACCAACCCCAGAAGATTTTTTTTATTTTTTTTTGTTCTTTAAGGGAAACAAGGAGACAAGAGGGTTATACTGCTGCCAAGAGAAAACTGAACACTATAAAACAAAAAGTTAGTAAGCCTTAGGCAGAATTGGGAGCTGTACCACTTTTGAATTGTGTTGCTCTCACTTGCCACACAGAGACTGCATGGCTACCTCACTGGGATCCCTCAGAAGACCAGAACCTGTCAAAATGTCCCCAGCACACTTGCTGCTGAAACCTGTTTTTTTATGGGAATGTTCTAATCTGAAAATAATAGAGCAAGTAGAGTCATGGTTAAACTCAGAACTTAACAAATGTTCTGGCTCATTGGTTCTGATGTAGAAGTTATTACCAAACCCCTTTGGATACTTTCTAACTAGAACATTCTTAAACTCTATGGTTAGTGAGTGGTTGTAAAATTGTAACTGTAGAGACAAGGCATATATTTAACACAAAGGAGAACATTAAAGATCAACTCCAGGAGATATTTTTTATTTTTTGTTCTTTAAGGGAAACAAGGCTCTCACTTGCCTCCCAGAGCCTGCATGGCTTCCTCACTGGGATAGAGGTCGACCGATATGGGTTTTTCTCTGGCCGATGCCGATGCCGATATTTAGAAATCATGGTGGCCGATAGCCGATATATAATGCCGATTTTTTTGGGCCGATATGTTAGGCCGATTTTATTTTATTTTATTTATTTATTTTTAATCCCCCTTGATCTAACACACCTTTCCCACTGGGGCGTTTTTTAAGGCGCTTTTGGGCTAAAAATAGCGCCTGTAAAGTGCCTGCAAAATGGCTCCCCTGCAGTCTGTGTGAAAGACAGAGTGCTTTCACACTGAGGCGATGCGCTGGCAGGATCTTAAAAAAAAAAGTCCTCCAAGCAGCACGTTTGGAGTGGTGTATACCGCTCCTCCACCACTCCTGCCCATTGATATGAATGGGCACCACTGCCGAAGCGGTGCTTCATGGGCGCATTTAACCTCTTCCTTGGCCGCTAGCTGGGTTATATGTGCCCCACTAGCAGCCAAATAGCACCGCTAAAATGATGGTAAAGCGCCGCTAAAACTTGCGTTTTACCATCAACGCCTGCCCGCTCCAGTGTGAAAGCAGCCTTCATTAGTGATACAGAAAATTTCTTACACTTAAACATTTATTAAACAAAACAAACCTTCAATCAGTTTACTTGTATGTATGATCTAGATTAAAAAAAAAAAAAAAAACCTATATATTAAATAAAAACGGGTAGTCAAAACTTTTGGACAAAAAAAAAAAAAAAAATGGGCTAACTTTACTGTTTTTATTTTATTTATTTTTTTTAAATGGTGTATTTTTTTCCCAAAAAAATGCATTTGAAAGACCTCTGTGCAAATGCCGTGTGACATAAAATATTGCAACAACCGCTATTTTATTCCCTAGGATCTCTGCTAAAAAAATATATATATAATTTTTGGGGGTCTAAGTGATTTTCTGGCAGAAAATACAGGATTTTTACTTGTAAGCAACAAGTGTAAGAAAAGTATTTAAATGGTTAAACTGAGAACTTCTACACAGAGATGACTTCATTCATTCAGTTTAAACATTGTAACATTTAGTTATTTTCTTGGCAGTCTGCCCAGAGAGGAGGAAATTGTTGCTATGACAACTCAGCAACTCACACTGACTTCTTACAGAAGTCATTTCAAAGTCCCGCTGTAGAATCGGCTTTTTATCAGCAGAATCGGCCGATGCCGATTATTTAAAAAACGGCAAATATCGGCCGATATATCGGCCGGCCGATATATCGGTCGACCTCTACACTGGGATCCCTCAGAAGTCTCAAACCTGTCAAAACGTCCCTAGCACACTTGCTGCTGAAACCTGTTTTGTATGGGAATGGCCTAATATGACAAGTTATTCACTTCCCCCTGTTTTGTTTAGCAGTACCCCGTTGAAAAGAAATACATTATCTTCCTGTCGGGGATCCTGTCATCTTATGCCTTAACAAAACTCTCACTATTTTGTTCAGGGACATTCTAGTGCTCAAAGATCCTGTAGATAAAAAGCTGGAAGCCCTGGCCAAGGTCATATTCTTCCTGTACGTGTATGATCCAAGGATATGTTTATCAATCCTTACTGATCATCCTGTTCCCCAACAATTGAAACGTATTCCAGTTGTCATGCACTTTCGCTCAAATGATGGTCCGTGGAGCATCAGTGTAAAAAACACCTTTTGCACATGCCCTTGAAGGTGAGCCCCAATTTAGTACCTCTCTGGATTACTTTATCAAGGGTGTGCTTTATTCCCCCCATCTACACAGACAGTGTTGATGCAGGAATCCCAATCTCAACCTGGTTCCAACTAAACCATCCTTTATGCTGGGTTCACACTATCTGTGGAGCAGCTCACAGCAGATGGCCCAGTGCTACCCCGTTAACCATTTCAGGTTCTAATTAGGTGAGAATTTTTGCCTGAATTTGGACCAGAAATGGATCCAAAGACGCAGAGGACCCTTCTGCAGTGCGCTCTGCAGCCTCCCCGGAGATGTGCGAACCGGCTCCATTGATAGCGGGTCACAATCTCCTGTCATGCGAATCGGAATGCGGGAAAACCCAGCCTTAAACCTATCTATTCTTACTCACAAGGTATCCTTGTTGCCATCACTTCTGTGAGGCGAGTGTCTAAGTTGGCAGTTTTTTTCTTGTAAAGAAACCTTTCTGATTCTAAACAGAGACAAGGTTGTCTTGAGGCCTCAGGCCTCCTTTCTCCCTAAGATATTTTTTCATCAAGGGACACAGGATCACTTATGAGCCTATTATTGAGTTTCCACAAAACTGGAGCATTATAGGAGCAGGAGGGGTGACAAACAGCTTTGTTTGCTAGTATGCAGTCTCCTGTAGGGAACAGTATGACCCTCTTGTCTCAGAGTTGACCTTTTGTCCCTAATGAACTCAAAGAAGGAATTTACCATGAGTGCTGTTTTAGTTTTGGATAACATGGGGAATGTTTTGAACTTCTTAATGCTTTTATTGCTACCTATTACCCACCAGGGGAAGGACAAGTTTGGAAGGAACAGAAAGACATGTAAAGTAATCAAAATCTGACAAAAGTTCAAGCCCCCTGGCCATGTAAGAAGAGATTTACCATGACAGTCTGTCACCTTGAAACCCTGTATTAAGAACAGGAAGTGACTAAATATCTCTCCAGTGGTGACAAAGACACCAAAAAAAAAAACCAACAGTGGTTCCAACCCTTCCTCAGTCATGCCAAAAAAAGATATGGCTTTAAAACCCAGTGTAACACACAGTTGTAAACACTAGGTGGCACTATAGCAGTTATGTGTACAATACATTGTAGTCAGATTCGATTCTAACAACTAATCCTATTATTAAATTTGTAACTATCACCATCATCAATGCTGCCTGATATAACAGGTCCACTAAGAAATTAGTGTTCAGATACATCAACAACAAACAAATCTGATTTAAAAAAAACTGGGCTGGATATCAGGCAGTTATGGTGTGAGCAGATTACAACCTCTTCTAGCTTGGTGAAGAGGGCAATAAGGTTCCCTTCACAACTACTTATCTCTGGGTAACAGGATTCTTTGCATTTTTTTAACCTGCAATTAGTGAGGAAATTGACTTGCTATGCAAGTAACTTTTGTGAATTTTGAAGTCACAAAAACAGCAACTAAAATGTTGCTAGTTATTGATAACTTGTGTATATGTGGTTTGCTATTTTATATGAATACATGCTCTTCCTAGGCATATGCAGCCAGGTGCTGGCTAACTGGGACACTCTGTAACACCAGCTGCAGTGAGCCTGTTTCCCTCTAGTGTTCAGCCTGGGTACTGTGTCAACATCTTCTGAATGCAGAGCAAACAGAGACCACACCTGAGAGCAGGGGATCGTGGGATATATGGTCTGAGGAGCTAGGATTTGCATTGGAGCCAGACTTCTGCAGACTACAAGTTCCAGCCGGCTGGAAGAGAGGACATAAATAGCCTGGTCCAGGGAGGAGTATCTCTCTTGGGAACACAGCCTCCAGCGAGTGAGTGAGCAGATCCATCATTGCCAGCTCCCCTTTGGCTAAGTGACTGTCGGGGGTCACATGGATGAGCAAGTTTGGGGTGGAGGAAATTGACTGGCCTGCACAGAGTTCTGACCTCAACCCAATAGAAAACCTTTGGGAGGAATTAGAGTGGAGACTGTGAGCCGGGCCTTCTCGTTCAACATCAGTGTCTGACCTCACAAATGTGCTTCTGGAAGAATGGTCAAACATTCTCATGGACACACTCCTAAACCTTGTGGACAGCCTTCCTAGAAGAGTTGAAGCTGTTATAGCTACTAGGGATGAGTCCGATTTTTAAGTTGAATGTAAGTTCGACTAGAACATTGGGTGTTCGCCTGTTTGCCGAACAGTGAACTAGGTACTAACATAGGTAAAGTTGATCCAGGGAAAATCCGATCGCCTATTGGGGGATCAGGAAGGAATTTTTTTCCCCTGCTGTAGTAAATTGGAGCATGCTCTGCTGGGGTTTTTTTTCGCCTTCCTCTGGATCAATTGTGGGCGTGAAATTGGGTATCTGGATTGTACGATTATTTTTTATTTTATTTATTTGTTTTTGGGGTTGAACTGGATGGACTTGTGTCTTTTTTCAACCTGGCTAACTATGTAACTATGTAACTATGTAACTATGAACATTATGAGGTGTTCGCAGCACCCTTATCCGAGCATGCAAGTGCTAAAAATGTTGTAAAAAATATGAAAAACAAATAAAATAGGTCTAAGTTCAAAGTGACGGGTGCTCTTATTCCTATGTGCTTCAACCTCTAAAGTTGACACGTAATGGTTAAATGATACAATCCGTATACATATTTACAGTCCTTCAATATATGAAAAATTTAAAATTAGAAAAAAAAATTTTTGAAAAATATTGCATGAAGAAATTATTTCCAAACAAAGCATGCTATGGGAGCTTTCTTCTTCTACATGTGGGAGGCATAAAGGATCGCATTAGGAAAAAAGAATGTCGTGGATCTACAGAGTGCTGCACAGTGGCAGATACTGTGAATGCACAATACCCATGTGTGGGGTGAGGATTTCTGGTGAGTACATTTCCTACAGGGGCACTATAAAGAGCACCAGCACAAAAGTTTGAAGAGCACTAGTGTCACTTTTTAAAAGAGCACCTGTCACTTTGTACTGTTATAAACATGGGAAAATATGCCACTTTACAGACTTATTATAGACACCCCCAGGCACGATATTTAAAGGATTTCATTTTTTTATTGATTCACTTTAAGCATTATTAAAATCACTGCTCCCGAAAAACTGCCATTTTAATTTTTTTTTTTTTTGCATTGATACATGTCCCCTGGGGCAGGACTCGGGTCCCTAAACACCTTTTATGGCAATAAATTGCATAATAGCCTTTAAAATGAGCACTTTTGATTTTTCATGTTCGTGTCCTATAGACTTTAACGGTGTTTGCGTGTTCATACAAATTTTTTGCCTGTTCGCATGTTCTGCTGAAAACCGAACTGGGGGGATATTCGGCTCATCCCTAATAGCTACAAAGGGTGGGCCAACTCAATATCGAACCCTATAGACTAAAACTAGGATGCCATTACAGTTCATGTGCGTGTAAAGGCAGGCGTCCCAATACTTTTAATATTGTGTATAAATCATTGAAAGGGGGGAAGAGTCTGCATAAGTACATGGCAAACAATAGATGCCCTGCTCCTCAAACACTATCAATTTTTCTGTTTCTCCTTATAACTTAGTAAAAAGCAGCTGAGCACTGATGAGCAAAGAAATTTTTTTGTAAACTAAAAGGTTTCTTTTTTTCCTAAAACAAACTGGAATGTTTATGCACAAGGAAAAAGTAAGATCAGTAACAGATGAATTTTAGTCCACTATTGCCGAGGAATCATTAATGCTGATTGATCTGCCCCTGTATAATGTAAATAGCTCTTAGTATATTTATTTTACACACCAGAACAAGGATGTGGATAATTGCTCTTATGTCATACCCAGCTCAAGTAACTGTGGGCCTGAATGTAATCAATGGCAGTCCACACTTCATAAAGTTCCTTTAAGATGTCATATAGTAGATTGGTGCCTATGGAAACACCTTTGACATACAGTACATACTTGTTAACTTTACATGTGTTGCAGTGCATTTTTTATTATGTACCGTATGCCTTCTAATTATGCTGGCTGTCATACTGAGCCAATGGCCTTTGTGAGGCACAAACTTTAAGTGGACCTTCAGTCATTTTTTAATCTTTCCAATTAAATTAAATCTATTAAATCTTCTGCCCTTGTTGTTTTAACTTTAGATAGTAAAATTAATTTTTTCTTTCAGTAAATACCTTATAAAGCCCACTTCCTGTTTCTTGTCTGGTAAACATCCTAGGCTTATGACATCATGCACAGCTCTCTCTCTCACTCTTGTGAGAGTTTGCCAGGAAGGGAGGAGGGATGAGTCATAAGAGGGCTATTGAAAGCTGCAGAGCTGGAGGCGTGCCTCTGTGTGTCTGTGTGCATCCAGGAAGTGAACAGGCAGCAGCTACAGCTGTCCACAGTTAAAATGATTGCAGCCAGACTCAGTGGAGGGAGATTTTTGCAGCATATTTGGCAAGTACAGAATCACAGTATATATAAAATAATATGCAAAGTGGTTGGAGGGAAGCTTCAGAATGGCAAAGATGTTTTTATTACAAATTAAGTGAGCAGACTGCAGTTCATCTTTAAAGCAAGCATGCAAATCAGAAGATATGATGTCACCTTGACTTACTAGTTTGCATCTTAGTCCTCAAAAACTGATTTAGAAAGTAATGAAGCCCGAGACAACAAAATCACTAGTGTTTTTGTAGCAGATAATTCAAGATATCTTCTGTATTACATGTTCCCTTTTTCGGAAAAGCATGCAACCTGATGAGTAGTCAGGGACAGTTTTTGCACACACTAAGAGCCCTTTTACACCTAGACCGCCCCTCTGTCCCGGCAAATCGCTGCTTGTTTTAGGGGAGCTCTACCAGCGCTGCACAGCCACTGGTGGGAACGGGGCATTTTAAATACCAAAGAAGGGAATGTTGTGGCGCTGCCAAACTGCCTCCCAAACGACTCCCAAACAGCCCTAAAGATGCCGCAAGTGCACCGCCCCCGTTGTGTGAAAGCACGCTGGCTTTCACACTGGCGAGGCTTGAGAGGCCCTTTATAGGCGTTATTTTTATCACTAAAACACCAGAAAAGCACCTCAGTATGAAAGGGGTCTTAAAGTATACCTAAAGCCATAACTTTTTTAGTTGTGGATAAAATGGGGAGGGATCAGAACACTTATCAGTTTTTATTACTGTCTATGCCCCCATTAACCACTTTCAGACCGGACCATTTTGCTGGCTTAAGACCAGACCACTTTTTGCGATTGGGCCCTGCGTAGCTTTAACGGACAATTGTGACGTGGCTCCCAAACAAAATTAGGGGGGGGGGGGTGTTTTATGTGGCGCTATCTATAATAAAGCTACCTGTGTCTACTTACAAACCATAAATAATAATAATAACGCAATATATAATAATACAGTACAAACAAATGTGCAAATAGTGCCGGATAATAAAGTGCATAGAAGTGTCCGTTTTAAAGTGCAAGGAAATGTATATCAATATACTAAATATCATCAAGAAATCAATCCATGCAAATAGTGCAAACTAGTGTACAAAGAAGAAATGAGCATACCAAAAATGAAAACAAATGTTCAAAGAAAACAAATTGGAACAATGAAAATTGTATATATCCAGTGAAAAGTGTAAAACAAAGTCCACTCAAATGATGTGCAATCCGTCCAAACAGCTAATATTAAACCGTGCAATGTGAGTAGATAAAGTGCAATCTACATCCTTCTTCCAGGCTTCAGTGCTCAACATGCACCCCTTATTTCCCCCAGCCTCTTACCTCAAATAAAGGTCCCTATGGACCGAATGCCGCTTAGGGGGTGGTTGGTAGAACAGTCTTCCACCTCTTAACAGTATACCTCCGGGACCCAGACTACGTTCATCCACTATCAGCACTCCGGTTTCATATACAAAAGAGTAAGGGGGCCGCCAATGTGTAGTACCGTTAAAACACTTTATTGATAAAAAATATCCACACTTACATAAAATTTCGAAATACAGATGTAAACACTGATGCTTCCGGTCTCGGCCGCGACCGGAAGTGACGATCGACACCTAGACTCCTCCCTAATGCGTTGCGTCACATATCACATGACTTTCTCAAAGGGACGTCCTTTTTTTACCACAAATAGACCTTTCTTTTGGTGGTATTTGATCACCCCTGTGGTTTTTATTTTTTGCGCTATAGACAAAAATAGAGCAAAAATGAAATCCTTTAACCACTTGAGATCCGCGCTATAGCCAAATGACGGCTACAGCGCGGATCTCCTTTTCCGGGACGACGTCAATAGACGTAGTCCCGTGTACGAGCGGCCTGCGTGCCCCCTGAGGGGCGCGCGCGGCGCGCTCTGTGATCGGCGAGTCCATGAAACTCGCCTGATCACCGATCCGTGCAAGGGGTCGATCCCGACCCCTTATCACGTGATCAGCTGTCAGCCAATGACAGCTGATCATGTGATATAACGGAGCCGGTAATCGGCTAGTATTCCTCCTCGCGCTGACAGCGCGAGGAGAAAAAAAAAAGCCGATCACCGGCGGCCGTGATCGGGACATTAGTCCCGATCACGGCCAGCAATGCAAGCGACCACCTGCCCCCTGCCAGTGCCCACCTGCCCCCTGCAGTGCCATCCTGAATAAAAGTAAGTGCCCCCCGTCAGTGCCACCCAGCAGTGCCCATAGTGCCACCCAGCAGTGCCCACAGTGCCACCCACAGTGCCACCAGCAGTGCCACCCACAGTGCCACCCACAGTGCCCACAATCTGCCTCAAAGGTGCTGCACCCCAGTGCCGCCCAGCAGTGCCGCCCATCAGTGCCCAGCAGTGCCGCCCATCAGTGCCCAGCAGTGCCACCTATCAGTGCCACCTATCAGTGCCCATCAGTCCCATCTCTCAGTGGTACCTATCAGTGCCCATCCGTGCCACTTATCCGTGCCACCCATCCGTGCCATCTTATCTGTGCCCATCTTTGCCCATCAGTGCCGCCTTATCTGTGCCCATCGGTGCCGCCTTATCTGTGCCTATTAGTGCCGCCTTAACTATGCCTATCAGTGCCCACCAGTGCAGCCTATCAGTGCCCACCAATGCAGCCTATCAGTGCCCACCAATGCAGCCCATCAGTGCCCACCAATGCAGCCTATCAGTGCCGCCTAATCAGCGCACTTCAATGAAGGAGAAAAATGACCCGTTTGCAAAATTTTATAACAAGCTATTAAAACATGATTTTATTTTTTATTTTTTTGCATCTTTTTTTGTTTGTTTAGCAAAAAATAAAACTCCGAGCTGTAACTAAATACCACCAAAAGAAAGCTCTATTTGTGGGAAAAAAATGATAAAAATTTCATTTGGGTACAGTGTTGTATGCCCGCGCAATTGTCATTCAAAGTGCATCAGCGCTGAAAGCTGAAAATTGGTCTGGGACTGAGGGGGGTTTAAGTGCCCAGTAAGCAAGTGGTTAAATATCGTGCCTGGGGGTGTCTATAATATGTGGGTAAAGTGGCATATTTTTCCCATGTTTATATCAGTACAAAGTGAAAGGTGCTCTTTAAAAAGACAAAAAATTTACTTTTTGGAAGGTGTGCATCCCATTACATCTGGCATAAAACTAATACAGCATTTCATAAGAAGAACATCATACCAACAGTCATACATGGTGGTAGTAGCGTGATGGTCTGGGGCTGCTTTGTAGCTTCTGGACCTGGATGACTTACCATAATTAATAGAACCATGCTGAGCTGAGCTCTACCAGAAAATGTCTGCCCATCACTTTGTGACCTTAAGCTCACTTGGGTTATGCAACAGGACATTGATCCAAAACACAACAGCAAGTCCACCTCCAAATGGTTCAAACAAAGCAAAATTTAGGTTTTGGACTGGCCTAGTCAAAGGCCGGACTAAAATAAAATTGAGATGCTGTATCATGACTTTACATGTTTCATGCTGGAAAAACCTCCAATGTGGCTGAATTAAACAATTCTGCAAAGAAGAGTGGGCCAAAATTGCTCCACAGCAACGTGAAAGACTCATTGCCAGTTATTCCAAACGTTTGATTGCAGTTGTTGCTGCAAAGAGTGGCACAACCAGTTATTAGGTTTAGGGGGCAATTACTTTTTCTCATAAACCAGGCAGGTTTGGACAGCTTTTTTGCCTTAACCACTTGCCGACCGCCTCACGCCGATGTACGTCATCAGAATGGCACGGGCAGGCATAAGCACATATATGTACGTCCTTTGCCTCCCGCGGGTCGGGGGCCCGATCGGGCCCCCGCCCGGTGCCTGCGGCGGTCGGTTTTCGTTCGGGAGCGATCCCGGACGAGGGGACGGCCATTCATTCATGGCCACCCCCTCGCGATCGCTCCCGACGAATGGAAATCCCCGGTGACATCACTTCCTCTCCTGTAATGTAAACACAGGAGAGGAAGTGATGTATTCTCTCCTCCGTGTCGGTATTTTTCGTTCCGACACGGAGGAGAGCGGATCAGTGAGTTGCACCAACACATCCCACACACAGTAGAACATGCCAGGCACACTCACACCCCCCCTTTACCCCCCGATCACCCCCCCAATTACCCCTGCCCCCCAGTCACAGTGACACCAATGTCATTTTTTTTTTTTTTTTTTTTTTTTTTGCATTGGTGTCATTTGTGACTGTAATAACTGTTAGGGCAGTTAGGGTTAGCCCCCTTTAGTTCTAATGTACCCCCCTAACCCCCCCAATAAAGGTTTAACCCCGTGATCACCCCCCGTCGCCAGTGTCACTAAGGCTGGGTTCACATTGCAGCGGTTTATGAGAACGAATGTGATTCGCACCGCACTGCAGTGCAAATCACATCCGATCTCTGTGCGATTCGAGTTCAGCCATTCGCCGCACCCGCCGCACCCGCCACACCCGCCGCACCCGCCGCAAATTCGCACGGGACCCTTTTTTTGGCCCGCAGCAGAATCGGATCGCATGGGTGTTCACACCATGCGATCCGAGTTTGCAGATCGCACTGCGATATGCGAACTGATCTGGGGGTGTCAGTAACATTTCACTGACACTCCCAGCAGTTCGCATAGGGCAGTGTGAACTGCCGCCGGGAGGCATGCGATGCGGGAACCCGCCGCGGATTCGCGGCGTTTCCGCATCGCTCCAGTGTGAACCCAGCCTAATAAGCGATCATTTTTCTGATCGCCGTATTAGTGTCACAGGTGACGCTAGTTAGGCAGGTAGGTATTTAGGTTCGCCGCAGCTTTTTATAGCGCTAGGGACCCCCATATACTACCGCATAAAGCCCCCTGATTGCCCCCTAGTTAACCCTTTCACCAGTGATCACCATATAACTGTTACAGGTGACGCTGGTTGGTTAGTTATTTTTTTATAGTTTCAGGGCACCCGCCATTTATTACCTAATAAAGGTTTAACCCCCTGATCACCCGGCAGGTGTCATTTGTGACTAATAACTGTTAGGGCAGTTAGGGTTAGCCCCCTTTAGTTCTAAGGTACCCCCCTAACCCCCCCAATAAAGGTTTAACCCCGTGATCACCCCCCGTCGCCAGTGTCACTAAGGCTGGGTTCACATTGCAGCGGTTTATGAGAACGGATGTGATTCGCACCGCACTGCAGTGCAAATCACATCCGATCTCTGTGCGATTCGAGTTCAGCTATACAGATAGTATGGCTGAATTCGTGTCGCACCCGCCGCAAACTCGCACGGGACCCTTTTTTTGGTCCGCAGCAGAATCGGATCGCATGGGTGTTCACACCATGCGATCCAAGTTTGCAGATCGCACTGCGATATGCGAACTGATCTGGGGGTGTCATTAACATTTCACTGACACTCCCAGCAGTTCGCATAGGGCAGTGTGAACTGCCGCCGGGAGGCATGCGATGCGGGAACCCGCCGCGCATTCGTGGCGTTCCCGCATCGCTCCAGTGTGAACCCAGCCTAATAAGCGATCGTTTTTCTGATCGCTGTATTAGTGTCACAGGTGACGCTAGTTAGGCAGGTAGGTATTTAGGTTCGCCGCAGCTTTTTATAGCGCCAGGGACCCCCATATACTACCGCATAAAGCCCCCTGATTGCCCCCTAGTTAACCCTTTCACCAGTGATCACCATATAACTGTTACAGGTGACGCTGGTTGGTTAGTTATTTTTTTATAGTTTCAGGGCACCCGCCATTTATTACCTAGTCTCACTAGTGTACCCCTAAATTTAGGGGTGTCTACTTTCTAAAATGGGGTCATTTGGGGGGGGGGGGTTTGTGCCATCTTGGCATTTTATGGCCTTCAAAACTGTAACGCCCTTAGAAAGCCTGAAGGCGGTGCTTGGTTTTTGGGGCCCCGTACGCGGCTAGGCTCCCAAAAAGTCCCACATATGTGGTATCCCCGTACTCAGGAGAAGCAGCAGAATTTATTTTGGGGTGTCATTTCACATATGCCCATGGCATGCGTGAGCAATATATCATTTAGTGACAACTTTGTGAAAAAAAAAAAAAGTTTGTAATTTTCCCGCAACTTGTGGCAAAATATAAAATATTCCATGGACTCAACATGCCTCTCAGCAAATAGCTTGGGGTGTCTACTTTCTAAAATGGGGTCATTTGTGGGGGTTTTGTGCCATCTTGGCATTTTATGGCCTTCAAAACTGTAATAGGTAGTGAGAAGTGAACTCAAAAAATTACGCCCTTAGAAAGCCTGAAGGCGGTGCTTGGTTTTCGGGGCCCCGTACGCGGCTAGGCTCCCAAAAAGTCCCACATATGTGGTATCCCCGTACTCAGGAGAAGCAGCAGAATTTATTTTGGGGTGTCATTTCACATATGCCCATGGCATGCATGAGCAATATATCATTTAGTGACAACTTTGTGAAAAAAAAAAAAAAAAAAAAAAAGTTTGTAATTTTCCCGCAACTTGTGGCAAAATATAAAATATTCCATGGACTCAACATGCCTCTCAGCAAATAGCTTGGGGTGTCTACTTTCTAAAATGGGGTCATTTGTGGGGGTTTTGTGCCATCTTGGCATTTTATGGCCTTCAAAACTGTAATAGGTAGTGAGGCGTGAAATCAAAAATTGACGCCCTTAGAAAGCCTGAAGGCGGTGCTTGGTTTTCGGGGCCCTGTACGCGGCTAGGCTCCCAAAAAGTCCCACATATGTGGTATCCCCGTACTCAGGAGAAGCAGCAGAATTTATTTTGGGGTGTCATTTCACATACGCCCATAGCATGTGTGAGCAATATATCATTTAGTGACAACTTTGTGTAAAAAAAAAAAAAAAATTTTTTTTTTGTCATTATTCAATCGCTTGAGGCAAAAAAATAAAATATTCAATGGGCTCAACATGCCTCTTATCAATTTCCTTAGGGGGTCTACTTTCCAAAATGGGGTCATTTGGGGGGGTTTTGTACTGCCCTGTCATTTTAGCACCTCAAGAAATGAGATAGGCAGTCGTAAACTAAAAGCTGCGTAAATTCCAGAAAACGTACCTTAGTTTGTAGATGTGACAACTTTTGCGCAAACCAATAAATATACAATTATTGACTTTTTTTTTACCAAAGACATGTGGCTGAATACATTTTGTCCTAAATGTATGACTAAAATTGAGTTTATTGGATTTTTCTAATAACAAAAAGTAGAAAATATCATTTTTTTTCAAAATTTGCGGTCTTTTTACGTTTATATCGCAAAAAATAAAAATCGCAGAGGCAATCAAATACCATCAAAAGAAAGCTCTATTTGTGGGAAGAAAAGGACGCAAATTTTGTTTGGGTACAACATTGCATGACCGCGCAATTACCAGTTAAAGCAGTGCAGTGCCAAAGTGTAAAAAGACCTCTGGTCATTTACCAGCAAAATGGTCCGGTCTGAAAGTGGTTAATAAATGAAACCATCATTTAAAAGCTGCATTTTGTGCATTAAGTGTGACAAATATGCAAAAGGAAAAATCAGAAAGGGGGAAAATATTTTTTCACAGCATTGTAGGTGTTTACAGAAGCATTTGAAGCATTTACAGAAAAAAAAGGGACCTTTCACATGGCCGTTCTGTATGTCTGTTTTTCCTCCATCCAATCGCAGATGAAAAACGGACATAAATGCATGTCTATGGGAAAGGAGACATTTGCGGATGATCTTCCGCTGACATATGCTCACAGCCACCTCTGTTAAGTTCAGTTTTTTGAGATGGAAGAAAACCCTATTCTTTTTCCGTTTAAAAAAAAGTAATGGACGAAAAACGGATGTTAGTGGACCACAACCGCTTACATCCGATTTGACCCAAAAACATGGGCGTTCAGTTTTTTTAGTTCAATTCAGTCACTTTTTTTTTTTTTTTTTGTAAAAAACTGATGAAAAACAGATGTCAGCAGACATGAAACCGGTTGTAAAGATTTACATTCGTATCCGTTTTTGATCCTTTTTTTTACCAAAAAGAAAGTGACTGAACCGAACTAAAAAACTGAACGTGTGAATGTGTGAAAGGACCCAAAGACACATTCTGTGAGGAGCTTTTGAACAGAAAAAAAAAAGAGTATGTGCATAAACGCGTCTAAACATGAGTATGAGCATAAATGTATTCCAATGGCCAGAATAAGTTAATACTCTGGCCAGGAAAATGTATTTACGCCATACGCCCGTAAACTCAAGTACATACATGCATAAATTATGCATTCAAGTACATATATGCATAAATGCACATACATATTGTAATTTTAGAGGCATTTTTTCTGCCAAATTCCAGCAGAAAAAAAATGCTGTTTATTTTCATAAGCTCTTGTGCATGAGACCTTAAGCTTGGCAACAGTCTCAGATACTTTTCTCTTGCAGTCACGTGCGCAAAGAATATGTTAGTTACGCCAGCGCACCACAGCCATTAGTGTATCCATCTCTCTTATTGTATGGGCAGCGTTGCCTGTTTGTTTGCCATGAAAGTATTTAAGTTGCTTTTTATGATTGGAAACCTCTGTAGCATGTTGTACATACCATAAGAACCTGAACTGTACTGGTCGTTTCTGAAGTGTACTTTCTCCATAATATGAACTCTGCATGCAGACAAGTTTGCTGTATGAAGGGGGGTGGTGTGGATATAAGGGGACTGCTTTTCTTCTACATCTGGGATATTTTACTGCCCAATTAATACAGCCATGGGAATTGTTACCCTGGTGAACTGATAGCAAGAAAGCGCAACAAACCCCCATCAGTTTTCTCCAGGGCTTTTCCTGCTTAGACTAATTCCTTTCCGTCAAGTTCTTATGAGAGAAGAGGAACTGCATTACTAGACGTATGACAAACGAAATGTCTAACAGCCACTTAAAATTCCTTTCCCTTGATTTAAGCAAAATAAAATTCATATACGAGACATACCATTTACTTGCATTTATTTCTTTTCCGTTTCATTAAATTAGCGATGTTTTTGTTGGCTGGTGTCCATGTGTTGTATAAAGTGTTGGAATTAGGAGGAGCAATAATGTAGGATGTGATGGAAGATAACAGTTGTTTACCTCACATTCTACTTCAAAAACCAAGGCCATATTTGGTTGTCAGCTTTATTTGCTGTATAAGATTTATATACATTGCAAGCATTTTAATTTCCTCTTGCCATTTATGGAGAGGTTGCAACAGCTCTTTCAGTGAAAGGTTATTTTTTTCCAATGGAAAACGGGCTGGCAACTAATTTTCTCCAAAAATTTGATCCTTCCCATGCTACCAAAAAAGCATTTTTGTTATTTTTTTTTTCAGTAAAATAATATAGGCTTGCATTTCTCTTTTCACCCATGTACTGGCTACTTTCCTATTTATTCAATGCTATTAAAATATATTATTGAGGCATGTTTTAAAAAGATGGACCCATGTTATGTGTCCATTCTCGCAATCGGTTTCAGATTTTCGGTACTACTTTCATTTTTGTGATATCATTGCATATTTAGATTATTGCATTTTAACATGCCATATACTTTAGCATGTTTTTCCAGGGCATTTTATCTTCTATTTTGCTGTCTTGTAATTTCCTGTCCTGGAGCTATTTGTGTCCAAATTTGATGGGTAATGATAGGTAGGCATTTGATAGGTAAATTAGGAGTTTCAATTTGTATGCAATCAGGCAGGCCCTTGCACTACATGGTTTTGCTAAATCTGAAGACAAAAATCAGCAGAAAATCTGATGTGTGTATGGGGCTTTAGACATTAGATGACTGAACTTTGAAATATTTAATCTGTAGTTTACTTCAAAGTGAGGTCAAATTCAAAGTAAAGTTAAGTTGATAGCCTGCCCTTCTAGCTTTTCATGTTTGCCTGTTGCCCCATTCCCCACCGAAGCCCCATGCCCTATCACTTTACATACATAGATGGGCCTCAGCTAGTTGAAACTGGACTTAATGCTAGTGTCAGTAATAGGAAAACGTTCATAAGGCTGGTATTTTTTTTACCAAAGGGGTCACTGAAGACAGCATGCTTGGTGTACTATACACAGCATCAACTAACTCCTGTGCTATGGATAGAAGCCAAGAGACTTGCTAAGCACATGAAATACCCTGCCTACAGTGTATATACAGATACACAGACCACATTGGGAACTCTTGTCTGTGGGCATGCCAAGAACAATTTCAGGCACATAATCAGCAGATGGTCATTGTGCCATGCACATGCTATTCATATGGAGCACTGTGTTGGAGTCATGTCTAGCACAAGGGTAGATGGACACTACCAGAGACATGCTGAATATGAGAGCTTCTCTGCTCACCCCATTGAACACTTGTCCATAAACATGCTGAGCATTTCAGATTCTTTGCCAGAAACCTAAATATAAGGGTCACTTAACATATGGAGCACTCTGCCAGGGACATGCTGAGCACTAAGAGAAGGGCAAGGCAAGTATTGCACCCTGTGGATCATTAACACTTTCCACCAGTATATATATATATATATATATATATATATATATATATATATATATATATATATATATATATATATATATATATATGTGTGTGTGTGTGTGTGGAAAGTGCAAATGATCCACAGGGTGCAATATATATTACCGGTAGAACATCTGTGCCTTACCTTGCCCCTAAATCTTCCTCCTCTTCCAGCACAAATTTACATGGTCACCCTTCCCAGCCAAATCCTCTCCCAAAATTCCCCCTTCTAGCACAAATCCTCCCTCCCAGCACAAATTCTATCCCCCTCTAGCACAAATCCTACCCCCCTCCCTTTTAGCACAAATCCTCTCCACTCTCAAACTACTCCCCAGCACAACTTCTCTTACCCACTCCCCCCCACCCCCACCATCTCTCCTCTTAGTATAAATCTATCCCCAACGCAAATTTATGTTAATTCCCCCCCCCCCCCAGCACACACACACTCCAAGTTACATGCCCTCCAGTGCAATTTTGCCACCCTGAATCCTTGAAACAGATCTCAGATCGACATGGCACCCGCTCCTCTTGCGCATGATATATTTCAGAACCAAGGAGGAACCTATCTTCCCTCAGCTCTGACGTGTGTTGTTGTTACAGGCTACCAGAAGTTGGCAATGACAGCACCTCGGGGGGGGAACAAAGCGCTAGGGACCCTGTGCACCCCGCAGGTGATGCGGGCCGAGTGCCCTGGGCTGTCCCTACCAGGTGAATTTGTGGCACCACATACTGAACTTCTTCTGGCACTGGGCCCCAGGCCTGGATCCACAGGACACTGTGATTTTGTTGAAATCCTAGGCTGGTTGCGAGATATTATTTTGTGCTCCTAAGAATTTTGCGCCCAGGGAAACCTCCCCTGTGGCCCCACTTATGCCACACCGCTTCTACCAAGGCAGTGCTGAGCACATGAAATCCTCTGAAAGGGACTTGCTGAACAGAATAAGGAGCCAGCCTAAGTACAGAGATCATATACAAATCACAGTGCTCCTTAGCAATCACAGCCAGTGCCACATTACAGTTTGCACCAGCTTGAAATCAAATTACAAAGAGTGCCTCATTAGATTAAACATGGTGGCAGTATAATGCCTTGTACACACGGTCAGACATTCCGACCACAAAATCCGTCTGATTTTTTCCGACAGATTTTGTCCTAAACTGGTGTTGCATACACACGGTCGGACAAAGTTGTTGGAAAATCCGTTGAGGCTAGTAGCCAATAGCTTTGGTCTGGTAATTTGATCTGAGCATGTGTGGCACTTTGTCCAATGGGAAAATCTCAACAAACGATCCGAAAAGGTCAGATCAGATTTTTTTGTCAGAAAATTTGAAATGCTGCTCTCAAATTTTTTTCCGGCGGAATTTCCAATGGAAAAAGTCCGATAGAGCCCACACATGATCGGATTTTCCAACAATATAATCCGATCTGACCTTTTCCGTCGGAATTTCCAACTGTGTATTCAAGGCATTAGTCTCTTTTTTAAGGCTAAGCACATTTTCTGTAAGTACCTAAAAATACGTGTAGATCCTGCCAGAAATCTTTGCAATTTCACATGCACTGAACTGAAATGTCAGCCTCCCTGGTAATTTTTTCATGGATTAAAGAGCCAACCCCCCTTTGAGTGACATTGCTGCTCCTTCATACATATAGTACAATATATTACAATATGTCACCTCACCCCATGCTGTCCTCCAGGACTTCTCGAGCCTCTCCCAGCCTCTCCCATCCTCGACTATCTCCAACTCTGTCCACTTTTGGGCGATCCCTGAAAACCCTTCTCTTCAGAGAAGTCTGTCCCAACAACTGTAGTTTTATCTTTTTCATCCGCCTATCCCCTTAGTTATTACCTTTTTTATCAATTGAATCACTTGACCCCCCCCCCCCCCCCCTACCCTTTATATTGTAAGCTCTAATGAGCAGGGCCCTCTAATTCCTCCTATATGGCATTGTATTGTAACTGTACTGTCTGTCCCTGCCTCTGTTGTAAAGTGCTGAGAAAACTGTTGGCATGGTATAAATCCTGTATAATAATAGTAATAATAAAAATAAAAATAATTTTTGTTCCAGGGTGTATATACACTTTAAGCATATTTTTCAGTAAATGTCATGTGCTAAATCCAGGTGTTTCATATATGTAATTATATCTTTTATTTTAATGTTATAATCTTATTCATAATTTAAGTAATGGCATTTACATTGAGGCATCAGAGGATCTCAAACATTAGGGGTAAATTGTTAGCATGTGTAACCTCTTGCTGACAGCGTAACGCATATATGCAGTGCCAAGAAAGGCAAGCTTTAACACCCAGCCACCACACACATGCACCCATGTGTACTGCGAATGGGCTCACTGTGCACTCCCAGCACACTGAGCTTTTACTGAAAGCTCTTGGTTATAGCTTCTGATTGGGTGCCAGTGGGATAGGCTCCCAATCATGTTACTGCTGTTATCACAGTGGTCACATAATAAAGAAGCTGTGCTGTCTCCCGGTCATTAAACCCTACTTAAAGGGCTGTCGGGAGGTGTCATTAAGGGGTTGATGATAGTTTCCTTTAAGGGAGAATTGACCTGGAAAAGTATAGGGATAAATAATTCCAAATGTTTTCTAACTTCCATTTGTTTATCTAAGAAACTAGCCTTTTCAGGAGGAGACAACAATAGCAGCCCACATATTCCTGCCATGACAAGTGTATTTTAATGGTTTCAGAAATACTGTAGGTTGCTGAATATTAACATTTGTTGTAGTAATCAATGTTACCACTATTCCATCTGTGTGAACTTTTAAAACAGGTGACTGCTTAATAATGTGTGTGGTTGGGATTTTGTTTTCTTTGGCTTGCCATAACTATGTTTTTGTTCTCTTAGATTACCGAACTGGGCCTTGCTTCACACAAATCAGCAACCAGATGTGCCAAGGCCAGCTCAGTGGTATTGTGTGTACAAAGACATTGTGTTGTGCCACCATTGGCCGTGCCTGGGGTCACCCATGTGAAATGTGCCCTGCTCAACCCCACCCATGCCGCAGAGGATTCATTCCAAATATTCGAACCGGAGCCTGCCAAGGTAAATACTTATACAACTATATAAGACTACATATAAGATCCACTGTCTACCACTTATTGCATAGTACTGTTCATTTCTGTTCGGTGTAATTCTTCTTAGTTGTCTGATTTTTTCCTGATCTTTGAAATGCCTAATTTAAATGAGACCGTTAAGGTTTACCACATGCTAGGTAGTTGTAACATATGTTTTTGCAAGTTACAAACCCTTTTACCATGGACTTTCCAAGGGTGATTGAAAAAGTTATGTGAAAGTAACTGAGGTTGCCAGAAAAATATAGACATGCATAATAGTAACAGATGGGTTAACTATTTTTGGCTGAACAGAGTGGGGACATTCCCATTCTTTTGTAAAGTTAAGCGGATCCATGTGAAATTTCAGACATTTAGGATGCCTTGGAAAAATATGTAGCTAATTGCTGTACTAATCAAGGTAAATTGAGTTTTGTTTAGAGTTCTCCTTCCCGCACCTACTGGGTAGCAGGAACCGGTCAATAATCACAAGCTTGGAATGGATGTTAGACTCTGTGGGACTGCACCTAAAATCCCTCAGTCTTTCCAGTTAACCCATAGGAGGTAGCTTAGAGGCTCTGTATGTAGTCTTTGCAAGGCCAGAAAGAAACCAAGTAATCTATAAAACTAGAATGAGGTAAAAGTATAATGGAAATAATGCATATAGTATTGCCATATATTGTAGTATTTTCAGAGTAGAGAGCATTGTACGGACTACATTTCCTAAAACAGTCATGCGTAAATACTAAAGTCATAAACAGAAGCCAATTATATAGACTCCAGTAGTGGTAATTGCTCTGCATGGAGAAAGAACAGGTTGAAAGTCTTTGGCTCTGATGCCAAAAAAATGTGCAAAGTGTAGTAACTCATGATGGAAAGTCAGAAAGAGCTTTTCATTGGTCTAACTACATTAAACTGCTGGTAGAATGATGTGTTTAATGCATCACAATGATGAGGGCCAGCTAACCAAATGGCATTTTTGCTTTACCCTCCAAAAAAGAAAGAAATTCAGCTTAAATCTATGGACCTTATGAACCAGGCATATCCATAAAGGCTTGTTTGTGGTGAAGCATGTTAAAAAATCTTACTGCATATTAATGTGTTTGACTTGCATTAATCTATGAGTCTGCTAAGCAAAGTAATATGTTTACCACACCCATGGCCTTAATTAATGTGCTCTCATTAAGAGCTGTGCATATTTCTGAATAATCAGATTTTATGGCTAGCTCCACCTTTTTTTTTTTACCATGTTACATGTTACATCCATATTTATGGATCTGCGGTTGCAATGCTTTGAAGGCTCTTTTGCAAAAAAATAATAAAGGCACCATTTTTTCCAGCCAATATATGGTTGGCCTTTAAACTTTTATGGCTATGGAGAAAATAAAATTACTCCAGTTCTTAGTAATAACATGTCGATACATAAAGCCATTAGAGTTAAGGAATTTACCACCTGAAAAAGAGAATTTCAACATAAAATATTTGACTACTTACTTAAAGTATTATGTTTGTAGGTGGTTTGTGACCAGATTAAAGTAACAATGTAACAGAAAATTCCCTTTGGGCGTACCCATGCTGAATAGTACTGATAGTGTTCAGGTACAGATTAATGTTGAGAGGTCTATGCAATCTCTATGGACCTTTCTGCAAAGCAGAATTTTCTTCTTTTTGCTCTATAATGTCATCATTATCATGTGAAAGAATTCTCCTGGTATGTAAAAACATTCATCATATAGATTAATCTATAAAACATAGTTTATTCTGCTTTAAACTGCAGTGAAATGTTTTGTGTGAAGACATGTGCAGTCTTTTTTGGCGCCATTGTGTTTTACTGTTTGCAGAGCATTCAAGTGTGTCCTGATTTTTGATGCAGAAACATTGTCACAGCTCTTCCTGCTTCACAGGCCCCTTTATGTTTATGCTAAAGGGTCTGCTGCTGCCAAAATTGTTTTACAAGTTTACATATTTGCAATTCACAAGTGGGCATTCCAGTCAGAGTGGGTCAGAAACACTTTCAATCAGAATGAAAACAGCCATTTGTTAGCAATTATGTCTTCCGGCATTTGGGGGTCTAGCTTTTTTTTTTTTATTCCATGCAGTTTGGTATGGGCAGGCAGAATTACTAAGTGATGTGGTTTAGTAATATACTCAGACATAGCAGCTATTACATTTGGCAAGGCAGAAAGGTTTGCAATCTGAAAAAGCAATTGAGGCAGTAGTAGCAAGTCATGGGGTGTCATCTGTTCAATTGCAAGAGCCCAAAAAGTTGTCCTCCCTATACGTCCTATATGCTAAATCTTTACACATTTATGAGCACCAAGTTATAACAACCATACCACATTAATTAATTCACAATGTTAATCCAAGAAAAAACTGATGTTGGTTTGGTCATGGGCAAAGAAACAACTGACAGGAAAATGACATACTCACTTATTGGTCAAGGAAATGTCGCTAAGAATGTACTGCCAATAGGCTAATGTCCTGTACACACAGTCGGTCTTTCCGACGGAAAATGTGCGATCAGATCTTGTTGTCGGAAAATCCGATCGTGTGTGGGCTCCATCTGACTTTTTCTGTCGGAATTTCCGACATACAAAGTTTGAGAGCAGGATCTAAAATTTTCCGTCAACAAAATCCAATCATTTAAATTCCGATAGTGTGTAGACAATTCCCACAGACAAAGTGCCACACATGCTCAGAATAAATTACGAGACGAAAGCTATTGGCTACTGCCCTCTTTATAGTCCCGTCATACGATCGGATTTTCCAACAACTATGTGCGACCGTGTGTATGCCAGACAAGTTTGGGCCAAAATCCGACAGATTTTGTTGTCGGAATGTCCGACCGTGTGTACAGGGCATTATACTGTATATGCAGCAGACTGCAAGTTATGGTCATACAGAATCCTATAACAACAAATAAGACAGTTCACACATGCTATATATTTAATATTAGTGATGTGCTTGCCTCAGACAAAGGCTCCACTTTGTCAACCTCTAGAAGACATCTCTGTGTTGCATCTTGCTTGGTTAGCCTTGACCACGGATGGCATCAGGAATTGAGCACTGCTGTCGGAGGACATCACTGTGTTCTATTTGCTTGGTGCGTGTTGACTTTGGGGTGGCATCGGGGATTGAGGCAATGCTGCTGGAGGACATCACTGCTTTACATCGTGCTTGGTGACTGTTAATTTGAGGATAGCTTCAGGACAGGGACAGTGCTGTTGGGCTGACTGGAGAACATCACTAAGTTAGTGCCATTTGGCTAGGGGGTGGACACAGAAATGGTTCTGTTGAAAATGTTGATGTTTCCAATTATTATAATTCCCACTAAAGTATCTAAATATTAGTATTTCCACTAAAGTATTGGGTTGCAATACCTTTCAAACCAAAATAAATCCTCTGAAATACTGAACATGCAACACTCACAATTTGCAGCCAGCGGGTGAACTACTATACTACTTGTTATAGTAATTAAAGCCTTTTTTTATAAATTATATATTCATCCAGCAGGTGTGGCTTACACATGCATCTAAGTATAACCTTAAGGCTCCATTCAGATCTTTGCATTCTGAATTGCGGGCGGGATTGGCCGCGATGCCGCCCATGATTCGAAATAGCGGCAAATCGCGGGACGCATGTGCGTTCCCTGTGACTTCTAATGGTAGCCCAATTGCGGTGTGATTTTACCGCAATTTGGTGGGTGACAAGCTCTTGTACTTCTTTTGGGCGACAGGCATCCCATGAGTTTTCGCTGCATCTACAGATATCCATGGTAACCTATCTAGCCTGTAAAGAAGAAATCAGAATAAATACCTTTTTTTAAACTGATCTGATCCGGTTTCCAGCGGCCGGAAGCTCTGCAAAGGACACAGCCAACAACGGCTGTGAAATGAATGGAGATTCACGTCACCCATAGAGTTATTATGGGGCTTCTGTTGTCAGATGTGCCCTCTGCACCCACCTCCACAGCAAAGCCGCAGATGACAGCTCAGCGTGGCATCTGATCAGATCAGCTTTAGAAAAGGTATGTATACTGATTTCTTCTTTACAGTGTTAGATAGGTTAGTGTTAGATCGTGGATATCTGTAGATGCTGGGATCTTATTGTTAGGTAGACATGTGCAGTTTGATTCATTCCGAATTAATATTCAGACACATTTTTAGTTATTCGGAGATTCGGATATATCCGAATACCCAAATTACATTATAAACAAATTTTACTGAATGCTCCGAAAAAGAAAACTAAATTTGTCAGAATTTCGGAAATTCGGACTGAAATTTGAATTGAATTTTACATCAAACTCCAGTTGAATTCTAAGTGTACACTTATTGCTGAAAGACTGTGTGTGTTATTAGAGTACCATTTCGAAATGATGCGGTTTTAGTTAAGCCAAAGGTGATTTAACCACTTTCAGACCGGACCAATTTGCTGGTCAAAAACCAGACCACTTTTTGCGATTCGGCACTGCATCGCTTTAACTGACAATTGCGCGGTCGTGCGACGTGGTTCCCAAACACAATTGACGTCCTTTTTTTCCCACAAATAGAGCTTTCTTTTGGTGGTATTTGATCACCCCTGCGGTTTTTATTTTCTGAGCTATAAACAAAAATAGAGCGACAATTTTGAAAAAAACGCATTATTTTTAACTTTTTGTTATAATAAATATCCCCCAAAAATATATTAAAAAACCTTTTTTTCCCTCAGTTTAGGCCGATACATATTCTTCTACATATTTTTGGTAAAAAAAATCGCAATAAGCGATTATTGATTGGTTTCGCAAACGTTATAGCGTTTACAAAATAGGGATAGTTTTATAGCATTTTTATTAATAATTTTTTATTATTTTTTTTACTAGTAATGGCGGCGATCAGCGATTTTTATTGTGACTGCGACATTGTGGGGGACCCATCGGACATTTTTGACACATTTTTGGGACCATTGTCATTTATACAGTATTCACTGCTATATAAATGCAGTGATTCCTGTGTAAATGACACTGGCAGTGAAGGGGTTAACCAGTGGGTGGCAGTGTAGGGGTTAAGTGTTCCTAGGGGTGTGTTACTAACTGTGGGGGGGGTGGGCTTTCATTTAGTGAACACTGATCTCTGCTCCAATCACATGGAGCAGAGATCAGCGTCACTAGTTGCTAGGCAGAATGTAGAAATTCTGTTTACAACGGCATTTCTTCATTTGGCCGCTCCGTGAGACGATCGCGGGGATGCCCGCGGCGATCGAGTCCGCGGGTCCCGCGACTGGACTCATGGGGGTCCCGACCAGCGCGGGAGCGCACCGCCGGCGGCGCGCTCCCGATGGCAGGGCGGCAAATTTAAAGGGACATACATGTACGCCCATTTGCCTGCCCGTGCCATTCTGTCGACGTACATCGTCGTGCGCTGGTCGGCAAGTGGTTAAAGAGTCAACATAATCATTTGATGAAGATTTTTCTTTTGTTTGTTCACTTTGCCACATTCAAAAAAAAAATCAAAGTTTTTGATTCGAACACTTCGTATAAAAAAAACGGTAAATTCAAAGAAAATGTGAAAAAGACCTAAAACTAATTCCGAATACGAATTTAACAAATCAACAGAATTAAACTAAACTAAATAAATTGATTTAATGATCGAAACAAAACACATTTTTTTCCTCATGCACATGTCTAATGTTAGGGTGGACTTCTACTTTAATGTATGTGTGGCCTAAAAAAGGCCTTTCTAGAAAATGTTATATAGTGCAAGTGATTAGCCCCCACATTAAAGATCCCATTATTTGACAGTCTAAATATAATTATTTTTGTTAGATATTTGTTAGATAAGACTTAGTTATTAACCTTGTTAAGAAAAGGTGCAACGTGTCTCTTCCTAGATGTTTCATTGGTGAGGGTGTTCATGGTCAGAGGCCTGGTTTTCTGACTTGGTGATGTAAGTCAGTATTAGTAACATCATTGCCTATCAGGGACACATGGAGGGTGGGTCACAGCCAGGTGGTAACTGTCAATCAAGACCTTTTCTGAGTTGTTGTTACTGTTGTGCTGAATTGACAATAATGATGTTCCTGAGGTGGTGCTGGTGGTGGGGAGGCCTGTGGTTGGACACCCAGCACAGAGAAGCATGCATGACATGACAGGTAGAAATGCCAAATCCACACAAGGTATTTTCTATTGCATTTTAGGGTTGCATACCCTGAAACCTCGGACAACAATGCGGTTCGTTTTTTGGGGGGAACAGAGAGGCCTTTGTACACCAAGCAGCATATGTTTGATGGAGTTTGTAATCCATAGCTTAATCCTGCTGCTGTTCTCCACATCTGGTTATATTCAACTGTTCCAAATGTGCCTATACTCAGATCCTGTGTAGAGATTTTACTATTGCATCCTTGGAAGGAAAACTATAGTGCCTTAATTTTTAATTATTCTTTGCTTTATTTTCTGCATTGCGAGTTACGTTCTTGACTTCCTTGGAAGGCTGCTTGCTTCAGACCTGTGTCTCAGTGCGATTGAGTGTGCACTCTGTTCCTTTACAGAAACCATATAACTAGCAAATCCTCCAAGGCTTTGCAAAATAGTACTGCCTGGTATTCTTTTTAAATGCATTCATTTTTAAAGGTCAGGTGACTTTAATATTTATTTGTTTCTGTTATTGTGAGCTGAGTTAATTTTGATTGGACTTGCAAGTTTCATCAGCAATTTAGTAGAAGCTCTGCCCAAGGTTGGAATACCTGATCACGTTACCTCAGTATCGATTTTATGATAATATATTATTATTTGTTATTGTTAAATAATAACATAACTCCACCTTTTATCTAATATTTTATCTAATATATCTAATACATACTTTTTTTATAAGAGGACCACTTAGCAAACGTTACTATTATTAATTACATTGTAGCTCAGTAATAGTGTACCCCAAGATTAGTGAAACTGTCACCTTTCCTCAACATCCTATTTATGGCAATATTTTTAAATATTCACTATATGACCAAAACTTATGTGGGAACCCCTATAATATTTTAAGTGAAGGGTACTGTTAATGACATTTTAGACATTTTCAGACTTCCAAACTTCTGGCAACAGTTTGGGGAAGGCCTTTTTCTGTCCCAACAGGAATGCTACTATTCACAAATCCAGGTCCATAAAGACATGGTTTGACATGTTTACTGTGGAAGAACTTAAGTTACCCGCACAGAGCACTTTAAGCATCTTTGGGATGATTAGAATGCCAACTGCAAATCAGACCTTCTACAAAAATTAGTACCTGAACTCAAAATTATCCTTTGACTGAATGGGAATAGATTCCCGCAGAAACAATTCCAGAATATTGTGGAAAGTCTTCCCAGAAGAGTAGAGGTTGTTAAAGCCACAAAAAGTGTGCGTGTGTTCATGTGGGGGGATTTGATTTTAATGGGTTTGAAATGGAGTGTCCAACAAGCTCATATAGGTGTGATGTTCAGGTTTACACAAACTTTTGGCCATTTAGTATAACTCCATAAATTTGGTAAATCCAAACATTACATTAAAGGCCAATAAGTAATAAACACAGCAAATATTTTTTTTTCATCAGGTTTTTAATCATTTCATTTTGCCCATTTTATTTGGCACGGGTTCTTCTACATTTGTATACAGTTATCTGCAGCTGACTGTGGAATGTTCACGTAGGCACAACATTCAGCATTGCGCCCGATGGAAAATGTTTAGATTATGATTGCTGATGTGAAGAACTGTAGACACAGCTGTCTTCAGTTTTCCACATCGCCCACATGCCAGCAAGCACAATGTGAACAATTCCCACTAGGCTTAATGGCTTGTTCAAGAGCATGGACAGGCATAAGGTAATACTTGAGTACTGAACAAATGTATAACATGAGTTTTTTCTCAGTATTTAAAATTGCTTTACTAAAAAAAACTGCAAAAAGGAGAACTATGCACCATGCTTTCCTCTCACTTGTTAAAATAGTGTTACTTTTTCCTTATCTTGAAATAACTATTGACATGAAAACATAAGATTAAAAAAGTCTCAATTTTTTTTTTTGCAGATGTTGATGAATGTCAAGCCATACCTGGTCTGTGCCAGGGTGGTAACTGCATTAACACAGTAGGTTCCTATGAGTGTAAATGCCCAGCTGGACACAAACAGAGCGAGACCTCCCAGAAGTGTGAAGGTGAAATAAGTGATGTGTGGTGTGAATAGACTGTTGACACTCTTCTTTATAGGGTTTACTGTTATGGTAGTTTTCCTCTTGCACATTGCAGCACTATGTGGTTTTAGCGGTCTGTCAATTGGTATACAACATATAGTTGTTTTGATGTATATTAGAAACTTTACAAAGAAAGTCTTCTAATGAAGATATTCTACACATAACTTTGAAGAGTTTATTTAGATTCAATTCTGGAAATAGAATATGTTTGATTCTTATACTAACCATATGTTACTGGTTGCAATCTGAACTTGAACACCTCTCATGAGAGTTGGGTACATGACATGATGAATGTATTCTATAATTTAGAAATCCACCCAAAGGGGGTATTGCAACTGTACTACTATACTTGAAAATGATCACAAATGATATGAGATTTGTTTCTATATTAATGACATGTGGAGTCAGTAGATGGCCCCTGTTAGGCTGTTGTCAAAACTTCTGATCATACTAAGAAACCTCAGGGACTTGGATAAATTGAGAAAAACATAATTAGCTAGTTCACTACAATAAGCTGTAACTTATCTGTGAACCTGATTCCCCCTACACTCACCCCCTTCCCCATTCTATTTATTGTAAGGTGAGGAATTTCATCAGTAAATATAGTGATTGGCAATTCATATGGCTTCACCTAACAAATCTTGTCTGGCAATGATTCGAGTGAACACGTCCAATAGTCTCCTCATCAGTCTGTAGTAGAACTGTTATGTGTTTCTTTCAAAATATCTAAAAATTGGCTACAGATGTAGCCATTCAGTAATTGTGCCAAAGGATAGTATCAACCAATGTCTGCTCAATTTGACTGTCAACAGTAACTCTATTACTGATATTCCTATTGTCTGTTCACATAGTTATTGACAGGACAACTTGCCAAGACTTGTAAACTAAACAAGATGTTTGAACGTGTAGATGAAATGATTATATATTTTTCTAACACGCAAGCTTGCATTAGAGATAGCACAGCACTACCTTGTTTTTTTAGTACGCAGGCATCGTTTGTATAGTAACCGTACATGCTCCCTTTATTTTGTAAAGTTCTGTGAAAATTGTTGGCGCTATATAAATCCTGTATTATAATAATAATAATAATAATAATTTTCTGCCCCTTTAGTAAATCATCCCATAAAATCATTGTTTACAATAAAGTGAGATATACAATAAGGCTGTAATCTCCAGTCATCTAGATGGTATCAATGTTAAACCTCATAAAAGACAGCCCCCTAAGTTTCCCAAGTTGACCTCCAAGAATTTAGATTACTGACATATTCATAGAGTCTGTGGAAACCAAACAAAATGTAAAGCTACACGTTAAATATGTCTTGCGGCATGCAGATTTTCATTCTTATTTTCTCAAGGATATAATCTTCTGTAACTGCTATGCTAGGGATAAATACTTCACTTCTAAAAAAAATCTGTAAATTGATTGTTGTAGTTTATTCCATTAGCTGCAAGAATTTAGATGTAAATAGAGTTCAGTTTCCATGTCAGTTGAAGGTGTTGTCCCTAAAGCTAGCTTGATAATATTGCTTGACCTTCTCACAGGCATAAGAGTAATAAATGAAAACATAAAAATACATTTGGTTCAATCAATAGGTAACATTGACATATTTTTCCGAAAAATAAGTGAAGCTGCATAAAACTATACTGATACTACTTCTATGTAAAGTATAGAAGTTAATCAAATAACAATCTAGAATTAGTATTCACTATCTAGAATAGCATATTTAAATATACATATTTTCTAGTTGTCTTGCTTTTCAGAAAAGTACTTGTGGATCAAGGTCATATCTTAAATGGGTAAATATAGTAGCATTCACAGAATTGCACTGAATAGAAATTAATTGCCTGGCAGGGGTCCTAAAAAGTTTGACAAATTTTCCTCTACAAATACCTAAATACCCCAAAATATCCCAAAATAGTATACATTCTAATTCATTGCACAACTTACATGGTAAACATAACACATCTCTTTAACTATTCTTACTGTTACTTGTGTATTCTGCAAAGGATGTATATTACTGTATACTAGTCCTCCCAATGGCATCCATATTTGCATCCTATAACACTTCAGTTTCCTCTTTGTGGCCCTTTATGCAATTTTACAATAAAGACAAACATAATTATTTTTTTAGATAATATGACATTGCTCTTGTTTCCTACACTCTAATCCACATAACCATCAGTTCTGGCTACTGAAAACTGCTTTTCCCATTTGATGGGAAGAGCCTATGAACGGCTTAATGACTTTGGCTGCTATTCAGAGCTGGGTTGATCTAGGAAACAGAAGGTGGTATCCATGCTAGACGACCATAAAACACGTCTGCCTTACACACAAAGGTTTGTCTGAGTGTCTGATCTCACTGCTAACCCTTTTGTTGCCAGTGAGGGCCCATTAAATGTTCTGCTATTGGTATACCTTGGATAAAACTGACTTCTTTGTGAAACTCTGGCAGGAATCCTATTGTACAGAACTGTGTGCATGATCTCCGCCATATGCCTTTTATTATGAAGTTGTAGATGTAAGTTTGACTATTTCAGAGTATGATTTTACCCCTTCTCCCTACAGATATTGATGAGTGCAGTACAATATCTAATGTGTGTGATGGAGGGGAATGCACGAATACTGCTGGGAGCTTTGTCTGTATCTGTCCTAGAGGATTTACCACAAGCCCTGATGGATCTCGCTGCATTGGTAAGTGGTTCTATTGGTAAAACCCATTCTTCATCTACCTTTTTATTTTTCATTTCCTCTTAGTGCTGGGGATAGCTAAAGTAAAGCTACATTTAAGCCTGGTAATCAGAACACTGCCAGTGTGTGAAATTGTGGGCCATTGAATTGGGAAATATAAGCCCCTTATTATTACTATTAAAATTATTATTATTGTCATAATAAAAATAATACAAATCTATTTATCTGATTGTGCTTTGGCCAAATCATATATTTTCTTAAACATGGCACTGAAATTCATGGAAATAATTTGACATACTCTTACACCAGTAGACTATTAAAACCCAGTAGCTGTGGACAGAGAGGGGTGCCAGTAATTGCAAGTGATTTTATTTGGAAATAAAAACAAAAACAAATTATATTGGTGCTAGAGCTTGTGGAGGGTGGGGATACGTGTTCCAAAGGCAACATCCACCTCTTCCCAGAACCTGGAGCCTACACACCTTCTCCACTGGGACATGCCAATACAGATCATGTGCTTGTGAGTGCAATAAAATCAATTTTTGTTTTTATATCCAAATAAAATCACTTGATACACTATACTGCTGCCTTGCACCCCTCTTTCTCTCCTCTCTATCGCCACAGCTACTGGGTTCCCAGCCTGGATGAGGAGGAATTAGATCCTGCCCATACTTCTATGTGTTTTGCTATTTGTTTTTACATTATTTGTATGTCTTTGTTAATTTGAATATTAATGGCTTATCATTTTGTGTACATTTTTATTTAACTTGTAGAGTATTTTCCCTCTTGGACAGATCAACTGTTTTATTGTCTAGGTTGAATATATATATATATATATATATATATATATATATATATATATATATAAAATATTTAAAGATACACATATACCAAGTAGTACACAAAAGACCATTTGAGAGCTGGATGAGCACCAGTTATATGTCTGGACTTTTAAAACCAATAGAATGATTGAACAAACTTAAATTAATCACCAGGTAACACACTGACCCAAATATTGGTGCTTTGATTAGTTAGTAAAGATCACAGCCTACTGGGTGCTTATACATCATGCATTTGTGGTAGATGTGTGTGTCAGGTGAAAGAAGAAGCTTAAACTTCCAACGCATATGATTGAATATTGAAAGTGTATTCATGATCTTTTCACTTTACTCCATCACAGTTCACGTTAATATTATTAGGTCCTGAGGGCTTTTTCAACTTAAATGGTTTAGCTCAGCAGTGCAATGCATGATGACTGTGGGTGAGAATGGACTTTCACATGTCGCATAGGCCAAATCTGTAATCTGCAATCTGTGCTCAATACAAACTCATAATAATGGGGAAATATGGAATTAGAATCGAAGCACCACAGCCTCCCCTGATGCATGTTTATTTTGATACTCAGTATCACAAAGAATCCTCCCCCGCCTTACTCCACCCATAGGAGGACTTTGCTTCCCGCCCCCCCCCCCTTTCCTCCCACGATTCTACTGTACTTCCTCCCCTTCCCTTTTTTTTCTCTACCTGGTTCGTGGGATCTAGTTTGCTGTACAAGTATGACAGGCAGTGCCTGAGGGGACTTATTTAGGCAATGTTGGGGAGCCTACCATATAGGCAGCCTGTTTATCCAATCAGAGAAGTGAGGCCTGGAACTATGAGTGCCCTTGGCCCGTGTTACCTCATCACATGGGTTTTTTTTTACTCTCTTTTCATGGTTATATTCCTGTTCACTGACCTGTACTAAAGGGACAGGTCTTTTGGATTTGTCATGTTATTGTAAACCTGAAAATCTCAATAAATAAATTATAGAAAAAAAACTCAAAATATGTGCTCATTAAATTATTCTTATATAAAAAAAATGTAATTCTTTATTTATTGGTATGTGTCAAAATAACCCAACATGACAAGACAATATAAATGGGTACAAATTGGCCATGAAGAAAAATCACCAGCAACACAAATTTATAAAACAATAGAAGAGTGTATAGAAGATTGCTCTGCAATAAAAAATTACTTCAGAAGTACAAGATTCAAAACCTGTACACATGGCCTGCGAGCAATCATACCCACGTTATCAATGCACACCAGAAAGCATTTTAAAATATTTTTTGAAAATGGGAAGTAACACCCTAGGGTGTCTGAGGGGAGAGGGTGGATGTGAAAAGAGAGGAGCAAGAAAAAGAAAAAAAAAATGTATGGAGGTGTAGAGGAAGAAGCAGAATGAGAGAGTGAATGGAAGGGGCGGTGGTCCATGGTGGGGGTGACGGATCATAAAATCGAAAACCAATGCAGAAAATACTAGTAGATCAGGAAAAATGATATGTAGTCATCTAAATAGTGAAACAAGTACCAATGAAGACATTGCGTGTTGTGCTCCTCTATGTTGTTTCTAAAAGCAGCAGTCAAATGCTCTATGTGTTGGATGTCCTTCACTCTGGTGAACCAATAAGAGATGGTAGGTGGAGATTGTTTTTTCTACATACTGGGGATGAAGGCCCTAGCAGCATTCAGTAATTTCTTTAGTAGTGGACATAGGAGTTAAGTTAAGAAGAACTGCAGTGGAGTTGTCAAAAAGGGAGACGTCAGTTTGTGAACAATTTGCAAGACTTGTCGCCAAAAAGGCTGAATATTGGGACAGTCCCAAAAAGTATGAAATATTGTACTGACCTGGGCTCTGCATTGCCTTCAAAGGGCTGTGTCCAAGAAAACATGGACACTAAAACAGGGGGAGTACCATTGTGACAGAATTTTATATGTAGTCTCTTGGTATTCACTACACTCATATTTTATTTGAATATGTCACATTGATCTATACATAAGACAGAAAAGATCAGAAAATTATGCGTATAGATTTACGTTGCATTGCCATCAAAGATCAGCAGCCGACACCTCTGAACAAAACAGGGGCTTAACACAACATTTTCCAGATTTTGACCAGGCTTTTATAGGTATATAAATATATACATTGATACTCCTTTGTAAAAAAGAAAAGCAACATTAATTAAAAGCAGAATAACTTACCACAAAAGAAAAAAATAAGAAATATGATTAGTACATTTTTGTATGACTAAGAAACAATTAAAAGAAAAAAATCCCATTGCAATTATTTCCAATTACACTTAAAACACATTTCATTGTTCTGGCAGTTAAACGATGTTCTTAGCGGTTGGGCGCAGGATTAGTTCTGACCTTTACCCATAATAATTTATTGTTAAAATACAGAAAATGAAGAGTCAGATTTGGCGAGGATTACTTTTTGTAAATGTGTAATAATTGATGTCTGCTGGTTAGGAAAAGACAGAGTCAGATCGCTGAGTCCTAAATGTGGCTTTTTGTGTACAGAACGATGCCCATAAGTGTATTGTAAAAACAGATTCTTATTAATTTGTTCACCCAAGATTCCCCAAACTTTACACATTTATTTAAAAATGAGTAAAAATCGAGTGCATCTGGGTGGAAACTTTGATAAATAAACCTCTAAGGGGTTTATTAAAGTCTTCACCCCAGATTCACAGAATTTTCACCCAAGAATTTTTTTTTTTCTAATTAAGGCCCGGTTCACACCGCTGTGGGGGGAGATCTGGATGTGATTCGCACAGCAAATCACATCCGATCTCCGTAGCGATGCGAGTTCAGCCATACAGATAGTATGGCTGAATTCGCAGCGCTCCCGCAGCAAACTCGCACGGGACCCTTTTTTGGGTCCGCAACAGAATCGGATCGCATGGGGGTTCACACCATGCGATCCGATTCCTGTGCGAGTCGGCAGATCGCACTGCGATATGCCGACGGATCTGGGGGTGTCATTAACATAACATTGACACTCCCAGCCGTCCGCATAGGGCAGTGTGAACTGCCGGCGGGAGGTGTGCGATGCGGGTAAACGCCGCGGATTCGCGGCGTTCCCGCATCGCTATAGTGTGAACCCGGCCTTAATCTTATGTGAAAATGCATGTTTTTAAAAGGGTAAAAAAATCTAAGCCCTTCATAAGATCTGTATAAGAATCTAAACCAGCTGATCTGTTTTGTCCCCAGAGGATTGCTGAATAAGTTGTAGAGTGCCATGTAAATATTCAGTTATTCCCAGTCTCACTTTTAACCTGCTGGATAGATGAGTTACTGGTGTTTGTCATATCTATAGCGCTGATTGGGGTGGGGGGAGTAATGTGATTGCAAATTGCAACTAAAGGCCATGTTTTAGGATGTATGAAGAAAGCCATTACAAAATAACTAAACGGCAGAAGTAAACCACTACTATGCTCTTTAATGCTAAAGAAACTATGGCTGGAGTCGGGCTTTAGGAAGCATCAGTACAGTGAGTAAGCTTGCGTACCAACTGGCAGTAGCAAAGAAGACAGATATAGGGACTAGCCTGAAAGTTGTCTCTTTGTGAACTAATATCTCCATAGCAAGAGGACAGCGAGCATGTTAAAAGGACACCAATCTTCCATTAATGGCCAAATATTTTAAAGGGTGTCCTAAAATTGGGTGGGATATGGGTATGGATATGGATAGCACACTGGATATGGGTAGCAATGGAAACAGTCAATTTAGCATGTTTCATACGGGCTCCTAAATTGTGGCTGGACTTACACTTTAAATTGACTAAGAGTCTTCTTTACATTCTTAAACACCTGGTCCCTGTTAACATTTTCCCCAGAATACCACAACTCAGTGGCAGGCGCAGCAAAGGCATGCCAATGAAGACAGCATACCATACACCTATTAAATTCTTTAAAACCTAACATTTTTTCCTAGAGAAAATAAAAATGTATACCCTAGTATGCAGCAGATGATGATGATAATATTAGTCCTTGTATCTATGAATCTGTGAATTTAATTTATAATGCAGTCTTGTTAGACTAATGTTTCTTAGAGCACATCCTATAGACCCTATTTAGCCAATGTCATTGCTTTCAGCTCCTGGCTGCCACAACTACAGTACTATATTCATAAATAAACTTTCAAGGGAACCTGGCCACATATTGTGTAGAGAGTGCCCTGATATTTAAAAAAAATCACTGTTGCTATAATCCAAGAAACTGGTACCACAAGGCTTTGGTTGATCCTCCCCAGTCTCCTCATCTTCCTACTGTCAAATAAGGTTGCCATTAGAACTTTACAACCATTAGGGAGACAAATGAAATTGTAAGTGTGGACCATGGCATGGCCATGAACGTTATGATTTCTGTTTCTTGTAATAAAGCACAACTGATTTCCATTGTAGTGACCAGAGAAGTAGATAAATATGAGCACCACACCAACATTTCTAGAGCTTGAAAGAGGTATTTTACCATACATATCCAACTAACCAGCTATTTTGGAGGCAAGGCTGTATGCCCCTAACCAGGGATTAAAATGGTGTAAAAGAGGAAAGGAGGTGGAGGAAAGGAAAGAGTAGTGTCATGTAATAATGTTGCACCAATTCCAATAGCATTTTCCTGTGAGTGAGTATGGGGTGAGAGGTGGGCCCTTGATGCCGTGGGATCACATGAAGTGGGTTGAATGACACTGGATGTCATTCACCCCAAAAGAGGAGCAGCACAGCATGGATGGCTTGGTACGTCTGTGTGGCAGAGCCAGAGGTTGGGTGAGTATAGCAATCTGAGCTGTTTTTTTTTTTTTTTTAACCAGTGATGGGTACTGCATTTTCTTTTCCAAAAGCTTGGTTTTAATCTAATTTTCTAGGGAACTCCAATGTGTTTTTCGGAGAAACTACAGCTTCTGGTTACTACATCTTGTGCAATGCAGCTTACTCAATATTTCATAGCATAGAGTGGGTGGAATCAAAAATGCCTTGCCTCAACAATTGCAGGCTCAGCAATTAGTCAGTGTTACCAGAACACAGATATCTCACCAAGTATTATTTTATAGCTAGTTCAAACAATTGTTTTTTCTCCTCCCCCAGCAGACACCTCATTGCATCTTAGTTATGACCAAAACCATTTTAAAAAGTGATAATTCACGTAATGAATTTTGTAAACTGACTATTATAGTTAAAATATCTCAAAAATCGAATTAAAATGAACACACATCAATGGAAATATGACCTGTACTTTGCTTTTGCAAACAGAGCCCATTGAGACTATTTGCAGGGTGTGGGTATTGTTGCATTCTTTCTGAAGAATAACAGAACATACTCTGTTTAGCTTTATTTTACATTCCTCATATAGACAACATAGTAAGTACAGTACAGTTTATAAATTATTCATTTTTTGCCTGCCAGTTTATTTCCTTCTAAAACCTAGTTGAGTTGGCTGCCTATTTGTGATTTCCTGTATTTATTTTCAGATCAGAGGACTGGCAGCTGTTTCTCTGCTTTAATTGGGGGCCGATGTGCTGGGGAACTTCCTGGCCAGTACACAAAAGGACATTGCTGCTGTGATACTGGGCGATGCTGGGCCATAGGTCAAACCCCAGAAATGTGCCCAGTCAGGGGGTCTGGTAAGTACTCAGTGTATTCCTCTTTGTTCCTGTGCCACAAGAACTTGATAGTTTGATAAGTCTTAAAACTGTTAATAGACATTATTTTGGAAGTGTGGCCTGCATATTCAAACTACACAAAATCATCATATTTCTAACTATGCATATTTGTAGATACATGGAAGAACATTGTTGAGTGCTTTGGGTGTATAGCATAATGTCTCACTAGAAAACACAAAGTGTGTTGTTACTATGCTTTAAATGATAGAATAAAGTTACACTCGCATAACATTATTGCTTTGATATGTTTAGAAACCTAATCTAGAAAGCAAGGGATATTGTTATTAGACATTTTTTCTCACATCTTGTAAAGATACTAATTTTTATTCCTTTGCCCACAGATGAATATCGAAGACTTTGCATTGAAAGCCTGCCATTAGGCCCTTCACATCCAGGAGTTTATCCTGTTGGCCCTGGTGGCAATGGACCTGGAAGTTTTGGACCTAATGGATTTGGACCAGTTGTAGTTGGACCCAATGGGCAAGGAACAATAAATGGCTTACCTAGTGTGGGTACTGACATTGGTAAGAAACATATAAAAAAACTGTGTTAAATTTTTTGTGATAACATTAAGCAACCAAACAATAAGTGGGGTATATAATTTCTTCCTACTCATTCCTCCTTAGTGTTCAGTTTTTATTATTTTCTTTTTAATGCATTTTATGTTGTATTGCCTGAAAATGGCATGATTGAACAGTTATCAAATAATTACATTCGGTAATTAGATTATACTGTACCTTCTTTGTCCAGGGATTCCCATTTACTTTTTAGCTTTTCTTACTGTGATCACAATAAATGAGCAAGAGAATGAAGTAATGCTCTAAGCTAGACTGTCGGTCTTGTATCCCTGTGACAGCTGTAATCTTGCAGCTCTCAAATTAGCATGGCACCTGTGCTGCATATATGTACCGCCTTGTACAATGTGGAAGCTATTTCCTTTATCTGTACCTGCTAAACACTGTTGCATGCCAGCACAGTCTTTCTTCTCAGTCCCCATAGTCTCTAGTACAGTACCCTATTCAATGCATATACAGTACACACTGTAAAGCTGCCCATACATGTAGTCAATGTAGGTAAATTTGAACCACTTTCTGTGCACATATGGTAACAAATATTTGCGAGAAACAAAGCAAGTTACAACCCACTAATTCACTAATTAGACCGACCACTATAATTTGGTCAATCGTGAAGTCAAAACTGGATAATAAATTGACATCTTCAATACAGTCTATCGAACGACTGAATTGAAAAAGAAAACGCTATAAAATGTTGTCAAAAGCAAATAGATGTTTCTGCCAGGTTTGATTAGATTAGTTTTGATCTCTTTGGAGTTGATTCAAATTTTTCATGGTATCAATTGTTTGTGATTCCAACAAAAAATGGAATTGAAGGTTTGAGCATTCTATCAAATTACCAAGTTTCCAGCTTATGGTTCAGCATATCATTATGAATACTGACAAAGCACACAGTTTTCAGGATTGCTTCTCAGTGTTTTAAATCATAATGCAACATCTAGTGGCCTTTTACTATAACTACAGAAAATATGCTCACATTAGTACAAGCTGACTTGTAGTTTTAGAATTTAAATAATATTGTCTTATACGGGCTTGATTCAAACCATATTTTAAATGTTAAGCCCTGTCTTGAAGCATGTCTGGTTTTTCACGCTCTGGGACACACTGGTCTAACAATTTTAGCAATGGAAATGGTATGCTATCTTCCATAGAGTAGTATGAATTAAAAAAGTCACAATGACTTAATGGTTAATGACTTAAACTAGTTAACTAGTTATCTAATGAGTAGTACTGGTTATCATCTTAGACACAACATTGCAGTACTGTTTAAATAAAGTACAGAACACTGTAAATGCTTACAATGTTGTATTTCTTTTTTACATGTAAGGAACTGCTACATTAAATCAGACAGGCGATATCTGCAAGCACTTCACCAACTTGTGCCAAAATGGACGCTGCATCCCTACACCAAATAGTTATCGGTGTGAGTGCAACATGGGTTATAAACAGGACACCCGACTGGAATGTATAGGTAAGGCATAAACTGGACATCATCGGACACATGAAAATCAGGATAAACTTTTATGTAGATACTGTCTACATCAGCCTTTCTAAAAGACAATTTCAAGACAATCCACTTGCATGACTTATTGAGTTATTGTGGTGTTAATAAAAATAACATGCCTGTTAGAAATATGGTCTCTGGGTACTGACATGAAATAAACACATATGCAGCACTGATCATTCAAAGACATGCTGCCATTTTTTTCAACTCTTCCCTACTCTATACCCCATCATCCACTATCATCTTGACCTCATACCTTAATTATCCATTATATTCAATACCCAATCCCTTCTTTATCTCTCCTGCACAGCCCCACTTCCTCATTTCCTTTGTCAATGTTCTATTTTTATCTACACCCCCCCCCACAACCCCCTTTTATTCATCTCATGCCTCTGCTCTTGCCTCCATTTGTTCTGCTGTCCCACTGCCCCACCTCTTCTCTGTTCTCTACTATCACTAATTTCTTCATAAGTTAAGTTAAGTTTACTGCAGTGGTCAATAGTTAACCTTGTTTAAAAGCAATTGTATAATCTCTTAAGATATTTCATCAAGATCTTGTTATTTACAGATGTAGATGAATGTGCAAGCAGTCCATGTATTCACGGAGACTGTGTGAACACACAAGGATCATACCACTGCAGATGCCACGAGGGGTTCCAAAGCAACCCCACCAAACAAGCTTGCATTGGTATATAACATCTATTTTTTTATATCTATATTCAGACAGGTTTATCCAAAAAGTAATATTGCATACTGAATGGCATTATAGATGTAACGTGTAGGTGGACCACAGCATCATTTTATGGTTTTAGTTCTTCTGATATATACTTAGCATGCAAGATTAAACTTGTCTTAATGTTTTTAGACATTGATGAATGTATAATGAATGGAGTGATGTGTCGTAATGGACGATGTGTGAACACAGAGGGCAGCTTCCAGTGTATCTGTAATGCTGGCTTTGAGACTACTCCTGATGGAAAGAATTGTGTAGGTGAGTGGATCAAAGATTTCTAAGCTGCAATATGAACACCCTACTCAGAAATCTGTTATCTTTTTATGGCTAAATTGTAAGACTGTATTAGATAATGTGATTAGGACTTTATGTGCTCCAGCAACTGAATGTCATCTTTTTTACAGATCACGATGAGTGTGCAACCACAAACATGTGCCTGAATGGGATGTGTATAAATGAGGATGGCAGCTTTAAGTGCATCTGTAAACCTGGCTTTGTGCTGGCACCAAATGGACGTTATTGTGTTGGTAAGTTCTAAAGATACTGTTATATACATACTGTATATCACTGCCTACTTTTCATATGAATGAATTGTTGTTATAAACAAGCTGTTCTCTTTGCCTCATTTGACCAGACTGAGCTGTTTGTAATATAGTGCTGCAAAGTAGTGGTTTTAGTAAGACGCCACTACCTAATAAAGCTTACCCCTGGTCAAAATGTAAAATCATAGATTCTTTTTCATATTATGTTTCAATTATTTCTAGCCTACTGCTTTTGATCTGCATGCATTAGGGTTGATTTACTAAAGCCAAATAGCCTGTTCACTTTGCAAGAGAATTTTCCCCAGAGGTTATTGATTGAGGTGAAGGGTGGAGACTTACATTATCTAATCATGTGCAAGCAAAAATGTTTTGTTTCGTTTTGTTTTTTTATTTTCATTGGACGTGATTGGGTATTCTAGGCAAAGTGAAATTTCACCACATTCACTAAACTCTGGAGAAAAATTCTTGCAAAATGAACAGCTAATTCGCATTTAGTAAATCATCCGTATTTACTTTCTTGAATTCTGTGACCAGTATTTACCCTGTGAGTAGGTACCACCGGAGTTGATTTACTAAAACTGGAGAGTGCCAAATCTGGTGAAGCTGTGCATGGTAGCCAATCAGCTTCTAACTTCAGCTTGTTCAATTAAGCTTTGACAAAAAAACTGGAAGCTGATTGGTTTCTTTGTAGAGCTGCACCAGATTTTAGTAAATCAATCCCACTGTGTCACTGAATGTGCAGTGCCTGCCCTCTAAACAAAAGAGGAGTTTCAGGAGGCAGAATCACTGCTTGCAGTCAGCAGGATGCCAAGGAATAAGTAATGTAGCCCTTAGAAATGGAAAGTAAACAGCAGACGAGAAGTTGCAAAGCATGCAGGAAATCAAGTAAGTTGTAGAAAGAGATGGCCAGCAGACAAGCAGGACTCACATCATGAAAGGAGATTTTTCAATTAAGCTAATATTCGATTGTTAGAAATAGCAAATGATCGTACTGTTATTACAATGTTTATGTTCTAATATAAAATGTATGCTGTGACCAAAACCGGTATATTTCTATGCTTTAGCTTTTCAAAAAATTGACTTGTACCTATTATTACTTTGCCCAAAATATTGATTTAATGCTTAATGTAAATGATCTCATCTGCAGGTGTCTGAGCTATAGATAATGTCCCCCCCTATTTGTTGTTAATAATAATTAAAAGTTTATGGTCATATGCTTGTGTTTGTCTCTTGTTCTTGTGCAGAGCAGTGAATGCGTGTGCTGTAAATAAGCCTAGTTTTGGCACACTGTATTTTTGTATTTAAATTTGAATATAGAAAGCTCAACTTGCAGAAGAGAGGAGTGTCAGTTGAATAGGTCTTCTTCTGAGAAGTGTGAGGCTGTGCATTGGAAATAGCAATTCCAACTCATACAAGTAATGCAGGTTTAACTTTTCTGAGGACTTTAGAAAGGCTGCGAGTACGTGCAGGATTATGTGGATTCGTTTTGACCAATTTAATAGAAAGTAAATAGGAACTTGGCTCTGACCCAGGTGCTACTGCTAAACATTTAAAAGAAGTGTCAATCTATGAGAATTTTCTCCCAGGTGTCCTAACAATAAAACATGTTATGTCTTGTTATGAAAGTGTATTCTCTCACTGTCATCCTGTTCTGGACGTAGCCGTGGTACACCTTTACAAAAATCAGTTTGATCTGCATCATATGTTTGAACCATTAAAAAGTTTTTTCTTTTATTATTCTATTATAGATGTGGATGAATGCCAAACACCAGGAATCTGCATGAATGGGCGCTGCATAAACACGGAGGGTTCTTTCCGTTGTGAGTGCCTCGGTGGCCTGACAATTGGTATTGATGGCCGAGTATGTGTGGATACCCATATGCGAAGTACCTGCTATGGAGGTATTAAAAAGGGCACCTGTGCCCGCCCCTTCCCTGGCGCTGTCACCAAATCTGAATGCTGCTGTGCTAACCCTGACCATGGATTTGGAGAGCCCTGTCAGCCTTGTCCTGCCAAAAATGCTGGTATGTATATGTTATTCTTTTAGCCATTCTGTAACCAATAACTCAATTGTATTTTTCTGCTTTGTCTGTGAAGGTTCTCATTTATGCAGGTCATGGTATAGATGGTGCTAGTTAGCCACATTAGACTGGACTTGTTCTATAATGTTTCATCACTACAGAACAACTCCAGTTAAATATGACTAACTACTACTAGCTATTTCTCTGCTTCATATTCAAACACTAAATTGCAAGGATATAAGAAAAAAATATGTAATTTAGAGAGTCGAACACAAGATTTAGTGAATCATAAAGGAAAACTATTGCTTCTTTGAGTAGCTCTTCATATGTATTTGGAATAAATGCCATTAGTTGGCATATTCAGTTGAATTGCTTTACTGCTTAAAGTCATCCATTTGCATAGACAATATTTGCCTCCCTTGTGTATTTTAGCAATAACAACACTGGTAAATAGTAGTCAAGTAAACAGTAGCCAAGCTTGCACACAATCACAACAAAATATATTAGAATGCTATTTGATAATTTTACTCATAATATAATGTTACCCTTCAAACCTAACATTGTAGTAAGACCATGTTCTAAGTGATCAATGAAAACATTTTATAAGTAAGATTGCCTGGTTTAATAGAATGTTCTGTTTCTTTGCAGCTGAATTCCAGGCTCTTTGTAGCAGTGGAATTGGAATCACTGCAGATGGAAGAGGTGGGTGTTTGTTTATAGTTGCTGTTGACATTTTTACCTCAGTTCTATTTTTTACTTATAGTGTTATTTTGCATTTTACTTTGTAATTAAAATTTTTAATTGATGGGACCAGAGCTAATCCACCCTATACGCTCACTACACAAGCTGTGTAGAGCCCTGCGGCTCTGCTTCTGGAGCTCCGCTGGGCTTTCGAGGGTTATACCGGGATGATGCCCACAGCGTCTCTTTTCCCAAAAAGTTGCATTTAAAACATTGCTGCAAAAATACCGTGTGACATAAAATATTGCAACAATCACCATTTTATTCTCTAGATTCTCTGCTAAAAACATTTATATAATGTTTGGGGGTTCTAAGTAATTTTCTAGCAGAAAATACAGATTTTAATTTGTAAACACCTAATTTCAGAAATAGGCTTAGTCATGAAAGGGTTAAAGGAAGGAGGATTGTATTTGGGGCACTGAAGTGTCAGGTGTGACTGTGTGGCAATGGCAAATGGTTTACATAGCTCATGGCATCACGGGTCAGGTAGAAGGCCCCAGAGAGGTCAGTATGGGCACTGAATGGGACATACAGTATTTTTAGATATACATGTAAAATAGATCATCTTGTCTTTAATCATATCTTTGAATACCCAATGCGTAAGGACAATAAAAAAAAAACAGGATTATTGCCTGCAAATGAATGGAACACTGTTTACACAGCTTATTCTCCAAGCTAACTGAACATTAACATTGCAAATTGAACAGTCTCTTTTCCATTAGTAAATTAGCCTCTGTAATTTAGCCTACTGATTGAAAGAAATGCACTTCCTGCATGGCTAATATCTTATTTCAACAGCACTCAGAAAGAGAAATAATAAAAAAGTTGCGTTCGTACTACTCTGGCATTGGTGTTCGATGGCATACTTACTTTAGGTACAGACGATCCCTGTCCAACATTAGTAAGCACTCTGCTTTGACTAGTGATATCTGCACCGTAACTATGCAGGCATTGTCGGGCAGGTCATAACTGCACTTGACAGTATTAATTTAAAGCCGCTGGGTGTGTGAAAGACATAGCAAAACCCACTTTAAGGTAAACTCAGAAATTATAACTGATAATATTTGCTAACTGAAAATACACTATAAATTCCCTATCTGTAAACCCAGTGTGAATCATTTTTGGGGGGGATTTTGTGAAAATAGTGAGAACAGTAAAATTGTTAAGATAAAATCAACTATTCAGCAATGTTTAATACAATGTTAATACATTTTTCTGCTTCTTAATTCAGATATTAATGAATGTGCCCTGAACTCTGAAATCTGTCCCAATGGCATTTGTGAAAACTTGCGTGGCAGCTATCGCTGTATATGTAATGTGGGTTATGAATCAGATACTAGCGGAAAAAACTGCGTAGGTAAGTTGGTTATCATTGTTAAAAATGTTTATTTACTGTATATTCATATATGTCTGTTTTTATGCAGTGCATAATTGCTGCTGTCCTACTAAACCTGCAGTGAACATCAAATTGTATATCAATGTAAAGTAGCATTCTGCCACACAGATTTGCTATGCTTACCCATATGGTATTAAACTCCATGCTATACTTTTACAGATGTTGATGAATGTGCTGTGAACCGCCTGCTTTGTGACAACGGCCTGTGCAGGAACACGCCTGGCAGCTACACATGCACCTGCCCTAAGGGTTACGTCTTCAAATCCGAGTCAGAAACCTGTGAAGGTGGGTATTCAGCACTGGAGTAGCAGCCTGGCTGTTAGAACTTATCTACTGGAGAATACAGTTGGAGTGGTGTTAGCCCTAGAGGGATATTCCTGAGTTCTGCTCATACATAATAGGAAAACTCAATACTAAATTTCTTTCATGGTGCCCTAATACTCAGCATATAAAGTACATGTAAATACTTGCTCTTCCAAAGTCAAAAAAATATGCACCAATGAGGATTGGTGTTTGTTATAAGCCAAGATTGCTTTGCAGTTCATCATCATTTTAATTGATGGGAAAAAATGGATAGGTTTCATCACAGACATTTGTGGTTTTTATATTTATGCTGGTTTACTGTGAGACATTCAGCTGGTCCGTCTTAAAGCTTTTGCCTGTACTGAAATATTTTGTTCCAACTTTCAGATGTCAATGAATGTGCATCCAACCCCTGCGTTAATGGGGTCTGCAGGAACAATGCTGGCTCCTTTGTGTGCGAGTGTTCATTCGGAAGCAAACTGGATCCTACTGGGACTATTTGTGTGGGTGAGTGTTATTAAAATTCTTCTGGTTTCCTAGAGGTCACTGTGGAAGTTTTTATGGAAATAGATGACAGATTTGCTGCAGTTATATATAAGACTTTTTTCTAAATGTTGGCTTACTTGTTTCTTTTTTCCATCATAATACGCAAGTGTTTCCATTCACTGTTGCAGCCGTTTTTCATGATTATTCTTAATTCTAAGTAATTATAATATTACAGTGGAATTAAACTCAAGAAAAAAAGACATTGCTGGCAAGTAGGTTTTTATTGTAAAAAGAAGAGATTCTGTTTGTCTCTTCTCAAAAAAAAATGTCTGCGTGTCAACAATGTTTTTTTGTGAACTCACACTGAGCCACACATGTGCAGCTTAGTGTATAATCCTGACATCTGGGTACCAGGAAAAATTAAGTCTAGGGCACATGCATGGGAGTTTCATTACCCAGCCCGGTCAATCAAGATGGTTGAAGATGCAGATCTCGGAAGAAGACCGAAAAACACATTGCACAGGCATGGACCACCATGGCCACTATCAGGAAACTGGCCCAGAGTACTGATGTGCAGCTGACATTGGTGCAAGCACATATAGACAGGATTTGGCTGAAAGAGGCTGGAGATCAGCAGCACTAAGATGCATTTATTTACTACAGGTTCTTATGCAAGAAAGAATTAAAATTAATTGTTACCAACTCCTGTAGCCCCTCCATGCCCCAGTAATTCTGACCCCAGTTGGTTGAAAAGTAAGATATCAAACTAATTTTGAAGCGGAATCATGAGGGTGGTCAGCATTTGCCATAGTATGCAAGTGTGTACAACACACATGAATATTATGACACATTTGCCTTTGGTTGTGCTCTCCTCCATTGATGTGAGATCTGAGCTGCCCACATCCACTCTGTCCCTGCCAGGGCTATGTCATTTTGCTCTACTTCTGAGTGTGCCATCTTGTTGCTTTACCCTAAGGCAGTCACAGATGATGTACTGTAACTCTGGATTTACTTATAGTTGCTAAGTAAGTAAAAGTTTTTTTTAATGCAGAAGAGACAGAAATCTTCTACCAAAAGTTTCTACCTGCTGGCTAATTTTAGATTATAGGTTTACTTTAGCTTTTTCATTAAAAAAAAACCTCTAGAATTGCAGCCTGAGGAGCAGTGTTCTTCCGTATCTTTACTTTTGGCTTACAGCAGACCCCATCTCCAGGTTCCTAAGCTGTCACTGCCTAATTACTTTATTCATTAAGGAGATTAAAACATGTTTTCCTGATGAAAACTGTGGGGTAACCAGTCCATGTATCTTGTTTTTCAGACTGTTAACTCTGGAAAAAAAAAGGAGGGGAGTTTGGGTGTGGGAGCAGATCAGTGAACTACTAGCCTAACCGATTGTTGTTGATGACTGCTTATAATAGATTCATAAATGTTCCATAACAATAGCACATGCCTCCTTGTATGTATTTTTTGTGTATGGTCTTGTAAATAAATAGTAAGTGCACATTAGCATTTTCAGAAACATGTAATCTTAAAGTGGATGTAAAATTAAGGCTTGTACCTGGCACCGCATATGATTTCTTGCCATCGGTGCCCAGTTTTGCCACGAAGAGTTAATTCAGCAATCCTCTTATCTTCTTTCAGTGAGATAAAAACAGACAGAGACATACCTGTCAGTTTTCCCCCCTTGTTGTGAGTGACATCTCATTTCCTTATCTCATGCACTAGCATGAGAGAGACATTCAGTGTGCTTTTCCAGTGTCATCATCCCCCTCTCTTAGCATCTCACAGCTATTACTACAGCCTGTATTGTGTAGCACATGTGAAGGAGTCACAGGGGGCTGTGAGTGCACTCTGCGCTCTGCTTCCTTTGTGACGCTGCCTAGTCAAAGGGGAGTGTTGAGGTGGACGAGGAGTCTAGTGACGTCATGACTCTGCCACTTAGCTCCGGAGCATAGACCCGCCCATGGATTTCAGACATTTGTGGGGCTCGGTGTGCAGAAGGGGGGGATTTTTTAAAGGTAGGGATACATGCAGGAGGCATGTATACATATATACATAAGAAAGATGGCAATAGTTGAGTGGTGGGTTTACATCCACTTTAAGGTTTTTCCCTGTCATTATATTGTTTTCACTTAGCTCAAGCTCTGTGCAATACAATAGTTGCTTAATTCCCCAAAAATGATGGCCTCCAAATTTACCCCCAAAATAATCCAAGAATGAAATCAGTGTTAACCAAACCTGTATCTCATGTACTTCACAAAAGTTCACCTTTACCAAAAAAGGGGATGCCTGTAGATAAAAAACTGCAACTTTGATCAAAGTTAAATAACGCTCTTGTTATAGATATAGGCAATTTAGACTGAGCAAAATTATAAATGCAACACTTTTGTGTTTGCCCCTATTTATCATGAGCTGAACTGAAAGTTCTAAGGCTTTTTCTATGTACACAAAAGGCCTATTTCTCTAAAATATTCTCAAAATCCAGGGCATAAGATTTTTTTTTTGTTACTTTTTACTGCAATTCTTGATATAAAAAAAATGTCCCCTGCTTTTTGCTTTCATACAGAGGGGCTAGGTCTTACTAATAAACACAAAAAATATCAAACAGAATAAAATATGCAGCTAGAGACAAAAAACATTGTCGACTTTTTGTGGCTTGCTAAAAATATTAAAATGCAAGCTTTTGTAACATCAAGTTCCTAGTTTGAGCTTGTTGTCAAATCTGTCATTGTGCCTGAAGAAGGAACCAAATGTTCTCAAATCTAGTATGTTAGTAATCCAGTATTTTATATAATTATATTTTATATAATTATAGCGCTGGTTTACAGCTGTAGACTATTACTGTAATTTGTTTATCCTTAATTTATGCCTTCTCTCACAAATGCTATGCGCTTCTCTTTAACATGCAGACAGCATGAAGGGAACTTGTTGGTTAAACATCCAAGATGGTCGATGTGAGGTGAACATCAATGGAGCTACTCTTAAATCCGAATGTTGTGCAACTCTAGGAGCTGCCTGGGGCAGCCCTTGTGAGCGCTGTGAGATTGGTAAGACCCAAACATTTACAACTGAATTAATTCAGATATACTGTATACCTCTCAGTATTAGTATTTAAATCTAAAATACATAAATCGTGTTTTTTTTTTCTTTTGTAGACTCTGCTTGCCCAAGAGGATATTCCAGGAAGAAGGGGGTTGCTTGTGAAGGTAAATCTAGAAAAAAAAACACGAAATCAAACAAAAAGTGATATTATTTTCTGTGTCAAAAAGAGTATCTTTCTTTAAAAAAAACAAAAACAAACGTTATTTTGAAGATAGACTGCAATTGTTGTGTCATTATCTTTGCTGTCAGTTACGGTATTAGTAATGCACTTTATTATTGTTATTTTTAAGATGTTAATGAATGTGAAGTCTTCCCTGGAGTATGTCCCAATGGGCGCTGTGTGAATACTGCTGGTTCCTTTAAATGCGAGTGTCCTGAGGGGCTGACCTTGGATAGCTCAGGGAGAACTTGTGTTGGTAAGAAGAAAAGCAGATATATCAATATGACAACAATGCTACAATTAATTGATTTAATTACGTTTCTTAGTATAAAATTGTGTTAATTTATTCATATTTTTAGGTGGGTAAACTGCTTCTAAAAATAGGCCAAAAATATGTGAAGGTTCAGACATGTAGCCACCATTTGAAGCCGCCAGGCTTCTCTGCCAGAGACATACATGTTTACGTCTTGGCCAAGCATACATGTTTATGCTCTGGAAAGAGAAGTGGAGCTACCACAAAACACTCATAAGGTTGACTTATCATGGGAGAAGAAATAGCAATCGTATATAGTACCCTAAAAACAAGGACATAAAGTATGCTTGGTTCAATGAGACGAAACTTAAATATACTATCATATTGATAGATAGATAGATAGATAGATAGATAGATAGATAGATAGATAGATAGATAGATATCTTAATGAGAAGGTGTTAAGGGTACAGGATACCCAAAAAAGCTGCAAAAATTCCCTCTGCCCAATAGACTGCTAAAGATGGGCTACTGTCTTCGGGTATCTGTTGACCTCTGCTACATTTCAGCTGTAGGAATCTTTGGGCCTTTGCCACAAGTCATTGTAGATTCTGTAGGCCCAAAAGGAGCAACTCTTTTCAGGTTCTTAGGCCTCTGCCACAGGCCAGCTTAGGACACTCTAGGCCAAGTTTTGAAGTTAGGAGAACAAACATCCTTTCTTGGCTCCGGTGTGCTTCACCAGGTAAAGAGCCTGGAGGGCAAATACTGGACCTCTCTGGAGCCACACCCTCTCCAGACAGCAGCCTGGGAGGGAAGCCCCTTCCACCATTACATCCTCTCTAGGAAAATTGGGGAGGGAAAGGACCCTTCTATAAAGTCTCTCCAAAAATCTATCCCCTTACCCAGCCCACATCAGTGGCATAAATCCCTCAGCGATTGTTGGCTTTGTTCATAACTCAATCCATCGTATCTTCTTACACTATTTACCATGGGCTTAAGGGAAACCTAACAATCCTAGATAACATAACCAAAGCTCAGGTTGGCTACAACCTAGCTGCAAACAATATATTTAAATAGTGGATACTCTAGCTTAAAACCGGGCAGATTTGCCTGCAGGCTAAACAAAAAAGATTTCTCAATCCACACTAAACAGTCGACTATTGCATTCTAAGAGCCAAATACCTGAACAGTGACTGCAGCTGATTAGCTGTTGGATGATTGGCTGTTCATTAGACAATTTTCCACTTGGTTCCTTCAATCTTCAGATTTAAATATGTTGAGCTGGGTGGTGTCAGCAGGACCACTCACAGAAGTAGCAAGATATGGCCAAGATTAAATCCGCATATATCCAGATTAAGGCAGAGTCTAGATAGATAGATAGATAGATAGATAGATAGATAGATAGATAGATAGATAGATATTTCTGTCTTTGACTGTTAGCTGTCCTATGTAAACTTGACTGTGTGCCCTTTTTCTTATGCAGATATACGTGCAGAGCAGTGCTACATGAAATGGGATGAGGATGAGTGTGCAGCTCCTTTACCTGGCAAATACAGGATGGATATGTGCTGCTGCTCTGTGGGTGCTGCCTGGGGTGTTGAATGTGAAGAATGTCCTAAACCTGGAAGCGAGGAATTTAAGAGCATCTGTCCAAGAGGACCTGGCTTTGCTAATAGAGGAGATGTTCTTTCTGGTCGTCCATTCTTCAAAGGTAATGATTACTGTTTCATTTTGATATCTTTGAAAAGAAAATGTGCTCAATTAAGTAACCTAAGTAACCTATAACAGTTTTTGTTTGATATAACAATTATTACTTTCAGCAGAAAGAACTAGTGATGGCTGAAGGTAATAATTGTTTTGGTAAATAATGCACGCCATATTGAACGGACCCTAGTGGCCTTAGAATTTAATTACATCAGGTTCATTATTCATCTTCCTAGAAAAAAAAATGTATAGGCAATTTCAGCTGTCTGCCTAATCATTTAAGCTTGAGGGCTTATATATGGATGGCTTGAGGGCATATATATGGATGGCTTAGCATCACATATCCCTTTTTCAATAAAATAGCAGTACTCATAATAGCCTGCGCACACTGGGGTTTATTTACTAAAACTGGAGAGTGCAAAATCTGGTGCAGCTCTGCATGGTAGCCAATCAGCTTCTAATTTTAACTTGTTCAATTAAGTAATGCCATAAAAAAACCTGGAGGCTTATTGGTTTCTATGCAGAGCTGCACCAGATTTTGCATGCTTCAGTTTTTAGTAAATCAACCCCATACTAATAGAGGCTTACTGAGCTCACTGAGACCTCTGCCAGAGAAAACCTTACCAAATTAAACAATGCTCTAGATATATCATGAGCTGCCTCCTAGAAATTTAAAATTTGTGGTTAGGAACTTGGCTCCATTGTGTTTTGGCCCTATTGCTACACCTTTTTGATACTGATGCCAATACATATAGATTAATGTTGTACTGACACTTAATTAACATTCTTTCGGTACATCTTTTTTTATTTAGACAAAGTCCAAAAGCTGGACTGTGAATAAGCTTTATTTTGAGTATGTTTCATTTATGACAGATCACCTAAGATCACCTAAGATGAAAAGAGATCCTACATTAAGTTAGTCAGGTCTCTGTTGTCCAAGTTCTTTTGGACAAGTAAGTTATAAAGTCATGGGTCAGACCTTAAAAATTAAACCTTATAAGTGTTAGTTATAAGCATATATATCTTTTTTGGAAAACAATTTTTACAACATTTTTCCGTACAAAACATTTTTCCGTACAAAACAAGGTAAAAAAAATAACACAATAACAAAAAAAGAAGAATAATACAACCTGGTAAGATTTCTCACGAGGTCGAATTCCCACCCCACTTGTGTAATATTCCTTAAAGTCCAATCAGCTGAATACATCACCATAACCAAATGTTAACCGAATGCAGACAGTAAGGATCCCCTAGTCAAGACACATTAGTTCACATATGAGACATATATATATATATATATATATATATATATATATATATATATATATATATATATATGTATATATATATATATATATATATATGTATATATATATATATGTATATATATATATAATATCAGTGCTGCTGTTGAAATACTGAAGAGAATAATTCAACTAAGGGTGTCAGTGGCTGAAAGCCAACACTGCCACACTTTTTCAAGAACCTTATTAATGATGCCCTTCCATTATGATAATGAAGGGGCCTCTGGTTTCTTCCAACATAACAAGACGGCCTTACAAGCATAAAAAAGAGCAAAAAGTGGGAGCATAGTTCTTTGCATCCTACGTGGTGCTACGTCCTCCACCAGACCCAGCATACAGACTGAGATAGTTAAGGGAATCCGAAGGGAAAGCAAGTCTTGGAAAATACAAGTGGCCCATCCAGAACTCCTGTATAAGCTGACAGTGCCAAAAAATGTGATCGAAATTGGCTTAAGAAGCGGTACATCACCAACACTCCACAGAGCCAGTACCATAAATAGTAGCTACTCTTGCTGGAGTATAATAAGCTCTATGGAGTAGTTTAAATTGAATGTAGTGGTCCAGAGGCCGACACCAGAGCCCTAAATGGATAGTCCCACATATCATCCCAATCATCCCCGTGAAAATTAGGGATTAGTGTTATCCAACTGTCCCTACATTTAGTGAGTGCTTTTAGTCTTTCTACAAACAATTCTCTATAGAATGGTGATAATGGCAAAGGGGAAGACCTAATCTCTAGGGTTTCAAACCCAAATTGCGTGCCGCAACTGTAAGTAATGGTAAAAATACCAGTTCTGGAGGTGATGTTTGGACTTTAGCTGGTCGAACGTGAGGAGTCTCCCCCCTCCTATGATATCCTGCAATAGCTGGATGTCAACCCGGGCCCACAGGGCGGGGCCTGGAATTTAACCAAGGTGAGAGAACCTAGGATTGAAAGCATATATATCTTTAATGTAAGTAAATCTTACACATCTTTAGCTCTGATCCTCTCTTGGACCGTAACCACTGACTGGGAGCTCTGGAGCAAATAAATGTGGTGTTTGCACAAATCAAGAAATGCAACAGATATTGGCTCAAGGTTCCTCTCTATAAAAATGCACCGGAGCCTCTGAGGTACACTACCGTATTTAAAAATTGAGACAGTGCATGAACCCCTCTGTGAGGCTACCAGAGCCACCTAAGAAAGTCACAAAAAACTTTGCATTTGTATATATATATATATATATATATATATATATATATATTATATGTTTTAAATAAATTAGTAAAGCAGATAATTAAATGCAACTTTTTCTTGTGACACCTGGTGTATCCAATACTACTTTCTTACCCAGTACCCTTTTTTCTTAACAGATGTGAATGAGTGTAAGGTATTCAACAGCCTTTGTACTCATGGAACATGTCGTAACAGCATTGGAAGCTTCAGATGTATCTGTGACAATGGTTTTGCTTTGGATGCCGAAGAGAGGAATTGTACTGGTAAGATTAAAAACAAAAATGTGTACAAAATAATTAGCAAAATTAAGGGCAGCTGATGTAATTGCATTATTCCTCCATTTATTACAGACATAGATGAATGCCGAATTTCTCCTGACCTCTGTGGACATGGAACATGTGTGAACACACCTGGGAGCTTTGAATGTGAATGCTTTGAGGGTTATGAGAGTGGTTTCATGATGATGAAAAATTGTATGGGTGAGTATTAGAATTTGTTTGAAACGTGTTGGATACCCCTTGGCTGAACAAATCATGCAGTTAGAGTTGCATGATTGTATGGTTTTGAAAACCAGTGCCTGGGAATACCACTATGTTTAATGGACATCAAAGGATTTGTAACTGTGTAAACCCACCCATGTACATTGCTTTTATGATCTTTGTATATTTTGTACTACACTTTAATATTTTTTTTTCATCTAAAGAAATTTCTTTAATTTTTTTATATAATAAGAAATAAAAAAATTATATTTTAACTTCTTATTCAGTTATATGTTTGCCTTTAAAATCCCACCCGAGGTATAAACGTGTGTATTGCTACAATTTCCATTCCTTTTTCTGTTTTTTTTTAGACATTGACGAGTGTGAGAGAGACCCGCTGCTGTGCAGAGGAGGATCATGTATTAACACTGAAGGCAGCTTTGAATGTATATGTCCACATGGTCATGAGCTAACTGCAGAAGGCAACGCCTGTGTGGGTATGACAAGTTTACTTTTATCATTTTATCATTGCAGTTTGCCTTGAGAAAAGTGTTAGTGTGTTAGAGAACAAAACCACATGCATACTAATATATGATAATTAAAATCCCTTTTCCCCAGATATAAATGAGTGTTCCTTGAGTGATAACCTGTGTAAAAATGGACGCTGTGTGAACATGATTGGAACATACCAGTGTTCTTGCGATTCTGGTTTCCAGTCAACACCTGACCGACAGGGATGTATGGGTGAGTAACTTCCTAATGCCAAAGTGTCTTTATGAAACATGTATATTATAATGAAATAATGAAAAAAATAATACTTCATTCTAGTTACAGTCAGTTGATTTTCCACTTTTAGAAGAATATAGAATTTTTAATGAGGAAAGGGAACTACTTCTTTTCAGAGTTGAGAAAAGGGACAGAGCACACATTGTTTAACATATAAATAGTGTTTACCATTCATTCTATCCAGTCTGTATCACAAGTCTTTAACAATTGTCTATAACATTTTCTGTACATATGTGGCAAGTTACTTCTGATAATTCAGCCATTGATTCAAAGAAGTAGTGGTCTAGCACTATGTTTTTCTTCTTACCTCTCAATAACCTTAAGACTCCATTCACACAGGGGCAACACGACTTCCAGCGCGACTTTTGGAGGCAACTTGGGCATGACTTGAGTATGAAAAACAGCGCAACTTGGAGTGACTTCAACATGACTAGGGGCGACTTACAGGAGAGGCGACTTTGGCCGTAAAAAAACGGCATGGGTTCCCCCTCTGGGAGCATACCAGGCCCTTAGGTCTGGTATGGATTTTAAGGGGAACCCCTTACGCTGAAAAAACGGCATGGGGTCCCCCCAAAATCCATACCAGATCCTTATCCGAGCACGCAGCCTGGTCGCTCAGGAAAGGGGGTGGGGACGAGCGAGCACCCCCCCTCCTGAACCGTACCAGGCCGCATGCCCTCAACATGAGGTGGTGGGTGCTTTGGGGAAGGGGACGCCCTACGGCCTCCCCACCCCAAAGCACCTTGTCCCCATGTTGATGAGGACAAGGGCCTCTTCCCGACAACCCTGGCCGTTGGTTGTCTGCGGACGGGGGGCTTATCGGAATCCGGGAGCCCCCTTTAATAAGAGGGCCCCCAGATCCTGGCCCCATGTGAATGAGTAAGGGGTACATCATACCCCTACCCATTCACCTGGGGAAAAAAAGTGTAAAAAAAAAAAAAACAGGCTTTTAAAGTAATGTATTAATCAGCTCCGGGGGTCTTCTTCCGACTTCTCCGCTCTGTTCGGCCTCTTCTCCTGGTGTCCGGCCTCTTCTCCCGCTCTCCGGCATCATCTTCCGCTCTCCAGCGTCTTCTCCCGGGCTCCTCCGCTATCTTCTTGCAGCTCTTTTACTAGAGGAGGAGCCCGGTCTCCTCCGTCCTTCTTCCCTCTTCTCTCTTCTCTCTTCTTTCTTCTTCCAATGTTGACACTGCGCTCTCTTCTGCTGTAATGGCTTGTGCGACGCGCGCGGCGACTTATATAGGTATGGGGCGTGGTCACCGGTTGATGTCACACAGTGACCCCGTCCCTTATGACGTCACAGTCCCAGCATGCCCCGGGGCTTGACATCATAGGGGTGGGGTCACCGCGTGACATCACCTGTGACCACGCCCCACACCTATATAAGTCTCTGTGCATGTCGCAAACTGCATTTCAGCGGGAGAGAGCATCATGTCAACATCGGAAGAAGAGGGAAGAAGGACGGAGGAGACTAGGCTCCTCCGCTAGTAAAAGAGCTGCAAGAAGATAGCGGAGGAGCCCGGGAGAAGACGCCAGAGAGCGGGAGAAGAGGCCGGACACTGGGAGAAGAGGCTGAACAGAGCGGAGAAGTCGGAAGAAGACCCCTGGAGCTGATTAATAAATGACTTTAAAAACCTGTGTTGTGGTTTTTGTTATTGACACTTTTTTCCCCAGGTGAATGGGTAGGGGTACGATGCATCCCTTACTCATTCACATAGGGTGGGGGGCTGAGATCTGGGGGCCCCCTTATTAAAGGGGGCTCCCGGATTCCAATAAGCCCCCCGCCCGCAGACCCCGACAACCAACAGGCAGGGTTGTCGGGAAGAGGCCCTTGCCCTCATCAACATGGGGACAAGGTGCTTTGGGGTGGGAGACCGCAGGGCGCCCCCCCTTCCCCAAAGCACCCACCCCCCATGTTGAGGACATGTGGCCTGGTATGGTTCAGGAGGGGGGGCGCTCACTCGTCCCCACCCCCCTTCCTGACCAGGCAGGCTGCGGGCTCGGATACGGGTCTGGTATGGATTTTGGGGGGACCCCACGCCGTTTTTTCGGCATAGGGGGTTCCCCTTAAAATCCATACCAGACCTAAGGCCTGGTATGCTCCCGGAGGGGAAACCCATGCCGGTTTTTTATTTAAAATTTGGTGTGAAGTTCCCCCTTGACAGCTGATTATTCTGTGAGGGAGGCAACATTGTCGCTTCAATATAGATGGAGATCCGACTTGGAGGCGACTTCCGTTGAAATCAATGGGTACAAGTCTCCTAGAAGTCGGATTGAAGTAGTACAGGAACCTTTTCTGAAGTCAGAGCGACTTCAGTAGTGTGCATTAAGATGGCTCTCATTCACTTACATTGATTTTTACATGTAGCGCGACTGGAGGTGACTAGGGGCGACTTAGGGTGACTCGAAGTCGGATCCAAAGTTGCCCCTGTGTAAATGGAGTCTAAAGGGTGTTTAGTACAGTTGCTTTGCAAGTACTCCACAGTAAAAGCCATTGTTTCATATCTTGTACAGAAAAGATCTAGTAAACTAGAAACATCTGTATGCAAGTTTCAGCTCTGTATTTGGCAGTATGCAATATACAGTCTTGAAGGAAGGGGTGAGGATGCTAGGATTCTGGGCCCTGAAGGAACCTGGGGCTGGGGCCAGATGGTGTCTTTAATTCAAAATATAATGCCAAACGCCGAATGAGAGTATTGCGTCTAAACAACAGTCACAGGCCCAGGCTAATATGTTGTGTTTCTGCATCATGATTAGATGCAGACCCAGTTGGATTATGCAGTTGCATTATACTGTATGTGCACAATAGCAGCAGTACACTGCACCTTAGTAGCAACAATTGCATAAGGTATAGTGACAATTTCATAAGGTATAGTAGCATATGCTTGGTTACAGTGCCAGCAGCCTACCAGCTAATACTAAAGCTGAGAAAAGCATTTTTCCAGCAGAGCTGCATTGTGACAGACAGTGTGTGGCAGTCACAACATTGGTCAATTATTTGTATTTTATTAAAGTCTTGAAGCAATTCTAAAGTGGCCAAAAATGTTTGCCTACCCACAGAGGCCATGCTGCCTCAGAGTGCTCCTTGCAATGTATCCATAATTTTGCATGACTCAAAAATCTCCACCTTCACAGATGGCAGATGCCGTAATGCTTGCCTGTTGAAGAATAAAGTTGCTGGGGTGTCTGTTCCTTTAAATCGGACTCCCTCAAGCTTTTTTACCACCTGAGAAACCATTGAAAAGATTTTCACTTCTCAGGAAACTCTTGATAGGATTAGTCTATTGAGGGGTCATTAAGAAAATACCCTTTAGGCTGGGTTCACACCGGAGCGATGTGGGAACGCCGCGAATTCGCAGCGTTTTCCCGCATCGCATGCCTCCCGCCGGCAGTTCACACTGCCCTATGCGGACTGCTGGGAGTGTCAGTGAAATGTTAATGACACCCCCAGATCAGTCCGCATATCGCAGTGCGATCTGCAAACTCGGACAGGAATCGGATCGCATGGTGTGAACACCCATGCGATCCGATTCTGCTGCGGACCAAAAAAAGGGTCCCGTGCAAGTTTGCGGCGGGTGCGATGCGAATTCAGCCATACTATCTGTATGGCTGAACTCGCATCGCACAGAGATCGGATGTGATTCGCACTGCATTGCGGTGCGAATCACATCCGGGTCTCCCAGCCGCAGCAGTGTGAACCCAGCCTTACATTGGTTAGTGTGGTTAGAATGCCACCCTTACAGACAGCTTTAGAGATCATTTTCACCATGCTGCTAACAAGTGGTAATGGACCTGGATCAATGAAGGTAAAATTAGATAGAAGGTTAATTATTCACAATTAATGGAACCCCAAGCAACCTCTGGAGAACCCTTGGATTCCAGAGAACCATGGCTAAGAATGGCTGCTTTAAATAGTTATGTTAGACATGAAAGTGAATATTCTGTGAATCTCTCTAGCTATTATGGTTTAAACCTGGTGTCATTTATTACTTATGCCTGGAATGAATTGGTTACATAAGAGCTGTATAGTAATTATTTATTTAATAATTCTAATATATGGAGCATCCTGATATATACTTTATGGGTGATTATAAGTACATCTTACCTGAAGTGGGATATTATACAGCAAAAATTATATATTTTTCTAATGTATGATAGACCGGTTTTACTGTAAAAGTGTAACTAAAGGCAAAATATTTTTGTTTTGTTTTGGACAGAGTGGAGAGAGATTTGAGCACCTGTAATTTTTTGTTGTTTGTGGCCCTGTTAGGGAGATTCACCCTCTCTATTTATCCTATTTGCTATTATCATTGAAAAAGAAAGTAAAATAAAATCCCAAATTTTGGGTTGACACAACACTAACAGAGGAGACATCTTCCAATGGGAACATTCGTACTGGTGACCCTGGTGACACACCGGGATTCCCCCACTTTGGAGGCATCGCCTCTCACTTCCTGTTTCGGGTTATAGCCCTCTCTTAACTGGCCATACATGGAGCGAATTTCTTTCCTGCAGCCTCAGGTTGCAGGAAAGAAATTGGCTCCATACCCCCATCAACACAGTGTGAATGCGGGAATCCCTCCGGTCAGGTCATTGTCTTCTCACAGCAGGGGGCAGTGGAGAGCGAGGTAAGCCATCGACGCCGGGAGAAGTCAGTGATTATTGCTAGTGGCTATAGTAGTCGCTAGCGATAATCGCAAGTAAAACCCGGCATGCTAGTTGTACCCAAGTTGATAGATTGATCAACTTGGTACATTCAGCCTGGCCATACACGGTTCGAATCTCGGCCGGGACCTGCTGACCCGGCCGAAGATTCGAATCGTGTATGGCCTTACTCTCATCCAAAATGCCTTTAGTTACACTTACATTTATTATCTGGAATGTTACTCTGTATGTAAATTATGTAAACCTGTTTCATTTTCTACTTAGGCCTCTTTTTTGCACACTGTGTTTGGCTTTATGCATTTTAAGACTTGAATAAGAATAATTAAGAATTTGATTTCCTTATTCCTTTTTTCTTTTTGCTTTGTTTTGCATTGAGTCCCTAGAGATCTATTTTTCTTACTTATTTTGAATATTACTTTCTAATGAATCCCTATGCGAGACATGGCACTTTTATAATAAATGCACATTAAGCCCAGATTCACACTGAGCTGCAAGAATGAAGCTGTGCGAGTTCAGCTGAATCGTCAGTCCTGATTTCGGTCGCAATTTCACAGACATCTGTGTGGGTTTCTGCACAGATGTCAATGGAAATCACACCCCGAAATCACAAAAAGTAGTACAGAAACTACTTTTTGAAATCGATGCAGTGCTGCAAATGCAGCATCACACCGATTAGGAAGGTGCCATTGCCAGCAATTGCCGCCAATTTGACATGTGATTTGACATGTCAAATCGCACCAATGTGAACCAGGGCTCAATCGTGTTTTCTAAATAGGGACTTTTATGGTAACACTCTTTGTAATATTTTTTTATTCAGGGATTCTTCTTTTTCTTTTAGAATTATAATACTTCTTATTAGTTTTATTGTTTTTTTATTCAGGATTTTTTTTAATTATTATCTTATAGGAATTTTTATTTGGGAGGGGGAAATGGAAAAAAGGGCCAAAGTATTAACAGTCTTGTTTTTTTTTTTATTAAATACAATTTTTTTAGAAAGAGTTTCCAGGAATTTTGTGCAGCAATTAAAAGTTTATTCTTAAGGAAAGCTATCTCTTTTGTCATAGTTATATTGAGATTTGATTACACTGAGGTTCAGGTACCAAATAATTAAGCAGCTAAATAGATGATGTTATTTACAGCACGTTTGTGTACTAAAACAAATTTACCTCTTTTATTTCAGACATCGATGAGTGTTCAATCATGAATGGAGGATGTGACACTCAATGTACCAATTCAGAGGGCAGCTATGAGTGCAGCTGTAGTGAGGGATATGCACTGATGCCAGACACGAGATCCTGTGCAGGTAAAACATTGCACATTTATATTCCTTTATTCTTTTCTTCTTTTCCAATGTTATCTTTTTCTTTGCTTTTTCTATAAAATCTTTATTTTACAAAAAATATTTAATATTGATTATACCCATGATACTGGTGTCACAGAGCATTAATGGTTTTCTAAAGAGAGAACAATTGAGACTGTTTGCTTTTAGTCTGCTCTCACTAGTACACACTAGTATTTTTTTTTTTTCGTTCAACCCATTAGGGCTGAACGAAAAAAAACTGACAGCTCAGGAGGAGCCGCTGTACTAACTATGCAAAGTCAATACAGCGATCTCCCATGCTGTGCTGTTTTGTTCTGACAGGGGGGTGGCACCCCCGCCAAAACACTCCAGTCAGTGCTGATTGAAAACCAGTACACACGGACCAAATGTCAGCCAATTTCGATTGAACCTGCCAATGCTTTCCAGCATTAGGCCCATATGTACTAGCCTTAAAGTGGTAATAAACTCTGTTACACCACTTGTACCTACAGGTAAGCCTATAATAGGGCTTACCTGTAGGTCCTGTGACTATCTCCTAATCTTTCACTGTTTAGGAGATATTCAGCACGCAAGCAGCTGATGATGTCACCGTTGCATGCTCTCTGAAGGTCCAGTATACAGTACTGGACCTTTAGAGTCGGTGCCGTAAATGGCTTCATGTAGCCAGAGGCCACGAAACCCAGATGGAAGCCCTCTCAGTGGTGACAGCATAACGAGGGAGGGCTTCGTTTTGAGGTAAGTCTCCCATCATGTGCTAGTATGAGATGCAATCTAGCACATTATGACATTTCCTTGCAGGGGATTTTTTTTTCCCTCAACTGCGGTTTATTACCATTTTAAGTCTTTACAGAGGTGTACAGAGCAGAGAGAGAGGAGAAGTCACTGCTTTGACTAACTACACTGCTTTTTTAATTCAAGACATAGAACACTGTGAAAAAAGTTTTTAAGAAAAATTAACATATGTGATAAATATATGAAAAGGAATCTGGAGCTCTAACAGCTGACAGGAAACAAGAAAATAGTAGATAAACAAACAGATAGATAGGTATGTAATAGTAGTACTCAATATTTTATATTTACTATGGGTAAAAAAATAATAACGTATTTAAAAAGCTTTATTTTTTTTACATTTCCATAAAGAAAATAACTTTACAATTCCTTTTACTATATTCAAGTGAAAGGACTACTTTTTCATATACTGTAGTTCAGTGGTTTTCAGCAGCTGGTTCCTACAACCTCTATAGATTTTTCAATTGACTAATACCACAGAAACTATTTTCTCATAGCAATGAGCGGGGATTAAAAACCCTTAAAGCCCTTTCACACTGTGCCGCCTAGGGCGTCAGTGGTAAAGCGTCATTTTAGCGGCGCTATTCAGCCGCTAGTGGGGCAGTTTTAACCGCCCGCTAGCAGCCAAAAGGGGGTTAAAACCGCTCACAAAGTGCTGCCGCAGCGGCGTTTTGCCAGCGGTATATCAGCGCTGCCCCCATTGATTTCAATGGGTAGGAGCTCCAAAGAAGGTGCTGGCAGGACTTTTTCTGATGACCTGCCAGCGCACCACTCCAGTGTGAAAGCCAGTGAATGGAGCAGCTGTTTAGGGCGGTTTCCAGGCAATATTTTTAATGCTATAGCACCTGCAAAACGCCCCATTGTGAAAGGGGACTTACTGTCAGTATATTAATATTATTCAGACATACAAACTAGAAACATTCTTAAAGCTGAATGATCCTTATAGCAATGCTAGCTACCATCAAGGCTGTACTTATCAGTGGGATATCTGAAATGTTTCTGAAAATAATTTTGTAGATAGAGATATTTGTATTTTTTTAATATATCTTTTTATATTCTGACAAGTAGTCATTGAACACATTTTTCTAAGTCAATAATTCAGTAACTTATCTGCAAACTATTGGACTGATTTGAATTTGTACGGAAAACGTATTTGCTGCCAATTATAACTGCTGTATATAAATGTCCTTATATTTCTTTGATGCCCTATCTTTGTTAGGAAGTTTGTTTTAATCAGTGTGCTTATATGCATTTTTTTTTTTAGATATTGATGAATGTGAGGACAACCCAGATATCTGTGATGGAGGGCAGTGTACCAATATCCCTGGAGAGTATCGCTGCTTGTGCTTTGATGGCTTCATGGCTTCCCTAGACATGAAGACGTGTATAGGTAAGAACATATTCACATTTGTCTACAGCGGCTTTTTGCTTTCTGCCTCTGTATGGTTTAATGGCTCTGTAGAATAGCTGAAGTTCGGAAGCTTTATTTGTTTGTAGATCTTCGTATCAATCAGCCTTACCATTTTATGTCTTCTCTATAGATGTTAATGAGTGTGACCTGAACCCCAACATCTGCCTGCATGGAGAGTGTGAGAACACTAAAGGTTCTTTCATCTGTCACTGTCAGCTGGGTTACTTTGTGAAGAAGGGAACCACGGGATGCACAGGTAAAAGGCAATTCTGCATCTGTATTGTTTAAAAATTCAAAATGTGTATGCATATTTTATGTATACAAGCTTGATGTGTAAAAAGGCTTTTATATTCGGTTTGTCATTTTAATTTATTTGAACATCATAACTTTCCTAGCAAATTTAGATATAAAGGCTTAACTTGAAACATTCTAACATTTTAAAGAGATCCTGTCAAACAGACCATATATTTCAACAACAATCTTCCCATAAAAGGATATGTGCCTGTGATGTATTTTAAGCATGTTATTTGCCTGTTATGGTCTTCCTTATGTAGACCTCCAAAATTCCTACTTAGAGTTATGAAGGGAGCTTGGGCAATCACATACAGTAATTACACTCCCAGAAGAAGAGAGGGCTATGGTGAGCCAGGAGGGAGGGGACTATGTTTGGGAACTGACATTTAAAGTAGAACTATAGGCAAAACTTGTTTTTATAATTTTGGGTAAGAGAGGGTTATAACCCCTGTCAGGTTTTTTTTTCCATCTTTGTCCTATTGGAGATATTTCTTGTTTTACTTGCTGCAAGTAAGCATTTAAAATACCTGTAGTGTAGTAACAATTGTTGTACTCAATGCTGAAGTTTAGGTATGGCAATTTTTAAATATTTACATGTTTTAGCTTGGACTAATGTACTTGTGGACACCCTCTGAAAGTTGGAAATCACTTCAGTGGACACTGCTACTATAGTAACCATCACTAGCTTCCAAATCTCATACTAAGAGGCTTCTTTGCTGCATACATTCAGTATGAGTATGAGAAAATACAAAGCGTTCCTAAATGGCGAAATCTTGTGTTCGACAGGAGGTCGCCATTCAGGATTGCTTTGTATCTTTTCATTGAACGCAAAGTGTTCGCTGGTTGGACAAGGTGGAGATGCAAAGAGGTAATGTCACAATCTTCACTTCATCCAATAAGAGAAAACTTTGCATTCAGTGAGACAATTCAAAGTATTCTCTGAACGGTACCTGTGCCTAGCGGGTGATCTCCTGTGTGTAGTAGCGATGTCTACTACAGTAATTTCCAGCTTCCACGTTGATCCCACAGATATGACACATTGCACACTTACATTGGTCCAAGATGAAGCTGTAAAAATTGTAGCCACAGTATAATTATAATATATATTATTTCAAAAAAATACTATGCACCAATGCCTCTATGCCCTGGAATATGTGTATGAATTTTATTTTTCCAATTTTTTTTTCAATTTTTGAACACACCATCGCTGAGTAGGGTTATTGAGTTAACCCGCTCCCCACCAAAAGTACAAAAAAAAAAGGTAAGGGCCTGTGAACTTCCCTTGCTTTTCTTTAAAAAAAAAATAAAAATTTAGCCAACAGGTGGTAGTAAGCAAAACATATGCACACACATAATTAGTAGGGAAAGCTTGTATATTGTATGATGGAGAACTTGCATATATGCATTATCAAGAAGTTTCGATACTGGATTTAAACTGGTAAAATATACAACTGCTTAAATGTTTTTTATTTACTTTTTCTTTAGATGTCGATGAATGTGAAATAGGAGCACACAACTGTGATGTACACGCATCTTGCGTCAATGTACCTGGAAGCTTTAAATGCAAATGTCGAACAGGTTGGGTTGGAGATGGCCTTAAATGTGTTGGTAGGTGAAATTTCAAATATGTTAATTGTATGTTTTAAAATACAAAACTTAACACAAAGCACATGTATAATTGAAACTGTATTGTTAAAGGGGTATCACCTTGACCCATTTACAGTAGATTCATGCCAGCCTGGTCTGATGCAGTATTTTAAATGCATGTGCTTTAATGCACATTGTGGCACACGTTAAGTATTGAATTCAGGAAGTCCATTTAAAGCCTGCCTAATGCACCACAACAAACCCAAATTTGTTCATGCAACATTTTCGACAACACACCACAAAGTACTTTAGAGCTTTGCAATGTGCTGAGTTGCACTGGAATGACAGTGCGCTTAAAAAGCAGTTCAAAATGAATAGCACATCATGGCAACAATGGGTGCTAACATGCATTGTTGTAACATATGTGTTACTGCACCACAATGTTGTGATCAGGCTGTTAATTCAAGAAAAGTAGATTACATGTGATAAGCAAAGAAGCTAAATACAGCATCTTAGTGCAGATGACCGTAGTTAGCTACTCTGCAAAACATGCAGGTTTGGATTTTTTTACTTTTTTGTTCTATATTATGTATTGGGAAGGTATAAATATTATAAATTACACCTGTTAACACTGCTGTGAACTAAGAAAGGTGTAAGTTTATAACATTTGTTCATCACTATTTATTTTGCAGAAATATCAGTATTCAGATTTAGGTTGTTTTACACTTTTCCATGTGTATGCTGCATGCATAGTGATGCACATGTGTAGATGTGGGTGAGCCCTTAGGGATTCCCTTTGTCTTTCACACTAAGCTGCAGCTCATCAATATGATGTGAAGAATTAATGATAAGACAGGTTTAAAGATGTCTAATCATTACTACCCTCCTCCCATATTTCCAAGATAATAAAGCACCAGTGGTGTCTCCTCCCTGTTAACCACAGCTAAATAAGCACCGAAACTGGTGGGGAAAATTTATTTCAGAATTTAACTCTCCCTGCACAGTTGACAGTTATCAAAGGTCTATTAAATTCCCTGAGGTTTAAGAGAACATATTCTTTTTTTTAATTATATGTATAAATCTTACTTATTATCTTTACATTTGTGGCCATTGAGAAGAATACCCCCTGACAGATAGCTAAAAAGATAATGGGTCTCATTGGAAACTTATTTGAGAGGCAGTAATTGCTCATTGCTCAAGGAACCCCTAACGACTTCTGGAGGAACCCTAGGGTTCTATGAAACCCTGGTTGGAAAATGTTGGCTTAGAGCATCACAGCTGGCTGTAAACAGTGAATGATAACTATCCATATGCAATATTTTATATTTAATTTAATTAAAAGATACAAAATATATGTTTAAACCTGGTAATACTTATTATAAAATAAAATAACTATCAATTTTGTGCTTTTTAGATCTTAATGAATGCACCACAGAGGACCATAACTGTAACATAAATGCCAACTGCGTGAACACTCCTGGCTCATACAGATGCACATGCAATGAAGGTTTCAATGGAGATGGCTTTACTTGCTCAGGTACAGAAGACCTGTTTGTATATAATATTTAATTTGTCCATTTAGTATTGGTAAGTCACAGCTGTAAAATGAGGAACTGATTCCATACTGAATAGTGCTAATTAAGCACTTACTCCTTTAAAGACAATCCATATTGTTTTATATTATTTAAATCAAAGTGATTACTCTAATTGTAATAGCTTGCTCACTTGTAATCTAAATTCATTTTTTTCATGTCACCCTCTGATGATAATCATGCTGTCAATTACAGATGTTGATGAGTGTGCGGACAATGTAAACCTGTGTGATAACGGTCACTGCTTAAATGCGCCCGGAGGTTACCGCTGCGAGTGTGAAATGGGATTTACTCCTACTGAGGACAGCAAGGCTTGTCAAGGTTTGTGGGACATTTAAATACCTAAATACTAACATTCCTATCAAAAGTAAAAGACACAAGACTGATAAACATTTTATTCTAGCATTTTTTAGGAAAGTAAGCTTTGAAGTGGATAACAAGCTGACTTATTTATTTTGGTACATTTTATGTATTTATTTTGTATCGGTTTATTGATTTGGCTCTCTGCTAAATGTACTTTTAGATATTGATGAGTGCACGTTTCAGAACATTTGTGTCTTTGGGACATGCCAGAATCTGCCAGGAATGTTCCGATGTGTCTGTGATGATGGTTATGAGCTTGACAGAAGTGGAGGAAACTGTACAGGTAAGATATTCTCCTATATTATAAATGTTAGTATTTTATTATAACCCTCAATTAGAAAAAAAAAGCAACACTGAAATTTATGTTAAGTGTGCATTTAGTAAAACAATTTATTTGTCTGATATTAGCAGTATATAGTAAATAACAAACTGTGGTGTAAAAGGCCTTTGTCCATCAAATACAGCATGTCACAACGTCTTGTAGTTTTGGTTCTAAAGAGGAAACAAATCCCTTATTCTTATCTTTTAAATTTCCTGTGCCAGCTTAACGGGATATTCTCTGTTTGACAATGCTGCGTGTCACAACATGAACACCTCAATAACTTTTTGAATATGCAGTCCAAGTGTTTTGGGTGTGTTCGGTGGGTGTTTTGGATAAATGGCAATTGCCCTTTTTGTGGCATATGTGTACAGGCTTGAGCAAAATGAACAATGCTTAAAAATAACACTGGCTTGACAAGTGATTAGCATGTCCAGTTCAATCGTCATTATCCAGTAATTTCTTCCATTAGATCCTTGTTTGTTTTCTGTTAGTTGCTGTCATTAGGGAAAACACACTTTCAGAACACCTTTTACAAAGTGAAACTGTGCCACCCATTATGACTTTGCTTAGTCAGTGGCTGGGTAGATGTTAAAAGTCATTTTACGCTAAGAACATTTATACATAATACACCAAAAGTTATATAAAACCATGAAAGTGTTTGTAATGAAAATCATTAGTAAGCAAAGATGGACGTGGAGCAGCTGCTAGAGTATTAAAAAAAACATACTTTACAATTTATAACCTATGTTTCTAATTTCTAGATGTTAATGAATGTGCTGACCCAGTGAACTGTATCAATGGCTTGTGTGTGAACACTCCAGGAAGCTACTTGTGCAACTGCCCACAGGACTTTGAATTAAATCCCACTGGAGTTGGTTGTGTTGGTAAGTGAACCCTCTCTGTGATCAAAAAAGTTTATCTGTTGTTGTATATGCCTTGTAAATTACTGACGAATGTCCTTTCCCCCAATGCACAGATACTCGTGTTGGAAACTGCTATTTGGAAACCCTGACAAGGGGAGATGCTAGCCTAGCTTGTAGTGCTGAGATTGGAGTTGGCGTTACCCGAGCATCCTGCTGTTGCTCCTTGGGACGTGCCTGGGGTAACCCTTGTGAAAGTTGCCCTCTTGCCAACTCTAGTAAGTTAAGGCTTATTTTAGGATATATATTTTAATATAGGGTAACCTATTTTTTTTTATTTTAGTTCACTATTTTGTTTGTTGTTTCTAAACCATAAAATAAGGTAAATAGCTAATATACTTATATTCATTGTGTTTCAGCTGAATATAAAACACTCTGCCCAGGAGGAGAGGGATTCAGGCCAAATCCTATAACAGTTATTTTAGAAGGTAAGTCTACATTTTGTGTTCTGGGGGGGGGGGTTGCTCAAGTGTAGTGCTTCCCAATGAGTAAACTGCAGCCCGCAAATAGTGTTTAGGGATTGATGGTCTTCTTTTATTCACAGACGTAAGTAATAGTTAAAATGGAAGTAAACCCTTCCAAACAACTTTGACCTACAGGTAAGCCTAGATTAAGGCTTACCTGTAGGTCCAAGTAATATCTCCTAAACCTATATGGTTTAGGAGATATTTGCCCGAAAATGGCCACCGCTGTCTACGGCGCATGCGCCGTAGACAGCGGCGCGCAGGCGCACTAAATGCGGCAAGTCCAAGAATGGATTTGCCTAATTTGTCGACTCCCGTGCGCATGCGCGGGAGTGACGTCATCGCGGCTCCGCCGAATGGCAGCGTCGGAGCTCCGAGACGCGACTCCCGTGCGCATGCGCGGGAGTGACGTCATCGCGGCTTCTCCGCTGTCATTCGTCGGAGCTGCGAGAGACGCCACAACCAAGATGGATGCGGCGGACTACAGGTGACAGCGGCGACTTCGCTGGCTCCTGTGTCAGGTAAGTGACACATAATGAGCTACTATGCGATGCATAGTAGTCCATTATGCTTTACCTTTGCAGGGAAAAAAAGAGGAAGTAAACCCATCAGGGTTTACTTCCTCTTTAAAAAACAATTGCCCTTGCAGGGCTTTCCACCATTCCAACACAAGAAAATGTATTTAAGTTTCAAGTCTAGGCCTTTTCCCTTGTTAATCAGACCAACTCACAGCACTGCTATGCTCCATTGGAACCATTGCACATAGCTCTCTCTACGTTCTCAGCTTTCTTGCTATCTTTCTCTCTACATTCTCAGCTTTCTTGCACCTTCTTGCTGCACTGGCCAATGTCCTGACATTGGCAAATAATCTCCTATTTGCTGTATGGATCCCTGAACTACTACCCTTGTTTATAACAACTGTGCACACCTACACACAAAGTCTGCTGGTCTCCAGAATGACCTGCACACAGGATTAGAGGCTTCATCCCTCCCAAGACTCTTTGAAGTCTTTGAGCTGCAGTGCCCAATTCGGAAATTACAAAACCCCGGGAAAACTGAAAAACATTTTTTCCACTCAATCAATATTCCAAGCCCTCAATCTGCATCCTTGAAAACCCTGTGTAATATTTACCTCTTTTAACATAGTGGCAAGGCCTAGCAATGTCACAGGGACTAAATAAATGGGACCCTTAATTCTGATTAACATCAAACCTTACCTTGGGAAAACTGCCTTCTTCAATAATCTGTAAATTTCAGTTGTCTTCCACAACCTGTGATCTCATCCCAGCTGATGCCTGTTCAAGGGTATAGAGCAGTGATGGCAAACCTTGGCACCCCAGATGTTTTGGAACTACATTACCCATGATGCTCCACTACACTGCAGTGTGCATGAGCATCATGGGAAATGTAGTTCCAAAACATCTGGGGTGCCAAGGTTCGCCATCACTGGTATAGAGTATAGCTTTTCATTTAAGGCTACTAATATTCACTGTTTTTTTTTTTTTACCTGTAGCACTTTTAAAATCACTGGAAATAATTACAAATCATTTATCTCTTTCACAAATTTCCATTTATATTAATCCAGATATCTATTAACTATTCATTTGTAAACACAATGTATACTTCCTAATGACCCTATCTAGTTTTTGTTATATGCACACTCCTGCTATACACATATGGGCTATATTCCCATATGTGTATATATGGGCTCTACTGGTATTATATACTGGTTCTGCTTCTAGAAACAAGTTAGTCCTTTATTAAATTCAAAAGGCTTGTATGCAGCAAAACAGGCACCCATATCAAGAAAAGAAATGGAGCTTCCTGGCACACTCTTAACATCCCTTATTTTCTTTGTGCTTCCTGCTCATCAGTCCCCTCCTCCCTTGTGGGTTTGGTCACACATGGAGGTTCATTTATTAAAACCGGAGAGTGCAAAATCCGGTGCAACTGTGCAAAGAAACCAATTTAGCTTCCAGTTAAAAGTTTAACTGAACAAGCTGGTTAGAAGGTGATTGGCTACCATGCATAGCTGCACTAGAGTTTGCACTCTCCAGTTTTAGTAAATCAACCCCATAGTGTGGTGACTGCCACTTAGTCACCATCAGGGCACAACGATAAATACTTTTTTGCTGTATTTTTTAAAGGGCCAAGTATCTGCCACACAAAAAGAGGGGACACATATCTGCTACCAAAAACACTTTCCTTTTGGCCAGTACAGTGGTTTCCTTACCCTTATGTAGAGAAGTGTTGTAAATAAATATACTCCACAGGTAATACTAAATGGTTGCCCATAGACAAAAATCCAATATTTGGTCAGTGTTCACTGTGAACCTCCTTGTGTATTGCCAGCATGACCATTTAGGTATCCGGAGAATACCCATTTGTTTTTCATTTGCACATACTGCCACAAATCTCTTTCCTTCAGTAGGATGTTACAGCAGGGGCTGACACGTGCAATGGATCCACTATTTTAGTGGACATCATTTTATTTTTAATCAATTTATGTATGATTTCATCCATATAGATATTGATGAATGCCAGGAACTTCCTGGCCTGTGTCAGGGTGGCAACTGTGTAAACACTTTTGGAAGTTTCCAGTGCGAGTGTCCACTTGGCTACTACCTGAATGAGGAAACCCGCATCTGTGAAGGTATTAAACTTACTTCATGCATCTTAATAGCTAATTATAACTTGGTGATGAAATACATTTTCATGTAGACAATCTTAAAAAAAAAAAAAAAAAAAAAAAAGTAACATGATGGAAGTAGTAATATATTGTTTTATATTATTTTTACTGCCTTTTGTACAGTCTTTATCCATTATTGCAACTGAAATATACAAACTTTTTCTAGACATTGATGAGTGCTCTGCTCACATTGGAATCTGTGGACCGGGTACTTGTTATAACACACTTGGGAACTATACCTGTGTTTGCCCTCCAGAGTATATGCAAGTCAACGGAGGAAACAATTGCATGGGTATGTATTATTAATGATATCTGAGATCTATGCATTACATTTGTCTGTTTAGCTTCTGTGTTGTTATTAGAATCCTTATTTGATGTGTTCACATTTGCCAAAGTATATCACATATGTAATAGGTTACAACGCAACATACTCCATAACAACATATAAACCCAAGCCTAACTCTACTATTTTGAACACTTCACAATTTATTATATATATTTTAAAATGGAATCATCACTGAACTTGGCATGCGTGTTTGTACTCTGGATTTTGTCCGACAGACATGTGTACACACGATTGAAAAGTCTGACAACACACATTTGTTGGCAGAAAATTTGAGAGCATGCTAGCCAACATTTCTTGGCGGAAAGTCTGACAACAAATGTCCGATGGAGCATACACACGGTTAGACTTACCGCCAACAAGCTCACATCCAACATTTCCCTCGGAAAATCCAATCATGTGTATGTGGCATAACACTCTAAAGATGACCTCTCTCTGTCAGATTTTGCTCAGATTTGATCTATGAGATTAGTAAAACATATTAAAAATTGTAAAATGCAAAAACCTTTCTGATTGAATATACAATCTATGTATTGTTTTGCTAGAGGAGTTCATGATACTTAAAGAGGAACTGAATTCTGGAAGCTGATCCTAAAAAAGGCAGTCAGAGGACAAATGACTAGTCAGTAGTATTGCCTGTGGTTTACCTGCAGCTGATCTTGCTCCATTAATGACTAAAACCTAGTCCAACCCAGTGGGCTGAACGAAATAAAAACTTGAGTGCTCAGGAGGAGAGCATGTGCTAACAATCCAATGTTATACAGCAGTCTCCCCTGCTGAGCTATTGTGTTCTGACAGGGGGACAGCCCCCCGCCGGAATACACCAGTCAGGGCTGAGTGCACTGATTGGATGCCAATCGGCAGACATTTTTCGGCCATGTCCTTTCAACAGAAGCCGAACTTTCAGCTGACTTCTGTCGGACTGGCTGCTGTACATACCGGCCATATGTCGATCAGTTTCCTTTGAACTGGCTGATACTGTCTGATATTTGGACGATGTGTACGGCCCATTACTGTACCTTGTCCTGGACTGTGCAGTGACCATTTTTGCAGAAGCAGGGCTTTGCTTCCCTGTGTCAGAGAACAGTGAACAGTACAACACTGAAATCACCAAATATCAGTAAAAATCTGCTAAGAGTAGCAGTCAGAGAGAGCAGTTCTTAACATCCCATGTTACACAACTGTGAGGTGGCAGGCACAGACATGCCTAGGTATCCTCACATACCAGGGAGTGCACTGCTTTTTTTTAAGGAGAGATTCCAGACAAAGGTAAATCTTTCAGGCCACTTTTTAGGCATAGCTAACATTTCTAGATGTTCCCTATAGCATATCAAATATTCACTTTTTAAGGTAAGTTAAAATATACTATAACTATAAGACCCCTTTCACACTGTGTTGCTTTACAGATGCTATAGTGCTAAAAATAGCACCGGCAAAGCGCCTCTTCTGTCACTCCAATGTAAAAGTCTGAGTGCTTTCACATTGGAGTGGTGAGCTGGCAGGATGTCAAAAAAAGTCCTGCTAGCAGCTTCATTGAGGCGCTTTAGGAGTGGTGTATACACCTCTCCTAAAGCATCCCTGGCCATTAAAATCAATCGGCAGCGCCGCCGAAGTGCTGAAAAAGCACCTCTGCGGCATTGCTTTGCTGGCGCTTTTAACCCTTTATCAGCTGCTAGCAGGGGTTAAAGGCGCCCCACTAGCTCAAAATTGCAAAGTTTTACCACCAACGCCTGAGAGTGTGAGTGCCCTAAGTAGACTGTAATGTGTGCAGCCAACTTTATGTACTAATTTCTTATATGCTTGTAAAATAACAATTATGTGACCCATATTTCTTGGTTATATCTAAGACACCAGTATATGATGTTGTACAGTAGTGATATAAAAAAGCAAGAATGCCAGTGCTATTAACCCACTGCTGATCTAACCCTTGCATCACAGATATGAGGAAAAGCGTCTGTTATCGCAACTACAATGATACATGCGAGAATGAACTGTCTACAAACATGACAAAGAAAATGTGCTGCTGTTCCTACAACATTGGAAAAGCCTGGAATAAACCTTGTGAGCCATGTCCCGTGCCAGCCAGTGGTAAGTCCTATATCATCATTACACTTATCCTAAAGGTTCTTAAAAAAAATTATAGCAAGTTAAATATTACACTTAACTTATAAGACATTATATAACCCAGAAGGTTATGGTGAAGAGGAACTAAAGGAAACAAAAAACACTCCCATGAAGCAGTGCATAGCATAGTAGAACCTTCTTAGAACAGAAAATATTTTCTTATCCAATCACATATCCTAAAATATTGGATTAGTCCTCATGTCAGAATAGCGGTTGGAGCATTCCTTTTCACCCTATTGGCTAACTGAACATCCAAAACCACAAATACATCTTAATATTATAGAGCTATTTTTTTTAACTGAATACCTTTCAAATCTATCGGCCACCATCAGTGCAGTATATGGAAAATATAACTTGTGAAATCAAAGATCGAACATACTCATGGGCATTAGATGATCCAAAAGATTCTACCTGGATTGGAAGACTATTAATAAGTCTCTGGGTATCTTGGGACAACCCTACACGAAATATCATTGCCCATGCTGGATTTTTCCTGCCAACTACTAGTATTTAGAGGTAACAAGTAAGCATGGTGCTATGACTGTTTTCACAATGCACGTGTGTTCATGAATCAACTGAAAAGATCTAGATTGTACCTCAGTACTACCTTGCATGCAGGATGAAACCTCAGTTTGATGCTTTTAAACCATTTTATGTGATACTGTTTTCTTGCCCCTCCTCATATTCATCAACTTTGTATTTTTCTTCCATTTAGCTGAATACCAAGTTCTCTGTGGAAACCAAGCACCTGGTTTTATTATTGATATCCGAACTGGTAAACCTATGGGTAAGACAGTTGTATTTCTTGAAATTATGTTTCTGATAGTGATTTTGTGGTAGACTAGGAACTGATCTATAAATATTTCTCATGTTCAGATATCGATGAGTGCAGTGAAATCCCAGCAATTTGCACCAATGGTGTTTGCATCAACCAGATTGGAAGCTTCCGCTGTGAATGTCCAATGGGATTCAGCTACAACAACATTCTTCTTATCTGTGAAGGTTTGTTAGGAACTTCTCAATTTTCTCTTGGAAACTGTAAACTACTGTAGAATAATGCACAACATTATTCTGCATGCTTACGTCAATATCATAAGGCTTTCGAAAAATGTTTTTATTGAGTGGAAATGGGCCAGATATGGTATTGATGAGTATTGTGCTTCTGTTTGCAGACATTGATGAGTGCAGCAGTGGAGAGAACCTGTGCCAGATGAATGCAGATTGCATTAACATCCCAGGCTCATACCGCTGTGAATGTTCAAGTGGATACAAGCTCTCACCTAGTGGAGCTTGTGTTGGTAAGTCTTAAACCCTGTACAACTTGATAAAAAAATAATGCTCTTTAGCAAGAGACATGCATTCCACATCAACAATTATGCTACCAAAATTAGTGCGTGCTGGAAATTACTTCCAGCATTGTTCTGGTTTCTTCTTGCTGGAGGCTGCCATTTTGCTGAGCCCCTGAGTAGCAGTAAATTGTTAGGCTGTCAGCAGATCTACGTATTCATTTTCAGCACAGATATAGACTGAGCATGTGCAGAGCGGGGTGAGACCATGTATTACTGGATTTTAACCACTTCAGTACCCGCTCATTGTCATATGACATCCGCAGATGGGATCTCCCATCCTGGGCGGGGGTCATATTACGTCCATGGCCGTGATATCTGCCGGGCACTCCCAATCGTTCGTGACAGAGCAGGGACATGGATCTGTGTGTCAGGACAGAGGGGACAGATCGTATGTTCCCAGTATGTTGGAACACCGATCAGTCTCCTCCCCTAGTCAGTCCCATCCCCCCACAGTTAGTATCACTCCCTAGGTAACACATTTGACCCGTTGATCGTCTTCTCATGTTAACTCCTTGCCTGCCAGTAACATTTATACAGTAATCAGTGCTTATTTATAGCACTGATTGCTGTATAAATGTCAATGGTCCCAAAATATTGTCAAAAGTGTCCGATCTGTCTGCCGCAATGTCACAGTCACGATAAAAATTGCAGATCATCTCCATTACTAGTTAAAAAATAATAAACATGCCTTAAATCTATCCCCCTATTTTGTAGACGCTATAACTTTTGCGCAAACCAATCAATATAGGCTTATTGCAAAAAAATTTTTACCAAAAATATGTAGAATACATATCAGCCTAAACTGAGGAAAAAAAATAGTTTTTTTGTTTAATTGTGATATTTATTATAGCAAAAAGTAAAAAATATTGTGTTTTTTTTCAAACTTGTCGCTCTTTATTTGTTTATAGCGCAAAAAAAAAATGCAGAGGCGATCAAATACCACCAAAAGAAAGCTTTATTTGTGGGGTAAAAAAAAAGGGCACGGTGTTGCATGACCGTGCAATTGTCTTTAATTGCGTATCGGTGTAGTCCGACACACCACTACACCGATCTTGGTAAAGAGCCTCTGACAGAGGCTCTTTACCACATGATCAGCCGAGCCCATCATGGCTGATCACAATGTCAACAGGAAAAGCCGTTGATCGGCTTTTCCTCACTCGCATCTGACAGATGCGAGTAGAGGAGAGCCGATCGGCAGCTCTCCTGACAGGGGGGGTCTGCGCTGATTGTTTATCAGTGCAACCCCCCCTCGGATGCCCACACTAGACCACCTGGAAAGCCGCCAGGACCACCAGGGAAGGGGGCAACCTGTGGATGGCCAGGTATGCACCCCATGGCCATCCACATGTGCAAATTATGCCCAATCACAACAACAACAAAAACACAAATGGGCGCTAACTGGTACTATTATATAACATGTGATGTCCAGCAATGCCACCCATCAGTGTCATCAGTGCCACCAATCAGTGTCATCGGTGCCACCCATCAGTGCCACCTATCAGTGCCCATCCGTACCACCGATCAGTGCCACCCATAAGTACTCATCAGTGCCGCCTACGAGTGCCCAACAGTGACGCCTATGAGTGCCCATCAGTGCCACCTATGAGTGCCCATCAGTGCCGCATACCAGTGCCACTTATCAGTGCACGTCAGTGCCACCTCATCAGTACCACCTTATTGGTGACACCTCATTGGTGCCCATCAGTGCAGCCATATGAGTGCCCGTTATTGAAGAAAACATACTTATTTACAAAAAATGTTAACAGAAACAAAGAAAAACATTTTTTTATTTGGTGTGCAGAAAATACAAACTGCAGAGGTGATTAAATACCACCAAAAGAAATCTCCATTTGTGGGAACAAAATGATAAAACATTTGTTTGGGTACAGTGTAGCATAACTGTGCAATTGTCATTCAAATTGCGACAGCGCTGAAAGCTAAAAATTGGTCTGGGCAGGAAGGTTTCTAAGTGCCCTGTATTGAAGTGGTTAAACAGCATAGACACTTATTTTCAAATGTTTTACATAGCTATACCAGCAAAAGGGGCCAGCTTGAAACGATCTAGCAGGACTTAATTTTCTCACTAAAGTGCCACTTTAATATATCTTTGTGTGGTCACAGTGCCAGCTTGACAAACTAAGTCTTCATCGTATGCTGTTTTTCATTTAGGCCGAAATGAATGTAATGAGATCCCAAATGTGTGCAGCCATGGAACATGTAAGGATACACCTGGAAGCTATATTTGCCACTGTCACAATGGATTTAAAGCAAGTGGCGACCAAACCATGTGCATGGGTGAGTGATCACGCTAAAAACAATTCTTCTGCAGTTCAGCAATTGTTTCTTAAAAAGAGGCAGAATTTAAAGTTTTCTTTGTGATTATATTGTAGATATTGATGAGTGTGATCGCCAGCCTTGTGGCAATGGTACTTGCAAGAACACCGTGGGCTCTTATAACTGCCTCTGCTTCCCCGGCTTCGAACTGACTCACAACAATGACTGCATGGGTATGTTTTCAGTGTTTGCTCTGCTCCTGTGCTCTTTGGAACTTACTTATTTCTTAAATCTTACAAGTAGGAGACTGCTTTGAAATGATTGTGCTCATTTCTTATTGACTCATCACACAGACATAGATGAATGCTCTTCCCTTGTGGGACAAGTATGCAGAAATGGACAGTGCATCAACAACATTGGCTCCTTCCAGTGTCTGTGTCAAGAAGGCTATGAAATCACCCCAGATGGGAAAAATTGTATTGGTAAGTACTATCATTCATATATGTATCTATTGAACCTCACAGATCACTGTTGGGTTTGATCATTGCAACAAGCCTAATTATGTAAAGCCACATTTTACAAACTTTACACATTTTAATGATCCAATCAGAAACATTAATAAAAGTAATGATTACCCAGTTACTATAGTCATGCTAATAATACATCCCAGAAATTGTATGGTTTTAAAGATTTTGAAGAAGTGTTTGAGTATTTTCTGTTTTAATTTTTTTCAGATATTAACGAGTGTGTTAGTTTACCTGGGACCTGCGCTCCAGGCACATGTCAAAATCTGGAAGGATCCTTCCGTTGTATCTGCCCTCCAGGTTATGCGGTACAGAATGACAACTGCATTGGTGAGCAATGGTACTAATGTACTGTATATCTGTGTGGTGCATAGGATTGAGAAGGGTCTGAAGTAGAATCAATAATGCCATTAGACGCATAAGGCTAAAGATTATCCTGTAGCTAGTTACTAAGTCAGATTAAAGCAGTTTTATGTCTACAGCCCCAACACTGTAAAGATGTCCACTAGTTCTAAACAATTTTGCCTTGAGGAACATTATTTTCTTTCAGATACTGATAAAAATTATTATTTCTTCTTTTCAGATATTGATGAATGTGATGAGGAGCCCAACATCTGTCTCTTTGGAACCTGTAGTAACACCCCTGGCAGCTTCCAGTGCATTTGTCCTCCAGGATTTATCTTGTCTGATAATGGGCGTCGTTGCTTTGGTGAGAACAAAACCATAATCGTACATACCCACAGGAGTATATTTCTTAACCAATGACATGACTTGCTATATCACTTCAGGTGGTTGATTTACTAAAATTTCATCAGCTGAGTGGTAGCCAATTAGCTTCTAACTTTAGCCTTTTCAATAAATCTTTGACAAAAAAACCTGGAAGCTGATTGTTTTTTTATGCAGAACTACACCAGATTTTGCACCCTCCAATTTTAGTTAATCAACCCCTAGAGGTTCAGTATTAGCAATAAGTGTAACAATAGCTATACCAGAACTGATATAGCAGTTAATATCAGCTGCTGTATTGCAGTAGTGTGATAATAGTGTGAGATTGTGTAACATATAACTATAAATTAAAGGATGAGTTCACTTTTTAGAAAAAAATATATAAATGCCGGTTAAAAAAAAATAAAAAATTTTTTGGAGCCTGTAAAGCATTGCACTAGTGATCAGCTGATCGCTGGAGCCATGCAGGTTTTCAGCAGATCTGTCAGTGTATCTGTGTGCAGATACAATTAAACTCTACAACGCTGTGGTAGGTCATTGAAAACCACAAGCCGACAGCCGCAAAGTCTGCTGGACCTTATAGTTTTCCTTTTACAGGACACTGTGAATGAGTGACATGGCCGGGCAGGCAGGCCACGTTTTTTTTTTAAACTGTGAAAGCTAGCTGAACCGGCCAAGATTAGAGCTGTCTATGGCCGGTCTGATACAGTAACTACTAGAATATTTTTTTTACCTAAATTCAAAGACTAATTACCATGGTGTCTATAATAATATATTAATATTTAGTTTAAAAGGAATACATAACTGTATATGAATAATGCATGTCACATTTTACACGTGTCCTATATAAATTATGTAATTTTATTTGAAACAGACCATATATGTGCAGGAATTGATTAAAATAAAGTATAGGTTATTACACTGTGTCATTTTTTTTTTTTTTTAACAGATACTCGTCAGAGTTTCTGCTTCACGCAGTTTGATAATGGAAAGTGCTCAGTGCCTAAAGCCTTCAACACTACAAAATCAAAGTGCTGCTGTAGCACAATGGCTGGTGAGGGCTGGGGAGATCCTTGTGAGCTCTGTCCTCAGGAAGGAACTGGTAAGAACTGATCAGACATTATAAAAACACAAACAATGCAAAACTTTCCTAGATGAAGATAAAAATCTTGTTTAATGATTTTATAACATATGCTGTAAGTAATAAAATGATTTAGAGATTATGTGAAATAAAACTTTTTTTATGAACATTATAAGACTGCAAAGAGAGGCTAAATTCCCAAAGAAATTGATATAATAATTTACATGAAATTTTACTTCAGTTATCCAATTATGTGAAAAGAAAACCTCTGTACCATCTGCAATGATTGGATAATTGAAGTGCATTCTCACATTATTTACTGTGTAAACATTTTCAATATCTTTAATAAATCAGCTTCATTATGTCATCATCAATCTATAAAGAAGCAAAAGTTGGGTTGAGAAGAATCTTTAAAAGGGCAGTAACCCCCCCCCATACCCCCCCCCCCCCCCTTAAAAAAAAGGGTGATTTTCAATTGGTTACTGTAGTTGATTGCACTAGGGATAAGCACTTTTAATTGAATTAGACTGCAGATATCCTTTCAAACAAAATTTTAAGTAGCCATATAAAACACTATCTACATATCTTCAATGATAAATGTAGTCTTTGTGAATACTATTATACCATTGTTGATCATATTTGATTTAATCTTCAAAATATAAATTGGGATGGCTATTCAGTTGCAATCCTTGCGTGGTTTGTAAAGGTTACAGTTTTATATTTTTTTAAATAACAAACATGTCATACTTACCGGTTCTGTGCAATGGTTTTGCATAGAGCACCCCCCATTCTCCTGTTTTCTGGCCCCTTGCAGGTGTTCTGGGTCCCTCCTCTCTGCTGAATGCCCCCAGAGCAAGCAGCTTACTGGTACATGCTACTCCCGAGACACACAGAGGGTGGCTCGGCCTTGTCCCCCCCTCCCCCCGCTACCTCCTTACTGGCTGCGATTGACAGCCAATGGCATAGAATGCATGAAGGTAAAAAATCTTCAGCCTTTAGAACCACTTTAACTCTCTAATGGATGCAGTAAGATTGAGGCCCTGTTCGCATAAAGTGCAGGGACCGCCATTTTTCCACACTGGATTAACACAGGTCACCGCTAGGATACACAGACAACTGTGGTGCAGTGAGCTGTGATAAATTCAGACGTGCTGAATTTTATCGCAGAGTTCCGGGTGAAATCACATGTCACTGTACAGCAGTGTTACCTTTGTGCACTTCAAATAAAGTTTGTAAAAAAAAAAAAAAGGGTGGCTGTGTGATGGGCTGAAATGTGCATCACATCTCCCTGACCGCTGGCTCACTGCAGACAGAACAGATAGCTGCTGCACACTAAGCCGCTGCTGTTTAATGTGCAGTAGCTTTCCAGTTCAGTGTGAATAGGCCATTGCCTGTTGGTATTGCTACTTTTTACTGTTTAATATTGTGTTATCTTTCTTTTCTGTTTAGTGGCTTTTCAGGAACTTTGTCCATATGGTTTGGGCTCTATACCTAATGCTGGAGATACCAGAGAAGGTCAGTAACCCAAACAGCAAGTATGAGCGTGTATATTTTACCCTTATCACATATCTTTCCACACACTACAAGAAATATTTATGTAGCTGTATATAAGTCTGGGCTCAGAAGTAGTTTCTTCTCTCTTATCTTTTTAGATGTCAATGAATGTGCAGAGAACCCTGGAGTTTGCGTCAATGGAGTCTGTATTAATACAGATGGTTCTTTCCGATGTGAATGCCCCTTTGGGTATAATCTAGACTACACAGGAGTTAACTGTGTTGGTAAGAAAAACAGACAACATGTAATAAATAAAAATACTGGCAAACAAAGTGAACATGGTAAAGATTTCATGGCCAGAGTTTGTGCTTATTAGTTAAAAATGCACACTAAAAAATAAAATATAATTTGCTTTATGCAGATACGGATGAGTGCTCCATTGGAAACCCATGTGGAAATGGAACATGCTCCAATGTGGTTGGAGGATTTGAGTGTGCTTGTGATGAAGGTTTCGAACCAGGACCAATGATGACTTGTGAAGGTAACAACAAGAAGCATTTTGTGTCAATTCTATATATATGCGTATATATATATATATATATATATATATATATATATACACATATACACTATATATACATATATACACATACATTTACACAAAAAAATGAAATTCATTGTGTCATGAAAACAAAGTTTACAATAAAAATGATACATTAGGCTGGTCTGAAGTTTTAAGAGGGGTCAAATTAAATTACTGCCCTTGTCCTTAAGCACCAGCCAAGTGCTATGGGTTGATAACAGCATGGCAGAGGACCCAGCTTTGTATCTATCAAAGGAATTAGACTAAATCAGTATCTACCTATCACCATGTTTGTTTTTTGTTTTTTGTGTTTAATGATTGTAGTCGATTTAATTGCATCCAGTTTCCTTATTATTTAATGATATGTAAAAACCGTAGGCTGTATTTTACAGCTCATTAGCAGCAATCTTGGAAACAAAAGGCCATTTCAAGAAAGCACTGTTAAAAGAGAAGTATGGGAAGCGTTAAAAAAACAAAAACAAAACAAACATTCACCTAGATGGCTACAGCATCAATCCCAGCTGCAGCTGTCCCCCGCTGCCTCTAAGACCAAGAACTGAGCAATCAGACACCACTAAACGCTCAGCTCTCAGTCCCCTGACTGTCAGTCACCAGCTCTCTGCTCTGCCCCTCCAGTGCTCACTTGAGTGCTAGGCTGTGGAGGGGGTCAGAGCAGCTGGCTCAGGCTCTCAGCGACTCACTGAGAGGCTGAGCTAGCTGCCGGTCCAGGCCTCTGCGTGGATCCCAACCATATGGTTGGGATCTTTTCAGAGCCTGGACTGGGTCCGTGACGTTGTTGGCTGAAAACAGGTTACAGGACTGCATAACTAACCACACTCCTGTGACACGCAGAAGTAGCACAGGAGAAAAAGCTTTGACCATACTTCTGTAAGTTTTCATCACTGCAGACCCTTAGTGTCACATAATTCTCTACTAGTTTTGATCTAGCTCCTTAGTGAAAGGATATCAGGATATACTAATTTCAAATTCATGGAATTATACTGAGCCTCTATTGTAAACTGTAGAGTAGAATCAATTGCTTGTCTCTAAACATTATCAGCAGAACTACCCTTTTTAACACTTGATTTCTTTGTACAAAACTGTTATGGTTACAATGCTCTGGGAATGTTTAGGGAAAGCGGTAAGTACCCATACAAATTTGATTTTTACATTATAGTATTTATTATTTTTAGATATCAATGAGTGCACAAACCCACTTCTGTGTGCTTTCCGCTGCATAAACACGTATGGATCATATGAATGCACATGTCCATCTGGATATACTCTGAGAGAAGACCGCAGGATGTGCAAAGGTATGAAATTTTATTGGGCATTTTCCAGGTCATTATTTTCTCCATGATCTTTGTTAACCATAATATTATCTAGAACCATGGATGTTTACTCAACTAATTTTATCCTGTAGAATTATTTTTTGCTTGTTATTGTTCAAATGTAAGGCCCAGAAAGAATAACATTTCTGCTTTATGTTATTTTTTCTAGTATTCTGAAATGGGTACTTTTAGTGAATGTCTGCCAGTAAGACACCCATCTCATACAGCTTTCCGTGTCTTTCAGATTTGGATGAATGTGCGGAAGGTCTACATGACTGTGAATCCCGAGGAATGATGTGCAAGAACCTGATTGGAACATTCATGTGTATCTGCCCACCAGGCATGCAGCGGCGCCCAGATGGGGAAGGTTGCATGGGTAAGTCAAAGACCATAAAATGTGTATAGAGAGAAACTGAACATTGCTTATTAGAGACAATTATTAAATGCACCACCTATGTATTCTTATGTAGTTATCTCTTTAACTTTTGTTTTAGTGAATACCTTTTTTATTTTCATTTCAGGGTGACAATTTTTTATTTTTTGACAATTTTTATTGCAGGTAGAGCATTAGCAGTTCTTGATCTACTTTCCTAAAAAAAAAATGGTGTAATGCTTTATGTTGTCCTGTTTTAATAGATGAAAATGAATGTCGTACAAAGCCTGGAATCTGTCCCAATGGACGCTGTGTGAATACTATTGGAAGTTACAGGTGTGATTGCCATGAAGGTTTCCAGGTTAGCGCCTCTGGAACAGAATGTATTGGTGAGTACCCTTTAATTGAAGATTAAACTCAATTTCATATATTTCAATAGAAAAGCTTTTCATTTGATACAATGACTACAGACTATTTTATATAGAGGAAAGCCACAGAAAGTGTACTGCAGCAGAAATGGTACAAAATTACACTTTCATTAAAGCCTTCTTACAAAAATCCAGTGCCATAAGGTTCTTTCAGCAATATGATTCCCCCTAATTGTTAAAGTGAGGTACTGGCCCATTTAACCTCAGTGGAATATCCACTGGCCAATACATTGTAAATGCTGCGTACACACGGTCAGATTTTCAGACGGAAAATGTTCGATGGGAGCTTTTTGTCTGGAATTCTGATCGTGTGTAGGCTCTATCGGAATTTCCAACAATCTGGATCTCAAATTTTCCGACAACAAAATCTGTTGTCAGAAATTCCGATCGTGTGTAAACAATTCCGACGCACAAAGTTCTGCGCATGCTCGAAATCAAGCCGAAGAGCCGCACTGGCTATTGAACTTCAATTTTCTTGGCTCATTGTATGTCACTGCATTGTTGACGTTCAGAATTTCCAACAACATTGTGTGACCGTGTGTATGCAAGACAAGTTTGAGCCAACATCCATCGGAAAAAATCCCATGGATTTTGCTGTCGGAATGTCCAATCGTGTGTACGTGGCATTAGGCTGCATTCACGTTATAGCTTTTCTCACGCTACATGCATAGAGCAGCCTATTCATTTTAATAAGCTGTTGTACATGTCAAAAATGCAGCAAAGTAACTCATGCACTTTTGAGTATTGAGCTTCACAGGTTTTCTAACTGTGCATTTTACTGCATTTGTCATGTTTTTGCAAACATGCATCTGTTTTGGATGTTTGGGGTGCCATTGACAATGAATGGCACTGCAAATGTTGCAAGTGTTTTTTGCTCCTTACGTACATGTGCGCAAAATTTCACAATTTTGTCCATGTTCATGAAAGACTATTGTGTGAATGCAGCCTTAACACAGAGACAGTTAAAGTAGGTGAGTGTCAGCGGAACCACTGAATGTTGTATGCAGAATGTTTACTCATCACACAAAATGTAATATTATCAGTTAGAGGGTTTGTATCACTGCAGAAAATGACTAATGGAAATCAATACTAGGATCTGCAAGAATAAAACCTGAATATTTAAAAATGAACATTCCTGCTCTTGAAGGTGCCTGAGGTTTTTACTTTAAAATTGTGGTGTAATTAATTATTCCTAGCTATTAGCAAATAAGTTATTTGTTTTTGTCCTTAGACACACGCCAAGGATCTTGCTTCACTGAAGTGCTTCAAACTATGTGCCAACTTTCATCTACAAATCGCAACATGGTCACCAAGTCAGAATGCTGCTGTAATGTGGGGCGAGGCTGGGGTAACCAGTGTGAACTCTGTCCCCTTCCTGGAACTGGACCATTTAAGAAGATGTGTCCACATGGCCCTGGCTTTACTACTGATGGCAGAGGTAAAGGCAGAGGAATTTTGAAATAGTCAAGAATTATATTATGGGAATGGTATGACTTCTATAATAAAAAAGCCCATTTTGTTCCTTTGCATTAGATATTGATGAATGTAAAGTGCTTCCTAACCTGTGCAAAAATGGACAGTGCATAAATACCATTGGGTCTTTCCGTTGTCACTGCAACTTGGGCTATACCACAGACATTACTGGAACAACTTGCGTTGGTAAGATATGTTACCATTATTGGAAACAAAACCACATTTGAATATTAGATTCATAAAATCCGATTGCAAAATACACCATATTGCTATATTTGAGATATATAGCATTATGAATATTTCTCAATTATAATTTTTTTTCAGATCTGGATGAATGTTCTCAGTCTCCTAAACCTTGCAACTTTATATGCAAAAATACAGAGGGCAGCTACCAGTGCTCTTGTCCAAGAGGCTACATCTTGCAAGAAGATGGCAAGACCTGCAAAGGTACAGTAGAACAGAAATCATTTTGCTCAGTGCGGTTGACTATACAAATCCCACAAAAGGCAATAAAACGCCATATTTTGTAGACCAGCTAATTGCAAAAAACTGAAATCTATAGACATGAGAAGCCATGTTTGTTTGTTTTAAGTGTTTTTTTCTTTCTTTATTTGAAAACATATATATATTTTTTTATTTTTTTTTTAAACAAAATTAAATCTGTAGAATTTACTTATGGTGAGATTGAACAGCATGGATATAGTAGAAGTTGTAAATTAAATCATCCACTTCTTCCACAGATCTGGATGAATGTTCCACCAAGCAGCACAACTGTCAATTCCTGTGCGTTAACACGATTGGAAGCTTCAACTGCAAATGTCCACCTGGCTTTACTCAGCATCAGTCCTCCTGCATTGGTAAGAAACTCCCTATTTTTATTATTGTATAATTCTATAGTATAGCAGATACATTTGCATTACTTTGTATTTCATTCTAACCAGATAACAATGAGTGCAGTGCTCAACCAACCTTGTGCGGCTCCCGTGGTATGTGCCAGAACAACCCTGGTAGCTACGTTTGTGAGTGCCAGAAAGGCTTTTCATTGGATAACAGTGGCAGCAACTGTGAAGGTAAGAGAACATAGCCCTTGACCTCAACACTTTGTATTGGTTTTTCTATATAGTTGGCACAGTAGCAGTTCATCATTTATTTTTCAGATGTGGATGAGTGTGATGGCAACCACCGCTGTCAACATGGCTGCCAGAATGTCCTTGGAGGATATCGCTGCGGTTGTCCACAAGGCTATGTTCAGCACTATCAGTGGAACCAGTGCGTTGGTGAGTAAATGCAAGACATATCACTACTGTCTGTCATTTTTCTAATGTAAGCTCAGTTATTACACATTTATATTACAGCAGTGCTTGTTCCTACAAAGAAATGGATCAGAATTACAACCCTAATTCAAAAAAGTTGGAACGCTGTGTAGAATTTACATAAAAATAGAATGCAATGATTTGCAAACTTCTCAAACCTACTGTATATTTTATTCATAATAGAAAGTATATAAAATGTTTAAATAGAGCAACTGTACCAATTTAATAATAAAATAAGGTAATTATCAATAAGTTGGAACAGGGCAACAAAAGTATAAAGCAGTACCAGGAACATGAACAGAAACACAGAGATGAGGGACCTTGGTCCCTTAATGGACTCCAAGAAAAGTATTTCACAGTACTTTTCTTTCTTATCCATTGAGGAATACAGGAATTTAGATACATTTTAACATCCAAAATTAGCCAAGTTGAGGGGTGAGCAACACAGCAACAATCTCTAACAGGTCCTATGAAAATGACTGGGAACTGCCTAGACCCCAGAAGCCACCTGAATCTGAGCCCACGTGAGGTGGAGCCTTCCTATTAAATAGAAAGAAACGCAGCAACATGACTAAAGGCAGAATACAGAGAATCAACCTGATGCCCGGTATTAGGATAGAAAAGGTCACCGCCTGGGGGGAATGACTGCACATGGAAGGAAGCTTATAACGTAAACCAGCAAAAATCTGAGCAACCAAAATCCACCAGGACATCACAATGGGCATGGTCAACAGAAAAACACAGGGAATAACCCTCAAGAGAGGGACTTTAGAACAAAAAAGACAGGCCTAAGCAAAAAAAAAACTGCCAGTCTACATATTAATATTAGGGTTAACGGGATAGATCTCCATGACAAAAACTACCTAGACAGACAAAGAAAGAACTCAAGGGTTCAATCCCATGAGTTGAGCTGACTTTAAAATTAGGGTACATGGGAGCACCTGTATAAGGGAAGGCAGAGGTGGAAGTTAGACCACAGCCCCACACCTGTTAGATAGGAATCTCCAGAAAAAACTGAGGATGAATCTAAACCATCCTTCCTAACACCTAGAGGTGTCACTAGGGCCTGGAAGAAAAATTCTGTGGAGCCTGCCTAACCCTGAGCACAACCCATGGTCTAAGAAATGCCTAATCCACCCAGGTACAACAAAGCATTAACAGTCATGGAGTGAAGAGCTTGCTTTTTAGTAAAACTGCTAAAAAAAATTCAATCTGGAAGAACAAAAGGGCATCTGGAGGACCAGACGATACCTGTAGCAGGAAAGTTGCTACTACCTGTTACTACCTGCTCACAATCCAAAAAGGCAGAGGGCCCCCCTAGTGATACCCACTACATAGCTTCTGTGATGCTCCTGGATGAACAAACCATTCCTCTCACAGCAGAGTCTACCAATTGAGAAGAGCCAGCTTCCAAGGCATTGTCTATAAAGGAGACAGTGTGAGACATACTAATTCTCTCAGTAATATCCTATGCAGAAACCAGGCTACTTCCTCTGCCAAGGCACTGCCACACATAGGTGAAGTCCAATGGAGTCCAAAACAGAATATGTACTCAATGTGGAGGGAACAATCTGTTCCGAGGAACCAGATGGTATCCCTTGATAGAGGCACTCCATCAAGTGGAATCCCACAGATGCTGCCAAAAAAACCCACCTTTGTCACCTATGGGGGCTGAAGGATCAAGGCCAGGACCTGATCGAGAAAGATAGGCCAATTGTCCTAAATAGTTCAAGCTCAAGACAAAATAAAGGATAGCTGCAAGGAGTCGGGAACAAATAAGAGAGAGGGAGATTACCCTGAGAGGTAGAAGAAGAGGTGAACTCTCTGCCTAATGACAAAGGACAAGGTGTACAGAGTTAGGATGCACATTAAGTAATCCTTGTATATGGTAGAAGTGTGAGCACACATTCCTGCAAAAGGCTTTTTAGAGGGGTTAACAAACCTCTAAGCTTCAGCTAAAGTGGTGGGTGGTGAGAGTCATGCTCAGAGGCTTTGACAGTTTAAGGTTACTGTCAACACAGGACAGAGAGCTGAACCACTAGTTTAAACTGGGATTTAAGGAGGGAATCTAGCTGCATGTGAGTACAATCCTTACAGTTAACCATATAGAATCCACAGTGGGAATATTCCACCATTCAACAAATTACCTCCCAAGGGGGAACAGTTCCAATGCACTCTCAGGTGGGGCCCAGGACTCCGCGTACTTTCAGTAGGCAAAGAGAAATACTTTGAATATTGGTGATAATGGGAAGATCTTTGCAGATGTAGGAGCTCTAAAAGACCCAAGGCTGGAGACAGCAGGCTGATCCTCTAAATGCAAGCATAGTACACAGTGCATCATTAAAGTCCTAAATAACCTCTTGAGTGACAGTCTCTTCAGAGATAGACTGCTGGGACACAGACTCTAAGTCGGAGATGGTCACAGTGGCCAGTGGCCTTGCCTGATCTAGAGGCTTGAGAGGGTCAGATATTCTGTAGGAGATGGCACTGGGCTGCATTTAAAGCCTCTGGGGTCAGTGGCCAAAAAGAGTTAAGCACATGGAGCCAAAAAGCCCCTGATAGATGTGGAGGTCCCTGATGATAGAGGAGGGGCCCCACCTGACAGAGCTGAAGAAGACTCTGATGATTTAGACCCAATAAATATTGCTGCAATGGGTTCCAGAATGCAGACATCAGTGCCCACAGAAGATTTCAAGGAGACGCCTTCAAAACTACTAGGGGAGCATGGGCTGGGGTCTGTAGTAGCAGGACTGCTCCCTCTTTGTTTGTGTGCAGACATGTTGCTTCCTCATAGTCTCAATCACTCACAAGCTTGGAGAGCTGGTGTTGATGAAGGTAGAGGTGACCAGGTCACTGTGGGCAGGAGGGACAGACTGAAGTTCCACATGGTGCTTTGCAAAATAGAAGCAGGATGGCCTGTGACACTCTACCTATTGGATGTGTTTAGTCCACCAGTTGTGCAAACAGTCAAGTAGCTCCTGGTGATATACACAGTGGTGTAGTGGTTAGCACTCTCACCTAGCAGTAAGAAGGGTCACTGGTTCAAATCCCAACCACGACACTACCTGCCTGGAGTTTGCATGTTCTCTCTGTGCCTGTGTGGGTTTCCTCCGGGTACTCCGGTTTCCTCCCACACTCCAAAAGACATGCAGGTAGGTTAATTGGCTTCTGTCCGAAATTGGCCCTAGTATATGAATGGGGACCTTGGATTGTGGGCTCCTTGAGGGTAGGGACTGATGTGAGTGTGCAATGTACAGGGATAGGGACAATTGTAGACACTCACTCAGGTTGAACTGGATGGACTGGTGTCTTTATTCAACCTAACTAACTATGTAACTGCAGGTGAGCGCTAGATGCTAACAAAATCTTTGATCATAAATTATAAATCCATAATTAAAATAAGTCTTCACAACATAAGCTGTGAGTAACCCTTTGCAAAATGCAAGCAACAACGTGGTCCCAAGTGATATCAATTAAAGTGCATATACTGTAATAACATCATCAATAAATGTGCATAACAATAAAAAGTTAATCAGTAGTGCCAAAAATCCATTAAAAAAAAATAATTCATCGGAAACATGGTCTTCACACGCCATGTAAATGTGATTGTCTTGTGCACACTCCCCCCCCCCCCCCATGATGTGGTTATGACTCACCAGATCCCTAGACCCAAGATGAAGTGGGTCTAGTAATGCTCTCCTCACACAGAAGAGTAAACCAAAAATGGCAACCTGCTTTTATTGTATATAATCTGTCCACAAAAATGTATATAAAATGCCCACTCACATTTGTTTGTGCCTAAGCTGGCACCAGGAAGATCCAGCAGTGTGCTGCTCTATCTGCAAGATGGCGGCTTGGCGTGCGTTCCACCGCCCAAGCCTTATGAACCGGATGTGACGTCAGATGTACGGTGTCCATCAGATGTACCGTGTCCATCAACACTTTACATATATATTATACATTCACATCAGTTCCTGCCCTTAAGATTTCTAACTAGCATTTATACATACACATAATAGGGCCAATTTAGACAGGAACCAATTAACCTAGCAGCATGTCTTTGGAGTGTGGGAGGAATCAGGAGTAAACCCACACAGGCACAGGGAAAACATGCAAACTCCAGGCAGGTAGTGCCGTGGCTGGAATTTGAACTGACAACCCTAGTTCAGCTAGGTGGAAGTACTAAACACGTAGCCACTGTGCTAAAACCCATGAACGAGATTGAAAAGAAAGTCTAGAAAAATTGGTTAGCTGGGATCCTAGGGCATTAGCAAAAAACAGAGGAATTCTGGGTAGAGGAGGGGTTATATGGGGCAGGCTTACCGTTTTCCTGTTTGCCAGTGTCCAATCCCCCAGTAGATGGCAGTATAACCCGACTGTATTTTAATCCCTGCGTCTCTCAGTGGATAAAGAAACTAATTTATTAGCACTCTGATAGATCATTAGTAAATCTGCCTATTCCCCAACATAGGATTCTCATAGTAAAATTTAAATGATTTAGTGCAAGTCATGGGTCTAAATTTCAGACAGTTACAGCATCATTGTCTTTCCTCTAAGTGATCATTCACCTTCCATTATTTTTTTTATTTAGATGAGAATGAATGTTCCAGCCAGTCCAGCTGTGGTTCTGCCTCCTGCTACAACACTTTGGGAAGCTTTAAGTGCATATGTCCGTCAGGATTTGATTTTGACCAATCTTTTGGAGGGTGCCAGGATGTTGATGAATGTTCATCTGGAGCAAGCCCTTGTAGCTATGGTTGTTCCAACACCGATGGTGGCTACCAATGTGGATGCCCTGGAGGATACTTCCGAGCTGGCCAAGGGTAAGCATGGGACAAAAGAAGGAAGATTTTTCTGCAAATTTTAATTCAGAGACCTATTTCTGAAAGTTCAGTTGGACCCAGTTGGGTTTAATTAAAATGTAGTGCTGATACCTTTATCGACCCAACACCACATTGTTTACTCCACACTGCACCTGCATTTTACCAGTAATTCCAAAAACTATACATTTCCAGATGTCTGTAGAATGTTCTCTGCTTAACACTGCAAAGAATACTCAGTCACAAGAGAGGTTAGGTACATGACTGGAATTTCATTCTCACAAAATCTGCCAACCTAATCTCAATCATTTTACTATTACAAACACATAGAAGGGAATGAATTAATCTAACCACATCATTATCACAAAGGATATTTTAACACTGAATATATAATATATCATTACTTCAGTGTAAATTGTACTTTCACATGTCATGGCTACAATGTCTATTAGTTTTCTATCCATAAATGCCACACCGAACACACCAATATCCTTGTCACACTGATAAATACATTATTGTGTGATATGCACATCACTGCAATTCCCAACACCACACAGCTTGCTTCTTGTTCTGGGAGAATCTCTACTGCAGAACCATCTTTTGACTATGAGGGTCATAATCATATTCTGCTATAAATGCATCAACAACCTTATCATATATTTCCTAAAAGAAACCTGCTATGAGAAAAGCATACATTTTTGACCTCTTATTCTCAAAATGCTAGTTGTCTGTGTGCCATGCTATTCCTCTCAGTTAAATTTCTTGATTCACTGACCCAACAAACAATATGCAGATTTGATTTTCTTGACCTGCATACTTGTAAGAGTTCAGTGACTGACATGGAATTGAGCGTATATAATAATTACAGAGGTAGTATCTTCTGAAACAAGCCTTACACCAAAAATTCACTAGAAAGCGTTTTCTAGTAAATTTTCGGCATATGACTTTGTTGGCACCACTACGAGAGCCTATCTTTCACTCAGCTGCTGGATGGACTAAAGCAAGAAGACCATTTTTTATTAAGAGCATCCTGAGGTGTATTTAGCACTTATACCTTTTCTGTACCATGGTCTGAAACAAGTCTTTCTGTCCTGACAATCTTCCTTTGATCAGGTGGCTTCTCTTGATGTGTACATGTTGTATTGCAGGCATTGCGTGTCTGGCTTAGGATTTGGCAAAGGTTCTTATCTACCAGCTCCTGTGGAAGAAGATGAGGAAAATATCTTGTCCCCAGAAAACTGCTATGAGTGCAAGATCAATGGATATCCAAAGAGAGGAAGGCAGCGACGCAGCACCAATTCCACCTCAGAGCATGAGGTAAGAGATGAACGAGTGATAAAAAAAAGGCATAATCCCAAGCTTGGACTCTCAAGTTGCTTTGCAGCAGTGCACTATTAACTTATTTATGATTACACATACACTGTATTATTATGTTTACCAGTATTACCCTGAATTACTACAAGAAAATAAAACTGAACTCTACTATGACATCCCAATGACTGTAATGTTATATGAGATCACCATTTTTTCTTGGAGAAATAAAACAAAATTTAAAAAAGTCCTACTTTATCAAAGATGTGGAACTTTACTTTAGACCCCTAAGCTATGCTAAAACTTGCAGTGTAAGACCCCATACACACTATTAGATTTTCTGCAGATTTTTGTCTTCAGATTTACCGAAATCATGTAGTGCATGGCCTTCCTGATTGCATACAAATTGAAACTCTAATGCCACGTACACACGACCAGACTTTCTGGCAGACTAGGTCGGAGTTCCGATGGATTTTCCGAACTAACGGACTTGGCCACTTTTTGAATGTGATGACGTAAGACGGGACTAAAAAAGAAAGTTCAATAGCCAGTAGCCAATAGCTTCCCTTGCATCGCATTTGGTCTGTCGGACCAGCACACAGACAAATGGTTTCCCCAATTTTAGTTAGTTGAGTCCGTCGGATAGATTTGAAACATGTTCTATTTCTAGGTCCATCAGATTTTTTATTTTTTTTTGAAAAACGATCGGACTAGCCCACACACGATCAGATTGTCCGACGGACTAATCCCTTCGGACCTAGTCTGCCGGAAAGTCCGGTCGTGTGTATGCGGAATTAAGGTTTGACCTCATATTATATGGTTTTGGTAAATCTAATAGTGTGTATGAGGTCTTAGATTTCATCCAAAGCTTAACACACAATAACAGCTCAGCTTATCATTTGAGGAAAATGTAGTTCTAAAGTAGCCTTTTTCAACCAGGGTGCCCAGGCACTCTGGGGTGCCTTGAGGTTTCTTCAGAAGTGCCTTGGAAAAATGCCTAAAAAATGCCCAAAAATGCATACAAGCCAGCAGGTGGTCAAACCTGCCTTTTAGTTACACAAAGCCACAGGTTTTGATTGTGCATAATTTCAACCTTCCACCCACCAGTGTCTTAACAACCAGTGATGCCATCAGTGTTGATAAGAAGGGTGATGATCGCATGCACGGTACCCTTGTTTGACCCTCTCTTGCCCCTCTGAATCAACACTGGGTTCACGTTAGCTGAGTGATGGAGAGAAACTAAGGGAGAGGAGAAACGCTGGAATACTAGATGGTAATAGTGTGAAAAAAGTGTATTTTCTTTGTAAAATAAATCACCTCTAATGTTGGGTGTCCTACGTGTGTCAATGGTGCCGTATTATGTAAAACTATTAGAATAGTTTCTTACATTTTAGAATGGGGTGCCTTGGGATTATCCATAATTTTAAAGGGTGCCTTGGGATTATTCATAATTTTAAAGGGTGCCTTGAATGAAAAAATTTGAGAAACACTGTTCTAGAGTATGTTAAAGAGAGAAACTTAGTCTGCTTAAACAAAAGAAGATGCATTACGGTTTGGGGTAGGGCTTGCCACTCAAAGCTTACCTTCCATAAAGGATGTTTGAAAGTTCTGAATGATTTTGATGTAAGTAGAGAAAATGTATATAAGCAAGACCTGTAAAACGCAATTGTTTACAAAAGTCCCAGCACTTTGACCTCAGGCAACTCGGTTAGCCCAAATTGCATTCATATGTTGCATGGCTAAATACCTTCAACCCTAGGGGTGATCTACAGCTTAACCACTTGTGGTCTATGGGCTTATGAGGTACACTAAAATAAACCACATTTTTTAAATTGTTGGCCACTTTGATGGTAAAAACCCAGCTGTAGTTTGACTACAGCTCTCATGGCCAACTCAGTCTAGAGAAGAACATATGGATAATAGGGTACATACCAGTATAAAGAAATTCATTTTTAACAACTTATGATGTCTTGTACATTTTTGTAATGCTTCTCCCCATGTATTTCATTAATTTGTTATACATCTACTCACAAATGTGTGTGTGTCTTTGATTTTCCGTAGAATCACAACATGAATAGCCTTGATATTGACAGACCAGTTAAGATGAGCTTCAACATTTCCCACCTGACAATCAAAGAACATATCATGGATTTAATGCCAGCTTTGCAACCACTGATGAACCATGTACGATATGTCATCTCTCAGGGTAATGAGGATAACAACTTCCGCATTAATCAAAAGGAGGGTCAAAGTTTCTTGCATCTTGGCCGCAAAAAAGTAACTCCAGGTTTGTATAACCTGGAGATTACTAGCGTGCCTCTATACCGCAAGAAGGAACTACAGAAATTAGAGGATGAAAAAGACTTCAACTACCTCAACGGTGAAATAGGCCAAACACTCAAGATGAAACTTCAGATCCAACTTAATTAAGATCAGAAACAATCCTCACGTGGCCTTTACAAGATCTGAACTTTACATTTATAGAGAAAGTCTTCTTCTGTCTTCTCTTTAATTAGCAAGCTTTTGTGTCAGAACCTCAGCACCAAGGCATAAGATTGATGGGAAATGTGGAATATGAGTTCAGCTGTGACCAATGTCCATATGTATTTTGGGATTATTTTCATAGTATTTTTGTTATGTAAAGATGGGAGGGGTAAGAGTGACAGGAGGGCATAGTGTTCAATGGATATGATGCATCGAATGCCCTGAGCAAAGTTATGGATGTACAAGCAGAAGGGGGGCAAATTTTCCGAATGCCCTTCCTTATTTTCACCAAAAGCTCTAACATGGATGCCAATGACAGAAAGGACTCTAGTGCCTTAAAAGTGCCTTACAAGTGGTCTTGAGAAACCAGCAGTATTGCAGCAGAAGCTTTTTATACCTGAGTGCTACAATACTGTGTAAAAGAAGTTCATATTACATAGTGAACTGTTAGAGTGGTCACTGGAACTCCCAGATTAATATGATGAATGTTTTTGTATTTTTAATTCTTTTTTGTTTAAAAGAATTTATTTTGTACTGTAATTATGGCACCGTTATTGCTACTAGCAAGCATAGGCAGCTAGAGATAAGAGCTAATAATATAAATAATACATTTTATTCGCAGTTTAAGCTCTCTTTTCTCATCTTGCATAGCCTTCATGCTGTTGATCCCTCAAACTGTACAATTAAAATCAATCTCCTTACCACGAAGGAATAAACAGTCAATTTTCTCCTAGGGACCACTCAAGAGTGCACTGCTTCTGTACGAGCAAGGCACATGAATTTTACTAGGCACATCACTTATGTTTCATGCAGAAGCCTTGCTTTGTTTTATATTGAAAAAAGTAAAAAATAAGTGATAGGTAATAGCATTGTTATGTTAATTTATAAACTGCAGAATATATATTCCATGTTTAATATAGCTGGATACAAATAGTGCTTTGAAGGTTTAAGATATTTAATGACACACTAAACACTATTTTCTTGTTCAGGAAGAATCCCTTTAAGTATTATTCCCAAGTTCCTTCAAACCATATTCAAACATGTCAGAGGCATAACCAATAAACTGCCTCCTTGGATCAACTTACTGTAGGCCTCTTACCTCAGGCTGTAAAGAGGTAGCACACAAAATTCAGTATCATGTAGTGTTGTTTGCTTAGCCCTTCGTGCCAGCATTGAACTGACAGAATTTTACTTTGGAATAGAAACTTGTGGCTGATAATAACACCAAAATAATATGGAGTGGTCTAAGCAATCACTTTCCAATCCCTAAGCCTGTAAACTTAGTGGTAGCCTCATAATCTGCTAAAAAATCGTTTTTTTAAATACACCAATTTCCCCCCCTACATTTTCAAGGCTAAACAGTGTTGCTGCTTTTATGCACATTTTGACTTGTTAGTAGTGACGTGCTCATCTCCATCTCTAACCATTCCACCAGCCCACTGATACATGCCTTCTGTTCTGCTTGGTAAAAATGGTGATATGTGACTGTCACAAAAAAGGACTGAGGTGCCTTTGATGTGCATTATTTTTTATAAACAGCCTAGCTTTACCTTCTTTATGCCATTTGAGAGGCAAGATGGCAGCACATAAAAGGGGAATAACTGGGTCATAAGTAACAGACTGGAGCAGATTTTGTTCACCGATTATGTACTAGTGATGTATTCATAAGCTCAATAGTTTACATTTGTCAGTGGTTTCTGTAAATGTTGGAAAAGTAAATGGTTGATTTAAAGAATAACTAAAGACAAAACTTTTTTTTTTGTTTTGGATAGAGTGGAGATGGGTTAGAACTATTAGTTTTTTTTTATTGCTGTCTATGTCGCCGTTAGGGAGATTGACCCTCTCAATTTGTCCTGTTTGCCATTATCATTGAAAGTGAAAGTAAAAGTAAAATCTTACATTTTGGGTTGTCCGCAGAAAATTTATAGAATGGAAATCTTCCAATGGGGACACTAGTTCTGGTGACTTGGGGGCCCCAAGTGATTCCCCTAGTTTGCAGGTATTTCCTCTCACTTTCTGATTGGCTATGGGACAGGAAGTGAAGGTAAAGCTCCCCAATGGGACACAGATGGCAAAAAAAAATCTAACAGGCATTATCTTACTCTATCCAAAATGAATACAAAGTACTGCCTATAGTTTTTCTTTAACCTCCCCAGTTTGCAGGGGCACAAGAAGCTAGGAAATCAGGAGAGGAGCCTCTTTCTCCAGCTTGCTCATCACATTACTTAATATAATGTTATTTCTGAATAGGAAAACCAACTATTTCAAACAGGACATTGTCTGTCAATATTCTTTTGCTGGCAGCAGCTTCATAACATTCTTTATCTTTTAAATTAAATATAATAATACGATTGGAGAAAGGATGGTGCTATTCTAGATTATGGTATAAAATAAACACACTACTACCTGACACTATACTGTATCCATCCCACAATGGTGCTTTACCCATCCAGTGCTTCAAATGGCTCGGTTACTGCACTGTACGTCCTTTTTTTTTTTAAGAAAAAAATATTTATGTATAACCACAACTGTAAACTGTTGCTCATTTTTTTGTAATTTCATATTCTTGTAGTAAATATATTTTATTTGATACATGTTGTTTTACTTTTGTTTTTGTTTTGTTTTTTGGTTTGTTTTTTATTGTTTTTTTAATTTCCAATTTCCAAGAATAGCCACTTTTTGGTAATATGTGTGAATACTGTAATTGTTGGCAAAATAAAATCATAAACTTGAAAAAAGATGCTAGCTTTGCAAAATACGAGATGTTGTGAAATAAAACTGTTTCTAGACGGTGCTACAGAAAATCACGTCATTGTGAAAAACTTTTTTTTCCAGTCTTGTGTTGAGCCAAAAGTGTTATTTTTGGAGGGGGGGGATATTTTTTCTCTTTCTTTCCAAATGTGGTCTGATACATTTTTATACTGCAATTCAAACAGTGTGCTGTATTTGTTGTTATGTTTGTTGTTAGGCACATATGATCATTTTGTACAAGTTTTCGTAACTGTGTTTTTTGTATCAGATGCAACAGCAACAATAAAATTATTTTGGGTAAAAATATAATTTTTGGTGTTCAGTAAGCTGAATCAAAAGTATCTGGGAAAATTAAAGGGACAGGTGTATAGCTGTGGTGGAAAACGCATTACATATAGGGTGCCTCTAGTCTGCCTCCTGACTTCACCAAGAAAAAAAAATTGATATAATGTTCAGTGTATATAGTGCTACAAAAATGTTAGAGACTGTGGATATACTATTGTAGAGGGTCAATGACTGTGGAAATGCTACATAAAATATCCAGTGACTCTAGGTTTGTTATAGGAGATAGCCAGTGCAGTGACCATAGACATGTTATAGGAGATGCTATATAGAGAAATGCTACAGGACATTTTCAAAAGACTATATAGGAAAAATGTTTTTATGGAACGTTGGATAAAGTCCGCAGATGTGCCCATGTGACAAAGGAGATACTTGATAAATAAATTTTCAGAAGGTAAGTGTTTATTGGTGATCCAAAACAATTAAAATACATAAAAATTCATATACCCTGTAATTAGCTAGCCACTTTTTCAGATGAGGTGTGCAAGACACAAGTTAGAAAACAAGTGTGGTATAATCTATTAGATTAAAAAAGGCAAAATAAAGAGCACATAAAATAATGATAAAAAGAGTTTATAATTATGGCTAGAATATTATATACATTATATACAGTATAATTGTTGGGAGCTGGGGATTAATCTGGGGAGGGAAGTTTTTTTTTTTACATTTATTTTTAAGAAAAAGATGTGCATGTAGTACAGTATATACTGTATATATTCTGCTATGTTGTTATTATAATTTTAATTATACAGTATTTATATAACACCAACAGTTTGAGCAGCGCTTTACAACATTAGAGCAGATAGTACAGTTACAATTCAATACAGGAGGAACCAGACGGCCCTGCTCATTAGAGCTTATAATTTAGAAGTTACGTAGAAATCACACTTAAGTGATATGATTTTAATCGGCAAACCCTTTTTTGGGGTAACTATCTGAAAGTGCTCAAATTACATTGTTGAAAAATTTGTATTTTTTCAGAATTTCTTTAAAAACAAAAAAAAATCTATACAAATCTGCTTCTAAATCTGGTCCCGGATTACAGGCCTCTCTAGCCTGAAACTAATGGTATGTACTACAATAGGGCAAGCTAAAATGTATAAAGGCATATTGTGCAGAACTGAGACATGACCAGAATTAAATAAAAATGTCCTGGGACTCAAAGGAATTAAAGCAGAAAAAGACTCGGAGACTTAAGTATTAAAGAATGTTGGATTCGTTAATGCATGTGCACATTACTCTGAATTAAGGGTATCATTTAGGGATCCTATAGGTAAAATGATAAAATCCTTCCTACAGATTGATTAACCACTTTAATACAGGGCATTTTCACCCCCTTCCTGCCCAGGCCAGTTTTCAGTGCTGTAACATTTTGAATGACAATTGCGCAGTCATGCAACACAGTACCCAAATGATTTTTCCCCCAGAAATAGAGCTTTCTTTTGGTGGTATTTGATCACCTCTGCATTTTTTTATTTTTTGCGCTATAAACAAAAGAAGAGTGACAAGTTTGAAAAGAACACAATATTTTTTACTTTTTGCTATAATAAATATCCCAATTAAAATTAGGGTGCAGCCAGGGGAGGAGGAGATTTGTAGTCATTTACGTGCCACTTGTCCTGGTGGGGCCCAAAGATAAGCTGCTCCTGCAGCTCACCCAGCATCTCTCCCATCGGAGGGTGGAACCCAGAGATCAGCTGACCTGTCATGGGGGAGGAGCTGGAGAAGGTCTCACCTGCGTGAGCTGTGACTCACAGGCTGTAGGAGAACACATCTCCTGATCTTGGGACTAGTGACACAGGCTGCCGCTGCCTAACTTGTGGAGGGATCTGGAAAAAAGTGCCAGTGATAATATCCCTCAAGGTAAACCCCTCCCCTCTCCTATCCACCTGGCTGCATCCCCCCTCCACCTGGCTGCACCACCCTCTCCTGTCCACCTGGCTGCACCCCCCTCTCCTGTCCACCTGGCTGCACTCTCCCTCTCCTGTCCACCTGGCTCTGTCTCTCCCCCCCCCCCACCTGGCTGCAAACCCCCCTCTACTGTCCACCTGGGTTCCATCAGCTGTAGCGGAGTACAGAGGAGACATCCAGGGTCTAATATGTAAATGTAAAAAAAAAAGAATAAAAATATAAAACATTTTTAAACAATTAGAGACACATAAAAAACAAAACATTTTGGAGCCCCTCCCCTATACACACACAAACAAATACATGTGATTATCCTATACATGTTATATATCACCACCCACACTGAAGTGGGCGCAATAATTCTAGCGTTAGAACTAGGGATGAGCTGAACACCCCCCGGTTCGGTTCGCGGCAGAACATGCGAACAGACCAAAAATTTGTGCAAAAACGGAAACCCCGTTAAAGTCTATGGGACTCAAGTGTGAAAAATCAATCTAATTTTAAAGGCTAATATGCAAGTTAGATTATTAGAAATTAATAGAGTGTAACCTAATGGTGTGTGATCACCTTAGAAAGCTTAGAACCAGCCCCAAAAAACTATTTTGTTAAAATTAAACTCAACTATATAAAAAAAAACAGCACAGCGTGGGAAATAATATGACCCACAACTAAAGTGCTCGTATGGATCAAGCTGTGTATAAGCAAACAAAATTGGATATCAAGGTGCTAAGTGCACACCATTAGGTTACACTCTATTAATTTCTAATAATCTAGTTTCCTTTTAGTTCTAATCTAGTGCTCCACTCCTTCTGGAAGCACAACACTACTCTCCTTTTCTTTATTGTCTGACTACATGAGTAGGTGTCTCATGAAAGTGTTTGCGGCATCCAGTTAACCAGACTATTACTCCCTAATTCCATATAGAGCGCAGGAGCCCATTTAATATTTACTAATATGCAAGTTATTTTCATACAAAGTGTTTGGGTCCTGCCCCATGGGACATGAATCAATGCAAAAAAAAGTTTTAAAAACAAACATTTTTTTCGGGAGTGAAACAATAAAAGTGAAATATTCCTTTAAATATAGTGCCTGGGGGGTGCAGTCCCTGCACAAAATGACATTTCTAAAGGAATACAAGTAATTTAAAATGGCTTGGGGTTGTAATTAATGCTGCCCCCCGCCCCCCATATTACCAGGCCCCTTGGGTACAGTATGGATATTAAAGCGGGGGGTTCCACTGCCCTAAACATTTTTTTTTTGGTACAACATCAATGATTATGTCCTTAAAACTTATAACTCACTTGTTGCATGTTTTCAGGGTTAAAGATGTCAGTTTTCTATTCTAATATCAAGTTTTAATTGTTGTTGTAGCGGGGTCTTATCTTGCATGTGAAGCCCACAGGCGTCCTCTTCCGGGATACAGTGCCGCTGATCGACCAGCATGAACTGCCACCTGAGAAGGACTCCTTCTGCCGCCCAAAACATACTGCGGCCAAAGCAGTATCTTCCTTGACTTTGATATCTATCTGGTAAAATTTGGTGAATGTATGAACAAAAGCCCATGTAATGGCCTTAAATGCTAAGCCACTGACACCTGATGGTGGATGGCCCAAGATTCCCCAACACCCAGTAGGAAGAGCTTTTACCAAAAAAGGGGTGTTGGCCCTTTCAAGTTATAGGCTTGAATAATTAACTGGCAAATCCAATGAAAATCGTTAACTTTGATGCCTCCTGTCCATCCTGGGCTCTACTGGCAGCACAAACTAGAATTTCTGACCTGTACCGACAAATCAAGTAATTCTGACCGCCAAAACTACCTCCAGAGTATGCAGTGATCTAACTCCTGCCAACTGAGGATCAGAAAATAAGGCAAGACATTGTCTTGATTCAAGCAAAACCATTCTAGGCAAAAAAATTATTGAGGACGCAACATCACCTTATCATGATTTGAGACCAAGAACAGCACCTTGCATGAAAGTGCCGCCAACTCTGACGCGCCACTTAGTGAAGTGATAGCCATCAAAGAAGCCACTTTTCAAGATGAAGGACCAACAGAATCCCCCCATTGGTTCAAAAAGTGGCCTCTGCAAGGACAGTCAAAATCAAATTCAAGTCCCAAGGACACAAGAATGGCCTGACAGGCGGGACTGTCTATGTGACAAGCTGTATGAAGTATGAAGCAAGGAGTGGGAAACAACGGCCTTTGGAAAAAAATGTATAGGGACGAACTCTGACCCTTAAAATATTTCTGCGTGTGCCACTTCCTGGCTTCATCCCAGGCAAAAAATTGTTCCAAGTCCTGTAATTGAAAGTCTCTCGAAGCTGGCTTCCAGGGACCATTAGGTCCCGCTGGCCTGGGAGTGTCCCAGGAGCGACCCCTATGTCAGTGTACTAAGCCCTCCTGGGCTAATTTGGCTAACATTATTATCAGTGTTATCCTCTTCCAGATTCTTCGTAAAAGATGTGGCAGAAGCCAAAACAGAGGGAAAGTGTCAAATAAGGGAGAACTGGTCCCTAAGGTGTTACCAGTACATCTACCCCTATTGGCAGTGGGACCCTTGTCCTGGACACAACCTGTCCCAACTTGTTGTAGAACTTGGAATCTAGTAGATTCACCTGCAGAGTTTCCCCTGCCAATATTCTATACCTGAAATATGCACTGACGATAGAGACAGCATTTGTGCTGTCCCAGACAGAACGCGGTTCACGTTCCTGACTCCTGGTGCTGCCCTGGTGGTTGATATATCTGCCCCTGCAGAGGCTTTTCCAGACAGAACGTACAACTGGTTTGTACCATAATCCAGAGCAAGGCGTACTGGCCAAAAGCTCTAAGATATTTATGGGCAGTATTCTCTCCTGTGGAGACCAAGTCCACTGAACTGTAGCCACCCTCAAACCAAATGGAGAAACTAGCATCAGTGATTATTTTTCTTCCAATACTTGAAAAGAAGAATTCAATCTTTCTAGATTCCGAACCATCAGGGTTTACTTCCTCTTTAAGTATCCAGTAATTCACATGTGTGCTAAATAAATGTGCAAGTGAAAAATTAGGGTATTATATAGTTAAATGAAAATCAATCTCAAATTAATAAATCAAAAATAAAAACTGAAAAATTAGTCCCACAGAATAAAGTCCAGCAAAACTTATGCACCCATATGTGAAAATAAGTGAAAAAAAGATTAAATAAAAGTCTATCCACAAATATCTTCAAAAATTGTGAGCCATGTCAAATCCATCACCACCTATGTGAAGATTGGCTCCTTACCAGAAGATTCTGACCCCCAATTCAGAAGGACACAAACAGCATAAGAATAATATAGCAGCTTCCCCAGCCATCACATTCCTCCGCTGGTACATATGGCCTCCACCGCATAAAACGTGGACAACTGGCCTCCAAATAAACCCCAAGCAATCCAAGCTCATGGGTGAGTATCGATGTCAATCATTTGATGTGATGTCTGCATTTGGATTCTTTTCCTCGGTTTTCACCTGGTGATCTGGCCAGTAACACACCTCTTGTATTAGAGTACCCCCCACTCCGGAAGAAGGAGCTCAGGAGGCACAGCAGCCAGTCGGTAACGGTATTTCCATGAATCTTCCAGGACAGCTACTTGAGAGATGATTGGCTTTGCCCTCTCTACAAGGACGGCTCGCTCCTCCTGTACACACCTTGGCTTTACCGCACCCGGAAACCTTCGCTTCCAACATCACCACACATACATTCAGTATCACATAGCCGCCGCGACTACTGATTGGCTGCAAATGATGGCATACCCGATTGGCCTGACCAAAAACTACTAAGCACATATGTATACAGTTTAAAGTAAAAAAGCACATATGCATACAGTTTAATGTACCGTATTCATCGGCATATAACACACACTTTTTTCCCCTGCAAATAGGGGGAAATCGTGGGTGCGTGTTATACGCCGATAGTGTACCTCGGGGTGCAAAGAGGGGGACAAGTGCCGCCGCAAATCAACGAGCCGCTCGGCTCCCTGCTCGCTCCCCTGCGACCAGCGATGTCCTGATCACACAGTAAGTTCCTGGATACGGAACGGGGGGAAACTCCTAGCCTCTGCCCTCTTCATAGAGGACACATGGTTTATTATAGAAGCGCCGGCTCTGTAACCTCTGCAGGATATTGGCGGGGCAATGGACAAGAATGCAGCGGGAGTGTGCAGGCTCTACAGCGTGAGGGGAAGGAGCCAGTACTGATCGCTCTGGGATGCCTGCTGTACACTCAGCCCAGTAAAGCGCTCCCGGCTCCCTTCAGCCCCTGCCAGCCTGCTGGAGGATAACAAGCATGTAGTGGAGATGCAGTCTGGCTAAAGTAGTAGGGTATACCTCTGAGACCGGCTTCCTGATTAACCCGGTCAATGCCGGCATCCAAGTCTCCTGAACTCTTTCATCTATGGAATCCTGATAGCCAGAGCTTCTACCATGCTGACCCCATGCAGAGGGTGCTGGTGCTATGCAGTTCCATAGACAACAAAAGGGCAAGGTAAGGGCGCTCATCTCCTTGGGGGGGACATATCAATATTAAGTCCTTATTTTAATTTTATTTTTGTATGAAAAGGAGGGTATTTCTACCATGGTTTATTTTTTTAAAACGTTTTTTTTCCTGAAACTTGCCTCTTAAATTGGGGTGCGTGTTATACGCCGGCGCGTGTTATATGCCGATAAATACGGTAACTAAGCACATATGTATGCAGTTCAAATCAAGCATATATACGTATGCAGTACAAATAATAACATGCTAGCATGTGTTTAAGCGATATGCATTTATGGAAGCATGTAGGTATGTGCTCAAGCAAATATGCATTTAGGCAAAACACAAAAACGCGTGTCCATGCAAACACACACTTACACAATACGTGCCCATGGAGACATGCATTTATGGAATAGGCAAGCATGCGTTTATGAAACGTGTTGCATGCAGGGCACCGCCTGCTTGTCGGCCATGAGTGCAATGGGGTGGGGCCCTCTGCAAACATGTGCCTATGCAGGCTTATGTTCTATGCATGTAAGCAAGCATGTATACTATGCTGCAACCTTTTCAACTGTACCTGAGCCCATACTAGTTATAGTCAGGATTAGCCAAGTACATAGGCATTCAATGCAGCCTCTATGCTGCTTTAACAGCCTAAAGCAGTGATGGCGAACCTTGGCACCCCAGATGTTTTGGAACTACATTTCCCATGATGCTCAACTACACTACAGAGTGCATGAGCATCATGGGAAATGTAGTTCCAAAACATCTGGGGTGCCAAGGTTCGCCATCACTGGCCTAAAGCCTCTTGCACACCAGTGCAACCCATCCTGAGACTTGGGACTGCAAGATCGCCTGACAAGTCACACCCCATGATTTCCAATGAATACCCTTCACATCGGTGTGTCTTCAAGTTGCGGCGACATCAAAGCAGCCCCTGCACCACTTCGGTCTGACCTTGACATGACTTGAGGTCCATAGACCTCAAGATTACACAGGCACTGCTTCATGTTGCTGCAAAATCGCATCAAAGTTGCTGCCAAAATGTGCAACTTTAAGGCCTTACACGTGTGAAAAGGGAGCCCAAAACTAAGCTCCTGCAGACCCAATGCATGCTATTCTGTAGACACAACTCCTTCAAGTGCACCAATACCCATGTTCTTCCAAACATGTGCTTATGCCACATGTATGTATGTATGCATGTATGCAACATCTATGTAAAACGTGTTTATTCAAGCATGTGTTTAGGCAACAAGCTTGCAAGCATGTATACATTGCTGCACCTGCCCAACTGCACTTGGCCCCATACTAGTTTACCTCTATTTGCATGCCATGCAGCCTTTTCCTGCTTTAGCCTAGTAAGCTCCTGCAGACCAAATGCACATTATTCTGAAGTTTGCAAGTATGCATCTGTTCAACTGCACCAAGCCCCATACTATTTTTGTGGCAAATGCACGGTATTCTGGAGACCCAACACCCAGTTGTACAGGCCCCCCGGATTAAGCAGTAAGAAAGCAGTATATAATCATGACTTGTCTTGCCACACAGTTCTCCCATAGTAAGTACTCACACTTTACTAGTATCCATGGGCTGGCATTATGTATCAAGAGGCTCTGCCGAAACTGTTGACCTCATTTCAATATGGCCACCCTTCCACTTCCTGCCTATATAAAAATAGGCCCTACTGAGCGAGCCTGCACCCTCTAGCGGCTGGGGGAGAAACAGCAGCCCACACTACTAAGAAGTACACAGCGTGATTAAACAGCGCACTGCCCCCAGTGGCCACTAAGGGAACAGACAGTCAGATCTCTCCCACTTTGTTTTTTGTTTTTTAAAGAGAAACTGCAAAAATGCAGACTAACCATTCCTGCTGCAGGACTCTGAACATAACAGGAGTCCAATCTTCACACATCACAGCGAGCTTTGTCATAAAAGACTTTCAGGGACTGGGTCTCCCTTAATGTGGGTTCCGCTCCCCTGGACCTATATAGCTCCCTGCAGGAAAGCACCTTGGTCAGAACAAACATTGCACAGGGTTCCCCATTATGCAGGGTCCGGCTCCATAAGGCTTCATTACAGGCAAAACCTTGAGGAATCTTCTCTCCTTCCAATGAGGCTCGGGTACCATACATTTTGGCGGATAGCTTTTTCGAATGGATCCGAATAAAGTCCATGATTCTAAATAGAACCGTCCAGACCTCCAAGTAGGCTCCAAGAGCACATGTAAACATAGAAAAAATTTGGGACTTTGAATGAGGCCCACATAGACATGTGCCTCCATCCCTGTTCATTTGCAAAAAGGAGAGGGTTTGGGTCCTTGAATGAGGCGTGTACACCATTGGTCTGTGCAGTGAACATTATCTTGGTATGAATACATAAACAAGATAAATGCACATAAAAGCAATCTTTATTGGATTGTCTGTCAGTATTTATAACCATGTTGTAACATGATGTAACAATTACTCAATAAAATTCCACAGCATCGTGCCCGCTGGCCATATGCCTCGGGTCCCCGGCTTGCAGTGGGCGTGTGCTTGCCTGCTATAGCTGTTTAAAGGGCTGACGTACAGCTATGGCAATTTATGGGAATGAGCCAACCTGCCACAGTATATTGATGGCAGCTGGTCAGCTAATGGTTAAAATCCATACCAGACCCGAAGGGCACTGATAAGGTGGCACCGAGAGGCACTAATGAGGAGGCACTGATATGTAGAATTGATTGGCACTGATAGGTGGTACTGATATGCAGCACTGATGGGCACCAATAGGCGGCACTGATATGCAGCACTGATGGGCCCTGATAGGCAGCACTGATGGGCACTGATAGGTGGCACTGATGGGCACTGAAAGGCGGCTGTGATGGGCACTGACAGGCAGCTGTGATGGGCACTGATAGGCGGTACTGATTGGCACAGACAGGTGGCACTAATGGGCAGCACTGATGATGAGGTACTGATGAAGTACTAACAGGTGTTACTGCTGGGTACTGATTGGCACTGTGATGGGCACTGATTGGCACTGTGGTGGGCACTGATTGGCACTGATATGGGCACTGACATCCGTTTCTGATGGGGCACTGACTGGCAGCTGTTGGGCACTTATTGGCAGCTGTGGTGGCACATCTGATGGGGCTCTGCTGATAATCAATGTGCCAATTATCAACACAGACACCCCCTCTGACAGGGAGACCTGCCGATCGAGGAATGCCATTTACGGGCACTTCCTGGTTCACGTGATGATCAGCTGTGATTGGTCACAGCTGATCACATGGTAAGGCGCCTCCGTCAGAGGCTCCATACCATGATCAGAGATGCAATGTGTCAGACTGACACACAACACCTCTGATCTCCACACCTCATATGACGCCCAGTCAGGATAATAGAACCACTGCCCGGCCGTCAATCTGCTATAGGCAGGGTGGGAAGTGGTTAAAGGAATATTTAATTTTTATTGTTTCACTTTAGGCATCATTAAAATCACTGCTCCTTCAAAAGCTAGTGTTTTAAAAACTTTTTTTGCATTAATACATGTCCCCAAGGCAGTACCCAGGTCCCCATACACTTTTTATGGCAATAACTGGCATAAAAGCCTTTAAAATTAGGACTTTTTATTTTTCTAGTTTGTATCCCATAGACTTTAATAGGGTTAGCTAGAACTTTTTGTCTGTTTGAGGTGTTCTGGTGCGAACTGAACCAGGGGGGTGTTCGCTCCTTCCCTAATAAAGAGTACCTGTCACCAGCCCATCAGAGTACCTGTCACCAGCCCATCAGAGTACCAGAATAACTGTCTCCAGCTCAGAGTACCTGAGTACCTATCTGCAGCCCATCAAAGTACCTGAGTACCTGCCTCCAGTCTAGAGTACCCTAGTAGCTATCTGCAGCCAGAATACCCGAGTATCTGTCTCCAGTCCACAGTAGCCAAGTACTTATATGCAGCACATTAGAGTACCTATCTACAGCCCATCAGAGTACCTGAGTATCTATCTGCAGCCCATGCCTCATAGAATACATGTTGGGGTGTTTGCTTTGCAAATGGGATAATTTTGTGGGCGTTTCCATTGTCCTGGTGCTCCATGGCCTTCAAAAGTGTAGGTTGTCAGAAAATTATATGTGTAACTTATGCTCCTAGAACACCTGACGGTGCTTCCTGCATGTTGGGCCTCTGTATATTGCTAGGCTGTGTAAAAGTCTCACACATATGGTATCGCCATACTTGAGAGGAGTAGCAGAATGTGTTTTGGGGTGTCATTTTTGCAATGTACATGCTATGTGTTAGAAAAATCTTATTAAATTGACAACTTTGTGTAAAAAAAAAAAAAAAAAAAAAAAACATTTTCTTTCTACATTTTCCAAAAACATGTGGAAAAAATAAAATGACATGTTCAAAAGACTCATTATGCCTCATAGATTTTACATTGGGGTGTTTGCTTTCCCAAATGGGGTAATTTTGTGGGTAATTCCATTGTCCTGGTGCTCCAGAGCCTTCAAAAGTCAGGTAATTAGATGTGCAATTTATGCCCCTAGAACGCCTGACGGTGCTCCCTGCATGTTGGACCTCTCTATATGGCCAGGCTGTGGAAAATTCTCACAGATGTGGTATCGCCATATTCAGCGGGAGTAGCAGAATATATTTTTGGGTGTAATTGCATAGGCTGTGTGTGAGAAAAAAAACTTGTTAATATGACAATTTTGTGTCTGGGGGTTTTGGTAGATCATAAGCTCAATAATAGCATGCAATGCCAAGCTGCGGTTTCCAAAGCGAGCAAAGTCCTTTCCTGTATTAAGAGAGGTATGTACTCCAGAGAGAGAGATATCATTTTGCCCCTGTTCAAATCATTAGTAAGACCTCATCTGGAATATGCCGTTCAGTTTTGGGCACCAGTTCTCAAAAAGGATATCGGGGAACTGGAGAAAGTGCAGAGAAGGGCAACCAAACTGATAAGAGGCATGGAGCAACTCAGCTATGAGGAAAGATTAGAGGAACTGAATTTATTCACTCTTGATAAGAGGAGATTAAGGGGGGATTTGATCAACATGTACAAATATATAAAGGGTCCATATAGGGAACTTGGTGTCGAGTTATTCACTTTAAAGTCAACAAAGAGGACAAGGGGGCACTCTTTACGTCTAGAGGAGAAGAGATTTCATCTCCAAATACGGAAAGGTTTCTTCACAGTAAGAGCTGTGAAAATGTGGAATAGACTCCCTGCAGAGGTGGTTATGGCCAGCTCAGTGGATTGCTTTAAGAAAGGCCTGGATTATTTCCTAAGTGTACGTAATATAACTGGGTACTAAAATTTATAGGTAAAGTTGATCCGGGGAAAATCCGATTGCCTCTCGGGGGATCAGGAAGGAATTTTTTCCCCTGCTTTAGCAAATTGGATCATGCTCTGCTGGGGTTTTTTGCCTTCCTCTGGATCAACTGTGGGTATAGAATTGGGTATATGGGCTGGTATATGTATGTGTGTATATATATATATATATATATATATATATGTATGTATATGTATGTATGTATAGTATATTTTATTTTATTTTTTTTTATTTTTTTTGGTTGAACTGGATGGACTTGTGTCTTTTTTCAACCTGACTAACTATGTAACTATGTAACTATGTGTAAGAAACAAAAAATGTCTTAATTTTCCCAAGAATTGTGAAAACTTCAAAAAACTTCCCATGCCTTTCACTAAATACTTTGGACTATCTAATTTCCAAAAGGGGGTCATTTGGGGAATATTTGTACTGTCCTGACATTTCAGGGCCTCAAGAAATGAGATAGGCTGTCAATACACCAGGTGTGATCAGGTGTGATTAATTTTTAATGATTGGCACCATGGCTTGTAGACCAGGGGCCTCAAATTGGTGGCCCTCCAGCTGTTGCGAAACTACATGTCCCATGAGGCATTACAGGGCTGACAGTTACAAGCATGACTCCCACAGGCAGAGGCATGATGGGACTTGTAGTTTCCCAACAGCTGACAGGCTGGCAGTTTGAGACCCCTGATGTAGACTCTATAACTTTCAAACAGACTAAATAATATACACTAATTTGGGTTATTTTTACCAAAGATATGCAGAAGTATACATTTTGGCCCAAATTTATGAACAAAAAATACTTATACTTACTCTTTTTTTCACTTATATTGCAAAAAATAAAAAACCCAATGGTGATTAAATACCAGCAAAAGAAAGTTCTGTTTGTGTGAAAAAAAATGTATGAAAATTTCGTTTGAGTACAGTGTTGCATGACTGAGTAATTGTCATTCAAAGTGTGAGAGCACTGAAAGCTGAAAATTGGTCTGGGCAGGAAGGGGGTATAAGTGCCCAGTATTGAAGTAGTTAAGCTTTTACAAAACAAAAATCTGGATTGGTTTCTATGCACAGCTGCACTATATTTTGCACTCTCCAGTTTTTAGTAAATCAACCCCTATGCGTGGTTCCTTTACATTGCTAGACAACAGAGGCCACAGGAGCTGGTAATGGTGGCAGGCCAGAAGAGGTGATTTTTAGCTGGTAATGGTGGCAGACAGTATTATGTAGCTCACCACACATAATAAATACATAACATAATATAGTCTGTGAACACAGGTGGTACAAATATATATATATATATATATATATATATATATATATATATATATATATATATATAGCCCACCACAATGCAATTCACTGTAATGCACACATATAAGATTTTTTATGTAGCACAGTACAGCACTGTGTATAGTACTGCATTGCAGTAAATATCTCTCCCTGCAAACACAAAGCCAACTCTCCCTATCTACTGCAAGTCGCCAAGACACACTGACAAAAAGCTACCGTGAGAGGGCTGGAACATACAAAAACCCGCATTTTGGTGTCCATCTAAGCCACCTAAATGCAGTTCAAAGGCTAGGAAGATCATTATTGGTTGCTATCATGGAACAAGAGTCCCTAGTTTGTTTTCCCTGTCTCTCTTTTTGCAGTGTTTACTTTTCTGGTCTACTACAGTCTGGTTGCCATAGTAACCTTTCAATTCGCTGGTAGCGAGAATGGATTAGCCCACTCTCCCTGTCTAAATTCATTAGTTGGTTTCTCCCTGTTCCTTTTCCTGTTTAGTCTACTCCTCTGTTTTTTTTTACTCATGGAAGGCCCTGTAAGTACAAGCTGGCAAACCTCAGAACCCCATTGAAGTCTATGGGACTCGAACGTTCGAAATGTATACTTCTGCATATGTTTGGTAAAAATAACTCAAATTAGTGGATATTATTTAGTCTGTTTGAAAGTTATAGAGTCTACATCAGGGGTCTCAAACTGGCAGCCCGCCAGCTGTTGGAAAGTCCCATCATGCCTCTGCCTGTGGGAGTCATGCTTGTAACTGTCAGCCTTGCAATGCTTAATGGGACATGTAGTTTCGCAACAGCTGGAGGGCAACCAATTTGAGACCCCTGGTCTACAAGCTATGGTGCCAATCATTAAAAATTAATCACACCTGATCACACCTGGTGTATTGACAGCCCATCTCATTTCTTGAGGCCCTGAAATGTCAGGACAGTAAAAATATTCCCCAAATGACCCCCTTTTGGAAATAGTTTCGTGGGGTAAAGTATAAATTTTCAATCAAAAAGCATTCTGTTTTTTACTGCCTTCCCTGGATAAGCACTCCACATAGAGAAGCTCTCTCTACACTCTGTAAAATCTACAAACTCTCTGCTGTTATTTCACAAATAAAGTTAGGAAAGTTAAAGGACTTTGTTGTGCTTTGATAGGAAGGCGAGTTAAGCTATCTGGCCTTATTCATATCCTCGCATATGGCACTGGGTTTGCAGAATAGTTGCTATAGCAGGGAATGGTCACATTAGTTTCCAATTTTCAAAAACTTTGAATGATTTGGGTTTGCCTCGATCTTGTGTTTAAAGCAAATTTAAAGCTCTTCCCTATCGGTGGCTTTAGTGGTGAACGGTCACATTAGCTCAATGTTTTCCCAAATTGCAAACAAGTGGAATTAACCTCGAACTCATAATCAACCCAAACCCAAAATTCATCCCTATCCAAGACTTTATAGTTCCATGTATAAGAATAGAAGATTTTCGGCAATGTAAATTTCCTTCTAGAATGAACTTGTCTAAATTAAAATTATTGTGTGTAGCACTACCCCCGAAGGAGCTGCTGGTTAGATTTGGGCTTATCGTTACCTTCTGTTTCACTCGCTTCACGTCTAGGGGTGTCTCATGGTAGATGGCCCAGTAACTCGAGAGACTGACAACAGATACACTTGAATGGATTTTATTTGCAAAAAAACATAGACAATGAACAGTCTCTTAAATTGGCATCAGAGGGTTGCAAAGGAAGTTCAGGTACTCTTAGTGTCAAAATGTTGAAGAACTTGCTTACTTTGACTGCATCCAGAGAATAGCCATTCGCAACAGGATGTTCAGTTGGACAGTCCTTCTATCAAAAGGCCTAGCAGCCAACAAGGTGCTTACTCAGGAACAAGTCTCTGCCACAGACGTTGTTGTAGAACTTACAAGATAATGTCTCTGCCACAGACATCGTTGTAGAACACAAAGGGAAACTAAACTTGAAGAACAACTTGTAGGTAGGGATCAGCCGAACACCCCCCGGTTCGGTTCGCATCAGAACTTTCGAACGGACCGCAAATTCGTACGAATTTTAGAACCCCATTGAACTCTATGGGACTCGAACGTTCGAAATAAAAAGTGCTAATTTTAATGGCTAATATGCAAGATACTGTCCTGAAAAGTGTTTGGGGACCTGGCTCCTGCCCCAGGGGACATGGGTCAATGCCTAAAATGTTTTTAAAAATGGCTGTTTTGGCGGGAGCACTGATTTTAATGACGATTAAAGTGAAAACGTGAAATATTCCTTTAAATATCGTGTCTGGGGGGTGTCTATAGTATGCTTGTGAAGTGCCACGTGTTTCCCATGTTTAGAACAGTCCCTGCACAAAATGACATTTAACGGAAAAAAAGTCATTTCAAACTGCTTGCGTTTTTAATGTAATATCTGGTTCCAGCAATATGGATGAAAATCATTGAGAAAAATGGCATGGGTAGCCCCCCCTGCCCATTACCAGCCCCTTTGGGTCTTGTACGGATATTAAGTTGAATCCCGTACCCATATTAAAAAAAGGAAAGACGTGGGGCCCCCAGGCCCTATATACTCAAAACAGCAGTATACAGGCGGTGCAAACAAGACAGGGACTGTGTAGGTTTGTTGTGTTAAGTAGAATCTGTTTGTAATTTTGAACTGGTACATTTTTAAAGTGTAGCTCCAGTCAAAAAATCTATTTTTAAGCTTTTTGGAAAACATAGGGAAGGGTTATCACCCCTGTATAATTTGTTTTGCCTGTCTTTTTTCATCTCACTTTCTGTTGCCTCCTTCCGTTTGCAAGTAGGAGACGTTTTTAAGTTGGATGTTTGAAAGTAGGGGCCTGCCCTATATGCTCTGCAGAAATGGCGGAACAAGGTGTTGGTGTTGCCACAACATTGTAAGCCCTCAAAGTGACTCTTGGTGGGCGCTGGAGCGCCGTGCTGTTAACGATTATATCAAGAATTGTAATTACATGCCATTGTTGAACAGTGGTAAAAAAATTGGGCCTTTGGTGGTTGTGGTGCTGGTGCTACAACACTATAGGTCCTCACAGTTGCTCTCGGTGGGCATAGGAACGGGCCCTGCTGTGAAATATTATATCAAGAATTGTAATTACATGCCCCTGTTAAACAGGGGCTGAAAAATTGGGCCTTAGGCACTGGTGCTGGTGCCACAACACTGCAACCTCTCCCATATACTCTAGTTGTAGTGCAGGAATGAGCCCGGCTGCAAAGCATTGCATCAAAAATTGTAATTAAACGCCCCTGTTAAACAAGGGCTGAAAAATTGGGCCTTAGGCACTGGTGCCACAACACTGCAACCTCTCCCAGATACTCTAGTTGTAGTGCAGGAATGAGCCCTGCTGCAAAGCATTGCATCAAAAATTCTAATTAAACGCCCCTGTTAAACAGGGGCAGAAAAATTGGGCTGGTGGCATCACCCAGGACCAAAAATGTTCTTCCAACATATCAGCGGAGGAGGAAGAGGATAGACAATCAACATAACAGGACAGTCACTCAGCGTCAGCATAGGCAGTCTTGAAGGGATGTGATATTTAAAAAAAAATTATTCGGTTACATCAGCTTCAGGTGCTTGGTAGCTGTGGGTGATCCAAGACTGATTGATCTTTATGAAGGTCAGTCGATCAACCGAGTCGGTGGACAGGCCCTGTGATCGGTAACAAAGCCACCAGCAGCACTGAAGGTGCTTTCCGAAAGAACGCTGGATGCAGGACAGGCCAGTAGCTCAATCGCATACTGTGCAAGCTCTGGCCAGTGATCCATCCTCAAGACCCAGTAAGCCAGAGGATTTTCGGTGGGAAAGGTGTCCAAGTCTGACCTTGCCCCTAGGTATTCCTGCACCATGTAAATCAGACGCTGTTGATGGTTGCTGGAACCGATCATACCTTGGGGCTGCGGACTAAAAAATTGTCTGAGCGCATCGGTCAGACGGCCACCTTTTCCACCGCTCCTTCTGACTGATGCCTTAGCAACACGTTGTCCAGGACCAGGAGTTTGTAACCTCCCAGTCTCTGGGAACGCGTTGCACAGACCTTTCTGCAAGGCTTTCCGGAGATGTCTCATCCTCTGCTCCCTCTGCGATGGCAAGATAAGGTCGGCAACCTTACCCTTGTACCGTGGATCAAGGAGAGTGGCCAGCCAGTAATGGGCCCTCTCCTTGATCCGAAGAATACAAGGATCCTTCCGCAGGCTTTGCAGGATCAGGGAGGCCATGCAGCGTAGGTTAGCTGAGGCATTCAGTCCGGAGTCCTCTGGGTCACTAAGGACAACATGATCCGCAGCTACCTCCTCCCAGCCACGTACAAGTCCACGGGTTTCTTGGGACTATAAATCATCCCTACAAGACTGCTGCTGCAGCTGATGCTGTGTGCCAGCCTCCACCTCCATGCTGACACAATTATCCTCCTCCTCCTCTTCCTGTGTGATGGGTGGCACAGCAGGAACACTGTCTGGATAAAGGGGGCCTTGAGAGGCAAGAAAGTCCTCCTCTTCCTGCCTCTGTTCTGCCTCAAGTGCCCTGTCCATTATTCCACAGAGCGTATGCTCCAACAGGTGGATAAGAGGTACAGTGTCACTGATGCATGCACTGTCACTGCTCACCATCCTTGTGGCCTCCTCAAACGGTGACAGGACAGTGCATGCATCCCTGATTATGCCCCTCTGGCATGGTGAGAAAAAACCGAGCTCCCCTGACCGTGTCCTGGTGCCGTAGTCACACAGGTACTCATTGATGGCCCTCTGCTGCTTGTGCAGCCGCTGCAGCATGGCCAACGTTGAGTTCCAGCTGGTGGGCATGTCACATATAAGGCGGTTCTTGGGCAGGTTCAACTCCTTTTGGAGCTCAGCCAGCCAAGCACAGGCATTAAATGATCGGCGGAAATGCACACAGACTTTCCTGGCCTGCTTCAGGACATCCTGTAAGCCCGGGTACCTGCCCAAGAACCGCTGCACCACCAGGTTAAGAACGTGAGCCACACAGGGCACATGGGTCAGTTGTCCCTGTCAGAGGGCGGAGAGGGCGGAGAGGAGGTTGGTGCCATTGTCGCAAACCACCATTCCTGGCTTAAGCTGGCGTGGTGTCAACCACCTCTCGGCCTGCCCCTGCAGAGCTGACAAAATATCTGCCCCAGTGTGGCTCCTGTCCCCCAAACAAACCAGCGCAAGCACGGCATGGCATAGTTTTGCCTGCGTACTTGCATAGCCCCTTAAACGCCTACGGAGCACCGCTGGTTCTGAGGACAGAGCACTGGAAGAGGCCATGGAGGAAGAAGAAGAGGAGGGGGTGGAGGAGTCACCACTACCAGCATTTTGGAGGCGTGGTGGCGGAACAAGCTCCAACATTGCTGCACCCTGTCCTGCATTCTTCCCAGCTGCTAGCAGGGTTACCCAGTGCTCCGTGAAAGACAGGTAATGTCCCTGTCCATGCCTGCTGGACCATGAGTCAGCGGTAATATGCACCTTACCGCTGACCGCCCTGTCCAGCGAGGCAAGGACATTGCCTTCCACATGCCGGTAGAGAGCCGGAATCGCCTTCCGTGTGAAAAAATGGCGTTTGGGGACCTGCCACTGAGGAACCGCACATTGTACAAACTCACGGAAGGGGGCGAGTCCACCAACTGAAAAGACAGCAGTTGAAGTGTTAGCAATTTAGCCAAGCTAGCATTCAACCGCTGGGCATGTGGATGGCTGGGAGTGAACTTCTTTCGACGGTCCAGCAGCTGGGGCAGGGAAATTTGCCTGCTATAATCGGACATGGGTGTACTGCTAGCAGAGTGCCCGGAAGCACTTGGCTGTGACACACCTAATTCTACACCTTCATTCCTCTCAGAGCAGGTTTCAGAGAGGACTGAAGGTCTAGTGGGGTTGGAGATCCCAGCTGATGAGGAGCAAGGAGAGGTCCACTTTGTTCTTTGGTGTGGGTCTTTGAGGTACGCTTGCCAACGAGCTGCATGGCAGGTCAACATATGTCTGGTCATGCATGTGGTGCCCAAGTGGCTGATGTTTTGGCTACTCGAGATACGCTTGAGACATATGTTGCGAATAGCAGCAGTGCGATCTGATGCACTCATCTCAAAAAAGGCCCACATCAAAGAACTTTTAGAATAACGCGCAGAGGCAGCGCCCTGCACAGGCGGAGCTCTGCGTTGTGATTCAGTCGGTGTGCTGCCCCTAAGCTGGCCCCCGGAGGGTGTCCTGCCTCGTTGGACATGTGCCTCCTCCTCTCTCCTACCAGGCCCCAACGTGGAGTCAGTGCCCTCATCATCCCCTCCCTCTTCATCGCTGGAGCAAACCTGGCAGTATGCTGCAGCATGTGGAACATGACTGCCAGATTGCTGTCCTTCTTGAGCATCCCCTCTCTCTGAGCTCACGCTATTGCCTTCCTCTAGCTGAGTATCATCATCAGAGCCTACAAAACACTGGGCATCCTCCTGGAGCATGTACCCAACACTGTGCTCAAAGACTTCAGGGGACTCCTCAGGAGGACGTGGTGGGTCTAGGGAAGGAGTGACTGATGATGACATTGAGACAAGGGAAGACGATGCGTTGGCAGCTGCTTTGATAGTACCCTGAGCCTGGGTGAGAGAGGATGAGGAGGATGAAGAGGGCTTGGTCATCCACTCTACCAAGTCTTCTGCATGATGCGGCTCAACACGTCCAGCTGCCGAAAATAAGGACAAGCGTGTCCCATGGCCACGTGCTGATGATGACGATGCACCGCGTCCACGACCAGCACTGTTGTCTCTAGACACAGAGCCTGCTTGCCCTCTTTTATCGGCTCATGTCTGTCTGCCTCTCCTTGTTGGCCTTCCAGACATGGTAATGGCCTGAAGGGAGATGGGAAAACCAACAATTGGGTAGTGTATATTGTGCTGGAGGCACACAACACCAACTAACTCCTGCAGATGGCAGATGGCTCATTTAGAGAAGAGCTATATAGGTGGATAATGGTGTATACTGCGGTCAGGGCACACAGACAACACCCACAATCTCCTACAGCTGACTGAAAGCTCTATTACAGAAGAACAATATAGCTAGCTATATAGGTGGATATAATGGTGTATACTGCAGTCAGGGCACGCAGACAACACACACAATCTCCTACAACTGACTGAAAGCTCTATTACAGAAGAGCAATATAGCTAGCTATATAGGTGGATATAATGCTGTATACTGCGGTCAGGGAACGCAGACAACACGCACAATCTCCTACAACTGACTGAAAGCTCTATTGGGTACTCCAGCCCTTCCAGGCTCTTGCTAAGAAACCAACCCGTACGTGGCCTTCTTCTGAGGAGCCCCCCCCCCCTGGAATGCTTGAAGTCACTGGGTCTCTCCCAAACTGGAGACGGCACCCAAGACCTAAGAATCCTTCTTTAGTTTCCTTGCCTCGGGCTAGCCAGCCCAGAGACAACAAGTCGGGTGGATCCGCACCCCAGGCCATAGCCTTCCTGAAGTCAGTACATCATTCTGGACCAGAACCCCGAACCCCGTGACGTCCGCATCTTAAATACCCTCTCCCAGAAAGCACAGCAAGAGTGCCCCTCCCACTGGGCGGGCTCCAAGAGAGAGTAACTTAAGCACCTAACCAGACCATAGTTCAATGCCTGCCAGAAGAGACAGTGCCCCCTGTGGCCAGGCTGAACATCTCACAGTCCAGTCAGACTGATGCTGAAGTCCAAATTTAGACAATTGTACCCAAACCAAACTGCAGTTTAGGTATAACCTTAACTTTGAAACACACAAATCCCGGTTCTCCCAGGGGAGAGGAGAGAGATTGTGTGTTCATACAGTATAAACACCGACCTTTCTCCTCCCCTAGTCAGTCCCATCACCCCTACAGTTAGAACACACCTTGGGAACACATTTAATCTCTTGATCGCCCCCTAGTGCTAACCCCTTCCCTGCCAGTCACATTTATACAGTAATCAATGTCTATTTTTAGCTCTGATCGCTGTATAAACGTCAATGGTCCCAAAATAGTGTCAAACGTGTTTGATCTGTCTGCTGCAATGTCGCAGTCCTGATAAAAATCGCAGATCGCTGCCATTACTAGTAAAAAAATAATAATAATAAAAATTACATTTACCAAAAATATGTCGAAGAATACATATCCACCTAAACTGAGGAAAACATGTTTTTTTGTTCCTTTTTTAATTGGGGATATTTATAAATATTGTGTTTTTTTCAAAATTGGCGCTCTTTTTTTGTTTATAGCACAAAAAATAAAAATTGCAGAGGTGATCAAATACCACCAAAAGAAAGCTCTATTTGTGGGGAAAAAATACATAAATTTTGTTTGAGTACAGCGTTGCATGACCACGCAATTGTCAGTTAAAGTGACGCAGTGCTATATCGCAAAAAATGACCTGGTCAGGAAGGGGGCAAATCCTTCTGGGGATGAAGTGCTTAATATCACTTAATTATTACTTTTTTTTATCACTTTGGAATCATAAGTTGTGGAGAGCAATTTATGTTATAAACTGATAGCATGAACCATTTGCTGACCGCCCCACGCAGATATACAGCTGCAGGGAGACTGCTCTGCGCTTGATCACTTGATTACAACAGTGGGTGCCGGCCAATAAATGATCACAGGCACCTGTTGTTTGACTCCGTCATTTAGGGAAGGGAGCTGTGTGGTAAACAAACAAAAAAAAGCTACAAACACTGACAGGAGATGTTGCTGTATTTTTATTCAATGCAGGGAAAAAACAGCAAGATAGCTTAGTAAAAGCGGCACATAACACACATTGTTAACATTGTTAGGCACACATTTAACCCCTTTATTTCTCCTACATGTTAACCCCTTCCCAGCCATTGTCATTAGTACAGTGACAGTATATAGTCTTAGCACTGATTACTGTATTAGTATCACTGTTGATGTCAGCATCAGTTAGTGTACCCCCCCCCCCCCGCCCGCCAGCATCAGTTAGTGTCAGATTGCTCACCTTACTATCACAGTCCCACTATAAGTCGCTGATCCCCGCCATTATAATTTTCATGCAAATCAAATAATATACACTTATTGAGATTTTCTTTTACCAAAGACATGTAGCATAATACTATTTGGCCTAAATTCATGAAGAAATTTTATTTTTTTATTTTTTTATTGGATATGTTTTACAGCAGAAAATAAAAAAAATATTGTTTTTTCTTCAAAACTTTCTGTATTTTTTTGTTTATAGCAAAAAAATAAAAAGCCCAGTGGTGATCAAATACCACCAATAGAAAGCTCTATTTGTGTGAAAAAAAATGATAAAAATGTAATTTGAGTACAGTATTGAATGATCACGCAATTTCCAGTTAAAGTAGCGCAGTGCCAAATAACTAAGAAAATGTAATATTGCCCCAAATAAAGGGGTTGTAAACCCTCATGTTTTTTCACCTTAATGCATCCTATCTTCTGACAGTGCCCCCCCCCCCCCCAGTCCCCCCATTTTACTCACCTGAGCCCTTCGTTCCCTCTGTGGAGACGCGCTGGACCTCTCTGACCGGGGTTCTCGGCTCTTGATTGGATAGATTGATAGCAGCACAGCCATTAGCTCCCACTGCTGTCAATCACATCCAATGACGTGGGCGCCTGGGGGCTGGGACGAGTCCGGCATTCTGTGTGTAGGCACGCAAATGCTGGACTCGGGAGCGCGCCCGCAAGGTAACCCCCCAGGACATTGCTTCTCCTAGGGGGTTTACCAATGCGGGGAGAAGCCGTGAGCACCGTCAGGGGAAACCAGAAGGCGAGGTTCAGGGCCACACTGTGCTAAATGAGCTGCAAAGTGGAGGTAAGTATGATATGTCATATGTTATGTTACAATCACTTTAAGACAGATCATTACTTTTCTTTAGTTCCTGCATCTGTTTGAAGAGCAATAATGCCAAATTACCACTAGAGGTCATCCTAGCATTTAGCTTGCAAATCAAGCTGACCTCGTGTTTGGTTTTGGATTAAGTCCAGCCACATAAAAAACAGACATGACATTAGGCAAATATTTATTCAAGCAATGGTGTCTGTTTATGAAGCAGTGACAAAATGTCATTGCCTCATTCTCCGGCATTCTCAGAGGAGATCGTTCTTCTCTGGATTCCAGTTTATGAAGCTTTGTAGGTAGTTTCTCCTTTGGAGGAGTGAAACGATCTACAAACACTTCAAACAGTGGAGAACGGCCCCTGATACTGGAATCTCGTAGGACTTTATGAGATTACAGTACCAGAAATTCACCAAAACACCAAGATTATTATTAAGCAGTGATAAATGATCACTGTAAAATAAAATACAAAAGGTTGTGCTTTAACCTAAATAAACCTAAAATCAAAAAGTACAGTAAATATATACAGTGAAACACGTGTTGTGCTGAATATAGCCTTGAGAATGACAACCAACTTAAAAAAATTAACGTGTATAATAATTAATGAAAAAATTATTATTAATCCATTAAAGATAAAGTCCAAAAGGAAATATCCAAAAAAAAAGCAATCATAAATGTCCTGTACGGGGTGCAGTATTGAGTGACAGTTCAAAATTAGAATGACTTGATGAATGATGAGTGATGATTCAAATTATAGTGACATCCGCAGAAGTAAAAGTGACTTTTGATTAGTGAATCCCACCACCTGAATTTTGCTCTTACCAATTCCCAGATAATAAGTGCCTGTAGCTATTGCCCAGCCAGGGCCTTTTCCTCTAGACTCTCCAGAAACGATCCAATCATCTATGAAAGCTCTGCTGGTTGTGCTGATCAGGCCAATAATCTTCCAAATCCTCTGCTACCAACCAACACTGCTATGTCAATTGGTAATATGGTTGCAGCATGGTAGCAAAGTGCAGTGTGTGTCAGTGTTGTCCAGTAGTTGGGGCTCTCCTCCTGCTGCTGTCAGGTCGGGCTCTGTCCCCATCCAGGTGATATGATGAGAGGTGAGCGGGCTGGCAGTGCGGTAGACGTGGAGTGATCGCAGTTCCTGGAAGCCTGTGCTCTTCCCTCCGCTCTATTCCTTGCGGGATGCTCTCACCACTGGAGTGCTCAGTCATACGATTTACAATGAACACCATTGCGCAATGGCGTGGTTAATGCTAATAAAATAAAGAGTCCCTCCTACATAATATATATATACACATGTTTTATATATATATATATATATATATATATATATATATATATATATATATATACACACACATTATATATATATATTTTATATATACGCTCCCTGGGCACATCCCCTATAAGTCTATCCCACTCCATGAGTCCTCAGCAATGCAGAGTAACCAAGGAATGGAAGGGAGGGTGGCCTGTGACCTGTACTGTACTCCAAGATATGGAATTTACAGGTAAGTCAAAATCCTCCTTATCCCAATATTAAAGAAGAACAGTAGGCAAACCTTTTTTTTCCCATTTTGGATAGAGTAAGGGAGGGTTATAACCCCAGTCAGCTTTTCTTTTCTTTTTTCTTTTTTTCCATCTGTATCCCATTAGGGAGATTTACAATCATTTTCTGTCCCATAACCAAAACAGGAGGAGGAAATCACTGCAAAATAAGGAAGTTCCTTGGAGCCCCTGTTGGAAGATTTCCCCACAATTACTTTTCTGTGGACAACCCAAAATGTGACTTTTCACTTTCAATGAAATGGTAAACAGGATAAATGGGTGCACAGACAGCAATAAAAACCAAATAGTTGTTCTAATCCCTCTCTACTCTATGCAAACATACAAAAAAAGGTGCCTTTAGTTATATATTAACTAGGCTTGCACCAATACCACTTTTTTAAGACCTAGTACAAGTACCGATACTTTTTTTAAGTACTCGCCAATAGCAATTACTGATACTTTTTTAATGTCATGTGACAGTGGCACTAATATGCAGCACTGATGGGCACTGATGAGGTGTGGACTGTGTCTGTAGTTTTTTTTATTTTTTATTTTTATTGTTTTTTACAATTTATATTCTTGTTTTTTTACAATGCTTTTTTTTTGGGGTGGGGGGCAGTGCTCAGTGTTTTTTTGTTTTATTTTTACAAATTAACCTTTTAAATATTTATTTATTGGGGGCGTGGCCGGTGCGTGACTAAGATGGCTGCTTGAGGAGAGCACTCTTCACACAGACGGCACCTACAGCGACATCCAGCGAACCCAAATCGCCTTTCCAGCTCCTGGCACCCTGGGGGAACACCCGCTCCACCTCCCGGTGATGTCGCTCAAACGAAAGGACAATCGGCTCCCCCGCAAACTGACGGCCATCATGTATCAGCCGTCCGCGCGGAAGAATCAAGATGGCGCGGACTCGCAGAGCACACAGGCAGAGGCCGCAACTCGCACTGACGGAGGGGGAGACTCCCGCCTAACGACTGACCCTCTGGTAAGCAGGGGAGATCCTTCCCTCTCACCCCCGTGGACACCCACAGCCCAAAGCTCGGCTAAGGCTAAAATGCGCCTGGACACAGGGACGGCCCAGTGCAGGGATCATGCTAGTGGGATGCCTCAGACCTTCCCTCAGCAGAACCAACAGCCTGATGCCATAGCAGCATTTCCTACCATTGGGCAGACTGTCATAGACACCACCTTAAAGGACATGCTCATGTCTCTTAGGAGCTCACTGCAATCTGACATGCTCTCCCTCATGCATAGTTTTGGCAATAAAATAGGAGCAATGTAGGGATGAGCTTCGTGTTCGAGTCGAACGTACGTTCGACTCGAACATTGGCTGTTCGTGCGTTCGGCGAATTCCGAACGTTTTGGCCGTTCGCGTCAAAATTCGAGTGACGCGCGCGCGGACCACAATGCACTGTGTTGGCGCAGTGCATTGCTGTCCGATGATTGGCCAAGCATGCACTGTGACCCCGCATGCTTGGCCAATCGCAGCGCCGGCAGCGAGGAGAGCCATGATTGGCCACAGGCAGGATGCCTGTGGCCAATCATAGCTCAGACTGTGTAGTGCACGCCCCACACTATATAAGGCCGCCTTTAAGGCCGCCTCCTGTAGTGTGTTACTTTGCATCTGAAGCAGTGGGTGTTCTGTGTACCTTCAACACAGTACACACCAATCGTTTTTGGCTGATTTCCTATCTTGCTGCTGTGTAGTGGTTGTTGTCTGTGCCCTGACTGCAGTATACACCACTATATTCACCTCACCTATATAGCTAGTGATCTAGCTTTAACCACTTAACAACTGCCCATTGCCGATTAACGGCTTCAGGGCGGTTGTTTAACTCAGAGAGGCCGTTAATTAACGGCCTCCCAGAATTATGCTCTCGCGTGCCCCGAGGTGTGTGCACTCGAGAGCATCCGTGACCGCCGGGTCCATAGGACCCGGCGCATCACGGTAAACGGCCGCTCATAGCGGCCGTTTACCACGTGATTGCTCCATCAAATGACGGAGTGATCACTTGGAAACAAACCGGCGTCATGTTATGACGCCTGTTCCTCCCTCCCCTCTCTGTACCGATCGGTACAGCGGAGGGGGAAGAGATCGGTGTCAGCAGCGATGTGGGCTGCATCTGCAGTGCCCACATCGCTGCTCACCGAATTTAACCCCTCAATTCCCTGCCAATACTCTGCAATACCAGTGCATACTCTGCAGTACCCTGCCATTACTCTGCAGTACCCCTCCATTACTCTGCAGTACCCCGCCATTACTCTGCAGTGCAGTACCCCGCCATTACTCTGCAGTGCAGTACCCCGCCATTACTCTGCAGTGCAGTACCCTGCCATTACTCTGCAGTACCCCGCCATTACTCTGCAGTGCAGTACCCCGCCATTACTCTGCAGTGCAGTACCCCGCCATTACTCTGCAGTGCAGTACCCTGCCATTACTCTGCAGTGCAGTACCCCGCCATTACTCTGCAGTGCAGTACCCTGCCATTACTCTGCAGTGCAGTACCCTGCCATTACTCTGCAGTACCCTGCCATTACTCTGCAGTACCCCGCCATTACTCTGCAGTACCCCCCATTACTCTGCAGTACCCCCCAATACTCTGCAGTACCCGCCATTACTCTGCAGTACCCCCAATACTCTGCAGTACCCTACTATTACTCTGTAGTACCCCGCCAATACCCCGCCAATACTCTGTAATACCCTGCCATAAATTGCCATACCCAGCCATACTCAGAGATACCCAGCCATACTCGGTGATACCCTGAAGTACCCAGCCATAGACGCCCCCCATCCCTCACCGCCCTCCGGTGCTTCTACCAACTCGCCAGTACGATCAAAGCCAGAATCTTTTTTTTAATTTTTTATTTCAGGCTTCCCAGCCTAGAGGTGAGATGTGGGGTCATATTGACCCCCCAGATTTCACTGTAAAGAGGACCTGTCACCCCATATTCCTATTACAAGGGATGTTTACATTTCTTGTAATAGGAATAAAAGTGATCAAAAATATATTTTTGGGAAAAAAAATGTCAAACTAAAATAAATAAAGTAAAATGAACAATAAAAAAATAAAATAAAAATTAAAGCGCCCATGTCCCCATGTGCTCGCATGTGCCACACATGTGAGGTATCGCCGAGAATGTTAGAGCGAGAGCAATAATTCTAGTCCTAGACCTCCTCTGCAACTCAAAACATGTAACCAGTAAAAAAATATTTAAAGCGTCGCCTATGGGGATTTTTTAAGTAGCGACGTTTGGCGCCATTCCACGGGCATGTGCAATTTTGAAGAGTGACATGTTTGATATCTATTTACTCAGCATAACTTCATCTTTCACTTTATGCAAACATTGGGCTAACAAGTGGTTAATAATAGAGCTTGCAGTCAGTAGTGTTAGGAGATAGTGCGTGCTGTCTGCGTGCTCTGTACCCAGTACATACCGCTATAATATAGGGCAGGCCCCTACTTTCAAACATCCAACTTACAAACATCTCCTACTTGCAAACGCAAGGAGACAGCAGCAAGTGAGATGAAAAAAGATGGACGACAAAACAAATTATACAGGGGTGATAACCCTTCCCTATGTTTTCCAAAAAGCTTAAAGATATTTTTTTTGACTGGAGCTACACTTTAAAAATGTACCGGTTGAAAATGACAAACAGATTCAACTTAACACAACAAACCTACACAGTCCCTGTCTTGTTTGCACCGCCTGTATACTGCTGTTCTGAGTATATAGGGCCTGGGGGCCACACGCATTTCCTTTTTTTAATATGGGTACGGGGTTCCCCTTAATATGTGTACAAGACCCAAATAGGCTGGTAATGGGCAGGGAGGGCTACCCATGCCATTTTTCTGAATGATTTTCAACCATATTGCAGGAACCAGATATAACATTAAAACCGCAAGCAGTTTTAAATGGTGTTATTTCCGTTTAATGTCATTTTGTGCAGGGACTGTTCTAAACACGGGAAACACGTGGCACTTCACAGGCATACTACAGACACCCCCCAGGCACCATATTTAAAGGAATATTTCACTTTTTTTTTTCACTTTAATCGTCATTAAAATCAGTGCTCCCGCCAAAACGGTAGTTTTTAAAACTTTTTTTTGCAGTGACCCATGTCCCCTGAGGCAGGAGGCAGGTCGCCAAACCCTTTTTAGCACACTATCTTGCATATTAGCCGTTAAAATTAGCATTTTCCAATTCGAACGTTCGAGTCCCATAGACTTCAATGGGGTTCTAACGTTCGTACCGAACGCGGGGGTCGTTCGCAAGTTCTGGTGCGAACCGAACCGGGGGGTGTTCGGCTCATCCCTAGAGCAATGGATGACAGGATCACACAAATGGAAGTTACTGTAGGTGACATCACGGGCACAGTGAATGATATTATTGATACTCAGGAGGCACAAACTCAGGATAACGCTTGGATGAAGGACAAAATGGCGGATTTAGAGGACAGGGCCAGACGTAATAACTTTAAAATACACGGGGTCCCGGAATCTGTCCAAAACACTGAGTTACCTGCCTTTGCAAGAGGTCTCATTAAGACGGTGCTTCCTGAGGCGAAAAATATTGAGCTTGTCATTGATCGCATTCACAGGTTACCGAAACCCGCATTCTTGCCAGACGCAGTGCCTAGAGATGTCATCCTCAGAGTGCACTTTTATCACATTAAGGAGCAGTTTATGCACAAAGTGAGGGGGATGGAATCTCTACCAGACCCGTACTCTCGTCTCCAAATCTATGCTGACCTCTCACAGCATACCCTAAGTAGAAGGAAGCAACTTAACACGATAACTAAAGCCCTACGAAATCACCAGCTCCAGTACCAGTGGATAGCACCTGCCAAATTATCCATCCTCCGCGAAAGGAGGAAACATGTAGTGACGTCTCTGCAACAAGGATTGCATCTATTACAAAGATGGGACATTATCCCTGCTCCCCCTGATGCAGCACCCATGGACCAAACTAATACGGGCTCTATCTCAGCCCAACCTCTGCCCCCAAGGAGCCAGAACAACGCTTCCTTTTAACTATATGGATTGGGCCCATGCATTTCAATTGCCGTTTGGTGATGCCATCTGCTCACACCAGGTCTTAAGACTCATTACCCCTGTTCAGTGTTTCTACGCGCTGAGGCGCTGAGGTAGATCCTCAATAGAAACACTTTTTTCAGATTAAGGTTCAGTACAATAAAGCTCTACAAGCTACGACAACTCGCAAACCTCTCGGCTTTTTGGATCACTAAGCTTCGATTGTGTGGTTTTTTTTTCTCTCTCTCTCCCCCTTCCCACTTTTCTTCCTTCCCCACCTGTCTCTTTACCCTATACAGCACCCCGGAAGCCTCAACCCACTTGATTTGACGTGCCTATTCCGGATCCACCCCTGCCTCTACTACAAGCTCACCAGCACGGTTCCTATACCTCTTGCTGTCAACCAACAAAGCCTACTCATCCTAACATTGGAAACATCTTCCACTGCTCACTGAAGTCCCGGTCCCCTCTGGTCCAGCGTCTTACAAGGTAATATCTTTCTCATTCTTTGACACTCCTGTACTCCACATGCCCATCATGATTGTTACAATCAACGCAAAGGGGCTTAACCACCCGGCGAAGAGACGATCTCTGTGGACACTGGCCAAACAAACCAAGTGTGACATTATATGCGTACAAGAAATGCACTTTCAAGCAAATAACCCCCTGTATGCACCAACAGAGACTTCAGTAATATCTTCACTGCTAACGCAGATAAAAAAAGAAAGGAGTACTTATTGCCTTCAAAAACACTCTGGCATTCCAACTCGTTCAGTGCACTACAAACCCTGATGGTCGCTATATAATTCTGTCTTGTACCATCAATGGTGCTCCTTATACTTTTGTTACTGTATATGCGCCTAATACACACCAAACTCGTTTTTTACGTAAACTATATAAAAAAGTAGAAACTAAAAAACAAGGAGCTACAATATGGTGTGGAGACTTTAACAGCACTCCTGATCCTGACCTGGATTCGACCTTCCAGCCCAAGAGAAGTAGGCTAGCACTGAATCCTCTATTGAGTCATTTACGACTCCTGGATATTTGGAGATGTCAACATGCAGATGAGAGGGACTATACATACTTTTCCCCAGGTCATAACTCCTATTCCCGCATCGACCTCTTTTTGACAGACCCCTGGACTCTTCAAAACGTATCCTCTTCTACCATACACTTAACTACATGGTCAGACCATAACCTTGGAAGACAAAGCCAAGCACTCCCCAGTGTATCTTTGGAGACTGAACACCAGGATCTTACAATCTGAACCCTATGCCCAAACACTGAAAGACGAATTAGAGGCTTATTTCGTTCGAAACAAGGACTCTGTTGCAGATCCACATATTCTATGGGCCTCGCATAAAGCGTTTATGCGGGGACTTTTTATTCAACTTGGGGCTAGGGACAATAGGCGTAGGAGGCAGCAGATTGACACCCTTCTTATGCGCATCCAAAATATTGATTTGCTTAACAAGAACCAACCTACCCAAGCACTTCGATCTGAACTAATTTCGCTAAGACTAGAGCTTAGGGCTCTTCTACTAGAGAATCATGACAAAATCCAAAAAAGACACAAAATGAAATTTTACGCTGCAGGTAACAAATCTGGCAAACTACTCTCCCACCAAATTAAGGGCCATATCACTAGACTTCCCATTCCTTATATACACCACCCTGACTCCAACTCCAAACTATCGAACCCGCAAGACATTGCTAATGCCTTTAGCACATACTACGGCAAGCTATATAATCTGAAAAATGCTCCCGACCAAACCCAGCCCACTCATTTGCAGATACAAACCTTCTTAGAATCAGTGAACCTCCCCCGCCTGACTCCACAACAACTGTAGGAACTCAATGCCCCATTCACACAAACAGAAATTCAAACGCTACCCAATGGTAAAGCGCCTGGCCCAGACGGTTTTGTGGGAGAGTATTATAAACAATTCAGCTCTATCCTCACTGAGCATATGACGCCTCTGTTCAGTTCTGCTGCCTCCTCTGCCTCTTTTCCACAAGAGATGCTGAAAGCCTTAATCGTAACAATACCGAAGCCAGGGAAGGAACCTAACTTAACTCAAAACTTTCACCCTATCTCATTATTGAACCATGACCTGAAACTATATGCTAAAGTTATAGCAAGAAGATTGAACGACATATTGCCAATGTTGATCCATCCTGACCAATCGGGCTTTGTTAAGGGATGCCAAACCTCAGATGCTACCCGACGGATGATTAATCTTGTCCACCATGCAGTGACCCATCGAATGCCTTCTCTGCTTCTCTCATTGGATGCAGAGATGGCATTCGATAGGGTTCACTGGCAATATTTAAAATTGACCTTAGAGAAATTTGGATTTCAAGATCATATTCTTTCAGCTATTCTAGCCCTTTACTCTAACCCTTCGGCCCAAGTTTACTGTTCGTCCATGTTATCGACTTCATTTCATATCACAAACGGCACTCGCCAAGGATGCCCCCTGTCACCCTTGATCTTTGACCTAATGATCGAACCCCTAGCTGCTAAAATCAGATCCCATCCCAACATTTTCGGTATCAACATTAGCAATACGGACCACAAAATCAGCCTTTTTGCTGATGATGTCATCTTTTCTCTGACTCATCCCACATCCTCCCTGGCTTCGGTACAACAGGTACTTGATGAATTCAGCCTTGTCTCATATTATAAAGTGAATGTTTCTAAGTCTTATGTACTCCCCCTACTCTTACCAGAACAACAATGTCTGTCCCTGAAAGAACGTTACCATTATGCGTGGGCTGCAGACTCTCTGATCTACCTAGGTATCACTCTCACCTCTCGCCCTAAAGATCTATTCAAGGCCAACTTCACCCCTTTTCTCATTCAACTCTCATCAGAACTAGATAAAATGTCCAAACTGATGCTCATGAGTTCAGGTAGACTAGCAGCCTTTAAAATGCTCCAACTTCCCCAACTGCTATATTTGTTTAGGGCAATACTAATCCCCATACCTACATCCTTCCTCACACAAACCCAAACATTACTCAGAAAATTTGTGTGGCAAGGAAAAAAAGCTAGAATAGCACACAACACCCTCATAAAACCCAAGGGGGTGGGGGGGTATGGGTTATATTAATATTAGAGACTATTACAACGCGGCTATACTAGCTCAAATCAGAGCATGGTTTAATCCTGATCCCTCCAACCATTGGAGCTCCATAGAAGCCTGTCAAATACCTGGTAAAAACCTACGAACGTGGCTCCTGTCTGCACCTAAACTGAGGGCGAATGATACCCTCCTTTCCCCACCCATAATAGCATCAGTGTTGGTGTTCGCCTATTTGGTCGAACACACACACAAACATCACCAACTGCAAAATTCCCCTCCCAATTGACATAATTGGTCTACTAATCTCTGATATGCATCTACACTCTTGGAAAAACAATGGGATTACACATATAGCAGACCTTTATGAAGATGGTTTCCTAAAATCCTTTGCCTCTCTGCGACGGGAATTTAATCTTCCCCCCCACGACTACTTTAAGTACTTTCAAATAACCCACTGCCTACTACAGAATCCCCACCTACACGTAAGTATTCCAAGGTTAACTTGGCAATACATCACGGGTAATAATCTAACAACCAAGGGTATCTCTCTGTTCTATGCCACACTTAATGAAAAGACGTCCTTTGCTAAACTACCCCCCATGGTGCTATGGGAACAGGACATGGGCACTTCATACTCATCGCAAAAATGGTTACTTGCCATAAAAGCTGTTAATTCTGCGACCAAATCGGCTAATCTCTGGGAACTCACATACAAAATTAATCTTCGGTGGTACCTTACCCCAACCCATATACACAAATGTTATAAAAATGCAGACTTTACCTGCTGGAGACAATGTGGCCTCCCAGGAACCCTTTATCACATCCTCTGGTCCTGTCCCAAACTGGTCCCTTTCTGGACAGACGTATTCAATCTTATATCGGAAGTCACGCACATTGTTACCCTACCAGATCCTGCTCTAGCTCTATTCACCATTGGCATTGAACACTACCCACACAGACTTAAATGCATAGTAACGCACATTTGCCTAGCGGCAAGATTAACATTGACCCGAAATTGGAAATCCCCTGCCTTGATCTCCTGTGCTGAAGTTGTAAGAACAACACACCTACACAGAATTTATGAACACATGTACGCCAATGCAGAGGGACGTCTTCCCAAAACTATGAAACTATGGGAAGCGTGGATAGAATGGTTCAATAACTCCCAACCCTTACTTATCTGATACTTATGATCCAGCATAGCCTCATCTACCCGCTCTTTCATCCCTCAATCTCTCATCTCCCAAAACCTGACCCCCCCCCCCCCCAGAGTGTTTTTTTTTTCTTTTTGTCTTATTACCCGCTACCATGATTGTAGCTCAATACACTTACTACCTACCCAGACCCGGGTGCACTTGAGATATCTATTGTCTGTTGTTGTGTTTGCTCCATCCTGTGAGATTGGAGTGTTATATCTGTTTCTCCTTAGAGTCAGTTTTATATGACTTGAACCGCTCAACTATAACCTCAGGGAAAACTTTTACTGCTACCCTCTTAACTTTATGTTGATCGGAGGCTGATACTCGGTCCAGGACACAGCGAGATCCCATATGGGGTGTCTGGAAAGAGGACATTCCCTGAGGACTGATGTTCATTTTCTCTACTGTTATACTTTCGCATTTTACTTAGTCCTAAACTTTGTCGGTCAGTTACTGCACCTACTGTGGATTGTATAACTACTGAATGTAATGTTGGCACTGTGTTTTTGTTTTATTTTGTTCTTTTGTTTCTTGTATTACTACGAACTTCAATAAAAATTAATGAAACATAAATATTTATTTATTACAATTATTTTTTTTTCTTTGTTTTTTTTGTTTTTATCAGTCCTGTTGGGGGGCTTTTGCAAGCTATCAGGGGTCTAAACAGACCCCCGACATCTCCCTTTTGAGACAGGGAACAAACAGAGGACACAGATTCCCCAGTTCCCTTCTCTGCAGCCTCAGCTTTTCTGAAGATGAATGGACAGGAATTTCCATAGACGCCTTGCCAAGCTGACTAAGATCTCCCAAGAGCCAATGCAAAACTGGAAATTACCTCTGCCGCTGTGGTCCTAGATGAGGAAGTGAAATTAGATATAGGCATAAATCAGGTATTTGAACAGAAAGAAAAAAAATGGAAATTAATTTTAAGGATGCACATTAGTGCTGCATGGTAAGGAGTGACAAATGTGGGTGAGACATAGCCATGTACTGGAGCAATTGTGGCGTAAAACCAAATCCCAGCAAGCATTCACCCTTTAAAAATCTGCCTTCTTAAAATACAATTCCTCCCTCTTTGCTGCCAAACAAGCCTCATGCCACTTTCATCAAAGTAGTTGTAAAGGCAGAAGGTTTTTTATCATAATGTATTATGCATTAAGATAAAAAAAAACTTCTGTGTGTAGCATCCTCCCCAGCACCTCTTAATTACTTACCTGAGCCCCATCTCTTTCCAGCAATGTCCACGAGTGTCTTAGCTGTACGGGACTCTCCTTCTGATTGGCTGAGACACAGAAGTGGCGCCACTGGCTCCCGTGGCTGTCAAATTCAGTTAGTCAATCAGGGGAGAGAGGGAGTGGGGCTGGGTCGGGCTCCGTGTCAGGGAAATGTGACTCAGCTCAGGTGCCCCCATAGCAAGCTGCTGGCTGTGGGGGCACTTGACAGATGGGAGGGGCTAGGAGCAGGGAATAGGGACCCGAGAAGAGGAGGATCCAGGCTGCTCTGTGCAATACAAACTGCACAGAGATGGTAAGTATAACATGTTTGTTTTTTATTTTTTTTAAGCAAGACTTTACAATCACTTTAATACTCTGTCATCTAGTCCTCATCATCTTCTCTCTACTTTCTCCACCACCGCCTCCACCCACTAACTCACTCACCACTCATGAGATTGCTAATCACTTCAAAAACATAATTAATGCAATTCGTGAGGGCATCTCTACTGCACAGATATCTAACCCACTTAACATACCCTGAACAAAAACACTCTCAACACTTTCCTCTTTTGACGTTGTTACAATTGAAGAGGTTGCTAACCTTTTCTCAGAAGCCTGCCTTACCATCTGTCCGCTGGACCTCATTCCCTCACAAGTACTACGATCACCCTCGTCTTCTATTCTATGCTCCCTTATGCTGGGTTTACACTAGGTGCGGCCACGACTCAAAGCAGGGGGACCAGTGCATGTCTGTTCACCGGTAAAGGTGCAAATCAGGTCTGAATTTTTGGCTGAATTTGCACCTGAAATGGAACAGAAGATGCACAGGACCCTTCTGCAATTCGGACCACAGCCACCCCGGAGGTGTGTGAACCGGCTCCATTGAAAGCAACTTTCTTCTCACAGACCTACCTTTACACAAAGTATCCCCTCATCAGTCAATCATGAATGCTGCTGCCAGACTCATCCACCTTGCCAACCATTTAGTGTGCAACACCCCTCTTCACCAATCCCTTCACTGGCTGCCCATTGCCCAACAAATAAAAATCAAAACAACAATAACATACAAAGCCATTTACAACTCTGCCCCGAGCTACATCACCAATCTTGTCTCCAAATATCACTCATACCATCCTCTCAGATCCTCCCAAGACCTCCTGCTCTCTAGCTCCCTTGTCTTCTCCTCCTACATTCATCTACAGGACTTTCTCCAGGGCCTCCCTATCCTCTGGAACTCCCTACCCGAAGCTGTCCAGCTATCTTCTACTCGGTCCATTTTTGGACAACTCCTAAAAAACTCATCTCTTCAGGGAAGCCTATCCTGCATTCAGGTAAAAACCAAATCTTCTACTTCTCCCATCAGTTCACCCCTCACAGTTATTTCCTTTTGTTCCACTAGCCCCTCCTTATAAGACTGTAAGCTCCCAGAAGCAGGACCCTCCTAACCCTCTTGTTTTGAATCGTATTGTTGCCGTATTGTCTCCCTTTATATTATTATTATTATTATTATTATTATTATTATTATTATTATTAAAAAAACAATGTAGCATTCACATAGGAATGATAAACTGCAATATTTAAAAGCTCAAAAAAAGGGCACAAAAACTTTCATATAATATACAGTATTCCTTTAGAGCCACAAAGGTTAAATATGCATGTTTAAAGCCTTTGCTAGCACAGATATTACCTAAGAAGCAATCAGATCATTGCCATGCTATTGCAGAGCTGTGGGAGGGCTTAGCAGGTTCCTACCCTATTGGCTGCCCACAGAAATACTACAGGGTTGTGGGGGGAGATACAAGACCAGTCACCCTGAACAAAGAGAGAAAGCAGCAATGAGCGGTCTTTATTACAAGAAGCTCCTGTACAGGGGGAAAGTTTCACACTGGATTAATGCACAGATCTGTAAAAAATACACAGAGCACACCAAGTTTCAGGTAGGAATACACATGACACATGACGCGTAAACAAGCGCTGTGCATTCTTCAATAAAAAAAAAAAAGGAAAAATCTGAATTTTTGGTCAGTAATGTACGCCTCATATGCACAAATATGCCCAAATGCGCACAAATGCCTATTTACATATTGTGCAGAAGTAGAACGCGAGAGTAAATTTTTGTGCAGTTCATGAAAAAAATAGAAAAATCAGATTTTTTTGGTCAGTAATTTATGCCTCATGCGTGAAAGTGCGTATAAATACGTGCAAAAAGGTACCGCAAAAGAAGTCTGAAAAAGTAGATGCTCAAACAGGAGTATCATGTGCAAGAGGCCTAAAAGCAAACATCTTTACTCTAATGCCACGTACACGCGACCGGACTTTCCGGCAGACTAGGTCCGAAGGTCTTCCCAACTGACTTTTGGCGGAGTTCCGACGGACTTTCCGAACTAACGGACTTGGTCACACACGAACGGACGAAGTTGAACGTGATGACGTAAGATGGGACTAAAAAAGGAAGTTCAATAGCCAGTAGCCAATAGTTTCCCTCGTATTTGGTCCGTCAGACCAGCATACAGACGAACGGTTTTCCCGATAGAAATTGAGTCAGTTGGATAGATTTGAAACATGTTCTATTTCTAGGTCCGTCTGATTTTTTTAATGAAAAACGATTGGATTAGCCCACACACAATCGGATTGTCCAATGGACTGATTCCATCGGACCTAGTCTGCCGGAAAGTCCAGTCGTGTGTACACGGAATAAGGCGTAATCATATGTCTTTAAGTTAATCACTCCTGTGTGTTTTAAGAGCCCTTTCACACTGTGCCGCCCAGGGCATCAGCGGTAAAGTGGCACTATTTTTAGTGCCGCTTTACCATCGTTTTAGTGGCGCTATTCGGTTTTAACCCCCTGCTAGCGGCCGAAAAGGGGTTAATAAAAAAAGCAGTATAACAGCACTTCCCGATTTCAGTGGGGAGGAGCAGTGGAGGAGCGGTGAGTTCACCACTCCTTTATCGCTCCGAAGAAGCTGCTGGCAGGACTTTTTATGACGCCCTATCAGCACACCGCTCCAGTGTGAAAGCTCTTGGGCTTTCACACTGGAGTGAATGGAGCCGCTTTTTTCAGGAGCTAAGCAGAAGCTATTATTAGCGCGGTAGCGTTGAAAAACACCTCCAGTGTGAAAGGGGTCTAAAGGCTACTGCCATGTTCTGTTAATGGCTTTGTTCTAGTTAAAACACAGCACTCACTAACAGCACTTTGATCTTTGCTAGTTGAATATTTTTCACTGTGTGACTGTAAAAAAACTTTGTTCTTTTATTTGTACTTTTAGGGTGTGTTGTGTTTTGACATTTAATCAGAATGCCACGTTAAGCATTTAATCTCAAATAGTGAGGCTTGTTTTCACAAATCTCATTACCATATGTTTGCAACAGATCCAATTGAAATGTATGGTCCTGTGAAGCAGTGTTCCGCCTGCAAAAAAAAAAAATTAAAAGTCAGCAGCTAAAAATACTACAGCTGCTGAAATTTAAAATAAGGACACTTACCTGTGCAGGGCGCCTGTGATGTCCTCACCTGAAGCCGACTTGTCCCTCGGCTCTGGGTGCAGGAGCTGGCATCTTAAGTAAGGGAACCAGGAATTGAAGCCTTCACAGCCTGTTTCCCTACTGAACATGTGCAAGTCGCGCTGCATGTTCTGACTGGTCCCTGCTGTCTTCTGGGACCTGTGTGTCTCCCAGAAGACAGCGGGGGAGATGGAGGAGGGACCGGACATGGCGTAGATCATCGCGGATACTGCAGCAATCGTTTGCTGGAAGTAGGAGCAAAAGTTTGTATTGGACAGGTAACTGCTCCCCCCTGAAAGGTGCCAAATGTGACATTGGAGGGGGGGGGGGGGGAACCGAATAAGCGGAAGTTCCATTTCTGGGTGGAACTCCCCTTTAATGTGTATACTCAACAGACAGATTCTATGTAACCATAAAGTACTGCCTGGTCTTAGAGCTGCACGATTAATCATTAAAAAATTGCGATCTCGATTCAATCCCACTCACGATTTTAATCCAGCATTACCTAGATTCATTCATGTAACAAGTGCACAGCCGTTCTTTGTTCACTAAGGCTACTTTCACAAAATTGCTCAGCGCTGAGCGATAAAAGGAAACGTTGTAACATTTAGTTCTTTTATATCAAAGGGATGAACGTCTATCTGTAAATGAGGGCAGTTTAACCACTTAACCGGTTCCCGACCGGCGCACGCCGATGTACGTCGGCAGAATGGCACGGGCAGGAAAATGGGCATACCTGTACGTCCCTTTAAATTTGCCACCCTGCCATCGCAAGTGTGCCGCCGCCAGCACGCTCGCGTTCCGGTCGGGACCCCCGTGAGTCTGGTCGTGGGTCCCACGGACTTGATCGCCACAGGCATACCCGCGATCGTCTCACGGGGCGGCTGAATGGAGAAATGCCGTTGTAAACAGCATTTCCCCATTCTGCCTAGCAACTATTGACGCTAATCTCTGCTCTATGTAATTGGAGCAGAGATCAGTGTTCACTAAATGAAAGCCCAGCCCCCCACAATTAGTAACACACCCCTAGTAACACTTAATCCCTACACTGCCACCCACTGGTTAACCCCTTCACTGCCAGTGTCATTTACACAGGAATCACTGCATTTATATAGCAGTGATTGCTGTATAAATGACAATGGTCCCAAAAATGTGTCAAAAATGTCCGATTTGTCCGCCATAATGTCGCAGTCACAATAAAAATCGCTGATCGCCGCCATTACTAGTAAAAAAAAAAAAGATTAATAAAAATGCCATAAAACTATCCCCTATTTTGTAAACGCTATAACTTTTGTGCAAACCAATCAATAATCGCTTATTGCGATTTTTTTTTACAAAAAGTATGTAGAAGAATACGTATCGGCCTAAACTGAGGGAAAAAAATGTTTTTTTATATATTTTTGGGGGATATTTATTATAACAAAAAGTAAAAAATAATGTGTTTTTTTCAAAATTGTCGCTCTATTTGTTTATAGCGCAAAAAATAAAAACCGCAGGGGTAATCAAATACCACCAAAAGAAAGCTCTATTTGTGGGAAAAAAAGGGCGTCAATTTTGTTTGGTAGCCACGTCGCATGACCGCGCAATTGTCAGTTAAATCGACGCAGTGCCGAATCGCAAAAAGTGGTCTGGTCTTTGACCAGCAAAATGGTCCAGGGCTTAAAGCGGAGGTCCACCCTAAAGTGGACCTTCCGCTCATTGGAATCCTCCTCCCCTCCGGCGCCACAATTGGCACCTTTCAGGGGGGAGGGGGGTGCAGGTACCTGTACAGTACAGGTATCTGCACCCACTTCCGGGATAGCTCTCTGCGGAAAGGGGCGTAGATTATGCCCCTTTCCGAAAGTCCCCCGCTGCCTGCTGGGAAACACACAGATCCCAGAGGCAGTGGGTCCATCCTTATTGCGCAGCGCGACTCGCGCATGCGCAGTAGGGAACCGGGAAATTAAGCCGAAAGGCTCTATAAGGTATAGGGTACCTTTTTTATTTATGCTTTACTTTTATTTTATGAGTAACAAAGCCTGGGCTATGTATACGTAACAAACTACTGATAACGTGATAATTAGTAGCGTGACAAAAAAAAAGGGATGTTACTCAAGTCTGACCATAAGGTCTGTCTCAAGTTTCTATACAAGCATCAATTGTCTGTTCCAACTTGTGACACCAACCGCATGGTGAGGTAATGCTGGTTGAGAATGGTTTTGCTGAACTCTTGACATATTTGGGGTCAGTCAGCAGACACTGATGTGCAAGCGTAACGAGCTAGGACAAAATTACTAACCTTTGGTCTATATTTCTTAACAAGGACTATTGTTTGAGGAAGTATAATGCTGACGTATGTTTATGTGTAATGACTTCTACGGGGCAGGGTCTTTTTCTTGTACTGCATAAAAGACTATGTGTGAGTTAATAAATTTCGCAGTCATTATTCACGTACAATCGAGTATGTGTGGTGTCTGTCCACCGGTGATCGGGACCTCCACTCCTCCATCCTAGCCTAGGCAACCAGGGGTAACTGGTATTATTAAGAAGACGAGCAACCTAACAGTTTTGGTACCAGGAGTGGGGTTCGTCTTGCGACAGGTAAGTCACTTTACTCTTTTTACCTGATTGGTGAATGGTGTAAACACTTACTCTGTCCGGGCGGCCGCTACGAACTTAGTTTAAATTTAAAAGAAGTAACTGTGCCTTCGCGGCGGACTAGGCTGGTCCCTCGGAAGGTTAAAAGGGCTCGCAAGGAATTTATAGGTTTAGGGGAGTCCGACTAGGTTGGTCTGACTATAAACTATTGGTGATAGTATTTTTAACACGGGAAGTAGTAGATTACGCCCGTGACAAAGGGATTGGTGGAGTGGACGCCCATTTGAAAAAATTTTTTTTAAAAAGTGCACTATAAATTGATAAATGTATTGCAATACGGTTATTTCATGTCTTAAAGTATATTAAGAATATGTCTGTTTCTCTCTAGGTACGTGTGTAAGTATATAGAGTATAAGTTTTAATATAGAGTATAAGGAAAATAATTGTTGTTGTTTAAATGAGTGCAGAGTATGAGGAGCCCTCTTGTAGTAACATAGCATCCGCCTGCCCCCATTGCACGTTAGGTCTACTCTTCCTAAGAATAGATGACAAGTGGATTTTACTGACCACCAGACCAGGGGGGTTCTCTTGCAGACTTGGTGTAAGAGGGGTATATCCCGCCACCAGGAAAGATTTACCCTTCATCGTATATTAAGGGTAAATCTTCATAGTTTTATATAAGTCCATCTGCCAAAAAAAAAAAAAAGATCAGGGATCCTACTCCCAGACCAGAGACCGGATTGTTGGACAAACCGGGTGTTATCACCTGTGTCCTGCCACTAGACACACACTGCCCAGACTACTAGATGGGGAATTCTGCAGCAACCCAAGCCATGGCCACCCCATCACCCTATGAATTTGTCAGTAATATGATCCCTGGCCCCCAGGTAGAACCATTTTGGACACAAGTCCGAGAAAGGTGTCAGCAATTGGGGATACATGACCCAGGGCCATATGGTCCTTGTACTGAGGAAGACTGGCAGGAAGTAAGTAAAATATGCCAAATCCACAAAAATTCGTACCCTCCAGGGAAGTGGGAAAATATTCAATATATAAAAGATTGTTACCATGCATGGGATAAATGTCTACACAAATATAAAAAGAAGCATATTAATAAAACTACAAAGCTTACTCCAAATATAGGACCCAGTGCTATGGCTGAAGCCCCTGCACCCCCTTCACCTCCCCCTCCCCCGCCTCAATGTCCACCCCCACCTTATGTTATGGTAAAAAACGAGGATGGGACGCCAGGTCCATACCTTCAATTATATCCTACACTGGATCCTGTAGTCCTAGCCGCCATAGCACACACCACAGCAACACCACAACAAGTGGCCCAATGGGAACAAATAAGTAGGGGCAGAGAGGAAGAGGGGAGACAGGAAGAAGTTACAGGACAAGAAGAAGTGGGTAGTCCCGAAATGCAGGAATTAGAGGCAAAAATAAAAGAGTTTGAAGAGAGGAAAAAGGAGGAAGAAGAGAGAATAGGGAAAAGGAGAACTGAGTTAGAAACACTTATGGAAGACCTAAAACAAAAAGAAATAGTCCTCAATGAGGCAGAAAAGGTACAAGTGGATAAGAAAATAGAGTTCGAAATGTATCAGAAAAACTTGGAAGAAAGGGAGAAGGAATTTCAGGAGGGAAAAGAGAGAGAGGTACATAGGATGGAGGACTTACAAAAGGAACTAGAAAAGTTAAGAAAGCAATTAGGGAAGAAGGAGGAAATGTTGAAAGAAGCGCAGGATAGGATTATAGCGCTGCCCCCCACCACTACAAGAAGCCATACAAAAGAGACACCTATTCCCAAAACTGAGGAGTCAGGTCCAATTAGTAAAACAGGGACATTATCCATAGAAGAGGAAACTGAGAGAGAAGCAGTAGGGGCTTCACTCAAAGCACCTTTGATGACCATGGGGAACACCGAGGTGCATATACCATTACCTTTGGGTACACTCTCCAAAATAAAAGAACTATGTCCCAATCCCAAGAAGTATCCACGAGATGCAGGTACCTTTCTGGCAAAATATAGTGCAGGCACAGGGCTTGACAAAGATGACATAAAAAGTATTCTTAGCATTGTAGACCCAGACAGCCCAGAAGTAGCCCCTGTAGACGACCTATGGACAGCCCATATCCAGACCGATAAGGATTGGATATCCTTTTGGAAAGGCATGGGAGGTCATTGGTCCAAATTATACAAAGGATCATCTGCACTCCAAGAACTGATCCTAGCCAAGCAGGGACCTAAAGATAAATTCTATGATTACTGTACCAGAGTATACTCCCTATGGAAAGCTGTAGATGGGGTCACACCACAATTATTTACTACTACCATCATGTCGGGAGGCGATCCCAAAGTGACGCACTTGCTCAAATTCACAAACCCCAAATGGGCAGAGCAAGCACCTGATGAATTCATGAAGGACGCTAGGTCCAGAGAGACTTCAGGAGTCTTTGAACAAAAAGGGGGAATTTTCCCCTCCTTGACACAAACACAAACCCTAGTCACACCTGAAACCTCATCCTCACCACCGCACCTCATGACCATGCAGCCCTACCCACCTGACCAAGGATGTTTTAATTGTGGGGAACAGGGACATTGGAAATCGCAGTGCCCATATAGACAGAGGGCGAGCTATCCAAGGGGCAGGGGAAGGGGGTACAATGCTGCTAATCGCCCCCCCCCCCTCACACTACAAGGTACCCCCAATATCCGCCACCTCCCCAAACACCATCTCAAAACCATGCGCTTGTACAGCCACCCTACACCCCAACCTCTAACAGACCTCCCCCTCGAATTCCCATGCAATGGCCATCTCGCCAACAACAATCACCCCAATAGGGATGCCTAGAGTATGTCCCTTCCCTCAGCCTAGTGTGTTACAACCCCTCATGGAAAAGCCTTCCTCAAGTTGTATTGCGAGTAGACAATCACCTAGTGCGTTTTCTACTGGATTCCGGGGGCCACATTCAGTTCAGTGAATGATGTTATTTTTGACACACCACAGTGTACTGAGGGAAACTCTATTGGTATAAATGGGACATCTGTCACCCACCCCATCACACCACCGTTATCTGTAGCCACTCCAGAAGGACAAGAACTATGCACCCAGAGTTTTGCAATCTTGCCCTCCTGTCCCGTGTCTCTCATGGGCAGGGATCTACTGTCCAAACTTAACATTACGATAAAATTTGACAAGAAAGGTTCCCTCACAGCCAGCTCCCCACTTTGTGACTTGCATGCCCCGAAACGACATACACACAGAGGCTTCTTCATGATCTTACCCGCCCCCCTTGAAACACATGCCATCTGGGCAGAAAATAAGGGGAGCGTGGGTTTCATCAACTGTACACCTTACTCCCCACAGATGCGCCCTGATGCAGAGACACAATATCACAAACAATACCCCTTGCCCCCCGAAAAAACCCAAGGCATTTCCCCCCAGATCAATGATTACATATCTAAAGGTATCCTAAAACCAATTATTAGCCCCTGGAACACACCCATTTACCCTGTAAAGAAGGTCAGTGGCGAGTGGAGATTAGTCCAAGACCTCAGAGCAGTAAACAAACAAGTGGTTCCACTCCCGCCCTTAGTGTCAGATATCACATTTATTTTCTCACGCATACCGGCAGGCTCCCTCTGTTATACTGTAATTGATCTAGCGAATGCTTTCTTTAGCGTTCCTATTGCTGAGGAGGCGCAACCAATCTACGCCTTCTCCTGGGCCGGGGGCCAACTAACCTGGACGCGTTTACCGCAAGGGTATGTAGACAGCCCAGCCGCCTTCTCAATGGTGCTCAATGAGACTGTCAAGTCTTGGACATCTGAGTGAGGGTCGGTACTGATACAGTATGTGGACGACTTGCTCCTGTGCAGTCGAACTGCTGAAGATTGTGCGGTCGATTCAACATCACTGTTGGGACACCTAGCCCGAGCTGGACACCTCGCCTCCAGGAAGAAGGTGCAATGGTGCCAATCCCAGGTTGAATACTTAGGTTGTATCCTTAGAGAAGGAACAAGGCTGGTGTCACCCAAACGCGCCGCAGCCCTGCAGGCTCTCAGTCCTCCAAAAGACAAAGCAGCACTTCTTTCTTTCCTAGGCGCAATTGTATATTGTCGCCAGTGGATCCCCGACTGTTCTCATTACGATAGCATCCTACGAGAGGCTACTGGGTCAAACGCCCCCAAATTGATAGATTGGACAGAAGACAGACTGAAAGCTTTTAAAGCTTTACTATACAGCCTGTCAAGTGCCCCCGCCCTAGGGTTGGTGAACTACGGTAAACCTTTTCAACTTTACTGTGTAGTTTCAGGAAGCTCTTTTGCCGCCGTGCTAACACAACAACATGGATCAGGGTATCGCCCTGTCTCATATCTATCAAAAAAACTCCCCATCCAAGTACAGGGAATGGCATCCTGTCTCCAAAATCTTGCTGCCTGTGCAATGGCTGTACAAAATGCAAACAAATTAGTGCTAGGTCACCCATTGACTCTCTATACCACTCATTCAGTCACGCATCTTATTCAGAACATGAATACCCAACATATGACCTCGCAAAGACTTAGTGGTTATGAGATAACACTGATGAACACTGATAACCTCACACTCAAATATGTGCCTGCCAGCAACCCCGCTGTGCGCCTTTTGCATTCCATGTTGCGTTTACCACATGACCCAGACATTATACATGACTGTTCGGAAAAGGTTGCTGCTATTACCAGTCCCAGACCGGATCTCACTGACACCCCTATCTCAGGTGCAGAGGATGTTTTCGTTGACGGTAGCTGCTCACGTCCCTCTGACTCCACCTTTTTAACCGGTTATGCAGTTGTTCAACTACCAGACATCGTACTGGAGGCAAAATCATTACCTCCTTCTTCAGCCCAGGTAGCAGAGTTAGAAGCCCTCACTAGGGCCTGCATTCTATTCACCGGTAAAGAGGTGAACGTCTACACAGACAGTAGATATGCTTTTGGAGTGGTGCATGATTTTGGTGTGATATGGGCCAATAGAGGTTTTAAAACAGCAGACAACAAAATAATTGCCAACTCCACACAGATTAGTGCTCTCCTCCAAGCCATTCTTCTTCCAAAAAAGGTAGCCATAATTAAAGTAAAGGCACACTCCTCTGACAGCAGTCGTGTTTCAAAAGGGAATGCTCTTGCTGACAGAGAAGCTAAAAGAGCTGCTGCCTTTTCCCCTAACCCACCTGTCCCCACAACAATGTTTTTCAAGGAACACTTCGCAGCACCTAACTTTAAAACTGTCATAGCACAGATGCAATCAATGGCCACAGAAGATGATGTCCATTTTTGGACAAAGGAAGGATTGACCAAAGACCCTGAAGGTCTTTGGTCAAAAGAGGGGAAGATCCTGGGCATACCCGAAACAAACTGTGTACTTATACTCTCATATCTCCATGGTCCAGGACATATAGGGGCTGCCCCTTTGATCAATATATATATGAAATCCTTTTGTACAAATAATCTGAACAAACAGGTCAAGCTCCTGACTAGGAGTTGTCTAACCTGTGCCCAAAACAATGTCCAGGGGAAGAGACATGGTTTGCATGGTCACCTACCCCCACCCTTGGGCCCCCTGACGGATTTGCAAATAGATTTCACTCACATGCCCAAGCAGAAAGGCAATCTGAAATGCCTCTGCGTCATCGTGGATAAATGGTCAGGATGGGTTGAGGCGATCCCCTGTACAGGTGAGACGGCCAACATAGCAGCAAAGTGTTTGCTCAATCACTGGATTTGTAGGTTCGGCATACCTACATCCATTTGGTCAGACAGAGGACCCGCATTCAGTTCCTCTGTGACCCAGACTATAGCCAAACTTTTGGGGTTGCAATGGAAATTGCACATCCCCTATCACCCACAAAGTGCAGGAGTAGTGGAAAGAATGAATAGGAATATCAAAGATAAACTAAAAAAGGCCACAGGAGGCACGTTGAAAGGATGGCTTGACCATCTGCCTGCTGTATTGTTCCAAATTAGGACCACACCACATGCAAGAACAAAATTATCACCCTTTGAGGTCCTCATGGGAATCCCCGCAAACATAGAATTACCCCCATTAGACCAAGACACTGATATTGACATTTATTCCCAACAGGAAATGTACGTGAAAAACCTGGTAAGTATGCTTCATGAAATGAACGAACAAGTTTCTGTCACCTTTTTCCCTCTTCCCACAGAACCAACGCATCCCTTCATCCCTGGGGATAAAGTGCTGATCAAACAATTAGCACAAAGAAAGAGTATCGGACCGGCTTTCTCAGGACCATGGAAGGTGGAAAAGGTATCCAGGACCGCAGTGTTAACAGACCTAGGAAACACCTGGATCCACGCCAGCCGTCTTAAAAAGTGTCCCCAGCTTCCCTCGACTCCAGAGCCCCTGGCAGTGACAGAGAGCAGCAACTCCCAAGAACAAGATCTACAAGAAGTTCAGAGAGGCATAGAACAAATTTCCCTGGAAGATCCCACACCCCCTCAAAAGGACAAAACAGAGCCAACAACTGCCGGGATGAGAAACGAAGAAGAAGAACAGAACTCTTAGATAACAAATAATCAGAACTTTAAAAAACAAAGATGCTTTCTCCATCAGTGTCAGGGAAGGCCTTGTGCCTCTTATGCTGTATTACCCTAGTAGTGTTTTTACCAACCTGGTTGATAGCTAATTGTATATACCACCCAGAAGATTTGGGACCATTAAAAGGGATTTGTGGGACTCCCTCCCCCAAGACAAATAACACACCCGCTGTTAGACACAAAAGAAGTGAACCTCCCCAAGAGTTCACTGATAAAATGTTGTTATTAAAATTTAAATACAGTTATGCCCAAAAATCAGGTTTTGATAAATGCTGGATATGTAGTAAGCTTCACCCTAGTACTGCTAGAATTCCTTTGATGGCCATATCTTTAAATTTCACCCTTCTCCTTAAAGGCACACCCCCAATAGTTCTTACCGATGTTACAAGAAAAGCTTCTAACAAAACCCTCACTTTTCAGATCATAGGTAGAAGCCATTATCCAGATTGGTGTTTTAGGTTGGGAAATACTACCAAGGGAGCCGAAATTTGTAAGCAATCAAAGCTTAATATTTCAATGACAGCATTAAACGAGACCTTTTATAGAACTCAAGACACCACCTTAAACACCACATTATACCAATTCTTAAATACCAGCACCACTTCCCCTATGGCTCAACTCTTATCAACTCTTACATTTTCTGGCTATTCCGACAAATTGTATAAAGTGTTCCTCAAGCGCCCCATAGCCTTGGGGAATAATACTTATATCTGTTGTGGGAAGCTTTGTCACCCTTGGATCCCCACAAAACCCCAGGTATGGTGTTATCTCGCAGCACTAGCCCCCATTATGGGTGTGTTGGGGGATAAAGAAGGGAGTCACCTTCTTGAAGCCAGTGTTCATCCCAGATATCCCCTTAAACATCGTAATAAGAGAAAGATATTCCTAGAAAAAGATATGGCATGGGCCTGGTTCCCATCCTGGACAGGATGGGGAATAGATTTAATGAAGAGACTGAATAATTATACTGGAATTATTGATGAGATCTTGGAAAAGAATTCCGACGATATCACTAAATTAAACATAGAAACTAGGGCAATAAGGAAACAGCTAGAACTACATGAACTGGCCATAGAAAGTATGAGTGCAGCACTCACAGGGCTTTGTGAAGTTACGGAAGACTATGAGTGCTGTACCTGGATTCATAATACTAGCATTGAAATACCTGATTACTATAATATAATTGCACAACACAGAAAAGAAGTAAATAAACTCCAAGACGAGGCTAGGAATATTGCAATAACATGGGACCCTCTAGCCAATTTTAGTCTTGGAAATATAACCTCTTGGTTAAAAAAACACAGCCATGACTATTGTGATCATATTGTTTTTTATTTTATTTTTATACGCTTGCTATAGAATTGTAGGATGTCTTTGTTCTGCTAAAGGGACTGTATCAAATCAGGAGACCCTAAAGTTAACCGCCATTCCCAATAGTTCAAATATTTGGTATGAGAATCAGGAACATGAACCTTGATTAGGTTTTGACCATTCTGTATAGTACAGAATGGCCAAAGGGAGGATTATAAGGTATAGGGTACCTTTTTTATTTATGCTTTACTTTTATTTTATGAGTAACAAAGCCTGGGCTATGTATACGTAACAAACTACTGATAACGTGATAATTAGTAGCGTGACAAAAAAAAGGGATGTTACTCAAGTCTGACCATAAGGTCTGTCTCAAGTTTCTATACAAGCATCAATTGTCTGTTCCAACTTGTGACACCAACCGCATGGTGAGGTAATGCTGGTTGAGAATGGTTTTGCTGAACTCTTGACATATTTGGGGTCAGTCAGCAGACACTGATGTGCAAGCGTAACGAGCTAGGACAAAATTACTAACCTTTGGTCTATATTTCTTAACAAGGACTATTGTTTGAGGAAGTATAATGCTGACGTATGTTTATGTGTAATGACTTCTACGGGGCAGGGTCTTTTTCTTGTACTGCATAAAAGACTATGTGTGAGTTAATAAATTTCGCAGTCATTATTCACGTACAATCGAGTATGTGTGGTGTCTGTCCACCGGTGATCGGGACCTCCGCTCCTCCATCCTAGCCTAGGCAACCAGGGGTAACTGGTATTATTAAGAAGACGAGCAACCTAACAGGCTCCACTTCCTGATTCCCATACCCAAGATGGCGGCGGCAGCACCCGAGAGAGGATCGAGAGATCGGCTTCGGGTGCCGACATCGCGGGCGCGCTGGGCGGGTAAGTGTCCTTATTTTAAAAGTCAGCAGCTGCAGTATTTGTAGCTGCTGGCTTTTAAAAAAAAAAACGGCGGAACTCCCGGCGGACTCCCGCTTTAAGTGGTTAAAGACTAAGCCTTTTTCTGATACTTGTTGCTTATACGTTAAAATCAGTAGTTTCTGCTAGAAAAATTACATAGAACCCCCAAACATTATCCTAGATTGTAAGCTCTAACGAGCTGATTCCCCCCTGTGTTGAATTGTATTGCAATTGTACTGTATGCCCTAATGTTGTAAAGCGCTGCGTAAATTGTCGGCGCTATATAAATCCTGTATAATAATAATAATACTGTATATATTTTTTTTTTTGCAGAGACCTTACAGAATAAAATGGCGGTCGTTGCAATATTTTATGTCACACTGTATTTTTGGGATAAAATACCCTTCAATTGATTTTTTTTTAAAACGAAACAGTAAAGTTAGCCCAATTTTTTTGTATAATGTGAAAGCTGATGTTATGCTGAGAATCATGAGAGAATAGTCATCTTTATTCTAAGCAAAAAAATTGTGATTCTCATTTTTTCCAGAATTATGCAGCTCTACCCGGTCTTGTAACTTAGGTCATCTGGCTTCCAAGGGCCAATAAGAGGGTTTTTTGATAAGCCAGACCCTGCAATATGAAAGGGTGAGTTCACAGTAGCCATACTGACAATGTGATTTATCTGTGATAGAGAATGTATAGGGAGTGCTTTTGTCAAACTGGTTAGCAAAAGATTAGTGTAGAACTAGGACAAGTTTGTTAAAATAGATGTAAACCCTTAAGGCCCCTTTAAGATAACTCCCAGTTTGGCCAATGCCTACTGAATGTAGAAATGCAGAAACACAAACAAGACAGATGTTTTGCTGCACTAAATAATTCAATTGCATAATTTCATAGATGCTTCTAAAAAATGACAAGCCACAGACAGGTTTGTGAGTGAATTGAAACGGGTTTAAACATAAGGCAGCTGTTTTGTTACATTGAAAATAAATGTATTCTGTTCCAGAGACACTTAAAAAAAAATTAACAGCAGCAAGGTAGTAGGTTAATGTATCCAGGTAAAATAAGAATTCTGATCAGTGTTGCCAACTGTCTGTATTGTTACTGGCAGCCAGTAAAAAGGCCACTTTTCTCCTGCCAGTAAATGCCAGTGACAGAAAAAGGTTGCCATAAAAAAATATGGCTGTGATGCTCGGAGCCTGCTGAGACCATCCGAGTGCCTGTTACAGTGTGTTCAGGTGGCACCAGAAGGGGGTCGGGTCTGGCAGAGGCAGTGTCTGAGTGTGTCATGTGGTCTCATGGTGCAAGGAAGCCAAGCGGAGCGGGCAGAGCCTCGTGTGCAGGTCTGCAGGACAGGTGCAAGGCATGTCTGGAGCAAGACTGTCAGTGGTGTTTGATCTGGAGTGGACTGAAGGGACCACCTGGCGTGGAGAGATGCTGTCACTGTGACTCAGGAGGGGATGTGTCGTGAGGTATCATCATCATCTGTGCTGCTGTATACTGCTGTCAGTGTCACTGTGAGAGTCAATTTTATGTGTGTGTGTGTGTGTGACTGGCCATTCTAATTTCTTGCCCTCCTGAGTCCTGACCCTGAGCTACTTAATTATTATATCGAAATCAAACAAGAAATATGTTTTTGCCTTAACATCTACCCTAAATCACATTGCTAATTGCATATTGTACTTGTTTGTAGCCTAAATGCTGAAATTTACACTTAAAACTGTAATTTTGTAACTTTAGGATATGTCCGTGTTTCGGGTGGCAGCAGCCACCACAACCCACACTTTTTAATCCTCCCACCCGCACAGAGAAAACTGCAAGCAGTTGCAGGCTACCACTGTCTCCTTCTCCGCCTGCCGTCAGCAAAAACAAGCAGGGAGACTCACAGGGAACCAGAGCCACTGTGCTGTGGGTGACTGCGGGTTCCCCTCCGCTCATAGCGCCGCCTCAGTAGAAGATCCAAAGACCTGCATGTGAGTGAGGAGAGGAGAGCTGCGGTCTGTCAGTGTCTCCTTCCGCCTCCCCCTCCGCCCGATCGAGACACATGCCGTACCAACGGGAGACAGGAGTGGCTGTGTCACAGTAACAGTGTCTTCTTCACCCGTTCAGCCTTCACCTTTCTCCTGTGAGCTGTGTGAGAGACAGAGACCAAGCTGTGCTGATGAGGCTCCCTGCCTGTTCCTGATAGGGTGAAGGGTGGAACCAATGACAGGAGGAGGAGAGAAAGCTCGAGAAAGGAGAGATTTGAGGGGAGTGAGAGAAAAACTCTGTGAGGGGGATTTTTGTAGCTGAGGGGAGAGAGAGACACACACTGACACCACAGAGTGTGTGATCTATTATAGAGAGTGAAAGCCAAGCCTTTCCAGAGACTGCCAGGAGAGAGTGTGGTGAGGTGACCAGACTGTGTAGTGGAACTCCACCAGAGAGAGAGTGAGAGAGAGAGAGAGAGAGACGTTTTTCCTGAGACGACCGGGAGAGCGCTGCAAGAAGAAAGAGGGGAGCCAGGATCGGTGTCACTCGCACGTTCCGCCACCATTTAGCTCAGGAACCCTGATCAGTGATCCAAACAACACCCAGCTCAGCGGAGATGACCTGCGCCATTCCAGGGATTGCAATATCCATCCAGGTATTGGGTCGCCCGCTGCCTCTTCACCTTGTGAGTTTTGCTACTAGTCATCTCGATCGGCCCTCAGAAGAGCATCCAGTGCTTTACAATATTGCTAGGAGCATCAGGAGCCTGAACCAGCACCTTGGATTATCATTGTGTCATCGTACAGAGGATTGGTGAGAGGGTGCAAACCCAACATCGTTCTTGACACCATCCTGACACTGCATGCAGACACCAATTTCCCTTTTTAGTGTCACTGGATGCTTGTTTGGAACTGCCATCTCTAGTAGTTTGCCCTTTTAAATCTCTACCTAGCGGAACATTCTAGAGGATTACTGCTCCATGCAAGCTTGTTTAAAACTACTCTTTTAAAACAAGGGCCCCACCGTTTGCTAGCAGAAGACACTAGTATTCTTCACCTCAGGACCTGCAACATTACAGAACTTTGCTTACTGTACTTGTGCAACCCTTTCCTTTTCATTGTGTGTTTGCCTTTCAAAAGATGTTTGCAGCCCAGAAGGAGCTTAGAAGTTGACAGTCTTCTCTCCTCCCTCTCAGCGCCTGTGTTAAGGGCATATAGATTACTGCCCTTTCTATACCTGCAGTTGCTAAATATTGAAGGTTGTCTTTTCTAATGTATTAGTTATTTGTAGCAAGGTTTAACAGTGTTGTAAGTTTCCATCTACTTTAAACCGTGCTAATATATTCAACTTGTTTATCACTACCAGATGTGTGTCTATTTTTGGTGATAATCCACAGTCAGGATAACAATATTTACTGCATGAGTTTGCAGTAATTTTATTTAACCAGGTGTTTCAGAGGGGCTGAGGTTATTCTTGGAGTTGAGGCAGAGATCAGAGAATCCAAATTCACCAACCAGCTCCTTTGGGGGTGGCGCTACACATAAGGGCTCATCTGGGATCCTCTTTTCTACTAGCACATCTCCAAGAAAACACCCCAGAGAGTGTCAAGATGGACCCTGCCACAGCAAACCCAGTGGTTTAAGGAGGAGAGGTGAACAGGATTCAAGTGTTGTAATCGACATCCCTGGGGTGGCCTGGACTGAGAAATGGATCAGTCAAGCTGTGAAGACCCTAGTCCCAGATTAGAAGGCGTGGGTGATAGACGTCAAGCCAGATCAAGGGAACTCCTGCACATATGCCCAAAGTGAGTGGAGGAAAGGGATCCCTACTTGTTTCCAAAGGCCAGTTCACGGTTGACTGATGATGTCAAAGCTCGTCTGATCCAGCTGAATGCATTGGATGTGACCCCAGAAAGTCCAGGCCAAGCAGCATCATTGTGAAGATGCTACCCCACCGGCACCTGTAGCAATGATAGGACCAGAGTTTATTGCTGCCTTGGGAGCCTTTGTGGAAAAGTGCCAAAAGAGTAACCCTACATACACTGTGTCTGGATATAACAAACTAAGGGCTTTTTCAGGAAAGCAACCAGTGTCAGCCGGAGAGGACAGCTTTGAGGAGTGGCTGGAGTAAGCCACCCAAGCTTTAGATGAATGGGACATTCCTGAGGTCCAGAAAAAACAGAGTTACTAAGAGCGTAAGGGGGCCTGCCTCAGAAGCCATTCGCAATTTAAAACTCAGCAAACAGGAGTGTACTGCTCAGGATTTCTTGAGTGTTCTGCAAGACATGTTTGGGTGAACAGAAAAGGCACCTGACCTTATGTATCAGTTCCAACATACCTATCAGAATGTAAGGTAAAACGCTATCTGACTATATGAGGTGTCTGGACAAGATAATGCACCAGGTAACCAGGTATTACTAAAAAAGGGCTTGGATCCCAGGTCAGTAGATGAGGTTCGGGCACAACAGGTTTTGAGGGGAGCCCTAGACCCTATCACAATCCAGCTGAAAACTCAGGGCGATGGAGGAATCCTAAAGTATCCGGACCTAATCTGGGTTGTATGAGAAAAGGAGGCCATGCTGGAAAACAAAGAGGATGCAGAAATCAGAGCTTGTTGCTGGGATTAAAGTAGCTAGTGTGACTGATGGCAGCACAAAGACAGAGCCTTTGAAAACCCAGGTGTCACAATTGATGGAGATGATCACTCTACTGACAGCTGGAATCAGTGTCTCCCCTGTTGGGAAATCCCGGAGTCCAAGCAGTCTGCAAACCCTATGGCTGTCCAGGTCATGAAGCAAATGAATCAAGAGGTTTGCTTCAACTGCGGAGGAGTGGGGCACTAACAACCTGTTTGTCTAAGCCCACCGAAACCCAGCATCCAAAGCCAGTGGGAAACTTCACAAGGCCCCAGTGAAGGAGCCAACCAGGTGCTCACCTCCAACCATTAGCCCCATTATCAAAGATGCAAAGAAACCGCAGTGGAAGCCAAAATCTTTACAAAGGGCCCCTGCTGCTGTTTCTGAGCGACCATACAACCCCATCTCTTGGACCACAGGTACCTGGTCACCAAGAGTAGATACATATCAGCCCTCTGGGCCCAATGGAGATCCAAGCAAAACCTGAAGCCCATCAAGCATTGGGCACGAGTACAGACGACAGGACAAAATAACTACCCTACTCCTGGTAGATTCCCTGACAAACTTGTGGTACCTTCTCACATCCTGTCAATTCAAGTAGAAGCCATCTATATAAAGACCCTTCTGGACACGGGGGCACAAGTTACCCTGTTATATAGAGACTTTTATGACCAGCACCTAAAACACTTACCGCTGTAGAAATTGTAAGAACTGGAGATATGGGGTATTGGAACCCAAAATTTCCCATATGATGGATACCTATCGGTCAAGTTGATTTTTGACCCCTCTGTGACCGAATAAACAGTAATGTTTGATACTTTAGCCGTTGTATGCCCTTGCCCATCGGGAGCCAACAAGAGTTCTCTGATAATAGGAACGAACACTGACCTTGTCAGAAGGCTGCTCACTCCTCTTGTATTGAAGTCTGACACCACAACCGAAGGCATACACCCTATTCTGAGACAAGTGTATCAGCACCTAGTAGAGGAACAGAGAGTCCCAGATGAAGGGGTGGGGAAGATTTGGCAATTGGACAGAAGTGAGAAGATACTACAACCTGGAGAGGTGGTGTGTCTACAAGCTTCAGTCAAGCTCAATTGGGAACAACCAGGCCACTTTGTTGTCCTTGAAGCTGACTGCCAGGGAGAGGACACGGAAGTAGAGGTAATCCCATAAGTCATATCAATTAGGGCTTTGCAACGGAGTCATGGGAAGATCCCTGTCAGCATCCGGGAAGGTTATGGCCTCGCCTTTGAAACTGTGATCCCCAATGGTGTTAGAACAAGTAAATCCAGCCACCCCAGTCTCACCATCTGATTTGGGGAAAGGAGAGAAGGACGAAATCTCCATAGAACAGATTTATCCTCAAAACACAGCACTATCAAGTGAACCCTATAACTTGGAGGTTTCCTCTAAAGAGTGGACTCAACTGACTCCAGAAGAGATACAAGCCTTGCATCAGGGCATGGAACATCAGGCCAGAGGAACAACTGGGGCTGAAACCATCGGAGTCTCAGTGGCAGGCATCCCCAAATACTACTGTGATTTGTCCCAGGTCAGAGATAACGGCCTACCTAAGCTTTCAGATAGGGACTTAAGAAAGGACCAGATAGCAGATCCCCTCTGTAGTTTAACACTGAAGGCCATGGTGGGCCAAAGTCCAAATCTACCGCTAACTGACTCTCCAACAGGAACACGACTAGTACATAAGGAATGGGATCAACAGCAGTTACGCAATGGGGTGGTCTACCGAAGGGGCCCCTCAGATGATCCCGAAGATAAATGGCAGCTATTCTTACCGAGAAAGCATAGAGGGACCATGCTGACTGCCTTGCATGGCAATCATGGCCACTTAGGGTCTGAGAGGATGTTTAAACTGGTGCGGGACAGGTTCTATTGGCCCTGTATGCGGGCTAAAGTTGAGGGATATTGTCACTCCTGCATATGGTGTATACAGAGCAAGACTTTGCCCCACAGAGCTGCCCCAGTAGGCCATCTTCGAAGTCAAGGAACACTGAAATTGGTGTGTATTGATTTTCTGTGCCTGGAGCCTGACTTCAGTGGACAGGGAAATGTTTTGGTGGTGACCGACCACTTCACCCAGTATGCCCAGGTATTCTCAATTAAGTGGCCAAAATTCTGGTAGAAAAGTTCTTTGTCCACTACGGCCTACCCTGACCAGGGAAGAGACTTTGAGAGTAGACTCATTAAAAGACTGTTAGATGTTTAGAACAAGCCAGGGTCATACATGAGAGGTCAATCAGACAGAGCTGGGAGCAAGACAGTGCAGGGAAAGGGTAACAAGGGACAAAGAGAGCAGGCGGAAGGGATCAGGCTGCAAGACAGAAGTCCAAGGGAGGATGCAGGGTTCAAGAACACAAGATACTGATCTTTGGTCAAAGGATCATCAGCAGTGGGCTGGAAAGCAGGCATCGGATCAACAGGCATTAGATCATAAGGGTGGGCAGTGGGCAGAGGTACATGAAGCTGGGCAGCGGGCAGAGGCATATCAAGCTGGGCAGCGGCACAGCTTGCTGGACAGCGAGCAGAGGCACATCAAGCTGGACAGCAGGCAGAAGCACATCAAGCTGGACATCGGGCGGAGGCACATCAAACTGGACAGCGGGGGGAGGCACATCAAGCTGGGCAGTAGGCAGAGGCACATCATCAGGCTTGGTAGTGGGCAGAGGCACATCAAGCTGGGCAGAGGCACATCAAGTTGGGCAGTGGACAGAGGCACATCAAGCTGAGCAGCGGACACTAGAACATCAGACTGGGTAACGGGCACTCGGCCATCAGGTTGGGCATCAGAAACCGGATCATCAGGAGCTGGATTATCAGGCTGGGTATCAGGAACGGGATCATTCAGTTGGGCATCGGACAATCGGGCACCAGAGTAGCAGGCTGGCCAGTGGGCACTGAAACATCAGACTGGACAGCGGGCACCGGAACATCAGGCTGGGAAGTAGGCATGGGCACTGGAACATTAGGTTGGACAGCGGGCACTGGAACATCGGGCTGGACAGCAGGCACTGGAACATTAGGCCGGATAGCGGGCACTGGAACATCAGGCTGGACAGCAGGCACGGGAACATTAGACTGGGAAGCGGGCACCTGAACATCAGGCTTGACAATGGGTACTGAAACATCAGGCTGGACAGTGGGCAGACGCACCAGAACATCAGGCCAAACAGTGGGCACTGGAACATCAGGCTGGGTATCAGTAACCAAATCACCAGACAGCAGGCAGAGGCACTCGAACATCAGGTTGGGCAGCGGGCACTGGAACATCAGGCTGGACAGCGGGCAGAGGATTAGCAAAGTCAAGTGGGTCATTAGGTTCAGGACCATCAGAAGCTAGCCTAACCCCATTGGCATTCATGGAGGCAGGCTGGAGCAGGTGGGCTGGTGTGGAGGCAGGCTGGAGCAGATGGGCTGGTGTGGAGGCAGGCTGGAGCAGATCGGCTGGTGTGAAAGCAGGCTGGAGCAGATCGGCCGGTGTGGCAGCAGATCGGCCGGTGTGGCAGCAGGCTGAAACAGATCAGCCCGTGTGGCAGCAGGCTGGAGAAAATCAGCCCGTGTGGAAGCAGGCTGAAGCAGATCAGCCGGTGTGGCAGCAGGCTGGAGCAGATCGGCTGGTGTGGCAGCAGGCTGGAGCAGATCGGCCGGTGTGGAAGCAGGCTGTAGCAGATCAGCTGGTGTGAAAGCAGGCTGGAGCAGATCGACTGGTGTGGAAGCAGGCTGGAGCAGATCGGCTGGTGTAGAAGCAGGTTGGGATAAAGGCAGGATTGTATGGGTCGGGAAAAACTTCAGTTTCTTTTTTGGTTTAGCCACTGAAGTGCTGCAAGTGACTGCAGGGCTATAAGTAGGGGGTGCAGCTGATTGAAGAGAAGAGCTGGAGTACAGTAAAAAAGAGGAAGCAGTGGCTAAGGGGAATTTTTGTGGGATTGTGGCAGCAGAGAAGAAGCAGATGGTTTAAAGGCAGGGTAGGCGTAGTAATTGGAAACAGGGTACTGATACTTAGTGGGTAGCAGGGTATATTGGATTGAGACTGTGGTTACTGTAATTGATGGAGAGAGAGACATTTGAGCAGGCAGGTGTCTGGCACCAGGAATGGGTTGTTGCAAGCTGACTGAGGCTGAGTGCAATATATCTTACCATGCTTGTAGTAATGGCTAAACAAAATTCAGTTTACATGCTGCCTGTCTGACAAGAGACTGTAGTGCGTTAACACACTCAACCAGCCCCTGGGAACATGCTGAATAGTGCTCAAAGAAATACACCAAGTCATCCTCCAAAAGCTACACTAAAGTTTTTACCTGAGCCATACGGAAGAGGGGAGAAACGTCATCACTGCCTTTAGGAGTACTGGACAAAGCTAGCTCTGCACACACCTGAATCAAAGGCTGAACATCTTCAAATGTCGCAAAAATTCGGCCAACAAAAGACCAATGAGAGCTTTTTCGTCTACAAATCCGATCGTGTGTATGCTCCATCGGACTTTTACTGGCCAAATTTTGCATGCTCAAGCTCCCCCCCACTTATTCCCAGATAGGACAGTCATCCACCTGCTGGTAGTTGTTAGGCCTTCCCATGACATCCCTAGCAATTAGCCTTTATACTCAAAGAAAGAAATGTCCACACAAAAGTTTTGGTTTCCACAGTTTACTGATGCTCTCAGGATGGCAGTGACAGTTCACATCACTCAGATATACTAACTGGGGTTGCTTGGCATTCTTTGCTGACACATATAGTGGATATATCATAGCCATCATTATGTGGCAGCAGCACATTGCACACCACTGTTAAGCCATCTTCTCTTTATGCAGTCTCTTTCCCCAGGGTCATTAGTACTCACTTAGAGTGCTCTGGCTTGCTATTAGGCTATATGCACCTGGCTCACAATTTCCACATACCAGAGACAGGGCTGCTGCAGCTGCACCTCCAGCTCCCTTACACCTCTATTAGGACCTTCAGGGAACAGCACTCACAAAACTTGGCCTGGCCTAAAAGGCCTTTTGCAACCCGCGCTTAGCCTCCACCAACTGTAAAGAGACAGGACTACTGCGGCACTTCTGGTTGTAGAACTATCTCACCCTGACCTTCTCACCTGTCAAGGGCTTTTGTGCTAGCTGAATATATCTGCATGCTGGTGGGGTATCCAGACATCTCAAGCCTCCCGGAAGGTGTGGGAGACTCCTGCATTTCTGAGGTGGCTCCTGCACACCCGCAAGCGCCTCCCGATCTCCCGGGAATGATCGGTGCGGCGGCTGTCCCTCCTGCTGCGCACTGATCACCCCCAACTTCTCTGTGACCTTCCCCATCCCCCTCCGTGTCCTTCTTCACCACCCCTTGTCCCCCGCAACCGGCTCCCCTCCTCACCTGCCAGATTTTGGGGGAACCAGTAATAGGACACAGTGAGCGAGATCGCTCCTGTGTCCTGTGATTACTGAGCAGAGTAAACAGTGTGCTCAGTTTATGAATGGACAGGAGCCGCTGCCTCCTGTTCATTTATCTTTAGTGCTGAGAAAGGGACTGGGGAATGCGTCCTCAGTCTCTTTGTCTGTCTCAAAGGGGATATGTCAGGGGTCTGTTTAGACCCCTGGCATCTCAAAGAGTCGTCCCCCCCAAAAAAAAATAACAAATAAAATATTGTAAAAAAAATCAAAAAAATGTAAAAAAGCATTATGAAAAAATTAAAAACAAATTAAAATGTGAAAATATCAATTATTAAAAGTAGAAAAAACGACTGACATCGTCCACTGCCCACCCCCTTCCCTAGAAGCACTGCGAAAAATATTGAGAAAGTGATTTAAAGAATATTTTGCCACGGGGGATGGTGGGGCGGGGTTTGCGGGCGTGAAGCGCCACCTCCCTGAAATGAGTTTGCCACCTCCCTGAAATACGTTTTTGCAGGTTGGGATGTCTGGGTATCTGACTTGCATGCCTTGACTACCTAAGGCTCCCCCTCCTGCTCTTTTTATGGACATTGACCCCTACCATACTAGAATTAGAACAGGGCCATCTAGTGGCCAACCAGCCCACGGCACCTGCTTACAAACTGGAACAGACCAATACACATGCCTGTTAAACCAGTGGAGTGATCAACTTTCTTGATAAAGGGGCCTCAAGTGTGGCCCTTAACATCACTAAAGGGCTGCACAAAAAATTCAGTGAATGTTCAGTGTCAGAGACAGCAGACACACATCAGGATTTAGTCAAAGACTAGAGACATCATGATACAAGAGATTGTTAGAGATGGTGGACATAATAAAGGAGATGGTTAGAGATGGTCATTGACTATGGACATGACATGACAGTGTAGTGCTACCCCCGTAAGGGTCACTGGATTTTTGGGTCCTCACAGTCAGGCAATAGGAATTTCTGCAGCTTTCACCCAGACTCAAATATCAGTAAAGGGGATCTTTGTTTTGTTTTTATTTAGGGGGTTAAAACTTGGATGGGGAGTGGAAACATGGGATACCCAGAACTGTAGAAAGTGAATGCAAACTTGAGGAATTGGTAATCTCTCTGGCTGCTAGATAGTAACATCAAAAATGTTTTCTCTCTCCTGTCCTGTCCTGGAGACTCCATAAATGCTCCATAAAAAGGCTTTAGCCCCTTCTCCACCAACCTCTAAGTTCCAGAACTATCCACCACACTCTGAAAGCCAGGGGGGGTTAACAGAGACCCAACCCTTGAAGCTCTGCACACTAACACAAAACAAATTATCATTAGTAGGGATGAGCTCGGTGTTCGACTCGAAGCCAGAACTCTGTGGGACGTTCGCACCATATTTGTGTGGTGCTCACGGCCCACAATGCACTGCGCCATCGCATGCTTGGCCAATCACAGCGCCGACAGTGAGGAGAGCCTGTGGCCAATTATAGCTCAGGGGGCTTTAGTACACACCCCACACTATATAAGGCTGCCAGCGCGGTGGCCTTGTGTAGTGTGTTGCGGCAGTCAGGGAAAGAGCAGGATAGGCAGGGACAGTGTCTTTGTGGCTTGCAAACCTAGCGCTGTTAAAATGGGTGTTGTGTGCCTCCAGCACAGTATACACCTGAAGCCACACTTTATTACTGGTGTTCTGTCATACAAGCATCTGCAGCAGTTAAAGTGTGTGTTGTGTGCCTCCAGCACAGTATACACCTGAAGCTACCCTTTATTAATGTTGTTCTGTAATACAGGCATCTGCAGCAGTTAAAGTGGGTGTTGTGTGGCTCCAGCATGATATACACCTGAAGCTACCCTTTATTAATGTTGTTCTATAATACAGGCATCTGCAGCAGTTAAAGTGGGTGCTGTGTGCCTCCAGCACAATATACACCTGAAGCTACCCTTTATTACTGGTGTTCTGTAATACAGGCATCTGCGGCAGTTAAAGTGGGTGTTGTGTGCCTCCTGCACAGTATACACCTGAAGCTACCCCTTATTGCTGGTGTTGTTCTATTTCTGTAACACAGGTAGGCAGCTGCAGTAATAACAGCCGGTGTACTGTGTCATCTGCTCAGTGTGCACCTAAAGCTACCCAATTGCTGGTTTTCCCATCTCCCTGCAGGCCATTACTAGGTCTGGAAGGCCAACAAGGAGAGGCAGCCAGTCACAAGCCAATAAAAGAGGGCAAGCAGGCTCTGTGTCTAGAGACAACAGTGCTGGTCGTGGACAGTGGACACAGTAAATCGTCATCAGCACGTGGCCTTGGGACACGCTTGTCCTTATTTTCGGCAGCTGGAAGTGTTGAGCCGCATCATGCCGGGGGACAGGAGCCACAATGGGGCAGATATTTTGTCAGCTATGCAGGGGCAGGCCGAGAGGTGGTTGGTGCCACGCCAGCTTAAGCCAGGAATGGTGGTTTGCGACAATGGCACCAACCTCTTCTTCGCCCTCTGACAGGGACAACTGACCCATGAGCCCTGTGTGGCTCACGTCCTTAACCTGGTGGTGCAGTGGTTCTTGGGCAGGTACCCGGGCTTACAGGATGTCCTGAGGCAGGCCAGGAAAGTCTGTGTGCATTTCCGCCGATCATTTAATGCCAGTGCTCGGCTGGCTGAGCTCCAAAAGGAGTTGAACCTGCCCAAGAACCGCCTTATATGTGACATGCCCACCAGGTGAAACTCAACGTTGGCCATGCTGCAGCGACTGCACACGCAGCAGAGGGCCATCAATGAGTACCTGTGCAACTACGGCACCAGGACAGGGTCAGGGGAGCTTGTTTTTTTTTTACCACGCCAGTGGGGCATGATCAGGGATGCATGCACTGTCCTGTCACCGTTTGAGGAGGCCACAAGGATGGTGAGCAGTGACAGTGCATGCATCAGTGACACTGTACCTCTTGTCCATCTGTTGGAGCATATTCTGCGTGGAATAATGGACAGGGCACTTGAGGCAGAACAGAGACAGGAAGAGGAGGACTTCCTTGCCTCTCAAGGCCCCCTTTATTCAGACAGTATTCCTGCTGTCCCACCCATCACAAAGGAGGAGGAGGCTTGTGTCAGCATGGAGGTGGAGCCTGGCACTCAGCAGCAGCAGTCTTTTAGGGATTATTTACAGTCCCAAGAAACCCGTGGACTTGTACGTGGCTGCGGATCATGTTGTCTTTAGTGACCCAGAGGACTCCGGACCGAATGCCTCAACTAACCTATGCTGCATGGCCTCCCTGATCCTGCAAAGCCTGCGGAAGGATCCTCGTATTCTTTGGATCAAGGAGAGGGACCATTACTGGCTGGCCACTCTCCTTGATCCACAGTACAAGGGTAAGGTTGCGGACCTTATCTTGCCGTCGCAGAGGGAGCAGAGGAGGAGACATCTCCGGGAGGCCTTGCAGAAAGGTCTGTGCAACACGTTCCCAGAGACTGGGAGGTTAAAAACTCCAGGTCCTGGACAATGTGTTTCTGAGGCTTCGGTCGGTCACAGAAGGAGCGGCGGAGAAGGTGGACGTCTGACCGATGTGTTCAGATAATTTTTTTAGTCCGTAGCCACAAGGTATGATCGGTTCCAGCAACCATTGCCAGTGTCTGATTTACATGGTGCGGGAATACCTAGGGGCAAGGTCAGACTTGGACACCTTTCCCACCGAAAATCCTCTGGATTACTGGGTCTTGAGGATGGATCACTGGCCAGAGCTTGCACAGTATGCAATTGAGCTACTGGCCTGTCCTGCATCCAGCGTTATTCGGGAAAACACCTTCAGTGCTGCTGGAGGCTTTGTAACCGATCACAGGGTGCACTTGTCCACCGACATGGTTGATCGACTGACCTTCATAAAGATGAATCAGTCTTGGATCACCACCAGCTACCAAGCACCTGAAGCTGATGTAACCGAATATTTTTTTTTTAAATGTCACATCCCTTCAAGACTGCCTATGCTGATGCTGAGTGACTGTCCTGTTATGTTGACTGACTATCCTCTTCCTCCTCAATGATCCTGCTGATAGCTTGGAAGAACATTTTTGGTTCTGGGTGACGCCACCAGTGGCTAAATCCCAATTTTTCAGCCCCTGTTTAACAGGGGCATGTAATTACAATTTTTGATGCAATGCTTTGCAGCAGGGCTCATCCCTGCACTCCAACTAGAGTATCTGGGAGAGGTTGCAGTGTTGTGGCACCAGCACCAGTGCCTAAGGCCCAATTTTTCATCCCCTGTTTAACAGGGTGTCATGGTCGTCCCAGTGGTCCCATGGCATATAGGAGACCTGCCCGCAGAATCCCCTTGTTAAGAACTTGTCGGTATCCTTAGCGCGAACGGACACACGCGGGTGCGAGTTGGTACGAACGGGCGCACGTGGGTGCGCGATGTTACGAACGGGCGCACGCGGGTGCGCGATGGTGCGAACGGACGCACGCGGGTGCGCGGGGTCACGAACGGGCGCACGGTTACCCGTGGGGCGCGCAGACTCGCCGTGCGACCGTTTTTGGCGCCCAAAGGGCTACTTAAGGAATCTGCCACTGTGCCTCCTTGCTGTCCAGGCTACAGCGTGTCCGGTTATTCTGCTATTCGCTATCTGTTTGCCTCTGATTCCTGTTACCCGGCCTGTTCCTGACGACGTTTGCTTGCTGCCTGCCACCGACCTCCGGCCCGTCTGACTACGCTTCTGCCTCTTCCTGTGTACCTGTTACCGACCCGGCTTGTACTTGACTCTGCTGTCTGCCACCTGCTGTTCCAGCCTGACTACCTGTGCCTGCTGCTGTCTGCCACCTGCTGTTCCAGCCTGACCACCTGTGCCTGCTGCCGTCTGCTGTCTGCCACCTGCTGTCCCAGCCCGTCTGCCTGTGCTCGCTGTCTTCTGCGTTCCTACCCGTCTGCCGGAGTGTCTACTATCCAGCGCTTCTGTGGATCCTTCGCTCCTGTTGGTCCGGACCAGTCCTACACCAGTCTGGCACTTGTGCCCTCTGAACTCTTGAATTCCTGTTCCCACTTCCAGGGGTTCTCGAGCCAGAGGCTTACGAGAGGCCGCTCCCTGCATTCTGGGCTCTCATACCAGGTACGTGACACAGGGGCATGTAATTACAAATCTTGATATATTTCACAGCAGTTCCCATTCCTGCGCCGACCGAGAGTAACTGTGAGGACTTATAGTGGCACCAGCACCACCACCACAACCACCAAAGGCCCAATTTTTCTACTGCTGTTCAAAAATGGCATGTAATTATAATTCTTGATATAATCGTTCACAGCAGGGCGCTCCAGCGCCCACCAAGAGTCACTTTGAGGGCTTACAGTGTTGTGGCAACACCAAAACTTCAGGCCCACATTTCTGCAGAGCATATAGGGCAGGCCCCTACTTTCAAACATCCAACTTACAAACATCTCCTACTTGCAAACGGAAGGAGACAACAGGAAGTGAGATGAAAAAAGACGGACGGCCAAAAAAATTATACAGGGGTGATAACCCTTTCCTATGTTTTCCAAAAAGCTTAAAAATTTATTTTTTTGACTGGAGCTACACTTTAAAAATGTACCAGTCCAAATTACAAACAGATTCTACTTAACACAACAAACCAACGCAGTCCCTGTCTTGTTTGCACCGCCTGTATACTGCTGTTCTGAGTATATAGGGCCCGGGGGGCCCACGCCTTTCCTTTTTTTTTATTTGGGTACAGGGTTCCCCTTAATATCCGTACAAGACTCAAAGGGGCTGGTAATGGGGAGGGGGGCTATCCATGCCATTTTTTTCTCAATGATTTTCATACATATTGCCGGAACCAGACATTACATTAAAACCGCAAGCAGTTTTAAATGACTTTTTTTCCGTTAAATGTACTTTTGTGCAGGGATTGTTCTAAACACGGAAAACACATGCCACTTCACAGGCATACTATAGACACCCCCCAGGCATGATATTTAAAGGAATATTTTACTTTTTTTTCTCTTTAATCGTCATTAAAATCAGTGCTCCCAAAAAAAAACGCATTGATCCATGTCCCCTGGGGCAGGAGCCGGGTCCCCAAACCCTTTTTAGGACAATATCTTGCATATTAGCCATTAAAATTAGCACTTTTTATTTTGAACGTTCGAGTCCCATAGACTTCAATGGGGTTCTAACGTTCGTACGAATTTTCGGTCCGTTTGAAAGTTCTGGTGCGAACCGAACCGAGGGGTGTTCGGCTCATCCCTAATCATCACCTCAGTCTACAGAGCAGCCAACTAAATTTATCTGTACACTGAGGGTGCTAATGGTCAGAGATTGCAAACATAATACAAAAGATGGTCAGATTTTATAGATTTAATACAGGGGATGATCAGAAAGAGCACAAATGGTAAAAGAGATGTTCAGAGACTGCAGACATAGTACAAGAGGTGGTCAGGGACTGTAGACATAGTACAATAAACGGTAAGACAAAGCAAACATGATACAAATGATGTTCAGGGTCTCTTTTATCCCCCCTACCTGGCGGCATTTGATATGTCAGTCCCACAGATGGGCAAGTGGAGCCCAGGATACATGGCGTGAGCGTGTGTGGGTGGGGGAGTGTGAAAGCGATCAAGCAGCAGCACAGCCCCTGGAATGCTTCCACCTGAAGGGCAGGAGTCTGCTTGTCAGATTTACACACAATCCATGCCACGGGGAATGTGTTTAAAACCCTCCGCTGTCAGGTCTGTACAACATACAGACCTGGCAGTGAAAGGGTTGAACCTTTAATATATGTTTTCTATTGTGAATAAAATATGGGTTTATGAGATTTTCAAATCATTGCATTCTGTTTTTATGTAGATTTTACACAGCTTCCCAGCTTTTTTGGAATTGGGGTTGTTCGAAATTCTCTTCAAGTGTCCTTTTATGTAGCCTACACACTGTTTGTCTTTTCCTGGTGCCATCCCAGCACACATTCTCTAAAGCATTTGATCCACCATTTCTTTCTGTTTGAACACCTTTACTCTACACTAGGGATGAGCTTCGAGTTCGACTCATCAGCTGTTTGATCGTTCGATGAACATCGAACATTATGGGGCGCTTGTGCCAAATTCAAGCGGTGCGTCAGGCCCCATAATGCACTGCGTAATCGCAGTGCAATGCTGGCTAATGATTGGCCAAGCATGCACTATGACCCGCATGCTTTGGCCAATCACAGCACCGTCAGCAAAGAGAGCCATAATTGGCCAAAGGCAGGGTGCCTTTGGCCAATTATGGCTCAGGTGGTTAAGTCCATGCCCCACACTATATAAGACCGCCTGCACTTCAGCCTTGTGTATTGAAAACATTTTTTTTTGGTGTGGGGGTATTGGGGTAGCCATTCACGCTAACCTCCTACAACCAACCCAAACAAAGAACATGCTATTTAGACTATACCGGTACTTTTTATAGAAAAAAAAAGAAAAAAAATTAATTAAAATTTAATAATGTTTAATAAATACAGAAAAAAGAAAAGGACAATACATAGAACATCATTATTAAAATCATGGTACATCCCATGATATTTAACATTTACAGATACTCAGAAGAGAGTTCAGTTCTGGTGGCGTACAAAGGTCTCCTCTACTAGTTTCGCGGAACATTCGCTTCTTCAGGAGGATATCTATATGAAGTATAATAAACAACGTATAGATCATTAGCAATCAGCCAAGTAGTATATTAAAGAAATCGAAACATAATTTAAACAATAAATATATATAATCACATAAGGCAAGGATAAGGTAGTCCACTCACCCAAAATTCAAAGGAAGCAAAACTTAAAGATAGCAGGAAAACGGACCCCTATAAACCCCCTACGGCGAACATGGGGGATTGGTTAGATAACTCTGTTGGGGAAATAAAATAGAATAAAATAAATACTTAGTTAAGGGCAAGAAAAAAAAAATAAGGCTTTTCTTTTCCATTTTCTCTCCTTTGTCATTACTACACCCAGGACTTACCCAACATCATATATGTATATATATCCAGTGGTAGTATATATAGCTCAAAGGCGTTCAATATCACTTAGGATTGTGGGTAAATAGATCTACGGATCAATAAGGAACAAGATACCATTCCATCTATAAATGAATAAATAATACCAATGACCAATTTATAAAGCAAAAAAGAAAAAGGAGATAAATAGATCTGAGATTAAAATCTCCCAGGAGACATCTACCTGATAGGGGTCAATTGTATCCTCCAATCGTAGGAACCATCAGTTTTAACCTGCCCAAACACAGCGGTCTGAACGACCACTGTTATATGGGCTCCCCAACATGTGTCACGCCGGGTACCTGCCGGCAGGAAGTCGGCGGCGTCTGACGTCACGCAGTCAGCGCCTCCACACTACGCAGATGCAGTGTAACCTAACACTACAGCGGAAGTGCGCAGGGAAAAATAAAGCAGAGACACCGGAAGACCGGATGTCACCATTCTACCCCTGCAAGCCGAGGCCAGGAGGAGCACATGTCCGCCGGAGGGGGAAATCACAAAAGGGGCACCGGAAAGAAAAACAAATCAAATGAAAAAACAAAGGAACAAACAATCCAGCAAACAAACAGACCATCAAGACAACAAAAAAAAAAAGAAAAGTACTTTGACAATATTGGGTGAGAGGAAATCCTATATGGATATAGAGAAAAAGGAGAATTTTACCATGTGTTTATGGACATTACAGATACAGTGTTATAATAATACAGAAAACATATCAAAATAATGTAAACAAATATATACTGTAATGGACGCCGTGGCTGGGTCCTGGAAGGACGCTATATTTCCCCTCTGTTTGGGTTGTGCTCTCTTTAGGGAATGAAAATTGATTAACCCACCTGTTAGAGGTAGTGTCTTTAAAAGGCAAGACAGGAAGTTGTAGATGGGTGTGGAGGAGTGGAGAACACATGGTGGATGGTGTTTGGCGTTTGTTTTGGGTTGCAGCAAATGAAGTGGACAGCAGTGTCCTGTTTGGAAGGCTCCTGGCAGGAGAAGCTACCTGCCATCAAGACCAAGCTCTGTTTCTGATAAGGACAGCTGTTCTGGACTTTGCAAGTCGGTGAGACTACAAATCTTTTTCCTTTTGTTTTTGGCTGCTGTAAAGCTATTTAAGTTAATAAACCGTTTGTTGTATGAAAAGCCTGTGTCCTGCGGTCTACCTGGTCCCCCGAACATTACAAGTGGCGCTCGAATGCGGGCAGGACAAAGTAACAGGCGTTTTTTCTTGCTATTTTTTTTTTTTTTTTTTTTTTTTTGTGGATTTGAACTGACATTTAAAGGGACAGTACAGTGAATTTATGTCCTGGGTTAAAGCTGCACAACTACGGAAAGCTGAAACCATGGAGGAGCTAATTAAACAGCTGTCCTTGGCGAATATACAAGCGCAGACCCGCCATGAGGAAGCTAATCAGCGCTTAGCAACGCAGCACAACGAGGCACTGGCTTTGCAGCAAGAAAATACTTGCCTGTTGGTGGCCCAGTTAGCAGCCCAGCAAGCGACCCAACAAGGGGTTATGCAGGATCAGATGGCGGCCTTAAAAGAAGCAGTGCAGCAGCTTTCTCAGGGCCGTGAACAAGTGGCCGTTGCCCCTGGCAACCAGGTGACCATAAGGGCAAGCCATTTCTTGCAGAAGTTGTCCCCGAGTGATGACGTAGAGGCGTTTCTGGCAACATTTGAGAGGACGGCAGAGAGAGAAGGGTGGCCCCAGGACCAGTGGGCCGGCTTAATTGCTCCTTTCCTCACCGGAGATTCTCAAAAAGCCTATTTTGACCTACCACCAGAAGATGCTAAAAATTATCAAAAACTAAAGGCAGAAATACTGGCTCGGTTGGGGGTGACTACGGCCGTTCGGGCCCAACGAGTGCACCAATGGAAGTATCGTTCAAACCGGCCACCGCGATCTCAAATGCATGACCTGGTGCAACTAGTAAAAAAATGGCTGCAGCCCGAAGTGTTGTCTGGCCCCCAAATTGTGGAGCGGATCGTGCTGGACCGGTACTTAAGGTCACTGCCAGATGACCTTCAATGGTGGGTCAGTCATGGCGACCCCAAAACCGCGAACGGCCTTGTTGAGATGGTGGAACGATATACGGTGGTGGAGGATCTGCTTGGCCCCACCAAGCGTCAAGGGCCCAGTCTGCCACGGCCCTTCCGATCAACTGCCGCCCTTCGAACGGATGTCCCCAGGAGCCCTGGAACCAACACCCCGGAAGGCCAAGAGTCACACCCGTTACCCCCTCAGCGACCTGTTCCTGATCGGAGAGGAGGGGATGTACAATGTTGGCGATGTCATGCCTGGGGCCATACCCGGGCCCACTGCCCATTGCAGGAAGAACCCATGGAATGCGGGGTTCTTCGGAGGGGGTCTTTTTATGCCCATAAATCGTGTACAACACATCTTGACCTTGGAGAGAGGAATTTTGAGTGTAAAGTCCAAGTGAACCACCACCCTGCATGGGCCTTGCTGGACTCTGGAAGCATGGTAACCCTGGTTCACCCTAGAGTAATTGGGAAGATCGGTCCGGTAAGCAAAATTTTGCGGGTTGTGTGCATTCATGGGGACACTAGAGAGTACCCTCTCATCTCGGTGTCCATCTCCACAGCATGTGGCACTGGTACTCAAGAGGTGGGGGTGGTAAAGAACTTGGTACATGACGTTATCATAGGACGAGACTGTCCATTATTTGCAAAACTTTGGAGACAAGGAGAACTATCTGAAAGGTCCAGAGACTGGGAAGAAACTAGTCCCTCTGTTCCTGTTGTTGAGGGTAATAACCCTGAGATGCCACATGTTCATAATATGGACCCAGTTGATAAAAACGCCAAGACTTTGGTTAATAATGATGAAAATAGTGCTGATTCTGTTAAAGATGTCAATATGTGGGGTTCTCAGACCTACCTGAACACTGAAGGGGGGGAACCTTCCCCGCTTCAGGTAATGCTGGGGGAAGATGATGAGGAAATGGCCTCTACCCCTGACTTGCCAGATTTGGATGTTCCCCAGGGGGCATTTGGTACTGCCCAGATGCAGGACCCCACTTTGGCCAGGGCACGGGAACAGGTTGTAATAATAAATGGGGAGCCCCAAGAGCCAGGTGCTAATGAGCGGTGGCCACATTTTTCAATACGTAATGAATTGCTTTATCGGGTTACTAAAGTGAGAGAAAATGTGGTAGAACAATTATTGGTACCCCAACAATATAGACGCAAGGTCCTGGACCTGGCCCATGATGATGTGTTAGGGGGACACCTGGGAGTTGAAAAGACGGAGGCACGGATCGCCGACCGGTTTTACTGGCCAGGCTTGAAAGCAGAGGTAAGGAGATACTGTACCTCTTGTCCCACCTGTCAGTTGACCGCTCCGGCGACCCATTTCCGGAGCCCGTTGGTCCCTCTACCCATAATTGAGGTCCCATTCGAGAGGATAGCCATGGATATAGTGGGTCCCTTGGTAAAGTCGGCTCGAGGTCATTCTTACATACTAGTGATCCTTGACTATGCCACTCGATATCCTGAGGCGCTACCCCTGCGGAATACCTCCTCTAAGGCTATTGCACGAGAGTTATTCCAGTTGTTTACACGGACAGGTTTTCCCAAGGAAATACTCACAGACCAGGGCACCCCGTTTATGTCGAAGGTTATGGCTGATGTATGCAAACTGTTCCGGATTAAACAGCTGCGCACATCGGTCTACCATCCCCAAACAGATGGATTGGTAGAACGTTTTAATAAGACCCTTAAGTCTATGCTCAAGAGAGTGGTACAAAGGGATGGGAAAGACTGGGACTGCCTGTTACCAGCTCTCCTGTTCGCTATCCGAGAAGTGCCCCAGGCCTCCACTGGGTTTTCGCCCTTTGAATTGGTATATGGGCGGAGACCTCGTGGACTACTGGACTTTGTTAAAGAAGAATGGGAAAGTGAACCAATCCAGCATAAAAGTGTTCTTGAATATGTCTCTCAAATGCAGGAGAGGATCCGAACTGTGATGCCGCTAGTTAAGGAACACTTACAAAAAGCCCAGGAGGCTCAACGACAGGTCTATAATAGGGCAGCCAAAATTAGGAACTTTCAAGTGGGGGATCGAGTAGCAGTGTTGATTCCCACTGTGGAAAGTAAATTCTTGGCCAGATGGCAAGGCCCTTTCGAGGTTGTAGAAAAAATGGGAGAGGTAAATTATAGAGTCCACCAACCAGGCAAGAGGAAACCTTATCAGATATATCATGTAAACTTGTTAAAGCCCTGGACAGACAGGGAACCAGCGACCTCCCTGGCTAGTACAAAACTTGAGCCTCGGGTTGGGGTGGAGAGTGTCCAAATAGCAAATACCCTGTCTAAAACCCAAAGTCAGCAGGCAAAGGAGTTCTTGCAGAGAAATAAAGAAAAATTTTCAGACTTGCCCGGGCTCACTAGTGTCGTAGAGCATGATATTGTCACAGAACCAGGAGTCAAAGTTTTTGTCCGGCCCTACCGCATTCCAGAGGCTCAAAGGAAGGCTGTTTCAGAGGAAGTAAAAAAGATGTTAGACCTAGGGATTATTGAGGAATCGCAGAGTGAGTGGTCGAGCCCGATTGTGTTGGTACCGAAGCCCAACGGGACTCTGCGATTCTGCAATGATTTCCAGAAACTTAATGAAGTTTCCCGGTTTGATGCCTACCCTATGCCCCGGGTAGATGAGCTTATCGAGAGACTAGGTCCAGCCAGGTATATCACTACGTTAGACCTTACCAAGGGGTATTGGCAAATACCGTTGACTAAGGCTGCTAGAGAGAAAACTGCTTTTTCTACCCCAGAGGGGAGTTTTCAGTACAAAAGGATGCCTTTTGGATTGCAAACTGCTCCAGCCACTTTCCAGAGAGCAATGGATAGGATTTTACGACCTCACCGGAAGTATGCCTCAGTATACTTGGACGATATAGTCATTTTTAGCAAAGACTGGGAATCACATTTGCCCAAAGTGCAGGCAGTGCTGGACTCTCTTTGGAAGGAGGGGTTTACAATAAACCCTGAAAAATGTGCTTTGGGAATGGAGGAGGTGAAATACCTGGGTTATATCGTGGGTAGAGGGGTAGTGAAACCTCAGGTCAACAAGATAGAGGCTATACAGAATTGGCCCCGCCCCCTCACAAAAAAGCAGGTACGTGCATTCCTGGGCATGGTGGGATACTACAGGAGGTTTGTACCCAACTTTGCCACGTTGGCGGCTCCGTTGACCGATCTGACTAAGGGTCGGAAATCGGTCATGGTGGAGTGGAATGCAGACGCTGAGAAGGCTTTTTTGGAGCTCAAGTCGGCGCTGTGCCAACACCCTGTCCTTGTAGCACCCAATTTTTCAAAAGAATTTATTGTCCAGACTGATGCTTCCGATGTAGGATTGGGAGCGGTGTTGTCACAGGTTATTCATGGCGAGGAACACCCGATAGTCTTCCTCAGCAGGAAGTTAACACCAGCGGAGAAAAACTATGCCATAATTGAACGAGAGTGTCTGGCCATTAAGTGGGCTCTGGAATCCCTCAGATATTACCTTTTGGGGAGGAAGTTTAGGTTGATTTCTGACCATGCCCCTTTAACATGGCTGAGACAGGGAAAAGGGACTAATGCCAGGGTTACCCGGTGGTTCCTGGCACTCCAGGAATTTAAGTTTGTAGTGGAGCATAGGCCCGGGAGACTGCATCAAAACGCAGATGCCCTCTCCCGAGTCCATTGTTTGAGCTCCACTGTTGCCTCCACCTCCTTGGCTTTGGGGCACAGGGGGGGGATATGTAATGGACGCCGTGGCTGGGTCCTGGAAGGACGCTATATTTCCCCTCTGTTTGGGTTGTGCTCTCTTTAGGGAATGAAAATTGATTAACCCACCTGTTAGAGGTAGTGTCTTTAAAAGGCAAGACAGGAAGTTGTAGATGGGTGTGGAGGAGTGGAGAACACATGGTGGATGGTGTTTGGCGTTTGTTTTGGGTTGCAGCAAATGAAGTGGACAGCAGTGTCCTGTTTGGAAGGCTCCTGGCAGGAGAAGCTACCTGCCATCAAGACCAAGCTCTGTTTCTGATAAGGACAGCTGTTCTGGACTTTGCAAGTCGGTGAGACTACAAATCTTTTTCCTTTTGTTTTTGGCTGCTGTAAAGCTATTTAAGTTAATAAACCGTTTGTTGTATGAAAAGCCTGTGTCCTGCGGTCTACCTGGTCCCCCGAACATTACAATACATATACCTGGATTATATAATATCCCACAAAAAAAAACATTTTTGCCTATAGCAACAAAATAAGTGAGAAAAAAAACAAACTATTTCAGATTTAGAGAAAAGGTTTATAGGAAATTGTCTCATTGAGACCAGGGGGGTGGGTGGCGTTGAGCCGTTCGATCCAGAGGGTTTCCCTCTGTAGGATCGCACGGTCCCAATCCCCACCCCTTGGGTTTGGGGGGATCACCTCCAAAACATAGAATTGGATAACAGAGGTATCGAAACGGTGATGGAGACCTATATGTCTCCCAATTGTTGTAAGTTTTCCGTTACCCGAATAATAGAGGTGATCTCCAATTCGTTGTCTAAATTCCCGAACTGTTTTTCCAATATAGAATGCCTTGCATTTGCTGCAATCAGAAAAGGTGAGTGATAAAAATAATTCACCATTTGGTAGAATACATTTTTTTCCTTCTATAACCCAAGGGCAACGGGAACAATCATTACATTTGTATGTGCCTAAAACAGTATGGGGTGTCCGGCCACTAGGTGTATAGTGGCTACGTGTTAAGTGAACACATAGTGAACGAGCTCTACGGAATACTAATTCTGGGGTAGAGTGTACATGTTTAGTTAATATATGATGATCCGTGAGGAGATGCCAGTTTTTACTTACTATATCACGAAGAGTTTGATGGTGAGCAGAGTAAGTTGTAATTTGTAAGTTGTAATAAACCTAACAGAATCCTTATCTGTAGTTTTAGGCCGTGGGTGCAGTAATTTTCCTGCGGGGGCGTGACACAACTTTATTAAATGCTCTCCTCAAACACGTAGGAGAGTATCCTCTCAATAATAGTCGATCCTGTAAGGCGTCCGCTTGTATTTTGAAATCTGTATCCAGGCTAAAGTTTCTGCGTAACCGTAGAAATTGCGCAAAGGGAATACTGCGTATTAAAGGTTCCGGGTTTGCGGTAAAGGTCTGTATAAAGGGTACCATCAAGAAATCTGTTCAGGATCAAAATTAAATGTAAATTTTAAATTAAGATCATTATTGCCCAAGTCCTGTATAAATTGTAGCAATCTTTCCTTCGTCCCCGTCCAGACCAGAAATAGATCATCCAAGTAACGATACCATGCAAGTGCATCCTCTAAGAAGGGGGCAAGTGTATCACTAGAATAGACCTGTCTCTCCCAACCTCCCAGATATAGATTTGCGTATGCAGGTGCACACAAGGTTCCCATAGCAATGCCTTGGGCTTGTACATAATATTGGTTGTTAAATATAAAGACATTCTTTTTGAGGATAAATTCCAAAAGGGTCAAAATAAATTTATTAAAAGGCTATGTGGTTATATCTTGTTCACTTAGAAAGGATCCAGTCACCCGGACGCCCTGCTCGTGGGGGATACTCGAGTAAAGAGCCTTGATATCTATTGCCAGGAGGAGGGCGTCTGGAGGGATCTGGATCCCATCCAAGTGTTATAACAAATCTGTGGTATCTTTAATATAAGAAGGTAAACTTCGTACATGGGGCATCAAACAGGCATCCACTAGTTTACTGACATTATCCGTCAATGAACCCATCCCCGAGACAATTGGTCTACCTGGGGGGATTGCAAATTTTTATGGGTTTTTGGGAGAGCATAAAAAGTAGGGACTATAGGAAATTTGGGAATCAGGAACTCGAAGGTGTCTTTGTTAATGAGGCCCAGTACGAGGGCCTCAGTGCAAAGGACACAGACTTCCTGATGGAATGACGTAATTACAGATTGATCAATCGGTTGGTACCAAGTACGGTTATTAAGGATAGTCATGCACATAGTCTGATATTGACTATGTGTCATGAGAACAATATTTCCACCTTTATCCAATTGTTTGACAACTAGGTCTGTATGTCTTTGCAAGGATCTAAGTGCTCGGGACTGTCGATGGTCCAAATTAAGGGTCATTTTGTGCCATTGTTGTCGTTTAAGGTCCTTAATGGTGGCTTGAAGGAAGACCCAAATAGTGGGACATGTCATGAGATCAGGGAACCTTCAGGAACGTAATCAAAATTTTTTAAGGGTCAATTCATATCTAGTAATAGTGGTCGATTGAGCTATATGAGGAGATGTTGTTTGAGAGGAGGGAGGGTGGGGATCTTCTATGGCGCCCTCATCATAGAGGAGCATGAGGTCCCGTAGTGCCCGAAACTCAGCCATAGTGAAGTGTTTAGTGCACTCAGTAAGTTGGCGTTCAAGATCCGAATTGGTACGATCTTTATCGAACATAAATTTGAAGGTAAGGTTTCGTGCAAACAAATATAGATCTTTAGTAGTTTCATTGACCTTCAGTCTATCTAATGGGCAAAAACCCAAGCCTAATTGAAAGCGGAGGTCCACCCTAAAGTGGAGCTTCCACTCATTGGAACCCTCCCCCCTCCGGCGTCACAATTGGCACCTTTCAGGGGGGAGGGGGGTGCAGGTACCTGTACAGTACAGGTATCTGCACCCACTTCCAGCATAGATATCTGCAGAAGGTACGCCCCTTTTCGCAGAATCTACGCCCCTTTTCGAAGGTCCCCCGCCATCTGCTGGGAAACACACGGATCCCAGAGACAGCGGGGACCATCCTTATTTCGCAGCGCGACTTGCGCATGCGCAGTAGGGAACCCGGGAAATTAAGCCGCAAGGCTCCACTTCCTGATTCCCATACCCAAGATGGCGGCGGCAGCACCCGAGAGACGATCGAGAGATCGGCTTCGGGTGCCGACATCGCGGGCACTCTGGGCGGGTAAGTGTCATTATTTTAAAAGTCAGCAGCTGCAGTATTTGTAGCTGCTGGCTTTAAAAAAAAAAAAACGGCAGACTCCCGCTTGAAGTACTGACAGCTCGTCATCCGAAAAAGAATAAGGAGTTAAGTTTACAATGTTGTGGTCGGTGTCGGATTGGGAGTGTATGGTGGGGCTGGTGTGGGTTTGAGGATATAAGAATCCAGATTCGTTTGTTGTTTCTTGAGATCTAAAAAAAAATAGATCTTCATTTATTTTTGTGTATTTATTAGTCATCAGTGAAGAATTTAAAACTTTAGGGATAGTGCCGTGTAGTGTGGAATGACCAACCACTCCCTCTAAAGGTAGGGAGGTGTCACTAGGTGTTTGTGTAGCTGGTGTACGTGTAGTTTTAGGGGCTTTGGGTTTTTTTAAATCTTTTTTGGGGTTAGCTGGTGGGGTACCCCCACCATAACATAGTCTTTTACGGGACGAATTTGTTATTGGGTTAGCCATAGATCTTAAGTTACTCTGCATAGAACAGGATAATGATAGTGAGGAATCCGATTCCGTTTCCACCACTGCATTCCTGGGAATATTTCCTCGGGAAGGGAGTTTTTTTACCTGGGTTTCTACCCGACCAGTGATATGCATAGCCCTCACTAAATGCAGCTTTGTCTTTACTAAATTGTATCTGTTTTTTAACAATAATAGTTTTTTTTATGCTTCCAAGCATTTTTTTAAGCTCCATCCACTTGGAATCAAATAATGGATTATCTTTTAAATGTAAATAATCACGATTTAGTCGTTCAATTTCTTTGTCCAACAAAATCATGTCGGAACTATATTGTTCAATCAGAACCTTCATTAATTCCAAGCTGCAATTGGTCAGGATAGTTTCCCAGGTCTTTTTAAGTTCCAACGAGGGGTCTTTAATAGTTGGAAAAATTTGATTGCGTAAGCCCATAGGGCAAATGCAATCAGTGACATACATTTTAAAATATTCAATGTGCCAATGTAGATTTGACTTACGTTTCAGCAGACCATATTGTTTGTAGAAATATGTCTTTAAATCATCATCAATTTTATGTTCACTTAAGCAAGTAGTTTTTAAATTTGACGTGAAACCCACCCAATCTGTATTTAGCGTATCCATAATAAAAAAAGAAAAAAAAACAAAAAACACAATTAATCACAAAATTATTGCTATGATGGCATTTTAGGCAGAAAGACAAAAAACTTTGAATATTAATATAATGTAAGAGGCACTCAGAAGTTCACTGATCAGGTTCCCTATTTTCCTCAGTAGAACATATATGGGTGTATTATCCTTTAAAGGGATTGTAAAGTTAAAAAAAATTTTTTTTTTAAATAACAAACATGTTATACTTACCTCCACTGTGCAGCTCGTTTTGCACAGAGTGGCCACGAACCTGCTCTTCTGGGGTCCCTCGGCGGCTGTCTCTGCTACCTCCCGCAGGTACTTCTCACGTTCATGCGAGGGACTGGGGGAGCAGGCACTGTCAGATGTTATTTCACCTTAATGCATAGAATGCATTAAGGTGAAAAAACATTTACCTTTACAACCCCTTTAACTTCAGCCTTGTGTAGTGTGTTGCTGGCGGAGAGAGAGATAGAGAGAGAAAGTGTCATTTCATTCCATTTACTTTGAGCAGGCAGTTTATTCAGTTAGCTAGATCTCACTGCAGATCATTCCTGCTGTACTGTTTCTAATATACTTCAGGCAGGCAGTTGATTCAGTTAGCTGCAGTGTATTTTATTTATATATATATATATATATATATATCCCGGCTTTGTATATATATATATATATATATATATATATATATATATATATATATATATATATATATATATATATATACACTGTATCCAGTTTAGCTAGATCTCACTGCAGACCTTTCCTCCTGGTGCACTGTTTCTAATATTCTGCAGGCAGTTTATTCAGTTAGCTGCAGTGAATTTAGTGTATGTATATATATATATATATATATATATATATATATATATATATATATATATATATATATATATATATATATATATAATATTTTATATTTTAGTCCTTGGGAAGGACTAGATTGCTGGCACACTTTTCCAAGTGACTGTTTAGTGCATCTGACCCATAGAATTTTGCTATATATATATATATATATATATATATATATATATATATATATATATATACATCCCGGCTTTGTATGTATATATGCGTATATGTATATATGTACACTGTATCCAGTTTAGCTAGATCTCACTGCAGACCGTTCTTGGTACTTTCAGGCAGGCAGGCCAGGCAGGTTATTCAGTGATCTGCAGTGCATAAAATATATATACTGTCTCCTACATATATATCCACTGTATTCTAGTCTAGTCAAGCCTATATCTGACTGCAAGTAGTTCCTAGTGTATGTTTTCAAATACACTTTCAGAGATCTGCAGTGCATAATAAGGAAAATTGTTGTCCATACTTACCGTAATTTTCCTTTCCTGGATCCTCCCCATGTCAGCCTACTATGGGTCAGCTCCGCCCCCACTGACCCCTCCAGGACCATCTTTTTCTTAGCCCATAAAGGGCGGATGTCTGCCCACAACAGTGTTCAAAAAATACCCGCCCCGTGACGGATAAACTGGGTGGGAATCCTCCGGCTGACATGGGGAGGATCCAGGAAAGGAAAATTACGGTAAGTATGGACAACAATTTTCCTTATTCCTGGACCTTCCCATGTCAGCCTACTATGGGATGTACCAAGCAATATTAAAAGGGAGGGAAGACAAAAAATAAGCCAAACTCTCAATGCAATGCTACTCAAATTTTTAATGGGCAACAGCCGCCGTAATAATCATAGAGCCAAATGTTTCCTCAGAAGGACAAGCCAAATTAAGCCTGTAATGCCTAATAAAAGGTGTTGGGCGTGCTCCAGCTTGCTGCTCTGCAAGGGGCGACCTTTGCGTATGCTGCCCAGGATGCTGCCATACCCCTCGTCGAATGTGCTTTGATCTCTGAAGGAGGAGGAAGGCCCAGCGTTTTGTATGCAATATGAATGGTCTTTGACAAATCAGAAAGACACAACTCTGGATGTTGCCTGCATACCCTTTTAGGCCCCAATGGGGCGAAATTATATGGCAACCTTAGGTAGTAAGCTTGAGATGAGAAGGCGCACAACTCGGAACAATGAACAAGAAAAGGCTTGATCAAACGGAGGAACCAGCGATGTTCCCAAGACTAGTAGTGTTAAGTTCTCTTTTGGAAAAAGCTATTTCAATGGAGGTCTGATTTCTATGGCTGCCCCTAAAAATCAGATCACCAATGGATGTAGAGCATATCTTGTACACAACATAGCCGACAAAGCGGGGATTTGACCCTTCAGGGAATTATAAGCTAACCCTTAGAGACCACTCTGCAGAAACTCCAAAATGTTAGAAACTGAAGGAGATCCAAGGTCCCAACCCCTTTCTGTAGTATTCCAGATCTGCTGATAGGTTATATTAGTGGATCACTTATGAGCCTGTAATAATGTCTCGACTACACCTCCCGGGAGACCCAAGCCAGTTAAAGGCTCCCTCTCAGTTCAAAGTTATTAACTTTATCCTCCTGTGGTTCAGGTGTCAGGCCCCACTCTGCAGAAGGAGAATTTGACAAGGAGGCAGTGGGATTGGCGAGCCCAATTTTATCCTCCAAGCCAGAGGGAACCACGGCTCCCTGAACCAGTAAGGTAAGACTACTATTGCTGTGATCCTCTCGCTGAATCTTCAACAGGATTTTGAGAGCGAATGGAAGCAGCAGGAACACATACACCAAGGGGAAGTTCCAAGACCTGGACAGAGCACCCTGACCCAACGCCTCTGGATGCCAGGTCCGGGAGAAGAAGCAAGGCAGTTGACAATTCTCCTACAATGCCATAAGATCTATCGATTCAGGCCCCATTCATTGTGATCCTCAAAGCCTCGACTCAAGTGGTCTTCTAAAACATTCCCAGGCCCTGGGAGATAAGATGCTGTAAGAGAGCCGAGATTCTTCTCTGCGCATAGGAAGATTGACATGCCACCTGAAGGAGAGGGCGACTTCTTGTGCACCCTTGATGAGACACATAAGGCACCGTAGTTGTTGTCCAAAGAATATTGACAGCTTGACCCCGCAACATAGGTTGGAACGCTAAGAGAGCACGTCTGACGGCATGCAATCCCAGGAAATTTGAACTCTTCGCCCGACAAAAGTTCCATTGGCCTTGAACCTGCTGTCCCAGGCAGTGTGCCCCGCAGCCTGCCAGACTGGCATTGGTCGTCACCACTATTGGTTCTGAGGCCTTCAACAGAACTCCGCAGGAAAGATTGCAAGCTACTGACCACCAAACCAGGGACCAGATTATCGGAATTGGCAGATAGATTTTCTGGAACGAGTGACGATCTCACCGAAGAAGAAAATTGCATTTAAACCTCCTTCTGCGCCACCTGACCCACGGGAATACGGGAACTGTGGCTGATAGATACTGCATGCATTCCTTCACCATCATAGAAGGCCTGGCTATCACTGCTTTTATCTAAGACTGGATCTCCTGGACCTTCCTCTGAGGAAGAGAAACACCACCCTGACCCGTGTTGAATTGTACTCCTAAATACTCAAACATTTGGGTCAGATGCATCTGGCTCTTCTGAAAGTTGAACAACCAACCGAAACGAGCTAGTGTTTTGCAGGTGAAATTCACATGAAGTAGAAGAAGCTCATTTGATGGACCCAGAAATAGCATGTCGTCTAGATAATGGAATATTTGCACTCTCTTGACCCTGAGAGTCGCGACGACAGCAGACAGTAGCTTTGCAGAATCCGAATGGGAGACATTAAAATTGAAAATGAGAGCCTTCCACGGAAAACCTGAGAAAGAGATGGTGAGATGCGTCTATGGAAACAAGAAGATACGCATCCACCAGATCGATGGAAACCATCCAGTCTCCTGAGTCCACAACTTAAATGATTGTTTCCAATGATTCCATTTTGAATGGTGGAACCTTCATGTAAGAATTCTGGACTTTGAGGTCAAAAACTGGTCCGAAATCCCCTGAAGCCTCTGGGACCAAAAACAGGGGGGGACTTTTTGACCCAATTCGTGCCTTGGAACCAGAAGGTTGGCCCTTGCTGCCAACAGCTGCCCTATATATCCTCTCAAACATTTGTAGGAAGCCCAGTTTGTCACGTACCTTTAAGCAGAGCCCGGAGTGCAGGGAGTGGCCTCTCGTAGACCTCTGACTCGAGAGACCCTGGTAGTGGTGACAGGGGCTCAGGAGCACAGAGGGGCACAAGTGCCTGACTGGATAGCAGGTGGTAGTGGCAGAAGACTGTTGAAGGAGGAGGTGTATTGTAGTCCAGTGTCTGAATGCAGGCAAAGGTGAGATAAGTTCCAGCAGACAGCAGAAGGGTTCCGGTAGTCCAGCAACGGCATACAAGTGATTACAGGAGGTGACAAACAATGGAGGGGTATTGTAGTCCAACAACGGATGCAGGTGTAATGGATAAGCGGAAGCGGAAGAGTCCAGTAGTCTGCGGCCAGAGGTAGAAGGCTACAAACGCAGAAGGAGTACAGCCAGATATTGCAGAGGACTGGGAGGTGTCCTGTAGTACAACAGCAAGCAACTTACAGTTGACGGATGGTGTAACAGTCCAGGTCAGGCACAGGCGGGCAGATCAGGTACAGAAACGGAATCCAGAAGAGTAGTCGGGTACAAGCCAAAGTCGGGGGGCAGGCAGCAAACAGCAGAGTCGGGAACAAGCCGGGTTCGATACGGATCAGGGTACAGGTACAGATACAGGTACAGGTTCAGGTTCAGATTCAAATACGGATCACCAGGACGCACAGGAACGCTGTTGATCAGGCAGCAAGGCAGTGAGGCATGGATCCAGTTTAAATAGCGCTATTGGCGCCAATTTGCGTCAAACGGCCGCGTGCGCACCCGCGTGCGCGCTCCCGCGCGCACCGCCGATCGCGATAACGCTCCTGGAACTGGGCAAGAGATCTTCTGCGACTTTCGCCGCTCGGACGTCCGTGAGGAGGATCTTCCTGACATTGCCCCCCCCAATGGGCAGCCTCCGGATGCCCAACTGGGACATCTTACCTGGGTGAGATCTTTTAAATGCCAGAACCAACCTCTTGGCGTGGATGCCAGTCTCTGGTTCCCAGGAGTTCTCTTCTGGACCATACCCCTTCCACTTCACCAGATACTGTACCTGGTTGCGTCTCTTTCTGCAATCCAAAATTGCTTCTACTTCAAACTCCTCTTCACCATTAATAAGCACAGGTTCAGGAGGGCCCACGTTCCGATCGGTGAAGGGATCCTGGATTGAAGGTCTTAAGAGGGACACATGAAACACCGGGTGAATACGCATCGATTCTGGTAATTTCAGCTCATAAGCCACATTGTTAATTTTCCTGGAAATTGGGAAAGGACCCACAAATTTTGGGCCCAGTTTTCTAGATGGGCATGTTAATTTTAGATTCAGAGTAGATAACCAAACCAAATCTCCGGGTTTTAGGTCGAGCTCCCCTCTCCTCTTTCTGTCAAAAACTGCTTTGTTGCGTTCTTGAGTTCTTGCCATCGTTTCTTGAAGCAATTTGTTATTGGTGCAGAAAAAGTCCAAAGTTTCTTGAACTGCTGGAACCGTGCATTCTGGGATATTGGCTGACAGGAACTGAGGGTGAAAACCATAGTTCGCAAAGAAGGGAGATTGATTAGTTGCAGAATGAACAGAGTTATTGTAGGAAAACTCGGCAAGTGGTAAAAGGGATACCCAATCGTTTTGCGAAAAAGAAGAATAACACCGCAAATATTGCTCAAGGGTCTGGTTCGTTCGTTCGGTCTGGCCGTTGGTCTGGGGATGATAGGCAGACGAGAATGAAAGACCAATTTTCAAGGACTTACATAAAGCTCTCCAAAATTTTGATGTAAATTGTACCCCTCGGTCGGAAACAATGTTCGCAGGTATACCGTGGAGTCTTACAATCTCCTTAATGAAGATCCTTGCGGTCTCAGGGGCAGAGGGTGTACCCTTCATGGGCAGAAAGTGAGCCATTTTGGACAATCTGTCGACCACCACAAGGATAGTGGTGAAGCCTTCTGACGGTGGTAATTCTACAATAAAGTCTATGGAAATCATTTTCCAAGGCCTTTCCGGGATGGGGAGTGGTTTCAGCAATCCCCAGGCTTTGGTCTTGCTACTCTTGTTCTGGGTACAGGTAATGCAAGATTCAACATAAAGTTTACAGTCTCTTAGCAGCTGAGGCCACCAGAAAGTGCGTTGGAGAAGTTCGGCGGTCTTGTGTACCCCAAAATGACCGGCCAATTTGTGGTCGTGGCAAGACTTGAGAACAGCAACCCGTAGTTGTTGGGGCACGTAGATCTTATTTTCATGCCATAACAAGTTATTGCTAGAGAGTAAAGTGGTGTTTGAGGGATGTGGAGCTGAAGATGAAGCCTGCTTAAGTTGGGATAGAAGATCTTCCTGGAGCATAAGGAAATTTCCGGGCGCAAGGATGGTGTCTGTGGGTTGAGGAACTTCGGGTTCGCTGAACATCCGGGATAGCGCGTCGGGTTTGGTGTTCTTTGATCCGGGCCTATAGGTTATGTGGAAGGAAAATCTTGTAAAGAACAGTGCCCATCTGGCCTGACGCGGCTTCAGCCTCTTAGCAGTCTTTAAATACTCTAAGTTCTTGTGGTCGGTGTATACCAGAATGGGATGGGCTGCTCCCTCCAGGAGATAGCGCCATTCCTCAAGTGCGGCTTTGATAGCGAGTAACTCCCTGTCCCCGACATCATAATTCTTTTCCGCTTCAGACAATTTACGTGAGAAAAACGCCACTGGTTGCAATAAAGCCTTTGGGCCCTGTCTCTGAGAAAGGACTGCTCCCACTGCAACTTCGGATGCATCCACCTCAAGGATGTAGGGTAGCGCAGAATTAGGATGCTTCAGGACAGATGCTGACACAAACTGTTCTTTAAGGGAAGAAAATGCGGCCTGTGCCTCCGGAGTCCACTGGAACTTGATACCTTGTCTCGTTAATCTGGTGATTGGAGCGATGATTGTAGAAAATCCCTTGATGAATTTTCGATAAAAATTCGCAAACCCCACAAAGCGTTGAATTCCTCTTTTATCAGTAGGGGCTGGCCAGTCCAGGATGGCCGAAACTTTTTGCGGATCCATCTTGATTCCATCCACCGAAATAATCAGCCCCAAAAACTGAATGCTGTGACGTTCAAACTCGCACTTCTCAGGTTTTGCGTACAAGCCATGTTGGCGAAGCCGAGTGAGAACCTTCTTAACGTGCTCCCTGTGAGCTGGTAGAGAGGGGGAGAAAATTAAGATGTCGTCCAGATATACTAAAACAAACAGGTCGAGAAAATCTCTAAAGATATATCATTCACAAAATGCTGGAAAGTCGCAGGAGCGTTACATAGCCCAAAGGGCATTACGAGATATTCAAAATGTCCGAAGCGGGTGCGGAAGGCAGTCTTCCATTCGTCCCCGCTTCGGATACGGACCAAATTATAGGCTCCGCGAAGATCCAATTTTGTGAAGATACTAGCTGATCCAAGGCGCTGGAATAATTTGGGTACCAAAGGCAGTGGGTACCGGTTCTTGACTGTAACTTTATTTAAGTCCCGGTAGTCAACACAAGGGCGGAGAGAATGGTCCTTCTTTTCTACAAAAAAGATTCCTGCCCCAGCTGGGGACGTAGAAGGACGTATGAACCCCTTTTTCAGATTGTCATCAATGTAAGTCCTGAGAGTCTCCAATTCCACTTCTGTTAAGGGAAATATTCTCCCGAAAGGGATTTCGGCTCCGGGAAGGATCTCAATTGGGCAATCGTAGGGTCTATGAGGGGGAAGTGTTTCTGCCCCTTTCTTGCTGAACACGTCCAGGAAGTCATGGTAGGTCTCAGGAACGTGCTGGCGAGTCTCAACATCGGTCTCCATACACATTAAATGGGGTGAAACCTGAGTTGCTTCTTGAAAGCAGTGTTGACGACAATAGGGGGAGAAAAAGAAAATGTTTCCGGTGGACCAGTCTATTTGCGGGTTGTGTGCCCGAAGCCAGGGCATACCCAGTATGATAGGGAAAAGGGGAGATTCAATAATGTCCAGGCAGAGTTGTTCCTGATGGTTACCGGAAATAGTAGCAGTCAAAGGACATGTCTCTTGTGTCACTGGTCCTGATTTGATAGCTGACCCATCAGCAAGGTGTACAGACAACCCTTTCGCCCTGGGCCGTAAGGGCACTTGGAACTTTTGGGCAAACGATAAGTCCATAAATCCACTGCACGCTCCAGAATCAACTATTGCGGGGACTTGAATGTTCCCTCCGGGTAGCTGAAGAGAGACGGGAACAGCCAGGTGAGTAGCATTACTAGGCACAGCAGGTAAAACAGGAGAAGATACAGAAGAACGCTTACGGAATTTGGCAGGACAGGATCTCACGTAATGTCCGGGTTCTCCACAGTAAAGACACAGATTGTTGAGCTGCCGGCGTTGTCGTTCCTCGGTGGTGAGCGTTGGTCTAAGTAAGCCCAGTTGCATGGGTTCAGGCGTGTCAGCAGCAGGATGTGCAGGGGGATTAGGTACACGGGGTAACATCCAGACTGGTCGGGACGGCCCGGCAGTGCGTTCTGTTCTCCGTTCTCTCAAGCGTCTGTCTATCTGGATGGAGAGGTTGATAAGGGCTTCAAGAGTTGCTGGAACACCCACCCGGGCCAATTCATCCTTTAGAGGTTCAGAGAGTCCCATGCGAAACTGGTATCGCAGAGCGGCATCGTTCCAGGTAGTATCGGAACTCCAGCGCCGAAATTCAGACGCATAGTCCTCTGCCGCTCTGCGGCCTTGCTGAAGAGAATATAAAGCTGCTTCCGCTGTGGCCGCCTGTTGAGGATCCTCATAGAGCAAACCCATGGCTTGAAAAAATGTATTCAGATTATTAAGGCAGGCTTCCTTTTGCTCCAAAAGGCGGTGGGCCCAAGCCTGGGGCTCACCCAGTAGAAGGGAGATAACAAAACCCACCTTAGTGGATTCTAGAGAGAAAGTTCTGGGTTGAAGTGCAAAAAACAATTCACAGGCATTGCGAAAAGCTCTATACTTGCTGCGATTTCCCGAAAACCTCTCCGGAGTTGGGACCTTGGGTTCAGGGGGTAACATAACCACTGATGGCGCAGAAGAAGTTCCCGACACGGTAGGGCCTGTGGTAGATAAGACCTGGACACGCTCTTCCAATCGAGAATAGCCTTCTTGTAGAGATTTAACAGCCTGGGTAAGTCCAGCAAGATGACGGCATAAATCATCCATGGCCGAATCTCCCTGCGTGGGCTCAGACATGGCTGCCTGATACTGTCACGTACCTTTAAGCAGAGCCCGGAGTGCAGGGAGGGGCCTCTCGTAGACCTCTGACTCGAGAGACCCTGGTAGTGGTGACAGGGGCTCAGGAGCACAGAGGGGCACAAGTGCCTGACTGGATAGCAGGTGGTAGTGGCAGAAGACTGTTGAAGGAGGAGGTGTATTGTAGTCCAGTGTCTGAATGCAGGCAAAGGTGAGATAAGTTCCAGCAGACAGCAGAAGGGTTCCGGTAGTCCAGCAACGGCATACAAGTGATTACAGGAGGTGACAAACAACGGAGGGGTATTGTAGTCCAACAACGGATGCAGGTGTAATGGATAAGCGGAAGCGGAAGAGTCCAGTAGTCTGCGGCCAGAGGTAGAAGGCTACAAACGCAGAAGGAGTACAGCCAGATATTGCGGAGGACTGGGAGGTGTCCTGTAGTACAACAGCAAGCAACTTACAGTTGACGGATGGTGTAACAGTCCAGGTCAGGCACAGGCGGGCAGATCAGGTACAGAAACGGAATCCAGAAGAGTAGTCGGGTACAAGCCAAAGTCGGGGGGCAGGCAGCAAACAGCAGAGTCGGGAACAAGCCGGGTTCGATACGGATCAGGGTACAGGTACAGATACAGGTACAGGTTCAGGTTCAGATTCAAATACGGATCACCAGGACGCACAGGAACGCTGTTGATCAGGCAGCAAGGCAGTGAGGCATGGATCCAGTTTAAATAGCGCTATTGGCGCCAATTTGCGTCAAACGGCCGCGCGCGCACCCGCGCGCACCGCCGATCGCGGTAACGCTCCTGGAACTGGGCAAGAGATCTTCTGCGACTTTCGCCGCTCGGACGTCCGTGAGGAGGATCTTCCTGACACAGTTTCTACGAACAAGGTCTGAGAGGGCCTTGTTCTGAACTTGAGACGATAATGTGATCAATGGCTACAACCTTCAGAAGGACTTATTTGAAGCCTTAGAAGCTTTGCTGGCCCTGGGCTTGGAAGGTTTCTGGAAGGTTGTGCCGGCTCCCTTCCATGGAAAACTGTCTACAAGTACTGGCCTCTCTGAATCCTTCTTTGGATCTCTTGTTAAACCGAAAGGGCTGCTGTTGTCTTTTTCTGTTCTGCGGGATTAGGCTAGATCTGCTGCCAGAAACCCGCTGAATTGCTGATTGTAAGTCTTTCCGAAGAGAAGCTTCCCATCGAATGGAACCGAACATAGACTGTGCTTAGAAGCCTTATCGGCTGCTTCAACCATAAGGCTTTGCGGGCTGTGATGGAATGAGCCATCTTCACTGTCATCTTTTTAACCGGCTCCCTGACCTGGTCAACAGCCACTTCAGCCACAAACTCTACAGCAGTCTTGAAAACTGCAAAAGAGAAGAACTGCAACTTCCAAGACTTTCATCTGAACATCCATCCACCAGCTCCGCTACCCACAGTCTAAGGCTGGATTCTCACCCATGCACTCCCAGCGCTCCCTGAATTCCACAGACCCGCACCACAGAACACATCCCATAGGAGACCATGGTAAATGAATGGTAGCGCAAAACTGCAAAAAGTAGCAAAAAACGCACAGGTGCGAATCCAACCCAAGTGCTGCTGCCACAGAAGTGAGCACTACCGCCGGCCTGCAGGCTGCTCCGGCCAAACTATACAACCTTTTTAGGTCTGCATTTATTCTGCGATCCATAGGATCCCTAAAGGAGACCGAATCATCCAGCGGAAGCGGAATGTGGCAGGCGAATCTAGGTAGTGAAGCATCCACTTTAAGCGTAGTGTCCCAAGGGTTACAGCTTCGATACTCTATTATGCACATTGAGCTTCTTCTCAGGCCCCGCCCACTCATCGTCAAATACTTCTCTAATTTCAGAAATGAATGGGAAGGAAGTTAAAGATTTTTTTAACCACTTTGCACTTAAACACCCTTAATAACCAGACCAATTTTCAGCTTTCGGTGCTCTCACATTTTGAATGACAATTACTCAGTCATGCAACACTGGACCTATATGAAATTTTTGTCCTTTTTTTCACACAAATAGAGCTTTCTTTTGGTTGTATTTAATCACTGCTCGGTTTTTTATTTTTTGTGCTATAAAAGAAAAAAGACCGAAAAGTCTGTAAAAAAATGAATTTTTCTTCGTTTCTGTTAAAAAATTTAGCAGATTAGTAATTTTTCTTCATAAATTTTGGCCAAAATCTATACTACTACATATCTTTGGTAAAAATAAGTACAAATTTGTGGATATTATTTGGTCTTTGTGAAAGTTATAGAGTCCACAAGCTATGGTTCCAATATCTGAAAATGTATCACACCTGAAGTACTGACGGCCTATTTCAATTCTTGAGACCCTAACATGCCAGAAAAGTACAAATACCCCCAAATGACCCCTTTTTGGAAAGAAGACATTCCAAGGTATTTAGTAAGAGGCATGATGAGTTTGAAGTTGTCATTTTTTCCCACAATTCTTTTCAAAATCAAGTTTATTTCTCACACACAGCATATGCATACCACAAATTACACCCCAAAACACATTCTGCTATTACTCTTGAGTACGGCGATACCACATGTGTGAGACTTTTACAAAGCGTGGCCACATACAGAGGCCCAACATGCAGGGAGCACCATCAGGCATTCTGGAGCACCCAGGACAATTCTGACATTTCTCTCCTACATGTAAAAATCATAATTTATTTGCTAGAAAATTACATAGAATCCCAAAACATTATATATATTTTTTTTAGCAAACACCCTGGAGAATACAATGGTGGTCGTTGCAACTTTTTATCTTGCACGGTATTTGCGCAGCAATTTTTCGAATGCTTTTTTTGGAAAAAAAACTATTTTGTGCTAAAAAAAAAACACAGTAAAGTTAGCCCAATTTTTGCATAATGTGAAAGATGAAGTTACGCCGAGTAAATAGATATCTAACATGTCATTCTTCAAAATTGCACACGCTCGTGGAATGGCGCCAAACGTCGCTACTTAAAAATCCCCATAGGCGACGCTTTCATTTTTTTTTACTGGTTACATGTTTTGAGTTACAGAGGAGGTCTAGGGCTAGAATTATTGCTCTCACTCTAACGTTCGCAGCAATACCTCACATGTGTGGTTTGAACACCGTTTTCATATGTGGGTGGGATTTACGTATGTGTTCGCTTCTGCATGCGAGCACATGGGGACAGGGGCGCTTTAAAAAAAAAATGTTTCTTATTGTTAATTTTACTTTATTTATTTTAGTTTGACATTTTTTTCCCCAAAAATAGATTTTTTGATCACTTTTATTCCTATTACAAGGAATGTAAACATCCCTTGTAATAGGAATATGGCATGACAGGTCCTCTTTACAGTGAGATATGGGGTCAATAAGACCCCACATCTCAGCTGGGAAGCCTGAAATAAAAAAATAAAAAATTCTGGCTTTGATCGTATTGGCGAGTCGGTAAAAGCACCGGAGGGCGGCAGGAGGGGGGGGGGGGGAATGTATATGGCTGGGTATTGCAGGGTATCACCGAGTATGGCTGGGTATCTCTGAGTATGGCTGGGTATCTCCGGGTATGGCAATTTATGGCAGGGTATTGCAGAGTATTGGCAGGGTATTGCAGAGTATTGGCTGGAATTGTACTGCAGTGTATTGGCGAGTACTGCAGAGTATTGGCGGGTACTGCAGAGTATTAGCAGGTACTGCAGAGTATTAGCTGGTATTGCAGAGTATTAGCGGGTACTGCAGAGTATTGGCGGGTATTGCAGAGTATTAGCGGGTATTGCAGAGTATTGGCTGGTATTGCAGAGTATTAGCTGGTATTGCAGGGTATTGGCTGGTATTGCAGAGTATTGGCGGGTATTGCAGAGTATTGGCGGGTATTGCAGAGTATTGGCGGGTATTGCAGAGTATTGGTGGGTATTGCAGAGTATTAGCTGGCATTGCAGAGTATTGGCTGGTATTGCAGAGTATTGGCGGGTATTGCAGAGTATTGGTGGGTATTGCAGAGTATTCGTTGGCATTGCAGTGTATTGGTGGGTATTGCAGAGTATTAGCTGGCATTGCAGAGTATTGGCTGGTATTGCAGAGTATTGGCAGGGAATTGAGGGGTTAAATTTCGGTGAGCAGCGATGTGGGCACTGCAGATGCAGCCCACAGCGCTGCTGACACCGATCTCTTCCCCCTCCGCTGTACCAATCGGTACAGAGACTTCCTCCTGGGGCCGCTTATTATGAGGGGCTCCCACCATCCCTGTGCTGTGTTGACTTCCTCCTGGGGCTGTACCTCTGCTGTGCATATTATGAGGGGCTCCCACCATCCCTGTGCTGACTTCCTCCTGGGGCTGCTTATTATGAGGGGCTCCCACCATCCCTGTGCTGTGCTGACTTCCTCCTGGGGCTGTACCTCTGCTGTGCATATTATGAGGGGCTCCCACCATCCCTGTGCTATGCTGACTTCCTCCTGGGGCTGCTTATTATGAGGGGCTCCCACCATCCCTGTGCTATGCTGACTTCCTCCTGGGGCTGCTTATTATGAGGAGCTCCCACCATCCCTGTGCTATGCTGACTTCCCCCTGGGGCTGCTTATTATGAGGGGCTCCCACCATCCCTGTGGAGCCCCTCATAATAAGCAGCCCCAGAAGGAAGTCAGCACAGCACAGGGATGGTGGGAGCCCCTCATAATATGCACAGCAGAGGTACAGCCCCAGGAGGAAGTCAGCACAGCACAGGGATGGTGGAAGCCCCTCATAATAAGCAGCCCCAGGAGGAAGTCAGCACAGGGATGGTGGGAGCCCCTCATAATATGCACAGCAGAGGTACAGCCCCCGGAGGAAGTCAACACAGCACAGGGATGGTGGGAGCCCCTCATAATAAGCGGCCCCAGGAGGAAGTCAGCACAGCACAGGGATGGTGGGAGCCCCTCATAATATGCACAGCAGAGGTACAGCACCCGGAAGAAATCAGCATAGCACAGGGATGGTGGGAGTCCCTCATAATAAGCAGCCCCAGGAGGAAGTCAGCATAGCACAGGGATGGTGGGAGCCCCTCATAATAAGCAGCCCCAGGAGGAGCAGATGCAAACTGGACCAGCGGTGCATGGCAGACAATCCGCTTCTCATCTAATGAAACTTCGTATTTCGGATAGGAAATTCTTCAACGGAATTTCGTATTTTGGATAAAAACCAAACTTCCATCAGCATCGACTGTCATATTGAGGTATATTTTTGCCTTTAAATTCATCATAAAGAACGTTTGTACACGTTAACGAACCTAACGACAATTTGTATTTCGTACGAAACAGAACGGAATTTCGGACACGAAATACGAAGTACGAATTAATTTTATTACGAAACGGAACAGAACGAAACAAATCTATTGACGGCGCCCATGTCTACTAAGTAATGAGAGTCCTGGAAATCAGGCTTATCAGAGCAGAGTAGCAGATTGATCAGCTGGAGGCTGATTAACCTAGAGGACAGAGCCTGCTGCAAATCAGCAGTGAGCATTCTGGTGTTTGCTAGGCAATCCAAGTGGAAGCTACCTCTGACCTCACCTGCTCAACTCCTCAAAGGAATACATGTGGAGATGGTGAACTACAAGTGCCAGCGAGCCAAACCACTGCCTGAACACAGAAAAACATGGAAGGAGAGAGTGCCAACACCTGCCTAACAAAGGTATATACAGTCATTTATACTGCCAGTGACCTTTGCCAGCAATACACAGTCATTTATACTGTACAATACAATCCCAGCACCACGGGAACCCACCTCCTCAGGAGATTTACAGCCTAAATAGGGGGTGATCCTGAAGAAGCTGAACCCGAACAGGATGGATGGAGAAAAAAATAAAAAATTAAATAAAAATAAATAAATAAAAATAAACTTTTAAAGGCGTCCGGAGCGAGGACGAAAAAAGAACACTGCTGTGGGCAGACAGCCGCCCTTTATGGGCTAAGAAAAAGGTGGTCCTGGAGGGGGCAGAGCTGACCCATAGTAGGCTGACATGGGGAGGTCCAGGAAAATATATATACAGTCTCCTACATATATATAGCCACTGCATTCTAGTCTAGCCAAGCCTATATATGACTGCAGATAGTTCCTGGTGTAAGTTTTAAAATACACTTTCAGGCAGGCGATTCAGTGATCTGCAGTGCATAAAATATATATACTGTCTCCTACATATATATCCACTGCATTCTAGTCTAGCCAAGCCTATACCTGAATAATAATTCCTGCTGTACGTATTCAAAGACACTTTCAGGCAGGCAGGCCAGGCAGGTGATTCAGTGATCAGCACTACATAAAGATATACATACAGTCTCCTACATATCTATCCACTGCATTCTAGTCTAGCCAAGCCTATACCTGACTACAGGCCATTCCTGGTGTACGTTTTCAACGACACCTTCAGGCAGGCAGGCAGGTGATTCAGTGATCTTCAGTGCATAAAGATATATATACAGCCTCCTACATATATATACACTGCATTCAAGCCTATACCTGACTAGGGATGGCCAAACGGTTCGCCCGGCGGTCGTTTCACGGCGAATTTTGGCTGTTTGCCGTCAGCCCGATCGGCGGACTATTGCCGCCGTTCACCCGGCGGACTTCCGTGTTTACTGTGTAAAACAACTTTGACCTATGATGACACATCCATAATAGGGTACAGGACAGCCAATTGAGACATTACAGCACATGGACACTTGGACATTCCCCCTAACTTATAAATAGACCCGATCCGATGGCCATTTTACATTCTTTCGTATGTCACTATAGGGAGAGGTTGTTGTGTGGAGCAGGGAGAGACTGCAGTGACCCAAATCGCTAGCTATTTGGTCCACAAAAGTTCTTTTCAGGACTGGTATAGGTGTTAGGTGTAGTTCAGGATATAGGTTTGAGGCACTGCTGTGCTAGTGATTGTTGCAGCAGCCCTGTCTTTTGTCAGTGTAGAGAGAGGGACAGGACGCTGTGTGCAGCAGGGACAGTCAGTTTAATCATCAGCTGTTACTATTAGGTCCACAAAAGTCCTTTTCAGGACTGGTATGGTAAAGTAATACAGGATATAGTTTTGAGTGCTATTCAAGTTATTGTTCCAGCAGCCTGTGTTTTGTCAGTTTAAATAGGGACAGGCAGGAAGCTGTGTGTGGCAGTGAGGGACAGTCAGTTTAATCAGTAGCTGTTACTATTAGGTCCACAAAGGTTCTTTTCAGGACTGGTATGGTAATAGGCTTGTACACGTATAATATTCTTTCTTCCAAATATAGAAAGAATATTATACTTGACTGCTGCCCTTCTGCTGCAGTAGTCCTTTATGAGTATAGGGACTGAGGTACAGTCTGCTAATCATTCACAACCTACTAGTTCCACAAAGGTCCTTATAAAGGACTGGTAAGGTATAGGGTACTACAGTACATAGGGTTGAGTGAGGTACAGTCTGCTATTCCTTAAGGACTGGTATAGGTCCACAATATATAGGGTTGAGGTGCACTACTGCTGACTGCTGCCCTTCTGCTGCAGTAGTCCTTTATGAGTATAGGGACTGAGGTACAGTCTGCTAATCATTCACAACCTACTAGTTCCACAAAAGTCATTATAAGGACTGGTAAGGTATAGGGTACTACAGTACATAGGGTTGAGTGAGGTACAGTCTGCTATTCCTTAAGGACTGGTATAGGTCCACAATATATAGGGTTGAGGTGCACTACCGCTGACTGCTGCCCTTCTGCTGCAGCAGTCCTTTATCAGTATAGGGACTGAGGTACAGTCTGCTAATCCCTAGCTACTAGTTCCACAAAGGTCCTTAAGGACTGGTATAGGTGTACTATTTGGTGTGCAGTATATAGTTGTGTAATACACGTATAAAATACTTGCACATGCTTGACTTCCTCCTGGGGCTGCTTATTATGAGGGGTTCCCACCATCCCTGTGCTGTGCTGACTTCCTCCTGGGGCTGTACCTCTGCTGTGCATATTATGAGGGGCTCCCACCATCCCTGTGCTATGCTCATTATGAGGGGCTCCCACCATCCCTGTGCTATGCTGACTTCCTCCTGGGGCTGCTTACGGTGCAGGTGTCAGTGCTGTATATCACGGTGCTGGTGTCAGTGCTTTATGTCACGTTGCTGATGTCAGTGCTCTCTATCACGGTGCTGGTGTCAGTGCTGTATATCACGGTGCTGGTGTCAGTGCTTTATGTCACGCTGCTGATGTCAGTGCTCTCTATCACGGTGCTGGTGTCAGATCACTCTATCACGGTGCAGGTGTCATTGCTGTATGTCACGCTGCTGATGTCAGTGCTCTCTATCACGGTGCTGGTGTCAGATCACTCTATCACGGTGCTGGTGTCAGTGCTTTATGTCACGCTGCTGATGTCAGTGCTCTCTATCATGGTGCTGGTGTCAGATCACTCTATCACGGTGCAGGTGTCATTGCTGTATGTCACGCTGCTGATGTCAGTGCTCTCTATCACGGTGCTGGTGTCAGATCACTCTATCACGGTGCTGGTGTCAGTGCTTTATGTCACGCTGCTGATGTCAGTGCTCTCTATCACGGTGCTGGTGTCAGATCACTCTATCACGGTGCAGGTGTCATTGCTGTATGTCATGCTGCTGATGTCAGTGCTCTCTATCACGGTGCTGGTGTCAGTGCTGTATATCACGGTGCTGGTGTCAGTTCTTTGCCACGCTGCTGATGTCAGTGCTCTCTATCATGGTGCTGGTGTCAGTGCTTTATGTCACGCTGCTGATGTCAGTACTCTCTATCATGGTGCTGGTGTCAGATCACTCTATCACGGTGCTGGTGTCAGTGCTTTATGTCACGCTGCTGATGTCAGTGCTCTCTATCACGGTGCTGGTGTCAGATCACTCTATCACTGTGCAGGTGTCATTGCTGTATGTCACGCTGCTGATGTCAGTGCTCTCTATCACGGTGCTGGTGTCAGTGCTGTATATCACGGTGCTGGTGTCAGTGCTTTATGTCACGCTGCTGATGTCAGTGCTCTCTATGACGGTGCTGGTGTCAGTGCTGTATATCACGGTGCTGGTGTCAGTGCTTTATGTCACGCTGCTGATGTCAGTGCTCTCTATCACGGTGCTGGTGTCAGATAACTCTATCACGGTGCAGGTGTCATTGCTGTATGTCACGCTGCTGATGTCAGTGCTCTCTATCACGGTGCTGGTGTCAGTGCTGTATATCACGGTGCTGGTGTCAGTTCTTTATATCACGCTGCTGGTGTCAGTGCTTTATGTCACGCTGCTGATGTCAGTGCTCTCTATCACGGTGCTGGTGTCAGTGCTGTATATCACGGTGCTGGTGTCAGTGCTTTATGTCACGCTGCTGATGTCAGTGCTCTCTATCACGGTGCTGGTGTCAGTGCTTTATGTCACGCTGATGATGTCAGTGCTCTCTATCATGGTGCTGGTGTCAGATCACTCTATCACGGTGCAGGTGTCATTGCTGTATGTCACGCTGCTGATGTCAGTGCTCTCTATCATGGTGCTGGTGTCAGATCACTCTATCACGGTGCAGGTGTCATTGCTGTATGTCACGCTGCTAGTGATCATCTCCTGCACCCTCTTCTTTGCCTACCCTGACCTTCCCTCTCCTCCATTGCCTTCATGCGCTCCACAGTCCTGAATTGTCACAACAATTTCACATATAAAAAAAGAATGCTTGTAGTTGTCGATCCCAGATTCACCTTATACATGTGTTATATCATTGGCCATGTGGTGGGACTATGTGTGCACAGCTAATAATTATTTTGTGGCTGCAAATTTGACCTGTAGGTTTGCAAAGTTTGCCTCCCTTTGAAGTCAATGGGGCCCGCCGTGAAGGTTACAGGTTGGCGAACTAATGGCCGCGTTCGCGGTCCGCGTTCGCGAAACGTCCCGTCGGAAGTTCATCCATCACTATACCTGACTGCAGGTCATTCCTGGTGTAATTTTTCAAGTAAACTTCAGGTTGTGTTTTGCTAATCCAATTTTACATCATGTCTGGAAGGCCACCAAGGTAAGGCAGACACTCACAGGCCACTAAAAGAGGGCAAGCAGACTCTGTGTCTACAGCCAACAGTGCTGGTCATGGACACAGTGCATCCTCAGCACATGGCCATGAGGCACGCTTGTCCTTTTTTTCGACAGCTGGCCGTGTTGAGCCACAACATGCACAAGAGTTGGTAGAGTGGATCACAAAGCCGTCCTCATCCTCTGTCACCCAGGCTAAGACAAGTTTGGTTGTCAATGCAGCTGCCAAAGCGGCCTATTCCATTGGCTCAATGGCATCAGTCACTCCTTCCCTAGCCCCACCATCATGTCCTGAGGAGTCCCCCAAACTGTTCGACCAGTGTCGGGTACATGCTGCAGGAGGACGCACAATGTTTTGAAGGCTCCGATGATGATACCCAGGTTGAGGATGAAGGCAGTAACATGAGCCCAGAGAGAGGGGGTGCCCAAGAAGGACAAGAAACCGGCAGTCATGTTCCCCCCGCTGCAACATACTGGTAGTGGCGACGAGGGAGGGGATGATGAGGTCACTGACTCTATGTGGGTGCCTGATAGAAGAGAGGAGGCGGAGGTGGCACATCACCAACGAGGCAGGATGCCCTCCAGGGGCCAGCTTAAGGACAGTCAACTGACTGCATCACACCACAGAGCTCCGCATGTGCAGGGTGCTGCTGACTCCATGCATTTTTTCAAAAGTTCTTTGGTGTGGGCCTTTTTTAAGACGTGTGTAGCAGATCACACTGTTGCTGTTTGCAACATATTTCTGAAGCGTGTGAAGCGTGGCCAAAACAGCAACTGCTTGAGCACCACATGCTTGACCAGACATATGTCGAGCTCCCATGCATTTCGTTGGCAACAGTACTTAAAAGACCCACACCAAAGAACAAGACAGACCTCTCCTTGCTCCTCATCAGCTGGGATCTACAACCATACTATACCTCCAGTCCTCTCAGAGACCTGCACTGAGAGGAATGAAGGTGTAGAATTAGGTGTCCCAAGCACTTGTGGGCAATCTGCTAGCGGTACACCTAAATCCGATTGTTGCAGGTAAATTTCCCTACCCCAGTTGCTAAACCATCAAAAGAAATTCGGTCCCAGCCAACCAAATGCTCAGCTGCTGAAAGCTGGTTTGACTAAATTGCTAGCACTCCAACTGCTGCCTTTTCAGCTGGTAGACTCTGCCCCCTTTCGAGAATTTGTGGAATGTACGGCACCTCAGTGGCAAGTTCCCAAACACCATTTTTTTCTCGGAAGGCCATTTCGGCTTTCTACCAGCATGTGGAAGGCAATGTCTTGGCCTCGTTGGACAGGGTGGTCAGCGGTAAGGTGCATATTACCGTAGACTCATGATCCAGCAGGCATGGACAGGGATGTTACCTTTCTGGGTTACCCTGCTAGCAGCTGGGAAGAATGCAGGACAGGGTGCAGAAATGTTGGAGCTTGTTCCGCCACCACGCCTCGAAAATGCTGGTAGTGGTGAGTCTGCCACACCTCTCTCGTCCACCCCCTCCTCTTCTTCTTCCTCTATGGCCTCTTCCTGTGCAGATTTGTCCTCGGAACCAGCGGTGCTCCGTAGGTGTTCTAGGGGCTACGTAAGCACTCAGGCAAAAAGATGTGAGTGGAATCTTCAGTGTGAGAAACACCCGTAGGTGTGCTACCTTCTTACCTCACTGTTATAAGGTAATCAGCATGTCAGAGTGTCAGAACTGGGTGATCGCTCAAAGAGTGGGGGTTTTCTCCATATTCCTTTCCAAACAGGGTTCCTGGTGTCTGCTCCCTCTAACATCCCATCTCCTGGGGCTAGGTCAGTCAGTATGGATCAGTCAGTATGGATCCACTCAGGGAAATAGACCTGAGATGTGTGGAAAAAAATCAGAAAGGAGGGAACTTCTAGTGTAGTAGGTTTGAACTATTTATTTTTATATAAAAAAAAAAACATAGGGGTACTCACATTTAAAACAAATTCAAGCATACACATAGTAAAAACGAGCGCTGAGCTCGCAACCAGACTTCACTTCTGGGGTACCGTCTATCCAACGCATGTGGTCACCGTCACGTGCCTTCATCTGAATTTTGTTCACACATACCCGGTCTATTTCCCTTAGTGGATCCATACTGACTGACCTAGCCCCAGGAGATGGGATGTTAGAGGAAGCAGACACCAGGCTACAAATACACCAGAAACCCTGCATGCACTGGGCCTGTCACCATTTGAGGAGGCCACGAGGATGGTGAGCAGTGACAGTGCATACATCAGTGATACTGTCCCTCTTGTCTTCCTGTTGGAGCACACGCTGCATGGAATAATGGACAGGGCACTTGAGGCACAACAGAGGGAGGAAGAGGAGGACTATCTTACCTCTCAAGGCCCCCTTTATCCAGACAGTATTCAGGCAGGCTCGCCTATCACACAGGAAGAGGAGGAGAATTGTGTCAGCATGGAGGTGGAGCCTGGCACTCAGCATCAGCAGCAGTCTTTAAGGGATCGTTTTCAGTCCCCAGAAACCCATGGACTTGTACGTGGCTGGGAGGAGGTGGCTGGGATCATGTGGTCCATAGTGACCCAGAGGACTCCGGACCCAATGCTTCAGAAAATCTACACTACATGGCCTCCCTGATTCTGCAAAGCCTGTGAAATTACCCTCAGATTCGTGGTATCAAGGAGAGGGATTAGTACTGGCTGGCAACCCTTCTTGATCCACGTTACAAGGGTAAGGTTTCAGAACTTATCCATCCTTCGCAGAGGGAGCAGAGGATGAAACATCTTCAGGAGGCCTTGCAAAAAGGTTTGTGCAATGCGTTTCCAGAGCCTTGGAGGTTGCAATTTCCCGGTCCTCCTGGACAATGTGTTGCTGAGTCTTCAGTCAGTCACAGAAGGAGCGGTGGAGAAGGTGGCCATCTGGCCGATGCGTTCAGACAATTTTTTAGTCCGCAGCCCTGATCAGATCAGACTTGGAGACCTTTCCGACCGAAAATCCACTGGGTTACTGGGTCTTGAGGATGGATCACTGGTTAGAGCTTGCACAGTATACAATTGAGCTACTGGCCTGTCCTGCATCCAGCGTTCTATCTGAATGCACATTCAGTGCTGCTGGAGGCTTTGTAACCAATCACAGAGTGTGCCTGTGTCAGGGCTGGCTTAGCCCTTCCTCCTCTGGGCTGGCCACTCAGCTGTCAGCTAATTGCCAGCTGTCTTCTCTTTCCACAGTTACCAGCTGTTCCCGATGATGCTCATCTGACCTGCCTATTTAAAGCCTTCCATCTCACTTTTGCCTTTGCCTTCACGTTGGTCACATCACAAGGAACCATCTCCTGCTGTTTGTTTCAAGACTGTTTTCTGACATCCCACCTGGCTTCTTATCCTGCTTGCGGTTGTTCTCCTTGGATCCCTGACTTCCAGCCTGGCTGATTACTGAACTTTGGACTGGCTGACTACCCGATCTGGCTACACGACTCTGGTTATGCTTGACTACGCTTTTTTCTATTTACCTTTTTATTTTTATTAATAAACAAGTGTGATTTAATTGTACTTCTGTCTCAGTCTGTTTCATGGTTTCTGACAGCCTGTCCACAGACTCGGTTGATCGGCTTATCTTTATGAATCAGTCTTGGATCACCAACTATCAAGCACCTGATGCAACTGAATAATTTTTTTATGAATGTGAGATCCCTTGAAGACTGCCTATGCTGATTCTGAGTGACTATCCTGTTATGCTGAGTGACTATCCCATTCCTCCTCAATGTTCATAGCTTCTAAGAACATTTTGGGTTCTGGGCACCAGCATCAGTGCCTAAAGCCCAATTTTTCTGCCCCTGTTTAACAGGGGCATGTAATTACATTTTTTTGTAATATTTTGCAGCAGGGCTCATTCCTGCGCTCGACTAGAATATCTGTAAGGGGCTGTAATGTTGTAGCACCAGTGTCTAAGGCCCAATTTTTTTGCCCCTGTTTAACAGGGTGTGTAATTACAATTTTTGCTGTAATATTTCACAGCAAGTCCCATTCCTGCACTCAACAAGAGTATCTGTGAGGTTTTACAGTGTTGTGTCACCACCCCCACCACCACCACCACCACCACCACCTAAGGCCCAATTTTTCTGCCCCTGTTTAGCAGGGGCGTGTAATTATAATTTTTGCTGTAATATTTCACAGCAGGGTTCATTCCTGCGCTCAACAACAGAATCTGTGAGGGGTTACAGTGTTGTGGCACCACACCACTGCCTAATTTTTTTTTTCAATTATTATATTTATTTCAAGAAGCAGCCAAACACACATTTTCTCCAGGTATGTCCAACAAGAAAAAAAATAAAAATAATAACTAATAATTCAAATATTACCAGCTAACATTGTTCACCTGGAACATTCCAATGCAGAGTATCAAAATTATATAACATAATAGCCATTTCTACAATTCTTGGCAGACATCTAGACTCCTCACCTTATTTCTCCATACCTTGATGTCTATTCCGTCATATTATAACCTATTGGCCTATGTGTTCCTGTGCCTCAGATTTTCTCTAACTTAATATTATACCAAAAACAAAAAAAACAAAAAAATAATAATTAAAAATCTTAACCCTATAATTAAGGGCATCGGAAAGGGAAAATACAAGGGCAGTGGAGGGGGTGAACAAGCCCTCCTCTTGTTATTACTCAATCTCAAAAGATCTATTTAAGTGCCGGATGTTTTACTAATTAGTTCAATAATTTTACCTTAATTTAGTTTACCATATCACTTTCAAAGAGGGCTCGTTCCTCATCTGAAAAAATATACCTGTTCCAGAAAGTCCATGTCTTATTATCAATTTACTTTTTGGTGAAGTTTAGTAAGAATTAAATCTTCCATTTTCTTAATTTCCTCCACCTTTTTAAACCACATGCCTACCGTTGGCGATCTAATATTTCAAAACAGTGCTCGTTCTTGCGCTCAACAACAGAATCTGTGAGGGGTTACAGTGTTGTGGCACCACCACCACTGCCTAATACCCAATTATTCTGCCCCTGTTTAACTTGTTGCTGACCGCCGGCTTTCAAATGACGGCCAGGCGGCGCAGCTCTTGTGGCGGGAGGGCGTCATATGATGGCCTCCCGTTTAAACAGGGAATGCGTGCAATCGTGCGCGCGCATCCCTGTTCCCTCGGTGGCGGCGTGTCACGGAGACAACGCTCACCACCGAGGGTGGTAAACAGCCATTGGTAATGGCTGTTTACCACGTGATCGGCCGTGATGAATCACGGCCGATCACAGCTAGTGCCAGCTAGTGCTAGTGCTGCTCGTTCACATCGGTGGCGGCATGTTCCGGGAACACAGCTCGTCACTGATGCCGATAAACAGCCATTGGCTGGCTGTTTCCCATGTGATCGGCTGTGACCCTTTCACAGTCGATCACTAAATGTAAACACAGAGCGGTAACTGACTGTTACCAGCTCTTCTCTCCTCATACACCGTTTCCAGTGTGAGGAGAGAAGAGCCTGGAGCAGTGAGTCACCGATCTGTGTACTGTAGTGTCTGCACCAACACCACACTTGTCAGATCGCCCCCCCACTATCATCTGTCACCCAACAGTCACCACAGTCACCCAATAAAGTGAACCTGTCACATAGGAGACTGCCATCAGTGACCATCAGCGATGCACCTGTCACCCATCCCCCGTCACCCATCAGCCACCGCCAGCCGTCACTCGTCACCCATCAGCCACCGCCAGCCATCACCCATCAGCCATCACCTGTCACCCATCAGTGACCACCAGACATCACCCATCACCTATCAGTGACCGCCAGACATCACCCGTTACCCATCAGTGACCGCCAGACATCACCCGTCACCCATCAGCCACCTCCAGCTGTCACCCATCAGCCATCACCTGTCACCCATCAGTGACCGTCAGCCATCGCCTGTCACCCATCAGTGACCGCCAGCCATCGCCTGTCACCCATCAGTGACCGCCAGCCATTGCCCGTCACCCATCAGTGACCGCTAGCCATTGCCAGTCACCCATTGGTGACCGCCAGCCCTCACCCATCACCTGTCACCCATCAGTGACCACCAGCCATCACCCATCAGTGACCACGAGCCATCACCCGTCACCCATCAGTGACCGCCAGCCATCAGTGACCGCCAGCCGACCGAAAATGATTCGGAGGAAGAATGGGTCCCTCCTAAAAGGGAAAGGCCCTCTGAAAAACAGGATTATATTCCCAGGCTCAGTACCAGAGCTCCTGCCAGCAATAGGCCCCAAGAACAAATTCCCAGGCCCAGTACCAGCGCTGCCGCCAGCGTTAGGCCCCGGGAACAAATGCCTAGTACCAGCTTTGCCGCCGGCGATGGGCCCCACCAACCATTTCCCAACCCAGTACCAGTGCTGCCACATCACGCCTAAGTACCAGCACAGGAAATTCTAATCCAGCTCCTGGAGTGTCACATCCCCCAAGAGCCAGTGCCTCTACATTTAAGTCAGATGGTCTTGCCAACCCAACATGGCTGCCTTCCGACTCGGCATCACCAATTATTCCCCCTTTCACAGCACAGCCAGGTGTGCAGACCAACACAAAATTTTTCTGAGATCGATTTCGTTCATCTATTTTTGCCCGACACATTTTTGCAATTAGTTGTGGACCAGACAAATTTATATGCCCAGCAGTATATTGCCAATAACCCCCACTCATCATATGCCCGTTCCTTTGAGTGGAGAGATCTTAATTTGGAGGAGTTCAACATTTTTATGGGCCTCACCCTGAACATGGGGATTACAAAAAAGAAAATGAAGGACATGCCTATTGGTCCACCCACCCCATCCATCACATGGCCATTTATTCTGCCGAAATGTCCAGGTCCCGATACAAGAAGATAATGCGCTTTCTTCACTTTAGAGACAACACCGAGTGCCCTTCCCACAATCATCCAAATTATTATGTTATATAAACTTCGCCCACTGATAAATGTATTTTCCCAAAAATTTGCAGAACTCTATGTCCCCGATCAAAATATATGTGTCGATGAGTCCCTGGTACCCTTTTCAGGCCGGCTAGGAATAAAGCAATATATACCTAGCAAAAGGACCAGATGTGGAATAAAATTATACAAGCTGTGTGAGAGAGCCACGGGATATCTGTATGCGTTCCGCATATATGACGGAAGAGATTCCCAGCTCTAGCCCCCTGAGTGCCCGGCCTACATGGGCACAACTGGAAAGATTGTATAGGACCTGGCATACCCACTTCTGAACAAAGGATATCACATATACCTTGATAACTTTTACACCAGCCTGACCCTTTTCAGACACTTATACCCTGCAAAAACCCTAGCCTGCGGAACCTCCAGAAAAAATAGAAAGGGCTTCCCACAATCACTGGCAAACAAAAAGCTGTGAAGGGGGGAAAGAGCATCACTGAGATCCAACAAAGTGCTGGCCTTGAGGTGGAAGGATAAAAAGGGACGTGCACATGATGTCCACCATCCATGAGGACACTACAATTGAGGTTCAAAGAAGACAAGGTCCCATTGAAAAGCCAACGTGTGTCCAAGATTATAATCTCTACATGGTGGGGGGTGGATTTCAACGATCAAATGATTCAGCCCTATTTGTCAATAAGGAGGTCCCAATTCTGGTACAAGAAAGTAGCAATCTATCTAATCCATTTGGCCATTTATAATTCCTACGTAGTCTACTCCAAATCCATGGAAAGCCCCGCCCCCTTCCTAAAATTCATCGAAGAAGTTGTCACGTCCCTCATCTATCACCAAAGACCCCCCCCCAGAAGACCTTTGCTCTGAGGCTGTTTGCCAACTCCATGAGCGCCACTTCCCCTTCAGAATCCCACCATCTGAAACAGGCCGAACACGGCAGAAAAAATGTCACATGTGCACCAAAAAAGGGTTTTCGAAAAGATACCAGCTACCATTGTCCCCAGTGTCCCTCCCAACCTGGTCTTTGCATTGGTGAATGCTTCCAACTTTATCATACATCCCTAAAATATTAGCCAATATTTTTAACCATTTCTCCATTTTCATCATCTGTGCTGACCATTTTTCATGCTTCCCCAAATAACCATGTCACTGCCTTCCACGTGAACTGACCCTGGCCTGTTTTTTGACTATGTGTCAGGAACCATGAAACAGACAGAGACAGAAGTACAATCGAATCACACTTGTTTATTAATAAAAATAAAAAGATAAATAGGAAAAAGCGTAGTCAAGCAAGCCAGAGTCCAGTAGCCAGATCGGGTAGTCAGCCAGTCCAAAGTTCATAAACCAGATCGGGTAATCAGCCAGTGCAGACGTCAGGGATCCACGGAGAGCAACTGCAAGCAGGATGGAAGCCAGGAGGGATGTTAGCAAGCCAGTCTTGAAACAACAGCAGGAGATGGTTCCTAGTGATGTGACCAAACGTGAAGGCAAAGGAGAAATGAGCTGGAAGACTTTATATAGGCAGGCCAGACAAGCATCATCGGGAACAGCTAGTAACTGAAGAGAGAGAAAAGAGCTGCCAATTAGCCGACAGCTGAGCGGCCAGCCCAGAGGAGGAAGGGCTAAGCCAGCCCTGACAGTACCCCCCCAATGACCCCTCTCCCTCGGAGGGCCACTGGGCTTGAGGGGAAACCGTCTATGGAACTTGCGGAGGAGGACAGGGGCATGTACGTCAGAGGATGAAACCCAGGAGCGTTCCTCCGGACCATACCCCTTCCAATGCACCAGGTACTGTATGCGCCCACGGAACCTACAGGAGTCAACAATGGATTGTACCTCATACTCCTCATGGTTCCCAACCTGAATAGGGTGAGGACATGGCACCGAGGTGGTAAATCGGTTGCAGACCAACGGTTTCAATAAGGAGACATGAAACACATTTGAGATGCACATACTAGGAGGAAGCTATTGGGTTAGTCCTGCGAAGGATACGGAAAGGCCCAATAAACCGAGGTGCAAACTTCAGTGAGGGAACCCGAAGCCGGAGCTTGCGAGATGACAGCTAGACCCTGTCCCCAACCTGGTAGGAAGGCGCTGGCAGGCGTCTGCGGTCAGCATGGAGTCTGTACCTATCATTAGCATGACGCAAAGCCTCCTGGACTTGTACCCAAGTGGAACGAAGACCACGGAAATGCTCCTCTAATGCAGGAATACTCTGCGGAACAAACGAATCAGGCAACATGGAAGGTTGGAAACCATAACTCGCCATAAATGGAGACAATCGGGAGGCAGAATTCAAAGCACTGTTGTGAGCAAACTCTGCCCAAGGTAATAGGTCAGACCAGTTGTTATGATGGTCAGAAATATAGCAATGTAGGAATTGCTCCAAGGACTGATTGGCTGGCTCTGCGGCCCCATTAGACTGCGGGTGATACGCAGAAGAGAACACAAGCTGGATTCCCAACTGTGCACAAAAAGCTCGCCAGAACCGGGAGACAAACTGACTGCCCCTAACCGAGACAATCACCTTGGGTAGCCCATGTAAGCAAAAGATCTCCCGAGCAAAAATGGAAGCCAGTTCCTTAGAGGTGGGCAACTTCTTAAGTGGAATACAATGACACATCTTTGAGAACCGGTCCACCACCATAAGGATAACAGTGTTGCCTTGGAAGTTGGGCAATTCCACAATGAAATCCATAGACAGGTGAGTCCAGGTCCTCTCTCTATTGGGTATGGGTTGTAGGAGGCCCACTGGAAGGTGTCGTGGAGTCTTACTCTGAGCACACATGGGACAGGCAGCTACGAAAGCAGTAACATCAGCCCATAGACTAGGCCACCAGAATTGTTGGGAGATGGTCCAAATGAGTTGATTCTTCCCAGGATGGCCAGCTGCCTTGGGAGAATGATAAGTCTGGAGCACTGCAGTACGGAGACTCTCTGGGACAAAGCAGCGGTCACAAGGTTTATCAGGAGGAGCATGGACCTGAGCAGCAAGAATTTTGTCACCCAAAGGAGAAGTAAGACTGGTGTGAACCGTAGCTAAAATACGATCAGGAGGAATCATAGGAACCGGAACCGACTCCGACTTGGACGTGGAGGAAAATTGTTGTGACAAGGCATCCTCCCTGAACAAGGCATTACTGCAATCAGCAGACTCGGTAGCACCAAAACGCAGGGCTCTCATCAGGAAGAAAAATGCTGGATGGTTTAATAGCTCCCTCTCCGTACTAAAGCAAGAACGCAGAAGAGCGGAAAGAACATGGAGAAGAAATCCCACCGAGGAAAACCTATTTAACTACAAAGGTCTGACAGAGAATTATCGGAAAGCAATCTTCAAAGCCAAAAAGGCCCACTTCTCATATACAATCTCAACGGCCGCAAACCAACCACGGGAACTGTTTAAACTGGTTAATCAATCAATGAATCCGGTGTGCCTAGAACCCCCAGAAAGCGAATCCCAGGATTACTGTGACAAACTGTCTGATTTTTTCATCGATAAAGTCAAAACCATCAGGGAAACAATTTGTCAGAAGAAAACATCCAACCTCAGCCAGCAAATACATAAAGAGGATGTCCGCACCAACATACCGCAACCGCCAAAATTTTCACTATCCCCAAATACCGTAGACACCGCAAAAAACATCATTAATAAACTGCGTGACAGTACCTCACCTATTGACATCATCCCCACAAAACTACTGAAAGAATGCTCCGACATCGTGGCTCCAACCATAACCCACCTCATAAACCGATCATTCCACGAAGGGATTGTTCCCAGCATCCTCAAACAAGGCATCGTCAAACCTCTACTCAAGAAACCAAACCTGGACCCTCAGGATCCAAACAACCGTAGGCCGATTACAAGCCTCAACACCATTTCTAAGATCATGGAGAAAGCTGTAGTACATCAGCTACAACTTCACCTGGATACTCACAAACTCCTGGACCCGCTGCAATCAGGCTTCCGCCCGGGTCATGGAACAGAAACAGCTCTCCTCAAGATTTGGGATGACGCCCTCGAAGCAGCAGATGACGGAGAGCCGTGTCTCCTCGTACTGCTAGACCTAAGTGCAGCGTTTGATACAGTAGATCACAATACTCTACTCGTCCGCCTCACAGAAGTAGCCGGAGTCCAAGACATAGATCTCCATTGGTTCGCGTCCTTCCTAGGAAATCGGTCACAGACAGTGAGACTAGGAAAATTCCTCTCCGAAACTCGGGCAGTCACCTGCGGAGTCCCTCAAGGCTCTCCTTGTCACCCGTTCTCTTCAACATTTACATTTGCCCACTCCTTCAAATCATCAGATGCTCAGATCTCTGCTTCCACTCTTATGCTGACGACATGCAACTTTATTTCCGGATCAATGGAAAAAAAGATCACCAACAACAACTTGAAAACTGCCTCAAATCAATAGAGGACTGGATGACCTCCAACTCCCTCCAGCTGAACCAATCAAAGACAGAGCTTCTTATCTTACACCCAAATCATAAGCCCGCAACCAAAACCTCCTGGTCTCCACCAACCGTCTTTGGGCAGACTATCTCCCCAAAGACCAAAGCGAAGAGTCTCGGGGTTATTTTAGACGCACAAATGTCAATGGATGCGCAAATAGGATCTGTAGTCAGTCGATCTCACCATCTGCTACGCATGCTTCGCAGACTCATCCCTTTTATCCCAAAGAATGACAAAGCAGTGGTAGTTGGAACAATCATTAATTCACGACTGGACTACGCAAACTCGCTTTACATAGGATTACCACAATATCAACTTGCGCGATTACAACTGATCCAAAACACGGCGGCAAGGCTGATAACAGGAAAAAAACCATGGGAATCCATTTCTCCTTCACTGAGGAGCTTACATTGGCTAACCGTAAAAAATCGGATCACGTTCAAGACCCTTTGCCTCACCCACAAATGCGTGCATAGAGAAGCTCCGCAATACCTAATGGAGAAAATAAATCATTACACACCAAACCGCAGTCTTCGATCAGCCAACAAAAACCTCCTCCTCGTGCCCAAAGCCCGGTATAAATCCAAGGGTGATCGGAGATTCGCTGTCCAAGGGCCTCGGCTATGGAATGCTCTACCAATTAACATCCGCCTGGAAGAAAATCACCTGGCTTTTAGGAAAAAACTCAAGACCTTCCTCTTTTAGCAGATGATCAAAGCTCGCCACAGCGCCTAGAGGCGATTCAGTTCGCATTGTGCGCTATATAAGTATTTCATTCATTCATTCATTCACCCTTACATTCTTAGTACCGGGTAAGAATGAGACAATGTAATTAAAGCTCAACATGAAAAGAGCCCATCATGCTCTTCTGGGAGAGAGTCGCTTAGCCTCAGACAAGAATGTAAGATTCTTACCTTCAAGGAGATCTCTCCATTCTTTCAGGGCTAAAATGATCGCCAACAGCTCTCTGTCACCAATCTCATAATTGCACTCAGCAGGTGACAATTTCTTGGAAAAGTAGCCACGCGGATGCATAGCGCTCTCAGAGTTAGGACGTTGAGACAGAAGGGCGCCAACTCCAGTCTCAGAAGCATCAACTTCTAGGATAAAAGGCAACGTAGGATCAGGATGTGCCAACAGAGGAGCAGAAACAAAGGCAGCCTTGAGAGTCTCAAAGGACTTAATGGACTCCAGAGACCAGCTCTGTGGGTTACCGTTCTTTCTGGTCATATCAGTCAGAGGCTTGACCAGAGACGAGAAGTTACGAATAAACTTCCGATAGTAATTGGCAAAGCGCAGGAAACGCTGCAGAGGACGTAAGCCCACGGGCCGAGGCCACTGTAGGACTGCCGAAAGTTTCTCTGGGTCCATTGATAAAACCAGCAGTGGAAATGAAATAGCCCAGGAATGTAACTTGTTCACGATGGAACTCGCACTTCTCCAGTTTACAATAGAGATTGTTCTCTCTTAGTTTCTGAAGTACATGACAGACATCTGTGTGGTGGCTCTCCAGGGACTTGGAAAATATGAGTATATCATAGAGATAGACCACCACACACAACTGCAACAAATGTCGGAGGACATCGTTAATAAATTCCTGGAAAACTGCCGGGGCGTTACAAAGGCCAAAAGGCATTACCAGGTATTCATAATGGCCTGTTCTGGTATTAAACGCAGTTTTCCACTCGTCGCCCTCCTTAATGCGCATGAGATTGTATGCCCCTCTCAGGGCAAGCTTCGTGAAAACCGTTGCTCCCTTGAGGCGGTCAAATAACTCAGTAATCAATGGAATCGAGTAGGCATTCTTAATCGTGACACGATTGAGACCCCTATAATCTATACAAGGTCTCAGTTCACTGCTCTTCTTTTTCACAAAGAAGAAACCAGCACCAGCAGGAGACGAGGATTTGCGGATGAAACCTCGAGAAAGTGCGTCAGCAACATACTCCTCCATGGCCTTATCCTCCAAGACCAACAAAGGGTAAACCCGGCCACGAGGAGGTATGGCACCAGGTTGAAGGTCAATTGTGCAATCATAAGGGCGGTGTGGAGGCAAACTACCGGCTTGACCTTTATCAAAGACATCGCCAAAATCACGGTACTCCTTCGGCAGGGAGGGGAGTGAAGCGGTGCACAGGACCTTGGATACCTTCAGGAAGCATGTCTCACTGCATTGTGGTGACCAGGAGCCAATCAAAAGAGGGGTTGTGCCTCTGTAACCAAGGATAACCAATAACCAGCGGAAATCTGGGTGAGGAAATAACTTGGAATTGGATTATCTCATGGTGAAGAGCCCCTACGGCCATGGACAAGGGAACTGTCTCATGAGCCTCAATGGCAAAAGGAGTGTCACGCAGCTGCAGCGGAATCGAGTGATGCGAAACAAATGCTGCATCAATGAACAGGCCTGCAGCCCCAGAGTCGATTAGAGCCTGTATCTCGATGGACGACTCAGCCCAAGGGAGAGTGACCAAAACCAGGGGCTTATCCTTCTGGATAACTGGGGACGAAACAACGCCACCTAGGGTCTATCCATGACAGGACCCCAAGGTTCGGGCGTTCCCTGGACGGGTAGGACAAGACTTCAAAAAGTGACCTGCCTGGCCACAATAAAGGCACAATCTCTCCCTCCTCCTAAAGGCTCTCTCATCCGCAGAGAGACGCGTGAAGCCCAGGTGCATGGGTTCATCTTCACTGACCAACTCGGTACCAGGAGGCATGGGAGGTGAGGGAGGCATTGGTTGGACTACAAAGCTCGGAGGCAAACGTACTGGAGGCTTCCACAAGCGCTCCTTAAGAGAAAGTCTTTCTCTGAGTCTGGAGTCATTGAGGATGGCAAACGAGATCAAGCTCTCCAGCTCAGTGGGTATATCTCGGGCTGCTATCTCATCCTTGATGGAATCCGAGAGACCATGAGAAAAAGCAGCCACGAGGGCCTCATTGTTCCAAGCAACCTCTGCTGCCAGAGTACGGAATTCAATGGCGTAGTCGGCAACAGTTTGATAGTTTCGTACTCTGTTTGATGGACATGAGGCACTTGGCAGCAGAAGCGGAGCGTGCAGGAACGTCAAAAACCCTTTTAAAGGAGGCCACAAACTGAGGGTAACTCAAGACAACAGGTTTTTGTGTCTCCCATAGAGGGTTAGCCCAGGCCAAGGCTCTCTCAGAAAGCAAAGATATCACGAAACCTACTTTGCTTCTGTCCGTGGGAAACGCCTGGGGCAGCATTTCGAAGTATATCTCAACCTGATTGAGAAACCCTCTGCATTGAACTGGATCGCCCCCAAATCGCTGGGGAAGCAGAGCAGAACCAGACATGCCTCTTATAGAGGTAATAGTTGAGGCGGGTGCCTGCACAGAGACTGGCGCAGCAGCAGGGACGGCCTGCGACTCAGGTTGTACCGGAGCAACCACCATGGGGGATTCCAGGTGAGCCGTGCGATTAAGGAGCGTTTGTAACGCCAAGGCAAACTGATCCATGCGGTGATCTTGCTCATCCAATCTGGAAAAAATATTACCAACAAGTGGATTGACTGTATCTTCTGAATTCATGGCCTTCACGTACTGTCAGGAACCATGAAACAGACAGAGACAGAAGTACAATCGAATCACACTTGTTTATTAATAAAAATAAAAATATAAATAGGAAAAAGCGTAGTCAAGCAAGCCAGAATCCAGTAGCCAGATCGGGTAGTCAGCCAGTCCAAAGTTCATAAACCAGATCGGGTAATCAGCCAGTCCAGACATCAGTGATAGGGATGGCCGAACGGTTCGCCCGGCGGTCGTTTCGCGGCAAATTTCGGCTGTTCGCGGTCCGCCCAATCGGCGGACTATTGCCGCCGTTCGCCTGGCGGACTTCCGTGTTTACTGTGTAAAAGAACTTTGACCTATGATGACACATCCATCATGGGGTACAGGACAGCCAATTGAGACATTACAGCACATGAATACTTGGACATTCCCCCTAACTTATAAATAGACCCGATCCGGCGGCCATTTTACATTCTTTTGTATGTCACTATAGGGAGAGGTTGCTGTGTGGAGCAGGGAGAGACTGCAGTTACCCAAATCGCTAGCTATTAGGTCCACAAAAGTTATTTTCAGGACTGGTATGGTATAGGTGTTAGGTGTAGTTCAGGATATAGGTTTGAGGCACTGCTGTGCTAGTGATTGTTGCAGCAGCCTGTCTTTTGTCAGTGTAGAGAGAGGGACAGGACACTGTGTGCAGCAGGGACAGTCAGTTTAATCATTAGCTATTACTATTAGGTCCACAAAAGTCCTTTTCAGGACTGGTATGGTAAAGTAGTACAGGATATAGTTTTGAGTGCTATTCAAGTTATTGTTCCAGCAGCTTGTGTTTTGTTAGTTTAAATAGGGACAGGCAGGAAGCTGTGTGTGGCAGTGAGGGACAGTCAGTTTAATCAGTAGCTGTTACTATTAGGTCCACAAAGGTTCTTTTCAGGACTGGTATGGTAATAGGGTTGTACATGTATAATATTCTTTCTTCCAAATATAGAAAGAACATTATACTTGACTGCTGCCCTTCTGCTGCAGTAGTCCTTTATGAGTATAGGGACTGAGGTAAAGTCTGCTAATCATTCACAACCTACTAGTTCCACAAAGGTCCTTATAAGGACTGCTAAGGTATAGGGTACTACAGTACATAGGGTTGAGTGAGGTACAGTCTGCTATTCCTTATGGACTGGTATAGGTCCACAATATATAGGGTTGAGGTGCACTACTGCTGACTGCTGCCCTTCTGCTGCAGCAGTCCTTTATCAGTATAGGGACTGAGGTACAGTCTGCTAATCATTCACAACCTACTAGCTACACAAAGGTCCTTATAAGGACTGCTAAGGTATAGGGTACTACAGTACACAGGGTTGAGTATAGGTCCACAATATATAGGGTTGAGGTGCACTACTGCTGACTGCTGCCCTTCTGCTGCAGTAGTCCTTTATCAGTATAGGGACTGAGGTACAGTCTGCTAATCATTCACAACCTACTAGTTCCACAAAGGTCCTTATAAGGACTGGTAAGGTATAGGGTACTACAGTACATAGGGTTGAGTGAGGTACAGTCTGATATTCCTTAAGGACTGGTATAGGTCCACAATATATAGGGTGAGGTGTACTACTGCTGACTGCAGCCCTTCTGTTGCAGCAGTCCTTTATCAGTATAGGGACTGAGGTACAGTCTGCTAATCATTTACAACCTACTAGTTCCACAAAGGTCCTTATAAGGACTGCTAAGGTATGGGGTACTACAGTACATAGGGTTGAGTGAGGTACAGTCTGCTATTCCTTAAGGACTGGTATAGGTCCACAATATATAGGGTTGAGGGGCACTACTACTGACTGCTGCCCTTCTGCTGCAGTAGTCCTTTATCAGTATAGGGACTGAGGTACAGTCTGCTAATCATTCACAACCTACTAGTTCCACAAAGGTCCTTATAAGGACTGGTAAGGTATAGTGTACTACAGTACATAGGGATGAGTGAGGTACAGTCTGCTAATCCTTAAAGAGGGATTCCGCCAAAAAAAAAATATTAAAAGCCAGCAGCTATAAATACTACAGCTGCTGACTTTTAATAAATGGACACTCACCTGTCCCGGGTTCCAGCGATGCCGGCAGCCGAGGCCAATCGACCGCTCGGGCCTCGGCTGCTGCCGCCGCCATTCTAGGTGAGAGAATCAGGAAGTGAAGCTAATCGGCTTCACTTCCCGGTTCCCTACTGAGCATGCGCGAACCGCGCTGCGCAATAGGAAATCTCCGCGCTGTCACTGGGACCCGTGTGTGTCCCAGCAGACAGCGCGGCAGGGCAGGAAATGGCGTAGACTCCCGTGGGAGTCTATGCCCGGAAGTGGGTGAAAATACCTGTCTTTGACAGGTATCTCCACCCCCCTCCCCCCTGAAAGGTGTCAATTGTGACACCGGAGGGGGGGGGGGGGTTCCGATCAGCGGAGGTTCCACTTTAGGGTGGAATCCCGCTTTAAGGACTGGTATAGGTCCACAATATATAAGGTTGAGGTGCACTACTGCTGACTGCTGCCCTATTCTGCAGCAGTCCTTTATCAGTATAGGGACTAAGAGTTTTGTCACAGGGTCATTTAAAAAATGACAGGCAGAGGAAGAGGCAGGCCCTTCCTCAGGGGTGGTAGGGGTAGGGCAGGAGCAACAGGCTTGAGCCAAAGTGGGAAGTTGCAGAAGGTGCGTTCAATTACTTTAAAGTACGCACCAGACTTGGTTGAGTGGCTCACTCAGCCTTACTCTTCTGCACCCTCCTCATCCTCTCGATCTGCACCCTCTTCTTCACTCTCTGCTATGTGCACCCCCAAAGACACTACCACCAACAACACCACCACCACCACATACCTTCTACTTGAGTCACAGGAATTATTTTCCGATCCATATCAAGACATTTCTGATGCGCAGCCACTCTTGGCATTGGATCAGGAAGAGGAGGTAGCAACAACCGCCACTCAGCAGTCTGACGACAGTACCCAGATCAGCCCAAGGAGGAGGTTGGTCCCCGGTGTTGCTGCCTACTCCGAAATCTCTACTTATAGCGGTGGGGAAGGTGACGTCGATGATGACGTGTCTAGTGATGTCACGTGGGTGCCCACAAGAGAGAAAGAGGAGGGGAGTTCAGAGGGAGATATGGACCAGCAGATAGGGAGGAGAAGCAGGAATAACTTACATTGCACAGGAGGGACAAAGCAGACTGCTAATGTATCAGGAGCGAGTCATCGACCATGTACGGTCACATCTGGCGCTCCCAGGACGCCGGCACATGGCTCCACAGTGTGGGCTTTTTTTAACGTGTCCGCTGCTGACAATAACGTTGCCATCTGTAATCTTTGCAGTCAACGCATTAGTCGCGGTAAGCCCAATACTCACCTAGGGACGACCGCCTTAAGAAGGCACATGAGCAGCCATCACCGAGCCCAGTGGGAGCAACGGAACACACAAAGCCACACTCCAGGCTCTCACCGTCCAGCCTCGTCTTCTACTTCTCCTCTCTCCTCACAATTGTCCTCCACTCCACCTTCCATCATGCCAAGCTCACGTTTTTCTGCAAAAAGGCAGGCTTCCGTGGGCCTAATGTTCGAGCGTAAAAAAATGATGACGCCGGATAACCCTCTTGCCCAACGGTTGACGGCTGGCTTGTCAGAATTGATAGCCCGCCAACTACTGCCATATAAACTGGTGGACTCAGAGGCCTTTCGAAAATTTGTGGCCATTGGAACACCACAATGGAAGGTCCCAGGAAGGAAGTATTTCTCAGAGAAGGGCATCCCAGAGCTATATGGCCATGTTCAGCGGCAAGTGAATGTATCTCTGGCACACAGTGTAGGTGCCAAGATACATCTGACTACAGACACATGGTCTAGCAAACACGGGCAGGGAAGGTATATAACTTTTACTGCCCACTGGGTGAACCTTCTGACGGCCGTCAAGCATGTAACCCGTGGCACCCGTGTAGATTTGGTTTTACCGCCACGGATTGCATGCAGGCCTGGCTTTTCTTCTCCTCCTCCTCCTACTACATCCTCCTCCCTCTCCTCCTCGGCTGACTCCTCCTTTTCCGCTGCTAGCGTCTCTTCCGCTGCGCCGCTCAAGCTCCCCAGAACCTATTCGACATGCCAGGTGAGACGTTGCCATGCCATGCTGCGTCTGTTGTGCCTGGAAGCCAAGAGCCACACTGGCCCGACACTCCTTTCAGCTTTGCATTCACAGGCAGATCAGTGGCTAACACCGCTCAATTTGACAGTTGGTAAAGTGGTGTGTGACAATGGTGCCAATCTGCTTAGCGCATTGAAACAGGGCAAAATTACGCACGTGCCATGCATGGCACACGTCTTAAACTTGGTCGTGCAGCGATTCGTTGTCAAATACCCTGGGGTCCAGGACATCTTGCGGCAGGCAAGGAAAATCTCGGGCCATTTCAAAAGATCTTACACGGCCATGGCTCGCCTTGCTGACATTCAGCGGCGACACAATCTGCCTGTCAGACGTCTTATTTGTGATTACCCGACGCGATGGAACTCCGTTCCGCAAAATCCGAACACTTGGTCCGTTCACATCAAAATTCGCGTGGCGCTCACGGCCCACAATGCACTGCGATGGCGCAGTGCATTGCTGGCTCATGATTGGCCAAGCATGCACTGTGACCCTGCATGCTTGGCCAATCGCAGCACCAGCAGCGAGGAGAGCCATGATTGGCCACAGGCAGGATGCCTGTGGCCAATCATAGCTCAGGCTGTGTAGTGCACGCCCCACACTATATAAGGCCGCCATTGAGGCGGCCTCGTGTAGTATGTTGGCATCTGAAGCAGTGGGTGTTCTGTGTACCTTCAACACAGTACACACCGATCATTTTTGGCTGATTTCCTATCTTGCTGTTGTGTAGTGGTTATTGTCTGTGCCCTGACCGCAGTATACACCACTATATTCACCCCACCTATATAGCTAGTGATCTATCTTTAATAATAGAGCTTGCAGTCAGTAGTGTTAGGAGATAGTGCGTGCTGTCTGCGTGCTCTGTACCCAGTACATACCGCTATAATCCACCTACATAGCTGTTCTCTATTTGAGCCCAATTGCCATCTGCAGGAGTTATTGGAAGTTGTGTGTGCCTCCAGCACAGCACAGTATACATCTGTATATACCCCTTTATCTCTGCTGTTTTCTGGTTATTGTCTGCGTGCCCTGACCGCAGTATACACCGCGATATTCACGTCACCTATATAGCTAGTGATCTATCTTTAATAATAGAGCTTGCAGTCAGTAGTGTTAGGAGATAGTGCGTGCTGTCTGCGTGCTCTGTACCCAGTACATACCGCTATAATCCACCTACATAGCTGTTCTCTATTTGAGCCCAATTGGGGTTATTTCCTGCAAATTCCTGCAATAAAACAGGGCTAATTCCTGCAATAAAACTAGAGTATATGGCAGAGGTTGCAGTGTGGTGGCACCAGCACCAGTGCCTAAGGCCCAATTTTTCTGCCCCTGTTTAACAGGGGCGTTTAAGTACACTTTTTGATGCAATGCTTTGCAGCAGGGCTAATTCCAGCAAAAAAACTAGAGTATATGGAAGAGGTTGCAGTGTGGTGGCACCAGCAGCAGTGCCTAAGGCCAAATTTTTCTGCCCCTGTTTAACAGGGACATGTAATTACAATTCTTGATATAATATTTCACAGGAGGGCCCCTTCCTGTGCCCACCCAGAGTAACGGTGAGGACTTATAGTGTTGTGGCACCAGCACCACAACCACCAAAGGTCAATTTTTCTACCACTGTTCAACAATGGCATGTAATTACAATTCTTGATATAATCGTTCACAGCAGGGCGCTCCAGCGCCCACCAAGAGTCACTTTCAGGGCTTACAATGTTGTGGCAAAACCAACACCTTGTTCCGCCATTTCTGCAGAGCATATAGGGCAGGCCCCTACTTTCAAACATCCAACTTACAAACATCTCCTACTTGCAAACGCAAGGAGACAGCAGCAAGTGAGATGAAAAAAGATGGACGACAAAACAAATTATACAGGGGTGATAACCCTTCCCTATGTTTTCCAAAAAGCTTAAAAATAGTTTTTTTGACTGGAGCTACACTTTAAAAATGTACCAGTTGAAAATTACAAACAGATTCAACTTAACACAACAAACCTACACAGTCCCTGTCTTGTTTGCACCGCCTGTATACTGCTGTTCTGAGTATATAGGGCCTGGGGGCCACACGCATTTCCTTTTTTTAATATGGGTACAGGGTTCCCCTTAATATGCGTACAAGACCCAAATAGGCTGGTAATGGGCAGGGAGGGCTACCCATGCCATTTTTCTGAATGATTTTCAACCATATTGCAGGAACCAGATATAACATTAAAACCGCAAGCAGTTTTAAATGGTGTTATTTCCGTTAAATGTCATTTTGTGCAGGGACTGTTCTAAACACGGGAAACACGTGGCACTTCACAGGCATACTACAGACACCCCACAGGCACCATATTTAAAGGAATATTTCACTTTTTTTTTCACTTTAATCGTCATTAAAATCAGTGCTCCCGCCAAAACGGCCGTTTTTAAAACTTTTTTTTGCATTGACCCATGTCCCCTGGGGCAGGAGCCAGGTCTCTAAACCCTTTTTAGGACAGTATCTTGCATATTAGCCGTTAAAATTAGCACTTTCCATTTCGAACGTTCGAGTCCCATAGACTTCAATGGGGTTCTAACGTTCGTAACGAACGTGGGGTCCGTTCAAAAGTTCTGGTGCGAACCGAACCGGGGGGTGTTCGGCTCATCCCTAAACTCAACCTTCTATATGCTTGATAGGCTGCTCCAGCAGAAACGTGCAGTTAACGTCTACCTGTATGAACTCTGCGGCAGAACAGGTTCTGGGGAGCTGGTTTTTTTTTCACCGCGCCAGTAGCTGCTCATGCACGACGCATGCAGACTTCTGTGCCCATTTGAGGAGATCACCAAACTGGTCAGTCGCAGCCATGGCGCCATCAGTGACATGGTACCTTATGCCTTCTTTATGGAGCGTGCATTGCGTCGTGTCATTGATCAAGCTGTGGAGGAGCAGGAGCGGGAAGATGAGGAAGTCGCAATGCTGGATGAATTCCCAGGAGGGACTACTCTATCTGAGACAAGTGAACAACAGGAGTCTAAAGAGGAGTGAGAGGAGGATGGTGCCGGGGCGGATGAGGAGGAGCAAGAAGAGCATGCTTTAAACCTTTCTGGGATCCCTGTTGTTGTGCGTGGATGGGGAGAGGAGAATGAAGAGGAAGACATTATCCTGGATGATGAGCAGGAGCCAGGCCACCACACCGCTTCCAGTTTAGTGCAAATGGGGGCCTTCATGCTCCAGTGTTTTAATAGGGACCCCCGTATAAAAAGCATAAGGGTCAAGGACCAGTACTGGGTGGCAACGTACTTAGACCCCCGGTACAAACACAAAATGGTGGAAATGTTACCGCCGTCACAGAGGGCTGTCAGAATGGAGCACTTTCAGGCCTTGCTTCGAGAAATGCTGCATTCTGCTTTTGCATGTGCTGGCAGAGGAGCAATTCCCACTCCCAGAGAAGGAGTTGCGGGTACCAATCCAACAGCGCCTGCAAGAAGAGGCCGGTTTGAAGATGTGTTGGTGACTTCGGATATGAGGTCATTCTTTCAGCCGACCCATCGACAGGTGTCATCCGGATCCAGCATCAGGGAACACCTAGACCGTCAGGTGTCCGACTACATCGGGTTAGCGGCCGATGTGGACGCTCTGAGGAGTGATGAACCCCTGGACTACTGGGTGGGCAGGCTTGACCTCTGACCAGAGCTTGCCCAATTTGCAATCGAACTGTTGGCTTGCCCCTCGTCCAGTGTCCTGTCCGAAAGGACGTTCAGCGCAGCAGGGGGGATCGTGACCGATAAGCGTACCCGCCTAGCTCACGACAGTGTTAACTACCTCACATTTCTAAAAATGAATGAGGCATGGATCTCGGAGGAATTCAACACATGTGACCAGTAAACCATGTATATGTCTATAAACGATTTTTTTAATCGAGCACACAGACCTTCTTTCTTCATTTGGCTCACTTCCTTGTCCAAAAAAAGCACACCGTACTATATACCCATACCCTCCTGTTTGAAGAGGTTGAGCATATTTCTACTGGGGCTGCTTATTATGAGGGGCTCCCACCATCCCTGTGCTGTGCTGACTTCCTCCTGGGGCTGCTTATTATGAGGGGCTCCCACCATCCCTGTGCTGTGCTGACTTCCTCCTGGGGCTGTACCTCTGCTGTGCATATTATGAGGGGCTCCCACCATCCCTGTGCTATACTCATTATGAGGGGCTCCCACCATCCCTGTGCTGTGCTGACTTCCTCCTGGGGCTGCTTATTATGAGGGGCTCCCACCATCCCTGTGCTATGCTGACATCCTCCTGGGGCTGCTTATTATGAGGGGCTCCCACCATCCCTGTGCTGTGCTGACTTCCTCCTGGGGCTGCTTATTATGAGGGGCTCCCACCATTCCTGTGCTGTGCTGACTTCCTCCTGGGGCTGTACCTCTGCTGTGCATATTATGAGGGGCTCCCACCATCCCTGTGCTATGCTCACTTCCTCCTGGGGCTGTTTATTATGAGGGGCTCCCACCATCCCTGTACTATGCTGACATCCTCCTGGGGCTGCTTATTATGAGGGGCTCCCACCATCCCTGTGCTGTGCTGACATCCTCCTGGGGCTGCTTATTATGAGGGGCTCCCACCATCCCTGTGCTATGCTGATATCCTCCTGGGGCTGCTTATTATGAGGGGCTCCCACCATCCCTGTGCTGTGCTGACTTCCTCCTGGGGCTGTACCTCTGCTGTGCATATTATGAGGGGCTCCCACCATCCCTGTGCTATGCTCATTATGAGGGGCTCCCACCATCCCTGTGCTGTGCTGACTTCCTCCTGGGGCTGCTTATTATGAGGGGCTCCCACCATCCCTGTGCTATGCTGACATCCTCCTGGGGCTTCTTATTATGAGGGACTCCCACCATCCCTGTGCTGTGCTGACTTCCTCTTGGGGCTGTACCTCTGCTGTGCATATTATGAGGGGCTCCCACCATCCCTGTGCTATGCTCATTATGAGGGGCTCGCACCCTCCCTGTGCTATGCTGACTTCCTCCTGGGGCTGCTTACGGTGCAGGTGTCAGTGCTGTATATCACGGTGCTGGTGTCAGTGCTGTATATCAGGGTGCTGGTGTCAGTGCTGTATGTCACGCTGCTGATGTCAGTGCTCTCTATCACGGTGCTGGTGTCAGATCACTCTATCACGGTGCAGGTGTCATTGCTGTATGTCACGCTGCTGATGTCAGTGCTCTCTATCACGGTGCTGGTGTCAGATCACTCTATCACGGTGCAGGTGTCATTGCTGTATGTTACGCTGCTGGTGATCATCTCCTGCACCCTCTTCTTTGCCTACCCTGACCTTCCCTCTCCTCTATTGCCTTCATGCGCTCCACAGTCCTGAATTGTCACAATTTCACATATAAAAAAAGAATGCTTGTAGTTGTCGATCCCAGATTCACCTCATACATGTGTTGTGTCATTGGCCATGTGGTGGGACTATGTTTGCACAGCTAGTAATTATTTTGTGGCTGCAAATTTGACCTGTAGGTTTGCAAAGTTCGCCTCCCATTGAAGTCAATGGGGCCCTCCGCGAACGTTACGGTTCGCGAACTATCAGCCGCGTTCGCGGTCCGCGTTCGCGAAACGTCCCGTCGGAAGTTCGTCCATCACTAGTCAGGGATCCACGGAGAGCAACTGCAAGCAGGATGGAAGCCAGGAGGGATGTTAGCAAGCCAGTCTTGAAACAACAGCATGAGATGGTTCTTAGTGATGTGACCAAACGTGAAGGCAAAGGAGAAATGAGCTGGAAGACTTTATATAGGCAGGCCAGACGAGCATCATCGGGAACAGCTGGTAATTGAAGAGAGAGAAAAGAGCTGGCAATTAGCTGACAGCTGAGCCACCAGTCCAGAGGAGGAAGGGCTAAGCCAGCCTGGACACTATGCCTCTGCCTACTGTTTGGACTGCTTCTACGTGAACTGACCCTGGCCTATTTTGTGACTATGCCTTTGCCTACCGTTTGGATTGCTTCCACGTGAACTGACCCTGGCCTGTTTTATCAACTATGCTTATGCCTACAGCTTGGACTGCTTGCACATCATCTGACCCTGGCCTGTTTTATGGACTATGCTTTTGCCTACCGCTTGGACTGATCTGTTGCCCTGCTACACAGGGGTCTCACATGTGAGGGGCTCCAGAAATGTTTTTCCGGATGGAGGAAACATTTTTTATTGTTTTTTTCCGGTTTTTGGATTAGGGTCTGGAGTCCAGAGGCTTCATAGAGATTTGGGTGGGTCGAAGCCTCTACCTCTGTGCCCCTGTGCACAGGTCTTACGTGATTGCAGCCCTCAGCCTGCCACTGACTTACTGCCACCATGCCTCTGCCTGCCGCATTAACAGACCACACCGCTACCTGGACTATGCAAATAATTAGCTGTAGCAAGAGGCAGTATGTTTATGAAGGGCTGGAGAGCGGTACGATAATGAGTGTCTGCAGGTAACAGTGTACTAGGACCAATATTATGGCTGTGCTGGCTGTCTCTGCCTGGACAATTTCTATGGACTGCTGTGCTGACAATATCCTTGTGCTGACTACAGACAATATTCCTGCTGGCTGCCTGGATAATTACCATTGCTGTCGCTAAGCACATCCCTGCCTGCTGCCTGGACCAGTGCTCTGGTGGATACTACTAAAAGCACATGTGGTATCACCATACTCAGGAGGAGTAGCAGAATGTATTTTGGGGTATCATCTTTGCTATGTACATGCTATGTGTTGTAAATATCTGATAAATTGACAACTTTGTGTAAAAAAAATGCATTTTCATTTTTTCCCACATTTTCCAAAAACTTCTGGAAAAAAATGAACCGTTCAAAAGACTCATTATGCCTCATAGAGTATATGTTGGGGTGTCTGCTTTCCAAAATGGGGTCATTTTGGGGGCAATTACATTATCCTGGTGCTCCAGGGCCTTCAAAAGTGTAATAGGTGGTTGAGAAATGAGATGTGTCATTTATGCTCGTAGAATGCCTGAAGATGCTACTTCATTGTTGGGCCTTTGTTTGCGGCCAGGCTGTGTAAAAGTCTCACACATGTGGTATCGCCATACTCAGGAGGAGTAGAATAATGTATTTTGGGGTGTCATCTTTGCTATGTACATGCTATGTGTTGGAAATATCTGATAAATGGACAACTTTGTGTAAAAAAAATGCGTTTTCATTTTTTCCCACATTTTTCAAAAACTTTTGGAAAAAAATGAACCGTTCAAAAGACTCATTATGCCTCATAGTGTAATGGATGTGATCATGAGTGTTATAAGTGAAAGGCCTATTTCTGGTACTCTTATAGATATAAGTGCTTATCTTTCACTATCAGCTATCAACCTTAATCATACTCATTTAATCATAATTAAGATGCCTTCCAGCTTCTCCATTCATGTGGAACGAAACTGCAAGGGTTAAAAAGAGCAACGTCAAAAAGAAGATTGCGCCTGTTTTCGGAACCATGAGACTACACCCAAGAGGAAGAAGGGGCTGAAAACAAGACCCTATTTTAGCTACGATAGTTTGCTTTTCCCTTTTTTAGACATAACCCAGCTAAAAAGCTTATCCTTCATCACAATAATGAATATGTATAATTTGTGGTTTGTACACGCTGTCTTTCATCTAATTTTTGATTTGAGAAAAGGAGAAGTATCTGAATACTGAACTGTGCCTGCGTCAGTGTTTGACTTCAAGTGTGCACACTTTTATATTGAGGATTAATTTGGCCAGGGGGACAGAAACAAAGGTACCGAGCGGTTCTAGATCGGATCCAAAACAGCTGAAGCCTAATCGTGGGGCTCGAGAGTCAGTCCAAAGGACAGCCGAAACGGAAAGAAACCGAAATAATACCAAATACGGGCGGGCCAGAGCCTGATCAACTCTGGATAAAACGGTAAGACATTTTCCTTAATAATATGTCTATTTCTGTCTTGACATCGGCTTCCTGAGGCCTAAAAGACAGGTATATCTTCTCTCGAGTCCATTTATATGAACCTGCAATTGTTTCTGGCCCGCCTGTATTCGGAGTGTTTTGTTTTGTTGGAGTTTGTTTGTCTTGTGGGAACCTTTTGGGAAGGAGGGATTGATTATATCATCACGGATGGAGGTGACGTGGTAAAACTCCTCTTGGGGGAATAAATAATTGTACTAAGAAGTACGGGAAGACCAAGAGGGGGCGTCACATACGCCCGGGGAGAGAGCGTGGGGATCCTGTGAGAATAGTCAATCAGATATTTCACCTTGGTTGCCACATTGATTGTTGGTGTGTTGGTGATGTCATGCGCTAAGTTTATTTGTGGACTGTTGTTTGGTATTAATGAGGACGGCTGGGGTTTGATTAAAAAAGGTAGAACCAGGTTATAACAGAACTCTCCTTGGTTATAAACCCCTGTTTCCAGAGGCTCCGCATGTGATGGTATTCAGATTAAATGTGCATTATCCAGTGACATTTTTACTTCGGAGGTCGAATTCGTGGCCCAGTTTAAAACATGGGCTCAAGATCGCTTGACAGCTCAAGCGACCAGTATACAATATATGACACAAGATAAGGGTGAAACAGTTGAGAAATTTCATACCAGAATTACACAAGTGTTCAATGACCTGGGGTTCAGCAAGCAGATCAAAGCACATGTGCAGATGCTGACTGCTGCCTTTGTCTCAGGTCTTAGGGAAACAATCCGGAAGGGTCTGCTTCTAGCACGACCAGAGTACAAGACAATGGAAAGTGATAAGTTGTTGTTGGTGGCAAAGGGTCTAGAATCAGCACAGGGTAGTAAAAGAATTACTCCTCTTATGATGGCCTCATATTTCCAGAGAGCCTCCTCCACTACCTGGCTGAACAAGGTTGTAAGGCTTCAAAGCAAAAAGTCCAGTGGTGCAGAGAGAAAGTGATTTTCCTAGGTCATCTCCCAAGGCACCTGACACCTTACTGAAGAAAGGGTTGCTACAATCAAGGCCATCCACCTGCCTCAAGGACAGAAGCCCCTCCATGCTTTCCTAGGACTAATCTCCTACTGCCGCGCTTGGTTCTCAGAAGCCTCCCTTTTGATGCAACCCCTCTACGAAGCTTTGAAATCTGAACCCTGCTTTCACCAGATGCTGTGAACAACTTTGGAATTCTGAAGAAGATACTTTCGACTGCCCCCGCTTTGGGCCTACCTGACTATGGAAAGACTTTTAAACTGTTTGTCTCAGAGAGACAAGGACATGCCACAGGAGTTCTAACCCAAACCCATGGCAGTAGACTCAGACCCATTGGGTACTACTCTGGCCAATTGGACTCAATGGCGAGGGGGGGGACCCTCCTGCCTCAGAGGTGTTTTTGCGGCCCAAATTCTCCTAGACAAGACTGCAGACCTCGTTCTGGGCCATCCCTTAACCCTCCTCGCCCCGCATGACATCACTGCCATACTGAACCAGACCCGGCCCAGACACCTGTTTTCACAGAGGCACCTCAGACTCCAGTGTGCCTTGCTTCTCCCCCCAACAACATTACCATCCTTCGATGGAATACTCTCAACCCATCCACTCTGCTTCCCATTCTCGAGGGGGGAACTTTTTGGAAGATGATCCTCACCAAACTGCCCATGACTGCTTCGAAGTGATGAAGATGGAGACATCACACCTACCGACAGTCAGTGAAACGGCCCTTGAGAACCCTGACCTGACAATTTTTGTGGATGGTTCCAGATATACAGCTGAGGCTGGACGGTACCACACAGGATATGCAGTCACTACTGAAGACACAGTTCTCCAGGCCTCAGCGTTACCCCCCTCTATGTCTGCCCAAGAAGCAGGACTGCAAGCTCTAACTATGGCATGCAAATTGGCCGAAGGCAAGCGAGCCAACATTTACACAGACTCGAGGTATGCTCTGGGAGTGGCCTGTGATTTTGGGATCATCTGGAAAATCAGAGGGTTCCTGACAGCTGCAGGAACACCTGTGAAACACAGCACGGCTATCAAGAACTTGATGGATGCCTTACTTCTCCCAACACAAGTAGCCATACTTAAAGTAAAAGTGCATGGCAAAATGGTCTCCCGAGAAGCACAAGGCAATCACCTGGCAGATACTGCCGCAAAGCAAGCAGCAGATGGGGCGCGAGAAGTGGTCAGCAGAGTGAATGCAGCACCTATCCTAGATGACCCGATAGATGATCTCGAAGAGACAATGCAAACGGTCATGACTCTGCAAAACCCTCCTGTGAGCAGAACTTACCTCAAGGAACAACAGGAGGCAGCTGACAAAGAAGAAAAGGATGTGTGGATAAAGAAAGGAGCCACAGAAGTTGAAGGAATCATGAAGTTGAACAAGAGACCGTGCCTACTGCGGACAATGTTCCCTGCAGTGGTACAATGGGCCCATGGTGCTTCTCACCTGTCGAAAAACTCTGATGAATGCCTTAATCAACAAATACTACCTAGCCCCAGGCATCACCCCGCTTACCAACAACTTCTGCAGATCACGTGCTATCTGTGCCAAATGCAATCCTGGAAGAACAGAAAAGGTACCCTTGAAACACTTGGCAAAGGCCCAGTACCCCTTCCAGCGGATACAGATCAACCACATCCAGATGCCAAGAAGCGGCCAATATCACTACGATTTAACAGTCATTTGCATGTTTTCCGGATGACCGGAAGCCTATCCGGTGGCCAACCTGACCGCCAAGACTACCGCAAAAAGTCTCTTGTCCGAAATAGTTAGCAGATATGGTGTCCCAGAGGTTATAGAGAGTGATCAGGGGCCGGATTTCACAGCCTCAGTAACCAAAGAGATATGGACAGCGTTAGGGGTCACACTAGCCTTTCACACCCCATACCACCCCCAGAGTAGTGGTAAGGTGGAAAGACTAAATGGCACAATAGTCCAGGATCCTGAAAATGTCTCAGGAAACAGGAATGAGTTGGCCAAACAGCCTACCCATTGCCCTGTTCAATGTCAGGTACACCCCGAGGGGAAATCATGGTTTGTCACCCTATGAGATATTGTTTGGTTCAGCCCCCAGACTGGGTTGTTATTTTCCACAACAGTTGCAACTACAATCTAAAGTATTAACTGATTACGTGACTTACGAGATTACGTGATTACGAGAATTAACCTGTATCCATTCGCAAGTGTTTTCCTCTATCCCAGATCCTGAATTAGACACAGGATCGCACAGGTTGATCCCTGGAGATTCAGTTTTGGTGAAGAAGTTCACGAGGAAACACACCCTTGAACCCAGATACGATGGACCTTTCCAAGTCCTTCTGACAACCTCCACATCAGTAAAAGTGGCCGGAAAGAACTCGTGGATACATGCCTCCCATTGCAAGAAAGTCCCTGTGCCCGAAGAAGAAGGAGAGGCTGAGGGGACCAAGCCATGATCCTGTTTATCCTTTTTGTTGTGATTTATGCTCAGGCCCAAGAGGTGGCCATAAAACAAAAAGAAGGTGGTCTTTTAGTGTGAGGGACAGTTTTGTGAAATAAGCATTTCAAGGGGGGAACTGTAATGGATGTGATCATGAGTGTTATAAGTGAAATGCCTATTTCTGGTACTCTTATAGATATAAGTGCTTATATTTCACTATCAGCTATCAACCTTAATCATACTCATTTAATCATAATTAAGATGTCTGCCAGCTTCTCCCTTCATGTGGAACGAAACTGCAAGGGTTAAAAAGAGCAAAGTCAAAAAGAAGATTGCGCCTGTTTTCGGAACCATGAGACTACACCCAAGAGGAAGAAGGGGCTGAAAACAAGACCCTATTTTAGCTACGATAGTTTGCTTTTCCCTTTTTTAGACATAACCCAGCTAAAAAGCTTATCCTTCGTCACAATAATGAATATGTATAATTTGTGGTTTGTACACACTGTCTTTCATCTAATTTTTGATTTGATAGTAAGATATCGGGCTCATTGTATATCAGTCGGAGTTCAGGAAATAAAAAAGGAGAAGTATCTGAATACTGAACTGTGCCTGCGTCAGTGTTTGACTTCAAGTGTGCACACTTTTATATTGAGGATTAATTTGGCCAGGGGGACAGAAACAAAGGTACCGAGCGGTTCTAGTTCGGATCCAAAACAATAGATTATACGTTGGCGTGTTTGCTTTCCAAAACGGGGTCATTTTGGGGGCAATTCTATTGTCCTGGTGCTCCAGGGCCTTGAAAAGTGTAATAGGTGGTTGAGAAATGAGATGTGTCATTTATGCTCGTAGAATGCCTGAAGATGCTATTTCAGTGTTGGGCCTTTGTATGCGGCCAGGCTGTGTAAAAGTCTCACACATGTGGTATCGCCATACTCAGGAGGAGTAGCAGAATGTATTTTGGGGTGTCATCTTTGCTATGTACATGCTATGTGTTGGAAATATCTGATAAATGGACAACTTTGTGTAAAAAAAAATGCGTTTTCATTTTTTCCCACATTTTCCAAAAATGTCTGGAAAAAAATGAACCGTTCAAAAGACTCATTATGCCTCATAGATTATACGTTGGGGTGTCTGCTTTACAAAATGTGGTCATTTGGGGGCAATTCCATTGTCCTGGTACTCCAGGGCCTTCCAAAGTGTAATATGTGGTTGAGAAATGAGATGTGTCATTTATGCTCGTAAAACACCTGAAGATGCTTCTTCAATGTTGGGCCTTTGTATGTGGTCAAGCTGTGTAAAAGTCCCACACATGTGGTATCACCATACTCGGGAAGAGTAGCAGAATGTATTTTGGGATGTAATTTGTTGTATGCATATGCTCTGTGAGAGAAATAACCTGTTAATATGACAATTTTGTAAAAAAAATAAAAAAAAATCTTAATTTTCCAAAGAATTGTGGGAAAAAATTACAATTTAAAAAAATTCATCATGCTACTTACTTAATACCTTGGAATGTCTACTTTCTAAAAATGGGTCATTTGGGGGGTATTTGTACTTTCCTGACTTGTTAGTGTCTCAAGAAATGAGATACACCTGATATACTGAAGGCCTGATCAGATGTGATCAATTTTCAGTGATTGGCACCATAGTTTGTAGACTCTATAACTTTCAAAAAGACCAAATAATTTACACTAATTTAGGTTATTTTTACCAAAGATATGTAGCAGTATAAATTTTGGCCAAAATTTATGAAGAAAAATTACTAATTTGCAAAAAATTTTGATGGAAACAAAGAAAAAGGCATTTTTTTCACAAAATTTACGGCATTTTTTATTTATAGCACAAAAAATAAAAAACCCACTAGTGATTAAATACCACCAAAAGAAAGCTCTATTTGTGTGAAAAAAAAGACGCAATTTTCATATGGGTACAGTGTTGCATGACTGAGTAATTGTCATTCAAAGTGTGAGAGCGCTGAAAGCTGAAAATTGGTCTGGTCAGTAAGTGCACTGTATTGAGGTGGTTAACAGGGGCGTGTAATTACAATTTTTGATCTAATATTTCACAGCAGGGCCCATTACAGCACCCACCAAGAGTAACTGTGAGGGCTTACAGTGTTGTGGCACCACCACCACCGCCACCACCACCAAAGGCCCAATTTTTCTGCCCCTGTTCAACAGGGGCCTGTAATTACAATTCTTGATATAATATTTCACAGCAGGGCCCGTTCCAGCTCCCCCCAGGAGTAACTGTGAGGGCTTACAGTTTTCTGGTACCAACACCTTAGGCCCAAATTTCTGAGTATATAGGGCAGGATGTATAGTATATACAGGTGGTCCCCTACTTTCAAACATTCGACTTACAAATGACTCCTACTTACAAACTGAGGGTGACAACAGGAAGTGAGAGGAAACCTACCCCTAGGAAGGGAAATTCTCTCATGTAAGAGTTAATATGGGAAAAAGGTGTCTCCATTGATACTTTATTACCAATCCTCGTTTCCCTAAAAACACAACATTTTCTAAATCCCATTGTCATTGTGACAAAAAGTGAGGTGAAATCTTCTGAACAGGGGCACAGACAGCAAAAATAGATTTTTTGGCTGGAGCTACACTTAAAATGTACCTGTTCCAAATTACAAACAGATTCAACTTAAGAACAACTACAGTCCCTATCTTGTTTGTAACCCGGGGACTGCCTGTATACTGCTGTTCAGAGTATATAGGTCCTGGGGGCCCCACACCTTTTCTTTTTTTCATTTGGGTGCACGGTTACTCTTAATATCCATACAACACCCTAAAGGCCTGGTAATGGGCTGGGGGGTTTCCCATGCTGTTTTTCTTAATAATTTTCATCCATATTGCTGGGACCCGACATTACAGTACAGCCGCAAGCAGTTTTGAATGCACTTTGAATGACAATTGCGCGGCCATACAACACTGTACCCAAATGACATTTTTATCATTTTTTTCCCACAAATAGAGCTTTCTTTTGGTGGTATTTAATTACAGCTGGGAGTTTTATTTTTTGCTAAACAAACAAAAAAAGATGCAAAAAAAAAATCATGTTTAATAGTTTGTTATAAAATTTTGCAAACAGGTAATTTTTCTCCTTCATTGAAATGCGCTGATGAGGCGGCACTGGTGGGCACTGATAGGCGGCACTGGTGGGCACCGATAGGCACAGTTAAGGCGACACTAATAGGCACAGATAAGGTGGCACTGATAGGCACAGATAAGGCAGTACTGATGGGCACAGATAAGGCGGCACTGATGGGCAAAGATGGGCACAGATAAGATGGCACTGATGGGTGGCATGGATGGGTGGCACGGATGGGTGGCACAGATGGGTGGCACTAAGGGGCACTGATAGGTACCACTGATAGATGGGACTGATGGGCACTGATAGGTGGCACTGATAGGTGGCTCTGATAGGTGGCACTGCTGGGCACTGATGGGCGGCACTGATGGGCACTGGTAGATGACACTGATGGGCACGGATATGTGGCACTGAGGTGCAGCACTGTTGTTGAGGCAGATTGTGGGCACTGATAGGTGGCACTATGGGTACTGATGTATGGCACTGTGGGCACTGATGTATGGCACTGTGGGCACTGATGTATGGCACTGATGTATGGCACTATGGGCACTGATGGGTGGCACTGCTGGGTGGAACTTTTATTAGTAACTGGCTGGTACTGGCAAGGGGCAGGTGGGCACTGATAAGCTGGCCGTGATCGGGACTGATGTCCCGATCACGGCCGCCGGTGATCGGCTTTTTTTTTCTCTCCTTGCGCTGTCAGCGCGAGGAGGAAAAATAGCCGATTACCGGCTCTGTTTTTTCACATGATCAGCTGTCATTGGCTGACAGCTGATCACGTGGTAAGGGGTCGGGATCGACCCCTTGCTCGGATCCGTGATCAGGCGAGTCTCATAGACTCGCCGATGACAGAGCGCCTCCGCGCGCCCCTCAGGGGGCACGCAGGCCGCTCGTGCGCGGGACAACGTCAATAGACGTAGTTCTGGCAAAGCAGGTCCGTGCTGTAGCCATCATTCGGCTATAGCGCGGATCTCTAGTGGTTAAAGGAATATTTCACTTTTATTTTTTCACTTTAAGCATCATTAAATCACTTCTCCCAAAAAAACTGCTGAACTTTCGGTCCCTTCGCATTTTCTAGATGCGAACCAAACCAGGGGGTGTTCAGCTCATCCCTACTCTATACATGTAGCGCCATCCCCAGAGGAGCCCCTGAATTGTTTTGTGATTTCACTACACACCTAAAGATGACACATCTCACTCACCCAGCACTTAAAGACATACCATTTCAGTATTTTAAAGAATTTATTAGGCCAAACATAGCCTAAAAGAAAAGAGGTTAACAAATGTACTTTCATGACAGTTTTATCTCACTGTTCAGTGAATGATGGAAAAAAAAATTGCAAAGTTGGAGCCCTGGAAAAACAACAACAGTTCCCTGCTTACAACAGATTTACTTAATGTTAGTCTCTTACCAGTGCAAGGGCATCCTCTTCTGGGTCTCCGGTCACATGCACTGATTCAGTAAAAGTCCAGTTTAAGTCATACAGGCATAGAAGATGCTGCTGATCTCTCTCTTTCAATCCTATTGAAACAGTCCCTCTTTTCCTTACTTACATGTGGTGGGAGTGCTCTTTAGTACAGAGTCTGATCTCACCAGACATACAAATCACACACACTGTGCCGCCCCAATGGGGCATAGAGTTTATATAGATTGTTCCTTAACCATTTTCTATGGATGTTTTATATTTAGTTCACATGCTGCCATCTAGTGACCTTTTGTGGTAATGTACTTGTTTTCTTATGTACTTTTTCTCTTCTGTTATGACACACTTCCTTTGTATGTAATGCTCCACCCTTCTTCCTGTGAATGTACTTCCTGTGTCATGGATGCAGCTAACAGGCCACATGTGGCAGGGCACATGTATTCTGTATAGTAAGCTACAGACAATATCATCTTTTGACTGCATAAATAACACAACCTATTCATCTGTTTGTATCCTGTCATCTGTTGTAACCTGATGTTCAGAATAATGGATGGAATCGGTATTTGGTGAGTTCAAGCTATCAGTTTCGGCTTGTCCTCAGTAATTATATCTTATACAGGCCAGACATAGAGGTCTCAAAAGGGATAAATCGCTTCACAACAATCGGAGTCAGAATACCCATCCAAGGGTTCCCAGTCTCTTTGCTTCTCTGAGTTCTCATCTGATTGTGGTCAGCTATGGCAGTTATCTGTTCATCTAGCCTGATAGGGCAGTCCTGAAACTCCACCATCCAGGACTGTAGGGCCAGACGTACTGCCCGTATTTCCAGGACGTTAATGGGCAGGATTTGTTCTGTCCTTGACCATTTCCGCTGAGCTGTGAGCCCCTCTAGGGTGGCTCCTCACCCGGAGAGACTGGCATCTGTACTCAGTACTCTTCAAGTTACCAAGAGGAAGGATTTTCCCTTTTGCAGGTTCTGATCCTGCAACCACCAGTTTAGGCTAAAGCGTGCCCGAGGAGATAGGAACATTGGATAATCCAGGGCTTGTCCTCTTCTGTTCCAAGCCAACAAGATGTCTTGTTGTAAAGGCCTGGAATGGAACTGGACATAGGGCACTGCCTCGAAGGAGGATACCATCTTCCCTAGAAGACTCATACAGAGCCGAGTGGAGGGTTGTCTGGTGCCTCTTATCTGACGCACTTGATCCTTCAGGACACAGATCCTTACGGGTGGCAAAAATACCCTTGCTTACACCATATCTAGAATCTGACCTAAATACTTTAGACTTTGAGCTGGTCTCAAGGTTGGCTTTTCAGTATTTATGATCCAGCCTAAGCTTTCCAAATATCGCACTGTGCATTTTATGCTCTGTTCTAGAGCCTGTGGTGAGTGATCTCTGAGCAGGAGGTCATCCAGATACCTGAGCACCAAGATCCCTTGGGCCCTTAAAAGACCCAATTCTGGTGCTAGGACCTTTGGGAACACCCGGGGAGCTGTAGCAAGCCTGAAGGGTAGAGCCACAAATTGAAAACGATGTTCCTCCACTGCAAATCGTAGGAACCTCTGATGAGGCTGAAAGATAGGTACATGTAAATATGCATCTTTTATATCAATGGAGGCTAGAAAGATTCCAATTTGGAGTGAGGCTACTACTGAGGGGACAGACTCCATCTGAAAGGACTGGATCAGTAGATCCTGGTTCAGGGATTTTATTTCCAAAATTAGTCTTGTGTCCCCGTTTGGTTTTTGAACCGTAAACAGGTTTGAGTAAAACCCTGCGCCCTTTTGGGTACAGGAACCTCTACAATCACTCCTTGATGCACTAAATGATGTAGTGCCTGAAGCAATAAGTCTCTTTTTGGAGGATCAGAGGGAACGCTGGATCTTAGAAACCTCTGAGGGGAAACCCCTCGCAACTCCAGATACAAACAAACCCAAGGATAAACCGAGGAAAAAACCAAGCTTTACTTACCACCAGCCCACAGACAACCAATTAACCTGTCTAACAATATGCGTTAAAAACAGGGGTTTAGTCTGCACACATTTGCAAATGCATGCGTAAGCCACAGAGCCCCGCCAAGGCACCCTGATATCTGTGGTACCTAACACTAACTTATAAGTATCCCCACAGTGGAGGCATATGCATTCTGATGGATAGGTGAGAGCAGGTGGACTGAAGGGGAGCCACCCCTCCTTAAAGGTACAGGAGCACACTGAACACCCAGCACAATGGCAACACAGGTGTCAGTGGGATGCCTGACCAAAAACACAACCTGTGACGCAAAAAGACGCCACCCTCTCACACCTATAGCTGGCTATCGTAGTAAGAAACTTGGAAGGCTAACAACAGATACAAACAAACCCAAGGATAAACCAAGGAAAAAACCAAGCTTTACTTACCACCAGCCCACAGACAACCAATTAACCTGTCTAACAATATGCGTTAAAAACAGGGGTTTAGTCAGCACACATTTGCAAATGCATGCGTAAGCCCCTCGCAACTCCAGCTTGTAACTGTTGTATATAGTTGAGGTGACCCACTGTTCCTGAACAATTGTTCTCCAAATGTCAGCAAAGTGCAGCAGCCTTCCCCCCACCCGATAGAGTTGGGCGTCCCCTCAAAAAGAGGGCTTGGTGTTGGGTTAGGAAGAGTTTTGGACTCAGGGATTTTTCTGGCCCTGGCCTTGCAGCTCATCCTTGGCTCTAGCACCCTATTGGCATCGGGACTGCCTTGGCGTTGAGACACTTGAGGAAGCAGTCCCTGAGGCTTTAAACGAGGGACGCCTGGTGCTTTTCTTCACAGGAAGTAGAGAACTCTTTCCTCTGGAAATCTTTTGGATATATTTGTCTAAATAATCACCAAAAAAATGTTCCCCATGAAAGGGGAAACCTGCCAATGACTTTTTACAAGGAAGCTCGGCTGACCAGTTCTTAAACCACAAGAGTCTGTGCATATGTACAGACAAGATAACCAAACAAGAAACCTGCTGTATTGAATCCTTTAAGGTGTCAACAGCAAAACACAGTGCTCAAGGAATATCTGTATTATTTTCAGCCAGATCATCCTCCCGGTTAGGCCTGTCAGGCTGTCTGACCTGATCTTTTATGGACTGGCAGATACCAATTGCTGCAACAGCTGGCTGAATAGCTGAAGCGGCCAAAGAAAAGGAAGCCTTTAATAATGACTCCAATTTCTTGTCAACAGGGTCTTTCAAGCCCTGTACGTTAGCTACCGGACAAGTTAAGTTCTTGTTTAAGGAAGAGACTGCTGCATATACGGCTGGCATGCTCCACTTCTTAACAAACTTTTCATCCATGGGATATAAAAGGAAAAACCTCTTAGCCCTTGTACACACGGTCGGAGAATCCGTCGGAATGTGTCCTATCGGACCGTGTTGTCGGATAATCCGACTGTGTGTGGTATGCATCGGACTGATTCTGTCGGAATATCCATCGGACCCAATTTTCCAACTTGTTGGAAATATTTTCCGACAAACTGGTTCGATCGGACATACTCAGATCATGTGTAGAGAATTCCGATCGGACAAAGTGCCACGCATGCTCAGATCAAATTCCTACACCAAAGCTATTGGCTACTAGCCTGAACGCAGTCCCGTCGTAACGAAATAACGTCATTACGTTCTGGAGGATCGGATTTTCCGACAACTTGGTCCGACCATGTGTATGCAACAGTTTCGGACACAATCCGTTGGACAAAATCCGTCGGAGAAAATCCAACGGATTTGGTTGGCAGAATGTCCGACCGTGTGTACAGGGGCTAAGGAGGAACAAAAATCCTATCAGGATGTTCCCAATCAGCATACACCACCTGTTCCAACAGAGGGTGTAAGGGGAAAGCCTGTGTGGCCTGAAGAGGCCTCAGGGACCCCAAAGAGGACCAGGGGGGCTCAGTAACCTCTGTAAGAGGCAACTTAAAGGCAGAATGAACCATCTCGGTAAGAGATTGGATCAAAAGCCTCTGCGACTGAGAGGCAGACATCAAATGGATATCTTCTTGTCCAGATTGCTCAGAAGCAGACTCATCCGCCAGGCCCTCCACAGAATCCTGAGCTTTTAGCTCTTCTCCATCCTCAATCTATTCCTGCTCCAACTAGGAGGCTCCGGGGAGGGGATCTGTCACGCTTCTTGCCACCCTGCGAGATGGAGGTGATCATGCCAGCATTCCTGTGCTCTAACCCGGCTATGGGAGAGGACAGTTCATGCTTGGTCATAAAGGGTAAAGCAGCAGCGTTGACTGTAGGCACAATACCAGATGGGCACAGTGGCTCAGATTTCCCAGAAGCCTCTAATCTTTCAGGGGATACAACATTAGGGATACAACTAGGTTCATCAGGAACTACTGACAACATAGGTGTGCCCTTCGCTCAGGGCCGGACTGGGAATAAAAACCAGCTCTGGAAAAAATTTCATACCAGCCCCATAGCATTATTATACCAGCCCAACAGCATAACGTCATTATTTCCTTGTTTGTGAAAGCAAAAACCATACATTTTAAAGCACATTTGATAAAGAGTGTATTATATATAGATATGAAATCACACAGGGGGTATATATATATATATATATATATATATATATATATATATATATATATATAGTGCCTACAAGTAGTATTCAACCCCCTGCAGATTTAGCAGGTTTACACATTCGGAATTAACTTGGCATTGTGACATTTGGCCTGTAGATCAGCCTGGAAGTGTGAAATGCACTGCAGCAAAAAAGAATGTTATTTCTTTGTTTAATTTTTAAATAGTGAAAGTTTATTCAGAGGGTCAATTATTATTCAACCCCTCAATTCAACAGAATTCTGTTTGGTTCCCCTAAAGTATTAAGAAGTAGTTCAGGCACAAAGAACAATGAGCTTCACATGTTTGGATTAATTATCTGTTTTTCCAGCCTTTTCTGACTATTTAAGACCCTCCCCAAACTTGTGAACAGCACTCATACATGGTCAACATGGGAAAGACAAAGGAGCATTCCAAGGCCATCAGAGACAAGATCGTGGAGGGTCACAAGGCTGGCAAGGGGTACAAAACTCTTTCCAAGGAGTTGGGCCTACCTGTCTGTTGGGAGCATCATCCGGAAGTGGAAGGCTTATGGAACTACTGTTAGCCTTCCACGGGCTGCACAGCCTTTGAAAGTTTCCTCCCGTGCCGAGGCCAGGCTTGTCCGAAGAGTCAAGGCTAACCCAAGGACAACAAGGAAGGAGCTCCGGGAAGATCTCATGGCAGTGGGGACATTGGTTTCAGTCAATACCATAAGTAACGTACTCCACCGCAATGGTCTCCATTCCAGACGAGCCCGTAAGGTACCTTTACTTTCAAAGCGTCATGTCAAGGCTCGTCTACAGTTTGCTCATGATCACTTGGAGGACTCTGAGACAGACTGGTTCAAGGTTCTCTGGTCTGATGAGACCAAGATCGAGATCTTTGGTGCCAACCACACACGTGACGTTTGGAGACTGGATGGCACTGTATACGACCCAAAGAATACCATCCCTACAGTCAAGCATGGTGGTGGCAGCATCATGCTGTGGGGCTGCTTCTCAGCCAAGGGGCCTGGCCATCTGGTCCGCATCCATGGAAGATGGATAGCATGGCCTACCTGGAGATTTTGGCCAAGAACCTCCGCTCCTCCATCAAGGACCTTAAGATGGGTCGTCATTTCATCTTCCAACAAGACAACGACCCAAAGCACACAGCCAAGAAAACCAAGGCCTGGTTCAAGAGGGAAAAAATCAAGGTGTTGCAGTGGCCTAGTCAGTCTCCTGACCTTAACCCAATTGAAAACTTGTGGAAGGAGCTCAAGATTAAAGTCCACATGAGACACCCAAAGAACCTAGATAACTTGGAGAAGATCTGCATGGAGGAGTGGGCCAAGATAACTCCAGAGACCTGTGCCGGCCTGATCAGGTCTTATAAAAGACGATTATTAGCTGTAATTGCAAACAAGGGTTATTCCACAAAATATTAAACCTAGGGGTTGAATAATAATTGACCCACACTTTTATGTTTAAAATTTATTAAAATTTAACTGAGCACCATAACTTTTTGGTTTGTAAGATTTATGCATCTGTTAATAAATCCTGCTCTTGTTTAAAGTTTGAAGGCTCTAACTTATTTGCATCTTATCAAACCTGCTAAATCTGCAGGGGGTTGAATACTACTTGTAGTCACTGTATATATATATATATATATATATATATATATATATATATATATATATGCAAATTCCAGTTAAAAGTGGTAAGTGGTCAATCATCCTGGGGGGACCCCAGGAACTCAGAACGTGGGGGGGGGGGCACACTAAGGTAAGGGGGGGTGGGTTACTAATATAAGGGGGAAACCCTTTATATCAGTGCCCCCTTACATTATCGTATTCACTCCCCCCTTACATCAGTGACCCCCCCCTTCAGACTGGCCTGGCGGTGCTGTCACTGACCTCCTCTCAGGTGCACTGTGCAGGGCTCAGTCAGTCAGCTCCAGCTTGGTGGCTCTGGTTTTATCCTATAGTCTCCTCTCCACAGTACACACAAGTCTGACTTCTCCCATGACCCCCATCCTGGCGGCACTCCCACTCTCGACTCCTCTCCAGACTCCCTCAGAGACTGCAGACATGATACAGGAGATGGTCAGAGACTGCAGACTTGATGCAAGAGCTCAATGCAGCCTCACTGTGCCCACCAAATGCAGCTTTACTCTGCCCATGAATGCAGCCTCACCGTGCCCACCATTGCAGCCTCACTGTGCCCACCAATGCAGCCTCACTGTGCCCACCAATGCAGCCTCACTGTGCCCACCAATGCAGCCCCTCCTGTGACCCATGTCCCAGTCTGCAGTCCCTGTCTGTGGGAGGGTGTGTTGTTGATGCTTGGTACGGTAGCTTGCATGCCAGCAGGATATCCATGATGGCCAGCAGCAGGCAGGGTCTGTTCTCGTTTTGGATGGGGACTGTGCTCCTTCCAAAGGATCTGTTTACTGTGAGATTGAGTGGTCCCTGGCCACCTGGACCTTCAGCCGTCAGCCTGTCCTCTGGTCGCAGGGAAGTGGAGAGCACTGGGTGGGAGCTGGAGAGAAGGGGGAGCAGAGAGTACTGGCGGGGTTGGAGAACACATGGGTGGGGGCAAGAGCAGGGGGGAGCAGTGAGCTCTGGGGGGAACTTGAGAGCACTGGGAGGGCCAAAAAGAACACAGAGAGCATGGGGGCTAAGAGTGTGGGGTGGCGAAGAGCACTGGGGGGGCAGAAAAACAGGGTTGGAGAGCACGGGGGCTGGAGAGTACTGGGGGGGGTACAAAGAGCGGGGGGAGTGAAGAGCAATGGGGGGGAGCTTGAGAGCCCCGATCCTCCTATCCAGGCACGCGGGACTGGACAGGCGGCATCTCCTCCTATGGATAACACGGGGCGGGCTGGCTCTGTGTTTGGCCGCCGCGATGTAACACAGTCCCGCCACGCCAGACCTGCTCGTGTGATAGTAGATAGAATCAACGCCTATCACATGAGCCGGTCGGGGGGCGGGACTGTGTTATTGCGCGGCGGCCAAACACAGCCAGCCCGCTCCGTGTTATCCATATAGGAGGCGAGAGGGGAGCAATGCACCAGGGCAGGCGGCCTACCGGGAAATCTCCTGCTATCCCGGTAGGCCAGTCCGGCCCTGCCTTCGCTGTAGTGTTAGTCCTGCTCCTCTTTTTTGAAGACATTTACTAGCCACAAAAAGAGAGTACCTGGGTGTAGTATTAACACATCTCAGAAGGGAGACCCTTTAATTGGGCTCACCAAGCCCCTATGCTAAGCACCTTTAGCCTGCCAAGCAACACCTGGTGACTAATGTGACCCAGGTAAGGAGAAATGAACTGCTGCAAATGCCTGGTTTAGAGCCTGCTCTGTGTCCCACAGCTGCCTTCTGGAAGCACTGCATGCTTGGCATACATAGCTTAAATAAGCTGGCTGTGCGCCAAATTGTCTGCGCATGCGTGCGCACGTGGTCCCGGCGAACAGCATGGCTGTATTCGCGTAAGATGCAAATCTTCACCCATATAAAGGCTACGGCACATGTGTGGCAAAGCCACGTGCGCCATGGCCACCAAACAAACTTCTGAGCTCAGCGGTGCTCTTGCAAACGCCTGTGTGCCACGGTGAACCAAGACGAAATGGCATACCGTCGTGTGCCATCATACAGATAATATAACAGCCGGACACAAGCAAAAAAGCTACACTTTGCAAACACCCACAGCTAGCCCAAAACTCCCCCATATGATCACCGCACACAGGTGTCCAGCCTCTAGCTAGCTTTACTGATTGTTACAATCACTGGGACACCCCACAATAAGTAAATAAAGGTGTTTCACTTACCCGTCCAGGCGCAGGCAAGCTTAGAAACTAAGAGCCCAATCTTCACCCATCACGGCTTTCTGTCACTTGAGGACCTTCAAGGACTTGGTATCCTTTTCATGTTTGGGGTCCACTCCCTTGGACCTGTACAGCACCCTGCAGGAATGCCTTAGTGCTATGGTGTCCAGGATTCCACTACGCCGGGTCCAGTGTCCGGAGGCCGCATTACAGTCAAAACCTCGCAGGATTTTGAGTCTTCTTTGCAAGGCTCGGGTACCATTTATCTAAGCATATAAAGCCTGTGTCAAATGGATCCGATCGGTCAATCCCTTGATTAATTTAAGAAACGTTTGTGGGACTAGAGACCTGGAGCTCAAAGAGCTCAAATAACTGTGCCATCCACCTTGCAGACACTGGTAAAAAAAAAGTAAGTACTTCCTGTATGGAAGGGCTTATATAGGGGATCACTTCCTGTCTAAAGACCTTTGTCTACCAGTGTACATTCACCTGGAGGTAATGAATATTAGCCTAACTCTGTGTCCCTTGATGTATGAAAAAGAAAAGTGGTCTTCTTAAAGATAGCTGCTGCAGAGAGGAAGTTCCACGGCTACAGTTCAGGTTCCACACAAGTTTAATAATATGTTGTCAGGGTTTTTCAGATATTAAATTACGAGGGGTCTTCAAAAAGTTTGTGCAGTGAGGGGGAGAGGAATAGTAATTGGTCATGTCTGAGCATGCCATATGAATAGTCTGTCTGGCAAGCCAGCAGACCTTGCAGTTTAGTATAATGCCGCATAGACATTATCAGATTATCTGCTGATTTTTTCCTTCAGGTTTACCAAAACCATGTAGTGCAAGGGCCTGCCTGATTGCATACAAATTGAAACTCCTAAGGTTTGACCTCATATTATATAGTTTTGGTAAATCTGAAAGAAAAACTCAGCAGAAAAACTGATAGTGTGTATGGGGCTTAAGAGTTGTCACACTGTGGTGAAGATGGTTGCAAAACCGTGAAAATGGATTCTTAAAGCGGTTCTTCACCCTAAAGGGGAAGTTCCGCTAGTATTATCCCTCCCCCCCTCCGGTGCCACAATCGGCACCTTTCAGGGGGGAGGGGGGTGCAGTTACCTGAATAATCCAGGTAACTGCACCCACTTCCGGCCAGACCGCCGCAGACCCCCGCATCGCTCCGCCCTCCCCGTTGTGTTCTGGGAAACACACAGTTCCCAGAGACACAGCGGGGGACCATAAGAGAAGCGCAGTGCGACTCGCGCATGCGCAGTAGGGAACCGGGCAGTGAAGCCCTCATGCTTCACTTCCCAATTCCCTGACAGAGGATGGCGGCGGAGGCTGCAGCGAGACGAGCGATCGCTCGTCATCTGCCGTCGACATCGCTGGAACGTGGGACAGGTAAGTGTGATATTATTAAAAGTCAGCAGCTGCAATGTTAGTAGCTGCTGGCTTTTAATATTTTTTTTTAGGTGCAGCTCCTCTTTAATGAGATATGCAGAATGCACTTCTGATGAAATCACAACCACAGATGTAAATGTTTTAAGACTGTAGTATCAAAAGTGTTTAACTTACAAGAAAAGTTGTGTACAAGTCCACTAAATCCATGGGCACTCTAATCTGAGACTAAGGCCGCGTACACACGGGCGGATTGTCTGGCCAACTTAGTCCGCTGAAACGTGTTTCAGCGGACAATCCGCTCGTGTGTGGGCTTCAGCGGACTTTTTCAGCGGACAGTCTGGCGGACTAAGTCTTTCGGAATTTCCGTAATACAGTCCGTCCAAACTTGGTTTCAGCGGACAGTCCGCTCGTGAGTAGGCAAGTTGGACGGACTAAGTATGGCGTATGCTCAGAAAGGATTTACACGGCCGAAGGTTGCATTGCAGTGTATTGGACGTCGAATTTCTAGTACCGTCGTACGTGCCGTACACGTCATCGCGCAAGCTTTCAGCGGACTGTCTGTTCGTCGTGTGTGGTCAAGTCCGTTCATTCAAAAGTAGGACGGACTGCCTGTCGGATTGTCTGACGAACTTAGTTGGCCAGACAATCCGCCCGTGTGTACGCGGCCTAATGAAGACATTTACTATTCAAACAAACAACAACCAGTTTATAACTGGGAAAAGCAACATCTATAATATCTTTAGCACAGCAAGAAGACAACACTGGTTACACTGAAATTGTGTCATATATTCAAACATTTATATCCTCCTGTTGAACAAACTGAGAAAATGAAATATACCTTCCTTAACCACTTAAGGACCGCCGTATTGTCATTGTACGTCATCACAATGGCACAGGCAGGCACAAGCACGTACATGTACGTGCCTGCCTTCCAGCGGGTGGGGGGTCCGATCGGACCCCCTCCCACTGGATACGGTGGTCCGGTTTGCTCCAGGGGCGATCCGTGATAAGGGGATGGCCGTTGGTTTCTGGCCACCCCCTCTGGATCGCTCCTGGCCAATGAGAAGCTTCCTCACACTGTGTATTGTTTACACAGGAAGGAGGAAGTGATGTCATTCTCCTCGGGGCGGTCTTTTTGACCGGACTACGAGGAGAAGACTAAAAGTAAGTGTGCACCAACACTACACTGACATGTAGGTACACACAGGCACACAAACCCCCCCCCGATCGCCCCCCTCCCCCCCCAGTCACAGTGTCACTGATTGCATTGATCATTTCTTTACTGATCACTGCATTCAGTGTCAGTTGTAACAGTTAAAACTGTCAGGGCAGTTAGTGTTAGGTCCATGGTAGCCCCCTATCACCCCCCAATAAAGATTTAACCCCCTGATTGCCCCTAGAGTTAACCCTTTCACCCCCTTTTGCCAGTGTCACTAAGCGATCATTTTTCTGATCGCTGCATTAGTGTCGCTACTGTCGCTAGGTAGCTAGTTATTTTTTTAGGTTCACCGCTAGGTTTTTATAGCGCTAGGTACCCCGATATACTACCCAATAATGGTTTTAACCCCCTGATTGCCCCTAGTTAACCCTTTCACCCCCTTTTGCCAGTGTCACTAAGCGATTATTTTTCTGATCGCTGCATTAGTGTCGCTACTGTCGCTAGGTAGCTAGTTATTTTTTTAGGTTCACCGCCTGGTTTTTATAGCGCTAGGTACCCCGATATACTACCCAATAATGGTTTTAACCCCCTGATTGCCCCTAGTTAACCCTTTCACCCCCCTTTTGCCAGTGTCACTAAGCGATCATTTTTCTGATCGCTGCATTAGTGTCGCTACTGTCGCTAGGTAGCTAGTTATTTTTTTAGGTTCACCGCCTGGTTTTTATAGCGCTAGGTACCCCGATATACTACCCAATAATGGTTTTAACCCCCTGATTGCCCCTAGTTAACCCTTTCACCCCCCTTTTGCCAGTGTCACTAAGCGATCATTTTTCTGATCGCTGCATTAGTGTCGCTACTGTCGCTAGGTAGCTAGTTATTTTTTTAGGTTCACCGCCTGGTTTTTATAGCGCTAGGTACCCCGATATACTACCCAATAATGGTTTTAACCCCCTGATTGCCCCTAGTTAACCCTTTCACCCCTTTTGCCAGTGTCACTAACCGATCATTTTTCTGATCGCTGCATTTGTGTCGCTAGTGACGCTAGGCAGCTAGTTATTTTTTTAGGATCGCTGCCAGGTTTTTATAGCGCTAGGTACCCCGATATACTACCCAATAATGGTTTTAACCCCCTGATTGCCCCTAGTTAACCCTTTCACCCCCTTTTGCCAGTGTCCCTAAGCGACCATTTTTCTGATCGCTGCATTAGTGTCGCTAGTGTCGCTAGGTAGCTAGTTTTTTTTTAGGTTCACCGCCAGGTTTTTATAGTGCTAGGTACCCCGATATACTACCCAATAATGGTTTTAACCCCCTGATTGCCCCTAGTTAACCCTTTCACCCCCTTTTGCCAGTGTCACTAAGCGGTCGTTTTTCTGATCGCTGCATTAGTGTCACTAGTGCCGCTAGGTAGCTAGTTATTTTTTTAGGTTTACCGCCAGGTTTTTATAGCGCTAGGTACCCCGATATACTACCCAATAATGGTTTTAACCCCCTGATTGCCCCTAGTTAACCCTTTCACCCCCTTTTGCCAGTGTCACTAAGCGATCGTTTTTCTGATCGCTGCATTAGTGTCACTAGTGTCGTTAGGTAGCTAGTTCTTTTTTTAGGTTCACCGCCAGGTTTTTATAGCGTTAGGTACCCCCATATACTACCTAATAATGGTTTTAACCCCCTGATTGCCCCTAGTTAACCCTTTCACCAGCGATCACAGTATAAGTGTCACTGGTGATGCTGGTTAGCCAGTTAGTTATTTAGGTTCCCCGTCAGGTTTTTATATAGCGCCAGGGACCCCCATATACTACCTAATAAAAATTCGAACCCCCTGATTGCCCCTAGTTAACCCTTTCACCACTGATCACCTTATAAGTGTTACGGGTGACTCTGGTTAGTTTGCTTTTTATAGCATCAGGGCACCCACCATTTATTACCCAATAAAGGTTTAACCCCCTGATCACCCGGTGGGTGATATCCATTAGGTTTTAGGGTCAGGGTCTGCGTTGCCCCAGGCAGCGCTAGGTTAGTGCCAGTACCGCTAACACACGCAAAGCATAAACCTCCCGTAGTGATATAGAATCTGAACAGATCAATATCTGATCTGATCAGATCTATACTAGCGTCCCCAGCAGTTCAGGGTTCCAAAAAAATGCATTGTTAGCGGGATCAGCCCAGATACCTGCTAGCACCTGCGTTTTGCCCCTCTGCCCAGCCCACCCAAGTACAGTATCAATCGATCACTGTCACTTACAAAACACTAAACACATAACTGCAGCGATTGCAGAGTCAGGCCTGATCCCTGCGATCGCTATCAGTTTTTTTGGTAGCATTTTATATTTAAATCCGGAAGGCAGTGCTTGGTTTTCGGGGTCCCGTACATGGCTAGGCTCCCAAAAAGTCCCCCACATGTGGTATCCCTGTACTCGGGAGAAGTAGCGGAATATATTTAGGGGTGCAATTCCACATATAACCATGGCATGTGTGAGCAATATATCATTTAGTGACAACTTTTTGTAAAAAAAAATTATTTTTTATTTTTTGTCATTATTCAATCCCTTGGGACAAAAAAAAAATATTCAATGGTCTCAACATGGTCCTCAGCAAATAGCTTGGGGTGTCTACTTTCCAAAATGGGGTCATTTGGGGGGGGGTTTTGTGCCATCTTGGCATTTTATGGCCTTCAAAACTGTGATAGGTAGTGATAGGTAGTGAGGAGTAAAATAAAAAATGTATGCCCTTAGAAATCCTGAAGGCGGTGCTTGGATTTCGGGGTCCCGTACGCGGCTAGGCTCCCAAAAAGTCCCACACATGTGGTATCCCTGTACTCAGGAGAAGCAGCAGAATGTATTTTGGGGTGTCATTTCACATATGCCCATAGCATGTGTGAGCAATATATCATTTAGTGACAACTTTGTGCAAAAAAAAAAAGTTTGTAATATTCCCGCAACTTGTGGCAAAATATAAAATATTCCATGGACTCAACATGCCTCTCAGTAAATAGCTTGGGGTGTCTACTTTCCAAAATGGGGTCATTTTGGGGGGTTTTGTGCTATTTTGGCATTTTATGGCCTTCGAAACTGTGAAAGGTAGTGAGGAGTGAAATCAAAAATTTGCACCCTTAGAAATCCTGAAGGTGGTGATTGGATTTCGGGGTACCGTGCGCGACTAGACTCCCAAAAAGTCCCACACATGTGGTATCCCCATACTCGGGAGAAGTAGCGGAATATATTTTGGGGTGCAATTCCACATATAACCATGGCATGTGTGAGCAATATATCATTTAGTGACAACTTTTTGTAATTTTTTTTTTTTTTTTGTCATTATTCAATCCCTTAGGACAAAAAAAATAAATATTCAATGGGCTCAACATACCCATCAGCAATTTCCTTGGGGTGTCTACTTTCCAAAATGGGGTCATTTGGGGGGGGGTTTGTACTGCCCTGCCATTTTAGCACCTCAAGAAATGAGATAGGCAGTCATAAATTAAAAGCTGTGTAAATTCCAGAAAATGTACTCTAGTTTGTAGACGCTATAACTTTTGTGCAAACCAAAAAATATACGCTTATTTTTTTTACTAAAGACATGTGGCTGAACAAATTTTGCCCTCAATGTATGACTAAAATTTAGTTTATTCGATTTTTCTTATAACAAAAAGAAGAAAATATATTTTTTTTTCAAAATTTTCGCTCTTTTTCCATTTATATTGCAAAAGGCAATCAAATACCATCAAAACAAAGCTCTATTTGTGGGAAGAAAAGGACGCAAATTTCGTTTGGGTGCAATATTGCATGACCGCGCAATTACCAGTTAAAGCAGCGCAGTGCGAAATTGGAAAAAGACCTCTGGTCCTTAAGGTGTTTATTGATCCGGGGCTGTAGTGGTTAAAGTGGTTGTAAACCTCAAACATGAAATATGAACAAAGCATATCTCTCTATAGTGTATATGTCAGAAACCATGAAACAGACTGAGACAGAATTACAATCAAATCACACTTGTTTATTAATAAAAATAAAAAGGTAAATAGAAAGAAGCATAGTCAAGCATAGCCAGAGTCCTGTAGCCAGATCGGGTAGTCAGCCAGTCCAAAGTTCATTAACAAGATTGGGTAATCAGCCAGGCCGGAAGTCAGGGATCCAAGGAGAGCAACCGCAAGCAGGATAAGAAGCCAGGTGGGATGTCAGCAAGCCAGTCTTTAAACAAACAGCAGGAGATGGTTCCCTGTGATGTGACCAACACAAAGGCAAATGAAAAAGTGAGCAGGAAGGCTTTAAATAGGCAGGTCAGACGAGCATCACTTGGAAAAGCTGGTAACTGTGGAAAGAGAATAGAGCTGGAAATTAGCCGACAGCTGTGCGGCCGGCCCAGAGGGGGAAGGGCTAAGCCAGCCCTGACAGTACCCCCCCAATGACCCCCCTCCCTTGGAGGGCCACCGGGCTTGAGGGGAAACTGTCTATGGAACTCGCGGAGGTGAACAGGGGCATGTACGTCAGAGGATGAAACCCAGGAGCGTTCTTCCGGACTGTACCCCTTCCAATGCACCAGGTACTGTATGCGCCCACGGAACCTACGGGAGTCAACAATGGATTATACCTCATACTCCTCATGGTTCTCAACCAGAATAGGGTGAGGACGTGGCACCGAGGTGGTAAATCGGTTACAGACCAACGGTTTCAATATGGAGACATGAAACACATTAGAGATGCGCATACTAGGAGGAAGGTCCAACGCGTAAGCTACTGGGTTAATCCTGCGAAGGATACAGAACGGCCCAATAAACCGAGGTGCAAACTTTAGTGAGGGAACACGAAGCCGGAGGTTGCAAGATGACAGCCAGACCCTGTCCCCAACCTGGTAGGAAGGCGCAGGCAGGCGTCTGCGGTCAGCATGGAGTCTGCACCTATCATTAGCATGACGCAAAGCCTCCTGAACTTGTACCCAAGTGGAACGAAGACCACGGAGATGCTCCTCTAACGCAGGAATACTCTGCGGAACAAACGAGTCAGGCAACATGGAAGGTTGGAAACCATAATTCGCCATAAATGGAGACAATCGGAAGGCAGAATTCAAGGCACTGTTGTGAGCAAACTCTGCCCAAGGTAATAGGTCAGACCAGTTGTTATGATGGTCAGAAATATAGCAACGTAGGAATTGCTCCAAGGACTGATTGGCTCGTTCTGCGGCCCCATTAGACTGCGGGTGATACGCAGAAGAGAACGCAAGCTGGATTCCCAACTGCGCACAAAAGGTTCGCCAGAACCGGGAGACAAACTGACTGCCCCTATCCGAGACAATCACCTTGGGTAGCCCATGTAAGCGAAAGATCTCCTGAGCAAAAATGGAAGCCAGTTCCTTAGAGGTGGGCAACTTCTTAAGTGGAATACAATGACACATCTTTGAGAACCGGTCCACCACCATAAGGATAACAGTGTTGCCTTAGGAGTTGGGCAATTCCACAATGAAATCCATAGACAGGTGAGTCCAGGGCCTCTCTCTATTGGGTATGGGTTGTAGGAGGCCCACTGGAAGGTGTCGTGGAGTCTTACTCTGAGCACACACGGGACAGGCAGCTACGAAGGCAGTAACATCAGCCCGTAGACTAGGCCACCAGAATTGTTGGGAGATGGCCCAAATTAGTTGATTCTTCCCAGGATGGCCAGCTGCCTTGGGAGAATGGTAAGTCTGGAGCACTGCAGTACAGAGACTCTCTGGGACAAAGCAGTGGTCACAAGGCTTATCAGGAGGAGCATGGACCTGAGCAGCAAGAGTTTTGTCACCCAAAAGAGAAGTAAGACTGGTGCGAACCGTAGCCAAGATACGATCAGGAGGAATCATAGGAACCGCAACTGACTCCGACTTGGAAGTGGAGGAAAATTGTCATGACAAGGCATCAGCCCTTACATTCTTAGTACCGAGTAAGAATGAGACAATGTAATTAAAGCTCAATAAGAAAAGAGCACATCGTGCCCTTCTGGGGGAGAGTCGCTTAGCCTCAGACAAGAATGTAAGATTCTTATGGTCAGTAAGAATAAGAACGGCACACTGACGTCACCCAACACAAGATTTACATGTTGGGAGATAAGCGGTGACCTACCTTCATCTCCAATGGCGTCCAATAAGGGAAATATTGATCTTGTAGATGGCTCAGAAGGGGAAACCAAAGCTGTCAAGGCAAGGATGAGAAAAGTAAAGGAGACCCTTTTGTCCTTGAGCATGAATGTTAAAGAGAATTGCAACTCTCCTGTAATTGCGGTCTTGGGATCTGGGGGTGGACTCCGTGCCATGGTTGGTTTTCTGGGAACAATTTCTAAACTGGCTGAACTCAACCTTTTGGGTACTGTGACCTACATCAGTGCAAAATCTGGAGCAACATGGTGTATGTCCTTTGATTATGTGAGCAAATAAATTTGGAAACTGACCGGGATTGGACAAAGCCATGGGAGAAGATCAAAGAGAAATTTCTTGGAGACTCGTACTCCCTGACAGATCTTTGGACCTATACATTTGTGTTCTTCGTCATGAATAAAATTAATGAAGAAAAACTGTCCAGTCACAGAGAGATTTGTGATATCGGTGAAGACCCGTATCCCATCTACTGTGCTGTGAGAATGCGTAAAATGCATGAAAACAGATCAGACGCTTGGTTTGAGTTCATTCCACACAAGTCCGGATTTCCTGCTTATGACTGCTCTATAAAGACTGAGCATCTGGGATGTATGTTTAAAGAAGGCCTTAGCGTACTGTCAGAAACCATGAAACAGACTTAGACATAAGTACAATCAAATCACACTTGTTTATTAATAAAAATAAAAAGGTAAATAGAAAAAAGCGTAGTCAAGCATAGCCAGAGTCCTGTAGCCAGATCGGGTAGTCAGCCAGTCCAAAGTTCATTAACCAGATCGGGTAATCAGCCAGTCCAAAGTTCATTAACCAGATCGGGTAATCAGCCAGGCCGGAAGTCAGGGATCCAAGGAGAGCAACCGCAAGCAGGATAAGAAGCCGGGTGGGATGTCAGCAAGCCAGTCTTGAAACAAACAGCGGGAGATGGTTCCATGTGACCAACGCAAAGGCAAATGAAAAAGTGAGCAGGAAGGCTTTAAATAGGCAGGTCAGACGAGCATCATCGGGAACAGCTGGTAACTGTGGAAAGAGAAGAGAGCTGGCAATTAGCTGACAGCTGAGTGGCCAGCCCAGAGGAGGAAGGGCTAAGCCAGCCCTGACAGTATACTTGTTTCAATCCAGAGCACTAAGCGTCCTTTTTGTCCACTGCCTTGTTTCTCTGCTATAAGCATGAGTCACTACTGACAAGTTTTCCTGGCACCAAGAGGAAAATGGTGACTGGGAGGGACCTCCAGCAAATTGACAGCCTCAGCTCTGTTCATGTATGCTGTATGAAAAGGTGTGTGGCAATTTCCTCCAATCAGCTCTCAGAGCTCTCCTCACTGATGTAACATCTGCTCTCCGCCCCCTGCTTTTGAGAGCTGAGAGATTCTATGTAAATTATGCACTTTGAATGGATGTAGGGGGGAAACGGCTGTAGATATACAAGTACAATGTATGTAGGAGGATATGTTTTATCTCTGTATATACTGGGTGGGTATATGTAAGGGTTTACAAGGGCTGTAGCTATGTTCAGAAATAAGCAATCATATTCAAACTCATGTTTAATAAGAGTCAGTACACATCTGCCTTCATTTAAAATGCCTCTGATTAACCCCAAATAAAGTTTAGCTCTTTCCTGACTTTTTCTTAGTCGCATCCTACAGCAAAAGCCATGGTCCGCAGAGAACTTCCACAGCATCAGATGCATCTCATTGTTAAAAGTTATAAGTGACATTACCAAGAACTGGACATCCCTCCAAAATTTATGAAAAGGCAAGAAGAAAACTGGTTAGGAAGGCTACCAAGTGGCCTACAGCAACATTAAGGGAGCTGCAGGTATATCTGGCAAGTATTGGCTGTGTGGTACATGTGACAAGAATCTCCCATATTCTTCATATATCTGGGCTATGGGGTAGAATGGCAAGATGTAAGCCTTTTCTTATGAAGAAAAACATCCAAGCCCCACTAAAACATATCTGATGAAACCAAGTTTTAACTTTTTTGGCTATAATTCCAAAAGATAGGTTTGGTGAAAAAACAACACTGCATATCAGCAAAAGAAAACCATAGCCACCGTAAAGCATGGTGGTGGCAGCATCATGCTTTGGGGCTTTCTTTCTTCAGCTGGAACAGGGTCCTTAGTCAAGGTATAGGAAATTATGACCAGTTCCAAATACCAGTCAATATTGGCACAAAACCTTCAGGCTTCTGCTATAAAGCTGAACATTAAGAGGAACTTCTTGTTTCAGCATTAGAACGATCCAAAGCATACATCCAAATCAATAAAGGAATGGCTTCACCAGAAGAAGACTCAAGTTTTGTAATGGCCCAGGCAGAGCCCAGAACTGAATCCCATTGAAAATCTATGGGGTGATCTAAAGAACACTGTGACCAGGAGATTGCCTTGTAATCTGACAGATTTGAAGAGTGGGCAAATATTGCCAAGTTAAGATAGTTAAGTTAAGTTAAGATAGACTCATGTCCAAAAAGAGTGCTGTAATAAAATTAAAAGGTGCTTTACTTCCCACGAACTAAAAGATTTCAGTTTGTTGTTTAACTGAGTTGTACAGTTTATAGGTCACATTACAGGTGGAAAAAGTTCTGCAATGGAACAGCAGGAAAAGAAAAAATAAAGCCGTCCAGCCAGCCTCCATGGGAGGCACCCAGCGTATGATGCGTCTTCGCTTTGACGGCTCTTTTATAACTGGGTCGCTGGGTGACTCTGCCCCTCTCAGATGCACGGGGTCATCCATATGGCTTTCCCGTAGCATCAGAGGGGTTGGGCCACCCGTTTACGTAACCGGCGCTCTCTTGCCCCCCCCCCTCTTTTCCTGTGGCCTGCCAGGTTCTGTGCTCGGATAAGGGTCTGAATTTCCCATTTTTTTTTTCAATTCTGGCGTGGGGTTCCCCTTAATATCCATACCAGACCTGAAGGGCCTGGCATGGAATTTTGGGGGACCCCCACGCAATTTTTTTTTACATTTAGGTTCGGGGTTCCCCTTAATATTCATACCAGATCTGAAGGGTCTGGTAATTGACTGTGGGGCAATCCCATGCTGTTTTTTTAATTACTTTTATGTGTATTGCCGGGATCGACAAGTCATTATAGCCACGAGTACTTTTAAATTACTTTTTTTCCTTTAGAAATTTCATTTTGCTCTCAGACTGTTCTAAAAACGGGAAACATGCGCCACTTTACAGGCATACTATAGACACCCCCCAGGTACGAAATTTAAAGGAATATTTCACTTTTATTGTTTCACTTTAAACATTATTAAAATCACTGCTCTCGAAAAAATGGCCACTTTTAAAACTTTTTTTGCATTGATACATGTCCCCTGTGGCAGGACCCAGGTCCCCAAACACTTTTTATGACAATACCATGCATATAAGCCTTTAAAATTAGCACTTTTGATTTCTCTCATAGACTTTTAAAGGGTGTTCCATGGCTTTCAAATTTGCAGCAAACACCCCAAATTGCTCGCTATTTGGCGAACAGGCAAACACCCGATGTTTCGAGTCTAACTTACGTTCGACTCCAACATCGGGCTCATCCCTAGTTATTAGTATATGAAAAATCAAATGCGCTGCTATGTGTGAAACTCACAGACTGTGAATGAACCTAAACCAAAAGGCTCCTATCCCTGAAGAAGTCACGTGACCAGTGATGCAACACGTTGCGTGAAGCCTGTGATGTAATTTCTGGTGACTTCGATGTACGGAAGTGTGGTGAGGAGAAGATTCTTACCCTGAACCTTTACATGCGTTTTTTATTGTTTAACAATGTGAGCCAATATCTCATTGTTTATAAATAAATTTGGTTTTACTGGCAATCTTGCGCTATGAATCTCTGTTTTATCTTGAGTGATATATAAGCCGAGAGGCAAGGAACAAGCGATTTAAAGATCTCCAGAGAGTGGTCAGTGGTGTCAAGTGTGGATCCTAGCAGGCAGCCCTTTGCGATGGAAGGGATAAGGACCTGAAAGTCCCTGTTATAGAAAGCGCAGTCTGACCGATCTTTCATTCCCTGAGGTGATTGTTTTTTCCACCCACAGGTGGTGGTTCTATTTCACTCACACAAGATTAAGGCTGGGTTCATACTAGTGCAAACTGGATGCAGGTTTTTTTTCGCATCCAGTTCGCACAGCAGGAGATTTCGACTGGCTCTCTGTGGAACCGGTTCAAAATTTCTCGGTGGGATTTGCACAGGAGCCCTGTGCATCTTTTGGTCCATTTCAGGTCCGAATTCAGCCAAAAATTTAGGCTGAAATCAGACCTGAAACGGTGAACGAGGACGCACCGGACTCCTGCTGTGAGCTGCTGCATGCTCATATGGGAACCCAGCCTTAAGGAATTCTTCCTGATTTTTTCTCCTGCAAAACAAATATCACCTTGTGGACTGAGTATTTTAATTCATATTATATATTTTTTTTGACTAACGGGCATTTGAATAAGCGCACCATTTTCTCATTTATTACTATTTGTGGTTAGTACCTGTAGTAGGGCCCAGAAACAATGGTGCACATTTTGTTTTATCCTACATAAAACACACTGACCCCAAGGCTAACTATCACTGATACTAAGTTAAAAATCCTACCCAAAATATGCTGACCCTGACTTTTGACCTTTACCCTAACATTTACTCTGGCACTGACCTGGATCTAACTTGATCTAGTTATTTTTTTATTTTATTTTTTACACATTTTGTTTGTTTGCACCTTTCTTTCCTGCAAAGAGACAAAGATACAATATATCTTTCTCTCCATTCAGAAGAGAAAGAAAAGACATGGGCAGGCTGCAAAGTGACTGATTACTGTCATAACCAATCAGGGCCTATCACAACAATCAGGTGACCAGGAACTGGGAGTCCCATGTCCCAATCAATAGTACGAGACCCATGGCTTTATGTAAGAGTCCAGTCTCTGTGCTGGGAGCGCACGGCACATCGCTCTCCCAGCACAAGCAAAGTAATGATAATGCTAATGCACACAGGGTAATTAGGGTGTGCCCAGGCACATCTGGCACACCCTGTTCGCATGCCTATGGCCTGTAGCTATGAAGGACAATATGCAAGGAATACGTAAATATGTTAGTGTCCATAATCTGGCCACAGGTTTATTTTGAAGCAAACCTGCACTTACTAAAAACCCCTTACTCCAGTAGCATAGAATTACCTTTCCGTAGTTGCCCTGCCTCTCTGTTAGGCGTCATAACTTTTAAGTCTATGGAGGAGCATCAGTCTAGGTTATATAACTTTGGGGCATATTTAAAAGAAAAGAGGAATGTTAAAATTGCTGTAATACATGGCAACCAGAATTAGATTTGACCTTTCACTGACTTCTTCTTAAAACCAAAATGTAACTGGTTGCTTTGAATTAAAATTCACTTTATCATTGTTCCTTGCATTACTCTATAAAATAAACCTGCATAACTCTTATGCTGTGTACACACGGTTGGACTTTCCAGCAGAAAAAGTCAGATGGAATCATTTCAAACGATCGGACTTTGGTGTGATCATGTGTAGGCAAGTCAGTTTCAGTGGAACTCCGTCAGAAAAACCGTCAGAGTTTATTCTTAGGAAAAAAAACGGTCGTGTGTACACAGCATAACAGTTCATATTTAACATAAAGCCTTAAACTTTTTGTCACCAGTGTTTCTCAGCAAGTGGTATAAATATAATTATGACAGTAAACTCATACAAATGTGAATATCTGTATATACACTAAGTATTATATACATATTGTTAGGGGCACCATTTAGGAGCTCTCTCTGTGGTCTGTTCCCTTTATGATTTATGCATATCTATCCATGGCCATCACTGCCACCCCCTATTCAGGTGTCCGCCCCCTTTTCGGATGCCGGGCACCTAAATTACAGTGGCAGGGGTGTTTTTTTTAAGTACCTAATAGGCTTCAAAAAAGGTGGACTTGGAGCGCAGAGCATTACGTTTAGAGCCCACCCAGATGTGTTAGAAGAGCAAATGAATATTTGTTTTTCTAACACTGAACCACCTCTCCGCCAATCAGGAAGCATGGGTCTAATACCCATCACCTGATTGGCTGAAGGCAGAGGCCATCCTATTGGAGGCCTAGCGGAATGGAAGAAGAGATGCAGGGATGAATGGAGGATGCTCTGCTCATCCCACACAGCTCGCCGCCATCACCTGCTGCCTTACCCACCACCAAGATGGGGTAAGTGCTGGGCAGACAGCGGAGCGGACGGGGGGGGGGTCATAGGGGCTGCATTTGATGAGGCACAAGTGGCTGCATTTGATTGGCACAAGTGGCTGCATATGATGGGGCACAGTGGCAGCATTTGATGGGCACAAGTGGCTGCATTTGATGGGGCACAGTGGCTGCATTTAATGGGCACAATGGCTGCATTTGATGGAACATAGTGGCTGCATTTGATAGGGCACAGTTGCTGCATTTGATGGGGCACAGTGGCTGCATGTGATGGCACAGTGGCTGCATATGATGGGGCACAGTGGCAGCATTTGATGGGGCACAAGTGGCTGCATATGATGGACACAAGTGGCTGCATATGATGGGCACAAGTGGCTGCATTTGATGGGGCACAGTGGCTGCATTTGATGGGCACAATGGCTGCATTTGATGGGACACAGTGGCTGCATTTGATGGGGCACAGTGGCTGCATTTGATGGGGCACAGTGGCTGCATGTGATGGCACAGTGGCTGCATTTGATGGGGCACAGTGGCTGCAATTGATGTTTTTTTTTTTTCAGTATTTTTCAGTTTGTTTGCGCCCCCCAAAAATGTTGAGCACCAGCCGCCACTAGCGCCCAGTGCACTGGGGGTGTGTTGGTGTATTATTATTATTATTATTATTATTATTATACAGGTTTTATATAGCGCCAACAGTTTGCTCAGCGCTTTACAACATGAGGACAGACATTACATTTACATTACAATTTGGTACAAAAGGAATCAGAGGGCCCTGCTCGTTAGAGCTTACAATCTAAAAAGGAAGGGGCAATTGATACAAAAGGTAATAGCTGTGGGGGATGAGCTGATGGAGGAAGTAAAACAGTGTTAGTTAGAAGCAGGATAGGCTTCTTTGAAGAGAAGGGTTTTCAGGGATCGTCTAAAGATGGATAGATTAGGGGACAGTCGGACAGATTGGGGTAGGGAGTTCCAAAGGATTGGAGAAGCTCTGGAGAAATCCTGGAGGCGAGCATGGGAGGAGGTGACAAGGGAACTAGAGAGCAGGAGGTCTTGAGATGTCCGAAGAGGGCGGTTTGGTTGGTATTTTGGGACTAGGTCAGTGATGTAGCTGGGGGCAGAGTTATGGATGGCTTTGTAAATTATTGTTAGTACTTTGAATTTTATTCATTGGGTGAGTGGAAGCCAGTGCAGGGATTGGCAGAGAGGGGTGGAGGACACTGAATGGCTGGTAAGGTGGATGAGTCTGGCAGCGTCATTCATTATGGACTGGAGGGGGTATAGTCTGTGTAAAGGTATTTCAACGAGGAGGGAGTTGCAGTAGTCAAGGCGAGAGATGACCAGGGAGTGAATTAGAAGCTTGGTGGTATCATTAGTTAAAAAGGGGCGTATTCTGGAAATGTTACGGAGGCTAAGGCGGCATGATTTAGACAGGGCTTGTATGTGGGCCTGAAAGGACAGTTCGGAGTCTAAGGTTACCCCTAGCACCCTGGCATGTGGGGATGGACTGATAGATGTGCCATTGATCTTGACAGAGAAGTCAGGCGAAGGGGTACGTGGGGGAGGAAATATTAAGAGCCCGGTTTTAGATAGATTCTGTTTGAGGAAGTGGTGTGAAAGTACATTAACCACCCCCATCCCATGGATGGGTACAACAGTCTTTTCTACCTGAAACCTCCCCTTTCCTACTCAAAAATCCCCAAGTGCCGCCTGCAGCCCACCCCTATAACCCCCAACCTGACATACTGAATATAACCTTCCTCCTCCGCTCTCCGAGTGAAAGCATGGTACGCCGCTATCGCGTACCATGCCATAGCTCCGCCCCTCAGATCCGCCTGACCCCTACTCTTAAAGCGGCCCGAGGCTGCTAACTTAAATCGGCGACAGGGCTGTCCCTGCACCTGTAATGCCGTCCCTCTGCTGACCCCCCCCCCCCCTTCAGGGGTGTATGGCTGCGGGACTCTCTATGAACTTGGATGTTTATTATGGACTTCCTGGCATTCCATTGGGATTGACTATGGAGTGATGATCATTGTTTTCCTTGTTAACCGCCCAGACTGTGTTAACACCTTATCAGCTTTTGGTCATTATAACCTTTTCTGGTAAGAGACATGATTATTCCTAGCCGGTGGTGGATCTCTTTACACCTGAGTTGGAAGAACACACCCTAATGGTCTTTTGTTCTCACTATGGACTTTACAATTCCTTTTTATTCATGACAAGACATATGACATATATGCACCGTGTTTGTTTGCTCATTTGTTGTTACTTTTATGCATGTTTTTCACATGGTCGCCCGTCAGTTTTTTAGGCGAACCTGAATGGACGCTCCATACAAACACCAAGTTCTTTAAGCGCTAAAGCTGTCAGTTGGGTGTGTGGATACAAGACCCTTGGGGGTATATAGTTGACTGTAAACCAGTGCAGCTGCCAATCACTGGAAAATGGATGATAAAACACAAAAGCAGCGCTCTATGGGTACAGTAAAAAGTACATATAGACCAATGGCTAGGTAACAGTTAGTTTATTACACACAACGGTGAATAGCCACTGCAAAAGTTTGTAAAAAAAGGATGCAGCAGACAGCCATAAAAGCATAAATGCATGTAAATTGTTAAAAAAAATTAGGATAAAGAAGCAAAACAGTACCACACTGGCATCTAGGTAGAAAGGGGTTAATCTTATCTTGGTAGCTCGCTGGTAGTACGTGGAGAATGGTCAATGGACGACCTAAACCACATTCACAGCGAGAGTAACCCGACAGGAAAGGAGTTTTTTACAGTTCACTGTCACACGCTGGAAGTCAGGTTCTGATGGTGTCCCTGGTGGAAAACCACAGCTGTGGGAGAACCCTCTGCTGGTTGGGGTGGAGTGCTGGGGCTGGTTGCGGGTAATGACCGTGCCGAGTTGTGGAACGCAGTTAGTAGGGTGAACGTCTGCCGCTGGGGATGGAGCCAGTAAAGCCGAGGGAGCCAGAGAAAGCCACAGGAGCTGGGCGCGCTGGATGTTGTCAGGGCTGCTGCCGAATGTGATGTGGAGAGAAAGCCAGTGCGAGGGGTGAACCGCAAGCTCCAGTTTGCCGTAACTAACATGCTTTGCGCCTATTCGCTTTGTCATCCAGCTCACGAGGGGTATAAATACTTTTTCAAGGCACTATAATAGATAAAGTTGACCAGATTGTGCAGTTTTTTTGAAGGGAACCATTGTTTCCCTCCCGTGAGATGAAATAGTGATCAGTGAAACACTGGGCAGAAGTAGGTACAAGTCTCAAAAACTGGCCATACACATTAGATGTTCATTCAGGTTTGTACAGGAATTCTGTCTCTTCTGTTTCTTGTCATCATTGTGTCAACCAGGGCTTTTTTCCCTCAGAAAATAGATGCAGGTACTTTCCCTTTATGAGTCATGCCTTGTCTCTGTCCCCTATCTAATCTCCGAACATGGTCACTTGGTTCCACCCGAACCCCCCACCCCCCTCCACTTTTTTTTTCTTAAAGATATTTTTATTAGTTTTTTGACAAACAGATGAACCAAAATAAACAAAAAAGAAAAACAATACGCTTTAGAAAAATAAGAACAAAAAGCAATCATATAGGTATACAGCATCAAATACTAGGCTTGTGCATTTGGGAGACTTATGATAATACATTGTTTAAGCATCATACATTTGTATGTAGAGTACACTCAAAGTGTCGGTTACTTAGCACCAGTAAAATTCTATATATATAGTTTATAGAGTGGCACGACCTACAGGAAATCTGCAATCTATTTCTATTGTGAGGGAAGGGTCAGGGGGCTAGCCAGCCACCTGTCCCATATTTTGTGTAATGTTTTGCTTTGTTTCCAAAGTTCAAAGGTAACTTTATACATTGAGATAGCATAGCTGATTAGCTACAACCATAAGGTTTTTAAAGAGGTCTGTGTTCCCTTCCATGACAACAATATAACTTTTCTAACATAAAAGTAGAGAATGCGGAGTAGCCTTTTGGCAGGCGTCGATATTTGCAGGTCATCAAAGATGCCCAGCAAACAATTCTTGGGGTGAATAATGTTAAAGAGGCCTAGGGCTGTGAAGATAAAGGAGCCTACCTCTGCCCAGAGGTCCTGAACCATTGGGCATGCCCAGAAACAGTGTAGGAAGTTGGCTTCTTGGCCGCAGCCTTGGAAACATTGAGCAACAAACCCATCTTTTTCAAACTGGTTGGGGTGAGGTCAGATTGATGGAAGATTTTTACCTGTATAATGCAGTCTCTTGATGAAATAATCAATGTTTTGTATGTGTCACTAAACTCCGCCCAGTCCTCCTCTGAAAGGGAGATGCCCATAGAGATCCATTTTTCCTGGGCCCTACTAAATCTGGGGTTAAAATCAGTCATTAGGGCAGCGTAATAAGTAGATATAAGTTTAGAAGGGTCAGGTTGTCTCAGCAGTTTCTCTAGTGGTGGTAGGTTAGTTGGGTCATCTAAGGAGCCGAACTGTGCTCTGATAGCATGTCTGAGCTGATGGTAGTAAAACAGGTATGAGTGAGGCAAGTCAAAGTCAAGTCTGAGCTGATGGAAGGATTTAAAGCCTTGTGCAGTGTATAGGTGACAAAGGTATTTAATCCCTTTGGGGTACCAATGTTTAGGGTCAGATAAAGAGTAAAGTTCCTGCAAAGTGGGATTGAACCATAGAGGGTTATTCAGGGAAACCGACCATGTGTGCCGTGTTATTTTGGTGGTGATGTATTTGAACAATGAAAGGGATGTGGCCAGCATAGAGGTGTCAGATAGAGGTCGACCGATATATCGGCCGGCCGATATATCGGCCGATATTTGCCGTTTTTTAAATAATCGGCATCGGCCGATTGTGTTGATAAAAAGCCGATTCTACAGCGGGACTTTGAAATGACTTCTGTAAGAAGTCAGTGTGAGTTGCCTGAGTCGTCATAGCAACACTTTCCTCCTCTCTGGGCAGACTGCCAAGAAAAGAACTAAATGATACAATGTTTACACTTCTGAATGAATGAAGTCATCTCTGTGTGTAGAGTTCTCAGTTTAACCATTTAAAGACTAAATCTTTTCTGACACTTGTTGCTTACAAGTAAAAATCCTGTATTTTCTGCCAGAAAATCACTTGGACCCCCCAAAAATTATATATATTTTTTTAGCAGAGATCCTAGGGAATAAAATAGCGGTTGTTGCAATATTTTATGTCACACGGCATTTGCACAGAGGTCTTTCAAATGCATTTTTTTGGGAAAAAAATACACCATTTAAAAAATAAAATAAAAACAGTAAAGTTAGCCCATTTTTTTTTTTTTTTTGTCCAAAAGTTTTGACTACCCGTTTTTATTTAATATATAGGTTTTTTTTTTTTTTTTATCTAGATCATACATACAAGTAAACTGATTGGAGGTTTGTTTTGTTTAATAAATGTTTAAAGCGGGAGTCCGCCGGGACTCCGCGTTTTTTTATTTTTTATTTTTAAAAGCCAGTAGCTACAAATACTGCAGCTGCTGACTTTTAAAATAGTGACACTTACCTGTCCAGCGCGCCCGCGATGTCGGCACCCGAAGCCGATCTCTAGATCGACACTCGAGTGCTGCCGCCGCCATCTTGGGTATGGGAATCAGGAAATGGAGCCTTTCGGCTTCATTTCCCGGTTCCCTACTGCGCATGCGCGAGCCGCGCAATGAGGACGGTCCCCGCTGCCTCTGGGATCTGTGTGTTTCCCAGCAGGCAGCGGGGCACTTGCGGAAGGGGGCGGGCACTTGCGGAAAGGGGCGTAATGTACGCCCCTTTCCGCAGAGAGCTAGCCCGGAAGTGGGTGCAGTTACCTGGATTATCCAGGTAACTGCACCCCCCTCCCCCCTGAAAGGTGCCAATTGTGGCGCCAGAGGGGGGGAGGAATCCGATGAGCGGAAGGTCCATTTTAGGGTGGACCTCCGCTTTAAGTGTAAGAAATTTTCTGTATCACTTATGAAGACTGCTTTCACACTGGAGCGGGCAGACGTTGATGGTAAAACGCAAGTTTTAGCGGCTCTTTACCATCATTTTAGCGGTGCTATTTGGCTGCTAGTGGGGCACATATAACCCAGCTAGCGGCCAAGGAAGAGGTTAAATGCGCCCATGAAGCACCGCTGCCAAATCGCATTGCATGCGCTTCGGCAGTGGTGCCCATTCATATCAAGGAGGTGGAGGAGCGGTATACACCACTCCAAACGTGCTGCTTGCAGGACTTTTTTTTTAAGATCCTGCCAGCGCATCGCCTCAGTGTGAAAGCACTCTGTCTTTCACACAGACTGCAGGGGAGCCATTTTGCAGGCACTTTACAGGTGCTATTTTTAGCCCAAAAGCGCCTTAAAAAACGCCCCAGTGGGAAAGGTGTGTTAGATCAAGGGGGATTAAAAATAAATAAATAAAATCGGCCTAACATATCGGCCCAAAAAAATCGGCATCATATATCGGCTATCGGCCGCCATGATTTCTAAATATCGGCATCGGCATCGGCCAGAGAAAAACCCATATCGGTCGACCTCTAGTGTCAGACAGGACTTTGCCCCTATAAACAATACTGTGAAGGGTTTCCATGGAGGACGTAGTCAGTGGTAGTACATGCATTTGCTGCTATCGAGTGTAACCAGTCATGGATATGCACCAGTTGAGATGCTAGGTAATATAGAAAGAAGTTTGGGAATGCCAATTCTGCCAGATGTGTCCGTAACCTTAGTGTCTAAAGTGCCACTCTGGGGGATCTGCCATTCCACAGGAACATTGTACAGATTGTGTCTATACATTTGAAAATAGATTTAGGTATTTTGCAGGAGGAGTTGGCCAAGGTGTATAGCAGTCTTGGTAAACAGATCATTTTGAGGGTATTTGCCCTCACCATAAGATCCAGGGGCAGGTCCATCTACTGTTTAGTTTTCTCCTTTAAGCGAGTTAGTAGTGGGTCTAAGTTATTGACAATGTTAGTGGACAGGAGGTGTCTGCACCAGAACCCCTAGATACCTAAAGGAGGACACCACCTGTAGATTAGAGTCTGGGTGAATATGAGAAGTTGTGTCTGGGTCCCAGGGGAAAAGACTGGATTTGTCCCAATTTACCCTGAATCCGGAGTAGTCTCCAAATGTATTGATCTCGGATAACAATGTTTGGAGTGACACATCAATGTCCACCAGGTACACCAAGGTGTTATCCACATAGAGCGAGATTTGTTCCAAAATGGTGGCAATGGGGAGACATTTTATTGATGGAGAGGAGCGGATACGTACTGCTAGCGGCTCCATGGCCAGGGCAAAGACAAGGGGGGGACAGTGGACACCCCTGTCTTGTGCCCCTATTGATTGAGAAGGACTCAGTGACTGTAGAGTTAACCCGAATACGGGCCCTCAGGGAAGCATAAAGGAGTTTTATCCACGCTACCATTCTGGGGCCAAAGCCGTACATTTTCAACACCTGAAAGTGGTACAGCCATTCCACACTGTCGAGCGCTTTACATGTATCTAGGGATACTATGGCCCTTGTAGGAGGACAGTGGTGTGGGTATTGCAGATTATGGAACAGTCTGCTGATGTTCATTCTGGTGGACCTTCCGGGTATAAATCCCCCCTGGTCATTGTGTACCAGGGTCGTCACTACAGTGTTTAAACGATTTGCCAAAACTTTGGCCAAGATCTTAACATCCACATTTATGAGTGATATCGGGTGGTATGATTCGCATTTAAGTGGGTCCTTGCAGGGTTTTAGTAAAAGTATAATCAAGGCTTTGCGCATAGTAGGGGGAAGGATCCCTATGTCTAAAGCCTTGTTGTTTGTGTGTAAAAGAAATGGGGATAGTATGTCTTTAAATTGTGTGTACCATTCGGTTGGATAGCCATCCAAACCGGGAGTTTTATGAGCAGGCATTTGTGAGATAGCTACTGTGATTTCTTCAACTGAGACAGGTGCATCTAGCTCATCTTTCTGTTCAGTCATGAGGGAGGGGAGAGGTATGTTGGCTCCGTTGTAGTCAGCTCTGGAGGTATATAGGTCTTTGTAGAAATTTAAAAAGGTTTCCATGATGTCCTCAGGGTTGTCGCTGATTTGGCCCTGTGTGGTAAGTATACGCAGAATGGATATGGGGGGTGATCAGGTCTGCTCAGGTATGCCAAGAGACGTCCGGCTTTGTTACCATGCTCAATTGATTTTTGAGTAGCATGTAATATGCGTTTCTGGGTAAGGTCTAACAGACGGAGTTCATACTCCCTGTGTCTCTGTAGCCACTTGTCTCTTGTGTCAGGGGTCGGGTTAGAGGCGTAAGCAGATTCTGCTTGTACCATGGCAGTTTCCAGTTCCCCCGTAAGTTGTTTTTCCGTAGGACTCCCGTGATGGACATAAAAGGTCCTCAATGTGGACTTAAATGCTTCCCATTCCGTGGAGGGGTCTACTGTTACCAAGTTGTCCTTCCAATAGCTTGTAATACCCTTTCTGCACTCTCCCTGCACCACCTCATCCTCTAACCAGTAAGAGTTCAGACACTAGATAGCAGGGTCCGAACCTGGAAGGAGAGCGAGGTCCACAGAGAGAGGAGCGTGGTCCGAGACTCCTCTGGGTAGGTACGAGACTGCAGTGACAATGGGAAGGGTATCCACCGTGGTAAATGCCATGTCAATCCGAGACATGGTGTGGAAGGAATCCGAGTGGCAAGAGTACTGGCTCACGTCTGGTTGCTTCCAGCGTCATATCTCTGTAAAATCATATACCTGAATCCAATTCAGAAGGGGGGGGGGGGATCTACCACCACCTCCCAAGCGGTCCATGGCTGGGTCTAATAGGGCATTAAAGTCCCCTATATAAAGTATCAGTCCAGGGGGTCTAGTCAGCAGCTTAAGTGTCAATTTAGATAGTACCTCCACCAAAAATGGGGGAGGAATATAAACGTTCACAAGAGTAAATGTCACAGGGTTCTCACTTTAGTGCCGGTGAGGTGAGTTTCTTGGAGACATAGAATATGGGGACGGCATTTTTTTTAAAACCGAAAAGACTAGGGATCTCTTTTGGGGTGCATTCATTCCTCTAGTGTTCCATGACACTATCTTCAAGGGCTTTGTCATTCTAAGTCATACATCATATCACAGTCACACAGAAATGTAAATGCCTTCACACTTAAAGTGGTTGTAAACCCTTACAAACCACTTTGACCTACAGGTAAGCCTAGATTAAGGCTTACCTGTAGGTCCAAGAAATATCTCCCAAACCTATACGATTTAGGAGATATTTGCCCGAAGACGGGCACCATGCGCCGTAGACAGCGGCGCGCAGGCGCACTGAGCGTGGCATCCTCGATAACGAAGATGCCGCGCAATGCCGCGTGTCTCTGCTTCCGCGCGCATGCGCGGGAGTGACGTCATCGCGGCTTCGTCGCATGACAGCGGCCGAATGACAGCGGCGGAGCTGCGAGACCCACCGAGAAGATGGATGCGGCGGACTACAGGGGACAGCGGTGACAGCTGGCTCCTGTGTCAGGTAGTGACACATAATGGGCTACTATGCAATGCATAGTAGTCCATTATGCTTTGCCTTTGCAGGGAATGAAAGAGGAAGTAAACACATCAGGGTTTACTTTCTCTTTAATACCTGGTAGGCCGTGCCACTTTAAACATATCTAAACATATCTTTCACATACTGCATATAACTGCCTCTGCAGCTGCACGAGCTATCAGTTATTAACCACTTCAACACCAGGCACTTAAACACCTTCCTGCCCAGACCAATTTTGAGCTTTCAGCGCTGTCGCACTTTGAATGACAATTGCGCGGTCATGCTACACGGTACCCAAATGAAATTTTTATCATTTTTTTCCCCCACAAATAGAGCTTTCTTTTAGTGGTATTTGATCACCTCTACGGTTTTTATTTTTTGCGCTACAAATAAAAAAATACCGAAATTCTTTAAAAAAAAAAATTTTTTGTTACAGTTTCAAAACTTTGTAAATAAGTACGTTTTCTCCTTAACTGATGGGCACTGATGGGGCTACACTGATGGGCACTGATAAGGCGGCACTGATGGGCACCAATGATGTGGCACCAATGAAGTGGCACTGATGAGGTGGCATTGATGGACACTGATATGTGGCACTGATAGGTGGCACTGACGGGCACTGACAGGCGGCACTGATGGGTGGCACTGATGGGCGACACGGATGGGCACTGGTGGCACAAATTGGCACTGATAGCTGGCACAGATTGGCATGAATGGGCGGCACAGATGGGCATGGATGGGTGGCACAGATGGGCATGGATAGGCGGCACAGATGGGCATGTGTGGGCACTGATAGGTGGCATGGATGGGCACTGATAGGCGGCACAGGTGGGCACTGATAGGCGGCACAGGTGGGCACTCATAGGCGGCACAGGTGGGCACGCATTGTATTGTTATACTGTACTAATGGATGCCAATCAGTGTCAAACAATAATGCATGCCAATCAGTGATGCCCATTGTGGGCACTGATTGGCATCCATTATGGGCACTGATTGGCATCCATTGTGGCACTGACTGGCATCCCTGGTGGTCTAGGGAGGATTACCTTTTGCTGGGCATCCCTGGTGGTCTGGTGGCGTCCCTGGTGGTCCAGTGTGGGCATCCTCGGGGGGGCTGTGCTGATAATCGATCAGCACAGACCCCCCCTGTCAGAGGAGCACAGCACAGACCCCCCCTGTCAGAGGAGCAGCCAACCGGCTCTCCTCTACTCGCGTCTGACAGACGCGAGTGAGGAAAAGCCGATCACCGGCTCTTCCTATTTACACTGTGATCAGCCGTGATTGGACACGGCTGATCACGTGGTAAAGAGTCTCCGTCGGAGACTCTTTACCGAGATCGTAGTTGCCGGGTGTCAGACTGACACCCCGCAACAACGATCGCCGCGATGCGCGCCCCCGGGCCTGATCACGTCATATGACGTCCGATCAGGATTATGCAACCACTTTGCCACCGTCAATTGCCTATAGGGCGGGCGGCAAGTGGTTAAACCAGGAAAAAAACATAAACTGCAAAAAAATCAAAAATGAGAGTGTCACAAAAAAGATCAAAAAAGATCAAAAAAACCTTTGCCCCCCTCACCGTTTGGCCAACCCCAACATAGCGAGCCTTGGATCCCTGAACTGAAGAAACCTGAAGGGCCCCCTTTAAACTGGGGGAGAACTGTCCTGTGGCCTCACCACTAACTGGTGTGGGGTTGTAGTGGAATCTAGAGTGACCCCCGAACGGTTCTGCATATGGGGGATGTAGCATAGTTCAATAGTAGATGGAACAAATTGCATAGTTAAAGGCCAGTAGCCTCTATAGAGCTGACGATAGGAAGGATGTCTGGTCTGTAAGGGTGGAGGATGACAGGATAACAGTTCAGAGTTCTGCTGTAGGGGTGGGTGGGATAGCCTCATGGAAAACCAAAACGGTCCGCTGGGCATTCTTACAAAATGTGGTTGACCCTAAGTATCAAACACCAACAGTGCTCTACTGTATAATCTGAATGATTTCTCAAACCTTTCTCATTTCTCATCAGTAATTTCTCATTACCCCAGTGTACAGATCAATTGTTCTTATTAGATCACACTAATCGCAGTTATGCTAAACAATCAATCAAAGTCCAAATCAAATAAATTCTCTTCACTCCTCCTTTCTCCACCGCTCTTTACCTTGCTCTCCTCATAGCATGTAAGCGTGTAAAAATACAAGGGGACTAATATTGTGTTATACCCTTTATTGCAGATGCCCTCTCCCCCTTTTTACATAATGCGCTTACATCAAATCATCATTAAAACTCATAAAATCCTGTCAGCAGTGCACAACGAATGTCTCACCATCAGGTCGATCTTTTCTTTTAAATATCCCACTAGTAGAGTCCCGGGTGTTCGTCTGCTGCTGCCGACCATACAATTTGTGTGACCACGTGTTGACGCGTTTCGTAATTCTGTCTTCAGAGGGCTGGGCATAGTAGAGGAACTCCCATGTGTAGGGAGAAAGGTGTTTCCACATTCAGCTCAGGGCAAGTGTAGATGGGGATTGTAGGGGTTAGAGCCTTAGGCTTTAAACTGCTCTGCATCTTGGTGGAACTCCATATCGGTCATTGAGCCATGCCATGGCCTCCTTGGGGTTGGTGTAGAATTGCACCTTGCCATCATGAATGATGCACAGCTTTGCAGGGAAAAGCATGGCATAGGAGAGGCCCTCTGTGCGTAATCGAGCCTTTACTGCTGCGAAGGAGATGTGCTGCGTCTGGACATCCACTAAAATGTCAGGGTATTCTGAAATGGTATTGCCATTGTATTTTAAGGGGCCTTTCTCCCTGTGTTAGGTACCTGGTGGTAAGCCTGACTTGACAGAAGAAGACCTCTCTTACAGCTCTGGTTCAGGGGCCACTGGAATGGAGACAGTGGTCCCGTGAGCGCAGCGGGGTAGGGGTGTCTGACCTGAAGCAGCAGCTGGGTCCTCCGGAGACTGGAACTGCAGGGTAGATGATGGATAAGCAGTCAGTGGTCAGCAGACACAGGAGCAACCGCAGCAGGACCAAGGTGCAGCACACTTGAACGACAGAGGGATAGTCAGGCAGGCCGGGTCACAACAGATAAAGCAATCGGATATGTTCAGCAGACAGAAGCGAGGTACAGGCAGGCAGGGGTTCGGTAACAGAAGTTCAATCCAAAGCAAGGTCAAGCAGGCCGGGGTCAGGGCAGGAGAGGTCAGCAAGGTCAATCGAAAGCCGGGTCAAGAATACAATCAGCAGGCGGATTACAGGAGACTCAGATACAGAGCTGCAGACAAACAGCACTGAGCAAGTGCAGCTGCCCTCCTTAAGTAGGGCCACTGGCGCCAAACAGCGCTAATGCGCACACATGTGCGCGCGCTATGCGTGCTGTCGCACACACACGTGCCGATGCCTGGCTTGCCTGGAAAAACCCTGACATTGCCCCCCCACAAGGGACAACCTCCGGGTGCCCAAAAGGTGCTTCTTCTCAGGATGAGCGGAGAAAAAGGCACGGATTAGTCTGTCGGCATGCAGGTTGTCATGGGGTTCCCATGAGTTACTTTCTGGACCGTAACCCTTCCATTTAACCAAAAATTGTCTCTGTCCTTGCCTCCTTCTACAATCGAGGACAGCCTCCACCTCGTATTCTTCGCTACCATCAATTAGAACGGGTTCAAGTGGTCTGGAACTTCTACTCGGGAAGGGGTCAGGCACAGAGGGTTTCAGCAGGGAAACATGAAAAACCGGGTGAATTTTCATCGAGTCTGGTAAGACCAACTCATACGAAACCTCATTAATCCTTCTCTTTACAGGGAAGGGTCCCAAAAACTTGGGTGCGAATTTCTTAGAAGGACAGGCTAACTTAAGATTATTCGTAGAAAGCCACACCTGATCTCCGACCTGCAGGTTCAGCTCTCCTCTTCTCTTACGATCAAAGGCTTTTTTACTGTCTGCTTGGGCCTTGGATACCGCCTCTTGTAATACCCGGTTGTTATGACTGAAGAAGGTCACTGTGTCCTGGACTGCTGGAACTGGTGATTCTGGAAGAAAGTCAGGAAGAAAGGTTAAGTGAAACCTGTAATTGGCAAAAAACGGGGACTGTCCTGTGGCTGGCATTGTTGTATGCAATCTCCGCAAGGGGCAGCAGAGACACCCAATCATCCTGGACAAAGGACGTGAAACATCTGATGTATTGCTCTGGGGTCTGATTGGTACGTTCTGTCTGTCCATTGGTCTGGGGGTGATAGGCGGATGACAGAGCCAGCTCGATCTTCAAACTCTCACACAGGTCCCTCCAGAACCAGGATGTAAATTGGACCCCCCTGTCAGATACGATGTTAGCAGGCACCCCATTCAACCTGACAATCTCCCTTATGAAGATACGGGCTGTCTCTGGAGCAGATGGAGTCCCCTTCAAGGGCAAGAAATGGGCCATCTTAGTCTATCTATGACTACAAAAATGGCCGTGCAACCTTCGGACCATGGGAGCTCAACAATGAAGTCCATCGTGATCATTCTCCAAGGCCGATCAGGTGCAGGGAGAGGCTTCAGTAGTCCCCAGGCCCGATTTCTTGTTGCCTTGCTCCGGATGCACACAGGACAGGACATACTTTTGCAAAATTCTTTCAGGCCAGGCCACCAGAAGGTACGCTGTACAAGTTCCAAAGTCTCAGAGGCCCGAAGTGTCCTGCTAGGGTGATCATGGAGAAGGGCTAGGACTCTGATCCCAATGCTTTCAGGAACAAAAACTTGGCTTTCCTTCCATAGAAGACCTCCTCTGGGCATCAGTATAGCCCCTGGTGGTGTAGGTGAATTAATCGATGCCTCCCTGATCTGTGCCTGCAAGTCTGGTTGTAGAAGCAGAAAGTTACTTGCAGGTAAGATGGTGTCCAGAGCAGCAGAGTCTTTAGGACAATCGTACATACGCGTTGGTTTCACGTTCTTTGATCCAGGGCGGTACGTGATATGGAAAAAAAACCGCAAGAAAAACAGGACCCAACGGGCCTGTCGGGCTTCAAACTCTTGGCAGTGCTCAGGTATTCGAGGTTCTTGTGGTCGGTGTAGATAAATCCAACAAGTACCTCCATTCCTCCAATGCAGATTTGATGGCAAGCAACTCACGGTCGCCGACATCGTAGTTCCACTCTGCAGGGGAAAGTTTCCGGGAAAAGAACCCTACGGGGTGCATCAGATCATTGCTGGCTTGTCTTTGAGACACAACTGCCCCCACAGCTACTTTGGAAGCATCAACTTCTAAAATGTATGGCAGAGAAGGATCCGGGTGACTGAGGATGGGAGCAGAGGTAAAAAGTCTCTTGAGGCCTCCTGGGCTTCTGACCCCCAGTGGAAGCGTACATTCTGTTTCGTCAACTGGGTGATAGCAGAGAATCCCTTAATAAATTTCCTGTAAAAGTTTGCAATCCCTACAAATCTTTGTCTTCCTTCTTTATCCACAGGTGCAGGCCAGTCCAGAACAGCAGAGACTTTTTGGGGATCCATCTTGATGCCTGCCGGGGAGATCTCAAGCCCGAGGAATTGGATATTCCGTTGCTCAAAGCTCATTTCTCTGCCTTAGCATACAAACCATGCTGACGGAGTGGTCCCGATGCTGTTCAAGGGATCCAGAGAAAAACAGAATATCGTCCAAGTAGACAATTACAAAAACGTCCAGGAAGTCTCTAAACACATCATTTATGAGATGCTGAAAAGTGGCAGGGGCATTACAGAGGCCAAAGGACATGACTAAGTACTTGTAGTGCCCGAAACGAGTCCGGAACGCTGTCTTCCACTTGTCCCCGGCCCGAATGCGGACCATGTTGTAAGCTCCCCTCAAGTCCAATTTAGAGAAAATCGTGGCCGAGCTTAATTTCTGGAAGAGCTCCGGCATCAGGGGTAGAGGATAGCGGTTCTTGACCGTAATCATATTAAGCTCACGATAATCCACACAGGGCCGGAGTGACTGGTCTTTTTTGGTCACGAAGAATATTCCAGCGCCTGCCGGAGAGGTAGAATGGCGAATAAACCCCTTCTCCAAATTTTCCGTAACATAAACTTTCAAAGCCTCCTGTTCCTTCTCAGACAAGGGAAAGATGCGCCCAAATGGAATTTCAGCCCCTGGAAGGAGTTCATTGGGGCAGTTGTAGGGACAGTGAGGTGGAAGGGTGTCCGCCCCTCGTTTGCTAAAAACATCCAAAAATTCATGGTATGGTTCGGGCACCAGCTGGCATAAGTCCTGATCAGAGTCCAGACAAAGAAGGGTAGTGGGCATAACAGAGTCCTCATGTAAACAGTGTTCTTGGCAGTAGCTGGACCGGAACTTGATCACCCCCGTGGCCCAGTTGATGCAGGGGTTAAGAGCCTGTAGCCAAGGAATGCCCAGGATCACAGGGAACAACGGGAAGGAGATCACGTCAAGGGTTAGAAGCTCCTTGTGCTGGAAAAGGGTACTAGCCACCAAAGGTAGAGTCTCTTGAGTTACTTGTCCCGATTTGATGCGGGATCCATCAGTAAACAACACAGACAGTCCATGGGTCTTTTTCTGAAGGGCTTGCAGACTGGCAAAGGTGGCATCAACAAAACAACTGCAGGCCCCAGAATCAATGATGGTGCTGGTAGAGACCGTCTTTCCCTGGAACTGCAACGAGAGAGGGAGAGCAAGGTGGGTTGTGCTGGCTGACAAGGACACAGGATTGGTAGACATAGAAAAGAGGCACTTACGTGTCTTAACAGGACAGTTGTTAACATAATGTCCGGACCCCCCGCAGTAGAGAAACAGGCTCAACTGGCGACAACGGGCACGTTCCTCTGGAGACAAGGTGGGGTGCATCAACCCCAGCTGCATCAGCTCAGAAGTGTCAGAAGCAGGGCTGGCAGAGTCCCCTTGAGGAGCAGGCTGAAAATGGGAGGCAGGAATTGGAACCCTTGCAGTCATCCAACTTGGACGATGAAGCTCAGAGAAACGCTCAGATCGGCGTTCCCGAAGCCGACGGTCTATTTGGATAGCCATGGCAATTAGTTCTTCCAAAGAGTCTGGGATACCGACATGGGCCAGTTCATCTTTAAGTCCCCCAGAGAGGCCCATGCGGAACTGATGTCTTAGAGCGGAGTCATTCCATTGGGTGTCTGCGCTCCAGCGTCTAAAGTCTGTAACATAGTCCTCTGTCGCACGGCAGCCTTGCTGGAGCGCAGACAGAGCAGATTCGGCTGTGGCAGTTCGCTGGGGATCTTCGTAAAGCTGTACCATAGCCTCGAAGAATGAAGAAAGGGAATGGGTAAGAGCACTGTCACCCTCCAGGAGACGATGGGCCCACATCTGGGGTTCCCCCTGCAACAGCGAGATCACAAATCCCACTTTGGTTGCCTCCAGTGAAAAAGTCCTGGGTTGAAGGGCAAAGTACAACTGGCAGGCGTTGCGAAAGGCCCGGAACTTGGATCCGAGAATCTTTCTGGAACAGGTACTCTTGGTTCATGTGGGAGTATCACCCCTGCAGGCTGGGGAACAGGCTGAGTAGGAAGTGGAGGTGGTGCAGAGGTAGAAGGATTGGTACCGGAAAGATGCTGAACCTGTTTTTCCAGTCTGGTATATCCCTCTTGGAGTGACTTCACAGCCTGTGTAAGGGCCGCAAGGTGGGTGCAGATCTCCTTCATGGCAGAAGCTTCTCCCGCAGGCTCAGTCATGGCTGTTTGTACTGTGGTGAGCCTGACTTGACGGAAGAAGACCTCTCTTACAGCTCTGGTTCAGGGGCCACTGGAATGGAGACAGTGGTCACGTGAGCGCAGTAGGGTAGGAGTGTCTGTCTGGAAGCAGCAGCTGGGTCCTCCGGAGACTGGAACTGCAGGGTAGATAATGGATAAACAGTCAGTGGTCAGCAGGCACAGGAGCAACCGCAGCAGGACCAAGGTGCAGCACACTTGAACGACAGAGGGATAGTCAGGCAGGCCGGGTCACAACAGGTAAAGCAATCAGATACGTTCAGCAGACAGAAGCGAGGTACAGGCAGGCAGGGGGTTGGTAAAAGAAGTTCAATCCAAAGCAAGGTCAAGCAGGCCGGGGTCAGGGCAGGAGAGGTCAGCAAGGTCAATCGAAAGCCAGGTCAAGAATACAATCAGCAGGCGGATTACAGGAGACTCAGATACAGGGCTGCAGACAAACAGCACTGAGCAAGTGCCGCTGCCCTCCTTAAGTAGGGCCACTGGCGGCAAACAGCACTAACGCGCACACGTGTGCGCGCGCTGTGTGCGCGCTGGGATGCATGCTGGCGCACACACATGTGCTGATTGCCCGTTTTGTTCGGGAAAGACCCTGACACCCTGGTAAGGCGAAGGATGGCAACCTTGTCTTGGAAGTTGAGGAGACGGGCAATAATGGAGCGGGGTGGTGCTCCAGAGGGTGGGGGACGCGGAGGGGTGCGATGTGCCCGCTCAATCACATGGGAAAAGGATGGTGTGTCAGACCCAAAAATTTTCCTCAGCTAGTTATAGAGGAACTTTTCAGGGCGAGGATACACTGCACGTTCAGGAAAGCCCACGAATTGCAGGTTGTTCCTTCGGGAACGATTTTCCAGGTCATCAATTTTGGCGCTAAGGGCCGCCATTTCTTCTGTATGATCCCTCACTGTGGCAGATAGAGGATGGACAACATCCTCAAGGGAGCTGATGCGTGCTTCTGCTTCCCCTGCCCTATCCCTTAAGTTTTGTGCGTCCTGCTTCAGGAGAAAAAAGTCCATGCATACTGACGCTATCTGAGCAGTGAGAGAGGCTTTACAGTCCTGAATAGCAAGCATAATGGAGGCTAGGGTAGGTTCAGTGGGGGGGAGCCTGGGCTGGAGCTATCTTCACTGTCCATGTGGTGGCTCTGGGACTGCAGTGGGTCAGGCTGTGTGTCTCTGGTAGCAGGGGCAAAGTCACTCACCATTGCAGCCTGTTGTTTGTGGAGAGCAGAGACTGATGGCTGCAGCAGCATGTCATGCTGCCCTGCCTGTGTCTCGGCTCCATCTTGCTTTCGGTGCCTGACCGCCTGTCCCGCCATCTATACTGTCACGGGGGGCCTGTATTTTACCATGGATGCCAGCCTGGAATGTTTCCACAGCCGTGGGGAACAATTTAAGACCTTTCTGGAGAAAATCGGGCTCAGGATGACTGCAAGATGCCGTTCGGAAGATGGAGCTGTGGCTTTACACTTCTGCTCTCTCTGCCATCCGTTCACGCCCCCACCCACCTCCACTTTTAGGCTGGGTTCACAGTATTGCGAATTGGATGTGCATCCAATTCCCATAGCAGGAGATTGTGACCTGGCTCTCTATGGAGCTGGTTCACACATCTCTGGAGCGGCCCTGGTACGAATCACATAGGTGCCCTGTGCATCTTTTGGTCCGTTTCAGGTCCGAATTCAGCTAAAAATTCGGGCTGAAATCGGATCTGAACCAGTGAATAAAGTGCACCGGACTCCTGCTGTGAGCAGCTCCATGTTCTAGTGTGAACCCAGACTGAGAGAATACAGAATCAAGTATCATTTTGTGGTGCTAAATAATTTGTATGGAATTTAAAGAAGGAGTAAAGGCAAAAGGTTTTTTTTTATCTTTGTAATTGTAAGCATTTGGATAAAAATCCTTCTGCGTGCAGCAGCCTCCCAATACTTACCTGAGCCCCATCTCCATCCAGCAATGTCCACAAATCCCTCGGCCATCTGGAACTTTCACTCCTTTTTTTATTTTCACCCTCAAAATTTGCAGTTAGTAGTCCCCCCAAGACCCGCCCCCCCCTTCCTCTCTCTTCCCGCCTTTTATTGCTTCACGTCTACTGTGTCTCCCAACCTCTCCCTCTCACCTGCTCCCATCATTTCTACATATATCCTTGTCTGCCTAAACTTTCTCCAGACCTTCCATTTGTTATCAAATCCTCCCATTCCCTCCTCTCCACAAAACCCAAGATATTCCATGTTATGTTTAGTTTTTTTTCTTACACCAACACCCCAATATGGGGCTGTCTGTCTCCTGCCACTACCGTGGTATTAAATGGGACACCAATGACACCAAAAGAAAGCTCTATTTGTGGGGAAAAAAAAGGACATCAAGTTTATTTGGGTACAGCGTTGCACGATCCTGCAGTTGTCAGTTAAAGTAACTCAGTGCCATATCGCAAAAAATGGCCTGGGCATTAGGGGGTAAAAACCTTCCGTGGCTGAAATGGTTAAAGAAGAGTTCCACCCTCCTCCCAGCAAGATATTAAAAGTCAGCAGCTACACATACTGTAACACACTGCTGACTTTTAATATTAGGACACTTGCCTGCCCTGGAATACAGTCATGCTGTATTCTGTCGAGAAGTGCCCCCCATCGAATAGTGAACGCGCATGCACAGGACGGAGCTGCACTTCAGCTGATTTTCCGATCAGCTGGAGTGACGTGACCAGGGCACAAGTGCACATCGTAGGAGGCATCTCTCAATGGGAGATGACATTTCATGACCACAACTGAAACCTATACAAACAGAGGGGGAGACCATAGTTCTCACATTGTGCCTCGCTGTTGTGGGGCGACTGAACAGTGTGCTGATGGTCCGGTTTTGTCTTTGTTGCGGGGCAGGTTTGCTGTGTTGAACAGCTGGTTTTCCTCTGTTTAAGGGTGGGTTGCAACACAGACAAAACCAGCTCTTCAACACAGCCACTAGTCACACTCCAGCAGCAGTGATGCATGCGCCCTGGTTACATCAGCCCAGCTGAGTGGCAATTCAGCTGTTGTGCTGGTCTGTACGGTGCATGTGCAGTACATACCGGGCACCATTCCATAGGGAGCACTTCTCGACGGAAAATCAGCACCCCAGCCAATTTTTATATCAGCTCTTGGGTGCTGCTGCCGCAATTCGTAGTAAGGGAACTCGGCAGTGAAGCCTTTCGGGGTTCACATTCCTATTGCGCATGCGTGAAGCATGCTGCGCTTTCTAAATGGCCCGGGGAAGGAGGAGGGGGGGCGAGATCTCTCTAAAGTGGGGACTGGTATCTTTCAAAACCAGGTACCAGCTCCTCTGGTGCCACATTTGGCACCTTTCGTGGGGGGGGGGGCTGATCAGCTGAGCTTCCACTCTTGGGTGGAACTTTTACAGGCATTTGAGCTTTTATTTTCGCTTGAAAAAAATGTTGCTTTTTTTGTGCTCTCGTGCACGTTTTTATTGAGCTTCAAGCTCCTTTGAGCTTTTTGGAGCATAAGCTTTTTTTCACAATCCTCATAGATAGTATTTTCTTAACCACTGTATAAACAGAACAAAAAGCATGCCTGGCGGGCACCTGTGATCACTCGTGACAGAACAACGGGGATGTGTGTGTGTGTGTGTGTGGAACACTGATCGGTTTCCTTCCTCATAGGATGCATTAAGATGAAAAAACATGAGGGTCTACAACCCCTTTAACCTGTATGCTATACCAACAAAAAAACACCACAATGTGTAAATGGTTCCCTCGCAGTGAATTTTTAAAACAAGTTGCAATGACTGGGGGCCCCTTCTTCACTATGTCTCTATGCAGGGTCTTTCTGAGGTCTGGGGGCCTCTCCTGCACTATGTTTCTATGCAGGCTCTAATATGTGCAGCCCCCCTGCCCCAAGGTGTCTGCACACATCAATTGGTCTGTGCAGAGGCGTTAGGTCAGGAGTAGTGAGTGTGCCGGCCCGGGGCCCTTCTCCTCAGGCTGCCTGTTTTGATTGTTTGAAAGTGGGGCCCAGTGCAGCTCACCAGTGCCCAGCAATGCAGCCTCACCAGTGCAATGTGGTCTTACCAGTGTCCAGCAATGTGGCCTTATCAGTGCCCCCACCAGAGAGCAGGTGTCCCCATCAGAGTGTCCTCTTCATAGTGCCCCATCAGAAAGAAGCTGTCCCCATCAGAGTTCCTCCATCAGAATGTCCCATCAGAGTGCAGGTGTCCCCGTTGGAGTGCCCCCATCAGAGAGCAGGTGTCCCCATCAGAGTTCCCCCATCGGAGTGTACCATCAGAAAGCAGGTGTCCTCATCAGAGTTCCCCCATCAGAGTGCAGGTGTCCCCATCGGAGTGCCCCCATCAGAGAGCAGGTGTCCCCATCAGAGTGTCCCATCAGAGTGCAGGTGTCCCTATTGGAGTACCCCCATCAGAAAGCAGGTGTCCCCATCAGAGTTCCCCCATCAGAGTGTACCATCAGAGAGCAGGTGTCCTCATCAGAGTGTCCCAGAGTTCCCCCCATCAAAGAGCAGGTGTCCCCATCAGTGTCTCCTCATCAGAGTGACCCCATAAAAGTGCTCCCAAAAGAATGACCCCATCAGAGTTTCCCCATCAGATTGTCCTCATCAGAGTTGTGAGCCATCACAGAGTAGAAAAGCTTACCCAGATAAGTCCTTGCAGGCAGGGGGCAGGAGCAAAGCTTGAAGAAGGAGTGTGCTGCAGAGGGCAGGAGCTGGGTGGAGGAACTTACTGAAGAGGGGGGACAGGTGATTGCATTGGTTGCTAGGACAATGGCGGTTCTAGCAGCCAATGACAGTATTGCAGCTGGGATCTATCACTGCAGATTGGTGGGCGCGGTCCGGCATTTAATTAAGGCTGCTGAGCCTGTATCGTATAGCGGCCACTGGAAGAGGATGACCAAAGGAGGGGAGGATGGGCGCGCAGGGATGACACCGCTACCTCCAATGTGTTGCATTTGTGGCAGACTGCCACCCATTGGCACGGACGTCCTCCCTTTCTTGCATACTTGAGGCCAGTCCTTCAGGACATGGCTGCTAATGGGAACGGCGTTCCCATGTGTGCCTGCAGGACTCGAGGCATGACTTTGGGGCACTAGCTCCTCTCAAAAATGCAAGTTTAGTGAGGTTTTTTTTCCCTGCCTGTGGTTGCCACATCATCCCTTTAATCCAGGACACATATTAATTACACAGGTTCTGAGGCTGATTTAATGCAGATAAAGCACCAAGTGAGTTTAACCACTTCCGGACCATTGCACGCCGATATTCGTCCTAAATTTGAAGAGAGATATCTTTGTTATGGCAGCTAGTTGCTGCCATAACCCTGGTATCCTCTTCTTCAGCGGGCAGTCCTGTTTCTGATAATAGTGGTTTCTGCAGTGAATTCGCTGCGAGATTACTTTTATCGACGGGGGGAGAGGACGCCCCCTCCCACCACTCTTCGGTGCCCTCTGCCACTTACCGGAGCCACGGAGGCGATCGGATCCTTCTCCTTCCTTGGTATGGAGACGAGTGAGGGGAAGATGGCCCCCACCCATCTCCATACCATTGCAGGGCGGAAGTGATGTCAAAACGTCCCTTCCGCCCAAAGTTCTAAAAGGGCCTTTTTTTTTTGCATTTTTGTGTAAATATGAGATTTGAGGTCTTTTTGACCTCAGATCTCATTTAAGAGGTCCTGTCGTGCTTTTATTGCTTTTTTTTTCTAGGAATAAAAGTGACACTTTAAAAAAAAAAAAAAAAGAACAGTGTAAAAAAATTAAATACATAAAAAAAAAGAAATAAATAAAAGGTAAAATGAATAAGACATTTTTTTTTTTAAACGCGCCCCGTCCCGCCGAGCTTGTGTGCTGAAGCGAACGCATATGTGAGTAGCGCCCGCATATGAAAATGGTGTTCAAACCACACATGTGAGGTATCGCCGTGATCGGTGGAGTGAGAGCAATAATTCCAGCCCTAGATCTCCTCTGTAACTTAAAACATGCAACCTATAGAATTTTTTAAATGTCGCCTATGCAGATTTTTAAGGGCAAAAGTTTGTCGCCATTCCACGAGCAGGTGCAATTTTTAAGCGTGACATGTTGGGTATTAATTTACTCGGCGTAACATTATCTTTGGCACTATAAAAAAAAATTGGGGTTAACTTTACTGATGTCTTATTTTTTAATTCATAAAAGTGTATTTTTTCCAAAATAAAGTGCACTTGTAAGACCGCTGTGCAAATACGATTTGACAGAAAGTATTGCAACGACCACCATTTTATTCTCTAGCGTGTTAGACAATTTTTTTTTATAATGTTTGAGGGTTCTAAGTAATTTTCTAGCAAAAAAACTGCTTTTAACTTGTAAACAACAAATCTCAGAACGAGGTACGGTCCTTAATGGCCCGTACACATAATCTGAATATCATACGAAAACTGATGTCCGAGGAAGAATCGTACGATTTTCGGATCACGTGTACACTACTTTCTAGAGCCGATCACGACAGTTTCCGATGTATTATTTGATCGGACAAGCACAAAGATTTTCCTCATACGATACCAGATCATACAATTTTTGTTAGTCAGTATAGTTGTCGTCTGAAAATACAATAGAAATACATTACAACACATGACATTTTTTTTTTTCTGTCGTATGGGAATTTTCGTGACTTTAGTTACCTAATTCATTTCTACTTGCGACTATTAAGTTGAAAAAGTAGTATGATCTGTTGTACGATATTCGGATTGTGTGTACGGGCCATAAGTGGTTAATTTAACCATCTTAACCTGTTCATATCCACGCTATCAATCAAGGCTACAGCGCGGATCTGCTTTTCCAGGAGGCCGTCTATTGATGTCCTCCCCTTTCAAAGCTGGCCACGCCCCCCTGAAAGGAGCGCGCGGCACGCGCTGTGATCACCTGGATCTATGAGACTCAGGTGATCACAGATCCAAGTAAGGGGCCAATCCCAAAACGCGTGATCAGCTGTCAGCCAAAGACAGCTGATCACGTGATGTAAACAGAGGCTTGGTAATTGTTTTTTTTTCTTCTCGCGCTGATAGCGTGAGAAGAAAAAAAGCCGATTGCCAAATTCTGTTTGCAGGGACACTGGTCCCGAAGAGGAAGAGCCACTGTGCCCACCAGTACTGTCTGCCAATGCCAGCAATCAGTGCCACGAATCAGTGCCCACCAATCAGTGCGCACAGTACATCACTACCACCTATCAGTGTCCACAAGTGCCACCTATCAAAGCCCACCAGTGGTGCCGATCAGTGCCTCATCAGTGCCACCTAGCAGTGCTGCCTATCAGTGTCACCTACCAGTGCCGATCAGTGCCCATCACTGCCACCCATCAGTGCCCATCACTGCCACCCATCAGTGCCAGCTATCAGTGCCAGCAATTAGGGCCCTTCAGTGCTGCATATCAATGGCCATCAGTGCCACCCATCAGTGCCCACCAATGCCACCTATCAGTGCCCACCAGTGCTGCCTATAAGTGCCCATCAGTGACACCTAGCAGTACTGCCTATCAGTGTCACCTACCAGTGCCTATCAGTACCCATCAGTGCCCATCACTGTCACCCATCAGTGCCAGCTATTAGTGCCCTTCAGTGCCGCTTATCAATGCCCATCAGTGCCACCCATCAGTGCCCACCAATGCCACCTATCAGTGCCCATCAGTGCTGCCTATAAATGCCCATCAGTGCCAGTACCCATCACTGTCACCCATCAGTGCTCATCACTGCCACCCATCAGTACCCATCGTCACCCATCGGTGCCCATCCCTGCCACCCATCAGTGCCAGCTATTAGTGCCCTTCAGTGCCTCCTATCAATGCCACCTATCAGTACCCACCAATGCCACCTATCAGTGCCCACCAGTGCCACCTTATCAGTGCCCATCAGTGCAGCCTATCGGTGCTCATCAGTGCAGCCTATCGGTGCCCATCAGTGCAGCCTCATCAGCGTACATCAATGAAGAAGAAAAATTACCTGTTTGCAACATTTATTAACAAAATATAAAACGGTTTTGTATTTTTTTTTAAATCAGTTTTTTTTTTTGTTTGTTTTTTAACAGAGGTGATCAAATACCACCAAAAGAAATCTCTATTTGTGGGAAAAGAAATGATAAAAATATCATTTGGGTACAGTGTTGTATGACCGCGTAATTGTCATTCGAAGTGCATCAGCGCTAAAAGCTGAAAATTGGTCTGGGCAGGAGGGGGGTTTAGGTGCCCAGTAAGCGAGTGGTTAATCAGCCACAGAACCTGTGGAAATAATGTGCCCTGGATTAAAGAGGAAGATGAGTCTGGACACGTCATAGTGTACATGGAGAGGAGTTTCCAGGCAGACAATATGAACGTTTAGAAGCCTGTAGGACTGTAGTGTGCTGTATATAATAATAATAGGAACAATATTGGCTTACAGTATACTATAGAGGCGAGGTGCTTGGTTAATAATCAGCCTCAAACACCATGAGATGATATATCTTTATTACCTCCATTAACCACCCTTACAAATGATTAGCACTGAAAGGAAACACGAGGGACATGGAGCTCCTCCAGGACAATGACATCATATTGGCTTTTCTTTATTGCTGGCTTATTCGAAGGAACTATCTCAGGAAATTTGTACCCTTTGGCTGTCTTTGATATAGAACATAATAGATAACTCCGCCATCCAAAGACCAGTAGAACTTGATTCACCCTCACAGCTCTGAGCACACACCTCACCTTCTCTGCCTGGTGGGGAAGAGGGCGGGGCCTCGGAAGGACCAAATTAGGGTCTCAGTAGACACGCCCTCCCGTGACGTCAGTCCGAACGGTTCCAGTGTACGTAGCGATGGATGTTGCAATTTTGTGAAGTCAGCTGAGAGCAATGTGCGCCTTGAGTTTGTCAGCGTGACCGCGGGGACCTGTGGGACGGTGAGGAGGTTCGTGTAGAGAGGTCCTCCGTGTTGGCTCTGTGTGTGTGTCTCCCTTAGGATGAAAGAGCCGTTATTACAAGGCTCGGTTGCCGTACTGCCCGGCACCTCGCTGCAGAAAGCCTGTAAGTTGTTGGTGGTCTTCTGCGCCCTTCACCTCACCGTTACCCTGTTCTACTATGTGTCCGGAGGAGATCTCGGCTTCTTCCAGTACTTTACCGAGAACCAACAACGGCAGAACTCCAACAGGGACCTCGCCATAGAAGGACCACCACCCCTCAACTTCTCCACACAGGTCATCTCTAAGGCTACGGAAGGCCAAGGCTTGGAGACCACCATCGTCCATGGCTTGAAGACCACCGCTCGGCCGCCTCTCCTGGTCTCTACTCAGGTGCCAGGCTGCCCGGAAAGCTCCCCTTTGCTGGGTAAGAACCAGTCCTACTCTTATTAAACTGTCTCTACACCTGTAGAAAAAAACAGCCACAGGTCTAACAAAAATCCATCTAATGCCTAGTACGCAAAATTGTACCAAAAATACCGCTTTCGAAAAGCGACCGTCTGATAATCTGAGCATTCGTACACGGCTTTCAAGAGCTGATCACAACAGTTCATTCGATATTATCGAGAGATATACTGAAATTTCAGCAGCCGAAATACAGAAAATTGTTGCCACACCATAATTTTCCTTATCTGGGAGATCATGTCAGCGTAGGGTTCGTAGACTGACCTGCGTAGCCCTAGGAATATGGAAAATTGTTACTGTACTTACCATAATTTTCCTTATCCGGGAGCTCATGTCAGCGTAGGCTTCGTAGACTGACCTGCTTAGCCCCAGGAATATACAGAAAATTGTTACCATACTTGCCATCATTTTTCTTATGTGGGTGCTCATCATTTCAGCCTAGGGTTCGTAGACTGACTTGCTTAGCCCCAGGAATACGGAAAATTGTTACTGTACTTACCGTAATTTTCCTTATCCAGGAGCTCATGTCAGCGTAGGGTTCGTAGACTGACCTGCTTAGCCCCAGGAATATACGGAAAATTGTTACCATACTTGCCATCATTAGGGTTCATAGACTGAACTGCTTAGCCCTAGGAATACATAGAATTGTTACTATACTTACCATAATTTTTCTTATGTGGGTGCTCATCATTTCAGCCTAGGCTTCATTTTTCTCGTACTATGACAGATCGTACAATTTTCGTTTGATCAGTACAGTTGTCATTCAAAAGAACAATACAAATACTCAACAGAACATTTCGCTTACGCTTCTGAATTTTCAATTCTGTCATGCGAGAATTCCGATCATTTGTCTGATATTCTAATTGTGTGTACCAGGCTTTACCTTTGACCCAAACGTTGTATCAAAAATGTTCCAACGAGCTTCAATCTTTTCTATTTTTTTTTTTCTTAACCTTAAAGCCTAGTCCACACAATTAAAAAATTGGATGGAAAAATACCTCTTTCGGAGCAATTGTATGATAAGCTGATCACGATTTTTAAGTAGTATTTTTATTTTTTTTCCAAAAATACAACACAACATATGTCGCTTCCGAAGTTGTACACTGTCATACGGGAATTTTCATAATGTTAGTAACCTCTTCACTTTTGATGAGACTAGAACGCAAAATAAAAACGGACACTCATTCCGCTGATATTCTCATGTTGTGTACGAGGTTTAAGGCAGGACATACATTCATCAGGTTGTGTGTTCCCCCCCCCCCCCCCCCCCCCCCCCCAAGGACCAAAAAAAAAAAGAGCTGATTTCCCCCAGCCACACAATTGATCTTGATGTGGGAATCCTCTTTTTATGTTGTATTGCGTTCAGAAAAAAAATCAACAGGTTGGTTGTACACAGGTCGATTGATCGGATCAAGTGATATGATGTGGCGCTATCAAAATACTATACCTCAAATCTCCTAGAAAACGTATATACAAATATGGACAAACACAAATGATAAATCTCTTGTGCAAAAAATCCAAATTATCGTGCAAAAATCCATACTGAGTGTAGTGCTGATAACCACACAATCCAAAAATCTAGTGCTGCTGAGTACAATATCAATCCCAAGGATTAGGTGAAAACTACCGCCAGGATTCCCAATGGAGTATAGCCGCCTCCAGGGAAGCCCTGATAATGGTGTTTAACCACTTGCCTACCAGGCCAATTCTGACACTTCTCACATAATGTAAAAATCTACATTTTATTGATAGAAAATTACTTAGAACCCCAAACGTTATATATTAGCAGAGGCCCTATAAAATAAAATGATGGGCTTTGCAATTTTTTTTATTTTTTTTTTATGTCGCACTGTATTTGCGCAGCAGTTTTCCAAACACAATTTCTTTTGGAAAAAATACGCTTTAATTCTTTTGCACACAAAACCCAAATACTTGGTAAAATGTAAAGGATATTATACCCAGTAAATTGATACTTAACATGTCATGTTTTATATATTTTTTTACCTCTAGGTAAGCCTACAATAACGCTTAACAGAAAATATAGTAATAGCTGCGCTCACAACTTGTATATTAAGACCATAACAAAACAGTCTCGGACACAAAATGGCAGCCAGCATAAACATTGTTGATTGTTGAGTAATCGTAGAAAGATCTTATGCAGCGCTTAAAGCAGAGTTCCACCCAAAAGTGGAACTTCTGCTCGTTGTACTCCTCCCCAGGTGCCACATTTGGCACCTTTTCGAGGGGTGGGACAGGATACCTGTCTTTCACAGGTATCCTGTTACCACTTCTGGGAGCCTTAGGCAAGGGTATTGACGTCACTGCATGGGTTCCCCCCCTCCTTCCCTGGCCGCTGGGCCAGTAGGAGAGAGGAGTGGAGCCTTGTGCATGTGCAGTAGGATTCCCAACGTGAAGCCATAAGGCTACACTGCTGGGTTCCCTTACTTGCAATGGAGGCGGCATGCACCCGATAGCTGATGGAAACATCAGCTGCAGTGCCGACGGCACTGGACTCCAGGACAAGTAAGTGTAATATGTGCAGCTGCTGGCTTTTAAATTTTGCAGCGGTGGGCGATCGTCCACTTTTAAATGGATATATAAAACCCAAAAGGACAAGTGAGACAGTATTGACACCCGCAGTGGTTCGCAGAAGGCAGTGTGAACTGCCTGTGGGGAGAGGAGCGATGCAGGAATCGGCGCTGATTCCCACATCACACTAGTCTGAACCTAGGCTGAGTCTAATATTTGCCTGATTCAACCTCTAATAGTATATACTGTACATCTCTTCTGTCTGTTATTCTCAGAGTGGATTAGAGATTTTGCTTCCTAACATATAGTTGGTTATATTTACCACTGCATATAGATATTCAAGAAAAATGCCTTTTTTACGTTTGTTTCTAAACTTTACATATTAAATTATACAGCACACTTTTTAAAGGTTATTCATTGAAACAATAATAGATTATGAAAATAATTTTAGTTGCAGCCCTACTTGCCATAGTCTTCCTGCCTAGTAACTCCGGGGGACATGTCGCCAGCCAAAGCGGTGAGCTGGGACCACTGCGGGGGCTTCTATCTAAGGTAAGTATATTGTAATGAGCTTTCTTACAGGTTTACAGTTTGTTTTTTGTCCCTGTGGGTTTACAACCACTTTAAGCTTAAAGTGGATATAAACCCACATTTTTTTTATTTTTTATTAGGATTTGTTCCTGGTACAGGAGAGGATGTCATGTCATCTGTGCCCAGTCTTGCCACGAAGAGTTAATCCAGCTCTGAGAAATCCTCTTATCTTTTTTCAGTAAGAATGTTTATTCTGCTGAGTGACCAACCCCTCATTTACTTATCTGGTGCAGGAGCAGACCCAGCTTCACATCTCCCTCACAGCTATCCTGAAAACTCAACTACAGCCTGTGTTCAGAGTGTGGCCCATGCGCAGGAGCTGCTTGTTTATAAGGCACTAGAGCGTGGTTTCATTATTTTCTCACATTTAGAGCTAGTTTACACTTCAAAACAAGGCTTCGGACTCGCCTTGTTAAAGCTCTCTGAATGCCATTCAAAGCCCCTGTCACTAAATAAAATGGTTAGCTTACAGTCCTGTTTACACCTTGCTTTTTCCTTAGTGCTTTGGTGTGGCTTTACCATAGACTTCTATGGAGGCTTTGATGCTCCACTAAAGCTACATGGTGTATAGTTTTTGAAGAGAAGCCAAAGCAAAAACATGTGTAAACAGGACTGTAAGCTAACCATTTTATTTAGTGACCGCGTTCAGAGAGCGTTAACAAAGCCTGACTGAAGTCTTGTTTTGCAGAAAATGTAAACTAGCCGTTCATGTGCGTTGAAGCTGAAGCAAGTGTAAATGAGCCCTTAAAGCGGAGTTCCACCCAAAAATTGAACTTCTGCTTTAAAGTGGTTGTAAACCCTCCCCTACAACTTTGTCCCATGTGAATAAGCATACAAAAACCCTAATGAACACTGCTTGTAGATATCTCCTTACCTGCTTAGTATTGTTGTAATCCTTTTTGTTCTTTAGAATGATGTCACTGAGCATGCCCAGATCTCCCCTGATTTACTCTGTCTTATCTGTTATCAGGACTTCCTACGGCACACAGCACTGAACTCCCAGCAGGCTGCTAATCACTCAGAGCTTCCTTCTACACACCATGTGACCTCACATACAGTGTAAACCAGGGAATGGGACAGCAGTACTGCAGTCTTATCAGCTGAAGCTGATAGGACTCATACAGGCAAACACTAGGTAATCAGCGCAAGTAAATACTATGAAATAAACAAGTCAGCTATGAACAGGGAAGCAGGGTTGCCATAGAAACATTGGATTGAGAAGGAGGCTTGGTTAACAATACAGGAAGTGCTCAATGTAAGGGTGGAAATGCACTCCACTGTGGACTCAGAAAACAATACTTAAAGCGGTTCTTCACCCTAAAGGGGAAGTTCCGCTAGTATTATCCCTCCCCCCTCCGGTGCCACAATCGGCACCTTTCGGGGGGGAGGGGGGTGCAGTTACCTGGATAATCCAGGTAACTGCACCCACTTCCGGCCAGACCGCCGCATGGCTCCGCCCCCCGTTGTGTTCTGGGAAACACACAGTTCCCAGAGACACAGCGGGGAACCAGCGCAGCGCGGCTCGCGCATGCGCAGTAGGGAACCGGGCAGTGAAGCCCTCTTGCTTCACTTCCCGATTCCCTGACAGAGGATGGCGGCGGTGGCTGCAGCGAGACGAGCGATCGCTCGTCATCTGCCGCCGACATCGCTGGAACCTGGGACAGGTAAGTGTGATATTATTAAAAGTCAGCAGCTGCAATATTAGTAGCTGCTGGCTTTTAATATTTTTTTTTTTTGTGCAGCTCCTCTTTAAGATGGCACTGCCTTACCCCTGGAAACACGTTTTTTAAAGTTTCTTTAAACCGTAAGTAATATGCAATTTGGGCTGGATTACAGTGGCTATACTTTGATACTTTTTTTCATTTAGTCCATTATAATAATTATCAGAGTGGGAGAGTTTACTTCCTCTTTAAGTACTTTTTGTGTGCAAAAATGGCTTTGGCAGCAAAAGCGTTATTAGAACTAAGGGAGCTGTACTTCCCTTCCATCCAGTTCTGCTATTCTGTGCATGGAGGGTGTAGTGTAGTCTGTTAAATCATCTAACCATCTGTCTTTACACATGCTCTTGTATAGTTTCTATACAAATCACTGAGCTGGGCAAGGTAAGCATAATCACACTCTCTTGCTGAGAACCTGCAACAGCTCCCTTAGTGTTAACCCCTGCCTCACTGGAAGACTGTGGGGGTGGGACATGGGAATATTTCTGCCAAACAAGGATGCAGCAGCACAAGGGACACAGATGGTTCAGCAGGGACCCTCTGAATATCAACCAGTGTGTGGCCATTCCTGCTCGACAGAAGGTGATCATCGACCTGTGGAAGGGACGTTCTGGGAAAAGTTTTGTTCATCAGCAACTGCAGCTAATGATCACTTTATTCTGGAATCTGAGGCAGTTGTCCCCTAGCAGGGAAAGGGGAAAATAGATGGCGGTATCTGTTAGTTTCTTTTTTTTGTGTTTTTTTTTTTTTTTCATTTCTGTTTTGTGGATGAGCCTGTGTATAGTCAATGATCTGTGTATTATTACACTGTAAAGCAGTGCTAAACCCTCCTATCTATTACAACTGAGAAAGCTGCCGTCTTAGCCTCTGTTTGAGTTGCAGTTGTTATGGTGCACATGTGCTGGGTTATGGCACCAGCCATTTGGTGGCATGACCGTTCTGTTAAGAGCACTAGTAAATGTGACAGTTATTGATGGAATGCCTTGAATGTAATTGGTTTGAAAATTTTTGTTAAATTGGTGGGTGCAGTTCCGATTTAAGTCATCAACCTATCTTTTATTGCGGCTGATTTATAGTCAACAACCCATTCTGTCGATATGATGGATATGAGAGAAAGTGGATTTAGATCAAGAGCTGGAAAATACAACCACATCTGTCACCATGCAACCTTATTTGCTTGATCAAGAATAGGATCTCCTAAAAAGCATCTCTGTGCTGCCAATAATTTTTCTTTCCAGGCTGATTGTCTCAGCTTGTTCAAGTGCCATATAAATCGATTGGAATGGAAGTTATGTCTATTCAGTTATTTGCCAATGTGATCTTTCTAATTGAATTCTATAATTAATGTATGGCCACTTGAAAGGGTCATTTACACTTGCAGTTGGGGATGGTAAAAATAGGTGGTTGGGTTTATTTCCAAAGGAAATTGGGTGGTACACAATTAGAGGAAGTAAACCCCAATGGGTTTTATTACCTTTGTTGTTCCCTACAAATTAAAAGCAATAATGTGCTGGTATGCATCGCATACCAGCACATTATATGACCCTTACCTGCAAACCAAGCCTGCTCTGTCCCTGCAGTAGGCCGCATGTAGGCCGCATCCATGTTTGCCCCTCTTCCTTCTGGGGCTGCGGACTCCGGGTCTGTGACTGGCTGGAGTCGTGTGATGTCACTCATGGGAGCCGCCTGTCACAGTACTTGCTAGTAAAGTAATGGCACTGGGGGCCATTTCTTCACAGCACATGTGCCGTTGATCCAATGACATCGGCACAGTACAAAGTAAATGCCTCCTAAACGGTGCCTGTTTAGGAGATATTTACTGTACCTATAGGCACAACTTGAAGATGGAGGTTTACAACCTCTTCAAAGCCCCTGTCGGCAGACACTACCGCTGCCGGCGTGACCCATTCAGCTGAACAGGAACATGTAGCAACAGCCCTGAAACCGTGTACATTGCTCAGTGTTGTCATCTGGGGTTGGGCCCATTACACTTGTTAAAAAAAAAAAAAAAAAAAAAAGCCGTGAGGAGATGACAAATTTCCTCGTCTTCTGTTGAATGCCTCTGAAAAGCAATCCACAAATGTGCCCAGGGCTGATCATTCTCAGGTATTCGCTCCATGAGCAATTACATGTGCTGTGATATTTAGCTGCGGGTGGAGTCTGCTTCCCATTGCTTTCAATGGGGTTGCTGCCTATAGGTAATCCCTTGATTCTTGATGAATTTTTGCCGAGGGTGTGTTTTTTTTTTTTTTTATATATATATTTTTTTTATTGCATTTCGTTCTACATATAGCCCAGACGTCTTAATGCAACAGGTTTAATGGTTATGAAATCTTTTTTAGTGAAAAAAAAAAAAATTGTGCATAAACCCAATGACGAGACTTTATTTTTAATTACAGGTACTTGTATAGCGCCATCAGTTTACGCAGTGCTTTACATACATGTTGTACATTCACATCCATCCCCTCCCTCAAGGAGCTTACAATCCTAAGATCCATAAAAATAAAAAATAAAGTATGTGTGTGAGTTTTATTTTTTTTAATTTTTTTAAGCTTGGGGCAGGTTCATTGCTTACAAATGCAGTGCATAACACAAGAGAGCTACAAGATAACCTGCTGTGAGAAAATAATGGAGGCTACCATTGCTGACCTCTTCTCCTGAAAATAATGTCATCCTCATCCTATGACTAAAGCATGTTTCACACAGTCTTCAGTTGATATACAAGCAGTGTGAACAGCAAGCTTTGACAAAGCATTTGCAGAGCTTTCAGCAAGTTTTGTTGAAGCTTTTAACTGCTTCCCGACTGCCTCATGCATATATAGTATGGCAGAAGGGCACGTAGAGGCAGATTAACATACCTGTATGTGGCCTTTTAAGAGGTGGCCCAGGAGCTCTGTGGACTCTATATCCGCGGGGATACCCGCGATCATAGAACGGGGAAATTCTAATGTAAACAAGCATTTCCCCATTCTGCCTAATGACACTGTCACTGATCACAGCTCCCTGTGATCGGGAGCGGTGATCAGTGTAGTGTCACACCCAGCCCCTCCCCCCCACAGTTGAATCACTCCCTAGCACACACTTAACCCTACATAACCAACTAGTGGTTAACTAGGTAACCCTGCCAGTCACATTTACACAGTAATCAGGGCATTTTCTAGTTGCACTGATCACTGTATAAAGGTGAATGGTCCCAAAAGTGTCCGATCTGTCCACCATAATGTTGCAGTCACAATAAAAATTGCTGATTGCCGCCATTACTAGTAAAAAAAAAAAAATATATAAAAATGGCAAACTATCCCCTATTTTCCTATTTTGTAGACACTATAACTTTTGAGCAAACCAATCAAACGCTTATTGCTTTTTTTCTTCTTTTTTTTTTTTTTTCTTTACCAAAAATATGTAGAAGAATATGTATCAGCCTAAACTGAGGAAAAAAATTTTTTTTTTTTATATATATATATTTTTGGGGGATATTTATTCTAGCAAAAAAAAAAAAACTGCAGAGGTGATCAAATACCACTAAAAGAAAGCTCTATTTTTGGGGAAAAAGGATGAAAATTTTGTTTGGGAGCCACATCGCATGACCACGCAATTGTCAGTTAAACGGCGCAGTGCCAAATCTCAAAAAGTGCTCTGGTCTTTGGCCAGCCAAATGGTCTGGGGCTTAAGTGGTTAAAGTAACATTCAATTCCAGTTTGTAAATGTTAAATACAGACCCTAATGAGTGTTGCGTAGTTAGCAAGGTTGAATAAAGACACCAGTCTATTCAGTTCAACCTGAGTGAACTGAGTGAGTGTCTACAAATGTCCCTATCCCTGTACATTGTGTCTTATTAAGATGCGCTCATCTATTATAATATTTAAGGTACCCATATAACGCTGTCAATTTACGCAGTGCTCCACACATACATTGCACACTCACGTCGGTCCCTACTCTCAAGGAGCCCACAATCTTAGGTCCCCAACTCACATTTATATACTAGGACAATTTTGGACAGAAGCCAATTAACCTACCAGCATGTCTTTGGAGTGTGGGAGGAAACCAGGAGAAATCCACGCAGGCACAGGGAGAACATGCAAACTCCAGGCAGGTAGTGTCGTGGTTGGTATTTGACCCTTTTTACTGCTAGGCGAGAGTGCTACCCACTACACCACTGTGCTGCCCAGTGTTGATTACCACTTCGTCGGTAGCAGCAGAGGCGATCGGGTCCTTTCATCTGCTGGGTATGGAGACGAGTGAGGCTAAGATGGCCCACACTTGTCTATATACCATAGGAGGGCAGATGCAATGTCAAAACGTCACTTCCGCCCATACCTCTTAAAGGTAATTTTTTTTTTATTATTTTTTTTTTTTTAATACACCCTGTCCCGAAGAGCTTGCGCACAGAAGCGAACGCATACGTGAGTAGCGCCCGCATATGAAAACGGCGGTCAGCCCACACGTGAGGTATCGCGGCAATCGGTATAGCGAGAGCAATAATTGCCCTATACCTCCTCTATAACGCAAAACATGCAACCTGTAGAATTTTTTTAAATATCGCTTATGGAGATTTTTGTGGGTAAAAGTTTGACGCCATTCCATGAGCGGCGCAATTTTGAAGCGTGACATGTTGGGTATCAATTTACTCAGTGTAACGTTATCTTTCACAATATAAAAAAAAATTGGCCTAATTTTACAGCGTGTTTTTTTTTTTATTTTTTTTATTCAAAAAAGTGAATTTTTTCCAAAAAAAGTGCGCTTGTAAGACCGCTGCACAAATACGGTGTGAAAAAAAGTATTGCAATGACCGACATTTTATTCTCTAGGCTGTTAGAACCCCCAAACATTATATTTAGTTTTTTTTCCAAGTAATTTTCTAGCAAAAAAAAAGTTTTAACCACTTTCAGACCGGACCAATTTGCTGGTCAAAGACCAGACCACTTTTTGCGATTCGGCACTGCGTCGCTTTAATTGACAATTGCGCGGTCGTGCGACGTGGCTCCCAAACAAAATTGACGTCCTTTTTTTTCCCACAAATAGAGCTTTCTTTTGGTGGTATTTGATCACCCCTGCGGTTTTAATTTTTTGCGCTATAAACAAAAATAGAGCGATAATTTTGAAAAAAACGCATTATTTTTTACTTTTTATAAATAAATATCCCCCAAAAATATATAAAAAAACATTTTTTTCCCTCAGTTTAGGCCGATACGTATTCTTCTACATATTTTTGGTAAAAAAAATCACAATAAGCGATTATTGATTGGTTTACGCAAAAGTTATAGCGTTTACAAAATAGGGATAGTTTTATAGCATTTTTATTAATAATTTTTTTTTTTTTTTTTATTGTGACTGCGACATTGTGGGGGACCCATCGGACATTTTTGACACATTTTTGGGACCATTGTCATTTATACAGTAATCACTGCTATATAAATGCAGTGATTCCTGTGTAAATGACACTGGCAGTGAAAGGGTTAACCAGTGGGTGGCAGTGTAGGGGTTAAGTGTTCCTAGGGGCGTGTTACTAACTGTGGGGGGGTTGGGCTTTCATTTAGTGTACACTGATCTCTGCTCCAATCACATGGAGCAGAGATCAGCGTCACTAGTTGCTAGGCAGAATGGAAAAATTTTGTTTACACAGCATTTCCTCCATTCGGCCGCTCCGTGAGACGATCGCGGGGATGCCCGCGGCGATCGAGTCCGCGGGTCCCGCGATCGGACTCACGGGGGTCCCGACCAGCGCGGGAGCGCGCCGCCGGCGGCGCGCTCCCGATGGCACGGCGGCATCGAATATTGGACGTACATGTACGCCAATATGCCTGCCCGTGCCATTCTGTTGACGTACATCGTCGTGCGCTGGTCGGGAAGTGGTTAAACATGTAAACACCAAATCTGAAAAAGAGGCCTGGTCCTTAAGTGGTTAAAGGAGTTGTAAAAGCAGAAGGTGTTTTATTTTTATTGTATTTATTTTTTTATCTTCATGCATTCTATGCATGCATTTTTTTTTTTCTTTTAAATGTGTAGCAGCCTCCCCTAATTACTTAAGCCCCCTCTGTCTCTCCAGCGATGTCCATGTGTGTCAGGACTCTTTCCCGATTGGCTGAGACACAGCAGTGGTGCCATTGGCTCCTGCGGCTGTCAAAGTCGGTTAGCCAATCGGGAGAGGGTTGAGGCTCTGTGTCTGAATGGACACGGAGCTGTGACTCGGCTTGGGTGCCGTCATAGCAAGTTGCTGGATGTGGGGGAACTGGACAGGAGGGAGGGGTTAGGAGCAGCGAAAAGGGACCCAAGAAGAGGATGATCTGGGCTGTTCTGTGCAAAACCACTGTGCAGCGCAGGTAAGTATAACTTCTTCTTTTTTTTTTTTTTTTTTTTTTTTTTTTTTAAATGATACTTTACAATTACTTTTAAGCCCATGTTCAAACTCAGAGCAGGTTTGAAATTGTGTGAACTCGCATAATTTCAAGCAGCATTTCAGTCTGACTTCTGGGGCAGTTTGATAGACATCTGTATGGGTTCATGCACAGATGTCTATTGCGATAGCCCCCAAAGATGACAATAGTAGTGCAGAAACTACTTTTGGGAATTGGTGCAGCGCCACAAAGTCTGTGTCGCACCGATTTGGACAATGCCATTGCTGGCAATAGGATGTGATTTGACATGTCAAATCAGCCCGATGTGAACGTGGGCTAAAAAGTTCTGGAGCTTGCTTAAAGTGGCAATCAACACTGCCATTAGGATCTGTATTCAACATTCACAAGCTGCAGCTGAAAGTCTTCCACAAAGCTTGCCCAAAGCTTTGCAATTACTTTGTAAAACTTGCTGTTCCTGCTGCCTTTTTTATACAGGCTGAATTCCATGAGAAACAGGCCTAGGCACTGACTCGGAACGCGTAGTATGGATATCGAGCTCTAACCTCACACCTGTTTTCTTATCTATATTCTTGGCCCATGTATTTTTTCCTCCGATTTCCATCAAAGTATCCCATAGAATAGATGTAGGTGGAGTATTTGCCTCATGCAACCTTATCTCTGTACTCTGATACTATGACAGAACAGGGTATACTCTGATGTGTCAATGAACAGAAATCCATAGTGACAATTGCAATTATTTTGAAAAAGCTTTCTTCTTCTGCAGTCATCCCTTCTCCGGCAAATTTTATCCATTAGTGCAAATCTTTTTATTTTGTTAAAACCAAGTTTTTGTTGGCTGCAGCGTTTTGTAATGATTGCTTATTAGTACTGTCTCAGGCAAGTTGCTCTATATTGTCACAGTGGTGGGTTTGTGGCTTGTAACAGCAAATACAGTAAATGCAGTGACATAACTTAAGCAGGGTTAGTCATACATGCAAATTGCAGACATTATAGTTGACTGTTTTTGTAAATTAGGATGGATGGCTCAACCCTAAAGGCAACGCTCATGATCTGTAAATGAATGAGCTCTTTGTTGTGTTTTAACCACTTCGCATCAAGGGCAAATAAAGATTGTTGTTACACAAGTTAAAATCGGCATTGTTTCGCTAGAAAATTACGTCGAACCTTAAACATTACAGTATATATTTTCTGAAAGCAGAGGCCCTGTAGAATAAAATGGTGACAGTGTTATGTTGTATATTTATGCAGCTGTTTATCAAACTTATATTTTTAGGAAAAAAATATATAAAATATTTTTAGTTCACACGCAAACATATATATATAACCCAGTTTTGGTAAAATATAAAAGTATGGGGGTATATAAAACCTGTCAAGACTTAAAATTGCGTGTGCTAGTGAAATGGTGAACAAATTGCGGTACCTATAATGGGGGTCACTTAAGCCGTTTGAGGTTTAAAGTTAATCATGAATTCTGGCCTTAGAATTTTTGCTCTTACTCTGACATTCGCAGTGATACCTCACATGTGTGACGCAATCTGTGTTTGCAAACACATACAGGACCTAGACACGTTTTTTCATTTTGTATACGTGGAGGTGTGTGAAAATATATATATATACGTTTTCTGTTTTAACATTACATTGCTGTCCCAAGGGGACCAACAAGCCCCCTATGTGATATGGGCAGGTTACAGGTACTCTTTAAGGAAAAAGTAGTCTATTAGACATCACCCCCCCCCCCCATATCTTTCCTGCCATCCAGTGCAGCCAGCCAAGCACAGGGCCATGAGCATGTTTTAACCACTTCAAGCTCAGGATGTTTGAAAAAAGGCCTAAGGACATTAAGTGGTTAAAAAAAAAAAAAACACTATAATGCAACCTGTTTGCTCTGTCTGCTCCTGCCTGTAGTGCTTGGTGTGTTGCCCTAAATTTGAATTGAAATGCTTTGCAGCCGACTTTTTTTTTTTTTTTTTTTTACTTGCCTCCACTGTGCAGCTTGTTTTGCACAGAGTGACCCCGAACATCCTCTTTTGAGGTCTCCGGCAGCTCTTGCTCCTTCCCACATCAGATATCCCCCAAGGAGAAGCCCTCTCCCGAGGGGGTTACCTTGCGGGCGTGCTTCCGAGTCCAGCATTTGGTGTCCATGGCTGCTGAATGCATGACTTGGGCCCGGGCGCCTGCATCATTATATTTGATTGACGGCAGCGGGAGCCAATGGCTATCAATTGCCAAGAACACCGGGCAGAGACGGCGCCGGTCAAATTACAGGGCTCAGGTAAGTAAAATGGGCTAGGTGGCCGGTCACTGCCAGGTGTTTCACCTTAATGCATAGGGCTTTAAGGGCTTGTTTACGCTTATGGCAAAGACTGCCGCTCCCCTAAAAACCAATCCATGTTTAATTCCCTTTTCAGAGGCGCTTGACAGATGTTGGAAAATATATTTTGCCCTTCTCACTGCCTATTTTAACCCCCTAAATGTTGCACCACCATGCACTCAGTTGTGGGGCAATGCCATCAATTTGAATGGGTTACATTTAGTGGGAGGTAGTGCCCAGCAAATGCGATAGAGTATAATTCTGTCCAAAAAGCATTGCTTCTATGTTGTGTATATACCCCTGGCCACCACGTTTGCAACTTAAAGGGTAGCCGTAAAAGCATGGCTCAAACACGTACGTTTATCATTCACAAGCTACAAGTGTAAATGAGTTATTGGACCAGCTCTCAATGTTAATGCTTTATGTTAAAGTTGTTAATATTTATTTTTGTAACTTAATTCTGCATAAAACCTTTTAGCCATGTAATTACATGAGATTTCCGAGGGCGTGATTAGGGGTGGGGCAGGGTAGAGGTTGGTTGGGGCAACTGGTGGAGAGTAACTCTAAGGCCCCTTTCACACTGGGGCGGGCGTCGGCGGTAAAGCGGCACTATTTTTAGCGGCACTTTACCGTCGTTTTAACCCCCGCTAGCGGGCGAAAAAGGGTTAAAACCACTCGCAAAGCGCCGCGGTAAAGCCACGCTGCCCCATTGATTTCAATGGGTAGCAGCGGTGAATACACAGCTCCTTTCACCGCTCCAAAGATGCGACTAGCAGGACTTTTTTCACTGTCCTGCCGGTACACCGATCCAGGGCTACACAGTGGTATTTTTAGAGCTGTAGTGCCTGAAAACCACCCCAGTGTGAAAGGGGCCTTAAGTTGTAAAGTTTTTTATTTTTTTTTATTTTTTTATTTTTGTGTTTTTTGTTATATAAATAACCTGTCATACTTACCACCTTTGTGCAAGGGTTTTGCACAGAGCGGCCTCGATCCCCCCTCTTCTGGGGTCCTTCGGTGGCACTCCTGGCTCCTCCCTCTTCTCCAGTGCCCCATTGGAGAGCCGCATTCCAAGGGGGCACTTATGCGGGTGTGCTCCCGTGTCCTGTTGCGGCTTCCATTGACAGATAGCAGGACTTGCCTCGCCCCCTGCCTCTCATGTCACTGGATTTAATTTGCAGCAGCTGCTATCATTCTATCCAAGCTGCTGTGCTCGTTCTCCACGCTGGAATGAACATGCACATGTAAGTAAAGGGGGGGGATTTGGGGAGCTTTTCACCTTAAAGCGGCGTTCCACCCATTTTACTCCGCTTTAATGCATAGGACAACCCCTTTTAAGGCCTGGCTAGTAGCTCAGGACTTGAAATTTTGAGCCCTGCATTAGACAGTCTTTGACGTGCCCTGGCCTTCAGGGGGTGTCAGTCACGGTCATTGTGTCCTATGTGATGCATGCAGCTTTTGAGGAACCAGTTTCATCCAAAGTTCCCAGTTTTAATTTTCAGGAACAGAGTTTGCAAGTACGGTATGTTTTGTTTAATAAACATTGTGAGCCTGACTTGGTTACCATAATTTGTGTTGCTAATTTTACACGATGAAAGTCCCTGTATGTGTATTGCCTGATTCCATTTGCAAACATTCAACTAAGGGATGTAGTTTTCTTTAGAAGCTTATCTGTTGAAAACACTCAGAGGTTGGATTGAGCAGTTGCCATGCTGTTCTTGTGGAAATACTCTTCAACCATAGCTAAACAGAAGAAAAAATGTAATATTGTACAGCTATCGGCTCCTTTTTTTTTACATCTGGTGATCCAGCCAGTAACACATTTTCCATCCTAAACTGGCAATGCTGCTTGTCAGGATCAACGGGTGAAAAAAAAATAAGTTGCAGGGGGACAAAAACTACTATGTTAATGCTACCCTATATGTGTTTTTATTTTTATTTTTTTTACTCAGTTACACTTAAAGGGGTTGTACACCCTCGTGGTGTGTGTGTGGGTTTTTTTTTATATTTAAAAAAAAAGTCATACTTGCCTCCACTGTGCAGTTGGTTTTGCACAGAGTGGCCCCAATCCGCCTCTTCTGGGGTCCCTCAGCAGTGCTGGTGGCTCCCCCCGCATTGCATGGCCACATTGGAGAAGCGCTCTCCTATGGTGAACACCCTTGCGGGTGTGCTTCCTAGTCCTGCATCTGTGTCCATTCACACAGAATGGCAGGACTTGGGCCCCGGCGCCGTGTCATTGGAATTTATTGATGGCAGCGGGAGCCAATGGCTCAATCTATCCAATCGGGACACGAGATACCAGCTAGAGCTGGTGTGTTTGTTCCCGGCCGGAGGATGACCATGTTCAGGTAAGTAAAACAGAGGGGCTGGAGGGCTGCAGCACTACAGAAGGTTTTCACCTTAATGCATAGAATGCATTGAGTTGAAAAACCATGAGCATTTACAACCCCTTTAAATTGCCTGGTGGTGTAATAAATGAAAGATTCAAATGATATATATTTTTTAATTTTATTTTTTGTTATAAAAACTGACCATTTGAAGTTGCAGCAATTTAACCCCTTTGCACTGGTGCCTCTCGATGGTTTGAGATGCTGGGACGCGGGGTTTGATTATGTGACCTCGGTGATTGGCTGTCAGAGCAATCACGTGATGGGAAAGATCCAGGTCGCAAGGAGCGACTGAGAGATTTCCGATAGCCACTGGTAACTGTTCTGGGTGCATGCTCTGGGCACAGCTGTGTCTGCTAATTGGTACACAGATATGCAGCCCCAAGGCCTACCCACCGAGAGGCCTCATATTTGCGTGCTGTCATTGTCTAGGGGTTAAAGTTGCAGTAATTGGTGTCCTCTCATTGAGAGTTGTATTCCAAGTGCATCAGTTTTAGTAATTCTCCCGCTCAGTGCTAATCACATTGTATCATGGGCACCACATGCTTTTTTCGACTGCGAGGCTGCTTTCTTGCTCGAGGCAAACAAGTTCTCTCCCATATACTGTTCAATGCTGCATACATGTAGTGCAGTGCCCCCCCCGATTTTACTCACCCGAGTCTGGTCTTTCCAGCAGCAAAGAGCTCACCAGCTCCAGCTGCTGTCTCGGGTGTCTCATTGATTAGATTGATGACAGCAGGAACTGTTGGCTCCTGCTGCTGTCAATCAAATCCAATGATGTGGGGAGCGGGGCCGAGTCCTGCTGTCTGTCAATGGACGCAGCAGCAGGTCATGGGAGTGTACCCGCATGAGTGCCCCCAGGGAAAGCGCTTCTCCGTGGAGGCACTCAATGCGGGGGGGAACCAGGAGCACCGATGGGGGACCCCAGAAGAGGATTGGGGCCACTCTGCAAAAAAAAACTAACCTTTACAACCCCTATTAACCGCTTGCCGACCAGACGATGTCAAACTGTGGCAGGTTGGCATAGCTGTGCGAATCACCGTAGGTGTACGTTGGCTGCTTTAAGAGCAATAGGGGGCACAGCCACAATGTCTAGGAGTTGCTGTGTTTAGGGGCGCTTCAACCTCCCTCTCCTTAACGCAGAAGAATCACGTTTTTATGCTTTCCCCCTGCCATGGTAAATGTAGGCCAGTGTACATGAAGGTTGAGCTGCATCTGGAAACAGAGCTGCAGGAAAACTGTAGAATTTCTGCAACCTGCATATATTTATTTATTTTTTTTTGCACCCGAAGTCGGGACTGAACTTGTATGATTTAATTCCCGCTGTCAGTGTGGCCCTGGGCTTAATGCCAGTTTGTAAATGTTGAACACGGATCCTAATGGGAGTACTGATTACCACTTTAAAAGGATAGCTCACCTTTACAAAAGAACCTGCCTATGCAGGTAAAGGATGTTTTGTAGATTAAAGCAAACTGTGCAGCTCTGACTAAAGATGAATAATACCCTTGCTATAGGTGTAGGCCATTTGTATATCTTATGAAGCCTGAATGGAATACAGTGATGTCTCGATTCATGAACTTAATTAGTGAAACCACTCTGGTCGTGAACCAAGGCAAATTTTCCCATAGGATGCAATGTAAATCAGATTAATCTGTTCTAAACTTTTTTTTTTATATATAAAATTATAAAATGTACAGTACAAAAAAGATTTTAAACATATTACGTCTTTTTTTAAATTAAGTTGACTTTTTCATTGTGTACATCTAAAAAGAAAAAGCTCTTCTTTAATCCTTGTTTAAACCATCCCAAACCCCAATTTAAATGTCTAATCTAGGGGCCAGAAACCAGCACTGTGCATCCAGGAAAAGATCATCTGAGGGGAGGATAAAGTTGTAGAATTTCATATGAACTGTTTTTCCATGATTCCCAATCAAGTGAGTCCCCTCATTGTAGTCAAGGTGCAGAAACCCCTATCTGAGTGGACTGGTTCTCCTAAGACTCAGCTTGCACTGCTCTTTTCAATATGAACGAGTCAGAGCAGGGAAGATGGCCGTAGCTCGTGTTCATGAACCAAAGCAAATTTTTGTGAATTGAGGTATCGCTGTACTCCCAGGACATTGCTAAGTGAGGCCTAGTCATCACTGCTCACCTTCACGATCACAGGTGTGAGCCCTTTCTGATTCAAACCCCTTTCATACTCCCCCCCCCCCCCCCCCCCACCCCCCCCCCCCCCCGATGCAGTAGCTCTGACCTCAATCCTGTGATGGTGGCGGTTGCAAGTCAGTATTTTCTTATGATTAAAACTGCTGAATTTAGCGATGAGCAGTGATGAGGCCTCACTTAAAGTGATTAGTAAAGTCTCCTGTCATTTTTATGGGGGGGAAAAAAAATGTTATACTTGCCTCCTCTGTCTTGGGTTCCTCTTCGGTGCTCCTGGCCCCTCTCTCCTGCTCAGGGGCAAGCAGCTTGCTATGGGGGCACCTGAGCCAAGTCACAGCTCCCTATGTGTTTTCAGACACTGAGCCCCGCCTTCTCTCCCCTGATTGGCTAGCTGTCTGACATCAGCGGCGCCCAATGGTGCCGCTGCTGTGTCTCAGCCAATCGGGAGGGAGAATCGCTGAAGGCTGAAACACTCGTGGACATCTCTGAACAGAGAGGGACCTCAGATAAGTGTTAGGGGGGCTGAGGGGAGTTGCTGCACACAGAAGGCTTTTTATCTTAATGCATAGAATACATTAAGATAAACCTTCTGCCTTTACAGCCCCTTTAACAACTTCTGGGAGTACTTGGCAACATCCTGCCAGCCAGGCTTTAAAAGCAAGGGTTTTGTTCAACTTTGGTCAGAGCTGCACTGTTTGTTTTTATCTACAGATGCCCTTTATCTGTATAGGTAGTTTTGTGCTAAATAGGGCTGCAACTAACGATTATTTTCATAATTGATTAGTTGGCTGATTATTGTATCGATTAATCGGTTAATAACCTTAAAAAAAAAAAAAAAGTGGGTCAAATTGACGTTCATTTTCAACCACAGTGATGGGAAAATTTAGAAATAGAAAGCTTCTTGGTCAAAGGAAATTTCAGACAGTGTATGTGGTTTTCGTTCAGAAATTACATTCATTTTAAAAACAAGTGAAAATTTCAAACACAATTCTTTCATGCAGCGAATGTACAAAGATTTTTTTTGTCTGAATATTCTCATCCAAAAATTGATCTGTGTGACCAGCATTAGGCTCGGTACACACCTATGCAGTTTTCTTTTGATCTGTTTCTGCAGTGCCTTTTGCTGTGCGTTTTGATTTTTGCGCACGTGATTTTACTGCATTTTTGCATTTTTTTTTTTGGGCAGATTAAAAAACAAATTGCTGCAAAAACGCATTACATTCTTTTCTGCAGCTTCTCCAATGAAGAATATTGAACCAATAAAGCCCCATTTTGCATTAAAAGTCCCTGACCCTTTCAGATGTGAACGTGTCCAATAGGAAACCATGTAAATGAACTGTAGTGCATTTTTGCAAAAAGCACCAAAAAACACATAGATGTGAACCAGATCTAACACGTTTAGTAACATATTGAGGTTAAACACTACTGAAAGCAATATTTACAATAGCGATTATTTGCTCTTTTTGTACTATAAAGGGCTCATTTTTTTTTTCTTTTTTTTACCTATTATATTACTGGCCGATTAATCGATTAATTTCATAATCCATTAGTTGTTTCAGCCCTCGTGCTAAAGCTGAACCACCCCTTTAACTACTTTATGACCGGCGCACGACGATGTATGTCCATTTTTTGAGGAGTGCTATCTCGGTAACGGCAGCAGCTGCTGCCACAACCGAGAGGTCCATCTCTTCAGGCATTGGTCGTGTGTACGATAATGGTGGTCTCCGTGGCAGGTTCGCCGCAAGATCACCGTTGGCGGTGGGAGAGGGGCCACCACCCCTTCCGCCGCTTACCGGAGCCGTGGGTAGCAGCAGAGGCGATCGGGTCCTTTTCTCTGCTGGGTATGGAGACTAGTGAGGCTAAGATGACCCCCACTCATCTCTATATCATAGGATGGCGGAAGCGACATCAAAACATAAATTCCTCCCATACCTCCTTTAAAGGAACACTTTTTTCAATGTCATTTTTTCAAATGAGATGACATTTAAAAAAAAAATTCTACAGGTTGCATGTTTTGTGTTAGAGGAGGTCTATGGCTAGATTTCTTGCTCTACCGATCGCGGCGATACCTCAAATGTGTGGTTCGACTACTGTCTTCATATGCGGGTGCTACTCATGTGTGTTTTTTTTTTTCTTATTTTACTTGATTTTATTTTTACACTGAATATATATATATATATATATATATATATATATATATATATATATATATATATATATATATATATATATATATATATATTATTATATAATTTTATTTCAGTGTAAAATAAATAAGAAGGAAAAAAAACACATGAGTAGCGCCCGCATATGAAGACCTCCTCTGTAACGCAAAACATGCAACCTGTAGAAAATGTCGCTTATGGAGATTTTTGAGGGTAAAAGTTTGACGCCATTCCACGAGCGGGCGCAATTTTGAAGTGTGACATGTTGGGTATCAATTTACTCGGCATAACATTCCTTCACAATATAAAAAAAAAATTGGGCTAATTTCACTGTTTTTTATTTTAATTTTTTTCAAAAAAGTGCGCTTGTAAGACCACTGCGCAAATACGGTGTGAAGAAAAAAGTATTGCAATGACCGCCATTTTATTTTCTAGGGTGTTAGAACCCCCAAACATTATATATTGGGGTTTTTTCTAAGTAATTTTCTAGCAAAAAAAATGTTTTAAACATGTAAACACAGAGTTTGAAAAAGAGGCTCAGTCCGTAAGGGGTTAAACTAGCAGTCTTCAGCAGGCTTTCAAGAAGTTCTGAAGCCTGCTAGCAGCTTAACGTGGTAATCGGCATTAGGATCAGTGTTCAACATTTTAGAAACTGGAGCTGAATGGTACTTCAATAAAGCTTGCTGAAAGCTCTGCAGGTGCTTTGCAAAAGTTTGCTGTTCACACTGCTCTTATACAAGCTGAAGGAAGCCTGTGTGAAGCATGCCTAGGAGCTTTCGAGGAACAGCACAAAGTGATTGCTGTTGCCACAGGCAATTTTCTGTTGATGATTAGCAAGCTATAACGCAAGTGTTTTAACCACTTCCTGACCAGCCGCCATCATACTGTAGCAGGTCGGCACGATCCAGCAAACCATTGTAGCTGTACATCGGCTCCTTTAAAGCGGGATAGGCGCCTGTTGCACTGCAGGGGTGCCAATGTGAGTGGCCGACGGCCGCGATGACTGCCAGCCATGAGCGATCGCAGGCACGAAAGCCAGGAGTGAGTGTGTGTAAACTCACAAATCCCTGATCTGTGAGGAGATGGCGATCATGAGTTCCTACTAGCTAGCAACAACGATCTGTCATCTCCTCTATTCAGTTCCACCCCCCCCTACAGTTAGAGCATACAGTCAGGGAACACAGGTAACCCCTTGATCCACCATAATGTCACAGTTCCGATTAAAAATCGCAGATCACCGCCGTTACTCGTAAAAAAAAAATAAAATTAAATTGCCATAAATATTTCCCCTGTTTTGTAGCTGTCTAATGCTGTGTACACACGACCAGACTTTCCGGCAGACTAGGTCCGACGGACTTTTGGCGGACTTCCGATGGACTTTCCGAACAGACTTTGCCACGCACAATCACACCAAAGTCTGACGGATTCAAACGTGATGATGTACGACCGGACTAGAATAAGGAAGTTCATAGCCAGTAGCCAATAGCTTCCCTAGCATCGGTTTTCATCCGTCAGACTAGCATACAGATGAATGGATTTTTCGACCGGACTCGAGTCCATCGGAAATATTTGAAACGCATTCTAAATCTAAAGGCCGTCTGATTTTTAGACGGCAAAGGTCCAATGAAGCCCACACAATCGAATGGTCCACCGGGTTCGTTCCGTCAGACCTTTGCTGTCAAAGTCCGGTCCTGTGTACACGGCATAATAGACCCCAGATCTCTCCATAAAGAGAACTGGTCATGGCCCATGCTGTCACATTGGATGTTATTCATCCCTTGTGATAATAAAGTTAATCAAAAAAAGAAGTGTGAAAAATTGTTTCTTTATAAAATAAAAATTTGAAAAAAAGTAAAGCACCCACGTCCCCCTGTGCTTTGGCACAAATGTGCATGCGTATGTAAACGGTGGTTGCACCGCACATGTGAGGTATAGTTGGGAACGTCAGAGCAATAATTCTAGCACCAGAGCTCCTGTGTAACTCTAAGGCCCCATTCACACCTGAACGTAGCGTTTTGAGGCAGACAATCGCGTGATTTTGCAGCGTTTTTACCGCGATTTTTGCGGAGCTTCAGGTGTTTGGTTCAGGCGACATGGAGTGGAGATGTGAACCATCTCCATTGAGAATAGATTTTTTTTTTTTTTTTTTTTTTTTTTTTTTTTTTTTTCCCCTCCAGCGTTTTGTAGCTTCAAGCTACAAAATGCTCAGGTCTGAATGGGGCCTCAACTAGTAACTTTCAAAGCATTTTAAGAACTGTAGTTTGCTGCCATACCACAGGCAGAGCCAATTTTTGTGACATGTTGGGTATCTATTTACTCAGTGTAACTTCATCTTTCACATTCTACAAAAAACAGGAGTAAAAATTGTTTGAAAAACCGCTGCGCAAATACCGTTTCAGAATTGGCCTGGATACCAAGGGGTTATAGGATGTCCGCCTACCCCTGAAAAAATTAAAAGCCGGCAGCTACACATACTGCAGCTGCTGACTTTAATACTAGGACACTTGCCTGTCCTGGAGTCCCAGTGATGTTGGCACTGCAGCTGATGTTTCCATCAGCTGCCAGGTGCTGCCATTGTGGGTAAGGGAACCTGACAGTTTAGCATTACGGCTTCACGCCAGGTCCCTACTGCGCATTTGCGAGGCACTGCTGCGCTATCCAACTGGGCGGGCGGCAGAGGGGCTGGTGGGTATCTGCTGCTCCGCCCCCCGCAAGGAGGGGAGGAGACAAATGAGTGGAAGTTCCACTTTTGGGTGGAACTCCGCTTTAAAGACCCTTATCTTTTGCTATTAGCGTAGTATTGATGCTTTCTTATAATTACCAATCTGATTCTGATCTGAACTCCTCTGTCATATAGCAGCCAATTCTTTTATAATCTGCTGCATTCAATAATCAATCCCTCTCCCCCTATTTTTGCCAGGCATGTTGTCAACTGTTGATCTTTCAGACTTTCAACATGATTTTAATTTACATTCATTTTCCTGTGTAATTTAAAGAAGATTTTTTTTTTTTTGTAATCCTACTTACCTATGTGCAAGCAGCATTGCTCCCCCGCTGGCTCTAACAATGAGAAACAAGTGATCACACACCACCGATCACTCTGTTCTCAGAGCTTCCTGATCAGAGAGCCGGTGACTATTAGTCACTGCCTCTCTGCTCTGAAACATGCCCCCGGCGCTCACTGGAGCACTGGGCTGTGGAGGGGGCAGGAGTGGCCAGCTCAGCCTCTCGGCAGCTCCTGACGATATGGTCGCAATCTTTCCTGAGCTTGGACCAGCTCGGTGATGTCCGCTGACAGCAGGCTTCAGCTGTCTCCTGAAAACGGGTCACAGGAGTACAAAACGATCTGCACTCCTATGATCCATAATACCCCTTTCACACTGGGGTGCTTTGCAGGTGCTATAACGCTAAAAATAGCGCCTGCAAAGTGCCCTGAAAGAGCCGCGTGGCTTCCACATTGGAGCGGTGCGCTACCAGGACAATTAAAAAAAATAAAAATTAAAAAAGTCCTGCTAGCAGCATCTTTGAAGCGGTGTATACACGGCTCCTAAACCCCTCCTTCCCATTGAAATCAATGGGGCAGGGCAGCTATAGCGCGCCAGCAGTGCTTTGCAGTGATTTTAACCCTTTCTCAGCCGCTAGCGGAGGCTAAAAGCAAAATTGGCGGTAAAGTGCTGCTAAAAATAGCGGCGCTTTACCACCAACGCACCCACCGCCCCAGTGTGAACGGGTTCGAAGAGCAGTACAGCCAAACAAGCTTTCGCTGTACTTTTCCTTTAAGTTTCTGATATTAAATCATACTCCACTTGTTTCATTGAATTAACCTTTCTTCCTTGTTAATTTGTTTAACTCGATTCTTAAACTGTTTCTCAATACAAAGTTTACTTAATATTTATACATGCCTCGGGCCATGAATCTTACAGGAAGGCAATGTGTGTTCCTGTGTGATTAAAATGCTTCACGTGCCTTTGCAATTTCACTCCTATTCATACCAGGTTACAGGCCTTCATTTGAAGACCCTGAAAAAGTCATTCAACTTCAAGTAAAGCACACTTTACCAGATCAGTTTAACCACTTTAATACCAGGCACTTATATACCTTCGTGCCCAGACCAATTTTCAGCTTCCAGCATTGTCGCACTTTGGGTACAGTGTAGCAATTGTCATTCAAACTAAATATTTATCATTTTGTTCCCACAAATAGAGCTTTCTTTTGGTGGTATTTGATCACCTCTGGGATTTTACATTTCTGCTAAACAAACAAAAGACTGAAATTTTTTAAGAAAAACATTATTTTTTTATTTTTTTTATTTACAAAACTTTGTAAATAAGAGTTTTCTCCTTCACTGATGGGGCTGCACTGATGAGGTGACATTGATGGGCACTGATAGGGGGCACTGACAGGCAGCATGGATGGACTCTGATAGGTGGCACTGTTGTACTGTAATGTGTGTCACTGGATGCCAAACAAAAATGACATCCCTGGTGGTCCTAGTGGCGTCCCTGGTGGTCCAATGTGGGCATCCTCGGGGCTGTGCTGATAATTGATCAGCACAGACCCCCCTGTCGGAGGAGCAATCGCCGGCTCTTCCTGTTTACACTGTGATCAGCCATGATTGGACACAGCTGATTACATGGTAAAGAGTCTCCATCAGACTGACACCCCGCAACAATAATTGGCGCGATGCGTGCCCCGGGGTGTGTGCAGTGGCTCGATATCCTGAAGACATCACATGACGTCTAGACAGGATATTGAAACCACTTTTCTGCCGACATTTTGCTATATGGCGGGCGGCAAGTGGTTAAAGTGAGTGCAATCCTATAAAAATTAAATAAATGCTCCTGTCCCTTTTTAAGGCACAAGATATAGCACAGTGCTTTTTCCATGTCAATTGTCCTTTTCTATGCTGTACAATACCTGGCTGATCCTGTCTTCCCCTCTTTAAAGGGGTTGTAAAGGTAAATGTTTTTTCACCTTAATGCATTCTATGCATTAAGGTGAAAAAACATTGACACTGCCTGCGCCCCCAGTCCCCCCCCCCCCCCCCCCCCCCCGTTTTACTTACCTGACCCCTCGAAAATCCCACGCTCGCCCCCGACGTCCTCTTCACCACTCAACCTGGCTGCTGATTGGCTGGAGTGGATGGATGGAAAGCAGTGCAGCCATTGGCTCGCGCTGCTGTCAATCGCATCCACTGACGCGGAGCGCCGGGGGCTGGGGCCGTGTGATACAGTGAGCAGCTATAGCCGCCGGCTGTATCACGGGAGCGCGACCGCAGGTGCTTCTCGCCATACGAGGGAGCTCACATGAACGTGGGACGTACCTGCGGGAGGATGCAGAGACAGCCACCGAGGGACCCCAGAAGAGCGGGTTCGGGGCCACTCTGTGCAAAACCAGCTGCACAGTGGAGGTAAGTATAACATGTTTGTTATTTAAAAAAAAAATAATAATAATAATACTTTACAATCCCTTTAAACTGACCACGCTTATGGCAATAATTCATCGATCCATCCATCCACCTGATGCCAGTTTCAGGTGTAGGGTATTACAGCCTGCTCTGGGTATATAGGTTTGTTGGTGCTGCTTGCTGTTTTTCCCAACTTATGTGAGCTTTTGGCCTCCCATTGTAAAGACTAAAGATCCCATTTCATGTGCTGTACAACTGTAAAAACAGGATTTTTGACTTTCCAGTAAAATCAGTTTTCTTGAAATGGAGTAAAAGTTCCTCCCTTATGTTCCTATGATCTCTCAGAAGCTTGTTTGCCAATTACCTGATGGTAGCCAAACATAACCAATGTTAATTATCCAGTGACCCATACTGTAATCCAATAAATTGATATTGCTGGCAAGTCAAAAATCTTTTTGGTAATCTGTAGCTAAAAGTAAATAATGCCCTTGCTATAGGTGTAGCCGTTTACGTACAGTGCCTGTTCACACCCCTTGAAATTTTCCAAATGTTGTCATGTTACAACCAAAAACTTCTATTTTATTGGGATTTTATGTGATAGACCAACACAAAGTTGCACATAATTGTGAAGTGAAAGGAAAATGATAAATAGTTTTCAATTTTTTGTACAAATGGATATCTGGAAAGTGTGGCGTGTTTGTATTCTGCCCACTTTACTCTGATGCCCCTAACTAAAATATAGTGGCACCAATTGCCTCGTTAGTAGAGTCTACCTGTATGTAATCTTAGTATAAATACAGCTGTTCTGTGAACCCCTCAGTGGTTTTGTGAATAAACAGCATCATGAAAGCCAAGGAACACACCAGACAGGTCAGGGATAAAGTTGTGGAGAAGTTTAAAGCAGGGTTGGATTTTAAAAAATGTCCCAAGCTTTGAATATCTTACGGAGCACTGTTTCAATGCATCATCCAAAAATGGAAAGAGCATGGTACAACGGCAAACCTACCAAGACTTGGCCGTCCACCTAAACTGACAGGCCGGGCAAGGAGAGTGTTGATCAGAGAAGCAGCCAAGAGGCCCATGGTAGCGCTGGAGGAGCTGCAGAGATGATCCACAGCTCAGGTGGGAGAATCTGTCCACAGAACAACTTATTACTCGGGCACTCTACAAATCTGGCCTTTATGGAAAAATGTGGCTAAAAGAAAGCCATAAGAAGTCTGGTTTGGGAGAAGCCATTTGGGGAACACAGCAAATATGTGGAAGAAGGTGCTCTGATCAGATGAGACCAAAATTGAACTTTTTAGCCTAAAAGCAAAATACTATGAAAACAAACCCTGCATATCACCCTGAATATACCCCATCCCCATCGTGAAACATGGTGGTGGCAACATCATGTTGTGGGGATGCTTTTCTTCAGCAGGGACAGGGAAACTGGTCAGAGTTGTTGGGCTGATGGATGGAGCCAAGTACAGGGCAATCTTAGAAGAAAACCTGTAAGGCTACTTTCATTCTGGGGGGGAGAGGCACTGGGGGTTAGCGGTAAAGCACCGCTGGGCACTTTTAACTCCCGCTAGCAGCCGAATATAGGGTTTAAATCACTTTACTTCGGCAGCAATGGCAGGGGCGGTGGAGGAGTGGTATATACACCACTCCCGCACCACCTGAAAGATGCAGCTTCCATGACATTTTCTAACGTCCTGCAAGCGCACACTGGCCCAGTGTGAGCTCTGGGGCTGCAGGGGAGGTGTTTTTCAGGCGCATAACGGATGCCATTTTTAGCCCAAAAGTGCCCTAAAAAACGCCTCCAGTGTGAAAGGACTCTTAGGCCCCTTTCACACTGAGGTGGTTTTCAGGCGCTACAGCACTAAATAAAAATAGCGCCTGTGTAGCACCTGAAAAAAATGGCCCCTCCGGCTTTCACACTGGAGCGGTGCGCTAGCAGGATGGTGAAAAAAGTCCTGCTAGCCGCATATTTGGAGAGGTGAAGGAGCCGTGTATTCACCGCTCCTACCCATTGAAATCAGCGTGGCTATACCGCCGGCAAAGCGCTGCTGCAGCGGCACTTTGCGGGTGGTTTTAACCCTTGTTCGGCCGATAGCGGGGGTTAAAACTGCCCCGCTAGTGGCCGCATACCGCTGCTAAAACGACGCACCGCCCCAGTGTGAAAGGGGCCTTAGAGTCTGCAAAAGACTTGAGACTGGGGTGGAGGTTCCCCTTCCAGCAGGACAACAACCCTAAACCTACAACCAGAACTACAATGGAATGGTTTAGATCAAAGCATATTCATGTGTTAGAATGGCCCAGTCAAAGTCCAGATCTAAATCTCCTTGGCAAGATTTGAAAATTGCTGTTCAGACGCTTTCCATCCAATCTGACAGAGCTTGAACTATTTTGCAAAGAATGGGCAAACATTTCACTCTGTGCACAGCTGGCAGAGACATTCCCAAAAAGACTTGTAGCTGTAATTGCAGTGAGAGGTGGTTCTACAAAGTATTGACTCAGTTGGGCTGAATACAAATGCACACCACACTTTTTACATATTTGTAAATGCATTTGAAAATCATTTTACTCCCACTTCACAATTATGTGCCACTTTGTTGGTCTATCACCAAAAAAGTCTTTTATTTATCAGATACAAAAGAAAATGGCAAGACACACATTTTACTACAGTATATAAAAGAAATTGCAATATACATAAAGGCTCTTTAGCAGTGTATACCATTCATCCGCAAAAGGATCAAACCATTGGGTCAGATGGGTGGAACTTTAGAGAATAAGAGTAATGGATAAGTGGGGCAGTATTAGGAAGCGGGAGGAGGAGAGGGGCAATTGGTAAGTGGTTTGGTTGTAACGTGACAAATGGAAAATGTCAAGGGGTATGAATACTTTTTCAAGGCACTGTAACGTGTGAAGCCTGACCTCCCTGGACTTACTGTTCACCTTTAACAACAAGAGCGAGAGCGAGCCCTTTCTATGATTAAGGCCCCCTGGCTTGCATTTGCTCTCCCCTGTTGCAGTATCTCTAGGCTCAGAGCTCACTCCTCCTGTGATGAAGGTGAACAGTAATGGCTCGGCCTCCCTTGGCAATGTTCATGCAATGCCCTGAGAATTTTCCATGGGGCATTATTCAACAGTAGTCAGAGCTGCACAGCTTTTTATCTGCCAACGAACGCCTCTGATCTGCTTAGGCAGGGTTCTTTTTTATTATTTTTGTAAAGCTGAACTAACCCTGTAAATCCAAACTGTGTGGGAACCTTACTTTTGACATATCAGCATTTTGCTATCCATGGCAGACAGGGCTGTGTTGTGGCATTGCAGAGTTGTGAAAATCTCAGAAATGGATTGCTAGAAATACAAATAATTTGGTATGTAAAACTTCTTTTTTGTTCAGTTTTTTTAAATTAAATATGACCTGCAATGTGTTCATCTCTGTGAACGTCCTATACCTCTGCATTATTTTTTTTTTTTCTTGTAGTGTCGTGTAATCTTGTGGTAAAAACTGTATATTTATTGTCCTTCCAAACCACTTCCCGGTAAGCTGCAAAGATAGCAGACATAGGTGTACAAATTGTATCTCCGGTCAGCATTCATCTCAGGGGGGGCCACACTGCAGCTGCCTTTTTACATTGTTTCTAAACATGGTAGTTGGCCATTTTGTAACTCTGAAATGAGTGATGAGAAGTGTGTATATATGTGTTTCTCTCCTCTCTCCTCTCTCCCTCCCTCTCCTCTCTCCCTCCCCCCCCTCTCTCCCTCCCCCCCCTCTCTCCCTCCCCCCCTCTCTCCCTCCCCCCCCCTCTCTCCCTCCCCCCCTCTCTCCTCCCCCCCCAGCTGTTTTATACATTTAAAAAATTTTTGCAGATACTGGGTAGATGAAAATAAGACAAATAAGCGAAAGCAAATTTTGTGTTTTCAAGCCAGATGTTCTTAACTACCCTCAAAACCACTTTATGTGAAAGAAACCTAGCAGTCTTGTTTTTAGATTACTATTTGATAGTGTCTCTAAATTTGATGTATGAGGGCATTAATATGCTGTATAGATATACTGGCCTTTATTGTCATCTTTGCAAATTTTCAGAACGTCCACCGATTTAGTCAGCAGACCTCAACAGGGTGGATTTGATTTATATCGAGTCAATTTAAATCGTTAGTAAAATGCTTGATTTAAATCAACTCTATTTTAAATCATTTTTAAAGAACTGTCATCTCTGTCCCGAAGTGGCTCCTCCTCTGACCCGCTGTTTAACATGGAGGGCCACCCTAAAAAAAAAATTACATTAAAGTGGTAGTAAAGCCGCTGACTTTTTTTTTTTTTTTCCCTACACCTGTAAGGGAAAAGCCATAATGAGCTAGTATGCATCGCATACTAGCTCATTATGAAATGCTTGCCTTAGAACGAGGTGCCGGTATCTCACCCGATCCACACTGAGGGAATATGTCTTCCAGGTATCGTGGGTCCGGCGCTGTGAGTGGCCGGAGCAGGGATATGATCAATCCCATGCATGCGTGTAGGAGACATCTTTCTGGCAAGGTCCGTCATCTACTGGGCTTGCAGCCAAGAATCCCCGCAGCGCATGCGCCGCTGAAGTCAGTGGCTTATTGCGAGGGGAATATCTCCTAAAACGTACAGGTACATAATTAGGAGATATTCTTTTTAAATACAGGTAAGCCTTATTATAGGCTTACCTGTAGGTAAAAGTTAACAAATTGACTATACTACCACTTTAACATTCACAAAAAAGTTTTTACTTACCAGAAACCCCTGTTGCTAGGCAGTCTGCCTCTTCCTATTCCGCAGCACTTCCTCCTCTTCAGCGAGCTGCTCCGTTGTCTTCTAGGACATGTGTGTCCCAGAAAATGGGGCGATTCACAAAATGACTCACGCATGCGCAGTAGGAAACGGGCAGTGAAGCTGCAAGGCTCCACTGCCTGTTTTCCTTTAAGATGGTGGGGCCGACACCCAATCAGATGGATGGATTGGCTTTGGGCGGCTGACATTCGTGGGCTTGCTGGACAGGTAAGTGTCCTTATTAAAAGTCAGCAGCTTAAGTGTTTGTAGCTGTTGACTTTTAAAAATTGCGGCTGGAACACTGCTTTAACTCATGGACAGTCCCATTCACTGACACAAGGTGAGGGACGTGGTGGCAGCAGGTGAGTGGATGCCCCCAAACGCGTGCTGCCATGATCAGAAATGACAGGTGCTCTTTAAATGAGGATTATTCTTGCTGGTAGTTAGAATCTTTAATACTTGCAAACAAAATGAAGGTTTCCCATTTAGAAAATATGAGCTGTTAGGTTAATAAAACATCAATATCAGAACCACATAGATTTGCAAAACTATGGGATAGAGGAATATTCCTGAACTTTGTTTTATCTCATGTTTACTGTGAAATTGTGTGAATGCATCAATGCAGTGCTTGTTCTCAGTTTGCAGAGCTTGGACTCATTGAATGAGTTTATCAAAAATGTAAATATTGCAGAATATACAACCTCATGCTACATTACAGTACAGGTCCTATGCTTTTGTTTTTGTGTGTGTGTGTGTAAGTGGCTATAGAGCTGTAAGGGAAAATAAACTAAAAAGGGGAAAAAGTGCCTGGCCACTTGAGGCTTACAGAGTGTAAGACAATTAAAGGGTTACAGGGAGTGTATTTCCTTGTAACTGTTTTTATTGCCAATGAATCTAGACATTATACCAGCAATGTTTTTTTTTATAGTGCATTTGTTAATTATTAAATTGCTAGGTCACCAGTCACTTGTTCAAAAATTGCATTTGGTTGGGAGCCAAGCAAAACTGCACGGCATTATCACTTTAGATCTACATAATAATAATTCACTGAAAAATGCTCATTTTTTATTAAACAAAAGTTATTATCTGACGCTAAAGCAGTCTGTCTTTGTGTGTATGTATAGTACATCATCCATTTTTTTTTTTAAGCAATCTTCTCTCTCATTATAAATGCTTAAACACTTCCAGTCTGGGTCAATTGTGACATTCCCCTTTTACATATAAGAATCAGCATTTTGTACTATGAAATTACTTAGAACCCCTAAACTATATATATATATATATATATATATATATATATATATATATATATATATATATATATATATATATATATATATATATATATATATATATATATATATATAAGCAGCAGCCGCCCTAGAGAATAGAGTGGTGGGTGTTGCAATTTCATCCAATAAAAAAAACAAATTCATTCATCAGTTTTAGGCCAATATATAGTCTACATATTTTTGGTAAGAAAAATCGCAATAAGCGTATATTGATATGTGCAAAAGTTATAGCGTCTACAAAATGGGGGATATGTATGTAAATAAAAACTGTTAAGAACCTACCACTACATTAATATGACCTATAAACTGAAAGGAGGTCCCGGTGAGTGAATGATACATCAAATTAAACCCCAAAAAAATGCAATCCTAGAAAGTCCTCCAATGGAATGGTGAGTGAACGAATGACACAACATGGTCACTGTCTCCTGTGACTTTAAAACAGACAATGTGAATCCACCACCACAGAGAGTGCTAGTTTACCAGCTGCACAAGCTTTTGAACTTGTGGCTAATACCCAGCCAGGGCCTTTGATCCTCAAAATGCCTCCGGTGACCAATCAGACCGAATATTGTTGGGGACTGTTGATGATCTCCACAGTCATCAGCAAAACATTCTAATCCACACTTGATGCAGATGATCACAATTTATCCAGAGAAAAAATGAAAAGGGATCACCATGGGTAAAACCAGGTGGCATTTATTTTGTTTAAAGTGATATCACTTACAAGTTTAAAAAGTTCCAATGTAAAAAGAGCAATAAAAAGCAGGCCGGCCGGCAACAATACGAACACCTGTGCAAACGGCACTTAGGAAAGCGCGATGACATCAGCTCATCACAAGTCTGACGTCGCAGGGGTATAGAGATGTTTCTGGATTACCTCCTGTTCTTACAATAGGGAGTAGTTTTCCAACTACCCAGGTGTGGTGTATACACGTCTCCTGCACATTGAAATCAATAGGGCAGCGCTTTGCGGTGGTTTTAATCTTTTCTCGGCCGCTAGCGGGGGTAAAAGTGCCCGCTAGCGGCCAAATAGCACAGTAAAATTGATGGTAAAGCGCGTCTCTAAAAATAGCGGCGTTTTACTGCCGGCGCACCCACCGCCCCAGTGTGTAAGGGGCCTTAAATTGCACACAGAGTTAATGGCTGCAGTAGCTTATCAAATTAACACACCATATTTATGATGCAACACAGAGGAATTGGCAAAGCATGGATTATGACCCAGTAAGCCACTTGTCCCTCTAGCGACAAGCTAGGTGAATGAATACATGGAAATAGCGGACTCTATCAGTTGCGACACTATAAACTGCAGTCACATGTGAACCTATCAATACAAGGTAAGGCAAACCATGAAGGCAATAGAACTGCCCTAAAACCTAGTTAAAACAAAAATTTGACAATGTACAATGCCTTTTTAAAGATGGAATATCTCACTTTGTGCCAAAATAAATGCATTACATTTCAAATATCTGCTCATTATATAGTGACAGCAGATTACAAGCTTTCAAGTTTTTTTGTACTCAAGATTTCCTAGATGTTTTATCCACCTACACCTTTATAACTCACTCGCATCCTGACGTTCGTGTTTTACAAGTCCCTGGTGTCGTCTATTAAAAGCATTTGGAAGTCTTTGTTGTACAAGCACACCAAAGTAGCATATAGACTCTTGGGTTGGACTTGCTGGGCCCCTAATGTCTTAATTGCTCTCAAGGTAATGATGCCTTCACTTGTGTGAACTAGGGTGTCCCTTGGAACCATTAGCGTATTCATACCAGCCAGCTTTACTGATTGCATGGCTTCTGCTGTATGCTGGGGGAGACATTTGCTGAAGCACCAGCGTGCATTGCATGTTTTGCTTTTTGTCACAGAACTTTGTATAGTCATAAGTGAAACTTTCATACAGGTTTTTTTTTTTTTTTTTTTTGTTTTGTTTTTTTATACACTGCAGCAGCATTGCAATGAGGTTGTGTGAAGTAACACCACCATAGGAAATTAGGCTTTTTGCCAAGTCTGTGCATTGCAGCTGTGCTGGAAACAACTGCCTGTGTGGTGTGAACTTTCCACCAAACGAAACAAAGCTGCGATTGCAACGAACACCACAGGAAACCAGGTATTTTGTCTTGCATATTAGGGCTGTGCTGGAAATAGCTGCCAGCATAGTCCTAACACATCTGGTGTGAATTAGCCTATGCAGGAGTGGACATATTTTGCATTTTATTTTATTGCAGTCATATCAACAAAGCAATTTAAATACATATGGGTGAATGTGGTGTTTCCGCACAAAATGCATTTTTTTTCTTAATATAGCAGTTTTCTGTTGAATACTTCCTGAAATTTGAAAAGGCAGTTATCGCATATATGTTTGAGAAGAGGAGAATTGCTTTACAAATAATGGGCATGTTTCACCATTCTGGAAGGCTCTCTGGGATTAAAACACTTTTAAAAAAAATCTGGTAAAATGCTTTTTTTTTTTTTCCTCTTCATTTACCTAGATATTCTCTTGTAGATTGTACATTCAAACCTGGAGAAATAATTTACTTAATGAATTAGGTTTTCTTAAATTGTGTCCTTGTCTACACACAAGACAGATCTGCATGGGAAAATGTGCTTCACTTCCTGAAGAACTGTCAAATCTTACATTTTGTGATGTCCCAGTTCTGGATCCCGGGTTCAAAAATTACAAAGCAAAATTTAGCAGGAGTGAATATCCTGAGTCACATCCCTAACAATAATGATTCTTAAAATGACGTGTTATTGTATTGTACACATTAAAACTGCACAACGTCCCCAATCAGGACCTCAGTGGACCTTTTGATCCTTTTCTGGATTGTAGCAGATTTATTCTGCATACACCTTCAGGGTTTGTGGGATTGTTTGGGGAATTATCTTTTAGCATGGTCCCCTTCTTCTGCATTCTGTCCTTTTTCAGTTCACACATAGGTAATTTTAGCAAGGTGCCAAATTGGTCTGTTTTGATGCTAGTCTATTGGCTCTGTCCAGGGAGGGAATGGTGCCTTCTCTCCATCCTACGGGATTCCTCTAATGGATGTATCTATTGTCTTCTCTACTTTTGAGTCTGGTTCTCCAGAACAGACCATTCCCAAGTTGTCAAGCGATTCTCCCTGTTCATCAGTCTTTTGATATGATCTCCATTGGACTTCATCTGGAGGCTAAAAGAGCTTCACATTCAGAATGTTCTTAGATCTTCTCTTGTAATTGTATGATCTACTGAGTTGGTTGATTGTGACCTACTGTCTTTTTAAAGAGTCAATTGCTTTTTGGATTCCCTCTCTTGAGGACCCCTGCTTTTAAACTGAGAATTCTGCATGGAAGTTCCCCTCCCTCTTTTTTTACTAGGAAGTATCCATTGCTTTAAGGTCCTGTAATACCCTGGAGGGTCAGCGGCCTAGTACCACCATTACCTTACTACAGATTTTTGCTAAGAAGACAGTCCAAGTCAAAACTCAATAAATATATTGAACAAGAAGACAGTCCAAGTCCAGAGACTTTTATGGGGAATGAAAGACTTTATGGTAAATACAAAAATCCTATTCTGCCATTCTGATCAATTACTTAACATATAAATGACAATCCAAAAGGTTTTTTATTTTTTTTCTGTCAAGCATTTCTCGATCCTCAACTCATTTTACAGTAAGTAAATCCCTCCCCTATTTAATATACGCCAGATATTATCTGGTTTTCAGATATTGGCTCTACGGTTTTTCCTTTTTGACAGCGTAATTATAGTTCTTTCTGTTCACCATTTCGTGCTCTTTCATTTACCAATCGTAACCTTCTTTTTAACTGCACAAATATGACAAGCCATTTCCTCCTGTGGCATTTCCTCTTGCTAACATTGTCTGTTCTCTTTAAACAGCATTACGTTTTCTGAGCTTCTACACTCCCTAGTCTGTTCAAAAATCCCCTGTGAAATGCCGACAAGAATTTCTTGTAGGGTAGTTTGTGTCAACAAAGTGCATGTGACAGCTCTGCTTGTGCTTATGTGAGAATCCATAGAAAGTAGTGACCCTAGTTGGCACACAGGCAAAGGAGTATGGGCTTCATTGTTTCTGTGGAATGCCATGGTCCATCTGTTGGTATAGTAGTTGGTGTCTAGTGTATGGTGCAGCTAGAGAAAGCCAAAGCTCCAATTGATATGCTCCAGTTTGACAGGGACTTGTAAAAATCAGATGACTTAAGTAACGCTGTGACTTAACAATTACCTCTATACACACACACACACACACACACACACACACACACACACACACACACACACACACACACACACAGCATTACCTGAGAAAAAGGGAACCGAGAATCAAACTTTGATGAAAAAGTCGCTTACATGTTTTAACTGAATTGCTGGCCAATAGATGACTGTTCTAGAAATGGCTCCTGTCATGGTTATGGGAGCTATTATAGAGGACAAGGTAAAAGATTATTTCCATCCTGTATGCCTGAGTTTAACTTTTTGTTAGATGATCTAACAGCTCCATTAATGTAAACTGTAAGACCCCGTCCACACTGTGGCGCTTTGCAGGCAATACAGCGCTAAAAATAGCGCCTGCAAAGCGCCCTGAAAGAGCCGCTGCTGTGTGTCCAGTGTGTAAGCCCCGAGGGCTTTCACATTGGAGTGGTGCACTGGCAGGAAGTTAAAAAAAAGTCCTGCAAACAGCATCTTTTGGAGCGGTGTATACACCGCTCTTGCCCATTGAAGTCAATGGGGGCAGCGCTTTGCGGTGGTTTTTACCCCCTTCTCGGCTGCTAGTGGGAGGGGGGGATAAAAGCACCCTGCTAGCAGCTGAATAGCGCTGCAAAATTGGCAGTAAAGCGCCGCTAAAACTAGCGGCGTTTTACTGCTGATGGCACCCCAGTGTGAAAGGGGTCTTAGTAGGGATTAGATGTGAATTCTTGGCATACATTATCTGACTTGTATCGTCCACCAATTTGCTACCACCACCTCTGAGAATATAACAGAATAAAGGCAATATGATGCTCAATGTAAGTTTTTGTTTTGGGGAATAAATAAGTTCTCCAGCAAGGGAGATAAAAGTAGATGAAAATGTGTGTTGAGGGAGGTTGCTATAAATGAGCAGAGAGCATGTCTTGTCACGGCACAGCTCTGAAAGTATCTTTGTTCTACCTGGGGGGGGGGGGGGGGTGCCTTTCCTCCAATTAGCTGTCTCCCAATGTAAGCCAAGATTACACTCCTAGTGCTGCATGAGGAAGTGAAAAATCGAACACGATGTAAGAATTCTAAAGAATATAGAAAGGGAAAGACAGCAGATACACATGTAAAACGTATGTAGGGAGATTTGTTTCATCCTTGTGTATCTTCTGAGGCTGTTCACTTCACTGGGTATATGTGAGGGTTTACATCCACCTTACTGTTACTTTTTACACTATGCGTGGCATTGAAGTCAGACCAAAGTAGGGCAGGAACCTTTTCTAAAGTCAGAGTTGTGTCAGATAAGTTAAAACAGCTCTTAGGGAAACATTGAATTTCACATGACTTGCTCTCACAAGTTGGATCCCATGTGACACCAGTGTGAACCGGTCCTTAGTTGATTTACATGTTTGTTTTTGTACTTGTTGTATGCGGTTTGTCTAGTTCATGCACCTGGATTTAAAATGGACACACTCCCTTCCAGAGGAGCACGTTCAGTATATTTGGTTTACTGTATACCTCAAATAGGATGTGTAGAGGCGGTAATCCTGACCCGTGTTTTGGCTTTTTAAGGAAGCTTTAATAAATGACTGTACAGTACTTTCAACTGACAGTATGAAACCAAATGTAGTTTTGATAAAACAAAACAGTGGTATTTCCTGCTGTGTGCTGTGGTTCAAGGCAGGCAACGGCTCACTAAATGCAAATGTCTGCCTTAACCCTAACTCAGGACAATAAGTGTTTCATGTTTATAATAATATTTTTAAATGTGAAATCTTTTATTTTTGAGTTGTGGAGAGAGTAGGGAAGGGCCTTTTGGATATATTTTTGCTCTCTCATTGAAAAATGTACCTCCATTTCTTGTTCCAGAAGCGGCAACCTTTCTCTCTTTAGCCCTCAACCACACTAGTGTGACTTGTCATGCGATTTGACAGTTCCAAAATGACAAGTCCCACCCTATTTCCGGCGATGGAACCGTTATTGCCGCAGGTCACATTGCCGCAATTATGATTCCTGCGCTACTTTTTCAAATTTTATTGCGACTATCGGTGACTTCTGTTAAATGAAGTTGCAAGCTGCAATGAGATCTGTGCACTCATCTGCAGCTTTTAAATCACGCTGAAGTAGCGAGATTTCAAAGCCGCACAATTCTAAACCAGATGTCCCCATTGAAAATTTCTCCATCACATGTTCGTGTGACAAGTCAAAGAGTTATATTTTTAATGGTTTTCTGTACTAGACAATGCTAACAGGACAGATGAAGTGCGCGAATCTTCCCAGCGGGGACACAGAGCACAATAAAAACAACCCATAGCCACCTTGTACAAATTGGAATACTGGATGGTTCACCCAGTAGGATTTAGTCACAGTGAACCAGTGTGGTTGAATATGATGAACTACCACTAGGTATACCATGATTAAATAAGTGAAAACCTTACTAGCGATAAATCATCCCCCTGCACTTTGTTGGATGTCGAGACAATCGGTCACAACAAACCTGTGCTTTTCAAGCTGTGGTCCAATATATTTTTTTACCCGCCCTTATTGTGGGGAAACAATCTTGCTACCAACAGGGCATCTTTTTCCTGACCTCTATGGGTCCCCAGGCTCCCCCTGCCCCTCTGGTCATCTCTCCCTTTGCAGAGGAGGGGGTGTTGGGTTCACGGCGGGCTCCTTCTTGGGTCTGACATTTGTACACCTATTCCACTGGAGACCTCTTGAATGAGAACTTAAAAACCATACGAGAGTGCCAATGCTTTCAAGGGCTAACTACTGGAATGTTAATTATACCGTCACAGCATTTAAACTTAGTCTCTTCTTGCTAAATACCCCTGAAGAAGGAGGCAACTTGGTACTCTGAAACGCGTTGGGTGCAAGAAGTATAGACTGCATTTTTTCATGTTGTATATGACGTTGTATACAGTTTTAGATGTGTTAAAACATTCCGGGTTCTTTTATATATATATATATATATATATATATATATATATATATATATATATATATATATATTTAAAACATTTTTCAATAAACATTTTTGAAACTATGAAAATACTCTACTAAAATCTTTTGAAAAACTATTGTGCCTTTTAAAAGTCCACCATATTGGGGATTTTTCTTTCTCTTACTAGTGATGTATGAACCTAATTTATAATGGCAACTAATCAGTTGTATAATGCACATGCCTATTGTTGCCCAGTACTGTAATGTAGTTTTGTTTAATTTAGATGTTGTTGTTTATGGTGTATTGCAGGCCTGCCTATTTCCCTCAGTCAGCTTTACCACTTTTATTAATCACTAACCTGCAACATGCATGCAGATCAGTTTGTGTTACTTTGACTTTCTAATCGGCTTTCTTTTTAAGTAAGAAGACAACCAGGAAGATATCCTTTCTACAAGGGTAGCATTTATCTTGGTACAGGTTCCCTTTTAATTGAGGTCTATATTGTGATCTTTTTGCTTTGGGTAAGGAAGTGCAAGAAAATCTCCCCAATGGGACAAAGATTGCAAAAAAAAACTTGAACAGGGGCTATAACCCACCCCTATTCTGTATAAAAAAAATAAAAAGCTTGGCCTTCATTTCTTTAACCACTTGCCGACCGCCGTACGACGATGTACGTCGACAGAATGGCACGGGCAGGTATAAGGGCTTACATGTACGTCCTTGCCTGCCCGCGGGTCGGGGGCCCGATCGGGCCCCCGCCCGGTGCCTGCGGCGGTCGGTATTCGTTCGGGAGCGATCCCGGACGAGGGGACGGCCATTCATTCATGGCCACCCCCTCGCGATCGCTCCCGACGAATGTAAATGCTCCGTGACATCACTTCCTCTCCTGTAATGTAAACACAGGAGAGGAAGTGATGTATTCTCTCCTCCGTGTCGGTATTTTTCGTTCCGACACTGAGGAGAGAGGATCGGTGAGTTGCACCAACACGACACTACACAGTAGAACATGCCAGGCACACTCACACCCCCCGATCACCCCCCCAATTACCCCTGCCCCCCAGTCACAGTGACACCAATGTCATTTTATTTTTATTTTTTGCATTGGTGTCATTTGTGACTGTAATAACTGTTAGGGCAGTTAGGGTTAGCCCCCTTTAGTTCTAATGTACCCCCCTAACCCCCCCAATAAAGGTTTAACCCCGTGATCACCCCCCGTCGCCAGTGTCACTAAGGCTGGGTTCACATTGCAGCGGTTTATGAGAACGAATGTGATTCACACCGCACTGCAGTGCAAATCACATCCGATCTCTGTGCGATTCGAGTTCAGCCATACAGATAGTATGGCTGAATTCGCATCGCACCCGCCGCAAATTCACACAGGACCCTTTTTTTGGCCCGCAGCAGAATCGGATCGCATGGGTGTTCACACCATGCGATCCGAGTTTGCAGATCGCACTGCGATATGCGAACTGATCTGGGGGTGTCATTAACATTTCACTGACACTCCCAGCAGTTAACCCTTTCACCAGTGATCACTATATAACTGTTACAGGTGATGCTGGTTGGTTAGTTATTTTTTTATAGTTTCAGGGCACCCGCCATTTATTACCTAGTCTCACTAGTGTACCCCTAAATTTAGGGGTGTCTACTTTCCAAAATGGGGTCATTTGGGGGGGGGGGGGTTGTGCCATCTTGGCATTTTATGGCCTTCAAAACTGTAACGCCCTTAGAAAGCCTGAAGGCGGTGCTTGGTTTTTGGGAGCCTAGCCGCGTACGGGGCCCCGAAAAGTCCCACATATGTGGTATCCCCATACTCAGGAGAAGCAGCAGAATTTATTTTGGGGTGTCATTTCACATATGCCCATAGCATGTGTGAGCAATATATCATTTAGTGACAACTTTGTGTAAAAAAAAAAAAAAAAAATTTTTTTTTTTGTCATTATTCAATCGCTTGAGGCAAAAAAATAAAATATTCAATGGGCTCAACATGCCACTTATCAATTTCCTTAGGGGGTCTACTTTCCAAAATGGGGTCATTTGGGGGGGTTTGTACTGCCCTGCCATTTTAGCACCTCAAGAAATGAGATAGGCAGTCATAAACTAAAAGCTGCGTAAATTCCAGAAAACGTACCTTAGTTTGTAGATGTGACAACTTTTGCGCAAACCAATAAATATACAATTATTGACTTTTTTTTTACCAAAGACATGTGGCTGAATACATTTTGGCCTAAATGTATGACTAAAATTGAGTTTATTGGATTTTTCTAATAACAAAAAGTAGAAAATATCATTTTTTTTTCAAAATTTTCAGTCTTTTTACGTTTATATCGCAAAAAATAAAAATCGCAGAGGCAATCAAATACCATCAAAAGAAAGCTCTATTTGTGGGAAGAAAAGGACGCACATTTTGTTTGGGTACAACATTGCATGACCGCGCAATTACCAGTTAAAGCAGCGCAGTGCCAAATTGTAAAAAGACCTCTGGTCATTTACCAGCAAAATGGTCCGGTCTGAAAGTGGTTAAACTACATAAAATCTTAATTATATTGTCACTTCTGGAATTCAGCTTTAAAGTACCTCAGCACTCCCTTGAATGTAATGTTTTAATGAACTGAGTATGAGCTGAGGTCTTTTAAGAGTGAGCTTTGCTTTTCAGCAGATTAGTATTCTAAAATGGAACCTTTTTGTTCATTAAGGTTGGGAAATTGGTTTATCGTACCTTGTTTAAACATGAACAAAGGTCACCTATATATATTGTGCTAACAGAGAAATTCAAATATTTGTGTTTTAATGCATAATGGTTGTTGACATTTAGTTAGTGTGCGATTAGTAGTCCATGCTGTAAAAGTCTGAGGGTTAAAATGACACAAAACCATATAAAAAAAATAATCTATATCCATTCACTACTTGGTGTTACTAAACCCACAACCGTAAAATCAATCTATATATGCAGTAAAGTTGCTTCTTATACTCACTGTGGAACCTATGGGATTAATCCTCTGCATTGTGTAAAAAGGCCTGTTTTGGGCCCATCTTCCACTGTCCCCTAACTTCTTCCTTCTTTCTTCCTTCTTCTCCTTTTTTTTTTTTTTTTTTTTTTTTTATCACTTTTATTGCTTTCCAAAGGAATATAAACATTCCTTGTGGCAGTACTAGTTATGTGGCAGGTATTTTATTTTTATTTTTTTGAGGGATCTGGGGACCCCAAATCCCTTTTTGCACTAAGTTTGGCTGTTTTTGTTTTGAACACTGACTTTTTTCAAATCTGGCACTTTTAAGGTTACAGTATACTGGAAGTGATGATGTGAGCTTTGTTCAGGTCTCTGGCCAGCCAGCGGACATGCCTGTGGGTCGCTTGGGCGGGCACAGCGATTGGGGGGGGGGGGGGATTTGAGGTAAGAATACATAACCAGAGTTGAGTGTCCCTTTATATATTTTAGTTCCCAACAATATATCTTATTAAAGCCCTGTAAAAGCATGTTGGGACAATGTTTGCTATTTTGGCATAAAAGAATACATATTTGAGTGACCATTATCTGCTAACGATGTCCCTTTTTTATAAGACTGGTTTCACAAGAGTTCATTGCCTTTTCTAGTGTTTACAGAAGTATGACAGGGTGACATTGCATGTCATAGCCAGCGTCCTTGTAAATCTATCAAGCTGACTTGCCTCATTAACACCCTTCCCACATATATATGGTAAAACAGGCTGGGCTTATGCTATGCTGCCACATTTACAGTGGGTAAAATAAGTATTGAACACGTCACCATTTTTCTAGGTAAATTATATTTCTAAAGGTGCTATGGACATGAAATTTTCACCACGTGTCGGTAACAACCCATGCAATTCATACATGCAAAGAAACACAAGTTCAGGTCACTAGCACCTTTTTAGAAATATATTTACCTAGAAAAATGGTGACGCATTCAATACTTTACCCGCTGTATGTGTTCCTTTTGTATTGGGATTAATCATCAGGATCTGGCTGACACAACAGCTTCAGGTCCCAAAGCAATCATCGGAAGCCGGAACTGGCTTATGTTGGCATGATTTGCTATCGCAGGTAGTAAGCGACCTTTCCCATGTGTCTTTCGCTGCTGCGAGGAGAAAAACAGTATAAGGAGGACTTATTAAAAGTGAACAAGACTGAATCTGCATGCGCACAAGTCTTCTCGGCACACAAGGACTGTGTAAGCTGAGCTACGCATTCGCAGCTCAGTTTACTTGCCAGAGAATGCAGCAAGTTGGCAGGTAGGTATATAGTATAATGCAGAATAAACCTCACCTTGTATGACCCCCCAGACCACCCCCCCATGATATTTAGGGAAACGCCCATTCTCATTTCTTTTTATTGCTGTTGTGAGTATATAGGTGGGCAAAGGTTGTATCCATCTATTGTAGTTGGATGTAGGGTTCTTTTATAGTGCTACAGTATTATGCGTTACCAATCAAGCACCATTTAGATCACTCTCTGCCTCCAGAGAAGCTTGCAGTATAATTTCCTTTCCGTTCTGCATTCTGGGCATATGTCCTTAATGTATAGGGCCATAAATGTGAGTAACACTGGGTACAGCATTCATTATGTACAGCTGCAGCTTATTTCAGCCTGCCATAGACTTTGACCAGCTGCAGGCAGTGGGGCTGGGCGCTGCACCTGTGCCTCCAGATGCACGAAAATTCTAGGATTGGAGGAATATGGGCTAAATGCCCTAGTACAGGGGTCTCCACATTTTCCAAAGGAAGGGCCAGTGTACTAGCCTTCAGAATTTAGCGGGGTCAGACTGTGGCCATTGGGAGTAGAAAAGGCCTCAGGCTTGGTGGTCAGTGGAAGGAGTAAGTAAGTGTCCCATCATTGGTATTCAGGGGTGGACTAGCACCCCTTCCATTGATGTCAGTGGGAGGAGTAATGCCCCCCATCGCCGTGTGTGTGTATGTATGTATGATAGATATATATATATATATATTTAATAAAATTATATATTATTATAAAACATATTTCACAGTGCTAAACCACCTTCTTAGTATAAAGGAATAGTACAAAATGCACTTGTAGATATAACCAGTCTCATCTCTCTGATATACAGTATCTCACAAAAGTGAATACACACCTCCACATTTTTGTAAATATATTTTTATTTTATCTTATATGACAACACTGAAGAAATGACACTTTGCTACAATTTAAAGTAGTGAGTGTACAGCTTGTAGAACAGTGAAAATTGTCCCCTCAAAATAACTCAACACACAGTGATTAATGTCTAAACAGCTGGCAACAAAAGTGAGTACACCCCTAAGTGAAAATGTCAAATCTGGGCCCAGTGTGTCAATATTTTGTGTGGCCACCATTCTTTTCCAGCACTGCCTTAACCCTCTTGGGCATGGAGTTCACCGGAGCTTCACGGGTTGCCACTGGAGTCCTCTTCTGTTTCTCCATGACATCATCACGGAGCTGGTGGATGTTGGAGACCTTGCACTCCTCTACCTTGCATTTGAGGATGACCCACAGATGCTCAATAGGGTTTAGGTCTGGAGACATGCTTGCCAGTCCATCACCTTTACCCTCAGCTTCTTTAGCAAGGCAGTGGTCGTCTTGGAGGTGTTTGGGATCGTTATGTTGGCATATTGCCCTGCGGCCCAGTCTCTGAAGGGAGTGGATCATGCTCTGCTTCAGTATGTCACAGTACATGTTGGCATTCATGGTTCCCTCAATGAACTGTAGCTCCTCAGTGCCGACAGCATTCGTGCAGCCCCAGACCATGACACCACCTCCACCACCACCATGCTTGATTGTAGGCAAGACACACTTGTCTTTGTACTCCTCCTCTGGATTTTGACACACGCTTATGACCATCTGAGCCAAATGCATTTATCTTGGTCTCATCAGACCACAGGACATGTTTCCAGTAATCCATGTCCTTAGTCTGCTTGTTTTCAGCAAACGATTTATGGGCTTTCTTGTGCATAATCTTTAGAAGAGGCTTCCTTCTGGGACGACAGCCATGCAGACTAATTTGATGCAGTGTGCAGTGTATGGTTTGAGCACGGACAGGCTGACCCCACACCCCTTCATCCTCTGCAGCAATGCTAGGAGCACTCGTATGTCTTTTCCAAAGACATCCTCTGGATATGACACGGAACACGTGCACTCAACTTCTTTGGTCGACCATGGCAAGGCCTGTTCTGAGTGGAACTTGTCCTGTTAAACCGATGTATGGTCTTGGCCACCGTGCTACAGCTCAGTTTATGTAGAGCAACAATTCTTTTTCAGATCCTGAGTTCTTTGCCATGAGGTGCCATGTTGAACTTCCAGTGACCAGTATGACAGAGTGAGAGCGATAACACCAAATTTAACACACCTGCTCCCCATTCACACCTGAGACCTAACACTGAGTAGTGCTGAAACAACTAATCGATTAATCGACAACTAATCAATTAGTTAAATAGACCAAAATTAGCTCTTTATAGTACAAAAGAGTAATCACTACTGTAAATATTTCACTGTTGCACAGTAAAAAAAAAAAATCCCTTACTGTAGCTTTGAGTAGATTTGCTCTTTTTGCACTATAAAGGGCTTACTTTTTTTTTTAAATCCTATTATATGTTACTAAGTGTTTTTAGGCCTGGTTCATCACACCTATGTGTTTTTTGCAGGAAAGCACTACAGTTCATTTAACGTTCACATCTATGCTTTTTTTTTCAGTGCAAAACTGCTTTTATTTGGTTCAATATACTTCAATGGAAAAGCTGCAGAAAAGCATGTAATGCGTTTTTTGCAGTAATATGTGTTTTTCAATCTGCCCAACAACAAATTGCCCAAAAAAAACATAAAAAAAATGCAAATTGCAGCAAAATCGTGTACGCTAAAATCAAAACGCAGCAAAAATCACTGCAAAAACAGAACAGATCAAAAGCAAACTGCATGTGAAAGTTTGAAATCTTCACTTGCTTTTAACATTCTGTTTTAAAATGAATGTCATTTCTGAACAAAAACCACATACGCTGTCTGAAAATTCCTTTCACCAAGAAATTTTACATTTCACTGTGGTTGAAAACGAACCTCAATTTGACCCCATTAATGATTAGAAAATCTAGTGTGTGTGTGTGTGTGTGTGTGTATGTGTATATTTATATTATACTGCAAGTACACTTGGAAGTAGTTGCTGTAGATCTGAGGGGGACATGCAAGGAAAATAGCATTTTAGCTTGCACATGATCGGATGATAAAATCAGCAGAGCTTCCACTCAATTCAGATCTACGCCTTAGATTTAGAGCAATTGCACTTCCAAGTGCACTTGCAGTGCAAAGTGGATTTGCCGTAAATAACGCCCATTGTTTTTGTATGGCCAGCATATAATATATTACAGTTCTGTTTTTAACCACTTCAGATCCGCGCTATTGCCAAATGACGGCATTAGCGCGGACCTACATTTCCGGGACTACGTCTATTGACGTGGTCCCGGTTACGAGCGGCCTGCGCGCCGAGTCCGTGAGACTCGCCTGATCACCGATCCGTGTAAGGGGTCGATCCCGACCCCTTATCACGTGATCAGCTGTCAGCCAATGACAGCTGATCATGTGATAAAACGGAGCCGGTAATCGGCTAGTATTCCTCCTCGCGCTGACAGCGCGAGGAGAAAAAAAAAAAGCTGATCGCCGGCGGCCGTGTTCGGGACATCAGTCCCGATCACGGCCAGCAATTCAAGCGGACACCTGCCCCCTGCCAGTGCCCACCTGCCACCCGCAGTGCCATCCTGAAATAAAGTAAGTGCCCCCTGTCAGTGCCACCCAGCAGTGCCCATAGTGCCCACAGTGCCACCCAGCAGTGCCCACAGTGCCACCCACAGTGCCACCCAAAATCTGCCTCAAAGGTGCTGCACCCCAGTGCCGCCCATCAGTGCCCAGCAGTGCCGCCCATCAGTGCCCAGCAGTGCCGCCCATCAGTGCCCAGCAGAGCCACCTATCAGTGCCACCTATCAGTGCCCATCAGTCCCATCTATCTGTGGTACCTATCAGTGCCCATCCGTGCCACTTATCCGTGCCACCCATCCGTGCCATCTTATCTGTGCCCATCTTTGCCCATCAGTGCCGCCTTATCTGTGCCCATCGGTGCCGCCTTATCTGTGCCTATTAGTGCCGCCTTAACTATGCCTATTAGTGCCGCCTTAACTATGCCTATCAGTGCCCACCAATGCAGCCTATCAGTGCCCACCAACTCAGCCCATCAGTGCCCACCAATGCAGCCCATCAGTGCCCACCAATGCAGCCCATCAGTGCCCACCAATGCAGCCCATCAGTGCCCACCAATGCAGCCCATCAGTGCCCACCAATGCAGCCCATCAGTGCCCACCAATGCAGCCCATCAGTGCCCACCAATGCAGCCCATCAGTGCCCACCAATGCAGCCTATCAGTGCCGCCTAATCAGCGCACTTCAATGAAGGAGAAAAATGACCCGTTTGCAAAATTTTATAACAAACTATTAAAACATGATTTTTTTTTTTTTTTTTTTTTGCATCTTTTTTTGTTTGTTTAGCAAAAAATAAAACTCCGAGCTGTAACTAAATACCACCAAAAGAAAGCTCTATTTGTGGGAAAAAAATGATAAAAATTTCATTTGGGTACAGTGTTGTATGACCGCGTAATTGTCACTCAAAGTGCATCAGCGCTGAAAGCTGAAAATTGGTCTGGGACTGAGGGGGGTTTAAGTGCCCAGTAAGCAAGTGGTTAAAGACTGTTTTTCAGATTTTCAACTTTTTTTTATTTTAAATAAAAAAAAAAAAAAAAAAAAAATCATCTGAGTCTGATATTTACCAGATTCAACCTCTAATCCACTGAGAATAGCAGACAGAAGAGATATACTGTATATACTATTAAAGATTTTACTCCCTGACCATATAGTTGCTTATTTATATTTACCACTGTATATAGGAGATATTTAAGAATAAATTGCCTTTTTTTTTTAACCTCCCTGGCGGTACGATTATTTCGGATTTTAGGTGCTAAATGCGGTACCATTATTTTGCATGAAAATTTGGCGTTTTATATTGTAGTCCTGCAATTCTTAGGAATAACTCACATAAATCTGTCCAAACCAGAGTCTAGCAGACATCCCTGGTATGATAAAGTTTTAAAAATGAAATCATAAATTATAATATAATAAATAATTATAAATAATTGTACCAAATAATAATATAATAATAATAAAAATTATTCAATAATGTAATCAAATCAAAAACACTGAAATTTGCTCAGTTGCAGAATTGTCACTGTCATTACTTTTCAGTATTTGATGACGGATCTCCCCACAAATCGATGTCGCTCAATTCTGCGAGTGATTCCAATTTATTATCGCTGTTTTCTAGCTGGTCTAAAACCATTTTTGATGTAAAGGGACAGTTTTGGTTGCTATGGACAATCTCCAGTTTCCAGGCATAAAGAACAGTTTTTATTACATAAAACTGCATGCAGGCCACTGGACAGACCACTAGGGACAAAGGGGATGTGAAATATTTACATACAGCAATGTAATCTGTAAGATTACATTATACTGTATGTTTACTGTTTTGTTTCACTTTTTGAATTTGGCGCCGATCTCCGTCCCCGTGCGTCGCAACGCTCGCAGGGCACGGAGATCGGCGATGTGATGCATCGAGCGAGACACGGCTCGCTCGTACAGCGGGGAGACAACCCTGGATCCGAGGGAGAAGGTAAGTAAACCTCCTCCTGGATCCAGCGATGCAGTCCCGAGTCTGGCTCGGGGATACCGCTTTTGGTATGAAAATTAAATTATTAAAGCAATCAGCCTACTAATGAGTCGCGTGACACTGGGGAGGGAAAATGGCTAATTGGGCCCAATGTGGACATTTTCACTTAGGGTTGTACTCACTTTTGTTGCCAGCGGTTTAGACATTAGTGGCTGTGCGTTGAAGTATTTTGAGGGGTCAGCAAATTTACACTGCTACAATGTAAAGTAGTGAGTGTACAGCTTGTATAACAAAGTGTCATTTCTTCAGTGTTGTCACATGAAAAGATCTAATAAAATATTTACAAAAATGTGAGGGGTGTACTCAGTTTTGTGAGATACTTACTGTGTGTATGTATGTATATATATTTGTGTGTGTATGTATATATTCTCTTTTTTTTTTTTTTTTTTTTTTGTCTCCATATCACAGGTGTGTGGTAGTGGTGTGTTCTTTACCTACATACCTTTTTGTTAATAGAAGTCCCTTTTTTTTTTTTTTTCAATCGCAAAAAGTTGGAAGATATGCTATTGTGGAAGGGGAGGTCCAAGATGAACTTGAAACTTGTGTGGTTTTATCTTGGGTGTGTGAGACACCTCACCTTTATAATCCCAAGTTTAAAATGTCAATAATACTTTTTACTAGAAGCAGTAAGATTTTGCTGATCCTGTTAGACAGCATTGATGCTGGGGAGCTAAATTTAGGAAATATGTAGGTTAGCTTTGCCTCCAACTCAGAATATGCTCTTGGTCATACACTGATTCCTCCCTTTTTTATATTTTATGTAAACTTAGCTGTTGTGAACACACTTTATAACACACCCTACTGAATATAAATCTCATTTTGGAATCCTACCATCAGTCAAGTTGCCAGCACAAAGATCCCACCATGGTGGGACTACTCTTTGCCCTTGTACACACGGTCGGAGAATCTGTCAGAATGAGTCTTATCGGACCGTGTCGTCAGATAATCCGACTGTGAGTGGTATGCATCAGACCGATTCCGTCCGAATCTCCGTCCGACCCAATTTTCCAACATGTTGGAAATATTTCCCGACCAACTGGGCCGGACGGACCTAATCCGATCATGTGTAGAGCATTTTCATCGGACCAAATTCCTACATCAAAGCTATTGGCTACTAGCCTGAATGTAGTCCCATCGTAACGAAATTACGTCATCACGTTCTGAAAGATCGGATTTTTCGCCAACTTGGCCCGACCGTGTGTATGCAACAGTTTCGGACACAATCCGTCGGACTAAGTCCAACGGGCAAAATCAGACGGATTTGGTTGGCAAAATCTCCGACCGTGTGTACGTGGGCTTAGGGCTCCTTAACGTGTGTGGACTGTTGCCCTTCTGAAAAGATCCATGCTTGAATCGCTTTAGGCCTCATGTACACTGCTAATGCTAAACGGATGTTTAGGAGCAGTTGGGCCTTTTTTTCAGCTGCCCCTGAACTCTCCTCTGTTGTCTTATCAGTACATGTACGCAGGGTCGTTTCTAGGCAGTTGAGTTTAGAGGCTTTTTTGTTTTGAACGCAAAAAAGGCTTCAGAAGCTGAGTTCAGAGGCATTTCTAGCGCTAAACGTGGTAACTCGTATTTAGCCACGTTTCGTTTACAGGCATTTTTCATTTTTGTCCATTTTGAAGAAAAAAAAAATGGGCACTGCAAGACAGACGTTTTAAACGTGGATTACTATCAGTCAAGTTAAATCATTAAGGAGAGGTTGCAAAAACGTCCCGTCCCAACTCTAGCCTTAGAGGAGTTTGAGAGGTGGTGAGGGGGGCAACATGTTGCCTCCTTACCAACTGATTTAACCCAATAATTGCCATACGGTGGCCACATTGAACTACCTTATTCTTTTTCACAGTACCACCCACTGAAAGTAACATGCTGTTTAACCAGTTCTATTAGTGCAACCTCATTGGTGCCTCCTCAGTGCAGGAGAAAAACAACTTATTTGCAAAATGTAATAAACACTAAAACCTTTTATTTTTTTTCAGTCTTGTTTGTTAAGCAAAGAATAAAAAACCCAGTGGTGATTTAAATACCACCAAAAGAAAGCTTTATAAAATAATAAAAATTTCATTTGGGTAGAGTGTTGCATGACAGCGCAATGTCATTCAAAGTGTGAGAGTGCTGAAAGCTGAAATTGGCCTGGGCATGAAGGAGGTTGATAGTGCCCTGTAGGCAAGTGGTTAAAGTGGTTGTAAACCCTCCTGGAAAAAAAAAAAAACACCCTGCAAGATAAAGGCATAATAAGCTAGTACAGGGCTCGACAAACCCCAAGCGTCAGGTCGCCAATGCGACCAGAAATCGCAACCTGGTGCCTAAGCTGCCACCAGCCCACTCATTATTGTTGCCCCAGACATGCAGCGGCTCTGGCAAGCATCAAGTGCCGTGCTAAGTGTGTGAACCTGACAAGCAACTGAGAGGAGGATCTGTCAGATTTCAGTTTGATGTCGGGGTGGGCGGGACCAGCCGCTATCAAACACCAGCCAATGGGATCTGGGCGGGCTGCTACGTGTATGTGGCCCGCCCCTTTTCTTAAGCAGCCCAATCGTTGGCTGGTGTTTGATACCTGCTGAGTCCCGCCCACCCTGACATCAAGCTCAAATCTGACAGATTCGCCTGTTACTTGTCAGTTTCACACCCCGGCTGGGTCCCTCCCACCCCCGACATTAAGCTCAATTCTGACAGCTCCTCTGTTACTTTTCAGTAACAGAGTGCTCCGTGTGAAACCTACCAGTGCCACCTGCCAGTGCCGAGTGTCACGGCCAATCGGTGCCACCTGCCAGTGCCGAGTGTCACGGCCAATCGGTGCCACCTGCCAGTGCCGAGTGTCACGGCCAATCGGTGCCACCTGCCAGTGCCGAGTGTCACGGCCAATCGGTGCCACCTGCCAGTGCCGAGTGTCACGGCCAATCGGTGCCACCTGCCAGTGCCGAGTGTCACGGCCAATCGGTGCCACCTGCCAGTGCCGAGTGTCACGGCCAATCGGTGCCACCTGCCACCGCCAACCAGTGGCAACCAGTGTCACCTGCCAGTGCCATCTGGCAGTTCCATTTGCCTGCCAGTGGCAATCAGTGCCATCTGGCAGTTCCACGTGCCTGCCAGTGGCAACCAGTGCCATCTGGCAGTTCCACGTGCCTGCCAGTGTCACCTGCCAGTACCATCTGGCAGTCCCAAACCAGTGCCACCTGCCTAAGCCAACCAGTTCCATCTGTTGCCAGCCTTACTCTTTCTGGTCAGCCCATAACCCTGATGTAACAGTGGAGTTATTGACTGGGTGCTCCGCTCCGTGAGGTATAGGGGGTGAAAATGACTGGCCTTATCCCGGGAGCTGACAATCCATACAACTACAACATACAAAAAAAAAAAAACTGGCTCCTAAATTCAAAGCAAATTTGTCATACTAGCTCATTATGAATTACAGCCATCCTAGTCTCCCCCTCCAGACGGCATTTATCCCAGCGGTTACTTCCGGGTATCGTGGCTCCGGCGCTGATTGGCCGGAGCCGCGATGACGTCACTCCCGCGCATGCGTGGGAGCCGCCGGGGCCAGCACGGTACAACTGAAGCAACGGCACGTACATGCCATTGCTTCAGTTGACTTAAGTGCGCATGTGCCACATGACATCGGCACATGCAAATACAGGGATATCACCTAAACCGCGACTCGTGCACCAAATTCAGGTAGTTCTAAAGTGTGCCACCTTTACATCGTGGCGCAATGATTGTGCCAAATTCAAAGCAAAATACTGTTAGTTTGTATCTTCTAAAAGTGGAGTTAAAGTGGAGGGCCACCCTGAAAAAAGAAAATACATTAAAAACTTGAAAAAAATCATAAAAAAAAAAATATATATATATTTTTTTTTTCCTTTCCAGAAATGCCTGTTGCTAGGCACATCATCCTAATCTGCCTCTTCCTCCTCCACGGATATCTTTTCTTCTCTCCTCCGTGCGCCGTCTTCTGGGTAAAGGGTCGCGCTGTGTTCTGGGAACTGTGTGTCCCAGAACACAGCGCGTCCCATTCACAAAGCGCTGCGTGACTCGCGCATGCGCAGTAGTAAATGGGCAGTGAAGCCGCAAGGCTCCACTGCCTGTTTCCCTTACCCAAAATGGCGGCGCCGAGACCGAAGGGGGGGTCAGCCTTGGGCGGCCGACATCGCGGGTGCCCTGGACAGGTAAGTGTGCTTATTAAGTCAGCTACAGTGTTTGCAGCTGCTGACTTAAAAAAAAAAATTTTTTTTTCAAAACCGGCCCTCCTCTTTAATTAGGACCAACTCTCTTTTGGGCATACAGAAAGAAGCCGGCCAGACAGATTTTGCAAAAGTGTCTCACGTGTTCCTTTTCCTTACCCCGCCGCTGGACCATTCGCAGAGCACGACGTGCTTTGTGCATGCGCAGTAGGGAACTGAAAGTGAAGCCACAAGGCTTCAGTGTCGGTTTCCCTTAGCTGAGATGACGGTGGCAGCAACCAGGAGCCGATTGAAAAATCAGCTCAGGTGAAGACAGGTAAGTGTCCTAATATTAAAAATCAGCGGCTACAGTATTTGTAGCTGTTTGATTTTAAATGTGTGTTTTTTTGTTTTAGTTTTTTTTCTTGAGCTTCGCTTTAAGAAGTTTAAAGCTAAAACCCGATGCCTTTTTTTAAAAACATTTTCCAGCCTTTTAGGTGTGTAACTATATGAAAGTATTCTGAGGGAGAATGTAAAAAAAAATTGATAAAAAGGTACATTTTGAACATATTCAGAAGGGGATAACGAACGGTGTAAGGCCAGCTTTACTGTCCACTGGGACAAAACTGCAAGAATTATAGTATATGTTGAACTTGGTGAACATCAGTTTTTCTCCCAACTTTAACCATGTAGGTGAAGTATATGCAAACCCTCAACCTATTCAGTTTAAAATAGAAATGCAAGGCAAAATATGCAAAATATTTTTAGTTTTAAGTGATTACCTTCCCTACGTAAGAGGTTTAGAGAGGTGGCAAAACATCCACAGAATACATTTTAAAAAGAAACTCGATAGCCACAACTTAGAACGTCACCATAACTGCGTCAACTGGATGCATTAACATGATAAATACAAGAATAACCTAAACTTTCTATAATGTCATCTTTATTGTATTTTTTATTGCTTTATTTTTTTCCCCATCTGTACAGTTCTGCTGTACTCAGGTGAACACTAGTTAAGGGTTAAAGACTGCTCCACTTGCATAAATGGAGTCTTCACATGAGGTCAAGGCTTATTTATCTGTTATTCACCGCCTCATGCTCCTTGATGCAAAATATGATGACATTGCACAAAGTGCATCCCATAATTGTAGAATTAAAGTTCCCTCTAAGTGAATTTCCCACAAGCATCCCAGTCATTTATGACGCCACACAGGCAAAATCTTGAGACTCAAACTTTTTTACAATTTTTCCAAAGACTTAAAGTAGTTCTAAAGGCTTAAGGTTTTTTACCTTCATGCAGCTCCCCTAATACTTACCTGAGCCCCAGATCGATCCAGCGATGTGCATGAAAGCCTCAGCTCTCTGAGGACTCTCCTGCCTCATTGGCTGAGGCAGCAGCAGGAGACATTGGCCCCCACTGATGTCAATCACAGCCAGTGAGCCAATGAGAGGGACAGCGCAGCTGTGTGTATGAATGGACACGAAGCGCCACGGCTCAGGAACAAGCATGCTAGGGTGACCTTATTGCAAGCTGCTTGCTCTTGGGGGTAATTGGCAGGAGGGAAGGGCCAGGAGTGCTGATGGGGCACCCGAGAAGAGGATTGGGCCTGCTCTGTGCAAAATAAACTGCACAGAGGAGGCAAGTATAATATGTAGGGTTGAAACAACTAATCGATGGACAACGAATCGATTTTGAAAATAATAGTTGCAGCCCTAATAACATGTTTAAAACAAAAACCGAAAGCCTTTAATATTACTTCAACCTTAAACTCTCAGGGGACAAAGAAGGCTTTCCTGAAGACTCCGAGTCTCCAACCCTGGAAGAACCTTCCTCCATGACACTTGTGAGTTTTGTAGTTTCACTAGAGCGATGCCATGGCATGACTTTAAGAGCCTTTCACACAAGAATCCTCCAAATGTGTCTGAGCTGAAGCAGTTTTGTGGTCAAAAACTGTCCTAAACTTTGCTTTTTGGAAGTAATGGCTTCCAAGGGAGGTTTGACTGACTGTTGATGCTAAATGGGTGTATTCAATGAGAAATTTGAATAGTTTCTGTGATCAGCATAAGCACATTGGTTCTTTACTAAAACTGGAGAGTGCAAAATCGGGCTCACATCTGCATAAAAACCAATTGGCTTCCAGGTTTTATTTCCCAAGCTTAATTGAACAAGCTGAGGTTAGCCGCTGATTGGCTACCGTGCACAGCTGCACCAGATTCTGAGTACACCTGTTTTAGTAAATCTACCCCATTGTATTTGTCTTTTGTGACTTAGGCCCCTTTCACACATGCGGACAGTATGTCCGTATTTCATCCATCCGTTTTCAGATGAAATACGGACATACATGCATCACTATGGGATAGCGGGTGTCTATGCATCACTGTGGGATAGCGGGTGTCCGCTATTGTCCGATTCTGCAGACAGAGGAAAATTCTATTTTTCTATCCGTCATCGGATCGGATGAACACGGACAGACGGTCCATGCTCATCCGATCCCCATAGAGGAGAGCTGACAGGGCGGTCCCTGCACAGTGTGCAGAGACCGCCCTGTCCGCCGCCGGCTCAGCGGGGACAACGGAGCGATCCCCGCTGAGCAAGCGGATCATCACGGGGCGGATCATTACTGATCTGTCCCGTGTGAAAGGGGCCTAAAGCCTCATACACACAGTGTGATTTTTGGACAATCAAGCGTCTGATTTTTGTCAAAAGGGCGTGTGCCAGGATCTTGTCTTGCATAATAACGTTATACAAATTGTCGTGCCCCAAACACGAACATAGTGACATACTACAAGGATTTTCAGCTCTTGAGCGCCACCCTTTGGGCCCCTTCTGCTAATTTCGTGTTTGAGCATTGATTCCGAGCATGCGTTTTTGTACTTTCAACTTTTGTGTGATGGATTTGTGTACTGACCATCTGAAAATCTGAGGCGGAGTTGTCGTTTGACAAGTTTACTAGCCTGTCGCCCAACGTTTGCCTGAAAATTGTTGAAAGGAGCGTACCAACAGTAAGAACTTCGGACAACAGTCTGTCAAACGACAATCCCCTTCTGATTTTGGTACCGTGTGTACAAGGCGTAAGCCCTGGTTCACACTGCCAAAGACAAGTCGCGCCCCATTAATGGCAATGGAAGTGTTCTAATTGGTGTGACTCAAGTCACTCCAACTTAGAAAAAGGTTCCTACACTACTTTGGTGCAACTTCGACACAACTTGCATTGACTTTTGTTAAAGAAGTCATATGCAAGCCGCAATGAAGTCGTGCAGGGATGGTCGAGTTCAAAAAGTCGCAGCAGTGTGAACAAGGGCTTACATGAGGATCAGATCACTCTTTATGACAGATTACTGCAGAAAACATGTTAATTCAAAGGGGATCACATATCTTTTCTTGCCACTGTTTTATATCACTTTGTTACTACTGTCATTTTCAGGAAGATGCTTTGCAATATCCCTTTTGAAGTACACACTGACAGGGAGGCAGTTGTTTGCAGTGCTGGGAAGAACCGTGTAATAAAATATCTGCTGATAGCCAAGCCATAGCAGGCAATATGCATGTCCTTATTTGACCAGCTTATCCTTTTGTCCTATTGGAAAATGTGTAGACACCTATGGTTACTAAAAACTGGCGTCTCCCAACTTAATCCTTTTTTTTGTTTTGTTTGTAGAGTGAAAAATCATGTTTTATTGTGAAGGGATCAAAAATGTTTAAACGATTAGCATAGTTTGTGTTCTGGAGTGCTTCTATATATTTATTTTTCTAGTACAGTACTTGGATTAGACATGACAGCTCTGTGTGCTCCACCCTTTGCTTTCCTTTCTCACTTAGGAAATGAGCATTGCAGGAATTAGGAAATGCTTTTGCAACGTTTAGCACATTCATTCTAGCTGACATATTTTGTGTAAGCAGTGCTGCTTTCATGTGCTTTTGGGGTATACATGCTAAAGCAAAATATCAATCATAAGTACAGCAAAAAGATGCAGTAAAAGCCAAATTCTCACTGGAAACACGTGTTTTTTTTTTTTTTTTTTTTTTTTTTTTTTTTTTTATAAAATGCTAAAAAAAAAAGTAAAGTGTTTTTATAAATAAACATTTGTGCCGGTTCACAGTGGGGTGGCTTAAGTCGCCCGACTCTGAAGCAGCCCCGCATTGTGCAACCCCTGCGCGGCTTGCAAGCAGCTTCTTTAAGACCTTTCACACTGAAGCAATTTTCAGGCATTTTTAAATGCTGGATAAGGTGCCTGTAAAGTGCCTGAAAACTGTCTCCATTTCTGTGCAATGAGTGTTTGCACACTCGGCAGTGCGCTTGTGGGATGTTAGAAAAAGTCCTGCAAGCAGCATCTTTGGGGCGGGTTGGGAGTGCTGTATACAGCTCTCCCATAACCTGCCTACCCATTGCAATGAAAGGGCAGCACTTCCAAAGCCCCTGAAAAGTGAGTTGAAAGCACCGCAACATGGGAGATTTTTAACCCTTTTTTAGGGGGTTAAAAGCTCCCTGCTAGTGGCTGAAAAGCTGCGCAAAAGTGCCGCTAAAACGAGTGCCGATTTATCGCAGATGGCCAGCTCGTTCAGTGGGAAAGCTGCCTAATGGAAGTCAATGCAAGCCGCTCTGAAGTTTCCCCCAAGTAGTGCAAGGACCTTTTTCTAATTCGGAGTGACTTGCTCCCATTAGAACGGTTCATTTGAACTGCATGGAGCATGGCTTTTGAGGCGGCTAAATCGCCCCTAATTTTAGCCTTGGTTAGAATTGGAACCTCTGTCAGGTTTATTGCTGGGTCCTTGAGGAGAGTCACTGTAGAGCACCACCATGTGATAAAAGTGACATCCAAATTATTACAGTTGTACCCAGAATAGATATGGGGGCACCTGATGACCGCAATGAAAGGTTGTCAAGTCCCCTCACTAGAAGATTTCCACTTCCTGTCATGTCACAGGAAGTGAGGACAAATTTCTGCAGTGAGCACACGTGCAATAAGAACCGGATAGTATGTAGGAATGTTAGCGGTTTACCCCCACTTTATATATATATATATATATATATATATATATATATATATATTTTTTTTTTTTACCAGATGGGCAGTAATTTAGGGAACCTCTACAACAAGAACCGAAAAATAAATATCTGATATGGGAGGGTTCTAGCTTTGCCCATATAAAAAAAAGTACATTACAGGGTACAGGCTTTATTAAATCTTGACCCATGGGTTATATGTTGCTACCTTCTGGTGAGGACACAAAGTTGTTAGAACAGCCCATATACTCCTTCCGACTGCCAGTAAGCCCTCGTTTAAATTGGAGTGATTTCAAAGGTCAAATCGCATGACAAGTCACAGCCTATTGCTGGCAATTGCACCATTCCAATCGGTGTGAAGCCGTTGTGGTGCTGCACCAATTTTCAAAAGTAGTTCCTGCGCTACTCTTGCCGATTTTGGGTGCAACTTCAATAGACATCTGTGCATCAAGCCTCACAGATGTCTTTCAGGTTGCACTGAAATGCAGCTTTGAAAACCATGCAATTTCAGATTAAGTCGCAAAAATGAAAAAACCGCCTTCAATATGAATGAGTTCTAATCCTCAGTTTTTTTGCTAGTGTCCTTGGCTGCAGGACAATCTCCCTTCTGAGAGCAGGTTCTGGCTTGTAGTTCTGATATTTCTATAAGATTGAAGACTGCACTTGGTTCTTCACATGGGGAAATACCTTTTCCCCTGGATGCATCAACACTGCACTGATATAATTGCAGTTGCCGTACAAGTTGCCCCTTTTGCGCAGTGCCTTGGGGAACTGTACCCAGAATGTTCCATATGGAAGATGTGGGGCTGGGCTGTAATGCTTCTGACACTAGACTATACAATCACCTGCCGTACAGTAATGCAGTGCTGTTGGCTGCAGCGTGCTCTACAGGTCCATGGCAGTTGCGGTGTGAATCCTGGTAGTTTTAATCCCTAAAGATCCTCTATTGGGGAGAAGGTATACACTCACAAACCAACCAAAGCACAGTGTCGCCACCTGGTGAATCTTATGGGAAGGAGCCAGTACCCCAGATGTTTGTGAGTGGTCCCTGGACATCAGGCCTTGGGCAAAGAGAAGTGGAGATGAGTTCCCTTAGGCTGGTAGCAATATGTTTACGGGGGGAGGGAAGACACTTAGTTTGAAGATGCCAAGGACTAGTGTGCACCACTTTCCAGACCAAGGACATTTTGGAACAGCCCCTGTGACACCTTTAAACATGTAACATCTTATTCTCTATGCTTAGTCCAGCCTTCCACCTAAGAGCCGTTTCACACTGCGGGCGATGCGAGGCGACACGACTCGCCTCGCCGCGCTCTGGCAAGTCGCCCCCGTTCTGTACAATGGAACCGTTCTGAGAGGAGCGACTCGAGTCGCTCCGACTCAGAAAAAAGGTTCCTGTACTACTTCTGGGCGACCTCGGGGCGACTTGCATTGACTTCTATACAGAAGTCATCTGCAAGTTGCCGCTGAGGTCGCGGCAGGTCGCGGCGAGGCAAGTCGGTGTCGCCTCGCATCGCCTGCAGTGTGAACCGGCCCCAACTCTGGGTCTCTGGATCTTCAAATGGTTGAAAAACCTTCTGTGCTGCAGCTCCCCCCCCCCCCCCCCCCATTTCTTGCTGAGCCCGATCCAGTGATGTGCACGGGTGCAGCGGCTCCCATTGCTGTCTCTCTACTCATTGGACAGATTGATAGCAGAAGCCATTGACTCCTGCTGCTGTCAATCAAATCCAGTGACCTGTCTGCTTTCTGTGTGGTCTGGAGTGCCGACTGGGCACCCTAGAAGATGACTAGGCTGCTCTGTGCAAAATGATTGTACAAAGCAGGTAAATATAGGCACCTTTAACCACTTGCCGACCGCTGCGCGCCAATATATGTCCGAATTGGTGGGCACGTGCTCTCCCGGCGATTGTGTCATGGAGCCGCAGATCGGGGAAGTGCCTATGTAAACAAGGGATTTCCCTGTTCTGCCTTGTGTCATCGGGAGCAGTGATCGCTGAATGTGAGTAGTAACCCTCCCTCCCACACACACACAGTTAGAATCAATTCCTAGGACACACTTAACCCTTTCTTCGCCCCCTAGTGGTTAACCCATTCCGTGCCAGTGTCATTTACACAGTAATTGATGCATTTTTGTAGCACTGATCGCTGTATAAATGAGACTGCTCTCAAAAATGTGTGTAAAAGTGTCCGATGTGTCCGCCATAATGTCAGTCACGATAAAAATCGCAGATCGCCACCATTGCTAATAAAAAAAAATTAATAATAAAAATGCCATAAAACTATCCCCTATTTTGTAGACGCTATAACTTTTGCGCAAACCAATCAATATACGCTTATTGCAAATTTTTTTTTTTTTTTTTTTTTTTTTAGTTTTTTTTAAATCAAAAATATGTAGAATACATATCTGCCTCAACTTTTTATAGCGCAAAAATTGCAGAGGTGATCAAATACCACCAAAAGAAAGCTCTATTTGTGTGGGGGGGGGAAGTCAATTTAGTTTGGGTGCAACGTCGCACGACTGCGCTATAGTTAAAGCAGCGCAGTGCCAAATCGCAAAAAGTGCTCTGGTCAGGAAGGGGGTAAAATCTTACGAGGCTGAAGCGGTTTAAAAAAAGGTTTAAAGTGATTTTGGTGGTTCCCTTTTCTTCTTCTTTTTTTTTTTTTTATTATAATACTTATTGGCTGCTCCTCTTCTGTGTGCCACCATAGGAAAACGATTCCTATAATGGCACACGCGTTGGCTCAATATCGTGCGCGTGTGTGGAGGATTTAAATATGAAATGCAATCCAATAATAGTGCTTAAAAAAAAAAAAAAAAAAGCATGCGCGCATGAAAAGACTGCCACCTGCTTGGGGTCTATTTGCATATGATTCAATATGTTGAAAAGGCTTGCCTTAGGAAGCTTTGTATTGACTATTACCTTGTATGGAACGTTGGGTCTCATGAACAGAGATGCAGACAGGCTGAAAATATACCTAACTTTAAATTCCCTTTGTTTTCCTGTGTTCGGGAAGCCACAGGTGCTGCATACAGCCAGCCTTAGAGGTGAATGGCTGCATAAAGCCACCTATGAGATGGCAAATTTACTGTGCAACAATAAAAAAAATAAAAAAAAATTGCATTCACAGCTGTGTAAATCCTAGGACTTGATCATCAGAAACATAGATGTCTTAAAGCAGAGCTCCACCAAAAAAAAGGGGAAGCTCTGCTTGTTCCCACTGCTGCCACATTTGTCACCTTTTCGGGGGGGAGTGTGTACCTCACCGTGGCAAAGTCACCCTGAAGTTCAGCCCCCTCCTTCTGCCGCCAGGCCACTCACAAAGGGCAGCGTGCTTCACGTATGCGCGGTAGGGAGTTGGCTGTGAAGCCACAAGGCTTTACTGACGGTTTCTCTTACAAGGAATGGTGACGGCTGCAGCACCCGACAGATGATTGAAAAATCGGCTGGCGTGAATAAACTGCTGGATTCCAAGACAGGCAAGTGTCCTAATAATAAAAGTCAGCAGCTACAGTATTTGTAGTTAATGACTTTTTCAATTTTTTCTGAAGGAGCCTGGAGCTCCTCTTTAAAGCAGATACACTGTTTTATAATTAGCTGTTTGCTTTATTGTAACATGACATGGCCAGCCAAACAATTGTAATGTCTTTCCAACAAAGCAAACACGTTCTTGCTCTTCAAAAACAGCTGCTGGGGAAAAAAAAAAAAGAAAAAAGCAGGACAGTACAGTTAAATACAATTTGCACAAAAGGAATAAGGGGTCCTGCTTGTCCAAGCTTACAATGTGAAAGGGAGTGGCAAGTGATATAAAGGGTAATGCCTTTGAAGGATATACAGAGATGAGTTTTCAGGGATTGCCTAAAGGCAGAGTAGCAGATAGCTGCCCAGATTGGGATCAGAAGTTTCTGGAGACATGTACCCTTCAAACAGTCCTTCCCTCTCTAGTTGACTCTTGGTCTTTGTCGACCTCGCCTATTCCTGGGGGCATAGATTTGAGTCGAGATGTCCAGATGGTCTTTATAAACCAAGTCCTTAGTGCAACCTATTTGTGTTTTAAAGCTGGCTAAACAGATTTTGAAAGAATGTTCGTATGAAGGTCACTTCAAAGCTTTGTTCGCTTGGAACATTCAATTTGGAATAAACGTAATTTCCCAAATGGAAACCACATACGGTTTAAGAAAAGTTTGCCATCTTACGACATTTGTTTTTGACCAGTGACAAGAAAATTCAATGTCGATTTGACCCCACTAACTAACTATTTTAAAAAAAAATAAAAAAAAAAACAAACAAAAATTTTTAATGAAATTCTACGAGCGAAAAGTCAGCTTAAAGAGCAGGCCCAGCCCAAAAAAAGTCAGCAGCTACAAATATTGTAGCTGATGACAATTTAATATTAGGGCACTTACGGTATCTGTCTAGGGAGCCCACGATTTCAGCATCCCAGCTGATGTTCAGATCGACTCCCGGGTGCTGCCGTAGCCATTCCTGGTAAAGGGACAAGTCACTGTTGGTTCCCTGCTGCACATGTGCAAAGCGTGCTGCGCGAATTTACGTGAGATCGGGCGGCAGTCTTCCGGAAGTGGGGATTGGGACCTGTCAAATTGGTCCCCGTTCCTCCTCCTGAAAGGTGCCAAATGTGACACTGGAAGGGGGAAGCATATAAGTTAGAGTTCCACTTTTGGATGGAACTCTGCTTTAAGGGTGAATTGTGTGGTCTCTTCTTTCATCTGGCTTCCTGCCCCTTGATGCATGTATGGCAGTGGATGGCTCCCTGCATCCGAGTGGGTTCTATAATTCTTAAGACCATGTTCTGGGTCAGGTGTAGATGGGTCCTGCGGAGTCCCTCTGTCAGACCTCAGAGATACCTCCAGGCATTAACATGGATGGCTTTTGCTCATCTTCTTACTCTTCTGGTGTTCACATGCACCATTCTTGGTTGTGGTATGCCTTTATTCTAGCTTACCCTGATTGTGACACTACATGTGCACTCTACCCCTTTCTTCACTCAGACGTCTTGGGTGGCACCTTGGGTTTTCTTCTAGTCTCTGGGATCTTTTGACTATCGTGCATTTTACATTATTGTTGCAAGATTGGTTTTCTTCTATGGAATCTTCCTTCCCTAAATTCCAAGGGTTGGTGAGTGTAAAGCTGAGGCCATTCGCTTGTAGACTGATTGAACTTTTTTTTGCCCAAGGTTCTCTCCGGAAATCTGTTCTTCTGGGGATTTTCCCTAGTGTTCTTTTCTGTTGTTCATATCAAGTTGTTGGTCTGTTTGTTCCTGATCAGATAATTACAGTATGTGGTTCCACTAGTTTTGTTGGTTTTTGTTTTTTATCTTGATGCAGGCACAGTGTTAATTCAGGTAGCATTATTCTGGCTGGCGGTGATCTTTTGTTCTTGGTATTGAACATTATTATTATACACAATTTGTAGCGCCAACAGTTTACGCAGTGCTTTACAATGTATAGGAGGGGACAACACAGCTACAGTACAGTTCAATACAAAAGGTACAGGAGGGCCCTGCTCGTAGAGCTTACATTCTAAAGGGGGGGGGGGGGTGGTACAAAAGGTAATGGCTGCAGAGAATGATTTGATGGGGGTGAACATCAGGTTGATCATTGTTGGCAAATTCCCCTGTCTTGGCAGGGACCTTATTTAATCTTGTTCAGATTTGAGTGCTGGTCTTTCTGGTAGTCCTGAGTTGCAAATGGCCCCTAGTCTCTGCATATGTCAGTGGCTGTTGCCCACGCCTCTGTTGGATTGTTCTTTAATGTCCCAACTGTTGCTGAATTGTGTGTCCCTCAATGGATGAGGAAAGCTTTTTCTTGATGCCTTTTGAGAAACACCAGTTCCACCCCATGGTTTTGTAAGAAGGCAATATGCCTTCCTCTTAAAGGCCACAGTAATACTCTGTAAGTACAAAAATCATCCCTTCCTATGAGCTTAAAGCACAAAAACTCCTTATTCTTACTTTTGTAAGCTACTAATACCATTAACATTCCTGTAGTGGAAATGAATAAAGAACGTGTTTGAATTCCAGCCTAGCTGCCTGACAACCATGGGTTCCTCCATACACACAGTGGAAGAGAGTGTAGCCATCCAGGGGCAACCTTACCAAGTAAAAATGAGTCTGACAAAATACTAATTCAACCACCTCATCCAAGGATTGGTAGATTGCAAGATTACATTTTTGTTGGTTTTAGATGAGCTTTAAATCCCCCAGTATAGTTAGTTTCCCACCGTCTGACTAAAATTGGCACTAAATACTTGTAGGGTGAAAGAATTTTAAATAAATCAAGTTTTATTTCAAGACTTTTGTGACTCAGCTGGTTATGTCATCAGACTGAGGATATTTTAGCAGTTTCAAAAAATACAGATTACAATCCTAGAACTACCAAGTTCCTGGAGCCCAAAACAGCACTGCACAACACATTCGATTTTGAAAATCTTTGAGCCTTGGTTCACACTATTGTGATTTGGGGGCACCAGTGTTATTTCAGTGCCAGTTCCCGCATCTCATCTCCTTTGCACTCCTTTGCAGGCAGTTCACACTGCCCTCTGCGAACTGCTGCGGATGTCAGTAGAAAGTTAGTTACGCCCTTAGATCGAATCGCAGTGCGAACTGTGGATTCAGACAGGAATCGGATCGCATGGATGGCAGCACCCATGCAATCAGATTCCAGCGTGGGGAAAAGCATTCCTGCACCTTTTTTCATTCGACTCAAATGCGAGTTGAGTCATACAATTGTGTGGCTGAATTTGCACTGCACAGAAATCGCATGTGCTTTGCAATGTCTGTTTTCAATAGTGCAATTCCACTAATAGGGGCAGATTGGGATTGGTATGAATTGCTTAACCACTTCTGGACTGGCTCACAATGATATACGTCAGTACTTTGAAGAGGAATGTCGTAATGGCAGCAGCTAGCTTCCATAACCTCGGTTTCAGATAAAAGTGGTCTCTGCGGCAGATTCACCGCAAGATCGCTTTTTTCCATGCTTGGCTGGCTGCTAACTGAGGGGAAGATGGCCCCTGCTTGGCTCCATCGCATGGGAGGGCGGAAGTGATGCAAAACGTCACTTCCACCCTTTGCTCATAAAGAATTTTTTTTTTTTCCCCAACTGACTTTTTTTAATTGCATTTTAGTGTAAATATGAAATCTGAGGTCTTTTTGACCCTAGAGCTCATATTTTTAAGAGGTCCTGTCGTGCTTTTTTTTCCATTACAAGGGATGTTTACATTCCTTGTAATAGGAATAAAAGTGACCCAAAATGTTTTTTTTCTTCAAAGGACAGTGTAAAAAGAAAACAAAATAAATATGATAAAAAAAAATTAATGCACCCCTTCCTGCAGAGCTCGCACGCAGAAGCGAACACATATGAAAATAGTGTTCAAGTCACACATGCGTGGTATCGTCACAATTGTCAGAGTGAGAGCAATAATTCTAGCCTTAGAACACCTTTGTAACTCAAAACTTATAACCTGTAGAAATTTTTAAATATCGCCTATACAGATTTTTATGGGCAAGTTTGTCGCTATTTCACAAGTGGGTGCAATTTTGAAGTGTGACATGATGGGTATCAATTTACTCGGTGTAACATTCTTTCACAATATTAAAAAAAATTGTCTAACTTTACTGTTTTTTTTTTTTTTTTTTTTTTATTCAAAAAGTATTTTTTCCAAAAAGTCAGCTTGTAAGAGCGCTGTGCAAATACGGTGTGAAAAAGTATTGCAACTACCGCCATTTTATTCTCTGGGGTATTGGAACCCCAAACATTATTTTAAAAAAATGTGTGTGTGTGTGTGTGTGTGTGTGTGTGTGTGTGTATATGTATGTATATGTATATATATATATATGTGTATATATATATATATATATATATGTGTGTGTGTGTATATATATATATATATATATATATATATATATATATATATATATATATATATATATTGTGTATATATATTAATTTTCTAGCAAAAAAATTAACTTGTAAACAACAAATCTCAGACGGGTTCGGTCCTTAAGTGGTTGTTTTTAAAAATGTTAAATATTGCTAATGTATAACTTGGTACAAATTTTAAAATCAAAATACATAATACATGAAACAAAATTTAATTTTTGGTCTTTCTTTCCAGTGGGCCCTTTAAGGATTGAGTTTTCAATATCCGTTAATCTAGATGAAGTGAGGAAAACCAACCCAAATGTAAAGGAAGGCGGTCGATTTAAGCCAAAGGACTGCAAGGCAGTACAGAAAGTAGCCCTCATTATTCCATTCAGAAATCGTGATGAACATCTGAAGTATTGGTTATATTACCTGCACCCTATTTTACAAAGACAACAACTTGACTACGGCGTTTATGTGATAAATCAGGTAAGCAATGTGCTTTTTTTTCCTACTCTGGAGGATAGCCTTTATTATTATTATTATTATTATTATTATTAATTATTTTTATGCCGTGAACCACATTTTTAAAGCTATATGTGCATAAAAATAACTTTTTTGTTTTTTAAGACCTGGAAAATGTTTTTCAGCTGTCTTAAAAAAAATGCCAAAATGAGGGCAATTTCTACTTTTGAGAGTTGAGCTTTTTTTTTTTTTTTTTTTTGTGCTGGGAGAAAAAAAAAAACATTCTTCTCAATTCACGTATTACTGAATTCTGATGATTCTGAAACTTATTTGGAAAAGATTAGTACACTTTATGACTTCTCTCGCAGCTCCGGTAATATAGCTGTTGCTGAATTTCAAACCATACAGGATTCTAGCATTACTCTTTTTTTTTTTAATAAAATATAGGAATGGATGTGTTGCTATTTATATTAACACTGTAAATGTTCTTACTCTTTTTGCGTTTGTACCATAGGTATTCATTACACCATTGCAAGCAGTGTATAAAATACTGCTATTGTATGCTTGCATTGTACATCCCTTTTTAGAACATGAATTTTTTTAAACTGGTAGTGTTAATCGTAGATTTAAATAACTCTCAATAGTTTTTTAAAGGTTTTTTTATTTTCTTCTTTCCTTTGCACAAAGCGGACCAAGTGCAATGTAGCACTTGGGCTTGTATGGATCAGTGGTCCCTTGCTGGCTATAGCTCCACACCATTCTAAAGCTTAATATATGGGTGTTCCTATGTCGCTCACAAATCATTCTCCTTTCTGGCAGTGTGGTTAGACAGGACGGGGGAACTGTATAACCGTGCTGCTTGGCATTGGCAGAACAAATTCCAGCAGGACCAAATGCAACATGTACTTGGCTTCCCAATGGGTCTTTTAAAAAAATTAAAAAAGAGGTTAAGACTTCTTCTTTAGTTCAGCATCATATGTGTTTACACATCTCATTTTTAGTGTGACGTTAGTCAACCTAAATTGGCACTATTGATCTAAAGCACATAGATCGAGCTAAGAAAAAAAGCAGATACTTTGCAATGTGTAGGCTCCTGACTAGAGGTCGACCGATATGGGTTTTTCTCTGGCCGATGCCGATATTTAGAAATCATGGCGGCCGATAGCCGATATATGATGCCGATTTTTTTTTTTTTTTTTTTTTTTTTTTTTTTTTTTTTTTTGGGCCGATATGTTAGGCCGATTTTATTTTATTTATTTATTTATTTCCTTTTTTATTTATTTATTTATTTTTAATCCCCCTTGATCTAACACACCTTTCCCACTGGGGCATTTTTCAGGCGCTTTTGGGCTAAAAATAGCGCCTGTAAAGTGCCTGCAAAATGGCTCCCCTGCAGTCTGTGTGAAAGACAGAGTGCTTTCACACTGAGGCGATGCGCTGGCATGATCTTAAAAAAAAGTCCTGCAAGCAGCACGTTTGGAGTGGTGTATACCGCTCCTCCACCACTCCTGCCCATTGATATGAATGGGCACCACTGCCGAAGCGCATGCAATGCGATTTGGCAGCAGTGCTTCATGGACGCATTTAACCTCTTCCTTGGCCGCTAGCTGGGTTATATGTGCCCCACTAGCAGCCAAATAGCACCGCTAAAATGATGGTAAAGAGCCGCTAAAACTTGCATTTTACCATCAACGCTCCAGTGTGAAAGCAGCCTTCATAAGTGATACAGAAAATTTCTTACATTTAAACATTTATTAAACAAAACAAACCTCCAATCAGTTTACTTGTATGTATGATTTAGATAAAAAATAAATAAAAAAAAACCTATGTATTAAATAAAAACAGGTAGTCAAAACTTTTGGACGAAAAAAAAAATGGGCTAACTTTACTGTTTTTATTTTATTTTTAAATAGTGTATTTTTTTCCCAAAAAAATGTATTTGAAAGACCTCTGTGCAAATGCCATGTGACATAAAATATTGCAACAACCGCTAATTTATTCCCTAGGATCTCTGCTAAAAAAATATATATATAATTTTTGGGGGGTCTAAGTGATTTTCTGGCAGAAAATACAGGATTTTTACTTGTAAGCAACAAGTATCAGAAAAGATTTAGTCTTTAAATGGTTAAACTGAGAACTTCTACACACAGAGATGACTTCATTCATTGAAGTGTAAACATTGTATCATTTTGTTCTTTTCTTGGCAGTCTGCCCAGAGAGGAGGAAAGACGTTGCTATGACGACTCAGCAACTTGCACTGACTTCTATACAGAAGTCATTTCAAAGTCGCTGTAGTTCTAAATCGGCTTTTTATCAGAACAATCGGCCGATGCCGATTAATTAAAAAACTGCAAATATCGGTCGACCTCTACTCCTGACATTGACAAGCGTTAATAATTAGCACTGTAGGCATGTGAAAACTTAGTTATATGCAGTAGCAAGTCAGGGGTTTAGTGAGCACCCCAGTGAAATGTTGCTTTGTGCTCTCATTCCTTTTAAATTGTGACCTTTTTGTTAACATTTTTGTATATTTTTCTGATCTAAAATTTACAAGGGTTGTCTCCCTCACCCGGTTCACTGCCATACAATTGACATATGCAACATCCTTTTCTCATTTCCGTGTGAAATAAATTTTTGGCTTTGGATAAAGGCCCACATGCGACCTTTCTAAAAATAAATCGTTCGGCATGATTGAGATGGAGATAAAGCTCTGAATTCTCAGCAAGATGATGATGATGACTTCCATTGTACTACTTATGAGGGCTTATTTTCCTTTTGTATTTCATTAATTATCTAGGGATTGTTCCCCCATTCCTGTGTTGCTTTTGGAATGATTATGGTAGTTCAGTATGACCACCTGTATGTACACGTAAATCATATGGGTACAAAGTTTCTTTCTCGTCACTTGAGGGACACAAGACTTTCAACTTCAGGTTTAATTGCTGCCTACAGGGGGATTGGATGCAAACATAATTGTAGGCCAGCCCATAAAAAATCGCTTCTACTGTCAGCACGCCTTTTTTTGCTAGTGTCTTAGGAGGGGTGGATATCTTCAGCTCTGCCTGTTTTTTTTCTTTTTTCCTTGATCTTTTTTTTCTTCTCCTCTGAAGGCTGCTGGAGTTTTGTCTCTGATTGCAGCTATCTGGCTTAGTTGTCCTTTGTTTTTGGAGTACAATGTTTAGACCCCCACTGGCCTTCACATTGCGGAGATGGCCTTGTAGTAACTTTCAGCACTGAGTTCTGAGTGGGGTGTTTCGTAAACAATTTTCTGGTAAATGGTAGCTCTGAAGCACTTTCCAGGTCCAGCATTGTTGGCATTACCTCAGCAATTTTATAAAAAAAAAAAATTAGGAAATCACATGTACATAAGTATTCACAGCCTTTGCCATAATGCTCAAAGTCGAGCTTGGGTGCATCCCGTTTCCACTGATCATCCTTGAGTTGTTTCTACAACTTAATGGAGTTCACCTGCCTATATAAGGTCTCACAGTTAACAGTGCATGTCAGAGCACAAACCAAGCCATAAAGTCCAAGGAATTGTCTGTAGACCCTCTGACAGGATTGTATTGAGGCACAAATCTGGGGAAGGTAAAAAATGTATGTAGCATTGAAGGTCCCAATAAGCAGTGTGGCCTTCCATTGTAAATGGAAGAAGTTTGAAACCACCAGGACTCTTCCTAGAGCAGGCCGCCTGGCCAAAACTGAGCAATCGGGGCAGAAGGGCCTTAGTCAGGGAGGGGACCAAGAACCCCGGTGGTCACTCTGACAGAGTTCCAGTGTTTCTCTGTGGAGAGAGAGGAACCTTCCAGAAGAACCATCTCTGCAGCACTCCACCAATCAGGCCTGTATAGTAGAGTGGCCAGATGGAAGCCACTCTTCAATAAAAGGCACATGACAGCCCACCTGGAGTTTGCCTGAAGGCACCTAAAGGAGACTCAGACAATGGGAAACAAAATGCTCTGGTCTGATGAAACAAAGATTGAACTCCTTTTATTTATTTATTTTTATTTATTTATTTTTCTTGCCTGACCAGCAAGCGTCATGTCTGGAGGAAACCAGGCATCACTCATCTGTCCAATACCATCCCTACAGTAAAGCATGGTGGTGGCAGAATCGTGCCATGGGGAAGTTTTTCAGCGGCATGGACTGGGAGACTAGTCTGGATCGAGGGAAAGATTAATGTAGCAATGTACAGAGACATCCTTAATGAAAACCTGCTGCAGAGCACTCTGCATCTCAGACTGGGGCAAAAGCTCATCTTCCAACAGGACAATGACCCTAAGCACACAGCCAAGATAACAAAGGAATGGCTAGAGACAAATGTCCTTGAGTGGCCCAGCCAGTGCCCAGGCTTGAACCCGATTTAACATCTCTGGAGAGATCTAAAAATGGCTGTGCACCGACTCACCATCCAACCTGATGGAGCTTGAGAGGTCCTGCAAAGAAGAATAGGAGAAACTGCACAAAAATAGGTGTGCCAAGCTTGTAGTGTCATAATTGATGTGGAGTTCCACCCGCATTTTTCACTCCTCACCATGCAGCACTAATGTGCATCCTTAAAATGAATTGGCAATTTATTTATATTTTTTTTTGTTCACTTACCTGATTTATGCCTGCATCTAATTTCACTTCCTCCTTTAGGGGCTACAGCTCCGAATGTCAGTTCTGGCTTTGCATTGGCTCATGGGAGATCTTGGTCAGCTTGACTTGACATGGCTCCACTAACATTTAACATTGGCATCTATGGGAAATCTTGGTCAACTTGACATGGCACTGCTTCAGTGCCATGTCAAGCTGACTAAGATTTCCCATAGAAGCCAGTGTAAATGTTACTGGAGCCATGCCATGTCAAGCTGACCAAGATTGCACCGCACATGCGCGAGATCAGCAGATGCAAGCTGGGTAGCCAGCATCCACGGAATTCAGGAAGGACACTGGAACTTCAGATCCCCACACTGAAGATGGCCACACTGTGCATAAAAACATAGCGGTCACAAACATAAATTTATCAAAGAGGAAACCAAGGTCTTGCAGCTCTAGCTCTGTGGGATCAGTACATCTATGCTTCACAGGATCGAGATGGAGAGCAGTCCAGTAGTCCTCATTGTTCAAGGCTGCCCAAGCAGAATTGGTATGCTGACCTGGTAATAATGCTGGCAGATGCTCCATGGGCTCTGCCAGATTGTCAGGATCCTATGTTGCAAGAACTGATTTGCGTTCCTGCTTTACAGTTGCTGGCTTTAAAAGTTTTTTTTTTTTTTTGTTTTTTTTTTATAGCCCAGGTTCTGAGAAACAGGGGCATCTGAGTTTGTGACTCCCAAGCTGAGAATTTGACAAGGTTTACCATTGGACAGGGCAGGCATACTTTTACTTGGAGTGAGCCTCAGTGCTTCCACCTCAAGAGTTTCTCTATGGGATGAATCCTCTTCTTCCTCCAGATAGGTCTGGACCAGAGCATGGCGGTTGGCAATATCAAGGGCAGATTTCTACACTTTCTGTTCTGTTTTGGAGCCCCTTGCTCATCGACTGACCTTTTTGTATAGAGGGTCTCTAATAAAGCACCCCCCCCAATTTTTTCAGTACTCCGTACAATCTACATCTGGTGGAGACATCTCCAAAAAGACTCAAAGCTGCAATTGCAGTGAAAGGTGGTTCTTCAAAGTATTGACTGAGGGAGCTGACTACAAATGAACGCCACACATTTATTTGTAAAAAGTTGAAACCCATTTATCATTTTCCTTCCACTTCACAATTATGTGCCACTTTGTTGATCTATCACATTTCACATTTTAATAAAATGCATTTGTTTTTGGTTGTAACATGACAAAATTTTGAAAATTTCAAGGGGTATGAATATGCTTTTCAAGGCACTGTATGTGCATACTCTGGCTAAAAAATGTATAGTCACTAGATGTCATTCTTTAGGCACATTGGCTGCCTGTCTTTTGAGATTTGGTACTCTCCTAAATATCGCAGACTTTGATTTGACCTTTGACTTTACAAAAAGTAAAGGGGCAACTAGAAAACCAAGCCTTTCCATTATAGTCTATAAACCTGTCTCTGAATTTGTCTTTAGTATATGGTTATGTATCTTCACATGCACCATTTCAGTGCATTAGCGCGTATTATGCTATGTTGCATTAAGGCAGCCAGTTCATTTGATTGGGCTGCTTAACAACCAAAAGGTCTGGCAGCGCACACCAACATATGTTGGTGCAACACTCCTCCATCAGTAAAGTGTATTAGGATCCCATGCAGCACAGCCCTCGATGAATGTAGGGTTTATCATGCATGTTACTGCAACGCAAAAAACTGAGCAGGACCTGAACATATTGAAATTGCTAGCACTGGATGACTGACCTAATATTTATACATGCTTTTTGCTGTTTTTTGCGCAAACTAAAATATGACTTGTGTAGTCTGCATTCTGAAGTATGTTTGGCATTGTAAATTGCTTTTGTTTTTCCTATAAATCATGTCAGATGAGGGCTTTTACATATTGTGCTGGTTTTACTTAAAAACTACAGAGTGAATGCTGTACACTAAAAGCCTGAGCAGGGTTCACTTGCTTTTTCACATCATGGACTAAACTTTTAATCATACGTGTAACTTTTTGTAGAAATTCTGTCCCTGGCCCCTTTGTAACATTTTGAGACGGCAGCATGTAAAATCTGTCATCTGACATCATTCTACTTTCTTATGTTTCCTCATCTTTATTTTTCCTGTCTTTCTCTTCTGCTTTCCCACTTGATTTTTCCAATGTGTAGAAACGCAAATAATGAAGAAACACCAGATGAACCTCAAGCTGATGGTTTTTCTCTACTGTATACCTGAAATATAAACTTCAGATTGTAGTGCACATGACTGCACATTTTTAACAGATTTTTAATGTTGCTGCTGCTTGATATACATTCCTTGTTAAACAGGTATGGATCTATTGTTTTTGTATTTGAAATTGTGTTCACCTTAGATAAAATGTGTTGTACAGCTAGTTTATTGATGTGAATAGCCATTTGTCTTAACAACCTAGTTTCCTTAAAAATATATATTTTATTTAAAATTCACTTTCTGTGGCCTAGAACAGTAGAAATAATTTGTGAATAGCCTCATGGGGTCATGATGAATGTTTCATGTAGTAATCACTATGTAACGTTTAACCTAAAGACTTCTATGTTTTGTGCATTATATTGCTACAAAACCTTTTTTTTTTTTTTTTTTTTTTTTTTTTTTTTTGCACTTTAGTAGCTGCCAAAAACATATTTGCGGATGTAATTCACAAAAGATGTTGAAATTCAGTACTTTGTATATTCTAATGCAGTGCCTGTAGCTTTTATTGTGCCCAGTGTTAACCTGTAAGCCTGTAATGTAGACGTAAATGACACAAAAGGTACATTTATGGTGCACTTGCTGTAGGCTGGGAAAGCTCACAAGTGCCTTTCAACTCCAAAGGGAATCGTTTCCTAGAAACATGTTCCGTAATTAGGGTTGTTTGAATCTCTCTTGGGATATACAATGGCAATTACTTATGCTGTTCTGTATTTGTATCCTTTTTTTCTTTGTCGTTATGGTCTGGAGAAACAAAATCTAAGTAAGAGACCTGAAACTGGGTGCAATGGTTAGGTTTTGCATAAAACTGGTTTCAGAACTTGTGTAAATAATGCCTTACTGGCCTGATCACTATAAAGGGAATCGCTTTTAATTGGAATTATGTAAGAATTGTAATTCCTATCCTTGTGTAGACTTAGGCCAGCCATAGATGGATAGAAATTCAGACAGTTCAGCAGGGATTGTTCAAGTTTTGATCCATTTATGGGCAGGCTGGTTGTACAGAAGTTGATCTCTCGGTCGACTTCTGTACAACCAGCCTGTTGAAAATGTTCTCTGTCCAGCGATGTCCACGCGTGCCTCAGTCATCCGAGATGCTGCTGTTAATCAAAGTCAGCTAGCCAATTGGGGGGGGGGGGTGGGTTCGGGGTGCAGTTCTGTGTCTGATTGGACACAGGGAGCTGTGACTTAGCTCATGTGCCCCCATAGCAAGCTGCTTGCTGTGGAGGCACTCAACAGAAGGGAGGGGCCAGGATCACAGAAGAGGGACCGAAGGAGGAAGATCCAGGCTGCTCTGTGAAAAATCCACTCCACGGAGCAGGTAAGTACAACATGTTTGTTATTTTTATAGGGGAAAAAAAACAGACTTTACAATCACTAAACTCTTAAAATCTTCCTGGGACTCTTGCATCTAATGTGGGTCTGTAAGTATTCCTGGGGAATTTGGGTAGTCCTTTTATTCCTTGTAGGTATACAGCCCCTTTGCTTGTTAATCATATGTCTAGTACAAAACAAAGGGAAAATTGCATCTTTTAGGCTGTATTTACACTGTTCTGTGTGCATGCAACACGTTAAGCAACCTACCCGTGTAAGTGTAAATGGGGCCCATAAAGTTTTTGTTCTTCACACTAAACTGCAGCGCATTGATGTAAATTAACTACATAGGAAAGGCTGGCATTTCTACTTTATATTCGTGCAGCAATTTGCAAGCATTTTGCTGCACCACAACAGTGTGAATGAACCTCATTGGCACCATGTTCAAGGTTCTGCTTGATATTTGAAAAGTTGTTTTAAATTTCAGGTGGAACTGCCTCCAACTGTTTTTTCTGCAGCCACCACTTTCTTTGGTGGGAGCCCTTTCCTCTTCCTGCCTTATGGCACATGTTTTATGTTCTGTTAAACAAGGATTCTTGACTCCGTGCAACTTATTTTTTCGTTCAAAGGCTTAAAACTCCCACCACGGCTTAATTATTGGACATAGAGTCCCCCTTCCTTAAGCTGGGGATAGATGGAACAAATATCAGCTGGTTCAGCAGGGACTGCCCCAGATTCGATCAATCTATGGACAGGCTGATTGTACCAAAGTCAATCCATCATCAATGAACTTGGTTACAATCTGCATGTTGGATTTTTAGAATGTGATTACTGCTTGCTGGGAAAAGACAATAGCTATGTGTTGGGGAAATTGAGTGATTTTCTTTCCTGCAGTCATGCATTTGCATAATCCTATGTATTTCTTTTTTTTTATAGGCTGAAACCACACCGTTAACCACAAAAACTGTAGCTTCTGACTTTTAAAATTGTGACACTTGCTTGTCCAGGGATCCCACAATGTCTGCTCCCCAGCTGATTTTCTGATCGGCTCTCTGGTGCTGCCGTCTGCGAAGCTGAAAGGCCTCACTGCCATTCTGGTAAGGGAAGCCGGCAGTGAGGCCTTTCAGCTTCACAGCCGGTTTCCTACCTCACATGCGTGAAGCGTGCTGCACTTGGCATGATCTACTCTTCAACCCCTACTCACTACTTACCCTGATTTTGACTGACTGGTGAAAACTGTTTAGCAAGTATCTGGTGGCTGCTGGCTTTGACATTTATGTTATTGATTGCATCTACTGGTTTGTCACATTCTCTCCTGTGTGATGCAACGCGGATGCTAGTAGAGTTCTGCCTTAAATAACCCCTTCTGTCCACTTCTGCAGGGCTGCTAAAATAACACAACTCTAGTTTAAAAAAAATATATGCTGTTCTATTATGAACCCCTAACTCTGAGTACCTTCTTTTGCTCTGTCTGCATTGAAGAATGGCAGGCTTAGACTTGTTGGCATCTAAATTTTTACCTAGATATTTGACAGGCTGATTCCAGAATGTAGGACCAGATAATGGATACCGTATATACACTGATAGTACCTGGAGATCAGTATACCTTAATATATTTTCTTTGCTGCGACTTTTGCATCTACTTTTGTAGGTTCTCATAACTCTGTGCCTTTTACCAGATTTGTTATGTTAAAGACCAATTTTCCATTCAGCTTCTAAGTCACTAGCATTATGACCTGGCCGTTGAAACCCAGGTTCTGTGAGATGAGGACCTTTCGGATTCCCTACTCCTGACCATGTTGACTCTTTAAAAATATGTACAAGATGATCATCGAGCCTAGAAGACTTTTTACATTGCTCTGATTTCTCTGGGAGGTTTTCCAGCATGCTGTCTAATCCTCCTCTAGTTTAGAGTAGATCTGCATTTGGCCTTAACGCTATCTAGGTCAGGGGTCTGCACCTTGTTCTTTTTCAGTGTCCTCATGATAATCGTTCACCAATTCCTAGTTCTTTTCAGGGGCATAAATGTTTACTCCCTTGTTAAACTGCCACTCCAACCATTGGGTTAAAAATAGTGTTTTTGTCAGTGTTTCAAAGACCTCCTTTCAAACCTATTGAGACAAATTGTTAGCGTGTCCCATAAGGTAGCCTTTCTTGGGCCATTTCTTTTCCAGAAGGCTTTGTAAGTTGTTATGCATGATACCACATTGCTAGCCCTGTGTTTGACACATCAAGGTCATTTCTCCTTAGGGCCTGGATAAGGTCATCTGTATTTACTTTTCTGCTGTTGCTTCTTTTGGGCAGATTGTGTTTTTGTCTTTCTTATAAATGGATCTCGTGTTGGTTTGACAGTGTTGCTGTGCCTGCCCTCAGTTTAGATCATCAAGCTATCCCTCACTGGATGTGCTCATTCAGTCTAGGGCAGGGGTCTCCAAACTCTCTAAACAAAGGGCCGGATTACTATCCTTCATACTTTAAGGGGCGGACTGGGGCCAGGGGCAATAGAAATTTTGTTTTTTCCGTGCATCAGTGAGAGTAAACTGTGTCTCCTCTTTGTTATTAGGAGGACCAGTGCCCCATTGTTGTAAGTGGGTAGAATGGAAATAGGAGAAATAGTGTCCCAAAGGCCGAATAAAGGCAAGCAACGGGCCGCATCTGGCCCTTAGGCCGCAATTTGGAGACCCCTGGTCTTGGGGTACTGGAATAAAGGTGCAATACTTAACATGTTCCATGTTCCAGCAGAGTTCCTCCAGCATTGCAACCGTTCCCTTGATGCCTCCTCTCTGATGCACTCCTGGCCCTAGTCACATTCCAACCACCTCCCTGTACAGTGCAAGGTACCAGTCTAGCAGTGTGGAGGATTGCTTAAAATCTATGATCCAGCCCCACTTCAAGGACCATTTTCAAGTTTCCTGGTGTTGGCTTTTAACTAAATTACATAAAGACACTGGAAGGCTTTTAGAAAAAAACACCCATGAAGTACAAGTTTGTAAGTTACTATATATTTTAATGTCAGTGTTTATGATATTACATTTGCTTGAGAGATATAGATAGAGATGGCAATCAGCCATAACATTAACCGGTTCCCGACCAGCGCATGGGAACCGTACGTCGACAGAATGCCACAGGCAGGCATATTGGCGTACAGGTACGTCCAATCTTCAATGCCGCCCTGCCATTGGGAGCGCGCCACCGGCGGCGCGCTCCCGCGCTGGTCGGGACCTCTGTGAGTCCGGTCGTGGGACCCGCGGACTCTATCGTCGCGGTGGCATACCCGCGATCGTCTCACGGGACAGCTGAATGGAGGAAATGCCATGTAAACAGCATTTCTCCATTCTGCCTAGCAACTAGTGACGCTGATCTCTGCTCCATGTGATTGGAGCAGAGATCAGTGTTCACTAAATGAAAGCCCAACCCCCCCACAGTTAGTAACACACCTCTAGGAACACTTAACCCCTACACTGCCACCCCCTGGTTAACCCTTTCACTGTCAGTGTCATTTACACAGGAATCACTGCATTTATATAGCAGTGATTACTGTATAAATGACAATGGTCCCAAAAATGTGTCAAAAATGTCCGATGGGTCCCCCACAATGTCACAGTCACAATAAAAATCGCTGATTGCCGCCATTACTAGTAAAAAAAACGAATAAAAAATTTATAAAAATGCTATCCCTATTTTGTAAATGCTATAACTTTTGCGCAAACCAATTAATAATCGCTTATTTTTTTTTTTTACCAAAAATATGTAGAAGATTACGTATCGGCCTAAACTGAGGGAAAAATTTTTTTTTATATATTTTTGGGGGATATTTATTATAACAAAAAGTAAAAAATAATGCGTTTTTTTTTCAAAATTGTCGCTCTTTTTTTGTTTATAGCGCAAAAAATAAAGACTGCAGAGGTGATCAAATACCACCAAAAGAAAGCTCTCTTTGTGGGGAAAAAAAGGCCATCAATTTTGTTTGGGAGCCACGTCGCACGACCGCACAATTGTCAGTTAAAGCGACGCAGTGCCGAATCGCAAAAAGTGGTCTGGTCTTTGACCAGCAAAATGGTCCTGTTTGTAAGTGGTTAAGATCCCTTACAGGTGAAGTGAATAACATTGACTATCCCATTACGATCGCAACTGAAATTCAGTGGAATATATTAGGCAGTGAGTAAACACATCCCTGAAGTTGATGTGTTGAAAGCATTATTGCAGATTGCTGTGTATGAGACGGCTGAGCTCCAGACTGGTCATGTGCCCATAATGGGCACGAGCATCAGAACGGAGACCATGGAACAAGGGTAGAAGGTGGCCTGATCTGATGAATCGCATTTTCTTTTACGTTTAGGGGATGTCAGTGCGTGTGCATAGATTACCTGGGGAAAAGATGGCACCATGCAGTATGGGAAGAAAGCAAGCTGATGCAGGCAGTGTGGTGCTTTGGACAATGTTTTGCCAGGAAACCTTGGTCCTGACATTTATGTGGATATTGACATGTACCGCCTACAGTACCTAAACATCATTTCTGACGACATACACCACTTTATGAAAACTGTATTTCTTGCTGGCAATGGCCCCTTTCAGCAGGACAATGTGCCCTGCCACACTGCAAAAATGGTTCAAGATTGAGGAACACAACAATGCATTTCAGCCTCCAAATTCTCCAGATCTTAGTCCATCAGTCATCTGTTGGATGTGCTGGAAAAATGTCTGACCTATGCAGGTCCAACTTCGCAACTTATAGGATTTAAAGGATCTGCTACTGCTTGGTGCTAGATACAACTGCATATCTTCATAAGTCTAGTGGCATCCATGCTGATGCCACTTAGGACTGTTTTGGTGATAAAAAAGGGAACTACACAATATTAGATGGCTCATCATGATATGGTTGATCAGTGTATAATAGCATATAAATATCTATAAAACCCGTTTACTTGTTATAATCTTGAACCAATAATATATATTATAAAAGGTTTTCATTAAGTTTCTACCTATTCTATGTTGAAGTGACATTTGGCTTTAAAATGTTTACCCCTTTTGTAAGTGTTAAAAATCTGGCAAATCAAACCTGATTGTATAGTATGTGCCCAGTATTCCTATCCTTCAAAGGAAATGTCTCATATGATGCTAGATCTGTGCTTTACAAAACCATGAAGAATTTTTTTTAAATGTACGTTGTTGAGTGAGGGCTCATTTGGACTTGTATTTGCTGGGCATTAAAAAAGTGCAGTTTTTCGTTTGAAACGTCCTCTGCTAGGGTCCTGCTAGCAGCATCTTTGGAGCGGTGTATTCACCGCTCCTAAACTGCTCCTACCCATTGAAATCAATGGGGCAGCACGGCTATACCGCCGGCAAAGCCCTTTTCAGCTGCTAGCGGGAGTAAAACAGCCCCGGTAGCGGCTGAATACCACTGCAAAAACAACGGTAAAGCACCGCTAAAAATAGCTGCGTTTTACCACCGACGCCCGCACCGCCCCAGTGTGAAAGGGGCATTAAAGTTTTTTTGTTTTTTTTTGCCTTCTCTTTGTGACAGCCGCACGCTATTTTTTTTTAACGCCCTCATGCCCCCTTCCTGGTGGGTCTTAATGTCGGGAGGCAGAATGGACCTCCCAATCACGTGATTGCTGTGGTTGGCCACATGATCAGGAACCTGTCCCACAGAGTCCTGATCATAAATGGAGACCAGTAGCTGTCTGTGATAGCTCAGTCACTGAGATCGGTACCCTGTGGTCCGGGCCGAGTCATAATTCAGCTTCTATGGACGCCGAATGAATGACTCGGGAGCGTGCCCGCAAGGTAACCCCCCCCGGGAGAGCACATCTCCCAGGGGGTTATCTAATGTGGGAAGGAGCCACCCCAGAAGAGGATGTTTGGGGCCACTCTGTGGAAAACAAGCTGCACAGTGGAGGTAAGTATGACCTGTTTAAACAAAAAAAAAAAAAAAAAACTAAGCCTTAATGTCACTTTAAGGCCCACTCTTCCTGCTGCTGCACATGTGTGTCCTTACCTAGTCGACAAGAGGTTAATACAGGCATCACGGGGACACCGAGGGAAAATCTTTCCAGACAGAAATTTTACCTCTCTGCCCCGCTGTCAAAATAACAGCGATGGCTGTAGCTGGGCTTTAATTTAGACTATATATCTACCTAGTGGCTTGCTGTTCTAGCAATAACCTTGTTCGAGCAATAACCTTAAAAAATGTTTATCCTACTTAATCTTTAGTTGTGTTACAAACCTCTAATTTATGATTTTCTATTCAAAGTACAAATATTTCAGTGCAAGTACATGTAACTTGTTTGAATGTGGGAAAACTAGAATGGAAGAAATTATACTGACTATAATTAAAATGGTCCTTCCAAATGGCAATTGTTCTTATGTTCTATTTCTTTCCACCCTTTAAGGATGGTGATTCTACATTTAACCGTGCTAAGTTGCTGAACATTGGCTTTGTTGAAGCTTTGAAAGAATATGACTATAACTGCTTTGTCTTCAGTGATGTTGATCTCATTCCAATGGATGATAGAAACATCTACAAGTGCTACGGCCAGCCCAGACACCTCTCTGTATCAATGGATAAGTTTGGGTTTGGGTAAGTCTTTAATCTTTTTTATGACTTAAAGTGCTTTACAATATCACATTATGAAAGTTTGTTTTTTATTACATTTTTTTCGTTTTGGCTAGGAATAGGGAAAGTTTAAAAAATCCTGCCAGGTTTTTATTTTCCCTGTGTACTTTTGGGGAAATTTCCCTTCAGTTCTCGTCCCAGAGACACGCAAAGAAGTTGGTGCATTTGCCCTCTTAAGCTGTGTTCACGCATATCGAAATTTGACTGGTTTAGTGGGAATTTCAATTTGTGTGTAGTCCTCTCTATTCAAAAGAAGCCAGTCATTAGTGTGGGAGTCCTCACTGTCAGAATACAATAGCACAGCAGAGAAATCCCTGCATCAACATCTTGTGTGAATTCAGGAATCTGAGGTCTTTTCATTTAACATTACTTTTTGTAGACCATGGTCACCAGTATCTGACAGTTAAACTTTTCCTCACGTTATCCAAAATGTATCTATTTTTGGCCTAGAAATTGCACTTGAAGTTTTCTTCAGTGTGGAGCTTTTTATATATTGTCTGTACACTGTGGGGAAAAAAGCATGGCTAGGCATTTTTGGGAGTCCTTAGGTTTTGTGTTTTTTTTTTTTTTTATTTTTTTTATAAAGTGTGGGTTTACTAAAAACATGCATACTCCCCTAGATGGCTACAGCTGTCCCCTGCCGACACTACAGCGAGAACTGAGCGATCATTGACGTTGATCGCTCCCATCTCAGTCCGCGGTAAAAAGTAAACCAGTGACTGTCGGTAATCTGCTCACTGGAGTTCTTGGCTGTGCAGGGGACAGAAGCAACTGGCTTAGACTCTCAGCACTCTGAGGCTGAACCAGCTGCCAGTCAGGCATCTGAGTGGATCCCTGCAGGGCTTGGACTGGCTCTGTGACGTCGGCCAACAATGGCTTTAGTCTGCTGACAGTTCTGGTCTCGTGTCCAAAATTCAGCTACATGCACACCTATGATCCCCAAGAGAAGCTTAGCCATGCTGCTCCTTTAAGGCTTTTTGAATTCCATGAAGTTTCATCCAACAGATATCGGCTTCCTGCTGTGGGTCACGTATTGATTCACATGCCTTACAAGTTTACATACCTTGATTGACAAAAAGGGGATTCATGGGGGTGCTCTAAAGAAATCTGTAGGTAGGGAACCTAGTTCACTTTAGGTGTGCAAAATATCAATAAAATCTGACTTAAAGGCTTAATTCCCCTTTAAAAAAAAAAAAAATCACCATGCATGCTAGCATATCTTCTTCATCTACCGGGATAGTGTGCGTACTGTGCACGTGCTAATTTTAGATTGCAGAGGAGCAACTGCCCCTTCAGGGAGAGAGTGAAGATTGTGCATGCGTGGAATTCAGCTAAAGATGGCTTGTTCCAGTGTGTGCAGGCTTTCCTTATTTTGCGTCCTTGACAGGGCACAGGATGCAGTGAGCGTTTTTTAGATTGGCTGTAGGGGTGCCAGAAATGGCATTCAAACAAAGACACTTTTTTTCAATGTAACCTGCTGCTGAGTCTAAACTGCTTTTTTTTTAATTTCCTAAGAGGTGAACTTAGCGTACAAGTCCTGTTGATGTATTCTCTCACTACAGGCAGATGTGTTACATACAGGGCATTTACAGTGGCAGACTATAGTCTTCCCTTTTTTCTTTTTTTTCCCCTTCAAAGCATTTATAAGGGTAATTTGCTGAAAGGGCCTGTTCATACTATTTGTGTGATACAGTGCTATTCATTCTAAATGGCACCTATAAGCACCTTACGTCAGACCATGCATTTAGTGCACTGCATTACAGAAAATATTACATTCCTCTTTTGGCAGCCTACCCTAATGCAACTTGCATTAACACAGTGTACTGGTGTAAATGGGGCCTTAAACTGGATATCTTTTTCCTTTTTGTTTTATGCTTTAGAAAGGGCTAAACTGTATAATTGGTGTAGCTTTGTTTACTATGTCTTACATGCCAACAGTGATTTTAAACTATTGAAATGTTAGCACACTAAAACACTGCTTAAAGGTTTTCAGACAAAAATATTGAGATATACATGTCATTCAAAATCCTATTTATGTATATATGCTCTACATCTAAAATTGTGTTTTTTTTTTTTTTCTTATGGGGTGTTTTATTTTTTTTTTTTCTCTACCAGGTTACCATACACCCAATATTTTGGAGGGGTGTCTGCTTTAAGTAAGGATCAGTTTGAAAGAATCAATGGATTTCCAAACAATTATTGGGGATGGGGCGGAGAAGATGATGATATATACAATCGGTATGATGTTTATTTTTTGAACAATGAAAAAAATATGTAAAACCAGTTTGAAGTGTGTGTGTGTATGTGTGTGTGTATATGTGTGTGTGTATATGGAATTATTACACACTACTGTGCAAACGTTTTAGGCAGGTGTGAAGGAAGAATGCCTTCAGATAATTGTGAGGAGATCTTTTACTTGCAATCCATTGGTACAGAGGAAGTCTTTCAGGACATCCCACCCCCCTGAGTTTATGATCATGATATTGCTTTGCTACAGCAGCGAGACCTCCCCATACTAATAGCTGTCCTTGGATGGCTTGCAGTTTGCCGGTGTCCAATCCTGTAGATTGCAGTTTAACCCGAAGGTTAAAGACTTCTGTGTCCCTCCATGAAAATCCAAGAAAAGTATTTTATGGTGGATACAAATATGAATTAAAAAAAAAAACGAAATATTCCAAACATATACAATCACAAGTGGTGCAGCCTGGCACTGAGATGCAGCGCAACCACAACCGTACTACAATAGCATAAATGGATCAAGTAAAAAGTGATAATCTACAAACAAAAAAAGTTGTGTGAAAAATATATGCATATATACTGATACAAACTGAAAAGCTAATAGTCCATGAACGTATGTAAAATATTTGAATAAGCAAAAAAGTGTACAATATCACAAAGGGTGTCCTTTGTGCATAAGTTCAAGTGAAATGTACAGAAAATTATCTTGCATGAAAACCGTGCTCCAAAAATGTAAACAAAATCTTGTGCTCCAAACAATAGCTTGCTCCACAGTGTACAACTAAATCGCACTCTGGCCTCTTACCTCACAATTAGACCTATACAATATTAAGGTCTGATAAAGTTTGTCCCAATATTGGGTATAAATCCACGGGTATGATATTTTGTATCTCGTTAAATGGTGAGACACATCACCACAAATGCATGCCAAAAATGGGGAGACCATCTTGGAAGCGCATGCTGATGGATAGTTGGGGGGCAGATGGACTGAAGGGAGCCCACCCTTAAAGGTACAGGGGCACACAGAACACATAGCACAATAGCTGCAAAGGTGTTAGCGTGTTACCTGACCAATATAACAGTAATACAAAAAAGAAAGCCGCTGTTCCCACCTATAACTGGCCATTGCAGAAAGTAGCATTGGAAGGCAAAAGGCCAAAGAAAATTCCAAGCTCGCAGACAACCAAATTAACCTGTCTAATAGTATGCATTAAAACCCTGTTTTTACGCATACTGTTAGACAGGTTAATTTCCCTTCAGTCCATCTGCCTTCCATCTATCCATCAGAATGTGCTTCCATTGTGGAGTCACTCATAAGCTAGTGATAGGACTACCAGGGTGCATTTGCGGGGCCTGTAGCTTGCACATGTATTTGCAAATATGAAGATGCTGCTCCCACCTATATCTGGCCATTGCAGAAAGTAGCATTGGAAGGGAACATATGTTAGAAAAAAAGGCCAAGGAAAATTCCAAGCTCACTTACCGATCAGCCCACGGATAACCAAATTAACCTGTATTATAGTGTGCGTTAAAACTCTGTCTTTAACGCATACTGTTAGGTTAATTTCCCTTCAGTCCATCAGCATGCACTTCCATTGTGGAGTCACTCATAAGCTAGTGATAGGACTAGAGATACCAGGGTGCCTTGCCAGGGCCTGTAGCTTACGCATCTATTTGCAAATGTGTGCAGACTAAACCCTTGTTTTTAACGCATAGTATTAGACAGGTTAATTTGGTTGTCCGCGGCTGCTCGGTAAGTGAGCTTGGAGTTTTCCTTGGCCTTTTTTTCTAACATATGTTGCCTTCCAATGTTACTTGCTGCAATGGGCATTTATAGGTGGGGGCAGTGGCTTTCTTTTTTGTATAGCTGTATAACTCGACAGTCTTTTTTTGAATTCCTGTGTCCCTCAACGAACAGAAAGAAAATGCTATCTTTTCTATTTATCACACTGTGTATGTTTTAGGTTGCTCAAATAAGAACAGCTAGAGGAGGTGTGCATTAGCCATAACAAAGAATAATTCTTTATTCTTATGTTAGGTGAGCTCCAGTCTCCTATGAAAAAATGAAGTCAGTAGCTACAAAAACTGGAGCTGCTGTTTTTTTTTTTTTTTTTTTTTTTTTTATCACCTGTCCCACGAGCCAATGCTGTGCTTGGCTCAGCTGTTTTCACCCTGTGTCCTCTCTCCCCGGTGGTGGCATCTTTACTATTGGCACCCAGCTGTAATCACTTGCTGCTTCACAGCTGGGTACCCACTGCACATGATCAAGCAGCGCTGCACACTGAATGGACCAGTAATCTTCTGGGACCTGTCACGTTTACAAGACTGGGGTGGTATTTATGTACTTTTCATTTAATGTACACAAAGGTCATTTGTGAAACCTATACCTTTACATTCTTTTGGCATTTACATATCAGAGAAAACCAGTTTGACTACTGTTTAATGTTATTACTGTCAGGGGAGAACTTGATGAACCTTGGTGCAGCATGACAAATTGAAGCTACTCAAACCACATGATTTTTATGCGTATTAACCACTTCAGGACCCAGCCTCTTTTTTACACTTGTTTACATTAAAATCTTTTTTTTTTTTTTTTTTCCTAGAAAATTACTTGGAACCCCCAAACATATATTGTTTTTCTAACACCCTAGAGAATAAAATGGCAGTCATTGCAATACTTTGTGAAACTGTATTTGCACAGTGGTCTTACAAGCGCACCTTTTTGGGAAAAAATACACTTTTTTAACTTAAAAAAAATAAGACAAAAGTAAAGTTAGCCCACTTTATTTTTTTTATATTGTGAAAGATAATGTTACCCCGAGTAAGATACCCAACATGTCGCACTTTAAATTTGTGCCCGCAATGACGACAAACTATTACCCTTAATCTCCATAGGCGATGTTTAAAATTTCTACAGGTTACCAGTTTTGAGTTAGAGGAGGTCTAGGGCTAGAATTATTGCTCTTGTTCTAATGATTCTGGATTCCGCTTCCGACATCAGTCTGCTGAATTTACCCATGTCGTGGATCAGACCACACTCCAGGACCAGTAAGTCTATGCGGCCTATTAGAGAGGCTCTGCTGACCTCAATGGCTACCAGGATGGTGGCAGTGGAAGTCCCATCTGGAGAACCAGGCGGACCTGTCCCAGGGCCCTGGTCTGGCATACCCAAAGGGGGCCTAGGTGTGTCCTAACTATGCTCCATCGGATCGCTCTGGGGCAGCTCAGCAAGAGCGCTGTATAGTACTGCCGGCAGAGCGCAAAATGGCTGCCACTTGAGACTCTGCCGTTGAGATGTGGGGCTTGAGAGGAGGCTGTTTCTTGCTTGAGCTCCACTTAGATAGCATGGGTGTGTTTTGGGAGAGGTCCCCGATTCAGCAGAATGATTGGCAGAGCAGGATGGCTAGGGTATCCCCAGGAAATAGCAGCAGGATGGTTAGCATGGGAAGCTGGTGCTCTCAGCCAAAGCGTCCTTTCACCTGGACATCCGGGTCAGAGGGGGCAGGGCCACCCGGGTACATAAACAGGTGGCCCCGCCCCCTCTGACGCCATGGGGAAGCCTTTAGGAAGTCGCCCAGATATGTCACTGTGGCCCTGCCCTCACTTAGAACTATCACCCACGCTGAAGCCCCATAAGGCGGGTTTTTTTATTTTTTATTTTCTTTTCGGTCTGTTGGAGCCATAGAAGATGAATGGACTTTGTGGGACATTTTTTATTTATTATTATTATTTATTAATAAAGGACTTGTCAAAAGGTGTGTCGTGTTTATTATTTTTTTTTACATTGTACCATTTCACAAAAAGTCTCAATGTACCAGTTATTTCAAATGGGTTGGTGGGATCTGAGGGTCCCCTTGTTAAAGGGGGCTTCCAGATTCTTATAAGCCCCCTGCCCGCAGTCCCCCACAACCACCGGGCAAGGGTTGTGGGGATGAGGCCCTGCGTGCTCGGATAAGGGTCTGGTATGGATTTTTGGGTGGACCCCCACGCCATTTTTATAATTTTTTTATTTATTTTTTGGCACAGGGTTCCCGTTTAACCACTACAATACAGGGCACTTTCACCCCCTTCCTTCCCAGCCCAATTTTCAGCTTTCATCGTTCTCACAATTTCAATGACAATTGCGCGGTCATGCTACGCTGTACCCAAATTAAATTATCATTTTGTTTGCACAAATAGAGCTTTATTTTGGTGTTGTTTATTAACGACTCGGTTTTTTATTTTTTGTGATACAAGCAAAAAAATGCGGAAATTTGGGGAAAAAACAATATTTTCTTCTTTCTATTTTAAAAGAAATCCAATAAAATCTAATTTTGTCATAAATTTAAGCCAAAATGTATTCTGCTACGTCTTTGGTAAAAAAAATTTGGTTAAGTGTATAATTGGTTTGTGTGATCACGGACATATGTACGCAAATGATCATGTACATATGTGTGCAGGTGATCACGGACATGTGTGCAGATAGTCATTGGGACATGTGATTTTAGTGGGACATATGTGGGGGACATGTTTTTATTATTAGGGACATGTGTTTTTATTATTTGGGGACATGTGCGGACATTGTGTTTATACTGTGTGGTGTGTTGTGTGTTTACACTAGACTGGTGATCAGTGAGTAAAAAGCTGTAAAAAACCGCTCATACTCACTGATCATCAGCCGGCTGCAGCGATCTGCTCTGCTCTCCTCAGCGATGACTTCTGTGTGAGGAGGAGCCGATTGCCTAGCAACCGGCTGTTTTTTTACAGCACATGACGGCCGTGATTGGACACGGCCGTCATATGATCAGGAGGGCCAATCACAGAGCCCTCCTGCCGATCTGAGATGCACCGTGTCCAGGTGACACGAGCACATCGGGATTGCGCCGATGCGTGGGCGATCCCTCTCCTTCTGAAGGATGTTCAGGAACGTCCTCTCAGAAGTAGAGAGCTCCCACCTGGCCGTATTCGTACATTGGCTGGGTGGGAAGTGGTTAAAATCCATATTAGACCCTTCAGGTCTGACAATTCACTTGTATAATTTTAAATGACTTTTTTTTTTTTTTTCCTTTAGAAATGTAATTTTGGGCAGGGACTGTTCTAAACACGGAAAAAATTTGCCACTTTACAGGCATACTATAGACACCCCCCAGATATGAAATTTAAAGTAATGTTTCACTTTTATTGTTTCACTTTAAGCATTATTAAAATCACTGCTCCCAAAAAAAGTCAGTTTTTAAAACTTTTTTTTTTTTTTTATATTGATACATGTCCCCTGGGGCAGGACCCAGGTCCCCAAACACTTTTTATGACAATAACTTGCATATTAGCACTTTTGATTTTTCACGTTCATGTCCCATAGACTTTAACGGTGTTCGTGTGTTCAAACTACTTTTTTGCCTGTTCGCATGTTCTGTTGCGAACTGAACAGGGGGGTGTTTATCTCATCCCTAATTATCAGGTTGGCGGGAATGGTTAAAGGAAAAATTACCATTCTTTGAAACCTGGTTCTTTAGTAAACTAAATGTTACGCATTTACAGCTTGGATTTATTTTAATGCTTTTAGTGGATTCTCATTTTCAGGTATTCTGCCTTTTAGTTATTTAACTTTTTTTTGTAGTCTTTGTGTGGAGAACTGTTTCAGAGAAATTCCTGATGAATTTTTGGTGAAAAGTTATGAGGTCTTGTAAACAATTTTTTATTTTTTATTTTTTTTATGCGGAACTGTACTGTCTTAACATTAGGTATTTTTGCTGCTAGACTTCATAGGAAAGTATATTTATTGCGATACTTTTTTTTTTTTCCTCTTCATTTGACATTTCTTCAGTTGGTTACTGGCCTAGGCCAAAATGATTATCATACATCTCATCAATCTTCATGGGCACTTTTTTCCTTTCATCAGGAGGAGGGGCTTTCTCAGCTAAGCATGCCCTCTTGCCTGCTTGACCTTGACCCATGTGCTGCACATGCGCAAGATTTTCTAGGGCGTTATTACATAAGGGCAAATGGATTCCAGTAAGTAGGGCTAGAAATGCTGGGGATGTGTTATTCTCGAGTGTTTTCGCAACAAACTAAAATATGGAGCCATAAATGGATGGCCTTCGACTACTAAAAACTTATGAAAAAACTTTTTCGATTTGTGGTGCTCAGATCCAGTAAAAGTGGTTCTAAGGGCAGGAGGTTTTTTTTTTTTTTTTTTTTTTTATCTGAATGCATTTTATGCATACAAATAAAATAACTGTGTGCAACAGCACCCCTACTACTTACCTGAGGTCCCTTGAAATCCAGCGATATTGCAGCAGTGTCTCGACTTCCTAGGACTCCATTGGCTCCCGCTGCTGTCATTCAAAGTCAGTCAGCCAATGAGAAGTGAAAGGGACGGGGCAGGGTCTCGGCTCCGTGTCTGAATGGACAGACGGAGCTGTGACTTGGCTTGGGTGCTCCCATAGCAAGCTGCTTGCTGTGGGGGCATTCAATAGGAGGGAGGAGCCAGGAGCACCGAAGAGGGTCCCAAGAAGAGGAGGATCCAGGCTGCTCTGTGAAAAACCCCTAAACAGGGCAGTAAGTATGACGTGACTTATTTATAACAAAAAAAAAAAAAAAAAGACTTTACAATCACTCCAAGTTACTTTTTTTTGTTCCTCAAGGAGAGGAACTCCTGACCTAGCACCTCATGCTCACAGAATTTAGGTAATTTGGGCACATGGATAAAGGTGCCTCTCATTCTGCAGTTTAAAAAGAATGGCTCTGGTGTGTCAGACTCTGGATTCAGGTAAGAATTTGGATAATTTAGGATACAACTTTGGATATCGGGCATTAGCTGTGGCTCGCTGTGGAACCGCAGCCAGCACCACACTACGCATGCATAAGCTAGACCTACACAAGCTTGTGCATGCAGGAATGGTTCTGCAGCCTCCTGGGAAATTTGACGCATACCAGGATGGGGCGGAGCAAGGGGCCTCATCCATGCCTAGATGAAGAGTGCAAAAAATTGGAGCAGGTATCATTTAAAAAAACAAAACCGAGACCCCAAAAGAAAACCTACAGCTCTGTTACAAGCTAGGGGGAGGGAGCGAACCAGCCCGGACTTCACTTTTTGAGTGAAGTTCTGCTTTAAGTTGGGCAATAAGCGGGGTGGTTTAAAATTTTGTTGGGGGTCACTGGCCCGAGTTCAGCTTTGGTTTATTTTCCAAGATTTAACCACAATGGGCATACTGGCTAAGCCATTCTTTCTTTGCTGTTTTTTGTGGGGTTCCTTGGTGACATTAATTTGTCGATCATAAGAAATTGTTTAGATAGCTAGATGAAATTATCAATTGCTTGAAGCAATGTTTTTCTATTAGAGATCACTTTTTGTAACCTGTAAATGGAGAATACTGTAATTAAATACATGCATGTGTGCTTTTAAATTCTGTTCTGCGTTTTTCACTTTTTTTTTATTTTTTGTTATAGTATTTCGTCTAGGGGTATGTCAATCTCTCGTCCAGATGCTGTTACAGGAAAATGCAGAATGATCCGTCACGATCGAGATAAAAAAAATGACCCAAATCCAAAACGGTATGTTTTATTGTTTTGTATATAGTCTTGGCATTAAACTGAGTGGCTAGACATTTTGACACAACTTGGGTTAGAAGTTTACCTTAATTTAAGCGAGGTGATACGTTTTGTCCATTAAAGATCAACTCGAGGAATATGAAAAAACTACCCTTGCAGTGGTGCTTTCCCTGCCACTGCAAGGGTTAAATGATAGATTTTCCAGTAAGGAACCCTTTTTATTTGCCTTATCCCTAACTCCCCTGCCAGCCAGTGCACTGCTCTTTTCTCCCATATCCTGGTGTGCGAACCTAGCAGCGAAAGAGTTAAAGCAATAAATCACCAAAATATCAGTTAGTGGTTCTATCTCGATTCAGCGCTGTGTTTTGTGAGGAAGAAGTGGGGGGCAGGGCCGAGCCAATTTTATAGACAGCTCGGCTTTTAAGCAAGCCCACAGCTGTGTCCCCATAAAAAGCTATGCCGGTACACCGAGAAGGGAGGAGGTTCGGGGCTGCTAAACTGCTCCTTTTTGTTCTAGAGGAGAGTGCAGTGGAGATATACTTACCTGACTCGCCAATCCTCCCTGCACAAGACCACCCCGGCACTTTTGCACCCCACCTTGTAAATATACTGTACCTGATGTCAGCATGCTTCCTAGAGTGGAACAATCCACCGCTGGACCATGGGAGTGCGGTTTTGCCGAGCAACGGCTGATCGGGTGAGTATGAACTTTGTGCTCACCCCTAGAAAAAATAGCAGTTGACCCATGCAGTGTGGAGAATCTTTAACCACTTCCAGTCCAAGCAAATTATAACATTTCTCTCCTACATGTAAAAATCATAATTTCTTTTGCTATAAAAATCCCCCAAACATTAGTTGTGCTCTTTAGTTTACATACCCTGGCAGAATTTGATTTCTTGAACATTTTTCAGAGAATGATAAAGCACAAACCTTTCTTCCACTCACGGTTAGTGTTTGGCTGAAGCCATTTATTATCAGTTGACTGTTGAAGCTTCTGGAGTGGCCATCTGTCTCCTTACCTCAATATCATTGAGCGACTCTGGGGAGATCTCAAAACGTGCAAGACAGCCCAAGAATTTACAGGAACTGGTAGGCTTATTGCCAAGAGAAATGGGCAACTTTACCATATGAGAGGATAGAGCCTCATCCACAAATGCCACAAAAGACTTCAAGCTGTCATTGATCTTAAAGGGGACACGGTATTAAAAACTGGGGTATGTAAACTTTTGATCAGGATCATTTGGGTAGTTTGTTGCCATTTTGATTTAAAGAGTAAACACAATTTATGATAAATGGCTTCAGCCAAACACTAACCATGAGTGAAAAAATTTTCATATTCTGAGAAGAATGCCCAAGAAATCATAAATTCTGGCAGGGTATGTAAACTTATGAGCACAACTGTATATATATTTTTAGCAGAGGACCTAGGGAATAAAATTAAAATGGGTACAGCTGAGCTGCTACCTCCTGTATAATGCCTGGTGAGCCTCAAGAACACAGCACTCAGCCGTGGCAGTCTCTGTAAACCTCCATGTACAATTCATGCAAAAAAGGGATAAAGGCTGGTGCTATGAAGGTCTTCTAGAACGTAATTTTATTATTGCAAGTAAATGGCAGTCAAAGCCAATGCGTTTTGGCCATTAGGCCTAATCATGGCTCATGATTAGTAATAATAAAATGTTTTCGCTGACTTTCATGACACCAGCCTTTCTCCCCTTTTTTTAGGGAATAAAATGGCAGTCGTTGCAATTTTTTATGTCGCATGTTTGTGCAGCAATTTTTCAAACGCAGTGATTTGAAAAAAATAGTTTTATGAATTTTAATGCAAGAAAACACAATAGATAACCCAATTTTTTGGTAAAAGAATGATGATACGCCAAAAAAGATATAAATTGTCACACTTGAAAATTGTGCACTCGTGGAATGGCGCCAAACTACAGTACTTAAAAAATCTCCATAGGCGACGCTTGAAATTTTTTTTTTACAGGTTACCAGTTTACAGTAAGAGGCAATCTAGTGCTAGAAATAGTTTGAATGCTGATTTACATATGCGTGTTCAACCTACATATGTGTTTGCTTCTGCATGCGAGCACGAGGGGAAGGGGGTCCTTTAAGAAAAAAAAGTTTTTCTACTTAGGTCATTTTATGGAGAGATCTGGGGTCTATATGTCTATCCAGAAAAGCCTGATATCAAAACAAAAACTATCTCTGCCTTTCCAGCAAACAGAATGGCAGTGTTTACATCTGCCAGAGCTGGAAGTGATGTCATGATGTCTCTTTCAGCCTCCCAAGGGTCATAGAGCTGGCCAGGGACCATATGGTCCGGATCCATTCGCCAGCTCCCTGATCGCTGAACAGCCACTAAGATGGCTTTTACACTGTAGGGAATCAATGGCTGAAAAAATATCTGGATAATGCCTGTGTATATAATGCCTAATGCCGATAATGACGTCCTATGGGTGGAAACTGGTTATCACTTTAACATTGATAGGATTTTTTTGTCACCCAGCTTTATACTTGGAAAACCATTATTGCCTGTGCAAAGTCCAACAATGATTCAAGCAGCAAATCCATTCAGCATACCTGGAAACAAAATAACCAGAGTCCATCCAACAAATAGATCCTGTTCAGAGTGATGTTTTATAGTTCATAATAAACCCTGGCAAGTGGCTCAGGTCCAATCCGTGGTCTTTAAAGTGGTTCTAAAGCCTAAACATTTTTGTAAAAAATATTTAGGTAGCAATATCGCCCCCTCACCCTCCCTTATACTTGCCTTACCGTGCCTGTCTGTAGCGGCTCTGTCTTCTCTCCCTTCCCACTGGCTTTGCTAAGGCAGCGGGAGCCATTGGCTCCTGCAGCTGGCAGTCAAATCCTGTAATGAGAAAATTGCGTCCAGTGCGTCTCGACCCTGGTCTCGACAGTTGAGCCTGCATGAGTGCCTCCATAGCCAGTGGCTTGCTATGGGGCAGTCAGAAGGGAGGAGGAGCTGGGAGCGCCAGCGGTGAACCTGAGAAGGTTTGAGGTTGCTCTGGGCAAATCCATTGCACAGAGCAGATAAGTAAGATGTCACCAGCCAATAATGTGTTGTGATTTACTATTGTATTTTAAAAAGCATGTGGTTTTACAAGCGGTAGGGATAGATACGAATATATACTGTAAAAATAAATGCGCAGTCCAGTTGTGCTCTGTTGTATAGCATAAAGAGGGGACGATTAAAAATGTATCACTTATTATGATCTTGTATGTTTCCACAGCATACACACCTCAGACTATTTATGTACTCCAAATATAACTCTATCCTAAAGAGGAATGAAACTTGTTAAACGCTGAAGTTGACTTACAGGACACATTTAAAAGAAGTTTGGATTTAAAAAAAAAAAAACATTTATACATACCACTGATCACTAAGCTCTCAATTAGTCTCTGCTAAAACCTCCACACACTCAATAGTGTGCGGAGCTGTGGAGGAGGCGCGAGCGGCTGGCCCAGGCTCTCAGCAGCTCACCGAGAGGCTGATCCAGCTTCTGATTCAGGCATCTGGGTGGATCCCTATAATATGGTCAGGATCTTTTCAGAGCCTGGACCAGCTCTGTGAAGACAGCGGCCTTTGGCACACTGTCAGCTGAAAATGGGTCACAGGAGTACAGACAAACTGCACTTCTGTGATCCCCTGGAGAAGTATGGCCAAAAAAAGCTTTGGCTATACTTCTCCTTTTAAAGGGGTTGTAAAGTTGGGGCTTTTTTATCTTAATGCATTCTGTGTGTAGCAGCCCCCTAATACTTACCTGAAGTCCCTCTCTGTTCACGAGTGGCTTAGATGTCTGAGAGCCTCCTTCCTGATTGGCTGAGACACAGCAGTAGCGTCATTTGCTCCTGCTGCTGTCAATCAAAGTCCGCTAACCAATCGGGGGAGAGAGGAGAGTGGGACTCCATGTCTGAATGGACACGGGAAGATGTGACTCGGCTTGGGTGCCCCCATAGCAAGCTGCTTGCTGTGGGGACACTGAACAGGAGGGAGGGGCCAGGATCACCGAAGAGGGACCCAAGAAGAGGAGGATCTGGGCTGCTCTGTGCAAAACCACTGCAGGTAAGTACAACACGATTGTTATTTTTATAGGAAAAAATTGAGACGTTACAATCATACATTGAGACGTTAACCAATATACAACCAGTTAGCTGTACAGGGGAATTTCTCATGCGGTAATAAAGCCTAGATCAGAACCTTGTGTAAAGCAGTCTGTTTTTAAAGCTAAAAGCTGGTGTAAAAAGAGAACTTTGTATGACACAAATCTTTCAAACCAGTACAGCAGTAAACCAATTTGTTGAATTGGACTGAATCAAAGGAAAAATAAGGAAAAACCGGTGCAGGTCAGGCAACGGGCTAGAAGAGTTAATATTTAGACCTTCACTGATCTCTGCAATGCACATAGTCAATAGTGGCACTCTCATGGAAATGTGTACTTTATTTTGCAGGTTTGATCTGATTGCACATACAAGACAAACCATGAATTCAGATGGCATAAATTCTCTCACCTACAAAGTAGTCAAGACTGAAAAGCATCCTTTGTACACAAAAATAACCGTGGATGTAGGGCCTGTGCCAAGCTAACATTTGGAGTTTGGCCAAGAAATCACATTTTCATTGACTATTCCTACTATGCTGGTATGGTGGCAATTTAATTCTTTTTTTTTTTTTTCATGATCAGATTTTATCAACTTTTTACAGATGTGCTGCATTTATATGCAGTACATGCAGACTGTTCCATTTGAATGTTCTCTAGAAATTGTCTCTGAAGAGAAAAGAAGCATTTACTTCAGGCTTACTTTTTACATCAGTGGAGTGGATCTTCATTCGAATGTATTGCTGTACAATGCTGCTATATTTTTTGGTGTTTACAGACCTAGTTGCCTGCTTCCAGTGAAATATGTGACCTTTCCAGCTGGACGAGCACTGAGCCAAGCTTAAGAAAAGCACATTTGTAAATATGTACATGAAAGGCAATTTTTGTTACTCTACAGTTTAAAATCGAAAAAATGGCCTTGTAGGCACAGGCTTATTTATATACGATATGGCTTCGCGCTTTGAGTTTCTTTTTATAAACGTGATTTTGGTCAGGTAAAGAACCAATTTTTTCTTTTTTTTTTTTTTCTTTCAACCAACAAACTCAGTGACTAAAGTTTGAAACTGTTTATAAGCATTTTAACAAATTGCTGTTCTAGGTTTCTTTTTACAGCTCAGCGGTGCCTCCCAAGTTGCATTTTTTTTTTTTTTTTTTTTTTGCTGGAAAAAAAATTGGTGCACAGTGAGGGGAATTTACTAAAACGGGAGAAGCTGTGCATAGCAAACCATTAGCTTTTAACATTATTTTGCAAAGCTTAACTGACCAAGCTGAGGTTAGAAGCTGATTGGGCAATGTGCACAGCTTCACCAGATTCTGTCTGCTGCAGTCTTGGGGCTCATGGAAGCTGAGCTCCATGCCGCATGTGCATACCCTTTGTTTACCTTTCAGTTTAAGCACTGAGCTCTGTGCAGGCAACCGATATTGGTGAATTGACTCACATTAGCTGGGTGTATGGACTCACCTGCAGAGCTGAGTTTAACAGGTATGCAGGGATGGGTGCACATACCCCAATAACTGCTCAACCAGAGCCATGTGTACCTGTTGGACTCAGCTGTACAGGTGCATGAAGCTCACTGCTAGGACAGAAAATAATAAACCTAGGGCTCTTCATGCTATTTTGGGACAAGAGCCTGAGTGAATGAGCCCTTACTAAATCTCCCTCAGTGTATGTACAGTTATTCCGTTTGATTACAAGTGGATATGCTAATGATGCATTTGCTATGTTAGTGGTAATGTTAGTGACCAAAAATTTCACAGTATTCAAGCAGCTGCAGCCTTGCCATATTTAAATGCTTTAACGTGTATTATTTATGTGTTTGCTTGTATTTAAAAGTTTGGGCTCAAGCAGGCAAACTGGTAGGTTTCCAGCTTTAATGCTTTTTTCAATTTCTATATTCTTCTCAGGCCTTCATTGTTATGTTGAATTGTGTATATTGATTTATTACGATGATTGTATAAATGTAAATTTATAAAAAAATGTTTAGCCAGCAGTGTCTGAAAACTCCTGGTACTTTGAGAGAGACTGTAATGTTGAAGCTTAGTGCATCGTGGCATTCTTCACTATACCCATGTTTTCAGTTCCTTCCATACAGGGTAAGTGGAGCTGGGATGACTCCATTAATCTAGTAAATCTTTGTTGGAAGCATGGCTATAATACAGTGCACACTGTGTATCTATTGCTCTTTTATCTGATACTAAACAAAAAGACACGGTGATCCCATCTGCAGTACTGGCAACTCCCTTTTTAGTGGTCACCGTACCTGTGTTTTGCCAGCTCAGTTTGCTCTTGGACTAATGGAATTGAAAACAAAGACATTTGTCCATTTAAATACTGCACAGATATATTTTGAGTGGTCATAGATTGACAAATAGCTGGCCAAGAATGATGGGCAGGGAGATGCATGCCATCCTCACAGGTGTATTTGAAGCAGAGATTTACTGCGGCCTTTGGTCAGTGCTGGCAGCGCCCAGCATGTGGAACCTAGATGCTTTATTTTTTAAGTTTGCAGTAGGGTTTTCCAACAAGTTTTGGAAATTGTGAACCCTTTTGGAATTGCGTTTCAAACCATGAATACTCTCTAGTAGCTCAGAAATGGCCGGATAGTCTGAAGTAATGCTCAAATTTGGGGTATTGCCATTTACAAGCCACCTTTTTAGTTATTCTTCCTTTTTAATAGCTTGTAAAGCATACACCATTAAAAGTAAGATCCTCGTTGGCTTGCCGGCTTTTTAAATACAATATTGTCTATATCAGGGATCTGCAATTAGCGGACCTCCAGCTGTTGCAGAACTACAATTCCCATGAGGCATAGCAAGACCCTGACAGCTACAAGCATGACACCCAGAGGCCTGATGGGACTTGTAGTTTTGGAACAACTGGAGGTCTGCTAATTGCATATCCCTGGATTATATCTTTGTGCCTTATCCTCACAGATTTTTGATAACTATTTATATAACTATATCCTTTTCAGCTTCTGTTTTCACAATGTTTTATGCAGCTATACATTGACTGTTAGGAACACATTTATAAAAGATTGTGATCCACATTTATAGACTGCTGTTGATGTACAATCAAACAATACATTACAGTAATCTCTGGGATTTCTTTATTCTGTTCAGTTTTATGTTTTTGTATTTACAACTACAGGTGTGCAATTATGAATGTGATTAATAAGCATTTGTAAGCAAGAGTTACATTTGGAGTGTGACATTTTGTTACAAAAGGCATATGGAAACTGACAGTAATCCTCATTTGTGTGAATGGTTGTCAGCCGATTTTTCTTTTTGGATAAAGCAAAATTCAAGTTGTGCAAATGTATATTTAACTGTACAATCAAGAGAAATTTACAAACAAAAGTTTACTATTGTCAATTAATTTTTGTAAACTGTGCATTAAAAGCATATTTTTATATAAAGTTGTATAATAAACTTGAATCCACCTTTAAACTGTTTTTATCTGCATTTGTCCTGGGTTTCAGAAATACTTTAAAGATCTATGATTTATACTTTTTATTTTACAGTTTTTGTCCCATATTTCCAAATGCTTTCTAGCCCTAGTTATTAGGCCCAACCCCTCCTGCGCAGCCAATCTGACAAGGGCTACGAAGGAGATGACTTGATTATTAGCTGCAGCTCGTCTCAGCTGTGCGCACTTTGCTGGGACAAGCAATGGCAAGAGGAATCTCTTTAATGGGATATGATGTTGGTCACCAGATATACTATCTGTGAGCTTCTTTTGCCTACTTTATTTGTCTTGATGAATTCCGTCATTTATCAATTAGCATTTTAAGGAGCATTCAGAGAATACGCCCACTTTCACATGGGTAGAAGGCGGTTTTTCTCAGCAGGGGATTTGCCCACTGATCCCCTGTTGAGCTAAGAGGCCAGATGGACAACTCCATGTCTGTTCTGCTTATACAGCATGGACACAACCTGCTCTGCTTATACAGAATTGACATGGACACAACCTGCTCTGCTCTATGGGCAGCCAGATGTAAAGGGACCAACTGTCCATTTGCATCCGACTGCCTATAGAGAAGAATGGATTGTCCAGCCAGAACATCTGGAACAAATCTTCCCTTTTTTTTTTTTTTTTTTTGTGTGGAATTGATTGGACTTTGATGCAGTCAGGTGTAAATGGACACAAGTTCATTACCATCCAACTGCTCATAAAGGATAGGGCATATGAAGCATCAGCACTTTAGATAACACTAACAAATACATTTGAAAGAATTTCATCTTGAAGCATATCTAAATCCAAAAAAAAATTAATTTCTGCTTACGATTCCTTATAGTGTATGTGGTGGGTGGCTGCTGTGCTTTTTTTTTTTTTTTTTTTTTTAACCAGGCCTTTTCCTTTTTATTACAAACTGTTAACCCTGCAAATGGCATATTTTCTGTACATGCTCTCCCTCATAATACAAAAATGCAGCCACCACATCACATCTAAGGACTTATAAAAACCGTACTATATACATTTTGTTTGTGCTTGAGTTTAGTTATTCTTTAAGGAATTAAATTGATGGGTTCGTGTGTTTTTTTTTTTTTTTTGTTTTTTTTTTTCTTGTGGTGGTCTTAATAAAGCTGTTTTCAAGGTGGTCTTCAAGTATCATCCACATTGCATGGTCTCCTGTTCTTGGTGCAGAAAAGAGTAACAATTAAGTGAGTCACAAATACTTGTACAAAGGGGTGCAGTTGATCAGCTAGTCTATCCCATTGTATTGAAAAATAATGGCCTTAAGGCTAAAACTTGCAGTTAAAAATGACAGAATAACCTTAAAAAAAAAAAAAAACTTTGTACATTTTTACTTTTCTATAAATACCGGGTTACTTCATATTTCAGTTTGTATTTGAATCCTCTGTCTTTCAAAAGAATTATCTCCACATCAACTGAGAGGGATGTCTCCTTTTTTTTCCCTCTATTTTTTGATTGTGTCTTGGGACCCCTTGCAAGCAAGCTTGTAAGTTTGCCATGATCATGTTACTATACTGTGTGTCGTGTTTGCAAATATTTGCTATGTTCAAGATTCTTCTCTGTGCAACTTTAAGGCCCCTCCATACCTCGACATCCTGCACTTGGAACTCCATCCCCAACTTTTACCTAACACAAACTAGAAAGGGTGCATTAATGGCCAATACCAGTCCTTCCCATTCCAGGTACACAGTATAGAGTTTTGATGTATGACCGAAGTATATGCAGCCACTTGGAACACACATGTGCATATGCTTGTTCTAGATCAGTAATTCACTTGTTAGTGAAGCAAACAATAGGATGATAACCCTGGAGCCTGCCCCTTCCAAAACAAGTCAGCTGTGCTGTTTTTCCTGGAATCCTGCTAGGTGATGGAAAACGCTTATTAAAGTGTGTGTGTGTGGCTTGGATGGAGATGTGAGTGAACACTTCTACAGCAGCTCTCCAATCTCAACCTGCTATAATCCAGTCTGTAATGGACATATTTCATCTTGATCCAGCCTAACAGCAAGCTCTCACATCCCTGGCCTCCCTGCTTTGGCACCGTTGTCTTATAATGGTTAAAATCGCCATGACTAAGAAAAACAAAGGCGGATTGGTCTATTCAGAATAGCATCAGAGCACTTCCGTAGCGAGGGACAAAGGCAAAGCTGACACCAGAGCCCGCCTGGAGGGGTTTGCACAGACTCCAGTCAAAGATCCTGCATCAACCTGTGCTTTAGACCCAGCGCAGTCTGATACTCCAGATGATCCTCATGGCCTGTACAGGTGGTACGGATACATGAAGATGGTCTGATGGCATGTGAGTATTTAAGGCAGCCATGCTCCTGACTGAGTAGGTCAGGGCTTCCCCTCCATCATTCTGAGCTGATATTTTAACAGCAGTGAACTCCTGAAATACCACCCTTTGTTTCATTGACCCAGGGTTTTAACAGCCTTCAGGAAGATGGTTTCTCATTTGACAAGACAGGAAAAACTTGAGGATCATTGCTGCCAAAGAGAAGATAAGCTCTCTTGAAGGCTCTGTAAATCCATTACTACAGCATTCTTAATCCACAGCTAAAAATTTCATCCCACAATTACCATCTGGATGGCTTGGAGAACAGGCTATGCAAAAACATTTCCATATTGTGGGGTTGTCAAAAGGGTTCAGAGGGGAGTTCCCTGGTTTATTTTATAAAAGGCTAGTTGGAAACTTTTGGGGCTGATCGTTTCAATCCCTCTCGCAGGGGAGTGGGCACATTGGGTACCTGCCAGACCACCACCTGTTGGGACACCCCCTAGGCCCTTCTGCCATAATTTGTTCAACTCTAAGGACAGACATAATTTTACAAAAAGACAGACAATGTACAGACATCACCATCTCTGGAGTGAATATTTTATTTTTCAGCTGAGGTTCAGCATCCACAAACAAAATATAGTGATCTGAAAAAACATCTTCACCAACTCGACAGATCCTATACTACCCTATACCCAACAAAGTTATGAGTAGTTGCTCAAGGCATAACGCACTTTTTCGATTCACCAGCCCCTGTTTGGCTAGATGCCCATGAAACACGATCTTCGCTCTTCAGAACCAGTTTGACTTAATCGCCTGAGCCCACGGAGTGCCTTTCTTTAATGTCTTAGGGGAGACCTGCTGCATCCAAAGTTGGTTTAACGCTCCCCCTCATTCTTCCTTTGCTTTACATGTTGCATTTGACACATTGCATAGACCTCATTCATGTTCAATTACCCGATGGCACCCCTGTAGTGGCTCCTGAAGAAAGTTTGAACAGTTTCCGGTTATTTTGTTACATCTCCCAGCCCCCCCCCCCCCCCCCCCCCCCCCCACCATTACCAGTGGAAATCATTCCGGCTATGACCCACTTTCGTGCTACAGTAATCTAAGGACTATCAGTTATGGACTCTGGGTTGGGTAACAACACTATACTTCACTTGTAGTTTTTTTTTTTTTATTCCTTTATTCAGTTTTCAATGCAGGACAGATACAGTAAACAGAACAATCGCAGATGAACCTGGTCCTGCACATCCTGACCATAAACCTATACTAGAAAGAAGTATGCATGTACATAAACAGTCTCACATATAAGAGGTATTTGTAGTCGTTAACCTATGATGACAAACAATACCCTCCTACGCGTTTAGAGTAACAGGCAGAGGGGGGTGTACGTGAACCACGCGTCACCCCTCTCGTAAACATCCACCGACCTTCGCCATTGTAACGGCTATATTGACACTATGGGTCCGCAAGACACACCACGGACCTATTCAGGTCAAAATTGAGTCGGTCAGAAAAGAAAGACAGAGAAAGAAGAGGAAAGAAAAGAGGAAAGGGAGAAAAAAAAAGGGGGGGGGGCAAATATTAGGGGGCCCCACGAAAGCCCATCACTACCTACAGGGCTAGGGCAGCACACCCATCTCCGCATGCTCTAACAATGACAGGAGCCTCTAATCGGCCCCCGAGTCGGCAGTAGATACCCTCTCCCGCAGGTAGTCCGTTGTACCCGTAAAGTACCTCCATGGTCTCCATTTCTCGCGGAATTTTTCTTCTGTATTGTGGAGGGTGGCAGTCAATTCCTCCATACGGTGGATAAAATTAATTTTGGAAAACCACAGGGCCCTGGACGGGGGCCGAGATTGCCTCCACATTGCAGGGATGCATACCCGCGCTGCGTTCAAGAGTTGCATTGTCAAAGTCTGTTTATATTTTTGCACAGGTCTATTCGTCAGATGGAGTAGGCACGCCGCCGGGTCTCCCCGTAAGTCCACCGACGTTAGTTTCTTAATTGTCGCCGCCACATCATTCCAGAATGCGCCTAATGCAGGGCATGACCAGAAGATATGGACCATGGACCCCGTCGCAGATTGGCATCTCCAACAACTGTTGGGGATTGAGTTGTTCATCTTGTTCAGGAGATATGGGACCCTATACCATCGGGAGACTATTTTGTATCCCGACTCCTGAATATAACTAGCGATGGAAGCCTTGTGGGTCAAAAGCAATATCTTCCCTATCTGCTGTGGGGTGAAGCGGGTACCCAGGTCCTTTTCCCACTGGTGAATGTATGCAGGTGGTGATCCCCCCATCTAGAGAAGCCAGTAGATTATATAGCAAGGAGAGTGAGTGCCGCACAGGTTCCGTTTCATGACACAACGTCTCGAAAGAGGTAAGGCCTCTGGGCACATAGGGGGTCTTTTGGATCGCCAGCAAGAAGTGCCGGAGTTGGTATGCGCTGAACGTGTCGAGTGGTGGCTCTGTAAGTCTCGCCACAGCCTGTAGACTCGGGAGATCCCCAGCAGGCCATGCCCCTCGCAATCGGTGCTTACCTGAATCCACCAGCTGCCGCAACCGTTTGTTGGTGAACCCCGGGGGAAAGTCCGGGTTCCCCACTATCGGGGTCATTGGGGAAGGGAGGGGCGAGATATCGGTGGTACGGAATAACCTCCTCGTCACTGCCAGTGTTGCCCCGATGAGCGGGTGGTCCCGCAGATCCCTGGGTGGGGATGCCAGGAGCCACGGGGAGGTCAAGAGAGGGATGGGCGCATCTTCCATCTCCATCTTCACCCACTGTTTGTGTGGACCGTGGCAATGCCAATCCACGACCCTGGTCAGCAGAGTCGCCCTGTAATACCTATACAAATCGGGGAGACCCACCCCCCCTTGGTCTTTGGGTCTAGCAAGGGTCTGGAGTTTGGCCCAGGGAGGCTTCCGTGCCCAGACGAATTTCCTAAGGAGGATCTGCAACTGCGCAAAGAATTTCGGAGGAACGCGAATAGGTACAGTCTGGAAAATATATAGGATCCTAGGCAGCGCCGTCATTTTAAAGGCGCTGCAACGCCCAAACCAGGTTAACGCCAGGGAGTGCCATCCCTCCAGGTCGGACGTCAACCGGTGCAACAAGGGGGTATAATTATGCAGGTACAATTGCGCTGGGTCCGAAGTAACATTGATCCCCAAATATCTAATAGAATCGGCTGCCCAGTGGAATTTGAAAGCTGAGCGAAGACCACGAGTCTCCGCTTCTGGGACAGAGACGTTCAGGACTGCGGACTTGGCGCAATTGACCTTGTAATTCGACAAGGCTCCGTACACGCGGAGTGCTTCCAAAATATTCGGAAGGGAGACATGGGGAGTGGAAACAAAAAAAATTAAGTCATTAAGTCATCCGCGTAGGCCGCGAGCTTGTGGTGGGCCGAGGGCTTCCGAAAACCTGTTATGTTTGGATCATTGCGTATATGGCACATGAAGGGTTCTAGTGTCAAAATAAAAATAAGGGGGGACAGGGGGCAACCCTGCCTCGTCCCATTCGTAATTGGAAAAAAGTCAGAGCGCCAATCGTTCACGCGCACAGCCGCCGAGGGTTTGGAATATAACGCCGATATCCAGCCCTGCATGCATGGGCCCAGGCCTATATGTGACAGAGTGGCCCGCAAAAAATGCCAGGCCACTCTGTCAAAGGCCTTCTCCGCGTCGGTGGAAGGCAGTAGAAAGGGCCTCCCCCCCCACTCGAGCTGCATGAATCAAGTTGATGACCCGGGTCGTATAGTCTCGGGCCTCTCGCATGGGGACAAACCCCACTTGATCGAAGTGTATTAAATTCGGGATATGAGGTGCTAGTCGGTTGGCCAGGATCTTTGCGAAAAGCTTCAAATCAACGTTCAGGAGTGCAATTGGGTGGAAGCTCCCACACTGCGACAAGTCCTTGCCTTCCTTGGGCAGCAAGGATATGTATGCCCTAAGCGAGTCCATATGCAGTCCATCGCCCCCCTTCGCTGCATTAAACGCCCGCAGGAAGTGCCGTGCCAGAAGGTCCGTGTAAGTGCGGTAGTACGACAAAGTGAGGCCGTCAGGACCTGGTGCCTTCCGGGGCTCCATCTGAGCCAATGCCACCTGAAATTCCTCTGCGGAAATGTCCACCTCCAGGGAGTCACGGACCTCCGCAGGAAGGGTCGGCATACCAGAGGCCCCGACGTACCCACCTGCCGCCACTTGTCTAGACGCGATTGCTTCTGCGCTCTCCCCCCGGTGGAGATTATAAAGGTCATGATAATAGTCAAAAAACTCCCTCGCCATGTCCTTAGACGTATTAACCCTAGAGCCCTGTCTATTAGTAATATAGGGGATAAAGGTGCGCTGTCTCGGACCCCGAAGTGCTCTCGCCAGCATCGCACTGGGCTTATTGGAATATTCAAAGAATGAACGTTTCGCCCAAGCCAACCGAGAAACCGTCTTCTGATACAGAAGGCCCCGCAGGTTCTCCCTGGCCCGGGCCAGCGCCTCCAGATGAGTCGCCGCTAGAGACCTCTTATGCAGAAGTTCAAGAGAGCGCACCTCCCTGATCAATGCTTCAATTTGCCTATTTCTCTCCCGTTTTTTTCTGCGCTCCAATCCGAATCAGCACCCCTCTCACTACGCACTTATGTGCCTCCCACACGCTCGAAGGGCTCACGGCCGGGTCTACGTTCTCCCGAAAGTAACACTTAAGTGTCTCCCCTATCTCTGTCCGAGTGTCCTGCAGCAGGGATTCATTGAGCCGCCAAGTGGGGGGCGAGCGGACGTCCAAGTCCCAAACCAGAGTCAAATGTATTGGGGCGTGGTCCAAGGAAGAAATATGGTCAATCTGGGCAGAAGTCACCATGGAGAGGTCTTTATGTCGGATCTGAAAGCAATCAATCCTGGAGTAAGTATGATGCACCGGGGAGAAGTAAGTATAATCCCTCTCCGCCGGGTGCAGGATCCTCCAAGGATCAATCAAGTTCAGACCATGCAGTTCCGCCCTCAGTTTTTTGAGGCAGGAATAGGTAAGATGTGACGCCCCCCTGGACACGTCCACCAGTGGTTCCTGAGCGTAGTTGAGATCCCCACCCATCAGGAGTACCCCCTCACTAGCCTCCAGGAGTATAGGGGCCAAGGCTCTCATAAAACCTAAGTGGTTCGAGTTCGGAAAGTAGACATTCAGCATGGTAATAATATCATCCCTAATTTTACCCTTCACCAGTAGGAAACGGCCCTGCGGGTCCACCCGCTGTGCCAACAAGGTCCAGGGCACCGACTTCGCAATAAGGATGCTAACCCCTTTAGATTTCGAGATGGGGGAGGGTGCATGGTACACCGTGGGGAAGCCTCTGTTACCCAACTTGGGGACCGCCCGTTGCCTGAAGTGCGTCTCCTGTAAAAACGCTATTTGGGTGTGGGACTTTTTCAGATCTGACAGGAGCCTGGACCGTTTTTCAGGGGTAGATAAGCCCCGTACATTTAAAGACGTAAATTTGACCCCCTGGGGTAGACCCCCCCCCCATCGTGGACTGCAGCCTGGGCGGCATATTGCTCCAGGCGGACCCTGGGGAAAGAATGTATTGGGGGGGAGGGGAAGAAAAGAAAAAAAAAAAAAGGGGGGGGGAGGGAGGAAGAAGAAGGTAAGTAAGAGAGAAAGAAAAGCTGGCACCAAAGAAGTGTGGTGACTTAGGCAACCACACCGGCGCCCTTCTAAATCAAAAGGAAAAAATCTTGCGCGCACTAGCGCAACCTATTGGTGGAGTGTGGGAGACTGGCACGGTCTAAAAGTTGGGAGACGTGCGGACCAGCCCAAATCACCGGTTTTAACGAGCACAATGAACATAACAAACCAGAAGCCTATACCCATTCCGGGACTACCCGCAAACCCCGCCCACCCGACCCCCGGCACTCATCCTCCCCGCGTCCTGCGCCCGCCCCCACCAATCGCCACCAGTGAGAATGCCGGGGCGCACCCCTCCACCCGCCCCGTGGGACTAGGCCCAAATCTAGTACAGCTAAGTTAGGACTAGCAGAAAAAGCAAAAAACAAAAACCCCAAAAGTAACTTCACTGTAATCAGCCCCCGGGGAGCAAGAAGTCCCAACCTCCCCCCAGGTGCACCCGGGTAGGCTCCCCCTCATGAGCCCCAATCCTGTGTAACAAATATAATAAGAAAGTCCACTTATCAACAGTAGTCCACCAGCTGGGTACTTCAAGGTTCTGGAGAAGCAAAGTCGGCCCTGGGGGCCTGCTGAGATCTGGAGCGGCGGCGTCTCCTGCCATTCTGCTGAGGCCTAGGTGGAAGGGTCAAGGGGCTGTCCGAGAGGGGTAAGCAGTCCAGCCAGTTCGGGACAGGGGATGCAGGCACCCCCAGAAACGTGAACAGGTCCGGGAGTTGGTCAGGCCATCTCAGAGCAAAAGAGTCGCTCCCCTTAATGACGATCAGGTGAAAGGGGTGCCCCCATCTGTAGGTAGCCCCTATCCCCGGAATGGAATCCAACAAAGGGCGCAGCACCCCCCGCATCTTCAATGTCAGACGAGACAGGTCTGGGAGCACCTGTACAGTGGCACCATCGAAGTCCATCTGGCCTTTAGCCCAGGCCTGACGCATAATCTGCTCTTTAACAGAATAAAAATGGACCCTGGCTAGAGCATCCCTCGGGGCAGCAGGATCCCCACCTCTAGGGCCTTGTGTGCGATGGACCCGGTCCAGCTCCAATTCCTCCGCCGGGGGCATATCACGATAAGCATTCAAAATGGCCGTCACTGTGGATTTCAGGTCACTGCCCGTAGTCGCCTCGGGGAGACCACGGATCCTCACATTATTCCGTCGGCTACGGTTTTCCCCATCGTCCACGGACAACTGCAGCGAGATCAAGCGACGAGCATGGGATCCTTGGGCGTTCTCCAGGGCCTGTACCCTGGCTTCCAGCGTGCCTGTAACCTGCTCCACAGTGGTCACCTGTGCATCTACTGAGTCTATATGTTGCTTAAGCTCATTAATCTCCCTGGACAGGGTACTCACAATTGTAGCAGTAGACTCTGCAATGTCCTGTTTCGTGGGGAGAAGCGAGATCAGCTCTCTCCAGGCCTCCGGCGGTGGTTGGCTCTGGGAGGCGAACCCTGTCACTGCATGCGGCCCCTCCGTGAGGATGTCTGGAGAGGGGATTGGGGAGTCAGCTCTCGGCTCCGGTGACCGCTGTCCCGCCTGTGCATGCTGTGATCCTTTACCCGTCTTCCTGCTGTGAGATGCAGAGGCCGTGGAGGTGCGCGGCGGCGCCATGCTGGCTTCCGCGGCCTGAGGCAATGCGGCTGGATTGCGGAGGAAATACGCCGCGATGTCGGCAGATCTGCGGGCGGTCGGTGTCCCGGGAGCGAGGGCTGCTGCGGACATAAGCTAGGCTGGTAAGCCGCCGACTGGATGCGGGGATCGGGCCGGTCTCGACACAGAGCTCCCTCTTGGCACGTCCTCACAGCGCCATAGTCAAGCCACGCCCCCCACTTGTAGTCTTGATTTGTTAACCTTATTATACATTGCTCATAGCGTAGCATATATGTCAGAGGATGTAGTAGTCTTTTGGAATAGCAAGGGTTTGGGTGATGCCAACAAAAGTCAAGCAATGTTCACCACCCTTAAACATTTTTCTCCATCTGTGATCTACCCGAAACTCATCTCCACCCAGACACACTTCAGTAGATAAAACTTAGACAATATTGTACTCAATTTCATTCCACCTACCCTAGGGATGTGTCCATTCTGATTGTAATTGGAGTGAAGTTCACCTGCAGGCACCCATTGTGCCCATTTTTCTTGGTTCCGTACAAGCAGCTGTTTATCCTAGCCAATATTCACTCATGGTCTTTAGCACTTAAAGGGTCGGAAACCTAGTCCCCAACAAGGCTTTCCCAAAGAAATTGGACTAGCTCGGTACAGTAGGGCAGAGGTAAATTCAGATATGTAAGTAAATGTATAAAACAAAGTTTATTAATGCAAAAAAATTGCATGAATAATCAGTTACAGGTTAAAAGTATGGTAACACTGACTGTATATCACCAAGATAATTATCCCCAGGCGGGGGAAATCACAGTGGGACAGTTGATCATGGGTAGCATCTTTACTACTTTCGTGGGCAAAGCTGCTTCAGCAGGAGAGTATCTGTAATTTGACAGATAATCAATAACAGTGTAGTTGACCAAAAGCATGAATAGTAATAGCATTTCTTACAAAATATTGATTAGGCAGTATAATTATGTAAATAAATTTGAAAGAACGGAGCTGCCAACCCACATGTCAGCAGGCATATGGTACAAGGCGTCACCATGAAAGAGGGGGTCCCACGCGTTCTCAGGAGAACTAACAAAACAATGGACTAAAGTACGGATAGATGGAATAGAACAAGTTAAATCGATAAACTATATACTTAAGGAGAATGGGAGTGAGGGAATGTGACGGTAGCGATTGAAGTAGCTGAAAAGCTACAAATAAAAAAGGGAGGCGGTAGTGAAGGTTACGTGTAGTGAGGGGCGGTAATATAAAGGGGGGATGAGGTGACGGGAAAGAATTCAAAAGGCCGCACCAAAAAATATGATTAATGGTGAATGTAAAATATAAAATTGGATTGAATGATGAAGGGGGTTGGACCATGAGCAAGGCAGTAAAAGAAGAGAGGGGAAAGGAGTGTGGGAGCAAGGGGGGAAAAAAGGAAAAGGGGAGACACAAAGTGGAGGAAAGTGTGCGGAGGGAAGAGATGAGGGGAAAAGAAAGGATGAAAAGAAGAGAAGACAAGGAAATGGGAACCATGAAAGAAGATAAATGATGGCAAAAAAAAAATGGGGACGGGTGGATGGAATGTTGGTACAGATTAAAATTGTAAGGTGATAATGGGGGAAGAGTGGAACGGACAAAACATAATGTATACATTATATCTAGGTATAAAAACTTGTATGTCCCGGGAAAATTAGTTCAACGAAGGGGGAGGTACTAGTGTGTAAAGGTGATGTATAACACCACAGGGGTATGATGGAAAGTGGTAGAGCAATCATACACGAAATCGTCAGTATCCTATGGATAAAGACAATGCCCCAAGTAAGTGGATCGGCCCATTGCCAATTCCCTAAACCAGGGAAAGCTGTTTAATGGCTATAATTAAAATAGAATATACAATCTTGAAGTGTACTTGATGGCAACACTATTCCTGGGCGCAGGATCCAGAGCATGACCAAGCGGGCTGATGCCTCCTATTTATAGTCCCTAACTCGGTGACTATTCACAAGCGCTGGCCTGTGACATCGCCAGGTCAGGGCTCCCACAATGAGAGCACGGATGCGCACTCTTCCTATGGCCACATGGTGAAAGCCCAAGGCAGGGCAGGTACAAGTAGAGGGGGTGGTCCCGAGTTCCAGGATCCATCCAACCACTAGGGAGCTCACCGAGTCGCCACAGGACACAAATATAGGACACCGAGGAACAGTGCATGGGAGAGGGGAAAGTGGCAAGGCTCAATAGCAACAATGTAAACACAAAAAAGAAAACTAACAGTTGAAATTCAATATGTATGAATTAAATAAGCAATGTATGATAAACAAAATTAAGGTACAGGTATTGAATAAGTACCCTGAGGGGCCAATGCAATTCTTAACATTCACATAGGCTCAAAGGTACATGGAGCCCGAGGCTGAAGGACAGAGCAAAAAAGGTAAAATAAGCAAACAATTGTATATATATACAGTCGCAGAAGGCACAATTGGAATATCACACAAAGCATAAAATTATATGGGCACACACACACACTATGGGACCAATGTAAGCGAAGCTGACCACAAACTGTAACACGGGATTGTGTATGGATGGACGTGCAGAAATGTATCTGTAAAATGTAAAAAAAAAGATTATAAGAATGATTTAAAGGAATTTAGGCCGGGTGCAATGGTGGCATTGAGCCTCTCGATCCAAATGGTCTCCTGCTGCAAAAGCACCTTGTCGCGGTCACCCCCCCCCCCCCCCCCTATAGTGGGAGGCACCACCTCCCAAGGCCAGGAATTTAACCACTGAGGGGTTAAATCTGTGGTAGAGGCCTATGTGCCGGCCAACGAAGGTAAGTTTCCCATCTACTGAGTGGTATAGATGATCACCAATTCTCTGCCTTAATTCCGTGATGATCTTCCCTGCATAAAATGCCTTACAGTCGCAGAGCATTAAGTAAACAACACCAGTGGTGCCACAATGGGCTGAGGTATGGGGAATAAAAGTTTCCCCATTAGGTAGTAAAAAGGTAGTACCCGTGAGGATGCAAAGGCACCGGGGGCATTGCCCACATTGGAAGGTGCCCCTCGGCCTCAAGTGGCGACTGGTGTCAGATCGATCATGACTACTAGTTAAACGATCTTTGAGGGACTTTGCTCTACGCAAAACTAGCTCAGGAGTACTGCGGAGATGTTTATTTAGAAGATGGTAATGCTTAGACAGAACATCACAGAGCTGGCCCTGATGTGCTGAAAATTTGGTAATAATTGTCAGTGTTGGTGCAACTCATGCGTCTAGTACAGGGATCTGCAAATAGCGGACTTCCAGCTGTTGCAAAACTACAAGTCTCATCATGCCTCTGCCTCTGGGTGCCATGCTTGTGGCTGTCAGAGTCTTGCTATGCCTCATGGTATTTGTAGTTCTGCAACAGCTGGAGGTCCGCTAATTGCATATCCCTGGTCTAGTACGTGTAGATGCTTTATTGAAGGCCCTTCTCAGGTTAGTCCGAGTAGCCTTTCAAAAGTAAAGGTTCACACAGAGCTGCAGCCTGAACATATACGTCTTTGTCTCGTGTTCAGTTCCTGTGCAGTCGCAGGTACTGTGCATAAGGAATACTGCATACAAGAGGCTTGGGATGAGCACTGGAAGCGTGCTGCAGGGTGTTCCCTGCTGTTGACTTCCAATAGAGATTTGTACCCAGTGTTCCATCAGGGTTCTTGGTGATTAACAGGTCCAGAAATGGGATCAGTGTATCATCAAAGTTGACTGTAAAGTATAAATTTATAGAATTGACATTCAATAGCTGGATGAATTAATTTAGTTGGTCCAGGGAACCAGTCCATATCACAAACAGATTGTCTATGAATCTATACCAACAGAGCACAGACTGTAAGACGGTAGTATATTTGGTCATTGGAAAAAAATCTTTCCCAGGCTCCAAGGAATATATTGGCATACGATGGGGCACAAGACGTGCCCATGGCCACACCTTGGGCTTGTAGGAAATGATGATCTTCAAAAATTAAGTTCCGTGTGAGTATAAAAGATGGCAAAGAACCAACATGACGGACTATCACAGTACCATCACAGGAATTCATACACTTAATACTTTTCAATCAATTTATTTTACAAAATGTAATACATACAAAACACTATAAAATCAATCAAGCTGTTCATATAGGGTTCAACAGTAATTGTTACATAAGATGTCAAAAAAGATGGTTGACGCATTTCACATTCCTTAATGACTTGTAACAAGAAAACCTTAACTGGAGAAGGGAGAGAAGATGGATATCATTAAGAGTGATTATATGACCTATATCAGAAGGGGGGAAGAGAATGAACAAATAATCTCATTCTCTGCAATTACAATAGCCCTAATTCAAAAGAGAGCATTACAACTTACATGTTATAAACCCAGCAGAGCAAATTATATATCAGAAACGCCCATAAATTATGGGGAAGGTAGATGTTACGCAGGGGATGCAGGATACTTGACCAGATTGGTCCCTATATAAAGAAGACATATCAAAAAAATCCTTAACCTCCCTGGTGGTTTTCCCAGGTGTGACTCGGGTTTAAATTTCAGTACCCCCGCTGTCTGCGGGCTGTGTCCTCCACCTGATGCCTCTCTGTGCCGGGCTCCGTTCCCTGCGAGCATCGCGGTGCACGGGACCTGAGCCTGGCGGCAAAATTCAAAAGATTGAAAAATCGTACATACTGTAATCTTAGATTAAATTACTGTATAAAATTATTTCACATCCCTTTTGTCCCCAGTGCTTTGTCCAATGCCCTTCATGCAGTTTTATATGATATATACTGTTCTTTCTGCCTGGAAACTGGAGATTGTCCATAGCAACCAAAAAGTCTCCCTTTACATCAAAAGTGGTTTTAGACCAGCTAGAAAACAGCGATAGTAAATTTGAACACTTGCAGATTCGAGCGATAGTGATTGGTGGGAAATCAATTTTATTATTATTACTTTTTATAAATATTTATTATATTATAATATATGATTTTGTGTTTCAAACTTTATCATACCCGGTATATCGACCAGTGATTCTCAACCAGGGTTCCTCCAGAGGTTGCTAGGGGATCCTTCAGCCTTGGGCAATTTCTGCCTCTCAGGTAAGTTTCCACTGACACCATTGACCACAAGTGTTAGGACCATTCTTCCCACTGACCATTACACTAATGTATCATGAGTTGTAGATTTCTAATTTTTAGCAGGGGTTCCCTGAGACCGGAGAACTATTTCAAGGGTTCCTCTGTGTTGAAAAGGTTGAGAGGCTGTATTAGACTCTTGTTTGGATAGCTTTAAGTGTGTTATTGCTAAGAATTACAGACCTACAATATAAAATGCCAAATTTCTATGCAAAATAATTGTACCTCTTTGAGATGCAAAAATCTGACCTAATCATACTGCTAGGGAGTTTAATTATAGAGGTGCCTTAAAGTAGATGCATGTATGAATAACATCAGTCACAATAAAAAAAATGGAGTATACTTACTATAAAATGTTCCCAATCATAGATAATTATGGGAGCAAGCAGTGATGTTCCAATAATATAATTGACACTTCCTTATGAGGATTTTTTATTCATTTACTACCAACACGCTCCTATAAAATAATAATAATTATATATAATATAAGGTTCCAAATATATGAGGTATATACAAGGTAGGGCAAAATTAGCTGAAAAAATATTTAATATAATGATGTACCTGTATATGACTTTAAAACAAGCTCTCGAAGAGAGTGAGCCAGTCTATTCAGGAGACAGAAAATCTGAACTCCACAAGAAGGCAATCAGAATCTCCAACCCAAAGTATGCCCCGGTTGAAAAAAAAAAAGGGGGAGGGAGTGATTCAGCATAATGTCCCCACAGTAAAGGAGAGCCATTGTCCAAAAAGGGTCCAATGTATCAAAAACTTGGCTGATCATAACGTCATCCCTACTGAATTTACCCATGCATTACATCTCAAATAATCTACAGAGCCTATAAATCAGTAAAATTGAGTTTCCATAGGAAGACTCATCCCTGCCTCCGTTCGGCCATCTATGCTGCAGGGTTATCTGGATCCGTCTGCGTGTGCGACTTGTTTTAGTTTTTCGTTTTAGAGTTGAAGACGGAACGGGCGCATGCTCGATGATTGCGTGTATACATCATCGCACGTTCTCAGACTACCACCCCTCATTGAGGATTACCTCAGTTCACACACCTGCCGGCAATCTATCTGAATGCCGTCTTTTCGCACCAAACTGACTGTTTAGTCATTGTTGTTAGATCTGACGGGTGGTGTGCAATTTCTGCTGAGTTATCTGGGTGGTAAGTGTTTTTATGGATGTCTCCTTTTGCCAATGCTTAGACGTTCTGTCTAAGCATTGGCATCTTCTCAGACCCCCATATTCCAAATAAACATCTCTCCTGAGGTAGTTTTGCGTATAGCTATGTCCCCCAAAGATCGTTTAACTAGCAGTCATTATCGATCTGACACCAGTTGCCCCTTGAGCTTGAGGAGCACATTCCAATGTGGGCAATGCCCCTGGTGCCCTTGCATCCTCACGTTTACTACCTAATGGGGAAGCTTTTATTCCCCATACCTCAGCCCATTATAGCACCACTGGGGTTGTTTACTTAAAATTCCTTACAGTTGCAGAGCATTATGTAGGGAAGACTACCAGGGAATTAAGCCAGAGAATTGGTGATCATCTATACCACCCAGTAAATGGCAAACTTACCTCTACCACAGATTTAAACCCTCAGTGGTTAAATTCCTGGCCTTGGAGGTGGTGTCTCCCGATATCAGGGGGGGCGTGACCGCGACAAGTTACTCTTGCAGCGGGAGACCCTCTGGATGGAGAGGCTCAATGCCACCAGTCCACCGGGCCTGAACGAAGTTAATTCCTTTAAACCCTTCCTATAAAATCTTCTTTTTTTTTTTTTTTTTTTTTTTTTTTTTACCACCCCTCACTACACTTAACCTTCACTGTCACCTACCTCCCTTTTTATTTGTAGCTTTTCAGTTAATTCAATCACTACAGTCACATTCCCTCACTCCCATTCTCCTTAAGTATATAGTTTACCAATTTCACTTGTTCTATTCCATCTATCCATACTTCAGTCCATTGTTTTGTTAGTTCCCCTGAAGCCACGTGGGACCCCCTCTTTCGTGGTGACGCCTTGGACCCTATGCCTGCTGGCATGTGTGTAAGCAGCTCTGCTCTTTCCCCTTTATTTACATAATTATACTGCCTAATCAATATTTTGTAATAAATGCTGTTGCTATTTATGCTTTTGGTCAACTACGCTGTTATCGATTATTTGTCAATCAAATTACAGATACTCTCCTGATGAAGCGGCTTTGCCTGCGAAACTAGTAGAGATGCTATCCGTGATCAACTGTCCCACTGTGATTTTCCCTGTCTGGGGATCATTATCTTGGTGATATATTCAGTGTTACCATGTTTTTTAACCTGTATCTGATTATTTGTCATGCAATTTTTTTGCATTAATAAACTTTTGCAATGTTTTATACATTTGCTTACATATCTAAATTCACCTCTTCCCTACTGATAGTCCAATTGCCCCATTTCTTTGGGGAAGCCTTGTTGGGGACCAGGCTTCCAACCCCTTATCTCCTATGTTCTGAGTGATGGTACAACCTTATTTATTCTCATTCATTATAGGGGTTACCTTTTTCATCTTTAAGGGCTTGATGAAATTTGTATCTGACAAACCTGAATGGCCCTGGCTATTGCTAGGGGATTGTAATAATTACATGGACCCTTTCCTAGACAAATTCAGTTTTATGAATGAGAACTCCAGCACACATATGCCCTTTGCCTTTTATACCCAAGAAATGGGTCTTGTAGACATTTGGAGAGTTACCCAGAGGAGAAACACTATTCTTGCTTCTCTCACGCATATGGCTGTCAAGATTTGACTTGGTATTGGGTTCTACCCTTTTACTATATGTTTCCAGTATTAAATGCTCTGCAAGATGTCTATCAGATCATTCATCCCTGGTTTTTACCCTATCACTACAAACCCCATGTAGTAAAACCCTTTTGGAAAGCTAACCCTTATTGTCTAAAACTTTTTTCCTCCCAAGAAGGCATTCTAATTGGCATGGGAAAATGTTTGTATGGCAGTTACCCAAGTGGAACTCCGATTTATATTGAAAACCCCTCTCAGGAGAATCTAATAATATGGTTGGAACAACTCCTCTATGCCTCAAAAAGCAGAACAGAAAACACTGATCATCTCCTGGCTACTATTGTCAAATCAATAACTTATGTAAGGAATTATCTGACATTGCTAGTACAAGGTTGCACCACCTTTTGTCCTCAGAACTGCCTTAATGGGGTTGTAAAGGTAAGTTCTTTTCACCTTAATGCATTCTATGCATTAAGGTGAAAAAACATCCCACAATGCCAGCCAACGCCCCCCCCCCCCTGTTTTACTTACCTGACCCCTCGAAAGTCCTGCGCTCACCCCCAACATCCTCTTCACCGCTCAGCCTGCCCGTTGATTGGTTATAGTGGATGGATTGAAAGCGCAGCCATTAGCTTGCGCTAGGTCAATTACATCCAATGACGCGGCGTGCCTGGGGGCGGGGCCAAGTGATACAGTGAGCTGCTATGGCCGCTGGCTTTATCACGGGAACGCACTCGTAAGCACTTAACACCATGCGAGGGAGCTCGCATGAAGGTGAGAAGTCCTTGCGGGGGGGTAGCCAAGACAGCCACCGAGGGACCCCAGAAGACCAGGTTCGGGGCCACTCTGTGCAAAACGAGCTGCACAGTAGAGGTAAGTATAACATGTTTGTTATAAAAAATAAAATAAAAAAAAATACCTTTACAACCCCTTTAATTCCTTATGGCATAGATTCAGAAAGGTGTTGGCAACATTCCTCAGATTTTGGTCCATATTGACATGATAGCATTGTGCAGTTTCTGCAGATTTGAAGACTGCACATTGATGCGAATCTCCCATTCCACCACATCCCAAAGGTGCTCTATTTGATTGAGATCTGTTGACTGTGGAGGCCATTGGAGTACAGTGAATTCATGATCATGTTCAAGAATCCAGTTTGAGATGATTTGAGCTTTGTGGCATGGTGCATGATCCTGCTAGAAGTAGCCATCAGAGGATCTGTGTTTGGGAGCTGTCTGGGGGAGGGGCGCTAATGTTGGCCTAACCAGCAGGAGCCTGGGAGGAAGGACATCTCCCATGCTGTTGACATAAGTCCCTTTCTTTTCTGTGGGCCTCTGAGTTTTTTTTATTTTGAGACCACGGAACAGATTACTATCCTGGAAATACCGCTAAGAGATGGAGTGCTGACCCAGTGAAGGAAGGTTAACTTGGATGTGATCCACCGACCATATATATATGCTTCATTTCATATATTTTCTGGTAAGCGCATTCAACATATGGTGACGGGCACTTCATGCACTTTGGAAAGTGTTGAACCACTGTGGTGCTGTTATTTAGGAACACTAACGTTCGTTATTTGGATTCACCTATGAACTTTTCCTAGATTGGACTTTTTTCTTTTGCCATTTTTTGGCTTTTTTTGCTATCTATACACAATTTGAGGTGTTTTGCATAATTGTATTAATTATTTATCTGCTAATTAATTATAGTTTTTATTTTTATTATCTCACATTACACATATTAGAGGGTTGGCGCAGCTTTATATATTTTTCTATTGCTGTTGAGTGCCATATCGCATTTATTGCTGCTGCCTATTTTGTTAGTCTGTTAGCTTTACACTATTTTTCCTAGCGCGGTTTACATTTTTCCTATTAACATATCATTGACACTCCCAGCCGTCCGCATAGGGCAGTGTGAACTGCCGGCGGGAGTCATGCGATGCGGGAAAACTCAGCGGATTCGCGGCGTTCCCGCATCGCTGTGGTGTGAACCCAGCCTCATTGAGTTAATGTTATTTTGTTACTGTGTGTTGACGGTTTACTTTTGCAGGAATGCCAGTCAACTGCTCTGCAGGAGGATGTTTCTCATCCGCAAAAAAACAAACATGTATGCCCAAGCATGAGGGGCCTGGGCTGGCCACTGGATGGATCACTCCTATGCCAACCTTCGTAAATTATATATATATATATATTATTTTTTTGTTTTATTTTTTTCTGGCAGAGATTTCTTCATCCACATGTGCCTAAAAATGAGACCTACAACATACTCACCTTGCCTCTTATCAAAGACCTTGGGGTGTTAGTTTCCAAAAATGAGTCATGGGGGGGGGGGGGGGGGGTTGTTCTATCCCAGCATATTAAGGCCTCTGAAACTGGGATAGGTAATTGAGAAGTGAAATGAGGTTACAGCCCTTGAAAGCCTGAAAGTGATCATTGATTTTGGGCCCCAGTATGTGGCTAGTGAGATGCCGCAGAATGAGTTTTGGGGTGTAATTCCATATATACCCATTGCATGTTTGAGACATATCTAATTGAAATAACGACTTTGTTTTTTTTGTTTTGTTTTTTTCTCTCCAAAAAACTTGTGACAAAGAAATAATCTACCATGGACTCAACATGCCTATCAGCATGCCTTGAGGTGTCTACTTTACAAAAAGGGGTCGTTTGGGGGTTGTTTGTACTGTCCTCACATTTTAACACCTCAAAAAGTCTGTCAAAGTAAAAAGAATATAGTATCAATAAATTATGTTGTCAAAAGCATTGGGATGCCTGCCTTCACACGCACATGAACTTTAATGGCATCCCAGTCTGTCCATAGGGTTTTGAGTTGCCCCCCCCCTTTGCAGCTATAACTGCTTCAACTATTCTGGGAAGGTTGTCCACAAGGTTTAGGAGTGTGCCTATGGAATGTTTGACCATTCTTCAAGAAGCACATTTGTGAGGTCAGGCACTGATGTTGGACGAGAAGGCCTGGTTTGCAGTCCTTGCTCTAATTCATCCCAAAGGTATTCTATTGGGTTGAGGTCAGGATTCTGTGCAGGCCAATCAAGTTCCTCCACCCCAAACTCCCTCATTCATGTCTTTATGGACCTTGCTTTTTTGCACTGGTCCAAATCATTTGGTGGAGGGGGGTTATGTTGTGGGGTTGTTTTTAGGGGATGGACTTGGCCCCTTATTTTCCAGTGAAGCAAACTCTTGGACATTTTTTAACAATTTCTTTCTCCCAACTTTGTGGGAATAGTTTGGGGCTGTCCCCGTCCTGCTCCAACATGGCTACGCACCAGTGCATAAAACAAGGTCCATAAAGACATGGATGAGCGCGTTTGGGGTGGGGGAACTTGTCTGGCCTGTTGGTAGGGGATCAAATACTTATTTCATTCACTTAACTGCAGCTTAATGTGTATCGTGTGTTTTTTTTTTTCTGGATCTCTGGTTGCTAATCTGTCTCTATCATTTAAAATACACCTATGATAAATTATAGACCCTTCCTTTTTTGTAAGTGGGTGAACTTACAAAATGTGCAGGGGATCATAATTCTTTCCCCCACTGTGTGTGTGTGTGTGTGTGTGTGTGTGTGTGTATAAGTATGTATATAATATAGTATATACAGTTGTGCTTATAAGTTTACATACCCTGGCAGAGTTTGATTTCTTGGCCATTTTTTTAGAGAATATGAATGGTAACACAAACTTTTCTTTCACTCATGGTTAGTGTTTGGCTGAAGCCATTTATTATCAATCAACTGTGTTTACTTAAATCATAATCACAACAGAAACTACCCAAATGACCCTGATCAAAAGTTTACATACCCTGCTGATTTTGGCCTGATAACATGCACACAAGTTGACACAAAGGGGTTTGAATGGCTATTAAAGGTTACCATCTTCACCTGTGATCTGTTTACTTGTAGTTAGTTAGTGTGTGTGTGTGTGTGTGTATGTGTATAAAAGGTCAATGATTTTCTGGACTCCTGACAGACCCTTGCATCTTTCATCCAGTGCTGCACTATTGTTTCTGGATTCTGAGTCATGGGGAAAGCAAAAGAATTGCCATAGGATCTGCGGGAAAAGGAAGTTGAACTGTATAAAACAGGAAAGGGATATAAAAATGTAGAGCTTGGTTGCTACTAGTAACTAACATCCACCATGTCACCCTGGTGCCAGACCTCCATTTATCACTTCTGAGACAGTGAACAGTCATTTGCGTTGTTTTGTTTTGTTTATTGGGGCATATAACTTTTGGGGGGAAGGAAATATAACCTGCCCATAGAACAATTGCTTTGCCATCATAGTAAAGAATTAGAACAAAAAGGTTGAGCCATGAAGGTCTGCAGTACCTCTCCCGGCGGCCTAGTAATTTAGTAGCATGTGTTGATTGGTGGACTATTGTTCCCAGATACTCCTGCCTACAAATCCTGTGCCCTCAGGCTACATCGATTTGACAATCTCCCCACAGTCTCTCCTCTGGCCTTGCACCCAGCTCCCCTGGCATCCAGAAATCAAATGTGGCCCACTCTCCAAGCTTCTCCTGCCCCGACTCTATGATGGAGAACTTTAACTGGACATACCTTCTGACAGCTTCTCCAGCCACTCTGTTCCAGAACACTTCATCCATGACCATGTAAAGATGAAGCTCCTTCCCAGGTCTCCTGTGCTCCTCTGCTAGGCCCCCCCCCCCTCCCCATGGGGATGGGGTCCCTGCTACTGCCTATTACTCCATTCTGAACGTTTCCTGGCCAACAACTCTTCCCCGGTGGGCTGTTACCTCAGCTTATATGGGAGGCCTGCCCCCTGCCAATTTCAGTTGGGGATAGGTCATAGCTCCTCAAATGAGCTGCCTGCCACTCCAGTCCTAGGCCCTGCCCCCTTCCAGAACATTCTCCCTGGAAGCAGGGGAGGCCCCTCAGAACTAAAGCACAGGTGGTCATACCCACTGTTGCACTAACCACTCCCTGCCCCCAGATCAAAACAAGCAAGCCTAGCCTGAAGTTGAGGCCTGCCCAAATTTACCTGCACTGGCAGGTTCCCCTTACAAAATCCTCACTCTAGCACCTACCTATGGTACAGGGTCCTACAATAAGATATCCAAGGAATGGAGAATGCCAATCAGCAGTGTTCAGACTCTAATCAAGAAGTGGAAAATGAGGGGTTCTGTTTTAATACTAGCCACGGTCCGGTAGACCAACTAGAATTTCAGCCACAGCTGCCAGGAAAATTGTTCGGGATGCAAAGAAAAACCCACAAATAACTTCAGGTTAAATACAGGACTCTCTGAAAACATGTTGTGTGGCAGTTTCAAGATGCACATTGTGTGGCAGTTTCAAGATGCACATTAAGGAGGTATTTGAAGAAAGATGGGCTGCATGGTCGAGTCACCAGAAGAAAGCCATTACTATGCAATGCCACAAAGTATCCCTCTTACAATACGCCAAATAGCACAGACACAAGCCTCAAACCTTCTGGCACAAAGTCATTTGGAGTGATGAGAAATTGTGCTTTTATCACCTCGTCTTTCAGGACAGCACCTGGAGAGAGCGCAGCTCCACCCACTTCCCAGGAAACACTGCAGTTATTTGTTTAAATCCTGGACACTTCCACCATGGCCTCAGTTGTAGTGTTTCCTCCGGCCATGGTGGAAGCGCTGCAGGGAACCAGGGGTGTGCTGCTCTCTCTCCAGGTGGAGGTGAGTTAAGGGCATACCTGTTTGTTGCTTGTTTCTGATTCCAGGCCCAGCCCAATACCCCTCTGATGGGTGGGGGATATTGCGGTGTCTCTCGCTTTTCGAGTCCGGTGAGGGCAGTGGCTGGGGGTCCTGCTCCAGTAGACAACGGGTGCAGACTATCTCCATTGCGGAGTGGTGGAGTCTGCACTACGCCATTCCGAGTGGCAGGCAACGTCACTGTCAGACGGAGTGGGACTTCCGGCGATGCGCGGCGGCTTCCGTTTCGGGCTGCTGAAACGTGGAAGTGGGAGGCGGCCTCGGCCATGCAAATTTCCGGTCCTCGCAGTGACGATGAACCAAGAAAATTCTAATAAAAAGAGACGCATCTTTTAGCTACTGGACGGCTGCGGTTTACTGGAGGATGGAGCCAACACAACCAGCAGTAGTGGCAGGAGCCACATGCACAGGCCAGATCCAGGTAAGAGAGCAGGGGTCTCTATATTTACCAGGGCTATGTTTATTTCCCTCCCTTCTTACTCTGTGGGGGGAGGGGGAGGAAGCCTGCCGCACACTGCACAGGTGCTTATTTTTCTGTGCAGCATGTGTTTGTTACAGCGGTGGTGTTTTGTGGGGTATGTTTTGTGCCATTGTCTGTTAAAGATCTGCTAGCGAGAAGATCTTTTTGCACAGCTTATTTATAGAATGTTTTGTTGATTTGGTGTTTTTCAGATGAAATCTAAAGAAAAGTCCAAGCATGTTTCCCCTCCCCCTAAGAAACGGTGTGCTTCATGTAAGGGCCTTAGGGAGGCATGAACTAAACAGCTGTGCAAAACTTGCATAAAAGATCTGGTCAGAGAGGAAACTTCCACTAAAGAGCCCTCTATCCAGCCTAGTGAGATGCTCACTTTTTCCGAATTGGAAGATACTTTTCAATCCTTCCGTTCTTATCTGGACAACGTTCGGTAGCACAGTCAGCAGAGAGTTCTCCACCTAGCGCTCACAACTCTTCTACAATCAGGAGAGTGGTTAGTGAGTCGGAGGAGGAGGAGAAGGATGAAAACAAGGAAAAGGAGATTTACCCTTCTCATTTTAGGTTATCCTTAGAAGAAGCGGAGGACCTTCTGAAAACCATACACACAACCCTGAATATCAAAGAGGATAAGGCTCAATTGTCACTACATGACAAAATGTATCAGGGCATGGATGAAGTCAAGCATCGCTTGAGTTCCCAGTGCACAAAGTGCTCACAGATTCTATTAAAAGAGAATGGAAGGATCCAGAGAGAGCCCCTTTTCCAGGTCTCTCAAAAGGAGATTTCCCTTTGACGATGGCGCACAAGATTGGAACAAGAGACCTAAACTTGATGCAGCTTTTTCGCAGGTGTCGCAAAATATGGATCTAGCTTTTGATGGCATGGGGGTCTTAAAGCGGAGGGCCGTTTAAAAAAAAAAAAAAAAGTCAGCAGCTGCAAACACTGCAGCTGCTGACTTAATCAGCCCACTTACCTGTCCAGGGCGCCCACGATGTCGGCCGCCCGAGGCCGACCCGTCCCTCGGCTCTCGGATCCCGGCGCCTCCATTCCTTGTAAGGGAAACAGGCAGTGGAGCCTTACGGCTTCACTGCCTGTTTCCTACTGCGCATGCGCGAGTCACGCAGCGCTTTGTGAATTGGACGCGCTGTGTTCTGGAACACACAGTTCCCAGAACACAGCGCGACCCATTACCCAGAAGACGCCGCACGGAGGAGAGAAGAAAGAAGATCTCAGAGGAAGAGGAAGATTAGGATCATGTGTCTAGCAACAGGCACTTCTGGTAAGTAAAAAAAAAACATTTTTTTTTTTAATTCTTTTTTTTTTTTGATTTTTTTTTTTTCAGGGTGGCCCTCCACTTTAAAGGACACTATGGACAAAAAAAGCTGACTCGGCTGAAAAAGGCTTGGGATTCTACATTAACTATTCTCAAACCAGCTATGGCATCTACAGTGGTGGCCAGGAATCTAGAGTAGTGGCTGGAACAACTGAAGGGCCATATTGAGGCAGGTACTCCTCAGAAAGATTTGTTGGATACTTTACCAGTCCTACAAAAGGCAATAGGTTAGATGGCGGATGCTTCAACTTTGGTTAAGATTTCTGCAAGATCTTCAGCTTTAATCAACTCTGCTAGAAGAGCTTTGTGAGTCAAGACCTGGTCGGGGGATTCGGCCTCCAAAGCAAAGGTCTGCGGCCTACCCTTCGAGGGGGACCTAGTATTCGGCCTGGATCTTGACGCTGTTCTAGATAGAACAGCGGATAATAAAAAAGCATTCCTGACCAAAAAGAAGGTGACACCACAGCCTAAAAAGAATTTTTTCGTCCTTTCTTCCAGACCTGAGAGGCAAAAGAAACAGGACAGAAGGGACCTTGGAGGTCTCAAAGGGGTCGAGAGAAGTCTGGGGTGTTTCGTCCCCCCAGTCAACCCACTAAAGCCCAGTGATGGTCTCCCGAATGTGGGGGGAAGGCTTCAGTCCTTTCTTCCACAGTGGGAGGGGGCGACATCCAGTGCGTTTTTATTCTCAAGGTAATTTCCTAAGGTTACACACTGGAGTTCTCGGAAAGCCCATTGTCCCGTTTTTATGTGACACAGCTCCCCAGAAATCAGGAGAAGGCAGTGGCAATAACATCGCTTTTGCAGGAGTTCCTGCAACAAAATGTAATCATCCCAGGACCCCAGCGGGAGGAAGAACTAGGGTACTATTCTCATGTTTTTCTGGTAAAAAAACGTCAGGAAAATTCAGATTAATACTGAATTTAAAGATCTTAAACAGGTCCATCCAGTACAAAAAGTTTCGAATGGACACGATTTATTCCATAAGGAATCTCCCGCCTGCATTGTGCTTTCGAGCCTCCATAGATTTGAGGGACGTATACCTGAATGTTCCCATAAAATCGGAGTCACAGAAATATCTGCATCTGGCAATCAGAGCAGGAAGAGAAGTGTTTCACTTTCAGTTCAGGGCTCTCCCACTCGGTCTCTCTGCTTCCCCAGGAATCTTCACGAAGATCATGGCAGAGGCATTAGCACCACTCAAGTTGGCAGGAGTAGCTGTAGTACCATATCTGGAAGACCTTCTCCTGTTTGCCAACTCAGAGAGTCTTTTACGCAGGGATCTGAAAAGGGCACAGAGCCATTTAGAGAGTCTCGGGGGGATTTTGAACAAAGAAAAATCGAGCATGATTCCCTTTCAAGTAATCATTTTCCTGGGCTATGTAATCGACTGTGCAGGAAAAGATTTTTCTCCCGGAGGAAAAGAAAGTAAAAGTACAGGTGGCAGTAAAGAGACTGCAGACGAATCTGGCTGTTTCCATTCGAGCAGCCATGTCCACACTGGGGCTTCTTACAGCCTCCATCCCAGCTGTTCAGTGGGCCCGCCTCCATTGCGAGAGACCTTTCAGCAAGCAATCCTACAGAGTTGGGCTTACGGAGAGTCTCTGGAAAAACAGATAAAGATCCCATCACCGTTAAAAAGAAAGTTATGGTGGTGGAGGGATCGGGCGAATTTGAGCAAGGGTTTGCTCTGGATTTTTCCTGCAGCAAAAATTCTCACAATGGATGCAAGTTCCTGGGGGTGGGGTGCACATCTCGAAACCAGTTGGCTCAGGGGTCCTGGTCAGTGGAGGAATCCAGGAGATCCTCAAACTGGAGGGAACTAATGCCGTGTACATTGTCAAAAATTGGGAATTCTGAGGATATCGGGGCAGTTGCTGAGGCTGCTCCCTTGATATCCACACCCAAAAAGGTTTGTTAAGGGGACTATTGCGGTACTAAGTAAATAATTCATAGAAGACTTTGTTATAAAAAAACTACAAATAATTTAATAAGAGCAAAAAAAATAATTTGAATCCATCAAAACTTCCATATTGTTAAAATCACATACACCACAATTTAATAAACTACCGACGGGTGGCCCCATAAGGTTTCTATTGAAGAGGGGTATAGAAACGTTTCCTCTACTGGTTTCGTGGCGAACCGCTTCTTCTGGAGGATTTTTTACAATAATTTAAATAGTGAGGGGATCAGCTCACCCACAGAGGAGGAAGCAGTAAATCACAGGACCCATCGGTTTCCTCCCACGGCAGATGTGGGGGATTGTAAAGGACTCTTCAAATTTAAACAAATATATATGATATAAGAATTAAAGTGAGATGAGACATTAACCTATACACACCTAAAGAGCGATATATAGGTGGAAAGGGATGGAAAATAGACTGTGTGCATAGGGGCTATAAAAAGAGCCTATAAAAAGGAGGTGCTTAATTGTGCATCCTAAGGTGTCCTAAACATACAAGAAATTACCAAAGAAATTAACCAAATTGGGAAGAAAAGGAAAAAGAAATGGAGTCTGTGGAAAAAGGGAAACCACCACAAGGGATAGGGTGAAAAGGATATAAGTGAAACAAGTGTAAAAATGAAAGCCAAACATACCGTGTACACACGACCAGACTTTCCGGCAGACTAGGTACGACGGTCTTCCTGACGGACTTTCGGCAGACTTCGGACGGACTTTCTGAATGAACGGGCTTGGCCACATACAATCACACCAAAGTCCGCCGGATTCGACCGTGATGATGTACAACCAGACTAGAATAAGGAAGTTCATAGCCAGTAGCGAATAGCTGCCCTAGCGTCGGTTTTCATCCGTTGGACTAGCATACAGATGAACGTATTTTTTGACCGGACTCGAGTTTGTCGGAAAGATTTGAAACATGTTCTTAATCTAAAGTCCATCTGATTTTTCAACAGCAAAGGTCCGATGAAGCCCACACACCGTCGAATTGTCCGACAGATTCATTCCATCGGATCTTTGCTGTCAAAGTCCGGCCTTGTGTGCACGGCATAAGGGCCATGGAGTTGTGGGCCTTCAGACAGACGATCAGAGGCCAGCACATCCAGGTATTGTCGCACAACGCCACGGCAGTGGCTTACATATCAAGGCAGGGGGCACAAGGAGCAGGTGTCTTCTAGACCTATCCCTTTAGACTCTGACCTGGACAGAGGACTAGGGATGAGCCGAACACCCGCCGGTTCAGTTCGCACCAGAACTTTCGAACGGAGCGAAAATTTGTGCGAACTTTAGAACCCCATTGAAGTCTATGGGACGCGAACATTCAAAAAAAATAATATGCAAGATATTGTCCTAAAAAGGGTTTTGGGACCTGGCTCCTGCCCCAGGGGACATGGGTCAATGCCTAAAATGTTTTTAAAAACTGCAGTTTTTTTGGGAGCACTGAATTTAATAAAGATTAAAGTGAAAAAAAGTTAAATATTTATTTAAATATCGTGCCTGGGGGGTGTCTATAGTATGCCTGTGAAGTGGCACCCGTTTCCCGTGTTTAGAACAGTCCCTGCACAAAATGACATTTAACGGAAAAAAAGTCATTTAAAACTGTTTGCCGTTTTAATGTAATATCTGGTTCCAGCAATATGGATGAAAATCATTGAGAAAAATGGCATAGGTAGCCCACCCCTGCCCATTACCAGCCCCTTTGGGTCTTGTATGGATATTAAGGGGAACGCGGTACTCATATTAAAAAAAAAGGAAAGGCATGGGGCCCCCAGGCCCTATATACTCAGAACAGGAGTATACAGGCGGTGCAAACAAGACAGGGACTGTGTAGGTTTGTTGTGTTAAGTAGAATCTGTTTGTAATTTTGAACTGGTACATTTTAAAAGTGTAGCTCCAGTCAAAAAATCTATTTTTAAGCTTTTAGGAAAACATAGGGAAGGGTTATCACCCCTGTAAAAAAAAATTGCCGTCCGTCTTTTTTCATCTCACTTCCTGTTGTCTCCTTCCGTTTGCAAGTAGGAGACGTTTGTAATTTGGATGTTTGAAAGTAGGGGCCTGCCCTATATGCTCTGCAGAAATGGCGGAACAAGGTGTTGGTGTTGCCACAACACTGTAAGCCCTCAAAGTGACTCTTGGTGGGCGCTGGAACGCCCTGCTGTGAAAGATTATATCAAGAATTGTAATTACATGCCATTGTTGAACAGTGGTAGAAAAATTGGGCCTTTGGTGGTTATGGTGGTGGTGCTGGTGCCACAACACTATAAGTCCTCACAGTTACTCTCGGTGGGCACATGAACAGGCCCTGCTGTGAAATATTATATCAAGAATTGTAATTACATGCCCCTCTTAAAATTGGGCCTTAGGCACTGCTTGCTGGTGCCACAACACTGCAACCTCTCCCAGATACTCTAGTTGGAGTGCAGGAATGAGCCCTGCTGCAAAGCATTGTATCAAAAATTGTAATTACATGCCCCTGTTAAACAGGGGCTGAAAAATTGGGCCTTAGGTGCTGGTGCCACGACACTGCAACCTCTCCCATAGACTCTTTTTGTAGTGCGGGAATGAGCCCTGCTGCAAAGCATTGCATCAAAATTGTAATTACACGCCCCTGTTAAACATTGGCTGAAAAATTGGGCTGGTGGCATCACCCAGAACCAAAAATGTTCTTCCAAGATATCAGCAGAGGAGGAAGAGGATAGACAGTCAACATAACAGGACAGTCACTCAGCATCACTCAGCATCAGCATAGGCAGTCTTGAAGGGATGTGATATTTCAAAAAAAATTATTCGGTTGCATCAGCTTCAGATGCTTGGTAGCTGGTGGTGATCCAAGACTGATTCATCTTTATGAAGGTCAGTCAATCAACCGAGTCGGTGGACAGGTGCACCCTGTGATCGGTTACAAAGCCCCCAACAGCACTGAAGGTGCATTCCGCTGGATGCAGGACAGGCCAGTAGCTCAATTGCATACTGTGCAAGCTCTGGCCAGTGATCCATCCTCAAGACCCAGTAAGCCAGAGGATTTTTGGTGGGAAAGGTGTCCAAGTTTGACCTTGCCCCTAGGTTTTCCTGCACCATGTAAATTGGACGCTGGCGATGGTTGTTGGAACTGATCATACCTTGGGGCTGCGGAATAAAAAATTGTCTGAATGCATCGGTCAGACGGCCACCTTCTCCGCTGCTCCTTTTGACCGAAGCCTCAGCAACACGTTGTCCAGGATCAGGAGTTTGTAACCTCCCTGTCTCTGGGAACGCGTTGCACAGACCTTTCTGCAAGGCCTCCCAGAGATGTCTCATCCTCTGCTCCCTCTGCGACGCCAAGATAAGGTCTGCAACCTTACCCTTGTACCGTGGATCAAGGAGAGTGGCCAGCCAGTACCTTGATCCGAAGAATACGAGGATCCTTCCGCAGGCTTTGCAGGATCAGGGAGGCCATGCAGTGTAGGTTAGCTGAGGCATTCGGTCCGGAGTCCTCTGGGTCACTAAGGACAACATGATCCGCAGCCACCTCCTCCCTGCCACATAGAAGTCCACGGGTTTCTTGGGACTGTAAATCATCCCTACAAGACTGCTGATGCTGAGTGCCAGGCTCCACCTCCATGCTGACACAATCATCCTCCTCCTCCTCCTCATCCTCTTCCTGTGTGATGGGTGGGACAGCAGGAACACTGTCTGGATAAAGGGAGCCTTGAGAGGCAAGGAAGTCCTCCTCTTCCTGCCTCTGTTCTGCCTCAAGTGCCCTATCCATTATTCCACGCAGCGTATGCTCCAACAGGTGGACAAGAGGTACAGTGTCACTGAAGCATGCACTGTCACTTCTCACCATCCTTGTGGCCTCCTCAAACAGTGACAGGACAGTGCATGCATCCCTGATCATGCCCCACTGGCGTGGTGAGAAACCGAGCTCCCCTGACTCTGTCCTGGTGCCGTAGTCGCACAGGTACTCCTTGATGGCCCTCTGCTGCTTGTGCAGCCGCTGCAGCATGGCCAACGTTGAGTACTACCTGGTGGGCATGTCGCATATAAGGCGGTTCTTGGGCAGGTTCAACTCCTTTTGGAGCTCAGCCAGCTGAGGCAGAGGGCCGGAATCGCCTTCCGTGAGAAAAAGTGGCGTTTGGGGACCTGCCACTGAGGAACCGCACATTGCACAAACTCACGGAAGGGGGCCGAGTCTACCAACTGAAAAGGCAGCAGTTGAACTGCTAGCAAATTATCCAAGTTAGCATTCAACCGCTGGGCGTGTGGATGGCTGGGAGTAAACTTCTTTCTACGGTCCAGCAGCTGGGGCAGGGAAATTTGCCTGCTACAATCGGACGTGGGTGTACTGCTAGAGTGCCCGCAAGCACTTGGCTGTGACGCACCTAATTCTACACCTTCATTCCTCTCAGTGCAGGTTTCAGAGAGGACAGAAGGTCTAGTGGGCTTAGAGATCCCAGCTGATGAGGAGTAAGGAGAGGTCCGCTTTGTTCTTTGGTGTGGGTCTTTAAGGTACGCTTGCCAACGAGATGCATGGCAGGTCAATATATGTCTGGTTAAGCATGTGGTGCCCAAGCGGCACCAGCAATAAAGGGTAGATACAAGTGTATACTGTGCTGGAGGCACACAACACCCACTAACTCCTGCAGATGGCTGTATTAGAGAACACCAGCAATAAAGGGTAGATACAGGTGTATACTGTGCTGTGCTGGAGGTTCTTTACCGAGATCAGTGTAACTGCTCGCCACAATGTACGCCCCCCACAGGTGCGTAAGAGCGGTCATTCTGGAGGGCCGTCATATGATGTGCACCCAGAACGAGAGCCACGCCTCCCAGCCGCCATTTGATGGCCAGCGGGTGAGGAGTGCTTAAAGGCGGCAAAAGTGGGGAAGGCACATATAGACCTATATCCATCTATAGGTCAAATATTGAAGTTGAGGGTGGATTGCGAGAGCATATACAGTATGTTTTTGCAGCACTGGGATTTTGGTCATGTCTATTTCAAGAGTATGAAGAATCTTGCACCTATTTGTTCTCATGAACTTTATTGCACTATACACGAATAAAATTATTGGATATGTGTGTACTTTGAGATATGATTACTGATTTACATGTATATTTAAGGAGATGTTATTTTTGTTTTTTTAATGCCACTGTTAATAGTATTTGTTTAGTTCATATGTTAATTTTGACTGCCTTAAAGCGGTTCTCCACCCTAAAGTGGAAGTTCTGCTAATCTGATCCCTCCCCCCTCCGGTGCCACAATCGGCACCTTTCAGGGGGGAGGGGGGTGCAGTTACCTGGATAATCCAATTATCTGCACCCACTTCCGGGACAGACTCCCGCAGACCGCCGCAGATGCCCCCCCCCCCCCCGTTGTGTTCTGGGAAACACACAGTTCCCAGGACACAGTGGGGACCAGCAGAGACGCGCAGCGTGACTCGCGCATGCGCAGTAGGGAACCGGGCAGTGAAGCCGCAACGCTTCACTTCCCGATTCCCTGACAGAGGATGGCGATGGGGGCAGCAGAGAGACGAGCGATCGCTCGTCATCTGCCACCGACATCGCTGGACCCTGGAACAGGTAAGTGTCAATTTATTAAAAGTCAGCAGCTGCAATATTAGTAGCTGCTGGCTTTTAATATTTTTTTTTAGGTGCAGAACCGCTTTAAACATTTTAATCTACCACATCATATTGTTTGCCTCAACCTTCTGCATGCAATAAAGATATTTGTGGCTGCCAAATGTTTTGTGAGTTTATCTGATTGTCTGCAGTGACTGTTTCTGATATATTTAGGCCAGGGATAGAGGTCTGAAGAAGGGATAGATAACTACTACAACAACTGGAGTCAGAATAAGTTGGCATGTATTTCCATAGATTTAAATGAAAAATGCATCACTAATATGCGTTTCAAGGAATTAATATAAAAATACTCGTAAATAGCAGCCAGCACTACAATCGTAACAAAAATGATGTGAATGAATAAAGTTAAAACAGTGCAGCACTAAGAATCAAATGTTGACTATTGAGTAGGGATGAGCTTCGTGTTCGAGTCGAACATACGTTCGACTCGAACATCGGCTGTTCGCCCATTCGGCGAATACCAAATGTTATGGGCCGTTCGCGCCAAATTCGTGTGGCGCTCATGGCCAACAATACACTGCGCCATCGCAGTGCATTGCTGGCTCATGATTGGCCAATCATGCACTGTGACCCCGCATGCTTGGCCAATCACAGCACCAGCAGCGAGGAGAGCCATGATTGGCCACAGGCAGGATGCCTGTGGCCAATCATAGCTCAGGCTGTGTAGTACAAGCCCCACACTATATAAGGCCGCCAGCGCAGTGGTCTTGTGTAGTGTGTTGGTGTCTGTAGGAGTTAGTGGATGTTCTGTGTACCTTGAACACAGTATACACCGTTCATTATCGGCCGATTTTGCGTTCTTGCTCTTCTGTAGTGGTTGTTGTCTGCGTGCCCTGACCGCAGAATACACCGTTATATCCACCTATATAGCTAGCTATATTGCTCTTTTTAAATAGAGCTTGCAGTCAGCTGTAGGAGATTGTGCGTGCTGTCTGCTTGCCCTGACCGCAGAATACACCGTTATATCCACCTATATAGCTAGCTATCTTGCTCTTTTTAAATAGAGCTTGCAGTCAGTTGTAGGAGATTGTGCGTGCTGTCTGCGTGCCCTGACCGCAGAATACACCGTTATATCCACCTATATAGCTAGCTATCTTGCTCTTTTTAAATATAGCTTGCAGTCAGCTGTAGGAGATTGTGCCTGCTGTTTGCGTGCCCTGACCTCAGTATACACCGTTATATCCACCTACATAGCTCTTCTCTAATTGAGCCATCTGCAGGAGTTAGTGGGTGTTGTGTGTGCCTCCAGCACAATATACACTACCCAATTACTGGTTTTCCCATCTCCCTTCAGGCCATTACCATGTCTGGAAGGCCAGCAAGGAGAGGCAGACAGGCGCAAGCCGATAAAAGAGGGTCTGTGTCTAGAGACAACAGTACTGGTCGTGGACGCGGTGCATCGTCATCATCAGCACGTGTCCATGGGACACGCTTGTCCTTTTCGGCAGCTGGACATGTTGAGCCGCAATATGCCGAAGACTTGGTAGAGTGGATGACCAAGCCCTCATCCTCTCTCACCCAGGCTCAGGGTACTAGCAAAGCAGCTGCCAACGCATTGTCTTCCCTCCTCTCAAAGTCATCATTAGTGACTCCTTCCCTAGACCCACCACATCCTCCTGAGGAGTCTCCTGAACTCTTTGAGCACAGTGTTGGGTACATGCTCCAAGAGGATGCCCAGTGTTTTGTAGGCTCTGATGATGATACTCAGCTAGCAGAAGGCAGTAGCATGAGCACAGAGAGAGGGGATGCTCAAGGACAGAAATCTGGCAGTCATGTTCCACAAGCTGTAGCATACTGCCAGGTTTGCTCCAGCGATGAAGAGGGAGGGGATGATGAGGGCACTGACTCCACGTGGGTGCCTGGTAGGAGAGAGGAGGAGGAGGCACATGTCCAACGAGGCAGGATGCCCTCCGGGGGCCAGCTTAGGGGCAGCACACCGACTGAATCACACCGCAGAGCTCCGCCTGTGCAGGGCGCTGCCTCTGCGCCTTATTCTAAAAGTTCTTTGGTGTGGGCCTTTTTTGAGATGAGTGCATCAGATCGCACCGCTGCTATGTCTCAAGTGTATCTCGCGTGGCCAAAACATCAGCCGCTTGGGCACCACATGCTTGACCAGACATATGTTGACCTGCCATGCAGCTCGTTGGCAAGCGTACCTCAAAGACCCACACCAAAGAACAAAGCGGACCTCTCCTTGCTCCTCATCAGCTGGGATCTCCAACCCCACTAGACCTTCAGTCCTCTCTGAAACCTGCTCTGAGAGGAATGAAGGTGTAGAATTAGGTGTGTCACAGCCAAGTGCTTCCGGGCACTTTGCTAGCGGTACACCCACGTCCGATTATAGCAGGCAAATTTCCCTGCCCCAGCTGCTGGACCGCCGAAAGAAGTTCACTCCCAGCCATCCATATGCCCAGTGGTTGAATGCTAGCTTGGCTTAATTGCTAGCACTTCAACTGCTGCCTTTTCAGTTGGTAGACTCGGCCCCCTTCCGTGAGTTTGTACAATGTGCGGTTCCTCAGTGGCAGGTCCCCAAACGCCACTTTTTCTCACGGAAGGCTAATCCGGCTCTCTACCGGCATGTGGAAGGCAATGTCCTTGCCTCACTGGACAGGGCGGTCAGCGGTAAGGTGCATATTACCGCTGACTCATGGTCCAGCAGGCATGGACAGGGACATTACCTGTCTTTCACGGCCCATTGGGTCACTCTTCTGGCAGCTGGGAAGGATGCAGGACAATGTGCAGTAGTGTTGGAGGTTGTTCCGCCACCACGCCTCCAAAATGCTACTATTGGTTGTGACACACCTCTCTCCTCCACCCCCTCCTCTTCTTCTTCCTCCATGGCCTCTTCCAGTGCTCTGTCCTCAGAACCAGCGGTGCTCCGTAGGCGTTCCAGGTGCTCTGCAAGTACACAGGCAAAACGATGCCATGCCGTGCTTGCGCTGGTTTGTTTGGGGGACAGGAGCCACACTGGGGCAGATGTTTTGTCAGCTCTGCAGGCGCAGGCCGAGAGGTGGTTGACGCCACGCCAGCTTAAGCCAGGAATGGTGGTTTGCGACAATGGCACTAACCTCCTCTCCGCCCTCCGACAGGGACAACTGACCCTTGTGCCCTGTGTGGCTCACGTCTTTAACCTGGTGGTGCAGCGGTTCTTGGGCAGGTACCCGGGCTTACAGGATGTCCTGAAGCAGGCCAGGAAAGTCTGTGTGCATTTCCGCCGATCATTTAATGCCTGTGCTCGGCTGGCTGAGCTCCAAAAGGAGTTGAACCTGCCCAAGAACCGCCTTATATGTGACATGCCCACCAGGTGGAACTCAACGTTGGCCATGCTGCAGCTGCTGCACACGCAACAGAGGGCCATCAATGAGTACCTGTGCGACTACGGCACCAGGACAGATTTAGGGGAGCTCGGTTTTTTCTCACCACGCCAGTGGGGCACGATCAGGGATGCATGCACTGTCCTGTCACCGTTTGAGGAGGCCACAAGGATGGTGAGCAGTGACAGTGCATGCATCAGTGACACTGTACCTCTTGTCCACCTCTTGGAGCATACGCTGCGTGGAATAATGGACAGGGCACTTGAGGCAGAACAGAGGCAGGAAGAGGAGGACTTCCTTGCCTCTCAAGGCCCCTTTTATCCAGACAGTGTTCCTGCTGTGCCACCCATCACACGGGAAGAGGAGGAGGAGGATGATGATTGTGTCAGCATTAAGGTGGAGGCTGGCACTCAGCAGCAGCAGCAGTCTTGTAGGGATGATTTACAGTCCCAAGAAACCCGTGGACTTGTACGTGGCTGGGAGGAGGTAGCTGCGGATCATGTTGTCCTTAGTGACCCAGAGGACTCCGGCCCGAATGCCTCAGCTAACCTACGCTGCATGGCCTCCCTGATCCTGCAAAGCCTGTGGAAGGATCCTCGTATTCTTAGGATCAAGTAGAGGGACCATTACTGGCTGGCCACTCTCCTTGATCCACGGTACAAGGGTAAGGTTGCCGACCTTATCTTGCTGTCGCAGAGGGAGCAGAGGATGAGACATCTCCGGGAGGCCTTGCAGAAAGGTCTGTGGAATGCGTTCCCAGAGACTGGGAGGTTACAAACTCCTGGTCCTGGACAACATGTTCACACAAGTTATGGGTCAGACGACTAGAACTGGAATCAGTACCGCTTCCTCTTAAGGGCTTGCCCTGGAGCAGAACTGGATCTTCAAGATTCTCCTTTTCCCACCCATTAATTAAGCCCACTCTACAAGAGCTTCACAGATACTTTAGGATAGCAGAGACGCCCAGTTTTCCCTCCACTGATGCCTATAATTGGACATCCAGATTTTTTGCCGGGTCTCTCTGATAGGTTCCTCCGGCTCCACCCGGAGCAGAGAGTGGTTAGAGCCTCCTCAGAATGGAGTGACCCCTCAAACATGTATTCTAGTCTTCCTCTAGTTTGGGAAGATGGAGGATCTTGCAACTTTCGCACTTTCTCAGATCCCTCCTGGAAATGGAAGGTTTCAGCAGACAACTTACACCATTTGAAGAGCTGTGCCTGGGAGAGGAACCAATACGGAAAACCCTTTCCTACTCATACTCCTACTTATAATATCTTGCTGACCCATACGTCCCTACATGACCCCCCATACCTGAGGAAGTGGGAAAGAGATCTCAATACTATGTTCACAGAAGATGAAAAAAATTGAATCCTCTTTTTTGCGAATAAATCCTCCTTATGTAGAAAATATGAAGAAATCACCTACAATGTACTGACATGATGGTACAAGACCCCAGTGGTGTTAGCGTCCATATTCCCAGGACATAGTCCCTTATGTTGGAGATGTGGCACACAGAATGGCACAATACTTCACATTTTTTGGGAGTGCGCAGTCTTGACCTCTTTTTGGAGACAGGTATTGGGAATCATCCACAAACTTACTGGTGTTAATCTCCAGGACAACCCAGTGGCAATACTACTGAACCTGACCCCAATGTCCAGTAAGCGCTATTGTAAATCCCTATTGAGGCACCTCCTGAATGCAGCCATGGCATGTATTCCCAGTATGTGGAAACGCAGTCCCCTTCCGACAGCTATATAGTGGTTTGCTAGGGTTAGCGACATTCAGGGAATGGAATGCCTCACGGCAGCTTTGGGGGAAAGAGAGGAGGAACACAATACTCGTTGGACACATTGGGATCTGTTTCGGTTTTCAGATGAATACAAGTCCTACACTTAGCCAGGCTGTTCTGGGGCAGTTTGGGGGGGGGGGGGGGGCGGTTGGCCTTGCCAGAGCTTCATTCACAACTTCCCTTCCACACTCTTGCTCCTCTTTACCGCTATCCCTTCCTTTCTTCAGTGGCACCAAATAAGAAAATCCCATGGATTGCGGAACCCCATTTTGATACCACTCCTATGTTTCTAGGAGTGAGTCCCATATCCTAACCAAAAGACGACATTTAGACTCAGGTTATTACAATATACCACCTTGATACCTGACCAATAGAGTGAAGCTAGCTTTGCTCCCCGGAGGGACCCCCTTCACCCAGTTGGTCACACTAAACAAGCAGCACAGGTCTATGGATACTATGTTCAGTTTATTTTTATATTTCATCCTGGACAGAAGGTTGCCCCTACTGTACTGGTGGGCCTGCTTAATACATCTGTTTGTATTCTTTTAACCACAACTTCTTATTCCACCATTGGGTTTTGACTGGTCCTTTTTTATTACCACATTAGTATACATGAACTTTTTGCGTTCTTATGAATAACCAATAATAGATACAGATGATTGTCATGTTTTTTTTCTTGTACACTTGTGTATTCAGCATTCCTTAAATAAAGATTTAAAAAAAAGGAGTTGACAACGTTGTCACTCACAAACAGAAAAACTGGGCCCCACACATACATACATGCGAGTAAATCCCCTGCTGAATCAAAGCCAAATGTAAAAAACAAATTATATCCATACCGGTTCAGTCTGTGCCCGGTGGACACGTGACAGCTTTATGGGTGGCCGGGTGTAAACGGACTCTGTTGTTGGTATACATCAGGTTACCTCCAATCCTTCACGTTTAGATCCACAAAGACGAAAAAAGGCTGACGTCCTTTGCTGTTTTTTTTTTTTCCTGGATCTGGATATACTTTGAGGTAGCAAGATGTAACCCCGTTGATTGCCTGATGATTGGAGCAGACTCTGCTCTATGTAAAAGAAGCATAGGGTTCACAAACACTTTTAGGCTACATTCACACCAGCAAATTAGGCCGATGTGAATTGCAGCGGCAGGAATCTTCTAATTCTTGCTGCTGCTGTGAGCAGCTAGGTATGGCTGCTGGCTCTGTTCACTATAGAGACAGGTCGCTGGTGTCCACAGCTATTCGCAGCTGTCTGCGCAGTGAGCAATTACCTGCGGTGATCGCTACTGGATGAGCTTTGCTTAGGCATGCAGGCAAGATTGTGTGCTAAACCGTGACAACCCCTCCAAGAGCAAGGGAAAAAAAACAAGCCCATGAAGGCTGAGATATATGACCTTTTTGGTCTAGGTCATAAACTAGGAAGCACCTGAAGAAATGTACAAAAGAGAGGCTAAAACAAGTAAACATAACATACTTTCCTATTTATTTAATAATCCTATCAGCATAAGGATTACAAATAGTTGATTGAGAGAGTTTAGTTCTGCTTTAAAGACATGCAGGTACTTGCTTCAGTGCTAGGTAATCTTCAATTATTCTGTGATCCATGGCCATGTGATCCTAATTAACATTTTGGCATCTCTTGTCATTTGGCTTCATATAAGATTTTTTTTTCCTCTTGTCCTTGTTTCCTGGTTCTGCCTATGTTAGTGGTTTCCCTGCTAACTACGGGTTTGTTTCCCGATCTTACTCCTGCCTGCTTATTCCCCAAATATACTTTGATGTTGATTTACTAAAGGAAAATCCACTTTACACTGCAAGTGCACTTTCAAGTGCAGTCACTGTAGATCGGAGGGGGACATGCAAGGAAAATAAAAAAACAGCATTTTAGCTTGCACATGATTGGATGATAAACTCAGCAGAGCTTCCACTCATTTCAGATCTACAGCAACTGCACTTCCCAGTGCACTTGCAGTGCAAAGTGGGTTTTCCTTTTGTAAATAACCCCCTTTGTCTTCTTATTTAGTGACTCTATACTGCTAATTGGCTTTTCCAAAAAATACGTGTCTGCATTTTTCTTTACAAACTCGAACATTTACTGTAGAAACTGAAAAATGCTTGAAAATTTAGCTTTCCTGTCAATCAGTGAGCTAGCATAACCACTGTTTCTGAGAACTGCTTCACATCTGTGTTGCATGAAGTCGACTCTGACGGACCCCCGTACTTGAAGATTTTGTCCGCCGTATAAGCTTCCTTTGCCCAATATCAGCACGATCCAAGGTCCCTTAGCCCACCCAGTGTCATGGGAGGGATGCCTAACACAGGCATCCAGCACAGAGTAAACAGATCAATGGGCTGCACTAAAGGAATCAGGCTCAAAGGTAAGTGAAAATATATATATATTTATTAAAGGGGTTGTAAAGGTTAGTTTTATATTTTCTAAATAGGTTCCTTTAAGCTAGTGCATTGTTGGTTCACTTATCTTTTCCTTCGATTTCCTTTCTAAATGTTTTTTTTTTCTTTGTCTGAATTTCTCACTTCCTGTTCCTCCTCAGTAAGCTGTTCAGTAAGCTGTTCTGGCTGACTAACCACCGCTCGGATGATGGTGAGAAGTTTACTGAGGAGAAACAGGAAGTGAGATATTCAGACAAAGAAAAAAAACATTTAGAAGGGAAATCGAAGGAAAGGGTAAGTGAACCAACAATGCACTAGCTTAGAGGAACCTATGTAGAAAATAAAAAATGAACCTTTACAACCCCTATAAAGGATAAAGACACACATGCAAACCAAACACAGCAAACCATGAACAAGCAAGAATGCAAATAATACACAGCAACCCCAAAACCCTAATCTAACTAACTATATCTATACACACACACACACACACACACACACACACGGAACACTTATATAACAACAAGGCAGGGATGAGAGACAAGGGAAACAGGAGGCCAGGTGGAGGAAGCAGAAGCAAGGGGAGCCAAGGCAGGAATTAGGGGACAAGTCTCAGGAACCAGGTACAGGAAACCGAGTCCAGAACAGGGCAGGAAACGGATCAGGAACAGGTTTCTGGCAGCAGATCAGGCAGGGACAAGGCTTGCAGGAAGGAATTCTGAAGCACTGAGCCTCAGTGAAGGGCGGGCTTATATACTCCCAGCAATTCCACATCAGGTGCAGCTTGATCACTAGAATGTGCATCTGCTGGGAGACACCCGCTGGTGGCCACCAGAACTGCACCTTTTGATTCCAAAAGAAACAGTGACACCAGCAGGCAATCCAAGCAATAATACTGTTCCTGACACCCAGTCACTTGTCGAGACATCAGTGTAGGGTGAAGAGAGGCAGAAACACAAGCACAAAGAGATATACACTCAGGGGACAATCCCCCTTCTTTGCATAAAGAAACAGGGTGGGGTAAACTTTACCATCTTTTGGAGGGGCTCCTGGAGAAATCCCCCACCCCCTTCCTCTCTAGCATCTAATAGCTAACAGAGGTTTCATTAACACGTAAGCCAATTCATATAACCATATACATCCCATAATAGGTTGCTCCCAAGGCAAACAGAAATACTAGAACAATGGTATACAGCCACACCTCAAACGATCTAGTCAAAAGTAAACAACAGTCTATAATGCCAAGTTCATACAATTTTCCAGAAGTTGGAAAGGTGGAATTTATCTTCATATATTTCTTGAGGGATATTTTTCAGAAATATTACTGTCCCCAGTGAAAGAGCCCCTTCATTCTTTCAACACAAACCACAGTGTTGGGTGAGGAGAAGCATAATTATTTCAAACACAGGCACAAAGAGATATACACTCAGGGGACAATCCCCTTTCTTTGCATAATGACACAGGGTGGGGTAAACTTTACCTCTTTCAGTAACATGACACACAGGTGTATTCAACTTTCCAGTAGTAGACTGTCTTTTGGAGAGGCTGCTGGAGAAATCCCCTCCCCTCTAACATCTAATAGCTGACAGGGGTTTCACTAACATGAAAGCCAATCCACATAAGCATATACATCCCATAATAGGTTGCTCCCAAGGCAGACAGAAACAATAGAACAATGAGATACAGCCACACCTCAAACGTTCTAGTAAAAAGTATACACCGTTCTATAAGACCAAGCTCAAACAATATTCCAGCATTCTGAAAAGTAGAATTCATTTATCTTCATATATTTCTTGAGGGATATTGTTCAGAAATATTATTGTCCCGAGTGAAAGAGACCCTTCTGTCTTTCAACACAAACCACACATATAGAACTGTGGATAACAACGGCAAATGAGTCTAGTGTGGTTGTCGGATGAGACTGGTTAGTGCAGGCCCGACTGGGGTTCTCAGCCACCATGTGCTCCTAATAAACACAGGCTGACTTACACATAGGAGGGGCCGGAGGAGCTGGACAAGGAGTTTCCTAAGGTAAGCTGGGTTCTAAAAGCCCCCCCCCCCAAAATGACTCCGGTCACATCGACCAACTTCTGGCACCTGTGAATGGGTATTCCAGCTCAGGATGATTGCACTACATTCCACAATTCCTCTGCATTTCTTGGTTTTACCTTGGAAACAGCATTTTTGATGCCACCCCACAAGTTTTCTATTGGATTAAGGTCTGGGGATTGGGCTAGCCACTTCCATAACATTTTTTTTTTTTAATTCAATAACTTTTTTTTTTATTAAAGTTTTTTAAATGTACATACACAAAAAACAAGACACAATGAGAGCTGGAGGCATAAATCTGTAGCATAGTCAAATTTACACTGCCGTGCATAAAAACAAACTTATAAAATTTTATATTAACTTGTCTTAAACACAGCTCCTAATGAATCCACTTAGCCTGAAAAAAGTTCTAACTATACCAACACCTTAACACCTCTGTTTGTGCAGTATGCTGCATACCCCACCCCCATCCCTCCCTTCACCCCTCCCGCCCCCTCCCAACCCCTTGTGTGTTACAGTATAGACATTCCTATCCACGCACCATGCTTATTTATGTTGTGAGTGTATTGTATATGTTTTGCTCATCTTTTTCTTGCTCCTCTACCCCCTCCCTGTCCTCTCCACTTCTCCCTCATCTTTCCAATCAGCTCCACCTGATCTTTAACCCACTTCCTGTTACTGTTCTGGCCTTCCCTTACTTCTACTCTGTTGACCTCGTAGCTTCCTTTATGGTGGGCAGCCCATTTTAACTAGCTATGGCTTCCACAACTTTAAAAATCTATCAAAGTTCCCTCGTCTAGTAAATACCACTTTTTCCTTCCAAACAGTTGCATCCTTCACCTTAACCCATTCTCCAAGTGTCAGGGGCCTAACTGATTGCCAATTCTGGGCAATTATCTTTCATGCTTGAAATAAACACCTTAGTACTACCGGTTTAGTATTTGCAGGCGCTATAGTTTCCTCCATTTTTCCCAGCAAACATACAATGCCTGCCAACTCCAACTTGATCCCAAAGGTTCTATTGATAACATCCAGTATCCCTGCCCAATACCTAAATAGCTTTGGGCATCTCCACATCATGTGTATCAAGTCTGCTGTCTGATGACACTTGACATTCTCCCTTGAACCAAGCCAAAATAGCTTCTTTGGGGTGTAATAAGCTCTCATGTAACAGCAATAACTGTGACATTTTCTGTGAGGGGGAAACACCAGGGGACTCAGTTCTTATGAATGAATGAATGAATAATTTGTATAGCGCACAAAGCGAACTGAATCGCATCAAAGCGCTCCTCCTCCACTGCTCTTCTGTTATTATTGCCCCCAAATCATCTTCCCATCTACTTTTGTTTTTAGCCAACCCCTCCCCGGTGATGGTTCTACTACATATCTGTTCATCTAGCTCAGAGATCAAACCTTTATGCTTCATACACACGACCGGACTTTCCCGCAGAAAGGGTCTGACAGAATAATTTCATCGGATATTCCGATCGCGTGTGGGCTTCAGCTGCCTCTTTTTTTTTTCAAAACGTCTGACGGACCTAGAAATAGAACATGTTTTAAATCTTTCCGATGGAATCAATTCCTACCGGGAAAACTGTTCGTCTGTATGCTAGTCTGACAGACCAAATACGACGCAAGGGCAGCTATTGGCTACTGCCTATTGGCCTACCTTTTCTAGTTCCGTCGTACATCATCGCGTTTGAAACGAACAGACTTTGGTGTGATCGTGTGTAGGTAAGTCCGTTCCGTCGGAACTCCGTCAGAAAGACCGTCAGAGTTTATTCTGATGGAAAGTCTGGTCGTGTGTACGCGGCATTAGAGGTTCCTAACTTGACTATTTTTTGAAGAAGATGGTCTTTACACTATTCCACTGTTTGTGTTTTGAAATGGACATTCAGAGCGTGTCTGATTTGAAGATACCTGTAGAATGAGTGGTTTGGAATATTATACTCACTCCTTAACGCCACAAAAGACTTCAACATACTCCGCTCATATAATTGAGCTAGTCTTTCTATGCCACACACTCCCCATTCATTTATTTTACCCATAGGAATCAAATCTAAGAGATGTCTGTTATTCCAGATATGAGCGTATTCTGTTAGCCCCCTATATCCCATTACTGTTTTAACTGCCTGCCATACTTTTGTGATTCATTTTAATATGGGGCTCCCAGAAAGAAGAGAATCTTCTTCCAAGGCTTCAACTAAGCTGCCGTGCAAAACTTCCTCCAGCATTCAGTTCACTTTTATCCCCCCCTATATACCACCCCAGTCCCAGCTGCTGCAACTGGGCAGCGAGAAAATAACTACGGGGTGCAGGACGCCATTCTTCCCTCCATTGTTGGTAACTGCATGTCTGTAAGCCTATGCGGACCTGACCCTTCTTCCAAATTAATCCCCTAAACAGTGTTTCTATTTTCTTAAACCACTCCTTTCCTATACAGACTGGGGAGTTATGTACCAGATACAACAGCTGTGGCATCCAAATCATTTTAATCAAATTAATTCGGCCAGCTACTGACGGGAAGGTGACTCTTACATTTAAATGTAAGCAGGAGGAGAACTAAATTGTCAACAATATACTGGCTTGGGTCTCTCGTCAGCCATATTCCTAGGTACTTCATCCTATGCACCACTCTCAATTGAGAAGTTACAGGATAATTTTTTAATGGGTCTAGTCCTCCACATTGTTCATGTTCAGTGTCGCCAAGGAAAAACAGGATATCATCTGCATATAGTGCTATCCTGTCTTCCCCCGACTCCCTCTTAAATCCCTGTATCCCCCCTGCTGATCTAATCGCTATTGCTAATGGTTCTATCACCAAAGCAAAAAGCAAGGGCGACAGGGGACAATCCTGTCTCGTCCCTCTCTCAAGCTGGATCGCCTCAGAGTATGCATTATTAATTTCTATCTTAGCACATGGGGCATATAAAGTGCTTTTACCTAGCCTACAAAGATAGGTCCAAACCTGGATATCTCCAAGGCCCGCCACAAATAGTCCCACTCCACGCTATCAAAGGCCTGGGCAGCATCCAGGGAAAGGACGGCTTGTGAACCCATATTTACCGTCAGAATCTGCAAATTCAGATACACCCTCCTAATGTTGATACCGGTGGATCTATTAGGAATAAACCCAAATTGATATGGGTGTATAAGCTTCTGTATGCATTTATTCACCCTAACTGCCAACACTCTTGCCAATATTTTAGCATCTGAACATAGCATCGATATTGGTCTGTAAGATGAAGTGTCTGTTTGCTCTTTTTCCTCTTTTGGCAGGGCTATTATTGTGGCTTCTGTCATCGAGGAAAGCATCCTCCCCCCTGCTGCCACCTCCCCTAATGTCCTCACCAGTTCTGGGAGCAACACCTTCCTGTACCGCTTATAAATCTCTGTTGGGAGACATCTGGCCTGGGAGACTTCGGGTTAGCCATCCCAGCCACTACCCGTTGCAGCTCCTCTAATGTTATAGGGGCCTCCAGTTCATGTTTCTCCTGCTCTGAAAGGACTGGTACCTCAAGCCCCCCCGAAAAAATGGTCCATTTCTCCAACCACATCTCCCCGCCTAGATTTATATAGGTTTATATAATAAAGTCCACAATTTCAGATGTCTGAGAGGAGATTTCTCTCCCTGGCATCTTAATCTCCGCAATCGCTGATGGTAAGTTATTGGTCTTAACCAACAGGGCAAGCATACGACCTGCACTCTCCCCATCAGCAAAAGTGCATTGTGTCTGAAAAAGACGCTTATTCTCAGCCTTTCTAATAACAACATTTTTATACGTCTGCTGACTGTTAAGCTACCTCCTTTGTGTTTCTGGGCTTGGGTCTTCCTCATATTATTTTTCTATCTCTGTAACTTCTCTCCTAGTATTCTCCTCCCATTCCCTGGACCTCGTCTTAATCATTGAAATCTGCTCTATTAGTAGCCCCTCAGGAAGGCATTCATAGTATCCCACACTGTCCCCGCTGATGCAGGGCCCTCATTCAGTGTTACAAATTCTTTCAATTTTAATATTACCTCAGTTGGTTCCCCCATTAATTCCAGCCAAAAGGGGCTTATTTTCCAATCTCTCTGGGGCTTTTGGCTCGCAGAGTGAATCGTCAATATTAAAGGTGAGTGATCATCCACCTCCCCTGGGAGGTATATGATATTTTTTACAAGCTGTAATGTTTCCAAAAGCCATATCTAGTCTAGATAGTGTAACGTGTGATCTAGAGAAACAGGAGTACTGCTGCCTCGTTGGGTTTCGAGTTTTCCAAATGTCACACATTCCCATTTCTTCCATAAATTGGCCTAAATGACCCTCCGGGACCCTATCTAGTCTCTTATCAAGAACTTCATTAAAGTCCTCCACCACTATAACTGGTATTCCCTCTTTGTCTTCTAAAAATTCTGCTAGTTTATATAAGATCTCCGGCTTAAAAGGAGGTGGAATATACAAATTTGCCACCACATATGGTTTATTTTCAGTGTAAAAACACATTACAACCACCTTTATCTATGTTCGTTTCCTGGCAGGAGAAATGCACCTCAGTCCTCACCATTATGCTCAATCCCCTAGAGTAGGAGGAGTAAACCGAATGGTATTGAAACTGAAATTTCTTGCTGCGGAGATGTACCATTGGGTCCTTTGTTAGGTGCCTCTCTGACATTTCTCCAATGTAGAAAAAAACAGCAGTTCTTTTAACCGGGTTGCCTAGACCCCTGACATTCCAAGAACCAATATTAAATGTACTAGGTTGAATCCGGGGGTCCCTATGATGTTCATATAATGAAAAAAACAGGGATGGAGGGAAAGAGAGCTATACCCAACTATCCAAAGAAAAACCCCTATTATAAACATTTCACCCTTAACCACTTCCCACCCAGCCGGGCTCAGTGCACATATACGGCCGGGTGGGAGCCGTCTACTTCTGATAGGACGTTCAGGAACGTCCTTCAGAAGGAGCGGGATCACGCACGCGCGTGCCCGCGCAGCGGCGCGATCCCGATGTGCTCGTGTCACCCGGACACGGCGCATCTCAGATCGGCAGGAGGGCTCTGTGATAGGCCCTCCTGATCACATGACGGCCGTGCCCAATCACGGCCATCATGTGATGTAAACAAACAGCCGGTTGCTAGGCAATCGGCTCCTCCTCTCCTCACACAGAAGTCATCGCTGAGGAGAGGAGAGCAGATCGCCAGTCTAGTGTAAACACACAACACACCACACAGTATAAACACAGTCCCCACATATGTCCCCAAAACACACATGTCCCCAAAACATACATGTCCCCAAATAATAAAAACACATGTCCCTAATAATAAAAACATGTCCCCCACATATGTCCCACTAAAACCACATGTCCCAATGATTATCTGCACACATATGTGCGTGATCACCTGCACACATATGTACATGATCATTTGCGTACATATGTCCGTGATCACACAAACCAATTATACACGTAACTGATTTTTTTTTTACCAAAAACATGTAGCAGAATACATTTTGGCTTAAATTTATGACAAAATTAGATTTTATTGGATTTCTTTTAAAATAGAAAAAAGAAAATATTGTTTTTTTTTCCAAATTTCCGCTTTTTTTTGCGCTTATATCGCAAAAAATAAAAAACGGAGTCGTGAATAAATACCACCAAAATAAAGCTCTATTTGTGCGAACAAAATGATAAAAATTTAATTTGGGTACAGTGTAGTATGACCGCGCAATTGTCACTGAAAGCGCTAGAGCGATGAAAGCTAAAAATTGGGCTGGGAAGGAAGGGGGCGAAAGTGCCCTGTCTTGAAGTTGTTAAGTATGGATATACCAATGTACTTTACCAATGTGTGATCATTTATATAGGTGCATTATTGTGCAAATCCAATTTTGTAGTGTTGTGCAGATTATTTCCTTTGTGTCTTTATCACAATCCTGTGTATACATAATGACATTTATAGTGTGCTTCCCCCCTCCTCCCACCTCATGCCCGCCCTCAACCTTCCCACCTTTTCTTCCCTCCCATCCTCCCCACCACCACCACCCCTTTGCCTTCCTAGGCTTACCCCAAGGGTTTTGTGCATGACCATTTCTTGTTTTCCATCCCAATCCATCCTTTCACACGTGTTTAATGTTACTACAAACTCCATCATTCTCCCCTCACTCCACCCACACCCCCCCTCCCACCCAAATCAAACACATCCTAAACATCCTAACTAATAATTACCTCTCCTCATACATAATACATTTTACTTACATGTGGTTCCCTATATCCTTGCCTAATCAATAACAAAATACCCTGTGCTGTGACAGTAAATACCATCCATAGACCTAAAGCAAAACAAATCCGACTGGGCGGGGGGGACACCCAAAACTGCACATTACACCTACGTGACCTCTCTTGCATTTCATCCATTTTAAAGGCTTAAAGACCTAGTTGTTCTCGCATTGCTTTAAATTCTTGTTTTAAGGGAAATAAGTCGTCTTCCACTAGACTTAATCTCTGCTCTAGGGCCATTGTCCTTTCCACAGTCCTCCGCAATTCCTGGCCTATTCCAAGTAGCTCCTCCTTAATTCCTCCTATTTGTTCACAGAGGTTATTCAGAGAGTTCTTGCATGCATTTGCTGCTAAGAATACATCTGTCGGTGTTGGTTCCTCCTGTGATAATGAGACAGTTTCAGTGGCCAACACTGGCATGGCCCCCGTATTCTCCCCCCCTGGACCCTTATTGACCACAGTTTTTAAAGCAGTTGATGTGGATGCCCCTGGCGTTTGGCCCTGGCTCTTTCTGGCCAGAGAGGGCCCAGATTGGCCCTTTGATTGTGATTGCTGAGGCCCTTTGGCTGACGACTGACCAGTAGTATGAGCAAAGCGCTCCAGTTTAGCAGCTGCTGCTGCCACTTGATTCCCCCTTTCTTTTGCCGCACGTGTGGCTTGGGATCTGGCATTCTCCTGGTGCGGCTGCTCCTCGCCTTTCTTTCCAGTCATGTTGCAATTACAGAAGTTATGCTGGAAAAAAAGTGTTAAATACTGAGCGACAAATTCGTAAAACTTCAATTCGACCAAAGCAGGGGGAGCCAAATCCTAAATTTCCTCCTTTACAGGGACAGCCAAAAAGTCAAACATGATAAAATTGCCGGTCCCAGGACTTTTTTTAAGACAGATTCTAATGTGCAACCAACTCGTTTTTGGTAAATGTCAGGCAAGGTATCCCCCAGTTGATGTCTATTGCTGCTTTAGTACTTAATGTATTCATACTGAGCCCCAAAGATATCAAATTAAGAACACCATCGTATTGCAATCCTATGTTTTAGACCCTCCAGGAGCGGATATGACCGGGTAATACACATTAATAAATAAATATACACTGGTATTGCAGGGCAAGAAAATGTATCATTAAAGGGGGGTTCCAGCGGGGATTTTTTTTTTTAAAAGTCAGCAGCTAAAAAAAAGTAGCTGCTGACTTTTAATAAGGACACTTACCTTTCCAGGGCGCCCGCGATGTCGGCCGCCCCAGGCCAACCCATCCCTCGGCTCTCGGGTTCCATCACCGCCATCCTCTCCTCACTAAGGGAAACAGGCAGTGGAGCCTTGCGGCATTCACTGCCCGTTTCCTACTGCGCATGCGCAAGTCGTGCAGCGCTTTGTGAATGGGACGCGCTGTGTTACGAAACACAGTTCCCAGAACACACAGTGCCACATTACCCAGAAGACAATGCGAGGAGGACAGAAGACCGAAGATCACTGCGGAGTAGGAAGAGGCAGATTAGGAAGATTGCCTAGCAACAGCATTACGCTGTAGGGGAGGCATTGGAGAGAGCCCACACGTGTCCTCTCACTCAATCCATGCTCTCCCGCCTCTTACGTCCAGTCACGCCCCTCCACCCCTCTGTGAGCCACATCATAACATTAATCGTGTTGGTCTGGAACCAAGATGCTGCTCACTTGCTGGTGTGTTTGGGGTAGTGGTCTTGTTTAAACACCCATTTCAAGGGGAATTTCTCTCCAGCATAAGGCAACGTTACCGCTTCAAATATCTTGATGTATTCAAACTGATCCATGATCAGGGCCGTGGGCAAAACATTTATTGCCCCCCCCCATGCAGTTTCGCTCTCCATCTGCTCTGGGACATACAATACATAGCAGCTAGACTCAAAATCAGTTTTATCATATCAGGCAGCGATTGCAATTGGTTGCCAGAGGTTACAGCATATCATTACCGCTTAGTGACTGGTTTCTAGAGATTGCAGCACTTTACGGCTCACTGATTAGTTGCTAGAGGTTACAGCACATCATCTCCTCACTGCCTGCACACCATGGACTGGGGAGGTGAGCAGACCCATCAATAGACAAAAAACTCTTAGGGATCCTAGAACTCCTGGGATCAGTGACAGTGCTGGGGGGGGGGGGGGGGGGTGTGATCAATGTCAATGCTGATTTTTGTTTACCAACTACCAATATAAAGAGGAGTTTCAATACTGGCCACCAATGTAATAGGGGTTTACACTGACTACTAATATAATAGAAGCATTCACAGTAACCACCAATGTAAGGAGGGATTTACACTGACCACTAATGTAAGGGGAACATTCACACTGGCCACTAGTGTGAATGAAAGGATTCTACACCAAGCCCCAATGTAATGAGAAGATTTACACTGACCCCCCAATGTAACTGAGACATTTAGCTTGCATTCACATTTGTGTGTCGAGAACGCATGCAAAATCCCTTTCCTGACACCACAGAAAAGTGCAAATAATTGTTAACACCCTCACGCATCTACTGACATGTGCTGTGCAACTGTGTGATTTAAAAAAAAAAGGGTTTGGGACTTTCTTCAGCATTTCTAGTGCATAGAGCAGCCTATTGAAAGGAATGGGCTGCCCTACACGCTACCTACATGTTTATCCACCCCCGTCCACTCCAATCCTCCACCCCTTTAACTCTACCTGCCTCCTCTGCTCATCTTTGCATCCACCTTCTGTACTTTTATACATCCCCTCCTTGGTCACCTGTGCACCCCAAACTGTAATTCCTACCTCTGCACACCCCACACTACCCCCCCCCCCACCAATTTGCTTACCTTTACAGAACAGGCAGATGTTAGGCTTAATGACAACAGTTGCAGGCAGGACTTTCAAGCATGCCCCTTTACCTACCTCCCCAGTGAGCAGCATTCTGTATAGGTGATGGTGGATATGACCTCAAGGGGGCATGATATACATATGAATGCCGCCAGCTGCCACTATTTATATATGAATGCCAGTTATTTACATGTAAACACAGGGTCTGCAGGTGAGTCACCCATACACAATAGGGCAGAGCTTGGCAGCATTAGTAGCAGCACTTCACACTGAGATATTGGGATACAGCACAGGACTAAAACTTCAAGGGACAAGGGAATTTAAACCAGGATCGTTGGCAAGTATTAGGCAGCTGCTTTGCGCCCCACAACAATGATAGGGCCCAGGGCAGCTGCCCCTTTTGCCCTGCCTTAAAGACGGCTCTGTCCATGATCCCTGGTATTTGATAAATAGGCCCAAAACAATAGTTTGAGAATCATGCCCATGTGATGCTTGCACCACCATGCTTCACTGTCTTCACAGTGTATTGTGGCTTGAGTTCAGTGTTTGGGGGTCGACTGACAAACTGCACCACTAGACCCAAAAAGAACAATCTTGCTTTCATCAGTCGAAAAAATGGCGTGCCATTTCTTTTTAGGCCATTCAATGTGTTTTTTGGCAATTTGTAACCTCTTCAGCACATGTTGTTTTTTTCAACAATGGAACTTTGCGGGGGCTTCTTGCCCATAGCTTGGCTTCACATAGGTGTCTTCTATTTGTTTCAGTACTCACAGGTAACCTTAGACCTTCTTTGATCATCCTGGAGCTGATCATTGGCTGAGTCTTTGCCATTTTGGCTATTCGTCGATCCATTCGAATGGTAGTTTTCAGTTTTCTTCCATGTCTTTCTGGTTTTGGTTGCCATTTTAAAGCACTTGATATCATTTAAGCTGAGCAACCTATCAGTTTCTGCACTTCTTTGTATGTTTTCTCTTCTCAAATCAACGTTTTAATCAAAGTACGCTGTTCCTCTGAACAATGTGGAGAACAACCCATTTTACCCAGATTTTCAGAGAGAAATGCACTATACCCATTATGTACAACATTTGTTGCCTTCGTCCTTGACACCTGTTTTTTTTCACAGACTAAATGACCTCACTAATTGAACTCTACCATTGCTGTTATTTGAACATGCCCCTTTCAATTTCACAGAATCAGCAGCATGCATTTCATGTCTGTTGGTGTTCTATTACTCTAACACTCCTACTAGTACATTATTTGCCATGTAGAAATATAATTTATACCAAAAACAGTGATCGTTCTGGTTAATGATGTTGAACTGCTATTATTATTTTGAACACAACTGTATTTAGCAATCTAATAGGCCACGCATGTTATGTGGAGAACTGTGACAAGCACTGTAGACTTCATCATGGATGAGAGGTCACTTTTACCCTTCGGCATTACAACTAACTACTGTTGCTGGCAAGTAGTCATCGGCAGTTGGGATTATGACATGCCTTGCTGGATGCCTTGGTGTTGACCCAGCTGTTCCGAAAAACCCATGCCACTGCCTTGTCATATCAATCACCGACAGATATACTATGAAATTATACAGTATCAAAAATTGTTAGAAATAGAGAATAAGTTCAAATGAATAAGCAAACAAAAACATAAACAGTGTTCTTGCCTATAAGCTTGAAAGGATTTACATTTATTTTAGAACTAGTCAAGGCAAAGATACTTTTCTGTAAACCTAGCAAGCTGACTAACATTTGCAGCACACATGCTACCAATTTAAAACTGCGTTCCTGCGGACTGTGGCATCTTTCCAGATTCTGACATTTTATCCAGTTTACATAATGTCTACCAGAGGCAATTACCGGAATAAATTTGGAATTATTTTCTGTGCCAGCATTACAGTCAAATACCAAGTACTGTATGCTTCTATTAAGGTTAGCATATTATCGTTTTTTTTTTTTGTGCAATACCATTTAAAGAACTCCTTCATTTTAAGTGCATTGTCTATTACAGCCTTATCCTTTAGTGTAATTCACATGGGTAAAGGGGTACCTCAAAGTGGTTATAAATCCTCACATATACTTAATGAAGTAACTATCCTCAGTTTTTTACACAGATGAAACAAATCCTCTTACATAAGTGGTATCTATCTGCCATCCTCTCTTCTATACATCCGCTTTAAGTGAATCTTAAAGCTTGCCTGAGAGTTCTGGAAAAAGTTGCAGAGAGCTGAAGTTACACTCTGCAAAGCTAAGTGAGGAGAGCTCTGAGAGCTGATTGGGGGGAAGGGACACACCCCCCTCCACGCAGCACACAATAACAGAGCTGAGGTTATCAATCAGTTGGAGGTCGCTCCCCTGTCACCATTTTTCTCTTGGTGAGAATACAGTGAGGGAAAAAAAAATATTTGATCCCCTGCTGATTTTGTATGTTTGCCCACTGACAAAGAAATTATCAGTCTATAATTTTAATGGTAGGTTTATTTTAACAGTAAGAGACAAAAATAACAAAAATATCCAGTAAGACTAATTTCAAAAAAGTTTTAAATTGATTTGCATTTTAATGAGTGATATAAGTATTTGATCCCCTATCAACCAGCAAGATTTCTGGCTCCCAGGTGTCTTCTATACAGGTAACGATCTGAGATTAGGAGCACTCTCTTAACCACTTTCAGACCGGACCATTTTGCAGGCTTAAGACCAGACCACTTTTTGCGATTCGGCACTGCATCGATTTAACTGACAATTGCGCGGTAATGCGCCATGGCTTCAAAACAAAATTGATGTCCCTTTTTTCCCCACAAATAGAGCTTTCTTTTGGTGGTATTTTATCACCTCTGCGGTTTTTATTTTTTGCGCTATAAACAAAAATAGAGTGACAATTTTGAAAAAAAACGTATAATTTTTTACTTTTTGTTATAATAAATATTCCCCAAAAATATATAAAAAAAAAAATTTTTTCCCTCAGTTTAGGCCGATACGTATTCTTCTACATATTTTTGGTAAAAAAAAAATCGCAATAAGCGATTATTGATTGGTTTGCGCAAAAGTCATAGCGTTTACAAAATAGGGGATAGTTTTATGGCATTTTTATTAATAATTTTTTTTTACTAGTAATGGCAGCGATCAGCGATTTTTATTGTGACTGCGACATTGTGGCGGACACATCGGACATTTTTGACACATTTTTGGGACCATTGTCATTTATATAGCAATCAATGCTATACAAATGCATTGATTCCTGTGTAAATGACACTGGCAGTGAAAGGGTTATCCAGGGGGTGGCAGTGTAGGGGTTAAATGTTCCTAGGGGCGTGTTACTAACTGTGGGGGGCTGGGCTTTGTGTTAGAGAACACTGATCTCTGCTCCAATCACATGGAGCAGAGAGCAGCGTCACTTGTTGCTAGGCAGAACGGGGAGGTGCTGTTTACATCGGCATCTCCCCGTTCCTCCGCCCCGTGAGATGATTGCGGGTTTCCCCACAGAGATCGAGTCTGCAGGACCCGCGACCGGACTCACGGGGGTCCCGACTGGCACTGAGCGAGCGGGCGGCGGCACGCACGTGATGGCAGGTTCGACATTTAAAGATGGATGTACCTGTACGCCAGTATGCCTGCCCGTGCCATTCTCCCGACGTACATCGGCGTGCGCCGGTCAGGAAGTGGTTAAAGGGAGTGCTCCTAATCTCAGCTTGTTACCTGTATAAAAGACATCTGTCCACAGAAGCAATCAATCAATCAGATTCGAATCTTTACACCATGGCCAAGACCAAAGAGCTGTCCAAGGATGTCAGAGACAAGATTGTAGACCTACACAAGTCTGGAATGGCCTACAAGACCATCTCCAAGCAGCTTGGTAAGATGGTGACAAGAGCTGGTGTGATTATTCGCAAATGGAAGAAACACAAAATAACTGTCAATCTCCCTTGATCTGGGACTTCATGCAAGATCTCACCTCATGGAATTTCAATGATCATGAGAACAGTAAGGAATCAGCCCAGAACTACACAGGAAAATCTTGACAATGATCTCAAAGCAGCTGGGACCATAGTCACCACGAAAGCAATTGGTAACATACTACGCCATGAAGGACTGAAATCCTGCAGCTCCCGCAAGGTCTCCCTGCTCAAGAAAGCACATGTACAGGCCTGTCTGAAGTTTAAGTTTGCTAATGAACATCTGAATGACTTAAAAGAGAACTGGGTGCAAGTGCTGTGGTTAGATGAGGCCAAAATCAAGGTCTTTGGCATCAACTCAACTCACCGTGTTTGGAGGAAGAGGAATGTTGCTTATGACCCTAAGAACACCATCCCCACCGTCAAATATGGAGGTGGAAACATGCTAAGAGGACAGGACAACTTCACTGCATCAAAGGGAGAAAGGACGGGACCATGTACTTTCAAATCTTGGGTGAGAACATGCTTCCATCAGCCAGGGCATTGAAATTGGGTCATGGATAGGTATTCCAGCATGACAATGACCTAAAACACACGGCCAAGGTAACAAAGGAGTGAGTGGTTCAAGAAGAAGCACGTTAAGGTCCTGGAGTGACCTTGCCAGTCTCCAGACCTTAATCCCATAGAAAATATGTGGCGGGAGCTTGAAGGTTTGAGTTGCCAAACGTCAGCCTCAAAACCTTAATGACTTGCAGAGGATCTACAAAGAGGAATGGGACATAATCCCTCCTGAGATGTGTGCAAACCTGGTGGCCAACTACAAGGAATATCTGACCTCTGTGATTGCCAACAAGCGAGTGCCACCAAGTACTAAGAAATACTTATTTCACTCATTAAAATGCAAATCTTATAACATTTTTACTATAATAATCGTTATCATATATTATATAATTATAATATCATGAATAATAATCGTGAATAATAATGTTTGAAATGGGTTTTTCAGGATTTTTTTTGTTATTCTGTTTTTCACTGTCAAAACAAACCTGCCATTAAAATTATATTAGAAATATAATTTCTTTGTCAGTGGGCAAATGTACAATATCAGCCGGGAATCAAATACTTTTTCCCCTCACTGTATGCATTTACAACCACTTTAAGCCTTGTTTAAGAGACCTCCACTGTGTAGCCCTGCATATGCATGCTGCAGGTCTTCTACATTCCTATTGCTTGGATTTTACTTGTATGGATTGTGTACTCCATGAGTACAAATCCAGCTGGAGAAATAAGGGATGGCCCTTGGCCCTCAAATATGGTACACACAGGGCCTGGCTACTCAGCTCCCCACATGCTGGGGGAGATTTACGAAAATTGGAGCACCCAAAATCTGGTGCAGCTGGGCATGGTAGTCAATCGGCTTCTAACTTCAGACTGTTCAATTAAGCTTAGGCAATAAAACCTGGAAGCTGATTGATTGGTTTATATGTAGAGCTGCACCAGATTTTGCACACTCCAAATTTAGTAAATCTTCCCAACTCTGTTTTTGGGTGCACTTAGGGACCCATATGCACTGTGTGTACAATTGTTAGGCAAGTTGTATTTTTAAGGATTCATTTCATTATTGACTAGCTTTTGGGCAATTCAAAATGTTAATAAACCTCAAACCTGAATAAGTGAGGTTTTGGCTTTCTTATTAGGCAACTATTATGCAACTTAATGAAAAAACTGAATTTACCATCTAATTTGTTTATTTTCATCTGTTAAAGTGAGAATAATAAACAAACAACTCAAAAGTTCCAAATAAACATTTCTTGTGCACGAAAATGGCGACAAACTACAATATTTAAAAATCTCCATAGGCGAAGCTTTCAAAATCTTTACAGATTACCAGTTTAGAGTTACAGAGGCGGTCTTGGAATAAAATTATCGCAGTGATACCTCACGTGAGACCTTGCTGGCCCCTGTCACCTGGTATGGACTTAAAGGGGAAGCCCTACGCCGAAAAAACAGCGTGGGGCCCCCCCCCCCAAAGTCCATATCAGACCCTTATCCGAGCACGCAGCCTGGCCTGTCAGGAAAGGGGGTGAGGACGTGCAAGCGCCCCCCCCCCTCCTGAGCCGTACCAGGTCGCGTACCCTCAACATGGGGGGTGCTTTAGGGAAGGGGGGCCCTGTGCCTCCCCACCCCAAAGCACCTTGTCCCCATGTTGATGAGGACAAGGGCCTCTTCCCGACAACCCTGGCCGTTGGTTGTCGGGGTCTGTGGGCAGGGGGGCTTATCGTAATCTGGGAGCCCCCTTTAATAAGGGGGCCCCCAGATACCGGCCCCCCACCCTTTATGAATGAGTATTGGGGTACCATGTATCCCTACCCATTCACCTGGTGAAAAAAAGTGTAAAGAAAAAACACAACACGTTTTTAAAATAATTTATTGCATAACTCCAGTGATCTTCCGCCGGACTCCTCCACTATCTTCTGCTAGCTCTTTTACTAGCGGAGGAGCCCGGCTTTCTTCTTCGTCGCCGTCCGGGGGTCTTCTTCCGACTTCGGGGGTCTTGTCCCCCTCTTCCGTTCTTCTTGCCGGGCCACTGATATCTTCTTCTAGCTCTTTTACTAGTGGTGGCCCGGTCTTCTGTCGCCAGCGCCTCTTCTTCTGACTTCGGGGGTCTTGTCCCCCTCTTCGGTTCTTCTTGCCGGGCCTCCGCTTTCTTCTTCCAGCTCTTTTACTAGTGGTGGCCCGGTCTTCTGTCTTCTTCTTCTTCTTTGAGAAGTTGACTTGATGCTCTCTCTGGCCGCAATGACAGGGACGTGTTGTGCGGCGACTTATATAGGGACAAGGGGCGGGGTCACCGGGTGACATCGGGTTACAGTTTTCTTAGATTTACTTTTTCAGAATAAGCAATATAATATTTTACACATTTTCCACAGTAAATTTACCACCTTCCTAAATTGGAAAGTGCAAAATGACTACACGTTGTGCATGATTTTACAATTTTAAGTCAATAGTTGCCCCAATTATATAGTTCAACTTGTTCAAAATTTTAAGTCAGAAATCAAATTTTAGTAATTTTAATCGGTTCCCGACCGACTTACGCCAATAAACGGCAGCAGAATGGCACCGCTGTCCGAATCGCCGCACCCATACGGCACTCGCTGCCGCGCACCCCCACTGCACCTGCGATGATCAGATTCGTTACAGAACCAATCAATCTTCTTCAGCCTGGACCTGCTGATTGGTTCTGACGAATGAAACGCTTTCCCTGCCTGTAAGTGTAAACACAGGCAGGGGAAGTGATGTCATCTCCCCTCGTGGAACTCTTTTCGTTCCAGAGAGAGGACATTTCCCAGTCACAGTGTCACCAAGTGCAGTTTTCAGATTTTTCACTGACCACTGTACTGTCATTTCCAACACTAATCAGCATTAGGGTACTTAGTAGTAGGTCCAGGTAACTTTAGGGTACCCCCTCTAAACCCCCTAATAAAGGATTAACCCCTTGATCACCCCCTGTCACCAGTGATCACCGTATTATTGTCACGGATGGCGATGGTTAGTTAACTTTTTATAGCATCAGGGTACCCGCTGTATATTACCTAATAAAGGTTTAACCCCCTGAGCACACGGCGGGTGACATCAGTTAGGTTTTAGTGTCAGTTACGGTCTGCGTCGTCCCAGGCAGTGTCAGATTAGTACCAGTACCGCTAACACCCATGCACACACCACACACCTTCCCTAGTAGTATAGTGTCTGAACGGATTAATACCTTTGATCTGATCAGATCTACACTAGCGTCTCCAGTAGTTTAGGGTTCCCAAAAATGCAGTGGTAGCGGGATCAGCCCAGATACCTTCTAGCACCTGCGTTTAGCCCCTCCGCCCAGCCCAGCCCAACCCACCCTAGTGCAGTATCAATCGATCACTGTCACTTACAAAGCATTAAACACATAACTGCAGCGTTTGCAGATTCAGGCCTGATCCCTGCGAACGCCAACAGTTTTTTTGGTTGTGTTTGAAGCAGTCGCTGACAATCAGGTGCTCTTTTTCCTGTGAGTTTCACTTGTTGTACCAGTAAATTTAGAAGCCACAATGTCCAATTGAAGGTACACTAGTGAAGAAGCCTACACATTTCTGAGCATGACAGATGAGAGTGAAGAGAAAGTCACCCATCTGTCAGATTCAGGCTCAGAATACGATCCAGTAGACAGCAGCGGTACCCTGACAGATAGCTCTGACGACGGAGTAGTGGTCACTGTCAAGGTCAGGCATACTTGACCCCATTCTTCTTCTGCTGTTGTTAAGGTGCAAGAACCGCAGGGCTCTCGAATGGAGCAGAGAGACAATACTAGTGCCGCCCATCTTTCTGGTGAACTGGCAAGCACCAGTGGCCTTGTACATCCTGGTCTTCCAGGACTTCAGTATTACGTGGTGACGTGGTGAGTCCCATAAGTGCAGTTCAAGCTGGTGCAGTGGCTAGCACAAGTAGTGTCCCGCAGCCACCAAGAAAACAAACACAGGCCCATCGAGCCCATAGTGCCCTTCCTGCAGAATATACCAATCCTAATTGGGAGCCCACCACTTCTGCAGAACCTGTACTTCCCCATTCACTGGCCAACCTGGAATTAAGATGAAAACAGTTGATTTTACATTATTTACTGTTTACTGTTATTTACTGTTTTTCACGGATGATCTCTATAGATTTATTGTGGATGAAAGCAATTTGTATGCTGGTCAATTCATCGCCACTAATTCCCATTTGACCCTTGCCAGAGAATGGAAACCTATTACGGTTTACGATTTTAAGACCTTTCTGGGCCTATCCCTCCTCATGGGAATAGTTTAAAAAAAAAAGTGAGTTGCGGTCATATTGGTCCACTGACCCAATTCACCATATGCCCGTGTTCTCTGCCTCCATGACCACGACACAATACGAGCAGATCTTGCGGTTCATGCATTTTAATGCATTTTAATGACAATGAACTCTGTCGTCCTCGGGGTGACCCTGAATACGATCGGCTCCACAAAATTTGGCCGCTCGTAAACCACTTCAACCAACAGTTTGCAGCCTTGTTTACTCCCGATCAAGTTGTCTGCGTTGAAGAGTCCCTGATTACGTTTTATGGACGCTTGTCTTTCAAACAGTATCTTCGCAGCAAGCGTGCCAGATATTGGATCAAGATGTTTAAGCTCTGTGACAGGGCAACAGGCTATACATATAGTTTTATTGTTTACGGGGAAAAGATAGTCACGTGGAGCCGGAGAGCTGCCCAAACTACATAGGGAGCGCTGGTAAGATTGTGTTGGACTTGGTGTCAACTCTTATTTGGAAAAGGGTACCACTTGTATGTGGACAATTATTACACAAGCGTGCTACTTTTTAGTCACTTGTTTGATCATGGAATTGGCGCTGTGTGATCTAATCGCCGGGGCTTACCCCAGATGCTTGTAGATTCCCATCTTCGGCTGGGGGTTATAGCCTGCTTGAGATGTAATAATTTGCCCACAGTGAAGTAGAAAGATATCAGAAAACATCAGAATGTTTTCGTTCTGTCCTCCCTTCACGCAGATACGACAGTTCAAATTATAACGGGTACTGGTGTTGTGGAGAAACCCCTCTGTGTTTACGAATACATCCTTAATATGGGAAGGGTGGACCTCAACGACTAGTTGATGGCGCTGTACTCAATTGCCCGTAAGGCCAGACGCTGGTACAAAAAACTGTATACTTATTCCAATTGGCTCTGCTGAACGTTTATGTGCTATACGAGGTGTCAGGATGAACTGGATCCTTCCTTAAATTCCAGGAAGAAATCATCATAGCTCTTCGGTTTCCAGATGGTGCTTTGGTCCAACTTCCTAACGCAAATGCAGTGAGCCAGCTGCATGAGAGGCATTTTCCATATGTCCACCCTGGTACCCCTACCCAAAGATCACCCCAAAGAAGATGTCATGTCTGTAGAAAACACGGATATGGGTGCGACACCTACTATTATTGTCCCTCCTGTCCTAACCACCCTGGTCTTTGCATCGGTGAATGTTTTGAACGCTACCACACACTAGTGGAGCATTAGCGTAGGGTACAGCACTGCACAGACTAGGACACGCTTTCACAGGGTCTCCAAAGATGCCATCGCATTTTGATAGACCCGAACCTGGAACCAAACCGTTACAGTTACAAATAAAAGTGTAGTGACCAGGAAGAAGTGCTGATGGGTGGTGGACGTGCTGAGTGAATGCTCTCCACCTCCCATCCCCCCGGGCTGTATGATAATCAGCCGGCGGCTGTGGTAATGTAAGAGAGGCTGAAGCAAGCTGAAGGAGACGAAGGGATGCCGACGAGGAGGCAGACAGCTCAGCAACATGCCGAAGCCTTCCGTGCATACCTCTCTCCGTGTGTGGCGGCAGGTGGCGACCAAGCAGAGAGGCAGGCAGAGGGGAAGCGAGAGGCAATGAAGGAAAAAAGACCCCGCTCAATACCTGAGCGCAATAAAGGCACAGGCAGTGGCAGTATAATCAAGCCTGCCAGAGGGGACACTGTCCTCAGGTCGTGGTATCAAGACTAAAGAGCCGGGGTCCATCGGGCTGGGGAGAGGCCGGTCAGCAGTGAAAGGGGACAATCAAGTCCACAGCAGCAACCCGCAGAGAAGGCTGTGTGAAGGGGAAGAATCTGTCAGCCGGACTAAGCCAGGGACAAGGCAGAAATGGGGAAAGAGACAATTTCGTACAGAGGTACAAAGAGGTACAGGTAACTGACCAAAGTGCCCCGGTATCCCCATCACCCCCGCCATCCCCATCTGCACATATCTTCTTAATGTTCCCTTCAGAGAATATGAATGGGGTAATAATAGCTGAAAGACAGGATAATGTGGAAGGCGAACCCCTTGACAGATGCAGGGATGGATGGGGAGGTGGAAAGGAAGGGGGTCTTAAGAGAGCCAAGTCCCTGTAGAGAGAAACACGTGTATATGGAGGCAACACAAGTGCCGAGTCTGGGATGGAATGACATACTGAGAGTATAGAGACAGACATTAGAGAACTACTCAGGGCACTGCCCACTAAGACTGATATACAACAATTAATATCTGCAGTAGAGCAATCCTGCCAACAAGCTGTAGAAGGTCTCAGAGAGGAGATATGTGATTTGGGGCAAAGAACATAAATTCTGGAAAATGGCCAGGAGGCAGTGATGCAAACAGTCGCTGATATACAAGATACATTGAAACATCAGGAAGAACTTTTAAACTCTTTTAAGGACAAATTCGATGATTTCGAAAATAGAGAGCGTAGGCAAAATATCCGGATAAAAGGATTACCAGAAACAGTTAAAAATCCTGACCTACAACTAACAATTCAACGATTATTTCATCAAGTAATGGGAAATGAGGCACCAGAAACCATTGAGGTGGATAGAGTTCATCGGGTTCCATCATATATCACCCCAAATGTGGATAGACCTAGAAATATAATATGTAAACTTCATAAATTTACAGTGAAAGGATCTATATTGAAATTGGCTCGTGGGAAAGCTGAAATTATATACGATGGAGCAAGCATATCATTGTACCCTGATCTAGCATATCGGACCTTAATGCAGAGAAGGAGTGTTCAGCCAATATTGGATGCCCTCCGAACCACAGAGATTAAATACCGTTGGGGCTTTCCATTTAGCCTCACAGCCTCTCGAAACGGCAGAATGGCAACCCTCAGAACTAAGGACGATATGAAATCCTTTGTAGAGACATTAGATTTATCCCCAATAGAATTTGTGGACTGGTGGAGGAATAATTTTGGAAACCCCCTACAGTGCCCAGAACTGTGGCAACAAGTACCCACTAAAAAGCATCGTAGAAAGTAAAGGACAGTATAATTTTTTTTTTAAATATAGTTTATTTGAGGAAGATACGAAGATACTTATCACCTAGTGATTTATGTATAGGATGTAACGTGGGGAGTGGGTTTTTTATTTTTTTTATTTTGTGTTTTTTCTTTGGGCAGAGAATTTATTATGTTTTTGGAGTCAGTCTTGTTAAAGTAAGACATTTATTATCATTTAAACTGTGTGGGTGGTGAAATCACTATATTTATTTAATAGGTTTGGTGTCAGTAAGAGATTATTTAACCACATATATATATATATATAATATATATATATATATATAATATATATATATATATATATATATATATATATATATATATATATATATATATATATATATATATATATATATATAGTGTTATAGGGGACTGGGTTTTTTTTTTTATATGGACTTTGAACCAACTATGTATACCTGCTAAAGGGAGATAGTAACTAGTCAATAATAGATATAGAATTATAATGGCTAAAAGGGATCATTTCTTTTTATTTTTCAGGTGGAGAATCTATTATGTTTATGGAGTCTGTCTTGATATTTATTATTCACTTGAATTGTATGGGTGGTGAAATTACTATATTTATTTAATATGTTCTATGTCTGGAAGAGATTATTTAATCACTTATTTGTATGGTGTTAAATGGGGTGGGGGGTTGTTCTTTTTTTTTTTTTTTTTTTTTTTGTGGTGAATTTTTGAACTTACTATATTTATTTAGTATGCTATGTTTAGAAAAAAAGATAATAATCAACTATCTATAGATTATATCTACGAGGTGTGGTCTGTTTAAAGAAGATATCAATCATCTGTAACCATATTGTTTTATAGGGATGCGAAGGGACACAAGGTAGTGGGTTTGAAGGGATTTGCTTGTTAGGAGTACAGGGTTTTTTTGTTTTTTTTGACTCACAAGCTTTATATATTTGCATATTTAATATGGGTTGGTTGAGGAAGATATGAGGTAATGATGCATGTTTACGATGTCATATTGGGTAATTTTATTTATTTTTTTTTTTTTTAGATTCGCATGCTTTATATATTTACATACTTAATAAGGGTTGGTGGAGGAAGACATGAGGCAATGATGCATGTAAATGTTGTAATATTGGGATTTTTTTTTTCTTTCTTTCTCCTTCCCTCCTACCTCTCTTCCTTACCCCCCACCTTGTATGGAGTGGATTTAAGGCATACTGTTATCTATCCCCTCCACTCCTTAATATGTATTCATTATGTAATCATTCTAGGGCCAGTGGTTTTGGTGCCCTAATTTGTATATACTTGGGGAATTATGAAAACATATGATTGAAACATATAATTAGTGACAGCTATGGGCTCTGTTCCTTTTTTTTTCTTCCCTTTTTTTTTCTTCTTCTCCTTCGTCCCCTTTCCTTTTTTTTTTTTTTCTTTGGAAATCGTGGTACAGGTGATTAAAATATAAAACAATGTAACCCTCTGGATCCCTGGATCCAAAGAGTTATATAACAGGAAAGGGATAGATATGTAGCTTGAGGATTAGTGGGGTGGGGATGGGAAAAGAAGTTATACTTAAGATGAAAGAAAAAATATGGACGGTAAATCTAAAAGAAGGAAGAAAATGGAGTAGAGGGGAAGAAGGTATTATAGGGCAAGTTGTATTAAAAAGCCCGGGGGGGGGGGGGGTTTGCTGCGACCAACGGGTGGAGGTAAAGGGATAATTCACTCAATAGGCCAGGTCCGATATACGGGACTGGAATATCTGCTATATTGCAGAAGGAGGGAGAAGTTGAAGAGGGGGGCATCGTCCCCCTATGGACAACTCCCTCAATGTGTAGATAACCCAGATGGGAATACTGGGTTATGGGGAGGGAAGGCTAGGTGGGGGGGTTGGGTGGTTTTCCCTTTTTTTTTTTTTTACTCTCCCTTCGATGTTCGGCTCCCTCCATGGGCCTATGTAAAGAATAGAGAGGAATGGCAGGTCCCATAAAGATAATATCATATTACATAAGAAGTTTAAATTCAGCTCAGAAGAGAGGTCATATTTGGTTGGAACTGCGCCGTTATTCGACAGATGTAATCTTCTTACAGGAAACACACTTTATGAGGGGTGATATAGCAAATATGCCATTACATGCATTTAATCAGTGGATCCATGCACCATCACCAATTAGAAGGGCAAGGGGGGTGACAATAACATTTATAAAGACATGCCCAATAGATGTTATATCCTCTCAGATAGACACCAAAGGCCGCTATCTTTTTGTAAAGGCGAGATTGAATGGCTTTTTTTTATACCTTTGCTTCAGTCTATGCGCCCAATACAGGAACAGTGAATTTTCTGCTAGAGACCTTGAAACTTCTTGAGGGATATAGAGAGGGATTTCTGATTTTGGGGGGAGATTTTAATCTAGTCCTAGACCCAAATATGGATACTTCGACAGGTAAAACCCCTATATCCTTCAAAGCTTTAAAACATTTAAAACAGCATTTGCGGTCCCTCCATTTGGTGGATGGATGGCATGCAACCCATAATGAGACAAGGGACTATAGCTATTATTCCAGAATACACAATATGTATTCTCGTTTGGGTCTTTTCCTGGTGGATCAGTTCTACCTGGAAAGGATTTGATTATGTACAATAGAGTCGATAACAATTTCAGATCACGCTCCTATAACTATACATGCGGTCTCAATAGGCCATTTAGAATGAACATGGCAGTTAAATGAGACGTTTTAGATGATAGCCATATAGTAGAGGCCCTAACACTTAAAATAACTTGTAATCTGAGTCTTCAAGTGGGAAATGCGATATTACTTAAGAAACAAGGCCTGAGGTGTGCCATGGCCTAGCTGGTCAGTATGCCTGAAAAGAGGGCATACCCTGAATGTAAGAACAAGAAAAAAAACTATGAGTATGAGTGACAAAGCTGGGGGAAACGGGTGGGTGGGCACCTAGAAATCCCCAACCCAGGCCCTGAAAGAGGAGGAGGGTTAAATAGTCCCTCAGACTCCTCCCACAAATACAGGCTGGCCTGCGGCCAGCCTTCCCACTTGTAATCGGAGTCTTCAAGTGGGAAATGCGATATTACTTAAGAAACAAGGCCTGAGGTGTGCCATGGCCTGGCTGGTCAGTATGCCTGAAAAGAGGGCAAAAAGACACAAGTTTAGGTGGAAAAGGGAAGGTAAAGATCCCAGCCATAAAATGACGTATGCCCAAACGCCAACTGTAAGTAACCGATAAGTAACCGCTGTGAGAGTAGAACCCACCGACTCCTGACCTGGAAATGAGAAGGAACCCCCTTAAAGCCTGTAAGCTATGCAAACCCAAATGAATGTCCTGTGAAGGATAGGATGAGCCTGATGCCCAAGGTAACCCAGACATGAGAATGAACTGCTTGTGAATGAGAGGATACATGGGAAAAGGGAACGAGGGCTGACCCGAGGATCCCCTGCAAGAAGATGGCAGAGCAGACTGAAAAACCCACAACGGACACCAGAAGAAGCACCATGGAACACCCATACCTGGCAAGCGGAAGTGAGAGGGTGAGTGCCAAAAAATACCAGTGATAGGAGAGGAAAAGCTGGCTGCCCGATTGATGTGATGGAGTAGGTGCCATGGCAATGAGCATCATCAACATGGAGACGCCAAGACAGATTGGTCCCACCGGATGCGAACAGGTCATGCTACTGCCTGAGACCTACCAACCGAGACCGAGTCCTGCACCGAAGAACTAGAAACAGACTCCAACCCAGGGAAATAAGTCCCATGGCATGACCCCACCCCCACCTTGACCAGACCGGGGATCAGAAAAGATGACTGGACTGATGTCCCTGAGCAGTACTCCAAGAAACCTCCTAGACAAGAGATCGTAACTGAGAATGGAATCCAGAATCATGACAATGTCCCCCAACCTACCACCTAAGGACCGTGTCTTAAGACACACCCTCAGAGAGTATACATCCCAGGGTGGTAACCAGGGCCTCAATGCAACAGGATGTCAACTGAAGAAAATTGACGTCTGCTTCCGACCCGAGGGTGAGCCCGATGGCGAAACGACATCTGTAAGTGAGTGCAGGCATGGTGATATTGATATGGATGCCAAGACGGCCCAACCTGAGAACGCAACTAGAAGGAAAGACAGACAACCAGACATGAAAACAACAACGCCCCTCTGCCTACTTAAGAATGAGAACATTGACAGAAAAACAAGACCACAGCGCATAAATGAACCTGATGACGAACCCCCCCCCATGTGAGTAGTGAGTTGGCCCGAGTAACCTGCAGCGCAGAGACAGGTAATTAACAGAACTCAGGCCTAGAGTACCCACGGACCGTGGTGGGTAGACGTACAGGTGTGGTGAATGAAACATGCATCGTATGACGTATGGTATACGGGCGAGAAGATTGTGGTCAACAATCATTAATAAAGAACCTCAGCCCGTATGGATCTGTAGACGTGACAGATCCTGACGTGTGAGCCCTAGCTAACTGCCCTAGGTACCACATGCACACAGGCACAATGAGACATGACAAACAACAAATATGAAAACAGGTACCGTAGTATGCCATGAGTGACAGAAACGCTGAGCCAGAAATGCAAGGACAGCAACCCTATGACAGAATGTTGCGACAGAAATGCTGAACCGAATGCTGAGGCAGTAATGACATGACAGAAAATCCTGGGGCCGAAACGCTGAGCCAGAAATGCAAGACAGAACACTGACATTGACAGAAATACTGGGACAGGAAACGCTAAGACAGAAATGCAGAAAACTGTACGCCGAGACAAAATCCAGAGGCAGAAACACTATGACAGAAATCCGGGGGCAGAACACTATGACAGAAATCCAGGGGCAGAACACTATGACAGAAATCCAGGGGCAGAACACTATGACAGAAATCCAGGGGCAGAACACTACGACAGAAATCCAGGGGCAGAACACTACGACATAAATCCAGGGGCAGAACACCACGACCGAAACCCAGGGGCAGAACCACGACCGAAATCCAGGGGCAGAACCACGACCTAAATCCAGGAGCAGAACACCACGACCGTAATCCAGGGGCAGAATGCCAGGACAGAAATCCAGGGGTAGAACGCCACAACAGAAGTCCAGAGGCGGAAACGCCAAGACAGACATCCAGGGGCGGAAACGCCAAGACAGACATCCAGGGGCGGAAACGCCAAGACAGACATCCAGGGGCGGAGACGCCAAGACAGACATCCAGGGGCGGAGACGCCAAGACAGACATCCAAGGGTGGAAACGCCAAGACAGACATCCAGGGGCGGAAACGCCAAGACAGACATCCGGGGGCGGAAACGCTAAGGCAGAAATCCAAGGGCAGAAATGCTATGACAGACATGCCGGGCAGAAACGCTATGACAGACATGCCGGGCAGAAACGCTAAAAAGAACTGCTGGACAGAACGCTGTGACTAAAATGCTGGACCGAACGCTATGACAGAAAAATGCTGGCCGAACGCTATGACAGAAAAATGCTGGCCGAACGCTGTGCCAGAAATTCTGGCCAGAACGACGAGCCAGAAATGCTGGACTGAGCGCTGTGACAGAAATGCTGGACTGAGCGCTGTGACAGAAATGCTGGACTGAGCGCTGTGACAGAAATGCTGGACTGAGCGCTGTGACAGAAATGCTGGACTGAGCGCTGTGACAGAAATGCTGGGCAGAACGGTGCGACAGAAATGCTGGGCAGAACGGTGCGACAGAAATGCTGGGCAGAACGGTGCGACAGAAATGCTGGGCAGAACGGTGCGACAGAAATGCTGGGCAGAACGCTGAGACAGAAATGCTGGGCAGAACGCTGTGACAGAAATGCTGGGCCCAACGCTTGTGACAGAAATGCTGGGCCCAACGCTTGTGACAGAAAATCGCAGGCAGAACGCTGTGACAGAAAATCGCAGGCAGAACGCTGTGACAGAAAATCGCAGGCAGAACGCTGTGACAGAAAAAACGCTGGCAGAACGCTATTACAGAAAATGCTGGCAGAACGCTATGACAGAAAATGCTGGCAGAACGCTATGACAGAAAACGCTGGCAGAACGCTATGACAGAAAACGCTGGCAGAACGCTATGACAGAAAACGCTGGCAGAACGCTATGACAGAAAACGCTGGCAGAACGCAGTGACGGAAAATGCTGGCAGAACGCTATGACAGAAACCGCTGGCAGGACGCTATGACAGAAAAGCAATGACCAAAGCAGCATCAATGAAAGCATTAAGCAGTTTGTGATGGAGAGCCTGCACACAGTGCTAAAACTTACTATAGGAAAACACCTATGTGGGGGGGGGGGAGCCAGTGCAGCCGAATACCTCCCCCTCCCCCCGCCAGGAGCACCGGCGGGTATCCTGCATATGTGAGGGGGGGAGGGGGAGCCGGCGCGGCCGATTACCTCCCCCTCCCCCCCCATGGGAAAAACCCGGTGGGAAGGGCGGACTGCACGCAGGAGAGCTGAGGGAGGGGAGAATGTGGGCGAAGGACGGCCGATCACCTTCCCCCCCCCCCCCGCAGGAACACCGAGCCGACTGCCGGAGAGCTGAGGGAGGGGAGAGTGAAGGACGGCCGAATCGGCGGGTGTACAACATATGTGTGTATGGGGGGGGGGCGGCCGACTACCTCCCCCTCCCCCCCACCAGGAGAATCGTCAGAACAGAGCATATGTGAGGGAGGGGGAGGCGGCGCGGTCGATTATCTCCCCCCCCCACGAGGAGAAACGGCGGGTGCTCCGTACCTGCGAGGGGAGAGGGGGAGGCCGACTATCTCCACCTCCCCTCACCAGGCGTGCGGCTCCCTTGTGAAAAGATGCCTGGAGAGCGGAGCTGGCGGGTGGCTCCCTCGTGGAGCAGGTGAACATCCCCATAACGAGAGGCGGAAGATAACAGAAGGACGCCCCCCCCTCACCCCCGGCATGATCACCAGGAGAAGGAGGCGGGCGGCACGTCAGCCAGAGCTGTGGGTGGTAAAGGGAGGAAGTAGGACGGATGGATGGATGAACTGTCCCGTCCTCCCCCATACCCGAATGCCGGGAGAAGCAACCCCCCTCCCTGCTGGAATACGGTTGAACCAAAAGGGGGGGGGGTGACGGCAGGGTGGCCACCACAAGCCAGTGGACCCAGGGATGAGGGAGAGAGGCGGCCGACCGCCGCTCTGCAAAGACAAGCTCCCACCTAGAAATCCCCAACCCAGGCCCTGACAGAGGAGGAGGGTTAAATAGTCCCTCAGACTCCTCCCACAAATACAGGCTGGCCTGCGGCCAGCCTTCCCACATATTTTAAACTGAACGCGTCTGGAGAAACTTCTGAACAAGCTATATGGGAAAACCATAAATCGGTGATTAGGGGAGACCTGATAGCATTGGGATCAAGGATTAAAAAAGAAAAACAAAAAGAAATAACAGATCTGCTGGAAGAGATTAAAGCCCCATACACACTATCAGTTTTTCCTTCAGATTTACCAAAACCATATAATATGAGGTCAAACCTTAGGAGTTTCAATGTGTATGCAATCAGGCAGGCCCTTGTACTACATGGGTGAAAAAAATGAGCTGCGCTAAAAACAAATTAGAAATTAAAAATTAATCAAACACCTAAAACCTAATCAAAACCTATACAAAGTAAGCATAAAAAACAATATTAAATAAACAAAAATGTGATTAGTAAATAGTATATATGAGTACTATCATATCATCATAGAGTGAATGAAATGTGTACTAGATCTAAAATGAAATTAGTATAAATAATATAGAAAGCACCCACAATAATTAATATAAATTGAAACAAAAATAATAATGTGTGCTAAATCTAAACGAATAATATTAACAAAAATAATATTCAAAAAACCATAAAGAGTTCATATGTGATAAAGGAAAAAATGATATTTTTAGTCCAAAAATATTATTATTGATTCTTCAAACTTGATATTAAGGTGAAAAAAATTAATCCACAAATGCGTGTATGTAGAAAATATTCGAAACAATCCTCCACCAGTGAGAAGAGGGGCCGCTTACCAGAGCTTTAGATCCCAGTGTTAGTGAGATCAATAAGGCAACAGCACAGGGGTTTCTGGATGAACCGTCACAGGCATCCCACCATCTATGTCTCCAATCCGAATGCTCCAATACGAAGGCTCCAATCGAGGAACGAAGGTGTCGTAGATTGCTGACACCACGCTGTCTTTATCACCAGTACGAAGCCTCCAATCAGGGAACGAGGGTATCGTGGATCATATATAAAAGATCAAAGACACTCGCATAGCGTAAAACCACTTGGTTTAATAAAGTAGAATTTAAAAAAATTACACTCACATATGTAAAGAAAAAACGATCACATAAAAAACGAGCCGGCCGGACTCGTGTGCCGCCCGCACTTCCTGGTTGGGCGTAGAACGCGGAGACGTCAGAACGCCTATCTCCCAATTTTATTTTTCCTTTATCACATATGAACTCTTTATGGTTTTTTGAATATTATTTTTGTTAATATTATTCGTTTAGATTTAGCACACATTATTATTTTTGTTTCAATTTATATTAATTATTGTGGGTGCTTTCTATATTATTTATACTAATTTCATTTTAGATCTAGTACACATTTCATTCACTCTATGATGATATGATAGTACTCATATATACTATTTACTAATCACATTTTTGTTTATTTAATATTGTTTTTTATGCTTACTTTGTATAGGTTTTGATTAGGTTTTAGGTGTTTGATTAATTTTTAATTTCTAATTTGTTTTTAGCGCAGCTCATTTTTTTCACCTATTTAGTTTGATATCGGAGTATTACGATTAGGGTTGCTGCTTTTAGGTTGTTTTCTTTTGTTGTTCGAGTAGCGCGGTTTACCCTTTGTACCTTGTACTACATGGTTTTGGTAAACCTGAAGGAAAAACTCAGCAGAAAAACTGATAGTGTGTATGGGGCTTAATGATTTAGAGACAAAACATAAAAGATCTATAGGCTCAGCAGACGCCAAGAGATTGGAAACTCTGCAAGATAAATTGACACAATATATGGATTGTAAAGTTCAAAATAAGTCCAGATTTTATGCACACCGGTTCTATGAACAGGGTAATAAATGTGGACGCCTGCTAGCTAGACAGCTTAAAAAACAGCAAGACTCCAGACACGTTCATAATTTAATAATACAAGATAGGAAGATAGTGGAAACCCAGGCTATAGCAGCAGAGTTTCATAGATTTTATGAAACTCTATATAATATCCGATCAGGCTCAATGAATGCTACTGAAGAACAGCGAATTGATGGAGATTCGAGAATATATTATGACCTCGGAAATACCTTTGCTGCCGACCGAAGTGACTGAGGAAATAAATAGGCCAATTACGGTGGAAGATGTGAATGGCGTAATAGCGAATCTGGCAATGGGGAAGAGCCCAGGGCCAGATGGCTTTACGAATTCATACTACAAGAAATTTGCACCAATCTTGGGAGCCCCAATGTATAATTATTTTAATGCGATTAATACATCAAATCCTTTACCTTCTGAAGCCTTATTGGCCTATATTACAGTACTTACTAAGGCAGGAAAAGATCCACAATACTGCGCTAATTATAGTCCTTGCTAAATTCAGATACTAAGGTTTTAGCAAAAATCTTGGCACAAAGGTTACAAGGGCATATTGTAAAGCTAGTTCCCCCTGATCAAACAGGTTTCATGAAGGGCCACAAGGCCAAAGATAACACCATAAGGGCCTTGCATATCCTCCATTGGATGCAAAATGGTCCAGATAAAACATCTAGAGTGACAGTATCAATGGACACCGAGGGTATTGATAGGGTGAGCTGGGCTTTTATAAGGTTTTAACCACTTGTCGCCCACCCTATAGCAGAAACACGGTAGCAAAGTGGTTTCAAAATCCTGACCGGACGTCATATGACGTGATCAGGATTTTGAGCCACTGCGCAACCCCGGGGGCGCACATCGCAGCGATCGTTGTTGCGAGGTGTCAGTCTGACATCCTGCAACTACGATCTCGGTAAAGAGTCTCCAACGGAGACTCTTTATCACGTGATCAGCCGTGTCCAATCACGGCTGATCACAGTGTAAATAGGAAGAGCCGTTTATCAGATTTTCCTCACTCATGTCTGTCAGAAGTGAGTAGAGGAGAGCCGATCGACTGCTCCTCTGACAGGGGAGTCTGTGCTGATCGATTATCAGCGCAGCCCCCCCAAGGATGCCCACACTGAACCACCAGGGATGCCACCCTAGACCACCAGGGATGCCCAGCACCAGGTATGCCACCCTAGACCACCAGGGATGCCAGTCAGTGGCCACAATGGATGCCAATCAGTGGCCACAATGGATGCCAATCAGTGCATCACTGATTGGCATGCATTATTGTTTGGCACTGATTGGCATCCATCAGTACAGTATAATACAATACAATGCCGCCTATCAGTGCCCATGCGTGCCGCCTATCAGTGCCCATCTGTGCCGCCTCTCAGTGCCCATCTGTGCCACCTATCAGTGCCCATCCATGCCCATCTGTGCCGCCTCTCCATGCCCATCCATGCTGCCTATCCATGCCAATCCATGGCAGCTATCAGTGCCAATTTGTGCCACCTATCAGTGCCCATCCGTGTCGCCCATCAGTGCCACCTATCAGTGCCCATCAGTGCAGCCTATCAGTGCCACATATCAGTGTACATCAGTGCCACTTCATTGGTGCCACCTCATTGGTGCCCATCAGTGCCCGTCAGTGCAGCCCCATCAGTGCCCATCAGTGAAGCAGAAAACGTACTTATTTACAAAGTTTTGAAACTGAAACAAAAAAAACATTTTCTTTTCAAAATTTTCGGTCTTTTTTTATTTGTTTAGCAAAAAATAAAAACCGTAGAGGTGATCAAATACCACCAAAAAAAAGCTCTATTTGTGGGAATAAAATGATAAAAATTTAATTTGGGTACAGTGTAGCATGACCACGCAATTGTAATTCAAAGTGCGGCAGCGCTGAAAGCTCAAAATTGGTCTGGGCAGGAAGGTGTTTAAGTGCCCTGTATTGAAGTGGTTAAGATTAATGAAGGTGGGTGAGTGTATGATGGGTTGGATAATGGTGCTGTATGCAGCCCCGAGAGCAAGAGTGAAAGTAAATGGCACTTTGTCAAAGTATTTTCAAATATATAATGGTACAAGACAAGGGTGTCCCTTGTCTCCATTACTGTTTGATATGATACTAGAGCCCTTTTTATGCAAAGTAAGAAGAAACATAGACATACAGGGGACATGTATTGGGGTACAGCTCGGCATACGCAGATGACCTTTTGTTTAATCTGTCCTCACCACAGTCCTCATTACCAGCGCTGATGGCAGAAGTAACTAAATTTGGAGCCTTATCTAATTTTAAGATCAATTTTGAGAAGTCTGTGATCTTGCCATGTCACGTGTCCATTGAAATGACTAGGAGTTTGCAGAACTCCTATCCCTTTGTATGGAATAAAAAGTATTTTGTCTACTTAGGAACGCATATTACAACGGACCCCAAACTCTTATATGAATTGAATTATAGTACTTTAATGGAGGGGGTAATAGAGGAACTGAATAGGTGGAAAGGGCAATTATTAACTTGGTTCGGAAGGGTGAATGCAATAAAGATGAATAGACTACCTAAAATAATTTATATCTTCCCACTTCCACATAGTTTCTTAAAAAATATACGGAGGGCTTTTGTCTCTTTTGTATGGAATAATAAACGCCCCAGACTTGCTTATCATATTCTATGCAAAGGGAAGTCAGAAGGGGGTATAGGGCTACCTGATGTTAGGCTGTATTATAGGGCAATGGCCTTAGTACGTATCCTGAACTGGAGTCACGATCAATCTCATAAAATATGGGTAACGTTAGAACAAACAATGGCAGGAAGGAGATTGATAGGATTACCCTGGATTCCTATGTCAAATTTTTGGGGACTCTCAAAATGGACGTCACCCCTAACTCAGAATACTTTAAAGATATGGGACAAACTTAATCAATTAGGAGAGTACGCTCCCCAGATCTCCCCCTTGCCCCTTTGGTGGGGTTCCCGTGCTATCTACCGGGGGAAGAGGATGGATCAATGGGGGTGTGGGGGAAAGACGGAGACATGTCATGTGGTAAAGTTGCCCCACATGGAACACTAATGCCCCTAGTAGAACTGGTGCAGAAGTTAGGACCAGTACCAATGGCCAAGTGGAGGTACCATCAATTGGTATGTTTCTTTAATAAGATGAAAACTATGATAAGACCCTTGAATACGCTTACTATATTTGAATCTAGGTGTGTGAAGATGATAAGAGCCGGTCGTTTACTGTCCCAAATGTACACATTAGTTCTTGGAACTAAGAAAAACACAATACCCTACTATATTAGGGAATGGGAAGGTGAATTAAACCATGGCTTTACCTCGACACAAATGAAAAATCCTATTGATTCTACATACCATACATCCCTAAGTTCTCAAATCCAAGAAATGTCTTATAAATTTCTGACCAGGTGGTACCGAACTCCAACGAGAGTGGCACAGATCTATCCAACCGCAGATGCTAATTGCTGGAGAGGGTGTGGGCAGAGGGGCACCTTCCTCCATATATGGTGGCTATGTGCCCTGATTAGATGATTTTGGCAAGAAATTGCCCCCTGGGTAGAAAGGCTGTCCCCTGGGACAATAGAATTAACCCCACTAAATACACATGGTTAAAAAGAGAAAGGAGGAGTTTAGGGAAATATGGACAAAGTGGGAGCTCTGTTCAGCAGAGATTGAATAATGTATAACTTAGGGAGTGGTAGAGACTGCGGGTAAAATGCCCATGGAGGGGGAGACACGAGAAGAGGAGGGGGGTTCCCCTTCTTTTTTTTCTCTTCCTTTCTTTCTCTCCTTCCTCCCTACTGGTTTCCCATGACCCCCCCCCCCCCCCCCCACTGGCACAGGTAATAGGGGTGAAGGTAAATGGAGCACTAGAAATTGGGAGAATGGTTATTTAAGGTTAATATGGCTTTTTAGAAGCCTCGTACTCTAAGTGTAGGTATGGGGACACCTTTTTTTTTATTATTGAATAATGGATAACTTAGGGAGTGGTAGAGACTGTGGGTAAAATGCCCATGGAGGGGGAGACACGAGAGGAGGGGGGTTCCCCTTCTTTTTTTCTCTTCCTTTCTTTCTCTCCTCCCTCCCTACTGGTTTCCCATGACCGCCCCCCCCCCCCTCCCACTGGCACAGGTAATAGGGGTGAAGGTAAATGGAGCACTAGAAATTGGGAGAATGGTTATTTAAGGTTAATAAGTGTAGGTATGGGTTTCCTCTACCCTTTTTTTTTTTTTCCTCTAAGGTCAATATGGCTTTTTAGAAGCCTCATACATTAAGTTAAGTCAAGGGTGGGCTGTTTTTTTTTTCGTTTCTTCTTTTTTGTCTCTTTAGAAAGTGAGGTGGAGGGAGATGGGGGATGTGGGAGGAGGGGAAGAGCCCCTTTTTCATAATTTTTTATGTAATGTTTTATTGTTACTATGTTTTAACATGTTTGCTCTTCAGGTATGTAATTCTTTTATACTTTACTGTTTACTGTGTTTTATTGTTAACCATTATTTTCTTTTTAGGTACGTCATTCGACTGTAGCACTGATTTATCTATCTTGACAGTAACAGTGTTTGCTCTCACAATATGTAAATCAGCGACTCCAGTGCTATAGGAGGTGATTTCACCACCACAGTTAAAAAAAAGAGCATATATACCGAAGCATGGGGGCAGGGGTTGAGGGGCAAATTACCCCTAATGTTAGGGGCGGATTGCCCCCATGCTTCAACATATATTTTTTACTCTTTTTTTTTTATACAGGTTGTTGTTGTTTTATTGAGTTAATGTTTTATTGTTACCTTTGTTTGCTTTTCAGGTACCCCATTCAGCTGCAGCACTGATTTATATATCTTGACAGCAACAACGTTTGCTCTCACGATACGTAAATCAGCGACCCCAGCGCTATAGGAGGTGATTTCACCACCACAGTTGTGGACAGATGCTTTGAGGGAAGAGAAAAGATCTAGAGTCGAACAGACCCAGATTTTTATTTAAAAAGAGTACCTGTCACTACCTATTACTATCATAGGGGATATTTACATTCCCTGTGATAACAATAAAAATTATTTAAAAAAAGTAAAGGAACAGTGTAAAAATTAAATAAAAAGGCAAAATAAATTAAAAAAAAAGCACTTCTGTCCCCCCCTTGCTCGCGCGCAAAGGCGAACGCAAGCATCGGCCTCATGTCATATGTAAACAGTAATTGCACCATGCATGTGAGTTATCACTGCAAACATCAGATCAAGGTCAGTAATTCTAACAGTAGCCCTCCTCTGTAAATCTAAAGTGGTAACCTGTAAAGACTTTTAAAGGCTTTTAAAAATGTATGCAGTCTGTCGATAATGCATGGTTGTGTGCAATTTTAAAGCATGTTGTGTTTGGTATCTATGTACTCGGCATAAGATCATATTTTATATTCTACCAACCCTTTGGGCAATATAGTGTGTTTTAGTGCATTCAAATTCCAAAAATGTTTTTACAGCATTGGATTACCACACAATTACTAGTTAAAGCAGCACAGTGCCAAATTTGGTTGGGAGGGAGGTAAAACCTTCTGGGGCTGAAGTGATTAAGGTCACAATTTACACACTAAATATTTTCTGCTTCTAGATGTTGCCATGACCAGCATGGCACTTACTTGTTACCTTTACTTGCACTCGTGGCAAAGTCACATCACTTTAAAACATGATAAACAAAAACAAAACAAATCATTATGCAACCAATATTCAATCAGTGTTATTAAATGTTTTGCTGATACAGCACTTTAAGCACATTAATACAGTTAACATAAAATTCATCGATCTCATAACACTTACCATAAATCACTAGCAATGTTTATGATAAATGCGGCTAAACAATGTATTCCGACCAAATGGAAATCCACCCAGGTACCCACTATCAAAGAATGGTTTTGCAGAATTGATCACTCGGCAACGATGGAAGAGCTGATCCACATTGCTCGTGATACTCCTTCAAAATTTAGTTCGAAATGGGCCTGTTGGATCCACTTTAAAACCACACCATCCTACACTACTCTCCTGAATAGTCGTCCTTGTGCACTGCAAGTGCAATAGACACAATGGATGTTCTACCTTCCCTCGAAACAGTTAGAAACACAACTCCCCTCTTAGGATCAATTGGCTACTTGAAGCAATCCCGAGAGGCAAACCCGCTTACTTTGCCTTTATTTCTCCTATATATGCTATTTCTCTCCCACTCTCTTTACATCCCCTAACTACCCTTTCCTATATTCCCCACTCCCCTCCTTCTGATCCCGCTCTTCTGAACAGATGATCCCCTCTTTAGGCACGTTCATGTTCTTCACCAGCCATCTTCCTTGGTAAGACCCCAAATCCCTTGCTGATTTTCTTTGCAGCGCAAGACCCAATTCATTCCAACGGGACGACATCAGTCTATTATTTCTATATAAGACACAGTTAACACTTTCCCCTTAACTTAATAGAAACAAGATTCAAGGGGTTTTTTGACTAGTATCTGAGAATTGGTATGATTATTTACTCCTTGAATCCGCATTCTATATATAAAATGGTATGTACATGAAGTATACGATTCCTATGGGAGATAGCCCCGGGTCTAGAGCTCGACTCCCCGGCTCACCTAATTTCATCGGACCCGATATGTACAATCCACTCTTGCTTTTGCTAACTGTGATAAAATCAGTTGAATTTGTGCGGTCTATATGGACGTTTAATTTCCTTAATTGAAGTTTTGGCTTCGCTGTATTAACAATGCTTGATATTTGGTTTAACGCAGAAGAGATCTGTTTGTACTTATCATTTTTCACGTGTATCGAAACAAACTTTAATAAAATCTTCTTTAAAAAAAAAAAAAAAAAAAATTCATCAATCTCACACACCTCTACACAAAAAACATACCCTGGCAATTAGCTAGTTTAAACGCTAGACAAAATATTAGAACATTTCTCTAGTAAAGCTCTTTTTCTGGGCTGTACCTCAAACATTTACAAAGTTCAATATAGGTATTTATCTTTCTTTTCCTCTCTTTTTTTCTCTGATGTTCCCATTTACATTAGGCTCTAATCTAGGCCTCTACTTAGGTCATTGTAAGTTGGCAGGGTGGTAGTTTAGAATATAATGTGCTTACAGTTATTTCAACAATGTTACTTATCAGGTGCATTTTCATATACAGGGCAATAAGCGTCTTTCATTTCTTTTTTAAACATTTTGTTCACATTGTTCAATTGTCCTAGATTTGAAAATAGCTGGGCAGTACTTTTTACATTCTTTCCAGAGCTTAAGGTCAAATTTTCCTTCTAGGGGTACTAAACCCGTGTATGCCTTGGTTCCATTTCTTGAGGGACTTGTCGACTCTTGTTCCAAAGTTATATATATCATATAATCTTTAGAAATCGGGGAGGAGCTCCCGGTGGGATCACCGGGAGCATCTTCCCCATCTCACGGTGGTGTGACTTCCTCAAGAATGAATCTATTACTAAGCCCCTACTGTCACAAAGACACAATATACTGAGAAAATAGCAGGAACTATATATATGGCCCGCACTCCCAGCCAGTGATATATACCAGAATATACTTATGTACAACTCAGGTACACAGACTGAATGGGGCACCTCAGTCACACAGACCGATGAAGTGTTTAGACACACAGACCAATAAGGGGTTCAGTCACACAGACTGATGAAGTAATACAGGTTGAAGAAGGAAACTCAGGATTTATAATGTAAAAAGCACTCCTTTCTAAAAAGAGACAGTCCACTTATATGCAAGATACATGGCAGCACATAAAAAGATTAATGCAGTGCAGTACAGTAATCAAAATTTCAAAGGAGAAGATTATAGAACCTGTTATAGAGAGTATAGAATATGACAGTTCTGTTTCCCTAAAAAGTCTTCCACATCAGTTTGTAGACACTGCTGTAGCATAGAAAAGACAATTCTTCTGCTTATGGTGTGACTTTATGAATACACGGAGAATAGAAAAAAGATTTATCATTCAAAACTGGTACGTTGCCCTTGGCAATTAACCAGGGCCCCATCACACATAGTACCTTATCAGTCACACCTTGTGAATGATATCTTGAATCTAAAGACGCGATCCCTGACCTGCCCTGTCACCCTGTAACAAGAACTGCAAAGATCCTACCTAGCCACACATTGTACCTGAAATAGGGCAAATTATTCAGCAGAATACATTCATGCAAAAGGACAGTAATAAGTAACAGATGGTATGGTACCTATATCTAAAAAGGTACCAAAGTCTCTACCAAGTAACTATAGACCTACTAGTTTAACTTCTATAGTTGGGAAGATACTGGAGATTTTAATAAAATAAGCACATAATAAAGCACAAAAATAGTTTAAGCAACAGACAGCATGGATTCATGAAAGACAGAAGTTGTCAGACAAACCTGATTTATTTTTATGAGGAGGTAAGTAAAACCTTGGACAGAGTGTGTAAGATTAGGTCTACAGGTCTGGAAAAATCAGTTTGTAAATCGATAGAAAACTGGCTAAAAGACCGTATTCAAAGAGTAGTGGTTAATGATTCATACTCTGAATGGTCTAAGGCTATCAGTGGTGTACTCCAAGATTCAGTGTTGGGACCCTTACATTTAATATATTTATAAATGATATTGGGTCTGGGATTAAAAGTACCATTTCAGTCTTTGCAGATAACACCAAACTATGCAGTGGAATAACGTCCTTGCAAGATGTCTCCAACCTACAAGCCAACCTCTGTTTAATTGGACAACTATGTGGCAAATGAGGTATAATGAAAATAAATTAATACCTCATGCCAAAAAAATTCTATGGTGCCAATCACTGAAAATGTATCACATCTGATCAGGCCTTCAGTACATCAGGTGTATCTCATTTCTTGAGACACTAACAAGTCAGGAATGTACAAATACCCCCCAAATGACCCCTTTTTAGAAAGTAGATATTCCAAGGTATTAAGTAAGTAGCTTGGTGAGTTTTTTTAAGTTGTAATGGTTTCCCACAATCCTTTGCAAAATGAAGATTTTCTTTTTCTTTTTTTTTTTTTTATTACAAAATTGTCATATTATCAGGTTATTTCTCACACACTGCATATGCATACAACAAATGACACCCTAAAATACATTTTGCTACGCTTCCCGAGTATGGCGATACCACATGTGTGAGACTTTTACACAGCCTGGCCACATACAAAGGCCCAACATTGACGTGGCACTTTCAGGCGTTCTAGGAGCATAAATGACACATCTCATTTCTCAACCACCTATTACATTTTTGAAGGCCCTAGAGCAACAGGACAATGGAATTGCCCACAAAATGACCCCATTTTGGAACGCAAACACCCGAACATATAATCTATGAGGCAGAATGAGTCCTTTGAATAGTTAATTTTTTTCCAGAAGTTTTTGGAAAACGAGGGAAAAAAAATGAAAACGCATTTTTTTTTTTACACAAAGTTGTCAATTTATAATATATCTCCAACACATAGCATGTATATAGCAAAAATTACACCCCAAAACACATTCTGCTACTCTTCCTGAGTATGGCAATACCACATGTGTGATACTTTTACACAGCCTGGCCACATACAGAGGACCAACATTGAAGTAGTACTTTCAGGCGTTCTAGGAGCATAAATTACACATGTCATTTAATTCCTACCTATCACACTTTTGAAGGTCTTTGAGCACCAGGACAGTGGAATTACCCACAAAATTACCCCATTTTGGAAAGCAAACACCCTAATGTATATTATATGAGGCATGGGCTGCAGATAGGTACTCGGGTACTCTGATGAGCTGGTGACAGGTACTTGCTTACTCTGATGGGCTGGTGACAGGTACTTGGTTACTCTGATGAGCTGGTGACAGGTACTCGGGTACTCTGGTGGGCTGGTGACATGTACTCGGGTACTTTGATGGCCTGGTGACAGGTACTCGGGTACTCTGATGGCCGAGTGACAGGTACTCCGGTACTCTGTTGGGCTACAGATAGGTACTTGGGTACTCTGATGGGCTGGTGACTGGTATTCGGGTACTATGAAGGGCGGTGACAGGTACTCAGGTACTCATATGAACTGTGACAGGTACTCAGGTACCCGGGTACTCTGATGGACTTGACAGGTACTCTGGTACTCTGATGGGCTCTGACAGGTACTTGGGTACTCTGATGGCCCAATAGGTACTTGGGTACTCCGACTGTGACAGGTACTCGGGTGCTGTGATGGACAGTGATAGGTACTCAGGTATTCTTATGGACTGTGACAGGCACTCGGGTACTCAGATGGACTGCGACAGGTACTCGGGTACTCAGATAGACTGCGAAAGGTACTCGGGTACTCTGATGGACTGTGACAGGTACTCGGGTACTCTGATGGACTGTGACAGCTACTCAGATGAACTGTTACAGGTACTTTGATGGGTGGTGATAGGTACTTTGATGGGTGTTGACAGGTCCTCTTTATTGGGGGGGCAATCAGTGTGTGCTGGTGTACACTGTAGGCGGTAACATGATGTTACCGCAATCTCCTTCTCACACACGATCGGTGTGTGAGGAGTAGAACCGCAGTTTATTAGTGATCGGCTGTGAAAGGATCACAGCCGATCACGTGGTAAATAGCCTCTGGCCAATGGCTGTTTACCACCGTTGGTGACGAGCAGTGTTCCTGGCAACATGCCACCATCGACGTGCATGGGCAGCGCACTCCCGATCACGCGCATGCGCCGTGCAAAATGGGCGGTACCACCTGTGATTGGCCGTGACTTCATCACGGCCAATCACGTGGTAAACAGCCATGCCCAATGGCTGTTCACCCCCCTCGGTGGCGAGCGTTGTCTCAGTGACACGCCACCACCGAAGGAACAGGGATGCGTGCGCACAATCACGCGCATTCCCTGTTTAAATGGGAGGCCATCATATGACTTCCTCCCAGAACGAGAGCCATGCCACCTGGCCGTCATATGACGGCCAGCAATCGGTTAAATGGGACTGGACCACCCAAAACCATAAGTGCATCTATGTTACAAAAATGTGTATAGATGGTGCATACATCAAAATTGATAAATCAACCATATATACTCTGCAAGTGCTAAACAAAGCTTATGCTCAATCATAAAGAAAAGTCCAATGTGCAAAATCACAACCCAGCGTGCAAAATAAGCATCAAGAAGTTCTGCTTCCACTATAAAGATGAGCCACTTTCACCAACTGCACTGTACACCCAATTTGTGGTTTTGCACATTGGAATTGAGCATAAGGTTTGTTTAGCACTTGTAGAGCATATATGGTTGATTTTTCAATTTTGATGTATGCACCATCTATACACATTTTTGTAACATAGATGCACTTATGGTTTTGGGTGGTCCAGTCCCATTTAAGGCAACACATTTTATTGATATTTGTAGTAATCATGGTTATTTTATATTGTTGTGTGTAATTATGTATTTAGTTAAATGAGGTTTAATGTTGATAAATGTAAAGCTATGCACTTGGGGGCTAAGAATATGCATGCACAATACATACTGGGGGGGGGGGGGGGGTACAACTGGGGGAATCAATGGTGGAGAAGGATCTGGGTGTTTTGGTAGATCATAAGCTTAATAACAGCATGCAATGGCAAGCGGCCGTTTCCAAAGTCCTTTCTTGTATTAAGAGAGGTATGGACTATGGAGAGAGATAAAATTGTGCCCCTGTACAATTAATTAGTAAGATCTCGTCTGTAGTGATGGACGAACTTCCGACGGGACGCTTCGCGAAGGCGGCCAAAAGTTCACGAACCGCAAAATTTGTGGCAGACCCCATTGACTTTAATGGCAAGCGAACCTTAAAAACCTACAGGTCATATTTTCAGCCACAAAATACTTACTAGCTGTGCACACATAGTCCCACCACATGGACACTGACATAACAAAAGTATTAAGTGAATCTGGGATCGACAACGACAAGCATTCTTTTTTTATCTGTGAAATTTTGACAATTCAGGAGCACATGAAGGCCATGGAGGAGAGGCAAGGTCAGGCCAGACTATAAAGGGGGTGCAGGAGATGATCAGTTTTTTGCTGAAAGAATGACCTCATATCCGAAGTCACCAACACATCTTCAAACCGGCCTCTTCTTGCAGGCGCTGTTGGATTGCTACCCGCAACTCCTTCTCTGGGAGTGGGAATTGCTCCTCTGCCAGCGCACGCAAAAGCAGAATGCAGCATTTCTCGAAGCAAGGCCTGGAAGTGCTCCATTCTGCCAGCCCTCTGTGACGACGGTAACATTTCCGCCATTTTGTGTTTGTACCGAGGTCTAAGTACGTTGCCACCCAGTACTGGTCCTTGACCCTTATGCTTTTTATACGGGGGTCCCTATTAAAACACTGGAGCATGAAGGCCCCCATTTGCACTAAACTGGAAGCGGTGTGGTGGCCTGGCTCCTGCTCATCATCCAGGATAATGTCGCCCTCCTCGTTCTCCTCTCCCCATCCACGCACAACAGGGATCCCAGAAAGGTTTAAAGCATGCTCTTATTGCTCCTCCTCATCCGCTCCAGCACCAACCTCCTCTGACTCCTGTTGTTGACTTGTCTCAGATAGAGTAGCCCCCCTGGGAATTCATCCAGCATTGCAACTTCCTCATCTTCCTGCTCCTGCTCCTCCATGGCTTGATCAATGACACGACACAATGCACGCTCCATAAAGAAGGCATAAGGTACAATGTCACTGATGGTGCCATGGCTGCGACTGACCAGTTTGGTGATCTCATCAAATGGCCGCAGAAGTCTGCATGCTTCGCGCATGAGCAGCCACTGGCGTGGTGAAAAAAAAACAAGCTCCCCAGAACCTGTTCTGCCGCAGAGTTCGTACAGGTAGTCGTTAACTGCACGTTTCTGCTGGAGAAGCCTATCAAGTATATATGGATCGGAAAATAATTCCTGTGACTCAAGCAGAAGGTATATGGTGGTGGTGGTGTTGGTGGTAGTGTCTTTGGGGGTGCACACAGCAGAGAGGGTGCAGATCGAGAGGATGAGGAGGGTGCAGAAGAGTAAGGCTGAGTGAGCCACTCAACCAAGTCTGGTGCGCCCTTTGACGTGATTGCACGCACCTTCTGAAATTTGCCACTTTGGCTCAAGTCTGTTGCTCCTGCCCTACTCCTTACACCCCTGCGGAAGGGCCTTCCTCTTCCTCTGCCTGTCATTTTTTAAATGACCCTGTGACAAAAGTCTCTAGAGAAGTGCAGTATGTATGCGGAAGAAGGTATATAACATCCCGCTTTAATCTGTTGTTTTTGGGGGCCACTGGTCTATCACACCTCTCAGCAGTCACAATGCTGCACAGTGGAAATGCACTATACTATGCTTTCTATACATGCAAGTATTTTATACGTGTATTGCACCCCTATATACTGCACACCAAATAGTACACCTATACCAGTCCTTAAAAGGACCTTTGTGGACCTAGTAGCTAGTGATTTGCAGACTGTCCCTCAGTCCCTACACTGATAAAAGACAGCTGCAGAATCGGTCAGCAGTCAAGTATAATAGGCTTTCTATATTTGAAAGAAAGTATATTATACATGTACAACCCTATATACTGTACACCTATACCAGTCCTTAAAAGGACTTTTGTGGACCTAATAGCTAGTGATTTGTGCCACTACAGTCTGTCCCTGCTCCACACAGTAACCTCTCCCTACACTGACAAGAGACAGAATGTAAAATGGCCGCCAGATCAGGTCTATTTATAAGGTAGGGGGAATGTCCAATTGTCCATGTGCTGAAATGTTTCAATTGGCTGTCCTGTACCCCATGATGGATGTGTCATCATGGGTCAAAGTTCTTTCACAATGTAAACGCATATGTCCACCGCGCGAACAGCGCCAGAAGTCCGCCGGTTTGGTGAATCGCGAACACACCAAATTCACCGCAAATTCACCGCCGGGCGAACCGCAAGGCTATACCTACTCGTCTGGAATATGCAGTTCAGTTTTGGGCACCAGTTCACAAAAATGATATGGGGAAACTGGAGAGAGTGCAGAAAAGGGCAACCAAACTGATAAGAGGTAGACATGTGCATTCGTTTTAGTCCGAATGCATTTTCGTCCGAATTTCAGCTATTTTCGTTTTGACAAACGATAACGAAAGCACAAAATCCGAAAAACGAAAGATCCGACATAAATAAATGCTTTATTTTCGTTTTCATTGTTACAACAGTTCGATATAGAATAGGAGATTCGACATGACTCTGACAACAATCTGTGTCTATAGAACCTGTGGTCGAATGTGCCTAACCTTACCTCTATTAGTCCAAGATTATATAGAGAAAATATTCGACAGAGAAAAAAGATTTGACAGAGAGAAAAGATTCTGCAAGTTACTGTCCTAAAAAGTGTTTGGGGACCCGGGTCCTGCCCCAGGGGACATGTATCAATGCAAAAAAAAGTTTTAAAAACTGACGTTTTTTCGGGAGCAGTGATTTTAATAATGATTAAAGTGAAACAATAAAAGTGTAATATTCCTTTAAATTTCATAGGGGGGGTTGTCTATAGTATGCCTGTGAAGGGGCGCATGTTTCCCGTGCTTAGAACTGTCCCTGCACAAAGTGTCATTTATGCAGGAAAAAAAGTCCTTTAAAATCACTCGCAGCTATTATGAATTGTCGGCTCCGTAATATAGAGAACACTCATTGAAAGTCATTGATAAAAAAAAAAATAAATAAATAAATAAATAAATAAAAAAGCGTGGGGGTCCCCCAAATTCAATTACCAGGCCCTTCAGGTCTGGTATGGATATTAAGGGGAACCCTGCCTCAAATTTAAGAAAAAATTTGACGTGGGGTTCCCCCTAAATATCCATAACCAGACCCTTCAGGTCTGGTATGGATATTAAGGGGAACCCCGCGTCAAATTTAAAAAAAAATTTACGTGGGGTTCCCCCTAAAAATCCATACCAGACCCTTTATCCGAGCATGCAACCTGGCAGGCCGCAGGAAAAGAGGGGGGGACGAGAGAGCGCCCCCCCCTCCCTCCTGAACCGTACCAGGCCACATGCCCTCAACATTGGGAGGATGCTTTGGGGGTCTGTGACCCCTCAAAGCACCTTGTTCCCATGTTGATGAGGACAAGGACCTCATCCCCACAACCCTGGCCGGTGGTTGTGGAGGTCTGCGGGCGGGGGGCTTATCAGAATCTGGAAGCCCCCTTTAACAAGGGGACCCCCAGATCCCGGCCCCCCCCTGTTTGAAATGGTAAGGGCTTATCAGAATCTGGAAGCCCCCTTTAACAAGGGGACCCCCAGATCCCGCCCCCCCCCGTTTGAAATGGTAAGGGGGTACAAAAGTACCCCTACCATTTCACAAAGAAAGTGTAAAAAATGGTTAAATAAAACAAACACACTTTTGAAAAATAAAAAAATTAAAAAAAGATTCCAGCGGCGGTAATCCACTTTGCTATCCAGCGACGGACGGTCATCTCTCCAGCGATGGCTCATCTCATCCAGCGCAGCGAATCCATCCTTCTTCTGTCTCCATGGAGGAGACACTGCAGGCATTCCGGCGGCTGATGTTTCTTATATACGGAGGGCGGGGCCACCCGTCACCTGACCCTGCCCCCCTCTGACGCAAGGGGAAACCCGGGGTTCCCTGTGACGTATGGGTGACCCCGCACCCCTCTGATGTAACACAGGCAGGTTTCCGTTACATCAGAGGGGGGCAGGGTCACCCATACGTCACGGGGAACCCCGGGTCAGGTGACGGGTGGCCCCGCCCTCCGTATATAAGAAACGTCAGCCGCCGGAATGCCTGCAGTGTCTCCTCCACGGAGACAGAAGAAGGATGGATTCGCTGCGCTGGATGAGATGAGCCATCGCTGGAGAGATGACCGTCCGTCGCTGGATAGCAAGAGTGGATTACCGCCGCTGGAATCTTTTTTTTATTTTTTTATTTTTCAAAAGTGTGTTTGTTTTATTTAACCATTTTTTACACTTTCTTTGTGAAATGGTAGGGGTACTTTTGTACCCCCTTACCATTTCAAACAGGGGGGGGCCGGGATCTGGGGGTCCCCTTGTTAAAGGGGGCTTCCAGATTCTGATAAGCCCGCAGACCTCCACAACCACCGGCCAGGGTTGTGGGGATGAGGCCCTTGTCCTCATCAGCATGGGGACAAGGTGCTTTGAGGGGTCACAGACCCCCAAAGCATCCTCCCAATGTTGAGGGCATGTGGCCTGGTACGGTTCAGGAGGGAGGGGGGGCGCTCTCTCGTCCCCCCTCTTTTCCTGTGGCCTGCCAGGTTGCGTGCTCGGATAAAGGGTCTGGTATGGATTTTTAGGGGGAACCCCACGTCAATTTTTTTTAAAATTTGTCGCGGGGTTCCCCTTAATATCCATACCAGACCTGAAGGGTCTGGTTATGGATATTTAGGGGGAACCCCACGTCAAATTTTTTCTTAAATTTGAGGCAGGGTTCCCCTTAATATCCATACCAGACCTGAAGGGCCTGGTAATTGAATTTGGGGGACCCCCACGCTTTTTTTTAAATTTATTTATTTATTTTTTTATCAATGACTTTCAATGAGTGTTCTCTGTATTACGGGAGCCGAAAATTCATAATAGCTGCGAGTGATTTTAAAGGACTTTTTTTCCTGCATAAATGACACTTTGTGCAGGGAGAGTTCTAAGCACCAGAAACATGAGCCCCTTCACAGGCATACTATAGACAACCCCCCCCCCCCCTACGAAATTTAAAGGAATATTACACTTTTATTGTTTCACTTTAATCATTATTAAAATAACTGCTCCCGAAAAAACGGCAATTTTTAAAACTTTTTTTTGCATTGATACATGTCCCCTGGGGCAGGACCCGGGTCCCCAAACACTTTTTAGGACAGTAACTTGCAAATTAGCCTTTAAAATTAGCACTTTAGATTTTGAACGTTGGAGTCCCATAGACTTTAATAGGGTTCTAAAGTATGCTATATACTAGCTCCGTCGAATCTTCTTTATACATTTGACAGACACCATAAGCCTTCAAAGACAGATTCGACCGTAATTCATGTGGATTTTCGGACGAATGCAATTTTTGAACGAAAAACGAAATAAATAAAAACGAATTTCGGGAGTAACTAAATAAATTAAGTTTTCTCACGAAAACGAAATTCCGAAACGAAATATTTTACTCTGCACATGTCTAATAAGAGGCATGGAGGAGCTCAGCTATGAGGAAAGATTAGAGGAACTGAATTTATTTTCTCTTGAGAATAGGAGATTAAGGGGGGATATGAGCAACATGTACAAATATATAAGGGGTCCATATAGTGAACTTGGTGTTAAGTTATTCACTTTAAGGTCATCACAAAGGACAAGGGGGCACTCTTTACATCTAGAGGAAAATAGATTTCATCTCCAAATATAGAAAGGTTTTTTTGCAGTAAGAGCTGTGAAAATATGGAATAGACTCCCTCAAGAGGTGGTTCTGGCCAGCTCAGTAGATTGCTTTAGAAAAGGACTGGATTCTTTCCTAGATACATATAATATAACGGGATCCTAACATTTATATTGATCCAGGAAATATACAATTGCCTCTCCGGGGGATCAGGAAAGAACCTTTTTCCCCTGCTGGAGTAAATTGGATCATCTTTGCTGTTTTTTTTTGTCTTCCTCTGGATCAACTGTGGGTAGGTATTGTATGATACAGCTCTGTCCTGTCTCCCCCCTGCAGCACTAGATTACTGCTATAGTGATCTATTGCTGGCTGAATGTAGCCAGCAATAAATCACTGTCAGAAGTAATCTGTTGTTGCAGAGCTGGATGACATCTGCTTTATTGTGTAAGCAAGCATAAGGTCATTGGATTTTGAATGATTAAAAATCGGTGAAAATTGCTCCTACATACAAATGTTTGCGCAAACTAAACTTGACCTTATCTAAGAAGGAATAGAATGTATTGTATACTAAACATAGGTTTTCAAGGAAGTGTTTAACGCTGTATCCCCTCTGTATCAAAAAGAGTCATAAGTCTGGTATTCCTGGAATGTAGATGGGCTTTGAGTTCCTGGATGCCTATTTCCTCCAACTGAGCATTAAGATTACATGCATGTACAGGTTTCTCCACTTTTAACGAAACACATAAATGTGAACGGGGAAAAATAATGTTGTATTAGCATCTTACACAATAGTTATTTTGTTTCCTAGTTATGTCGTGATTGAAAACAAGTGACCTAGTGTACTAAAAATGACAAATTTATTAAAACAGAGCTATGGTGCGACTCTGTACATGTCAGGGCCCGCACTTGATCCCCCTGTGTTTACTAAGTTGGCTATAACTGTTATTGACCACAACTAGTGGGAAGAAAAGTGTAATGAATAGTCAGCCATACCCTCCTGCAGCCTGAACACTGCACTTAGTAGTCAGTCAGCCATATCACACCACACAGCTTACCTGCATGTGCACTGATTACAAGTGCAATATACTCTGTGCACTATATCAGACCTAAATTTTAGGGGATACTTTGCAACTTTTATCATCTATGTGAATGCAGCCTTTAGGGTTTTTTCAACATGTAAATCTCTTAATAAACATAAAAAGACCCAAGACCATATAAAAAACAGAGATGGCCTTAAAAAAATAGACAAAGTACTACTACTACTACTACTAATATCACCACCATATACACCACTGCACAACCTGGGAAAATATAAGCAGCCATTCACCTTTAACTAGTTTCTGACCACCAATAGTATATTTACTACTCATGTGCACTGCATGCCACCCCTGGGCACATACATCGGTACTTGCTATTGGGCTGCTGTGAGCGACCCAGATACCACGTGATCGTTGTTCGATCAAATGATACCTAGTAAACAATAGTCATGAATGGAATCTATTCAAGACATCATTGTTTACTACTGTGTGTGATCTGTGATTGGTCACCACTGATCACATAGTACCTGGGCCAATCACAGTACCTTGTACCATTTGATAGCTGTGGGCCAATCACAGAATCACAATAGTATACAATGAGTCATGAATAAAAGCCATTTATGACAGTTCAAACAATTGCTGCTACAGTTGTAGTGCCGGCTCCTGAAGAGCATGCGCTATATGTTTTAAAAGATAATGTTACACCTAAACTTCTGTTTGGTTTGGGTACAATTGTTCCAAATTTGGACCTCAGTATCAGTCTGACTGGACAATAGGATGTTCAGCCTGGCCACAGGGGGCACTGTCTCTTCTGGCAGGCATGGAACCACAGTCTGATTGGGTGCTTTAAGATTACCTTCTCCTGGGACCCGCCAAGTGGGAGTGCCACTCTTGCTGTGCTTCCTGGGAGAGGGTACATAAGATGCGGATGTCACGTGGTTCGGGGTTCCGGTCCAGAAGTATGTTCTGACTCATTGGTCCTGGTCCTCCTGACCAGCCCCCAGGAAGGCTATGGCCTGGGATGTGGATCCTCTGACAACAGGCAAGGAAACTAAAGAAGGATTCTGAGGTGGTCCAGTGCCGTCTACGGTAGTTGGAGAGGCCCAGTAACTTCGTAGCTATCCAGGGGAGGACTCTTCAGAAGAAGGCCACGTATGGGTTGGCTTCTTAGCAAGAGCTTGGAGGGGCAGAAGTACCTACATGGAATCCAGTCTCGTGGGTATCGCCAAGCTGGATGAACGATCCAGGTATCACACGAGTGTTCTACAAGATTTAGTTTCCTGAATGTTTTACAACAACGTCTGTGGCAGAGACTTATTCCTTTATGTTCTACAACAACGTGTGTGGCAGAGCCTTATTCCTGTATGTTCTACAACAACGTCTGTGGCAGAGACTTGTTCCTGAGTTAAGTACCTTGTTGGCTGCTAGGCCTTGTGAGAGAGGGACTATCCAACTTGAGTGAACATCCAGTTGTGAATGGCTATTCTCTGGATTTAGTCAAAGTAAGCAAGTCCTTCATTATTGACTTTGACACTTATGCCGCGTACACACGTAACCGACTATCCAGCGGACTTAGTCTGGCGGACTTCCCGCCAGACTGTCCGTTGGACTTTCCAAACGCTACTTGCCCACACACGGCACTTTTTCAGCGGACTAATACGGCGTACTAAGTCCGCCGTACTATCCGCCCTACTTTTGAAATGAACGGACTCGCCCACACACGCGGAGAAAAGTTCGCTCATTTCGAGTGCGTCTCCAGGTAGGCGGGGCCCACGAAGGAGACTTCGCTGGCCCCACCACCTGGTATGGACTTAAAGGGGAACCCCAACGCCAAAAAAAATCGGCGTGGGGGCCCCCCCGGTCCACATCAGACCCTTGTCCGAGCACACTACCCGGCCGGCCAGGAAAGGGGGGGACAAGCGAGCGTCCCCCCTCCTGAGCCGTACCAGGCCGCGTGCCCTCAACATGGGGGGTGCCTTGGGGAAGGGGGGGGCCCGCAGCCCCCCCACCCCAAAGCACCTTGTCCCCATGTTGATGAGGACAGGGGCCTCTTCCTGACAACCCTGGCCGTTGGTTGTCGGGGTCTGCGGGCGAGGGGCTTATCGGAATCCGGGAGCCCCCATTAATAAGGGGGCCCCCGGATACCGGCCCCCCACCCTATGTGAATGAGTATGGGGTACAATGTACCCCTACCCATTCACCTGTGAAAAAAGTACAAAAAAAAACACAACACAGGGTAAAAATAGTTTATTACACAGCTCCTTGTACTTTTTTCACAGGTGAATGGGTAGGGGTACATTGTACCCCATACTCATTCACATAGGGTGGGGGGCCGGTATCCGGGGGCCCCCTTATTAACGGGGGCTCCCGGATTCCGATAAGCCCCTCGCCCGCAGACCCAGACAACCAACGGCCAGGGTTGTCAGGAAGAGGCCCCTGTCCTCATCAACATGGGGACAAGGTGCTTTGGGGTGGGGGGGGCCACGCGACCCCCCCTTCCCCAAGGCACCCCCCATGTTGAGGGCACGCGGCCTGGTATGGCTCAGGAGAGGGGGCCGCTCGCTCGCCCCCCCTTTCCTGGCCAGCCGGGTAGCGTTTGTTTGGACAAGGGTCTGATGTGGACCTGGGGGGGACCCCCACGCCAATTTTTTTCCACGTTGGGGTTCCCCATTAAGTCCATACCAGGTGGCGGGGCCAGCGACGTCTCCTTCGCGGGCCCCGCCTAACTGGAGACCCGCTCGAAATGAGCGGACTTTTCTCCGGGCGGGAAAAGTCTGTTCATTTCAAAAGTACGGCACACACACGGCCGGATTATCCGCCGAAATGCGAGTCCGGCGGGAAGATTGGAGTGAAAAACTACTTTCTAAGTCCGTACTTTCGGGTCAAAAAAGTATGCCGGAGGCTACACACGGGGGGTTGTCCGGCGGACTTGAGTTTGCCGGACTTTTCCACCCGATTGTTTGATCGTGTGTACACGGCTTAAGAGTACCTGAACTTTATTCCTAACCCTCTGATCCTATTTTAAGAGACTGTTTGTTGACTATGGTTTTTGCAAATAAAAACGCCTTTAAGCGGATCTGCCGTCAGTCTCTAAAGTTACTGGGCCATCTACCATGGGAAAACCCTAGACACAAATCGAGGAGAAGAAGCTAATGGTAGGCCTAATTCAAACCAGCAGCTCCTTCAGGGGTCAGTGCTACACAGTGATGACTGAGCTACTCCCATGACAGTAAAAAGAAGGTCAAAACAACCATGAAGTCATCAAAGACAATATACAAACATTAGGTCTTGTCCGCCACAGATTTTCTGTCTCTTCAACCTTAAAATGATATCATGGAGGTACCAGAAATAGAGCAGACTGCATTAAAGTGTAATGCTGTATATTCATGAAAAAGTATTAGAAACAGTAACCTATAATCTCACAATCAAGGTCAAATACCACCAGCATGTTTTATCCATAGGCATCACAGCATGGCCATAGCAACTAGTGAAATAATCATTTATCAGGAGGTCAAATAGGAAAAAAGAAAAAGAGGGCACACCAGCCTTTTCCATTATCCTTAAACGTATTTTTATTAAAAATGAGATAAAAAACTACTCATAAACATGAGATAAACTTTGTAGTACAAATGATCTCCAAAGGACTGCAGTAAGTTGACTGACAAACAGACTCCAGATGGTAATGCAGGAGATGTCATGGGCCACTGCCGGCTGACACAGCAGTGGCCAGCTGAATGCTAGACTCTTAGGAAGAAGCTATCCCATTCGAAATGTGTCAGCCGGCAGTGGCCCTTGACATCTCCTGCATTACCACCTCGAGTCTGTTTGTCAGTCAACTTACTGCGGTCCTTTGGAGATCATTTGTACAGCGAACTTTATCTCATATGTTTGTAAGTAGTTTTTTTATCTTTGTCATAAAAAGATGTTTAAGGATAATGCACAAGGCTGGTGCGCCCTCTTTTTCTTCTTTACCTGAGGAGACAGAAAATCTGTGGGGGACAAGACCTGCTGTTTGTATATTGCCTTTGATGGCTTCATGCTTATTTTGACCTACCTATAATTAGAGGTCACAACTATCAGCGAGCACGGTATTGATTAGTGATGAATCACATGGTAGATTGCATAAATTTAATTTATGAAGAGGATTTCACTTATTTGTTTATCCCATATGAATATTATTGCGACTACTTGCATATGATCATATGCTAAAGTTTTAATGAAACTCATTATAGTGCTGTTCTTTTTAACCACTTGCCGACCGCCGCACGACGATGTACGTCGACAGAATGGCACGGGCAGGCATAAGGGCTTACATGTACGTCCTTGCCTGCCCGCGGGTCGGGGGCCCAATCGGGCCCCCGCCCGGTGCCTGCCGCGGTCGGTATTCGTTCGGGAGCGATCCCGGACGAGGGGACGGCCATTCATTCATGGCCACCCCCTCGCGATCGCTCCCGACGAATGAAAATGTCCCGTGACATCACTTCCTCTCCTGTAATGTAAACACAGGAGAGGAAGTGATGTATTCTCTCCTCCGTGTCGGTATTTTTCGTTCCGGCACCGAGGAGAGAGCATCGGTGAGTTGCACAAGCACTACACTACACAGTAGAACATGCCAGGCACACTCACACCCCCCCTTTACCCCCCGATCACCCCCCAATTACCCCTGCCCCCCCAGTCACAGTGACACCAATTGCTTTTTTATTTTTTATTTTTTTGCATTGGTGTCATTTGTGACTGTAATAACTGTTAGGGCAGTTAGGGTTAGCCCCCTTTAGTTCTAAGGTACCCCCCTAACCCCCCCAATAAAGGTTTAACCCCGTGATCACCCCCCGTCGCCAGTGTCACTAAGGCTGGGTTCACATTGCAGCGGTTTATGAGAACGAATGTGATTCGCACCGCACTGCAGTGCAAATCACATCCGATCTCTGTGCGATTCGAGTTCAGCCATACAGATAGTATGGCTGAATTCGTGTCGCACCCGCCGCACCCGCCGCAAATTCGCACGGGACCCTTTTTTTGGCCCGCAGCAGAATCGGATCGCATGGGTGTTCACACCATGCGATCCGAGTTTGCAGATCGCACTGCGATATGCGAACTGATCTGGGGGTGTCATTAACATTTCACTGACACTCCCAGCAGTTCGCATAGGGCAGTGTGAACTGCCGCCGGGAGGCATGCGATGCGGGAACCCGCCGCGGATTCATGGCGTTCCCGCATCGCTCCAGTGTGAACCCAGCCTAATAAGCGATCATTTTTCTGATCGCTGTATTAGTGTCACAGGTGTCCCCCCTGCAGCACTAGATTACTGCTATAGTGATCTATTGCTGGCTGAATGTAGCCAGCAATAAATCACTGTCAGAAGTAATCTGTTGTTGCAGAGCTGGATGACATCTGCTTTATTGTGTAAGCAAGCATAAGGTCATTGGATTTTGAATGATTAAAAATCGGTGAAAATTGCTCCTACATACAAATGTTTGCGCAAACTAAACTTGACCTTATCTAAGAAGGAATAGAATGTATTGTATACTAAACATAGGTTTTCAAGGAAGTGTTTAACGCTGTATCCCCTCTGTATCAAAAAGAGTCATAAGTCTGGTATTCCTGGAATGTAGATGGGCTTTGAGTTCCTGGATGCCTATTTCCTCCAACTGAGCATTAAGATTACATGCATGTACAGGTTTCTCCACTTTTAACGAAACACATAAATGTGAACGGGGAAAAATAATGTTGTATTAGCATCTTACACAATAGTTATTTTGTTTCCTAGTTATGTCGTGATTGAAAACAAGTGACCTAGTGTACTAAAAATGACAAATTTATTAAAACAGAGCTATGGTGCGACTCTGTACATGTCAGGGCCCGCACTTGATCCCCCTGTGTTTACTAAGTTGGCTATAACTGTTATTGACCACAACTAGTGGGAAGAAAAGTGTAATGAATAGTCAGCCATACCCTCCTGCAGCCTGAACACTGCACTTAGTAGTCAGTCAGCCATATCACACCACACAGCTTACCTGCATGTGCACTGATTACAAGTGCAATATACTCTGTGCACTATATCAGACCTAAATTTTAGGGGATACTTTGCAACTTTTATCATCTATGTGAATGCAGCCTTTAGGGTTTTTTCAACATGTAAATCTCTTAATAAACATAAAAAGACCCAAGACCATATAAAAAACAGAGATGGCCTTAAAAAAATAGACAAAGTACTACTACTACTACAACTAATATCACCACCATATACACCACTGCACAACCTGGGAAAATATAAGCAGCCATTCACCTTTAACTAGTTTCTGACCACCAATAGTATATTTACTACTCATGTGCACTGCATGCCACCCCTGGGACATACATCGGTACTTGCTATTGGGCTGCTGTGAGCGACCCAGATACCACGTGATCGTTGTTCGATCAAATGATACCTAGTAAACAATAGTCATGAATGGAATCTATTCAAGACATCATTGTTTACTACTGTGTGTGATCTGTGATTGGTCAGTACCTGGGCCAATCACAGTACCTTGTACCATTTGATAGCTGTGGGCCAATCACAGAATCACAATAGTATACAATGAGTCATGAATAAAAGCCATTTATGACAGTTCAAACAATTGCTGCTACAGTTGTAGTGCCGGCTCCTGAAGAGCATGCGCTATATGTTTTAAAAGATAATGTTACACCTAAACTTCTGTTTGGTTTGGGTACAATTGTTCCAAATTTGGACCTCAGTATCAGTCTGACTGGACAATAGGATGTTCAGCCTGGCCACAGGGGGCACTGTCTCTTCTGGCAGGCATGGAACCACAGTCTGATTGGGTGCTTTAAGATTACCTTCTCCTGGGACCCGCCAAGTGGGAGTGCCACTCTTGCTGTGCTTCCTGGGATAGGGTACATAAGATGCGGATGTCACGTGGTTCGGGGTTCCGGTCCAGAAGTATGTTCTGACTCATTGGTCCTGGTCCTCCTGACCAGCCCCCAGGAAGGCTATGGCCTGGGATGTGGATCCTCTGACAACAGGCAAGGAAACTAAAGAAGGATTCTGAGGTGGTCCAGTGCCGTCTACGGTAGTTGGAGAGGCCCAGTAACTTCGTAGCTATCCAGGGGAGGACTCTTCAGAAGAAGGCCACGTATGGGTTGGCTTCTTAGCAAGAGCTTGGAGGGGCAGAAGTACCTACATGGAATCCAGTCTCGTGGGTATCGCCAAGCTGGATGAACGATCCAGGTATCACACGAGTGTTCTACAAGATTTAGTTTCCTGAATGTTTTACAACAACGTCTGTGGCAGAGACTTATTCCTTTATGTTCTACAACAACGTGTGTGGCAGAGCCTTATTCCTGTATGTTCTACAACAACGTCTGTGGCAGAGACTTGTTCCTGAGTTAAGTACCTTGTTGGCTGCTAGGCCTTGTGAGAGAGGGACTATCCAACTTGAGTGAACATCCAGTTGTGAATGGCTATTCTCTGGATTTAGTCAAAGTAAGCAAGTCCTTCATTATTGACTTTGACACTTATGCCGCGTACACACGTAGCCGACTATCCAGCGGACTTAGTCTGGCGGACTTCCCGCCAGACTGTCCGTTGGACTTTCCAAACGCTACTTGCCCACACACGGCACTTTTTCAGCGGACTAATACGGCGTACTAAGTCCGCCGTACTATCCGCCCTACTTTTGAAATGAACGGACTCGCCCACACACGCGGAGAAAAGTTCGCTCATTTCGAGTGCGTCTCCAGGTAGGCGGGGCCCACGAAGGAGACGTCGCTGGCCCCACCACCTGGTATGGACTTAAAGGGGAACCCCAACGCCAAAAAAAATCGGCGTGGGGGCCCCCCCGGTCCACATCAGACCCTTGTCCGAGCACACTACCCGGCCGGCCAGGAAAGGGGGGGACAAGCGAGCGTCCCCCCTCCTGAGCCGTACCAGGCCGCGTGCCCTCAACATGGGGGGTGCCTTGGGGAAGGGGGGGGCCCGCAGCCCCCCCACCCCAAAGCACCTTGTCCCCATGTTGATGAGGACAGGGGCCTCTTCCTGACAACCCTGGCCGTTGGTTGTCGGGGTCTGCGGGCGAGGGGCTTATCGGAATCCGGGAGCCCCCATTAATAAGGGGGCCCCCGGATACCGGCCCCCCACCCTATGTGAATGAGTATGGGGTACAATGTACCCCTACCCATTCACCTGTGAAAAAAGTACAAAAAAAAACACAACACAGGGTAAAAATAGTTTATTACACAGCTCCTTGTACTTTTTTCACAGGTGAATGGGTAGGGGTACATTGTACCCCATACTCATTCACATAGGGTGGGGGGCCGGTATCCGGGGGCCCCCTTATTAACGGGGGCTCCCGGATTCCGATAAGCCCCTCGCCCGCAGACCCAGACAACCAACGGCCAGGGTTGTCAGGAAGAGGCCCCTGTCCTCATCAACATGGGGACAAGGTGCTTTGGGGTGGGGGGGGCCACGCGACCCCCCCTTCCCCAAGGCACCCCCCATGTTGAGGGCACGCGGCCTGGTATGGCTCAGGAGAGGGGGCCGCTCGCTCGCCCCCCCCTTTCCTGGCCAGCCGGGTAGCGTTTGTTTGGACAAGGGTCTGATGTGGACCTGGGGGGGACCCCCACGCCAATTTTTTTCCACGTTGGGGTTCCCCATTAAGTCCATACCAGGTGGCGGGGCCAGCGACGTCTCCTTCGCGGGCCCCGCCTAACTGGAGACCCGCTCGAAATGAGCGGACTTTTCTCCGGGCGGGAAAAGTCTGTTCATTTCAAAAGTACGGCACACACACGGCCGGATTATCCGCCGAAATGCGAGTCCGGCGGGAAGATTGGAGTGAAAAACTACTTTCTAAGTCCGTACTTTCGGGTCAAAAAAGTATGCCGGAGGCTACACACGGGGGGTTGTCCGGCGGACTTGAGTTTGCCGGACTTTTCCACCCGATTGTTTGATCGTGTGTACACGGCTTAAGAGTACCTGAACTTTATTCCTAAACCTCTGATCCTATTTTAAGAGACTGTTTGTTGACTATGGTTTTTGCAAATAAAAACGCCTTTAAGCGGATCTGCCGTCAGTCTCTAAAGTTACTGGGCCATCTACCATGGGAAAACCCTAGACACAAATCGAGGAGAAGAAGCTAATGGTAGGCCTAATTCAAACCAGCAGCTCCTTCAGGGGTCAGTGCTACACAGTGATGACTGAGCTACTCCCATGACAGTAAAAAGAAGGTCAAAACAACCATGAAGTCATCAAAGACAATATACAAACATTAGGTCTTGTCCGCCACAGATTTTCTGTCTCTTCAACCTTAAAATGATATCATGGAGGTACCAGAAATAGAGCAGACTGCATTAAAGTGTAATGCTGTATATTCATGAAAAAGTATTAGAAACAGTAACCTATAATCTCACAATCAAGGTCAAATACCACCAGCATGTTTTATCCATAGGCATCACAGCATGGCCATAGCAACTAGTGAAATAATCATTTATCAGGAGGTCAAATAGGAAAAAAGAAAAAGAGGGCACACCAGCCTTTTCCATTATCCTTAAACGTATTTTTATTAAAAATGAGATAAAAAACTACTCATAAACATGAGATAAACTTTGTAGTACAAATGATCTCCAAAGGACTGCAGTAAGTTGACTGACAAACAGACTCCAGATGGTAATGCAGGAGATGTCATGGGCCACTGCCGGCTGACACAGCAGTGGCCAGCTGAATGCTAGACTCTTAGGAAGAAGCTATCCCATTCGAAATGTGTCAGCCGGCAGTGGCCCTTGACATCTCCTGCATTACCACCTCGAGTCTGTTTGTCAGTCAACTTACTGCGGTCCTTTGGAGATCATTTGTACAGCGAACTTTATCTCATATGTTTGTAAGTAGTTTTTTTATCTTTGTCATAAAAAGATGTTTAAGGATAATGCACAAGGCTGGTGCGCCCTCTTTTTCTTCTTTACCTGAGGAGACAGAAAATCTGTGGGGGACAAGACCTGCTGTTTGTATATTGCCTTTGATGGCTTCATGCTTATTTTGACCTACCTATAATTAGAGGTCACAACTATCAGCGAGCACGGTATTGATTAGTGATGAATCACATGGTAGATTGCATAAATTTAATTTATGAAGAGGATTTCACTTATTTGTTTATCCCATATGAATATTATTGCGACTACTTGCATATGATCATATGCTAAAGTTTTAATGAAACTCATTATAGTGCTGTTCTTTTTAACCACTTGCCGACCGCCGCACGACGATGTACGTCGACAGAATGGCACGGGCAGGCATAAGGGCTTACATGTACGTCCTTGCCTGCCCGCGGGTCGGGGGCCCAATCAGGCCCCCGCCCGGTGCCTGCGGCGGTCGGTATTCGTTCGGGAGCGATCCCGGACGAGGGGACGGCCATTCATTCATGGCCACCCCCTCGCGATCGCTCCCGACGAATGAAAATGTCCCGTGACATCACTTCCTCTCCTGTAATGTAAACACAGGAGAGGAAGTGGTGTATTCTCTCCTCCGTGTCGGTATTTTTCGTTCCGGCACCGAGGAGAGAGCATCGGTGAGTTGCACAAGCACTACACTACACAGTAGAACATGCCAGGCACACTCACACCCCCCCTTTACCCCCCGATCACCCCCCAATTACCCCTGCCCCCCCAGTCACAGTGACACCAATTGCTTTTTTATTTATTATTTTTTTTTTTTTTGCATTGGTGTCATTTGTGACTGTAATAACTGTTAGGGCAGTTAGGGTTAGCCCCCTTTAGTTCTAATGTGCCCCCCTAACCCCCCCAATAAAGGTTTAACCCCGTGATCACCCCCCGTCGCCAGTGTCACTAAGGCTGGGTTCACATTGCAGCGGTTTATGAGAACGAATGTGATTCGCACCGCACTGCAGTGCAAATCACATCCGATCTCTGTGCGATTCGAGTTCAGCCATACAGATAGTATGGCTGAATTCGTGTCGCACCCGCCGCACCCGCCGCAAATTCGCACGGGACCCTTTTTTTGGCCCGCAGCAGAATCGGATCGCATGGGTGTTCACACCATGCGATCCGAGTTTGCAGATCGCACTGCGATATGCGAACTGATCTGGGGGTGTCATTAACATTTCACTGACACTCCCAGCAGTTCGCATAGGGCAGTGTGAACTGCCGCCGGGAGGCATGCGATGCGGGAACCCGCCGCAGATTCATGGCGTTCCCGCATCGCTCCAGTGTGAACCCAGCCTAATAAGCGATTATTTTTCTGATCGCTGTATTAGTGTCACAGGTGACGCTAGTTAGGCAGGTAGGTATTTAGGTTCGCCGCAGCTTTTTATAGCGCCAGGGACCCCCATATACTACCGCATAAAGCCCCCTGATTTCCCCCTAGTTAACTCTTTCACCAGTGATCACCATATAACTGTTACAGGTGACGCTGGTTGGTTAGTTATTTTTTTATAGTTTCAGGGCACCCGCCATTTATTACCTAATAAAGGTTTAACCCCCTGATCACCCGGCGGGTGTCATTTGTGACTGTAATAACTGTTAGGGCAGTTAGGGTTAGCCCCCTTTAGTTCTAAGGTACCCCCCTAACCCCCCCAATAAAGGTTTAACCCCGTGATCACCCCCCGTCGCCAGTGTCACTAAGGCTGGGTTCACATTGCAGCGGTTTATGAGAACGGATGTGATTCGCACCGCACTGCAGTGCAAATCACATCCGATCTCTGTGCGATTCGAGTTCAGCCATACAGATAGTATGGCTGAATTCGTGTCGCACCCGCCGCACCCGCCGCAAACTCGCACGGGACCCTTTTTTTGGTCCGCAGCAGAATCGGATCGCATGGGTGTTCACACCATGCGATCCGAGTTTGCAGATCGCACTGCGATATGCGAACTGATCTGGGGGTGTCATTAACATTTCACTGACACTCCCAGCAGTTCGCATAGGGCAGTGTGAACTGCCGCCGGGAGGCATGTGATGCGGGAACCCGCCGCGCATTCGTGGCGTTCCCACATCGCTCCAGTGTGAACCCAGTCTAATAAGCGATCATTTTTCTGATCACTGTATTAGTGTCACAGGTGACGCTAGTTAGGCAGGTAGGTATTTAGGTTCGCCGCAGCTTTTTATAGCGCCAGGGACCCCCATATACTACCGCATAAAGCCCCCTGATTGCCCCCTAGTTAACCCTTTCACCAGTGATCAACATATAACTGTTACAGGTGACGCTGGTTGGTTAGTTAGTTTTTTTATAGTTTCAGGGCACCCGCCATTTATTACCTAGTCTCACTAGTGTACCCCTAAATTTAGGGGTGTCTACTTTCCAAAATGGGGTCATTTGGGGGGGGGTTTGTGCCATCTTGGCATTTTATGGCCTTCAAAACTGTAACGCCCTTAGAAAGCCTGAAGGCGGTGCTTGGTTTTCGGGGCCCCGTACGCGGCTAGGCTCCCAAAAAGTCCCACATATGTGGTATCCCCGTACTCAGGAGAAGCAGCAGAATTTATTTTGGGGTGTCATTTCACATATGCCCATGGCATGCGTGAGCAATATATCATTTAGTGACAACTTTGTGAAAAAAAAAAAAGTTTGTAATTTTCCCGCAACTTGTGGCAAAATATAAAATATTCCATGGACTCAACATGCCTCTCAGCAAATAGCTTGGGGTGTCTACTTTCTAAAAAGGGGTCATTTGTGGGGGTTTTGTGCCATCTTGGCATTTTATGGCCTTCAAAACTGTAATAGGTAGTGAGGAGTGAAGTCAAATATTTACGCCCTTAGAAAACCTGAAGGCGGTTCTTGGTTTTCGGGGCCCCGTACGCGGCTAGGCTCCCAAAAAGTCCCACATATGTGGTATCCCCGTACTCAGGAGAAGCAGCAGAATTTATTTTGGGGTGTCATTTCACATATGCCCATAGCATGTGTGAGCAATATATCATTTAGTGACAACTTTGTGAAAAAAAAAAAATTAAAGTTTGTAATTTTCCCGCAACTTGTGGCAAAATATAAAATATTCCATGGACTCAAAATGCCTCTCAGCAAATAGCTTGGGGTGTCTACTTTCTAAAATGGGGTCATTTGTGGGGGTTTTGTGCCATCTTGGCATTTTATGGCCTTCAAAACTGTAATAGGTAGTGAGAAGTGAAATCAAAAATTTACGCCCTTAGAAAGCCTGAAGGCGGTGCTTGGTTTTCGGGGCCCCGTACGCGGCTAGGCTCCCAAAAAGTCCCACATATGTGGTATCCCCGTACTCAGGAGAAGCAGCAGAATTTATTTTGGGGTGTCATTTCACATATGCCTATAGCATGTGTGAGCAATATATCATTTAGTGACAACTTTGTGTAAAAAAAAAAATAATTAATTTTTTGTCATTATTCAATCGCTTGAGGCAAAAAAATAAAATATTCAATGGGCTCAACATGCCACTTATCAATTTCCTTAGGGTGTCTACTTTCCAAAATGGGGTCATTTGGGGGGGTTTTGTACTGCCCTGCCATTTTAGCACCTCAAGAAATGAGATAGGCAGTCGTAAACTAAAAGCTGCGTAAATTCCAGAAAACGTACCTTAGTTTGTAGATGTGACAACTTTTGCGCAAACCAATAAATATACAATTATTGACTTTTTTTTTACCAAAGACATGTGGCTGAATACATTTTGGCCTAAATGTATGACTAAAATTGAGTTTATTGGATTTTTCTATTAACAAAAAGTAGAAAATATCATTTTTTTTCAAAATTTGCGGTCTTTTTACGTTTATATCGCAAAAAATAAAAATCGCAGAGGCAATCAAATACCATCAAAAGAAAGCTCTATTTGTGGGAAGAAAAGGATGCAAATTTTGTTTGGGTACAACATTGCATGACCGCGCAATTACCAGTTAAAGCAGCGCAGTGCCAAATTGTAAAAAGACCTCTGGTCATTTACCAGCAAAATGGTCCGGTCTGAAGGTGGTTAAAGTACAAATAATAGGGATGACGTCAGCAGAGATTACTCTCCCACTGCATATAACTTTACATTCCAAAAGGACATTTAGAGAAGGTTAAATAGAGTTTTTAGTGCCAGATCTGCCCATATAAACAGAACTGAAAAGTGTACAGAAAGATTACAAGGATGAAGGAGGTGTTTGTTATAACGCTGTTGTAAAATGATCATCTGACTCTGTTTGCAGGGACAATTTTATGCAAACAAATGTTAGAAAATAAAAAATTCATTTCAGTATCCATCGAACCTGGTATCTGCATTTTTAGCTTATATAGTCAAACAATTAGTGGGACTTTCGTGATACCAACACTTTGAAGGTTTACATATAAGAAGAAAATAAATCACTTTGTGAATATCTGAACATTCATGCAAGTGTAACAAATAATACCCCAATTGCCTAACATTCAATCCTAAGAGAAAAATAGTCCTAAGAACATTTGTCCATGAGAGTTTAAAGAACAGTATAGCCAAAGCTTTTTTGGCCATACTTCTATTTTGGGTCACAGGAGTGCACTTACTTTTGTACTCTTGTGACCCAGAGTCGGCTTAGAGTGGGAAAAAGTCCACTGCCATCTGATGTCACAGAGCCGCTCCAAACTCAGGAAGGTTACCAAACATATTGCTGGGATCCACCTATCTGCCCAACTGACACTAGGCTCCTGTTCTCAAAGTGTAGGCTGAGAGCTGGAGCCAGCTGCGCCCGCCCCTCCAACACTGGATAGACGGGCAGAGAGCAGTGACTGACAGTCTCTTCTCTCCAGTCCAAGAAGACCTGAGCAATCAGTGGTCATGTTCTCATGTCTTGGGGCTAACACTTGAAAGCATAGAGGTGAGTATGTATGTTTGTTAGTTTTTTTTTAAACCACAAACTTCTGCTTTAACATTTAAGAGAATATAAGAAAATAACATAACAGGGAGATCTCTGCACCGTGTACAGTCTATGCAGATTCCTGTACGAACAGCCAAATTAATTGGTGAACCTCCAGCTGCAGTGTGAAATGAAACATTGAGCAGAGGTATTATAGCCAGGGGCATAGATAAGGGGGGGAGTCAGGGGTGTTCAAACCCCAGAGCATCCTGGGAAAATGCCCAGACAGTGTCCTGAAGGAGGAGAAAGGGTCAACATGACTAAAACTTTAAAATAGCTAACAGAGATCAGATTCCTGTACGAACAGCCAAATGAATTGGTGAACCTCCAGCTGCAGTGTGAAATTAAAAATTGAGCAGAGGTATTATAGCCACTGCTAAATGTGACAGCTTTATCCTGGTTGTTAGGGAACCAACACCTGCCGGCATCCTAACAACCGGTGACTCATCCCCACCTGACACACTCAGTCAGCTAGGGTTTCCTGACTGACAAATAATGTAAACAAGCTAGACCCTCCCTACTTCTTCAGTGTTTTCTTGGTCAGTGTTAGTTATTCACAGAGACAGACTTTAGGAAAGTCATTGTCTTCTTACACTTCAAAGAACTAAAAAAAATCCTCTGTACTGCAATTAGCTGAAGTATACTTGTGTTGGATTCAACGTCTATGTCTTTTTGAAGAGTTAAACTGCCTGTGGATGGACAAAGTCAGCAGGTGACCATACTGTCCACACAAACTGGGTCTAAGGGAGTATGTCAATGCATAAAGCAGCATTTAGAACATAACAATTTATAATATTTGATGTTGGGTATGAAATGGAACAACTCTCAGCAGTGGTATTAATAATCAGGATCAAGGTGCCCAACAATATGTATTTAGGGGTCACATCATACACAGATGTGCCCTTGCCATAAAGAGTTCAACAGGTACGCATGATTATTATGGAATATAAAACCAAGTGCAAAAGAAAAGAGCACATGCGCGGGATCTCTGAGGTGGATGCGTTCTAGCCGAGCACCGCTCGCTCCAGTCCTCACAGCTATATACAGCGCAGACAGCAGAGAGACGAACAGCCGCACACAGCGATCTGACTCCTGGGACGGTAATGAATAAAAGGGCACAAGGCCAGCCTAAAAATGGTCAACAAAAACAGCTTAAATCTAACGGAGGAGAGGGACCCTCCACAAGCAACAGGCCGCATTCTAAGATGGCGCCGGGGTGGCCAGACACACGAGGCAGCACGGCTTCTAAAAATGAAAATACCCCCCAGAAGACAAACAAATCGGGTCATTCTGCACCTCCACAAGCACAGCAAACCCATTATTCTCCCGATTCAGTGATGCTAGCTCTCTTTTCCACAATTCTTCAGCAGGAGCTCTCTAAGGCATGCACCCTAATAACCACAGACCTAAAGAGAGACATCCATAGCTTTGGAGAATGCTTTGAACACATAGAAACCAAGATGGATAATACTATTAAAAAGGTCAATCAAAATGCCAACGCGATCACTGACCTCCAAAATAGATTGGAAGAGGCATATACTAAAATAGAAGATCTGTAAAATCGCTCTCGCAGATATAATATATGGATACGAGGCCTCCCAGAAACACTTACGGACCTAGAAGAGGTCATGAGGGAGTTAGTGAAAGAACTGATCCCTGACATCGCACCTCATCATATGGAGATTGACCGTATACACAGAGCCCTAGCAGCTCCAAGGTCAGATGGATTGCCACGAGATGTCATAGCCAAGCCGCATTATTATCTTATAAAAGAGAGGATGATGTTTGCAGCACGCAATAGACAGTACCTCACAATACACGGAACAGCGATACAGCTTTTTACTGACTTGGCTCCATCAACCATACAGAAACGCAGGACATTGAGACCCCTTCTGCAACAGCTGGCAAGTAAGCAGATAAAATATAGATGGGCATTTCCCTTTAAGTTATCTTTTACCTTTAAGGGATGGTCTCACTCATTTTCAACATTCCACATGGGCGAAGAACTTTTGATTGATCTAGGTATTATTACGCATGACTCTCCGTGTCAGTCGCCTCAACGTGCAGAACACGGGCCTCTTTCTCCATTATGGCAGGAATGCAAGCAATCACAGACCAGGAAATCGCAACGCAATACTTGAATATTGTTATAGGACTTCCGACCCCTTGTAGGACTTGCCAAAGTCCAGCTGAAGAGGATAAACCTCTATTGATTGAGCCTAAAGGTCCCCTGGCCCTAAAGTCTGGAATAACATGTGCAAGGGTATCGTCCTACTTAGAGGATAGATATTCCTGCAAGTGAGCGGCATGTATCACCGCTCCGGCCCAAAAATCGAAGCCTCTGTTTAGACAAACAGGTTGTAGTACTTTCTTAACCGTTATACTTTCCTACTTATTTAATGTGGACCAGGCAGATCAGATTGACCCCTACAAGGACCATGGCCCCGGGGCAGGCAGGGTCCCCATCGATTACTCCTGCCCCAGGGTCACCACCCCCTAGGAACCAACAAATTCCCCATAGCAGGGCCTCTCTAGTCCTTTAACAGATATTTCCCAGTCCATCTACTGGATATCAGTTATTTCAGTTAGTTAGTAACCAGACAGTTACCCTGGACAATATTATAAAAAAATGTCAACACATATTTGCCCCTCACCTTTGTGCATATTTTAATGACCTAAGACGGGGCACTAAACTCCCTAATTACGAAAATTCAGCTTATATAAATGTCATACCTAAACCGGGAAAAGACCATGGAGACTGCTCAAATTACCGACCGATCTCACTGATTAATTCCGACCGAAAAATATTAACAAAGATCCTGGCCCAAAGACTAAACACTTTCCTCCCACACTATATCCACCCTGACCAGACTGGATTTGTCCCAAATAGACAGGCTTCAGACCAAACCTCACAGACTAATAAACCTAATTTCAGCGGTAAAGTCTAATTGGGATGGTGGAGGACCTAGAAAAGGTATACTGTTGTCGTTGGACATCCAGAAGGTGTTTGACTCCCTTTCCTGGGAATATTTGTTTGAGGTATTAGGACGTTTTGGTTTTGGCGAGCGCTTTCTGGGTCTCCTCCAAATACTGTATGATGCACCAACCGCCTCCTTGATGCTTCAGGGGTTACTCCTCTCAACCCCTGGCTATTAGAAGGGGAACTAGGCAGGGGTGCCCACTATCACCGCTGCTATTTGCTCTGGCGATCGAGCCACTGGCAATAAAAATTCATAAGTCAGGATATTAAGGGGATTGTCTGTGGCGGGGTGGAGCATAAATGCCTGCTTTTTGCGGATGATTTACTACTGACTTTGACTTCCCTGATTACATCACCCCCCAACCTGTACAGGATCTTAAATCCATTTTCAGAGATATTAGGGTTGTACAGTACATAAACCATAACAAGTCCAGAGCATTAAACCTCTCACTACCAAACTCTACTCAAACAACACTTGAGCAATCACACCAATTCAAATGGGAACGTGAAGCTCTCCCATATTTAGGTATTCACTTGACCTCTTCTATACAAACAATATACAAAAGGAACTACCCAGCTCTTATTAAACAGCTAATAGAGGATATGGCAAAATGGCAGATACACCCCCCATCGTGGTTCGGTAGACTACACTCAATTAAAATGAATGCATTACCAAGGATATTATACTACTTTCTGACGATACCTGTAACGCTGTCCCGTAGCGATCTACAACAGTTGCAAAGGAAAATCCTCCAGTTTATATGGGGAGATAAGAGGCCTAGGGTGAACAAAAGCACTATGTATACTCCTAAGAGGGGAGGAGGACTTGGTTTGCCAGATCTACAGAAATATTTCTATGCAGCTCAGTTAGCTCAGCTATCTAGATTTCACTCAAACACACCACACGCAATATGGATGACCATGGAATCTTATTCATGCCATCCTGATCTGGTATCCCACATTATGTGGCTTCCACCTAAAGAAAGACAAACAATATTATGTCCCTCTCTATCCTTCTCACTAGAGATATGGGACAGGCTTACTAGAACTCATAAATTGAAATCACCTCATACTCCATTGGCTCCCATACTTAAAAATAGTGCGTTCACCCCGGGCCTTACTCCATTAGCCTGGACCAATAAGGGCCTATTAAGAATAGCAGATCTTTGCGACAACAGAGGTATGCTGACTGAACATGCTATGATTGAGAAATAGCAAATTCCATCAGTAGAACGCTACAGATACACTCAACTTCACCACTATCTTCAAACTCTGGATCTGGCAAATGTGACCTGGTGGCCCTAACCCCTATGGAGCACTTATGTAAAAGCTATGATAAACTTAGAGGCCATATTTCGGCCATATATACATTATTGATGAAAACATTGACAAAACTGAGTTATATATGCTCCAGTGGGAGAAGGATCTCCGGGAAACCCTCGCCCTAGAAAAATGGCATGCTATGTCACAATAAGCGTCTAGATCACTTATAAATACTTCGATAATAGACGCTAATTACAAGGTGTTATTGCGATGGTATATGGTGCCGGTCAGACTGGCCACCTTTGTACATGGAGGGTACCCCAAGTGTTTTAGAGGTTGTGGTCAGAGGTTGTGGTCAGGATGGAACTACCTACAAAGGGTCTACAATTTTATATATACCCTTACCCAGATAAATTTAACCAAATCTGCCAAACAAGCACTTCTGGACAATAGGGTAATGGAAGCTTCCAATTCCCAAAGGCGATTACTTACCTTCATATTTATTGCTGCAAAAATTACGATTGCCATGAATTGGAGGTCCGCCGCCCTGTTATTCGATCAGCTAAAAAGTAAAATGTTGTGGCTAATGTTGAATGAAAGGTTGTCCGCAACTGGTTCAGGATAAAATGAGGTTGTTCCACAAAGTCTGGGATCCGTGGCTGGATTATTTGGCTAGAGATCCCAGACCACTTGCGACTTAGGAACTGATATATGTAGTGGATATTAGGGACTAGGACCATGGCTCTTTAATACCCCCCCCCCCACACACCCCTCTCTTAACTCTATTTCACCCTCCTAACTCTTTTCTACCTTTCTCTTTTAAAACTCATATGCTTAAGTAAAGTACCAACTTTATGCAGAGTCATAGACTATAAGGGCCCATATAAGGAGAACTGAAGTTAATTAGGGCCTTGGGGCCCTGCCCGCATGTGGGAGTTGCTAGACCCCCCAGTTAGTGTGATGGGGGTGGGCTCTTCCCTGTGGGGGAGGTGCCGGGCCAACTGAAAATAGAAAGAGGCTAAAGGGCCCCTATTTCAAGAGTCACATATACGGCATACCTTTTATAATAACTACAGGGTTCACTTCCCATGAACTCATAATGTACACTGTCAGGCAGGTGAAAGATCTTTTTTTTTTTTATCCTCTGTTGTTTGTTGTTATGTTAAGAGACCAAACTATGATTCTTTTGTGACTATACATACTGTACAAAATGTATAATGAGCATATTGTCCTGTACCGAAAACTTTAATAAATACCATTGAAACATAAAACCAAGTGTGGGTGATAAATCTCCTGTCAAGCCCTGTAAATATTTGAAGAAGCCAGCAGGTTTTATACCAACCAGTTTCCATCTACTGATAAAAAACGCATTAAAAAAGTCTAATTTGCATTATTGGTCTGGGTGACCTCACTTCAGTGGAAATTATAGTTCATTTTGAGAGACAATAACTGAAAATACTGCTGGAGGAACAGAGTGTGGGAGGAACTTTACTGGCCTGGCAGCAGAACAAAGTACACAAAGAAAAGTACACCTGTCCTTTACTTGACCGTGTTATCTTTTGATACCGGTTGCATTTCGCTATTAGCCAGATGAAAAAGTTTAAAACTCAAAAAACTATAGCAGCTCCTCCTGCCTTTTTTTTCCTGCAGACAGGCTGGGAAAGAGCTGGGTCATGTGACAGCTTTATATCGATTAGAAAAAAAGGTACTAATTATAGTGGCATCACCTACATACAGAAATTGCAGGGACAATGTAAATTAAACAGTGCTTAAAGTGATTGTAAACCCTTACAACCAACTTTGACCTACAGGTAAGCCTAGATTAAGGCTTACCTGTAGGTCCAAGAAATATCTCCTAAACCTATACGGTTTAGGAGATATTTACTCTTTGGCTGCATCCATTTTAACTGTGGGCAACTGAAGCTGCTGTCTGTTCACTTCCTGGATTTACTCAGACACACACCTCCAGCTCTCATTGGCCCTCTTATGACTCACCCCCCACCCTTCCTGGCAAACTCTCACGAGACCAGACAAGAAACAGTAAGTGGGCTGTATTGAGGGTATTTCTAGTCACCTCAAAACATGAAGTAAGAACTTTAGCTATACTGAAAGAATTGTTCTTGACAAAGTTGAAACAGTACCTGTACCCTAACTGAATTATCTGACTTACCAGTTTTTCATTTCACAAATCCTATCCATGGCTATCCATGCCTTGTTAGCACTGTCACTGATATGCAACTTTAGGCTTTTTTTAAAATATGGTCAATAGCTAAGCCCTCATTTCCACCTGTAACCACGTTCACAGAAAGAACAGGTGTAATGTCAGGGGCTGTGACTGATAGTCTTGCATCATCTTCTCTTTGTTCTGCAATAGGCACAATGGCAAGATGTCAGCACCCAAAAGAGAAACAATTAAACCAGTTTTATTTCATTCTGCATTGGTGAGTTGTTTATAACCTGAATAGTTTGAAAATAATTTGTTTTGGTTTCTGTAAATACTAGAAAAAGAAAGCTCATCTCATCGCTTCTTGTTTTTCTATTTCAAATCAAGGTCATGCACACGAAAAAAAAAAAAAACATGTTAAAAAAAAAAATCTGACAACATTTCTAAACCTTTCTCATTTATATATTATTGATTTTGTGTCCCCGTTGGAGGAATTTCCCTCTCACTTCCTGTCCAGGTAAATCGCAAAGGAAAATTCTCTCATAAGGGAACACAGACAGCAATAAGGCTTCATTCACACTTGTACGACTTAAAAAATTGTGCGATTTCCATTGCAACTTTACAGTGCGACTTGATGTGACTTTGGATGAGTGCGACTTGATGCGACTTTGGATGAGTGCGGCTTTGTTACGATTTTGGCTTTGATCAATGTGTATGTTTTGTCTGTGCTCTACAAAGTCACTAGACATATGCAAAATAAAAACATTTGTTTAGTTTTGTTTTCAGAACGATTCATATTCAGATCTGTCAAAATATGATGACCACTACTCATTTGCCAAAAAAAAAGGAAATAAAAATACCACACAAGTTTTTGACAAGTCCTTTATTAAGACATTTAAAAAAAATCTCCCTCACTGTAGATCCTTCATCAATTAGGGCGCCCAATGCCCGAAAAAAGGAAAAAAAAAACCCGGTCCGGGTGAAGGCTCCCATCGTCTCACAGCTCTTAAATAACCAAGCCCTGTCCCCTTGTGATGTCACAAACCGAGGGCACGTTGGGTCAGTGACATCACAAGGGTGCAGTGCCACTCGGTTACATCATCAGGTGACCCTGCCCCTTAGTTATTTAAGAACTGCCAGACGGTGGAGCTGGCAGCTTTTGTCAGGGCCGGAGGTTTTTTTTCTTTCGATGGGATGGCGGCAGGTATCATGATTGACAATGGATCTGCCCCAGGGAACATTTTTTAAAATTTAAATAAAAAAAAAATTGTCAAAAACTTCCTTCTGTCATTTTTCACACTACACTTTTTTTTGGTGAATGAGTAGGGGTATTATGTACCCCATACTCATTCACATGGGGGGCCGGGACCTGGGGACCTTCTTGTTAAAGAAGGCTTCCAAATTCCAATAAGCTAAACTGAGCTAAAAGCACTCATACACAAAATACAGATATGTCATCTAGACTGTTCTAAATTAATTCATGGCATACAACCTCATTACCAGTGTGCTTATACCATTAAAGTTAACCTCTTCTTTGCACTTGCAGAGCAAAACTAGAGGCTTACTTTAACAATTACCCCTGCTGATGTTTATACTTATTTTCCTTTAATCCCTCCATATAGCAGGATACATTATACCACAACACAATAATACATCACCCAGTATTAGTATATTATCAAGTAAAATATATCACATATCAATAGCTAATAGTTGTTAGTCACATTCAAATGGAATGGGCTATATTGCTGAAGACATGGTAGCTTATCCAAGCCACATTTTGAGTTCAACCTGCTTTCAGGATGATACCTGATCCTATTACAGACATGGGAAATGCAAAGCCTTAGAGGGGTTTATGTATCTACCCATTGATTTATGAGGACATTATGTCTAGTATACAGTAGACATGTGCATTCGTTTTCGTCCGAATGCATTTTCGTCCGAATTTCAGCTATTTTCGTTTTCGTTTTGACAAACGATAACGAAAGCACAAAATCCGAAAAACGAAAGATCCGACATAAATAAATGCTTTATTTTCGTTTTCATTGTTACAACAGTTCGATATAGAATAGGAGATTCAACATGACTCTGACAACAATCTGTGTCTATAGAACCTGTGGTCGAATGTGCTTAACCTTACCTCTATTAGTCCAAGATTATATAGAGAAAATATTAAAATATTCGACAGAGAAAAAAGATTTGACAGAGAGAAAAGATTCTGCAAGTTACTGTCCTAAAAAGTGTTTGGGGACCCGGGTCCTGCCCCAGGGGACATGTATCAATGCAAAAAAAAGTTTTAAAAACTACCGTTTTTTCGGGAGCAGTGATTTTAATAATGATTAAAGTGAAACAATAAAAGTGTAATATTCCTTTAAATTTCGTAGGGGGGGGGGTTGTCTATAGTATGCCTGTGAAGGGGCGCATGTTTTCCGTTCTTAGAATTGTCCCTGCACAAAGTGTCATTTATGCAGGAAAAAAAGTCCTTTAAAATCACTCGCAGCTATTATGAATTGTCGGCTCCGTAATACAGAGAACACTCATTGAAAGTCATTGATAAAAAAATAAATAAATAAATTTAAAAAAAAGCGTGGGGGTCCCCCAAATTCAATTACCAGGCCCTTCAGGTCTGGTATGGATATTAAGGGGAACCCTGCCTCAAATTTAAGAAAAAATTTGACGTGGGGTTCCCCCTAAATATTCATAACCAGACCCTTCAGGTCTGGTATGGATATTAAGGGGAACCCCGCATCAAATTAAAAAAAAAATTGACGTGGGGTTCCCCCTAAAAATCCATACCAGACCCTTTATCCGAGCACGCAACCTGGCAGGCCGCAGGAAAAGAGGGGGGGACGAGAGAGCGGCCCCCCCTCCCTCCTGAACCGTACCAGGCCACATGCCCTCAACATTGGGAGGATGCTTTGGGGGTCTGTGACCCCTCAAAGCACCTTATCCCCATGTTGATGAGGACAAGGGCCTCATCCCCACAACCCTGGCCGGTGGTTGTGGAGGTCTGCGGGCGGGGAGCTTATCAGAATCTGGAAGCCCCCTTTAACAAGGGGACCCCCAGATCCCGGCCCCCCCCCTGTTTGAAATGGTAAGGGGGTACAAAAGTACCCCTACCATTTCACAAAGAAAGTGTAAAAAATGGTTAAATAAAACAAACACACTTTTGAAAAATTCCTTTATTAAAAATAAAAAAATAAAAAAAAGATTCCAGCGGCGGTAATCCACTCTTGCTATCCAGCGACGGACGGTCATCTCTCCAGCGATGTCTCATGTCATCCAGCGCAGCGAATACATCCTTCTTCTGTCTCCTCCACGGAGACACTGCAGGCATTCCGGCGGCTGACGTTTCTTATATACGGAGGGCGGGGCCACCCGTCACCTGACCCCGCCCCCTCTGACGAAAGGGGAAACCCGGGGTTCCCTGTGACGTAGGGGTGACCCGCACCCCTCTGATGTAACACAGGCAGGTTTCCGTTACATCAGAGGGGGGCGGGGTCACCCATACGTCACGGGGAACCCCGGGTTTCCCCTTGCGTCAGAGGGGGGCGGGGTCAGGTGACGGATGGCCCCGCCCTCCGTATATAAGAAACGTCAGCCGCCGGAATGCCTGCAGTGTCTCCGTGGAGGAGACAGAAGAAGGATGGAGGATCGCTGCGCTGGATGAGATGAGACATCGCTGGAGAGATGACCGTCCGTCGCTGGATAGCAAGAGTGGATTACCGCCGCTGGAATCTTTTTTTTATTTTTTTATTTTTAATAAATGAATTTTTCAAAAGTGTGTTTGTTTTATTTAACCATTTTTTACACTTTCTTTGTGAAATGGTAGCCCCTTTTGTACCCCCTTACCATTTCAAACAGGGGGGGGCCGGGATCTGGGGGTCCCCTTGTTAAAGGGGGCTTCCAGATTCTGATAAGCCCCCCGCCCGCAGACCTCCACAACCACCGGCCAGGGTTGTGGGGATGAGGCCCTTGTCCTCATCAACATGGGGACAAGGTGCTTTGAGGGGTCACGGACCCCCAAAGCATCCTCCCAATGTTGAGGGCATGTGGCCTGGTACGGTTCAGGAGGGAGGGGGGGCCGCTCTCTCGTCCCCCCCTCTTTTCCTGCGGCCTGCCAGGTTGTGTGCTCGGATAAAGGGTCTGGTATGGATTTTTAGGGGGAACCCCACGTCATTTTTTTTTTTAATTTGAAGCGGGGTTCCCCTTAATATCCATACCAGACCTGAAGGGCCTGGTAATTGAATTTGGGGGACCCCCACGCTTTTTTTTTAATTTATTTATTTATTTTTTTATCAATGACTTTCAATGAGTGTTCTCTGTATTACGGAGCCTACAATTCATAATAGCTGCGAGTGATTTTAAAGGACTTTTTTTCCTGCATAAATGACACTTTGTGCTGGGACAGTTCTAAGCACGGGAAACATGCGCCCCTTCACAGGCACACTATAGACAACCCCCCCCCCCTACGAAATTTAAAGGAATATTACACTTTTATTGTTTCACTTTAATCATCATTAAAATCACTGCTCCCGAAAAAACGGCCGTTTTTAAAACTTTTTTTTGCATTGATACATGTCCCCTGGGGCAGGACCCGGGTCCCCAAACACTGTTTAGGACAGTAACTTGCAAATTAGCCTTTAAAATTAGCACTTTAGATTTTGAACGTTGGAGCCCCATAGACTTTAATAGGGTTCTAAAGTATGCTATATAGTTAGCTCCGTCGAATCTTCTTTATACATTCGACAGACACCATAAGCCTTCCAAGACAGATTCGACCGTAATTCATGTGGATTTTCGGACGAATGCAATTTTTGAACGAAAAGCGAAATAAATAAAAACGAATTTCGGGAGTAACTAAATAAATTAAGTTTTCGGACGAAAACGAAATTCCGAAACGAAATATTTTACTCTGCACATGTCTAGTATACAGTAGATTGTAATAGCTATGTATATTATTTCCAAAAGAGCTGGGATGCTGTGTAATATCTATATAAAATTAGAATGCAATGATTTGCAAATCTGATAAACCCAGATTTTTTCACAATACATAGAAAACATCAAACATTTAAACTGAAAAACTTACCATTTTAGGAAAAAAATAGGGTAATTTTGAAATTGGTGGCAGCAACAAATCTCAAAAAAGTTGGGACAGGGCAACAAAAAGCTGGCAATGTAAGTGGTACTAACAAGGAAGAGCTGGAAAAACATTTTGCAACTAATTTGGTTAATGGGCAACAGGTCAGTAACATAAATAGGTATAAAAAGGACATTGTAGAGCAGTGATGGCAAACCTTGGCACCCCGGATGTTTTGGAACTACATTTCTCATCATGTTCATGCACTCTGCAGTGTAGTTGAGCATCATGGGAAATGTAGTTCCAAAACATCTGAAGTGCCAAGGTTCGCCATCACTGCTGTAGAGAGTCAGTGTCTCAGATGTAAAGATGGGCAGAGGTTCAACAATCTGTGAAAAACTGCTGAACTATTTCAGAATAATGTTCCGCAACGTGAAATTGCAGACTTTAAATAAATCATCTACACTACTGTAATATTGCAAAAAATTGATATTAATGCTGATGGGACATGAGAATAATATGGCTTGGACAATATGACTTTGAAAGGACTTTGACATGAGGCAAATGACAGCGTTCACAGCCAGCCTGCAGTAAACAGGGCTAGAAGAATGTATCATCTGACCAGTGGGACTCCTGGGGCTTTTCAACTGCTCCCTCACACCTGGCCAGCATGGGGCCTGAGAGGTGATGAATTGGATGGACATCCTGTGTGATTATCTGTTCAAATACATTTAACATTGAGCCTGGGGGAAGAATGAACTTTTTAGGACTTTTGGTTCAAAATGTCTTCAATGACAGTGATTATCAAGTTTAGATAAAAAGGACTCTGGCCTGGAAGATTCGGAGACAGTACGTGTGAGTTTGTATATGTGTGTATGTGAGACTAGTGGAGTCCATCTCCATCCCCAGAGTTTTACTCTGTTTTCTTGTCTGTAACTATAATGTATTTATTTCCCTATTGTAAATAAATTCAACCCTTAATTTAGAAGTTAGTCATACTTCATTGGCAGCTAGACACTCCAAACAGAGAACAATTTACAAATACCTAATATCATCAAAAAATTCCAAGAATCTGGAGAAATCTCTGTGCACAAGGGACAAGGCCGAAATGCAATATTGGATGCCCTTGGACTTTGGGCCCTCATTAAAAATGGGCAAGATTCTGTGATGGACATTGAAAGGGTTAATCCTGTGTCTAGGGGGGTCCCTTCAACCTCTCAGACCTCAGATGCAATGTATTGTATAATTTCAGATATATCTGGAATCAGTTCTCAAAGAACATAGAAATGACACTCACACCATGCTGTCCTTCGAGAACTAATTGTATTGAGTTATCACAAAGCGATTCATATAACAATTTACACGTCACACAGAATAAGACATGCGCAGTAGATATTAAGACAATTACAGCTGGTTAAGACCCCTTTCACACCAGGGCGTTTTGCAGGCGCTATAGCGTTAGAAATAGCGCCTGCAAAACGCCCTAAAGAAGCTGCACCATTGTGTGTGTAGTGTGAAAGCCCCGAGGGCTTTCACACTACAGCGGTGCGCTGGCAGGACTTCAGAAAAAAGTCCTGCCAGCAGCTTCTTTGGAGCGGTGAAGGAGCGGTGTGTTTACCGCTCCTCCACCGCTGCTGCCCATTGAAATCAATGGGGCAGCGCTGTAATGCCGCCGGCAAAACGCTGCTATTGCGGCATATTGCCGGCGGTTTTAACCCTTTCGCGGCCGCTAGCGGGGGGTAAAAGCGCCCCGCTAGCGGCCGAAATGCGCCGCAAATCCGCCGCAAATAGCGGCGTTTTACCGCCAACGCAAGTTGTGGTGTGGTGTGAAAGGGGTCTAAGACAAGAAGCTTTTGTTCATTGTTCTACAGTAGCTGAAGGAATGTAAGAAAAAGATAACAAAATGTGAGACAGTTCATGTTTTCTCCAGTAGCTGAAGGAATGCTGAGAAAATGTGTGAAAGTTTTAGATAAGTGTGTGAGAACAAATGAGTTAGAAGAATCTTATGTTGAGACAGTTATCTGAGAAGTTAAAGGGGTGTTCAAACTGTACATATTGTAAAATGTAAGTTTGTGACTATTAAGATGGCTGACAGAAACAAGATGGATGCTTATTATAACCTCTCAGACATCACTGCACGAGCTCAGGAATACTTCCAAAAATCACTATCTGTGAACACAGTTCGCCATGCCATCAAAAAATGCAAGGTAAAGTTCTATCCAAAAAGAAGAAGCCATATCTGAACATGATCCAGAAATCTTCTCTGGGCCATAGCTCATTCCAAATGGTCTGTTGCAAAGTAGAAAACTATGTTCTATATGGTCTATGGGCAAACATATTGAAATTCTTTTTGGCAGCCACCTTCTGGACTAAAGAGGAGCGCTCAGTTTAAAAACCTCCATCTCCGATGGTTTGGGGGTGCATTAGTGCGTACCAAATGGGCAGCATCAATGCTAAAAGACATATCCAGGTTTTAGAGCAGCGTATGCTGATCATTTTTGAAAATTGCCATCAGAATGTTAAATCTAAACGTAGCCCTATTTGGAAAAGGGTGTTATGAGAAATGGCCCTCCCTAAACAGGATATTGTGCTGGACATTCTGCAATTCTCCCTCCTTTCACCTTGTTGGACACTGTTAAAGGATTACCTTGTTATGGATTGTTCACCATCTGTATGAACTGTGTGTAACTAATTACAACATCTCTGGATCTGCACTGTTCATCTGTTCTGGGCTGTTTACATTTATCTCCAATAAAAATATTAAAATGTAACAAGCAGCTTCCATGTGGTGTGATGAAAAAGATTAGTAGTGTGAATCAGCATGCATGGCCAATCCCTGGGGAATACAGTATCTGTGATTATTAATACAAACCTGATTGGCCCAGGAGTAGAAATAACCCCCTCATGGAACACGTGCCAGGTGATTCGGGCCCCATGTCCCATGGGCCCCTGATGTTGGGCTGGACTTCCAGAGCCCTAACATGAACCATGGCAAATTGCAGGCCTGCTTGACAGGCACCCTAGGCATATGGGTTTGTTAACCACTTAAGGACCGCCGCACGGCAATGTACGTCGACAGAATGGCACCGTCAGGCACAAGCACGTACATGTACGTGCTTGCCTTCCAGCGAGTGGGGGGTCTGATCACCTGCGGTCCGTTTCACTTCAGGAGAGATCCGGGATGAGGGGATGGTCGATGGTTTCTGACCATCCCCTCTCGATCACTCCTGGCGAATGAGAAGCTTCCCCCGCCTGTGTAGTGTAAACACAGGCAGGAAGGAAGTGATGTCACTCCCCTCGTGGCGGTCTTTTTGACCGGACTGCGAGGAGAACACAATAGTAAGTGCACCAACACTACACTGACATGTAGGTACACATAGGCACACAAATTACCCCCCGATCCCCCATCCGCGCCCCCCCCCCCTCCCAGTCACAGTGTCACTGATTGCAGTGATCATTTATTTACTGATCACTGCATTTAGTGTCAGTTGTGACAGTAAAAAGTGTCAAGGCAGTTAGTGTTAGGTCCAGGGTAGCCCCATACCCCCCCTAATAAAGGTTTAACCCCCTGATTGCCCCTAGAGTTAACCCTTTCACCCCCTTGTGCCGCTAGGTATCTAGTTATTTTTTTAGGTTCACTGCCAGGTTTTTATAGCGCTAGGTACCCCCATATACTACCCAATAAAGGTTTTAACCCCCTGATTGCCACTAGAGTTAACCCTTTCACCAGCGATCACCGTATAAGTGTCACTGGTGACGCTGGATAGCCAGTTAGTTATTTAGTTATTTAGGTTCCCCGTCAGGTTTTTATATAGCGGGACCCCCATATACTACCTAATAAAGGTTTTATTCCCCTGATTGCCCCTAGTTAACCCTTTCACCCCCTTTTGCCAGTGTCACTAAGCGATCGTTTTTCTGATCGCTGCATTAGTGTCACTGGTGCCGCTAGGTAGCTAGTTATTTTTTATGTTCACCGCCAGGTTTTTATAGCATTAGGTATCCCCCATATACTACCCAATAAAGGTTTTAACCCCCTGATTTCCCCTAGAGTTAACCCTTTCACCAGCGATCACCGTATAAGTGTCACTGGTGATGCTGGATAGCCAGTTAGTTATTTAGGTTCCCCGTCAGGTTTTTATATAGCGTCCGGGACCCCCATATACTACCTAATAAAGGTTTTAACCCCCTGATTGCCCCCAGGTAACCCTTTCACCCCCTTTTGCCAGTGTCACTAAGCGATCGTTTTTATGATCGCTGCATTAGTGTCACTGGTGCCGCTAGGTAGCTAGTTATTTTTTATGTTCACCGCCAGGTTTTTATAGCGTTAGGTACCCCCATATACTACCTAATAAAATGTTAACCCCCTGATTGCCCCTAGAGTTAACCTTTTCACCAGCGATCACCGTATAAGTGTCACTGGTGATGCTGGTTAGCCAGTTAGTTATTTAGGTTCCCCGTCAGGTTTTTATATAGCGTCTGGGACCCCCATATACTACCCAATAAAGATTTTAACCCCCTGATTGCCCCTAGTTAACCCTTTCACCAGTGATCACCGTATAAGTGTTATGGGTGACTCTGGTTAGTTAGTTTGCTTTTTATAGCATCAGGGCACCCACCATTTATAACCCAATAAAGGTTTAACCCCCTGATCACCCGGCGGGTCATATCAATTAGGTTTTTAGGGTCAGGGTCTGCGTCGCCCCAGGCAGTGCTAGGTTAGTGCCAGTACCGCTAATACCCACGCGCAAATCATACACCTCCCGTAGTGGTATAGTATCTGAACAGATCAATATCTGATCTGATCAGATCTATACTAGCGACCCCAACAGTTTAGGGTTCCAAAAAAATGCATTGTTAGCAGGATAAGCCCAGATACCTGCTAGCACCTGCGTTTTTGCCCCTCCGCCCAGCCCACCCTAGTGTAGTATCAATCGATCACTGTCACTTACAAAACACTAAACACATAGCTGCAGCATTCGCAGAGTCAGGCCTGATACCTGTGATCGCTAACAGTTTTTTTTTGGTAGCGTTTTATATTTAAATCCTGAAGGCAGTGCTTGGTTTTCGGGGTCCTGTACATGGCTAGGCTCCCAAAAAGTCCCCCACATGTGGTATCCCCATACTCGGGAGAAGCAGAAGAATTTATTTTGGGGTTCAATTTCACTTATGCCCATAGCATGTGTGAGCAATATATCATTTAGTGACAACTTTGTGCAAAAAAAATTTTTTTTTAATATTCCTGCAACTTGTGGCAAAATATAAAATATTTCATGGACTCAACATGCCTCTCAGTAAATAGCTTGGGGTGTCTACTTTCCAAAATGGGGTAATTTGGGGGGTTTTTGTGCTATTTTGACATTTTATAGCCTTTGAAACTGTGATAGGTAGTAAGGAGTGAAATCAAAAATTTGCACCCTTAGAAATCCTGAAGGCAGTGATTGGTTTTCGGGATGCCGTACGTGGCTAGACTCCCAAAAAGTCCCACATATGTGGTATCCCCATACTCAGGAGAAGCAGCAGAATATATTTTGGGGTGCAATTTCACATATAACTATGGCATGTGTGAGCAATATATCATTTATTGACAACTTTTTGTAAGCTTTTTTTTTTTTTTGTGTCATGATTCAATCACTTGGGACAAAAAAAAATATTCAATGGGCTCAACATGCCCCTCAGCAATTTCCTTGGGGTGTCTACTTTCCAAAATGGGGTCATTTGGGGGGGGGGGGTTGTGCTGCCCTGCCATTTTAGCACCTCAAGAAATGAGATAGGCAGTCATAAATTAAAAGCTATTTAAATTCCAGAAAATGTACTCTATTTTGTAGACGCTATAACTTTTGCGCAAACCAATAAATATACGCTTATTGACATTTGTTTTTACTAAAGACATGTGGCTGAATAAATTTTGGCCTAAATGTATGACTAAAATTTAGTTTATTCGATTTTTCTTATAACAAAAAGTAGAAAATATCTTTTTTTTTTAATTTTCAGTCTTTTTCCTTTTATATCGTAAAAAATAAATATCGCACAGGCAATCAAATACTATCAAAAGAAAGCTCTATTTGTAGGAAGAAAAGAACGCAAATTTCGTTTGGGTACAACATTGCATGACCGCGCAATTATCAGTTAAAGCAGTGCAGTGCGAAATTGTAAAAAGACCTCTGGTCCTTAGGCTGACAATTGGTCCGGGGCTGAAGTGGTTAATGTGATTGTAAAAGCTCGTTTTTTGTTTTTTTTAAAATAAGAAACATACCGTATTTTTCAAACCATAAGATGCACTTTTTCCCCCCAGAAATATGGGGGAAAATGTGCCTGCATCTTATGGTGCGAATATTTACGATTGGCACCGCCCTCCGCCGCGTTCCGGACCGCCCCGCTTCAGCCTAGCTCCGGAGCGGAGGCCATCTTGGTGCACCCGCCGTTTGCAATGTGATCACTCCGTCAAATGACGGAGCGATCACTTGTAAACAAACCGGCGTCATAATGACGCCGGTTCCTCTCTCCCCTCTGTGTACAGATCTGTATAGTGGAGGGGAGAAATTGGATGGCAGCAGTGCTGTGGGCTGCATCTGTAGTGCTCACAGCACTGCTCTGTGACAAGTGCAGTCACAGCCATCCCTCAATTCCCTGCCAATACCCTGCAATACTCTGCCAATACTCTGCCATGCCCTGCCAATACTCTGCAATACCCTGCCAATACTCTGCCATTACTTTGCCAATACCCTGCCATTACTCTGCAATACACTGCCAATACCCTGCCAATACCCTGCGATACCCTGCCAATACCCTGCGATACCCTGCCAATACTCTGCCCTACCCTGCCAATATCCTGCCAATACTTTCTATGGTAATGGTCACTCTGCATTTTCTTTTTTTTTTTTTATATTTTTTATTGAAATTTTCAAAGATAGATACAAAAAAATTGCTTAGAAAAACAAATTAGAAAAGAAAGTAGACATTTCGATTGTCGTATATGTATACAAAACTTAAACAATGGAATCATATAGCGTCTGCCTATTGTGTACGTAGGTTATACATAAGTATAGAAAAGGCAAAGAGGATTTAGTTCGACGACCGTAGTTCGTCACGAACAGTAACTAAATTAAGTACACTATTATGTTTAGTACAATAACAAATTTGCATAAACAGATATCTTTTAAATAGAAAAGTAAATCATATATTACAGAGTAAGGCAATAAATCAACTTGTACACCAAACTTAGTTTGTTTTGTTATAGTTATCTTGTGGTTGCCCTCCTTCCATGCAATTGTTTTTTCATATGCACACGAATCCTTAACCAGATGTAAAACCTCTTTGATCAGTGGAGGGGTTGTTGACTTCCAGTGTCGGGCTATGACCAGCCGTGCAGCACACAGAATATGTAGCACTACAAAGCGGCAACTGCCCGGATAAATGTCAAGACCAACACTCAGGAGGGCCTGTGCGGCGGTCAATTTGTTTAGTATACCTGTTACACCAGCTATTAGGTTTGATATTACCGCCCAGAAGCTTCTTAAGGAAAGACAAGACCAGACCATATGTTCCAGGTTTCCCACTAGACCACACCCCCTCCAACATAAGTTATTCTGCGTTTTGTCGAATTTCGCGATTATATACGGAGTTTTATACCATCTAAGCATTAGTTTTTGCGTGGTTTCTTTATAATTTGCGCACTTTGTAAGTTTATTATTATATCTTATGGCTTGAAGTCATTGTTCTCGAGAAATATTAATTTTCAAATCCGATTCCCTTTTTTTTAGCTGTCTAGGAATCTCTAAGAGTTTTTTGCTATTTAGTAGGTTGTAAAAACATGAGATACCTTTTTTCCTAGAGGGGCCAGCTGCCCAAAATTTATGTACTTCCCATGGGATATTAGTTACAAAAGTAGAAGTTGTTCTCAGAGTATGTGAGACTCTAGCGAATGTCAGAAACTCTGAGGGTGATAATGAGTATTCAGCTTGTAGGCGTGTAAAAGGTTTCATTTTTTGCTTATCATAAAGGTCAGCTAGAAAGTGAATCCCTGCCTTTTCCCAATTTTGGAGTTTCAGGTCTGGCGTACGTAAAAGAAGAGAACTAATAGGGATCTGTGGTGAAACGTGTTTGACGTAAGGGTTTTTAACTTTCAAGAAGTAGACCCATGCATTAAGAGTAGCATGAATCGTGGGGTGACTCTCGCATTTTGGTAAGTTCGCTACTGTTGTAGTCCCCAATAGGTTTTGTATTTCCCCCTTCTGCACATAAGTTTGTTCAGCCCTGCACCAATGTATTGGGTCCGGTGAGTCGTACCATGCCGCGGCTTGGGATAAAATAGCCGCCACATGGTAGTCCTTTAAAAATGGAACCCCCATACCTCCCGCTTCTCTATGTTTCGTAAGGAGATTTCGATGACATCTAGCCTTTTTTCCGTCCCACAGAAAATGTGACAAAGCAGTTTGCATTTTAGAATAGAATGAGGCTGGCACTTGGATGGGGAGCGCTCTAAAATAGTATAATAATTTGGGGAGCAGGATCATCTTATATGTTGCTAATCTTCCTGACCAAGATAAATAATAACGTTTTAATTTCACCATTTCTTGTGCGAATTCTGCAATTAGTGGTTCAAAGTTGGCTTGGTAGAGTTGGGAAATTTGTTTTGTAATAGAGATACCCAGATATTGAAAGGAGCTGTCTACCCATGTAAATGGTAGTGAATTTTTCAATGAGAGTTCCACCTCCGAGGACAAAGCCAAACCCATGATATTGGATTTGGATTCGTTAACCTTATAATAGGAAATCGCATTGAATTGAGAGAGTAGGTCTTGGATAGATGTGAGTGATTGACTTGGGTTGGACAGTGAGAGTATAATGTCATCCGCAAATAATGTAATAGTGTGTTCTTCCTTTCCTACAAGTATACCGCTTATTTGTGGATGTTGTCTAATTAATTCCGCTAACGGTTCCATCATGAGCATGAAAATTAAAGGCGACAGGGGGCACCCCTGTCGTGTTCCATTAGTTATTGAAAATGAATCAGAGAAAACACCCTCTGTGAATACCATGGCTGATGGAGTGGAATATAATGCGTTGATAGCTGACTTAATTTGCCCGTTAAAACCAAATTTATCTAGCACTTTGGACATGTAACCCCAATGTATCCTGTCAAAGGCCTCTTCGGCATCTAATGACAGGAGAACAGAGGGTTGACTGGAAACATTTGCACAGTGTATAATATTAAGTATACGTCTCGTAGCGTCCGTGGTTTGTCTGCCTTCTACGAAACCCACCTGATCCTGTTTGATAAGATGTGGGAGAGCTTTTGCCATTCTATTTGCTATAATTTTTGCGTACAGTTTAACATCTGTGTTTAGCAGCGATATGGGTCTGAAATTTTGGGCACTATTTGGTTCCTTTCCTGGCTTGGGTAAAGTAATAATTGTGGCTTGCAGCATTTCTTCAGGAAAGGAGGCCAAGGAGGCAGCGCTCTGGAAGACCCTCTGAAGGTGTGGAGCCAGTATGTCTTTAAATTGTTTATAATATTCGGGGGAGTATCCATCTGGTCCTGGTGTTTTACCATTGGGAAGTCTAGCAATAGTGTCTTTAATCTCTAGCTCAGTGAATGGGGAATTTAGTATATCCAAGTCCCCAGGCTGAACCACAGGGAGTGAGATATGTTTCAGGAAAGAATTGATTAAGTTCAAAGACGGTTGGGAGACACTAGGGTCTTTACCAATATTGTACAAGGCTTCGTAATAGTCTTTGAAAGCGTCAGCTATGTCTTTAGGGTTAATGTGTTTAGTTCTAGTCTTATGATGAAATATGAAGGGAATTTTTTGTCTAACAAGTTTATCCTTCAGTTGGTTTGCTAGTAGTTTACCTGCTTTGTTACCATGCATATAGAAGTCCGCTTTAATTCTGTGTAAAGTTCTGGTGTGTTGGGAAATCAACAGGTTTCTAAGATTCTCTCTTGCTTTATATAGCTTAGAGCTAGTGTCTAGGGAAGGTGTCAATTTATTTAGGGAATCTAAATATTTAATGTCATTCAGTACTTCTTCCAGTCGTTGCCTCCTTTTCTTCCGTAAGGCTGCACTATGTTTCAGCAAAATCCCCCTCATAAATGCCTTATGGGATAACCATAGGGTGAATGGGTCAACGTTGGGTTTGTCGTTAAATTGAAAAAACTCTTTGATTGAGTTCTCTATGTCCGATGCAAGCGCCGGGTCTGCGAACAGCAGGGTGTCGTTACGCCATCTATTGGCTCTAGTAGTAAACTGTTGAGTGCCTACCGTCACAGATACCGGCGCGTGGTCGGACCAAGAGATTTGACCTATGTCGGATCTTGATATTTTTTGAAGTAGAAATTTGTCCACCAGGAAAGTATCGATTCTAGAGTATGACAAGTGGACTTTTGAAAAAAAGGAGAAATCCCTTTCGTTGGAGTGCTGGCATCTCCAAACATCATACAGATCATTTTTACTCATGAAGTCAATTAAGGAAGATCTAATCGCTTTCCCGCCACCAGATCTAGACACATCCATCTGGTGGTCGGCAATGACGTTCAGATCCCCACAAAGTATAACATGACCATACATATGATGTCGTATTTTTTTCCATAACTTATTCAAAAAAGCTATTTGATGACTGTTAGGTGCATAAGCATTAACAATAGTATAGGCAACCCCTCCTATCTCACATGTCAAAATAATATATCTGCCTTCACCATCACTATAGTGGGCTTTGTATTTAAACGCTACTGACTGTTTAATTAGGATAGCTACTCCTTTTTTTTTTGATTTTGCACAAGCTAGATAGCAATACGGAAATTGGTTATGAGACAGGAGAGGATGCCCTTTTTCTTTGAAGTGTGTCTCTTGTAGACACAGTATATCACATTTTTGGTGGCGAGCCTCTTTCCACAACATATGCCGTTTAAAAGGAATATTTAAACCATTTACGTTCAGGGATGTGATTTTAAACGCCATTCTCATGAATAGGGTAACAATACAAGTAAAGAGGCGGGCCACCTGATACACAGGAATGGGACACTAGAATTAATGGTGAACCGGTAGTACCCTAGGTGGGGAAAAATGATGTGATACTGATGGGATAGTTCAGTATGCCGTATCACCCAAGAAGGATGAGTGGCAGTCTCAGGGGTACGAGGTACCTTTGTTCGGTAGTTCAAAGTTATTGCCTTATGAGTTTTCTGTCGGTGATTGTCTTAATGGACTGAGAATCGTGATCCAGAAATGTCTGATAAGGTAAAAGATGAGAAACAAAAGAAAAACTGGAGAACAAGTCAAACAAACAAATGTGCTTTGGCACTTAGAATAAAAAGATGCGATTGTTCACGAAATCTGAACAGGCATATGCCTGCTATTCTTAGGGGAACGATGAACTAGACCATATCGCCGGTACAACTCTCCGGAGCGTAAAAAATGAAACAAAATTGTGGGCACCAACTTGAAGAAAGTTCAGGTGTAATGATCAGGGCTACGCTTACCATCCATTTCATCCTGCTGAGACTCGTTCTGGCGGGGGATAATGTTCCACTTTTCCAGCAGCTTGATTCCTTCTTCCAGATTAGAAATCGTGTAGTCACGGTCGCCTCTCATCACCACCAATTTAGCCGGGTAGCTCCAACGGTATGGAATTTTGTGGTTCCTTAACGGTTTGGTGATCGTCACCAAGTTGCGTCTGCGTTGCATTGTGTGGGCTGAGAGATCTGCAAAGAATGACAGTCCTTGCAAGGTGTCTGGTAATTGGGTCGCATTTCTAGTCGCAGCCATAAATTTTTCTTTGACATGGAAGTAATGAATGCGGGCTATAGTATCTCTTGGAAGTTGCTCAGGGATGTGGCGGGGTTTCAGTAATCTATGAATCCTGTCTATTATTAATTCTTCCCCAGATAAATCTGGCAATGCATCTTTCATCACTTTAGTCAGGAAGGACACAAGCTCCTGCGGTTTAACTGTTTCGGGGATCCCCCTTATTTTAATGTTGTTCCTCCTAGAGCGGTCCTCGAGGTCCGCGACCTTTGACTTCAGCCACTGAATATCATCGTCACGGTCATTGTGTGCGTCTACCATTGCATTAAAAGTTTCAGTAAATTCGCCCATTTTATTCTCAATGTGGGACACTCTGCTGCTGACCCCTTTAACTTCTGATTTACACTGTTTGACTAGTTGCCGCATGTCCGTGTGGATTGCACCACGCAGGGTTAACAGCATCTCTTTCATGGTAGAATCCATTACTGGGGCGTTGTTAGTGGGGAAGGCCGCAATGGCGTCTTGAAACTCCAAAGTGTCATCTAACACTGCACCTCTGCTTTCTGAGTCTGAGCCCACAGGAGATGCATCTGCCATCTTCTGTTTGGCTTTAGCGGGACTATTTGAAGCAGACGAGGCTCGGGAATCCGGGGAGCGTTGACTCCGCTCTACCGCTGGGGAACCATCTCCTCTCCCTCCCCCTCTGACCTGCGGGGAGGACGGACGGGTAGCGCTGGTACTATGGCCGGCGCCATCTTGGCTGGCGGCGCGGCCTGCACGAGTGAAAAAGTTTGTCAGCTTACTGGGTTCCCTCCGGTCTTTTCTTTTCCTCGGCATTCTCGCTGTGATCAGCGTTTCTCCCTCAGACTGTATGTGCAAAAAATCGGTGCCCCACGATGCTGTACTCTGCTCCGGAAAGAAGACACGGCGGGAGCTGTACGCTTACACAGCCATTCACTCCGCTGGCCGGCTCCCACTCTGCATTTTCTATGGTAATGGTCACTCTGCATTTCATGGGCACTGGAAAATATTTTAGTATTTGGTTCAGAATATTTATTTTTTCTTGTTTTCAACCTCTAAAACCTAGGTGTGTCTTATGGTCAGGTGTGTCTTAGCCCTTGTACACACGGTCGGACATTGCGATGGACAGTGTCCGATAGGACCGTGTTGTCGGATAATCCGACAGTGTGTGGGCTCCATCGGACTGTTTCCGTCGGAGTATCCGACGGGCCAAGTTTTCCAGCTGGGCTATAAAATTTTCAGACAACATGATCTTTGTCCAATCATGTGTAGAGAATTCCGATCGGACAAAGTGCCACGCATGCTCAGATCAAATTCCTAGACCAAAGCTATTGGCTACTAGCCTGAATGTAGTCACGTCCTAACGAAATAACATCATCACGTTAAGTACGATCGGATTTTCTGACAGCTTTGTCCAACTGTGTGTATGCAACCGTTTCGGGCAAAATCCGTCGGACAAAATCCGACAGATTTGGTTGTCGGAATGTCCGACCGTGTGTACAAGGGCTTATGGAGTGAAAAATACGGTACTTACCTCCACTGTGCAGCTCGTTTTGCACAATGTGGCCCTGAACATCCTCTTCTGGGGTCCCTTGGCAGGTCTTGTGGCTCCTCCCTGCATCAGATAACCCCCTAGGAGAACCACTCTCCTGGGGGGTTACCTTTCGGGCATGCTCCCGAGTCCAGGATTTGCATCCAGACTCTGACCCACCCCGACACCAGCGTCATTGGATTTGATTGACAGCAGTGGGAGCCAATGGCTGCGCTGCTATCAATCTATCAGATCAAGAGCCGGGACCCCGTGGAGAGAGGGACAACGCATCTCTCCTGAGGAAAATATCTGACCAGGGCCCTTCCCACTGATCCCAGGCAGCAGGGCCTGGGTAGGAGGGGCTGCATATGGAGGAAAAAATCCCCTCCATTTTCCTCCTGCAGCCACTGAATGCATATGGGAGGAAGAGGAGGATAAACAGGCTTTTAGCAGCTGCAGGAGAAAAATGGAGGGGAATTGTTCCTCTGTATGCCCCCCCTCCCCATCCAGGTGTACATGGGCAACATGTGCGCCATTGTGACCCCTGTAGTTACGACCCTGAGATGAGAGGCAGTGGTGGTGGTGGGGGATGGGATCAGTGGTAGCAGTGGTGGTGCTGGGTGGATGGGATGAGTGACAGCGGTGGGGGGCAGTAGTGGTGGTGATGTGGGTGGTGGGGGGGTATCAGTGGCAGTATTGGTGGTGTGGAGGAATCAGTGGCAGTAATGGTGGTGGTGTGAGGGAAGATCAGTGGCAGTAGTGGTGTGGTTGAATCAATGGCAGTATTGGTGGTGGGGGGTATCAGTCAGTGGCAGTAGTGGGGGTGGGGGGTATCAGTCAGTGGCAGTAGTGGTGGTGGGGGGTATCAGTGGCAGCGGTGGTAGTGGTGTGGGGGGTATCAGTAGCAATGCTGATATAAGTGATGGGATCAGTGCCACTCACTTGCATATTACTCGCAGATCACTTGCTTCCCCCTCCTTGCTAGGTCTTGCTTGGGTGGGCAGAGAGGATGGGCTGGGCCTGTGAGTACCCGTGAGTGCGGACAGAGAGGATGAGCGGAACGGGCAGAGAGAATGGGCGGTGTGGGCGGGAACTGTGCCCGTGAGGGAGGGCAAAGCCGGTAGGGACTGTGCAGTGTGCCTGTGAGTGTGGTCGAGGAGGGTGAGTGGAGCGGGTGAAGAGGCGGGTGGAGTGAGCGGGCACTGTGACAGTGCGGAGAGGATGGGTGGAGCAGGCGGGGGCTGTGCAGTGTGCCCGTGAGTGCGTGCGGGGAGGATGGGCGAAGAGGATGGGTGGAGCCTGTGCTCATGAGGGAGGGTGGAGAGGGAGGAGACTGTGCAGTGTGTCCGTAAGTGTGGGTGGAGGGGCTGGGCGGAGCAGGCGGGGACTGTGTGCCCGTGAATGACCAGTGAGTGTACTATATCCCGGGCTGCGGTGGGTCCCCTACAGTGGCAGAACTCAAGGGCCCAGTTGCAAACACTTCTATTTTTGAATGCATTTTCTAATATACAGCATTTTGTCACACCTGCCTAAAACTTTTGCACAGTAGTGTATATGAACAAAGAGTGCAACCCCAATTCCAAAAAAAGTTGTGTAAAATCTACACAAAAGCAGAATGCAATGATTTGAAAAGCTCATGAACCCATATTTTATTCATAATAGAAAACAGAAAACATATCAAATGTTTAAACTGCAAATTTTAAGAAAAAAATAAGGAAATTATGAAACTGATGGCAGCAATATGTCTCAAAAAAGTTAGGACAGGGCCATGTTTACCATGGTGTAGCATCCCCTGTTCTTTTAACAACATTCTGTAAACATCTGGGAACTGAGGAGGCCAGTTGCTGAAGTTTTGGGAGAAGAATTTTGTCCCATTCTTACCTGATATAAGAGTCTAACTGGTGAAAGGTCTGTACTGCAGGCAGGCCACTTAAGCACCAGGACTCTTCTATCATGGAGCCATGCTATTATCATAGTTGTAGTATGCGGTTAAGCATTGTCCTGCTGAAATATGCAAGGCCTTCCCTGAAAGAGACTTTGTCTGGATGGGAGCATACAGAATCTCAAAAAAGTGAGTACACCCCTCACATTTTAGTAAATATTTTATTATATCTTTTAATGTGACAACACTGAAGAAATTACACTTTGCTACAATGTAAAGTAGTGCGTGTACAGCTTGTATAACAGTGTAAATTTGCTGTCCGCTCAAAATAACTCAACACACAGCCATTAATGTCTAAACTGGTGGCAAGAAAAGTAAAAATGTCCAAATTGGGCCCAATTAGCCAATTTCCCTCCCCGATGTCATGTGATATGTTAGTGTTACAAGGTCTCAGGTGTGAATGGAGAGCAGGTGTGTTAAATTTGGTGTTATCTCTCTCACTCTCTCATACTGGTCACTGGAAGTTCAACATGGCACCTCATGGCAAAGAACTGTCTGAGGATCTGAAAAAAAGAATTGTTGCTCTACATAAAGATGATCTAGGCTATAAGAATATTGCCAAGACCCTGAAACTGAGCTGCAGCACGGTGGCCAAGACCATACAGCAGTTTAACAGGACAGGTTCCACTCAAAACAGGTCCAGGGGCGGATCCAGGGGGGACAACGGGGCAATTGCCCCCTCCAAGAATAGCGGATGAATGCGGCCGGCGGGTGCCAGAGCGGCCGGTTCCGCGGCTGGCTCCGCGGGTGCCAGCGTGGCCGGTTCCGCGGGTGACTGCGCTGAGTGCTGGTAAGTGGACGGGTGAGGGGGGGCAGCTGGGCGGCTTAGGGTCTGAGGGCTGCTGGCCAATCAGAAAGCCAGCGGGCAGGGAAGCAGGGAGATGACATCATCTCTCACTGCCCTGCATCCCTCCAGTTCCGCCCTCACTGTGCAGGAAGCTGTGTGGCATGTGATGTGGCAAGTGACAATCCGCAATGTGTGGCAGGTGACGTGGCAAGTGACAATCAGCAATGTGTGGCAGGTGACCTGACAATCCACAATGTGTGGCAGGCGACATGGCAAGTAACAATCCGCAATGTATGGCAATTGACATGGCAAGTGACAATCCGTAATATGTGGCAGGTGACGTGGCAAGTGACAATCCACAATGTGTGGCAGGTGACGTGGCAAGTGACAATCTGTAATGTGTGGCAGGTGACGTGGCAAGTGACAATCCACAATGTGTGACAGGTGACGTGGCAAGTGACATTCCGCATTTGGTGACAAGTGACGTGGCAAGTGACAATCCGAATTTGGTGACAAGTGACGGGGCAAGTGACAATCCGCATTTGGTCGCAGGCGACATGGCAAGTGACACCCTCAGGGCTCCCACTGATTCTGCATTATGGTGAGTTGAACCATTTCATTTTATATTACAATGTAATAATAGAAATTATGCGCTTCAATCATCCTGACACCATAACAACCATGGTGCCAGGATGATTGAAGCCCCAATACCAGCCCTTTCCCATATAACTTGCCCCTAAAAAAACATATTTTATAGCAGTGCCCCTCCCAAGACTAGACTCTGGATCTGCCCCTGAACAGGCCTCGCCATGGTTGACCAAAGAAGTTGAGTGCATGTGCTCAGTGTCATATCCAGAGGTTGTCTTTGGGAAATAGACATATAAATGCTGCCAGTATTGCTGCAAAGGTTGAAGGGGTGGGGGGTCAGCCTGTCAGTGCTCAGACCATAAGCCGCACACTGCATCAAATTGGTCTGCATGGCTGTTGTCCCAGAAGGAAACCTCTTCTAAAGATGATGCACAAGAAATCCCGCAAACAGTTTGCTGAAGACAAGCAGACTAAGGACATGAATTACTCGAACCAATTCCTGTGGTCTGATGAGACCAAGATAAACTTATTTGGTTCAGATGGTGTCAAGCGTGTGTGGAGGCAACCAGGTGAGGAGTACAAAGACAAGTGTGTCTTTCCTACAGTCAAGCATGGTGGTGGGAGTGTCATGGTCTGGGGCTGCATGAGTGCTGCCAGCACTGGGAAGCTACCATTCCTTGAGAGAACCATGAATGCCAACATGTACTGTGACATACTGAAGCAGAGCATGATCCCCTCTCTTTGGAGACGGGGCTGCAGGGCAGTATTCCAACATAATAAGGACCCCAAACACACCACCAAGATGACCACTGCCTTGCTAAAGAAGCTGAGGGTAAAGGTGATGGACTGGCCAAGCATATCTCCAGACATAAAAACCCTATTGAGCATCTGTGGGGCATCCTGAAACGGAAGGTGGAGGAGCGCAAGGTCTCTAACATCCACCAGCTCTGTGATGTCGTCATGGAGGAATGGAAGAGAACTCCAGTGGCAACCTGTGAAGCTCCGGTGAACTCCATGTCCAAGAGGGTTAAAACAGTGCTGGAAAATAATGGTGGCCACACAAAATATTGACACTTTGGGCCCAATTTGGACATTTTCACTTAGGGGTGTACTCACTTTTGTTGCCATCGATTTAGACATGAATGGCTGTGTGTAGAGTTATTTTGAGGGGACAGCAAGTAAGTTCTGTAAATATGAATCTGAAAAAAAAATCCTTTACTTCTCTTTTAAGTCTGGTTACCTACAGACATGAGAAATAGTTCTATTTCAATACACTTTTACTTACAACATTACAAAAATATATTTTAGGCTGCACATACATGACTGATTAGACATTATGACATACAGGTCAAAGACATAACAATAAGGGTACCCCCCTATTTATTTCAGTTTTCAGTTACATAGTTGTGAGGCGGAAATTCTGAAATGCATATGAGAAACAATTTTGTTTCCCTCAGCAACTAAAAATGTAACCTAGTAAACAAAAGAAATGCATAACCACCTAAATAAGTTATATTTTGATCAGTTACAGGACCATCAATTCCATAGAATATCCCACATAAGGCATTGGATGAAAAACAAGATACCAAAAGGTTGTTGCTTTTAGCCCTAGTTCACACTGAATGCAGCTTTAAAAGCACGCTACTTTAGTGCAATTTCAAAGCCGCTGGTCAGTGCAGTTCCATGTGCAGCTTGTCGACATTAGTGCGACTTCAATAATGATGTAATAATTGTGCAACCTTTCTTTGGACTCTGTGTGCTGCAATTCTTCCAACTTGAGTGCACACAATCTGCTGTAGTCAGCACAAATGAGGGCCTAGTGACCATTATGGCACCCTTAGGAGTGGCCCTAGCACTATTCCCATAATTCAACGGTTCTAATATCCCATTTAAAAAGTTGGAGGAGAGACTAGAAAGCGTAGTATTCCTCTATCATGTGCCCACCAAGTTCATTTCAGAGCTAGCTATCAGCTCCTTAGAAAAGATGTTCCATCAAGCCATTATAGTATTTCCAGAAGAAGAACATACCACCTTGGAGCAAACAGTCGCTAGGCTAGAAGGCTTTTTGTCACTTTGACTGAACTGAGGCCTAGAGAATCTCACCTACTTTACGGTAGTCCTGCAGAATCTGTGGAAGCAGTCACTGTGATTTCACTTTGTTGGTAGGCTCTGCATTTGCCCCTGATCTATAGAATCAGTTGGCTCTCCTCTTGCAGGAGTTTTCGTTTCCTCAACAGGAAATGCTACACCAGCTGTTGAAGACACATGTGGTGTTTGTCGACAGGCCAGAGGACTATTGGAGTACTGAGGCAATGGACAATCCTATCCACAAAGGGGACACAGCACCCTTCTGACAGCAGTATAGGAATATACCTCTGTGTCAAGAGGTCAAGTGCTTGATATGGACTTTTTAATAGGATTATGGACTATTTAGATCGTCTAAGTGATCGTTTCTTATTATGCATTATTTATTAGTTGTGCTGTTTTCACTGACATTTGATTTTATCATGCTTATCATTGGTTTGGATTTTCATTTCTATTAGATGTCCAACCCCTTTTTTTCTCTATGTAATCTTATATCATACAGGAGAGATTATTTTTATTTATATACACATGTATTTTGCTGTTTTTTCTGCACTTATTTTGTATAGGATTGATGGTAATACCCATTTATTTTCGCAGATTGATCATTTACATTGTTTAGCGCAACCCACTCTTTTTTTTATTTTTACTTGTTAATGTCGTACAACACAAAACCAACTTATTTTTTTTTATTTAAAAGGTAAATTTTTATTCGTTTTTTACAGATAACAAAATCGCATGGTGCATACAATAATACATTTTATATCAATCGTAAGATACAGAGTAACATCGTAGATCAGTAGCTGAATGAGCAGTATAGATAAAACTGTGGAGGCAACCATATGAAGCCTCCTTAAATATTTTCCTTCTAGGAGTAAAACTAGAGAACACCTCTTGGCCTCGGCGGGACCCTCCTCTCCCCCCAGACACCCCTTACGGGATCTATTCTGTGTCCGGGGGGAGAGCAGACCCCCCCCAAGGTGTGGTCTGAGAACCCAACCGTTTGAGAAACAGCATGTTAGTAAACCATATTACGGTAGTTACTTAAGAACAACAATCTAACAGTTCAACTCTCTAGTAGTGGAACGGACAAAACCTGTCGAAACACTGTCAAATGGCGTCTAAATATATCAGGGTAAAGAGGGTCAAGTTCCCAATGGAAGAGTATTGGTAAGTGCGATCCACGTGGCCCAGGGACTCCATTTTTGGAGGGCCTGGGTTTTAAAGGGACTACTACGCGCTATTAACAGTTCATATATGTGATGTAGATGCGTGGTACTGATCACCTCTGAGAGGGTCGGTGGAGCGGGATTCCTCCACCTTCTGGTGATGCCTAATCTCGCGGCCAACAGGATGTGTGAAATAGAGTGTCTCACCTTCAACGGATATTGATCCAGAGTCAGGGATAGTAGAGCTAGGTCAGGACGAGGGGAGATTGTGACTTGGGATACATCGGATATTAATTGGAATATTGATTCCCAAAAGGAAGTCAGCATGGGGCAGCTCCAGAAAATGTGGAGCATATCCCCCTTGTTCCCACATTGCCTCCAACAGTTTGCGGAGTGCTGAGCAGAAAATTTAGACACCCTATCTGGGGTTAGATACCATCGTTGAGATAATTTAATAGTCAATTCCCACAAGGTGGT